>NC_089254.1:0-2832500 GCF_963930625.1 Muntiacus reevesi | reverse complement strand
TTAGAAGTGTGTTGCTTAATTAGCACATTTTAAATTTTTCCAAATTTACTCATGTTACTGATTTCTACATTAGTATATTTGTGTTGTCAAAGGTAATTGGTATGATTTCAGTCTTTCTATAGACGTATTTTGTGAATTAGCATATGTTCCTGTGAATTATCACATTCTATCTTGGAGAATGTTCCATTGTGTTTGAGAAAAGTTTATATTCTGCTGTTAAATGAAATATATGGCTATTAGGTTCATTTGATGCAATATGTAGTGTGGGTCTAATGTTTTGTAATTGATTTTTTGTCCATACGCTCTATCCATCATTGAAAGTGGTGTACTAAAGTCCCCTGCTCTTGTCATATTGCTAGATATTTCTCATTTCATATCTGTTCATATTTGATTTATGTAGCTAGGACCTCATATTGAGTTCAGAAATATTTACTAATGGTATACCTTCTTGAATAATTGATCACTTTATCATTATATAGTAACTTTTTGTTTGTTGTTACACTTGTAGCCTTAAAATCTATTTTGTCTGCCACAAGTATAGCTTCCCTACTTACTTTTGGTTTCCACTTGAATGGATTTTTTTTTTCATACATTTCATTTTAGTCTTTCTGTCCTTGAAGGTAAAGCAAGTCTCCTTTATATAGCATATCATTGGTTTTGTTTTTATATTGACTCAACCACTCTACAACTTTTGCTTGGATTTAGTCCATTTACAACTAAAATGATTACTGATAGGTATGAATTAATCTTGCTCTTGATGGTGTCTCATATATCTCTCAAAGTATTTTGCTTTTTCATTACTATTTTTTTTTACTTCTCTTATTGAATGATTTCCACTGTCCTATCTTTGAATTAATTTTTTCTTTCTTCTGGTTAATTCAGCCGACTGTTGAACTATTCTATGGAATTTTTTAGTTCAGTTATTGAATTATTTAGCTCTGTGATTTCAGTTTGCAAAATTTTAATATTTTCTGTCCTTTTGCTGAAATTTTTCCTTTGTTCATTCATTGCTCACCTGACCTCAGTGAATATCTTTGTTAACTGTTAACTTAAACTTTAATCTCTGTTTCATTAGGTTCTGTTTCTGGATATTTGTCTTATTTTGCTTGGAACATATTTATTTATTCTTTTTTTTTTTTTTTTTAGTTTCTGCACATAATAAGAAATAGTACTTCTCCCAGTCTTAAAAGAGTGGTCTCTGGTGGATGAACCTAACCAATTATCTGAACCTGAACTTCTGATTGCCTCTCAAGTTTTTCTGATTGTCAGAGCTGCCTTCTTTGTTCTTAATGGCTTTCAGTAATTGAAGATGTTTCAAGAACTGCCCCAAAGAGGAAGATTTTGGTCAGCATCTGGATGGAGCCTGATGAAACTTTGGCTCCTCAAAGAAATGAGTGTTTTGCCTTCTCCCCCTCAGCTGGCCCAGGGTGTATAATCCTCCCCCCTAGCACCAGGAAGTGAGTGGGGCATTTGTTCCAATGCCTATTCAATCAATATTGCTACTTTGTTTGCTACAATCCTGCAGGGCTCATGAATCCAGAGTCAGGCAATCTGGAAGCCTCTCTTGGGTGGCAGGTGCAAAAGCTTTCATACACATGAGATGTGTACAAGCTTCTCCCAGAGAGTTTTTGGTGACTTGGTTTTACCCTGCTACTTTTGGAGCAGGGCAAAATGAGAAAGTGGGGAGAGTTATCCCTCCACTTTCCCAGTCTTTGGGGGAGATCACAAACCAGTCCTTTAACCTGTGCTAAAGTTAGAAACCTGACCACAGAGAGCAGCTAGTAAAATATCCAGATATATCCATGTCAGAGAAACACTAGAAAATGACAAATTTTGCTTGCTCCCTTTGTGCTGAGCTCGGAGCTGGGACTGGAGAGGGTGGATGAGTTTTATGGTGACAGTGTGTCTCAATCTTTCCTGTTCATTTTTCAATAGGTTTTTTTGTCATTCTCCTAATACATAGGAACTGCTCAGCTAGTTTCTACATCTCTTTTAGAGGGAAATACTCCACATATAACTATACATTTGGTGTATCTGTATGAGGAAGTGAATTCAGCAGCCTTCTATATCACTATCTTGGTTACCTCTGGCTAATTATTATTTTCATAAACAATTTGTTTCAGCTTCTCAGGATCTTAATTCTGTGAATCATGTGGGTTAATAATAGTGAGTAGACAAAGGATTTTAGGGTTTGTGGAATGGAAAATACATATGACATTCCTACAAGACTAAGGTGTTTACAAGCTATATTTTTATATGTAGCTTATAGCATAATTTAGGAAATGTTTATTCCATTTTCCTTATGTTTGCATTTTAGTAGTAGAAGTGACTTTGTGTTGAATTATATTCCTTATGAATGTGTCTGGGCTTGCTACTAGAGCTGGGAGACAAATGAATAAATGGAACTACAACATAGCAAACACACAAGGTTACCTTTTTATGTGCCATCTCCTGGAGAGGGAGGTCAGGCTGATAAGTGCCCTCTATTCTCATTTATATCTTACCGATTCCTTATTTTTCATTCCAGAAACCTATCCTCACTGTTTTTTTAACTTGTGTATATCTTTCTACCTATTTACTTATGTATTGTGTTTCTGGTTTTATTTCCAGTCTGAGGATACAAAGCAAATACAATTCAGTTTAGAATTCTCCTTATGTGAAAAATATTCATATTGAAGAAAGTACAAAAATTTGCTTAGAAATCATTATATGAGTTTTTCATCACACTGTACAAAGAATTAATGAAGAAAGATTAACTAATGTCTTCAAAAATTTATGACAGAACAATAAGGATTTTTTTTAATGAGGAATGGAAATTGACTTTGAAATCTTTGAGTTTGAAAAGAGTAATTCATTTTTCTTAAATGCTTATTATATTACTTTATTACTGAAGAAACATATAACTTATTATGAAAGAAGAATTGCAAAATAAACACAGGCATTTATTAAACAAGTCTTCCTTGAGCAACTTCTGTCTCCTGGCATTGTGCTGGGCTTTGGAAATGTAGGAATGGGAAGAACATATACAATGGTCCATATCACTGTGGAAAACACATGATGTTGGAGGAGACAATGAACAAGGCTTCAGAAAAAAAAAGGAAAATAAAAAGAATACAATATCTACAATCTAGTAATCCATGCAGATAATGTAATAAGTAGGGTCTTGGTTCTAGCATGGGCTTCTCTGGTGACTCAGTAGTAAAGAATATGCTTGAAAATGCAGAAGACACAGATTCAATCTCTGGGTCAGGACGATCCCCTGGAGAAGGAAAAGGCAACCTACTCCAGTATTCTTGCCTGGGAAATCCCATGGACAGAGGAGTCTGGCAGGCTATAGTCCACGGGGTCACAAAGAATCAGACACAACTTAGCAACTAAACGTTATTGTTGTTATTAACAAGGGCTCTAGAACACAAATAACGAAGGGACTACTTAGGGGTGTTCTAGCTTAGTGGAACAGTTTAGTTTAGTTAGGTTTAGTTAACTAGTTTCAGTTCAGTTGTTCAGTCGTATCTTGTCAGGAAGCATTTAACAAAAGGCTTCCTGTGTGCTGTTTTGGATCTGTCAGGAACCCACTGGCCCTTATTGATTCCTGAATATTCAGGAATTAAAAGGAGAGGCACACTTTTGCGGGGGCTGAGGAATCCAGGCGATTCTCATTACAGTGATAAGTACCCTCTTCCTTATTATGAGCCATATGGTAAAAGGTGATTGTTTGCAACTCTCTCTGAAAGGGATCATCTTATGTTTTGTAAGTCTGGAATTTTAATCTTTATCTTTGCTGAGAATTACTACAGCATATATGCCCACGCCATGTTGATTAAGACACCTTTGCTCCATCAGAGCTTTGGTCCCCATGCCTTTCTTTCTTTCCTTCTTTCTTTCTATTCTTTCTCTCTTTCTCTCTCTCTATTTCTGGCTAATTACTTGGAGTGCGGAGGCCCGCTGAGCTCACTTTCTTGCCCGGGCTTCTAAGCCCCTCTCGAGAAGGCGCACTGTGCCTTCACCCACTCGAGAGGGCGCCTGGTGCCCACGTGCAGCAGCGCGAGCCCTAAGAACAGGGCTCTATTGGCTTTCCGCGTAAACCAGGGGATATCAGCCTCTTTCTGTCTCTCACTCTCAGAACCACCAGGTTCCAGTCCATTAAAGGACCAACAGTATCTGACTCTTTGTGACCCCGTGGACTGCAGCACGCCAGGCCTCCCTGTCCATCACCAACTCCCGGAGTTTACCCAAACTCATGTCCATTGAGTTGGTGATGGCATCCAACCATCTCATCCTCTGTTGTCCCCTTCTCCTCCCACCTTCAATATTTCCCAGCATCAGGGTCTTTTCAAATGAGTCAGTTCTTCACATCAGGTGGCCAAATATTGGAGTTTCAGCTTCAGCATCAGTCCTTGCAATGAACACCCAGGACTGATTTCCTTTAGGATAGACTGGTTGGATCTCCTTGCAGTCTAAGGGACTTGCAAGAGTCTTCCCCAACACCACAGTTCAAAAACATCAATTCTTTGGTGCTCAACTTTCTTCACAGTTAACTAGTTTAGTGACCACAAACTTCCTCTGTGAGGAAATAGATGCTGAAACAGGAAGATAAGAAGGTGCCATCCTTGGTATAATCTGACTGAAGTAAAAATCTGTGACTCAGAGAGGACTGGGACTCTTCAATGAATGGAAGAATAGCCAGTAGGTTTGGTGTGGTAAGGCAGGAAGAATGGGTTGAGTAAGATTTGAAAAGTGGACAGGGCTGCGAGATAAGGGATGTTGGTTTTATTTTAAGAGCAAAGTGAAAACATTGGATGACTTTGTCTAAACATCACAATGGGAAGATTATCAAAATTGTGGACTGTAGCCCACCAGGCTCCTCTGTCCATGGAATCCTCCAGACAAGAATACTGGAGTGGGTTGCCATGCCCTCCTCCAGGGGATCTTCCCAACCCAGGGATCAATCCCAGGTCTCCCACATTGCAGACAAATTCTTTACCATCTGAGTCACCAGGGAAGCCCAATAATAATACTGGAGTGGGTAACCTACCCTTCTCCAGGGTATCCTCCTGACCCAGAAATAGTGTGTACACACACACACACACACACACACACTATTCGGTAACAAATCATCACTCTGGTTAGTGAAAATGGAAAATGGGATAGAAGTGGCAGCACAAGAGCCTCCTAAGGAATCTTGGTCAAAGATAATGTGGACTCAGCCCAAGGTTTTCATAGTGTGGAAACAGTGTGGAGACAGTATGGATGGGTAATAACAAACACATTTAAGATATAATTTAGAAAAAAAAAATTCTCAGGCTCTGTTGATAGATCAAATCTGAATGGTTGGGGAAATTAAGAATTTAAGAATGAAGGAAATGGCAATCCACTCCAGTACTTTTGCCTGGAAAACCCCATGGACAGAAAAGCCTGGTAAGCTGCAGTCCATGGGGTTGCAGAGTCAGACACGGCTGTGTGACTTCACTTTCAAATTTCACCTTTCAACTATCTTTCTGGCTGAAGCAATTCAAGAGAAAGAGATGTGCTCAAGGGTTCCATTGTGATGATATCAATAGTTGAGATGCCTAGACAGTGAAACATTACAGTGCAGATATTCAATAGGGAATTAAAAACATGAATATGATTATCAGATGAGCGATCAAGATTAGGACTATAAATTTGAGCATCTTCAAACTGATATAGATGATATCCTAAGGCATTGGAATGGATGAGGTACCATTAGGAGAAAATATAGACGGGAAAGGAAAGGAGTCTCAGATATTACAATGTAGAGTTCTGCTATGAGAAAAGTAAGTCAGCAGAGGAAACCAAGGCAGAACAACTAGAGGAGGAAAGAATAGGAAAAATAGTCTCAGAGTGTTGATGCCTGATAAATTCAAAGAGCTGTTTCTCATATTTTCAACTTGTCTTAGGGATTACTCTAAAATGAAGCCTGACAGAACAGTCCTCATTTTAATTTCCACCTATCTCTATGGAAGGAGGAAAGGGATCTGTGGAGGGTTTTCAACAAGCAATAAATGTTTGGATCCAACAAAAATAGATGTCACTTCAACCAAAATCTCACCAGGAAGAGCTAGGTTATCGTGCTCTAAAATGTTTGATGAACTGTGTCAACATGTACAAGAACCTGTTTTTCTGATGACTCACTATCCCTGAAACAGACAGGCAACCCTAAATCACAATAAATCAAAGCATCAAGCTCAACATGCATACCTCTGGGTATTGTATGATCATTGTTAGACTGTATTAGATGTAGAAGCAGATCTTCCTTATCTAAAACTCTATGAATCAAATTCTCTCGCTGGGCAGTAGTGGAGCATGAGGCAGATAACCTCAGTGTAACATCCCATTTGGATGCCAACCATAGACATTTTTTTTTTTTTTTCCCCACAGATTGTGTGATGATTCCTCTTTCCCTGAGGAGAAGATCTTCCTACTAGGGTCTGTTCCTGTTCCTTGGGAAGAACTTCCCAGTTCACAATTTTCCAAAGCCCTGTTTCTCCCATCACAAGAATCTCTTCCTTCATCATCCTATTTGAAACTGGATTGGACATTGAGCAGTATATTCTTCTTAGGGGCCCAACAGGCTCTTTCATCTGCTTCTCACTGTAATATGTGAGCCTAGGGTGGGTTTTAAGTCTCAAGTAGTCACATACCTTTTAAGTTTGGACTCAGTCTTTTTGGTAGAACAATTGTCTCATAAAGAACCTATTTTTTATTGATTTTATTTCATTGAACTCCACGTACCAATTTATGTAACACATGCCCAACACTCTCTCCAGTTCATTTCAGATATTTTGAATCTAACAGACATCCTAGTGAGAGTCAAGCCTTTAGTCTCTTTCTCTTGAGCAATTTTATTCAAAATTTATTTCCAAGGATCATCTTGACCGTCACTGTACCAGGAAAAGCAGGCATCCGTTCTTGTCATCTGGGCACAGTGGACATGTATTTTTTTTAAATCTTAAAATAATTTTACAAATAATTTACAGAACTAAGAGTAAAGGGATGGTAAAATACTTTATTAAAAATTTTGATAAGAATTTGAACATTGCAAACCATGTTTTATTCTGTATTTTTCTGATAGTGAAATTGGCAATGACCTTAGAATGTAATTCATTGTTGTCAACTCATAATAATGAACCTGGAGCACATCAGCCCTGTAAGTACTGATACCTAATATTAAATAGTCAGGAATAGCTTCTAGCTTATCAATACTTCTAGTTCTTTATCCTCTTGATTCATCAAAATTCAATGCTTTTGATATTTGAAAGCTCATAATTTTCTCATAGAGAGGTTGTCTATCATTTTGGTTTGTAATTGCAAAACATTTTCATTATTAAGGTTATAAACACCATGTAGAATGATTGATAACTGTATTTTAAAGGTTCTGCAATCACTTTTCCAATCAATTGCAACAATTCCAAAATGTTCTACATACTTCTACCATATTAGTAAAAAAATGATCAAAATAACAGAATCAATAGAATCTCTCTCTCATATATATTAATATATGAGAACATTTGAATATATGTATATATCACATATGTATATATGATTGACTGCAAGAAATTGGCTTATTCAGTTGTAGGAGCTAGCTCAGAAAGTCTGTAACATCAATTATCATGAAGGGGAGGCTAGCAACTCTATCCAGAAAGACTTGGAATAACTGGTAATTTGTTCTTACTCTAGAAACTTCAGTTTGGGTCATAAAGACATTCAATTAGTTGGAAGAGTCCCACTCAAACTTCTGAAGATAATCTCTTTTATGAATTGTGGATGTTAAACACATCTACAAAATACTTTTATAACAATACCTAAGTCAGTGTTAAGTTAATAATAGTCTCAGCAAACTGACACATACAATGAACCACCACACTTGCCTTTAGTGTTTATCCACTTATGAATCTTATTAAATAAATTTTGATGAATGAGCACCATAAAATAAAAATGCACTCACATAAAATAGTGCCCATTTATTTCACAAAATTTCATGTGATATTCCTTATGAATAGCTAACTGGATGAGTGTGCTATATATCTCTCTACTTTAGACACATAACTTGCACTCACTACTTCTTGACTTTGAGAAAATATATATAGGATATTTTAATGTAATGACATATAGTCTGATATTTCACTTATATGATTAATTTTTACCATATTATTAGTATCTGAAGTATTGCTCTCTTTCACTTATATGACTAATTTTGTCATCATCATTAGTCTCTGAAGTATTGCTGTCTCTATATATTTACATTTTTGTTCATAGAATAACTTAGAATATCATTCCCTTGGCTCTTTTGGTGGGTATTTTTTTTTTAATGTCTCAATTCGCAAATGTGTTCAACAAGCACTATTTTAAAAATGCCACAATGATCATATTTCCAAATTTACTTGATAACTTCTTGGAAGATGATGAACTACTTTAGACAATCCAATTAAAAAACTAAGGGATGATGTAATATTGATAATTTACTTTGCCATTGCATGACTCTAGGTAATTAAATTTTATTTTAATTTTAGTCTATTTAGTATGGTTGGGAATAATTTGTAAGTAATGATAAAATAATTTCTAGGATAATGAAAAGCAAGTTATGCAATACTAAGTAAAATAAGATCACTAGGATTACATAGTTTACCTTAGATTTATAACAGTGTCCAATGGGCTAATATTGAGGGTAATATATTCACTTAAAGTTAACTAATTACAGATGTCAATGTATCTACAAAACATTTTAATGATTTTTTTGAAACTTGACATGTTATACTTCATGTTAAATATAAATTAATTTTTTTCATTTTTACCTTTAGAAAATCACTAAAAAAGAATATAATTATAAAAGTATCAATTCTTAAAATAGTTAAACTACTCAAAAAAAGAAATGCAGAACTGAAATCTAGGCTCGAAGTATGTTACACCAAGGATTAATCAATTCAGAGATAATAACAATTCAGTGATATTCATGTTTGAACTGACCTTGACATAAAGCTTGTTTCATTTTTTAATTTTTTTTACTTAGATAGCGTGGTGAGAAATTCAATTTGTAGAGTTACAGCATTAGATGACAAATGCACTGATGCATTTACCACCCACATTAGACAACTGAACTCAGCCTCTCAGAAAGCACTTTCTTCTCCATTCCAGTCACCATCCCCTCTCAAGTTAATCATTCTCTTGGATTCTATCATCACTGATGAGCTTTGATTGTTTATGACATTTTTAAAGATGAATAATGTAGTATGTGTTCCTTTGTGTACTCTGTCTTCTTTTGACCAATATTATCTTAGGGTGAGCACTGATTTTATTTTTCTGTAGCCCTATTTTAAGAATGTAATAAGTGCATTTGCCCATCCTTATGATGATATGAATAATTTTCACTTTTTACTCTATAATAGTAGTGCTATAAACATTTTTCATGTTTTTTGATGAACATATGCAGTTATTTTTTGTTGATTTTTTTAATCAAGTGTGATCCAATTTTAATTGGTACTGCCAGCTTTCAAAAGCAGATATATAAAATTGTATCAGCAGCGGATGCGATTTCCTCTCAACACAAATCCTTTCCAACACTTGATATTGACAATGTTTTCCTAATCATTCTGGTACAGGCATCATCTTACTGTGTGTGTGTGATGCATTGTTTTTTTTGTTGTTGTTTTTTGTTTTTAGTGAATAAGGAAATGTAACAACGTTTCGTGTGTTTATTAGGTCTTTGAATTTCCTATTTCATGGAATCTTTTGTCAGGTATGTGTATGAAAAATATCCTCTGTCACACTGAGGCTTGATTCTTCTAGATGCTATCTTCTTTACATTCAAAGTTTTAAGCCTATATATAACCCAGTTTAACAAATTTTATATTATGGTTAGCCTATAAAGTAAGAGCTGTCTCTACTCCTGCATGATGAAACATCTCACGTAATGCTTTTAATTGAGTTGTTGCTTAAATGCCATCTTAGTTTTCAATTTTACTTATTAGAAGTCTAAAGATAGTAGATCATTTTGCACACTCTACTCTATGTTATTGCAGAAGACAGTTTTACCAAGATCGTCACAGCCAGTCTTCCAGCCTTCAAGGGCAGCTTTCTTGTTGCCCTCCAGTGGGTCTTTAAGACAACACCAGGTGTCCCTTTGTCTATTGTTTTGATTGCAGCTCTTCACTAATGGTTAGTAGTTCCTCTGTGAGTTACAAAATGGTAACAGAAAAAAAAAAAGACTCAATTTTAAAAATTGATGTGCACCAGGGGTTATTTCTTACTCTCAACATATCTCTTTGAGTCCTCTGTGGCTCTGACCCACATTTCCTCACACTAGAACCCATGCTGCAAAGCCAACCAGTGTTTGGGGAGTTGCTTGTTATTAAGGTAGCAAGAGAAATCGAAAGAGACACCCATGGGCAATCAGAAGACAAGAGCTGGAACTGACATGCACCTCTGCTCATATTTCTTTAGTAGAATTAATTATATTCCCAACAGAACATGTTGGAGATAGAAAGTGTAATCCTAGTGTGTGCTGAGATGGTATAGGTTAATGAACGTTATTCATGATGACCAGAGTGAAAAAATAAGCAGACACGTGATGGAGATTCAATACTCACTCCAGGACCTGATATTCATCATGTTTCAACCAATGTAGTAAATATCATTATTACTTGGTTTGCATATTAAAACCTAAATGAACATATTTCTAATTTCCTTAATATATTTGAGGCATTAGAGAAACTGAAGGATTCTCGGAAACAACAAAAGCAATTTTTCTAGTCATTTCTTGAAGTATAAATATGCTAAAACTATTTTTGCAACTGAGAATCAATTCTCTATCTAAAACCTTGGAAAGGAAATAGGCAGTCTCATGTTTCTTTAATCTGAATTAATAACCTCACTCAAAGAGTCTGCCCTTTGTGTCTGTTAAATCTCAATGGAGATAACTAGTTAGAGAAAAATTATTAACTGTATATGCACATAACATTTTGAAGTTTATGATTTAAAAAAAAATGCCTTGAATTCACACACCTGTTAATAAGGAAGGCATTTTACCTCGATGGATATGATAAACTGCACCCAAAGTTATAATTTTCAATAGTCTGTTTATATTTTAACAGCAGATGCTGGTGTGACCTCAAACTCAACATCCCCCCAAACAGAATGATCCCCCCCCCTTTCCTTGGCCCACTGTGTTAGTTTGGGTCCTCATGGAATCAGTCATCAACATAATTTTAGACAAACAAAGAATTCACTAGGAGAAATGCTTTTGAGGGGGTAAAGGGGAAAAGAGGCGGTGGCAGGGAGAAACTGCAGGCCCTGCTGCAGGTCTGACACCAGTGAAAGGAGGTGAAATTTGGAGAAGGTCAGATCGCAGCATGGTTCTAAGAATAGTCTGCCAGGCTGATGGAGGCATCTCAAGTCGGCATCTTGTTGGCAAAGCCCCGCCTCCCTCAGGATGGTCCTGCACTAGCACAAACCCTGCCCCAAGTCTTAGGCTCAGTCCTTAGCCAAGAGCAGTGCAGAGAACTGTGTCCTCATGTGGAAGCCGTGGTGGCTGAGATGGACAGCCCTGAGCTATCGTGCAATACATGTCTTGGAGAAGCACATCTCTGTGGTTGCAGAAGGCATTTTGTGGTAATGGATTAAGTTATTGACTTCACAAGTCACTCAGGAGTACAGGTTGTAAACCCTAACTCTCTGTCTAGATCTGCCCATCCCAGGCCTTTCACATATGACCTTGAGTCCATTCCTCCTTTGGTGTTCCACTTGCTGCATTCAGTTCAGTTCAGTTCAGTCACTCAGTCGTGTCTGACTCTTTGCGACCCCATGAATCGTAGCCCGCCAGGCCTCCCTGTCCATCACCAACTCCAGTAGTTTACTCAAACCCATGCCCATCGAGTCGGTGATGCCATCCAGCCATCTCATCTTCTGTCGTCCCCTTCTCCTCCTGCCCCCAATCCCTCCCAGCATCAGGGTCTTTTCCAATGAGTCAACTCTTCGCATGAGGTGGCCAAAGTATTGCTACATTAGTTTCATGCAATTTCCTAAGTTGCCTTGTCGGTTGCAAAAGCCTGCTAACTTATTTGGTATTTACTACCCCAATAAATAGGCAGTGATACCTTCTGTTACACAAGTCAGAAATATTCTAAGTCCTTTTGGGGAGTTTCATTTTATTTCTCAGATAATTGTCACTTAGTCCTGCTACTTCTTCCCTTACAACTTTTTTTTTTTTTTTTCAATTTCAGGATTTAGATTTTTAGTTGAGACATTTATTTTTTTTTCCTCTGAAATAAAAGTGATATTCTACCTGCCTTCAGTGCTTCTAGTTTCCTTCTGAAAACTCATCCTTGGCAGTGACTATAGATTTACTTATTTGAAATACAGATCAAGTCACCCTTATACTCCGTCTTCTGACACCCTTGTTTCTTTCTGTAAGTAAATAAAACATCACATCTCCTTAGTGCCAACTACAAATTGGTACTTGCTATGGGCACTTGCCTTCTACATCTACAAGGGTTAAATATGTGCTGCTGCAGCTGCTGACTTTCAACAGTCCCTGAAAGGAGTTCATGGTGGAAAGCAGAAACAAGGCACTCTGTGCTCAGTGCATGGGGTGGAGGACTGGCAGAATAGGTCTTCAGATAGTTAGATATTTTCAAGAGCTAATTTTATGAACCCAATTTTTGCATCTCTTCATATCTAGAAAAGCACTAAATTCCTGCATGGTGACAAATGCTCCTCATGACTAGTAGCAATATTCTGGGGGAAAAAAAAAAAAGTGCTTGATCTCATGTACCCCTCCATTCACCAAAGTCACATTTATAAAGACCTTTCCAAAGTAATTTATCAGAACTATCTGAAATGCTGTCTCCTGGGCTAATAGCCCGCTTTTTGCCCCAAATAAACTTAACTCACAACTCTCACGTTGTACATTTTTTTTTTTAAGTTGACATTAGTCTATCAATCAATTTCCTTCACATTTTTATTTGATCAGTTCTTTTTAGTTTCATCTCGCACCAGTCATTATATCTACCCTACATTCTAACTGAGATCAGACCCCCATCCCCTCAAAAGCAGGGAGGCACCATAGATAAGTGAACAAGGCTGAGTGACGGACAACAGTTAGTGGCTATGTGAAAAGTGTAGGATTCAAGTCCAATTTATAAAAACACTTTGCTTGTCAAACTGAACGCATCTGTGAGCCAAACACAGCACTGAGCAGTTTCCCGCCAAGATAGCAAGCTGGAGAATACTGTGACCCCTTGAGTCAGCAGTGAAGAAACCAGAGAAACTGATGGGAAAAACAGATTCCAAGAACCAGTGAACATTTGTGAAAGCAGAGCAACTGAAGGCCACCTTGATCTCAGGGATGAAGGAGGTGAGCAAAGGGCTGCCTGATGCAGGGCTGAGAGGTTGGGTGAGAGAAAAACTAAATGAAGTTTGCCCTTGTTTTCCCCTAGTATCGCAACGAGCAAAGCTTTGTCTGACACTTCATTGTGAAGATCTGTAGCAGTACCTGAACAGTGGGGTGCTTGTGTCCTCTGAGAAACATCAGTGCTTTTACAGAGAATTGTGAAGACACACAAAGAGTTGATAAAAACAGAAATGACTTGTCATGCTCCCTTTGGACTGTCCCTCTCTGCCCTTGTTCCCAAACCATTCAGCAGCTTGCTTACAACGTAAAGACATTGATTCCAACTCATGTTCTTTTGCCTTAAGGACACAAGAAGATATCAAAGGGGGCAATTTAACCAAAGGAATTGCCTGCCACGTTAGTAGTAGGAGTGATTAACACATCTTTCCTTAACTTGAGACGGGAGAGACTCTGATCACTGGTCCTTGCCCCAAACACATTGTAAGGTAGGATGGTGATAGCCAACTCCAGGGAAATATCATTCAACAGGTCAGAACAGCTAGACAACCGAGAAACACAACTATCTTAAAAGATTGACAAGTAAGTGAACAAGCATAGTGTCTGAATGAAAATGTGTGGAAACTGGTGGGGTGGGAGGCATAAATTCAGAATTTGGGATTAACGGATTAAAAACTACTCTGTATAAAACAGATAACCAAAAAGGGCCTACTCTATAACACAAGGAACTATATTTGATATCTTACAATAACCCATAATGGAAAGGATTTGTAAAGCTATGTGCATATATGTATATGTATGTATACACACACACACACACACACACACACACACATACTGAATCACTTTGCTCTACACCTGAAACTAACATAACATTGTAAATCAACTATACTTTAACAAAAAAATAAATAAATGAGAAATGTGTGGAAAGGATAAGGAATTTTTAATGTAATATATGTAAGGAGATGAGATAAAATATTAACAACATAAACAAGATCATCCAAAGAACTGGGTCTTATTCAGCTGCTAAAAATAAAGTAGCTGCATAAAAATATATAGATGGAATAAATAGATGAATATAGCTGAAAAAATAAATTAGTAATAAAGGATAGTAGGCTCTAACAGAAGGGAATACAAAAATGATGAAAGATACATATATAAAAATATATTATAGGAATGGAGTGAAGTGAAAGTTGCTCAGTCATGCCCTGTACCATCCATGGAATTCTCCAGGCCAGATTACTGGAGTGGGTAGCTCTTCCCTTCTCCAGGAGATCTTCCCATCCCAGGGATCAAATCCAGGTCTCCCACATTGCAGGCAGATTTTTCACCAGCTGAGCCACAAGGGGAGTTCATGAATACTGGAGTGGGTAGCCTATCCCTTCTCCAGTGGATCTTGCTGACCCAGAAATCGAACCAGGGTCTCCTGCATTGCAGGCAGATTCTTTACCAACTGAGCTATCACGGAATCCCCATAGGCATGGAAGGTGTAGATAAATGCTTATAATATCTGAAAAGTGCAATCACCTATGTAATAAAGTCCAGAGAGAGGAAACAGTCAAATGGAAAGGAAAAAATATTAGAACAATTAGCTGTTGCTCAGAAGTTTAGGAAGATCACAGTCCTCCACTATATGGTCTGCAGGGTAGACCCCTGCAGTATGGCCCCTGTGGTCTGTGATGTCAGGGAGCTGGAGTTGACCTCCTGGTGCACCCTCAGCTGACTCATGCGTCGGGAGAAAGCATGCGACACAATTATTTGAGAAGCAGACCGCGTGAACACATGGCAACCTGACTCTTCCTTAAAGACATAGTGTTCATTGGTTAAAAAAAAAAAAAGGAAAAACAGGTATAAGCACACACATCATATAATTTGTACACATGAAAATTATAGGTACATAAAAGTCACTTTCTAGGAATATTTATGGGGCTTCCCATGGGCTTTCCAGGTTGCTCAGTGGTCAAGAATCTGCCTACCAAAGCAGGAGCTGCAGGAGACATGGGTTAGGAAGATCCCCTGGAGGAGGAAAAGGCAACCCACTCCACTATACTTGCCTGGAAAATCCCATGGACAGAGGAGCCTGGCGGGCTACCGTCCATAGAGTCACACAGAGTAGGACACAACTGAAGCAATTTAGCGTGTACACACACAAGTATATTTATGATCACAAAGATATGTATTGAACATATTACAAAAGTTGTATGAGAGAGGTGGAAATAGGGTTCCACACAGAATAAAGGAAAATAATTGCTAATTAAGAAACTGATTTATCCATAATGGGTTTGCTTAGCTGCTCCTGAAACAATTCTGCATGTCCTGACTCTCCGTGCCCCGCTCTGCCCTTGCATCTCCTTCAATACCTCCCTCTACCCCCTTTACTGGGAAGCTCTGCTGTTGACTCTGCCTGAATCCTTCCTTCACTTTGAAGTGTATCTTCTTGTCACTGTGTGTGGACCAACCACTGTGACCTTCAACCTGCAGTGCCTCCTTTACAACAAGAGGAAGGTGACAGCAAGACCTCTTCTCTTTAATGCCCTAATATTCAGAACAACGTCTGCTTTGTGCCTGGTGTAAAACAATATGATTAAAGAAAAGAAGTTGCTAACACTAGAAGAAACCCTTCATCTCCAAGTTGGGTTTTGTTTTCCTAAGCCACCTGTGTTCTTCGAAGAGTGATCAGAGCTGTGTCAAGAGGAAAGTGGGTAACGTACAGGGTCCTGTCAGCCCAGAAGAGGAAAGGAACTGAGTGAGTCTCATCTCTGATTCTCCATCCAAATGGTTTTGTTGAAAGGTTTTACTTAAGAGAGGCCATCACATCTTATACAAAGTTTAACTCAAATCTGAACATAAAATATACAATCATAAAATTTCTAGAATGGAGAAAGGCTTCATGATTTAGATTTCAGCAAGAACCCAGATATGACAACAAAAATATAATTCATAAAAAATTCATGAAAATAACCTACAGATTCCATTTAGATTTCATCAGTCATTACCAGCATCTGTTTGTGTGTGTGTGTGTGTGTGTGTGTAGTCAATGAAATTTTATCACATACAGGAACAACCAACATGGTTAGTACCAATACAAAAGGCACAAAGAAAAAAGAAATGATCTCTTTTCCATTACTATAAATTTGTCACATTCAGAATATTGTGTAAAAGAAATCAAATGGCATTTTGATATTAGCTTTACTTAGTCAGTGCAATGCATTTGAAACCCACCTAAGTTGCTGGGTATATCGATATCCTTATTATGTCTGAGTAGTTTTTTATGGCATAGATGTACTACAGTTTATGTTTTAGCTCCTGGGAGAACAGGAGACATATCACTCTTTTGGCAATTCCAAATAAAATTGCTAAGGACATGTGTGTGCAGTTTTTGTGTGGATATATGCTTTCAAATACCAAGCACAACAGACCAATGAAGACATTTAAATAACATTTTGAATCAACATTTTCATTTTAAGGAACTGTGTGTTTATGATGAATGTAATACAATTGACATAGGCATAAGAGATGTTTTAGTAAGAATTTTATGAAGGTTACCTTGAACAAGAGATTAAGCAGATATTAAGCAGAAATTCTGTGTGATTTGGTAAATCTAGGTTCTCTACTAGCATCCTTTTGATTATTCAGTATAACACTTCTTTTTGTAAATAATTTTGATAACTTAGCTAAAACTAGAATGAAAAGTTTACACAGTAGTGTTTTTGATTATTCTATATAATATCTTAAGATGCCTTTTAGATTCTTTACTCTTTTTAAATAGACTTAATATAGAATTAAATTTAAATTCCAAATTCTGAGTCTATTGGTTTTATTTTTATTTATTTTTAATTTCAATTTTATTGATGTATAGTAGATTTACAATGTTTCAGGCAAAGTGATATACATATATATATATATACACATATATGTGTGTGTGTGTGTGTGTGTGTGTGTGTGTGTGTGTTGTTTTTCAGATTATTTTCCCTTATAGGTTATTATAGGATATTCAAAATAATTTCCTGTGCTGTACAGTAAGATCTTGTTGATCATCATTTTTATATATTAGTGTGTATCTATTAATCCCATACTCCTAATTAATCCCTTCCCCACCCTTTCCCCTTTGGTACCAGGAGTATTTTTTTTCTTAATATATATATCTGGGAGTCTATTTGTTTAATATATAAATCTACTTGTATCATTTTTTTTTAATTCCACACACAAGTGACATCATTTGTGTCTTTCTGGGTTACTTCACTTAGTATGATTATCTCCAGGTCCATCCATCTTGCTGCAAATAGCACTATCTCCTTCCTTTTTATGGCTGAATAATATTCCATTGTATATATGTACTACATCTACTTTATTCATTCCTCTGTTTATAGACATTTAGGTTGCTTCCATGTCTAGGCTGTTATAAACAGTACTGACCTTTAGCTTCTTAATGTTTCCTTTTTTAGAAATTGAAGAAATCAAATTAAAATTTCCATATCTTTTCTTATTCTGCCAACTATAAACTTTTTCACAATTTTTATGTTTTCTCAAAGTTTTCTCAATAGCTTTGTTGTTTTTTGGAGGTTTCCTTTCTTTCACAGCCATATTCTTTTTAGAAAAAGTAGAAGCATTTAAAAAATCTTCAATACTTGTGGGATCTCTATGGTATAAATTAGACATAAGCAGTTTCCTTGCATTACAGTTACTATAAATGCTGTCTTCCTGTGCCCCTTAATTTATGCATAGGCAATCCTGCTGCTTCCAAAAAAAAAAAAAAACCTGTGGTCAGAAAATGGTTTTGATAATAATTAGCATGTAGGCTCATGCAAAGAACTAAGCTAGTTCAGAAGTAATTGAACCTGGTGCCCCATGGCAGAAGTCCTGTGGGAAGTTGGGAAAGGATCCACAGACATCAACACTGGTTTAATCTACATGGACTTACAACAGAGAAGGTATTTTGTTTTTGTTTTTGTTGGTATAAGAATCATCAGTGGAAAAAAAAAGCTCAACAGTAACATCTTTGAAAGAAAATAGCATAATTACTTGCTATGTCACTCCATGTATTATTTTTCAAAACCAAGTGATGCTGACATATTTGGTTACTAGTTCTTTCTTTTGTAGAGATGTAGTCCTTTGTTGTTCTAGACCTTTTTTTTTTCCTCTGCTTTTCTCCTTCCTTTCCTTTGTAAAACCTGAAATATACTTTGGAATAAGTTATAGCATTTGGAGTAACAGGTATGTCTATATGCCTAAAGATAGGATTTGTAGGTCTGCATTTAAATGTGAACACTTCAAATATGATAGTACAAAAAGGACAAATGAATAAAATGCATGACAGATTTGAAGTATATTATATAAACCCAGCATTTCATGCCAACTGTATATATCATCCATTATTTTACCTGTTTTCTCACTTGTTTGGTTATTTGTCAATCCTTTATTTGAAATTTATATTGACAATCATTGAAGAGTTTATACAAAGAAAATCTTGTTTCAGCAAATGAAAAAGTTTTATTTGTTGCCATAACAGACTTTTGTGAATATTCATGAACCTTTATTGAAGTATCTCACTAAACTTGAGCATAAAGATTGTGTTTGACAGCCATTGCAATTTGAGCACACTGTAGTGTGGAAATCAGTTTGAAATATAAAAAATTATGCTAAAGTGATCTTTATATTTACACAGAGGGAGTGAGAAGGTAGACAAGGCTGTGAATGTCATATTTCTCTTACAATCTCTGGCCACAAGCACCTAGTTGGATAATTAGCACCTCACGTTTTAAAAACTGTGATATATTTGCTTTACAATATTGCGTTAGTTTCTGCTATAAAACAAAGTGAACCAGCTATATGCATATACATATATGCTCTGCATCTTGAATCTTCCTCCCAGCCCTGCACCCACCAAGTAGGCTACCACAGAGCACCAGGCTGAGCTCCCTGTGATATACAGCAGTGTCCCTCTAGCTGTCTATTCTAGACATGATAGTGTATATATGTCAATCCGAATCTAATCCATCCCACCTTCTCCCACCCTTGTGTCCACAGTCTATTCTCTACATATGTTTCTATTTCTGCTCTGCAAATATATTCATCTGTAGCATTTTTCTAGATTCCACATATATGCCTTAGTATACGCTATTTTTCTCTTTCTGACTTACTTCCCTCTGTATGACAGTGTTGAGGTCCTTCCATATCACTACAAATGACCCAATTTCATTCCTGAAGATGTGGTACATATGCACAATGGATATTCAGCACCTCACTTATAACACATTACTTGAGAGACTGTTTCAATTGCCAGAAAATGTCAATACTAATATGAGCAGGTATACCAGTGGGCTTCCCAGGCGGCACAGTGGTAAAGAATCCACCTACCAATGCAGGAGACACAAGAGACACAGGTTCAATCCCTGGGGCAGGAAGATCCCTTGGAGTAGGAAATAGCAACCCACTCCAGGATTCTTGCCTGAAAAACTCCATGGAGAGAGGAGCCTGGCCATTTACACTCCAGCGAAGAGGCGTCACAAAGCATTAGACACAGCTGAATGACTAAACACACTGGCTTGAGGGGTACCGGCACCCTCTGTGCGTCTCGATATCTCTCCACACCTCTTGTGGTCACTGAGGGCTTCCTCCTCTTCTGAGCCAACAGAAGCCTCAGGCACTGGCCTGCTGAAACCCTGGGAAGACTTGATAGCATGGCTTGCCTAGAGAAGCTGATTTCCATTCCATTTTACTTTACTTCTCAATGTTCTTTCCCCTAGCCATACTCTTTCCTAGCCTCTGAGATATTGGTAGTATATTCTGAGGTTTATTTTAAAGTTCTGCAAAGTATATTGACTGTCATGGCAGGGAGCACTGGAATCTTTCTGAGGTATATTTTCTTTCCTCTCTGAACAGGCACACTCTGAGACTAATAAAAGTTACATTGGTCTATATGTTCCTTACTTCCACCTTCAGCGGGTCCTCATGTCACATCACACAATCACTCAGAGCAGATGACACAAGAGAATGCTTTTCATTCAAGTTAGACTAAATCCTAGCTGAGGAGGAAAAGTTGATAAAGCTGCAGGGAAAACATCCTACCAAAGTAGGTAGTCTACTATCATTTCTTAGGAAAGAAGGGGACTGGAGGCTCTAATATCAGAAAAAAAAAAAAAGAAAAGAAAAGAAAAAGTCTTGAATCTATTAGGAATAGGATGGAATTAGGGGAAATAACCAAAATATTTTTTTCTGACCATTAATATTTTAGACACCCAAAATGATAAAATAAAATACAAAACATTGGTTGACAAAACATTTATTTATGCATCTTGATGGTAAAATTAAATGATTTTTTAGGAATTCTTTGGCGCTGTGCAACCTTTACAATAAAGTAGTTTTAGAACCATTTCACAGTCATTCTCCATTCTTCCTCTGAGCAGCAGACAAGCACTAATCTCATTTCCAACACTGCAGATTTCTTCTGTTGAACATTTTCTGTAACTGGATTAACAAAATATGTAATATTTTCTGTCTGGCTTCTTTCATCGAGATTAATGCTTTATTGGGTTCATCCAGGTTATAGCATGTAGCATTTGATTTCTTTGTATTGCTGAAAACTATTCTATTGTATGACCACATTTTCTTATCCATTTAAAAGTTAGTGACATCTGGGTTGTTTCAAATTGTCAGTCGTTAGATACAATGCTGCAGTTAATGTACCAGCAGAGACTTTGTGTGAACATATATTTTCATTTTTCATGGTTCAGACCTACCAGTAGAACCATTGATATGTATGGTAAGTCATTTTTAAACTTTTAAGAAAGTGGTTTTAAGACAAAGTGGATTATAAAATGATTCTACAATCTTACATTCTCACCAAAAAGGTATGAAGGTACCATTTTCTCCAAATTGTCATCTGTCTTTATGAATATGCTCATCCTAAGATGTGTGACAAGGTAACTTGTTTTAATTTGCATTTCCCTAATTGAACATCTTTTATTCTGTTTATTGGTTATATATATATAACTTACTTGGTGCAATGACTATTCATACTTTTGCCCATTTATAAATTGCTTTTGTTTTTTCTTATCTTTGATTTGAAAATGTTCATAGTGAATGCAAATCTTTTAAAAATTGATGACCTCAAATTTAACAAATTTTCTTCTATATATTGAGCTTTGGGTTTCATTTGCAAGAATTATATCTTGCTTAGCTAGAATTGCTTAGAATCAAAATGATTTTCTTCTGTGTTTTCTTCTAAATTTTTTGTAGCTTTTGTAGACATTATGCTATCAAGTTTAGTTTAACTTAAATTTTAATTTAAGCTAAATTTTAAGTTAATTTTTGTGTATAGTATCATGAATAGGTCTAAATTAATTTTTTTAAGTTTCTTTTGTGATATCATTAGTCATAGCATATATTGAGAAATGTGTTGTTTAATTACTAAGTTTTGGGGATTTTATGCATTTCTTAGGCTTCTTTTTTTCCCTCTATTTCTAATTTATTTATGTGCTCTACATTAATTAACATAACTTAAATACATACTTTGTATAATTTCAATATTTAATTAGATTTATTTGGATTTGGGCAAGATTTGCATTCAGAAAGTATATACACTGATGAAAAAAGTCAAAGAAGATATAAATAAATGGATAGATATACCATGTTCATTGATTGGAACACACAATGTAGATGTTTTACCTAAGTAACAGAGTTACACATTAACAATCAAATTCCCAGTAGAATTGTTTATAAGTACAATTAACTTAATTCTAGAAATTAAATTAAAAATCAAATGAACTAGAACAGCTAAAAAAATCTTGAAAAATAAAAACAATAAAGTTTCAGAAATTTTACTACATTATTTTAAGACATGGTACAGTGATAGCAACAAAGACAATTAGGCATTAGTAAAAACAGATACACAGACTAATAAAATGATATTGAGTCCAGAAATAGGCCAATACAAATATGGCCAAATTATTTTTGACAAAGGTGTGAGATGATTCAATGAAGAAAGGATAGTATCTTCAATAAAGTGTGTTTCAACTACTGGGTATTCATGTGCAGAAAAATAAATCATAAGGTAAATTTCATATTTTATATAAAAATTAAACCAAGTTTATTAATAGATTTAAATGTAAAACAAGAATACACAACATATGAAAGGAAATAGGGACACTTTATGATCTGAAGTTAGTCAAAGATTTTTCTTCACACGTAGCAAAAGTTCTATTTGTAAAAAAAAAATAATAATAAAATAATGACAATGATGATGATGAATTGAAATTCATCAAAATCAAAAGTTTGGTCTGTGAAAGGCACTGTTAATAATATAAAAAGCTATTCATATAAAGCATGGATGAAAAACAAGGTCTAACTGTATAAAACAGAGAACTATATTCAATATCTTATGATAGGCTGTATGGGAAAGAAGATTAAAAAATAATGTACATTTAAGTATATGTTTAACTGAATCACTTTGCTATGCAGCAGAAATTAACACAATATTGTAAATCAGCTCTACTTCAACAACAAAAATTTTAAAAACCGAAAAAATACCCAATATGCTGATTGAGAGAGAGAAATTTTCAATCACATATCTTCCAAAGGACTTATATGCATAACATATAAAAATCTTAAAAATCAATAGTAAGATGCTAACTGAAAATTAGAGCAAAGATTAGAACAGACACTTCACCAAGGGGATTTATGGATGACAAGCAATGAAAAGAAAAAAAATGTTCTACATTATTACCCATTCAGTTCAGTTCAGTCACTCAGTAGTGTTTGACTCTTTGCGACCCCATGAATCACAGCACACCAGGCCTCCCTGTCCATCACCAACTCAAACTCATGCCCATCGAGTCAGTGATGCCGTCCAGCCAACTCATCCTCTGTTCTCCCCTTCTCCTCCTGCCCCCAATCCGTCCCAGCATCAGGGTCTTTTCCAATGAATCAACTCTTCGCATGAGGTGGCCAAAGTACTGGAGTTTCAGCTTCAGCATCAGTCCTTCATTAGGTAAGTATAAAAAAAAAAAAATGAGATTCCTCTGCACAGTTATTAAAAAGGCCAAAGGAAAATACAGTGATAATCTCAGTGCTGACAAGCAACTGCTACACTGCTGGTGAAGGTTTAGATGCTATAGACTAATTTATACTTACCATTCAACAGCACATTTATTTGCTCTAGTATAATGGAAGCACATATTCACACAAAACCTGTACGTGGAGGTGTATGTTTCTTCATTCCAAAGCAAGCCAAATTCCCTTCATAGGGTTACTGGCTAAATAAATTGTGGCAAACCCATGCAACAGAAGACTACACAGCAATTAAAGAGGAAAGAAACATCGATTTGCACCAACTTCGATCAATTTGAAAGTCATGTTGCTGATTGGAATAAGCCTCTTTGAAAAGATGCCATTAAATAACATTCTTAAAAAACAAAGGTATAGTGATGCAGAACAGATAATTGTCACCAGAATTTAGGAAGCAGGTGATGCAATTTCAAAGATAGCACAGGAGATATTTTATAATGAAAGAACTAATAATGCATTCTGATGTGATGGTAGTTACAAAATTTATACATGTGATAAACTTCATGGAACATGTACGCACCAAAAATTGGTTGCTAAAAAGTAATATAGCTACTCTTTTTAATAAATTAGTAAATGTTCTTCATGTAATCAGGGAAATAATAATCATTCTGCCTGGGCTGGTTTCAGCTTCCTAATTCCGAGTTTATGCCAGAAGTCTCAGTTGTAATCCCTTTAAGTGTTGCCTCTTTGTCAATATCTCTGCTTAGTCTAGATTCCAATGCTATCATGTATTTCTCTAATTCTTTTACTAACAACATGTTAAGGTTGGAGGAAGATGTGATACTTTTGTTCCATTTGGCACTTCTAACTAATTCATCTTTACACAGATGATGTACACTTTTCAGAGATCACCATAAGACTCTTACATTGGGAGTTTCTAAAACCACCCTTGCATCCGATGATTTACTAGGAAGACTCAATAAACACAGCAGATAGTCATGCTCTCAGCTATGATTTAACACAAGGATACAAAGAAAACCATTAAAGGATGTGGCACATAGGACAAAGTCCAGAAGAATCAGAAGACACAAACATCCAAGTGTCACACAGGACATGCACACATCCTCCAGAATTGAACTGTGAACACCTCTATGAAATGTTGTTAAGCAGGGAAGCTCATTAGAGACTCAATGCCCAAGGATTTTATTGGGACCTAATCATATCTAACATACCAAATTCCTGAAAGAATGCAGATGTTCATTATAAATAATACTGTTATGCAAACTAGTTAGGCACAGTGAGTACTCTTACCAATTCTGGAATTGATGGGAACCCTCCTGAAACCCATATACCTAAACACTAGTCTATAATAGTCTTTAACTAGTCAAGGATGATCCTACAAGCCAGAATTTCTAAGGGTAGCAGCCTCACATTTGCTACAGAATTCTTTTTTTTGTACAACTCCCCTCCCCTAGAAAAACCCATTTTGTCTCTGGTATCCCTTGCATCTGCAAGATCACAAATGTCACCTTTATTTGAAAAAATTTCTTGGGGAAAGCTTGATTCCTAGCTCCACTCTTTTATCTTAAATCTTGCTTTGACTTAGAATGTAGAAGAACTGTGCATTTTCTGGCCAGATGAATATTTTATCATATTTTATATTTTATTCAGCATTTTAATTTTTCTTTTAATTTGAAGGGTCAGCATGACTTATATGCTAGACTTAAGAATATAAAAATCTATATATCACCCATAGTTTTTTGTTTATTTCTTTGTTTGTTTTTTAGTTAGAGTATAGTTGCTTTACGATGTCACATCCCCCAAAGTCTTATTTTCATGCTGAAATTATTAGGAAATATCTTTGGGATCCAACTGAGCAAAAGGAGAAGCTGAACACAGGTGAAGTCACTGCAAACACCTCAGCTGATCTTACAGAAATTCTGGGTCTGAACAATCCTTCTGACCCAGCATTGGACGGGCTGCCGAGGGAACATGACCTGGACTTGAGTAAGGGGCAGTTTTTTGCCATGTTCCTGAGTTGAGGGACCAAAGTGAGAGCTGCAGACTCTCACTCTCAGTAACTGGAAGAATCTCCATTGCCAGGAGCCCAAGGAAGTAGGAAAAGGTTCTGAACAGTACAATAGGGTATCCACTGCTGTCTCATGGGAAACAAACAAATTCAAATTAAGCTTATTTTAAAACTATTTTAAATATTTTCCTATATTAATGTTGAAAAGTTGCAATTAAATAGAAGAGAGATAAATTTATTTTATACTTTACTTAACAACTTTTTAAATTGCAATTGGGATTAGCCATAGTTTGAATCATCATCTTCATCATTGTTACTTTTTCATAGTTAGCAATTAAGTCATTTAACAATAACTACAGTATGCCTATGGGTTGATTAATTTTACAATTTGCTCCAAAATTTGACACTAAAAATCAACAGTTATTTCATGAAAATGTATAGTGTTCTTAATACTCCACTATGTCTAATAGGAAATTGATTATATTCATGAAGTAAATGGAATGTGAATGAACATAGCACAGACCATCTGAAGTTATTCACCATATGATGAGTCAATTCTTCTGTGCTTCTTCTATTGATTGCTGTTAAACCTTCCCTTTTTGGCATGCTGTAACAATGATGTTACTTAGCCTTCGTTGGGTGTAAAAGCAATCATAAATTTGTTAGAAAATTATCATATTGAAATAGCATGACATAAAGCCAGCCAATAAAAACTGGCTTTATGATGGTCATCAAATAATTAACAATTTCAGCGACTATGTGCATTGTTCACTCAAAAAAAAAACAAATATAAATATGAACCATTCAAATTCTGGTTCCCTGAATGATAGGACACACATGCCTTGAGAAAGAAAGCATCATTCCCTTTTCCCTGACTTGCATGTAAGTCCAGACTTACAGAGACCTAGAATTTCCACTTTATGAACTGCCTTCCAGCTAATTTTGAATGTGGTCACCTTCTATCACAAGGCACAGAAGTGGAAGGAAAAGCCTTTAGAGCAAAAACCTGAGTCGGGTTTCTTGACATTGGATAAAAGTTAGCTAATATTTCTTTACCGAAGTCATTTAATTCTGTCCTAGGATTTGGAGACCTTAGTTATTTTGACGACTGGGGCATAAAAGAAAGTTCTGGATCCTGAAATACAAGTTATTCATTTGGACTAAATCCTGGAAACAGAAGGTCCTGAAAGATGGGAGTGAAGTCCTGCAGGTTATCAATGATGAAGGAGAACACAGAATAGGGGGCATCACAGATGCACTTTAATCACTTTAGGACTTTTACCTGGGAATAGTCCTGGGAATGACAATTTTCATATCTGGATTCTAGGGGTAAAAACTGGGAAACGACCTCCCTAATTGAAGTTAGGAGAGAGCACCCTTAGCAGCACGCTTAGCATTCACTGTCCTCAAGCAGTTTTCTCTTTCTTCTTACTCCACTTTTGGTTATATTTCCTTAAGTTCAGCTGGTCATGATTTTCCTGTGGTCAGAAAATGAATGCATAGGTATCTGATAGTTACATAACAAAGATGCCTATTAAATGAATCAATGGCAACAAACATATTACTAAGTGAGGAGCAGCCAGAAGCTGTTAACAGTATTGTGTGTTTCTCAGCACTTTTGTTCCATTTTCAAAAAATGGGCCAAAGAACTAAACAGACATTTCTCCAAAGAAGACATACAGATGGCTAACAAACACATGAAAAGATGCTCAACATCACTCATTATCAGAGAAATGCAAATCAAAACCACAATGAGGTACCATTACATGCCAATCAGGATGGCTGCTATCCAAAAGTCTGCAAGCAATAAATGCTGGAGAGGGTGTGGAGAAAAGGGAACCCTCTTACACTGTTGGTGGGAATGCAAACTAGTACAGCCACTATGGAGAACAGTGTGGAGATTTCTTAAAAAACTGGAAATAGAACTGCCATATGACCCACCAATACCACTTCTGGGCATACACACTGAGGAAACCAGATCTGAAAGAGACACGTGCACCCCAATGTTCATCATAGCACTGTTTATAATAGCCAGGACATGGAAGCAACCTAGATGCCCGTCAGCAGATGAATGGATAAGGAAGCTGTGGTACATATACACCATGAAATATTACTCAGCCATTAAAAAGAATTCATTTGAATCAGTTCTAATGAGATGGAAGAAACTGGAGCCCATTATACAGAGTGAAGTAAGCCAGAAAGATAAAGATCATTACAGCATACTAACACATATATATGGAATTTAGAAAGATGGTAATGATGGCCCTATATGCAGGGCAGAAGAAGAGACACAGAAGTACAGAACAGACTTTTGAACTCTGTGGGAGAAGATGAGGGTGGGATGTTTCGAAAGAACAGCATGTATATTATCTGTGGTGAACCAGACCACCAGCCCAGGTGGGAGGCATGAGTCAAGTGCTCGGGCCTGGTGGGCTGGGAAGACCCAGAGGAATCGGGTGGAGAGGGAGGTGGGATGGGGGACCGGGATGGGGAATACGTGTAACTCAATGGCTGATTCACATCAATGTATGACAAAACCCACTGGAAAATTAAAAAATTAAAAAAAAAAGTTTTTAGATTTCTGTGAGTGTGGATAAATATCTGCTGTCTGATTCAAAATTAATATATGAAATAAAAATGTTTATGAGGGTGTATATTTTTAAGTTGTTATAGTTAATCAATTTTAATGACCATAATTATTGGAGGGACCAGTCATTATTTTTTAAACATAGAATAACATTTACTAATTTTAAATGTGTGAAGCAGTGAGCTTTGAAAAATATATATAGCCATATATTATATATAATATTTCTACCACTCAAATATCTAATTCATGCTCCATTGTTCTTAATCATCTCTCCTAACTTCTCACCTCTGGCAAGCACAGATATACTATGTGTCTAGAGTACTGCCTTTTCTAGAATTTCAAATTAACGGAGTTGTGCAATATGAGTGATTTTGCGATCTCGTACTAGCCATCCTGCCAGTTACAGGGTGGAGGAAACTTTGGCTTAGTTTTGATTTGTTGGTGTCCTTATCTTAACTGCACAAACCTATTGTACACCAACCATTCTGTGCTCACCACTGAGATTTTTATCTAGACATTTTATAACTTCATATGAAACATAAGCAAGCAGGATTTAAGTTGTTCTTATTAGGATTGAAAGGTAATTGGATCCCTTGCTAAATTATTTCACTAGGCCATTAAAAATATATATATGTGTGTGTGTGTGTATGTGTGAATATGTGTGTATATGCATCTGTGTGTATGTGTGTGTGTATGTGTGTGTTCAAAATGCCTATCCTCCATATTGGGAGAACAGTGCTACAATTTATTTATTTGGGTTCTCAAAAATAGAGGTCACTTGTGTCAGTGAATTGCTCCTCCTGGATCTTTGGTTTCTGATTCCTGGATAGACAATCTGCCGAGTGATGTGGGGGATATTAGCCTCTTCACATTTTTAGCAGTTTACATTATGTTCAACTGTGCCATCAGGGGCTAAAAGTTAATGTTCGTGGATTGGAGTGCAAGTCCTACTATGAGATTATTTCCCTCAAATATAACTCGTGTTTAATTGCATAAGCTTCTAAAAAGTCTGCTCCTTCCTTCCTTCCTTCCTTCCTTCCTTCCTTCCTGTCTATGTCCCCTCCCCCCATTTACCTCCCTCACTTTCTTTCCTCCTTCCTTCCTTCTTTCCTCCTTCCCTCCCTCCCTTCCTTCCTTCTTCTTTGCTCTCTCCCTCCCTCCCTCTTTCCTCCAGTTAAACACATTCCTTTCTTTCTCAACGGATCAGTTTATTAGGAGACCGTGTAATGTGTGGTTACTTTGACTTGGTTTGAACCCTGCCCTGACTCCACATTCATTAGTTAAATAAATGCTGGCATATTATGTACCATCATTATGTCCATGATTACCTTGAAGATAATGTAAGCATTGGACTACTATGGGGATTGCTAGGGAAGAATAATGCATGGTAAGCAATTACAACATTGCCGGGCACAGAGTAAACACACTATTATTAATTTAAGAACTATGTGTGAAGTGCCAAGTGTGTGCTCTAGTGTTGAACAATTGTTGAGGCTTGTACATGAAAAGTAAAACCAATTCATAGTTGGGTACTTTGAAGAAATGTCCATAGTCTCCACTGTGCCTTCTATACAGAATCCAGACTGTTGGATGCTTAGAGAGTTTTCCTTTCACATTGACGTTGGGCTTGGCCACATGACTTTTGGGACAAGAGCAAGCATAATACAGAGACCTTAAAGGTGCTGGTACATTGGATATTGGTTTCTCTCTCGCCTCTTTCAATAACTCTGCTACCAGCATGATGAGAAGAATTTTGACTAGACTGTTGCACTTAGCAACAATGCTTCAGTTTCTTCCATCACCCCTGCTCACCCACTGTCCACCATGAAATATATGAGAATCTACTGTATAGCCCAGGGAACTCTACTCAATAGTCTGTAATGACCTGTATGGGAAAAAAATCTAAAATAAGAATTGATATATCTGTATGTAAAACTGATTCACTTTGCTGTATAACATTGTAAATCAGTTATACTTCAATGCAGATTAACTTTTTAAATTAAAAAAAAAAAAAAAGCCAGCAACAACCAGGTGATTTCTGACCTGTAAGTGATCCTGCCCAAAACACACATAGCACAGATGACCCATCCTAGCTAAGCTAAGCCCCAATTGCTGACTCATAGAGCTGTGAGCCTCTGCACTTTGAGGTGAGTGGCTATATAGAAAATGACAACTGACCTTCTTGAGCTATTTGCTTGATTTTTGTTTTATTTTTCTGTGAATTTAGGCACGAGGGAAGTCTATGGGGCAAGGACTTTTCCTCACACTTGTGATAGTACCCTGAGGCCCTCTCAACAGGAAAAAACCTAATGCAAACTTCCCACCTGCCATCTTTTTAGGAATCACTCCTCACAATGGTGGCAAAATTGTCTCACCTCAGGCTAAATGTCCTTTCATGGCAACTCTAGGACAATATTTCCAGTTGTTTCCCTTGGTATATGAATAAAGATGCCTTGGGGTATGCAGATTGCACCATGCTTGCTAACATAACTATCAAGCTTGGGATGTTCCCTGTTTTATCATCAAACTGTCAAATTAATCTGAACATATAAAATCAAGTTTTTTTTTTTAATTATACTCCTTCATAATTGTCATGCTTAACTTCTCAAAATTAGCATTAAAGAAATTTCATTCAATGTTATTCCTTACCTTCTCTGTCTTCTTTTCTTCCCCTGTTTCTTATTGGTTTTAAGAAGTATTTTTTTTCCCATTTATTTTTATTAGTTGGAGGCTAATTACTTTACAATATTGTAGTGGTTTTTGCCATGCATTGACATGAATCAGCCGTGGATTTACATCCTGATTTCCTCTGCCGCCTCCTTCCCCGTCCCATCCCTCCCATCCCAGTGCACCAGCCCTGAGCACTTGTCTCATGTATCCAACCTGGGCAGGCGATCTGTTTCACATTTGATAATATACATGCTTCAGTGCTATTCTCTCAGATCATCCCACACTCGCCTTCTCCCACAGAGTCCAAAATTCTGTTCTAGACATCTGTGTCTCTTTTTCTGTCTTGCATATAGGGTTATCTTTCTAAATTCCATATATATGTGTTAGTATACTGTATTTGTCTTTATCTTTCTGGCTTACTTCACTCTGTATAATAGGCTCCAGTTTCATCCATCTCATTAGAACTGATTCAAATGAATTCTTTTTAATGGCTGAGTAATATTCCATGGTGTATATGTACCACAGCTTCCTTATCCATTCATCTGCTGACGGGCATCTAGGTTGCTTCCATGTCCTGGCTATTATAAACAGTGCTGTGATGAACATTGGGGTGCACGTGTCTCTTTCAGATCTGGTTTCCTCGGTGTGTATGCCCAGGAGTGGGATTGCTGGGTCATATGGCAGTTCTATTTCCAGTCTTTTAAAGAATCTCCACAGTTCTCCATAGCGGCTGTACCAGTTTGCATTCCCACCAACAGTGTAAGAGGGTTCCCTTTTCTCCACACCCTCTCCAGCATTTATTGCTTGTAGACTTTTGGAGAGCAGCCATCCTGACTGGCGTGTAATGGTACGTCACTGAGGTTTTGATTTGCATTTCTCTGATAATGAGTGATGTTGAGCATCTTTTCATGTGTTTGTTAGCCATCTGTATGTCTTCTTTGGAGAACTGCCTGTTTAGTTCTTTGGCCCATTTTTTGATTGGGCCATTAATTTTTCTGGAATTGAGCTGCAGGAGTTGTTCGTATATTTTTGAGATTAATCCTTTGTTGCTTCATTTGCTATTATTTTCTCACATCCTGAAGGCTGTCTTTTCACCTTGCTTGTAGTTTCCTTTGTTGTGCAAAAACTTTTAAGTTTAATTATGTCCCATTTGTTTATTTTTGCTTTTATTTCCATTATTCTGGGATGTGGGTCATAGAGGATCTTGCTGTGATTTATGTTGGAGAGTGTTTTGCCTATGTTCTCCTCTAGGAGTTTTATAGTTTCTGGTCTTACATTTAGATCTATGATCCATTTTGAGTTTATTTTTATGTATGGTGTTTAAGGGGTATGATCTTATATGTGGCAGAGAACAAATTGTTGATTAAACAAATCTCTGACTCTGTGTTTATAATGTAGGATATCTCTTAATTATATAACAATGCGGAACCTAAAAAAGCAAAGGAAACACATAAAGATGATATAAGGGAGAAAGTACATGATCTTCGGTAAGAAATGTACTAAAAAATTTCATGTAAGTATTTAATTTGCTTCTTGCAGTTTCCCAATACTATAGGCATGCTAATGTTATTTTTGAGAAGCACAATAATTGCAGTGTATAGAGACTTTTATCACTGCTCATGACCTGTTGATAGAAAGTAGTGGGAACAAATGTTAATGTCCTTGACTTCTCTCTGTCACAGAAAACTCATTAAAAAACCTCAGAGGGGTGCCAGTTAAGAATGAATACACATAATGTCCTATTGACTGAACTGTGTCCTCTCAAAATGCATATGTGGCTACCCTTATCCCCTGCGCAGCTGTATCTGGAGACAGTCTCCAGCAGGGAGTTGCGGCTGAAGAGGCCACAAGCGTGGGAGCCCACATTCACACCCCATAGCACTGCTGACCAGCCCCTTGTCTCTCTCCTTGCCAGCTGAAGACACTGTGAGAAAGTGGTCATCTACGCTCTAGGGCAAGACCTCTCCTCAGACACCAAATCCTCTGGACTTTGATCTGGAACTCCAGGCCTCCAGAACTGTAACAAAATTAATTTCCACTATTTAAGTCACCCAGTTTATGGTATTTTGTCATAGCAGCCTGAGAAGACTAATACATACACTTAATAAATAGGTCTATGTCTTTTTCATGCTAATCTAGGAGGCAGGGGACAAGGATTTCCCTCTATTTTCCTTTCCTCAAATTTCTCTTGACATGACATTATGAGGTTTTCTTAGAGTCAGTGTTACAAATACTGTGGCACTCCCCTGATGACAGGTACTAATAAAAGAGGGAGGGAGTCCTGATTTTTTTTTTCTGGCAAATTTTTCCATAATTTAGCTACTCCATATTTAAGAAGTTACTCAAAGGAATTAACCAAAGGTTTATGTAAGTGTGTACAGATAGTAATTTGCACTGAAATGTAATTTACATTACTCAAAATTGTACAACTTAATATTAAGTGATATGAGAATGGGTCAGTAATGAAGATACTCTAATAAATGGAACATCATATAGCATGAAAATAGTATTGAGTGAGGAAATCCATTAACAAGAGTCAATGCCCATAGTGTATTGTCACACTAGAAATAGTGTATGCCATAGTATGTAACAAGCACGCATCATGCATGCCCATCTACAAATGTACACGTGTATTGTGCTTCTGTAAGTATATATCTTTAATGTCTCTATATTTAGCATATATCTATCTTTTGGAGATGAGATTGCTCACTGATTTTTACCCATGCTCATCTATTTTTAAGGTATCTTGCTATAAAATAATATTTTTGATAGCTAGAAGGAAACTATTTAAGAAATAAACTCAAAAATTTTTCCTTAATAATACTAAATAATAATTTTTATAACATGTTTCTATCATATTTAACCAAAAATGAATAAGATAGATATAATCTGATATTGACAGGGTTAAACTGAAGTGTTCAAACACTGTTGTCAGTATAAACTGTCTTGTGCTTTCCAGAGAGCAATTTTACAATAAGTATCAATATCAATCCAAATGTGTGTAACTATTGTTTCTTGTATTACCAAGCAACAAACTTATAAGGAAACAAATGGCCAAAGCGGGAAAAAAACCTGTTCAAAGATTTTTATAACAAATGACTATGAAAACAGTGAGTAATTAAAAACAGCTCAGATCCTCCCAAATTGGACAACTAAAAATGAAATAAACACTGTGTTTCAAAATTCATCTAGATGGACAATATTTATATTGAATGTGCCAGGTAACAATAGGTCATGTGGAATGTTTACATGCATGAAAATAAAGCTAAGGTGAAGATGGAAAATATAAATAGTTGTAGCTTTGGTCTTATTTTCAGTATTTATGTGCATTTCCTAAATGTTTCTCAAAAACTATCTTCTAGAAATAATTATAAGTACACCAACAGTATTGTAATACATGAGAAAGTGATAATTATCTTTAAACATTCAGGATTAAAGAGTAAGGACATTGTAGTCTATATACATCGATGGTAAAAGTTTTCTTCTACTCTGTGATTTTGGAATAAAAAAGATTAATCAGTTTTGCCACAACTTTGCTTGTTTTTTAGAAAATTGGAGACAGTGAATGAAAACACTAAGCTAAGAATAATAAGAACCTGGGCGGCAGTGTCTGTGTTCTGAAATGTGGCACCAGGAACCCACAAATCACAGCCTAAAGCACTCAGGACCTTGGACGTTTGCTTTTGTTTATGAACTGTGTAGGGTGCTTATTTTCTGCTTTTCATGATGGCAACGACCAATCTTTTTGCACTGTATTTATGGTGCTTTTCTTTCTTTCTTTTTTATTAAGGTTGTTTTATACTTGGCAGTATCTAAATGTTGTGTCTGGAATTTAAACAGGATAAACCATACTTTAGTTTTATCTAACTAAAAGAGGCCAAGATCACTGCTGGACAGAAGGTGATTTTCCTTTGAAGAGTGAAAAGGGAGGTCACCGAGTGGATACTGTTATGAACTGGTGCCTTTCACCGCTCATCTCAGCACATCCTCATGTCCCAATGGGCTCAGTTTGCAGCTGAGAACTCAGTAAGGAATGGAGCCAGCATAAGTTTTGGTTGGTCGGCCAACTGCATTGAAAAGCATGTATAGAAGACAAAAGCCCATGGTTGGTTGGCCAACTGCATTGAAAAGCATGTACAGAAGACAATAGTGCCTAGTTGTTCTTAGATCAAATATACAGAGAGTGTTGCACAAAAGTCTCAGGTCAAGAACTTTAAAACCATTGATGGCATGCATGCTAACATCCTCTGTTTGGAGTTCTGTCTAAAGGTGTATGTCACACTTGCATTATTTAAGCACCTTTTGAGGTAATGATCAGATTTTTAAACTGCAATCGAAAATAGTGCCTGTGTGCATGCATGCTTAGTCACTTCAGCCTGTAGCCCACCAGGCTCCTCTGTCCATGGGATTCTCCAGGCAAGAATTCTGGAGTGGGTTGCCATGCCCTCCTCCAGGTGATCTTTCTGACCCAAGGATTGAATCCATGTCTCCCTCATCTCTTTGCAGGAGGGTTCCTTACCCACTGAGCGACCTGGAAAGCCTAAAATAGTAGTAAATAAAAGATTTTGGGCTTCATTGGTGGCTCAGTCAGTAAAGAATCAAATATTTCACCCATAAGAAAGAAAACCATAGCTCTTTAAACAAGCATTTATCTAGGAGTAATAAATACATTGGCAATAAAATATATATTATATTTATTTTTCCTTGAAAGAAGAATATATAATTTTAATAGTTCTTATAGATTCTTTCAAAAATCTATAATTTATTTAAATTGAAAAACTCATTATTGAAAAATATTTTAGAGAGAGTAAACATTTATTCAGCCCACACTTTCTTCTCACGAGATTCAAAACCCTATGTGGGGTTCAACTTCATACCAAGACTGAGATAAAGGAACTGGATCTGACCTCCCACATGCAAAAAAAGAAAAAACTAAAATGGTTAAGTGAATTAAAAAAAAATTCAAATCGTACAACACATATTCTCTGATTATAAAGGAATTATACTGGAAGTTGGTAAACAGAATTATATAAGAAATTATCCAAATATTTGAAAGAAATAGAAAACAATTACAAATAATCCATGAATAAAACAATAAAAGGGAAGTTAGAAGCTATTTTAACTGAATATTAATGAAAACACAACATATTAAATATTGCAATATGCAGCTGCAAGGTACACAAATTAGAAAAAGAGGATAGTTTCAAGTTAAAGACCTCCATTTCCACCTTAAGAAAGTAAAAATATTAACACCACATAGAGGATCAGAAAGCAAAGCTAATCTATTAGTGACAGAAATCAAGTAAGGAGACACATATAATAGACAAAGGCAATAAAACTAAAATCTGATTATCCATTTTAAATACAGCAATGTATACATGACCTTCCCAAAGTCCCTGGATAACCAATCTGTTGTATGGTACTTGGAACTCTGCTCAATTTTATGTACCAGCCTGGATGGGAGGAGGGTTTGGGAGAGAATGAATACATGCATATGCAAGGCTGAGTCTGTTTGTTGTTCACCTACATTCCAATACAAAATGTTTTTAGTGTTAAAAAAAAAAAAAAAGAAAGAAAGAAAAAAGGCATGCCCACTTTTCCATTAAAAAAAATAATCCAAAGAAACTAAAATTTGGATTTTTGAAAAGATAAAGCAAGTTGTTAAAACTCTATCAAATTGACCAGGAAAGCAAAAAAGAAAGCACAGTTTACTCTGTGTTAGAAATGTTGCTGTTGTTTAGTCACTAAGTCATGCCTGACTCTTCACAACCCCATGGACTGTAGCCTGCCAGGCTGCTCTGTCCTTGGGATTTCCAAGGCAAGAACACTAGAGTGGGTTCCCATTTTCTTTAGAAAACCTAGAAAGAAAACACAATTTACACCATGTTAGAAATGACAGAGGTGATATCACCAGAAGATCTATAGCTAATAGAAGGAAAATAACAAAACATTTTCAATATTTTATGCCAATAAGTTTGACATTTTAGATGAAATAAGGAAATCTTTGAAATCTTTCAAATCTTTGAAAGTCATGAACTTACCAACACTCACTGTAAAAGATAGTTCTATATTTTCAATTAATGTTTAGCAAAATAGCTCATAGAAACAAACAAAACAAACAAAACTCCAAGTACGTGTGTTTTCACTGGTGATTCTACTAAACATTTCAGAAATGGATATTGGGGGGAAAATTTCCCAGCAATATGAAGCTGACACATTCTGTTATCAAGACTAGATAACATACTACAAAATATGTATGAAATAAAATCAAGCCTAGAGAACATAAATGTATATTCAAAAATATCTTAAGAAAGTTTCTGCAAATGAATCCAATAATGTATTAAATATACATTATGGCAGAATGTGGTTTATTCTAAGACTATATTGTTAGTTAACATTATAAAATAAATTAATGTAGTTCACTGTATTGAAAGATTAAAAAGAATATCTTCTTTCAAAATTTAATGCAATGTTATATTTATCAATCAAAAAAGGGTGGTATTAGCATATATAGAGAAACTAATGGAACAGAAAACATTCCTAAAATAAATGCACATATATATGTAAAACTGATTTTCAACAAAGGTGCAAAAGTAGCTCAATGGAGAAATGATAAGCTTTTCAATAAATGGTACAGGGGCTCTAGAGGCATTTCCAAGAGGCTTCAGGAAATGTTTGGGATGATGAATGTGTTCATTATTTTGAATTTAGTGATGACTTCATGGGTGTATATTCATATGAAAATGTATGAACTCACACACTTTAAATAGGTGCAATTCATTTTATGTCCATCATACGTCAATAAATACATCCTTCTAAAATCTTCTTCAATATTATAATAACTTAGCCAAAACACTTTTATTCAAATTATTAATAGCAATTACTTGTGATTTCAATTTCATCTAGAGTTATATATATTCAAAGAGCCTCTATGTATGAAACAGCATACAGGAAAAAGCATGAAAATTATTCACTAAATTTACCAAGACAGTTCACATATTCTCAGATGTTCATAGAAGAAAGTGAGAATATTCAAATCATGCAATGTGTGTTTCAGTCAAGAAGACACATCTGACTGCCTAAGCTAAGTAAAAGCATTCACTGGCTCTGCATGGCTACTCATGAATTACTAAAATACTAATTAAGGTAAAATATAGAGAATAATTGTCTTGGAACTTGAAAGGTCAGTAAGATTTCTTTGTGAGGAAAAGGCATTGATAACTTTTAAAAAGATAGAACAGAAATGAAATTTTTGTAGCTCAAACTTGATAAATTAAATGAAAATTTTACTTTTTCTAAAAATAAATGCATTTTGAGGGTTTTAAAAATGTGTCTCCTAAGATGTCTATTTAATGAATACATTATATATCAGAAACTAAGAAACACACAGGAAAAGATATATGAGGAATCACATTTTATATTTTTATATCTGCTAGGCTGTGATCCACAGTTGAAATTGGAGATGAATATACACTTGTTCTAACCATGTGGTTTGTCTCATACATTAAGCTGGGATGGGAGTTTTCCCCATTCCCGAGATAAGCAGTAGATCTCTAAAAGGTACCATGAACATTGTATATGAGGATAAATCTTGAAATCTTTTACAATCTTGAAATCATAAAAGCTTGGAAAAATTTTTGGTCTACTAGTTATTAGTCAAAAAGGAGAGGTTTTTTTAAAATCTGAGTCTTAGTTTTATTTTTCTAATTTGAGAAATCTATTTTGTTTCAGAAGAAAAAAATCAGTGCTTATGAGAACAGTACACTAAATTATGATAGAGACCCTTCATAAAATGACTCTCCCGGTGTCCACACCTGGGTGGACACTTCCTGCCTCTGAGCCTGCCACGTCTCTGTTCCAGCTCTCACATGACGGATGCGTGCATAGCATTCTTAGCTGCAGAAGGGTACAACTGATCGCCGATGGGCCGCTTTTGGTACCTCACCCTTGGTGCAGGGATTAGGCCATGAAGTGAGCATGTAAATTGATGGAGATTAACTGGACCATCTCGTCAGGCTTCTATAACTGCTGATGCTGCTAAGTTGCTTCAGTCGTGTTCGAATTCGTGCGACCCCATAGACGGCAGCCCACCAGGCTCCCCCGTCCCTGGGACTCTCCAGGCAAGAACACTGGAGTGGGTTGCCATTTCTTTCTCCAATGCATGAAAGTGAAGTCGCTCAGTTGTGCCGACTCTTAGCGACCCCATGGACTGCAGCCTACCAGGCTCCTCCATCCATGGGATTTTCCAGGCAAGAGTACTGGAGTGGGGTGCCATTGCCTTCTCCATTCTGTAACTGAAACAGAAAAACTGTTTTCTCTCTCCCTCCTGTGCAAGTAACATAAGCCTGACTCTGCTAGGGACCTTGTTCTTCAAGATATTAGCCTGATTTGGTCTGTAGTAAGAGAGAATGTCCTGGAATTTCCTTGTGACTCAGATGGTAAAGAGACTGCCCGAAATGCGGGAGGCCTGAGTTCGATCCCTGGGTCTGGAAGATCCCTCTGTAGAAAGAATTGGCAACCCACTCCAGTATTCTTGGCTGGAAAATTCTATGGATGGAGGAGCCTGGAGGCTACATACAGTCAATAGGATCGCAAAGAGTCGGACACAACTGAGCAACTACACTTAAACTTACTTAAGAGAGAATGCAGTTGATTTACACAGAATTCAGAATGATCCTATTTACGCTTGTGGCATTTGAGTCCATGCCCCTGTTTCTATGGAATTCAGCAATCTGTTGTCATCTGAAGAACCTGAACTCGAATATCAGGATAGCAAATGAGAGACATCAAATTCTGAGTAAGCCAAGTGCGGAAAGACGATATTCATAGAATAGTCTGAAATGGAAAGCCAAATGTTACAAACATATTGGTAAGGTTTCTGTGATCCCTAACTAACTTGTCTTCAAATTTTGAGAACCAGTAATGGTCTTTCCAGAAAATGCTACTTTTTTTTTTTTTTTTACTTAAATCAGTTTTAGCTTTGTTCAAAAGTCTTCTGACAGTCAGCTGCTGCTTTCAGTGTCTTCCAAATAGCCTACCTATAAAAAGTACTAAAACATGGTTCTAAGCATTTTTGTCTGCCATGATCAATAGTTTAAATGTTTGGCTAACATTTTAACTATTCCACAGATACACAGTGGACACCTTAACTCAAAATCGGTGAGGATATTAAGATTCATGACACTACACACACACTTTAAGAGGGAATGAAAATGTTTACTGTTTACATGAAGAAGCTTTGTGAAGACAGAAGGCCAGGCTTCCCAAGAAGGATGGAGAAAGGGCTGAAACAGTGTGGGGAGGAAACCAATTTGGGAATTTTATCTTGGTTAGGAGATGGCACTGGGATGAGAATTTTTCTGTGCCTAGAGGGATGGGGCTGGTGTGGTTTGAATTTACCACTGGCAAGAAAGGAAGGAAGTCAGACTTTTTAATAAACTTGCTTAGATGTAAGCAAAACAAGTAGTGAGGAAGGATGTAGGATAAAAGTTGGCATCAAAATTGGAGTCATTGGGCATATATCCGAGGAAATAGTAATTCAAAAAGATATAAGCATCCCCATGTTCACTGCAGCATTATTTACCATAGTCAGGACATGGAAGTAACTTAACGTCATGGGGAGATGAATAAGGTATATATACATATGCAATGCAATACTACTCAGCCATGAAAAGAATGAACTGATTCCATTTGCAGCAACATAGATGGATATAGAGATGATCATACTAAGTGAAGTAAGGCAGACAAAGACAAATATCAGGATATCACTTACATGGGGACTCTACAGAAAAGATAAAAATGAACTTATTAACAAAACACAAATAGACTCACAGACATAGAAAACAAACTTATGCTTACCAAAGGGGAAAGGTAGAGGGGGATAAATTAGGGGTTTGGGATTAACAGATACACATTAATATATACAAAATTGATAATCAGCAAGGGTCTGCTATATAGCACACAAAACTATACCCAATACTCTGTAATAACCTACATGGGAAAAGAACCTGAGAAACAGAAAAAAAGATGTGTGTATATGTACAACTAATCACTTTGTTGCACACCTGAAAGTATAAATATCCTATACTCCAATATGGGATTTACCTGGTGGCTCAGATGGTAGAGAATCTGCCTGCTGCAGGAGACCAGGTTCAATCCTGAGACAGGAAGATTCCCAACGGAAGTGAATGGCAACTCACTCCAGTATTCTTGCCTGGATAATTCCATGGACAAAGGAGCCTGGTGGGCTACAGTCTGTGGGGTCGCAAGGCCAGACATGCCTGGGAGACTAACACTTTCACGTACTCCAATATAAAATAATTTTTTTTTTAAATGCAGCTGTACAATAAATCATTTCCCTTAGTGGTGATGTCTACTATAGGTGGTGTCTACCTCAAGTCAGATCATAGGTAGATTGGGACCTATCTAAATAGTGACCTGTACTAAGTTGTCCAAATAAAGACATATTGCTTTTAGCCCTAAGAGTATGTCTACTCAATTATCAATCAAATAGAAAGAAAACTATTAAACTGATGGTCTCAATTTCAAAAGCTTTCATAGAAACAAGGATTTTTAAGTCACATTCAATGTGCTCAATTCCCTCCAAAATGTGTTTATTAGCACTTGATCAAGGTTGAAAAGTGCTGATAAAGTTTGAAAGTCATTAATGTAGACATTAATTGCTACGTAAGGAGGACTTGAGAGCAGTAAACCTGGAAATATAGCCACCTCAGTCTTAATGCATGACTCTTACCATCTAATCTTATTTTATATCTATGCATATTTTAAAATGTATAATATATGGATAAGTAGATTCAATATAGTGATTGAGAAATGAGAATCACACACACACAAAAAATGTTCAGATGTGTCTCTGGGCATTATGAAGGATGTCACAGAGAGTATTTTCTTGGTCAAAAAGGAAAAGATGGGCGTTTCCCCTTGGGTTATAACAATTGTGGTGAAATATTGTAGATAATTGAAAATACACCATTATGACAGGATAGTGGTTTTGGTTAGGATGAAGCTAATAATACTAGTAAACAAAGATTAGGGGAATATTAGAGTGCTTTGATAAAGGAGAGAAAAAATATGGGCAAAAACAACAAGAATTTTTCAAATAAAACAATGAAAATAAAAATGCAAATATTTGATTTATGTAAATATACAAAAATGAAATTAAAACAAGAATTGATGTTTGAGAAGTATGGAAAGTGAGCTGGACTGTTAAAAATCCAATAGGAAGCCCATTAGAACCAAATTCCTTAAGCACTTGTCATTAGTAGATGTATATCTTCTACTTAAATTACTTTTCATTTATATGACAGTTTTTTCCAGTGCTAGGCAACCTGGTAGAAAAAAGGAAGAAAATGGAAATATTTAAATGGAAATATGTGAGGATTCTAGAAGGCATCCACAGAAAACACAGCAAAAGCAGCTGGAATCATTGTCCCCCTGCTACACTTTGGGGAGAGCTTGGTAAACAGGTGGCGGTAGGTGGGCGTGGGATAGTGCCTGGCCGCAAATTCAGAGGTCCTGAGTCAGGTCCCAGATGTGACGAGGGGACACTCAAACAAGAAGGAGACATCTTGAAATGTTAAAGCCTGCGGCCAGAGAGAGGACTCTGGAATGTGACATAATGGAGATAGAGATGCTCCTGCTATTAAGGACATGAAATGCAGAGGGGAGGGAGGAGCCTATAGAGCCTCTGAAGATGGAAAATCTCTCTATTTACTCACAGGATAAACACTGCGTCCTGGAACTGTATTACTGAAAGAGCCACACATACAACATAGATCCTGAAATTCAGTATGGTCCAACCAGATGCATTTTATATAAAAATCTAGAAATGTGTTTTCACTAGAATTTTCTCATACTCACAGTTCAGGATAGTCATTATCACCAGTACTTTAGAGATGAGGCAATGAAGACTTAAATGTATTCAATCAAATACCCCGAAACAAGCAACTGGTTCACTGTCAAACCCAAAGGAGTCAAAACTAACTCCATGTGTGTGTGCGTGCTAAGTCGCTCCAGTCCTGTTCAGTTCTTTGTGACCCTGTGGATTATAGCCCAACAGGCTCCTCTGTTCAAGGAACTTTCCAGGCAAGAATACTAGAGTAGGCTACCATGCACTCCTTCAGGAAAACTAGCTACACTTGGCAGCAAATCGCTCTTCCTATTACTGCTTTTCTGAAAAGAACACTTCTCCAAATGGGAAACAGAGGGTCCATTAGAAGCTGATATCATGCCTCCTGGCTGCACATTTTGAGAATATAAAATTAGAATGAAAAATTAGTATCTTAGCAGAAAAATCTCAAGGGCAAACAATGTGGGAAATGATGAGACACAGGTCCTCAGTGTCTTTCAGAATGCCTGGTCTTTGGAAACAATGAAGACTATAAACTATCACTTAGATAAGATTAAATTTCTAAAGAAGTAAGAAAAAGGAAGTATTGTGAAAGGAGGTACTCTAGTACTCGACATTCAAGAAGTGGATGCAAATTCTTAAATGTTTGTTTTCAACAATCATGTATAGACAACATGTATGTTATAATGCCAAAAATGGGTAAGATGATTCCATGCCTCTGGGGATAAAGTGGTCAGGTTTTGGGGTGTGGGGCATAAAAACTGCATTTGCTCCTGAGGAAATCCCACTGCTTTAATCTATGAACCTCCCTCCCCATTATGAACATATATAATTCATAGACTACCAGAGTTTGCAAACATACGCTCATAACTGTTTAAAAATTTGGTCAGTTGAAAGCCATTTGGCCATATCCTGTGAATCAGAGTTTGTGGCCACTATTTTTATTAATGTGAGGGGTTTTCAAAGACCAGAGGTGGATTCAGGATTATTTTCCCTCCTTAGAGAGACTATGTTTCCTGCCAAAGAACACACAGAGAGAAGGCAATTTGCTTGAAAAAGAGGATCATTTGATTAAGAGAACTTTCTGTGCTAATAATTATGAACTCATTTCTACTCCTGTATATAATATTTTATTCAACCAGCAGAGAACTTTGTGCTAAGTGATCTCAGTTCTGAAGAAATTTAATTAAACATGCCTAAAACTTGTAGCAAACAACAAATGGTCTATATGTGTCTCTCTACATATTTGTATTATATTTTTAGTTGAGGTATAGTTGCTTTACAATACTGCATTGTGTTAATTCCTGCTATACAATGAAGTGAATCAGCCACATGTATACCCTCTCTCTCTCACCTCTCTCCCACACCCCATCGCACCCCTCTAGGTCATCACAAAACACCAAGCTGAGCTCCCTGTGCTACAGAGCAGCATCCCACTAGCTATTCATTTTACACATGGTGGTGCATATGGGTTAATCCTAATCTCCCAGTTCATCCAATCCCCCACCCTCAGATGTCTACCAGTCTATCTCTATGTCTGCATCTCTATTTCTGCCCTGAAAATAAGTTCTCTCTACCATTTTTCTAGATTCACATATATGCATTAATACATTATATTTGTTTTTCTCTTTCTGACTTACTTCATTCTGTGTGACAGTCTCTTAGGTCCATACACAACTCTACAAATGACTCAACTTTGTTCCTTTTTATGATTGAGCAATATTCTATTATATATATGTACCACATCTTCTTTATCCATTCTTCTGTTGAAGGGCATTTAGATTGGTTTCATGTCCTGGGTGTTGTAGATAGTGCTGCAATGAATACTGGCACATATGTGTCTTTTTGAATTAACGTTTGCTCAGAATATTTGCCCAGTAGTAGAATTGCTGGTTCTACTAGTAGCACTATTTTTAGTGCTTATTGCTAGGTAACAAGGTATTATTAAACAACCGTATTTGTCACCTCTCAGTTTCTGTGTCAGCTGTTTGGGCACATCTTTACTGGTCCCCTGAGACACTGGCTCGCTAGCTTCTCATGGGGCCACACTCTTACTTGAGACTCAGAGTCCATTCCAAACTCACATGGATGTGAGCAGGATTCATTTCCTTCTGGTCTAGAGAATATGGTGGCTTCTTCTAGGCCAGCAGGTAGAGTCTGTGCTGCTTGGATTTGCTGAGCTAGGGAATGACTAAACTCTCATTTAAAACACTCGTCTGATTAGGTAAGATTCACCCAAAGAAATCTCCCTTTGATCAACCCATAATCAGTTGGTTACATATCTTACATCTGCAAAGACCTATCACATTTACTGTATACTGTAAAATAGCCAACAGGGTAATATCACATTGTATTCATGAAATTCCCTCAGTGGAGGAAATTATATAATGGTGTAAGTCATTGAGAAACATATTAAATTCTCAGTTCAGTTCAGTGGTTCAGTCATGTCTGACTCTTTGTGACCCCATGGGCTGTAGCACACCAGGCCTCCCTGTCCATCACCAATTCCCAGAGCTTACTCAAGCTCATGTCCATTGAGTTAATGATGCCATCCAACCATCTCATCTTCTGTTATTCACTTCTCCTCCTGCCTTCAATCTTTCCCAGCATCAGGGTCTTTTCTAGTGAGTCAGGTCTTCACATCAGATGGCCAAAGTATTGGAGTTTCAGCTTCAGCATCAGTCCTTCTAATGAACACCCAGGACTGATCTCCTTTGGGATGGGCTGGTTGGATCTCCTTGCAGTCCAGCGGACTCAAAAGTTTTCTCCAACACCACAGTTCAAAGCATTAGTTCTTCAGCACTCAGCTTTCTTTATGGTACAACTCTCACATCCTTACATGACTACTGGAAAAACCACAGCTTTGACTAGACGGACCATGGCTGGCAAAGTAGTGTCTCTGTTTTTCAATATGCTCTCTCAGTTGGTCATAGTTTTCTTCCAAGGAGCAAGCATCTTTTAATTGCAAGGCAGCAGTCACCATCTGCAGTGATTTTGGAGCCAAAAATAAATAAATGATTAAAGTCTGTCACTGTTTCCATTGTTTCCCCATCTATTTACCGAGAAGTGATGGGGCCAGATGCCATACTCTTAGTTTTCTGAAGGCTGAGTTTGAAGACAACTCTTTCACTCTCCTCTTTTACTTTCATCAAGGCTCCTTAGTTCTTCTTCACTTTCTGTCGTAAGGGTGGTGTCATTTGCATATCTGAGGTTATTGCTATTTCTCCCAGTAATCTTGATTTCAGCTTGTGCTTCATCCAGTCCAGCATTTCGCATGATGTACTCTGCTTATAAGTCAAATAAGCAGGGCGACAATATACAGCCTTTATGTACTCCTTTCCTGATTTGGAACAGTTTGTTGTTCCATGTGCAGTTCTAACTGTTGCTTTTTTGACCTGCATACAGATTTCTCCAGAGGCAGGTCAGGTGGTCTGGTATTCCCATCTCTTGAAGAATTTTCCACAGTTTGTTGTGATCCATGCCATCAAAGGCTTTGGCATAGTCAAAAAAGCCAAAATAGGTGTTTTACTGGAACTCTCTTGCTTTTTCAATGATCCAACAGATGTTTGTAATTTGATTTCTGGTTCCTCTGCCTTTTCTAAAACAAACTTGAACATCTGGAAGTTCACAGTTCATGTTTTGTTGAAGCCTGGCTTGGAGAATTTTGACCATTACTTTGCTAGTGTGTGAAATGAGTGCAATTCGGCTGTAGTTTGAACATTCTTTGGCATTGCCTTTCTTGGGGATTGGAATGAAAACTGATCTTTTCCAGTCCTGTAGCCACTGCTGAGTTTTCCAAATTTGCTGGCATGTTACGTACAGCACTTTCACAGCATCATCTTTTAGGATTTGAAATAGCTCAACTGGAGTTCCATCATCTCCACTACCTTTGTTCTTAGTGATGCTTTCCAAGGCCCACATGACTCTGCATTCCAGGATGCCTGGCTCTAGGTGAGTGATCACACCATCATGATTATGTGGGTCATGAAGATCTTTTTTGTACAGTTCTTCTATGTATTCTTGCCACCTCTTCTTAATAGCTCTGCTTCTGTTAGGTCCATGACATTTCTGTCCTTTATTGATGGAAAATAAGATGGAAGCTCTGTGCCCTCTCTCTCATATCCTGCCCTATGCATCTGCCTGTTCTTTCTATAAGAAACTAGCAATTTAATAAGTTAAATATTTTCCTGAGCTTTGTGAATCACTGTAGCAAATTAATTGCACTCCAGGAGGGGGCCTAACCTGCAAAATGGTGGAGTAGAAGGACGTACTAATTCGTGTCTGACTCTTTGCGACCCCATGGACTACACAGTCCATGGAATTCTCCAGACCATACTGGAGTGGGTAGCCTTTCCCTTCTCCAGGGGATCTTCCCAACCCAGGTATAGAACTCAATCTCCCGCATTGCAGGCAGATTCTTTACCAGCTGAGCCACAAGGGATGTCCAAGAATACTGGAGTGGGTAACCTATCCCTTCTCCAGAGGATCTTCCTGGCCCAGGAAATGAACCAGCATCTCCCATATTACAGATGGATTCTTTACCACTTGAGCTATCAGGGAAGCTGTTAAAGTCTACCTAACAAAATATGTTTCTATACATAGAAATCAAGGATAAACAGTAGTAAAGCTAATTTAAGAAACCTTAGGAAATACAAACAAACAAAAAAAAAATTTGTGACTCATTTTCTTGCTGTCAACAAATTCAAAATGTACAAAACAATTTGTAACAATTTGTAAAAAACAATTTTACAGAATTTCCAGGCACCTTGTTTTAAGAAATGTTTTGAAAGGAAGGGAAATATAATCAGTGAATTTTTAAAAGCAATCTTCTTTTCAATTTCTTCTTTATCATCTTTTCAATGAATTTTCAATATTATTTGAATTAAGTACGAAAATTTCTGCCACTTCAGAAAAAAAAAATTGACCTAAGTGAAAATAATTGTTGTGATTAACTTCCCTAAAATAAAAAGAACTGAGACTAGATGATTTACTAAGGGAAGCTGCATTTCCATTCCTGACTAAGAAGTAAGAAATTTTTTCAATTTTAAGACCATTCTTTGAGCTTGTTTCTTTCTCTGTCCAGTACTTGCCATGGGAGTAAATAATTGCCTAATAAAAGGCCAATCTATTATAAGCTCTCTCTCTGGGCTACTGAAGCAAATACTGCAGACATATCTGGATTGAAATCACATAACAAATTCATATTAACTCTATCCTGGAGTCCAAATAATTGAATTCCCTTTTAGAGTACTTTTTGAGAAATCAGAGAGATAATGTAAATTAAAATAACTGTGTTAAACAAATGGAAATTAAATTTTAGGAAAATGTTTAAGTACAATTAAATATCAATTAATATTGTTAACAAGTTAAAGACTGTTCAGGGGCCAACATTAGCACAGAAAGTCATAGAGAAATGGAACCTAAGAATAATAAGAGAACACATATTTTTCCTTCATTTTCTGTCATGTAGGTAACACGGTGTTGATAGAAAAAAAAGATGTCCATTTTTTTAAGGGAGGCAGTTTTGGGCAAAATTAATTATATCAGTTGATCTATACATTCACCAAAAGTTTACCAAGTGACTTGCATGACTGGCACTGAGTATGGTTATGCTTATTTGTTTTTATTGAACTATAGTTGATTTTCAGTGCTGTGCTAGCTTCAGGAGTAGCACACTGATACATAGATCTATATTCTTTTTCAGGTGTCTTTCCCTTGTAGATTATTGCAAAGAATTGACTACAGTTCCCTGTGCTGTACAGTAGATATTAAGCATTTGTTTTTTATTTTGTTAATTAATTTTATTGGAGTATAGTTAATTTACAATGTTGCATTAGTTTCTGTGGTACAGCAAAGAGAATCAGTTATACATATACATATATCTGCTCATTTTTTGAGTCTCTTCCCATACAGGTCATTACAAAATAATGAGTAGATTTCCTGGTGGTACAAAGTAGGTCCTTCTTAGCTATTTATTTTAAATATAGTAGTGTGTATGTGTAAACCCCAACTTCTCAGTTTAGCCCTTCATCCCCTTCCCTGTGGTAACCATAAGTTTGTTTTCCACATCTGTGACTTTACTTCTGTTTTGTAAATAGGCTCAATTGTACCATTTTTGTAGATTTCATATATAAGTGATATCATATATTTGTCTTTCTCTGTCTGATGTACTTCACTCAATATGATAATCTCTAGATTCATCCATGTTGCTGCAAATGACATTATTTCATTCTTTTGGGGGCTAAGTAATTTGACATTGCATATAGGTAGCACATTGTATATATATACCACATCTTTTTCTATTCCTCCATCAGAGGACATTTAGGTTGCTTCCATGTCCTGGATGTAAATAGTGCTGCAATGAACATTTAGGTACATGTATCTTTTTTGAACTGTCATTTTCTACAGATCGATGCTCAGGAGAGGTATGACAGTTGCATTTTTAGCATTTTAAGTAACTTCCATGCTGTTTTCCACAGTGGATGAACCGATTTTCATTCCAAGCAATAGTGTAGGGGGATTTGCTTTTCTCTATACTCTGTCCAGCATTTATTGTTTGTCGACTTTTTCTTTTTTTGATGTTGGTCATTCTGAAAAGTGTGTGGTGACAGCTCATTGTAGTTTTGTTTTGCATTTCTCAAATAATTAGTGATGCTGAGCATCTTTCCATGTGCTTCATAGCCATCTGTATGACTTCTTTGGAGAAATGTCTATTTGGGTCTTCTACCCATTTTTTTGATTGGCTTGTTTGCAGTTTTTTATTGAGCTACATAAACTGTTTGCAGATTTTGAAGATTAATCCCTTGTTGGCCACCTCATTTGCAAGTATTTTCTCCCATTCTGTAGGTTGTCTGTGCATTTTGTTTGTGTTTCCTCTGCTGTGCAAAAGATTTTAAGTATAATTAAAAGTCCCATTTGTTATTGTTTTTGATCAGTCGCTAGGTTGTGACTGACTTTTATAACCACGTGAACTGCAGCACATCAAGCTTCCTGTTCTTCACTATCTCCCAGAGTTTGCTCAAACTCATGTCCATGGAGTCAGTGATGCCATCCAACCATTTAATCCTCTGCTGCCTTCTTCTCCTACACTCAATCCTTCCCAGGATCAGGGTGTTTTCCAGTGAGTTCGCTCTTTCCATCAGGTGGCCAAAACATTGCAGGTTCAACTTCAGCATCAGTCCTCCCAACGAATATTCAGGGTTGACTCCCTTTAGGATTGACTGATTTGATCTCCTGGATGTCCAAGAGACTCTCAAGAGTCTTCTATAGCACCACAATTCAAAAACATCAGTTCTTCAGTGCTCAGCCCTCTTTATGGTCCAACTCTCATATCCATACATGACCAATGGAAAAAAGCATAGCTTTGACTATATGGACTGTGTTGGCAAAGTGTCTCTCATTCTTAATATATTGTCTTGGTTTGTCATAGCTTTTCTTCCAAGGGGCAAGCATCTTTTATTTTCATGGTTATAGTTGTTTATTTTGTTTTTATTTTCATTACTCTGAGAGGTGAATTAAAATTAAATTAAATTAAATTAAAATTGTTGCAATTTATGTCAGAATTTTTATGCCTAAATTTTCCTCTAAGAGTTTTAATAGCTTTGGTTCTACATTTAAGACCTTAATCCATTTTGCATTCATTTTAGTGAACAAATTAGAAAATGTTCTATTTTTTTATGTGTAGCTGTACACTTTCCCTGACACCATTTATTGAACCACTTTTCCTGCATTGCATATTCTTGCTTCATTTGTCATTGATTCAGTGACCATAAGTGGGATTATCTCTGGTATTTCTGTCTTGTCCCATTGGTCTGTATTTCTGTCTCTGTGCCTACACCACACTGTCTTGATGACTGTGACTTTGCGGTATAGTCTGAAGTCAGGAAGGTTGATTCCTCCAGCTCTGTTTTTCTTTCTCAAGATTGCTTTGGCTATTTGAAGTCTCTTGCACTTCAGTGCATGTGTGTGTGTGTGTGTGTGTGTGTGTGTATTCTCAGTCAGTCAATAGTGTCTAACTCTTTACAACTGCATGGACTGTAGCCTACTAGGTTCCTCTGTCCATGAGGTCTTCCAGACAAGAATATTGGACTGGATTGTCATTTCTCCCTCCAGGGGATCTTCCTAACCCAGGGGTCTAACCCACTTCTCTTGTGTTTCCTACATTGGTAGGTGGATTCTTTACGTGTGCACAATCTGGGAAGCCTGTTCTTTTCATACAAATTGCAAATTTTTTGTTCTAATTGTATGAAAAATGTCATTGGTGATAATTTGATAGTGATTGAATTGAATCTATAGATTGCTATGGATATTATAGTCATTTTCATAAGACTGATTCTTCCAATCCAAGAACGTGATATATCTCTCCATCTATTAGTGTCATCTTTTATTTCTTTCATTAGTATCTTACAGTTTTCTGAGTATAGGCCTTTTGCCTCTGTAGGTAGATTATTTCTAGGTATTCTATTCTTTATGATGTGATGGCAAATGGAATTGATTTCTTTATTTCTTTTTCTAAAATTTGTTATTAGTGTATAGGAATACAAGACATTTATGTGTAATTAATTTTGTATCCTGCAACTTTACCAAATACATTGATGACCTCTAATATTTTTTCTGTAGCATCTTTCAGATTTTCTATGTATAGTATCATGTCATCTGCAAGCAATGACAGTTTTACTTATTTTCTGTCTGGATTCCTTTTATTTTTCTTCTATGATTATTATGGCTAAGACTTCCAAATCTATACTGAATAAAAATGAAGAAATCTTTGCCTTGTTTCTGATCTTAGAAGAAATTCCTTCAGTTTTTATTGGTGTTAATGATGTTTGCTGTGAGTTTGCCATGTATGGCCTTTATTATATTGAAATAGGCTATTTCTATGCCTACTTTTAAAATAATTCTTTTATCATAAATGGTATTGAATTTTGTCAAAAGCTTTTTCTGCATCTATTGAGATGATCATATGGTTTTTATTCTTTAGTTTGTTAATATGGTATACCACATTCTTTTTGTTGGATATTTGCCTATAAATTATTTTTTGTGTGTGATATATTTCCCTGGTTTTGGACAGGGTAGTGGTGGCTGTACAGAATGAGTTTGGAAGTGGTCTTTTACTGCACTTTTTGGGAGAGTTTCAGACTGATCAGTGTTTACTCTAAATGCTTAATAAAACTTGCCTGTGAAGCCATCTCATTCTCAAGCTTTGTTTACTCAAGTTTTTAAATCACAGTCTTAATAGCAGGACTTGTGATTTGTCTGTTCATATTTTCTGTTTCATCCCAGTTCAGTCTGGGAAGTCTGTACCTTTCTAAAAATTTATCTATTTCTTTAGGTTGTCCACTTTATTGGCATATAGTTGGTTGTAGTATTTTTACTTCCAAGGATCAAGCATCTTTTAATTTCATGGCTTCAGTTATTGTCTGCAGGGATTTTGGAGCCCTCAAATAAAAGTTGTCACTGCTTCCAAATTTTCCTTTTCTATTCTCCATGAAGTGATCGTACCAGATGTCATGATCTTAGTTTTTTGAATGCTGAATTTTAAGCCAGAATTTTCACTCTCCTCTTTTATCATCATCAAGAGATTCTTTAGTTCCTTTTCATTTTCTGTCGTTAGAGTCCTATTATCTGCATATATTAGGTTGTTGATATTTCTCCCAGTTTGCGATTGATTCAGTTTGCGATTTATTCAGCTAGACATTTCACATGATGTATTCTGTGTTTAAGTTAAATAATCAGAGTGACATTAAACAACCCCGACATAGCCCTTGATCAATTTTGAACTAGTTAGTTGTTCAATGTCCAGTTGTAACTATTGCTTCATGACCTGCATTTGGGTATCTCAGAAGACAGGTAAGGTGGTCTGGTATCCCCACCTCTTTAAGAATCATCCACAGTTTGTCGTGATCCACACAGTCTAAAGCTTGAGTATAGTCAATAAAGCAGAAGTAGATTCTTTTTTTCTGGAATTCCATTGCTTTCTCTCTGACCCAATGAATGTTGGCAATTTGATCTCTGATTCCTCTACCTTTTCAAAACCCAACTTGTACATGTGGAATTTCTTGATTCACATACTGCTGAAGCCTAGCTTGAGGGATTTTCAGTATAACCTTGCTAGCATGTGAAGGGAGTACAGTTGTATAGTAATTTGAATATTCTCTGGCATTGCCCTTCTTTGGGGTTGGAATGAAGACTGACCTTTCCCAGTCCTGTGGTCATTGTTGAGCTTTCCAAATTTGACATGTCAAGTGTAGCACTTTAGCAGCATCACTTTTTAGGATTTGAAATAACTCAGCTCTAATTCCATCACCTCAACTAGCCTTTTTCATAGTAATGCTTCCTAAGGCCCACTTGACTTCACACTTCAGGATGTCTGGCTCTAGGTGAGTGACCACACCATCATGATTATCTGGGTCATTAAGGTCTTTTTTGTATAGCTCTGTGTTTTCTTGTCACATCTTAATCTCTTATGCTTCTCTTATATCCTTACCATTTCTGTCCTTTATCATGCCCATCCTTGCAGGAAATGGCCCGTGGTATCTCTAATATTGACAAGATTGCTAGGCTTTCCCATTCTATTGCATTCTTCTATTTCTTGGCATTGTTCACCTACACACACACGTATGAGTTTTTATTTATCGATTATCTAAAACAATACATATGTGAGTGTGCACATATATATGTGTTTGTATACATATGTTTCCACAGAAATATGAAATCAGTTTCTCAAGCAATATCTTCCCTCTTATGTTCACTGTAACATTGTTTGCAATAGGCAAGTCATAGAAATCACCTAGATGTCTGTTGAGAGATGAATGGATAAAGAAAATGCATAATATAAATATATATACACACACACATATATGCACACAATAATATGTTTTATATATATATATATATAAAATATAATATAATATAATGCTATTTAACCATAAATAAAGAGAATCCTGGACATTTTTGATAACATAGATGAACCTGGGGAGCATTAAGTGAAAAAATAACAGACAAAGAAGACAGTATATGTATGATCTCAGTTATATGTAAGAATCTTATAAAAGTCAACATTATAGCACTGATTAGTAGACCAATAGCAACCAACGGCTGGGAGGTATTGGAAATGGTGGCTGCTAGTCAATGATCCCAAACTTTCATTGTGAAAAAGAGTGAGCCTGGGTGTGTGTAATGGGCTTGCATACAGCATGGTGACTATAGCTAATACTATTATATTGTATACCAGAAATTTGCCAGAAGAGTATATCTGTTCCTAACGTGGTAGCTGTGTGAGGTAATTGATGTTGTGATTAGTTTGATTGTGGTCATTAGTTCATAAGTTTGCATATATCAAGTCAGCATATTGTATACCTGAAAAATACATAAAATTCTTGTCAATTACACCTTAATAAAGCCTTACGGGAAAGAAAGGAAAAAAAATAAACACTTCAGAATATCCTAAAAGAAAGTTTGAAAATCCTCCCAAATTGGTATCTGTTCTTCAGTGTGATGTGGAAGAAAATAGGCCTGAATACATTGCAAGGTTAGAGAGGAGATAAAAGATTTCTGGGATGGTAAACTCTAAAGGCATCTGAAAGTGCCATCCATATTCCAGCAAAAGGAGATTTGATAGTCACCACTACTGTTAATAACATTTTTATTCCTAAAGTTTTGAGTCAACATGCTTACACTAATAATTTCAGTCCTATTAAAATCACTCATTGTACATTTTACTCTTGTCAGTTAATCCTCTTTTTCTTTTAAACGGAGGTTGGAATTAGCATTACACACCCATATATAAAATAGATAAACAACAAAAGCCTACAGCATAGCACAGGGACCTATTCTGAATATTTTGTAATAATTTAAAAGGGAAATAATCTAAAAAGGAAAAAAGAAACAAACAAAAAAAGCAAAAGTCTAAAAGGAAAAAGCAAAAAAAAAAAAAAATTTATATATATATATACACACACATATTTCACAGGAATCTGGCTTTCAAACTGGAGCCCAAGCACAGACACGGTCTAGGAGCGTCATTTTCTGGCCTCTTCTTTCGTACAGATGTCTTTTTCAGCCATATTTATCCCCAATGATAATCACTTTCTGTAAGTTATGTATGTCTATGCTTGTTCTCAACAAAATTCATATTTTCCTAATCTAAATGTGAATCTCCTGATTCATATTTCTTAATCTACCTAAAATAACCTCTTCTTTTTCAAGTGTGAAACTTTACACTCCCCAGGTTGCTATTAAAGTCACACTTGTTCATTATACTCTCTTAACTACTTCTGTCAGTTTAGTGAGAAACTTTCTTTAGTTTCAGTTTTATTCTTCATTGCCTTACCTTACTTTGTGAATTAAACCCAGAAATTCCAGATTAGAATTATATACACAATAGATTATCTATTAAAAAAAAATAAACTGCTTGATTTGTGCCTTTAAAAATAATTTGATCAAGGTAAACCTAATTGGTGGAGAAACAAAGTTAGTAGCATTCCCCATAATTTTGTAAGAGGAATTTCATTGGTTCCTAGAGACCTCCAGAATACTCTACTTAAATATGGATAGTTATAATCAATTGGCTTTGAGAAAGCAACATTAAAATATGAAATATGAAATTTTAAGTTACAAATTTAAAATGCTGAATATAATTGCAAATTAACCTGTTAAGTATTCTAACATTTCAGGACTACATAACCATGTTCATATATAACACAAGTTAGAAAATTTTCTAAATTAATATTCAGAATGTTTAAGAAACAAAATAACCCACTCTATGCATGAAATTATTCTATTTTTATTGAACAATCATTTCTTGTCAGTACCCTTTTCACCCTCCTCTGATATTAAGCTGCTGTAAGAGGGAAAAGAGAATATGGAGAAAATTCTAAGAAGCTTAGAGATATTGCTATATATTAATTTGATTTTAGATCATTTGGCTTGCCCATTTTTCTCATTTTTTCTCTTATTCATGACTTTTCCCTCAACACTAGTGACTTCTCTTATTCACTGTTGGATTTTTTCCTGATGAAAGACATCTGGTATGATGCCATTTATTTATGGTGAAATTCTGAGCGTGAACTTTTCCATAGGCAATTGAACACAGGAGATAAGCTGCTCATAGGTTAAATTAAAAAGAATAAATCATAGACTTGCTCTATTTACAACATCTACATTTTCTCTTCATTGCAACTGCCATCTAGGGTTTAGCACTTAATAATTACTCATGGAGAACAAGTTCATTTCTCATACTGCAGATGCCCAGTCTTATGATTAATAACAAACTTCCTTGTTATAATGATATGACCATTTAACAAACCTAGATATTAGGTCGATTTCCATCTCTAGAAAATTAAAGAAATTACTGTTTGTTCTCTTTTGTTCTTGGAAATGACATGAATGGGTGGGGAAAGACTACTAAAACAAGCTTAACTCATTTAAATTTCAAATAATATTTTACAAACCATTACATAGTTTAATTATGTCACATCTGCTTTATTTTGTTCTTAACTTATTTTGAAATAAAAATGTTAATCAGATATTAAATTTAATATAATAAATATACACATCTAAAAACTCAAATTATATTACCTGTGTTCTAACAAAAATCATTCTTCTGCTGTCCTTTTCCAGTCCTAGTTCCTTATTCTTAGAGTCATCTTTTCCCCCAAATATTTTCACTGTATTTTTTTTTTACTGTGTATTCATGTCCAATATTTCCATGTAACTGTTATAGAGCTATTTCTTGACTTGTTTTAGATGTAGACTTCCCAGTATGGAAGTTCAATTTTACCTCTTTTATGCACATACACTGGGGAAGGAAATGGCAGCCCACTCCAGTGTTCTTGCCTGGAGAATCTCAGGGGCAGAGGAGCCTGGTGGGCTGCCGTCTATGCAGTCACACAGAGTCAGACACGACTGAAGCGACTTAGTAGCAGCAGCAGCAGCATACACATACACACATCCAACATAAACACACAAATGCTTATTTCCCCCTACTCACATAGAATTATGTGTCACTTCTGTTGTTGTCAGTGATTAATGATGACTGTCTGAATATTTTTCTAGTTGTGTCAAATAATATAACATAACTACAATATATTTTGCATATTTTTAACTTGGCACTTATGACTGCCTTATTTTTTCTTTTACTTAAATTATTCTTATAGTATCTGAAGAAAATGAATGTATTTAAATATTTTCAAATAAGCACCTGATCAACTGGATTTTTTTCCCCCAGAACCAGGCATCTTTTATACCAGTATTTGTTGCACATGCTCTTGTCAAATATTTTCAAATAAGCACCTGATCAACTGGATTTTTTTCCCCCAGAACCAGGCATCTTTTATACCAGTATTTGTTGCACATGCTCTTGTCTTGTTGTCCTGGGAATATTCCCACTTCCATGATCCCAGTCTTATCTGCCTCATTTCCTTTCCTGGGTTCTATTTCTTGCTTTTCTTAGGTCAGTGAGGGTAAAAACATTTGTGGGCTATGTCTTTGGAGATCTATATTGATCTACAAATGTCTTCTTTCAATAAAAGTTTAGATGATAATCTATTCCATGATTGGAAATTATTTCCCCTTCTTTTTAAGAGTTTTGACCCACTGGGTTGGTTTCCAGCTTTGCTAACAGAAAACCTAAAGTCAATCAGATGAGTTACCCTCTCCAGAGAATTTGTTCTGCTTACTGGAAGATTTTGGACAAAAACAAACAAACAAACAAAAAACAGTGTTCTAAAATTTTATAACACTATTCCATAGTATGTTACAGGCTTGTTTGTTTTGTTTTTCATTAAAACTATTTAAAACTATTTAAAAGTTATGTGAATCATAGCAACCATTCTCAGGCTGTTGGTCAGGCACATTCATTGGGGGAAATCCTCACAACCTTATTCTTTCAAGCTCAAGAGTACTCAGCACAGGATCAGATTCCTGAAATGACCTTCTTCAGTACGCAGCTGGGATTTCATCATCTTTCACGTTTTCTCAACTGCCTTATCTCTCTTTATACATCCTTCCCTCACCTGATAAAATCTCATCTTTTTGTGTTTTATCTGCTGTGAGCAGCTGAATTTTGCTAGATTTAAAATCTCTAATGACTGCTCCACACATTTTCATTTTTCTGTTTTACTTTTCCCAGAGAAAATTTTTTTTCTCTCTTCTCAAATCCCTTGATAATATCCTTTTCTTATTATTTGCATTGAACCTAGTGGATGTTGCAAATCTTTACACTCTTATCTTTCAGTAGTGATTAATTTTCTATTCTTATTCCTTTGACACTTCCCTCTTATTCTTTTTGTGTTTATTTTCTTATAGCATTTCTGTTATTTAGATATTTAAATTAGACTTGAACTCATATCTTTAGTCTTCAATTTGCTTTATCTTTTTATTTTCTAATCGTAGGAGATTTCCTTCAGGTTCAGTTCAGTTCAGTCATTCATTCGTGTCCAACTCATTGTGACCGCATGGATGGCAGCACGCCAGGTCTCCCTGTCCATCACCAACTCCCAGAGTTTACTCAAACTCACATCCATTAAGTTGGTGATGCCGTCCAACCATCTCATCCTCTGTCCTCCCCTTCTCCTCCTGCCTTCAATATTTTCCAGTATCAGGGTCTTTTCTAGTGAGTCACTTCTCTGCATCAGGTGGCCAAAGTTTCAGCTTCAACATCAGTCCTTCCAATGAATATTAAGAGGTGATTTCCTTTAGGATGGACTGGTTAGATCTCCTTGCTGTCCAAGGGACTCTCAAGATTCTTCTCCAACACCACAGTTCAAAAGTGTAAATTCTTCATTTCAGTTCAGCTTTCTTACAGTGCAACTCTCACATTCATACCTGACTACTGAAACAAACCAAACAAGCATAGCTTTGACTAAGACCTTTGCTGGCAAAGTAATACCTCTGCTTTTTAATATCCTATCTGGGTTGGTCATATTTTTTCTTCCAAGGAGTAAGCGTCTCTTAGTTTCAAGGCCGCAGTCACCATCAGCGGTGATTCTGGAGACCAAAAAGATAAAGTCTGTCACTGTTTCCATTGTTTTCCCACCTATTTGCCATGAAGTGATGGGATGAGATGCCATGATATAGTTTTCTGAATGTTGAGTTTTAAGCCAACTTTTGCATTCTCCTCTTTCACTTTCAACAAGAGGCTCTTTAGTACTTCTTTGCTTTCTTCCATAAGTGTGTCATCTGCATATCTGAGGTTATTGCTATTTCTCTCAGCAATCTTGATCCCAGCTTGTGCTTCATCCAGTTCAGCATTTTGCATGATGTTCTCTGCATATAAGTCAAATAAGCAGGGTAACAATATACAGTCTTGACATACTCCTTTCCTGATTTGGAACCAATCTGTTGTTCCATGTCCAGTTCTAACTGTTGTTTCCTGACCTGCATACAGATTTCTCAGGAGACAGGTCAGGTAGTCTTGTATTCCCATCACTTTCAGAATTTTCCACATTTTGTTGTGATCCACACAGTCAAAAGCTTTGGCATAGTGAAAAAAGCAGAAGTAGATGTATTTCTGGAACTCTCACTTTTTCGATGATTCAATGGATGATGGCAATTTGATCTCTGGTTCCTTTTTCTTTTCTAAATCCAGCTTGAACATCTGGAAGTTCACGGTTCACATAGTGTTAAAGCCTGCCTTGGAGAATTTTGAGTATTACTTTGCTAGTGTGTGAGATGAGTGCAATTATGCAGTAGTTTGAGCATTCTTTGGCTTCCTTTGGGATTGGAATGAAAACTGACCTTTTCCAGTCCTGTGGCCACTGCTGAGTTTTCCAAATTTGCTGGCATATCGAGTACAGCAATTTTAGGATTTGAAGAGTTCAACTTGAATTCTATCTCCTCAACTAGATTTGTTCATAGTGATGCTTCCTAAGGACCACTTGACTTTGCATTCCAGGATATCTGGCTCTAGATGAGTGATCACAGCATGGTGGTTATCTGTGTCATCAAGATATTTTTTTGTATAGCTCTTTTGTGTACTCTTGCCACCTCTTCTTAATATCTTCCGCTTCTGTTAGGTCCATAACATTGCTGTCCTTTATTGTGCCCATCTTTGCATGAAATGTTCCCTTGGTATCTCTAATTTTCTTGAAGAGATCTCTAGTCTTTCCCATTCTCTTGTTTTCCTCTGTGTCTTTGCATTGATCACTAATGAAGGTTTTCTTATATTTCCTTGCTATTTTTTCGAATTCTGCTTTGAAATGGGTATATCTTTACTTTTCTCCTTTGCCTTTCACTTCTCTTCTTTTCTCAGCTATTGGTAAGTCCTTCTCAGAGAACCATTTTGCCTTTTTGTATTTTTTTTCCCCTTGGGGATTGTCTTGATCACTGACCCCTGTTCAATGTCACAAATCTCCATCCATAGATCTTTAGGCACTCCGCCTATCAGGTCTAATCCTTTGAATCTGTTTGTCACTTTCACTGTATAATTGTAAGGGATTTGATTTAGGTCATACATGAATGGTCTAGTGGATTTCCCTGCTTTCTTCAATTTAACTCTAAATTTGGCATTAAGGAGTTCATGATCTGAGCCACAGTCAGCTCCCAGTCTTGTTTTTGCTGACTGCATAGAGTTTCCTCATCTTTGGCAGCAAAGAATTCCCTTGTGGCTCAGATGGTAAAGTGTCTGCCTTCAATGTGAGAGACCTGGGTTCAATCCCTGGGTTGGGAAGATCCCCTGGAGGAGGAAATGGCAACCCACTCCAGTATTCTTGCCTGGAAAATACCATGGATGGTGGAGTCTGATAGGCTGCAGTCCGTGGGGTCACAAAGAGTCGGACACCACTGAGCGACTTCACTTCACTTCAACATAATCAATCTGACTTTGTTATTGACCATCTGATGATGTCCATGTGTAGAGTCTTCTCTTGTGTTGTTGGAAGAGGGTATTTTCTATGACCAGTGTATTCTCTTTTCAAAACTCTATTAGCCTTTGCTTTGCTGAACTCCCCAGGTTGGTAGGTGCACAATATGCTACTGGATCAGTGGAGAAATAACTCCAGAAGGAATGAAGAGATGGAGCCTAAGCAAAAACAACACCCAGTTGTGGATGTGACTGGTGATGCAAGTAAAATCTGATGCTGTAAAAAGCAATATTACATAAGAACCTGTAATGTTAGGTCCATGAATCGAGGCAGATTGGAAGTGGTCAGACAGGGCACGGCAAGAGTGAACATCAACATTTTAGGAATCAGCGAACTAAAAATGACTGCTGCTGCTGCTGCTGCTGCTGCTGCTGCTAAGTCGCTTCAGTCGTGTCCGACTCTGTGTGACCCCATAGATTGCAGTCCACCAGGCTCCCCCTTCCCTGGGATTCTCCAGGCAAGAACACTGGAGTGGGTTTCCACCTCCTTCTCCAATGCAGGAAAGTGAAAAGTGAGAGTGAAGTCACTCAGTCATGTCCAACTCTTCACGACCCCATGGACTGCTGCCTACTAGACTCCTCCGCCCATAGGATTTTCCAGGCAAGAGTACTGGAGTGGATTGTCATTGCCTTCTCCAAAATGGACTGGAATAGTTGAATTTAACTCAGATGACAATTATATCTACTACTGTGGGCAAGAATCCTTTAGGAGAAATGGAGTAGCTATCATAATCAACAAAAGAGTTCAAAATGCAGTACTTGGATGCAGTTTCAAAAACAACAAAATAATCTGTTCATTTCCAAGGCAAACCATTCAATATCACAGTGATCCAAGTCTATGCCCTGACCAGTAATGCTGAAGAAGCTGAAGTTGAATGATTCTACGAAGACTTACAATACCTTCTAGAACTAACACCACAAAAGGATGTCCTTTTCATTATAGGGGACTGGAATGCAAAAGTAGGAGATTTCTTTAGCTTTAATTTTTTTCTACTAAATTTTGAATTCCTGCCATGATACTGTCATTTCAAAACTCCTTTTTTATGTTTTACGTGTTTTACTTTATATTATAAGGAAATCTTGTTTCATGGATGAAATATCTTTTCTTACTGAAGTGTGAGCATTGTATTTTTCTTTTCACTTCTGTAAGCTTCTCTGCTTTTTCTGTTTCCTCAGGGTGCTTTTTGTTTTTGTTTGTTTTTGCCCCTATCTTTATAGTAGAAGTGCTACCTGTTCTCTGACTTTGTGGGAAAGAATTGCTAAGACACATACTGTGGGCGGAGGTGGGGATGTGATCGTCTTGGTCAAATGTTGGTACTAATGTTAGTGAGCTGAGGCAAAGCCAAAGTGGTTTTTTGGAAAGGACTCAGAATGATTAGTAGTTTTGATTATTTTCTTTTGTAACTATTTATTAACCCAGAGTGGAATCTCATCGATGTATACTTAGACTATAATCCTGGCTTCTATCATCCTAGAAGACAAACAAGAAGAGGGCTGGAACAATCACCATTTAAACTCAGAACTCTGTCTCTGTCCCTAAATTCCTTTGTGCCTGGTGTGCCCAAGTCCAGCCCTCTATTTCAAATTCCGAACCACGCCCCTCCCTCACTTTGCCTTTAAAAATGCCTTTTTGAAACCCTTCCAGGTGTTCAGGTTTTTTAGGCACATACCACCCAATTCCATGGATTGCCCTTCAGTAAACTTTTCTCCGCTCCAAATTCTGACATTTTGATCTGTTTGGTCTCACTGTGTGGGGGGCGCAGGAACCTGTGTTCAGTAACAGCATTGGACAGCTGGTATTTCTGAATGTGTGCTTCCCAAGCCCGGTGAACCTGAAACTTTGGGGTCAGGGTGCAACAACCTGTGTTCACCAAGCTTGCATCTGGCTCAGGTGCCACCCTACAGCTGCACAAGATCATGCTTTCTTGTATATGCACATGGATTTTGTCGTTGCACACTTTTCTGACACATGTTTGCTTGCTATTAGATTGGTGTTTCTGATGGGATTTTATCTCTTTGTATATTGATATTATTTATTCTGTGATATATTTTATTCCTTTGAAAATATTATATTTACTATTTGATGGAGGTTGCTCATCTCAGACTGGTAGGCTACAGTCCATAGGGTCTCAAAGAGTCAGACATGACTGAACAACTGAGCATGTATGCATACACACAGCTCTTAACCTTTTATGAATTTTCCTCTGTGAGAATCCCTGATAATTTTCCATATCTTTTATAAGCTTGCAATTTGACAAATTTTATCAGAATTTCTCCAGTTTCAGCTTATCCGATCTCTTGTCAAGCAATTTAAATGATCATATTTACTTAATATATATGTAGATAAATATCATTTCAATTTTTAATTCTCATAACAAAAAGCATCACGTACCAAATATACTTCTCTTTTATTTACTCACTCAATAATTTAAACAGTGTTAGCACTGTGTTTCAAACATTAAGATAAATGTTGAATTTTGAACTTTAAATAATAGAGATAAATAGACAGCTAGATATGGACCTTTCTTTAAAATATCAGATATGATTGTTGCAGAAATTTAGAAAACTCATTCTACTATCTTGAAACATTTCTTTTTCACGGAAGAAAATATTATTTAGGTCTTTATTATTATCACAAAATTGTGTGTCTCTCCAATAAAGTATTCTGTCCAAACTAGCCAACGCTCAAGTGCACTTTGAGTCAGGAGATGAGAGAGATAGCATTTCTTCTTTATAAATTTAAAGTTGAGCCAGAGAGAGAATAAAGTAAAATTAAAAATAAAATTGCATTTATTAATGTTTTTCTAAATTATTCCATAATCATTCAGTTTTACTTTAGGAGGATTCACCAGTAGCTCAGCAGCAAAGAATCTGGTTGAAATGAAGGAGATGTGGGTTTGTTCCCTGGGTCATGAAGATCCCCTGGAGAAGGAAATGGCAAGCCACTCCACTATTCTTTCTTGTCTAGGAAATCCCATGCACTGAGGGACTTGGTGGGCTACAGTCCATGGGGTCACAAAAGTATTGAACACAACTTAGCAACTAAACACATAACAGAGAAAGTACTAAGTTATGATTATCTCAATATAAAATTGAGAAACAATAGAGATGAAATAATAGAGATGAAAAAGAGGTCCTTTAATAGAATGAAAAAAGATACTTTAACTAGATACAACATAAAGAAAGCCACCATGAAGAGATTCTAACGGAGGTGATGTCATAGTATAAAATAGAACACTAGTGGGATGTTCTTATGCTACCGATAATACAATTTATTGAACAAACTCCTTGAAAACAACTGTGGCAAAAACATATGCAGATAAATTTATTGCATTAATACTTAAGGGACACATTCCAAAGTTGAATTAGTAAAAACAACAAAATCCGTACACTTAAAACATGTTAGCTTCTCTCCTGTTTTGCCATCATTTTTCTTTCTTGCACATGGGCACTAGTGAAAGATAATAATGCCATAAAACCTATTTTACAGCACAAAGAGATGACTATATGTCATCAACCATGTTTTACAGCATGTGTCAGCCAAAGCTGTTGTTGGATTGACTTACTTTATGTTTCACATGGAACATATTTCAAAATTAAATAAAAATTGCTGTTAGCATGAATCAATCTCAGAGATCCAAGCAAAAGTCTTTCCTATATCTGAAAAACAAAATCCATTTTTTCATGAAGGCATAGTATGGTTGTCTCTGCTGAAAGGTGTCTAGTCTTGCTTTTCTCTTCATAGGTAACCTTAGATTAGAGATGGCTTAGAAAATAATTTAATGTACTTGGGCAAGTGTCCTTAAGTGTTAGGAAATAGTGTAAAACCTGAAATGGATTATTAAGTACCTTGTCTTTATATTACTTTTCTGATAGCTAAAGCAACTAGAAGAGTTTCCACCTCTATTCCTCTTATAATTGGAAAATTGCAAACATCTGGGTGAGTAAACATGTTTCAAAACTGCCTATCAGCATAAAGAGATACTCATCTCCTAGGAGAACAATAAGCATTTGGATACAAATGCTACAGTGTGTATACTGTGAACATTCTCAAGTGGTTAGGTGATCTACCCAAAATAAATATTTAAAGAAAAGGGACAAAAGAGCATATAAACATATAAAATGTTGTGAGTCTAATCAGTAAACTTGACGTCTGGCCCATTAATTAATTAGCCATGTAATAAACAAGAGTTGTTTTGTTCTGTCTTGTCTGTTGGTTTAAGGAGGAGTATTATCATACTGAAGGTAGACCACACAATTTTTCAGGACCAGTTACTCTCCATCTCTGTTATTATTTTACTTCATGGTTGTCCCCAACTTTAACCAGATATATACTGTATCATTTCATTTTCCCTCATGAATAAGTCAGGGTCCTGACAGATACAGAGGGCATACTTGAAACAGGTGACTAGAAGTGAGTCAAGTAACAAGAGTTAAGTCAGCATGAATCAAGTGACAAAGGTGTGGGCAGGACGTAGGAAAGTGAGAAGAGAATTGTATTCTGGACTATTAAATCTGGGTCATTAACACTCCTAGATCTAGAGGAAAAAACAGGGCATAGTTATTGGAACACAGCAAGAGAAGTGTAGCAAGGATTAAGGTGGACAAAGAGAATAGATATTAGAATTACTGCAATTCACTCCCTTTCTTTTGACAAACCTAAGAGAAGGAAGAAATCAAAGAAGTGACCCATATAGGTCTGCTTCCCAAAGCATGGGAAGGAAAGATAACCATCCTTAATTGTATCTTGTGTGTGGACTTAATTCACCATATCTCAGCTTTTCATAATGGTTCAACTTTTCATCTCTGGTTCAAATCTTAATTAGAAAAATATTTCCATAGTTCACATACTTGGAAATGGTAGCATAGTTATATTTTTACAATAGGGCATAGCTTCTAAAAATTGACTTGGTATTGTATAACAAGCTACCCTTTGTGTTTATTGAGTATCCATGCAAAACTTGGCTATCTGGCAATTAGTTTATGGTCTTTACTTCCTGTAGAAACAATTGTGGATGAGAAAAGTTACTTGAAATCTGTTGTTCAGAAACCAACTTATCCTGTCTTCTATTTATTTAAGAAACAAAATTTGTTAATGATGAAAGGAGAGGTACAAAAAGAAACCTACATGACAGTGACAGAATTAAGGGAGAAAATAAAAAGTTACCTCGGAGAAAAGGTGTCACCTATTTCTTGCACTTTAGGAATGCAGCTTTTAAAAAGTTTTAGAAAACAAAACAATCTTAACATTTCCAGTTGTGATGTGTGTCAAGAAGTCAGGTGGGTTTCAAAAGTGATATTCTGAATTTCAGCTTAAAAGATCCTTGTAACTTAGGAAATAATTGATAAAGGAAAGCAACAATTTTAGCATGCTAAAAAAATAAATAAATAAAACAGCTAGTGAAAAAAGAGAAATACAGAAAAATTAAAAAATCAGCAAAACTTGTTTGTATTTGTATAAATGGAATGTATAAGAATAAAGTGAAAAAACTAGAATTGAGGATTTCAACAATTGCTGAAGACATCATAACAAAGCTTTCTGCCTATGTTCAGTACAAGGCACAGAGATAAATGAAGACAGAGGAAAACCACAGTCAGTAGAAACACAAATCTGTCCCTTAATCTGCTTGTGAATCCAAGGGGTTGAGGTCTTTCAAAATGAAGCCAAACCTTTAAGTCAGATAAATTACATTCCAAGGGATATTAATGAATTTCAATAGGTTATTGAAGAGCTAGAGAAAATTTGCCATGGAAAAAATTATTGATTTTTAAAATTTGTGTGCCACTGCAAAATTTTTTTTTCATAGAACCTATTTTGAAGGAATCAATTTGATTTCCAATTTTTACTAGGTGAGTAATATTGTTATGAGCTTCACTGACATGCTTTTTGCTATGCTAGCATTTCTGTTGGATATATAACTAAGAGTGAAATCCCTGGCACTTCAGGTATATTTATATTTAACTTTAGAATATAAACAAATCTCCAATTAATGCTTCCATCAGCAATACATGAGTTTGCCTGTATTATCACCAGCATGCAGTACTTCCACACTTTAATTGTGTATATTTTGAAGGATTAGTAGTGGCATTTCAATGCATTTTTAAAATTTTAGTTTGTATTTCCTGTTTGTTAATGAGATTGAGTGACTTTTTGTATGCTAAATGGCCTTTCAAATACTTTTTTGGTGAATCATCTGTTCAAATCACTTACAAATGTTTTTTCTCCTGAACCATCTGACACATATATATTTTTTTCCCTAGAATTGCTGTTGTTTAGTCGCTAAGCCCTGTCTGACTCTGTGACCCCATGAACTGCATTCCCTGTCCTTCTCTATCTCTCAAAATTTGCTCAAATCATGTCTATCGAGTTGGTGATGCTATCCAACCATCTCTCCCTCTGCTGCCATCTTCTTATATTAGGAGTTAGTTTCACATTCTGGTCATGAGGCTACTGTTGGTTATATATGTTGCAAACACTTATACCACTTTGAGTTTTAATTTTTCACTCTTTCATTTTTTAGTAACTTTTTAAAATGAATAATTAATTTTAATAGACTGGTTTATCTAGCCTTTATTTTTCATGATTAGTACTTCGGGGGACTTAAGAAGACTTTCTCTACTCCAGGATTATAAAACCACTACATTTCCCAAAAGCTTTAGTACTTTTCCTTTAAAAATCTTGAATGCACCTACAACTTAATGTTTGAATATGAAATGAAGGAAGGATTAAAATTATTATTATTATTATTATTTTGTCTATCTAATTGAACCTAAATCAACTATTTCTGTCTGCTCTGCAGTGGTGTAATTTCATTTATCAAGTATCTACATGTGTCTATTTCTTGACTTTGTATCTCTTCAATTTCTCAATATAGCCACATTTATTTAATAGTAAATACCAGACTTTGTAAGTCTTGATACTCAATACAAAGAAGTTAATCATTCAGTTCTATACAAAAGCTATAGGAAAAATATTACATAACTGCGTTATCTTAAAATGATATTTTTTCTGTGTTTTGTGATATTTGTGTTGTCAACTTTAAAAGGAAAAGGATAATTTATTTTGTTTTATTATTCAATATCAACATTTATTTTTCTACATGATATTTCCTACATGTCAAAAATAAATTTTATTTTGTTCTCAAAATGTTGATTTTTAAAGTATAGTTGTATATTTCTCTCAGAAATTTTAAAGTTTTACCTTGGTCTGACTACTCTTCTTTGAATTTCTGAGAAACTAAATGGTACCTAACCATCTTTCATTCCCTCTACATTCAGTTTGTTTCAGAATTTTGTCTTTTTCATCACCACAATAGATTTTTAATTTGAGAAAAATTTTTCTGAATGTGAGTTATTTTTATTAGTCAAGATAGATAGACTTTTTGAAACTTAAACTCAAGAAAATGTTCTGCTATGATTTACTTAATTATCTACTTCTTTCTCCTTTGTTTTCTGATTATACAATCATTAATGACCCTGGGATGCCTCTCATCTTATATCTATGGCTTTCAACCTTCTTCTCTCTCGTGCACGTGCTTTTGATAAACTTATCTTTCAAATCTCAATTATTGGAGATTTCCTTGACTTTTGTTGCTCCTGAACGAAATTTGGTTTAGGTCCACTTTTCCATGCACAGAAAAGCCTATTTATTGACATTGGGTTATGGGAAAGGAATATGCAGTATTTATGGAGGGGCCAAGCAAGGAGAAAGGGTTACTAATGCTCAGAATGTCCCCCAATAGTTTCAGGGAAGGGGCAGTAAAGGCAGTGTGAGGGAGGGAGCTGCAGGGTATGGGATTATGCAAAATTATCTTATTGGTTGGTATCAAGGTGAAGTTTTAAGCATCATCAGCCTTCTGGTTTAGGTGAAGTTTTAAGCATCATCAGCCTTCTGGTTTAAACCAGTCCAACGTCTAAGTTCTTGCAGACAGAAGTTTTCATCTGGTGAGGATCTGCTTCCTGTAAAAACAACATAGGAATGTGTGTCAGACCTCTAATCTACATCTTTCAGAGAATTAGAAGCTTGGTGGTTCTGCTTCTAATTCTGCATTTATAGTCTAGATTGTTACTGGTTTCCAGTTCAACAACTATTTTTTCATTTCTACATCTTCACATTTCCTATTGACTAGCTCATGAGTCAGCATTTTGAGACTCAGGGGAGGCCTAGGAGACTAAAGCAAAAGACTTTTATCTCAAAGAACAGGGACGAAGGACATTGCATACAGCTTTATTATTATCAAAATACCTATCATTGATTTGGCTTTTAAATTAGACAGGACTGAACAGACAGCTAGCCAGACACACACACACACACACACACACACACACACACGCACACACAGTCAGTAAGTTTACCCTTTGTTTCCTCCTGTATTTTATGTGCATATTTAATCATCCTGGACACTGGTGTCTTCCCAGGTGGCTCAGTGGTAAATAATCCATCTGCCAATGCAGGAGACTCGAGAGACATAGATTCACTCCCTGGGTCATGAAGATCCCCTGAAGTAGGAAATGGCACCCACAACAGTATTCTTGTGTGGAAAATCCCATGAAGAGTGGGACCTGGTGAGCTACAGTCCCTGGGAGTGCAAAGTCAGATACTAATGAGTATGTACGACACACATAAACCTGTAGAGAACAGGATTTCCTGACTTCTACCCACTAGAGACCAATAGGAAAAAAATGTACCTTAAAGTTGCCAAATATTTCTGAGGGTAACAGTGGGAGGTAGCAAGATCACCCTGTCTGAGAGCCAGTGCCATAGGTAGTTTAGAAATTGGGGATTATTAGGATACTAATCAAATCCCTGGGTCAGGAAGATCCTCTGGAGAAGGAAATGGCAACCCACTCTAGTACTCTTGCCTGGAAAATCCCATGGGCGGAGGAGCCTGGTAGGCTACAGTTCATGGGGTCACAAAGAGCTGGATGCAACTGAGTGACTTCACTTCACTTCACTTCAATTAAAACATGCTTAAACTGTCATAGAAACTCTAATTATCTTTGCTTCCTCTATGGTCTGTAGGCCCATCTCTTGAGGGTCTTGTCTTCGTACACTTAATGTTCCTTAACTGTTGATTCATATTTATTAATGAAGTACTACTCAGTACTCACTTACATATTGGATACCTCGTTTCCCAGCAACATTGTTGCCCTTAGAGCAGAGGGGGATGACTCTGGATTCATCCCTTTCGAATGGAGGGTTCTGTCTTTGACGGTTTTTAGTCTTTCATGTCTGATGGAAGGCTGGAACCACTGGGGAGTGAGTCTAGTTCTCAGCACATCACTCATAACTCCCAAGGTTGGCCACTCCCCTTTTATGTACAGATTGATCTGGAAGGAATCCAGACACTGGGAAAACCCAGTGCAGGAGAAGGAAGACACAGCGTGATTGGCTCAACTGACTGATGGGTGAAGAGAGAAGCCCTTCTAATCTCCTCTCCTCTCCTATCTGTGTGTCAGTTCCTCATGAGTTTTGAGAACTCAGTTTGGGATTTGTGTCTCAGTTTTCTTTTGCTTCTTTTCCCCCTTCATTCCAATTCTGTTTTATATTTGTGAAGATTTCCTCAAAGGTTCTGATGGTGAGCAAGGACATTTGCTCATACATTACATTTATTTATAGTTTTCATTCTTACATATGCCTTTATAACCAACAGGTAAGGTCGATAGATTGTTTACAGCATGTTTATTTAAAAACAATAAGATAAATACACCAAAGAGCTGTGACTAAACCACTTGGTGTGATAGGAGACCTCACTCTGCTGCTCCATACACCATTACCCCTCTCTTGGATGACACAGATGGGAAAGTCGAGACCCCAGGAGGATCAAGCAAGGCTGCGGGGCTGTCATGGCCAGTATCTGGTACAGGAGGCTTGGAAGATGTATGAATACTATTCCAAAGTTATGCCCGAAGGCTCAGTGCCATATAAAGTTGGCTGCTGCTGTACCAGAAAAACTGGCATTGCTTAGTATTCAAGATAACCAGGGGGGCATTGCAATCTTGTTAGCTTGAATGACTACTTATCTTACCCAAATCCAATTATATCCAAAATAAATGGAAGAAGTAAGGTTTATCTTCCATCACTCAAGTTTTGCTAGCATCCTTTCCCACTAAACAGCTTTAGATTGACAAGTCACAGATCAGAGCTTGCTCTATCCCCTCCACACTTTATTTAGAAGGTGATTTGCATACATTATTTACATAAATCTGCATAATTGCATTTCTTTGATGGTCCAGAAATGAATTTCTGTAATCAGGAAACAGCTCTCAGGATCTCTTTGTTAATGGTACCATGTACACTTGTACCCTCTGTGAAATCACTTTTCAAAAGAAAAACATTATTTTGGTAATTTTAATTAATGAGCTGGAATATAACCATCTTCATGCTGAGGTCAGAGTGTCCTAAGAAGACCAGGATCATGTGCTAATAGGAAAATTCTGCCTGTTTGCCCTCCCCCTTCTCTTTCCATTGGAAATAGCCATTATCCACAAGTGGATCTATGTCTGCTGTGGAGTTCTATCTTAATTCTGGGAAAATGTGTCTTCTGCTTGAGTAAAGACTGTCTCAGCATTGTCAATCAAACCTTTCTGTCTGCCCAGCAAGAGGGGCCCTGCCCTGAGAGCAGTGCCTTATGTGTTTCTCTTATTATAAACATTCCCAAAATAAGTTCACTGAAGTACACACTTGTGTGCTTCACTGAGTCCAGCTCAGGAGACCCACCTCTCAATACTCTCTCTCTTTCAGCAGTGTCATAGCTTCAGGGAAAGGCTTTGCCAAGGTTCTGTCCCTGCTTCTTTGAAATACAAGGTGACATACAGCTAGAAGACCGATAGACCACATCTTTATCCATTCATCACTTGATGGACATTGACTATCATAAATAGTGCTGCAATGAACACTGGGGTGTATATCTTTTTCAACTGTAGTTTTCCTTTGAATTTACTCAGCCATATAAAAGAATGAAATAATGCCATTTGCAGGAACATGGATGGGCCTACAGATTATCACACAAGATGAAGTAAGCCAGACGAAGATAGATGAATATCATATGATATTATTTATATGTGGACTTTTTAAAGTGACACAGATTAACTTATATACAAAACTGCAACAGACTCACAGACATAGACAATTTATTGTTACCAGAGGGGGGAAGAAGGAGAAGGATAAATTAGGTGGTTGAGATTAACATGTACCCACTACTGTACATAAAATTGATAAACAACAAGACCCTATTGTATAACACAGTGAGTTCTACACAGCACCTTGTAATAATCCATAATGTAAGAGAATCTGAGTCACTCTGCCTCACTCCTAAAACTAATATAACACTGTAAATCAACTGCACTTCAATTCAACAAATAGGTTTTCTTGCGGGTTGGTTGCAGGTCTACAAAGACATGGCCATCAGCCCCACACACCCATTCTGGCCTCTGGGCCTGAGGCCGGACAGCTCTGTGCCTGATGACTGCCCGCCTCCGCGCCCCCAGCAGATCCTGGCTGGCCCCTTCTGTCTCTGGAGTCTCAGCTGTGACCACGTGGCTGTTGGGAGGCTGTGCTGCGGTCATCCTGCTGGGGACTTGGCAGAGACTGTCCTTGTGCTGGTTTGCAGTATGTGGGTTCATTCACTTGAGGGCTGGTTCAGCCTCTGCCACGCAGACCTTTCGGAGACCAAACCTTCTTATCTCAACTTTGGAAAGAGTATCCCAAGGGAGACAGCCAATATGTCCTGAATGATAACTGCATGATATGCATGGAGACCATCACGGCTTACCTGTGGGGACCACTCAGCCTATGGATGATCGCTTCTCTCCACCAGCAACCCCCCACTTTGTCCTAAAGCTTGTGGTCTCTGTGGGTTAGGCGTATGGACATGTGCTCTATTTCCTGACAGAGTACCGTAATGGATTCCAGGACGGGGAGCTGGGACACCCACTCGACTTCTGGTTCTACTTTGTCTTCTTGAACGCCTTGTGGCTGGCACTGCCTGGACTCCTCATGCTGGCGTCTATAAAGCAACTTGCTCATGCCAGAGCATACTGGTGCCAAAGCCCCAAAAGCTGAGAGCAAGCAGAACCAACGAGCGACGGATTAGGCTTGAACACCGGCTATTGAGGAACTCTCCACCTGCCAGAAGATTCCGATCCTTGCTCCCACAGGCTGGGAAGACACATCGAATTGATCTGCCAAACTCAGGTTGATGGGTGGGCAGCGGGAAGGAAAGAGCTGTGCGGAGCCCTGTCAGGAGCCAATGGGACAAAGGTACAAGAGAACCTAGGAAGTCTGTGATGGGGACAATTTTTTAAATCAGGAAATAAAGATCTTGACCCTAAAAAAGAAAGAAATGCTAGGTGACACACTGGAAGGCCTTGAGGCTGCTGATGAAGATCACAGACTCCAAATGAAGGGAAGCCTATGGAATGGGAAGAACCTAGAGGAAGGGCTGGTTGGTGAGCTTGCTGAGGTTCCTCCCACAAACCCGCTGGCCACTGACCACAGCTCCCTGCAACATGCAGCTTCCTTACCCAGACCGTGGAGGGTCCATTTTCTGCTGCTTTCCCTGGTCCAGTTTGGAGTTCTGGAGGTGAGCAGCGATAGTGTGGATTCACACTATTACTCAAGGCTGCAGAGGATCATGCAAGATAAAACCATTACATTTTCTCCCAATTCCCATTTATGCGTGAACTTAGAGGTCATGTGCGTGAACCATGAAACTGATTACCCTCATTGACAACTAGATGTATGCAATAGTTTTACTGATGAAATTACTTCTAATGTTTGATTTTTTTTCTTTTAGTCATTCTTTTCTTTTCTTTTTAATTTATTTTTTTGGCCTCTCCACACAGCTCAAAGGATTTTAGTTCTCCCACCAGGGACTGAAACTTGTTAGTGAAAGCACAGAGTTCTAATCACTAGACTGCCAGGGAATTTCCTAACCTTTGGTTGTTTTAAAAAGCTAAATAAATTGAAGCATTATTTAAATATTTTGATTATAATTTATACATAGATAATATGTGTTCACCTTTTAATTTTTAAGGCAAAATGTGAGGTATCATTGCCATACAATAACTGCACATATTCTGGTGTATAATCTGAACAGTTTCCATATGTTTATGAACAGAGCACCATCATCAAGAACACCATATTGATCTGCTTCTAAAGTTTCCTTATGTGAAATATGATCCCCTCATCCAGTGCCCCAGAAACCATGAGATTTCCCAATCTGGTCACTGGGAAAAGGTGCCCTTCTTGGATTGTCATGAGCACCACATCCGATTACCTCTCATCCTCTTGGAGGAGACTTGCAGGACCCTAGGTAGTCTGCTCACGGTGCAGCTGCCTAGGAGACGGTGGTTTTCTGAACTGCTGGCAGTCTCTCTGTGACACTCTCTTCTCCCCATCAGGGTAGCAGGAGAATTCAGCCTGGCTCTCTGGGCCCTGCTTGTGCACCAAGCCCTCTCCTCTCTGTTGTGCTGGTGGTGAGCCAGACAGACACTGCTGGGCCGCTTCAGTCAGTGTTCCCCTCCCAGGGGTCACTGGCTGGTCTTGTCCAATATCCAGTGCCTTTAAAACCTGTGTTTTAAATGTATTTTTTCTTTTTGCTTCAGGTAGGACAGTTCATCTAGCCCCTCTTATTCCTTCTTAGCCAGAAACAACCTGCATTTTAATTTTACTAGATAATTGTGTTTATTTTATGATATCTATAACTTGAATAATGTGAAAATATTTCTAAAAATATTATTTTTCCCTTTCATTTTACCCTTATGGAGTTATATTCTGACTTTTCACTTTAAATACAATTACACTTAAATTTTAAATTCTTAAAATCATTGCTGACAATATCACAGAAATTATGTGAACATTTTGACACTAATTATAGCATTGGTGAGTTTGTTGAAATGAGGACAAGAAAATAAATCTTGTGGAATAAAAATAAATAATATGATTTATGAATGTCTTTAATTTAATTATCTCTCATTAAGTCATTGTCAGTTCAGGATCTGGGATTTGGCTACAATCTAGTCATTCTTTTATATTTTAGCCATTTTCAATCCTAAAAAACTGTAGCTTAATAGACATAACTTAATTTTGTCACTGAGAATGTATCTTTGATGAGCAGCATGGCAGAGAACATTGTGCTCATCAATGTGCAAGCAAGCTTTGCATCTATGTACAGTGGTCAGACACGCAGGGTGACAGCCTCCATCTGTGCCCTCCTCTGCCCAGGCTCAAGAGAGACACAGAGCTGCCTTGGGCCTCACTCATGCACTCCCTGAGCTGGCTCCCTTTATGGCCTCTGGCATGGATTCTGAACCTTCTAAATCTGGGGTTACCTTGCTTCTACAATTTTTGAAGGACTTCATTTTTACCTGTGGCCAAGTTTCATGGTTTTTGCGGATGATAAAAAAATGTTCACATATTGAGGTTATGTGACAATCATTTTGGCTTATACATGAGTTACCTTGAATATCATGCCTGTTTGTGGCCTATTAAAAATCCATTGTACATCTGCTTTAATATTAAGGAAAGGCACGCTGACCAGAAGTAAAATAGGCCCATGTTAAAAATAAAGATTCAGCGCCTTCTTTTCTGGGATGCCGATGCTGACCCTTTGGTAAGATGCCCCACCCAGGCGCCAAGGCCATGGACAGGTCTAATGTTTGTTTGTTTGTTAAATCTTAACATCCTGGCTGGTGTAATGTTCTTTGTTCCAACAAGATATAAAACTGCGCTGAAAAACATGCTTCTCCAGAGCAGTCTATCAGAATAATCTGGGTTATAGTCCTCAGTTTGGTTCAAAAAAACTCTTTTCTATTCCCAGTATAGATTGTTAATTATACATTATTATTTCCATTGACAAGGTCTAGAAGGACTCTCTGATTCTGCTTTCCAGTTACTTGGGTCTCTGCATTCTTGCACGGACTTGTTCAGTCACTTCAGAAGTGTCCGATTCTTTGCAATCCTGTGGAATTGCCCACCAGGCTCCTCTGTCTGTGGGAATTCTCCAAGGAAGAACACTGGAGTGGGTTGCCATGTTCTCCTCCAGGGGGTCTTTGAACCAGGTATTGAACTTGTGTCCCTTATGTCTCCTGCATTGGCAGGTGGGTTCTTCACCTCTAACTCCGCTTGGGAAGCCTAGGATAGCCCTTCACCATTCTGTTATCAGGGCTATAAATCCCACTGTGGGCTAAGCAATGTTATTTTATTGAAAAAATCTATCAGTATAAGATCAGTACCTAAATGCAAGAGATTAAAATATCAATGTTCAATCTTGCATTTTGTGAAAAAATAAGCCCTGAGGAAGTTATGAAATAATCAAAATCATGTAGAACAACATTCACATTGTCCAGTGATTTTCTTATTTATCAAGACTAATTCTTGGAATTCTCTTTATTTCCTTTTTTTTTTTTTTTTTGGTCTCGGTTGAATAACCTGGGCATAGATGATCAATAAGTCCTTTCAGCTCTGTTTACAAACTGTTTCTAGACTCTCTCCTCTTCTGTTTATATCCACCGCTATCTCCAAGTCAATGCCATTTTTGCTGCCTTTTCTCACATGGGATTATCACTCTGGTCTTTAAAATACTCGTGATTTTACCCTTGTTTTTCCATGTGTATTTCACAAAGCAGCAGTATAAGCCACCATATAAAAGACAACCGGTTAAATTTGAAAGAGATGAACAAGAATGTATTTTAAGTATAAATATGTCCCAAATATGTCATGAGATATATTTTGTTCTGTATTTTTATTTGCTAAATCTAGCAACACTAAACCAAAAAAGGAAAAACAAAAAACAACTTTATCTTAATGTGAAACAGATTATGGGTTTCCTTCGTGTCTCTGCTGGTAAAGAATCCACACTCAATACAGAAACCACCAGTTTGATTCCTGGAGGGTCATGATCCTCTGGAGAAGGGATGGACTACCCACACCAGTATTCTTGGGCTTCCCTGATGGCTCAGATGGTAAAGAATCTGCCTGCACTGCAGGAGACCTGGGTTTGAGCCTGGGTTGTGAAGATGTTGGAGCAGGGCATGGCAGCCCACTCCAGTATTCTTACCTGGAGAGTCCCATGGACAGAGGAGCCTGGCGGGCTACAGCCCATGGGGTTGCAAAGAGTCGGGCATGACTGAGTGATTAAGCACAGCACAATAGAGATTATGCCATGTGCTTGTACAAAATCCTTTAGTCTTTTCATTTTGTTTAGAGTAAATGTACCATTGCCTTCAAGATTCCATGTGATGTAATCTCCAAATCTAACCCTGCCATTTTTCTCTCAGTCACTTCTCTCCAAAAGCACTAGTCTTTATTTTCCTTTAAGTTGCCAGATTTGTTCTTGATAGAGCACATTTGTATTTGCAGCTCTCTCTGGCTGGCATGTCCCTCTTTCCTGAAGAATATCATAGGGCTACTTTCTCCTTACAATGCAAGCTTCAGTTCAAAGATCTCCTCACCAGAAAAGATACTCCATAGCTCATGAGTGAGCTTTTTCTTATGATTCTACACTGTTTCTTTATAGCATCTGTTATAATCCAAATTTGTAGTATTATTTTTGTAGAATAATTTACTAATTTATTTATTTACTTTTATTACCCATCTCCACCCCTACCTTGAACATCTCTCTTATACAAATGAGTGAGTATGATATTTAGGGAATTGTTTTGTTTTTTGTTTTTTAAAGAAAGAGTGAGATTGCTGCATTAGATAAATACAAAACTGGTAAATGTCTTATATAGCAAGACACCCATAACCTTTTTTTGCTGTTACCATTTCTACAAAACAAAAATAAACAAGCTAATACGTCACTTCACACTGTCTGGAATATATCCAAACAGACGATAACAAGTCAAACTCGGAAATAAACTCTGGTTGGCCTTGTTAAACAATACTGCAGTATGTCAGTGAAAAATCACATTATACTGTCGTTTCCCTTATCTCCAAATTTTGGATAATTCTCTTCAACTAAGTGACTTTTAAACTTGACTGGCAAGTCATTTTTGTGTCTTTGTCATCTAGTAAGAAAATGGAAGGATAGAAAAAGTCAGTGGTCATGAGGGATCCTCTATCTGATTCATAAGAGATTATTAATAGACAAAATGTCAGTACTCCCTAGGATTTGGTGAGAAATTGCAGTTACAATAATGTAATAATTAATACAAAGGGCGTTGCCAGGGTGGAAGGAATATTTGTTAGGATTCATTTATATCAGCATTTTATATATATATATATATATGCGTTTGTGTGTGTATACACACACACAAAGTTTAACTTGAAAATAATAATCAGTTCTAATGTTAGAAAACAATATAAGTCTTTTAACATTCTTTTTCAAAGCAGGTAAAATAATGAGGTTATCCTTTGAGCCAAAAGCAAATTTTCCTTTAAAGCCAAACTTATAGAAGCTTGGTAAGGGTAATTTTAAGGTGAAAAATATGGTTAAATAATCTATTTACTTTAATAATTGAATTTTTAGTGAGGTGTAGTCGGTTTACAAAGCTCTGTTAGTTTTTCAGGTGTACAGCAAAGTGATTAAATATATATACGTGTATATGTATATATATATATATATGTACATTCTTTTTCAGATTCTTTTCTATTACATGTTATTACAAAATATTGAATATAGTTCCCTAGGCTCTACAGTAGGTCTTTGCTTATCTGTTTTATATATAGTAGTGTGTATGTGCTAATCACAAACTCCTAATCTATCTTCCATCCTCTCACCCCTTGGTAACCAAAAGTTTGTTTTCTATGTCTGTGATTTTTTTTGCATATTAGTGAACTAGAATTTTAGTGAAATATTATTTCTGCCTGTCCAGGTGCTCTTACTGCATCTATGGCTAGCCTCTGGGGACAATCATAACAGTGGTGGAAGCATAAGGAGGAAAAACGAGCTCTTGCTCTCCTGTCAAAAAGCAGCTAAATAGAAGCTGTGGGTTTAGGGAATGCATGGAAGGTTACAAGAAAGGAAAAAAACTCACACAGTGCTTTCTATATGATGAGAGTCAGTTAAGCTGAAGACTTTAGCAGCAGTGTAAGCTAACAGGTGTCTCTAAAAGCAACTGGCTGAAGTTGCAATTTAGACTCATTTGTGTTTAAGAGAAATGGTATTAGTCACAAAAGCTCCTTCTTTGTTCATGTCAAAATAATTGAGCATTTTCCCTAAAATTGCTAGTGTTGAACAAGCTCTTATGAAATTTAAAGCACTGAGAATAGACATGATTTACAAGGATTTTCTTTCCTTATTATTAGCACAAATCAATATTTCAAAGCTGCACACTAAAAATAAGAATGTCTATAGAATTTTGCAAGTGGAACTCTAATAAAAACCCTAAAGATTATGCTCTTAACCTTCACTAGCCAGTCCATCCATCCCAGCCTTTATTCCCACAGCTCCAGCCAGGTCCAGTAGGGCTCAGAGGACATTTGATTCAAAGAGAAATCAGTTTTATTGAAATTAAAAATCCAAAGTAAAGTTTACCCTTCTTCCTTAACTATATGTTACTGGAAAGCATATCAGCTGTTAAAAACAAAAACCAGCCACTTTATTACATAATTTTAGTTATATGACCATCAATTACCTAGATACCATTTTTATAAGACTATCCATGAAAAAATGAGAAATTTAAGCAGTTCAGAATGAAACATATTTTTCTCTTAGAATTTATTTCCAATCCCAGGTGGGCTCAGTGATAAATGGGTTTGTTTTAATGATGACCACAAGGCCGAAAGATCAAGAATGTAGAACAGTGAAAATGGATAAGTACAGCGAATGTCCAGTCTGGAAAAGTGTGGGTTAAAGGAACCCCTAAAGCCCCCATAGTGCCCAAAGGACTGTCAGTAGGGAGAAGATTGAAACAATTTACAAGCATTGAGACTTGTAAGGGAGAAATTCCAACCTTGTAATGTCTGAGGGTTCAGAAACGATCCTCCCATCACAGGAGGGGACATGGAAGAAACTCGAAGTTTCCTCATGAGGTAGCTTAGCTAAGCTAAGCTAAGTGTGCCTCCCACTCTATTATTGCACATGACCTCTGATTCTGGAAAATGTCAAGGGTAGAGAAAAATAATGGCATCACCACACAGTGAAAGAAGCTGAATGAGAAGATTCCCAAAGCCATGTCCCCAGGGTCCCAGGAATGTTCTAGTGTGTACCTTACTTCCTTTGCATTTATGAACTCCACCAAAACTTTTACCAACTCCAAACATTTTAAAGATATTTTTTGGATAAGGATTATTCATGATTAATCAATTTTTAAAAGCTATTTGTATGAAGTATGTTGTAGGAAAACATACACACCAAGGTCTTCAATTAATCTATATTTAAATAGCACATATGGGTGAAGACTGCAGGTTCCAAAAACTGAAAAAATGACTATGAATGACAGTTGTTTAGCTATCTGACTCTCAAGTTTGCATGTATAATGTTGGGTTAATGATGACAATTTGAATATGAGGCTGTAAAATTTAAGTATATGTAAAGCACCAAACAGTGATTCTTAATCAGTAGGCTCAATTAATGGAGTCTATTATTATGAAACACTATATTATTACATATTTTGCAATAATAATGGTCATTTGTGTATTTTGTGTGAGCTCCAGAAAACCATCCATAAAGCACCATCGACATATTTTGTGAATGTTACATTAATTTTAGACTATGTAATTCAGAAGGAAATAAAGTAGACTGTGGTTGGGTAATAAAAAATTAAATAAAACTCCAGAATGCACCTTAGTTAAAAATGAGCAAGTTTTCTTTACTACTCAGTAGCTTTGTCTCATATTGCAACTTCTAACTTCAGAAAATAATAAATATATTACAATGTGACTGCTGTTCTAGTGATTTACAAAATCTGCTATGAAAATTCAGATAAGGAAGCCTCTGATTTTTTTTTTTCCTCCTGGTTAAAAATATTTATTAACCAAGTTTTTTTTTTTTTTTTTTTTTTTTAAGTTTTTATTTTGTATTACAGTGTATTTGAATAACAACGTTGCAATAGTTTCAGGATACCTGGTCAAGAGATACCTGGAGTACAGGTAAATTTGGCCTTGGGGTACAGAATGAAGCAGGGTAAAGGCTAACAGAGTTTTGCTAAAAGAACACATTGGTCATAGTAAACACCCTCTTCCAACAACACAAGAGAAAACTCAACACATGGACATCACCAGAAGGTCAATACTGAAGTCAGATTGAATATATTCTTTGCAGCCAATGATGGAGAAACTCTATACACAGCAAAAACAAGACTGGGAGCTGACTGTGGCTCAGACCATGAACTCCTTATTGCCAAATTCAGACTGAAATTGAAGACAGTAGGGAAACCAGTAGACCATTCAGGTATGACCTAAACCAACTGCCTTACGATTATACAGAGGAAGTGACAAATAAACTCAACGGATTAGATCTGATAGAGTAGCTGAAGAATTATGGGCAGAGATTTGTGATATTGTACAGGGGGCAGTGCTCCAGACCATCTCAAAAAAAAAAAGAAATGCATAAAGGCAAAATGGTTGTCTGAGGAGGACTTACAAATAGCTGAGGAAAAAAGAGAAGCTAAAATCAAAGGAGAAAAGGAAAGATATACCCATTTGAATGTAGAGTTCCAAAGGATAGCAAGGAAAGATAAGAAAGCCTTCCTCAAAAATCAATGAAAGCAAATATAGGGGAAAAATTAGAATGGGAAAGACTGGAGATCTTGTCAAGAAAATTAGAGATACCATGGGAATACTTCATGCAAAGATGGGCACAATAAAGGACAGAAATGTTTTGGACCAAACAGAAGCAAAAGATATTAAGAAGAGGTGGCAAGAATACACAGAACTATATGAAAAAGATCCTCATTACCCAGATAATCATGATGGTTTGATCACTCACCTAGAGCCAGGTAGATGAATGGAATGCGAAGTCAAGTGGTTCTTAGGAAGTATCACTACTAACAAAGCTAGTGGAGATGATAGAATTCCAGTTGAAGTATTTCAAACACTGAAAGATGATGCTATGAAAGTGCTATATGCAATATATCAGCATATTTGGAAAACTCAGCAGTGGCCACAAGACTGGAAAAGGCTAGTTTTCATTCAAATCCCAAAGAAAAGCAACGCCAAAGAATGTTCAAGCTACTGCACAATTGCACTCATTTCACATGCTTGCAAATTAATGCTCAAAATCCTCCAAGCCAGGCTTCAACAGTACATGAACCTTGAACTTCCAGATGTTCAAGCTGGATTTAGAAAAGGCAGAGGAATCAAGTTGCCAACATCCATTGGGTTATTGAAAAATCAAGAGAGTTTCAGAGAAACATCCACTTCTGCTTTTTCGACTATGACAAACCCTTTGACAGCATGAATCACAACAAACTGTGGAAAATTCTTAAAAAGATGAGAATACCAGACCAACTGACCTGTCTCCTGAGAAACCTGTATGCAGGTGAGGAAGCAACAGTTAGAACTGGACATGGAACAACAGACTGGTTCCAAATAGGGAAAGGAGTGTGTCAAGGCTGTATATTGTCACCTTGTTTATTTAACTTATATGCAGAGTACATCATGCAAAATGCTGGGCTGGATGAAACACAAGCTGAAATCAAGATGGCCAGGAGAAATATCTATAACCTCAGATTCGCAGATGACACCACCCTTATGGCAGAAAGCAAAGAACTAAAGAGGCTCTCAATAAAAGTGAAAGAAGAGAGTTAAAATTTTGGTTTAAAACTCAACAGTCAGAAAACTAAGATCATGGCATCCAGTCCCATCACTTCATGGCAAAGAGATGGGGAGAGACTTTATTTTGGGGGGTTCCAGTCATGGCTGGTGACTGCAGCCATGAAATTAAAAGATGTTTACTTTTCTTTGATATCTTGTCTATAATTTCACTAAAATATGTCTAAGAATTTCTGGTTTAATTCTTATTTTTTTTTTCTTTCCTTTTCTTTCTTTGTCTTATTACATACATAAGACTTTGTACTTGTGAAGCTGTGCTTTTTAAATCATTTCTAGAAAATTGTTTGCCTTCTATCTAATCAATTATCACCTCAACTCATTCTCTCTCTTGTATTCCTCTTCAAATATCAACGTGACATTCTCTTTGGGTTTTATCTCTCAACCTCTTTCATATTCTCTCATTGCTTTCTATTCATTCCAGATTATTTCCTTACATATATCCATCAATCCACTATGTTCCTTATGAGCTCTGAGGTGAGTGTTTAATGCTCTATTTAAGTTTGGCGATTTTCAAGTTTGTATTTTGTTCTATATTTTTAAATATTTTCAGTTAGAGTTATTTTACATTCTGCGTTTGATAACTAACTCTGTAATGTATTGTTGACTCTTTCCTATAGTGGTTTCCTTCCCTGTGTACATAGAATCATTTATTCCAATCTCTTATGTTTGAAATTAATTTGTGGAAATCTAGGGACAAAAACTGTGGCTGATTTCCTCCAGGAGCATTTTCTTCTGTTTGGAATCAGAGTGTAACCCAAGCGAGACTGCTTGGGCCAGCTTTCAGGATCTCTAGTTATTTTTAAAGTATTTCAAGGTCTCCGCTGTCAGTTTGCTGTTGGCCCATGGCTTAGTTTCTTGTTTACACAATTCATGTTGACATTTGCTTTCAGCAGCTCCTGTTTTCATTCAGATTATTTTTGCCTTTTGGAGTTTCCCCTTACTTTGTGTAAGCCCATAAGTATAACTAAAAGTGAATTGTATTCAGTATTCAGTTGTTTTTGAGGATCAAGTTCCTCTGAATAATTGGTACCTTGTTTTCTATATTATTTGATAGGAAACTTTTCAGTTTAATGTTTTTGTGTTCATTGTAATTTTATACCCCCCCCCCTTTTCTTTATCTCAGTGAGTGATATCAGAAGAATTTTCCACCATAGATCCTTTAATCATAAAAGGCCATTTGTGTAAATACAATATTAAACTCAAAGCTCAAAATACTCTCAGCAAGAAATGAAACAAATAGTTGTTATATGAAAATGAGCTTAAATTCTTTTTATGTGTTAGTCTTTAATCAAATATATAAAAGTGGTATCCACTGCCATTGTTGCAGAAAAAGTTGCTTCTCCAGCCTTCCATATGCCCTCATGCATCTCCCAGTCCTACTGTGGTTGAGTAGGACCCAATAACAAATTCCAGCCAATGAGCTCTGAATGAAGGTGATACATGCCACATCTAGCTAAATCAGATGCTCATGTGTCTCTTCCCTCTCACAGTGACAAGGATGCATATGAACTGACCTTCTGGAACCACAGAAGTGAACAGGGTGGGACTGCTCACCCCCACACCAAGAACAATGCCCTGGATTACTACCCATACCTGCAGCAAATATCCACCCTAGTGGTATGAGTCATGGAGATTTTTGTTTGCTTGCTTTATTGAATAGAATATGCATTTACAATGTTGTGTTAGTCTCAGGGGTAGAGCAAAGTGATTTAGGCACATGTGTGTGTGTGTGTGTGTGTGTGTGTGTATTCTTTTTCAGATTCTTTTCCATCATAGGTTATTGCAAGATATTGAGTAAAGTTTTCTGTACTATAAAGTCGGTCCCTGTAGACTATCTATTTTATACAAGGTAGTATGTATCTGTTAATTATAGACTCTGAAGTTAGCCCTCCTCCTTTCCCCTGTGGTAACCATAAATTTGTTTTCTATGCCTGTGTGTCTGCTTCTGTTTTGGAAATAAGTTCACTTGTATCTTGTTTATTTAGATTGCAAATATTAGTGACATCATTTGACAGTTGTCTTTTTCTGACATATTTCACTTACAATGATAACCTCTAGGACCATCTATATAGCTGTAACTGTCATTATTTTTTCTTTTATAATGGATGAGTAATATTTCATTGTATGGATGTACCACATCTTCTTTATCCATTCAGCTGTCGACAAACATTTAAGTTACTTCTCAGTTCAGTTCAGTTCAGTTGCTCAGTCATGTCTGACTCTCTGCAATCCTATGGATTGCAAATGCCAGGATTTCCTGTCCATCACCAACTCCCAAGGCTTGCTCAAATTCATGTTCATTGAGTCAGTGATGTCATCCAACCATCTCATCCTCTGTCATCCCCTTCTCCTCCTGCATCTGTCTTTCCAGCTAAACATTAGAAGACTCTGACTTCGCATTAGGTGGCCAAAGTATTGGAGCTTCATCATCAGGATCAGTCCTTCCAATGAACATTCAGGACTGATTTGCTTTAGGATTGACTGGTTAGAGCTCTTTGAAGCCCAAGGGACTTTCAAGAGGCTTCTACAACACTGCAATTCAAAAACATCAATTCCTCAATGCTCAGCTTTCTTTATAGTCCAACTCTCACATCCATACATGACTACTGGGAAAAAACATAGTTTTGACTAGACAGACCTTTGTCAGCCAAGTTATGTCTCTGCATTTTAATAGGCTGTCTAGGTTTATCATAGCTTTTCTTCAAAGTGGCAAACATCTTTTTTTTTTTTTTTTTTTTTTTTTTCATTTCATGACTGCATTAACCATATATAGTGATTTTGGAAACCAAAAAGATAAAGTCTGTCACTCTTTCCATTGTTTCCCCATCTAGTTGCCATAAAGTAATGGGACTATATGCCATGGTCTTCATTTTCTGAATATTCAGTTTTAAACCATTTTTTTTTTTCACTCTCCTCTTCACTTTCATCAAGAGGCTGTTTAGTTCCTCTTTACTTTCTGTCATAAGGGTGCTGTCATCTGCATATCTGAGGTTATTGATATTTTGCCTGGAAATCTTGATTCCAGCTTGTGCTTCATCTAGCCCAGCATTTCATATGATGCAATCTGCATATAAGTTAAATAAGCAGGGTGACAATACACAGCCTTGGTGTACTCCTTTCCCAATTTGGAACCAGTTTATTGTTTCATTTCTGGATTTTACTGTTGCTTCTTGACCTGTATACAGATGTCTCAAGAGGCAGAATTGTGAATTTTTTGATATCAAATAAAAGGAAAAGTTAATTGAAGCAGATCATGAAAAATGATAGATCACTCACAAAGAAATGCCAGTGTGAAGAGCAACAAATATACAACTGCAAAAATAGAAGATGAAAAAGAATTGAGTAACATCTCCAGGCAGTTAAGGAATAGCTGTGAACCTAGAATTGTATATTCAGCAAAGTAACTTCTCAAGAGTCAAAATGAAATTAAAATATTTTCAGAAGAATATAAATAGACAAACATATTTTTAAAATTTAGAAGTTGAACTTAACAAAGAAGAAAAGTAATTTGTGAAAAAAAGGCAAAACAGCAGCAAATCTAAACAAACACTGTCTATAAAGTAACATTAGCAATAAAAGGTAGCATTAAGAGGATTAAATTAAAGTCGTTATCATAGTAACATGTAAGATGTGAGGAGTTAAAATATCATCAGTACTCACTGAAATTTCAGAATTATCCACTAAAATGATAGAAAAAGAAATTGAGTAAATTAGTTCCAAACCAGCTGTTGGAAAATAGGAAACAAAAGTTAAATTGATTTTTTAAAAGTTAAAAAAAAGGTAATAAAATCATATCAAAATAAAAAGAAAATTTTATATATATATATATACATAGCATATAATTTGTGTGTGTCCTTAGAAATACAAATGCTCTAACTTGTTTAAAGTTAAATATATATATGTGTGTGTGTCGTTAAAAATACAAATGATCTAACTTGAGGTTTAAAGAAAATTTTCAGATAGGGTACAGGAAAAATTTATTTATAAAATGTTTTTAAGTGATATAATTAAAGCAGAAGCAAATGACCACCCAATGCTATGTACAAGAAAATTGGGAGCAATACTACGTGAAATAGTCCAACCAGAAAGTACGCATACTCCCATTTCTTTAAAATGGATATCTAAATGCAAGCAAAATGAGCAAATGCAATAGCCTGAGGTATCTCACAGACACAGTGCTTGAGTTAAACCAGGCACAAAAGAGTACACATTTTGTGATCCCATTTATAAAAAAAATCAATTGTTGATCAAACTAGGGTGTGTAGTCATGGAGGTAGTTGACCCTGGAGTGTGGGTGGTAACTGAAACGGGGCACCGAGGGAAGGCCTGGATACTGTCAGCATTCTGTCTCGTTGCTTCCTTTTAATCTATGCGGTGGTTACTGGGGTGTATTCAGTCTGTAAGAAATTATCAAGTTAAAGATTTGACTAGTGTATGTGTTGTACTTCAATAAGATGTTTAAAAGTGTCATGAAACTTTAAAAAAAATGTGTGTACATGTAGTCACAACAACAACAAAAACCTAAGAAAACCTCAGATATATACTAATATTATTGACATTAAACAAAGCGATAAAGACAAAAGTATCATGGGATAAATGCATTGAGAGTCTAAAAAAAAAATGAAACTTGTTTGCCAGTTGCAAGTGAAGCTGGCAAACCCACTATCAAATTGGGAATTCTCAACTGATTTTAAGTATTCAAAGTTCAGTGTGATTAAGAATTAGAAAGATATTTTGCATAAGAAAATTAATGTCTTGATTTATTGAAATAATGTAGATAAAACTCTGTACTCATTCAGCATTTACAAAATTTAACTTTCTTATTAGGCAATACATCAAGTGGCAAAAAATGGAAATATTTTATATTAGTCCACATTATAATTAAAGTAGAAGTTTATTAAAGAGAAAATAAATGCAAATCTCCTTACAATAAAAGGAAAATAATGCTTTTAAATAACACAAAAATATAAGAAGAAATTACAGTGGAAATGTAACAGCATGCTTGTAACTAAAAAAGTTAATAAAAGTAGAATATACCAGTACTTGTGGAACTCAGCTAAAATGAATCTTAAAGGAAAACAAAAGCATTAAATACTACATAAGGAAGTAGGAATGAGGCAATGTGTTTGTGAGCTAAGCATGTTAAAAAAAAAATAACAGAAAAGGTGCAAAAATAACTGATGATAGGAAAAATGGAGGATGTTAACAAAATTGAAAACTAATCACAAAATTTAAATCAAGAAGATAAAAGACAAACCTCTTCCAAGATGGATGGAGATGAAAGAGCAGAAGGAGGAGGAGGAGGAGGAGATGAAGAAGCAAATGTCATTGCTATGAAGATTGAAAAATGGGAAACAGCATAGGACCTTCAGATGCTAATATTTTGATAAGATAATAGATACCAACTACTTTGACAATTTTGTCAGAATAGAAAAATTTCTAGAAAATTATAACATTCTAGAAGTTTCATAATTTTTAAAAACCTGAGTCAGTAACTACAAGTCATCCCATGAAGTAAATATTAGTACAAATAGTTCAAATCTGAGTCCCACCAATCTTTAAGGAATGAATTATTGAACTATTGGTCCACTTCTTTCAATAACAACAACAACAACAACAAATTCACTCCATGAGATCTCTAAAAAGACGCTAACAGAAGACTGCAGAATGAATACTACTTATGTTTCTACATTTCTCAAAGTACATAGAAGAACGCAAATACAATTTATTCAGTTCAGTTCAGTTTAGTCCCTTAGTCATGTCCGATTCTTTGCAATGCCATGAACCACAGCATGCCAGACTTTGCTGTCCATCACCAACTCCCGGAGTCCACCAAAACCCAAGTCCATTGAGTCCTTGATGCCATCCAACGATCTCATCCTCTGTCGTCCCCTTCTCCTCCTGTCCTCAATCTTTCGCAGCATCAGGATCTTTTCAAATGAGTCAGTCTTCACATCAGGTGGCCAAAGTGTTGGAGTTTCAGCTTCAACATCAGTCCTTCCAATGAGCACCGAGGACTGATCTCCTTTAGGTTGGACTGGTTGGATCTCCTTGCTGCCCAAGGGACTCACAAGAGTCTTCTCCAACACCAAAGTTCAAAACCATCAATTCTTCAGTGCTCAGCTTTCTTTATATTAGAATTCTCACATCCACACATAACCACTGGAAAAACCATAGCCTTGACTAGACAGACCTTTGTTGGCAAAGTCATATCTCTGCTTCTTAATATGCTGTCTAGGTTGGTCATAACTTTCCTTCCAAGGAGTAAGCATCTTTTACTTTCGTGGCTGCAATCACCATCTGCAGTGATTTTGGAGTCTGGAAAAATAAAGTCAGCCACTGTTTCCACTGTTTCCCCTTCTATTTGCCATGAAGTGATGTGACCAGATGCCATGATCTTAGTTGTCTGAATGTCGAGTTTAAGCCAACTTTTCCACTCTCCTCTTTCACTTTCATCAAGAGGCTCTTTAGTTCTTCTTCACTTTCTGCCATAAGGGTGGTGTCATCTGCATATCTGAGGTTTTTTATATTTCTCCTGGCAATCTTGATTCCAGCTTGTGCATCCTCCAGCCACCGACAGAATGTGATCCACTGGAGAAGGGAATGGCAAACCACTTCAGTATTCTTGCTGTGAGAACCCCATGAAGGATATGAAAAGGCAAAAAGATAGGACACTGAAAGATGAACTCCCCAGGTCGGTAGGAGCCCAATATGCTACTGTAGATCAGTGGAGAAAGAACTCCAGAAAGAATGAAGGGATGGAGTCAAAGCAAAAACAACACCCAGTTGTGAATGGGACTGATGATGGATACAAAGTTCGATGCTGTAAGACCAATATTGCATAGGAACCTGGAATGTTAGGTCCATGAATCAAGGCAAGTTGGAAGTGGTCAAACAGGAGATGGCAAGAGTGAACATTGAAATTCTAGGAATCAGTGAACTAAAATGACTGGAATGGGTGAATTTAACTCAGATGACCATTAAATCTACTACTGTGGGCAGGAATCCCTTAGAAGAAATGGAGTAGCCATCATAGGCAAAAAAAAAAAAAGAGTCCACAATACAGTACTTGAATGCAATCTCAAAAATGAGAGAATAATCTCTGTTCATTTCCAAGGCAAACCATTCAATATCATGGTAATCCAAGTCTATGCCCCAACCAGTAATGCTGAAGAAGCTGAAGTTGAACAGTTCTATGAAGACCTACAAGACATTTTAGATATAACACCCAAAAAAGATGTCCTTTTCGTTTTAGGGGACTGGAATGCAAAGGTAGGAAGTCAAGAAACACCTGGAGCAACAGGCAAGTTTGGCCTTGGAGTACAGAATGAAGCAGGGCAAAGGCTAATAGAGTTTTGCCAAGAGAACACACTGGTCATAGCAAACACCCTCTTCCAACAACACAAGAGAAGACTCTACACATGGACATCACCAAATGGTCGACACCAAAATCAGATTGATCATATTCTTTGCAGACAAAGATGGCGAAGCTCTATACAGTCAGCAAAAACACGACCGGGAGCTAAATATGACTTGGATCATGAACTCCTTATTGCCAAATTCAGACTCAAATTGAAGAAAGTGAAGAAAACTACTAGACCATTCAGGTATGACCTAAACCAAATCCCTTATAACTATACAATGGAAGTGAGATATAGATTTAAGGGACTAGATCTGATAGACAGAGTGCCTGATGAACTATGGACAGAGGTTCATGACATTGTACAGAAGACAGGAATCAAGACAACCTCCAAGAAAAAGAAATGTAAAAAAGCAAAATGGCTGTCGGAGGAGGGCTTACACATATCTGTGGAAAGAAGGGAAGTGAAAATCAAAGGAGAAAAGAAAAGATATACTTATTTGAATGCAGAGTTCCAAAGAATAGCAAGGAGAGATAAGAAAGCCTTCCTCAGCAATCAATGCAAAGAAATAGAGGAAAACAATAGAATGGAAAAGACTAGAGATCTCTTCAAGAAAATAAGAGATACCAAGGGAATATTTCATACAAAGATTGGCTCAATAAAGGACAGAAATTGTAGGGATCTAACAGAAACAGAAGATGTTAAGAAGAGGTGGCAAGAATACACAGAACTGTACAAAAAAAATCTTCATGACTCAGATAATCATGATGGTGTGATCACTCACCTAGAGCCAGAGATCCTGGAATGTGAAGTCAGGTGGGCCTTAGCAAGCCTCATTACAAACAAAGCTAGTGGAGATGATGGAATTCCAGTTGAGCTATTTCAAATCCTTAAAGATGATGCTGTGAAAGTGCTACCCTCAATATGCCAACAAAATTGGAAAACTCAGCAGTGGCCACAGGACTGGAAAATGTCAGTCTTTATTCTAATCCCAAAGAAAGTCAATTGCAAAGAATGCTCAAACTACTGCACAATTGCACTCATCTCACACGCTGGTAAAGTAATGCTCAAAATTCCCCACACCAGGCCTCAGCAATACGTGAACTGTAAACTTCCAGATGTTCAAGCTGGTCTTAGAAAAGGCAGAGGAACCAGAGATCAAATTGCCAACATCCGCCAAATCATCAAAAAAGCAAGAGAGTTCCAATAAAACATCTATTTCTGCCTTATTGCCTATGCCAAAGCCTTTGACTGTGTGGATCACAATAAACTGTGGAAAATTCTGAATGAGATGGGCATACCATACCACCTGACCTGCCTCTTGAGAAACCTGTATGCAGGCCAGGATGCAACAGTTGGAACTGGACATGGACCAACAGACTGGTTCCAAATAGGAAAAGGAGTACATCAATTGTATATTGTCACCCTGCTTATTTAAGTTCCCTGCAGAGTATATCATGAGAAATGCTAGGCTGGAGGAAGGACAAGCTGGAATCAAGATTGCTGGGAGAAATATCATTAACCTCAGATATGCAGATGACACCACCCTTATGGCAGAAAGTGAAGAAGAACTAAAGAGCCTTTTGATGAAAGTGAAAAAAGAGAGTGAAAAATTTGGCTTAAACTCGACATTCAGAAAACTAAGATCATGGCATCCAGTGCCAAAACTTCATGGCAAATAGATGGGGAAACAGTGGCTGACTTTATTTTTCTGGACTCCACAATCACTGCAGCGGGGAGGGAACTAAGATGGCAGGGGAATAGGATGGGGAGACCACTTTCTCCCCCACAAATTCATCAAAAGATCATTTGAACACTGAGCAAACTCCACAAAAGAACTTCTGATCAGTAGCAGAGGACATCAGACACCCAGAAAAGCAGCCCATTGTCTTCAAAAGGAGGTGGGACAAAATATAAAAGATAAAAAAAGAGAAAATAAGAGTTAGGGATGGAGATCCATCCCAGGAAGGGAGTCTTAATAGAGAAAGTTTCCAAATACCAGGAAACCCTCTCACTGGCGGATCTGGGGGAAGTTTTTGAATCTCGGAGGGCAACCTAACTGGGATTAAAAATAAATAAAACCCACAGATTGCATGCCTAAAAACAACTCCCAGGAGAAAAGTAATCCAGACACTGGCATCTGCCACCAGCAAGTGGGGGCGGAACGGAGAGGAGCAGGCGGCATTGCTTAGGGTAAGGACTGGGCCTGAATGCCCTGAGGGCAATCAGAGGGAGCTAAAGCGAGATAGCAACTTAAACTGTGGGATAGCAAGAGAGAGAGGATTAACCTGGGAAAAGCCCTAAATTTAGGCACTACCCGCCCATTCCCAAAACAAAGGACTGAGCGAATAGCAGGGAAGAGCTAGCCAGCTGCGAACCAGCCATCCCCTGCTGGAGGCAGGAGGCTGGGGGGAGAAGAAAGAGGCAAACTCGGCCCCAGAGATGGCATCCCCTACCAAACGGCAAACAGGCTTCCAGCTTCTAACCAAAGACTTCCCGAGATTCTGGATGGTCGACATCCGCCGGGAGGGTCGCAGCCAGAAATCAGCTTCCCAGAAGGGACACAAGGCGTACCCAACTGGCACGCTCAGAAACTGAGGCTGGGACCCTGGGACTGCGGAGGGCAGAAGGCGCACTGCACCCGGGGAGTGTGCGCTCATCAAGCTCCTGGCTGCCTGAGATGCTCCAGCCAGGGAAGGCACAAAACGCTGGCCCAACCGAGTCTGCGTCTTTGTGGAGTACCTGAAAACCTGAATCTGAGCGGCTTAGGCCTGGGAAGTGCACGAAACTCAGGGCCCGCTCCCTGGAGAGCAGCCTGGAGTCTGAGCAGTGTAGACGGGGGAAGCACACACGCCGCGAGCGGGGGCAAACCCAATGTGGCCGGAACACTGCGAGTGCTCCTCACACACGCCAGTGACATTTGTCTGCAGTGCCCCTCCCTCCCCACAGCACGACTGAACAAGTGAACCTAAACAAGAGACCACCTCTGCCCGCATGTGTCAGGGCGGAAATTAGACATTGAAGAGACCAGCAAACAGAGCCAAATAAACAAAGGGAACTGCCTTAGAAGTGACAAGTACAACAGATTAAAATCCCTGTAGTTAACACCAACTACACTGGAAGGGGCCTATAGATAATTGAGAAATATAAGCTGGAACAAGGAGCTATCTGAAACTGAACCAAACCCACACTACTCACAACAGCTCCAGAGAAATTCCTAGATATATTTTTACTGTTATTATTTTTTTAATTAAAAAAAATTGTTTTCTCTTTCTTTTTTTTTTAAGTCCTCTATTACTCCTCTATTACTCCTTAATCTTCATTTTTATAACCCACTATAACCTGGCCAAAAAAAAAAAAAAAAAAAAAAAGGACCTTAGTTTTAAAGTGAACTTCATATATACTTCTTAATTTTTTTGTGGTTTTTTAATATTATATTTTTAGAGTCTAACTTCTACTCTAGATTTTTAATCTTTGTCTTTCAATATTTGATATCAATTTTGAACATTTAATAATCGAAACTTCAATACCCATTTTTACTCAGGAGTGTGATTACTCAGTTGATTACTCACTCCCCCTTTTGACTCTCCTTTTTCTCCCCCAGATCACCTGTATTTCCTCCCTCCCCCTTCTCTTCTCAATCCAATTCTGTGAATCTCTGTGAGTGTTAAAGACTGCAGAGAACACTTATGGAACAGAGTACAACCTAGATATGTCTCTCCTCTCTTTAACCCCCCTTTTTCTCCTCCTGCTCACCTCTATCTCCTTTCTCCCTCTCCTCTTCTTCATATAACTCTGTGAAACTCTCTGGGTGTCCCTCACTGGGGAGAATCCTTTCACCATTAACCTAGAAGTTTTATTATCAGTGCTGTATAGTTGGAGAAGTCTTGAGGCTACTGGAAGAATAAGACTGAAATCCAGAGGCAGGAGACTTAAGCCCAAAACCTGAGAACACCAGAGAACTCCTGACTACAGGGAACATTAATTAATAAGAGATCATCCAAAAGCTGCCATACCTACACTGAAACCAACCACCATCCAAGAGCCAATAAGTTCCAGAACAAGGCATGCCACGCAATGCAGGAACATAGCCCTAAGTGTCAATATACAGGCTGCCAAAAGTCACACCAAACCCATAGACCCATCTCAAAACTCAATACTGGGCAATCCATTGCATTCCAGAGAGAAGAAATCCAGCTCCACCCACCAGAACACCGACACAAGCTTCCCTAACCAGCAAACCTCCACAAGCCAAATATCCAGCCCCACCCACTGGGAGAAACCTCCACAATAAAAAGGAACCACAGACTGCCAGAATACAGAAAGGCCACCCCAAACACAGCAATCTAAATAAGATGAAAAGATAGATAAATACCCAGCAGGTAAAGGAGCATGAAAAATGCCCACCAAGCCAAATAAAAGAGGAGGAGATAGGGAATCTACCTGAAAAAGAATTTAGAATAATGATAATAAAAATGATCCAAAATCTTGAAAGAAAAATAAAGTTACAGATAAATAACCTGGAGACAAGGATTGTGAAGATGCAAGAAATGTTTAACAAGGACCTAGAAGAAATAAAAAAGAGTCAGTTAAAAATGAATAATTCAATAAATAAGGTCAAAAACACTCTGGAGGGAAACAACAGTAGAATAACGGAGGCAGAAGATAGGATAAGTGAGGTAGAAGATAAAATAGTTGAAATAAATGAAGCAGAGAGGAAAAAAGAAAAAAAAAAAAGAAATGAGGACAACCTCAGGGACCTCTGGGACAATGTGAAACACCCCAATTTTTGAATCATAGGAGTCCCAGAAGAAGAAGACAAAAAGAAAGGCCATAAGAAGATTCTCGAGGAGATAATAGCTGAAATCTTCCCCAAAATGGGGAAAGAAATAGTGACACAAATCCAAGAAACCCAGAGATTCCCAAACATGATAAACCCAAGTCGAAATACCCCAAGACACATATTAATTAAATTAACAAAAACCAAACACAAACAACAAATATTAAAAGCAGCAAGGGAGAAACAACAAATAACACACAAGGGGATTCCCACAAGGATAACAGCTGATCTTTCAAAAGAAACTCTTCAGGACAGAAGGGAATGGCAGGCCATACTTAAAGTAATGAAAGAGAATAACCTACAACCCAGATTACTGTACCCAGAAAGGATTTCATTCAGATATGAAGGAGAATTCAGGAGCTTTACAGACAAGCAAAAGCTGAGAGAATTCAGCACCACCAAACCAGCTCTTCAACAAATACTAAAGGATATTCTCTAGACAGGAAACACAGAAAGGTTGTATGAACGTGAACCCAAAAGAACAAAGCAAATGGCAATGGGACCATTCTTATCAAAAATTACCTCAAATATAAATGAGTTGAATGTCCCAACCAAAAGACAAAGACTGGCTGAATGGATACAAAAGCAAGACCCCCATATGTGCTGTCTACAAGCGTCCCACATCAAAGCAAGGGACACATACAGACTGAAAGTGAAGGACTGGAAAAAGTATTTCACACAAACGGAGACCAAGAGAAAGCAGGAGTCACAATACTTTTATCAGATAAAATAGACTTCAAAATAAAGGCTGTGGAAAGAGACAAAGAAGGACACTGCATAATGATCAAAGGATCAATCCAGGAAGAAGATATAACAATTATAAATATATATGCACCCAACATAGGAGCACTGCAATATGTAAGGCAAATGCTAACAAGAATGAAGGGGGAAATAAACAATAACACAATAATAGTGGGAGACTTTTATACCCCACTCACAGCTATGGATAGATCAACTAAATGGAAAATTAACAAGGAAACACAAACTTTAAATGACACAATGGTCCAGCTAGACCTAATTTGATATCTATAGGACGTTTCTCCCCAAAACAATCAATTTCACCTTTTTCTCAAGTGCACACGGAGCCTTCTCCAAAATAGATCACATCCTAGGCCATAAATCTAGCCTTGGTAAATTCAAAAAAACTGAAATCATTCCAGTCATCTTTTCTGACCACAATGCAGTAAGATTAAATCTCAATTACAGGGAAAAAAAAAAAAAAAAAAAAACTATTAAAAACTGCAACATATGGAGGCTAAATAACATGCTTCTGAATAATCAACAAATCATAGCAGGAATGAAAAAGAAATAAAAATATGTATAGAAGTGAATGAAAATGAAAACACAACAACCTAAAACCTATGGGACACTGTAAAGGCAGTGCTAAGGGAAAGTTTCATAGCAATACATGCTTACCTCAAGAAACAAGAAAAAAGTCAAATAAATAACCTAACCCTATACCTAAAGCAACTAGAGAAGGAAGAAATGAAGAACCCCAGGGTTAGTAGAAGGAAAGAAATCTTAAAAATTAGCACAGAAATAAATGCAAAAGAAACTAAAGAGACCATAGCAAAAATCAACAAAGCTAAAAGCTGGTTTTTTTTTTTTTTTTTTTTTTTGAAAAAATAAACAAAATTGACAAACCCTTGCAAGACTCATTAAGAAACAAAGGGAGAAGAAACAAATCAACAAAATTAGAAATGAAATTGAAGAGATCACAACAGGCAACTCTGAAATACAAAGGATCATAAGAGACTACTACCAGCAGCTATATGCCAATAAAATGGACAACTTGGAAGAAATGGACAAATTCTTAAAAAGTATAACTTTCCAAAACTAAACCAGGAAGAAATAGAAGATCTTAACAGACCCATCACAAGCATGGAAATCGAAACTGTAATCAGAAATCTTCCAGCAAACAAAAGCCCAGGACCAGATGGCATCACAGCTGAATTCTACCAAAAATTTAGAGAAGAGCTAACACCTATCTTACTCAAACTCTTCCAGAAAATTGCAGAAGAAGGTAAACTTCCAAACTCATTCTATGAGGCCACCATCACCTTAATTCCAAAACCAGACAAAGATGCCACAAAAAAGAAAACTACAGGCCAATATCACTGATGCACATAGATGCAAAAATTCTTAACAAAATTCTAGCAAACAGAATCCAACAACATATTAAAAAGATCTTACATCATGACCAAGTGGGCTTTATCCCAGGAATGCAAGGATTCTTTAATATCTGCAAATCAATCAAATCAAACACCACATTAACAAATTGAAAGATAAAAACCATATGATTATCTCAATAGATGCAGAAAAAGCTTTTGACAAAATTCAGCATCCATTGATGATAAAAACACTCCAGAAAGCAGGTATAGAAGGAACATACCTCAACATAATAAAAACTATATATGACAAACCCACAGCAAGCATTACCCTCAATGGTGAAAAATTGAAAGCATTTCCCCTGAAATCAGGAACAAGACAAGGGTGCCCACTCTCACCACTACTATTCAACATAGGTTTGGAAGTGTTGGCCACACGCAATCAGAACAGAAAAAGAAATAAAAGGAATCCAGAGAGGAAAAGAAGAAGTAAAACTCTCAATGTTTGCAGATGACATGATCCTCTACATAGAAAACCCTAAAAACTCTACCAGAGAATTACTAGAGCTAATCAACGAATATAGTAATGTTGCAGGATATAAAATTAGCACACAGAAATCCCTTGCATGCCTATACACTAACAATGAGAAAACAGAAAGAGAAATTAAGGAAACAATACCATTCACCATTGCCACAAAAAGAATAAAATACTTAGGAGTATATCTACCTAAAGACACGAAAGACCTATATATAGAAAACAATAAAACACTGATGAAAGTAATCAAAGAGGACACAAACAGATGGAGAAATATACCGTGTTCATGGATTGAAAGAATCAACATTGTGAAAATGACTATACTACCCAAAGCAATCTATAAATGCAATCCCTATCAAGCTACCAACGGTATTTTTCACAGAACTGGAACAAATAATTTCACAATTTGTATGGAAATACAAAAATAGCAAATACAAAAATACCTCGAATAGCAAAATAATATTGAGAAAGAAGAATGGAACTGGAGGAATCAACCTGCCTGACTTCAGACAAAGCCACAGTCATCATGACAGTATGGTACTGGCACAAAGACAGAAATATAGGTCAATGGAACAGTATAGAAAGCCCAGAGAAAAATCCACGTACCTATGGACACCTTATTTTCAACAAAGGAGGCAAGGATATACAATGGAAAAAACACAACCTCTCTAACAAGTGGTGCTGGGAAAACTGGTCAACCACTTGTAAAAGAATGAAACTAGAACACTTTCTAACAACACACACAAAAATAAACTCAAAATGGATTAAAGATCTAAATGTAAGACCAGAAACTATGAAACTCCTAGAGGAGAACATAGGCAAAACACTCTCCAAGATAAATCACAGCAGGATCCTTTATGACCCACCACACAGAATACTGGAAATAAAAGCAAAAAGAAGCAAATGGGACTTAATTAATCTTAAAAGCTTTTGCACAACAAAGAAAACTATAAGCAAGGTGAGAAGACAGCCCTTAGAATGGAAGAAAATAACAGCAAATGAAGAAACAAAGGATTAATCTCAAAAATTTACAAGAAACACCTGTAGCTCAATTCCAGAAAAATAAATTACACAATCAAAAAATGAGCCAAAGAACTAAACAGACATTTCTCCAAATAAGTCATACAGATGGCTAACAAACACATGAAAAGATGCTCAACATCATTCAATATCAGAGAAATGCAAATCAAAACCACAATGAGGTACCACTACACACCAGTCAGAATGGCTGCTATCCAAAAGTCTACAAGCAATAAATGCTGGAGAGGGTGTGGAGAAAAGGGAACCCTCTTACACTGTTGATGGGAATGCAAACTATTACAGCCACTATGGAGAACAGTGTGGAGATTCCTTAAAAATTTGAAAATAGAACTGCCATATGACACAGCAATCCCACTCTTGGGCATACATACCGAGGAAACCAGATCTGAAAAAGACACATGCACCCCAATGTTCACCACAGCACTGTTTATAATAGCCAGGACATGGAAGCAACCTAGATGCCCATCAGCAGACGAATGGATAAGGAAGCTGTGGTACATATACACCATGGAATATTACTCAGCCATTAAAAAGAATTCATTTGAATCAGTTCTAATGAGATGGATGATACTGGACCCCATTATACAGAGTGAAGTAAGCCAGACAGATAAAGACCAATACAGTATACTAACACATATATATGGAATTTAGAAAGATGGTAATGATAACCTTATATGCAAAACAGAAAAAGAGACACAGATGTACAGAACTGACTTTTGGACTCTGTGGGAGAAGGTGAGGGTGGGATGTTCTGAGACAATAACATTGAAATAAGTATACTATCAAGGGTGAAACAGATCACCAGCCCAGGTTGGATGCATGAGACAAGTGCTCATGGCTGGTGCACTGGGAAGACCCAGAAGAATGGAATTGGGAGGGAGGTGGGAGGGGGGATCGGGAAGGGGAACACATGTAAATCCATGGCTGATTCATGTCAATGTATGGCAAAAATCACTACAACTTTGTAAAGTAATTAGCCTCCAACTAATAAAAATAAATGAAAAAAAATCACTGCAGATGGTGATTGCAGCCATGAAATTAAAAGACACTCCTTGGAAGGAATACAATTTATATTGTCACTTAATAGATAATTCTTATTGATCACACACTGTGTACTAGCACTGTTCTAGTGTTTTTTTTGTTTTTGTTTTTGTTTTTTTTACAAAATACCACTCCGTGTGTCACATCAGTTAATGGGACAGGTATGGCCCTCAGTTTAGAGACCAGGGACATGAGCATCCGGGTAAGTGCATGTCCTGCTTCAGGCTAGAGAGGACAGAAGTGGGGAAGGAGTCTAGGTGGACTAACTTGGAGTTCACACCGATCAGGATACTCTCAGGTGATCGCTCAGCTTTTGTCCCTCCAACACAACTTAAAGTAATAGAATTTATCCATAATATAGAGTGAAACACTGTCACTACTTATATTGATGAAAAGGAAACATAACCATGTATGGGTAAATTAACAAGATGGTGCCAATCAGACTCTGTCAACCTGCATCTGAGAGCCCTCTCGCCACATGTCCTTTAAACATGACTTTGCACTTTTTATGTAACAGTTGAGATTCCTTATAGCACTGTGCCTGTGCCTCAGGAGGCACTCGCTTGGTCAGGAGCTACTTTGTCCCTTAGGCCTTTAAGAGCTTCACCCTGAAAGCCCTGACTGCTGCTGCACTGGGGCTACTTTGGAACAGCATCATGGTTATGTTACACAAGGTTATGTTTTGGCCATGTTATGCTTCTCTTATGGTAACGTCATGGCTGTTGCTGTGGCTGCTGCGTCAGCCAGGAGAGAGGCTGTGTTATGGCTGCCATGTCAGCCAGAAAAGAATGAACGTGCCTGCAGTTTCCATGGCTCCTCAAGTCGCTCCTTGCCAACCCTGGGTTCAGTGAACAATGCACACAGTGAGATAACAGCGAGACAACTGCTGCTGTTAGCAGGATCAGCAGTGCACCATGTTTCACCTGAAATAACAGTTTGTTTGTTTTTTTAATTCTACTTCTTAACATGTTAATTTATAGTTGCTTGCTTGTTTATTTTTCAACAGTTTTTTTGTCTTTATTGAGATGGAATAATTACTAAATTAACACATTTTCCAACATAAGATCTGATTAATATAAAAAATAGATTGCTCTAGAAAGCATAATCAATAATTACATTAGGAGAATAATTTGCTTATTAATGTGCCATTCTTATAGTAGTCTACACACAACAACCATAAGTAAGTATTTGTGCAAATGACTTGAGCAGTAAAATCTGACATATTACAAAGCACTCTTTATAGCTTGTAATGCGTCTGTCAAATCACTTCTTCATCTATTGTTAGAATATCTTTGAATTTATAAAACTCCAGGAATTGAGACTGAAAAACAGGGATGGGCTTGCAGGTGAGAACAAGGCCATTATAACCATGCAGATATATTTGTCCTGTGAAAGGTAGATTTGAATTGATTTCCTATTAGAACTGTAAAAGTATATGGTTCGACTTTTTAAAGATGTTTGAATTATGTGTAGCTCTCAAGATATTTTCAGGTTGTCACACTGAAATAAAATACAAGGCATTTAGCCTAACGTCTCTTTTTTGTAAAGTCAAATTACTTTTTTGAAAGCATTGCAATGGTAGGGTCATTTTCTTTACAGTTTTGAACTTTTCATTTTACAATGACTATTTCTGTATGTATGTCTTGGAATTACTACATTAAGGTCAAGTGAACATACCAACCAACAAGGGAGGGTCAAATCAATACAATGTCTGATTTTACACATTTTAAAGGAACTGTATTTTTCTACATTCAAGCAGAATAGTAACACAGGGAGCTAAAGAAGAAATATCTCATTTGTATCCATGAAGATGAAGAGTGATTATATGGTTGATCAAATATAAGCAGATTTCCATCAGTGATGTTTACGCAGAAATTCAGGGTCTTTTTCATAGATCAACTTGAAGGATCAGTTCAGTTTAGTTCAGTCGCTCAGTCATATCTAACTCTATGACCCCATGGAAAGTAGCACACCGGGCTTCCCTGTCCATCACCAACTCCTGTGCTTACTCAAACTCACGCCCACTGAGTCAGTGATGCCATCCAATCATCTCATCCTCTATTGTCCCCTTCTTCTTCCACTTCAATCTTTCCCAGCTTCAGGGTCTTTTCAAATGAGCCAGATATTTGCATCAGATGGCCAAAGGACTGAAGATTCAGCTTCAGGATCAGTCCTTCCAATGAATACTTAGGACTGATTTCCTTTAAGATTGACTGGTTGGATCCCTTTGCAGTCCAATGGAGTCTCAAGAGTCTTCTCCAACACCACAGTTCAAAAGCATCGAATCTTCAGTGCTCTACTTTCTTTATAGTCCAACTCTCACATCCTTACATGACTACTGGAAAAACCATAGCCTTGACTAGACAGACCTTTGCTGACAAAGTAATGTCTTTGCTTCTTAATATGCTGTCTAGCTTGGTCATAACTTTTCTTCTAAGGAGCAAGTGTCTTTTAATTTCATGGCTGCAATCACCATCTGCAGTGATTTTGGAGCCCCCCAAAATAAAGTCTGCCACTGTTTCCACTGTCTCCCCATATATTTGCCAAGAAATGATAGGATTTGATGCCATGCTCTTTGTTTTCTGAATGTTTGGTTTAAAGACAACTTTTTCACTCTCCTCTGTCACTTTCATCAATGGTTTCTTTAGATCTTCTTCGTTTTCTTCCACAAGGGTGGTGTCATCTGCATATCTGAGGTTATTGATATTTCTCCTGGCAAACTTGATTCTACCTTGTGCTTATTCCAGGCCAACATTTTGCATGATGTACTCTGCATATAAGTTAAATAAGCAGGGTGACAATATACAGCCTTGTTGTACTCCTTTCCCAATTTGTAAGCAGTCTGTTGTTCCATGTCCAGCTCTAACTATTGCTTCTTGACTTGCAAACAGATATCTTAGGAGGCAGGTCATGTGGTCTCGTATTCCCATCTCTTTCAGAATTTTCCACAGTTTGTTGTGATCCACACATTCAAAGGCTTTGGCATAGTCAAAGCAGAAGTAGATGGTTTTCTGGAACTCTCTTACTTTTTCAATGATCCAACAGGTGTTGGCAGTTTGATCTCTAGTTCCTCTACTTTTTCTAAATCCAACTTGAAAATATGGAAGTTCATGGTTCATGTACTGCTGAAGCCTGGCATGGACGATTTTGAGCATTACTTAGTGTGTGAGATGAGTGTGGTAGTTTGTGCAGTAGTTTGAACATTCTTTGGCACTGTCTTTCTTCAGATTGGAATGAATACTGACCTTTTTAATCCTGTGGCCACTGCAGACTTTTTTCAAATTTCCTGGCTTATTGAGTGCAGCACTTTCACAGCATCATCTTTTAGGTTTTGAAATAGTTCAACTGGAATTCCATCATCTCTGCTTGCTTTATTCATAGTGATGCTTCCTAAGGCCCACTTGACTTCACATTCCAGGTAGCTTAACTCTAGGTGAGTGATCACAACATTGTGATTATGTGGCTCATGAAGATCTTTTTTTGTACAGTTCTTCTGCGGATTCTTGCCATGTCTTCTTAATATCTTCTGCTTCTGTTAGGTCCCTAACATTTCTGTCCTTTATTGTGCCCATCTTTGCATGAAATGTTCCCTTGGTATATCTAATTTTCTTGAAGAGATCTCTAGTCTTTCTCATTCTTTTTTTTTTTTTTTCCTCTAGTTATTTTCATTGATCACTGAGGAGGACTTTCTTATCTCTCCTTGCTTTCTTTGGAACTCTGCATTCAAATAGATATATCTTTCCTTTACTCCTTTGCCTTTAGCTTCTCTTCTTTCCTCAGATACTTTTAGGGCCTCCTCAGACAACCATTTTGCCTTTTGGCATATCTTTTTCTTTTGGATGGTCTTGACCACTGCTTCCTATAAAATATTATGAAACTCAGGCCAGGTTCTTCAGGCAATCTATCAGACTAATCCCTTGAATCTATTTGTCACTTTCACTGCATAATCATAAGGGATTTGATTTAGTTCATACCTGAATGGTCTAATGGTTTTCCCTACTTTCTTCCATTTAAGTCTGAATTTGACAATAAGGACTTCATGATCTAACCCCAGTCAGATCCTGGCCTTTTTTTGTTGACTGTATAGAGCTTCTCCATCTTTGGCTGCAGAGAATATAATCAGTCTGATTTCAGTATTGACCATCTGGTGATGTCCTTGTGTGGAGTCTTCTCTTGTGTTGTTGGAAGAGGGTGTTTGCTATGACCAGTGCGTTCTCTTGGCAAAACTCTATTAGCCTTGGCCCTGCTTCATTCTGTACTGCAAGGCCAAATTTACCTGTTACTCCAGGTGTCTCTTTACTTCTTACTTTTGCCTTCCAGTCCCCTATAATGAAAAGGACATCTCTTTGGGGTGTTAGTTCTAGAAGGTCTTGTAGGTCTTTATAGAACCATTCAAGTTCAGCTTCATCAGCATTACTGGTTGGGACATAGACTTGGATTATCATGATGCTGAGTTGAAGTTTACTTCCTACTACTTTTGAACAGAATTATCTTCAAGTTTTTACTGGAGTACTTTGTTTTGTCCTTGAATATCTGTGGTGGATAGATGGTAATTTTTCCCTCCTTCCCTAGTTAGTAAAAGGGCAAGTCTTATAAAATAGAAATGAGAAGAATTACAGCAGTAGATGATGTTTCCATTATATGCCACTAAAATTCGACTGTAAAAAGAACTCTGTCCATTTCCAGATGGACAAGATCAAGCTAAACTCTTGTCTGAAGGTCACCTATGGAACTTGCACTGAATTCTAGACTGTGAAAGTCTCTCAGAAATAACTACAAAATGGATTTATGTTATCTTAAACTCTCTGATCACTGACCACCAATATATAAACACACACACACACACATGCACGCACACACATTAATGATTTATATGCCCCAAATCTCCTTGATAGGAAATAAATCAAAGAACAAAAATCAAACAGAAAATTCAGACATTTTCCTTTAGCAGGTACACTCAATAGAGCAGGAAGGGGAAGATTTACACTTGGAAAGTACTCATATTACTGTTAATTGAAAACACCTTGGACCAGAGAATTTAAATTTCTGTTTTCTGAATCCCAAATCAAATGTTTTCTTTCTATTAACACCTTCTGAATCCCATATACTATATAAGTGAGAAAAAAGAGACACCCTTTTGATTATAAAAACTTTTCTTTGTTATTCAAAATTGGAGAACAACAGAAAATTCTGTTAGTCATTCAATAAACAAAACTTCATTTAGTAAGGTGTTAGATGTAATAGACAGGGTGCCAGATGAACTATGGATGGACGCTTGTGACATTGAACAGGAGACAGGGATCAAGACGATCCCCAAGAAAAAGAAATGTCAAAAAGCAAAGTGGCTGTCTTAGGAGGCCTTACAAGTAGCTATGAAAAGAAGAGAAGCAAAAAGCAAACGAGAAAAGGAAAGATATACCCATTTGAATGCAGAGTTCCAAAGAAATGCAAACAGAAAATAAAGCCATCCTTAATGATCAGCACAAAGAAATAGAGGAAAGCAATAGAATGGGAAAGACTAGAGATACCAAGGGAACATTTCATGCAAAGATGGGAACAGTAAAGGACAGAAATGGTATGGACCTAACAGAAGCAGAAGATATTAAGAACAGGTGGCAAGAATACACAGAAGAATTACACAAAAAGATCTTCACGACCCAGATAATCACTATGGTGTAATCACTCACCTAGAGCCAGACGTCCTGGAATGTGAAGTCAAGTGGGCCTTAGGAAGCATCTCTACAAACAAAGCTAGTGGAGGTGATGGAATTCCAGTTGAACTATTTCAAATCCTAAAAGATGATGCTGTGAAAGTGCTGCACTCAATATGCCAGCAGATTTGGAAAATTCAGCAGTGGCCACAGGACTGGAAAATATCAGGTTTCATTCCAATCCAAAGAAAGGCAATGCCAAAGAATGCTCAATCTACTGCACAATTGCACTAATCTCACACACTACTAAAGTAATGCTCAAAATTTCCAAAGCCAGGCTTCAGCAATACATAAACTGTGAACTTTCAGATATTCAACCTGGTTTTAGGAAAGGTAGAGGAACAGAGATCGAATTGCCAACAACCAATGGATCACTGAAAAGTCAAGAGGGTTCCAGAAAAACATCTATTTTTGCTTTATTGACTATGCCAAAGTTTTTGTCTGTGTGGATCACAATAAACTGTGGAAAATTCTGAAAGAGATGGGAATACCAGACCACCTGACCTGTCTCTTGAGAAACTCGTATGCAGTTCAGGAAGCAACAGTTAGAACTGGGCGTGAAATAACAGACTGATTCCAAATAGGAAAAGGAGTACACCAAGGCTATATATTGTCACCCTGCTTTTTTAACTTATATGCAGATTACATCATGAGAAACGCTGGGCTGGATGAAGCAGAAGGTTGATTCGAGTTTGCTGGGAGAAATAAAAATAACCTCAGATATGCAGATAACACCACACTTATGGCAGAAAAGTGAAGAACTAAAGAGACTCTTGATGAAAGTGAAAGAGAAGAGTGAAAAATTTGGCTTAAAGCTCAATATTCAGAAAACTAAGATCATGGCATAAGGTCCTATCATTTCGTGTCAAATAGATTGGGAATTAGTGGAAACAATGGCAAACTTTATTTTTCTGTGCTCCAAAATCACTGCAGATGGTGACTGCTGCTATGAAATCAAAGATGCCTACTCCTTGGAAGGAAAATTATGACCAATGTAGACAGCATATTAAAAAGCAGAGACATTACTATGCCAGCAAAGGGCTGTCTAGTCAAGACAATGATTTTTCAAGTAGTCCTGTATGGATGTGAGAGTTAGGCTATAATAAAGCTGAGCACAGAAAAATTGATGCTTTTGAACTGTGGTGTTGGAAAAGACTCTTGAGAGTCCCTTGCAGTGCAAGGAGATCCAACAGGTCTATCCTAAAGGAAATTAGTCATGAATATTCATTGGAAGGACTGATGTTGAAGCTGAATCTCTAATACTTTGGCCACCTGATGCAAAGAGCTGACTCATTTGAAAAGACCCTTATGCTGGGAAAATTTGAAGGCAGGAGATAAAGGGGACAACAGAAGATGAGATGTTTGGTTGGTATCATCGACTCAATGAACATGAGTATGGGTAAACTCCAAGAGTCTGTGATGGATAGGGAGACCTGGCATGCTGCGAGCCATCGGTTGTGAAGAGTCAGACGACTAGCTACTGAACTGAACTGATTTATATCACCTCAAAGTCAGGCACTATAGACTATGAAGATTAACATTGAATGAAGGACATTGGCGGTTAAGAAGGTGACTATAATATTGGTTCACAATCTTTTATTAGTTTTGGTTGTACAACACAGTGTTTCAAGATTTTTTAGATTATATTTCATTTAGAATTATGATAAAATCATGACTATATTTCCCTGTGTTGTACATTATATCCTTGTATCTGATTTATTTTATACATAGTAGCTTTTGTGTCTTAATCCCCTGGCCCTGTATTGCCCCTCCCCCACCCCTTCCATAGCAACCACCAGTCTGTTCTCTACATCTATGAATCTGTTCCAGTTCTCTTATATGCATTTGTTTATTTTTTTTTAATTCCACATGTAAATCTCTCTGAATTATTTCATAAAAAAAGAAGATGAAAAAAAAAAAAAGAAGATGATTTGAATAAAGCATTATCATCACTTTCCTAGAGTATGCAAATAGAGTGCAAAGAAGAGTTTGGTTAAGGCATCATGAAAGAAGCTTCCAGAAAGTTCTGAGGAGATGGGATTGAGCAGAAGGGAGAAATACCATCCCCCACCCCAGTGATGGATAATTTGATTTGTCAACTTGACTGCACTAATGGTTGTCCAGATAGTTGGTGAAGCATTATTTCTCGGTATGTTTGTGAAAATGACTCCAGGTTTATTAGTGCTTGAATCGGTAGGCTGAATAAAGACGTCTCTCACAGTGTAGGGATGGGAGGGGGGCTAGCATCCATTCATTAAGGTCCTGAAGAGAACAAAGTGAAAGAGAGGAGTGAAAAAATTGGCTTAAAGCTTAGCATTCAGAAAACTAAGATCATAGCATCTGTTCCCATCACTTCATGGGAAATAGATGGGAAGAGAGTGGAAAGTGTCAGACTTTAATTTGGGGGGCTTCAAAATCGCTGCAGATAGTGATTGCAGCCTTGAAATTAAAAGACGCTTACTCCTTGGAAGGAAAGTTATGACCAACCTAGATAGCACATTAAAAAGCAGAGGCATTACTTTGCCAACAAAGATCCGTCTGGTCAAGGCTATGGTTTTTCCAGTGCTCATGTATGGATGTGAGAGTTGAACTGTGAAGAAAGCTGAGCACTGAAAAATTGATGCTTTTGAACTGCGTTGTTGGAGAAGACTCTTGAGAGTCCCTTGGACTGCAAGCAGATCCAACCAGTCCATCCTGAAGGAGATCAGTCCTGGGTGTTCATTGGAAGGACTGATGCTGAAGCTGAAACTCCAGTGCTTTGGTCACCTCATGCGAAGAGTTGACTCACTGAAAAACACCCTGATGCTGGGAGGGATTGGGGGCAGGAGGAGAAGGGGACGACAGAGGATGAGATGGCTGAATGGCATCACCGACTCGATGGACATGGGTTTGAGTAAACTCCGGGAGTTGGTGATGGACAGGGAGGCCTGGCGTGCTATGATTCATGGGGTCGCAAAGGGTCGGACACGACTGAGCGACTGAACTGAACTGAACTGAAGAGAACAAAAAGGTGAGGAAGGACAGACCTGTTCTCTCCATGAGCTGGGCACCCCTCTCTCCTGCTTTCAGATAAGTAGTGCTGCTGGGTCTTGGACCTTTGAACTGGCACTGGATCAGGACTTACAGCATGGGTTCCCCTGGTTCTCAGACCCTCAGGCTTGAGCTGGAATCATATCCTCCCTTCTGGGTTTTCTACTTTTGGATGATTGGATGTGGGACTTCTCAGCCTCCATAATCATGAGATCCAGCCCCTCACAACAAATCCCTTTCTATATATCAATATATGTCCTTTTATGTTCAGTTTCTCTGGAGAACCGTGATAATCCACCCTGAAAGAAGAGTCATCAATGGAGGTTTGCAAGAAAGAGAATACTCCAGGAACAGATAGACTAAAGGAAACAAGTGTGGGGACTTCCCTGGGGGTCCAGTGGTTAAGACTCCATGCTCCCAAAGCAGAGGGCCAGGGATTCAATCCCTGGTCTAGGAACTAGATCTTGCATGTCTCACAGTTCAGCCTAAAAAAAAAAAAAAAAAAAAAAAAAAAAAAAAAAAAAAAGAAAGAAAAAGAAAAAAAGAAAGAAAGAAAGAATAGAAAAAAGAAGAAAAAAACAAATGTGGTTATAGTAAGTGGTGAGAGATGAAGCAAATCCCATTGCATGGAGTCTCTGAGTCAAGCTTGGAACCAAGTCTGAGGAAAAACCAGTAAATTGTAAAGGAAATCAGTCCTAAATATTCATTGAAAGGATTGATACTGAAGCTGAAACTTCAAAACTTTGGCCATCTGATGCAAAGAAGTGACTCATTGGAAAAAACTCTGATGCTGGGAAAGATTGAGGGCAGGAGGATAAGGGGACAAAAGAGCATGAGATGGTTGGATGGCATCAGTGACTCGCTGTGCCTGAGTTGGTGATGGAAGGGAAGCCTGGCGTGCTGCAGTCCATGAGGTCACAAAGAGTCCGACATAACTGAGCGACTAAACTGAACTGAACTAAGTGTTTAAAATGGGAAATTTATGACTTGGAAATTTCACAGTCACTAAGATTTACAAAATTAATTGGAAGAGACAGGAGAATGGCTATGAGTCATAGATAGTCATGGATATGAAAGTGCCGGTTGATGAGTGGATGAGGAAGAAGATGTGCTTCCAGTTGTGAATGTGTGGCCTGGATATGAGAATGAACTGCTGGTCGTTTGGGCTGCCTGGGAGGGCCCAGGGGAATGGGGAACAGGAGAGTTGGTAATAAGGATGGATGATTCCTATGGATATCAATAGTTGTATTTGTCAGAGTTCTCTGGAGTCACAAACCAATAGGATATGCACATATGTAAACATTATTTGCATGAAATAAAACAGTATGAACCGTATGAAAAGGCTAAATGATAGGATACTGAAAGAGGAACTCCCCAGGTTGGTAGGTGCCCAATAGGTTGGGCATATTGGAGATCTACTGGAGATCAGTGGAGAAATAACTCCAGAAAAATGAAGGGATGGAGCCTAAGCAAAAACAACACCCAGTTGTGAATGGGACTGGTGATAGAAGCAAGGTCTGATGCTGTAAATAGCAATATTGCATAGGAACCTGGAATGTTAGGTCCATGAATCAAGGCAAATTGGAAGGGGTCAAACAGGAGATGGAAAGAGTGAACGTCAACATTCTAGGAATCAGTGAACTAAAATGGACTGGAATCGGTGGATTTAACTCAGATGACCATTATATGTACTACTGTGGTCAGGAATTCCTTAGAAGAAATGGAGTAGCCATCATGGTCCAAAAAAATAGTCCAAAATGCAGTACTTAGATGCAATCTCATAAATGACAGAATGATCTCTGTTTGTTTCCAAGGCAAACAATTCAATATCACAGTAATCCAAGCCTATGCTCCAACCAGTAATGCTGAAGAAGCTGAAGTTGAATGGTTCTATGAAGACCTACAAGACATTTTAGACGTAACACCCCCCCCCCAAAAAAAAAAGATGTCCTTTTCATTATAGGGAACTGGAATGCAAAGGTAGGAAGTCAAGAAACAGCTACAGTAACAGGCAAATTTGGCCTTGGAGTACAGAATGAAGCAGGGCAAAGGCTAATAGAGTTATGCCAAGAGAACACACTGTTCATAGCAAACATCCTCTTCCAACAAAACAAGAGAAGACTCTACACATGGACATCACCAGATGGTCAACACCGAAAGCAGATTGATTATATTCTGTGCAGCCAAAGATGGAGAAGCTCTATACAGTCAGCCAAAACAAGACCGGGAGCTGAATGTGACTTGGATCATGAACTCCTTATTGCCAAATTCATACTGAAATTGAAGAAAATAGGGAAAACCACTAGACCATTCAGGTATGACCTAAATCAAATCTCTTATGATTATACAGTGGAAGTGAGAAATAGATTTAAGGGACTAGATCTGATAGACAGAGTGCCTGATGAACTATGGACGGAGGTTTGTGACATTGTACAGGAGACAGGGATCAAGACCATCCCTAAAGAAAAGAAATGCAAAAAAGCAAAAAGGCTGTCTGAGGAAGCCTTACAAATAACTCTGAAAAGAAGAGAAACAAAAAGCACAGGAGAAAAGTAAAGGTATTCCCATTTAAATGCAGAGTACCAAAGAATAGCCAGGAGAGATAAGAAAGCTTTCCCCAGGGATCAATGCCAAGAACTAGAGGAAAACAACAGAATGGGAAAGACTAGAGATCACTTCAAGAAAATTAGAGATACCAAGGGAAAGTTTCAGGCAAAGATGAGTTCGATAAAGAATAGAAATTGTATGAACCTAACAGAAGAAGAAAATATTAAAAAGAGGTGGCAAGAATACACAGAAGAACTGTACAAAAAAGATCTTCACAACCCAGATAATCACGATGGAGTGATCACTCACCTAGAGCCAGACATCCTGAAATGTGAAGTCAAGTAAGCCTTAGCAAGCATCATTACAAACAAAGCTAGTGGAGTTGATGAAATTACAGCTGAGCTCTTTCAAATCCTTAAAGATGACACTGTGAAACATGATGCATGTGAAATCCTGGGCTGGAAGAAGCACAAGCTGGAATCAAGATTGCTGGGAGAAATTACAATAACCTTAGATATGCAGATGACACCACCCTTGTGGCAGAAGCTGAAGAGGAACTAAAAAACTTCTTGATAAAAGTGAAATAGGAGAGTGAAAAAGTTGGCTTAAGCTTAACATTCAGAAAACTAAGATCAAGGTATCTGGTCCCATCACTTCATGGCAAATAGATGGGGAAACAGTGGAAACAGTGGCTGACTTTATTTTTCTGGGCTCCAAAATCACTGCAGATTGTGAATGCAGCCATGAATTTAAAAGACACTTACCCCTTAGAAGGAAATTAATGACCAACCTAGATAGCATGTTAAAAAGCAGAGACATTAATTTGTCAACAAACGTCCATCTAGTCAAGACTATGGTTTTTGCAGTGGTCATGTATGGATGTGAGAGTTGGATCGTGAAGAAAGCTGAGCGTCGAATTGATGCTTTTGAACTGTGGTGTGGGAGGAGACTCTTGAGAGTCCCTTGAGCTTCAAGGAGATCCAACCAGTCCATCCTAAAGGAGATCAGTCCTGGGCGTCATTGGAAGGAATGATCCTGAAGTTGAAACTCCAATACTTTGGCCACATTATGTGAAGAGTTGACTCATTGGAAAAGACCCTGATGCTGGGAGGGATTGGGGGCAGGAGGAGAAGGGGACGACAGAGGATGAGATGGCTGGATGGCATCACTGACTCGATGGACATGGGTTTGAGTGGACTCTGGGAGTTGGTGCTGGACAAGGAGACCTGGTGTGCTGCGATTCATGGGGTTGCAAAGAGTTGGACACGCCTGAGCGACTGAACTGAACTGAAAAATTATTTGTAAGAAATCGGTTTAGGTAATTGTAGAGACTGATAAGTCCAAATCTGCAGTGTGGGCCAGCAGGTTGGAGACCCAGGACAAACTCTGATGCAGAAAAATTCCTTTCTGATTGAAGTGGCCCCTGTTTATGTTCCATTCAAGGCTTCAACTTGCTGGATGATTCTCGTGCACGTTATAGAATGCAATCAGTTCACTGGATGTTAACAAATTGAAGTATAAATCTCACCCCAAAACATTCTTTCATTAGACACATAAAATTAGTGATCATAAGTCTACATTTTGTCACCTTGGCACCCATAATCATCTCCTTGCATGTATGCTTGTAAGTCGCCTAAGTGGTGTCTGACTCTTTGTAACCATATGGACTGTAGCCTGCCAGGCTCCTCTGTCCATGGAATTCTCCAGGCAAGAATACTGGAGCGGGTTGTCATGCCCTTCTCCAGGGGAACTTCCTGACGTAGGGATTGAACCTGCATCTCTTATATCTCCTGCATTGGCAGGCAAGTTCTTTATCACTGAGGCACCTGGGCAGCCAAGGTATTTTCTTCAATTCAGTTCAGTTCAGTCGCTCACTTGTGTCCTACTCTTTGCGACCCCATGAATCATGGCACGCCAGGCCTCCCTGTCCATCATCAACTCCTGGAGTTTACTCAAACTCATGTCTATTGAGTCCGTGATGCCATCCAGCCATCTCATCCTCTGTCGTCCCCTTCTCCTCCTGCCGCCAATCCCTCTCAGCATCAGGTTTTTTTCCAATGAGCCAGGTCTTCCCATCAGGTGGCCAAAGTATTGGTTTCAGTTTCAGCAGCAGTCCTTCCAATGAATACTTAGGACTGATTTCCTTTTGGATTGACTGGTTTGATCTCCTTGCAGTCCAAAAACTCTCAAGAGTTTTCTCCAACACCACATTTTCAAAAGCATCAATTCTTCAGTGCTCAGCTTTCTTTATGGTCCAGCTCACGCATCCATACATGACTACGGGGAAAACCATCGCCTTGACTAGACGGACCTTTGTTGACAAAGTAATGTCTCTGCTTTTTAACATGCTGTCTAGCTTAGTCATAACTTCTTCCAAGGAGCAAGGATCTTTTAATTTTGAGGCTGTAGTCACCATCTGCAGTGATTTTAGAGCTCGAGAAGATAAATTCTGTCATTGTTTCCATTGTTTATCCATCTATTTGCCATTAATTGATGGAACAAGATGCCATGCTCTTAGTTTTCTGAATGTTGAGTTTTAAGCAGTTTTCATTCTCCTCTTTCACTTTCATCAAGAGGCTCTTTAGTTCTTCTTTACTTTCTATCACAAGGGTGGTGTCATCTGCATATCTGAAGTTATTGATATTTCTTCCAGCAATCTTGATTTCAGCTTGTGCTTCATCCAGCCTGGCATTTCTCATGATGTACTCTGCATGCAAATTAAATAAGCTGGGGGACAACAAATAGCCTTGATGTACTCCTTTCCCGATTTGGAAGCAGTTCATTGTTCCATATCCGGCTGTAACTGTTGCTTTATGACCTGCATACAGTTGTCTCAGGAGGCAGGTCAGGTAGTCTGGTATTCCCATCTCTTTAAGAATTTTCCACAGTTTATTGTGATCCACACAATCAAAGGCTTTGGCATAGTCAATAAAGCATAAGTAAATTTTTTTTTTTTTTTTTTTTTTTGTACTCTCGCTTCTTCTATGATCCAGCGGAAACTGGCAATATGACCTCTGATTCCTCTGCATTTTCTAAATCCAGTTTGAACATATGGAAGTTCACAGTTCATGTACTGTTGAAGCCTGACTTGGATGATTTTCAGCATTACTTTGCTGGCATTTGAGACGAGTACAATTGTGTGGTAGTTTGAACATTCTTTGGGAATGCCTTTCTTTGGGATTGGAATGAACACTGACCTTTTCCAGTCCTGTGGCCACTGCTGAGTTTTCCAAATTTACTGACATATCGAGTACAGAATTTTCACAGCATCATCTTTTAGTATTTGAAATATCCCAGCTGAAATTCCATTACCTCCACTAGCTTTGTTCATAGTGATGCTTCACTGACTTCACATTCCAAGATGTCTGGCTCTAGGTGAGTGATCACACCATCATGATTATCTGGGTTGTGGAGATCTTTCTTGTGCAGTTCTTCTGTGTATTCTTGCCACCTGTTCTTAAGATCTTCTGCTTCTTTTAGGTCCATACCATTTCTGTCCTTTATTGTGCCCATCTTTGTATGAAATGTTCCCTTGGTTTCTCTAATTTTCTTGAAGAGATCTCTAGTGTTTTCCATTCTTTTTCCCCCCCTATATTTCTTTGCATTTTAAAAAATTTTTTCAAATTTCTTTGCATTAATCACTGAGGAGGGCTTTCTTATCTCTCCTTGATAATCTTACATCTCAGATGGGTGTATCTTCCCTTCTCTCCTTTGCCTTTAGCTTCTCTTGTTTTCTCAGCTCTTTGTAAGCACCATTTGAGAAGCCCTGTGTACAACTGAAAATGTACACTTTTCCCAGAAGAGGATGAAAAATCTTTGGATGATGTTTACTCTTTTCTTGATAAATCAAAACTACAATACTATGATGAAAATTGTAAGATTCTTAAATACTGTCACATGAAATCAGTATATCTTATGTTACTCTGTGAGGGGATAAAGAAGAAACAAACAAACAAAATAACAAATGGACATTTAAGTCTCATGCATATTCATAACAAAATAAGGAGGAAATGTTCATGACAATTACTATCTTCATTTCTGAAATGGATCATGTGTCTGTAGTTGTTATTTATAGCTAACTTCCTTCATAAATCCCCTTTGCTTCAACAAGCACCTTGCTGGTTATACTTCTTTTCCTGGTAACATAACCCAGCCCTTCATTCATGAATGGTCTTGGCCACTAATAGTCCTTTCTGGATTGGATTGTTGTAGCTTTCTATTGATCTTAACCACAGGGCATGATAACACAAAGAAACACTCTCAGGATCTTGTTTCCCAGGCATCCACTTCCTTACCTCTATTGTGGAATAGCCATCCAATTTCACCTGATAGCCAGGATAAGTACCCAAGCCAGCAGAGTAATGCCTTTTTAACTTGTTGATTCACAGGCATGAGGAATCCAAAGTGACTGGAGAGACGTCTTCACTTCTGGTTCAACTGAGGCTTTCTCATGTTTTTTATTCCTATGTAACAGGACATCTAGGTTATCAAAGTTTAAGGTAATGAGGAGAGGAAGCAGTGCTTGTGCTGGTAGGTGGCCAGGGGTAATGGTGAGTAATGCACCTCCCATTTCCACCCAGTGAGCCCTGGACCCATCAATCCTGGATACTGGAGAAGAAACACATTTTGGATGACAATTTAAAGCACATAATGTCTCCTGGAGAAACTCTCCCCATATCTGCAAAGTATTTCCATTGGCTGAGATTATAAATGAGTCTTCAAAATGCCAATTTAATTTCTCTCAAGGCTGCTCCTTCAGGATAGTGAAAACATAGTAAAAATAGTGAACCCTAGGAGCAGTAATTCAATGCTGTTCTTCATTTGCTGTGAAATTATCAGAAATAGTGCAACATTAAATATCATAAGGAGTCTGTAAATTCAGATAGTAGTGTTGCCAGAAACACTGTGTTTGGGGAAAATAAATTCATATCCTCTTTAATTAAGAACAAAATGCTTCCTGTTTTTGGATGGAAGGGGTCCAGTTTAATAAACTTGCTACCAGGTAGCTGGCTGATCACCCTGGGAAATGGCATCATATGGGGGTCCCAGTGTTGGTCTTTGTAGCTGATAAATTGGGTCTCCAGCAGTGACCACAGCCAGTTCAGCCTTGGTGAGGGGCAGTCCATGTGACTGAGTCTGTGCTTAATCTCCTTCTCTCCTATCTTGGCCACTTTGTTCAGGGGCCCACCAGGTGATGACAGGAGTGGCTGGGGAAAAAGACAGGTTCATATCCACTGAGAGGTCACACTCTTCACTTGATTATTAAAATCCTCCTCTGTTGAGGTTGGTCATTGGTGAACAGGGAACAAGCATCTTTATATTTTTGTCCACTCAAAATACCCACTTCACATTTTGTCCACATTTTTGTCCATTCTGAGTGAACAAAAAAAATCTACATGCCTCTTCCCCAGTCTTCCTTGTCACCAGTCTTCCAATTGTATTCTTTCCATGGATGTTTCCCTGACTATCCAGATAAACCATTGGTCAGAGTCCATGAGTCAGCATATAATTGCACAACTGTTCATTTTTCCTTTCATGCAAAATCAACAGTCAGATACAATGCTTGATGTTCTTTCCACTAGGGGGATTTTTCCTCACCAGTGTCCTTCAAGCATGTCCCCACAAGGTGTCATGATGCCTTAGCTGTCCACTTTTTTGTTAGTACCTGCATAGTGTACAGAATTACGTATAAATCAAGCCTGGATCTTCTTTTCTTCTGTAAACTGGTCACAGGGAGAGCCCAATGAAGCTCTGGGTGAGGCTGGGAGACAGAAGGAAGTGTTACAGGAGAGTGGTTCATGGGTCCTTGGGCCACTTTTTCATGTGACTTGCTTGTGCCTTCCCACGTGGTGCTAATGGTAAAGAACTTACCTGCCAATGCAGGAGAATTAAAAGACATGGGTTTGATCCCTGGGTCAGGAAGATCCCCTGGAGAAGGAAATGACAACCCAGTCCAGTATTCTTACCTCGGAAATCCCATGGACAGAGGAGCCTTGTGGGCTACTGTTCATAGGGTCACAAAGAGTCAGTCACGACTGAGAACCCACACATACACTGCTTGTGCCTTCATCGTCTGCTCTAGCCTGACCACCTACACACCTTTTACATTTGGTGTTAGAGGGCTACTACACCACTGACTTTATGGCTTCTTGAGTTAGATAATACCCATGTTCATGGTGGGCAGCTCAGGTCATGTGGTCACCTGGTGGCCCACTGTTAAGCAGTAAACCTCTATCAAGGCCCAATAGCAGACCCCAAACTGTGTCTTAAGAAGAGGGTAAAAAAAAAAAAAAAAAAAAGAAGAAGAAGAGGGTAGGTATCTGTGGAGAGTGGCAGGGCTTAGTTCCAAACTCAAAACAACCTTTTCTGTGATTCAACTACAGGAGATAAGAGCTCCACACAGCATCTCTCCTGTTACTGATGCTCAGGTACTCTTGGATCTGCTGATCTTATGGCCCAAGAAGCAGAAAAGCATGCCCAGCAGTCTGCAGAGCCTATCCTTGCTCTGAGTCTCACTCAACACTAGTATCTTTTACCTAGCAAGGTGAAAGAGCTGGATTAACATACCCAAATGAGGAACATGTCACCTCCAAAATCTAGAGTCCCATGGGTTATTAATGTTTCCTTTTTGGCTTTGGAAGAGCCTTTTGAAAAAACTTACCGTTCACTGTAAAAGGGACATTGTGACATACCCCACCCTATTTTTGTACCAAAAGAGCTGGACATGACCTAGCATCTAAACCACCACCACCACTCCAGGAAAACAGTATCAGTGAGATCTATCTATCTATCTACAGAGAGAGAATAAGAAATTGACTTGCATAATTATGGGGGCTGGCAAATCCAAAATCTGTAGTATGTTCCATCAGGCTGGAAACCCAGGAAAGCTAGTAGATAATTTCAGTCTGAATTGCAACACCCTGATGTCCTAGGACAGCAGATGGTGTAGATGAGGTATAAAGTTTCACTACTTGAGAACTCTCTCTGCTTAAGACTTTTGTTCTCTTATGTCCTTCAGCTCATTGGATGAGGCCCACCCACATAAGAAGAGTGATCTGCATTAGTCAGCATTACCCAACTCATTGATTTAAAGGTCAATCTCATCCCAAAATACTCTACTGGTTGACACATAGATGCAACCATCTTAATACACAAACTTCATGATTAATTTTAGAGATTTTGAAAATTCACTTAATAAAATAGAATAATATATTTTATATACAAAACACAAGTGTATAACACTGTGAAATATTCTTTCTAGTGGATTCTATAACAATATGAACTATTATTTGAGGCAAAGTTTTTTCCATTATTTACTTTTTATGTATAGCTCTTCAGTTGTTTCTGATAAGTCAGGCCTTTATAAGCTATAAAAATACATTAATTATAGGTTTCTTTTCTTTCCTTTATCCTTCCTTCTATCCTTTCATTATTCTTTCCTTTCTTTCTGTGTTTTATTGTTCCTTCCCCTGAAATTATTCTTAAGGATGATTTAACTCTTTAATAAAATGACACTTTTGGCTCTGCAGTATTAAAAATTTCTGACAACTTGTTAGAAATGTGAAAATCTTAGCTCACTCCCTAGATTGAATGCATAGAATCTGCATCAAGGGGATTTATATACACTTTAAGAGAGGGAAAAAAATCAATGGATTAGTTTAATGAGTCTAAAAAAGGTCTGTCTCTGGATTCTGGGCAAGACCCAAATGAAACAGAATGGAAGGAGAACAACTGATAGATATTGCTTATTTTATTATAAATTTCAAGTCTCCCAAAGATTGAGAACCAGTGACATAGACAAATTCTTCATTAGAGAGAAGAAGAAACGGTGAGAATTTGTGACTTTTCTACGTGTTCACTTGTATTTATGTTAAGACCAGAACTATGCATAACTCAACTTCAGTTCACACAGTTGTGTCTGACACTTTGCAACCCCATAAGTTGCAGCACACCAGGTTTCCCTGCTCATTACCAACTTCCAGAGTTTGCTGAAACTCATATTCATCGAGTCTGTGATGCCATCAAACATCTCATCTTCTGTCGTCCCCTCCTCCTCCTGCCTTCAATCTTTGCCAGCATCAAGGTCTCCGATGAGTCAATTCTTCACATCAGGTGGCCAAAGTATTGGAGCTTCAGATTCAGCATCAGTCCTTCCAGTGAATATTCAGGACTGATTTCCTTTAGGATTGACTGTCTGGTTGGATCTCCTTGCAGTTCAAGGAACCCTCAAGAGTCTTTTCCAACACCACAGTTCAAAAGCATCAAGTCTTCAGCCCTCAGCTTTCTCTACAATCCACCTCTCAAATGCATACACGACTTCTGGAAAACCCATAGCTTTGACTAGATGGACCTTTGTTGACCAAGTAATGTCTCTGCTTTTTAATATGCTGTCTAGGTTGGCCATGGCTTTTCTTCCAGGGAGCAATTTCATGGCTTTTAATCCATGGCTACAGTCACCATCCGCAGTGATTTTGGAGCCCCAAAAAATAAAGTCTGACACTGTTTCCACTGTTTCCCCATCTATTTCCCATGAAGAGATGGGGCCAGATGCCATGATCTTCATTTTCTGAATGTTGACTTTGAAGCCAACGTTTTCACTCTCCTCTGTCACTTTTATCAAGAGGCTGTTTAGTTCTTCTTGGTTTTCTTCGATAAGGATGGTGACATCTGCATATCTGAGGTTATTAATATTTCTCCTGGTAAACCTGATCCCAGCTTGTGCTTCATCCAGCCCAATATTTCACATGATGTACTTTGCATATAACTTAAATAAACAGGGGGACAATATACAGCCTTGACATACTCCTTTCCTGATTTCACACCAGTTTGTTTTTTTTCATGTTCAGTTCTAACTGTGACTTCTTGACCTGCATACTGATGTCTCAGGAGGCAGGTCAGGTGATTGGTATTCCCATCTCTTGAAGAATTTTCCACAGTTTGTTGTGATTCACACAGTCAAAGGCTTTGGCATAGTCAATAAAGCAGAAGTAGATTTTTTCTTTTTCTGGAACTCTCCCACTTTTTTGATGATCCAACAGATGTTGGTGATTTGATCTCTGGTCCTCTGCCTTTCCTAAATCCAGGTTGAACATCTGGAAGTTCATGGTTCATGAACAGTTGAAGCCTGGCTTGGAGAATTTTGAGCATTACTTTGCTAGTGTGTGAGATGGGCGCTATTGTGCAGTAGTTTGAACATTCTTTGGCATTGCATTTCTTTGGAATTGGAATGAAAACTGACCTTTTCCAGTCCTGCGGTCATGGTGAGTATTCCAAATTTGCTGGCATATTGAGTGCAGCACTTTCACAACATCATCTTTCAGGATTTGAAATAGCTCAACTGGAATTCCATCACATCCACTAGCTTTGTTCATAGTGATGCTTCCTAAGGCCCACTTGACTTCACATTCCAGGATATCTGGCTCTAGGTGAGTGATCACAACATTGTGGTTATGTGGGTCATGAAGATCTTTTTTTGGATAGTTCTTCTGTGTATTCTTGCCACCTCTTCTTAATATCTTCTGCTTCTGTTAGGTCCATATTATTTCTGTCCTTTATTGTGCCCATCTTTGCATGAAATGTCCCCTTGGTATCTCTAATTTTCTTGAAGAGATCTCTAGTCTTTCTCTTTCTATCATTTTCCTCTATTTCTTTTCATTGATCACTGAGGAAGGCTTTCTTATCTGTCCTTGCTATTCTTATGAACTCTGAATTCAGATGGATGTATCTTTCCTTTTCTCCTTTGCCATTAGCTTCTCTTCTTTCCACAACTGTTTGTTAGCCCTCTTCAGACAACCACTTTGCCTTTTTGCATTTATTTTTCCTGGGGATGATCTTGACCCCTGCCTCCTGTACAATGTCATGAACCTCCATCCATAGTTCTTCAGGCACAGTATCGAACCCAACTTACTGTGGGTAAATTCTGATTGGTAGTGTGACAGATGGAAAGAGGGAGGTGGAGAGAAAGAAAGATATTTAAGTGAAATAATACCAACACGAAAAGTCTTATAAAAACAGAGAACTAAAAATAGAAATTTATCTCACAAGTGCACAGAATGGCATCATGATATCCAAAGAAAATTCAGTTCATACTCTACTAGAGACAAAGATGGATGATTAGGTTAAGAATCTCTTCACAGAAAGGATTTTATATTTCTTTTTGAATTCTTATAACTACATACAAATTAAAGCATCATAGAATTCCCTTGTTCATTCATATGAGTATATATAAAATGGAACTTCAGTATTTGATAGACACCTTATTGGTAAAACATATATCTAAAATCAGTCAAATAGATACATTAGCTCCTTTAGTTGTAAAGTCTAGAGTTCTGAAAAAGGAATCATCCTTTCTGCACTTGTACATAACCTTAAATTTCACTCTAAACCATTTATGATCTCTGTTGATATAATTCTTGTCAACATAAATGTTTCCAGTTCCATTTACATAGCTCAACATCACAATATAATTTCTTGATCTTGATTTCATTTTAGAAGAGACTGAGGAGAGGCTTTATATGTACATATTTTTAGAACCAGTGCTTCAGAGGCTCAACATACCTCTCTTTCCATGTGGGACTGTGGTTTGAAGAGTGGTCACACAGCAGTGCATACAGAGATTTATTTTTCAATTTCTAATAAGTGATTATATTGTCCACAGGCACATTTCCAAGTGTTATTCTTTCAGCAATGGAATGACTTATTTCTATAACAAGCACTTTTCTCTTGAAAAAGTTTAGAGTAATAACACGTTATTTCTTTTAGCAGAAGAGCCTTCTTCACCTCTGCCTGCAGAATGTAAATTATTACTAATCCAACTTACCCTCCAGATAAGCATTGCTTTTGGTATATGAAAGATCATCATTTGAAAATTAAAATCCTCACAAATACTCTGGAGTTAAATAACCTAGAATTAAGACTTTACATCAAGAAACAATTGTGTTTAATATTTTTAAAAATTTCAATTTTTTAAAATACTTTGTCAAGATCATAACAAACCACTCCAGCTTTTAGGAGCCTGAAGCTTAGGCAAGTGAATGCTGGAAGATCCATTTATCCACATTAACCTAATCCTGTTGATCTGTGCAAACTCTTAAACATAATTTTAAATCTAGATTATATTATTGGCTTTGTAAACTAATGCTTTCAAATGTATATCATTCATAAACTTGATAAACAAATCATAGCTTTTCATTCTGCAATTTGAACACATCTGAATTAATTTGTAGTTTTTGAGAAAGGAAGTAAAGAAAGCGTAAGTAAAGGACAGGCCTTGAAATCAGACAGGATTATATGTAAACTTTGCTTTTGTCTTTTATTTGCTGAGTTATTCTACACGCTAGTTTATTTCTTTGAGCCTCTTTTTCGACAGTTGCAAAATATTGTAATTAGCAGCTATCACCTAATGGGCTAGCATGTCTAGAGAACTTGGATTACTGTAGTTGCTTAATGAACAATAACATTGATTCTTAACAAAATAAAGTGCACTGAAATGCTGAATGCTATAGGAAACAACCATATGTGAGAGAAGGAAAAATGGGGAAGAATATAATGATTCATTATGCCTAAGTTTATAGACAGTACTTAGGAGTTCAAGCAAAATCTGATCTGTTCTACTGCTTGTCTAAGACCAAATACTTCTGAACTTTGCTTCTGTTCAGATTTACCTAGAGATTTTAAAAGGTGCCTATACTTCCACAGTTACCTTCTAAATCCTGAGTTTTCTTATCAGCAGTAACTAGCAAAATTTAAGTAAATAGATGCATATTGACATTGTATAGTAACATTTCAGAACACCTATCTTAAAAAAAAATGTTAAAATTTCTGGAGAGTAAGGAAGAACAAATGTAAGACTCAAGGAATAGAACGTATCAGGCTTCTAACAGCAACCCTGGAAGCCAAGTCAGTGGGACAGTGTCTTCAAATATAGACAGAAAATGATTTACAACTTAGATATTTAGTCAAACTCAGTCAAGCATGAACATAGAATAAAGGAATCCTCAAGATTTAAGATTTGTAAACATTTCTCTCCCTTCTTTCCTTTTCTAGAAAACTATTTGAGATGTTTTTCCCCAACGGAAGAAATATACCAGGAAAGGGGAAGACTCGCTACACCAAAAAAGGGAAACTCAACCCACGAGCTAAGCAAAGGGCATGTCGGGAGGACAGTGTGAAAGGAGCCTGAAAGACAGCCCTGCCCCCGGCGTGGGGGACATTCAGCGCATCCTGGGGAAGTTGGTGCAGGAGGAAGAGTGCGAGCCGCCATCACCTCTGCTCTGGCCTTAATGGCCATTCCAACTCGATGAGATTGCTGCAGGATATGCTCCGCGTACGGAGACGGCAATGGCACCCCCCTCCAGTACTCTTGCCTGGAGAATCCCAGCGACGGGGGAGCCTGGTGGGCTGCAGCCCATGGGGTCGCTACTGAGTCCAACACAACTGAGCGACTTCACTTTCACTTTTCACTTTCATGCATTGGAGAAGGAAATGGCAACCCACTCCAGTGTTCTTGCCTGGAGAATCCCAGGGACGGGGGAGCCTGGTGGGCTGCTGTCTATGGGGTCGCACAGAGTCAGACACGACTGAAGCGACTTAGCAGCATGCTCCGCATAAACTAAAATGAGAAAGAAACTTCACATACAGAAAATAAGTTATTCGACTTATGATGACAGTAGTAAAGGGAACTCAAAAGTGGAAAGCTAGGAGCAAATTTAGAGACTCGAGAGAAGTCTCCAGGATAATTCGGAATTCATGGTTTCCTGAATTTTATTTTGGGAAAATTGTACTGAGAGGATAATTGAAGATGTTGGAAGATGTAATGTGTACAAAGAAGCTGAAGCAAATAAAACAAACAAACAAACAAAAATTTAACTTCAGGACAAACTGAAAACAAAATAAATGTGATCCATTTATGACAAAACGGCAATTTTTAATAATATAGACTCTGAATACTGCTTTAACTCCCAAATTTAATGGCTCTATAATAGGAGAATGAGTGGCAATGGCAATGGCTACCCTCATTTACTTTAACAGGGTATTAGTAGACAACACTTAAAATCAGTAAATCCAACAAGACAGTAATTTATTCATAACATGTATATATATTAGAACTAAACAGCTAGAGCTTAGCTGATAGATTGCTTTTGGAGAGGAAGATACAAGGAAGATACAGTAGAGAACCCTTTAGCTATGAAAGTGTTGTTAATTCACTCAGTCGTAATCAACTCTTTGTGACCTCATGGGCTATAGCCTGCAAGCCTCCTCTGTCCATGGATTCTCCAGGCAAGAATACTGGAGGGGGTAACCATTCCTTTGTCCAGGTGATCTTCCTGACCCCGGGATCAAACTCAGGTCTCCTGCATTGCAGGCAGATTTTTTACTGTCTGAGCCACCAGGGAAGCCCCAATTATCTAGTATGTTTACTAATTTAGCTTTTTAAGCTATTGTGTATGTAATACTTCGATGAAGAAAAAATTCAATGGAAATATCCATAGTGCAGCTCTTAAGCCTCTGAGATGTTATCATCTGGCTTCTCTGGCTAATAACCATCTGTTTTAGTGATGCCCTATTGTGTTCACACTTGTATTCTTGTGCAGCAGTGTGACTCTCATAAATAGTGAGGATATTAATCACACATGAAACCCTGCTGCTCAGCAGCCCTGTCCCACCACAGAAATTCAGATGGAAACACAGAGGACAAGGCATGGTTGAATTTGTCTGTAGATAAAGAAATTATTTCTTTTTTCTGCAAACAGGAGGCTGCCTAGCAACCATCATCCTGCACACTGGGAAAATACTAGACCCCACATTTACATCCAGCCTAATAAAAATTAGAACCTATATCCCTGATTAGTTTGGAATTACTTTACTCCTATCAAATGCAGCCTTCTTACAAGTCAAAGCTATAGAAAAAGAAGAAAAATACATGTAGGAGAAACAAATGCATTAAATTACCTGCAGTGTATAAACATTATTTTTCTTTCTAACTGGTTTAATCATTTCAAAATAATATGTGCAAATCCAACACTAAGCAATAAGCTGATAACGGAAAGCACACACGGTTTTGGAAGTTAAAGTTGAGTGAATTCCATTATGTTTCATTGCATTATGTTTCATGGCTTTATCCTTTCCACTTGAGTAAATGTACTGTGTTCCATTTGGACTTAGTCATGCTGTAGTTTGCCTGTCAGAAAATTTGCATTTCTGTGATCAAAATGAAAGATGTGTTTAAGATTTATTGGAAAAGTGGGTGTAGGAAAGGCTTTAAGTGCTTCAGAGATCATTTCTCTTTTATGATGATTTGTAAAGAGCTTTGGAAACAAGGTACAAAGCTTCTAGGAGTGTCAGGAGAAAACCTCTAGTTCTGGTGGGTGCAAAATTCCCACTCAATTACCCACACTCCATTAACTCTTTACTCAGAATGAGACATGATTGCTTCTCTTCAGCCTGAAAATGAAGGGTAGAAAATGCAAAGATTTTTTTTTTTTTTCTTTCTTAACTTTGGGCATCTGACAACTAATACTCATTAAAGTATTGAACCCCGTCAACTTGTTTTCTTAATTTATAAAAGTCAATAGTAATTTATGCATCACATAGAGGTTCCTTGGCAGCTTTAGTAAAGCAGAGCTGAATGAGTTCAAGGAACACATATGGAACACTTTATGGCTTGCTTACCCTAAGTCTTTGAGCAGACATTTTTCTGAAGCAATCTGGTTTCCTTCACAGGCACTCAGCAGTCTTGTATGTGTTTTTAACTGTTCTGCAAACCAGGTTTCTTCCAGTGAATAGAAAGCACTCCAATATGTCCCTCTGCCTTCAGAAAGGGCTCTCCTTTAAGCAGGAGTTAACTCTTATTTTGCATTAAAATTTTTCTCTCTCACCATCCTTGTTCACTTTGTAAAGAAACTGAACTGTGAAAATGATATAAGACCCAATATAATAGCACAGCACTGCGGGATACTGTAAACACTCATTGCTAATGACAACGTGAGCTCTGCAAGTCAGTTCTTTCTTCTAGACCTAAGGGCAATTGTTAACCTGGTACTTTTGATCTTCTGGCTAAGAATCATTACAGCAAATCAGCGTCGTGCCTGGAAAAACATGGAGATGTGATCTTTTTGTCAGAAAAAGAATGGAAACTAGTGATGCAAGTCCTGTTCCTCTTAACTGGTTGACTGTGCAGACAACGGGTGAAAGTCATCCCCGGGGAGGGAGGAAAACGTATACCAGCTGGAATATTTAAGACTTGCTCTAGCTTTTCATTTCCAATAAAGGGATACAATTACTTTCCAGGTGGCAGAAATTACATTCTCAAGTTGGTTATTGCTAGAGGTTTTTTCCTCCTGAGATTCCTTCATGCTCCTGTGCAATAAGCAACAGGCGCCATATTAAACCATGACCCCGAGTCTGAGAGCCGTTAAGAGAGCTTCCTTAGAACCCTTCATTTACCCCAAATTCTGCTCACCTCAGTGGGGATTCACCATCATAAATCAGTCTGTGCTCAGGACTGCCAGGGTGAACAGTATTTCATAATAATTCTTCCTCTGTTCAGAAAGCTCTCAATTCTTAGGAGATTTGCAATCACAGTGAAAAGGCAAAGATGCTAATGAGGCCTGTAAATTAAGTGAAAAGAGGATAGTTATATCCTATCTGGTAATAAAAGTTGGGATGGCTAACATCATTAAGGGAAATACTTTATTGGATTCTAAATTGAGTAAAAATATTACTGTAAAGAAGGGTTCTTTTGTTATGTGCCCATTAATTGTGGAGAGGACCCTCAAATGCTGCCTGGGCTGAGCCTGCCACTGGCTCTGAGCTTTAAGAGGAGAGAGGGTCTGAATGCAGTCATGGATTGTGCACTCTGCCGAAGCGGCCGATCTTTAACCTAGTGCTTCATGAGCAGCCTCTGCTACAGAACCTGATCATACTCTTGAAATTATCCTATTTCCCTCGTGCTCAGTCACAACACCTGCATCTTTTTGAGATGAGGCTATTTACCACTTAGATTTCTTATTGAACCCTTCATCCATGAGCACATGACATATGCATTCTAGGCAATAAAAGAAGTAAATTTAGGAAAACATCAAAAGAAATGAAAAGAGATTTGCAGGTGCTTTATCCCTAGTGATGATTCATTCACTGTAAATATATTATAAATGGTTGAGACCACACAATTCTCCACAATATCTCATAATGTGGATATATTTATAAAATGCTAAGAGTGCTCTTTGGGTTTTATTTTGATTACTTCCTTGTAACCAGACAAAAGTGCCATGAATCAGGTACCATTTTTCCCAATATGCAGAAATTGAGACTGAGGCATAGATTATTTGCATACTTTGTCAAACCCACAGCCTCTGATATAGAATGCATTTAGATTCGATCATAAAACTTTCAAACTTCAAAGCCCATAATCAGAATCATGACAGGGCATCAGCATTACCTCCAGTTACCCAAGGTTCACTTTCTGTACTAGAGCTAGGTGAGTAACAGGACAGAAAAACAGAGAATGGTCATTCTGTCTAGTCTGTGAAGCAGAAAGTTAAATAATAGAAGCCATTAACACTCCTATGTTCTAAGAAAGCCAGTAAAACAAAGAAGAGTTGGGCAAAATGTAAATGTGTAAGGATCAAAGATATTATATATATATGTGTGTGTGTGTGTGTGTGTGTGTATATATATATATAAAGTTCAGGCACACAGCTGAACTACATTACCCAGATCACCTTGCACCTAGATTGAGTCATGTGACCAGAACTCACCAATGGAGTAAGAGTGAATGCCAGGTGTTGGTTAAGAGGCTCAGGCTGCTTCTGAGACTGTGTCTTCTCTATACTGTTTCCCTTTACACCCATGGAGGGGGTAGCATGCCAGAGGGGCTCTTAGCTAAGTAAAAGGGATGGGCTTTGCATAAAATTCAGTTTCTGAATTCCGGTGTGGACCTGAGCCCCGTGACAAACCTAAAGAAGTATATATCTTTAATGAAAAACAAAATTGTATTTTATTATTGAGAACTGGGAGTTTGTTACAAGACTTAGCTTATCTTTATTAATGTACTTTATGCTATTTAATTTAACAAGATGAAATTTCATTGATATTTGCTTATTGACATGACAAACTACTATATGCCAAGCACTGTGATAGGTCCATGCACCTTCATTATCCACTAGTTCTAGCTAGGAGAACAGTGCATGTGTGCATAGTCACTTCAGTTGTGTCCAACTCTTTTAGACCCTATGGACTGTAGCCTGCCAAGCTCCTCTGTCCATGGGATTCTCCAGGCAAGAATACTAGAGTGGGTTGTCATTCCTTCCTCCATGGGATCTTCCCAAGGGAAGATTGAACCCACATCTCCTGTGTCTCTGGCATTGGCAGTTGGGTTGTTTACCACTAGCGCCAACTGGGAAGCCCAGAAGAAGGCAAATGTTTCCAAATAAACTGGTGGCTGTGAGAAACATCACACAGAATCCAAATGCTGATTAACACAAATACCAATTTGCCATTTCTGGTATTTATGATTCATAATCAATTCTAAAATGTATATATATTTTTCTCTCTGCTGGCTACTTCTGGAGAACCCATTTCCAATTTCTAGGTTCTCCACTGAGTCCCAAGGCTCTGGTTAGCAGAAAGTGAAAATGAAAGTGAAGTTGCACAGTCGTATCTGACTCTTTGTGACCCCATGGCCTGTAGCCTACCAGATTCCTCTGTCCATGGAATTTTCCAGGTAAATGTACTGGAGTGGGTTGCCATCTATGGCTCAGCTGGTAAAGAACGTCTGCAATTCAGGAAACCTGGGTTCAATCCCTGGGTTGGAAAGATCCCCTGGAGACTTCCATATACTGTATAGTCCATGGTGTTGAAAAGATTCGGACACTACTAAATGACTTTCTGGTTAGCAGAAGTGGTGATATAAAGAATCTTGACCAAAACAATTAGATGGAGTCATCATCATTAAAATTCCCTGTTCCTCCATCTGGTACAAAAGTGCTCCCAACATTTTACTGTTCTTTGCTCTGCTTTTTTTATCCTCATCTTCATTTACTAAATGACTTGAACCCAGATAGAAAGAGAAAAAAGAAAAAAAACAATTGTCAGTGAATTTTGGTCTACACAGCAGGAAGTGGTGGTGGGGAAGCCTTTCTCCACTTAAGAATAGTTGAGTGAGGGACCCTTCTGAAACTTGAATTAAATATTTTAACTTATTTAAAAAAATAGTGTCTTATTAATAAAATATGTCTTTTCCTGGTTGTGCCCTCAGTTCTTAGATTTTCCTCAGGTAATCGGGGTAGGGTATGGATGGTCTGAGATTGGATGCTGGCTTTTGAGAACTTATGTTCTGATCCAATTTTTCCTGATGTTTACTGTCATTCTTCTTAAGTGTTATTTGACATTATCCTCATTTTTCCCTGTTTCCATTTGAGTGACTCTATAATTTGGCTGCCTGATGTGAAAAGCCACCTTATTAAAAAAATCCTAATCCTGGGAAAGATTGAAAGGAGAAGGAGAAGGGGAAAACAAAGGACGAGATGGTTGGATGACATCACTGATTCAATGGACATGAGTTTGAGCAAATTCTAGGAGATGGTGAAGGACAGCGAAGACAGGCATACTGCAGTCCATGGTGTCACAAAGAGTTAGACACAACTGAGTGACTGAACAACAACAAATTTCTTCTGATAACTTTTTTTTTTAATATCACATCAAATTAAAAAGTCTTAATACACTTAAAACACATCTCCAGATATAAATGAAATCAATCTCTTATTAAGAGTATTATCAGGATACAGGTTTATATACACTAGGCAAAGTGTTTGACCTACTTAATTCATATTTCCTTGCCTAAAGAGATGTCTAAGTTGAAAGTAGTCTCTGAAGAGGGCTCTATATTTTGCTCTGTTGAAATCAATACTTTAATTAAAGTCCAGGGCCATAATGATCAGATTAAAGGACATCCCTAAAGTATAAGACAACAATTTAAGAAATAAATAATATTAACATACTGACAGAATGAGACAGATCTAACAAGCAGAGGAACAAGTTGTGTTATAAACTATGTTAAGGGTTTGATGGCAGCCATGTTCATAAATCAATTTTAGTGATTAAAACAAATTAATTTTGCTATTTACATAGGCTCGCATGTAAGTTGAGAGGAGTTCCGAACCCATGATGCTGTCCCAAGATGATAGATTTACATTTAATATGTATATTCAATGCTTAACCACTATCAGTAATTGTAAATATCCTTAATAAACACTTAATGTAAGCGGTCTCATCAGTGTGAGTCCCTAGCATTAGTAGAATCATAAATAGCAGGGCTGGCAGGAAAGTTAGATGGCATTCAGTCAGTAAAACTGTACTCCAAAATAGACCCCTTTCTCTGACTGACCCCCCAACACAATTAATTTCCCAATTCTATGCTCTTTTACTCCACCCTGTAGAAATGTTTAGCCCCACACATTTCACTGTACTGTCTTGGATTTCATATAAGTCCATCCCTCTCACTAATTGTGAAAGCCTTCAGGGCATGAATATAATGCTTGTATTTACAGTACGTAGGATAGTTTCTGACATATTGGAGAATTTTTTTTTTTTTTCCTGAGAGTCATGAGTGAAGGTTTGCTTCATATTTTGAAGTTACATGTGATTATTTGTGTTTATTGATATTAAAATAATTTGTATGATATTGCTGTTTCCTTCAAATTATTTATCTAATTTAAAATCCTATACTATGTGTCTAAACAGGATCAGTTTCCAATTGCTATCAATTCCAGTTGATTTTTGGCAATTTAACCCTTATGAAAATAAAAATAAATAGATCCTAACACTATAAACCAAGTATAGACTCTCAAAGCACACAAACTTTTTTGTATAGTTAGTAATGTTTATTTTAAACTTACTTATCTCTACCTGAGTTATCTGTCTCTAACAAAATTGAAAGATTATTTGCCAAAAGTCAAAATATTCTATGTCTCTGGCAACATCCTTATATTCCACTAATACTACTTTATTTTTAAAACTACGAGATTGTCCTTGCAGGATCTGTTACATTTTAATAAATACTGTGTGTGTTCAGTCATTCAGTTGTGTTCAACTCTTTGGGATCCCATGAACTGAGGCCCACCAGACTCTTCTGTCCATGGGATTCTCCAGGCAAAAATGCTGGAATGGTTTGCTGTTTCATATTTCAGGAGATCTTCCTGACCCAGGGATTGAACTCTCATCTCTTGTGTCTCCTGCCTTGACAGGTGAATTCTTTACCACTGTGCCACCTGGGAAGCCCTAATGAACACTAGCTTGTAGAATAAACTATGACTAACTTACTGCTCACCTCATCTGATGAGTAATATATTTAGAAATTTAAGAAGAATATTGTGGTCTTACTTCCAGATACTCCTTGTCCACTGGCTGGGAAGTGGTATGCAGACATTGGAGACCTTGTAAATTGAGGAGCTGAGGAATTGTGTAAGATACTGAGAAAAAAAGCAAATTCCTTTAGATTTTGCGATCTCTACCAGTTTAGAGCAGTGGCTCTGTTGAGGTGCTGGTGCTACACAGAAAACCATGAGTAGGTTACAGTCAGAATATGGAAGAGCTATTCCTGGATGGAACAGACTTCTTTTATAGTATGCAGGGATGGAGTCCAGACATGGTCATGCTACCCTCTTTCCATGGATGATGAAGAAAGCCAATAATGAATTAAAGAAAAAATAAATAAAAATAAAAAGATTAACCTCTAAAGCAGTCATTTCAACAACAGGAAAGCTGAGTGAGATGAAATTGTTCCTGCCAGAACTACCCATATTACTTTTTCCATCCAGATGCCTGGATGAGGAAAGGATCATGCAAAATTACAGCCACCAGCCTTGCAAGTGAGTTCATCTGACAGCACTGAGTCAGGCAAGGAGGAAATGCAGGCAGATCTTCTCAGTTTGCTCATGGAAAAAGACCTGTCTGTCAAAGGGCAGAAAACAGAAATGAATGAGTAAAAAAATCCAGTGAGGGCTTATGAAAAGATCCTAAAACGTAAAAGGAAAAACACTTTAAAAGTGAATGTGTTAAACTGAGGTAATGTTTGAGCACATTTGCTTCACTCTACTCCCAATAAAATTACAGAAAGTATACACAATTGAGTATACACCAGCTCTCCAGCTTTTGAGTCAGCCCCTATCTGATATTAAAATATTGACATCAATATTCCCTTTCCCACCCCTTCATGGTCTCAGGAGTTTGAGGGGAGACTAAATTTCTCTTGGTGATCAATTTAGCAACATAATCAACTTCTCTTACTTGTGAAGTTACAGTATAAAAACACACAAAAAATGATACTTATAGTGTCTACACTCTCAATATAAACAATTAAGGTTTGAACCAAGAGACATTGGCCAATGGCAAAGATGTATAAATGTTGTGTGTGTGTGTGTGTGTGTGTGTTTGGTTGTTGCAGATTATTTGCTTTACTACAAAATAATAGATTCTAGAGATATTCTTTAATTCTTTGTTAAGTATTAGACAATAAATTTGCTAGTATTGCATACATGTGTATGCAAGTACATGTGTGTGTACACACACACACAGTCTACAATCTACAGATTCATAAAGTGAAAATATAAAATCACAAAACAAAAACAATGACAAAAATAAAGCATAGGTGACAGTGAGAGGGAAGAGATTGCATTAATCAATTATAAAATGCTATTATATACTAGCTGCAAAAGCCACATATAATTTATTTTTTAAAAAGAGCCATATGTAAAATAAAATTAATAAGCAAGACAGGCACAATAAATTGGGGAAATGCAGAAGAAATGAGAAGGTGAAGAAAGGTTAATATTACAGTGAAACCTAAGGCAAAAGAGCAATGCATAGAAAAAAATAAAGTGTATTGAGTCCCTAACACTGTATATTAGACACTTTTTTATACTCTGTAAGTAGCATCTGTATCAACATTAATTAAAGAAAAATTTCCAGATTGTCAGGATTGGCTGTCACCTTTCAAGCTGGGACAGGAAATCACTGGGCTCCAGGGCCCTGTTGTTCTTGGCTTGGCAGTCCATCCTTCTCACTTCATTCTTATTCTCCCCAAGGTAAGCTCCATGGTGGTAGGATATGTTTCTTTTGCATACTTTTCTATCCCCAGAACCTGGAAGCCCAGCTGGTAAAGTAAAGAATGGGCCATGATTATTCCTTGAGAATGAATAGAAGAGTAAACCTCTCCACAACTCTCTTCTGTTTCTGTCCATCAAGTTCACCGCAAGTCACTCCCATTCCTTCTACTTTCCTGCACTAGAAGAAAACAATCCTAGACTTGAAACTATCAGCTCCTCCCCCCCACCAAGTCCCCTGCATGACAAACACCTGGCTTTACGACTTTGTCGCAGAATGTGGATTTGATTCCTGTTAAAAATCTCTTCCTTTCCCTCTCCTTTTGTAGTTTATCTCCATTTGTCTTTTCAATGTCTTATATAAAAAAAATAATTGTATGGTCAGGTTACTCAAAATGGCTTTTCTCTTGCTCTCTGTACCTCCCCAGCTGGACCAGTGCCTGCTTCACCTGCACCCTCTGCACATGAATGACCTGCCTACATACCCACCTCAGGCCCAAACTGGTAATCATTCTGATCAAAGCAGTGGTGTGGGGCATGGCCCTCTGCTGGTTTCCATGGTAACTAGTGAGTCCACCTGACCTCAACTCCCCTATAACTGGTAATCTCCCCTTCCTTTCTGAGAGCTAAGATTGCTGCCAAACCCTGCCCGCTATCCTCTGCACACAGTAGGGTGTCACTCCAGAACGCTGCTTCATATGTGTAAGCTCCCCTACCCACTAAATCTTTGTTGCTGATTCCAGGCTCTTTCTTCCATCTTGAAGTGGGGTGAGCACAGGCCTTGAAGGCCTGCGGGGTACAGTCCAACAAGAACACGGCTAGATTTTCTCCCTTAAACTGAAATTTTCTTTCAAAGGCTGGATTTAATTAATCTTTTTACATTCCTTACATTTATCTCTTATTTAAATTAAATTATTTTATTTTAATGCAATTTTAGATTTATAGAAATTTTGGGCAGCAAGTATAGATACAAAAAGTTTCCATATTTTCCCTTGACACCTGCATAATATTTCTTACTATTAACATCTTGCCTTAATGTTGTAGTTTGTAAGAGTTTATGAACTGGTGTTGGCACATTATCATTAACTAAAGCCCATAGTGTACCTTAGAATCCATAATATCTGTTGTAGTTTCAACATTTTTTTCAAAGGTCATATATCTGCTGCCAGAGCTGTTCCATGTCTTTGCTCACAACCCACCAACCCACACCTTTAGAAGGATTGTCCTTGCTTACAATACTTTACTCACCCTTTAGCAGGAGTTTATATAAATCTTCAACTTAAAGGGTCCTCAGATAAGAAAAGTCAAAGTGAAACTCACTCGGTCCTGTCTGACTCTTTGCAACCCCATGGACAGTCCATGGAATTCTCCGGGCCTGAATACTGGAGTGGGTATCAGATAAGGAAGGAGACTATAAATAAACAGACAAAAGCAGAACCTGGAGGGGCCAAGTGGCTAAGAATTTGACAGACCCTGAGTCTCTTTATATGTAGATTTTCCTATATTAGCATATTAAACACACACCTGCCCACTTTCCAGGGTCAGGACTGGACCTTAAGGATCAAAAAGGATAAAATAGGGGTGGCAGTCCCCTCCCTCATAAAAGCCCTGCCTCTTCTTTTGTAGATTAATCCCTGTGCCTCCCAGCATCTGCTTCACTCCTACATTTGTCTTTAGGCTTTAAAATTAAATTGCTCTCCCCACAACAGGGAGAACTTGATCTGTGAACTTAGTTCCCACTTCTCCATTCTCTGGCCAGTGGCTATAGTTTGTGCTCTATGGATCTCAGCTTTGAACCCAAGAGAAAAAAGAACCCTCTCCCTCAAAGCAGAGAGCCTCAGCTACACTAGTGCCTGATAAGTGTTCATACAACTTAAAAGTGAAAGTGAAGTCGCTCAGTCGTGTCCGACTCTTCGCTACCCCATGGACTGTAGCCTGCACCAAGATCCTTCGTCCATGGGTTTTCCAGGCAAGAGTACTGGAGTGGGTTGCCATTTGGTAACATGTCCATCATTTCAGTGCCCCATAGAACAGTTGCACTGCCTGAAAAAACCTCATTGAGCTCAACTTTTTTATCTCTCTCTCCTCCCCAAGTTTCTGGCAACCATTCATTTCTTTGCTGTCCTTCCATTCTTTTTTCAGAATAATTCATACTACGTAATATTTAACATTTTCAGGTTGGCTTCTTTCACTTAGTAATATGTATTAAGTTTCTTCCATATCTTTTCACACCTTAATAGCTCACTTCTTTTTAACACTGAATATATTCTTTCGTACATATATACCAGAATTTGTTTATTCACTTATCTATTGAAGGATATCTAGCTATTTGGGACACTTATGAATAAAGCTACTATAAAATTTCATTTGCAAGTTTGTATATGGACATAAATTTCAACTCATTTGAGTACATGCCAAGGAATACAATGGCTGAATGGTAAGACAATGTTATCTTGTGAGAAGCTCCCAAACTGTCTTTCTGAGTGGTTGTATCATTTCGCATTTCTATCAGCAATGAATGAGAGCTTCTGTCACTCCACACCCTCCTCAGTATTTGGTGTTCTCAGTGCTTTGGATTATGTTCATTCTAATAGGGATGTGTTGATAGTTGTTGTTTTAATTTGCAGTCACCTAATATATATAATGTTGAGCATCTTTCCAAATGTTTATCATCTTTGTATCTTCTTTGATAAGATAAGTCATCATTTGTTCATTTTCAAATTGGGTTCTCTGAGTTTTAAGTGTCCATTGTATATTTTGGATTCAAGTTCTTTATCAGACATGCATTTTTGTCATATTTTCTCTGAGCCTGTGACTTGGTTTTCCATTATCTTAACAGTCTATCACAAGGCAGATGTTTTAGTTTTAATTGAATCCAACTTAACATTTTTTTTTTCTGTAGATCATGTTTTTATACCTTAAAGTCATTGCTGTGTCCAAAGTCACCTCTATTTTCTTCTGTGTTTTCCACGAGAAGTGTTATCAAATGCCAATTTTCTGTGCCCAGTGCACAGTGAGGCCAAACAATACTGAAATGTTGAAGTTTGGAGCAGGGGAAATTCTATTGAAAAGCCATACAAGGAGAAGCGTGGCTTATACCTGTCCTCTCCCACCGCCCACCTCAACCCGCCCCTGCCCCAGAAAAGTCCCCAATTCCTGGAAGGGTTTCAGCAAAGCACTTTTATTTATTTATTTTTTTAATAGTTTTCCACTTGAGATTTATTTATTTATTTTTTAAATATTAATTTATTAGTTGGAGGCCAATTACTTCACAACATTTCAGTGGGTTTTGTCATACATTGACATGAATCAGCCATATAGTCACATGTATTCCCCATCCCGATCCCCCCTCCCACCTCCCTCCCCACCCGACTCCTCAGGGTCCTCCCAGCCCACCAGGCCCGAGCACTTGACTCATGCATCCCACCTGGGCTGGTGGTCCGTTTCACCATAGATAATATACATGCTGTTCTTTCAAAACATCCCACCCTCACGTTCTCCCCCAGAGTTCAAAAGTCTGTTCTGTATTTCTGTGTCTCTTTTTCTGTTTTGCATATAGGGTTATCGCCACCATCTATCTAAATTCCATATATATGTGTTAGTATACTGTAATGTTCTTTATCTTTCTGACTTACTTCACTCTGTATAATGGGCTCCAGTTTCATCCATCTCATTAGAACTGATTCAAATGAATTCTTTTTAACGGCTGAGTAATATTCCATGGTGTATATGTACCACAGCTTCCTTATCCATTCATCTGCTGATGGGCATCTAGGTTGCTTCCATGTCCTGGCTATTATAAACAGTGCTACGATGAACATTGGGGTGCACGTGTCTCTTTCAGATCTGGATTCCTCAGTGTGTATGCCCAGAAGTGGTATTGCTGGGTCATATGGCAGTTCTATTTCCAGTTTTTTAAGAAATCTCCACACTGTTTTCCATAGTGGCTGTACTAGTTTGCATTCCCACCAACAGGGTAAGAGGGTTCCCTTTTCTCCACACCCTCTCCAGCATTTATTGCTTGTAGACTTTTGGATAGCAGCCATCTTGACTGGCGTGTAATGGTACCTCATTGTGGTTTTGATTTGCATTTCTCTGATGATGAGTGATGTTGAGCATCTTTTCATGTGTTTGTTAGCCATCTGTATGTCTTCTTTGGAGAAATGTCTGTTTAGTTCTTTGGCCCATTTTTTGATTGGGTCATTTATTTTTCTGGAATTGAGCTTCAGGATTTGAGCAAAGCACTTTTAAAGGTAAGGTGACAAAGTGTCATGGTTAGTCGTTGCAGACTTCCTGGTGTGGGATTCCTTTGTTCTTGCATTTGTCCATGTAGGTCAGGACGTGATATTCCTATAAACCTCCAACAAGACAAATGCTGTCCTCTGTTCTGCAAATTTCTGTCTCTATATGAATGGACTCTTGGAGGTCTGACCCCTGAGATTAGGCTTCCTGTATATTTCATGCTATAGACAACATGTTTTTACAAAATGTGCAGTGTCAGCATGACTAAATACAGGAAAAGAAACAGATTGACTATGAAGCCAGATTTGCTCCTCCCTACAACAGAAGTTTAGAGTTTAATGTCTTAAATTTGTATCTATAAACCAATTTCAATTAAAGTTTGCAAGGGAGATAAAATTTGTGTCTCAATTCACTTTTTTTGCATGGAAGTGTCTATTTACTCCAGAATCATTTGTTGAGAAGATAGCAAATCTTTTCTCTAAGTTGCCTTTGCCCTTTTGTCAAAGATTTGTTGTCTCCATTTGTATAGTTCTAGTTCTATATCTGAGCTCTTTGTTCTGTTGATCTACTTGTACATTTTTATTGCTAAAACATTTATATTTATTTACATTTGCTTATACTATTTTATTTATATTTGTTCAGTAGAACTCCCTTTGCCCTGAATCTTATTTTGAAGTATTGTATAAATGTGTCTTCTTTGGATGAATTAAATTCTAAACCAATTTGATCAAACAATGTGTAGAGCTAATCAGAATATCTATTTCCAGAATAAAATAACAATCTACCTTATACATTATTTTTGCCAACTATTTTCTTGCATACTATATTTGAAAACTCAAAATCAATCATTATTACTGTTTTTTACATAGTCAATGCTTACTTAATTTTATGTATAGGTTTTACAGCTTACTAATTTCTTACTTACATCATCTCACTGCTGCCATCTGCACTTATTTTCCTCTTTCTCTAGGTATATCATCTCCTTGTTATTAACAAGCATATGTCAGTGATACATTCTAATAGTTTGTCTTCTAGCAATGTTTCTATTTCACCTATACTCTTGAATGGTAATTTATAAAGGTATAAATCTCTAGAATGTCATTATTTTCTTTGAGAGAACTTACAATTGTTCTCCCATTTCTTCTGAACTCTTGAAATATTCCATCAGTGTAATTCATGGATCAGCAAGTTTTCTTTAAAGGAACAAAGAGTAAATATTTTTGGTTTTTCAGCCTTATGGTTTCTGTCATAACTACTCTACTCTGCCGACATTGCACAAAAGCAATCCTCCACAAAAATGTTTATTCACAAAAACAGGCTGTAGGTTTATTAACCTCTAATTGGCTGCTATTATTTTTTACTTGATTTATCTTTTGTCACTAATTATAAGATTTTCACTTTGCACATAGAGTTATGAATATTAAAAGATGAAGGTGGTCCAGTGAATACGTGAGAGCAAGTCTGGACAGGAAAAATGCAGAGGACATCAGTGGATCATGATTCAGCTGACTCTGGTATGGTGAGATAGTTGCTGCTGACTTGTTGTGCATCTTTGTGCATGACCAAATGTCAACTGGAATGAATTGAATCTCATTGAGTAACAGAGTTGATGTTTGCCTACAATTAGAAATGTGACTTCTCTCCCTAAAACCAAGGCTATAGATGGTGATTGGATAAGGAAGGGATGGTAAACAAAACAAACAATTGCCTGAATTTAAATTTAAAGTGATTGGGGGAATAAAAGTTAAAATTGGCTAAGATTATATATTCTGGCATGAGACAGATTAGGAACTTAAATGTGGTATCAGATTTCTACACCAATATTCAGAGCTTAAAAATATGACCTTTCAGATGAGAGATTTAATTGTTTTACACTTACCCTGTTTGATATATCTTCTTTTCAAACATGTATAATACCTCTGTTTTCTTTTTTCTTTATATGTAATAGAGTCAATGTGGCATATTTTAAACATTTCTAATTTTAGAATCAGAAGTGTTACATCTGAACCATAATTTCACCAGAGGTCATCCATATATCATGCATTCATTCATTCAAAAGTAAATCTTAAGAACTAGTGCAAATTGTAGCTCCAACTCAGGGTAAGTAATGGCCACAACACCAGTATATAAGGGAACACATTGCCTTCCTGAAATTTGACAATTACAGGAAAGAGAAAAGGACTTTAGAAATTACATAGGAAGATAGTTGATGGGTTTAAAGGGAATAATCAAGGTGCTATGGAAATACTTGTGACAAAACCTCCCTTAAGTGGTTTAGAGAATCCAAGCTGGTTTTGAAGTATCAGTTAAATGTATTCATAAGAAGATGGATTTTATATGAAGACTCATAGAAAAATAGAATGAGCTAGATAAACCTAGACCAAAGAATGAAACAAATCATGACATAGGATTCACTGAGTATTTGCAATTACCTCCTTGGAATTTTGATTATTCAGTGACTTCCTTCAATAAGAGATGAACTGACTGAATGCACGTTTTGAGTGGACATTGATACAGTTGTGTTGTATAACCATTGTGTTATTTAATGCATTGTTTTAATAACCACCTACAGCAGGCAGAAGCAGAGGTGAGAAAACCACAAGGATAATTTGACAGTTTCAGTGAGGGAGAACATGACTGATATGATTGCTAATTTTGTGTGTCACCTTGACTGGGCCATGGTACCGAGATATGAATTGGAAATTATTCTGGATGTTTCTCTGAGGGCGTTTTTGGGTAAGATTAACATTTAAATCAGTGGACTTTGAGTAAAGTAGGTTTCCCTCCCTAACACCAGTAAGTCTCATCCAATCAATTATTGACCTGAATATATCTACAGACTGGCTTCCCTCAAACAAGAGAAAAGTCTGCTAGCAGACAGCTTTTGGACTTGCCAACCTATATAATCATGAACTTTTTCATAGCTAAGTAGGTAAAGAATCTGCCTGCGATGCCACAGACTTGGGTTTGATTATTTATATGAAACTCTGCATTGGTCTTTTTCCTCTGGGAAACCCCAACTAACGTGACTGAATGAACTACACTGTGAATGATGTGGCTGGTGATATGTGAATGTACTTTAAAGATAAGCCTAACTTTATAGCAACTGTACATTGTAGAGGACAGAGGAAAAGATGGGCAAACAGAGAAGATTATAGATAAGCTGTAGTTCCTTTCACTGAAATAGGGACTTCCCTGATAGTTGGTAAAGAATCTGCCTGCAATGCAGGAGACCCCGGTTTGATTCCTGGGTTGGGAAGATCCACTGAAGAAGGGATAGACTACCCATTCCAGTATTCTTGGGCTTCCCTTGTGGCTTAGCTGGTAAAGAATCTGCCAGCAATGTGGGAGACCTGGGTTTGATCCCTGGGTTGGGAAGATTCCCTGGAGAAGGGAAAGACTCCTTTTCAGTACCCACTCCAGTACTCTGACCTGGAGAATTCCATGGACTGTATAGTCCATGGGGTCGCAAAAAGTCAGACACGACCGAGCAAATTTCACTCACTCACTCACTGAAATAGGAAACACAGATGAAAATTAAACCTTCAAGTATCAAAGAAGGACTAAGTTTTGTTCCATATATGTGTTGAAGGCAGCCAAGGGATCGAGATTTTGTTTTTGTTATTTATTTTTAATTGGAGTATAATTGTTTTAGAATATTGTGTTGGTTTTGGCCATGCATCAACATGAATCAGCCAGAGGTATACATTTGTCCCCTCCCTCTTAAATGTCCCTCCCACCTTCCACCCCATCCCACTCCTTTAGGTTTTCACAGAGCCCCAGGTTTGAGCTCCCTGCATCATACAACAAATTTCCATTGGCTGTCTGTTGTACATGTGGTAATGTATATCTTTTAATGCTACACTCTCAATTCATCCCACTTTCTCCTTCACTCACTGTGTCCACAAGTCTGTTCTCTATGTCTGCATCATCATTGCTACCCTGCAGATAGGCTCATCTCTACCATCTTTCAGGATTCCATATCTCTGCATTAATACATGTATTTGTTTTTCTCTTTCTGACTTACTTCACTCTGTACAATAGGCTCTAGGCCTATCCACCTCATTAGAACTGACTCAAATGTGTTCCTTTATATGGCTGAGTAATATTCCACTGTATATATGTGCCAGTTTCCTTACACATTCTTGTGTCAATGGATATCTAGGTTGCTTTCATGTTCTAGCTATTAGAAATAGTGCTGCAATGAACATTGAGGTACCTGTGTATCTTTCATGTATGGTTTCTTCAGAGTGATATATTTGGGTAGTGAGATTGTTGGGTTATATGGTAGTTTTAGTCCTAAATTTTTAAGGCATCTCCATAGTGTTCTCCATAGTGGTTATATCAATTTGCATTCCCATCAACTTTATAAGAGAGTTCTCTTTTACCTTCTCCAACATTTATTGGTTGTAGATTTTTTGACGACGGACTTTCTGGCTAGTGTGAGGTGATAACTCATTGTAGCTTTGCCAGGGCCAAGGAATTTATAAGCAGTTGCATTTGAAATGCACTGAAGAAGAAAGATCTGAGTCTGTTAAGTATAAATCATAACTGAAGCCACTGATATTATTGCATGTTGTAAGAGTCACATTTTCACTGTAGATTTTAATATTATAATAATTAAAGTGGAAATAAGAGGAAACTTCAATGAAATCATGAAATGTTGTCATTTTTAGTTCTGCAAGTAGCACATCATTTTGGTGCACATCATATGTGTAAACATGTCTGGTGATGGGAAATTCAGTTTCCTGTGACAGCCAGCTGCATACCTAGATCACAGCTTATTCAAGGAATGGTTGATGGGGCAAAAGCAGAGATTCAGAGGAAAATACTTGTTAAATTGCAAATGCCTTGAAGTTATAAGTTTTAATTTAATAAAAGGAAGGTTTATTTTATGTTTTAATGACATGATTCTTAAAAAAAGCATTGATACATAAAGCCAGTGATATTGGTCTTTTTTAAAAGGAAGTTTGACCTTACTATATGGGACAAGGACAAAGCCTTTGATAGTAAAATCCAAGCCAAGCCCTTAGTCCCTTTCTTACTGTAATGAAGGGTTAAGTGTCCATGTAAAGAAGCTAGATTTGGAGAGTTGCTTGAGAGACCTCATTGAAGCCCATCTTTTGGCTGAGATGGCTGGGATTTAGCCATATCCTAAACCAGTAACATCAAAGAGGTAATAGGAACTTATGCCTGATATTAATTACCCATTCTTAAGAAATTACTGTGCGTCTGCAAGTGAAAGTTTTTTGAAAGTTTGATTACCCAAATTAATGCAGGATTCAACAGCAGAGCAGTACTATTTAGGCATCTGAGTACATAGTTTAATACATTATTTCATGAAATATCACCATTATGACATTAATTTAAATTGATTTAGATATACAAACTCTAAGAGGAACAAGAAAATTGGAATATTGTTACAAAATCATCATGCCTTGCTCTTTGCAGCACTACTGATGGGAGTAGTGCTCAATTGGATATTATTTAACACATTCATTAATGAACTAGAGCAGGGAGTCAACAATTGCTGATGAACTTCAGAAAAAACCATGAAACAGTACATAAATCCCGTGATCAGAGATGTACAATACTTAAGGAGTTTGATTAAAGTACAAAATTAGTCAACCTGTAAATGTGCACAGAGTACATTAAGTCAAATAAGATACCAAAGGAAGAAAGAAAGAAAACAAAAAGAAAAAACTCCTGCCCCAAGCTTTGCTAACTACCGCCATGTACAAGCATAGACTAGATTACATCACATTTTTCCACTATTTCAAAAGAAGAAACACACCATACTGAAAACGCATGGCCCCATACAGTCTGATCTTAGAATACATGTTTGCTTTTGTCAAGCCCTGACTCACATTCTTCTTATATAAACCATTTTCTCTGGAAAGAAATATTATTCCTAATCCCCAGTCCCTAATTCTTAGTAAAGTCTTTTTCACAACAGAACAGAACAGACAAAAACGGGTTCTTTTTCCTACGTGGCTTTGCTGTAGCTACTTGCTTTATGCGGTGACATTTCTGCTTACTACACAGGGGCTCCTTCGTGACCCTGTGGAAACTAGACTGTGCCAGGTTAGTATCTGTCAAGAGGAAAACTTCAATTTTTTACTGTGCCATAAACACACACACACACACACAGTCACCGTCACACTCATACCCAGGAGTAGTTGGCTACCATTAATTGGTCAGTTTCAACAAAACCAACAGCTAAATTTTATAGACAAGGATTCTGAAAGAAAACTTTTTGAGTGAATTTTGAAGCAATTATGATGTATCTCTTTCTGGAGTTTTGCTCTCTCTACTCCTCAGCTGACCAGGCCGCACTGGAGGTTCCTTCCCGCAAGCAAGCTGTGCTTGGAGACGCTGGACCTTCCTTCGCCTGCTTGGCCCTGCACGGCTCTCAGTGTCCTTCACACTGGTTGCATATTCACGGCCCTGATTTTGCTCTAATCAGTGCAGTAGTAAGGTTTCAAGTTCAAATATGAAGAGGCAAAGCAGGTACTTGAACCTAAGTTTGGGTTCAGATCCTAGGTCTATCTTTCGCTTTGTCAATGGAAAATCTCCATGTGGTTTAGCCTAACTCTACAGAATTTAAATAGAGATTTCTAGATAAAGTCTATGTCTGGTTACTGTATCCTGTGCATATATGTCTTCAGAAAAGTTGGAAAAATAGGCTTTTTGATGACATGATTACAGTGTCTCAGGGCCTTTAGATCAAATACCATCTAAATCTCATTTCATCAATTTGGAGTCAAATTCCTCTGGTTTTCTGTTGAAGTTCTCAGTTCAATAATCAAAATATTTACATTTTATTAGAAAATAAATACCCTTTTTATATTGTAAGTGATCAGAAAAGACTTCTTTTTTTTTCCCATTTATTTTTATTAGTTGGAGGCTAGTTACTTTACAATATTGTAGTGGTTTTTGCCATACCTTGACATGAATCAGCCACGGATTTACATATATTCCCCATCCAGATCCCACCTCCCACCTCCCTCTCTACCAGATTCCTCTGGGTCTTCCCAGTGCACCAGCCCCGAGCACTTGTCTCATGCATCCAGCCTCGGCTGGTGATCTGTTTCACCCTAGATAATATACATGTTTTGATGCTGTTCTCTCAAAACATCCCACTCTCGCCTTCTCCCACAGAGTCCAAAAGTCTGTTCTGTACATCTGTGTCTCTTTTTCTGTTTTGCATATAGGGTTATTGTTACCATCTTTCTAAATTCCATATATATGCATTAGTATACTATATTTGTCTTTATCTTTCTGGCTTGCTTCACTCTGCATAATGGGCTTCAGTTTCGTCCATCTCATTAGAACTGATTCAAATGAATTCTTTTTAATGGCTGAGTAATATTCCATGGTGTATATGTACCACAGCTTCCTTTTCCGTTCATCTGCTGATCGGCATCTAGGTTGCTTCCATGTCCTGGCTATTGTAAACAGTGCTGTGATGAACATTGAGGTGCATGTGTCTTTTTCAGATCTGGTTTTCTTGGTGTGTATGCCCAGAAGTGGGATTGCTGGGTCATATGACAGTTCTATTTCCAGTTTTTTAAGAAATCTCCACACTGTTCTCCAGAGTGGCTGTACTAGTTTGCATTCCTACCAACAGTATAAGAGGGTTCCCTTTTCTCCACACCCTCTCCAGCATTTATTGCTTGGAGACTTTTGGATAGCAGCCATCCTGACTGGCGTGTAATGGTACCTCATTGTGGTTTTGATTTGCATTTCTCTGATAACAAGTGATGTTAAGCATCTTTTCATGCATTTGTTAGCCATCTGTAGGTCTTCTTTGGAGTACTGTCTGTTTAGTTCTTTGACCCATTTTTTGATTGGGTCATTTATTTTTCTGGAATTGAGCTGTAGGAGTTGCTTGTATATTTTTGAGATTAATCCTTTGTCTGTTGCTTTGTTTGCTATTCAGAAAAGACTTCTTATAACAGTTTTTAATCACTATGTGTTTGTGAAAAATAAACATTGATTACACAGTAAAGTCAATGCATTTTGTGAGTGTGTATAGACTTTGTTGTTCAGTTGCCAAGTTATGTCTGACTCTTTATGATCCCATGGACTGTAGCACTCTGGGCTCCTCTGTCTTTCATTATCTCTTGGAGTTTGCTCAAATTCATGTCCATTGAATCAGTTATTCTATCTAGCCATCTCATTCTCTGTCATCCTCTTCTCCTTTTGCCTTCAATCTTTCCCAGCATCAGGATCTTTTCCAGTGAGTTGGCTCTTCACATCTGGTGGTCAAATTATTGGTGCTTCATCTTCAGCATCAGTCCTTCCAATGAATATTCTGGATTGATTTTATTTTGGATTGATTGGTTTGATCTCCTTGCAATTCAAGTGATTCTCAAGAGTCTTCTGCAGAACCACAATTTGAAAGCATCAATTCTTTGTTGTTCAGCCTTCTTTATGGTTCAGCTCTCATATCTGTACATGACTACTGGAAAAACTACAGCTTTGATTATGCAGACCTTTGTTGGCAAAGTGATGATTTTTAGTATGCTGTCTCAGTTTGTCATAGATTTTTCTTCCAAAGGGTAAGTGTCTTTTAATTCCATGGGGACAGTCACCACTTGTAGTGATTTTAGGGCCCAAGAAAATAAAATGTGTCACTCTTTCCACTTTTTCCTTTCTATTTGCCATGAAGTGATGAGATTGGATGCCATGATCTTACTGTATATATGTCAGTTCTAGTCCCCTAATTTGTCCCAACCTCCCTTCCCCACCCCATGTCCATACATCTCTTCTCTATGTCTGTGTCTCTACTCCTGTCCTGAAAATTGGTTCATCTGTACTATTTTTTGAGAAAGATTTTATTTTGGTTTTATGCCAATAAGTGGAATTCCTGGGTCATATTCAACTTATGGAGATAAAGCAAAATGGTTTGTCAGAGTCATCATCAGTATTTGGGGTTCTGGCGCTTTCCATTATGTGCCATGTTTGGTGTTGTTAATCCTTGTAACTGTTGTCATCCTGGTACATGTGAAATGGTAGTAACTTTGGCTTTAATTAGTATTTTATAGTTTTTCACAAGCACAGGGAGACTGGCTATTGGCCGTTTGTGTATATTCTTTTGGTTAAGTGCCTGTTCATGTCTCTTGCTTATTTATAAACAATGGATTAATTTAATGTGCAATATATATTTTTTCAATCCATAGTTTTCCTTTTCACATCTAATTACTACAATTTGATGAAGAATTCCTCACTTTAATGTAACCCTATTTATCATTCCTTTTCCTTAGAGTTAGTGTTTTTGTTCTGGTTAGCCTTGTTTAAGAACTCTTTATCTAATATAATTTATAATGATTATTTTCCTTACATTATTACATGATCTTCCTTATTGTTTTAACTTTCACAAATTTGTCTTTAATTTACCTGTAATAGATTTTTATTTTTGATATGAGGTTGGAATTAATTTTAAACTTGCTCCGCACTAGTATGTAATCACTCAGCAGAATTGATTGAAAAGGACACTGCTTACCATTGGTCTGCGTTGTCAATTTTATCCTAAATTGAGATCTTCTGTGGACATATTTGCTTCTGGACTCTTAATTTCTTTGATATGCTTCATTCTTGGATCAGCAGGACACTTAATTGCTATAGCCTTGGAATAAGTCTCATTGTCTAATAAGTCAGTCCTCCTTCTCTGTTCTCCCTGTGAGTTTTAGCGAACCTTAGTCCTTTAGGTTTCCAGATATTTTTCAATCAGTTCACAACATCCATACATACAAAGAAAATTACTGGTATTTTGACTAGGATAGTATCGTATGTACAAGTCAATTTTGAGAAAACATACATTCTTACAATATTGAATCTTTAAATCAATAAAGCACAATATATACTTTGTCTTATTCAGTTTCTGTCAATATAATTGTAGTAGCTTTTTAGAATGGAATCTTTTTCATTTTTCATGTATTTCTTCATTGACAGTAGAATTTTTTGAAGTTATTGTAACTAGAATTATTTTTAAATGTTTTCCATTAGTTCATGATCTAGGTATAAATTTGGTTTTTGAATATAAACTTTATATATACATATAACCCTCCTAAATCCATCCATATATATGTTTTTTTTTCCCCTTTGAGACTGGTAGGTCTAATATTTCAAATCTATTCAGCTAAATTAAATGAAGCAGAAATATTTTTATACATTTTTTCACAAATTCCCTAATACTTGCATCAATAGGGAACATAGAAGAAAATCCTTCAAATATAATTGATAGAATATAGAATAGTTCCCTGTAGTTACAATGAGACATTTTTTTATGATCAGATAATTGTTTCCAGCATTTTCTAAAAAGTAGTTTTTAGAAAAACTGAAATAAAAATATGGTACTCCTAAATTTACCAATAGTTAACATTTAGCCATATTTTCTTTCTGATGAAAGAAGATAGAAAGAAGGAGAGAATGAATTATCTATACAACAGTTGAGAAATAGTTTTCCTGAAACTGTTAATATCAAATACCTCGACCCACATAGCCACAGTTAGAGTTTAACAGCTAAGAAAATTAGTATTAATTAAATGACATCATTGAAGATAGTTTCATGTATTCCTAAAATGTTTTATAGCTTTTTATTTTCACCCAGCACTCAAAGTTCATTAATTTCATTTGGTTTACATGCGACTTCTTTACCCTTACTTTTTAACCTGAAATGATTACCTGGATGTTTCTAGGTTTTTCTGTTTTGTTTTTCTCTGACAGATTTTATAAGTGTTCAGACATATTTTTCTGTAGAATATTCTATATTTTATATTTGTATATGATTAGATACATCTTAAATATGTCTTCACAGAACAAAATAGAAGTGATACTGTATTTCTTATCCAATCACTGCAGAAGTATTAGGTCACTTGTTTAAAATATATGTGTGGATTCTTTTGTCTATCTATAAAAGTATCCTCTGCAAAACAGAACAACATTGTTTCATTTCCAATCCTGTTGCGCTTATTCTACTTTTTTTCTTTTTCTTTTCTTTTTTTTTTTTTTTGCTTTGTAAAATTTTTATTGAAGTATTCTTAATATACAATGTGATTCACAATTTTTTAAAGTTATCTGTTATAGTTATTATAAGATATTGACTGTATATCTGTGCTGTACAATATGTCCTTGTAACTTACTTGTTGTATACATAGTCATTTGTACCTTTTAATCCCCTATCCTTTTTGGTTCTAAAATAGCATTTCTCATTCCTATAATTCATTCTACCCACAGATTTTGCCCCTTGTTTATTCTGAGACTCTTCCTTCTGTTCCTTGCTTTGAAAAAAAAAATTAATTAGTTTATTTTAATTGGAGGCTGATTACTTTACGACATGTAGTGGTTTTTGTCATACATTGACACGAATCAGCCATGGATGTACATGTGTTCCCCATCCTCAGTGTCATCCTGGTGCTCCAGCCCTGATACCCTGTCTCATGCATTGCATCCCACCCTCGCCTTCTCTCACAGAGTCCAAAAATCTGTTCTTTACATCTGTATCTCTTTTATTGTCTTACATATAGTGTCACTGTTACCATCTTTCTAAATGCCATATATATGCATTAATATACTGTATTGGTGTTTTTCTTTCTGATTTACTTCACTATGTATAATAGGCTCCAGTTTCATCCAACTCATTTGAACTGATTCAAATGCATTCTTTTTAATAGCTGAGTAATATTCCGTTAGACAAATGTACCTCAGCTTTCTTATCCATTCATTTGCTGATGGACATCTAGGTTGCTACCGTGTTCTAGCTATTGTAAACAGCGCTACAATGAACATTGGGGTACACGTGTGTCTTTCAATTCTGTTTTCCTTGGTGTGTATGCCCAGCAGCAGTGGGATTGCTGGGTCATATAGGAGTTCTATTTTCAGATTTTTAAGGAATCTCCACACTGTTCTCCATAGTGGCTGTACTAGTTTGCATTCCCACCAACAGTGTAAGAGGGTTCCCTTTTCTCCACACCCTCTCCAGAATTCATTGTTTGTAGACATTTTGACAGGAGCCATTCTGACTGGTGTGAGATGGTACCTCTTTGTTGTTTTGATTTGCATTTCTCTGATAATGAGTGATGTTGAGCATGTTAGCCATATGTATGTCTTCTTGGAGAAATGTCTGTTTAGTTCTTTGGCCCATTTTTTTTTATTGGGTCATTTATTTTTCTGGTATTGAGCTGCATGAGCTACTTGCATATTTTTGAGATTAATTCTTTGTCAGTTGGTTCATTTGCTATTAATCGCTCCCATTTTGAAGGCTGTCTTTTCACCTAGTTTATGATTTCTTTTGTTGTGTAAATGCTTTTAAGTTTAATTAGGTCTCATTTGTTCATTTTTGCTATTATTTTCATTACTCTTGGAGTTGGGTCATAGAGGATCCTGGTGTGATTTATGTCAGAGAGTGTTTTGCCTATATTTTCCTCTAGGAGTTTTATAGTTTCTGGTCTTACATTTATATCTTTAATCCATTTTGAGTTTATTTTTTGTGCGTGGTGTTAGAAAGTGCTCTAGTTTCATTCTTTTACAAGTGGTTGACCAGTTTTCCCAGCACCACTTGTTAAAGAGCTTGTCTTTCCTCCATTGTATATTCTTGCATCCTTTGTCAAAAATAATGTGTCCATAGGTGAATGGATTTGTCTCTGGGCTTTCTATTTTGCTCCATTGATCTATATGTCTGTCTTTATGCCAGTACCTTACTGTCTTGATGACTGTAGCTTTGTAGTATAGTCTGAAGTCAGGCAAGTTGATTCCTTCAGTTCCATTCTTCTTTCTCAAGATTGCTTTGGCTATTCAAGGTTTTCTGTATTTCCATGCAAATTGTGAAGCTATTTGTTCTAGTTCTCTGAAAAATACCATTGGTAGCTTGGTAGGGATTCTATTGCATCTATAGTTTACTTTGAGTAATACACTCATTTTTGGTATATTGATTCTTCCAATCCATGAACATGGTATGTTTCTCCATTTATTTGTTTCATCTTTGATTTCTTTCATCGGTGTATTATAGCTATCTCTATATAGGTCTTCTGTTTCTTTTCTTTTTTTTTTTTTTTTTTAGGCTTCAGAAAGTGTTTATTACTGAGAGATGCACCCCTCCCCCAGATCCTGTGTGTTCACTTTTCTCCATTGTTATCTCTCTTTCTTTCTTTCTTTCTTTTTTTTTTTTTTTAATATTATTTTATTAGTTGGAAGCCAATCACTTTACAATATTTCAGTGGGTTTTGTCTGTTTCTTTAGGTAGATTTATTTCTAAGTCTTTTACTCTTTTCATTGCAATGGTGAATTGAATTGTTTCCTTAATTTCTCTTTCCGTTTTCTCAGTGTTAGTGTAGAGAAATGTAAGGGATTTCTCTGTGTTAATTTTATATCCTGAAACTTTTTATATCCTGAAACTAAAGCTAATCATTGGTTAGCTTTAGTAATTTTCTGGTGGTGTCGTTAGGTTTTTGATGTGGAGGATCATGTCATCTGCAAAGAATGAGAGTTTTACTTCTTCTTTTCCAATCTGGATTCTTTTTATTCCTTTTTCTTCTCTGATGGCTGTGGTTAAAACTTCCAAAGCGATGCTGAATAGTAGTGGTGAGAGTGGACACCCTTGTCTTATTCCTGACTTTAGGGAAAATGGTTTCAATTTTTCACCGTGGAGGAAAATATTTGCTCTGGGTTTATCATATATGGTTTTTATTATGTTGAGGTATGCTTCTTCTATGCCTGCTTTTGGGAGGGTTTTCTTTTCTCATCAATGGATGTTGAATTTTGTCAAAGGCTTTCTCTGCATCTATTGAGATAATCATATGATTTTGATCATTCAGTTTGTTAATGTGGTGTATCACATTGATTGATTTGCAAATATTGAAGAATCCTTGCATCCCTGGGATAAAGCCCACTTGGTCTTTTTAATATGTTGTTGGATTCAGTTTGATGGAATTCTGTTGAGGATTTTTGCATCTATGTTCATCAGTGATATTGGCCTGTAGTTTTCTTTTTTGTGTGTGTGGCATCTTTGTCAGGTTTAGTATTAGGGTGATGGTGGCCTCATAGAATAAGTTTGACAGCTTAACTTCTTCTGCAAGTTTGTGGAAGAATTTGAGTAGGATAGGTGTTAGCTGTTCTCCAAATTTTTCGTAGAATCCAGCTGTGAAGTCATCTGGTCCTAGGCTCTTGTTTGTTGGAAAATTTTTAATTACAGTTTCAATTTCCATGCTTGTGATGGGTCTGTTATGATTTTTTATTTCCTCCTGGTTCAGTTTTGGAAGGTTATACTTTTCTAAGCATTTTTCCATTTCTTCCAAGATTTCCATATTATTGGCATGTAGTTGCTCATAGTATTCTTTTATGATCCTTTGTATTTCTGTGTTTTCTGTTGTGATTTCTCCATTTTCATTTCTAATTGTGTTGATTTTACTCTTCTCCCTTTGTTTCTTGATGAGTCTGGCTAATGGTTTGTCAATTTTATTTATCTTCTCAAAGAACCAGCTTTTAGTTTTGTTGATTTTTTGCTATGGTCTCCTTTGTTTCTCTTTCATTTCTTTCTGCCCTAATTTTTATGATTTCTTTCCTTCTACTAACTCTGGGGTTCTTCATTTCTTCTTTTTCTATTTGCTTTAGTTAAGTTATTTATTTGATTCTTCTTTTTTTTCTTGAGGTAAGCTTGTATTGCTATGAATCTTCCCCTCAGCACTGTTTTAACTGAATCCTATAGGTTTTCGGTTGTCGAGTTTTCATTTTCATTAATTTTTAGGCATATTTTGATTTATTTTTTCATTTCTTCTGTGATTTTCTGGTTATTCAGAAGCATGTTGTTTAGTCTCCATATGTTTGTATTTTTAATAGTTGTTCCCTCCCCCCCTCATAGTTGACATTTAATCTTACAGCATTGTGATCAGAAAAGATGCTTGAAATGATTTCATTTTTTTTTTTTTTTTAATTTACCAAGGCCAGTTTTATGGCCCAGGATGTGACCTGTTCTGGAGAAGGTTCTGTGTGCACTTGAGAAATAGGTAAAATTCATTGTTTGGGGATGAAATGCCCTATAGATATCAATTAGATCTAAATGGTCCATTGTATCAGTTAAAATTTGTGTTTCCTTGCTAATTTTCTGTTTAGTTGATCTATCCACAGGTGTGAGTGGGATATTAAAGCTTCCCACTATTATTGTGTTACTGTTAATTTCCCCTTTTATACTCGTTAGCATTTGCCTTACATATTACAGTGCTCCTATGTTGGGTGCATATATATTTTTAATTGTTATATCTTCTTCTTGGATTGATCCTTTGATCATTATGTAATGTCCTTCTTTGTCTCTCTTCACATCCTTTATTTTAAAGTCTATTTTATCTGATATGAGTATTGCGACTCCTGCTTTCTTTTGGTCTCTGTTTGCATGAAATATTTTTTCCAGCCCTTCACTTTTAGTCTGTATGTGTCCCTTATTTTGAGGTGGGTCTCTTGTAGACAGCATATGTAGGGGTCTTGCTTTTGTATCCATTCAGCCAGTCTTTGTCTTTTGGTTGGGGCATTCAAACCATTTACATTTAAGGTAATTATTGATAAGTATGGTCCCGTTGCCACTTACTTTGTTGTTTTGGGTTCGAGTTTATACAACCTTTCTGTGTTTCCTGTCTAGAGAAGATCCTTTAGCATTTGTTGAAGAGCTGGTTTGGTGATGCTGAATTCTGTCAGCCTTTGCTTGTCTGTAAAGCTTTTGATTTCTCCTTCATATTTGAAAGAGATCCTTGCTGGGTATAGTAATCTGGGTTGTAAGTTTTTCTCTTTCATCACTTTGTCAAAAATCACATGCTAAGAAGAGACAAAACAGAAATTTCATTCTATGTATTTGAGCTCAATTTAAAAATAATTCATTCATTTGAAAAATATTGACTGTTTAATATGCAATAGTCCATGCAATATACAAGTTTACAATTTTGAACACACAAACCCACAGTCATTGTCCTATTAAACCTAGAGTCTATAAGTAATGTCAGTTCAGTTCAGTCACTCAGATGTGTCTGGCTCTTTGTGACCCCATGGACTGCAGTACGCCAGGCCTCCCTGTCCATCACCAACTCCTGAAGTTTACCCAAACTCATGTCCATTGAGTCGGTGATGCCATTCAGCCATCTCATCCTCTGTCGTCCGCTTCTCCCCTTGTCTTCAATCTTTCCCAGCATCAGGGTCTTTTCAAATGAGTCAGTTCCTCTAATCAGGTGGCCAAATACTGGAGTTTCAGCTTCAGCATCAGTCCTTCCAATGAACACCCAGGACTGATCTCCTTTAGGATGCACTCATTGGATCTCTTTGCAGTCCAAGGGACTCTCAAGAGTCTTCTCCAAAACCACAGTTCAAAAGCATCAATTCTTCAGCTCTCAGCTTTCTTTATAGTTCAACTCTCACATCCATACATGACTACTGGAAAAACCATAGCCTTGACTGGACGGACCTTTGTTGACAAAGTAACGTTTCTGCTTTTTAATATGCTGTCTATGTAGGTCATAACTTTCCTTCCTAGGAGTAAGCAACTTTTAATTTCATGGTGGCAGTCACAATCTGGAGTTATTTTGGAGCCAAGAAAAATAAAGTCAGCCACTGTTTCCACTGTGGTCTTGTGGTAGGAGGCAAAGCCCAGGTATCATTAGAAACCATTGTATGGCTTTGCTTCCCCCTATTCTGAGTTGAGTTATCCAATATCCTCCTGATCCTCAGTTCTTCAGACTTCAACTGTGGCTTACTTCTTTGACTATCAGTGACTTACACCATTAACCCTACTTTTACCAGGAAATAATCTGCCCCCTATAAGTTATAGCCTTTCAACTGTCTGCTCCCTTTACTGATTCTGGACTCATTTGACATCTAATCCATCCCACCGTTGCCTATCTCTATGTTCTGAGCCCACTCAAGGCTATTATTTTCATGCTTATCCATAACAGATCCCAACTATTACTGATTGAATTTTGTCCTGAGTTAAGTTCTTTGATTATTCTCTGTCCTCACAGTCAACCAGACAAGTATCACCCCAAATAGCCTGACATTACCATGTCTTTTGTTTCTTTTTGCTCCCCATCTAAGGCTTCTGTTAACATAGCTATGATTACTAGATCCATCACAATTTCATGCTATGCAACTTCGGCAAGAATTTTAGGAATACTTGGCAATGTTTTCTTCATCTCTAATTGACTCATTATAATTTTTCTCTTAACAGCTGTTCAAAATATTCTCCACTGCTTTCATATCCCAAACCTACTTCTACATAACAATCTGGGTAAATGTTCTAGCTTCTGGTTTGCTATGAAGATAGATGGCATTCTGCAATCTACCATCTGTATAATGCTTCTATAATTAAAAAGTGAATTTATCATATCATCCCCATTGTCATTATCTGGCTCCAGTTGACACCTTTAGACACTTATATAGTCTACTGACTTCTGTTTCATACTCCACCCCCCATTTCTCTGTTTATCCCATATAGCCATGCTTTCTTACACTTACTGATCTGTTTCCTCCACTTAACATTGCCTGTGCTCTTTTCTCCACTCATCTCTCTCTGGGACACTTTATACACCTTAGCTCCAGCATCGCTTCCTTTGGACTCCTTCCCCAAGCTTGTTTAGATGCAGCTTCTCATAATACCAGCTCTTTTGTTCCATCTTGAAAGTATACTTATTTCACTTGCCAATGTTCAAAGCAATTTGAAACCAAGACTGGTTTCCTTTTCCTAACTTATTTTTCAAGTCTGTTTTACTGCCTAACGTACAATAAATGACCAGTAGATTTTTACTGAATATCTTTAAACTGAACTTTATTGATCTGCTAAGTCACTTCAGTCATGTCCGACTCTGTGCGACTCCATAGATGGTAGTACACCAGGCTCCTCTGTCCCTGGGATTCTCCAGACAAGAACACTAGAGTGGGTTGCCACCTCCTTCTCCAATGCATGAAAGTGAAAGTGAAGTCGCTCAGTCGTGTCCGACTCTTAGCGACCCCATGGACTGCAGCCTACCAGGCTCCTCCCTCCGTGGGGTTTTCCAGGCAAGAGTACTGGAGTGGGGTGCCATTGCCTTTTCTGGAACTTTATTGATAGTAACCTCTAAATGTCTTGATAGTGTTATAAAGAACCCTTTTGTATTTCTCATTATGTTTCTCTTCTCCTTTCTTTTATATCAACTTCATCTCTGTTCCCTGGCCCTTTATTCCTTGGTCTCTTATTATATAAATGGAAAATTCCTGTTCATTGTGATAGTCTGCAAATTGCTTTTGCTTCAATCTTCTACCATCTCCATGTAATCACATAATATGCCATCTATTTAGATTCATTGTCCACTTCCATTTCATATTAAGATAAACTATTTTCTTAACATTGCTTCTTGGTCACACCATCTTTCCTGTGCTATTTCTTCAGATATATATATATTTTTTTTTTCCCTAAAATTTCAGCTTTTCCTTTTTCTCTTTCTCCATCTCTAAGCTGATGTTCAGCTGATGACAGTCTCTCTTCTGTCATCCTCATTCTAATGGAATTATTTTTCTTATTTTCAATTCAAAATCCTCTTCTCAGTCATTCTCAAGTTATTTCTCAACAGTCTATGAAAATACAAATAAGTGTTCCTTAACTAAAAACTGCTCCACCCCGCCTTTAAGATGAGCCACACACTGAGGTATTTTCATGTCTCTTCCTCCATGGTCTGCATTTTTAGTCATCGGGTTCACCACCTCGTGAGCATCTCAACTTAGATGTTGTATCAGCAACTAATTTAAAGTATTTCGGTCTCCCTGGATCATCTGAAAATGCAACTTCTGAGATATCTTGATTAATAGATTATATATGGTTGCCACTAAATTCGAACTGTGTGTAGATTGACTATATTGTGGGTCACTGGCTACTCAATTTCTCAGTCACTGTGCAGTCTTACAACTCTGTCCCAATCTCTTCATTACTTCTAAACTCAGTCTTTCAAATACAAAGGTACTCCTCCAGAAAATACAGGGTCAAGCTCCTACAAATTTCTGGCCACAGCATTTTTCTCAACTGATCAATACATAGCCTTATTTTTTGTGTTCCTGTTTATAGACACCTTATTTCATGTATTGCAGATGCATGAACATTGGACTTACAGCCAGCAGCACTACAACCCATGCGTAACAAACCTTATCTAGTACAGAAAAGGCACGTTGCAGCCTTCTTCCTAGGTGCAATAGACAGTTCTTCGGCATTATGCTTGAGGGCTGTTTCAAACAATGAAGTTATCAATAACAACACAAAAATGCAAAAAAACACAAAAAACAAAAACACACCTGGCACTAAATAAACCACAAGAAGAACACTATAGTTTGAGGGTTGGAAGTTGAGACAAGAAAGCAGAGTGGCTCCTTGTTCAGCCCCATTGGGTAACTCATATTTGCTCTGCTGCTCGCAAAAGACTGTGAAATCACCATAGCTACTTATATTGGAGTTATACATATATTGTATCAAGTGGGTGTGTATATACATGCAGAATCCCTGAACATTTTTTTCTACATGTAAAATGAATAACCAAAAAGTGCCTACTGTACAGAATAGGGAACTATACTCAATATTTTGTAATAGCATATGATAATAGGGAACTATACTCAATATTTTGTAATAGCATATATGAAAAATAATATAAAAAAGAATATAAAAATAATATAAAAGAGAATATACATATATGTATGATTACATATATACATACATTTTATGTTCTTTTCCATCAATATGTATATGTATGTATAACTAAATCACTGTGCTGCATACTTAAAACTCAGACAACATTGTCAATCAACTATACTTCAATAAACAGCAAACACAAAAACAAACAAACAAACAAGAATCCTGAAGAATGAGGATGGACTGTTTGTGCAATTCTCTTGCTTCACCTCCTGGATTTCTGCTTGGCTATTTAAACTCACTTTGCAGAAAAGTGACCCAGATCTTCCTCAGTATGATCTCTTCTTTCCTTGGCTAATTCTCATATAGCAACATTACCTCCAGCCAAATACTGCTTTTTGCTCCTGCCAACTTCAACTTTCTCCCATCCCTGTGTTTTAATGATTTAAATACCCTTTAAGTCATCAAGGTTAGAAGCTAAAATTACATCATTCAATATGTATGTCTATTGTTTCTTATTTAATTCATTCTTATATTTGCCATCAGCTTTATTTTCATAAAACAGGTCAACTATTCTCTATGTTCCAATAGCTTCCAATTTTTTAAAATATACACTTATGCATACCACCAAATCCTAAACTACTTTTTGAATTAATTACATATACATACCATAAAGTATTTTATGCTGAAAATATGTCATAAATCTCTTTATGAGATTTATATCATTAGAGTTATTATTTATTAATAACTCTGCACAAATGTGGCCATTATCCTGATTTTTACCATCAGAAGACAGTTTTACTATTTTAGATGATTTATATAAATGAAAATCATATAGTATAACAGTTTTGCACCTAGTTTTTCTATTCTACCATGATATAACAGAGAATGAAAGGATTTTATTCATATGCATTGCCATTAGTTATTTACTGATTCAATTATTAATGGAAATATGGCCATTTTTAGTTTGTATATGTAAGTAGTGATGCTTTATCATGTTTTTTTTATTTGCCTTTTGGTGAACATATGCACATATTTTTGTTGTACCTGCCAGTGGTAGCCCTGCCTCAAAAACCTTTATTCTACTCTAGTGGATAATTTCAAATAATATTCTGGAGTTGTTCCAATTTGCAATCTCTCCACTAGCTTTTGTGTATTACAGACCAACATTTGTCATTGTCTCTCTCTTTCAATTTAATAATTCTACTTCATGCATAGTGATATATAATAGTGTTCTACTTTTTATTTCCTTGAGGAGTAATGGTCTTGAGGATCTTCCTATATGTATTCTGGCAATTTGGACAGATATATGAATAAAGACATGAAAATATCTAAAATTATAGGTTGTTATTATTCTAGTATGGTGGGACCAATATCAGGAGATGATGACTCTTGAAAAGATAGTGTGTTACTCACAGATCCCAAAAGAGAAAGGCATTTCATACCATTCAGAGCAACATAATTGGCTTAGTTACCAACTATGAAGACTGGCTAGTTTGCATAATGTTCCTGGACTCTGGGGCACAGAGGCCACCGCTAGGCATGTGGTGGCTGGCCCCAGGTTGATTAGGGCAGAGGGAATGGTGTGTGGGCTCTGCATTTGTTGGTTTGTATATGAGAAGTGTGGTGATAGGTAAATTGTTTACTATCTCTTATATTTCACCAACATGGTAGATGCAGCCTTCCCAGGGTCAACAATTCCCAGATTTAAGTCTCAGAAATATGGAAAATAAAAAAGACACACTTGATGATACATGAAGTTGTTTAAGGTTTCCATTAGAATTTCCATTGCATTGTTTTATTTAGGTTGCTTTTATTCAAGAAATCAGTCTCTTGTGGTCACTCTATATCTGGTTTTCACTTTCTTAATGTTTTATTTTTCTTTTTTCTTAAATTGTATTTTTATTGAAGTACAGTTGTCTTACAACACTGTGTTAGATTCAGGTGTACGGGAAAGTGAATTCTTTTTCTGATCCTTTACCTTTATCAGTCAGTTCAGTTCAGCTGCTCATTTATGTCCTACTCTTTGTGACCCCATGGACTGGAGCACACCAGACTTCCCTGTCCATCGCCAACTCCTGGAGTTTACACAAACTCATGTCCATTGAGTCGGTGATGCCATCCAACCATCTCATCCTCTGTCATCCCATTCTCCTCCTGCCTTCAATCATTCCCAGCATCAGGGTCTTCTCAAATGAGTCACTTCTTCACATCAGGTAGCCAAAGTATTGGAGTTTAAGCTTCAGACATTGAGTATATTTTCCTGTGCTATACAGTAGGTTCTTGTTGATTATCCATTTTATATATAGCAGTGTGTATGTGTTAATCCCAATCTCCTGATTTAACCTTCCCTCCTTCCCCTTTGGTAACCATAAGCTTATTTTATATGTCTGTGGTCCATGGTAAATAGATGGGAAACAGTGGAAACCATGACAGACTTTACTTTTTTGAGGGGAGGGGGTCCAAAATCACTGCAGATGGTGACTGCAGTCATGAAATTGAAAGACGCTTGCACCTTGGAAGAAAAGCTATGACCAACCTAGACAGCATATTAAAAAGCAGAGACAATACTTTGCTGACAAATGTCCATCCAGTCAAAGCTATGGTTTTTCCAGTAGTCATGTATGGATGAGAGAGTTGAATTAGAAAGAAAGCTGAGCACTGAAGAATTGATGCTTTTGAACTGTGGTGTTGGAGAAAACTCTTGAGAGTTTTTATACTGCAAGGAGATCAAACCAGTCAATCCTGAAGGAAATCAGTCCTGAATATTCATTGCAAGGACTGATTCTGAAGCTGAAATTCCAATACTTTGGCCACCTGATGCAAAGAACTTAGTCATTGGAAAAGACCCTGATGCTGGGAAAGATTGAAGGCAAAAGGAGAAGGGAACAACAGAGGATGAGAAGGTTGGATGGCACCACTGACTCAATGGACATGAGTTTGTGCAAGCTCCGGCAGTCAATGATAGATAGGGAGGCCTGGTCTGCTGCAGTCCATGGGGTCACAAAGAGTCGGACATGACTGAGGGCCTGAACTGACTGGGACTATTTCTGTTTTGTATGTAAGTTTACTTTTATCATCTTTTTAGATTCCATATAAGAAATATTATATGATATTTGTCTTTCTCTATCTGAATTTCTTCATTTAGTATGATCTCCAAGTTCATCCATACTGCTGCAAATATCATTATTTTATTCTTTTTTATGACTTACTATGATTTTATGATCACGACCGTTGTTCCTTCCTGTTATTAAGTGGAATCCCATAGTGTGGACAGAAGACAATTTGCTCATCTGTTCTCCAGCTAAGGAAAAATTGGATTGTTGCCACTTTGTGATGATTACTAATAAAAGTTATGTGAATCTGAATAAGGATTTTTTTTTTTAAGACTCCAGTTTCTCTACTCACTTAGCATATACATAAGAGTGATTACTGAGTCATTTGGTAAAGGTATGTTTAGCTTTATAGAACCTGCAAGAATCTATTTCAAAAAGCCTATGTGATGTTTCATTTCCACAACAATTCTGTGAGTATACCCCAATTCCTCTCCCATTTGTGTGGTGCTGGGGTCAAGCGTCTCAGCTTTACTTATGGTAAAACAACACATGACTTCTGGGCTTGCCTTAGACTTTCAGCTGCTTTTCTCATGTTTGCTCACTTGGTGAGGATATTTTCAACCTATGGTTTTTTGTGTAATTATATATGTGAAAGTAAACTCTGTGCCTTAAAATTTCCTTTAGCATCTATGTCATATTTTGTTTATACTCTCCTCACTGAACTAATGTCCTATTCTCTGGAAAGCTTTGTGTGATACAGTGTTGCTTCTTCCATATGTATTTGGAGGATTTTTACTGAAAAGATATTTATGCTGGAATCTTAGTTTATGGGACTATTTGTAAGACATGATCTCATTGTTTTGTGCCTTATAATATTTCTTTTGATATTATTTATCTATTTTTCTATCATTTCTTTGAAAAGAAAGTTTATGTATTTTACTTCTGGTTGGTTTTTATACTGTGTATTTTTATAATTTACCAAAATCTTTGTACCTTATTAAAAGGTATTCACAATGATGTGTGTGTGTGTCTGTGTGTATTTCGATTATTGTGTTTGGATTTTATAGAGTTCTTTATTTTCTTGGTTTGTGTATTTCAAGTTGGTAAAATTCTCAAGTGTTACAGCTTTAAATTTTGCATCTTCCTAATTCTTAGATGACACCACCCTTATGGCAGAAAGTGAAGAAGAACTAAAGAGCCTCTTGATGAAAGTAAAAGAGGAAAGTGACTTAAAATTTGGCTTAAAGCTCAACATTCAAAAAATTAAGATCATGGCTTCTGGTCCCATTACTTCATGGCAAATAGATGGGTAAACAGTGGCTGACTTTATTTTTCTGGGTTCCAAAATCACTGCAGATGGTGATTGCAACCATGAAATTAAAAGACACTTATTCCTAGGAAGGAAAGTTATGACCAACCTAGACAGCATATTAAAAAGCAGAGACACTACTTTGTCATCAGAGGTCCATCTAGTCAATGCTATGGTTTTTCCAGTGGTCACGTATGGATGTGAGAGTTGGACTATAAAGAAAGCTGCAAGGAGATCCAACCAGTCCATCCTAAAGGAGATCAGTCCTGGATGTTCATTGGAAGGACTGATGTTGAAGCTGAAACTCCAATACTCTGGCCACCTGATGCAAATAGCTGACTCATTGGAAAAGACCCTGATGCTGGGAAAGATTGAGGGCAGGAGGAGAAGGGAATGAAAGAGGATGAAATGGTTGGATGGCATCATTGACTCAATGGACATGGGTTTGGGTAGACTCTGGGAGTTGGTGATGGACAGGGAGGCCTGGCAGGCTGAGGTTCATGGGGTCGCAAAGAGTTGGACATGACTAAGCGACTGAGCTGAACTGAATTCTCCCTCATCTTTCTTTCTTCACATCTAGTAACATGTCCCATATAATTTTAACATTCTTACAAGCTCATGCAAACCTTCTGTTTTCTACATATATAAATCTGGATATTTTGTACTTGCCTGTTTTCTGATTCACTACTACATACTCTTTTTTTTTTTTTTTTTCTTAAGTTTACTTCAATCCTATCTATAATCTCTCTCTTTTACCTTACTAAATATTATTCAGCATTGTTGTCTTTTGTCTGTTGACTCTTATGTACATGAAACAAAATAATTAGTTTACCTCTTAGTTTTAAGCCTTTTGGTCTTAATCTTTGTATGCCTGATTTCTTTTTAAAGTAGAAAAGTAGATATCATGTTCTTGTATAAAATTTGAACGAAACCAGAAATCATTTATAAACTGAAGAGGCTCTTGATAAATTATTTCACCAGACACACTTTACCTGTCCTCTCCCTGGTAGAAAGAGTAGGGTAGATAGAGCTGAATAAAGGTTGTGTTGCACTTTGGGCAATTTATTTATTTTTTCCCTGTGTGTCCTCTGCTCTGTTATTTAACTTCCTACAATTCCCAACTGAGAACTTGGGAGATTCCCTGTCCCACCACCACTTCTCTGAGTCCTGAACACTAATTCCTGTTCCTTGGCACTCTGAGGCTATTAAATATTTCAACTTGCTCTTTATATAGATTTTCTCTCTTGCTCTTTAGTATCCCATCCATTCGGTTTTAAATTTTGGCAAATAACAACTGAGAATTAGGCTAATTTCTTTGTCTTCCCTATCTAAAATGACTAAACTTTTCTCCCCAGTCCCACAGTTCTGTCAAATTTTTCTGTGTTCTTTTGTCTCATAATGGTGACCTGCACCTTTTTGCTTGGAAGTTGTATGCCTACAACTGGAAAATATACTGAATAAAAATGGCTACAAAATATTAGCTCATCTCTCTTCTTTTCTCCTCAGGGATCTCAGGTCCCCAAGACTTTGTAACTTCAGCCTCCCTGGACCACCTCTAAATGTATGCTTATATTCTTTACATTTTTATGTTTATTCTTCATGTTTTTCTTCTTGATGGGCATTGGGCTGTCACTAACTAATCCTTTTCAGCCATGAATGGATATCCTCATGTGTTTCCCCAGTAACTCTGTGTCTTTGCTTCAGCAGCTTGCCTACCCTTTGATGTCTATATCTAATTTTCTTCTGATGGAACAGTGAATTTTCATAATACCTCGGTGGGGATCTTCATGACTTTCCACATTTAGACATGACTTTTCCTCCTTTTGTGCTTTTGTATTTTGTACAATATCTTGACCTAGAGGAAGCACAATTAGAGCCATCAGTTTCTCCTTTCTTTCAACTTTACATAGTTATATTACTTTTCTTGATGGTGACATCTATATACCTATTGACAGAGCAAGAGTAAAATATGCACTTGTTTCATACAAATCAACTGAGTGACATTAAATGTAACAACAAAGAAAATTTAAAAAAAAAAACCATTATTTGAGAGCATCCAAGAATACCTCTTTTCAGTAGGAAAACTGTATTAAAATGATTGCTTTAACAAAAATATGAAGTATGATATTCTGCTGAAATGTAAATTTGTCTCTGTAGAATAACAAATTAAAATTCATATTTGCTTTATTTCTTTTCTTAGATGAAATTATCAGTTTTTTATAGTATTTTTTTTTCTAGAAAGAGAGAATTTCTCAAAGCAGTCATATATAAACTTAAGAATGAAGGGAGACTGATTGTATTGTTTACTTTCTATGCCTACCTGATACTTCTTTTCCTGAAATCCCTTCCTGATGCTATCATGTTGAGATAAATATCTTTTCTCTGTGCTCTGTTGTCATTCCATTACCTCTCATATGTCACTAAAAACCATGTGTCTTCAAATAGGAGACACATCTTTTCAAGCTAGAGGTGATGTCTTACCCATGTCAAGTTCCCAGTGCAAGGCTCTCCCGGTACACGCATGTTCAATGCTTTGACAAGGATAGACTGAAGCCCTTGCCTTGTGAGTGTTTACAGAATCCAAAGCACTGCTTTCACTACTGAACAGAAATAAACAAACACAAATCCCCTGTTTTCTGGGAGATGAAACTGATGAAACATATGAGCAATAAAAATAAATATATAGTAATGTAAAGAGAAGGAAACACTTCCAGAAAATAAAAGTACAAGATGTCAAAACTGGTATTATTTTTGCACAAGCCTGAGTGAGTTGGTTAAAATGGACTAACAAGAAAGGCAGGTTATATATGTATACTAATTATTGTATATAAGCATATATCTATATTTTTACATGTAACCATGAATTCACACTGAAGTCTCAAAATTTAATCCATTATCACAAAGATTATCATACGTTCCTTCTTTGGTCATGTTTAATTCCCACTAAAAGAGGGAGAAATCTGGTTCGTGTCACCAGGCGTCCATTTATTTAAAGGTCTAATTCCAGTGTACATGCAAAGCAACATATTGTTAACTTGGACCAGCTTGGAAGCAACCTCTACTACTTTTGTGTAGTTCTTTTAGTCTTACAGATTCTACTTTCTTCCAGCATTAATCAGGCCAACGTATTTTTTTCCACTTTCTTCAGTGAGGCTTTTTCACACACCAGTAACTGTTTTTTTCATACTACATAGTCCATCCTAGAATTTCCCACGTTTAAGAACTATATTTAGATTATATACATTTTAATTATATTCATCGAAGTGCACACTTTGTGCTGTGGTTCTTGACTGTTATGGCACCATAATAGTCTCCACTGTTATGGCATCATAGAGTATAGTGTCACCACCAGAAAATGTGCCCTATGATCCACTTGATCATTCTTCCTTTTCTCTCCCTTGATCTCTGACTGCTACTGATACTTGTATTGTCTCCAGTTTTGCCCTTTTCAGAATGTCCCTCTAGAGGAAAGCTCTCTCCTCTTTACTATATGGCTTATTTCAAGATTTTCTCTTTGTTTTTATTTCCCCCCTTGAAGTTTGAATATGATACAGCTAGACGTAGACCTTTTGGTATCTATCCTGCTTTGTTTCTCTAAGCCACCTAGATCTATGGTTTGGTGTTTGACATTTATTTTAGAAAATTTCTCAGTCATTATTAATTCAAATATTTCTTCTGCTACTTTTTTCTCTTTATTATTCCTATTACCAACACATTACGTGTTTTGTAATTATTCTATAGTTCTTCAGTATTCTGTTTTCATATGTTAAATTATAGTCTTTATACTTTAATTTGGGAAGTTTCTGTAGTAATTGTTCAAACTCATCAACTTTTTTCTTGGTTGTGTATGATTTAATAAAATGAGTCCGTTATAGGCATTCTTTATCTCTGTTACTGTGTTTTTTATTTCTAGCATTTATTTTTGTTTACTTCTTAAATGCTTCATCTGTATGCATGCATTACTCATATGCTAGTGCATATTATCTAGTCTTTCTATTAGATCCCTTAATATATTAATCATAATTACTTTAACTTTCAATCAGTCACTTCAGTTCAGTTCAGTCACTCAGTCATGTCCGACTCTTTGAGATCCCATGAATCACAGCATGCCAGGCCTCCCTGTCCATCACCAACTCCCGGAGTTTACTCAAACTCGTGTCCATCCAGTCGGTGATGCAAAATTTATGTTCTGTTAATTCCAAAACTGTGCCATATCTCATTATATATCTGATTCTTGTCTTATCTCTTCATATTGCATTTTTGGGGTTTGTTTTTTCTTCTGTTTTTGCCTTTTAGCATGCCTCACAATTTACATCAGGTAGTAGTAATTGAGGTTTTTCAACTTTTAACATGAAAATTTATGTTAATCTACCTATGAGCTGGCTTATGTTTAAGGTTTGATGTAGCTGTAAGTGCCAAAGACTACACTTCCCTCTAGTTTCATATATTATTCTCTCCCCTAATATGAAATGCATTAGTAGAGTATTTACAGTTAATTGCCTTTCCCCCAGGTCAGATAAAACAGTGGTAAAATAGTTTCTCTTGCAGAGTAGTTTGTTTTTATTAATTCTCTGACAATATTTAAAAAATGGAACATTTCTCCTTTTGCTGCCCAAAATATGAGTGTAGGCTTTCTCCAATGTTTATCATGAAGGCCTTGTGAGAATCCTGCAGGTAAAACCCATGAATATTGAGAAGTCCCTCCCCTCTGCCCAGACTCATGAGAATTTTTATCTCTTATTGAGCTTCTCAAGTGGCACTAGTGGTGAAGAATCCTCCTGCCAGTGCAGGAGACATAAGAGACATGGGTTCCCTCCCTGGATTGGGAAGATCCCTGGGGCAGGAAATGGCAACCCACTTCAGTATCTTTGCCTGAAGAATCTCATGGACAGAGGAGACTGGCAGGCTATGGTACACGGGGCTGCAAAAAGTCAGGCACGACTGAAGTGACTTGCAAGCTCAGTCAATTCAGTCGTGTCTGACTCTTTGTGACCCTACGGACTCTAGCTCCTCTGCCTGTAGGATTAGCAAGCAGTTAATCCACACCCTACCTTCAGTAACTAATCAAAACTGCCATATCAGTGTTCCTACTTTTACTTGCTTAGTGGTAGTAAAAATATTATTGTTGTCATTATTATTACTTTTTATTCTTCTCTGAAATTCTCTGTGTACTTGCCTGCCTCTACAGATTTTGAGGTAGGAGTTTGTCTTTTGATTTCTGATGCATCTTGAAGAGTCACCAATTCATTTCATTTCATCCCATTTCTTGTTTGAGACATCAAATGATGAGCTCTAAGGTCTTTATATGATGGAAATGATCAAAAGTTTCTCCTTCACTTTTGAAGGATAATTCTGTTGACATATAATTCTAGGTTGGTGGTTTTCATATTTTCTTTCAACATTTAAAATAGCTCACTTCACTTACTTCAAACTTGCATGATTTCTGAGAAGAAGTTCACCATCATTCTCACCTTTTTCTCTCTATAGTTGAAGTGTCTGTTTTCCCTCTGGCTTCTGTCAAGATTTTCTATTTGTCTTTTGTTTTCTGTAATTTGGGCACAATATGTCTAGGTGTAGTTTTGGGAGGATTTTATCTTGCTTGTTATACTTTGAGCTTCATGAATATATAATTCAGTATGTGCAGTAACTTTCAAAATTCCTCAACCACTATCACTTCAATTTTTTTTTTCTTTTCTGTTCTCTGTTTCTTCTCTTGGCATTTCTATTCCATGTATAATACACAATTTAAATTCACAGTTCTTAAATGCTATGGAAGTGAAAGTGAAGTCGCTCAGTCGTGTCTGACTCTGCAACCCCATGGGACTGTAGCCTACCAGGCTCCTCAGTCCATGGAATTTTCCAGGCAATAGTACTGGAGTGGGTTTGCATTCCTTCTCCAGGGGATCATCCCAACCCAGGGATTGAGCCCGGGTCTCTCACATTGCAGGCAGACGCTTACTGTCTGAGCCATCAGGGAAGCCCTGGTAGTTAAATGCTATATATTATTATTATTATTATTGATTTTCTCTTTCATTTCTGTTTGAGACATTTCTATTTACCTATCTTTAATTTCATTGATATTTTCCTGTGTCCATGCCCAGTCAACTGAGGCATTAAAGGCATTCTTTAATTCTTATACATTGTCTTTGATTTCTAACATTTCATTTTTTTCATTTTTCGAGCTTCCTTCTCTCCATCCATTAATTTTTGCATGCCTTCTATTTTATCCCTTATAGTATTTATAACTCATAGATATTTCAAATTCTCTGTCTGAAAATTCAAAAATATGTGTTGAATCTGAACCTGTTTCTGATGATTTCTTTGCCTCCTCTTTGAATTATGGTCTTAACTTTCTTGCAAACTTTATAATGTTGAAATAGGTATGATATTTTGGGTAATAGAAACCAAGTTACATAATCTTTAACGTCAGTTTTTATATCCAGCTTTCCTGAGTATGTGCTGAGTTTAATATTTGCCCTAACTGTATGTTTCAAGGGTTCAGATTCCTCTAATGTTCTTGTATTTTGTTGTTGTTTGTTTCCCCTACTGATTTTGAACTTTCTACTTAGTCCTTTGCAGAAAGCTTTTGCTTGTCACAGCTCTTTCTGTAGGAATACCTTGTTATTGTGTAGGAGTTCTATTGGTGTTGCTTCAAGGTACAAGGGAGGGCTATCTTTCTAATTACAATTCAGACTGTGTTTTAGTGGACCTGTGTCTTCAGACTCTGATCTTCATAAGTGGTTGTGAAGTGATACAGCTAGCCCTCCCTCTCACTCTGTTTGGACAACAAGGATAAAGCACTGCACTTAAATAAATGTACTTCCTGTGGGTAGGACAAAGTTCTTATAAAGTCATTTCCCCTGGACAGGAGGCCTTTGTTAAGGAACAGTCAGCAACTTTCAGTGATTGCTCCTCTCTCTGTCCTGCCAGAGACAGGCAGAATCCTTTTCAGAGATTTTCTTTGAAAATCTGAAACAACGTCTGGTGTTTAAATCCACAACATTGTGGAGACCCCCTAGGACTTCTGACTATTGTTCTTTATCTTTTTTCACACAGGTCCTTATTTAGTTCTCAGCAATGCTTCACAATTATCATTTGAGTGTTCCTGAGAGTCTGTAGTTTCATTATCTCATGAAAACAGATTCCACTTGTGATATTCTGGCTTCACTTATAGGATTTGGTGTTGGTATTTTGCCTTATCATTTAGTTACTTGGTCAATCAAAAAAGAGTGGTTAATTTTTTTGTTGCTATTTTGAGGATAGATGAGATGACTTCCAATCTCTGTAAATGTCAAAGATGAGACAAGATGTTTGTCATTTTCGTATTAAAAAGTTTCAAATATTTACTTGCATAATTTAATTTAATGCCATAAAGGATCATTTCTTATTGAAGATTAACTCTTTTTATTTTTGTCCTTACTTCTCTAGTTTTTAAAATAACTATTAATAATAAGGGAGCTTCCCTGGTGGCTCAGACAATAGAGAATTTGCCTGCAGTGCCCTAAGCCTGGGTGCAATCCCTGGGTCGGAAAGATCCCCTGGAGAAGGGAATGGCTATCCACTCCTGTATTCTTGCCTGGCAGGCTACAGTCCATGAGGTCATAAAGAGTCAAACATGACTGAGTGACTCATACACACACACACACACAATAATAATGATTCACATGTGTCATAAGAATGACCTTACATCTCTAATCTCAGTCTTTTGGAATTGTATTTTTCACAGGCTTATTCTTTCAGCCTAATTCTGTCTTAAGTCTTCAAATTTTCTCTAGAACACAAATATCTATAGTTCATCAAAAATCAATTTTCAGTCTTATGTGGACACATTTTCCCCATAGCAATGACTTCCTATTATGAACTGGAATGGAAAAGAATAATTTGTCTTTGTGCTGTTAAACTCTCACATTCTGAATCTAATTGTTTGTGTGCAAAAATTCTGCTTTATGAACTTTACTTCTATCTTTATAGTGTTATTTGAAGGAGGGAGACTTCATGAATTGTTTCTTAATTTGATATGTTTAAATATACCACTACCAGTTGCCAAATAATTTCTGAAAATGCATTATCATTTTGTGCATGTTGTCCTATGGGAGACAAAAGTAAAATAACTGTTCAGTACGTGGCAAAGAAAAGTAAATATAATCCCTTAAATGCAATTGTATAAGATTAACAATCTTGTGTCTGGATTAATTAGCACAGAAACAAGAGAAATAATTTTGTTATATAAAAAAAGTTTTCAAATAATGTAGACTTTAACCATAATTGTTTGATAATAATTTGTTGCTTCTTCCAAATTTAAAATGACAAAAATGACTATATAATAACTCTGCAAAGTTTGCATTCTTAGCTTAAAATGTCCTTGACATAACATATTCTAACCAATATATTTCTAAGTTCATATGATTGCGTTTGCATGTGGAATCCAGATAAATTTACTCCAGATAAAAATCAAAAGGACTCAAGGACATTTCTGCTTTTTTTGTTTTATGCTTTTTGTTTGTTTATTTTCTTGCACTGTATTGCTCAGAATTGGAAGCTTAAAGGTTGTCTATATGAATAAATATGTATCTACATTCTTACTTGTCACCTAGCTTTTGGCTATGCCTATTTGTGGGAACATATCATTAGTGCATCATTAGGAGTTCAGAAAGATTAGCCTTGAGAAAATGTCCCAGAACACCGGTAAGAACCAGTTCAAGAACTTAGAGGTGTGGGTTAGGAATGGAAATAAAAGCACTGCATTTGTAGGGTGGAACAAATTTCATTACATCTTAGACTGCATTTGTATGTTTACACTTGGTTAACTAGAGAATTTGTTAACGATTAGAATAGCGCATTTCAGATATTTAAGTATCTTTGAATGTCTCATTTGGATTGCACAAACATCTGGTCTTGAAAAGAGTTAATATATTATTCTTTGTATGCAATTACCTTCTTTCTTTTTCTCTGGTCTAAAGAAAAGCATCTACTTCTGCTTTATTGACTATGCCAAAGCCTTTGACTTTGTGGATCACAACAAACTGTGGAAAATTCTTCAAAAGATGGGAATACCAGACCACCTTACCTGCCTCCTGAGAAATCTGCATGCGGGGCAAGAAGAAACAATTAGAACTGGACATTTAACAATGGACTGCTTCCAAATTGGGGAAGGAGTACATCAAGGCTGTATATTGTCACCCTGCTCATCTAACTTATATGCAGAGTACCTCATACGAAATGCCAGGCTGGATGAAGCACAAGTTAGAATCAAGATTGCCAGGAGAATTATCAATAATCTCAGATATGCAGATGAAATCACCTTTATGGCAGAAAGTGAAGAGGAACTGAGAGCCTCTTGATGATGAACGTGAAAGACAAGAGTGAGAAAGTTGGCTTGAAACTCAGCATTTAAAAGCTAAGATCATGGCAACTGGCCCCATCACTTCATGCAAATAAATGGAGAAACAATGGAAACAGTTAAAGACTTTATTTTGGGGGGCTCCAAAATCACTGCAGATGTCGACTGTAGCCATGAAATTAAAAGATACTTGCTCCTTGGAAGAAAAGCTATGATCAACTTAGACAACATATTAAAAAGCAGAGATATTACTTTGCCGAAAAAAGGTCCATCTAGTCAAAGCTAAGGTTTTTCCAGGAGTCATGTATGGATGTGAGAGCCGGACTATAAAGAAATCTGAGCGCCAAGAACTGATGCTTTTGAATTGTGGTGTTGAGGAAGTCTCTTGAGGGTCCCATGGGAAGACTCTTGAGGGTCCCATGGACTTCAAGGAGATGAAACCTGTCAAACCTAAGGGAAATCTGTCCTGAATATTCATTGGAAGGACTGATGCTGAAGCTGAAACTCCAATACTTTGGTCACCTGATGTGAATGACTGATTTATTGGAAAAGACCCTGATGCTGGGAAAGATGGAAGGTAGGAGGTGAAGGGGATGGCAGAGGATGAGATGGTTGGATGGCATCACTGACTCAATGGAATGAGTTTGAGCAAGCTCCAGGAATTGGAGATGGACAAGGAAGCCTGGCATGCTACAGTGTATGAGGTCTCAAAGAGTCAGATATGACTGAGCAACTGAACTGAACTGAAGGAGCACTCTTGGCAAAAACAATCATGAGTTCTTCATTTTCATCAAGTTTTTAATGCATGTTATAAGAGATGCAAATACCAGACCACCTTACCTGCCTCATGAGAAATCTGTATGCAGGTCAAGAAGGAACAGTTAGAAAAGGACGTGGAACAACAGACTGGCTCCTACTTTAAAAAGGAGTATGTCAAGGCTATATATTGTCACATCACTTATTTAATTTATATGCAGAGTGCATCACATGAAATCCTGGGCTGGAAGAAGCACAAGCTGGAATCAAGATTGCTGGGAGAAATATCAATAACCTCAAATATGCATATGATGCCACCTTTATGGCAGAAAGTGAAGAAGAACTAAAGAGCCTCTTGATGAAAGTGAAAGAGGAGAGTTAAAAGGTTGGCTTAAAACTCAACATTCAGAAAACTAAGATGATAGCAACTGGTCCTATCAATTCATGGCATATAGATGGGGAACTAGTGACTGCATGCTGCAGTCCATGGGATCACAAAGTGTCAGACACGACTGAGCAACTGAACTGACTGATAACTTATATGCTCAATGGTGGACTATCATCATGATATCAAAATTTCTTTAAACAGGAAACACCTGAAATGAATGAAGATACTGCTGAGGTTCAGCCTCCTGCACATCCCTGTGATTCTACTCCTTCTATGCTCATCATACATGAAAACCAACACAGCAACCTGTCATCCTTAAAGAGGTCTGCTTCTTACAAGACTGGTCCTTTGCTTGTGTCTGGAAACTTTGATATCAGGAGCATTCCCAAACTTGGAAACAGTTGTTCATTATGCCTGAATTGTGTGTACAATCAAAGTAGTTTATGGTTGTAAAGAAAGAAAAATATTTGAGATTTGTTGAAGCGTAATAAGGAAGACTCTGTTCAATGAGAAGACTATAGCAATACACATAGGAACCTCTGTGATGGAGTTCTACAGTGCAGATGAGAGATTGGGCTTAACCTCCGAATACAGCATGGTCAGTGGGAATTTATACCCAAGTGGTAGAGAAGGAGTCAGTGTGCCAAAAATTACTAAGAGGAACCATCAGTTATAATGGAGGTTCTGGCTAAACTGAACCAAGAGGATTGTCAGCTGAGGCACAGTGGAGGATGAGGAACCTGATCAATACTGAGAGTCATTAGATACGTGCAGAGGGAATTCTCCCTAAACTGACATGTTGGAATTCTCACAAAAACTAGATTTTACAAGTAAGGAAACAGATGGTCCAAGGAAAATGTTTAGGAGTCTGACAAAGTTTGGTTAAGCAAAGATCTCTGTGATGCTGAAAGTGCTTTATTTCTGGGTGTCTGAAGTTTAGGAGTGATCCATGGTGAAGATGCAGCTTTCAATAAAAACTCTGGACACTCAGTCTCTTACGAGCACCAATCTCAAACTCTGCATTCCCTCAAGGTAGGACATAGAAAGCCTAGGCTGGATTTATCTCATTTCACCTGATGTACCTCTCCCTTTCACTGATTCTGCTTTATATCTTTTTGTTTTAATAAATCTTATATTTGGCTAGCACTTTGTACTGAGTGCTGTAAATCATCTTAGAGAATTATTGAAACTGAAGATGGTTTAGGGGACTCTCAGTACATCTGTATCCTATATTTTTATTTAATCTAGAGTTATCCAGATTTCTAACTCTATCATCTTGCTGGTTTATATGAAGTTTCCTTTATATTATTTTAGCATAGTAGTGGTGAACTTAATCTAATTTATTCTGAGATAGATATTTTTGCATTGAAGTGAAATGTTAGTTGCTCAGTCATGTCCAACTCTTTATGACCCCACGGACTATAACCCACAAGGTTCCTCTGTCCATGGGACTTCCCAAGCAAGAATACAGGAATGGATAGCCATTCCCTTCTCTAGGAGTCTTTCTGACCCAGAGATCAAACCTGGGTCTCCTGCATTGCAGGTAGATTCTTTACTATTTTGCTTTACTCTTAGCTGTTCTGAAGTCTTACATAAGAAAATCTCTTGAAGTCATGGGTTCTCAACCTGTATATGAAAGAATGAACGTAAAGACCTCTTTCTCAGCAGGCTATGGATATGTAGACTATTTGTGTGTAATTGTTGCCATATAGTCTCATCTTTTTTTGCATGGCATTGAAAATATAAAAAGTCAGTTTAAATAAAGCATTTTCTTTACATCTCATCCTGTCTTATTGACATACTAAATTCTGTTTGTTGTTATTACTGTTGTATCAGTTGGAGTGTGTCTAGCTGCAAGTAATATATCATCTGAAAAGAGGAATCAAAATCTTATACAACGAAAAGCTTAGTATCATAACTAACAAGAAGTTCTGGTAAATATAATTCCAGGATGGGAAAACAGCAACATACTCAAATCTCCAAATTCCTAGACATCATTAATATTTCTGTTCTGTAAATTCAGCATTTTAAATGTGGCTGATCTCTCATGACTGAAATTTTGGTATCCACAATTCCAGACATCAGATTCTTGCAATCTCTATCAATATTTACGAAGAGTAACATCTCTAAATACATCTTCTTTAATCAGGGAGGAAAAGATCAACATCCAGAAGAGGTTTTCATATGTTTTGTTGACCAGGATGCTAATCACACTGATAAAATGTTCAAAACCTTTCTATGCCAAGGGAAAGAGAATTATTATAATTTGGATTAGATTCCACAATAATTACACATTGGCATTAGGAAGGTGCCACCCTCCATGAGAAGCTAAACATCAGAAGAAAAGTCCAAATCTCTCTCAGAGGAAGGATTAGGAAGCTGGCTACAAGATCAGCAAACTCCCCAACCCCCAAACAACTAACAAACAAGCAAGCAAACAAAACAAAAATTATCAATTTACTTTGTTAGTTTAAATAATACTATAATTTTTAATCCTTGTAGCATAGCATATTTTTCATATCCTATTTACTATTACTCTCAAATATATGGTGTATTTTCCAGAATTTGCAATTTTAGAAAATTAAGAGATTATGAAATTTTTGCTTTATTTTTACTTTAGCAGAAATTATGGCAACATTTTTCTCTACTTTAAAAACATTAACTCTTACTATAACATACACTATACAAAGTATTTAAGAACTATACATTAATTACTGTTTAAAACATCCTGATAAACAATATGACAAAAAAACTAAGTAATGGAAAGATATTTCATGTTCATAGACAGGAAGATTCAATATTATCAAAATGTTAGTTCTTCTCAATTTAATGTGTAGATTACATGTACTCCAAATCCAAATCCCAGTAAGCTATATTGTGGATATCAAAGATCTACAGAAGAGGCAAAAGACCCAGGGTAATCAGCACAATATTGAAGGAAAAGAACCAAGTTAGAGGATGAAACTACTCAACTTTATGACTTACTATAGTATTACAGTAATAAAGAGAGTTTGATATTAGTGAAAGAACCGACAAATGGGCCAATGATACATCCACACAAAGGATAGCCCAGAAACTGATCCACATAAATGTGATCAGCTGGTTTTTGATAAAGGATCAAAGGCAAAACAATGAAGAAAAGGTTTTCCTTTCAACAAAAGGTACTGGAACAACTGGACCTTCACACGCAAATAAGTGAATCTAGATAAAGGTGGATATCACCAGATGATCAATACCAAAATCAGATTGATTATATTATTTGCACTCTATACAGTCAGCAAAATCAAGACCAGGAGTTGACTGAGGCTCAAATCATGAACTCCTTATTGCAAAATTCATATTTAAATTGAAGAAATTAGGGAAAACCAATAGGCCATTCAGGTATGACCTAAATCAAATCCCTTACATTTATACAGTGGAAGTGAAAAATAGTTTCAGGGGATTAGATTTGAAAACTATTGTTGGAGGTTCATAACAATGTACAGGAGTTGGTGATCAAAACCATTCCCACCAAAAGAAATGCAAAAAGGCAAGATGATTGTCTGGAGAAACCTTACAAATAGCTGAGAAAAGAAGAGAAGCAGAATTCCAAATGATAGAAGGGAGAGATAAAACAAACTTCCTAGGTGAACAACACTAATAAATAGAGGAAAAGAATAAAATGGAAAAGACTAGAGATCACTTCAAGAAAATCAGAGATACCAAGGGAAAATTTCATGCAAAGATAGGCACAATAAAGAAGAGAAATGCTATACACCTAACAGAAGCAGAAGATATTAAGAAGAGGTGGCAAGAATACACAGAAGAACTATACAAAAAATATTTCAATGACCCATAATACCACGATGGTGTAATCACTCACCTAGAGCCAGACAACCTGGAATGTGTAGTCAAGTGGGTCTTAGGAAGCATCACTATGAACAAAGGTAGCAGAGGTGACGGAATTCCAGCTGAGCTAATTCCAATTCTGAAAGATGATGTTTTTAAAGTGCTGCACTCAATATGTCAGCAAATTTGGAAAACTCAGCAGTGGCCACTGGACTGGAAAAGGTCAATTTTCACTCCAATCCCAAAGAAAGGCAGAGAATGTTCAAACTACTGCATGATTGCAATCATCTCACACACTACAAAAGTAATGCTCAAAATTCTCCAAAACAGGCTTCAACAGTACATGAACCATAAACATCCAGGTGTTCAAGTTGGATTTAGAAAAGGCAGAGGAACCAGAGATCAAATTGCCAACATGCACTGAATCACAGAAAAAGCAAGAGAATTCCAGAAATAATCATCTACTTCTGCTTCACTGACTACACTGAAGCCTTTGACTGTGTGGATCACAGCAAATTGTGGAAAATTCTTCAAGAGATGGGAATATCAGACCACCTTACCTGCCTCCTGTATGAAGGACAAGAAGCAACAGCTAAAACCAGAAATTGAATGATGCACTGGTTCAAAATTGTATACTGTCTGTATACTGTCACTCTGTTTATTTAACTTATATGCAGAGTACATCATGAGAAATGCTGGGCTGGATGAAGCACAAACTAGAATCAGTATTGCCAGAAGAAATATCATTAACCTCAGATATGGAGATGACACCACCCTTATGGCAGAAAACAAAGAGGAATTTAAGAGACTGTTGATGAAAGTGAAAGAGGAGAGGGAAAAAACTGGCTTAAAACTCAATATTCAGAAAACAAAGAGCATGGCATCTGGTCCCATCACTTCATGGCAAATAGATGGGGAAACAATGGAAACAGTGAGAGACTTTACTTTGGGGGACTCCAGAATCACTGCAAATGGTTACTGCAGTCATGAAATTAAAAGAGGCTCGTTCCTTCAAGAAAAGCTATGGCCAACCTAGACTGCATATTAAAAAGCAGAGACATTACTTTACCAACAAAAGTCTGTCTAGCCAAAGCTATGTTTTTTTCAGAAGTCATGTATGGATGTGAGAGTTGGACTATAAAGAAAGCTGCATGCTGAAAAATTGATGGTTTTGAACTGTGGTGTTGGAGAAGACTCTTGAGAGTCCCTTGGACTGCAAGCAGACCCAACCAGTCCATCCTAAAGGAAATCAGTCCTTAATATTCATTGGAAGGAATGATGCTGAAGCTGAAGTTCCAATACTTTACATGATGGGAAAAACCTAGTCATTGGAAAAGACCCTGATGCTGGGAAATATTGAAGACAGAAGGATAAGTGAATGACTGAAGCTGAGATGATTGGATGGCATCACAGACTCAGTGGACACGAGTTTGATCATGTTCTGGGAGATAGTGAAGAACAAGGAAACCTGGTGTTCTGCAGTCCGTTAGATCACAAAAATTCAGGCAGGACTGAACGACTGAACAACCTCAAGATAAAGACCTTACTTACCCTGTCACAAAAATTAGCTCAAAGGATCATAGACTTAAATGCAAAATGTGCAACTAAAAAACAATACAGAAAAACACTTAGAGGTCCTTGGGTGTGGTGATACCTTTTTAAATACAACATCAAAGACATAATTAATGAGTGAAATAATTGATACAGTGAACTTTAGTGAAATTCACAATCTGCTCCAAAAAAGAAAATATGAAGAGAATTAGAAGACAAGCCATAGTCTGGGAGAAAATGTTTGCCAAGGACTGATAAAGGACTTTATCTAAAATATATAAAGAACACTTAAAGCTCAGCAATGAGAAAACTGGTAACTTGATTTAAAAAATGGGGTAGAGATCTGAACAGATACCTCATCAAAGAAGATAGACAGATAGCAACCAAACATCTGAAATAATGTTCCACATCATATAGCATTGGAGTATTTTGTAAATAACTGAGATTTTGAAATAGTTTATCTATAGATACATATTTTTGTTATAGTTACTTTGCTTTTTAAAAATTAGATCTCACTTACTTTCTTTGCTTTGCTTGTGTTTTATATATTATATATATGTATATATATATATACACACACACACACAGTTTTTGCAGTTTTGATTTCTCTTTCTAATTGTTTGATTAAATTTAATTTTTTCTAGTAATTTTATACATATATATTATAGAATCTTAAATTTATAGAATTGTGAACAGAAAAGCAAATTTTTAAACTTAATTACCTTAAATAAATATCATATCAGGCTTACTATATTTTCCTAAATGCTTCATAGACCATTCATTTGCAAAGAATGTGCTCCAGAATTATTCTAAGTATTAACTAACTGATTTAAGGAAGGTACTAGTCATTTGGAACGAAAAAAAAAAAAAAAAAAAGATCAATATTAGAAATATAGTCCTTATGCAAGACAATTAGCAATCTAATCTGGACTAACAGACTACTGGATTCTTAACAACTATAAATATAAAGGTGCATAAAATGATCGCTAGAGAATAAGCAGATAAAGCTATCTGTAAGCAGATAAGCGAATTTATGGGGAAACTTTCCTCTGTGTTTCAGTTCTCCAGAGCATGCAATGTAAGGAAAGAACTGCTTGACTATAAGATGGGTAAAACCATGAAAAAATCATCTATTGCTATTTTGCTTAATTCCACTCAAAATCACTTATTCCTCATTTTTTCTCCTTTTATTAAAATTGAATTTAAGTAAGCATTTGACACTATTACCTTTTTCTTGAAAATCTCTCTGTCTGTGTATTTAAGATAATCCACTTAGAATATAGTTTCACGTCCATTCATTCAAATTATTGATAATTTCAAATTTGGTGCCGATGCTTGTTTTGCAGTCTTCTCTGGTTGTCAAGATAATTCTTTTCAAGGATCACTGGATATTTTCTCAATTTTTTTTTGCTGTTTACTATTATATTTTTCAATAGTTTATAAGCTTCAAAGTGTCAGGGATCATATCTTGTTCTTTTCTTGTATTTCCCACAGCATCTAAGTTTAGTAGGGAATTCAAAAAACTATTTACCGAATAGAAATTACTTTCTTTGTTGTCTTTACTTTTTAGCTTTCTGGCTTTCCTATATAATATCCTGAATAGTCTTTGTCTTTTATGTATTGTCTTTACATACAAACTGTTCTTATATTGCAGTCTAATACTTATTTGATTTCCAGTTTCACATATAATAATGTTTCACTTGATTTTTGTCCATAAACAGTTCCTGTATAATAATATTATGTCTGTAAATCTGTCACTTGTAAGATTGTATCATGAGATTTTCTTATATACTATACATTATTTCTTTTCTTATGGCTCAATCCATGTTTTCTTTATTGTTTGTTCTCTTTATTTGTTTCAAGGGCACAATATTTGCTCATTATAAAAGTAATAAAAATGGAAACAAAGTATAAATAGCAAATCAATAAATAACACCCCCTAGAATAATCAACACTTACATTTGATTATTATCATTCTAGCCATGATTATATAAATATTTAAAACAAGAAGTTGGATATAATGTGGAGGATAGGTGGATAGATAGAGCACTTTTTGATATAAATTATTCAAGTAACTCAACCCATTTTAACTATGTGCTGTGCTGGGCTCAATCACTTAAGTCGTGTCCGACTCTGTGATCCTATAGACTGTAGCCCACCAGGCTCCTCTGTCCTTGTGATTCTCCAGGTAAGAATACTTGAGTGGGTTGCCATACATGCCCCCAGGGGATTTCCTGACCCAGGGATTGAACCCGGGTCTGCTGCACTGCAGGTGAGCTTTTTACCACTGAGCCACCAGGGAAGTTCATTTTCTCGAAGTGTTTGAATATTTGGTGCTATTGTAAAAAAAAAGTTTATTTTATTATTTGTATTTTGTCTGTCACATGAAAATGCAAATACATTTGATTTTTAATGGATACTATGTCAAGCTAACTTGTCAAATTCAATTGGTAATTATAATAGCTTTTTATGCTCCATGTACATAATCATAAAATCTGCCAATAATGAGGTTTTATTTCTCTGTTTACAACTCAAATTTTTCTTCATTGTATTAGCTAAATTTTCAGCAGAATATATATCTTTAAATACACTTTTTTAAAAGAGAAATTTCAGTTTCACAGAAAAACTGAGTGAAAAGTGCAGAGTTGCTCCTGCCCACACATGCAAAGTCAACACCCAGCACCAATTCATTTTTAAAATCAGTGAATCTACATCATTATCAGACAAGGTCCATAGTTTACATTAAGCTTCAATCATGATATTCTAGGGGTTTTAACAAATATGTAATGACATAATATCCATCCAGAATATATGCATTGTCCTAAACATTCTCTGTAATCTACTTATTCATCCCACCCTGTCCCTAACCCCTGGTGACTGAGAGTTTCTCTGTATCTATAGTGCTGCATTTTTGAAAAAACCCATACATCAGAATCATACAATATATAACTTTTTCTTTAGATTGATTTATTTCACTTAATATGTATTTGAGGTCCCTCCTGTCTTTTCATGGCTCAATAGCTAATTTTGTTTTAGAGCTCAATAATTTAATTACATTTTATTTATTCATTTACCTACTGAAGGCATCTTGATTGCTTCCACGTTTTAGCAAATATAAATAAAATTGCTATAAAATTTCTGTGAGCAGGTTTCTGTGTGGACACAAGCTTCTGAATTCTCTTGGTAAATACTAAGTAGCAGAATGATGGATGGTTTGGTAATAGTCTGGTTAGTTTTGACTTTCAAAGTGGCTGTAGCATTTTGCATGTCAATTAGTATTGTGCAAGAGCGCCTCTAATAACACATCCTTGCCAACATCTTGTGTTGTAAGTATTTTAGATTCTTATCATTCTGATGTCATAGTTGCTTTAATTTGAAATTTCTTAATCACTTCATGACAAATAGATGAAGAAACAGTGGAAACAGTGGCTGACTTTATTTTTTTCTGGGCTCCAAAATCACTGCAGATGGTGATTGCAACCATGAAATTAAAGATGCTTACTCCTTCAAAGGAAAGTTATGACCAATCTAGACAGCATATTAAAAAGATCCATCTAGTCAAGGCCATGGTTTTTCCAGTAGCCATGTATGGATATGAGAGTTGAACTATTAAGAAAGCTGAGCACTGAAGAATTGATGCTTTTGAACTGTGGTGTTGGAGAAGACTCTTGAGAGTCCCTTGGACTGCAAGGAGATCCAACTGGCCCATCCTAAAGGAGGTCAGTCCTGGGTGTTCATTGGAGGGACTGATGCTGAAGCTGAAACTGCAATACTTTGGCCACCTGATGCAAAGAGGTGACTCATCTGAAAAGACCCTGATACTGGGAAAGATTGAGGACAGGAGAAGAAAGGGATGACAGAGGATGAGATGGTTGGAGCATCACCAACTCAATGGACATGGGTTTGGTTGGACTCCAGGAGTTGGTGATGGATGGGGAGGCCTGGTGTGCTGTGGTCCATGGGGTCACAAAGAGTCAGACATGACTGAGCGACTGAAATGAACTGAACTGAATGACACATGATGCTGGGCATCTCTTCATATGCCTACTATCTGTATATTTTCTTTAGTGAATTGTCTGATCAGATATTTTTTTCTATTGTTTAATTATTTTTATTTTTTCTTATAGTTGTATTCTAAGAGATCTTTGTATATTAGTATCTGTGGTCTTTTAGCAGACTGGTGTTTTGCAAGTATTTTTCCAATCTATTCCTTGCTTTTTCATTCTCTTAAAAGTATCTTTTGCAAAGTAGAAATTCTCTATTTTAATTAGGTCAAACTTGCGAGTTATTTCTTTTATGAATTATGCCTTTGGTTTTGAATCTTACTTGGGTATCAGCCCAACTGATACCTTCTAGGGATTTTATAATTTTACAGTTTTTATTTAGGTTTGTGATCCACTTTGAGAGACTTTTTGTGAAGGTTGTAAGGTCTAAGCCTCAATTTATGGGTTTATTTATTTGCATGTAAATATTCAGTGAGAAATCTGTATGCAGGTCAACAAGCAACAGTTAGAATAGGACACGGAACAACAGACTAGTTCCAAATTGGGAAAGGAGTATGTTCAGGCTGTACCTTGCTGTCAAAGGCCCATCTAGTCAAAGTTATGGCTAGATATAGTCATACATACATACATACAGTAGTCATGTATGTATGTGAGAGTTGAACCACAACAAAAGCTGAGCACTGAAGAATTAATGCTTTTAAACTGTGGTGATGGATAAGACTCTTGAGAGTCCCTTGGGCTACAAGGAGATCAAACCAGTCAATCCTAAATGAAGTCAGTCCTGAGTAATCATTGGAAGGACTGATGCTGAAGCTGAAGCTCCAATACTTTAGCCACCTGATGTGAAAAACTAACTCTTTAGAAAACACCCTGATGCTGGGAGTGATTCAAAACAGTAGGAGAAGGGGACGACAGAGGATGAGATAGTTGGATGATATCATTGACTCGATGGTCATGAGTCTGAATTAGCTCTGGGATTTGGTGAAGGACAGGGAAGCCCAGTGTGCTGCAGTCCATGGGGTTGCAAAGAGTCAGACATGACTGAGTGACTGAACTGAACTGAAATATTCAGCTGTTCCAGCACCATTTGTTGAACAGTCTATATGTTCCATATTGCATTACCTTTGCTCCTTTCTTAAATTTCATTCAGCTGTATTTAAAGGGGTCTATTTTTGGACTTTCTATTTTGTTCTTCTGACCTATTTAATATTCTTTGATCAATAATAGCCTGTTTTGATTACTACAACTTTATAACGAGTCATATTTGAGTAATGTCAGACCTCTTTTTCTTCAATATTTTGTTGACTAATTTGGGTCTTCTGCTTCTTCTAAAAACATTGGAATCTGGTAGTGTTTTTTGTTTTGTTTTGTTTTAATACATTCACCAAGTAACTTGCCAGGATTTTAATTTGAATTGCATTGAATCTACTGAGTTAAGTTGAGAAGAATTGGCATCTTGATAATATTGAGTTTTTTATCCATGAATGTAGAGTATTTATTTCTTTAGTTCTTTAAATTCATTCATCAGAGTTTTATAAATTCCCTCCTGAGATAGTATATATATTTGATATGTTTACAACATTATTTTGTACTGAGTGTGATGATATAACTGGTACTGTGGTTTTTTTTTTTTTTTAGTTCTTCTTATTCATTGCTGAATTGTTGATATATAGGAAAGTGCATGACTTTTATATGCAAGGTTAATACCTTACATCATGCAACTTTGCTGAAACCACTTATTAGGTTTTTGGGTTTTCCTCCCCCCAGTTCTTTGGGATTTTCTACATAGACAATCAATCATGTCACCTATGAACAAAGAATGTCTTTGCATCATTCTCAATCAGTATACTTTTGATTTTCCTTTCAAGTTCATTTATTGTAATATCTTCTTCAGATTTTGGTATCTGATGTATGTTGGCCTTATTTAAAAGAATTAAAAATGTTCTTTTTTTCCCCCATTCTCTAGAGATGTTTGTGTGAAATTGATGAACTTTTTCTATACAAATTTTTGACGCTTTCATCTCTGTTAAACTGCATTTTTGAACAAATTCTTTAGTTTTATCCAAGTGGTCACTAATTAGCATATGTTTATTCATAATATATTTAGATATATTTTGATATATTTAATTTGTAGTGATGTAGTCTTTTATTCCTGGCACTAGTTTCACTAGGTTTACTAGTTACTCACACTTTTATTTTTTTAAACTTTCTGATTGCTCTCTTGGAGCTTGTTTTTTAATGAAGCATAAGTACATTTCATGCTATAGCTACTGATATCATAGATATTTGATTTTGGATACATAAAACTTATTTCTTAGAATTTTATTGAGCATTCATTAGTTTGTAAATCATTAAACATCAGTCATGTTTAATGTATGACCAGGATGATTTTTTTCTTCTAATAGAAAGGAGAGTTTCCCTCTTCATGGTTGAATATTAATTTACCTTCAAATTCTAGTTCATAACCAGGATATGCATCACCTTTTGATAAGTAAATTACATATTTTTTCCATGGAAAATGTCCTATACTTTAAATCTAAATACTTTTATTTTTAATATTCCCTATTTATTGTCACCAATTTACCATTCACTGTCAATTCAAAGTCATCCCTGTCTTTCCTAAATGCCATCTTTTTTTCCTCATAAGTTTTAATCTCTTGTTTTTGTTTTTCCTTTCCTGTGCCAAAAAATAATCAAATGGCATTTGGTAATTGAAACTTTTCAAAAAATATTTGGTCATAATCTTCTAAAAGAACTAGAAAACACTCACTAGCAGAAGAATCTGACATATCTTTCTATCCAGAAAGTCAATTTAGCTTTGAAACATATTTATCACCATATGCAATATAGATAGTCAATGGGAGTTTGCCGTAAGATGCAGGGAACCCAAAGCTGGTGCTCAGTGATAGCCAGATGGTTGCAGTGGGGAGGGATGTGGAAGGGAGGTTCAAGAAGGAGGAGACATAAGTATACCAATGGCTGATTTAAGTTGATATATAGCAGAAACTATCACAATAGTGCAATGCAATTATCCTCTAATTACAATTTTTTAAAAAATGGATCTGTAAAGTGACCTAACAAAGGCATTCAGAAGAAGAAATATTTTCAGCATAATGAAAACTGTGTGATAAATATATTTCCATGTTTTTCTAGGATATCTTTCCATCAATTCAATGAAAAAGAAACTTACTAGATGGGGTCAGAATGGGAGTGCTTACACATGTTTACCTGTATCCAGTTCACGTTGATGTATGGCAAAAACCATCACGATATTGTAAAGAAACTATTTTTCAATTAAAAATAATTACTTAAAACATAAAATAAAATGTGATCTAGCTTTAGTTTACACAAGAAAGATAAGTGAATTTCAGATTTGTCTTAGGAATTTTCCCTAAAGAATATTGCTACAGTTTCTCTGAATTTGGGGAAAAACTGATCATTGTGCAACAAATAAAATGTTCTTTAAAGCTGTGAAGTATTTCAGAGATAATTTTATACTAAGTTTTCCAGAGAAAAATGTGATAGAGTCAACTGAATATGAATTCTTTATTCCACTATCTACCTCTACCACATCATCTGTGCAACTCAGTCCAAAGTCATTGTGAATATCTATGGGGTAAAAATGCTTGTGAGAGGTTAACCTTGTTCCCACGACTGCCATGGTGGAGGGTAGATAGAGAATATTTTTAGGATTATTATATTTGATAGTCAATTCAATTCTTCAAGCTATCTCTTTACCAGTAAGTCAGATAATAAATTTTAAGACTCAGAAACAGCCAATTGATACTACAAGATGGGCTTTAACAGTACATAATTTCACTATTCGTATCCATCTTCAAAAGAAATGCCCAGACTACAATATGCATCTACCTTGGAATTAGTGTGATAAATGAAGTGACAAAACATTAATACTGTTTACAATTTTTATGTTTTTTTTTCTCACTACAATTTTATGTTTTTTCCCAGCAAACAATAACAACAAAAGCATTTCTTTCTTGGTACGAGGAAGAAATGATAGAGAGTATTTAGATTTTTGGTTAAAGATGCCATTTAAAAAATTCTATTATTTTTCACATACCTGTCAATTTCCATGACTGCCTCAAATGCAATCTCTTTAGTTTTGTTCCATTTGTTGTTGTTCAGTTGCTAAGTAGTGTCTGCCTCTTCGCAATATCATGGACAGCATGGCTTCCCTGTCCTTCAGTATCCTAGAGTTTGCCCAAGCTCATGGCCATTGAGTTGATGATACCATCCAACCATCTCATCCTCTATCATCCCCTTCTCCACTTGCCCTCAATCTTTCCCAGCATCAGGGTCTTTTCCAAAGAGCTTGTTCTTCAGCATCTGTCCTTCCAGCAAATATTCACAACTGATTTCCTTTAGGATTGCTTGGTTTGATCTCTCAGGAATCTTCTCCAGCACCACAGTTCAAAATCATCAATTCTTCAGTGCCCAACCTTGTTTATGGTCTAACTCTCACATCTGTACATGACAACTGGAAAAAACATAACTTCGACTATACTCTTATACTATACTCTGTCAGCAAAGTGATGTGTTTCTGCTTTTTAATATGTTCTCCAGGTTTACCATAGCCTTCCTTCCAAGGAGCAAGCATATTTTAATTTCATGGCTGCAGTCATCATCCACAGTGATTTTGGAGCCCAAGAAAATAAAGTCTGTCACTGTTTCCATCGTTTCCCCATCTATTTTCCATGAAGTGATGGGACTGGATGTCATGATCTTCATTTCTTGAATGTTGAGTTTTAAGCCAGGTTTTTCACTCTCTTCTCTAATTTTCATCAAGAGGCTGTTTAGTTCCTCTTCACTTTCTGCCATTAGAGTGGTATCATCTGCATATCTGAGGTTGTTGATATTTCTCCTGGAAATCTTAATTCCATCTTATGGTTCATACAACCTGGCATTTTGCATGATTTACTCTTCCCATAAGTTAAATAAGCAGGGTGACAATATACAGCCTTCACAGTCTGTTGTTCTGTGTCTGATTCTAAATTTTGCTGCCTGACCTAAATGCAGGTTTCTTAGGAGGCAGGTAAATTGAAAGAATTTTCCACAGTTTTTTGTGATCCACACAGTCAAAGGCTTTAGTGTAGTCAATGAAGCAGAAATTGTTGTTTTTTATGGAATTCCCTTGATTTTTGTGTGATCCAAATGATGCTGGCAATTTGATCTCTGGTTCGTCTGCATTTTCTAAATCTACCTTGTACATCTGGAAGTTCTTGATTCATGAACTGTTGAAGCCTAGCTTGAATGATTTTGAGCATTACTTCACTAGCATGTGACATTTTGTTCCATAAAGACTATTTAATCCTCAATAATTTCTATTCAATGAATTTTAGCTAATATTTATTGACTGTCTATCATGGCCATATCGAGAAATCTCTAAGCATATTCTTAACTTAACTAATATGACACTGTCTTACAACCATTATCCATAGATTATACACCATTGAAAATATGCTCCCCTTTTTTCTAAATGCTACTTTTATATTATTATTTTTCTTTCACTCAAATAACCTCATCCACTTGTAGACTGCTATGTAATCTTTTTAATTTTGCTGCAAATATCTCTGGACATGAATTTGGAAAGTTTACTTTTGCTTTTTAAATACTTTATTCCCTGTTTAACATTTGTAAAATGTTAGTTGAGTTTGCTAACAAATATAGAAATATAGCCTAGCAGAATGTTAAAAAATAAGTATGGCTATGAAATTGTGCCAGGAGTATATCTAATGCAAAAATGTGTTATATTATACATGGCCCATATACTTGATGCAAAATAGCTAGCATTTTAGCTATATACTTTCTAGAACAAATATTAGCACCTTTCACTTAAATAATATTTTTAGTTTAGAGTTTAGTGAAGTTCACTCATTAAGGATAAGGTTAAATGGAATAAATGCTGTCACTTAGATATCAGTAGGAGAATTACAAAATCAACTATTAACACTCAATTTTTAAAAATTATTTGATTTGTTTGAATATGTAAAAAGTAAAACTTTCTAGTATCAATTATTTGAAAGAATGTGTGATTTTTCTAAAGAAATAGCTTATTATAAAACAGAGATGATTATATTTGCACAGTATTTGTGTCGGTATAAGAAAAGAGAAGTATGTTATGTTAGAATAAGAATGCTGCAGAAATATAAAGTCATACAGTTTCATTATGAACCAAACACCAAGATCATTAATCATGGAAAGTGAATAATCATACTGACCTGTATAGTATGTTTGTTGCCAAAGATATTTTGCTGTTCTAAGCTATAGCAATTAATAATTATTATTGAATCTAATGTTAGTTGAAACTATCCCTCTACATAGGAGAAGTAGCACATTATACTAAAAGTAAAATATACAATTAGTACATTAAAACTTGATGATAGCAAGTGAATTGCTCTTGCTTCTTATTTAATGAATGAAATGACATTTCTATTTACATTCCATTACTAAGACAGTTAAAAATGACATGCTAGGCAGAATACTCTATGATAGTGAATGTTTCAATACATTTTACAACTTTCATAAAATAAGTTCTCATTATTCTCATTTGAAGTATTCAACCTTTCAAATGACTTATTGAAAAAGTGATACACAACTTAGAATTCACTAGCTTTCTTGTTTATTAGAAATGTTAGGAAACTTATTTTGAAATTAAAATTGAACAGGAGTAGTGAACAGAGACAGTAAAAATGACTCCAGCGGTTAATGTTTTCTTTTTTTAGTGCAGCCAATTAGAGCTCTCATGGAGCATTGTCCATGCTGGCCTTTTCATCCTGCAGTGCTTACTCCCTCCACGAGAACCACAAAGAATAATGAAGCTGGCTGAACTCAGCCAGCAAGAAATAAACTTGACTTTTGCTGTTGACCTCGCTAGATCACATTTATATTTTCACAACATTGAGACAAGAGGTCATACAGCGTAAGAGCACAAAGAACAATTGTGGGAGAAAATATAAAGCGTTGTTTAGCCATTGTTATGGTCTTCTTAAAACTCTGATCAATACCTGAATGCCATAAAATCATGGGGAATAATAATGCCTTCTAAGCAATCAGCATGATTATCTAGAAATAACAGACTCCTTCACAGAAAATATTTGGTAACTTGTAATGCTCTGTAAGATCTCTGGTCAGCTCTGGATGCATCTGAAATGTATAAACCTTCACTGAAGGTTTGTGGCACTTTGGGACACTGCTTATCCCATATATGCAAATGAACTATATATTTAAAACATCACAATGTTTTAAAATTAATCAAATGCTTTTTTTCAGTTGATAATGCAATCCTTGCATTATCCTTGACTTCTCTAAGTGTTTCCCATTACCTGTGACTTGATTTCAAAACCAAAAATAGTGACTACATTAAGCTTTCGGAAAATACATTATTTTGGACAAGAGCCTGCTCCTGAATCAAACATAGCTTCCTTATCAAATGAAAGAAGAAAATACCAAAGAGTGAGAATTATAGAGCAAAGCCAGAGTGAGTTATTGTTTGCAGACTTCAGTTGGCTGACCTTTCTTACCTCTCTGTCCCCCTTCTTTACACTGCAGGTCCCTAAATTGCTGAGTCTACTGTAGTCCTCTGCTGCACCCCATCTGACTGGGTTTTAATAATGGTATCACTTTGTTAATTTCAGTGTGCCTTTTGACCTGGCTGAGGCTTTTGGCATGACTGGCATCAGCCTAGGCAGGCACCAGCTGCTCTGTGTCCCACACCCCTGGCTCCCCTCCACCCAGTTTAGAGCACTCCATCTGGGTTCACATTCAAAAAGCCCAGGACGATGAACCTATCACCCCAGATGTGTCAGGCATGGGAACCTCCAGGCCTGTGCTAGGGGAGAGGACTTTCCTGAACATGGGTAGGTCTAGGTCAGTACAAATGAGCAGGCTGTCAGGATGAAAGAATAACGATATTCTACTGCGGTAACCCTGGATCTGGCAAGGATTTCCAGTCAAAATAAGATATTGCATTATAATCATCATGATATTCACCATTTACAGGGAATTCTTTCATAATATTCCAGTCATAGTAAATAAGCAACACAAGTCCTCTTTACCTGAAAGAGGTTTTTACTGAGCATGAAGGACCTAAAGAGAATATGTGTTGACTTAGAGAGCAAAGTCATCTCATTTCGAAGCCTAAGCACTGCAACCTCCTCTCATTGAACATGCTTAAAGATTGCCACCGCTGGAAATACAAGGACACATCCAGGTGGCTCAGAAGTAAAGAATTCATCACCCAATGCAGGAGACGTAGGAGACATGGGTTCAGTCCCGAGGCTGGGGCAATCCCACGGAGAAGGAAATGGCAACCCACTCCAGCACTCTTTCCTGGAAAATTCCATAGACAGAGGAACCTGGCAGGCTATAGTTCACAGGGTCGCAAAGCTGATTAGACCCAGTGAGCCAGGTCTCTCAATTATCTCTTTTCCCTAAAGAAGGACAGATTCTGAAGAACCCTTCTTTTGGTTTAGTTGATTAGTTGTTACTTTTCATTGCCATATGGAGCTGACTTTTTGTTTTGATGACTTCACTTGCTCATCTAAAGTTCATCCTAGGATTAATCTAGAAAAATGGTATAGATGAACTTATTTGCAAAGCAGAAATAGAGAAACAGATGGACACCAAGGATGGAAAGGAGAGGTAGGGATAAACTGGAAGACTGGAGTTTACATGTATACACTATTGATACTATGTAACTGATGAGAGCCTACTGTATAGCATAGGGAAATAAAAGAAAGCACAGTCTGTTTATAAAACATACATGAGTTAACCTTTAAAATGCATTCCAATATACACTAGGTACAAATACTGTTTGATTCCACTTATACAAGGTACCTAGTGTAGTCAAATTCATAGAGTCAGAAAGTGCATTGGCAGATGCTTAAGGCCACTATGTGAGCTTGGGATGGAGAGAGGGAGTGGAGAGTTAGTGTTAATGGGAAAAGAATGCAGCTCAGGATGGTGAAAAATTTGGGAGATGTATGATGGTGAGAGTTGCACAACAATGTGAATGTACTTAGCGCCACTGAACTATAGAGTTAAATATAGTTAAAGAGCATGCTTCATATTATATGACTTTTACCATAAAAATTTAAATAAAATAAACTTCACCCTAGAATTGAGGAATAGGTAGAAGGTTGGGTTTACTTTTCCCATATTCTTGCCTCTACTAATAGTAGTAGAAGAATATTAGAAGTGAATTGCTTTAACCTATTCTGTTTTCTTAATCTCAATTCCAAGTAAAAGTAGACAGGAGAAGTCATTAAGACAGGCTATAATGAATTAAGTTGTTTTCAATAACATGTCAAAACGCCCAGTGTCTGATGGAAAACTAAGCTTGTGTTTTATGCAGAACCATATTTTTTCCCTTGAGGTTAAGAGAAAACATAAATTCTGCTCGCACTTTCACCAGAGACTGTATCCCCTCTCCTCCCTTCTCCTGTCCTTTGCTTCTTAATCAAGCTTAGGCTGAATGGCACAAACACCCAGGAATGACTAAGCAAAAGAAGGAAATATTGTAAAGTGCTGGGTACATTTGAGGTTACCCAGAGGAGTCTTAGATCTGAGAGTTGGTGAGTGACTGGGAAGTAATGCACCTTCTCCTTCCACTGGGTTCTCACTGTTTGTGTGAACCATTCACAGACAAATACACTCACCAACGTGTGTGGTCTCAGGCAGCTTCTACATCACAGGAGCCTTGGCTCACAAACTCAAATTTAGTTGTGTGTGTGTGTATGTGTATGTTAGTCACCCAGTCATGTCCAACTCTTTGTGAACATATGGACTCTAGCCTGCCAGGCTCCTCTGTCCATGGGATTCTCCAGGCAAGAATACTGGAGTGGGTTGCCTTTCCTTCTCCAGGGGATCTTCTCGGCCCAGGGATTGAATTCAGGTCTCCTACACTGCAGGTAGATTCTTTACTGCCTGAGCCACCAGGGTACTTAACTGCCATTTATAGTAGATGACCTATCTTCTCTTTCCCAATGGAAGATTTTGACAGAAACATTTTGGTTTATGAAGAAATTGTCATTCTCCAAGTTATGCATCCAATTCTGAAATCAATGCCTTTATTCCCCCGAAGCTGGGGTGTTGAACAGTTATGAATGTGGTGAATCATTCTTGATTAAATTGTGTCCATTGCCAAATTCATATATTGAAGCCCCAACTCCCTTTCAGGTTAAATTTGGAGATTGGACTTTTAAAGAGAAATTAAGCTTAAATGGAACTAAGTGTGGGTACTAATCCAATAGAACTGGTGTTCTGATAAGAAGAGGGAGAGACAGCAGGAATGCACATGCAGGGGGCCTCTATGCGAGGACACAGTGAGGGGGTGGCTATCCATAAGCCAGAGAGAGGGGCTTCCGGAGAAACCAACCCCACAGACACCTCGATCCTGAACTTCCAGCCTCTAGCATCATGAGACTCTGAGAGAATACATTTCTGATTTTTAAGCCATCAAATGTGACATTTTGTTATGGTGACCTAGCAGACTAATTGTACATAGGCTATTTCTATCATTCAATTTTGTAGAAAACATCCCCAAAGAAGTTAGTATGGCAAGCAGCAGAAACATTTTATGCATCTAGATAAAAGAGAATCTATATTTGCTTTTCAACAAGACATTACCATCCCTTCATTTGTTGCTTCTTTCTGCACTCTTTCTTCCTCCTTGCTTATTCATTTTGTTTATGGAAAATGACATCTATAAATATTTTTAATCCTGAAATCTGTACAGAGGCTGTTTCTGAAATCTGTCTCCACATTCCCAGTAAGATTTTTAACATTAAAATTAGCTATAGCTCCCAAACTTAAATGTACTATTATTATTACTATTCATTTATTTTTATTTGAAGGATAGTTGCTTTACAGAATTTTGCTGTTTTCTGCCAAGTATCATCATGAAATACATTTTATCGAAAACTAAATTTACATCCTGAGCAAACCCTTCCACTCCTGCCATTCTGCCCCCACCACTGCAGAACATAGGAATGTTGTAGAGACATTTCCCAGTCTTTGTTCTCCTTGCCTGCTGCTTGCTCTGCCCCAGCTCCTTGGCCGGAACAATCAAGCACAAAAAGTCTTGCTTGTCCTTTCTTCTAAATTAGCCTTCCCTTTCAAAATTTTACATACATAGCTATCCTTTTTGAATAATGAAGAACTGAGTATTGTTGTTAAATAACAATACTTAATAATAGGTGAGAGGACTTTTTATAAATATTTATAGGGATGGACAAAAATAGCTTTGCACGAACAATTACTGCTTTGTGTATTTATTACACAAATGTTAAAGAGTTCCTAGGTAACAATGCAACTACTTCCCAGCGCAATTCTGCTGAGCAGCTATAAGTTCTAAGGAAGCCCTAACAGTCACTAAGAAGAATCAAATAAAAATAAACAATTTTTTTTTTTAAATCAAGAAGAATGTAGCAATTACACAGAAATTGCTTCTGTTTGTCTCCATTTTTCAGTCTTGGATTCTCTTGTAAGATGGAAATTAAAATATCATCAGACTTTTGAGATAAACTCATAGGGTAGGAAGTGGCCATAAAATAACATGGCTCCTCCTCTATATTAAATCCACCCTCTGTACTGCTTCCAAAGTGTCTTTATAAACCTGACTAGGAAATTCTCCACTTTATAGTGCTTCACTGGTTGTCTGTGGCTTCCAGGTAATATTCCAAGTCTGTAGTTTGGCTCATAAACCCTTGTTTGAACTGGCACCTGCCTTCCTGGATGGTTTCAGTCCCAGGCTACACTTCCCACAATACTTCTACAGTCCTGAGCTGTTTGTAAATTTGTGAGCATGTGATGATACTTAGGCAACTGTGCCTTTGCACGTGAGTCCCCAGCCAGGGTGTCTATGGTCATACTTTTGCCCTAGGTTGCTTTCTTGTTTATGTAACTAACACACAGGTTTTATACGTCAGTTCAACTACCACCTGCTACTGGAACCTTCTGATTTAGAGATTCCTTAAGTGCATTTATGTACTTTTCTTGCAAATATCTCCACGAGGATTTCGAATTCTATCATGGCCTTTTTGATCAACCTCCTTGACATTTTTGGCAGAGAGGACATACAATCTCTGCCTTTGTATTCCGGATGGGTTGCACAGTCGCTGCCACAATTTAAGTGCAGAAATGCCTGTTGATTGATACACAGATACTGTATTTAGAGATAGATTTTCATACCTTCAAGTTTAAAATAATCTCTGCTTCTGAAAGCAACTCTTTTGTCCCCCCACTTTTTGTTGGCCATTTCTGTTCCCCTGTAACCTTAAAAGAACCTAATCATAGGGGTGAAATCACTAGGCAACAGTTACCCTACCTCCTGACCAAATGCTCTCGTGAATGCATACCATGCCTTGTCTAATTTGTTGATTCTTTCCATAAATTAAAGGAGGTAGGGGTTAAGAATTAAGTAGTTAAAGAATGACTAGCCCTCTACCCCCAGCAGCCCCCATAGCAACCCTACAGGCAGACCACTCAGATGAGATGACATCTGAAGAGAGACTGAAGAGTCAGTCACCCAGCCAGTACAGAATGGAAAATGACTTAGAGTTGGACCTCCTGCATTCATTGAAGTTCTTTTCTCCTTTCTTTATAGAAATTGTCATGATTGAGAAGAATCTTTGGAGCTGGTTTTGGGGACATGAGTCTACCATCTCCCCAGATTGCTGGTTTCATGATTAAAGCAGCTTTCCTTTCTACCAACACTTGCCTCGTATTGGCTATTGAGCAATGAGAAACTGAACCTTAATTAAGTAACCCTCCTTCCATTCTCCATGTTTGAGTTTCATGAAAATATCAGACTTACTTCTAAGATTGTTCTGTTATGATGTTGAAAATAAATAATGCCAATTGTAAGGCGAGTGCAGAGAAAAAGACAGTGAGCTGTGCAGTCAGGCAAGAAAAGGGAAAATTTATTAGAGGAAAAGAGAGTTACTGGCCCTTAAGGAGAGCTAGTGTCCTCCCTTTCTGATGCTAGTGAGATAACAGGATGCCATTTGGGCAGTTTGATCAGTCTCACAGATCACTGTGATTTTATTCTTTGTTTGCCAGATTGGCATAGTCATCTTATCAATGGGACCCCATGTTAGCCCTATCATGCCAGCCTTTTTGATTTAGGATAAGGGCAAAGGTCAATCTTCTGTAACTGCTTTCTGTAGGACATGGGCATTGTTGGAGTAAGATAAGAAAAGGCTGCGGGTCAAGGGGATTTGTGTGGGGTTGAAGTTTTTGATATTCTGAGTGAGTTAGAAGTAGCTTGTGGATAGTTCAGTTGCTGTGATCTTGAAGAAATTTTGAAAAAAGACACATTAAACATGGGCTGAAAGTTAGAATAAGGGTAAGTAGAAGGAGAAGACCTAGACAAGTAGGACCCAGGGCATCCAATTCCAATTGCTTAACGAGTTCTCCCATGAATTACTGAGGTGTTGGCGTATTCTGCAGGCCCCGTTTGTCAGATTTCTTGCTGCTTCCTTTACAGCGCCTGATTTATTGGTGTAGAAACTGCAGGCTTCCTCCAAAAATAGGAATAAACCTCCTTTTTCTGCTGTGAGGAGGTCTAACCCTCTTCTGTTTTGGAGGGCCATGGCTGCCAAGGAATCTAGCTGGCTTTGGATAGTGATAAGGCTGTTAGCTATTTCTTCTAGGCAGTCAGTGAGGTCTTTAGAAAGGCTTTGAGAGTAATTTAAAGACATCGTGAGTCCTGCGATACCTGTCCAATCCCAGCAGCTAATCTTAAACTGATTAATAGAGGAATGAATTGAATTTCCCATCTGGGTCGGTTATGAGTTAGTGGGATAGGGAGGGTCTGACTGTTAGGAGCAATAGAAATATCTGGGGCCAGATATACTAGGGTACAAGTTCCGGTCCAGTTAGTGGGAAGACAAAAACAGGTAATGGTCCCACATAAGAAAAATATTCCAGGAGTAAGAAGACAACAGCTGAAATCAATAGTAAATAGGAGTCTTTGAGAACTTGTTATTAGTCTCTGAAACTGCCAGTGAACTCGCCAAGTAGCCCCTACAAGAGGCATATGAAGAAGGGAGTCTCCCTGAGGAAGTAAGAGAATGTCATGCAGTTCCTGAGATATGGTAGATGGATTGGTCTGAAAGGAAGAAGAGATGTGAAGGGTGATTATTTTGTGTGAAGTGTGTTTACAGAGGTGTGGTGGTATAGTTCCTAGTTAGCGGTAGGAATTGTTCATAGAGTTTTGTCTGGAAAAACAGAAAGGAGCCTGTTGTGGTAGATGAATGTCAGAGATGGTGGGTGTTAAAGTGCAGTAAGCAGGCTAGATCAGAGGGTGGGCTTGGGCTAATAACAGAGGCTTTGAATTTTGAGAGAAGATCTTTCCCGAGAATAGGAGTGGGGCATTTAAGGGGTATGAGAAAAGAATGGGAAAAATGAGTATATTGAAGTGTGCAAGGTAGAGGCTCGGTTATTCGTGGTGTAGATATTAAATCATCAACCCCCATAGCAGAGACCTGGGAGACCTTGGTTTTCTGGAGTAGGCAGGCACAGCAGAGTGGGTGGCTCCGTGTCGATGAGAAAGGAGATTGGCTTGCCTGCCACTATAAGACTTACCCTGGGCTCCATAGAGGTGATGAGGGTCGGGTCTGGGGCCCTGAGTACCTTCAGCCTTCATTGGTGAGTCTGAGGAGGCTGGGCAGAGCTGGGTTGGAGGACTCCTGCTCGGGACCAGGGGGGATGTCCGGATCCCTGGAGGGGATTTGGGCAGTCAGCCTTCCAATACCCCTTTCTGCCACAGCTGGGACACGGACCTGGAGGGGGCCTTGGCTTTAGGCATGAGCGGGCCCAGAGGCCTTCTTTGCCACATCTGAAGCAGGGCCCATGGGGTTTCCTTTCTTTGTTGGTTAATGGAGGCTTGTAGGGCAGTGGCTAAAATGTGGTATTTGGCCTGATCTTGTTGGGCCTTCTCTAGCTTTGCCTGTTCTTTCCAGTTACTGAAAATCTTAAAGGCTAAATTTTAAAGGTCTCGTTGAGAGGTTTGATGGCCTTCTGCCTTTTTTAGTTTCTTTCAGATATCTGGGGGTGCCTGGGAGATAAAATGGGTGTTAAGGACATCGGTGCCCTCTGCTGAAGTGCAGTCTAATTTTGTATGTTAAGGGCTTCTGTTAACCTGGCCAGAAATTGTGCCGGGTTTTCATCTAGTTTCTGAGTTATTTCCCGGAGTTTATCAAAGTTGACAGCTTTATCCCCTGCCTTTTGAAGGCCCGCAATGAGGCAAGCAACCACTTAATTATGGGCTGCTCATCCAGGTGTCCCTGCCTGGTAACCCCAGCTGGGGTCTCTCGGGGGACAGCCGTGGCCCCTCCGGGCTTAGGGTCATCTGTCCTGTGTATATATCACCAGCACGCGCCTGAGAGGCCATACTCCTTCCTTCTCTTCTGCGAGAAGAGTGGAGGAAAGGATGATGTAAATCTCATGCCAGGTTAAGTCATAAGACTGGGTAAGATACTTGAATTCTTTTATATAATTATCAGGGTCTGAGGAGAAGGAGCCAAGATGCTTTTCAATCTGAGATAGACCGGTGATGGGGAATGGGACATGAAGCAAACACTGCCTTCTGCTCCAGCTACTTCCCCTAAAGGGACACGTGGGGCAAGGGAAGGAGGAGACTCCTGCAGTGAAGTTTCCTGTTTTAAAGTTTTGAGGGTATGGGGAGGGGATCTAGGGAGGTCCACTCCTAGGCACCCTCAGGGTAGAGGGTGGGGCTGAGGTCTCAGAGCTTATCTCAGGCACAGGTTGGGGAAGCGGGATTGGAGCTGCGGGTGGCTGGAGGCCTGCACTTGAGAAGTTGGAGGAGGGGAGTAAGGTGGAGGCTGTCTATCTGGATTTGGAGCAGCTTCCAGGGGATTGGGAGTGATGGGGTGGGCTGGCGTCAGAGGGGTCGAAGGAAGAAGAAAAGTCTGAACAGGGACCAGGAGACATTGTATTAGGAGGATGTGGCCCACAGTGGGCTAAGAGTATCTGAGAAGTAGAACAGGATTCACAGAGAGAGAGTCGAGAGTGGAGAGCGAAGAAAACCTGAAGATAAGGGATTTCTAACACTTGCCTTTGTGGTGCAGAAGTTACCGAGGTCCGGTAGAGCATTATGATCGAGAGCTCCGTTTTCTGGCCATTGGGACCTGTTATCAAGTCTGTATTGCAGCCAGTGATAGAATAGTAAATAAGTCTTTTTGGACTTATCTCCCCTTGGAAGCCCAAGGCTTTTGGGTTTTGGAGACGGCATCCTAGAGGAGTAGATTTTGAAGGCTGGGATTGAGAATTTCCCATTGTGGCTGAATAGGGAGGCTAGACAAGGGCAAGAGAAAGCAAGGAGAAACGTCAGAGAGAAAAGGCATCCCGGTTCTCGGCAGTTGCCCAGAGAGTAATAATAGTCTGCTTTGAAATGGGCATCCCCATTCCGAAGTCAGACAGGTCACAAGGCCGAGGGTCCAAGGGTCGTGGGGATCCTCCCGCCCAGTGCTAGGACTTGGAAACAAGGAGAGAGAGAGAGGGCCCGAGAGAGAGGGCCCACCCTCCCTTTCTGATGCCAGTGAGATAGCAGGATGCATTTGGGCAATTTGATCAGTCTCACAGATCAATGTGATTTTATTCTTTGTTTGCAAGGTCTACATAAGGAGCCGTCTTATCAATGAGACCCCATGTGGGCCCTATCACTAATGAATGCATTTCATAAGCAATCAATTCATAAAGCTTCTTATGTATGAAGAACATAATATGACTATTTTGTAATCTTTCCTCATCACATATTAAAAAGAAATTGACAATTACACTCTAACTTGTGTTATCCTGTGTTGCAGTGTTCATTATTAAACTTGAATCAACTTTCCACTTAAAATATTTATCAAAGAGGCCAGATTTTCACCAGTTAGAGGAATGAAAGATAATTGGAGCAAAGGATTTGTCAAGACCCTAACAATCTTGTGATTCTTTTTGCTATTAGCATTAAAATAAGACAGAACAGAAATAAACACTTCGTTTTACATTTTCTCTGATCTCTTGGATCTGAAAGTCTTTCTGGACTAATCTCTCCACATTCACTGAATATCATCCATTCTCTGCCTGAAAATTACATATTCAGAACATTTGAGGTCTTATCACTAATCAATACAAAGAAACCAAGTTTTAGTCCCCATAAAAATACAGTGTAACAATGTACCTGCAATGCAGGATGAAAGCTGATTTAAATTACAATACGGCACAAATAAAAGGAACAAAACAAAAAACATCTCATTTAGCAAAATTTGTTGATTCCAGAAGCTTAAATCAAAGATGACTTCATCATCAATCATAACATCAACCCAACAGCATCCAAGGGCAGCTTTCAGTCCCTGTAAACACCAGGCCTGGGCTGAGTGCATTTCACACTCAATGAAAGGAAATTGAAACACACATTAGAACTGAAAGAAATATTTCAAGTTCCTGAAACTGTCACTTAACTTTGCATATAAGAAACTGGACTTGCTGCCTACCTGCCTCCTGAGTCCTTCAGCCGAGCCCAGCGTGTCCACAATAAACATGCTCCCCTGCCCTCTGTGCTTGTCTCAGATGCCACACCTCACATCACAGTTTAGTGACTGTTTTCTCAGAGAGGTGCTGACAGCACAGCTTACTGGTCTACTCAACAGGCTATACCTGGGATGCTGGCCAGGGCTGCAATTGTCAGTCTTGACCCAGTGGAGACTCCTTCCTTGGAGGCTTGTTCACGGGGTTGCTGTTGTCTTTGGAAGGAAGCATCAGTCTTCAAAACCTGGACTTCTCCCAGAGCTCCTGATATGGCAGCTGCCTTCCTTGGGAGTGAAGGGTCTGAGCAGGAACCAGGCAGAAGCCACAATTTTTAGGCCCTGCCCAAGCATGCATGCGTCACACCCCACACATTATAATTTTCCTAATATTTTATTGGTGACACAGTCAACCGTCTTCATTGTGGAAGGATGCCACAATGACATGAATATTTGCAAGCAAGAATCATGGAGGCTATTTTGAATTTAATAATGGCAATCATAATCCTCTTTTCCTGTTTTTTGTTTGTTTGTTTGTTTTGTTTTTACCTCCTGTCTTCTCTCGTTTTTCCACTATCATCACTTCCATGGCAAGCTTCTTAAATGATGGTATGTAATCCACCCCTATTTTTAACTCCTACTCCAAAACTTCTGCCAATTACAAATGTGATTAATGAGTACGCTGTGCTCTCCATTTCTGCTTTCAAACAATTCCTCCTCCATGCCCTTGTAAAAAGGATAAAGCTATTCTAGTTCTTGTCATCAACTAACACATCATCAACCAACATGTCACTCACTCCCCAGCTCTCCTAAAATTTCTGTCATCTGCAGTGCAATATTTCACTCCACAAAACAAATCTTGGCATCTCAATTTTTTAACCCTCTTGTTGTGAGTTCATTTCCTTGAACAACACATTCACATGACTGCAACACAAAACTCCAAAATCAGGTCCCATCACCCAGACAACTACCTTCTACCTATTTAGTCACTTTAAAAATTTTTTAAAAATTGTTTTTCTGTTTGGGGATAACTTTAGATTTACAATAAGATGATAAGATATTATAGGAAGTTTGCATTGTAATGCAATGTGTTTGCATTGTAATGCAATGTAATTGCATTGTAATGAAGTATACTTCATTGCATTTTAGTCTTACTTAATGTTAACATCTTAGATTGCTGGGGTAATTTGTCAAAATTGAAAGATCCATGTTGGCACATTATTTTTAACCAGACTGCAGAGTTTATTCATATTTCACTCTTCTTTCATTAACAGTCTAGGATATAATCCAAGTTCCAAGTTTCATTGACTCACTGTGCCTACTTAGTGTTTCTGGGCCTGTGGTGTTTCTCATTCTTTCTGTTTTTCATGGCCTTGGCAATTTATAAGAGAACTGGTCAGGCATTTTATAGAATATCCCAGAATTTGGATTTGATTAACATTTTTCTCATAATTAGATAGTCTTCATGGAATTATAGAAGAACAGTATACAAGTGAATTTTTCTCATCACATCATACCAGGTGGCATAAAACACCCACATGGGAATGGTGGTGAAGTTAATTGTCATCTTGAATATGACAGTGGCTGCCAGATTTCCATACAGTAAGCTATATTTGTTCCTTTTCCACATTGTATTCTGTGTAAGTAATTTATTCAGCTCCCCTTAAGTCAAAAGATACCTGGAGTAATAAGCAAGTTTTCACTTGGAGTATAAAATGAAGCAGGGCAAAGCTAACAGAATTTTCCCAAGAGAATGCACTGGTCACAGCAACCAACTACTTCCAACAACACAAGAGATGACTCTACACGTGGAAATAATAAGATAGTCAATACCAAAATTTGATTGATTATATTCTTTGCAGCCAAAGATGGAGAAGATCTATACAGTAAGCAAAAACAAGACCTGAAGCTGACTGTGGCTCAGATCATCAACAAGTTATTGTAAAATTCAGACTTAAATTGAAGAAAGTAGTGAAATCCATCAGGGTTTTAGGTATTACATAAATTAAATCCTTTATAATTATACAGTAGAAATGACAAATAGATGCAAGTGATTAGGTCTGACAGAGTGCCTGAAAAACTATTGATGGAGGTTTGTAACATAGTATAGGAGGTGGTAACCAAAACCATCCCAAAGAGGGGGAAAAATGCAAGAAGGCAAAATGGTTGTCTGAGGAGTCTTTACAAATAGCTGAGAAAAGAGAAGTGAAAGGCAAAGGAGAAAGGCAGCGATACACCCAACTGAATGCAGAGTTCCAGAGAATAGCAAGGAGAGATAAGAAAGCCTCTTTAAGTGAACAATGCAAAGAAATAGAGGAAAGGAATAGAATGGGAAAGACTAGAGATCTCTTCAAGAAAATTAGAGATACCAAGGAACATTTCACGTAAAGATCAGCACAGTAAAGGAAAGAAATGCAAGGACCTAGCAGAAGCAGAAAAAATGAAACAGAGATTGTGAGAACACACAGAAGAAACGGCCTGGAGAGTGATGATGTGGTCACTCACCTAGAGCCAGACATCCTGGAGTGTGAGCTCAAGTGGGCCTTAGGAAGCATCACTGTGAACAAAGCTAGTAGAGGTGATGGAATTCCGGTTGAGCTATTTCAAACCCTAAAAGATGATGCTGTGAAAGTGCTGCACTCAATATGCCATCAACCTTTGAAAACTCAGTGACCACTGGATGGGACAAAGTCAGTTTTCATTCCAATCCCAAAGAAGGGCAATTCCAAAGAATATTCAAACTACAGAACAATTGCACTCATTTCACATATTAGCAAGGTGATGCACAAAATCCGTAAAGCTAGGCTTCAGCAATACATGAATCAAGAACTTCCAGATATACAAGCTGAATTTAGAAAAGGCAGAGTAACCAGAAATCAAATTGCAACATCTGTTGGATCACAAAAAAAGCAAGAGAATTTCAGAAACACATCAATTTCTGCTTCACTGGCTATGCTAAAGACTTTGACTATGTGGATCACAATAAATTGTAGAAATGTTTAAAGAGATGGGAATGCCAGGCTGCCCACCTGCCTCCTGAGAAACCTGTATGCAGGTCAAGAAGCAACAGTTATAACCAGACATGGAACAACAGAGTAGTTCAAAATTGAGAAAGGAATATATCAGGGCAATATAGTCCCACTCTGCTTATTTAACTTATATGCAGAGTACATCATATGAAATGCCAGCATGGATCAATCATAGGCTGGAACCAAGATTGCCAGGAGAAATACCAACAACCTCAGATATGCAGATGACACCACCCTGACGACAGAAAGCGAAGAGGAACTAAAGAGGCTCTTGATGAAGGTGAAAGAGGAGAGTGAAAAAGCTGGCTTAAAACTCAACATTTAAAAAACTTAGATCATGGCATCTGCCCCCATCACTCCATGGCAAACAGATGGAGAAAAAGTGGAAACAGTGATAGGTTTTCTTTTCTTGGGCTCCAAAATCACTGCAGACAGTGACTGCAGTCACAAAATTAAAAGACACTTGCTCTTTGGAAGAGAAACTCTGACAAACCGAGAGAGTGTATTAAAAAGATGAGGCATCACTTTGCCAGCCAATGTCTGTATAGTCAAAGCTATGATTTTTCCAGGAGTCATGTATTAATATGAAAGTTGTACCATAAAAAAGTCTGAGTGCCAAATAATTGATGCCTTTGAATTGTGACACTGGAAAAGACTTTTGAGAGTCCCTTGGACAGCAAGGAGATCAAACCAGTCAATCCTAAAGGAAATCAACCCTGAATATTCATTGGAAGTTCTGATTCTGAAGCTGAAGCTCCAATACACTTGATGCCAAGAGCTGACTCATTAGAAAAGGCCCTGATGCTGGAAAGATTGAGGTCAGGAAAAGAAGGGGGCAACAGAAGATGAGACGATTAGATGGCATCACCAACTCAATGGACATGCATCTAAGCAAGCTCCAGGAGACAGTGAAGGACAGGGAATCCTGGCATGCTGCAGCCCACGGGTCGCAGTCAGACACGATTTAGTGACTCAACAGCAACAGCAAGGGCCTGAGGATCAAGCTCCATCTCTGGCAGGGTGAAAGGTCTGCATATTTCCTAAAATTTTCTCCACCATGTATGTGTTTATACATATGTATATGTATATATATATGCATTTGTGTATTCATTTCCTTACCAACTTATACGACTTTTGTACACTTTAGGGTTATAATATTGTTAGATAATTTTTTTCAACTCTTCCCAGTTCTGTAACATGAAACTCCCCTCTAACCCATTGAATTTTTCACTTTTTTCTTCACTTTTCCTTTACTGGTGTAGATACTGGGTCTGTTATATCACTAATATTATTACAAGCATCTCAAAATTCTTCTTCTTGTATTTATTTCTTAGCATACATCTGTTAAATCCATAGGCCTAGATGATTTCTATCTACTTTTGTTGCGCTGAACTTCACAGCAAACTATTAAAAAATACATAAAAGACTGACTGAAAGTATGACAAAGTAATTCTTACCAAATAAAAATGGACTTTGAAAGTTTCTGAAAACTCCTACTAAGTTTCCCTCATTCACTTTCCCACTTTTCCTAGCTACAGCTTCTGAAAATAGCTCTTTATTTTTAGGGAAAGTTTAGATTTACCAAAAATTTGTATAGAAGCATGGGAATCTTCTCCATATTCCGTCCCCGGCTCCCCCCACAGATTTCCCTAACACTATAATTCTGCACTGGTGTTGCATAAGCCAGTGTTAATTCATTATTAGTGATTGAAGCCTGTCATTTACATTACATTGTAAGTTCTGTGGGCTTTGGAAAAGGCATAATATTGCACATTCACCATGATAGTGTCATATAAAACAATTTCACTGTCCCAGAAGTTTCCTGTGCTTTACCTATCCATCCCTTTCTTCCAATAACAGCAACAAACCCCTGCAGCTAATAAAGTAGTTATAGCAAGTTAACAGATTGTAAGGTTAATTTCCAAATTAGGGTACTTTTTTACAGTAGTTGGCAGACACTGTAACTCACCAAAGTTTGTTTGTGTGTTTGTTTTATTATTGTTCATGTATTTGGGATGTTAGATATTTTTTAGTTTATGTGTGAGAACTATTCTCTCTACATGTTAAACATTCTTTCCCATTACTTTCATAATACAGTTTCAAAGCAGAAGTTATCAAGTTAAAAGGTGTCAAATATTATGATTTTGTTCTAGCTATGTGAAAAATGATGTTGATAATTTGATAAGGATTTCATTGAGCCTGTAGGCTAAGATCATCATACTGAGTGAAGTATGCCAAACAGAGAAAGACAAATATTATATGATATTTCTTATATGTGGAATCCCTTCTCCACCCCTACAGAAAGATACAAATGAACTTATGTATAAAACAAAAACAGACTCACAAAAAGAAAAACACAACTTAAATTTGTTGGGAAGAGGGATAAATTCAGAATTTTGCATTAGCATATACATACTACTATATATAAATATATATATAACCATGTACAATCTATATATAAATATAGGTAATGAAAAATGACACTCAATATTTTGTAATAATCTATAAGAGAAAAGAAACTGAAAAAAAAAAAAGTATATGTAACTGAATTACTTTGCTGTGCATCTGAAGCTAACACAACATTGTAAATCAACTATACGGCTATAAAAATAAATTTAAAAGAAATGAAAGGGTTCATATCCAACAATCTTCTTCTTGACCTTCTCCTTAACCATCATGCAACTTATTTTTTTATGTTTGAAGCTAAGTTCATTGATTTTTACCATTTTTATTTTTCAATAAAAGTTTAAATTATAATTCTCTAGTTAGCACTACTTTAGCTGAATGTAGTTTTGAAAAAATTTACTTTCATCACTGAGTTCTAGGGACTTTTTTAAGATTGTTTTTCTTATGATTTATGGTTTTATGCAAAAACTCCTTAAAATGCTTATTTCCTTTTTTAACATTTTTTAATTCATTTGGTTTTATTTATTTTTGGCCATGCTTTTAAAATTTTATTTTATTTTTAACTGAAAGGTTATCTATATCTACATTAATATATCTACAATATTGTGATGGTTTCTGTCATACATCAACATGAATCAGCCATAGGTATATATACATCCTGTGCCTCCTAAGCCACCTTCTCACCTCCCTCTTCATCTCACCCCTCTAGGTCATCACAGGAAACCAACTTTGGGTTTCCTGCAACATACAGCAAATTCCCACCAGTTATCCACTTTCCATATGGTAATGCACATGTTTCAATACGACTCTGAAGTCATCCCACTCTCTCCTTCTCCCACTATTACCATAAGCCTGTTCTGTATGTCTTCATCTCGTTTATGCCTTTGTCTGCCGGGGTCTTCATTGCTACTTGCAGACTCTCTCCAGTTGCTGCAAGCAGGGGCTACTCCCATTGCAGTGTGCGGGCTTCCCCTCGCAGTGGCTGCTCTTGTTGCAGAGAAGCAGTCTAGGCCTGTGGGCTTCAGTAGCTGTGGAGTGGGCTACAGGGCATACCGTTTCGGTAACTGCAGTGCATGGCCTTAGTTGCCCCGTGGCATGTGGGAGCTTCCTGGACCAGGGATTGAACCCATGTTGCCTGCATCAGCAGGTAGATTTTTAACAACTGGGCCACCAGAAAATTTCTGTATTTCTTTCTTTAAATCCTAAAGATTTGTTATCAACAATAAAGTTGCTATCAGCACTAATTTCATTGTGATTAGTGAATATAGTTTACTTTATTTATACCAGTTATTGACATGTGTTTAAATTTACTTTATAGGAAACACATAGTCATTTTTTATTAATGTTTAATTTTTGCTTGAGAAGAATCTATGGTAACTAATGGGTATAAGAATAATGTCAATTATATATTAAGCTTGTAAATTTTGTTTTTTGCAGATCTTTATATTATCAGAAAAGCTTGACAATCAGGCTAGTTCAATGACCACACTAAAAATATATGTTTAAAGTATGACCAAAATCTTTTTCTCAAAATATTAGTGATTTAATTTAGATCTGCCATCATATTCACTGTCAACTGAAATATAACATCAAAGAAAGGTGTTACTGAGAGAAGAACCTGGTTGAAAAAACGATTAGGAAGCACGGCTCTTCAGAACCACTCCAGGCCCATCATATCTGCCATAAACCTGACGGAAAATTTCCAACACCACCTGACTCACTTCAATACCAACTGCAGGCTTCTCGCCACTCTTCTTGGAGAGATATAGTATGACCATGGTTTTCCAAGTTAAAGGTTCTCTGTGATATAATCACAAAATCTCAAATTTTATTTTCTCAATTTCCTGAGATCCTTGTCAAATTAATCGTTTTGTGCCTAAGGTTTGATAAACTGGGATTAATAATAGCATCCTACTCCATGGGATTCTTATGAAGGTTAAATGGGATAATACATGCAAAGCACTCAGAAGAATATATGGAACATAGCAAGGGTAATAATTCTTAGTTATTACAAGTGAGCATCCTTTGCTATTGTCATCCCTGAATGGTTTCTGTTTCCATTGCTTCCTATAGGCATCGTGATTTCCTGATAAGATAAATCCCTGGAAGACAGAAAGTACGGCACATTTTATTTTTAAATAAAATAAGCTTGGTAGGACATGACAAGTACTGTCCCATCTGGTTTTGAATCTGGAAATAGTCTCCTGCCTTTAACTTACTTGTGAATATGCCCAAGTATAGAGCTGCATGTTCCCTACTTACTGACACTAAGTTTGCAGCCATTATATCTAAAGCAGTGTGGCTCCATCATTTATTTCCTTACTGAAGTTTTACAGCTGTTTTGGAATTGACTAATACCCTTGACTAGTTCCTTTCAGTAATTCTGTCTTGCTTTTTGGAGAGTGGATTCTGTATTTTACAAGATGAATAACTCTAGTTTCTTAATTTAATTTGCATGCCTTTTAAATAATCCCCTGGTTCTCTTCTGTCATACAGAGCGATTTAGAGTTGCATGATGTTCCTGGACTTCTGTTCCCCATCCTAACACTTCTCTCTGCACAGAAGCTGGCACACAGGGCAGCAATACTGAGACAAGATGATTCAACTGGGACAAAGTTCCAGGGAGACCAGAATCCCTTTTCTAGGATGAATAGAAACAGAGGCAGCAGAAACACCCAGAGAAGCCTGAGCATGAAAGACCAGGCAGTGTGCAACCTAGATGCCTCCCATGTGGACCTTATTCCTCTGCACCAGCAGACCTCACAGCATACACCCAGCAGTGTGGTTAGGCAGAAACATGCCCCAGAGTTAGCCATCTCTCTCCCTCCCTCTGGGCATTCATTGGCAGAGTGGCCAGCACCAGGGTGCTGCTGGGTGCTGGGTGACCTTCTAAGTTCAGTCGACAGCATCACATGCAGTAGTTTGCCTTCATCCATTTAACTGGTAGATTCACAACCTTTTTTTAAAGTGAGAGGACAAATTATATTTTCTATTTGAAGATGGCAAGATGGATTTTTCAAAAGTCTTTAAATGTAAATGGGCTAGTTGTTGTATTTTTCAAAAAAGAAGTGTAACATCTGGGAAGCAGGTTTTGCTGCTTAAACATGAGATGTTTCCCTAATGGGGAGAAACTGTACTACTAAATGAAATGACAAAAAACTCACAATGTATTTAAGATTAAAAAATAGAAACCCAGTATTTCAAAATCAAGTGAAACAAGAGACTTTCACAATTTAAAACAATGAAACATATCTATAGATTTCACAAACTAAGAAGTGCATATTGGCACAGGATACTAATATGCAATTGTGTCTTGGATAAGAGTTACTGTCTCACTTTTCAACCTGCTATTACACTTTGAATATCTTTAGTGAGTATTTACAGGAAATAGACATCCCTTTGGCTTAGGCATTGTTATTCACCGATAACAGTGGCTTTGAGCAGAGACTGAGGAAAACATCACCTTGATCATGAAGTACTTACATAATAATGGACTAACACATTGCTTCTTAGGGAAGTCAAGAATAAAATGAAATGAGAATAAAATCAAGTGACCCACATCTAAAAAAGGCAAATGCAGGTCAAGTCTAGTCAGATGCATGGCACTCGGGTGGCAGCATGGGCTGGGGGAGTCCCCAGCGTGCCAGGAGAGCATCCAGCCAGCAAGAGAACCAACATTCTCTACCTCAGTTGCTCCCAAGGCATAGCCAGCTCTGGTGGAAGGAAGCTACGACATCATTCACTTAGTTGTGCCCAGTTCAAGAGAGAAGGTCTTCATCTTTCTCTTAAAGATGAGTAACCATTTGTCTTTCTGCTACCTTTATGAGCTCCCCACTGTTCACATACCTCTCAACCAACTGGGCATGAGCCAAGGGATCATTTCTGAGAATCACATCTCACCTGTCTCCAGTGAATGCATCATCCATGTGTTTGGTGCTTGCTCTGTTATATGAGCTTTCAGATTTACAGACCAAGATCATTAGTGTTCATCCTCTGATTGTAAAGAATGCAAGAGTATCCATTTTCCCCATAGTTCAGGCCAAGAACCTGCCCAGACTCAGCTAAATCAAAATAATGAGAGGAATCTTGAATAAAGAAAAAGACCAGGAGGGTGAGTGTGATAGAAAAGAGTGGTTGAAAACTCATGCAATGTAAGCCTGGGAAAGAGCAATCTTTGACCATCCATCAGCCCCCTAAGATCTTGGATGGCTGTCTCACAAGAAGTGATTGTCCTTGCTTTACATCCCACCTCAAGTTATAACCAGTGGGCAAATGCCATACATGGATAGTTGCAACCCAGGGTAGCAAATAATTTTATGTAATTAAAACTACTTAAAAAATGGACTGTGTTTTTGGATAAGAGTAGGGTACTCCTTAAAAAAAATGGATAGGATTTTTGGATAAGAGTAGTTGCCTGCAGTATTCAATAATAAGCTAGAAACTACTCTGGAATTTTCTGAGAATTTTGAGAGTTTGAGATTTGTGTGTGTGTGTGTGTGTGTGTGTGTGTGTGTGTGTGTTTATTGTTTATTTGTTTTTTTATTGACTGATAAATACCTCCAAGATCTGCAACAGTGGTGTTGCTAGTGCTATTGCATGGTTAGTTGACCCTAGGAACCAGACACCCAGGTGCATGAGATCTTCCAAGGGCATTTCTGCATAAGAACAATAGCCAAAAAATCACGTGTCAGTTTAATTTTCACTAAGGCATTGTCCCCAGCCTATAAAGTGAGAAGATTGGAAGACAGGAATGCAGAGAGCACTAAGATTCCCCAAATGGTTGAGCTTAAAGAACTTCCTCCACAGCAGGCCTTGGAGCAACACCTGCTTGCGTTCTGGTCCTCTGATTTCTGTCCCAAACTTGGGGACAAGGTGGGGAGAGGTTGTGTCTTTGTCCTTTTAGATTTAAAGGATGGATAATCAGTAAAAAGTGAGAGTGACGGTTAGAACTGGAGATGGTTTGGAAATAGAACTGCCATACAACCCAGCAATCCCACTGCTGGGCATACACACCGAGGAAGCCAGATCTGAAAGAGACACGTGCACCCCAATGTTCATCGCAGTGCTGTTTACAGTAGCCAGTACATGGAAGCAAACCTAAATGTCTGTTGTCAGATGAATGGATAAGAAAACTGTGGTACATATGCACAATGGAATATTACTCAGCCATTGAAAAGAATGCATTTGAGTCAGTTCTGATGAGGTAGATGAAACTGGAGCCTATTATACAGAGTGAAGCAAGTCAGAAAGAAAAACACCAATACAGTATGCTAGCACATATATATGGAATTTAGAAAGATGGTGATGATGACCCTATATGTGAGACAGCAAAAGAGACACAAGTGTAAAGAATAGTCTCTTGGACTCTGGGGGAGAAGGTGAGGGTGGGATGATTTGAGATAATAGCATTGAAATATATATTATCATATGTGAAATGGATCGCCAGTCCAGGTTCAATGTATGATACAGGGTGCTCAGGGCTGGTGCACTGGGATGACCCAGAGGGATAGAATGGGGAGGGAGGTGGGAGGAAGGGTCAGGATGGGGATACATGTACACCCATGGCAGATTAATGTCAATGTATGGCAAAACCCACTACAATAATGTAAAGTAATTAGCCTCCAATTAAAATAAATAAATTTAATAATAATAAAAAAAGAACTGGAGATGGTAATGGTTGGAGATGGAAAGGGAAACTGTAGAAAAAATACACTGTAGGCCCAGCTGCAAGAAGGAAAAAAGAGAAAAGTTCTATGGGCTGATCTTTTCCATTTTTATCATTTTACCTTTGAACTAGTTATTCAGTTCAGTTCAGTTGTGTCCGACTTTTGTGACCCCATGGACTGCAGCACACCAGGCCTCCCTGTCCATCAACAAACTCCCAGAGTTTAGTCAAACTCATGTCCATTGAGTCTGTGATGCCATCCAACCATCTCATCCTCTGTCGTCCCCTTCTCCTACCACCTTCAACATTTCCCAGCATCAGGGTCTTTTCAAATGAGTCAGTTCTCCACATCAGGTGGCCAGAATATTGGAGTTTCAGCTTCAACATCAGTCCTTTCAATAAATATTCAGGACTGATTTCCTTCAGGATTGACTGGTTGGATCTCCTTGCAGTCCAAGGGAATCTCAAGAGTCTTTTCCAATACCACAGTTCAAAAGCATCAGTTCTTCAGTGCTCAGCTTTCTTCACAGTCCAACTCTCACATCCATATATGACCACTGGAAAAACCATAGCCTTGTCTAGACAGACATCTGTTGGCAAAGTAATGTCTCTGCTTTTTAATATGCTATCTAAGTGGGTCATAACTTTCCTTCCAAGGAGTAAGTGTCTTTTAATTTCATGGCTGCAGTCACCATCTGCAGTGATTTTTGAGCCCCTAAAAATAAAATTTCCACTGTTTCCACTGTCTCCCCATCTATTTCCCATGAAGTGATGGGGCCAGATGCCATAATCTTAGTTTTCTGTATGTTGAGCTTTAAGCCAACTTTTTCACTCTCCTCTTTCACTTTCATCAAGAGGCTCTTTAGTTCTTCTTCACTTTCTGCCATAAGGTTGGTGTCATCTGCATATCTGAGGTTATTGATATTTCTCCTGGCAATCTTGATTCCAGCTTGTGCTTCATCCAGCCAAGTGTTTCTCGTGATGTACTCTGCATATGAGTTAAATAGCCAGGGTGGCAATACACAGCCTTGATATATTCCTTTCCCTATTTGGAACCAGTCAGTTGAACTAGTTATGTTTTCAGAAAAAAAATTAACAATAAAAACATATTAACACAAAAATTTCAGTCCAGCTCCTTCCCATGTATTTACATTCCATTGGTAACTGTACTTACAACATTTTATGATTTTGCTTTCAATTTTGCTTTTGTCTATAGATGTATATTTGTTTATATATACAGTCAAAGCTCTTATTTTCCTTTAAATAAGACCAAAGTATATGTATTTTCATACATTTAAAAAATAGCACTACATCTTAGAAAACTTTCATGAGTGAACCCATAAAGCTGAACACCATCCCTAAGATCTTAAGCATAGGCATTTATTTTCTTCTAAATATTTGCTTTCAAATAATTTAAACAATTAACTTCCAGAGTCAATTGTTTAATCCACTTGGAATTGATTTTTGAGTTGCCTGTGAAATGGAGATGCAGCTTATTTTTTTACTATGCAGGAATCATTTCTCCTAACACCAAATATTGAGCAAAATATCTGTCAACATTGATCTGCAATGCTTCTTCTGCCACGGATCAAATGTCCGTGTACATGTATCTATTTGTCGACACTCTTTTATATTCCATTTTACAGGATGGATTATTTACTTAAAATGTATTAAGATAATATCTATTATAGGTACTATACTGTACTCTTGTGATTATTTTTTTATATTTGTAAATGACTTTAGCCTCTCTGGGGGCTTTATTTTTCTCAATCATGGGTCAACAAACATTATCCGAAAAGAGACAGATAGTAAATATTAAATTTTGCAAATCTTACGGCCTCTAGGACTACTCAGCTTTCCTATTGTATTATAAATGTAGCCATGAGCACTCTGTAAATAGATGGCCATGGTTGTATTGAATGCGAATCCACTTAAAAAATAAGTGTATGGACTGGATTTGACTCAAGAGCTGTAGTTTCCTGACCCATGTTCTAAAGAAATGCTTTTTTGGGATTTTTAATGAAATTGCACTGAATTCAAAGATCAGCTTGTACCTTGGACAAAACTGTAAACACTGATGTATTTTGTCTCTGTTTATTAATATGACAATCAATATTCTTTTTAAAAAGGAATATGTGCTAAAATTTTAAATGTACTCTGTATAGAAATTTGGCCAGGTTTATTCCTAGATATCCTTTAGTTTTCTGTGATTCCTTTCAGATCTATAGGTAGATAATTTATTAACTAATTATATCTCATTCCCCCCACCTCCAGATTTGCCTTCTGATGTTTGAATTTACCTTATTATTACACTGAGTAGAATAGTCTCTTATAGTTCTGTGTTGTTGGGTTGACAGTGAACACACTGCTTTGCTGTTTCCTGTAATACTTCAACATTAAGTATATTTCCTGTAGGTTCTGGCAGGATTGCTTTCTTTCTATTTTGATTATATATATACTCAAGTCTGGAATGGATACTGAATTTCATCAAATTTGTTTTTAATATCTATGATAAAGATAATACTTTTTCTTTCTTTTTCAACATGTTAATTAAGTGACTCAACTCAAAAACTTTAAATAAACCCTGGTTTACCATAAATCATTTTCCTTTTCAGGCATCTATTAAATATTACCTTAGTTTTATGCATCTAATTCTGTAAGCATGATTATTCTGTAAAATTGCTTGTTTTTTCTTGTCTGATTTTGAAATGAGGTTAATTCATGATTCATTGGGAAGTTTAAGAATCGTTCTATTTTCTGCTGTTCCCAGGAACCATTAAATTGATATTATCAGTAATATCAATAATATATATTAATAAAGTAATTTCTGTTCACTCTAAACCAGGTATAACTATACCACAAAATGACCAGCCCATAGCAACTTCTCTCTTATGGCAGAAATAAAGAAAAGAATTATGATCAAATTATCCATTAATTTATTCAATTTGATTGGGGAGGAAGTAGATGCTGAATAAGTAAAGTGTATAACATGTTGAAAGGTGAAAGTGAAAGTTGCTCAATTGTGTCCAACTCTTTGTGACCCCATGTACTATATAATCCATGGAATTCTCCAGGCCAGAATACTGGAGTGGGTAGCCCTTTCCCTTCTCCATGGGATCTTCCCAACCCAGGCATCGGACTATGTTCTCCTGCATTGCAAGTGAATTCCTTACCAACTGAGCTATTAGGGAAGCCCAGTATAACATGCTAGATGGCTACTAAATGATAAGGAAGCAATGAAGCTGGGAATGAAAATAAGAAGGGGAGAGCACTTTTGATATGGTGGCCAGAAGATATCTCAAAGTGTAGCAACTAACATGTGTGCCGAGGTTTGAAGGGTTCAAAGATGAAGCCATATAAATAAGTAAGAAACAATGAGTAAAAAGGCACTGGAATTAGAGAGAACCTGTTTGAGCTGAACAACAATAAAGAGGCAAAGGAGACTTGGGTTCTCTAAAGAGAAGCAGAAGATGAAGCCAGGGAAGAAGGGGGAAGAAGTACCCTGAAGAGAGTTTATTCCTGCTCCCAGGTCATCCCACTTACCACTGTGGCCACATAGTCTTATTTTCGTGATGAGGGATGGATCCCTTGTGTCCCTTTCAACTCCTCTACGTGAGTGAGCCCTCTCATCCTCTTTCTCTTATTCAAGGATCTTATGCTAGAAATTTTCTCATCCTCCAGTGTGAGTTCATTTCCATCAGTAAACATGCTGCAATTTCTTCTATCTTAAAATGTAGATTTTTTTTTTTTTCACTTACCATGAAAATTGCTAGTTTTAAAGAAAATGTCTGTAAAATTGCTGTCTATTCTTAGGATTACCAATGATTTTCCCTCACTTAGAGTTAATTCATTATACTCAAGCTTTATTCCACCATTGTACAAAATTCCTGTATGTTTGATCACCAATTGTTTCCACACTCATAGATCCAAGGGTTACTTTCAAGCCTCATCTTGCTGACCTATCAACCACATTGCACATGGCTGATAATGTGGACAATGTTTTTTCACTCAGTTCAGCCCTTCAAATGTGTCCTTACCTTATTTTCCACTACTCTCTCATATTGCTTGTCTTTTCCACCTTCTTGAACTTTATATAAAAAGTCTCAAACCCGGTTCTTAGACTTCTACTGTTCTCCTATGCTTACCCCTTGATGATCCCTTCTACAGTGTTAAACAACACATATTTGCTGAGGAGGGACTTCCTTGTAGCTCAAATGGTAAAGAATCAGTCTGCAATGCAGGAGACCAGGGTTCGATCCCTGGGTTGGGGAGTTCCTCTGGAGAAGGGAATGGCAACCCACTTCAGTATTCTTGCCTGGATAATTCCATGGACAGAGAAACCTGGCAGGCTACAGTCCGTGGGATCACAAGGGGTCGGACACAACTGAGCAACTAACACACACATGCATTTGCTGAGGACTGCTAGATTTTTATCCCAGGTCAGACCTCATTTGAGTTTGAAATCATGTAAAAGCTTCAGTCTTGTCATCTCCATCAGAATGCCTTGTAGGCATCTGAAACCTTGCAAATCTATAACCAAAGTCCCAATTTTCCACCAAGATAATCGAAGCTCTATTTTTCTGGTTGCCCAAACCAAGGAGCCTTGTGTTCATTCTTAATGACTCTCTTGAAGGCTCCATATCCAACCTATTTCCAAACCCTATCAGTTGCAATTTCCAAATCTACTCAGAATCTATCTCTTTCCATCCCCTCCCTCAACACCACCATGTCTGTCTAAGCCATGGTAGCCACTGCCAGTTGCATGACTGGCCCACACTCCTTCTGATTCTGATGCTCGCAACTCACTTCCACCACCGTGCTTGCATCAGAGCAACCAAAGTAAAGCTTTAGAAAGAGAGCGTCCCTCTGCCTACAGTTACCCAACTACATCAAACTCATTGCTGCCTTCCTCACGTCTCTGTAAACAGTACACTTTCTCCTGAGGTCTTTCTTGATGTTATTTAAAGTTAGTGACTTGCACTTCGCTCACACCTTCCTTCCACCTTGACACTTTTTATCTTTCTAGTTATGTGATTTTTCCTCCACTGGTAACATATATTTTATTTATTTGCTTGCATAGCATTTGTAAGTCGCAACACAATGACAAGCTCAATGAACAAAGACTTTGTTTTCAGTGTAACTACCTCCCAACCATTATCTCTTCCCTCCTACTCAAAGGTATTGTTATTCTACCTGCTATGCCCATAGATTAAGTGTGGAATAAAGACACATGCAAAGCATATATAAACTGGAATCTGGCTTCTTTCACCCAAAATTATTTTGTGAAATTCATCCTCGTTATTGTAAATAATTGTAGCTGTTTTTTTCAATACTGCATGTTGTTCCATTGTAAATATACCCATTTTATTTATCCCATTTTCTACTGATGCCATTGATAATTTCAACTTTTTGGATATATCAACTAATGCTTTTAGAAGAGTGATACAGATAATGGCTAGGTTTAATACAGAGGCACAGAACATTGATCTCTGCAATTCATACTGAAAGGAAGAAGATAGGACTAAAAGTTTAAGAAGATTTCTTCCTAATTGGGTGAATAGTTACAGACTTGCTTGAATCCATTTCCACATTGATAAGGAAGCTAGAATTGAGCATTTTATAAAGTAGATTGAGTTTGTCAGTGCTGCTGATGAGTATAATATTTAGGAAAAAGAAGGAAAGAAAGGATAGCTAGAAAAATCTGGTGCAATGGAAAGACCCAGAGGGATTGGGTGGAGAGGGAGGTTGGGTGGGGGGGAGGGGATCGGGATGGGGAACACATGTAAATCCATGGCTGATTCATGTCAATGTATGACAAAAACCACTACAATATTGTAAAGTAATTACTTCCAACTAATAAAAATAAATGGAAAAAAAATGAAATAAAATTGTAAAAAAAAAAAAAAAAAAAAAAAAGTCATGTCCCACAGTCCTGGGAATTAGAGAACAGAGTGTCAAATTCAAAGGGGAGAACCTATGGCCAGTTCTGATAAATTCTCTGAATCCCTTTGCTCCAGTGTTTTTTTAGAAATTGAAATAAGATGATAATGGAAATTATGTAAACAATGTCACTCTGAGGTTCTGTACCTAGTGATGCAGTTTCTTATATCAACATAGATCTGCCTTTGGGAGGAGAGGGGATGAAGGGGAGAACGAAATTACAATGAAGTTAATTGAAAAAAGTTATGGGGAGGTAATATGGACATAATTGGATAGGTGAATCTCCATAAGATGGATGAACTATTCCCTGATGAGAGATTGAACCCATGCCCTTAGCAGTAAAAGCCTGGAGTCCTAACCACTGGAACTCCAATGAATTTTCTCCTTTTTTTGGCATCAGAATCCCTTTACAATTCAAAGCTATATGCAGTACTATAGATGAGAGGGTAATACTTTGCATTCTAGAAGCATGTACATATATATATATATATATTCCTTGAAACCTGTCACGGAGAGGAGCATGGGCATGTAACTGAAGGTGGACCAAATGAAACTTCTAGGCAGAACTTCTAACCTAAGACACAAATGCACAGAATCTGGCATTTTTTGGAATTCTTTATCTTTTGGAGGTGATGACCTTCCAAGGTGCAGTAGGAAGAGTCAGCTGTTCATCACCTGTAGCAGCTGCTTCTTGCCTACACTTCTTTCACTGCAGCTGAAGCACCTTCTGTCCTAAACATCATTTCCCAAGCCTGGTTCTCAAAGCATCTCATTTATTAGTTTAGCTCAACCATAATTTCTAATAACTATTGTTTTAAGCTACCAACAATTACTGTTTTCAGACAGATATTACTGCTCAAATACTGAGACTATGAAATCATTTGGGAGGACAAAAATCAAAGGCAGTTCTTAAAAGCTATTTCTGGGACAATTCTAAAGCATTTGTCAATGTGGTACCACCAAATTGGGTGGCCTAAATTCAAGGGCTCTCAGAGTTCTGATCTCCATGTCGAGGAGGTGTATTATCCCAGAATTGTTGATACATTAGTTTTTTTTTTTTTTAATCTATCAGATGGAATATTAATCTCTTTATTTTATTGAAAATTCTGAATCTTACTTACCTAAAAATCAGGCATCAGATTGGTCAAGCTCAGAAATGCTAAGCAGAAATCTTGCCAGAGAATAGTTTCAATTTGCAAAATTTAGAGTTTTAGGTTATTATTTTTTTTCCCTAATACACATGGCTTGTGTTTTCACTTCAGGAAATTTTTATAATACAGCAGAATAGGACAAAAATAAACAAGTCACAAAGCATTACCACACTGTGAGTGTGTCCCAAGGTAATTTTATTTCATTACAAAATGATTGAAGGATTTGTGATGGGACATCCGAATACAATTTTAGAAACAACACTGTGATAAATGAAGGACAGGACCCTTCATAATGCAGGGAGATGATTTTGAAAGCAATTTCAATAATTTAAAAAACTAATTGCATCTGCCAAAGTAAAATTGTAGTAATGGAAACAAAGAGAAATGAAATAAGAAGAGAACATTTAAACTGAAATGAATATTGGTAGTTGAATTTCCATGAAAGATTAAGTCCTAATGTCTTTAATCATTTATGTTTTATAACTAATTAATTTATATCTTGTGTATCTAGAATGCTTTCATTGTGTACTATTCTTGAGATAAAGAAGAAAATAATTTCCTATGTTCTGTAATCAGATGAAGACTCAGATTAGGAAAACCTAGACTTACATGAAAACCTGATATTGGGAGACTTGGTGGATTAAATAAATGATTTAAGCTTGAAACTATAGGAACAGTACATTTGGGTAAAGAAAGATGACACATTTTGTTTTGGGTTGCAATTGGTAACCCGAAGGCAACATTCAGTAGACTGGTGGCTCAGATAGTAAAGAATCTGTGTGCAATGTGGGAGACTTGGGTTTGATCCCTGAGTTGGGAAGATCCCCTGGAGAAGGGAATGGCTACCCATTCCAGTGATCTGGCCTAGATACTTCCATGGACTATTCCACGAGGTCTCGAAGAGTGGGGGATTATTCAGTGACTTTCACTTTCTTTCACAGAGTTAGTTTATCCATCATCCAATAAGAAATTGACTCTAGCTGAGTGATCACACCATCATGATTTTCTGGGTCATGAAGACAATTTTTGCATAGTTCTTCTGTGTATTCTTGCCACCTCTTCTTAATATCTTCTGCCTTTGTTAGGTCCATACCATTTCTGTCTTTTATTTGCCCATCTTTGCATGAAATGTTCCCTGGTATCTCTAATTTTCTTGAAGAGCTCTCTAGTCTTTCCCTTTCTATCATTTTCCTCTATTTCTTTGCATTTGTCACTGAGGAAGTCTTTGAACAAAGCTAGTGGAGGTGATGGAATTCCAGTTGAGCTATTTCAAATCCTAAAAGATGATGCTGTTAAAGTGTTGCACTCAATATGTCAGCAAATTTGGAAAACTCAGCAGTGGTCACAGGACTGGAAAAGGTCAGTTTTCATTCCAATCCCAAAGAAAGGAAAGGACAAAGAATGCTCAAACTACCACACAATTGCACTCATCTCACATGCTAGCAGAGTAATGCTGAAAATTCTCCAATTCAGGTTTCAACATATGTGAACCATAAACTTACAGATGTTCAAGTTGGATTTAGAAAAGGCAGAGGAACCAGAGATCAAAATGCCAACATCCACTGGATCACCAAAAAAGCAAGAGAGTTCCAGAAAAAAAAAAAAAAAATCTGCTTCTGCTTTATTGACTATTTCAAAGTCTTTGACTGTATGGATCACAACAAACTGTGGAAAATTCTTCAAAAGATGGGAATACCAGACCACCTGACCTGCCTCCAGAGAAATCTGTATGCAAGTCAAGAAACAACAGATAGAACTGGACATGGAATAACAGACTGGTTCCAAATCGGGAAATGAATACATCAAGCCTCTGTGTTATCACCCTGTTTATTTAAGTTATATGCAGAGTACATCATGAGAAATGCTGCACTGGATGAAGTACAAACTGGAATCAAGAGTGCCGGGAGAAACAGCAATAACCTCAGATATGCAGATGATACCACACTTATGGCAGAAAGTGAAGAACTAAAGAGCCTCTTGATGAAAGTGAAAGAGGAGAGTGAAAAAGATGGCTTAAAACTCAACATTCAGAAAACTAAGATCATGGCAACTGGTTCCATCACTTCATGGCAAATAGATGGAGAAACAATGGAAACAGTGAGAGACTTTATTTTTGGGGGCTCCAAAATCACTGCAGATGGTGACCGCAGCCATGAAATTAAAAGACGCTTACTCCTTGGAAGAAAAGTTATGACCAATCTAGACAGCATATTAAAAAGCAGAAATGTTACTTTGCCAACAAAGGTTCATCTAGTCAAAGCTATGACTTTTCCAGTAGCCAAGTATGGATGTGAGAATTGGACTATAAAGAAGGCTGAGTGCCAAAGAATTGATGTTTTTGAACTATGGTGCTGGAGAAGTCACTTTGACTGCAAGGAGATGCAACCAGTTCATCCTAAAGGATATCAGTACTGAATATTCATTGAAAGGACTGATGCTGAAGTTGAAACTCCAAAACTATGGCCACCTGATGCAAAGAACTGACTTGTTTGAAAAAAACCCTGATGCTGGGAAAGATTGAAGGCAGGAGGAGAAGGGGACAGATAGTTAGATGGCATCACCAACTCAATGGACATGAATTTGGGTAAGCTCTGGGAATTGGTGATGAACAGGGAAACCAGGGGTGCTGCAGTTCATGGGGTCGCAAAGAGTCGAACAAGACAGAGTGACTGAACTGAACTGAAAAGGAGAGATTGGATGGCACAAATTTAAATAGCACTTAATTTATAAACTCTATATGTTGATCAAGAAAAACGAGGAGAAGAAGAGCTGTGTCTTTACCTAGACCTTCAACACCCACAGGTCTAAGATCAGAACTGCATCTACTCCAGAACTCACAGACAGATTTTCAACATATCAAAGTGGTTTTCTCTGTTCACATCCAGGAATTACTGCTGTTGTCTTTCATAATAACAAATTGTAAATTTTACTTCACGCATTTGGTTGGCCCTTTTCTTATGCTAAATTGCAATTTGGATAAGGAAGATGTTTACATTGGAAAAGTCTTGAGAATAGAATGACATGATTTCAGTATTTCATATGGAACTATTCTGATGCAAATTTAAAAGAAAAAACTATCCATTGAAAATAGATTTTAAAATATGTGCATTTTTATTGTTTTCACTGAAGGATTTACATTTTTATTCACTGTGGTAAAATCAGCGAGGACAGATTTAATCAAAACCAAACCAAACAAACCAAAACCAGAAAACTACAACAAAAAAGATAATTTTAAAAAGACATATTAACTTTTAAACTTAAAGGACATTTGGCATTTTCAAGAAGTTCTCATAGGAACAATGTATTTCAGGTCACATAATGACATTTAAAGGGAAGTCACTCTGAGTAGTATTAATGTTCACCATTAGGAGAAAATAAAGTTAAAGAATCACAAATAATAGCTTTGTCTATAATCAGATATCTACACACTCATTTCCTTTCCAAATCAGTACATGGGAGCTCAACTAGCAAAGGACTCAATCTATTTCAAGTTACAGAGAAAGGGGATCACCTCCAGTGCTTTTTTGGAGACACAGATCAAAGTCTTTACATGTGGAAGAAATCACTAAGTTGGAAAATTGACATAGGCAGCCTTCACCCAGAAATAGTTTAGACAAGTTAAAACTGAGGATTAAAAATTTTCCCTTTAATTCCTCAATGCCAAGCCTTGATCACAAAGGTTTGTTTTTTTTTTCCCCACAAAGGTTTTTACATACCTAATTTCTAACCTCTGCAGAATTCTTTTAGCATGAATGTTATTATAATGAATCAAGGAAAACTACAAGCTTCCAAGATATTAGGTGGAAACAATAAACTTGCCCAAAGCCAAATTATAAAGGACAAACACAGGTGCACATGAGGAATCAGAACTGAGCGTGCTCTGACAGGAAGGACTCAGAGTTACGCAAATGTTGTATCAACCATGGCAGGAGAACTTCCTGCTGCCAGCACTGATGTCTCAGAATTTTAATTCCTTCTTCTGATTTCAGACACAAATGTTGCATAGTTGTCACGGTTACTGGGAGTCCTATGTCCCCTGTGCCCAGGCATGGAATGAATCTTCATAAAAGCTGCTGACTCTCACTTCATTTACTCTGGGTCCTCTCTTGGTCCCCACTCCCCAGCATGAGCAGAAGCCTGTCGCTCCAACACTTTCTCCCCAGATTTGAAATGTGGACCTTCACTGAGATTCTAATACTAGTTGTTTCCTGGTTATAGATACATATTTACACCCTGATAGATATTTATACCAAATTCCTTAAATAATTTTCTCATCACTACACCCCACAGCAGACTTCCCTTTTGGCTCAGCTGGTAAATAATCTACCTGCAATGCAGGAGACCTGGGCTCCCTGGGTTACCACTCCAGTGTTCTGGCCTAGAGAATCCACATGACTTGAGTGACTTTCAGGTCACTTCATGCCCCACAGCAAGGTCCTTCTTCACCTGTTCAGTTACTGCTCAAGTTTCTTTTCACCACCCAACTCAAAAAGCTCACTTGAATTTCCTCCCATTTCCATAGATAATTAAAAACTCATTTCCTCTTTACTTCTCTCTCCTATTTTTATCATCATTCATCTCCATTAAATATAAAATGTATGAATTAATGCTGCTCTTGAATCATCAATCATTTCAGTGTTTCTATCACTCTAATTAAGGTCCAGGTTTTTTTTTTAACATTAAAGCTGCCTTCAGATCATTCTGGTGTCTGCATGGTCCACCTGAAGAGCAGTTATTTAAGTGTTTTATGGGCTCCATATAAATAACCAAAAATGATATGAAGCTCATAAAACCGTGTGAAGCCATAAAAGCAAGCATGGTTATTTGGACATATAACAATCACACACACGACAAAAACAGTTAAAAAGTGTGTAAATTACTTGTACTACTTGACCATCCCAAACTTATTTTCCTTATAATAAATGAGCTTTTTGAAATCTGGAGGAGACTAAAGCTTTTCAACACCTCTAGAGCTATTCATTCACCCTGACCTTCTGCTCCATCTCTTGTCCATCTGTAGGGATCCTCCACTGGTTTGTCCTCTTCCCATGAGAAGTTCAGGGTTGCCTGCTTCCCTCTGTACATTTAAATGCTGTACTGGTGTTGGATTTCTGCAGTATCAAAAAGAGGCAGATGCATTCCATCCATGGATACCTGGGTCAAAACATGAGTAGAGGTTAGTGACCATTTATTTACTTTTAGGGTATAGTTGCTTTACAATGCTGTGATAATTCTGTTGTACAACAAAGTGAATCAGCTTTATGTATCCATATATCCCGTCAGTCTTAGGCCTGTCTCCCACCCACCTTCCCCATCCCACCCCTTTATGTCATCGCAGAGCACTGAGCTGGTTTCCCTGTGTTTTATAGCAGCGTTCCACTAGCCATCTGCTTTAAACATGGTAGCATATATATGTCAATCCCAATCCCCCTACTCATCCCACCCGCTCCTTCCCACCCCCGGTCCACACATCCAGTCTCTACTTCTGTGTCTCTACTTCTGCCCTAGAACTCGGTTCATCTGTAACACTTTTCTAGATTCCACATGTATATGTTAATATATGGTATTTGTTTTTCTTTCTGACTTACCTTACTCTGCATTGCAGACTGGGTAGACTTAGTCCAGGGTTCTGATCAACACCAGCAGTGATGGGGAAGGAGGGATGCGCTCCTTCATGGTGCTCCTCACAGCCACGGCACCCTCTGCATTCACATTTCAACAAGCCGCTGGTCTTCATATCTGGTATCTTTTAGGAAGCTTCTTGGAGCTCACATTAGGTTCACCTTGTTAAGACTTTCCTTATTATCCTGGTTTCTTTGTTCATATTATTTATCACACACTGTTTCTTCCCTCCATTTTTCATGTTTTCTCTGCTCCCTGGGAGGCGCCTCCAGTCCACTTGCTTCTTCTTGGTCATTGTTTCCCTTCCTCTCCTCCCCTTCTCCTCTCCTAAGCCCATAGAATTAGCACAGGCAGTTCTTTCTAGAGAGAGACAACCTTTTGAATGTTAAAAATTCATAAATAAATAACTTAGGGCTATCAACCAGGAAGATACTGCTGATTATTTCATGGGAAAATACAACTGCTTCAAAACACGGGACTGGTTCTAAGTTAAAAGCATCCCTAATAAAAATAGCAGTCCTCACATTTGAACACGCAGGTCAGGAGACACCAGCAGCTCAGATATCAATGACAGAGACATAGGATCATGGGATATGGCTTTGTTTAAAATGCTAGTCTAGAAAAATGCTGATCCTGAGACCTTACCATAGGTTCTATCTATTTTGGATTTCACCTTTTTCAAATTGATAGACTTTATTTTTGGAAGAAGTTTTAGATGTAAAGAAATGGAATGGAAATGACAGAGTTACCATGTACCTCTTCTGCCCCCACCCCTAGTTTCCAGTATTATTAGAATCTGCATTGGGGCAGTGCGTTCATCCCAATTCATGCTTTGGGCTTTTCTTATAACTTGGTTTCGACTTAGCGTGTGTGTATGCACAACTGTGTGGGGAGTGGGATGTGGAGAGGGGATTCAAGTAGTGAGTGATTTCCTTTGAAACAGTGCCCTTGTGGAAATTCACATCTGGCTTTAAGCAAAGTTATCTTAAATAATCAAGGCACATCTCCAAAGCTGATCACTCTTCCTAAATGCCATCCCACCTCCTTTCCTCTCCTGGAATCTCTTTCATTTTGTTGCCTTTTTGCTTTACAGGGTCAGTGCCTTCCTCTACACTTTGAAGCCCTATTAATCAAACCCTCATCCTCATGGTTTGCTCCCTCATCAGATGTCACTTTCTGAGCCTGTAGCTCATGACTGCACTGACTAGCTTAGGAGTTAACAGTTGACATTGTAGTTTGAAGTCAACTTTAGTAATTGATAGAAATATTGCTTAGGAATAGAGCTTCATCAAGGAGTTCATGCATTTCCTTGCTCACTTTTAAGTCAAAGCATATCACTGGCTATCTAAATACCTGTGTGCTAGAAAAATTTAGATTTGTATTTTCTTTCCCTTGACTGTGCTGTGTGGTGTACAGGACCTTAATTCCCTGATCAGCGATGGAATCCATGCCCCTTGTTGTGGAATCACAGAGCCCTAACTACTGAACAGCCGGAGAAGTCCTAAGTATGTATTTATATTAAAGAGAGAAAGAACTATTGAAATGCTATGTTTTTTGAAAAACTTAGCTTCCTCAAATCAGGCTATTTTTGAGAGAGATGCAAATACTAAGAAGCGGAGTTTCTTCCTGCCTCCAGAGGCAACACAAAGTCTTGGCCACTCAGCCTGCGTACCAGATGAAGCAATGACATAAATAGCACTTCACATGGGAGATATAAACTTGACAAACTGTTGCAGCTTCTTTCTTCTTGTTTTCAGAGCTTCCTATTGATAGAAACTCCTAATTGTAAAGTCTACATTCTGACTGTAGGTGATGATTTAATTTTTAGGCGTTACAACTGAAAAAGACCTAAAAGCTATTGCTCAAGTCAAACAGCATTTGCTTCTAGAAATGCATCATAGAATCAAGATAAGAAAGGCTCAGAGAAAATGGGCAGAGCTATGTTTACCAGAGCACCAAATTATTTTTTGGAATTACACGATCTTCAGAACTGAGATTCAGGGCAAGCACAATCAAACTTTAGAAATGGAGACTAATGAAATGGCAGTATGAATCAGTTAAAACTCTGAACTAGATGAGAGTAGAAAGAAATCCAATTTTAGCATTCTTGGATTTAAAATAAAGGCAACATCTAAGATCACTCCATTTGTAAATGTGTATCTGAAGTTTCCCCTAGTAGAGGCAGATTTAGAAAATCTGACTCAATTAAAAGATATGAATCACATAAATAATAAAATCACCTTTCACAAGAAATATGCAGTAACTTATCTATTCTAAATTGCTGATCTTTGGATAGCTGTGATCAATGTGTCTGAAAAGACATTATGGCATACACAATAGAGTATGACATACAGTACATAAAGTTGCCAAGAAAAATTATGTAAACAAATAGGATCCATCACATTTAAACTAAAAGCAGACAGCAAAAGAAAATGAAAAAGTAGCAGTTACAGACATGAAGCAAATAGTTCATTTTTCGTTACTTACAATTCATATTTTTGTTTAAAATAGTCAAAATTAGAGCATCTCTGCCTTTCTGTCTCTCCCTGTCTACAAAACACACACACATATATATGCACACATACATGCATATACATATATACACAAGCATATGTGCATATATTGATATGTATTTACTTTGTCTCTGCAAACATGCCTATATGTTTATAATATTTTAGTTACAGTGCTAGAGACTGAAATATGGGGAAATCACTAAACCTCAGAATTTGGAGTTAGAGGTAGAAGATGTTATGTTGATGTGATAGGATAATGTATGTTTCTATCATCTGATCATTCTTAACCTCTCAAACTCTCCCTCCAGCTTGCTCTACTTTACTGCCATCTGCTTAAGAGTGGATGATGTTTAACCATCGCATTCGATGAGATATTCACAAATGGAAGAAGCTCCAACAAAGCTGTAGCCCATTACGACTGACACCATCACATCTGTTCTACTACACAGCATGGCCACTGAAACATTAATCATCTGTAGGAGCAGACATTCACTATGTACTACTGTAGAGAAAATCTTGCTAAAATTATCATTACTGTGTGACAAAAATCACAAATGAATACTTTAGGAGGATCTTGTTCAACATAAGATGGAGTGTTCATACTCTGTCCTGTCCTTTTCAATGAGTATTTCAGTTTAACCTGGATGGAAAGCATGTAAAAACTATTGGAGGGCTCTGAAGAGCACACAGGAGCAGAAAGAATTTTTCAGAAAATAAACAGAATAAAAGGACCAATTGGAAATATTTAAAACTAGAATCAAAAAAACCAAACATTGTCATTTTCTGTGGCTACTTCCACAAGTTAAAACAAACTGGATGGCTTAACACAACAGATATTTATTATATCGGGGTTCCAGAAGCCAGAAGTCTGAAATCAAAGTGTCAACAGGACCTTGATTTACCGTGAAGTTCTGGGGGAAATCCTGTTCCTTGCCTCTCCCAGTGTCTGATGGTTGTAGCCATTACATAAAGCCGTACTGACCCGATGGACAAGCTTTGGGAGTTGGTGATGGACAGGGAAGCCCAGTGTGCTGCTGTCCATGGGATCTCAAAGAGTCAGACATGGCTGATTGACTGAACTGAAATCATGGAAAGTCTAAGGCTTTCTACTTAGAAAGAAAGAGGAGAAACTGTTAACTCTTCACAGATTACATGACTATGTAGAAAATCCACTGGAATATACAGAAATACCTCCTAGAACTAACAAGTGAGCTTAGCAAGATCAACACACACAAAAAATAATTTTCTATTTACACATATTGACAAAAAGTTGAAAATACATTAAAATAATATGCATATAGTTTTCAATAGTTTCCAGAAATGAAATACTTAGGTATAACGTGATCAAAATATATATGATCTGCATGCTGAAAACTACAAAACCAATGGAGAGGATCTGAATAAATTGCAAAACATTATTTTTATAGATTGGATCATTCAATGTAATACAAGTGTCACATAACCCCAAATTGTATGACAGAGTTATCACAACTCTATACAAAATCCCAGGATTTTTATAGTTTCAGATAAACTGATATTAAAAATTACATAAAAGCCAAAGGAAAAAGTACACCCAAGACAAATCTGAAAAAGAAGGATGCTAGAAAACTCACTTCACTTGGCTTTAAGACTTACTCCCTTGCAACAGTAAATAGGACAGTATGGGATGGTGAACGGTGGACTCATTGATCAAGGCAATAGAATGGAATGTTCATGAATAGATGCATGCAAATACTGTCCAACTGATTTTCAACAAAAGTGCAAACACAGCTCAACAGATGTTCTCTGTAACAGATGGTGTTGGAACACTTAGACAACTATCCACACATAAAAATAAAAAAAGGGATTTTATGCCAACCTCACAAATTATTAAAAAAAAAAAACAAACTCAAAATGGACCACGTATTTTAATGTAAAATAAACTTTTAAAGGAAAACAAGGATATTTTCCTGTCACAGGTGAAGACTGTAAGACAGGACCTCAAAAGCACAACACATTAAAACAATAATAATAAAAATAGATTTTTCTCAAAGCTAAAGCTGCTTTTTCTGTAAAATATTTCTTGGGGAATGAAATGACACTCTATAGATGAGAAGAAAACATTTGAAATTACACATGTATTCTTGTGTTCAGAATAAGTACATTTTAAAAACTCTCAAAACTCAATAGTAAGTAAAGGATAAATTACTTTTAAAATGAGTTAAAGTATTGGGTATATTCTTTGCCAAAATGATATATAAATGATAAATAGCCACATGAAAATATGTTCAACATCCACTAGCAATGCCAATTCAAGACCATGATAAGATATCACTATGCAGCCATTAGAACAACAAATATACAAAATATTTACATAAAATATTTATGGAGATGTGGAGCATCTCACACAATACTGGTGGGAGTGTGAAATAATTCAAACACACTGAAAAACATTTTGGTCAATGCTTTTTGAAGTTAAACACATACTTATGTAACCCAGTCATTTCACTGCAAGGTATTTATCCTGAATAAATTAAAAGGTGTTCTGTGTGTTCAGTTGTTCAGCTGTGTCTGACTTTTTGGGACCTCATGGACTATAGCCCCCCGGTTCCTCTGTTCATGGGATTTCCCAGGCAAGAATACTGGAATTTTTTGCTGTTTCCTTCTCCAGGGAATATTCCTGACCCAGGGATCAAATCCATGTCTCCTGCAAAGGCGAATTATTTGACTACTGAGCCACATGAGTAGCCAAATAAAAAGGTACATTCACACAGATCTCTGTTCATGAATTGCAACTGCAACTCTGTTCATAATTCCCCAATACTTGAAACAACCTGAATGTCCTTCAACAAATGAAGAGGTGGGTAGATGTAGTAAATCCATACAATTGAATACTATATAGCAGTGGAAAGAAATAAACTATCGATAGGATAAGCAACTGAAATGGATCTTGAAGGTATTATTCTAAATGACAGAAACTTGTAGACAAAGGTCAGTGCCTACTTGCAAAGGTCCCTGGAGAACAGGTGCGTGGGCACCAGAGGTTAGGGACAGAGTTTGACTGAAGGGGCATGGGGGTAGTCCTCACAGTGATGGAGCTAGTCTGTATCCTGCTTGTAGTGTTTGTTATGTGAGCCAGCACATGTTGTATAATTCATAAAACTATACACAAAGAACATCAATTTTACTGTTAGTTGAAACAATTCAACTTTAAAACTTCTCTTCACAATCATTTTTCTACTCTCACATTAAGACTTCTGCACAACAATGCCTGTTGCACTTAGAATGGTGTTTGTAAGTAAATGACTACTTAACATCTTTATGTTTGTGGAAAAGCACAGTAAGAATTTCATATCGAATGATACAGCAGAATATGATAGTCACAGTCCTTGGACAGAGGTCACTTATTCTGAATGAGCTGGGTCTGAAATAATGAGATTTTATTCAGCTTAATGAAACACCTTCTGCAGACTGGAACTTTGTTTTTTTCGAATCCTCTAATATCAACACTAAATTCTAATTCAGGCACCAGGCTTCTCATCTTTAGATCAAATAACACTGCTAATTGGTTAGGCACCCCCTTCCACCGTCCGTTGCATCTATAACTCCCAGGTCACATGAGAACACTCCAGCATTGTTTTTCACTTTAACAGTTAATCAAACAGTAAGAACCCCAGAGATGACAGTGAGGGTCCTGCTCACAGAGCAACCTCAGAATCATAGGAGCAGCGTCACTCTGTTTGTGGACCACCCTGGACTGCACAGGCACATCCCTCACTCCACCCACCGGCCGCTTCCTCCAAGGCCCCTCCCTCGGCTTGTAGTGCATGATTCCCGAGTGGGGGCAATTTTTGAGGATGGACATAGGGAGGGACTGATGGGGAAGCAAAGAGCAGAGAGGAACTACCCGGAATTCTGAGAGTTAAGAGGTGAATAGCAAGGAGCCCATATATTCTAAATATTTTATTTTAAAAGATAAATATGGAAAAATTAGGATTGACATATATACATTGTCATATACTACAAGGACCTACTGTAGAGCACAAGGAACTATACTCGAAGTTTCACAATAACCTATAAGGGAAAAGAATCTGAAAAAGTATATATATATATGTGTGTGTGTGTGTGTGTGTGTATACACACATATGTGAGGAAGTGAAGTGAAGTCACTCAGTCCTGTCCAACTCTTTGCGACTACATGGACTATAGTCCACCAGGCTCCGTCCATGGGATTTTCCAGGCAAGAATACTGGAGTGGGTTGCCATTTCCTTCTCCAGGATATCTTCCCCACACAGGGATCGAACCCGGGTCTCCCACTTTGTAGACAGACGCTTTACCGTCTTAGCCACCAGGGAAGTCGTCATGTATGTATATAAAAGTATATGTGTATATATATATGTGCATATACTGTTTTTTAGTTGCTCTCTCTTTATATCTATCTCTATATATCTATCTATCTATACATATAGATAGATAGATATATCTATACATATAGATAGATAGATAGATATACATAAAGATAGATAGATAGATAGATAGATATATCTCCTCCTGTCTCCATAGGATTCTTCTCCAGGCAAGAATACTGGAGTGGGTTTCCATTTCCTTCTCCAGGGGATCTTCCTGACCCAGGGATCAAACCCAGGTTCCCTGCGTTGCAGGCAGATTCTTTACCATCTGAACCATAAGGGAAGCCTGAATTGGGTGACTTGTGCCTAAAAAATACAGAACTCCTGGAACAGTTCCAACTCAGCAGTTTTAAAGGCAAAGTAAGGAAGGGATGTGCTTGGTTGTTATAAACTTTACTGCCTGAGCCAACTGTGAAGCATATATATATACACACACATGTCTGAATCACTGCACTGTGTCCCTGAAACTAACAGAACACTGTAAATCAACTATACTTTAATAATAAAAAGACAAATAGAATTTTTCCGCTTCTGTTAACACTCTGCTAGAAAATTATTCTTATTAAATAGTCAAACAAAGCAAAGCAACTTATCTTTCTGACAAGAATTATATCAAAAAAATCTACTTTCTATAAGTTTTTGCCTTTGCCTGTGACTTGGTTCTATAAAAGCTCACAGAAGAGTGTGATAAATGATAAAAGGTTCCTCCTCACATTCCTTGAAGCTAACAAAGCTGGAACTTGAGGTGAAGAAACCTTATCAAGAGACAAGAATCAAAAGAACAGGATAAGCAAGGGCAGTATTTGGTGACAGGTTTATGCTGATTCAAAAACTGCAACATTTTTGGTATCAGCTCTACCTGTGACATATTTGCCATCCACAGCAATCTCCCTATAATATTAATAGTATATAGAAGGATGGCATTAATTTTAAACCCAATAGTGACATGTGGCGTCAGGTATTCCTTCATTGTGGAAAACATCAGCTGGTCATTGTTGACTGTTATCCTTCACATGCTGTTTGGCATAAAGATATACTTCAGAGCTTAGGTAAATTTCTAGAAAAAAATCTATTTAAAGCTACACTCAATTTTCATCTCCAAATACTACCCTGGACTGCCTTATTTTTTTCTTTGTATAGTTTCTCTAATTTTTGCCTTTGGCCACATTTGTTTGTGTGTTTTTTTTTTTTTTTCCACTTTGCCCACCCTGTGTGTCTCTTTGTCTCAACCTGTCTTCTCTTCCTTCTACTAATTCAGTGGTTCTCAAATCCGGTTACCTGTCTTCCTAGGGGAACTTTGAAACCAGATGGGATGTCTTAGTTTGTCTCAGGGGTTGAGAGGGAGGAGGACTGATGACATCATGTAAGAGAGCCCAAGACATGAGATATCCACAAGCAGAGACTTTCCACAGAGCAGGACATTGCTTGCAACTCATGTAGAAATGGCTGTCTAGACATATAATAATGTAGGTGACAGTGTCTTTATAATTATCCATGTATAGTAGCAAGCTCTGTTTCCATATAAGTACAAATCATCTTGTACAAATTACATCAACAGACTATTTCATAAATACAAATACCATGAAATGTGAGGAAGTTTGTACTTTGTGTCATTGAAAAACTTTAAGAAATACTGGTTATCATTTCAGAATAAAATCACACCATTGGCAGAAATACTGTAAAAACATTGAGTTGTGGTCAGCTTGGTTGCACAAATCTGCAGTAGCAGCCAACCCACTGTCCTGACTCTGGATAGATGGGCAAACACCACCCTGCCCTCTGTTTAATGAATCCTATCTCCTCCTCATCCCTGTCACACAACCAACCTGGTTTCCCAGCCTTCCTAAAGGTAAGTGGTGGTGTCAGCATTTCTCACCAATGTGTGCCCCTCTAGGCCAGGGAGTCATATGGCTTGTGAGCCTTCTCAATGTACCTGTCCTGTTCTCTTCTGGTCAGAGGCAGAGGCCACAGTGGAGAACACTGGGTCTGAGGATATGAAGCCCTGAGGTGCAACAGGTCTGCAGGTGCATCAAGTGAGAGACACCTGCATCCTGGTATGCTCCTGTGATTTTTTTTTTTCACTCCTGTGATTTTTAGAACAATTCTTACTTCAGCAGTTGATGTTATTAATCCTGATTACTATAAGGTGTATGTATCAGACTAACTCACTATGTCTTATGGTAGTGAAGATTTGGAAATTGCATGTAAAATAATGCATTTTTATTAAAATTTACTTTCATATTATTTCCCTACATATTGCAATTAAGTAATTATACATACTCTTGGAAATTTGCTTCTGCATAGTGTTATCCATGAGTTTATTTCAGAAAAATAAATGGGATCCTATTCAGTATTGTTAAAAAAGCAGAATGGGTGAACCAGGATCCCAAACAGTTCCTCCTGTGGTACTCTTCTGCTTCTGTAGACAGTTACCTAATATATCTATTTATTTTAATTAATTAATTGATTTTAATTGGAGTCTAATTAATTTACAATATCATTGTGGTTTTTGCCATACATTGACATGAATCCATTGTGGGTTTCCCAATGTGTTCCCATGTGTCCCATGGGTTTCCTGCCATGTGTTCCTCATCCTGAACCCTACCCCCACCTCCCTCCCCATCCCATCCCTCAGTGTCATCCCAGTGCAACAGCCCTGAGCACCGTGTCTCTTGCATCGAATCTGGACTGGAAATCTGTTTCACATATGGTAATATACATGTTTCAATGCTATTCTCTCAAATCTTCCCACCCTTGCCTTCTCCCACAGAGTCCAAAAGTCTGTTCTTTACATCTGTGTCTCTTTTGCTATCTCACATATAGGGCCACTGTTACCATTTTCTAAATTCCATATACATGCATTAGTATACTGTATTTGTGTTTTTCTTTCTGACTTAATTCAATCTGCATAATAGCCTCTGGTTTCATCCAACTCATTTGAACTGATTCAAATACATTTTTTTAATAGCTGAGTAATATTCCATTGTGTATATGTACCACAGCTTTCTTATCCTTTTGTCTGCCAATGAGCATCTAGGTTGCTTCCATATCCTGGCTATTGTAAACTGTGTTGTGATGAACATTGGGGTACACGTGTCTCTTTCAATTCTGGTTTCCTCAGTGTGTATGCCCATCCGTGGGATTGATGGGTCATTTGAGTTCTGTTTTCAACTTTTTAAGGAATCTCCACAACAGTTCTCCATGGTTGCTGTACTAGTTTGCATTCCCATCAATAGTGTAAGAGGGTTCCCTTTTCTCCACACTCTCTCCAGCATTTATTGCTTGTAGACTTTTGGATAGCAGCCATTCTAGCAATGTGAGATGGTACCTCATTGTGGTTTTGATTTGCATTTCTCTGATAATGAGTGATGTTGAGCATCTTTTCATGTGCTTGTTAGCCATCTGTATGTTTTCTTTGGAGAAATGTCTGTTTAGTTCTTTGGCCCATTTTTTGATTGGGTCACTTATTTTCCTGAAATTGAGCTGCATGTGCTACTTGTATATATTTTTTGAGATTAATTCCTTCTCAGTTGTTTCCTTTGCTATTAATTTCTCCCATTATGAAGCCTGTCTTTTCACCTTGCTTATAGTTTCCTTTGTTGTGCAAAAGGTTTTAAGTTTAATTAGGTCCCATTTGTTTATTTTTGTTTTCATTTCCATTACTCCGGGAGGTGGGTCATAGAGGATCCTGCTGTGATTTATGTCAGAGACTGTTCTTCATATATTTTCCTCTAGGAATTTTACAATTTCTGATCTTACATCTAGATCTTTAATCCGTTTTGAATTTATTTTTGTGTATTGTGTTAGAAAGTGTTCTAGTTTCATTCTTTTACAACTGGTTGACCAGGTTTCTGAGCACCCCATGTTAAAGAGATTGTCTTTCCTCCACTGTACATTCTTGCCTCCTTTATTAAAAATAAGATGTCCATGGGTGGGTGGATTTATCTCTGGGCTTTCAATTTTGTCCCATTGATCTATATTTCTATCTTTGTGCCAGTACCATACTGTCTTGATGACTGTAGCTTTGCGTATAGTCTGAATTCAGGTAAGCTGATTCCTCCAGTTCCATTCTTCCTTCTCAAGATTGCTTTGGCTATTCAAGTTTTTTTTTTTGTTTTTGTTTTTTTTTTTTTTTTTTGTATTTCCATGCAAATTGTGAAATTATCTATTCTAGTTCTCTGAAAAATAGTAGCTTGATAGGGATTGAATTGCATCTATATATTGCTTTGGGTAGTATACTCATTTTCATTATATTGATTCTTCCAATCCATGAACACGGTATATTTCTCCATCCGTTTGTGTCCTTTTTGATTTCTTTCATCAGTGTTTTACAGTTTTTTACAAATAGGCCTTTTGTTTCTTTAGATAGATTTATTCCTAAGTATTTTATTCTTTTCATCGCAATGGTGAATGGTATTGTTTCGTTAATTTCACTTTCTGTTTCTCATTGTTAGTGTATAGGAATGCAAAAGATTTCTATGTGTTAATTTTATATCCTGTAATATATTTATTGATTAACTCTAGTAATTTTCTGGTGGTGTCTTTAGGGTTTTCTATGTAGAAGATCATGTCATCAGCAAACAGTGAGAGTTTTACTTCTTCTTTTCCAACATGGGTTCCTTTATTTCTTTTCTCTGACTGCTATGGCTGAAACTTCTAAAACTACGTTGAATAGTAGTGGTGAGAGCAGGCACTCTTGTTTTGTTCCTGACTTTAGGGAAAATGTGTTCAATTTTTCATCATTAAGGGTAATGTTTGCTATGGGTTTATCAAATATGGCTTTTATTATGTTGAGGTATGTTTCTTCTATGCCTGTTTTTGGGATTCCCACCCCTCACCCCACAAATGGATGTTGAATTTTGTCAAAATGTTTCTGCATCTATTGAGATGGCTTTTATCTTTCCATTTGTTAATGTGGTGTATCACATTGACTGATTTACAAATGTTGAAGAACACTTGCATCCTTGGGATAAAGCCCACTTGGTCATGATGTATGATCTTTTTAATATGTTGTTGGATTCTGTTTGCTAGAATTTTGTTAAGGATTTTTGCATCTATGTTCATCAGTGATATTGGCCTGTAGTTTTCTTTTTTTATGGCATCTTTATCTGGTTTTGATATTAGAGTGATGTTTGTCTCATAGAATGAGTTCAGCAGTTTATTTCCTCTGCAATTTTCTGGAAGAGTTTGAGTAGGATAGGTGTTAGCTCTTCTCTAAATTTTAGGTAGAATTCAGCTGTGAAGTCATCTGGTCCTGGTTTTTGTTTGTTGGAAGATTTTTAATTACAGTTTCAATTTCTATGCTTGTGATGGCTCTGTTAAGATTTTCTATTTCTTCCTGATTCAGTTTTGGAAGGTTATATTTTTTAAGAATTCATCCATTTCTTCCAAGTTGTCCGTTTTATTGGTAAATAGTTCCTGATAGTAGTCTCATGATCCTTTGTATTTCTGTGTTGTTTGTTGTGATTTCTCCATTTTCATTTCTAATTCTGTTGATTTGGTTCTTCTCTCTCTCTCTCTTTTTTTTTAAATGATGAGTCTGGCTAATGGTTTGTCTATTTTATTTACCTTCTCAAAGAACCAGTTTTTCAGTTCAGTTCAGTCTCTCAGTCGTGTCAGACTCTTTGTGACCCCATGAACCTCAACACGCCAGGCCTCCTTGTCCATCTCCAACTCCTGGAATTTACTCAGACTCATGTCCATTGAGTCGGTGATGCCATCCAGCCATCTCATCCTCTGTCATCCCCTTCTCTTCCTGCCCCCAATACCTCCCAACATCAATGTCTTTTCCAATGAGTCAGCTCTTTGAATCAGGTGGCCAAAGTATTTGGAGTTTCAGCTTCAGCATCAGTCCTTCTAATGAACACCCAGGACTGATCTCCTTTAGGATGGACTGGTTGGATCTCCTTGCAGTCCAAGGGACTCCCAAGAGACTTCTCCAACACCACAGTTCAAAGCACCAATTTTTTGGCGCTCAGTTTTCTTCACAGTCCAACTCTCACATCCATACATGACCACTGGAAAAACCATAGCCTTGATTAGATGGACCTTGGTTGGTGAAGTAATGTTTCTGATTTTTAATATACTATCTAGGTTGGTCATAACTTTCCTTCCAAGGAGTAAGGAGTAACCAGCTTTTAGTTTTGTTGATTTCTGCTGTAGTCTCCTTTATTTCTCTTTCATTTCTTTCTGCCCTAATTTTTATGATTTCTTTCCTTCTAATAACCTTGGGGTTCTTCATTTCTTCCTTTTATGTTTGCCTTAGGTGTAAAGTTAGTTTATGTACTTGACTCTTCTCTTGTTTCTTGAGGTAAGCTTGTATTGCTATGAACCTTCCCCTTAGCACTGTTTTAACTGAATCCCATAGGTTTTCGGTTGTCGTGTTTTCATTTCCATTGATTTCTAGGCATAGTCTGATGTCTTTTTTGATGTCTTCTGTGATTTGCTGGTTATTCAGAAGTGTGTTGTTTAGTCTCCATATGTTTGTATTTTTAATAGTTTTCTTCCTGTATTTGACATGTAATCTTCCTGAATTGTGATCAGAAAAGATGCTTGAAACAATTTAAAATTTTTTGAATTTACCAAGGCTAGATATATGGCCCAGGGTGTGGTGCATCCTAGAGAATACACCATGTGCACTTGAGGAAAAGGTGAAATTCATTGTTTTGGGATGAAATGTCCTATAGATATCAATTACGTCTAACTTGGTCCATTGTATTATTTAAAGTTTGTGTTTCCTTGATAATTTTCTGTTTAGTTGATCTATTCACAGGTGTGAGTGGGATATTAAAGTATCCCACTATTATTGAGTTACTGTTAATTTCCCCTTTCATACTTGCTAGCTTTTGCCTTACATATTGTGGTGCTCCTATGTTGGGTGAATGTATATTAATAATCGTTATATCTTCTTCTTGGATTAGTACTTTGATCATTATGTAGTGTCCTTCTTTGTCTCTTTTCATGGCCTTTATTTCAAAGTCTATGTTATCTGATATGAGTATTGCTACTCCTGCTTTCTTTTGGTCTCCCTTTGAGTGAAACAGCTTTTTCCAGCCCTTCACTTTCAAGTCTACATGTGTCCATTGTTTTGAGGTGGGTCTCTTCTAGGCAGCATATATACGGGTCTTGTTTTTGTATACATTCAGCCAGTCTTTGTCTTTTGGTTGGGGCATCCCAACCCATTTACATTTAGGGCAATTATTGATAAGCATGATCCCATTGACATTTACTTTGTTGTTTTGAGTTTGAGTTTATACACCTTTTCTGTGTTGCCTGTCTAGAGAAGTTCCTTTAGCATTTGTTGAAGAGCTGGCTTGGTGGTGTTGAATTCTCTCAACTTTTGCTTATCTGTAAGTCTTTTGACTTTCCCTTCATATTTGAATGAGATCCTTGCTGGGTATGGTAATCTGGATTGTAAAATTTTCTCTTTCATCACCCGAGTATGGCCTGCCATTCCCTTCTGGCCTGAAGAGCTTCTATGGGAAGATCAGTGGTTATCCTTGTGGGAATCCCTTTGTGTTGTTTGTTGCTGCTTTTAATATTTTCTCTTTGTGTTTGATTTTCGTTAATTAGATTAATATGTGTCTTGGGATGTTTCACCTTGGGTGTATCCTGTTTGGGACCCTCTGAGTTTCTTGGACATGGGTGGCTATTTCCTTCCCCATTTTAGGAAAGTTTTCAATTATTATCTCCTCGAGTATTTTCCTGTGGCTTTTCTTTTTGTCTTCTTCTCAGAATCCTATGATTCAAATGTTGGGGCATTTAACATTGTCCCAGAGGTCTCTGAGGTTGTCCTCATCTCTTTTAATTCTTTTTTTTTTTCCTTTTTTCCACTCTGCTTCATTTATTTCCACCATTCTATCTTCCACCTCACTTATGTTATCTTCTGCCTCAGTTTTTCTATTGTTGTTTCCCTCCAGAGTGATTTTGATCTCAGTTATTGCATTATTCATTATTGATTGTCTCTTTTTTATTTCTTCTAAGTCTTTGTTAAATATTTCTTGCATCTTCTCAATCCTTGTCTCTAGCTTATTTGTCTTTAACTCCATTTTGTTTTCAGGATTTTGAATCATCTTTACTATCATTATTCTGAATTCTTTTTCAGGTAGACTCCCTATCTCCTCCTCTTTTGTTTGGTTTGTTGAACATTTATCATATTCCTTTACCTACTGAATATTTCTCTGTCTTTTCATTTTGTTTAGATTTCTGGGTTTGGGGTGGCCTTTCTGTTTGCTGGAAGTTTGTGCTTCCTCTTTATTGTGGAGGATGCTCCCTGTGGGTGGGTTTGAACAAGTGGCTTGTCAAGGTTTCCTGGTTAGGGAAGCTTGTATTGTTCTGGTGGGTGGAGCTGGATCTCTTCTCTCTGGACTGCAATGAAGTGTCCAGTAGTGAGTTTTTAGGAGAGTTTGGTTTTGGTGTGACTGAGCAGCCTCTATTTTAATGCTCAGTGCTGTGTTGCTCTTTTCCTGGAGAAAAAGCATGGTATGTCTTGCTCTGGAACTTGGCTCTTGGGTGAAGTTTGGTTTCAGACTGGGTATGGAGGCTTTTGGATGACCTCTTGTTGATTAATGTTCCCTGAAGCCAGGAGTTTTCTGTTGTTCTCAAGTTTTGTATTTAAGCGTCCTGCCTCTGGCTTTCAGTCTTATTCTTACAGTAGCCTCAAGACATCTCCATCCATACAGCACTGATGATAAAACATCTAGGTTAATGGTGAAAAGATTCTCCACAGTGAGGGACACCCAGAGAGGTTCACAGAATTACATGGAGAAAAAAGAAGGAGGTGAGAGATAGAGGTGACCAAGAGGAGAAGAAGGTGAATCAAAAGGGGAGAGAGGAATCAAGCCAGTAATCACACCCTTAAGTAAAACTGGGTACTGAAGATTAGATTTTTAAAGGTACAAAACTGATAATAAATACCAAAAAGCAAAGATTAAAAATCTAGAGTATAGACTCTCAAAAATATAATATTAAAAATACAGTACAAAATCAACCACAAAAATTTAAAAATATATATATGTGAAATTTGCTTTAAAAATAGGGTCTTTTCCCCCCAAGTTAATAGTATGTTATAGAAGTGAAAATTAAGGGAGTGATAAAGAACTTCAAAAAAATAAATAAATAAAATTTTAAAAAATGACAATAGTAAAAATATATCTGGGGATTTCTCTGGAGTTGCTGAGGGCAGTTTGGGGTCAGTTCAGTTTCAGATAGTTCCTTGTTCCCACTTATGCTTTTTCTCAAAGTCTGTAGGTCCCTCCCAATGCTTAGTCAATGCTGACTACAATAAAACTACAGGATTTTAATCTGTTGCACCTGTTGCTTCCAGAGTGGGTCCCTCTTCATTATTTTGACTTACTCTTTTGCAAGTCTCTTCAGTGTCTAATTTCCTCCCTGACACAAGGGTGTGAAGGTGGTCACTTATTTAGGCTCACTTGTTCCATTGTGCTATGGGGAGGGAAGAACACTGCAAAAAAAAAAAAAAAAAAAAAAATATATATATATATATATCACTGGCATGTGTGGGGAGTGCTCACAATGTGTGGATCACACTGGGTTTGCCGCCGATCACGGCGTGCTTACTTTCCCAGTCTACACTGTTAAGGCTCTAGGTTGCTCTGCAATGGAACTGTCCAAAGCGGGCCCTGGGTTTCATGCACTTCCCAGGTCTAAGCTGCTCAGGTTCAGGTTCTTGGGTACTCCACAAAGGTCAGACTCGGTTGGGACTGTGTTTTCTGCCCTTCCCAGGTCCAAGGAGCTCAGGAGACCAGGTGATTGGCGGGCACACTGTCCCAGGTTTGTGTCCGTCTTATCACCTTCCCGGTCCCAGATGCTCTGTTTCCTGGGTGCGCAGCGAGTGCACCATCTCAGGTGTGCTGGGTGTCTCCTCTGGGGAGCTGATCTCAGGCAGGCTGCGAGCCTCCTGGCAGATGTCAACCGTCCAGGATCCCAGGAAATGTTATTAGCAGCTGGAAGCCTGCTCACAGTTTGGTGGAGGATGCTGTCTCTGGGGCCAAGATTGCCACTTGCCTTCCAGCTCTGACCGTTGCCTGCCTGCCTCTCTGCCTCTGGCGGGGAATAGACTAGTCTGCAGCCAGCTAGCTCTCCTTTGGTATTCACTCAATCCTTTAATCTGTGAGCCGGCCAGGCTGTTCCTTAGGTTAGAGCTTTTCACGGGAAACCTCTCTCTCTTTTCTCTCTCTCTCTCTCTGGCTACCCCACAGTTTGGGTTGCTATCTCACATTAGCTCCTTCAGATTGTCTTCAGGGCATTCAGGCCTGGTCCTTACCCTAAGCATGCAACTCGCACCCTCCTGCTCGCTGATGGCAGACGCAAGCATCTGGGCTACTTCTCTGCTGGGAGTTGTGGTTAGGCATGTACTCTGTGGGTTTTTGTTCTGTTTTGTTGTTTTGTTTTCTCTCTCCCAGTTATGTTGCCTCTGAGATTCCAAATATCCCCACAGACCCACCAGTGAGAGGGTTTCCTTGTGTTTGGAAACTTCTCCTCCTTCACGACTCCCTCCCTGGGACAGGTCTCCATCACTAACTCTTTTGTCTCTCTTTTTATCTTTTACGTTTTGCCCTACCTCCTTTCAGAGAGAATGGGCTGCCTTTCTGGGTGCCTGGTGTCCTCTGCCAGTGTTCAGAAGTTGTTTTGTGGAAGTTGCTCAGCATTCAAATTTTGATTAATTTGTGGGGGAGAAAGTGGCCTCTCCATCCCATTCCTCCACCATCTTAGGACCGCCCCCTGATCGTTGCCTAATGTAGATAGCCCACTGATCTGGTTGGCAAAAAAGTTCCCATTAGACATGCCCTCATTGTGAAATGAAAATATCGGAATCTCAGTTTACCATCTTAAAGAAGTAGACTGTAAATCTCTTTCACTTCAGTGTGGGCTGTGCCCTGTGACTTTCTCCCAAAGAGAATAATAAGGAGGAAGGGCAAAGGAAAAAGTGACTTTGTTGTGGAGAAACCTGAGAGACACTCCCTAAGCCACAGGCTCAAGGTCAGTGCCAATCATGATAAGTCATGCTGATAGTCTGTCCTCTTGATGCATATTAAGAATGGCATTCAACCTCTGTGGTGTCCCTCCTAAAACCTAACCCCAGCAGATACATGTGAAAAACAGAAAGACAAACCCCTGTGGGGGGCATTATATTAAACACTTGATGTTTATTCCTTAAAAGTCAAGGTTCAAACCTAGAATCTAGAGGGGCCTCAGGGCACATGGGGACTAAATGTAATATGGTTTACTGTATAGAATTCTGGGACAGAAAAAGAATGTTTGGCAAAAACTAAGGAATCTGTAGAAAGCATGGAGTTTATCTAATAATAAAGGATCAATTAGATTCATTGCTTATGACACATGAATCATATAGCTAAGCTGTTAACAAGAGGGGAAACATATTGTGGGGTCATGTAAGGAAGCTGCACTTTCTTTGCAACTTTTATGTAAATCTAAAATTATTCAAAAATAAAAAGTTTCTTTTTTTTTTTTTTAATATTTATCCTTTTCCCATTTTGAATCCCTCTGCTCTGTTTCTCTTGACTACGCCTTCGACTGTGTGCATCACAATAAACTGTGGAAAATTCTGAAAGAGATGGGAATACCAGACCACCTGACCTGCTTCTTGAGAAATTTGTATACAGGTCAGGAAGCAACAGTTAAAACTGGACATGAACCAACAGACTGGTTCCAAATAGGAAAAGGAGTACATCAAGGCTGCATATTGTCACCCTGCTTATTTAACTTCTACTCAGAGTACATCATGAGAAATGCTAAGCTGGATGAAACACAAGCTGGAATCAAGATTGCCGGGAGAAATATCAATAACCTCAGATATGCAGATGACACCACCCTTATGGCAGGGAGTGAAGAGGAACTAAAAAGCCTCTTGATGAAAGTGAAAGATGAGAGCAAAAATGTTGGCCTAAAGCTCAACATTCAGAAAACTAAGATCATGGCATCTCGTCCCATCACCTCATGGGAAATAGATGGGGCGACAGTGGAAACAGTGTCAGACTTAATTTTTTTTGGCTCCAAAATCACTGTAGATGGTGACTGCAGCCATGAAATTAAAAGACACTTTCTCCTTGGAAGGAAAGTTATGACCAACCTAGATAACATATTAAAAAGCAGAGACATTACTTTGCCAACAAAACTTTGTCTTGTCAAGGCTATGGTTTTTCCAATGGCCATGTGAGAGTTGGACTGTGAAGAAAGCTGAGCACTGAAGAATTGATGCTTTTGAACTGTAGTGTTGGAGAAGACTCTTGAGAGTCCCTTGGACTGCAAGGAGATCCAACCAGTCCATCCTAAAGGAGATCAGTCCTGGGTGTTCATTGGTAGGACTGATGCTGAAGCTGAAACTCCAATACTTTGGCCACCTCATAGGAAGAACTGACTCATTGGAAAATACCCTGATGCTGGGAGGGATTGGGAGCAGGAGGAGAAGGGGACGACAGAGGATGAGATGGCTGGATGGCGTCACCGACTCAATGGGCATGGGTTTGGATGGATACTGGGAGTTGGTGATGGACAGGGAGGCCTGGCGTTCTGCGGTTCATGGGGTCACAAAGAGTAGGACACGACTGACTGAACTGACTGAACTGACTCTGTTCCTCTCTACAAAAGTGAAAGTGAAAGTCTTCTCTGATCTTTGCGACCATTGAACTCTACAGTGCATGGAATTCTCCAGGCCAGAATACCAGAGTAGTAGCCTTTCCCTTCTTCTGGCGATCTTCCCAACCCAGGGTTCAAACCCAGGTCTGCTGCATTTCAGGCAGATTCTTTTATCAGCTGAGCCACTGGGGAGCCCAAGAATACTGAAGTGGGTAGCCTATCCCTTCTCCAGCAGATCTTCCCGACCCAGGAATGGAACCGGGGTCTCCTGCATTGTAGGTGGATTCTTTACTAACTGACTTAGATTAACAGTTTAACCTCCACCCAGTTAACAGAAAGCTTTGGGGGTAGCTGCAAAGCTTATTTCGCCCTTGTCATTCTATCCCATTGCTTGAAATTCCTGTCAAATCTATAACCCCAATTGTTGTTTTGCATGTGTTTTCATCTGCTATGTTAATGACTATTTTCATAACTAAGAAAATATTTTTTGTCCCAACTATCACAATGTCCTGTTGCCTGCTGCTTTAATCAAGAATCACAAAAGATTAATTTCACTATATGGACATATGTTCTTCTTATCCCCTCTGGGAAAACCTTAATGTCTGAATGATTTGAAGTCCTTTATTGTTTCCAGCTGACTTTTCCTCCACTAGTGCACTACTCAATGTGATGCAGTTATGATGTCCTACTAGATTTATGCTTTCTCACTTTGACATTATGGTTATGACCATTTTTTCTGTCTGCATTTCTATGCTTTGAAATTCCATGAATTCTACTTCCAAAATATCCCTTTCCATTAAAAAAATTTCCAGTGCTCAAAATATTATAATTATTTCCTTTTTGTATAGTCCTTTACATTTTTATTATCACTCAACATAAAATCTGTGTCTTTTTTGGTAAACTGTTTCTTGAAGTCAGATTGCCTCTTAAAATTTCTCTAGCACACCATGAACACACTTGGTGTCTAATAAATGTTTGTTGAAAACACAGTTAACAAGTCAATAGTTAATAGGAAAATAATGAAAGTATGGGTGACTTATGCTTGTTGGTTTACACTCTTCTATATTTTTGTTTACTTTCTAAGACTCTAAAATGATCATTTATTGATTTAATATTTGAATTAAACAATACATTTCTTGTAGACTCCATTTTATACATATAAAGCACATGTCTTTCCCTCAGGAGTAAGTTCTCTACTGGTGGTTGTGTTGCAGGAAATAAAGCTGGAGCATGAGAAGATGGTCACATCCCAGGTCTCATGTGAGTCCCTAGGATGGCCAGTAAGTGAGTGTAAGGTCTTGGCTTCACACAAGAAATAATTCAAGAGCAAGCCACATTGAAATGAAAGAAGGTTTATTCAGGGAGATACACACTCCACAGGTAGAGTGTGGGCCATCTCAGAAAGTGATAGGCCCAAAGTATATGGTTGTCAGTCTTTATAAGGGTGAGTGATTTCTGTTTTAGAAACAGGGTGGGGATTTCCTGGAATTGGGTCACCACCCACTTTTTCACCTTCTATGTCAACCTCAAAGCTGCCATGATAACTGTGGTTGTGCCATTTAGATGCTGACTTGTTCCGATGAGCACATAATGAGACTCAAGGTTCACTGGGAGTTGAATCATCCACCATCTTGAACCTAGTTTATGTTGTGTTTATGTCTAACCGGTTTATGCCATGTTCTCAAAGGCTGTGTCATTCTTTTAAAGGTTGTGCCCTGTTCCTTTCACGTTTCAGTTAGACGGACATGGACAAGGAAGGAAATGCAGAGTGAAACATGGTCAGAAACTGAATGAAAGAACCATAAAACGGCCTCAAAATGTGTTGTCAGTGCATTGATACCTGAGATTACCTACATATTAGTCTTTCTGGTTTACCTTTATAAGAATTCTACTGAAACTACAGTTAGAACCAGACATGGAACAATGGACTGATTCCAAGGGAAAGGAGTATGTCAAGGCTCTATGTTGTCACCCTTTTTATTTAACTTATATTCAGAGTACATCATGTGAAATGCTGGGCTGGATGAAGCACAAGCTGGAATCAAGATTGCTGGGAGAAATAGCAATAACCTCAGATATGCAGATGATACTATCCTTATGGCAGAAAGCAAAGAGGAATTAAAGAGCCTCTTGATGAAAGTGAAAGAGGAGAGTGAAAAGGCTGGCTTAAATTTCAACATTCAAAAAGTGAAGATCATGGCATCTGGTCCCATCACTTCATGGCAAATAGATGGGGAAACAACGGAATCAGTGGCTGACTTTATTTTCTTGGGCTCCAAAATCAGTGAGGATGGTAACTGCAGCCATGAAATTAAAAGATACTTGCTCCTTGGAAGAAAAGCAATGAGAAACCTAGGCAGTGTATTATAAAGCAGAGACATTGCTTTGCTTACAATGGTCCATATAGTCAAAGCTATGGTTTTTCCTGTAGTCATGTATGGATGTGAAAGCTGGGCAATAATAAAGGTCGAGTGTCGAAAAATTGGTGCTTTTGAATTGTGGCGCTGGAGAAGACTCTTGAGAGTCCTTTGCACAGCAAGTAGATCAAACCAGTCAGTCCTGAAGGAAATCATCCCTGATGTTCATTGAAAGGACTATCACCAATGAAATGGACATGAGTTTGAGCAAACCCAGGGGGATGACGAAGGACAGGAAAGCCTGGCATGCTGTAGTCCACGGAGTCACAAAGAGTCAGACATGACTGACAGTCAAACGACAACAGTGACAAGAACAACAAACTGAAGATGATCTAATAGTATCTCATTCAAATTTTTTCTATAAATAATCATTCATTAAACTCTAGAAAATTGGATTCTAAGGACATAGTTTCAACATATAGAATTGTATCCTGTGAGACTGAAAATGACTTTGTTGTTTAAGACAGCATTGTACTGTGTTTTTCCAACTCAAGCAACAATTTCAAATGGATGCAAATTTTTGTAGTCAGTTCTCTTCCTGGCAGGAATTCTCTTAGAATTTCAAAATGCTGATGAGAGTTTATGAACAATCACAGTCATGATATTTTTGCATTTGTAGTGTTTATGAATAATATTGATTCAAATGGAATCCTTTGTTCACAAAAACAGAGAAATTTTTCTTGATGGACAAGCATTTGGCCTGCAAATCTCTGTGGCAGCAGCAAGATTCATGATGTGTTTAAACTTCCCTGTTCTTTGTGTTGTCAAAAAAAAAAAAAAAAAAAAAGAGCTGCTTTGTTTTTTGAGTTCAGAATACAATGGCAATTACCTATTCTGATCTCCTGTGCATTACTGCACATAACATGTTTCATCATGTTGGCTTCTGGAGTTTCTGTTAATATGGATGTCTCAAACCTGGCACAGTCAAGATGGCCTCAGTGGAGAAATTCTGCTGCCCAGAAAGAAAGGCGAACATAAAAGAGGCTTGATTTCCTTTCAAATAAAAAGCCAGGTGTGTGACCAAAAATGAATTATGCTCTTCTGTTTTTCTTCCAAGGATGTACATGTGAAAATCCTGCTGATTTTCAATAATTCTTGCACACAGAGCTCCCTCAAAATTTCCAGCAAATACAGGCAAGTTCTGAATGCAGGTGAGGCAATAATCTTGACTCTCCTTCAGGGAACTACTTCTTCCTCTGTGCTACCTACACTTCACCAAAATCTCATTTGAAAAATACAGTGAGTCCACCCTGAGTTTCTGGCATTAGGTGAAACTTACATCACAACTAAATTTTTATTTTTATTTCTTCTTTAAGAATGGCATCTGCTACGAAAGGAGAAATTGGAAAACTTTGAGAGTTGGGAACTGGATATTGAATAAAAGATTATGGATCCTGCTGCTCTAAGAAAATTGCTACGATTTCTTTCCTTACCCAGATGCTCAGGGAGAGAGAGTCTTATTTGCTTTCCCTTTATATAAGCTAAAGGCAGAATTGGGTTACTTTACTTTGATGCGCTCCCTATGGTCAAAGCTGGAAGTTCATGATGAAGAATCTCTGAATCTCAATCTCAGAATGACTGCAGAAAAAGCATATCTGTGGGGCAAACATGTACAAACTTGCCCATCCTAGACATGTGGCAACAACAGAGGAGGGTGTGCTTTATGGCACCAGAAGCAGGGTAGATGTGCAAATACTTAAAGGTCCTTTCTCCCTCCCAACCTGCTACCCTAGGTGATGGCTTGATTTGAAATCATGTAAGGACTTTTTAACCCCAGTGTCTTGCATAATCTCTCTCAGTTTCTTCCTAAAAGATCAGTCCTTCTTCCCTTCCCTCCTCAGCGCCCCCCCCCCTTACTTTCTCTAACAGCTGTCTCATGGATACCTTACCATATAATCTCCCTAGGTCTGATTCATAATACTGATAGTGTCCAGTGAGTGAGAGCACCCTTAGTGCTTCTCTTCTCATATTTGGGTAGGAATCAGGTTCACTGTATTAAAATTCCAGGGATCATAGCCTACCAGGTAACCAATGGGCTATTGGAGAGGAGAATTTGACCAAGGTCACTGAAGTCTCTGGTGGGGAGATAGAGCCACAGAAGTGGGGGACCCAGGGCTGCCAACCAGCCTCCCGAGCCTAGAATATGAGGAGAAGGATCATGGCAGCAGAGGAGGTGCCATGGCAGAAGATGACCAACAGCATTTTTTGCAGAAGAAAGAAGAAAACAAATGGGAGAGAAGGGACGTTGGCAAAATGTGTTTCCTACTTGTGTCATGCCTAAGTATCACTAACACTTCTAAACTGCTGAAGAATTATCAGGTCAATAGAACGTTGGTTTTAGTCTTGAAAAATGAAAAATCCAAAGCGAGTGAAGCACAAGATATCCAGTTAGAGAAAATAATGTCACCACCTCATATGTCAGCTTAAGTGTGTAGAAAGGAAAGCTTACTTCACAGCAGACAGAGTGAACTGCTCAGAGCTGGGACAGAGTGAACTCCTTTGTAAAGAACTCCAGCACAGATCACATCTCCAGGGATATATTGTGATGAATTTGCAAGTTCCTCTTCAAGAAGCTGTCCTTCCAGGACAAGGAAAATAATTCCAAAGAGCAAAGGAGATAGCTGATATTTCTCAAGAAAGATTTGAATTTCATTTTATATCTTCTAATTCAGTTGAAGGTACATCTACTGATCATGTCTTCCCTAGAATTGGACCTGTCTACTTCACTTTAAGGAAAGGTTTTATCAAACTATGTAATTATGCTTCATTGGGTGACTTCAAAATCAGTCTTTTGATTAGAGAAACTTTAGAATTGGGAAAAAAAATATATATATATATATTTGTAGATGTGCTAGTAAATACACATCCCTGAAAATGTAGAACAAAATATTTGTCAGTGGAATATGAAGCAAAACTAATGCTTTCAGGAAACATTGCTAAAAACAGGTCATTTTATAGTCTAAATCTGAAGAAAATAAAATTAGCATAGAGTTGCACAAAGAAAAAAAAGAGCTAAAGCTAACAGAAAGAGAAAATTGAAGTCTATATCAAGGCATTAAGGAAGCAAAAGTGAAAATTAAAAACAAACAAACAAACAAACTATTGCTAAAAACGTTTGACAGAAGTGTCAGTGCAAGCAATGCTTACAATTTCATTTTTACAGTAAAAGTTAATCATACTCTTTTCAGGCGAAGTAAAATGAGCAAGGATCCTAAAAGAGGAGAAAGCAGCTGAATCTGAAATGAGCATCTGTGAATAAGTAGCTGACTAATTTGGGAGGTGATTCTAATGGCCTCTCTGTCTTCTAAAATGCCTACTTACATTGTCTATGCTCAAGTTCATCCTTGAATCACATATGAGCCAAATCAGCAGGTCTTGATCTAAAGTAATCTAAGATGTACCCATGAAAAGAAATGCAAGATTCTAAGTCAAAATAACACCTACAGCACACCACCCAACAAAGTTACCTCAACTTAACTTGAAAAAATGCACCAATGTCTCCTTATCTCCTGTAGTTAAAAAGTGAAAATCAAAAAAAAAAAAAAAGGAAAGATTTTTTTTTTCCCTCAAAAAGAAAAAAGAAAGCCAAGCAGTGTCTTTGTCTAAGTGCACAGTGTGAACTATAAGAAAGACACCTAGCATCGAACCAGAGAAGAATGGTCTGGTCTTCAGATTTATGTTTCTTGAATTCTATTTTCAATCAAAAAGACTGTAAACATAGTTCTAAAAAGAAAAGAAAAGTAAATGCAATGATACTTTTGTTGTGGGCTACTGAAACACACCCTTCATACCCCCCGCGTCTCAAAGAGTGGTTCTATGACAAAGCACAATTGGGTCACAGCACTGACACACAGCTCTCTGGGCAGGACGCGTCAGGTCATGAACATTTCTTCAAAACTATACTTCATACGTAGCTTTTGAGCCTTTAGTCCATTTAGGCTTACTTTTCTTTTGAATGTTTATACCTGTCCCAGTCATTGATGCTTAAGGTATTTCTTATGTTTCTTATAATACCTTAAGTTGTGTAGTTCAGTTGAAATGTACATTATTGTTTTTGAAAGGAACAATGATTATTAAAACTAAAATGTTTTATTCTAAGCTTTTGGCATCTTTATATTTCTGTTATATGGGGGATGCCAGAGTGAATACTTTTTGAAGACAAGTTGAGGATGATTTAAAATCTTTATAAGAGTTGATTAAAGCAAATCCTTGATATCCACACCATCTTAGTTGTGTGTGGGTCCCTCATACCACTGCTACATTTCATTTCTCAGAAAAATACGTGTACAAGACAGTAAGAGTTGTCTCAGGCTGCCATAATGAAATACCACAGACTGAAGGGTTAAAACAGTAGAAATTCTTTTTTCACAGCTCTGAAGGCCAGAGCCAAAGATTAACTTTTTGGTTGATTTGGTTTCTAGTGAGGGCACTCTTCCTGGGTGACAGCGGCCATCTCCTTGTCCATCCTGTCCTCACAGACCTTCCCTCCATGTGTGTGCTCATGGGGACTCTGGTATACCTTCCTAGTAGGGATAATACACTAATTCCCTTGTATTAGGTCCCAACCTTCCTTATGCCAAAGCTCACTTCTTCATAGCAAATATAGACACACTTGGATTCAGGACATCAGCATATGAATGGTGGGGGTGGGGGGCAGGTAACAGACATTTAGTCTATAACAGAGATCACGCTGTGATTGAAAAGTATAGCTGCCATACCAATGCACAAAGATTGTTGAAGCCATCAAGCCATCACTTACAGCCTCCTGAAGGTGAGCCCTGGGGGAACTCAGGAAGGAGACAGAATGCCTGCCATCAAACCATCAGACCCTGAAGCCCTTCCACCCCCTCAGAGCACCCTGGGACACTTAGGCTGAGAAAGCGCAAGACCCTGGCCCCCAATAACTGAGGTGCATGTCAGAGGAGTGATTTCAGTGAGCCCATGTTCTTGAATTTTCTTATATATAGAAAAGCACTGAATGTCTTAACTTGAGATGTCAGATTTTCTTTAATTAATAGTAACCATTTGATGTTCCGACTACCCAGTCTTTGTTGCAAAAACTCCTATGTATCCTGGCTCCTCCCTTCCCTCTCCAGAGCAGTCCCTCAGAGCTATCTGTGAGCCTGCATCCTGGGCTTAGGTCCTCACTTTTGTCCACTGAATAAAATATAACTCTGAAATTTTAGGTTGTGCTTTTTTTTCAGTTGATGATGATCAGAAAAGGAGCTCAGCTTCAGGAACTGGCCAAAGAATAGCTCTGAACTTCAAGACTTAAGCATCCATTGTTCAAAGTTACCTTTTAGTGAAAAGCACAAATTACTATATTACAGACTTTTATAGCTCTTTATCGGACTGTATAGCTCCCTTATACAGTCAAGAATTTCACATGTTACATGTGTAAATGCCAAAGGCTTTTGGGTTTGCTTTATATAAAGTTTTTGATCAACCAATGAGAGGGAATTTATTTAGTTTGGAAATGTTAAAGCCTTCATTTGTGTATATCTTATTAAACATTGAAGTGTCAACTTTAAAAATAGTGACAACTTAAAAATTGAGAGTTATGTTTTATTTGGTAGGAATTTTTAGGAGCTCAAGCCCAGGAGACAGCATCTCAAGTGACCCTGAGAGAACTGTTCTGGGGAAGCAAGGTGGTGAGTCAAGTTATATAGAAGTTTGCAACAGGCGGCAGGCAGGAAGTCTGGACATGAAAAGATTATTGTTAATTAAGGAAAACCAGATATCTCAAGAATTTATCACTTTTCTATGTATGGGTAAATGCAAGAGTCTAGGCTTACTGAAATCATTCCTTTCATATGCATCTCAGCTATGTGGGATCAGAATTCTGTGATTTGAGTTTTCACATCTTTGGCTCCTTTCTCACTATATGGAATGCTAGCAGCTTGTGGAGGGAGTTCAATGGCTGCCGGATAGCAGGCATGGTTCTTGCCGGAAATTCACATTTGGAGGGCCAAATTTCCGGATGGCTGTGACATCCTTGTTTATTGACATGGCGGAAATACTCCATTTCCCAAACCAACTGTGCTTTGTAATTTTAAAGCGCAGTACTGCTTTGCAGGGGATAAAGAAGAACACAGAGGTCATGCTCCAACCTGTGAACAAGCTGCCCCTGCTGCCTGTGGTCCCCATTCTGAGTTCTGAGTTCTGGCCCCAGCTCCACTGCGGAGGTCTCACGTCTGGCTCTACCTCTCCTTCTGGATAACCTGGACTTAAACCTCCTCCCTTGAACTTCCTGATAAGCTTTTGCTGTTGTTCTTAGTTTATGTGATAAATAAATACAGGCTCATCTAAAGGATTGAATAATGTGCTGTTGTGGTATAAAAAGCAGAACAAGGGAGTTCTCTCTGGCTCTGTTCCAGAGGGAGAGAGGCTTCAGCAGGTGCTATGGAACATTTACACATGGGCTTTATCCTGTTTCTTGGGACTCATTTTATACATCTCTCTGTGTCTGATGTGTGTGTGTGGTTGTGTGTACATACGGAGGGGAAGAAAGAGGGGGAGAGCTGTGGTATTTTTTTATTGTTACTGCTGTTCAACATCACATTGTGGCAATGTTCCCATGACAGTACCTACAGGTTTGCATGATTTCATCACAGTGCATAATATTCCCTGGTGTGGGCTCACTCCGTTTTCCTGATCTGCCCTCATGAATAGTTTGTTGCTTATGTACTTCTATTATAAACAATCCTATGATTTTGCAAATCTTTATAAATGTACAGTTGTGCCTTCATTCAAATTTCTGTGAAATTGATTCATAGATGTTTAAACACTGCTTTCTGATTAAACACACACAGAGAAGATTCCTTACCACAGTGGGAGGATACAGTCCATCCAGGATACCCAGCACCTAGTGTTACCATCCTCCCAGACCTGGCTGACCTGCCTGTAAAGTGATGTGCCCTCTGCTCATGTCCTATGTCCCTGCTGCCCACTGAGATGGCACATTTTGGTACTTGGCAGACACTGTAATGTCTTCTTCCATGAAGATTCTGCTTATCATCTTGGTTCATCATCTATTAGGTTGCTATTTTCTTCCATTGACTTCTACAAGGTCTTTGGTGTATGACTTGCTTTTTCTTTGGTCTGGACCCTATATGCTATCATTCTACTCACATATCAAACAGAACATCCAGGGAGACAAAGTCTGGGTCTCAAGTTGCTGTCCATCTCGACCTGTTCACATTGCATAACTAGGTAACATACACACACACGTGTGCACACACACACACACACACACACACACAAGAGCACATGTACATAGGTACACACATATATTTATTATTTCTTAGCACAAAATGAGTCCTAAGAAAGAAAAACAAAATACATCTAGATAAATGCCTGGTACAGCCTGCCAAGGGTCCATATCTCTGGAAAGGAGTGAGAGGGAGCTTTTTCAGTTTGTCTTGTTTGAAATTCTGCCTGAGCATTTGAGTCCAGACATCATAGACTTGATTCCTATTTGTAAGAATTTACAAAGTGACTATTCCATTCATAAAATAAAATAATACAAAACAGCATAAAAAGATTTGCTAAATAAAGTGTGTGTTTGAGAATCAAAGGCCAAGTGAAAGTGAAAGCGAAGTCACTCAGTCGTGTCCCACTCTTGGCAACCCCATGGACTCTAGCCTTCCAGGCTCCTCTGTCCATGGGATTTTCCAGGCAGGAATACTGGAGTGAGTTCCATTTCCTTCTCCAGGAGATCTTCCCAACCCAGGAACTGAGGCCAGGTCTCCTGCACTGCAGGCAGGCGCTTTATAGTCTGAGCCACCAGGGAAGTCTGTCAGGCCAGAATAAACCCCCAAGAGGGTTTCTGCCATAAGCCGTGTGAGGTCACTGCGGAGCCACAGAGCAGGACTCATCACTTGCTTCATGCAGGGCGTGTCATCCATTCACACAAGCCCACTGTAGAGTTAGTAAAGTACAGCAGAAAACATGTTTGCTAGGAGAACAAAGAACTAGGGATCTAAGCATCCTTACCTTGTCCTGAAGAATCCCAGATGAGCCCCCAAGATGAAAGGTTGCTGCTGAACCATAAAAAATGCCGGGATTCTTGGCCTCTGGAACAGAAGAATTCAATCCAGGGCCAGGGACGAGGCTTAATCGCTTAGTGCTTCTGTGTAATAAAGTTTTATTAAAGTATAAAAGAGATTGAGAAGGCTTCTGACACAGACATCAGAAGGGGGCAGAAAGAGTAGCCCACTGCTGCCAAAGGCCAAACACATAACAACTGATAATATTTGATTCATGAAATACTGTGGCAATGAATGAAAGCATTTATGAAAAGATATTGTGAAAGCAATGAGAGCTAATGAATTTTGTAAATAAAAGTAAAATTATTTTATGAACAGATATTACAGATTAAGTATATTAGAGTTCTCTAAAGCCAAGGAAGTCAGTCTCTGAATAAAACCTCATGTTCCATACTTGGTCACTAACCAATCTTAGGTGATCAAAGATGGATGTAATAAAACAAAGTCCTAATTTTTTTAAAGAAACTAATAAATTATCCATAAATAACCATGAAGGGAAAGAAAAGCCCTTGGATTGCTACTGAAACTGCATTTAACCAGAATCTTGAAGTCCCCAAATTTTAAGTAATTTCCAGAGAAGGATAGGAAGCAGAGTTGAATGCGACCCTCTCTTCCTCACTGAGAAATAAAGAATCAGCTGAAAGGAGGTATATTGAAGAAATCTTTCACCCCCCTGCATAAAAAATACCACAGTCAAGCTCTATGGGTCTCTGATATAGAGCTAGGAGAAAAAAGAGAAACAAGATAAAGAAGAGAACATTTCTGAAAGAACAGATCCTAAACATAAAGGGAACATTTGGCAAATAGAAGGAATGGTAAAAATATTTTAAAGCATCCAGGAAATTGGAAGAATTAAAAGAAAATAAAATGAAAATACTCCAAGTTGAAAGAGTTAAGAAAAAACAGTGAGTCCTTGGATAATATAATAATATCTCAGGTACTGAAAATTATTTTATAACAAAAGCTATTATTAAAAATCTTAAACTTTTTACATGAAGCTTTTTTACACAAATGTTTCTGTGAATGGCTTTTGTTCAAGGCGGTTGAAAGATATTTCTTCCTGTATGTTCAAAATTATTTTCTGAATGCTCTTTAGATGTGATTGCCATCTCCCTTATGAAAACAGTAAGTATTTCTGCCTTCTTTGGTTTACACACACACACACACACACACACAAATACTTTCTGATGGGATGATTAGTTCTTCTTTAGTCAATTTACTACTAGAATAGATTTTTAACATTTATTAATCAAGACATTGCATGTGATCACCTTTACAGTATGTGGGTTTGATTGTAATAGAAAATCTTTAACCAAGGAGTTTATATTCTCCTGCATTCTTTGTTAACTGAGCTAGTGTCTCATTAACTTAAGCACTATCAGTGAAATTAGACAAATGTGCAAATAAAATAAATGATCTGTTCACATTTCCTTTGGTCCATTTCCTTTAGTTGTTTGTCACATAAGATATCTTCATTGTAAAATTGCTTTCAGCTGCAAGTGCCAGAAGGCTTCCCCCCATCACTAGCAGGGCAGTACCAAGAGCTCCTTAAATCCACAAATGGGGAACCCCAGAGCTGACAAATTCAGCTCCCCATCCCCTGTTCTGTCGTCCTAATTTGGGAGTGTATTCCTCATGGCCACAGAGAGGAATGGCAGATCATAGCATAAAAAGGGTACCTGGAGAGGAGAGGCGACTCTTTTATTAAGGAAGAAAATCATGGCTAGACGATGCTCAGCAGATCTCTCAAGACCGAAAAAGAGAGAGTTATCTGCAGGACTGAAGACCTGCAAGGGGAATGTTTATGTCAATCCTGGTCATCTCCTTGTATGCACCTTATAAGGTAAAGATGATCAAGTACTATCAGGGGAGGGAGGCATTATGTAGGCAACTAGTCCTGTCTGTGACATCAAATACACTGTAAATTTCTTTCCCAAAAGATTATATTTTTGAATTCCACCCCCTTGTTTCTTTCTGCTCTGGAATGCACAACTGACTTTGGCAGGTGGATATATACCACAAGACATAGAGATATAAATGAAGACGGGGATGAGAGAGCCAGGGAAAGCACATTCTGAAGAAATTCACAAAGATTTCCCTATCGGGGAACATTCTATGTTTAGAGTTTCCAGCCATTAATATAAAACTGATACTAAAGACTGATTATTGTCTGACACAAACACAGAGGAAGGTCACCTACTTCCTGACCCGTAAACTTTGCTCATGATTCAGTGTTTCTCTCACTCTTAAGAGCAGATGCTTCCTCTCTGCCTGGCCTACTCCTTTCTCACAGAGGAAGCCCGAGATTTGCGCAGAAGTTCCCAGGCCTCCTGAACTCAGATGCACTCACGTGAATGCTGCATGATCTCCCAGGGCCTCTGGACCATAGGAAGCCTGAGGTGGACCTGTGTCTGTTTGCCCAGCACATCACTGGGGTTCAGAAGGGGTCTGGGCAGGTCATAGCTGTAGCCAGTAGTAAGCAGTGTTCAGGGTCTGTCTCCTAAGGCTGTGCCCACTTATTCTCCTCAATTAGCATTAAAGACACCAGGTTAAAGCTGGATTTAGTACCATGGAATATCCCATCACATTCTCCCTTTCATGGAAGAAATGCTCCCTCCCCCAGGGTAGTGGGTTAAGGGGAAAACACTGCCCACCCCTGCCTTCCTTTCCCATAGGAAGGGCCTCAACTGGAGAAACACCCCTACATCCCACCTCTCTGAGAATCCTCTCTGCATATTCACTAATAATGTCTGTCATGGCTTGCTCTGTGGTCAGTTTACTGGAATAACCACTACTCCATCTTTTACTCCTTATGTATTGAATATAAGGTAGAAGTGAAGATAAAGAAAATGCATGGATAAAACAGCTAATTCTAGTGAAGAGAAAGCCCATTTGATTGCAAGTCTACAGTCATGCTTATTTGCATATATAGATTATTCTTGTTATCATTGATAATTATGTTCTGTAAAGTTACTGTAAATATTGACCATTGCTCCTACGAGAAATAAAAGGTTAGCTCCCTGCTAGCCTCAGGTCACAGCTGGTCATCTGATAAACATAACCCTGTTTCATGTGGTTTCCACATAAGGACACCTTATTTCGTATGTATAATTGATTTATTGACCTTGACCAGATGATCAGCAGCCCTATAACTCATGTTTGAACAAAGCTTCTCTAACTCATGTATTTTCTCCCTAAAACATATCACAGCTTCCATGTGCTTAGGAACCCTAAGCAGCACTCAACACTTATGCTTGGGGGAAGTTTAAACAGCAAATTTATCAACAAAAAGCACAAAATATGAAAAACATGTGAGAGCTGAGATAAGAAGGCAAAAGGCTATTTTTTTTTTTTTTTGTCTCAGATGGAAACATGCCCTCTTGGTGGCTAAAATTTGTACTGCTCTGTGCATGTGAGCAAATGATCAGGAAAATGTCACAGGTATTGATTTTGAGGTTACAAAGAAATTTCAGCAAGTAGGTGAATTCACAAATATGCAATATTAATGGTAAGAATAAACTGCATGTCGATAAATCTGCGCCCCACATACCTTCCCTGATCCTTGATATCAGAATGAGAAAGGGAAGAGAAAATATTTTGTTTTCTTCTATGATTGATTTTGAAAATGTTAACATTTACAGAAAAGTTAAACAAATACTACACTCACAGAGTTTTGCCATGTGTTAACATTTTGCCACATTGCTGAGTCTATGTCCCTTTGCCCACCTCTATATCAGGACAGTTCATCTTCCAAGAAGTCAGCATGCTTTTTCTAAAGGGAAGCATATTCTCCCACCAACCGCAATGCCACAATTGGGTTGAAAATAACATTTTATTGTGTCACCTAATTGATATACAATCCATATTTAAATGTATGCAGTTGCTTTAGAATACATATTGTGGTCTTGTCAATGAGGGGAAACTTCATCCCTAGTCTCTTGAGTCCTTTTGACTGATTTAATAATTAAACTGACATAAGATAGATTAACGGGAGAAAAAGTTAATTTATATGCACGAAGGTCTCATAAAATTTGAAGTACTGAAGTGATCATAGCAGGCTATTTATATAACAGTTTTAGAAAAAGGATCACTTATTTGGCAACATTTGACAAACCAAAAGTTCTCCTGCTTGTGGTAGCAGAATAATGAAGAAGGGACAGTTTGTTTATATGACTTTTTTTGCCTTCAATTCCCTAATTTGGTCATAAGAATGTTTCTATCCTCCTGATATAAGAGGATAATTTCACATAGGAGATTTATTTCCCATTTTAAGGGGGAAATGAGGTATCAGAGTTTTTTTTTTTTTTTTTTTTTTTTAATTAAATCATTTTTTCCCCACCAGTTGTTTTTCAATTAACTTTAATTCAAAATAATCAATACTCCACTGAGGCAAATTTGGGGCCACCCTGGGCCCCGTGGCCTTTAAATAACATGTTGATTCCAGAACCCAGTCAAAGCTTGCATTCTGGACATGGTTACATTTCTTAGGTTCTTTTAGTGGAAAACAATTCTTTTCAATTTAGTTAGTTGCTTATGAAGTCATATTGTTTTACATGACACCAGCTGTTATGAAAAGTACAGACCAATTACCTTCCAAAATGCTTTGCATTCTGTACTTTTTGAATGCTGACTTCACATTAAGCCATTTTAGCAAGGGCTTCCCAGGTGGTTCAGAGGTAAAGAGTCTGCCTGCCAAGGCAGGAAATATGGATTTGATCTCTGGGTTGGGAAGATAGCCAGGAATAGGAAATGGCAACCCACTCCAGTATTCTTGCCTGGAAAATTCCATAGGCAGAGGAGATTGGTAGATTATAATCCGTGGGGTCGGACTGAACACTCACACAGGTACAAGATGTTAGATTTTAGCAAGAATAGCAGATAGCAATGCTGAACATTTTTGGATTGAATCACATCAAAATATACAGAATATCAGTTTTTACATTAAAGAAGTTTTAGGCAGCTAAGCTAAATAATTTGCTTCTGGGTTGTTGGCACCAAAGTAAGAAAGATTTTCTTATTTTGCTCCTGAAAGCCCCGCCTTCATAGTCCTTCCCCGCCTCTTCTGTGACCTGTGGCTTTCTCTGCTCTTCAACTTCCTCTTAATTCATTACCTTCATTTGGCACATAACTATATTTTCTAAACAGTTTTCAGGCTTAAAAATACCACAAATAAATTTCCCTGACTCTAGGACTGCAGGGTGTCACCTCATTCATCTCCTCCTTTCTTTAAAAAGCATATTTCCTGAAGAGCCAGTCTACATGGAATCTTCAGTGATTTCATAACTAATTCATTATATAAACTCATGTAATCTGAATTCTGCTGTCACCATCCCTCTGACGTGCTTCTTGCAGAGCCTCAAAGTGTGCAGAATGGAAATGCCTCCATGTTTATCTCACCTTTACTTAATGTCATATTTACGCTATTAGCCATGTCCACATTCTTGTCACACTTTCTTATTCTGACTCTCTTGCAGAACTATCTTTTATTTACTTCTACAGCCTTCCTGATTTCCATTCTCAGTCTTCTTTTGTGATTGTCTTCCTGTCTTTCCCTAAAGCTTGATTATCTCTAAGTTTCAGTCCCCATTGCTCAATTATTCTCACTGTATAAAATTTCATTCACATCCATAGCTTCTATGACCCTCTGTATTCTAATGATTTATATGTCTGCACATTGATACTGACTATCTTCTAAAGTCAAGTTCAGGTACCCAAATGTTAAGTTAGGAAGCAATCACACTACAAATACTTCAACCTTAAACTGTATTTTTATATCCTGCTTATATAACTTTGCATTATTTTGTGAGCAACATGTCTGGGTAATTTTCCCATTAGACTTTTGTTTCAAATACTTTTGAAATATGTTGTTTTACAGTCAAATACTCTGTTAAATTTTATTTTAGGTAGTATCCACCATGTGTTAAGTGACATGTCCAGTCCCTGATGATACAAGGTGTCTAACAGTCCTTACACAGCAATGCTCATGACCATGACCATGGCTAATGCTGATTTCTACCAGGGAAGCAGAGCTACCACAGATACAAATAGATAGACATATCTATAGTGGTTACCAATGCAGACGTATAAGTACATTCTTACACATGTGTAGTGGTTCTACTTTTCTGATAAATGAAAATTACAAGTGTTTGCATGTGTACATGTATGTGTACATATGAATTTATGTAATAGGGAAGAACAAATCTTACTACATATTAAATCTGTTCCTTTTTCCATGCTTAGTCATGTTGGCTCTGTACCTTTTGTAAAAGCACATTGCCTTCCTACAATTAAAATATAAATTGAAAAAAAACAAAACAAAACACTGTACCCAAGAACATAAACCTTGAGACCATCTGAAAGGATGATGCATAATGAAGGAGATGCATAATAAAATACTGTATATTTTTTCTAAAGTACTGTATATTTATTCTGTAAATATGCAGAATAAAATACTATATATTTACACAATGAAAAAATAAAAAATAAAAGCATATTGCCTATAGCCTGAAATATATAGAAAAGCCCATTCTCAAGGCTCTGACCTTTGAGAGTCTTTTCATATAGAGACAAAAAGTTGTAGAACAGAGAGTAACAGACACAAGCAGAATACTTCACTCAACATCAGCACCCAAATAAGCATCTTTTTCAAGTGGAGAAATTTCCCATAATAGTCCATATGTTAGGACACAGACAAACTAATAAATTTAAAGAGAGATAGATCATATGAAATCCTATTTCAGTCACAACAGAAAGAAACTAGAAATCGATAGAAGGAAAAAAAAAAAAACAACTAGAAAGTCTACAAATTTGTGGAAATAAATAACACATGGTTAAAAACGAATGAGTCAAAAAGAAATCCCAAGGGAAGTTGAACATGCGACACCAAGATATCTTCAGACCAAAATGTCTTCAGACACCAAAAAGCTTGCAACAGCTAACCAAGTCTCTCTCTCACCTGACTTGTAATAATGATTTGCTGAAACCCTTTGGAGAGTACCAGGATTTTTAGGCACAAAATATCTTGCATGACCTTGCAATAAACCTTTCTCTGCTCCAAACTCTGACATTTTGGTTTGTTTGACCTTACTCTATGTTAGGTCTTGAGCTTACTTTTGGTACAATGTGTGTGTGTGTGTGTGTGTGTGTGTGTGTGTGTGTGTGTGTGTATGCATGTGTATGTATACACATCATATACATGGAGATCCATATAGATCTATGAAGAGATTTGGTGCAGAGATATAGTTTTGTGCAATTGTGAAAGCTAGCTGGTTAAGTAGCATGTCTGAGACCATTGTCATTACATCTGACTCTGGAACTCAAAGCCCTCAGAGCAGAAAGTTGGGATGAAAAACTACATATGAAGGTAGAAAGTAGGGGAGAGAAAAACCCAGCTGGAACTCAGGAAAATGAAGTGGAGCCCCAGAGGATGAGCTGAAATGGGTGCAAATTCATCTCCTCTGACTTAGGTGGCATTGCTGGTCTGCAGAACCAGAGGTCCTTCAGCATAGAGTTAAATGCAGAGGATTGACCCAGGAGCTGAAGAAGCTGAGTGAGGAGCCCTGAAGGAAGGCACTGTTGGAGTCCTGGGCACTGACTCCTGCAATGAGGGGCCCCCTACAGTCAACAACAGCGTGTGTGAATGATGGCGTAGCTGCTGTTGCCCCTGCACTCTTCAAAGCTGGCTTCAAAGTCTCTGAGTGGCCCGTGCGGACCAGCAACACACAGAGAAAGGAAAAGTGGGAAATGCAGTTCAGCAGAACCCAGGCCAGCACCTAGCCTTGAATTGAGATGCAGTGTGGTAAGTATCTCTCCAGGTGGTGCTAGTGGTAAGGAACCTCCCTGCTAATGTAGGAGATTCAAAGGAGGTGGTGGGTTCAATCCCTGGGTCAGGAAGATCCCCTGGAGGAGGGCATGACAACCCAGTCCAGTACTCCTACCTGGAGAATCTCATGGACAGAGGAACCTGGTCGGCTACAGTCCACAGGGTTGCAAAGAGTCAGACACGACTGAGGTGATTTGGCTTCCATACACAAACCTGGTAAGTTTCATGTGATGAATAATTGTACTGGTAGGTAAGCTAGTTAAAATGTTAATTGTTTCAGGAAGAAGGAGCATGTTTTCTAAAGCATGAAAGAAAGGACTGGAAAATGTTCCATCCTGCCTAGTTTTGTAAACTAATTACTGAAAGTTTAACTGGTAAGTGAAGAATTCTGTTGTTTCAGGGTCTTTCAGCATACTTTTTTTTTTAATAAAGTTGCAAAATACAGTTTCTAATACACCTGTTCTATCATGCAAAATTTGCTTTCACTGCATTCTCTTGAAATGTTGCTCAACTGTTCTCAATTAGACAATCCAATCTGTTTCCTTCACTCCCTGGAATCCCGATTGTCTTTCCAATTAGTGAAGGAAAACAAGGTCCAAGAAATTATGATATAACCAGGGAAGGGCATACAATGCAATAAAAGCAAGATGCATTTTTTTTGCAAAAGCTATCACTCATATTCAGCTTTTGGAAAAATGGGCCAAATATTTCAGGCAGTGTAAAAAGTTACTTCAAAGATTGTCTGCTGATCATTACAACCACTGAGATCATGTTTCCTATTACTCTTGAGGGTCACTTAAACTTTCTTGTCTGTATTGATTTACTTTCTTCCTTTTATTTTTTTTTAAGTTGCTCTTATCACTGTTTTCAATTCTTCATTAATGTATTTGCTCATTTGTTCATTCTTGCAATAGAGATTTTTTTTTTGCAAAGAGGGGCTGTTGGCAACTCAATATGTGTCAAACCCCATGATTTAACAATAAATGAAAAATGATTAAGAACATTATTAACATAAAAATATGTTGACAAGAACATGCGATCTCAATTAATTTATATTAACATAATAAGTTAGTTATCATATTCAATTTACTTGGAGAGTTTAGCTTAGATAATCAATTATGGAATTTGTATTCAAACATAGGTCTGTTCAATTCCAAAACACTCTGTGACAATTAACTCATAGTCTAAGGGAAAGAAAACAAGTCAATAAATAAATAATTCCCTCTCTTACATGCTTAATAGATTTATTTGGTTACAAAATATAAGGAGAGAGTGGTCAACTGGTTTTATACTAGAAGGTGGAACTTTAACGTAAAAAAATACCTTTATTAAGATTTAGGTCAATGCTGTGTTAGATTCAAGTGTGCAGCAAAGTGGCTCAGTCATGTATTCATACTTATCTATTTTTCCAGATTTTCCCTTATAGGTTTTACAAAATATTGAGCATAATTCCCTGTGCTATACAATAGGTTCTTACTTGTTATTTACTTTATATATCGTAGTAGGTATTCATCCCAAACTCCTAATTTATCCTTCTTATCTGCTTAGCAATCATTTATTAAGAGAGCAAAGTGAAAAAGACTGATTCCAGAAAAGAAGAATAGTTAAAATACAAACCAATGTTAAAAAAAAAACAACTTTAATTTTAAAATCTGTAAGCAATCTAGTATATAGAAGAATGATATTAAAAGGATTTGGTAATAGGTGAGGGCAGAGACCTGGGAAATGGATATCCTCCAAAATCTTTATTAATCAGGTCAGGCTGTCTTAGCAAGATACCACAGGCTGGATTGTTGAAACAAAATAATTTTGTCACAGTTCTTGAGGCTGGGAGTCCAAGCTCAGAGTTCTTTCTGAGGGCTCTTCTGAGGCTTGCAGGGGCAGCACCATCTCACCATGCCCACATGCATCTTCGTGCACAGGCAGAGAAAGAGAGAGCACAAGCTCTTTGGTTCTCTTCTTATAAGGACTCTAATCTTGTTGAATTGAGACCCCATCCTTATGACCTCATTTAGCCTTAATCATCACCCTATAAGTCACATTCCTCAGTATTGACACATTGAGTGATAAGACTTCAGCGTATGAATTTTGGAAGGACACTGTTCAACCCACAGCATTCTACTCATGGTCTCCCAAAATTCATGTCCTTCTTACATGCAATACATATCCCACGCCAACAGTCACAAAGACCTTAACTCATCCCAGCATCAACTCTAAAGCCCAATATCTCCTCTGAGACTTTATGTGCCAGAGTTCACCAATGCTCCTCCAACAGCTTGGTTGAGTTGTTGACACTGGAAATGGAGAGAAAAAGAGCAAATGTTTGAAGCCTGAAGGAAATGGAGTTAACAAGATTTAGGGAGTAGCTGGAGTTGAGGAATTAGAAGAAATGGAAGTCCACTAGATCACCCAGGTCTCCTGCATAGATGAATTAGTGCCTGGTGTTACCATTAATCAGACACAATGGGAGGAGGATAATTGTGGGAAGATAATGGATTTGGAGAGAAAGCACACACAATTGTTGCCTTCACTTTTCCCTATAAATCTCCAAATCTAATGCATAGCTAATAGAGTCCATCAATTTGCTTCTTGTTTTTTATCAGCTGTTTCTGACCCCAGTATTTCTAACTGCAGGAACCTTCATTTGTATGGGTTCTTGACAAACTATAGTCTGAGTCACTGGGAAAATAAATGGGGCTATAAGGTAAGATCTTGTCTAGAAGATGAAACTTTGGAATTACACTATTGCCTGAGGCCAGAAATATGCACAGTGAATTCCTAAAATTCTGTCCATAAGCTAGGCTCTGTCTTCATGTTGTTGGGACAGGCCTTCAGCTCTGGTGTCTGACTGAAGTCTCAATTCAGCTTGACCAGTAGAAGAATTTCCTTGTGACTGAGAAGCAGGGTTAGCAGGTAACCTGCCCTCTTCCTTTGGAGGAGTTGACATTTGTCTATCTCCATTTGGCTACTGGTTGGGCTTCAGTCTCAAGCCAGGCGGCCATCCCCATGTATCCCTTCATACACACATATATGAACAGACACAGACGCATGCAGAGACACACAAACACAGGTTCCTTCATTAAGATACTGCTGACAGCAGAATAGCCACCACTCCACGCTCCCCCTCGAGACCACTCCCTTTGCTAAGGACATCATCGTTTATGAACACAGGTTCCTTCTCCCAATTTGACATAACTATTTAAACTGCTTTGGAGATTTCCTGGTTCTTTATGGTTCAGTCAATGCCTGTAGTTGAAGTTCCTCTAATTTTCTAAGTTCAAATGCGTCAAGACCTAGTTTATATTGACACATTTTATGGTAATTTACTTGCATATTTGCTTTAAAGGAATCTTTTTTTCTAAGCTGTGAGGGGTTCTAAGTTTTGACCTGCTGGTAAAATTCGTATTTTTCTGTTCTCTGGGTCACAAGAACACTTGAAGTTTAGAGAAAAATATATCAAGTTAATAAACTGAATATGAAAAGAAATCACCATTAAAGTGATTTAATTTAAATCACTTTAAATTAAAGGACAATTTAAAATATATGAATAATTGAATAAATGTTTATCTTTCTTTCTCATGTTCTTTTATAGCATGTGCAGAGTGTATTTTTGAGTTTATTCTTATTTGAGCTTAAATTATAATGAATAAACAACTACTAAATGATAGTCTAGTACAAATAACCTACAGAATAAGTGTATTAGGTTAAATATTTCCATGCAGATTCTAGTAAATGTGCCATTTTGATTGGTACTCAGAACAGCACATGCATTCTGAGTCCCCTGTTTCCCTGACAAAGTTGATGAAGACAGCAAAAGACGGAGCATTGCTAAGAGTGGTATTATCTCATTTCAATTATTGCTTTAAAGCAGTGAAAACTTTAATCATTTTTCTGCTTTTTTGGACTCAGAGATGTATAAAATAGGAATTTTAATGAATAATGATTTATCCTCTAGAAAAAAAAAATCCTTTAGGGTCTAAAATTATTAACTGCATTTTCAGTGATTGGTACTTTCACACAGGTTTTTAAATAGAGCTATAATTAGGATATAATTATACATTTTTGTGATTTGGTCAAATATTTTGCCTTATGCATTTTATGTGCAAAATTAACTTGTATAATAAGAATAAATGTGTTTAATTATTGCCATAAAATGTTAGTCCAAAGCAAATACCACTCCTTTCTATTAGTGAAAAGGAAAGCAAAAAAAAAAAGAAGGCAGAAAAATACAAAGGCTGAACTTACAATAAAATGCTGATAAATACTTTTTGTTAGCTATGGAAGTGAGAATTTTATATCATTAATATTTCCTTCTGAAGAAATTTATTCTTGTAGCAAGTATCACTAAGGACATATGGTTTTTGAAATATTTTGTTCATAAAAACGTATAGATCTGTCCTGATCTATCATGTCTTTCCAGTTGAAGAAAGCCCAAGAGGAAAACTGCTGAGAACATAACTGTTACAAAGAAATACTTTTAGGTTTAACACACTGATCTTTTGTTTGACTGGTGACATGTTTTTACACTTAGGCATACAAGACAGAGGATGAGGGAGGCAGTGACTATGTAAGCCTTATGGCTTCATGGCTACATGCCTTCTGGTAGCAGCATCCAGATCTTCCTGTGAGAAGCTTGTTCTTTGCTCTTGTACACAATCCTGCTTTGAATCCCAGTACAGGGCTGATTTTCGCCTGTCTGGGGGAGCCAGGACAATGGAATCACTTCTCTTTACATTTAAAAACTTGAGAAAAGTAAGATATTATAACTTAAATAATGGGAATATTTGATTTTAACAATGAAAGTGAAAGTCTCTCAGTTGTGTCTGACTCTTTGCGACCCCAAGGACTATACCATACAGGGACTTCTCCAGGCCAGAATACTGGAGTGGGTAGCCTTTCCCTTCTCCAGGGGATCGTCCCAACCCAAGAATCAAACTGGGGTCTCATGCATTGCAGGCAGATACTTTACTAACTGAGCTCTCAGAAAAGCCCAGAAAATGATACCCTGAAAAGTCTGCAGTTTAGGACTGTTGGGCCCTGTCCTTCCAGACCTGAGTTGGATTTATCAAGTACCCATTTCCTCCCAATATACTGTTCTGTTAAATTACCCAGAGTTGGAGTCTGCTGCCTTTAATGAAATAAAAAATGATACTTGAGGGTGCCCATTCATTCCTTCTGAAATGGCTGAAAGTAGTTTCAGGTTTCCAGGAATGTTTGAAATAGAGTAACAGTATTCTATGAAAGGTAGGTAGGCACATAGTGACAAAAGTTACTGCCAGAGGACTAGAATTTGCAGGAATACAACCAGATGCCAGAAGTCTGGCATCTACTAAGATCCTTGCTACACCTGACCTCCATTAATTCACACAGTCATATTGCTTATTTTTGCCTTGAGTAGGGATAGCAAAGGCATGGCCATTCACTGTGAATGCTTGTATTCACAGTTATTTATGGTTCTTGCACACAGTTTTTGCACAATAAATGTTTGTAAAATGATTAAAATTTTATTCTACCTGCCATTTAGTTAAGAGAATCATACTAGACATTTGTCAGTACATTATCAGCTTAGTTTCTGAACTCCTCCCCTTGTAAACCTTGTTCATTGAAACAAGCCATCAGCTCCCAAAGTACATGGGATCTGAAAGGTCTAGAGATAAACTTTGGGCAACTCATTATAACAAGGAAACGGGACTGTGACCCAAGCCCTGCTCAACCATATTTAGCCATCTTCTGACCCTGAACCAGGGCTGTGGGAGGCAAAGAGGCAGGAACCCAAACATGCTAGCATTTTAGGCAGTGCTTTTGCTGGAAACTAACCAGAAAGCTAGCCAGACTGATCCCTTGGATCACAGCCTTGTCTAATACAATGAAACTAAGAGCCATGCGGTATAGGGCCATCCACGATGGATAGGTCATGGTGGAGAGTTCTGATAAAATATGGTCCACTGGAGGAGGGAATGACAAACTACTTCAGCATTCTTGCCTTGAGAACTCCATGAACAGTATGAAAAGGCAAAAGGATATGTCACTGGAAGATGAACTTCCCAGGTTGTTTGGACTGGAGAAGAGTGGAGAAATAACTCCAGAAAGAATAAAGATAATAACCCATATAACCATGATGGTGAGCTCACTCACCTAGAGCCAGACATTCTGGAATGTAAAGTCAAGTGGGCCTTAGGAACCATCATATGAACAAAGGTAATGGAGGTGATGGAATTCCAGCTGAGCTATTTCAAATCTTAAAAGATGATTCTGTGAAAGTGTTGCACTCAATATGCCAGCAAATTTGGAAAACTCAGCAGTGTCATAAGACTGGAAAAGATCAGTTTTCATTCCAATCCCAAAGAAAGACAATACCAAAGAATGTTCAATCTACTGCACAATTCAACTTACCTCCCACACTAGCAAAGTAATGCTCAAAATTCTCCAAGCTAGGCTTCAACTGTTTGTGAGCTGAGAAATTCCAGATGTTCAAGCTGGATTTAGAAAAGGCAGAGGAACTCAGAGATCAAATTGCCAAATTCCACGGGATCATAGAGAAAGCAAGAGAATTCCAAGAGAACATTTGCTTCTGCTTCATTGACTAGGCTAAAGCTTTTGACTGTGTGGATCACAAAACTTGTGGAAAATTCTTAAAGAGATGGGAATACCAGACAATCTTACCAGCCTCCTGAGAAATCTGCATGCGGGGCAAGAAGCAACAATTAGAACTGGACATTTAACAATGGACTGCTTCCAAATTGGGGAAGGAGTACATCAAGGCTGTATATTGTCACCCTGCTTATTTAACTTATATGCAGAGTACATCATAAGAAATGCCAGAATGGATAAAGCACAAGCTGGAATTAAGATTGCCAGGAGAAGTAGCAATATGCTCAGATATACAGATGACACCACCCTTATGTCAGAAAGTGAAGAGGAACTGAAGAGCCTCTTGATGAAAGTAAAAGATGAGAGTGCAAAAGCTGGCTTAAAACTCAACATTCCAAAAACTAAGATCATGGCATCCAGTCCCATCATTTCAGGCAAATAATTGGGGAAGCAATGGAAAAAGTAACAGACTTTATCTTCTTGGGCTCCAAAATCACTGCAGATTGTGACTGCAGCTGTGAAATTAAAATGCATTTGCTCCTTGGAAGAAAAGTTATGACCAACCTAGATAGCATATTCAAAAGTAGAGATATTACTTTACCAACAAACACCTGTATAGTCAAAGCTATGGTTTTTCCAGTATTGACGTATGAATTTTCTAGTAGTCATGCATGGATATGAGAGTTGGACCAAAAAGAAAGCTGAATGCTGAAGAATTGACGCTTTTGAACTGTTGTGTTGGAGAAGACTCTTTATTGAGTTCCTTGGACAGCAAGGTCAAATCAGTCAATCCTAAAGGAAATCAGCCCTGAATATTCATTGAAAGAACCAATTCTGATGTTGAAACTCCAGTACTTTGGCCACCTGATGCAAAGAACTGATTCATTGGATAAGGCCCTGATACTGGGAAAGATTGAAGGGTCAACAGAGGATGAGATGGTTGGATGGTATCACTGGCTCGATGGACATGAGTTTGAGCAAGCTCTGGGAGTTGGTGATGGACAGGGAAGCCTGGTGGGTGCAGTCCATGGGATGTCAAATAGTCAGACACAATTGAGTAACTGATCTTAACATTATGGGAAAAATGATGTCTCAGGAAAACCTTAAGAGTGATGCTGGCAGTGATGATAATATTCCTCTGTGGAAGACTTATCTTAGCAATCCTTATTTTAGCATTTGATGTGGCTGTAGTTGTAGTGGTGGTGGTGAAATACCTGCAGGAATCTACCTGTAAACTGGACCATTGGAGGGGCTTCAATACCCCTGAGTCTGGCTCTCTGCTCCTCCTGGCAGCAAGAGTATCAAGAGCAGAGTTTATCAAGCAGCAGATGACCAGTGTCACCATCACCTGGGAACTTGACAGAAACAGGACTTCTTAGGTCCAAGTAATACTTTCTGAATCAGCAATTTGATGGCAGGGTATGGGGAGGGAAACAAGCTAAAATATAACCTTTTTTCTTCAAAAAAAAGTGAAGCTTAAAGTTTGAGAATCACTAGCCCAAAAGCACAGACTTGAGACTAAACCTGCTGGATTCAATTTTTTGCTACTATATATGTCTATATCTTTATATATGATGTTTTTGCACGTTATTTAATCTCTATTTTCTTAGTTTCTCACCAATAGTGTAGGGATAGTAACTCCTGTCTTACAGGGCTTCATTGATATACATTACATCCTTTGTAAATATTAGCTGTGATTATCTAAACTATCTTGAAAACCTTCATATTTCTTACAGCTAGGTATTGCAAATGATGTGTGTGTGTGTTGTTCAGTAACTAAGTAGTGCCTAACTTTTTGTGTCCCCATGAACTGTAGCCCACTAGGCTTCTGTATCCATGGAATGTTCCAGGCAAGAATACTGGAATGGGTTGCCATTTCCTCTTCCAGGGGATCTTCCCTACCCAGGGGACAAAACCGTGTTTTCTGTGTCTCCTGAATTGGCAGGCAGATTCTTCACCATTGAGCCACCTGGAAAGCCCCAGGATCATTAAAAAATTTGGTTGTACTACATTTCACACTCAAAGAAAGAAAAAGTTTGCAAAAACACTTATAAACTGCAAAGAAGTATACTGTATTCATTACACAATTACACCTCATCTGTCCCTCTCCCAGCCTCTAGAAACCACCTTTCTAGTTTCTCTATGAATTTGGTCAGTGTATGTACCTCATATATATGGAATCAAACGATGTTTGTATTTTTGTGACACGTTTCTTTAACTTAACATGTTAATATCCTCAGGTTTCATTCACGTTATAGCATGTATCAGAATTTTCTTACTTTTAGGATGAAACAATATTGAGTTGACCAAAATGTTCATTTAGAGTCTTTTGTAACATCTTATGGGAAAACCTGAATGAAATTTTTGGCCAATCCAATATTTCATTTTACAAATATATCACATTTTGTTTCTCCAATCATTCATCAATGTATGTAGCTAAATTGCTTCCATTTTTTGCTTATTGTAAATAATGCAGTAACAAAGACAAATGTACATATATCTATTCAAATCCCTACTTTCAATTATTTTTTGGTTTATACTCAGAAGTAATTCTAGTTTTACATTTTTTTTAAGGAACTAGCATACTCTTTTCTATAGCTGCTATACCATTTACATCCCCACTAAGAGAACATGGGTTACAAATTCTCCAACTACCTGTCAAAACTTGTTATTTTATTTTCCTTCTTTTTTGGTAGTAGCAGCCATAATGGACAACAGATGGTATTTCAGTTTGGGTTTGACTTATATTTTCCTAGTAATTAGTGATATTGAGCATCTTTTTATATGCTTAATCATCATTTGTATATCTTCTTTGGAAAAATGTTCTTTTAAGTCCTTTCCTCATCTTTAATTAGATTATTTCAATGTTGTTATTGAGTTGTAAGAGTTATTTAAATATTTTGGATATTAACCTCTTGTCAGATGTATTGTTTGCAAATATTGCTTTTTCCATTCTATGAATTCCCTTTTCCTTCTGTTGATTGGATTCTTTGGTGAAAAGAAGTTTTAAATTTTGATGTAGTTCAGTTTAATCTATTCTGTTGTTCTTGCCTGTGCTCTAGTCTCATATTCAAGAAATTATTGTCTAATCCAAAGTCTTGAGTGTTCCTTCATTTTCTTCTAAGAATTCGATAGCTTTAGGACTTATAATTAGATCGTGGATCCATTTTGAGTTAATTTTTGTACATTGTGAAATGTAAGGGTTCAACTTCATTCTTTAACAGTTTCAAAACATCATTTTTCAGGAAAAAACTATCTTTCCTCATTGAATGGGCTTACACTTTTAAAAGTGCAAGTTAAAAATCATTTGACCATATATGCAAAAACCCAAGGTTCTCTATTACATTCTAGTATATTCCATTGATCTCTATGTCTATTTTTATGGCAGCATTGCACTGATTTGTTTGCAATAGCTTTGTGTGTAATATGTTTGGAATCATGAAGTGTGAGGCCTCCAATTTTGTTTTTCTTTTTCAAGACTGTTTTGTCTATTCCATATAAATTTAGATAGATTTTCTTGTTGCGCCCCCCCCCCAAAAAAAAAAGTCATCAGGATTTTGACAGAGATTTCATTGAATCTTTAGGTTTCTAGAGCTATTACTGACATTTTAATAACATTATGTCTTCCAATCCATGAAGAAGAATGTCTTTCTTTCAATTTGTATATCCTTTGATTTATTTCAGAAAACAATGCTTCATAATTTCTCTTGAACATTTCTTTTTTGCCTCCTTGGTTAAATTCATTCCCCAGTGTTTATTCTTTGTGATACTATCATAATTTTCAATAGTTTTAATACTTTATATTTGTAGAAGCATTAAAATTGTATGCCTATAAGAACATGTCATCTATGAACAGAGGTAATTTTGCTACTTTCCTAAAATTTGGAAGCTTTTATTTCTTTTCCTTGCCTAATTATTCTGGCTAGGACTTCTGGTACTATGTTAAGTAGAGGTAGTAACACCAAAAGTTTATCTTGTCCCTGACCTAAGAGAAAAATTTTTCAACCTTCCACCATTGAATATCATATTAGTGGTGGTTCCCCCCCCCCCCACCATTTGACCTCTATTATGTTAAAATCTTTTGCCACTCTTCATAATTTGTTGAATTTTCTTTAATGAAGTGATCATGTATTTGTGTTTCTCTTCATTCTGTTAATATGGTGTATGCTCATACATTGAACAATCTTTATATTATAAGAATAGATCTAAGCTGGACATGGTATACAATCATTTTAATATGCTGTTGAATTATGTTCACTACTATTTTACTGGGCACTTTTGCTTAAATATTCATCAGGGATATTAGTCTGTATTTTTCTTGCAATGTCTTTGTCTGCTTTTGTTATTAAGAAAGTTCTTTCCTCTTAGAATGAGTTCAGAGTTATTCCCTCTTCTTTAAATTTTTGAGGAACTTGAGATGGAGTGGTGTTGATTCTTTGTCAAATGTTTTGTAGAATTCACCAGTAAAGACATCAGGTCTTGGACTTTTATTGTTGGGATATTTTTAATTACTGATTCAATTCCCTTACCAGTTACAGGTTTGTTGAAAATTTCTGTTTAGTTATAATTCAGTAAGTAAGCTGTGTGCTTTTAGGATATTTTTAGGTGATCCAAGTTTTCTGAAGCTGTTCATGTAATTTTATATAATCCTTTTCATTTCTGTAAATTTGTTGGCAATGTTCCGTCTTTTATTTAGCTATTAGAGTCTTAGCTATTTGCTAAAACTAACCTTAGTTATTTCTTTGCTCTTTTTTCCTTAGATTGACTAATGGCTTGCCAATTTTGTTATTCTTTTCCAAAGAATAACTCACTTTGGATTTTATTTTTTCTAGTTTTAGAAGTTTTATTTATCTCTCCTCTAATCTTTATCATTGTTCTAACTTTTATCATGCTTTCTATATCTGCTGGATTTCAGTTTAGCTTTTTCTTTTATTTCTAGTTCATGAAAATTCAAGTTTAGATTGTCAATTTGAGATCTTCTTTTCAAATGTAAGCATTACTTGCATCTATAAATTTTTCTATTAGCACTGATTGCACTGTGTCCCATAAATTTTGGTATTTGCTCTTTAATTTTCATTTGTCTCAAGATAATCTCCAACTTCCTTTGGGATTTCTTTTTAGCTAATTGGCTTTTAAGTGTTTTGTGTTGTTTAATTCCCACAAATCTATAGACTTTCCAATTTTTCTTCTGCTACTGATTTCTAGTTTTTTTCTGTTGTGACTGAAATAGCCCTTTGCATGATCTACATCTTTTTAAATGTATCAATTAATTTTGTGACCTAACATATGTACTACCATAAGAAATTTCTCCAATTAAAAAAAAAGTGTATTTGAGTGCTATTTTTGAGTGAAGTATTCTGTAAGTCTGTTAGGTCTCATTGTCTACTGAGTTGTTCAAGTACTCTATCTCCTTGCTGATTTGCTGTCCGCATATTCTATCCACAAGTGGAACTGAGTTAGTGAAGTCTTCTACCATTATTGTAAAGCTATTCCTCTTTTCCATTCTGCCCATATTTGCTTCAGAACTCTGACATTGACATATTTGACACTGATTAATTCAGTTCTTCATTTCTTACAAATGATTTGACTTAAGAGATTTTGGTTAATATTAGTATAGTGACCGCTGCTGTCTTTTGGTGACTGTTTGCATGAAATATCTCTTCCCATGTTTCACATTCAACCTATGTATGTGCTTATATCTAAAGTGACTCTTTTGTAGATAGTGTGTAGTTGGTTCTTGTCTTTATATCCATTCTGTCAAACTATGTTTTTCATTGAGCAGTCAAATACTTTGTGTTAATTACTGATAGGAAAGAGTATTAGGCATTATTCTTGGTATTTCTGTGAGGGTCATTTTGGATAACATTAATATTCAAATCATAGATTGAGTAAAGCAGATTATACTGTCTAATGTGGAGTTGGAGATTTACATAAAACAAAAAAGATAATTTTCTTACAAGTAAGAGATTGTAAGAATCTCTTTTGATTGACTGCTTTGGAACTGGGACATGGACTTTTTCCTGCCTTTGAGCTTGAAATGACCCCAATCAGGTTAAAACAGACCTATACCATAGCTTGCAAATGAGATTTGCTCTTCTCCCTCTGGAATCAGGTGCCAAGATCCCAGCATTCCTAATGGGAATATAGGCTGCTAAAGGGCAGCTGGCCAAACAAGGTGTGGTATGTTAAAGGCAAGTAAAAATGCATTGTCAGCTATCTTTCCCCTGAATTCATGATTCGTTTGGTTGCAGTAAGTCTTTCACTATTTTATAAGGTTTCGACAAAGTTGATTTTGATTATTTTTGTTTGTTTTTTGATGTTTCTGTGGGGAGACAAGAGTTCCCTATTCTGCCATTTTGCTGATGTCACTGGTCACTCTTCATAGTAATATTTTGTGTTTGTGTATAAAATTTTTCTAAGGCTGGGCTTTTTCTTACAGTTGCATATTTTCCAAGAAAGCTTGATTTAAATGCTTACACTTTACCTTAAACTTTTATATGTATGAGAAATCACCTCCAAAAATATGTGACAAACCAAATGAATGAAGAGAACCTATTATGATTAACAACTCATCACCTCTGAGTCAGGTGGGTTCAGAGAATAAAAAGAAAAAGTCTCTCATTGTTTCTCTTACTTAATCCACAAATCTGCATTTAAGGAGCAGCTTACTAAAACTGAGGTCATTACAGTAAGTACCCTACATGCAAATGAATTTCACTCCAAGAGTACATTTGTAAATAAAATTAATGTGTAAGTCCATCAAAGTTACCCTAAGAACCCAACTAACAAAATCAGCTACACAGTACTGCATTATAGTAGGTTTATAATACTTTTCACACGAGTAATAGCAAACACAAAAATAAAGAAAACATTTTTTAATCTTACAGTACAGTACCTTGAAAAATGCAATAGTTTAGTACAACAGTTGTCACATAGGCACTGACATTGAGTGAACAGGCAAAAAGAATTACTGACTAGATAAGAGAGAGAGAGAGGAAGTGGGAGATGGTAAAGCTGAAGGATTATCAGCAATAGGAAATGGAGGGTAAGTTGCTATTTCAATCAGTTGACAGTGATGGCACAGATTCTGGTTCCTTGCTGGATACATTCTACCTACCCTCTTGAAAAAAGCGATGTCTGGGTAGTAGCACATTTGCATCTTTGGAAGTTCACAACTTAAAGATTTTTTTTTTAGGGGACTTACTGCACTCACCACTGATTGCTCTAATGATTGTAAGGATGCCCACCAGAAGGGCTGCTGAATTCATTGTTTCTTATCTCACTTAATGCCACTTCTTTTGACTATGACTTTAGTATTCTATTTCAAATAATAGAGTTGTATACATTCAAGCAGAGTTAAACTTCAGAAGTTATATAGAAACTGGGAGTTTAACATTCATTCAAATTTCAATGATTAATATGAACCATGATGAAGGCCATGACAAAGCTAAGCCCTTAGATCTTAAGGACTTTCCTCCTGTTCTTTGTTTTTACAATCCTCTGCACTCTCCAAAATGGCTTTTTCCCTTCCTATTGCTATCAGCTTTTATAATGTGAGAGGAGTGAGTTTCTCACAGAAACTCACAGAATGTTACTCACAGAAATAACTAATTTTGACTGGAAACAAAAATATTGAACTTGATCTATATGAAGAAGAAAGGAACAAAAACAAAAGAAAAATGGGATCTGTAACAGATAATAGGTAAATGGTAAATGGTAAATAGGCAAATGATACTATGGTAAAAGGGAAATTACAAAGCTATAATTGCAAGAACTTATAGAAAAAATTAATATGACTTGATAATATGTTTCCTTGGGGTGGAAAGGGAGACAAATGGATTAGAAAGATGTTAAACAGCCAAAATAAGAGATTTATTTTAGGAGCTACTCAGGAATTGAAATATTTTACCCAAGTGTGTTCATGCATTTTATACAATATTGAGTATTTCTAAGGTGGAATGGCATTTGGAGATTATCTCCAGCAATCAGTGTAGATCACACATGAAACACAGAAAGGTGACCTTGCCTTGCCAAGGTGAAGCTGATCAGTGGAAGAATTATAACCACAGAGCCAGCCTTGTAATAGCTTCTGCAACATGTTCAAACATATTTTGGTTTAAATGGAAACTAGGTAATAGTTTAAAGGCTTTAGATATACTTGATAATAGCACATATTGTGTTGAATGGTAGAAACATCCAAGGTTATAAAAATTCAAGGTAAGAATAATATCTAAAGGGCTGGTTTCTGGCCTTAAGTTCCCTATATTCTGTTCATTCTCAAAAGACATACTGATTCTTCTACTTATTTTGTATAGAAGACATCTTAATTAGCAGCCCCCCATACACCAGAAAGACCAATTTTTATGATGCCACTTGCCCGTCGTTGTTTAAATGTAATCCTGCCCTAAAGAAAGGAACAATTACACAGAGAAAGAATTAGACAAACTAAGCTGCAAACAAAACACTGTACTTCCAACAGTGATATGGAACAGAAGCATTCAAAGAGTACACCATAAAAAAATGAACCACAAAAAGCATGGGCTAATGGAGGGGAAGTTTACATTTTTTGTTTGTTTGTTTGTTTAAGTTTACATATTTTTAAAATGGAAGTATCTTTGTAAAGGTGGAAAGCTATATTTGTAAAGCTGAAGAAATGATGCTTTTGAGCTGTGGTGTTGGAGAAGACTCTTGAGAGTCCCTTGGACTGCAAGGAGATCCAGCCAGTTCATCCTAAAGGAGATCAGCCCAGGGTGTTCATTGGAAGGACTGATGCTGAAGCTGAAACTCCAATATTTTGGCCACCTCATGTGAAGAGTTGACTCATTGGAAAAGACCCTGATGCTGGGAGGGGTTGGGAGCAGGAGGAGAAGGGGGCGAAGAGGATGAGACGGCTGGATGGCATCACCAACTCAATGGACGTGGATTTGAGTAAACTCCAGGAGTTTGTGATGGACAGTGAGGTCTGGCGTGCTGCAATTCATGGGGTCACAAGGAGTTGGACACAAGTGAGCGACTGAACTGAACTGAACTAAACTGAATGATAATATCTGAAGGTAGGATTTCTTTCAAGCAAAGATAAAATTACATCTGGAAGAATTTTTATAAATGAGATGAGTAGAATCACTAAAAGGATTTACTTTAAAGGTCAATATTCTGTTAATGTAATTGCTAGGATACTGACATGGGACCTGATTTATGAGTATTTTTAAGAATAATATGTCCTGTTTTTGGAAACCAAAGTAGTTTTCATAGTCTACGTCATGTGCTACAACCTCACATATCTAAACTGTTTAGGACTAAGAGTGCCCATGTAGCCTAAAAAAGCTTCCTACATACGGTTTACAGTGGACTGTGTTCAACACTGTGGAGTGTTTTACCTAAGCCTAGACCACTTTTATATGAGGCATGATGCTTAAAAGCAACCATTGGTGGTCTAATGGGTATTTTCGTTCATGTTCACTTGTGCTAATTTGTTCAGTCGTGTATAACTCTTTAGTACCCAATGGATTGTAGCCCACCAATCTTCTCTGTCCATGGGATTCTCCAGGCAAGAATAATGGGATGAGTTGTCGTTTTTGCCTTAAGATGATCTTCATGGTCCAGGGGTCTAATGCACATCTCCTGTGTCTCCTGCATTGCAGGTAGAGATTTTACATGCTGAGCCACTGGGGTTTTATCTGTTAACTAAAAATGTTAACTAAGATCTGACAGTTTTGAGATGTTCAAAGGCCATGTAACTAACCCAGTAGTGGGATGTGATCACTGCAACTGGAACAAGCAGCTATTTCTGTCTGCTCAACAGTCAGTGAATCTTTGAAAACATAAAAATAAGATGTCTTTTTTTCCCCCTGCTGAAATGCTATTGATTGTCTACAATGCCAATAGCTGACTGTAGTCTAAGCTTCTCCCAATTCTCAAATTATAAGAATGACTGATGTTATGGGATTCTTGAGAACAGATTTGAGTCAGGGACCTAGGAATACTTCCTTGTGGGGATAAAATAGGTAGACTCTGTTGGGCCAGTTTGTTTCTCTCTCTGTGTGTGTGTGTGTGTGTGTGTGTGTGTGTACCTGCTAAGTTGCTTCAATTGTGTCCAGCTCTGTGCAAATCTATGGAATGTAGCCTTTCCAGCTCCTCTGTCCATGGAATTCTTCAGGCATGAATACTGGAGTGGGTTGCCATGACCTTCTCCGGGGATATTCCTGAAACAGGGATTGAACCTTCATCTCTTGCATCTCCTGCATTGGCAGTGCATTATTTACCACTAGCATCACCTAAGAAGCAATTTGTTTCTTCTTCTTCTTCTTTTTTTTTAATGTACTCTGGCCACTTCTGCTTCAAGATGGCAGAGTAAAAGGACATGTTCTTATTTCCTCCTGAAAGAGCATCAAAATTATAACATGCTGTTGAACAGCCAGTGACAGGAGAACACTGGAAGCCACCAAAAAAAAGATACCCCATGTCTAAAAACAAAGAAGAAGCTGTAACAAGAGAGTAAGGGGGGCACAATCATTATAAAATCAAATTCCATACCCAATAGATGGGTGACCTACAAGCTGGAGAACAATAACACGAAAGAAGTTCTCCCACTGTTGTAAAAGTTCTGAGTCCCACATCAAGATTCTCAGTCAGGGAATCTGATAAAGGGACTGGGAATCCCCAGAGAATATGACCTTCCAGGCCAGTGAAATTTAATTATAAGAGTTCCATAGGACTGGGGGAAGCAGAGAGTGTTGGAGGGCACAAACTAAATCTCAGCCATAACAAGGCCCAGAGGAAAGGAGGAATGCCCCCACAGAGTGTTGGAGGGTCTGCTATGGACGTGTGTGTCATCAGAGGCTCACCACAGGGGTGGAGGCACTGACAGTCACTGACAGCAGCCGTCCTGGAGCATCCATCCTGGCATAAGACCTCCTGGAAGTCGCCGTTAACCCTACTACTGAGTCTGTAGACTCCAGGGTTGGGTCAGGTCAAACAACTATGGCGGGGATTCAATCCCACCCATCATATGATAATTGGATTAAAGCTTCATTGAGCAAGGCTCTGCCCACCACAGCAAGGCCCAATTTTCCCCATGACCAGTTCCTCCTATCAGGAAGCTTACACAAGCCTCTTAGCCTCCTCCATCAGAAGGCAGACAGAAGAAGCAAGAGAACCACAACTCCACTGTGGCTAGAACAAAAATCACATAACAGAAAATTAACTAAGATGAAAAAGCAGAAAGTTTTGTCCCAGATGAAGTGACAATATAAAATCATAGAGAAAGCGACTAAATGAAGTAGAGATAGGCAACTTTCCAGAAAAAGAATTCAGAATAATGATAGTGAAGATGATCCGTGATCTCTGGAAAACAATGGAGAAGATGTAACAAATGTTTACCAAAGACCTAGAAGAAATAAAATACAAACAAGCAGATAGACAATACACTGGAAGGAATCAATAGCAGGATAACTAAGACATCTGTCTGTGTAGTTGCTAAGTCATGTCTGACTCTTTGCAACCCCATGGTCTATAGCCTTCCAGGCTCCCCTGTCCATGGGATTCTCCAGGCAAGAATACTAGAGTGAGTGCCATTTCCTCCTCCAGGTGAGATTTAAGAATGGATAAATGACGTAGAGGACAGAATGGTGGAAATCACTACCTCAGAACAGAATATAGAAAAAAAGAATAATAATAAAAAAGGAACACAGTCTAAGAGACATCTGGAATAACATTAAATGCACCAACATTTGCATTTCAGAGGTCCCAGAAGAGGAAGAGAGAGAAAGGACCAGAGAAAATATTTGAAGAGAAAATTCCTGAAAATTTCCCTAACAAGGGAAAGGAAATATTCAACCAAATTTAGGAAGCACAGAGAGTCCGAGAAAGGATAAACCCAAGGAGGAACAAAATAAGACACACAGTAATTAAACTGAGAAAAATTGAAGACAAATATAAATTTTTTTTTAAAAAGGGGGGAAATGACAACATAGAAGGGAACTTCCATCAGGTTATCAGCTGACTTTTCAACAGAAACACTACAAGTCAGAAGGGAAAGGGACAATACATTTAAAATGATGAAAGGGAAAAACCTACAACCAAGAACACTCTACCCAGCAAGACTGTCATTCAGGTCTGTTGGAGAAATCAAAAGCTTTCCCGAAAAGCAAAAGTTAAACCTCACAAAACCAACTTTACAAAAAGTGTTAAAGGAACTTCTCTAAGCAGGAAACGCAAGACAAGGGAAAGACCTACAGAAAATAAACACAAAACAATTAAAATGGTAACAGGATCATACATATTGTTAATCACCTTATGTGTAAATGAATTAAGTGCACTAACCAAAAGTCATAGACTGGCTGGGTGGATGAAAATATATGCACTTATTATTTCTGCACCCAAGAACACCCATATATGAACTTATGCACACATAATCTTATGAATTAAAGATTTACTGAACATGGCCCCATCTACCTGAGCAAGACCCAGCTTTACCCACAGTCAGTCCATCCCGACAGGAAGCTCCCAGAACCTCCTATCCCCATCAATCAGAGGGAAGACAGAATGAAAACCACAGTCACGGGAAACTAACTAAACTGATCACATAGACCACAGCCTTGTGTAACTCAATGAAACTATGAGTCATATCGTGAGGACCACCTGAGATGGATGGGCCATGGTGGAGTGTTCTGACAAAATGTGGTCCACTGGAAAAGGGAATGGCAAAACACATCAGTATTCTTGCCTTGAGAACCTCATGAACAGTATGAAAATGCGAAAAGATGTAACACTGAAAGATGAACTCCCCAGATCGGCAGTATTCAATATGCTACTGGAGAAGAGTGGAGAAATTCATCCAGAAAGAATTAAGAGATTGAGTCAAAGTGGAAAAAAAGCCTAGTTGTGGTTGTATCTAGTGGTAAGTGTAAAGTCTGATGCTGTAAATGAATTGTAAAGAACAAGATTGCATAGAAATTTGGAATGTTAGGTCACTAATCAAGGTAAATTGGAAGTGGTCAAATAGGAGATGATACTATCTACTACTGTGGGCAAGAATCTGTTAGAAGAAATGGAGTAGCCCACACAGTCAGCAAAAAAGTCCAAAATGTAGTACTTGGGTGCAATCTCAAAAATGAAACAATTATCTCTGTTCATATCCAAGGCAAACCAAGGAAACCAAAATATCACAGTAATACAAGACTATGCCCAACCACTAATGATGAAGAAGCTGAGGATGAACAGTTCTATGAAGACGTACAAGATCTTCCAGAACTAATCCCTCATAAAGATGTCCTTTTCATAATAGGACTGGAATGAAAAAGTAGGACGTAAAGAGATACCTGGAGTAACAGGAAAATTTGGCCTTGGAGTACAGAATGAAGCAGGGCAAAGACTGACAGAGTGCTTCTAAGAGAATGCACTGGTCATAGCAAGCACCCTCTTCCAACAACACAAGAGATGACTCTACACATGGAAATAACCAAATGGTCAATACCAAAGTCAGACTGATTATATTCTTTGCAGTGAAAGATGGAGAAGCTCTATACAGTCGGCAAAACAAGACCTGGAGCTGACTGTGGCTCAGATAACAAAATACTTATTGCCAAATTCAGACTTAAATTGAGGAAACTAAGGAAAATCACTAGGCCATTAGGTACGACCTACATCAATTTCCTTATGGTTATACAGTGGAAGAGATACATAGATTCTAGAGATTAGATCTATACAGAGTGCCTGAAGAACTATGAAAGAAGGTCTGTAACATTGTGCAGGAGGCAGTCATCAAAATCATACTGATGGAGAGGATCCTAAGATGGTGGAGGAATACAATGGGGAGACCACATTCTCCCTCACAAATTCATCAAAAGATCATTTGATTGCTGAGTAACTTTCACAAAATAACTTCTGAATGCTGGCAGAGAACACCAGGCACCCAGAAAGCCAGCCCATTCTTTTCAAAAAGAGGTAGGACAAAACATAAAAGGCAAAAAGAGAGACAAAAATTAGAGATGGAGACCTGTCCCGGGAAGGGAGTCGTGAAGGAGGAGAAGTTTCCAAACACCAGGAAACCCTCTCACCGGTGGATCTGTGGGGAGTTTTGAAACCTCAGAGGGCAACATAACTGGAAAAGGGCAAAAAAAAAAACAAACAGAGAATATGTGCCTAATCGCAACTCCCAGCAGAGAAGTAGCCCAGATGCTCACGTCTGCCACCAGTGAGCAGGGGTTGAACAGGGAGGCAAGAGTTTCATGCCTGGTAAGGACAAGGCCTGAATGCCCTGAGGACAATATGAGGGAGCTAATGTGAGATACCAACCCAAACTGTAGGATAGTCAGATAGAGACAAAAAAAAGGAGAGAGAGAGAGAACTTTCCCACAAAAAACTCTAACCTAAGGCACAGCTGGGCCTGCTCACAGAACAACGGATTGGGCGAATGCCAGAGGAGAGCTAGCTGACTGAGGACCAACCCATTCCCCCACCAGAGGCAGAGAGGCAGGCAGGCAACAGCCAGAGCAGAAAGTCGAGGGGCAATTTCGGCCCCCAAGACAGAATCTTCCGCCAAACTGTGAGCAGGCTCCCAGTTGCTAAGCAAGTTTTCCTGGGATCCTGGAGAGTTGACATCTGCCAGGAGGGTCGCGGTCAGAGATCAGCTCCCCAGAGGAGACACACGACACACCTGAGGTGGTGCTCTTGTGGCACACCCGGGAAACTGAGTGGCTGGGACTGCAGAGGTGATTAAGATGCACCACACACCTGGTATAGTGCGCTCACCAAGCACCTGGTCTCCTGAGCTTCTTGGACCTGGGAAGGGCAGAAAACACATGCTGAACCAAGTCTGTGCCTTTGTGGAGTACCCAAGAACCCAAACCTTAGCAGCTTAGACCTGGGAATTGCACAAAACCTACGGTTTGCTTTGGAGAATACCCTGCAGAGCGACCTGGAGCCTGAGCAGTGTAGACCAGGAAAGCACATGGGCTGTGAACGGGGGCAAACCCACTGTAGCCCATACACTGCACACACTCCCCACACACGCCAGTGGTATTTGTTTTCAGTGTTCCTCCTTCTCCACACTACAACTGAACAATTAAGCCTAAGTAAGTGACCACCTTTGCCCCCTTGTGCCAAGGTGGAAATTAGACACTGGAGAGACTTGCAAACAGAGGAAGCCAAAATAAACAAAGAGGGAACTGCTTTGGTAGTGACAGGTGCAACAGATTAAATTCTGTAGTTAGCCTTGACTACATTGGAAGGGGCTTATAGACCTTGAGAAGAAGGATAAGCTGGAACAAGGAACTCTCTGATACTGAACTGACCCCACACTGCCCTCAACAACTCCAGAGAAATTCCTAGATATATCTTACTATTACCATTTTTTACTTTTTAAATTAAAAAAAAATTCAATTATTTTCTACTCCTTGAATTTTCATTTTATAACCTACTATTACCTTGAAAAAAATACCCTATTTTAAAAGCAAATTTCATATATATATGAAAATCTTGAGAGATCTATCATAAGAAAAGAAACCAAAGAAATCAAAACTGTAATCAGAAATCTTCCAACAAACAGAAGCCCAGGACCAGATGGCTTCACAGTTGAATTCTACCAACAATTTAGAGAAGAGCTAACACCTACCCTTCTCAAAATCTTCCAGAAAATTGCAAAGGAAGGTAAACTGCCAATCTCATTCTATGAGGCCAACATCACACTAATACCAAAACCAGACAATGATGCCACAAAAAAAGAAAACTACAGACCAATATCACTGATGAATGTAGATGCAAAAATCCTTAACAGAATTCTGGCAAACAGAATCTAACAACATATTCAAAAGATCATACATCATGACCAAGTGAGCTTTCTCCCAGGGGTGCAAGGGTTCTTCAATATTCACAAATCAATCAATGTGATACACCACATTAACAATTTGAAAGATAAAAACCATATGATTATCTCAATAGATGCAGAGAAAGTCTTTGACTAAATTCAGCATCCATTTATGATAAAAACCCTCCAGATAGCAGGCATAGAAGGAACATACCTCAACATAATAAAAGCCATACATGATAAACCCACAGCAAACATTATCTTCAATGGTGAAAAACTGAAAGAATTTCCCCTAATGTCAGGAACAAGAAGAGGGTGCCCACTCTCACCACTACCATTCAACACAGTTTTGGTAGTTTTAGCCACAGCAATCAGAGAAGAAAAAGAAATAGCATGAACTCAGATTGGAAAAGAAGTAAAACTCGCACTGTTTGCATATGACATGATCCTCTACATAGAAAACCCAAAAGGCACCATCAGAAAATCACTAGAGCCAATCAAAGAATATAGTAAAGCTGCAGGATATAAAATTAACACACAGAAACCCCAGGCATTCCTATACACTAGCAATGAGAAAAAAGAAAAAGAAATTAAGGAAACAATTCCATTCACCATTGAGACAAAAAGAATAAAATACTTAGAAATAAATCTACCTAAAGAAACAAAAGACCTATATATAGAAAACTATAAAATACTGATGAAAGAAATCAAAGATGACCCAAATGGATGGAGAAATATACCATATTCATGAAACAGAAGAATCAATATAGCGAAAATGAATATTCTACCCAAAGCAATGTATAGATTCAATGCAGTCCCTATCAAGCTACCAACGGTATTTTTCAGAGGACTAGAACAAATAATTTCACAATTTGTATGGAAATACAAAAATCCTTGAATAACCAAAGCAATCTTGAGAAAGAAGAATGGAACTAGAGGAATAAACCTGCCGACTTCAGGCTATACTACAAAGCTACAGTCATCAAGACGGTATGGTACTGGCACAAAGACAAAGATATAGATCAATTGAACAAAATGGAAAGCCCAGAGTTAAATCCATGAACCTATGGACACCTTGATTTTGACAACGGAGGTAAGAATATACAATGGAGAAAAGACAATCTCTTTAAAAAATGGAACTGGGAAAACTGGTCAACTAGTTATAAAAGAATGAAAGTAAAACACTTTCTAACACCATACACAAAAATAAACTCAAAATGGACTAAAGATCTAAATGTAAGACCAGAAACTATAAAACTCCTAGAGGAAAACATAGGCAAAACACTGTCTGACATAAATCACAGCAGGATCCTCTATGATCCACCTCCCAGAGTAATGGAAATAAAAGCAAAAATAAACAAATGAGACCTAATAAAACTTAAAAGCTTTTGCACAATGAAGTAATTTATAAGCAAGGTGAAAAGACAGCCTTTCATAATGGGAGAAAGTAATAGCAAAGGAAGCATTTAACAGAGAGTTAATCTCAAAAATGTACAAGCAGCACATACATCTCAATTCCAGGAAAATAAACGACCCAATCAAAAAAAGTGAGACAAAAAACTAAACAGATATTTCTCCAAAAAGACATACGGATGGCTAACAAACACATGAGAAGATGCTCAACATCAGTCATTGTCAGAGAAATGCAAATCAAAACCACAATGAAGTACCATCTCACACCAGTCAAAATGGCTGCTACCAAAAAGTCTACAAACAATAAATGCTAGAGAGAATGTGGAGAAAAAGGAACCCTCTTACACTGCTGGTGGGAATGCAAAGTATTACAGCCACTCTGGAGAACAGTGAGGAGATTCCTTAAAAAAACTGGAAATAGACCTCCCATATGACCCAGCAATCTCACTGCTGGGCATACACACCGAAGAAACCAGAATTGAAAGAGACACATGTACCCCAATGTTCATCGCAGCAGTTTGCAATAGCTAGGACATTGAATCAACTTAGATGCCCATCAGCAGACAAATGGATATGAAAGCTGTGGTACATATAGACAATGAGATATTACTCAGGTATTAAAAAGAATGCATTTGAATCAGCTCTAATGAGGTGGATGAAACTGGAGCATATTATGCAGAGTGAATTAAGTCAGAAAGAAAAATAACAATATAGAATATTAACGCATATGTATGGAATTTAGAAAGATGGTAACAATGACTGACCCTATATGTGAGACAGCAAAAGAGACACAGATATAAAGAACATACTTTTGGACTCTGTGGGAGAAGGAGAGGGTGAGTTGATAGGAGAGAATGACATTGAAATATGTATATTACCATTTGTGCAATATATCACCAGTCCAGCTTTAATGCATAAGACAGGGTGCTCGAGGTGGTGCACTGGGATGACCCTGAGGGATGGGATAGGGAGGGAGGTGGGAAGGGGGTTCAGGATGGGGATCACATGTACACCCATGGTTGATTCATGTCAATGTATGGCAACAACCACTACAATATTGTGAAGTAATTAGCCTCCAATTAAAATAAATTAATTTAAAAAAATAACACACCCACACAAAATAAATGCAAAAACTCAAAATGATTGTCTGAGGAGGCCTTACAAATAGCCGAGTAAAGAAGAAAGGTGAAAGGCAAAGGTAAAAAGCAAAGATAAAACCATCTAAATGCAGAGTTCCAAAGAACAGCAAGGAGAGATAATAAAGCATTCCTAAGCGATAAGTGCAAAGGAATAGATGAAAGAAAGAGACTGGAAAAGACTAGAAATGTCTTCCAGAAAATTTGAGATACCAAGGGAATATTTCAGGCATTAGTCATTTCAGTTCATTTCAGTCACTCAGTCGTGTCTGACTCTTTGCAACCCCATGAATCACAGCACGCCAGGCCTCCCTGTCCATCACCAACTCCCGGAGTTTACTCACGATTCGGTGATGCCATCCAACCATCTCATCCTCTGTCATTCCCTTCTCCTCCTGCCCCCAATCCCTCCCAGCATCAGGGTCTTTTCCAATGAGTCAACTCTTCGCATGAGATGGCCAAAGTATTGGAGTTACAGCTTCAAAATCAGTCCTTCCAATGTACACCCAGGACTGATCTCCTTCAGGATAGACTGGTTGGATCTCCTTGCAGTCCAAGGGAATCTCAAGAGTCTTCTCCAACACCACAGATCAAAAGCATCAATTTTTCAGTGCTCAGCTTTCTTCACAATCCAACTCTTACATCCATACACAACCAGTGGAAAAACCATAGACTTGGCCAGATGGAATTTTTTGGCAAAGTAATGTCTCTGCTTTTTAATATGCTATCAGGTTGGTCATAACTTTTCTTCCAAGGAGTAAGCATCTTTTAATTTCATGGCTGCAATCACCATCTGCAGTGATTATGGAGCTCCCACCCAAATAAAGTCGGACACTGTTTACACTCTTTCCGCATCTATTTCCCATCAAGTGATGGGACCAGATGCCATGATCTTAGTTTTCTGATCTTAGTTTTAAAGCAACTTTTTCACTCTCTTCTTTCACTTTCATCAAGAGGCTTTTTAGTTCCTCTTCACTCTCTGCCATAAAGGTGGTATCATCTGCATATCTGAGATTATTGATATTTCTCCCGGCAATCTTGATTCCAGCTTGTGCTTCTTCCAGTCCAGCATTTCTCATGGTGTACTCTGCATATAAGTAAAATAAGCAGTGTGTGATAGATAGGCTCAATAAATGTTATGAACTTAACAGAAGCAGAAAATATTAAGAAGAGGTGGTAATACACAGCAGAACTATACAAAAAAGATCTTCATAACCTAGATAACCATGATGGTGAGACCACTCACCTAGAGACAGACATCTTGGAGTGCCAAGTCAAGTGGGCCTTAGGAAGCATCACTATGAACAAAACTAGTGGAGGTGATGGAATCTCAATTGAGCAATTTCAAATTTTAAAAGATGGTGCTGTGAAAATGCTGCACTCAATATGTCAGCAAATTTGGAAAACTCAGCAGTGGCGACAGCACTGGAAAAGGTCAGATTTCATTCCAATCCCAAAGGAATGCTATGACAAATAATGTTCAAATTACTGCACAATTGCATTCATTTCACATGCTAGCAAAGTAATGCTTAAAATTCTCCAAGCTAGGCTTCAACAGTGCATGAACTGAGAACTTCTAAATGTTCAAGCTCTGTTTAGAAAAGGCAGAGGAACAAGGGATTAAATTGTCAACATCCATTGGATTATAGAAAAAGAAAGAGAATTCCAGAAGAGTTTCTACTTCTGCTTCATTGACTGTACTAAAGCCTTTGACTGTGTGGATCATAACAGACTATGGAAAATTCTTAAAGAGACTGGAATACCAGACCACCTTACATTCCTTCTGAGAAATCTGTATGCAGGTCAAGAAGCAACAGTTAGTACTGGACGTGGTACAATGGAGTGTTTCGAAATTTGGAAACGAGTATATCTTCACTTTGCTTATTTAAGTTATATGCATAGTACATCACGTGAATTGCCATGGGTGAAGCACAAGCTAGAATCAAGATTCCCAGGAGAAGTAGCATTAAGCTCAGATAAGCAGATGACAACACCCTTATGGCAGAAGTGAAGAGAAACTAAAGAGACTTTTGATGAAAGTGAAAGAAGATAATGAAAAAGCTGACTTAATCCTCATCATTGAAGAAAAAAAAAAAAAAAAAAAAACTAAGATCATGGCATCCAGTCCCATCACATCCTGGCAAATAGATGGGGAAACAATGAAAACAGTGACAGACTTTACTTTCTTGGGCTCCAAAATCACTGCAGGTGGTGATTGTAGCCATGAACTTAAAAGACACTTGCTCTTTGGAAGGGAAGCTATAATAAACCTAGACAGCCTATTAAAAAACAGAGACAGCACTTTGCCAACAAAGGTCCATCTAGTCAAAGTTATGGTTTTTCCAGTAGTCATGTATGGATATGAGAGTTGAACCATAAAGAAAGCTGAGTGCTAAAGTATTGATGCATTTGAACTGTGGTGTTGGAGAAGACTCTGGAGATTCCATTGGACTGCAAGGAGGTCAAACCAGCCAGTCCTAAAGAAGATCAGTCCTGAACATCCGTTAGAAGGACTGAGGCTGAAGGTGAAGCTTCAATCCCTTGCCCGCCATATGTGAAAAGCTGATTCATTGGAAAAGACCCTGATTCTGGGAAAGATTAAAGGTAGGAGGAGAAGGGGATGACAGAGGATGAGATGGCTGGATTTCATCACCAACTCAATGGACAAGAGTTTCAGTGGGCTTCAGGAGTTGTGATGGACAGGGAAGCCTGGTGTGTTGCCCTCCATGGGTTTGCAAAGAGTCAGACAGGACTGAGTGGCTGAACTGAACTGAACTGACTTGTTCCAAAGCTCCAACTGTTCACTAGTTGGGAGTTTGGAGGCAAGTGATCTGTAATAATAGCAAGGTTGTGTTTATCAGAAATTCCTGTTCTGTATAAACCCCTCTGAAGCCCTGGGTTGTGAGAACAGAAACTGAGGTATCAGATACAGCCTCTTCTGTCTCTTACACCTTACTTCCATTTGACAATGCATGTATTAGACAGACAAGGACCTCTCTGGTTTATTCTGAAACAAATGCATAGGATTCAGTACTAGTCACTAGGTTATCTCTAACTTTTAACTATTGATTCTCTTTGATTTAATTGATAACTAAGTCTAGCAAATTTAGAAAATCTGGTTTTCAGTTCTCAATTAAGGAAGTCTACAAAAATTTTTACAAAAATATGTCTACCTTGTTCATTCATCAATAATTGTGGATGCCTAATATATGGCAATTACCCTGCTCTAACCCCTCTTGCTAAGGATTTTCCAAAGATAATTAAAATATAGGTATTTTTCTACTTTAAAGAAATTTGTGATCATAAAAATGAGAAAGGTACAAATAACTGAAAAAACAAGCAAAATCAGAAGCATACTAAGAATTAGTAACAAGCAAGTTCCTTTGGGCCACAAGAGAAAAAGCAATTTCAATGTGGAAGCTAATGGCACGGCCTTGGGGAATGGTGGAACCAAGTGTGAAGCTGTACTTTTTAAACCTCTGTAAACTTCAACTGCCTTTCTGTGAAATGGGATGACAATTTCCTACTTATTTGTCTAACAAAAAGATCAAATGCAATTATGCTCCTCTATGCTTACTCCATAGTGACTGGAAAACTGGTGGTTCTGTTGATTAGAAAGTCAGTTCAGAGAAAGAAGATTAGATAATCACAAATTGAGATTGTTGGCTGTGAGGTAGAATGCAAATCTGTATGAAACTACCCAGTAGAAACAATTGTACATATTTGGGGTAAACCATTTTCAAAGCATTATTCCATCTCTCAGTGTTTTTAATCCTGATTCACTCTCTCACACCACATTCTCCCTTCATTCCCAAGAGATTGAGTTGTGTTGGGACGGGTGTAAGTAACATCATGTGTGTCTAAGTGCATAAAATTTCTGACTCCAATTTGTTTCACTCACTTCTCCATGGTTTTCTTATCAGTGGCTTGTATATTCTTTCTGGCCTTGCACATTTAATTAATATCATTTTACTGCTGAATTCATTTTATCTCTCCCCTGACTCGAGTTTTTCTTGCTCTGCTGGCATTTCTCTTGCATGTATAAATTCATGCAAATATTATAAGTTTAATTTAGCTTTCAATTACTAATTGTTATGTATGTAGTAAACATTATGATTGTGAATGAATCTGAGACGAAGACAAAATACTATATAATTTTTGACATCAGCACATTTACCAAGCATACTTTTGATCTTTGTAAGCTACTCCTTCACTTTTTTTTTTTTTTTTTCCCAAATAAAAACTATAGTAACTTTATCTTTCTTTCGTTACTTATTTCCAAAGCAAATACACATGTGCTCCTCAGTCTGCTAGATGGAGCCTCCTTATATGGGATTTGTTGCTGAGAAAGTTGGGTGCATACGTCCTAACTCACTTCAGTCATGTCTGATGCTTTGCAACCCCATGAACTGTAACCCACCAGTCCACAGGATTTTTCAGGCAAGAATATTAGAGTGGGTTGCCATACCCCTCTCCAGGGGATCTTCCTAACCTGGGGGTTGAACCTTAATCTCTTATATCTCCTCTATTGGCAGGCAGGTTCTGTAACATTAGGGCCACCTGGGAAGCCCAAAAACACTGGGACATCAGTGAAATATGTCATAAAGTTTAATGGAAGATTCAAGGGTTGGAAGTGTAATTGCTCAGAATTTTCCCCAGTGAAAATTGATTTCTAGTAGATCTTGTCTTCAGAGATTACCAGGAAGCCTGGCAATGGTATTGAAATTGTCTTGGCTAGACTAGGGGAAATACTAGCAACCAACTTACAAGTGGGCAGCTCCCAGGTGCTTTCATCTAAATGGGAATCCCCCTGGAGGTGAGTAATCTTACAAGTTCCTCCATTCCAGATCTCACAAATCCTTAAATTTCCTCCCTGTTTAAGAGATCTCTGGAACAAAGAGGGACTTCATCACTTCTCAGTTTAATACAAATAGAGAAACACCATTGATAACACATAGTGTTATCATCCATGCTATTATGGATTTGCTTATGGCTTTTGGAAGACCTCACATTGAAGTTCCCAGAGCAGTGCAGGCCCTGGAGCTGCTAGGAACAGAAAGAAGCAAAATGAACAAATAAGAAGTATTTTTAAGACAGAAAAAGTTCACCAACCCAAAAGCACTGTGGAGTTAGGCCTACAAACTGGCTTGGGGACTGAAAAATTCCAAAAGCCCAGCCAGGGTGTGGGAAAAGCCATGTTTTAAACAGCAGCATCGAAGATGAATCAGATTTATCCCTCAGGTCAATACCTCCTTGTCCATCTTATCCCCAGTCCCAGCATTCTGGATTTTACTGAATTTAATTTTAAAAAAATAATAAAAGATCTGGTTTTTGCTTTTTCAGAGATTTGGTCATTTTAGAAACTACTTTCAAATAGCCTAAAGATTGAGGTTAAGAGGCTAAGGGAGTTCAACCCAAAGTATCAAATTAATTGCCCCTTGAAAATTGAGAAACTGAGCTTAGAAATATCTAATTCAAGATTAAGTACTAAAGAGAACTTCTCTTAATCATGGCAGAGGCATAAATAAAAAAAATACATGACTCTCCCAAAGCTTTGAATGATTAAACCTGTGGAAAATGAATGCACTTACATGTCTTCCATCAGTTGCATCGTAGATATAAATGTGTACTGAAATCTGATCCCCCTTTTAAGGATCAGACAAAGTCTTGCTTCTCTGCAGCATCCTAAAATCCCTTCAGTCAGACAAGCTGATTTCTCCTCCCTGTAATCCTAAGAGTGTTTGTTCAATTATTGTAACATATATGGAGGAAAGATTCAGAGGGGAGATTTGGGAATTGAAGGGTGTTATTTAAATTCTAGATCCCGTATTTCTCAGCTCTGTGACTGTGGGGAAATAACACTTTCCTTAAGCCCCAAGTCATCATCATATGAAAAATGAAAAATGGGAATTATAATGAATCATATCAATCAGGCTTATACCCAGGTATATCAGCTGTTAACACTCTGAATCCTTCTGCTTGAGGGGCCCTGCCACTCTCGTTGCCCAGGACCTCTCTCTATATACAAACTACTTCGGCAACTAAACTGTTAACTGCTGACTTGGGCTTTAGAGGTGTCCACATTGTAACCTTCTGTTTCATGATGTCTCTGTTGTAGGAGTGGTTAGATAGTTTAAATATTACCTTCCCTAATTGCAAATTTTAAAGGCTATTGTTTCCCTGATATTGACTACATGTATGGTGTTTAGGCAGGTAGTTTTTGTTGTTATAACAAAATAGTATTTTTATTTTATCATTAGTTCCTAAATCTGTCCATGTCTCCAATTTTATTGACACTTACCTTAATGGCATATTTTGTTTTATTATCTCAGTGACTAACAGAATTTTTCACAGTGTAGATACACAATAAGTGAACACTGAATTAAAATACAGGAAAATTATCCGGTTTTCCTATGAATCTTAGTATAGTTATGTAAATAAATCACTATTTCGATCAGCTTATTTCCTCAGGAGATTGGTTTAGTATCTTGCAATAGTAGGCACTAGTGGTAAAGAACCCACCTGCCAATGACAGAGACATAAAGACATAGGTTTGGTCCCTGGGTCATAAATATACCAGAGAGGAAGGCATGCCAACACACTCCAGTATTCGTGCCTGGAGATCCCATGGACAGTGGAGCCTGGTGGGCTATAGTCCACAGGGTCGCAAAAAGCTGGACACAACTGAAAACTTAGCACACATGCATACATATAGCTGAATACATGGCAGAATCTTTGTAAAAAGTCACATGTAAAATCACAACTGTTCTGAGTCAACAATACTTATCTTTAGGTGTGCACTTTCTTAGATGCAAGTTGGCTTCATAACATTAAAAGAAGTGGGTTCATCTTTATGTAAATTCTTGACTGCCATACAACAAGATGCAATATGTCTCCTCTAGATTGAAATAGCAAATACTGCGTCAACATATTATATCCAAAGCAATATGTAATTAGTAAGGAATCTGGATAATCACTTTCAATGACTGCAATATACTCTCCAGCAAATCTATATTGGAAACCAACAGGAATTTGTTGAAGAAACATGGACAGCACTGTGATAAGGACAGAGAATCACTGTTATCATCTTTAATCATGATGGCCACTGATGTAAAATCAAAGATGTCACTGGAAAGATTTCTTTGGTCCTCTTTAATTCAACCATTTGTTAAATCATGCCTATCACTGGTTGTTGGGCTCCAGAAGACACACAAGAGGAATACTGGTTATGCTTTGTGGAAGCAACTTTTGCAACTATCAGTTGATCCACGCTTTAATCCAGAGCTGAAACTAAGTGATCTGTTAATCACTCTAATCCCCACTCTTTCTACCTCCCAGACCCATCATAGACTTGACCTACCTGCCTGTTTCAGCTTAAATCAACACATTCTGTGAGTTTCTTCACCAACTACCTTACCTATGTTTCCACACTTATTCCATGGATAAAATACACACTTTTCCCCATCCAGGGAAGGGCTCACTTGTCATTCTCAGTTTTCCTCTATTTGATATTTGGTCCAACTCTAATAGCCAGAGTCTTTATTATTAATTTACTGCTCTGTTTTAAATGTCTTCCACTCCTAGAACCAAAAATTTAATTTATATCATGTTGAAAAGTAACCTACCAGAATAATATATATCATCTACTTAAGCACAGTTATACTGATTCTATATTAAGATAATTTTGGCTGTAAAAATGTTTTGTTTTGTTTTTGAGATAGGAAAGCAATTCTCTTTAACAAACACATTACTGGTTTTATTTTATGATTTTTGAAAATGCTTGAAGAGAACTATTTCACCAACCAAAAGTGGCATCTTCAGTGTAACAGAGACTGTTCATAGGTCTCCAACCCTTCAAGTAAATAGTAGAATGTTTAATCAGAATAATTAATACTAATTTTAAATATATATAATTAAGGCAACTATTATAACAGTAAAAATGAATGCCGTGTTAAGATGGTGACATTTTCCATTATTCTCTATTTAATTTTCTTTGCTAAGTATCATTGATCTTTCTTTAAATTTAATTGTAAGTTTTATTTATTATTAAACAACTTTCTTTAAATTGCTAATTGCCAGTCTGCTTGAAATATAATCATGTATAGGTGTTTAGAACTCTGTGTTCCAAAGTTTTTTTTTTTTTTTTTTTGTAAATATACATGTACCAGATGTTATAACAAGAGTGTGTCAATGATAATCACACTTATCACAGCTGGCGATTTCTAATCATTTTTTGCTGCCCATGTCTTTCTTGCTACATGAAACCTACGTTTTGAAAACTGCTGATTGCCATTATGTACTAAAATATTCTAACATCCACGTGTATCTATTTCCTGCCAAACTCCATGATTTTTGGCTTTGATTACTTATCAATGTAGATTCTTCTTTAATATTCTCTTCATGACTTTTTCTAAATATTGAAAGAAAATTGATCCCCAAAGCAAATATTCTTGACACTCATATATTATTTTTTAAAAAGAGGAAGTAGGAAAATGGAAGCTTAGATCCTGGTGTTTAAATGTGTCTAAGCTCCTTATTTGAATCACTAATGTTATTGTATGAGGGCAAAAATTTGCATTTGAGTTGAAAATTGGCTGATGATGGCATCACTTAGTGTATATTTGCTTATAGTTTGCCAAAAACAGTGCAGGGTCTTGGAAATCAGCAAAGAGTGCAATGAGTGAATAGCACAGCCTCAGTGGCACTGCTTGCTCTCAAGATGATACAAGAAAAGGATGTGACCAGAGCTTCTAGTTCATACACTTTGTCATTTGTGTACAAGTTCTCAGAACTGACACAAACATTTGAAATCTAAAGGATAAATTAATACCATAAAATTTATCATAAGGTAACATTACATTATCTTTTTTAATATTACATGAGCTAAATATAGAAATTAAATATGAAACCTATTATATTTTCCTTGAAGAAAACAACTGTTCAACAATTTTTCAAAAATAGCTTTCCCATTGTTGATTTGAGGCATACAGCGACTTTCTTCATCCCAAGACACATTATAAATACAAATTGGGAGTGATATTTCTACATTACAATATCAGAGACTCTTAAGTTTCCTATGAAAGAGATTATCATGTGGAAAAAAACAGAAATATGTGCTATACCTAAATGAACCTGAACATTTTATTTTGCATATTGCATGGAGAGAGGGGGTAGAGAAGCTATGTTTCTGCGATCTTCAGCTTGTTTTAGGGACGTACTCTTTACACATATATCTAAGCCCTCACAGGCTCAGCTTTTACTTTACAAAAAGAAAAGGGCATTTTTTCTGTATTATTGATAATTCTGTTTTCTTTAAGTGTAGTTTGAATATAAGATGACCAGAGACCTTAAAAAGTAAAATATTGGGTTCAAATTATTTTCACACCTGGTGTGGTCTTTTTAAGTGGAATGGGAACACAGACTAAGGCAAGAATACTTTGATTTTTTTTTTTTTTAATCTTAAGTTTCCAATTCTTTCAAAGATATAAGGAGCTTCTTTTAGTGTAAACTACCCATTTTCCCCACCAAAGAAAAAAAAAAAAGATCATCAAACACAGTTCTGAGCTGAAGCTAAACTTGGATCACCCACTCTTCTTTAACTTCCTTGCACTGGTACACCAGACCATATACCATCCACGTTCCTCCTTCTAGTTTAGCAGGCTCAGGAAATGGTCACTACATGACAAATTGGGCAAATATTCCTTTGAATGTTATCTCTTTTGTAAGGTTTTCTCTATTTTTTAATTGATAAAATTTTATCAGAGTAGTGACAAAACTCACTATAATTATTCCTGTTAAAATAAACAAGCATGAAATTTCAGCTCAAGGTAATGAGACAGCAGTTAGTGAGACTTTGAGGGGAAATGAGTGTGCTTTCATGTGGATACATAGAGAGCCCCACACAAGAGAAATTTCCTGGTGCTTTGGTGGTGATTTCTATCTGCAGACATGGCTTGATTTACTACAAAATGAAGGTGGTCTAGTTTGTCATAAGTCATTCTATCCTTTTCCTATTTTTGGAGACTCTAGTTACAAGTGGTTTTCCTCTATATTTTCATCTTTGCCTTGCTGGTTTCTTCTTCTAAAGGTTAGGAGTTATGTCTTCCAAGTTGCTTATAAGATTCTCAACATATCAACCTGATTTCTGTTTTCCAAGTCAACGAAGCCCACTCTGCTATTGTTTTTGTCTGTTTGTTTGTTCAGTATTTTACAATTTTGTGACTTTTTACAACTCCATGAACTGCAGCACACCAGGCTTTTCTGTCCTTCATTATTGCCCAGAGTTAGTTCCAATTCATGTCCATTGAGTCCATTACACTACCTAAATATCTCATCCTCTGCTCTCCCCCTCTCCTTTTGGCTTCAATCTTTCCCAGCATCAGGTTTTTTTTTTCCCCAGTGAGTCAGTTTTTCATGCAACTACAGTAGAGTGACTCAAGGTTTCAACTAATAATTGAAAATCATCTGACGACAAAAACAGTATTGGTAGGCAACCAATTAATTTATAGTGATTTAATTTGGAGGCATGAACATGTTCTCCAGGAGGAAAAGCAGGTACATTAGGTGTCCACTGGACTGGCCAGTAGAGGTGCAGGCTGACAAAGTACCAAACCCAAGACAAGCAACAGTTTCTTTCTGGATCTGAAAGGCAAACAGGTGAATGTTGAAAACATGAAAAGAAACTTAATGAGGAGGGTTCTGCAGATCAGGGAAGGGCCAGTTGTTGTGCAGAATGCGTTCTATCAGCCCAGGAATTCTGGAAAGTGAGATTTATGACACTTCCCACTCACTAATTCATTTTCATTTCATCCAGATTTCCTAGAGAAGTAATGATCCCCAGTATGTACTTTTGAAAGCATGAAGTTTCTATGCTATCTTTCTCTTCTTAAAAAGACATTCCTTGGTAATGATAGCAATAATTTTTATAACTCAGAAGACTCTTAAGATGATATCATCATCAGAGTGTACATTTATGTAATTGAGTATAGATTTCTATAAATGTATTTTTTTTCTTTCCAGTATCTACAGAGTTTCCCATTTTCTATTTGCAAATAAGTCCAATGGGTGTCATTTCAGTTTGTGGTTAAAAACCCTTGGAAAACTCCAGGCTTTCTGCTGGAGAGTTTCAGACAGCCATGATCTAATGGCCTATAACTTGACCTTCACTGGTATATCAATATATTGACTAATTAAAAGTGAATTTCATAAACATTAAATATGCTATTGCTTCTTCTTCTGATGACCCAAAGATAATGGGTTTCATTTGGTTAGCTGGCACTACTAGAGATTAATGTAGATCAGTGGTCTCCAACTAGAGGCAATTTTTTCTACCCTCCTCCCCCCCACCACTCCAACCCCAGGGAAAGTCTCTAATTGGGTTGATGGAGTAAGCCGAGCAGATCACTTGCAACTGATGGGTAAAGGTTGTAAAACACCATACAGTGCACAGTACACCCACAGCAAAGAATCATCTGGTCCCAAATGCCAGTGCCTGAGACTGAGAAGCGCTGCCCTTGAATTTTGTTTTGTTTTGCTTATTGAGCTGTTTGTTCACCTTTAAATCAAATTATACATGCAAATAGATTGAAGTACTGAATCGTTCTATTGTTGTTGTTGTCCAGTTGCTAAGTCATGTCGGACTCTTTTCAACCCCAAATACTGCAGCATGCAAGTCTTCCCTGTCCTTCACTATCTCCCAGAGATTGCTCAGACTCATGTCCAATGAGTCAGTGATGCCATCCAACCATCTCTTTCTATGTCGACCCCTTCTCCTCCTGCCTTGAAGCTTTCCCAACATCAGAGTCTTTTCAATGAGTCAACTCTTCACATCAGGTGGCCAAAATATTGGAGCATCAGCTTCAGCATCAGTCTTTCCAATGAAAGTTCAGGGTTGATTTCCATTAGGATTGACTGGTTTGATCATGTTGCGGTCTATGGGACTCTCAAGAGTCTTCTTGAGTATCACAATTTGAAAACATCAATATTTTGGTACTCAGCCTTCTTTATGGTCCAAATCTCACATCCATACATGACTTTTGGGAAAAAAAAATAGCTTTCACTATACAGACCTTATTGACAAGGTATTGTCTCTGCTTTTTTAATATGCTGTCTAGGTTTGTCATAGCTTTCCTTCCAAGGAGCAAGTGTCTTTTAATTTCATGACTGCAATCACTGTCCACAGTGATTTTGGAGTCTAAGAAAATAAAATCTGTGTCTGCTTCCACTGTTTCCCTTTCTATTTGTCATGAAGTGTTTCCTTTTCTATTTATCCCTGTCATCATGTCAGTTGCCTTGATCTAAGTTTTCTGAATGCTTAATTCTAAGCCAGCTTTTTCACTCTCCTTTTTCACCTTCATCAAGAGGCTCTTTAGACCCTCTTCATTTTCTGCCTTTAAGGTGGTATCATCTGCATATATGAGGTTGCTGATGTTTCTCCCACATATCTTGATTCCAGCTTGTGATTCATCTAGCTCAGTATTTCACATAATGTGTTCTACATATTAGTTAAATAAGCAGGGTGACATTATACAGCCTTTTCATATTCCTTCCCAATTTTGAACCACTCCTTTGCTTCATGTCTGGTTCGAACTGTTTCTTCTTTACCAGCATACAGATTTATCAGGAGACAGGTAAGGTGATCTGGTATTCCCATTTCTTTAAGAATTTTCCACAATTTGTGATCATCTACACATTGATTTTAGCATAGTCAATGAGGCAGAAGTAGGTGTTTTTTCTGGAATTCCCTTGTTTTCTCCATGATCCAACAAATGTTGGCAATTTAATCTCTAGTTCCTTTGACTTTTCTAAACCCAGATTGTACATCTGGGAGTTCTTGGTTCACAGATTGTTGAAGCTTAGCTTGAAAGATTTGGAGCATATTGTATGGTAGTTTGAACATTCTTTGGCATTGCCCTACTTTGGGATTGGGATGAAAACTGGTTTTTCTGGTCCTTTAACCACTAGTGCGTTTTTCAAATTTGCTGATATTTTGAGTACAGCACTTTCACAGCATCATCTTTTAGAATTTTAAATAGCTCAGCTGGAATTCTGTCACCTCCACTAGCTTTGTTCATAGTAATGCTTCCTAAGGCCTACTTGACTTTGCATTCCGGAATGTCTGGCTCCAGGTGACTGACCACATCATTGTGGCTATCTGGGTCGTTAAGACCTTTTCTTGAATAGTTCTTCTGTGTATTCTTGCCACCTCATAATCCTTTCTGCTTCTGTTAGGTCCTTACCATTTCTATTCTTTATTGTGCCCATCCTTGTATGAAATGTTCCCTTGGTGCCTAATTTTCTTGAAGTGAGCTGTAGTGTTTCCCATTCTACTGTTTTCCTCTATTTCTTCATATTACTTATTAAGAAGGCCTTCTTATCTCTCTTTGCTATTCTCTGGAACTCTGCATTCAGTTGGGTATACCTTTCCTTTCTCCCTTGCCTTTCACATCTCTTCTTTCCTCAGATGTGTATAATGTCTTCTCATACAACTGCTTTGCTTCTTGAATTTCTTTTTCTTGGAGATAGTTTTAGTCACTGTATCCTGTACAGTTTTATGGACCTCCATGCATAGTTGTAAAGGAACTCTGACTACCAGATATAATCCCTTAAAAGTATTTGTTTCCTCAACTGTAAAATCATGAAGGATTTCATTTAGGTCATACCTAAATAGCCTAGTAGTTCTCCCTACTTTCTTCAATTTAAGCCTGAATTTTCTAATAAGGAACTCATGATCTGAACCTTAGTCAGTTCCAGGTCTTGTTTTTGCTCATAGTATAGAGCTTTTCCATCTTCGGTTACAAATAATATAGTCAATCTGATTTCAGTATTGATCATTTGGTGATGTTTATCTATTGAGTTGCTTGTTGTTTTGTTGGAAATGGGTGTGTGCTATGACCAGTGCACTCTCTTGACAATACTCTGTTAGCCTTTGCTTATTTCATGTTTAAGTTCAAGGCCAACCTTGCCTGTTACTCTGGATGTCTATTGACTTCCTGCTTTTGCATTCCAGTCCCCTTCTTAGCCAACCTCCTTTCATTTTGATATGTCAGGTGTTCATCACATTTAATTTTTTTTTTTTTCCTGGAATCTCTGTTTGCTACAAATGACTTTAATGTATGTATCAAGTAGGTAGTGATTAAAATTAATTTTTCTTTTCCCCCTAAAGAACGATTCCCCCACAAATATATCCTTCCCTTATACTGTGAGTGCAGTATATTATTCTTTCAAATATTAGAGAATATTTTTATAAGTATACATCATGGCTCCTTATTTCTTTGGGTACAGAGAAATTCATTTCAGAATAAATGTTGAATAAAACACAAGTTATGTTTCATGAGGGACATGCAATTAAAATTAAAATGAGTTATCATTACATAAATGTTGAAATGGCTAAAATCCAATCTGAGACTACCAATCACTGACAAGTTTTCATGACCATAGAAAATCTCATTTAATATTTGTGTTCCTGCAAAATAATTTGTCCATTTTGGTTGGATGATTGTTTTCAAAACTAAATACACATTTTTCATAAGATTCAACACAGATTCTCCTTCATGTTTCACTATACTGATTCAACAGTTTCTGCTGCTCAAGAACAAATGCTTATAGAAGATTTATTAATAGTTCTTTAAAAAAAAAACAAAAACAAAAACTGGAAGCAACCTGGATACTCTTCAACAGGTGAACAGATAAACAAATTGTGGTGTGCCAGTAAAAGGGAATATACTGTTCAATGCTAAAAAGAAATGAATTGTCAAGACATGCAAAATTCTGAGTGAAACTTAATTACATTTTGCCAAGTAAAAGAAACCATTCTGGAAAGACTGTATACTATCTGATTCCATCTATGTGACATTCTGGAAAAGGGAAAATGGTAAAAGATCAATAGTGCCAGCATTTCCCAAGGAGAATGGGTTGAAGCACAGGAATTTTTTTTAGGGTGGTGAAACTACTCTCTGTGATACTCTGGTGGTGGCTATATGACACAATACATTCATCAAGCCTTGTATAACATTACATCAGGATGAATAAATCTGAAGTTATGAATGTCCTTAAAGAATCATGTAGGAGATTGGACAAGCCTGGGGTGAATGCAGACTGTGACAGAGAATCTAGCTGCATTATTAACACATAAAATAACCTCACTGGAAGTAATAGGAGGGCACATTTCTGACTTAAGGAACTTTAGAAATTGGTAGAGAGTATAAGCTTGATAACAAAATGAACTGCATATAGTTTTTACTCTGGTAGATAAAATTGTTTCCCATGGGATGTGGATCAGTGCTTCTAACATGGGTATACTAGAATTGAATCATTAAGTAAATGATGACAGATGGTTGCAACCAAGTTTCTCACTCTCGGAGTAAAAGACGACAGAGAGAAGTATAAAATAATCAGTGGGTTAATGGATTAGAGTTGGAGACACCAGGAAGAACTTATATTTAGCTTAACATACAGGTAGATCCATGCAAAAATACTTAAAGATATGCACATATACTCTGATTAGTATGGCAACATTTATTTAACCTACAAAGAGTAGCATCCTAGTGACAATAAGCACCCCAGCACTCAGAGGGTGGTTTCCAAACACCATTTGCCAGTGAAAGGAAGCAGGATTCTTTGAAGGAACGACTGATTCTCAAGTTGGAGGTGGTATACACATGAGGAGCCTGGAGCATTTCACAGCACCCAAAACAATGAAGTGTGCAAAACAAGCAAACAATGCAAAATGCTGCTGTAGCGAATGGCATTTGGACTCAGGAGCCAGATGAAAATGTTTGCAATAATGAAAGCTGGAATAGCTTGAGCAAAAAAATAATGTTACACTGGATTACAATGCTAAGTATAAGTAAAAATCCACGAGTCTATGCTGATAAAGATTAATGCCATAAAAATTCATAACCAGGGGAAAAGTGCAAGCCTCTGATCCAGAAGAATGCCAAATAATTTATGCAGATACTGTCCCGTCAGGAAGATGGAGCATTACTTCCGAACCTTAACCATGTACTGGGCATAGTGAAGTACCTCTAATGATCAGAGTTTGGAAAGCCTAATGATCAAGGTCAAGGTCAAGAATGATGAGTCATATTGATAGTATAACTTGATATTATTTAATGTGACAGCTCTTTACTCTGAGATTTTCCTCTCAAATCTTAGAACCCCGGTATAATCATGAGAAAAATGTCAGATAAAGTTCAGTTGAAGGACATTCTACTAAACACTATACAAGTACTTCTCAAAAATATCAAAGCCATCCAAAAGAATGAAGATCTGAAGAATTGTCAGAGCCTAAAAGAATATAACAGAGACATGATGAGGGATTGCAATATGGCATCATAGATAGAATACTAAATAGGAAAATAAAACAACAACAAACAAAAACACAAGGTAAAAACTGAGAAAATCTGAACACAGTATAGATTGGTGGTAATAATAGTATATTAATATTTGTTCATTAATTGTACAAATGATCATTCTAATTCAAGATGTTAATAATAAAACTCGATATGGGCTATTCAGGAACTTTCTGTGTATCTTTAAAAATTCTATGTAAGTCTAAAATTAATATAAATGCTATGCAAATCTAAGAATAATACAAAGTAAAAAGTGTGCTAAATTTTGGAAAGCAATGAGATGAAAAATATGGAACATAAGATGGTCACCATCTCAGATACAGCAATAGAGGGAGAAGAGACAGCATGGTTATTGTGAAGACAGTAGAACTGGTGATTTCATGGTAACTATAATATTATTTAAAATAACTAATTAAAATGATGTTTGACAGATGCATATAAATCAATGACCTTTGAAAACTTGCTCACCTTCATGTGGGAGAGTGTGCTGGTCTGTTGTGTATGACTCTTTGTGACCCTGTCGACTATAGCCCTCCAGGCTCATCTGTCCAGGCAAGAATACTGGAGTGGATTTCCATTCTCTTCTCCAGAGGATCTTCCCAACTCAAGGATCAAACTTGCATCTCCTGCATTGGTAGGTAGATTCTTTACACTAGCACCACCTGGGAAGCCCCCTCACACCACCCACAAAATTAATGTCAAAATGACTTAAGTATAAGACATGACACCAAAAAACTCCTAGAATAAAATGGAGACAAAACATTCTCTGACAAAAATCACAGCAATGTTTTTTAGGTCAGTCTCCCAAGGCAAAATAAATAAAAGTAAAATTAAACAAATGAGACCTAATCAATCTTATAGGATTTTGCACAACAAAGGAAACTATAAAAATGAAACAAACCAAAAAAACAAGCCAAGAAGGGGAAAAACTACTTGCAAATGATATGACCAACAAGGGATTAATTTTCAAAATATATAAATAGCTCATGCAACTCAATATAAAAAAATAATCCAAAAAATAATAATCCAATAAAAAAAATTGGGCCGAAGACCTAAATAGATATTTCTCCAAAAAAACACATACAGATAACTAATAGGCACATGGAAAAAAAAAATGCTCAACCCCGCTAATTATTACAGAAATGCAAATCAAAATGACAGTGAGGTATCACCTCACCTAAGCCAAAATGGCCATCATGAAAAAGTCTACAGATGATAAATTCTGGAGAAGATATGGAGCAAGGGAACCCTCACTCTCAGTTCAGTTCAGTTGCTCAGTCATGTCTGACTCTTTGAGACGCCATGAACCGCTGAGCGCCAGGCCTCCCTATCCATCACCAACTCCCAGAGTCCACCCAAACCCATGTCCACTGAGTCGGAGATGATCCAATCATCTCATCCTCTGTCGTTCCCTTCTCCTCCTGCCCTCAATCTTTCCCAGCATCAGGGTATTTTCCAATGAGTCAGCTCTTCGCATCAGGTGGCCAAAGTACTGGAGTTTCAGCATCAACATCAGTCCTTCCAATGAACACCCACGACTAATCTTTAGGATGGACTGCTTGGATCTCCATGCAGTCCAAGGGACTCTCAAAAGTCTTCTCCAACAACAAAGTTCAAAAACATCAGTTTTTCAGCACTCAGCTTTCTTTATAGTCCAAATCTCACATCCACACGTGACCACTGAAAAAGCCATAGCTTTGACTAGATGGACCTTTGTGGACAAAGTAATGTCTCTGCTTTTTAATATACTGTCTAGGTTGGTCATAACTTTCCTTCCAAGGAGCAAGCGTCTTTTAATTTCATGGCTGCAATCACCATCTTCAATGATTTTGGATCCCAGAAAAATAAAGTCAGCCACTGTTTCCATTGTTTCCCCATCTATTTGCCATGAAGTGATGGGACCGGATGCCATGATCTTAGTTTTCTGAGTGTTGAGTTTTAAGCCAACTTTTTCACTCTCCTCTTTCACTTTCGTCAAGAGGCTCTTTAGTTCTTCTTCACTTTCTGCCATAGTGGTGGTGTCATATGCATATCTGAGGTTATTGATATTTCTCCTATCAATCTTGATTCCAGCTTGTGCTTCCCCCAGCCCAGAGTTTCTCATGATGTACTCTGCATATAATTAAATAAGTAGGGTGACAATATACAGCCTTGACATATTCCTTTTCCTATTTGGAACCAGTGGGAATGCAAATTGACGCAGGCACTATGAAGAACTATATGGAGGGTTCTTATAAAACTAAAAATAAAGTTGCTATATTATTCATCAGTCCTACTCCTGGGCATATGTCCAGAAAAGATGAAGACTCTAATTCAAAAGGTACATGCACCCAAGTGATCATTGCAGCATTGTATACAAAGCAAGATGTAAAAACACCCTAAACTTCCATATATATAATTGTTGTTCTGTCAGTATTTCCATGGGATTTCCCAGGTAAGAACACTGGAATGGGTTGCCATATCCTTCTCCAAGGGATCTCCCTGGACCAGGGATCAAACCCATGTCTCCTGCATTGTCATTGTCAGACAGATTTTTTACCACTGAGCTACCAGGGAAGTATATGCATACCCATATATACTGAAATATTACTCAGCCATTAGAAAGAGTGAAATAATGTCATTTACAGAAACATGGATGGACCTAAGAGATTGTCAAATGAGTAAACAGAGTCAGACAGAGCAGTACATATATCATATGATATTGCTTATATGTGGAATCTAAAAGAAGTGAAGTGAAAGTTGTTCAGTCATGCCTGACTCTTTGTGACCTCATGGATTATACCATCCATGGAATTCTCTAGGCCAGAATACTAGAGTGGGTAGCCTTTCCCTTCTCTAGGGGATCTTTCCAGCCCAGGGATTGAACCCAGGTCTCCCACATTGCAGATGGATTCTTTATCACTGAGCCATCAGGGAAGCCCTGTTCTTCCAGATCTCTGGTGAAATGGTACTTCCCTAAGAAAGTATTCTGCTAACAGTTCAGGCTTGCTTTACAATTTGTTTCAAGTTTTCATATCACCCTGCATCTTCATTTCATATTATTTAAGGAAGATGCTTTCTGAAAAGCATTTCTTTCCTACATTAAAAGTGTACCACAAAATTTTTGCATCATTTTCAGAAGATAAGGATTCAGTCCCTGGGTTGGAAGGATCCCCTAGAGAAGGAAATGGCAATCTACTCCAGTGTTTTTGCCTGGGAAATCCCATGAACAAAGGAGTGTTTGTTGGCAAATTATTGTCTCTTCTTATTAATAGTTTGTCTAGTTTTGTCATAGTTTTCCCTCCAAGGAGCAAGCATCTTTTAATTTCATGGCTGTAGTCAACATCCACAGTGGTTTTGGAGCCCAAGAAAATAACATCTATCACTGCTTCTACTTATTCCACTTCTGTTTGTCATGAAATAATGGGAGTGGATACCATGATCTTAGTTTTTTGAATGTTGAGTTTCAAGCCAGATTTCTCACTCCTCTCTTTCACCCTCATCAAGAGGCTCTTTAGTTCCTCTTTATTTTTGGCCATTAGAATGTTATCATCTGCATATCTGAGGTTGTGATATTTTTCTGTGCAATTTTGATTCCAGTTTCTGATTCATCCAGCATGATATTTCACATAATGTACTCTGAAATAAATATAAATACATATCCTATAAATACAGATACATGTATATATCAAGAATGAACACATATTTTATCATATACAAAAAATATTAGAAAACAAAACATGGAAAACACAGAAAATGTAAGTTCAAAGTTTTCACTATCAGATTCAACACACCTAAGCTGCATTTCAGTAAATTTGATCACAGAAAATGTAATGCAGGAACATAGAAAAAGTTTCAAAATATAAGCACATTTTTACCCCACTGGTTTTCTGATACAAATAATGAATTCAGAGAATAATGACATAACTTTTCATTGTTTCACAAGCATAATTAAACAAGAGGTTATAAAGGAACCAGTGATCACCATATTAAACATCTGGGCACACATCTTAAATGAACATTAAGTGCATCAATTTTTTTAATGTGATAAATAGCCTTGACTTAATTGCTTTGAATTGGTTGATGACAATGTTCCTTTCCAAGAGTAAATTATACATATTTTTTTGTGTTCTATTTTTATTAAAATTATAGTAGAAAAAAACAGTCTCCCACAAAGTTATATTGGAACGAAAGAAGATATTTTAAAGTAATTTTAGCAAACACAAAACATTCATTTGCAAAGATGATCATTATTGAGGCAAGTGACACTGACCTTCAAAATTTGCTTTAATTTGATTGTTCATAATTGGCCAATGTCAACAATTTTATAGACATTTTTTAAATGTCCAAAGAATGTGGTTTCAAGGTCATTTTCTAATGCCTGGATCTTCTTTGATAAAAATTACATTTGAAAATCTTAAGCTGATTTTATTAGACACCCTGTGACAACTGTTTTCAGGTATACAATACCCAGATCATCAGCTTATTCACTGATTATTCTTGTAAAATGTGGAACAATTGTGACCTATCTTTTGAAACATTACACTCCTAAAGATCTCACTTTCACTAATCACACACACATTTTCTCAGATTGTAAGCCATTTCTCAGTCACAGTTTAAAAACTTAACCTTAAAGTGTTAACACATATTCAACATGGTTCTACAAAGCATGGTTTGTCTACAGCCCTCACCCCATGCAACTTATCTTGTGAATTTGGGAAAATCCTGGTTAGAATCCTGCTTAATTAATCAAACCCTTGTATATTGTGCTCATGTCAAGTTGCCATAAATATTTCTGTGTTTCCCTTCAGTTTCTCCCCATATCTCAACATGGAGCAATAACTATCCAAGGGACATTGTTCAGTAAGAACATCACCGCAGCCACCTCTCAGTTCAGGTGGGCATCTGGTTCTACTGCCAGGAACCCCTTCCACACTCTTGACCCTGAAAGTTGCATACTCCTCTGTCCTGCTATGACAGAGATGATTCCAGGATATCCTTTTATCTCCATATCCCTTGCTTTTGAATTGAAATTTCAAATCTTCCTCATGTCTGATTGGTAGAGCTCAGCTAACACTCATGTATCTGAAGTTCAAAGAGTCTGAATTCATATATCTGAAATACAAAGAGTCTGAAATGGAAAACACAGTACTGAATTCTCCTAAAGGGAAGGCAGGACTCATATCATCAGCAAACTCTATAAAGGCAAGGATGATTTCCAAGAGAACTGTGCAGTCAAAAAATGGAGCATGGATCTCCATCTACTGCAAACATTATAAAAGAAGTCCAAGGGGAAAAGGATGGCTCCTTAACGTCAGGAAATGTGGTTGAAATGGAGAGAAGTACCATAAACACATATCAGAAAAAGAAGACTGAGTATTAGGAGATAAAAAGGGGTAGAATTGATGTGGGGCAAGAAGAGTCAAGGGAATATCAAAGAAAATACCTTTTCCATAGAGTGCCCACCTGCATATCTGACGATGCCATCCACACAGAGGGAGCTGAGAATGGGTAGGGGTATGCTTTAATTGTACTTCGTCTTATTGGCATGTACCATGGGCCATACAGCAGTCTGGCTTTGATTTGGGACATAATAATGTAATTGAATTAAGAAAGTGCATTAAAATCTGGCTCTAAGTTTTACTTTGGCATGGATTCAGTAATGACTTTTTTTCCACTATGGACAAGTTTCTGTCTTTTCATCAGTCTCTCTGGAATGTCTTTCAGAGCATAAGTTGGTTTTGCCCATCACTGCATCACTAGTGGAGGTGCCCAGCACACTGTACAAATTCCTGTTAAATAAATTATTTTCTACCCGCCTCCTGCCACACATTCCAGCTTAGACTTCATGTAAACTCAAATTTGACTGAGAATGGACTGGAATTGACTAAAATGGACTGGAAAGGGTGAACTTAACTCTGATGACCATTATATCTAATACTGTGGGCAGGAATCCCTTAGAAGAAATGGAGTAGCCATCACAATCAACTAAAGAGTTCGAATTGCAGTACTTAGATGCAACTTCAAAAATGACAGAATGATTTATGTTTTATTCCAAGGCAAACCATTCAATATCATGGTAATTAATCCAAGTCTGTGCCTCAACAAGCTAAAGAAGCTGAAGCTGAATGGTTCTATGAAGACTTATAAGACCTTTTAGAATTAACACCCAAAAAAGATGCCCTTTTCATTACAGGGGACTCGAACGCAAAAGTAAGAAGTCAAGAAACACCTGGAGTAACAGGCAAATTTGGCCTTGGAGTACAGAATGAAACAGGGTAAAAGTGAATAGAGTTTTACCAAGAGAACGCACTGGTCATAGCTAACACCCTCTTCCAACAACATGAAACTCTACACACAGGCATCAACAGATGGCCAACACCAAAATCAGATTGATTACATTCTTTGCAGCAAAACATAGAGAAGCTCTATACAGTCAGCAAATACATGACTGGGAGCTGACTGTGGCTCAGGTCATGAACTCCTTATTGCCAAATTCAGACTTAAATTGAAGAAAGTAGGGCAAACCACTAGACAATCCAGGTATGACCTAAATCAAATCCCTTATGAATATACAGTGGAAGTGAGAACTAGATTTAAGGGACTAGATCTGATAGAGTGCCTGATGAACTATGGACAGAGGTCCATGGCACTGTAGAGGAGACAGGGATCAAGACCATCCCTAAGAAAGAGAAATGCAAGAAACCAAAATGGTTGTCTGAGGAGGTCTTCCAAATAACTGTGAAAAGAGGAGAAGCAAAAAAGCAAAGGAGAAAAGGAAAGATATACCCATCTGAATGCAGAGTTCCAAAGAATAGCAAGGAGAGATAAAAAAGCATTCCTCAGCAATCAATGCAAAGAAATAGAGGAATACAATAAAATGGGAAAGACAAGAGGACTCTTCAAGAAAATTAGAGATGCCAAGGGAACATTTCAGGCAAAGATGGGCTCAATAAAGGACAGAAATGGTATGGACTGACGAGAAGCAGAAGATATTAAGAAGCGGTGGCAAGAATACACAGAACTGTACAAAAAAGATCTTCACAACCCAGATAATCACGATGGTGTGATCACTCACCTAGACCCAGACATTCTGGAATGTGAAGTCAAGTGAGCCTTAGAAAGCATCACTATGAACTAATCTAGTGGAGGTGATGGAATTCCAGTTGAGCTATTTCAAATCTTAAGAAAGGATGCTGTGAAAGTGCTGCACTCAATATGCCAGAAAATTTGGAAAACTCAGCAGTGACCACAGGACTGGAAAAGGTCAGTTTTCATTCCAGTCCCAAAGAAAGGCAATGCCAAAGAATGCTTTAACTACCACACTCATCTTGCATGCTAGTAAAGTAATGCTGAAAATTCTCCAAGCCAAGCTTCAGCAATATGTGAACTGTGAACTTTCAGATATTCAAGCTGGTTTTAGAAAAGGCAGAGGAGCCAGAGATCAGATAGCCAAAATTCGCTGGATCATCAAAAAAGCAAGAGAATTCCAGAAAAAAAAAAAAAAAAAAAAAACTATAGGTTTATTTCTGCTTTACTGACTATGACAAAGCCTTTGACTGTGTGGATCACCATAAAATGGAAAATTCTGAAAGAGATGGGAATACCAGAGACCAACCTCTTGAGAAACCTGTATGCAGGTCAGGAAGCAATAGTTAGAACTGGACATGGAACAACAGACTAGTTCCAAATAGGGAAAAGAGTATGTCAAGGCTGAATATTGTCACCCTGTTTATTTAACTTATATGCAGAGCACATCATGAGACATGCTTGGACGGAAGAAGCACAAGCTGGAATCAAAATTGCTGGGAGAAATATCAATAAGCTCAGATATGCAGATGACACCATCCTTATGGCAGAAAGTGAAGAACTAAAGAGCCTCCTGATGAAAGTTGAACAGGAGAGTGAAAAAGCTGGCTTAAAGCTCAACATTCAGAAAACTAATATCATGGCATCTGGTCTCGTCACTTCATGGCAAAATGATGGGGAAACAGTGGAAACAGTGGCTGACTTTATTTTTCTGGGCTCAAAAATCACTGCAGATGGTGATTGCACCCATGAAATTAAAAGACGCTTGCCCCCTGGAAGGAAAGTTATGATCAACCTAGATAGCATATTAAAAAGCAGAGACATTACTTTGTCAACAAGATCCATCTAATCAAGGTTATGGTTTTTCCAGTAGTCATGTATGGATATGAGAGTTGGAGTATAAAGAAAGCTGAGCATAGAATTGATGCTTTTGAACTTTGGTGTTGGAGAAGACTCTTGAGAGTCCCTTGGACTGCAAGAAGATCCAACCAGTCCATCCTAAAGGAGATCAGTCCTGGATGTTCATCGGAAGGACTGATGCTAAAGCTGAAATTCCAATACTTTGGCCACTTGATGTGAAGAGCTGACCCATTTGAAAATACCCTGATGTTGGGAAAGATTGAAGGCAGGAGGAGAAGGGGACAACAGAGGATAGATGGTTGGATGGCATCACTGATTCAATGGACATGAGTTTCGGTGGACTTTGGGAGTTGGTGATGGACAGGGAGGCCTGTTGTGCTGCAGTTCACAGGGTCTCAAAGAGTCAGACACGACTGAGCGACTGAACTGCACTAAAACAAACTTTTCAAAAGCTTTCCCTTAAATCCATGTCACACTTGTCATTGTGAAAAATAAAGTATTATATTAACCTAAATCATGCCCAGTGGGATGGTTATTTTATCACCATAGATATTTAATAGGCTAACAGATTCTAGAAACCCAAAATGAAATAGTTGCTTTTTCTTGTTTAGTTCCTAAGTCATAAACAACACTTTGTGACTCCATGGAATGTAGTCCACAAGGCTCCTTTGTCCATGGAATTTCCCAGGCAAGAGTATTAGAGTGGGTTGGCATTTCCTTCTCCAGCGGATCTTACAAATCCAGGGAGTGATACAATGTCTCTTGTGTTGGCAGGTGGGTTCTTTATCATGTATGCTATCAGGGAATCCTTGCAATTAGAAAGTCAATTTAGAGACTGGCATTCATCTCCATCAACAGGATGAAGCAAGGATTGGAGTCCAAAGGACTGTGAGTGTGCATTTATGCCTTTCCTTCCAATTGGCAAACCAGCCACACAAACTGAATATAGTATATTGGTATCGTGTGGAAATATATATTCATTTATACTTTCCAACCAAGCGACCTCCAGTAACTAACTTAGATATTTTAGACAATTAATCAGAAGAACAGGCTGTGTGTAGTTGTTTTAATTGCAAGACTGCCAGAAATGATCTCTGTACAAACCTTTTCTCTGATTTGATAAATTGCTTCTTAAAAAGGACAAGACTTGTGCTTTATAAAGCGTAGTTTTTAAAATTGAAAAAAAAAAAAGTATTTGTATGAAAAACCTATTGGAGTCTCAAGGAGATTTTGCCAAGTCAAAGGAAGATGGACAGTAGAATAAGGTGTCAGCTTCTAAACAGGGTAAGGAAGACCTTCTGCAACAAGGAGCAAGTTTCACTCTCTTCCATGTGGTGTTAGGTTCATACCTACCAAATTGCCCAGGGTTGAAAACAAGCTGCGTTCTGCCTTCCAGGGACTCTGAAAAAGTAAACATGAAAAATGTAATGTCATTCTTCCTCCAAATAGCATAGATCAGAGTGAAATTTGCTGCTATATTTAATTCTAGGATCATTTACCTATCTGCCCTTCTCTTAGTAATTTTCAGACTTTGATTTGTTGTCTCTTTCTGGGGTGGTGAGAGGAAGCCTTTGCTTCTTTTCCTCCAAGGCTTTCAATGCAAACTCTAAAAATAAGGCTACCTTAATTAAATTGCAAATGCAATCATCACGGTTTGATTCAGTACAAATGTCATGTGTTAGCATTATGTAGAGTCCCTCTGAACCTTGTACAGAGCTGGAGGAGCCCCTTGTCAACCACCCTTCAGGTCTGGGAAGGAAGCCCACGTCGGGGTGGCATGCCCCCAGCCCCGTCCCCCCCAGATGAGGTTTCTTATTTACAGAAGTGAGAGGGAAAACATTCAGTTCATTGCTCTGTCTATTTGTTTGGGATGCTTCCACAATTCTCTGCAGCTTGTATGAAAATGTAAAACTACCCAAGACAACAGTGACACTGCTGATCCTTGACAGCCCACCCACATCCCAGGACCAGACCTTCCAGGAGTCTGTCAGGGGGCCTGGCCCCAACTGCAGCTAAGCTCCAGATCCAAGATTCCATTTGAGACACATAATGTGTAATGAAACAGGTTGTTGATTGAAGTAATAAAAACACCAGCAAGCGTATCGCCTTAGGTTACCAACAAATAAAACTTCAGAAAGAGGCAATAAGAAATCAGTTTGGTAAATGCTCATTTCACATCTACAGCAAGTTAAGATGGGTGATCTATCTTGTATTCCACTATTTGGTTAAACTTCGTTTGCTCTCATATATTTTTAAAGTGAAATGTACTTGTTTGAAAAGATCTGACTCACCTCTAAAATGAGAGGCACATCAAGTTTTGGGAAGATTGGAACAGTAACACCAAGCACTGGAAGGGATGGAAAGGACCATAGATACTGGTTCACAGAATGCATACAATAAGATTCATGTGGTCTTATGTTTGAAATATTAAAGGAGAAAGGAATATATAATGCTTGCTGTACAAATCAAGAAAAATAGAGTGTGAGATGGTCTGATATTGGAGACTGTGTAAGTTTATTGGAAGGAATTTATGATAAAGAAAAATGAGCATCATTTTGTAATATGGATCAGTCTCTTTTTAGAGTTGTAATAATGAAAAGTTTAAAAAGCATATGTGAGTGATAGTTGCTCAGTCATGCCTGATTCCAACCCCATGGACTGTAGCCTGCCAGTCTCCTCTGTTTCTGGAGTTCTCTAGGCAAGATTACTGGAGTTGGGTTGCCATTTCCTTCTCCAGTAAAAAGTGTATAAATACCCATATATGTTTATATAATAGTATATTTTAGATTTTTAGATAAATTGTATGTAAGGAATAAATAGATTAAAAATGCATATAAAGGAAGAAGAAAATTGGTTAACAATTAAACTAAAATCTTAGGAAGTGAACTAAGCACACATAAAGTTGAATATAGAAATTCAGAATGGTGAATCAATAAAATAGAAAATAGAAGATCAAAACCAAATGCTAAGCTTTGATAACACTTTAAAACAACTTAATCATACAAATTACTATACATAAAATGGACAAACAACAAGGATTTACTGTATAGAATAGGGAGCTATAGTCAATATTTTATAATAATTTGCAATGGAAAATAATCTCAAAAATATATATTACTGATTCAGTTTGCTATACAACTGCAATTGATGCAATACTGTAAATCAACTATATTTCAATTAAAAACTTTTTAAGCATAATTTAATCTTATTAAAATCTGGTAGAATAAAATTAAACAATCCATACAAGATCAAGTTAGAGAATGAAAAACTCTGTCCAATTATAAATGAAATATTTAAGGTCATACTAAAATGCTGTAAACCATAAAGTACCACTAAATTAAAATTATAGATAAATATTGTTCTATAAAATTATAAATAACTAAATACATTTACACAAGAAATAGAAAACATGAATGCATTTATATCTGTTTTTTAATTTGATTCAAATTTTAAGATATTCAAGTTTTTAATATGTTTCAGAAAATGGAAAAAGAATGTAGGGCCTCTGAATCATTTTATTATACTACTATAACATTGACACCAAACATTTTAGGAATAATAAAAGAAAGAAAAACTAAGTCAATTTTTATTTTACAAACTACAAATATCTCAGATAAAACATCAATATGACAATGAGTTAATAAACAAACAATTCAGTTATAAGATGCTAGTTATCACAAGAATATAATTTAGCATTAGCATAGCAACACAACTATGCTTAACTCTGAAAAATATATAAATATATTAAGTTTTTATAAATATATATGTTTTTATAAATATTATATATTTATATATAATATAATATAAATATATAATAATATATTTATATATAATATATATTATATACTATAATATTATGTATTTATAAATATATACATTTTTATAAATATATTAACCTCTTCTTTACCAAAACAAACAGTATAAAATTAAGCATATATTTACCAAAAACTCCTGGAAAACTGGGAACATCATTGCTAATGTGATATATGTTTCCCAAGGTAGAGCAAACATATTATTTGATAATAAAACTTAAAAATAATTATTTTTGTTAGAAACATAAAATGATGCCTGCTTTCACTGCAATAAGTGAGCATTTTACTAGAAGTACTAGGGAACAAATACTATAGAAAATTATGAATAATGCAGAGCAGATAGGTTGAGTAGAAATAAAAATAATTTTCATTATTTGGAGACAATTTGATTATACATAGAGAAAATCCACCAGACTCCACAGGCTAATTTTTAGAACTCAGTTTACCAATGTTGCTGAATACAAGGTCTTAATACAGAAATCAGTAGCATTTCTATAAACAAGAATACTGGTAAAACATATATACAAATTTTTGAATAATAAATTCATGATAAAAGCAAATTACAAAGCATGGAAATAAATCTAACACAAGGCATGAAAGTTTTTCATAAAGGGACTATAAGGCATTGGAAGGCTTTAAAGAGGAATTGCATTAGATGACTATGGCAGGTTCATGTGTAAAAAGATCTGTCCCAAGAAGGGCAGCGCTTTGTCCATTCATCTGCAGGTTGAATGCAACCTGAGCCATCATTCCAGCAGGTCTTTTATCCTTATTTTGACAAAATGATGTTACAGTAATTACTGAGGACTAAATGGTCAAGAATACCCAAGACAATGTTATGGAAGAATAATGACATCAAATTTACATTAAAGAGAAGATGACAACAGTTCTAACATAATGTTAATTAAAAGAGTGAAGGACTCCTAGGGCCAAGTAATATAAAACACTGAATATAACAGCTTGCTAAAGACCAGCACAGAAATAAATGTCTTTTAAAATATGGTAGCATTAAATCCAGTGAAAATTAAAATGTGCTATTAAATAAATGAGGCTTCAGTTGGCTTTTTACCTGGATAAACAAGTATGAATTTAGAGTCCTATAACACAAACTCTTCTTTACCAAAATTTTAAGTGGATAAAACCCCACAATGTAGGAAAGCATCTTTTTCTCTCAAGTAGAAGCATATAAAGGAAACATAGAACAACTTCACTTTATTCAGAAAGAAGATCACCTATTTAAAATGTGAAAAATGCTATAAAATAAAAAAGAAGTATCTGCAATAAAATAGTGTCATCATTTAAACATTGATAGATTTAACTTAAACTTTCATATTAAGCTTCTCTTGCCATTCAGATATTAGCTGTACATTTTGACCCCATTTTACTTAACAGCTGATGGGAACAGATGAGGAGTAGCATTTATGTGGGGTTTGGTATCCACAGTGTCCTCTGTCTTGATGATACAGAAGGTTTGTCAGGTACAGTTTCCTTCCCAATTGCATTGCCATGTTTCATATAACAAAGGAGAGACTGAAACGTTTTCACACATGTGGCTTACTTTCTTACACCTCTTTTCACTCATAGTTTGTCTGTCTGGCCTTTGTCTCCTGCACTGAAAACTATGATGCCTACTATGGACCCTAACACAACACTGTTTAAATTCTAAGAGCAGTGGCATGGAGTCACCCTATCTACTACAACTGGAATGCTTTTATGAGGTAAACTAAGAAGACTGGACTTCCACAAGTGTGGTGGTTTATGGAAGCATGTTTGCAGCATGTTTTGCATGTTTGATTGAAACATGGATATTTATCAAGATAATTTTATCTAAGACTCAGGACTTATCCTATAGACAAGATTTTTCTTACTATCTCATTCTCCATCTCTAAACCACTAGTCTAATTTATTTTTATGTGTATTTCCATGTGGCTGACTTTAGCTCAGCATTCATCTAGGATGACTTTCGTCGTGTATGCAAATGGTTCAAATTTCCATTCATCTTCTGCAAACCTTCTGTGTCACGGTTTCCAAAGTTCAGTTGCCCAATTGCCTTTTGTTCTCTTTAATCACAGACATGACTTATTGGCATCAGTAAGGACCTTAAGGCCCATCAGTTTCTGCCATATAGCAAGATTCTTGATTCCTACTTATACCACCTTAACTGTTTGATAAAATTCCTATGATGTTTTGTTTTTGATAAGCTATATTACTTCACTATTTTGCATTGGTGCCAAATTTTTCATTATTTCATCTTTGTAGTGTTTTCTAAAATACCTTGAGGTATTAAAAATAAATGAGCAAACTGCAGAAGATAGTGGAGGAGAGAAGAGGCTGGCATGCTTCAGTGCACAAGTTCGCAGAGAGTCAGACATAGTTTAGTGTCCCAACAACAACAACATAAAAATTACACTGAAAAAATTGCATGTATTTAAGCCTTGAATTTAATACCACTCCCCTGCCTTTCCCTACCCCTACCTTCATCCTGAGGCACAACTGATCTTTCTGTCATTATAGTTTAGCTTTTTTTTTTTTTTTAATTTTATAAATTGCATCATACAATATATGCTCTTTTGGTCAGGCCTGTTTCACTTTATCACTCATTGAGCCACCAAGGGCTTCCATGGTGGCTCAGATGGTAAAGCGTCTGCCTACAATGTGGAAGACCTGGGTTCGATCCCTGGGTCAAGCAGATCTCCTGGAGAAGGAAATGGCAACCCAGTCCACTATTCTTGCCTGGAAAAATCCCATGGACGGATGAGCCTGGTAGGCTACAGTCCATGGGGTTGCAAAGAGTCGGACACAACTGAGTGACATCATTTCACTTCTTTCTCTCTGTGGGACTGATATCTACCTATGCTGTTGTATGCACTGATAAATCTTTCCTTTGCATTTCTGAGTAGTGTTTCTATGTTTGTTTGCTTTTGCAATATCTGGATTTGTATCTAATGTACAGACTAAATTTTATTAAAAAAGCAAGTATTTTTAAAGTGATCTTGCCTTTAACATAAGAGGATCTTGCCACAGAAGTATTTTGTCAAATGTCCTCCTGAAATCCAGATATTAACAGGATGAGTCTACTTTTTTCTTAGCTAGCATGCTATGACCCATATAGACTTTGTATTAGCATACCTTATGTCAGCAAACTGAAATTATTTGCTGATAATATTTTATTTTTATACATACAATTAACACAGATAAACTTATCAGTCTATCTTTTATAGTATTGACTTTTCTGACATCTTGAAGACTGAATCTATATTTTCTGAATACAGCACCCATCCAAGTTTTTGTAGAATTCTTGAAATTTCATTCAATGTGCTCAACAATCTAATTTGTGAAGCAAATTTTTAGGAGAAAAGAAATATAAAAAAAAATGTGACTTAAAAATGTAATAAATAGCATATTAATAGTTAGAAAATATTTTTTATACTTTTTTGTAGGTTTTCTTAAAATGTGTATAAGACATTTTAATTTATTCAAAACCTAAGAATTTGGTTAAAACACATTTTAATAAAAAGAAAACTCATGAACTTTCAAGGAACAATTCAGACCCAAATAGCTTTAATAAAAACTATATTGTAAGTTATAGCTACAATTTTATTTGTTTTTGGATCAAGAATCAGACATCCTCACTACATATCTTCCAGAATTTATAAAATGTGTCTCTAATAATTTTCTTTGCTTTTTTGGTTGCCCTGGGCAGTTTGGGGATCTTAGTTCACTGATCTTGCCAGCAAAGCACAGAGTCTAACGACTGGACCATCAGGGAATTCCCCTCATTACCTTAAAAATGAATGCAGAATAAACATATTGCTATTTCTGTTGATAAATATATTGCTCTTTCTCTTGGGACAATAAAAATAACTTATAGTCATCATTCAAATAACTGATCTGCAGATCAATATACAATAATTAGTACAAAATGAATTTGAAAGAAAAACTAATCATGAATTTGCATGTGAAATGCAATTTCATTTCCAATAAATCTGGCCTAGTCAACAAACCTTGATCAATCAGCTTCCAGAAAAATGACATTGCACTAGATTACTGAATGATTATTTTCAGCAAAGAATATAGTATTCAGTACTTTGATATTCAGGATAAGTTGCAATAAGGTAAATCAACACAGCCACATTTGAACATTTTAATCAGGTACTCCGTTAATATGTTGTATATAGTTTACAACCATAAACCAATGAACCTTGGCATGCATTGGTTCTGTTGCTTGTCTTTCCTGCCATTACACTGAAGATGACCAAACATCATCTGCCATAAATTACTGAACCTTCATGTTTTGACATCATTTAACCTATGAAATTTCACCGTCTTTTCAGTCGATACGACCATGTTGATATAATAAACGTGATCCAGGCGAAGTCCTGCAGGTTCTCTGGTGGGATTATTCCATTTCTTCATGTATTTTACTTATTTCATATCAAATTTTATTTGTGAGGATGCCTATCAGTAGACAAGTCAACAAAAAGTATGCATGTTTTATGATGATTAGTCATCTTGATTTAGATTATGTTTAATACATTTTAGCATGACGTTCCAATTTCAGCTAAATCCAACACTATCTAAAAGGATGCTAATAAAATAAGACCTGGCTGCTGGACAGCATGCACTACAATGCCAATACCTGTGGTGCTCATCTTTCTTAAAAGCTGCAAAAATGTGTTTCCTACTGTGACATCCAATACAGCAAAGAGTCTTCTCTGAAAATCATCCTTTCATTATGTCTTTGTAATTACTGTTTTCTGTCTGATGAATCTTATGCAAGCTGTGATACTCTGAATTATGGCTCTAGGAGAGTTACAGGAACATAACTAGCAGCAGTTCACTGGGCTGTGTGTATCATCCCTTGCTACACACTCCATCATCTATAGTCACTTTCAATGAGTTGATCAAAATTCTAACTTATGGAACCTTGTGCTAAGTTCCTCATTTAACAAATGTTGAGCATCCCTGGCAGGTAAGATGTTCTATACAGCAGCACCTGAGAGACATATCTTTTGCCCTTAAAACTTTCATTTTCCGAAAGAAATAGCTCAGCTTTAAATGTCACCTCTGTTTTCATTTTATGGCTTGCAAGTTTTGATTATAGAATTATATTTGAACTGGACATTAGCAAGCAGACATTTTGCTGTACACATATTTAACAAAGGAGCCAATACATAATATGAGCTCAAATAAACAAACAAAAAAGCACAATGGCATGAAATTACATTCTAGAACACTTCCCAGAAGCATACGTATAAACAAGTACTTCCTCATAGAAGTGCAGTACATGAGTGGAAGAAAAACAGGTGAACCTTTCTAGACTGCAAAAGGTATTTTTTCAATAAGCATTTACTAAGTGCCAATGCATATTCTACCTACTATACTCAGTGCCGGCCTTGCAGTCTGGTGATATGGATTTAATGTATGAATTATCCCACATTTCTGACATTCAGTCACATCAGATAGTAAAGGAGCACACAGATAGTACTTTCTGTTGGAGAATGCAGTCTCTAACAGAGAGAACCCTGATCAGGTGAAAATGGAGCAGGATAGAAGAAAGCAGTAGTATTGTCAAGCTTGTCAGATAAATCAGCACTGGCCAGGAAATAGGATGACAGTGTCCTTAGCAGGCTATGCTCAAAAGTCAGAGACCAGCTGGTCCAGTCATTTTCAACCACAACTACAATCCAATCCCCTAGAAGGATTTTAACATACACATTAAACACTCACAGAGCCCTCTCCAGAGCATTTAAAACTGAACAGCAAGACATTGGCATTATACCTTATTCTCATGTGCACTTAGGGTTGAGAACTTTGGATATTCGTCTAATGTGCCTCTTCATACTGTAAAATGCACCTATTACCATGCAGATATTGATAGAATCCACCTAGCGTAATGCCTGAGAGTCTGCAATATAATGAACACCCAGGGTGTTGCCATGATCACACTCTACAGAATAGCTTGCGATCTGTTAGGAAACTTAGAAGTCAGAGCCACGCCTCAGACCTACTGAAACAAAATCTGCATTTTAGCAACATCTCTGGTTGATTTGAATAAACACTGAATATTGAGAAATGCTCCTAAAATACGTAATTTTCCCAAATGAAGGAAATGACACTCACTATAACCTAGACCAGAAGATTGTCTACTTTCCCTTCAATATCTAATTCAAGTTTAACTCCAACAAGTTCAAGATCCTAACATCAGGTACATTCACAATGAAGTCTATAACAGTGGTTCTCAAAGTATGGTCCATGGGCAGGTCCCTTGCTGCATCACGAGGGAAAGGGTTATAAATGTTGGATTATAAATTATTTATATTTATAGATTATATGTTTATATATTATAAACTATAAGAAAATGTTGAGAGTTATCTAGACTTATTAGGGATGGGGCCCAACAATCTTTGTTTAGCAGTCCTCTAGGTGATTCTAATACTACATATTCAAATCTGAGAATCACTAGCCCTTCAAAGTATTGTAATACTGTAAACAACTGAAATGTAAAGTTAAAAAAAAAGTATATTTTCAAAGCTACAAGAAATAAACATGTATTGATCTTAATCCTCTGAAAATAAGAACAAAGAAATTTAAAAAAAAACTAATATACTAGTATATGACTGCTATATAAAAAGATGAAATAGAGCATTATCAGTGGGCATGTATTATTAAGGAACTCCTAGAAATAGAAAATTGATGGTGATGAATTATGAAATATACACACACAAACAGTGGAGTTGAAATATATATATTATATATATATATAATTACATATATACTGTATAATTATATATACTATATATAATATAATATATACAGCATATTATAATAAATTATATTATATATTATAACGTATATAATATATATAATGAAATATAACATATATTATGTATATATATATATTTCAGCTCCACTGACATGGTGTGTTTTTCTGTGTGTGTGTATTTCATGATCCATCATCATCAATTTTTGATATATATATTTTATATATATTCTATATTATATTATATACAAAATACCATATATAATATAATACATTGTATATTATAATATATATTGCATATTATAAAATATTAATACATAATGTAAATGATATATATTAATTATATAATACAATCATATATAATAAAATTAATATATAACATTATTATATAACATATAATATATGTAATATTAATATATTAATGTATTGGGCATTATATAATATATTTATATATATAATATATTAATATGTTATATAATTGCTATAAGATGACATAGTGATATATGATATATATAATATATATAATATATGATGTATATATAATATCATATTTTATGTTATATTTCTGTATTATTTCTATATTTTAATATATTATATATTATATCATTATATATTATATATTATATATATTATATAATATCATATTAATATTATATATTCTGTAATATGTATTATACTATATAATATATGTATAATATATTGATTATATTATATTATATATATATCTATATCTATCTATATCTCTCTATATATATCTATATATATAATTCTATTATTAAAACAGAATTAAAATATCCTTAATTAAATTATAATTATATAATATTATCTACTATAATAATATATACATATAATTGTCTCCCTATATATAATTCTATCTATAATTCCATAATTCTATTCAATTCTATGGCAACCTTCATATATATATATAATATATATTATATACATTATATTATATTATATATATAAAATATATATGACATAAAATACAGAGAAATCCCAAAGTGAACAAATGAAAAGAATTGCAGGCCATTCTATGACAACATTTTGAATAATTAAATATATTTATTCACAGTTGCTTAACCAGTGGGCACATTCCTCCGATCTTCCTTAAGATAGTGAAGTTTGGATAGATACAAAATTCTGAAGTTTCCCTTTTAAATGACCAGTGACCTACCAGGGAGATAATTCTGAACTTCATTTCACTACAACTAAAAAAAAAAGAAACAAACAAACAAAAACAAAAAGTAAAAGAATAAAATAACAACAAAAACAAAGTAATTAAGTCTACACAAGAAGTAAGAATGCATTATGACCATGGCCCTTGTGGAGTGCTTTCTCTATAAAACTATATTAAAATTACTTTGTTGCTGAATTGTTACATCTATATATCTCCATATATCCTTGATGACTGATCAATGCAAAGAAATAGAAGAAAACAATAGAATGGGAAAAACTAGAGATCTCTTCAAGAAAATCTCTTGGTATCTCTATACCAAGGCAGCATTTCATGCAAAGATGGGCTCAATAAAGGATAGAATTGGCACAGACCTAACAGAAGCAGAAGAGGTGGCAAGAAGACACAGAAGAACTGTACAGGAAAGATCTTCATGACCCAGATAACCACGATGGTGTGATCACTCACCCAGAACCAGACATCCAGGAAAGTGAAGTCAAGTGGGCCTTAGGAAGCATCACTAAGAACAAAGTTAGTAGAGGTGATGGAATTCCAGTTGAGCTATTTCAAATCCTAAGAGAGGATGCTGTGAAAGTGCTGCACTCAATATGCCAGCAAATTTGGAAAATTCAGCAGTGGCCACAGGACTGGAAAATGTCAGTTTTCATTCTAATCCCAAAGAAAGGCATGACAAAGAATGTTCAAACTACTGTACCATCGTACTCATTTCACATTCTAGCAAAGTAATGCTCCAAGTTCTCCAAGCCAGGCTTCAACAGTATGTGAACCATAAATTTCAAGATGTTCAAGCTGCATTTAGAAAATGAAGAGGAACAAGGGATTAAATTGCCAGTATCCACTGGATCATCGAAAAAGCAAGAAAGTTGTAGAAAAATATCTATTTCTGCTTTATGGATTATGCCAAAGCCTTTGACTGTGTGCATCAAAACAAACTGTGAAAAATTCTTCAAGAGATGGGAATACCAGACCACATGACCTGCCTCCTGAGAAATCTGTATGCAGGTCAAGAACAACAGTTAGAACTGGACATAGAACAACCGACTGGCTCCAAATCAAGAAATGAGTGTGTCAAGGCTGTGTATTGTCACTCTACTTATTTAACTTATATAGAGAGTACATCATGTGAGATTCCGAGCTGGATGAATAGCCACCTGGAATGAAGGTTTCTGGGTGAAATATCCTCAGATATGCAGATGACACCACTCTTATGGCAGAAAGTGAGGAAGAACTAAAAAGTCTCTTAAAGTGAAAGAGGAGAGTGAAAAATTTGACCTAAAACTCAACATTCAGAAAACTAAGATCATGGCATCTGGTCCCATCACTTCATGGCAAATAGATGGGGAAACAATGGAAACAGTGACAGACTTCATTTTGGGGGAGGGGGCTCCAAAATCACTGCAAATGGTGACTGCAGCCATGGAATTAAAAGATGCTTACTCCTTGGAATCAAGTTTTGACCAACCTAGACAGCGTATTAAAAAGCAGAGACATTACTTTGCCAAGAAAGTTCTGTCTATTAAACACTATGGTTTTTCCAGTAGTCATGTATGGATGTGACAGTTGGACTATAAAGAAAGCTGAGTGCCAAATCATTGGTGCTTTTGAACTGTGGTGTTGGAGAAGACTCTTGAGAGTCCCTTGGACTGCAAGGAGGTCCAGGCAGTCCATTCTAAAGGAGATTAGTCCTGAATATTCATTGGACGGACTGATGCTGAAGCTGAAACTCCAATACTTTGGCCATCTGATGCAAAAATCTGACTCATTTGAAAAGACCCTGTTGCTGGGAAGGATTGGGGGCAGGAGGAGAAGGGGATGACAGAGGATGAGATGGTTGGATGGCATCACCGACTCAATGGACATGGGTTTGAGTAAATTCTGGGAGTTGGTGATGGACAGGGAGGCCTGGCATGCTGTGGTTCACAGGGTCTCAGAGAGTCAGATACGACTGAGTGACTGAACTGAGCTGAACTGAATTGTTACATCTATCCTTATCCATCTATCTAACTACATACTTAACATTGGCAAAGATTCAAATTGGATTTTATTATTATTTTTAAATGTGTTCCAAACAAACTGAATAGACAATTTACAGAATGGAAGAAAATATTTGCATATCATATATTTGATAATAAACTTGTATCCAGAGTATACAATGAACTGTTACAACTCAATAATAATAATAAAAGACACAACCACCCCATTGAACAAATTGGCAATGAACTTCAATGAACATTTCTCCAGGAAAGATATATGAAAGGCCCATAATTGGACAGAAAGATGCTCCACACCATTAGTAATCAGAGAGGTACAAATCGAAACCATGAAGAGATATCGCTTCTCATAGAGTAGGATAGGTAGAACAAGAAAGTCAGATTATAATCAGTGCGGGGGAGGTCACAGTGACACTGGAACCTTTGCACCTTGCTGGTGGGGCTGTAGAGTAGTGTAGTCACTTTGATAAAGTGTGTAGCAGTTACTCAAATGATTGACTATAGAACTGTCAAACGAACCAGAAATTCTACTGCTAGATATATATGCACAAGAAAAATGAAAACACTTGTCCATCCAAAATTTTATACTTGAGTGTTTAGAGCAGCATTACTTGTAACAGGCTAAATGTAGAAACGACTTAAATGTCCATCGACTAACAAAAAAACATAAACAGATGCAGTTCACCCATACTATGAAATAATGTTGGGTCATAAAAAGGAGTGAAAAACTAACACATGCTACACATGATAGCCTTGAAAACATCATGCTAGTCAAAGAAATCAGTCACAAAAGACCATACATTATACAATTCCATTTATCTGAAATTTCACTAAAGGGAACCTTGTGGAAGAAAGTAGATTAAGAGGGAAAGTAGATTAGTGGTTGCTTAGGGCTAAGAGTTGGAGAAGGCAATGGCAACCCACTCCAGTACTCTTTTTTTTTTTTTTTTTTTAAATATTTATTTTTTTTATTTTATTTTTTTTTGCCTTTTTTTTAAATTTATTTTTCAGGGGGTTTTGTCATACATTGATGTGAATCAGCCATAGAGTTACACGAATTGTACTCTTGCCTGGAAAATCCCATGGACGGAGGAGCCTGGTAGGCTGCAGTCCATGGGGTCGCGAAGAGTCAGACACAACTGAGCAACTTCACTTTCACTTTTCACTTTCCTTCATTGGAGAAGGAAATGGCAACCCACTCCAGTGTTCTTGCCTGGAGAATCCCAGGGACGGCGGAGTCTGGTGGGCTGCTGTCTATGGGATCGCACAGAGTCGGACACGACTGAAATGACTAAGCAGCAGCGGCAGCAGCAGGGCTAAGAGTTGGGGAGATAAGTGTGTGAGAACCAAAAAGTTGAGGGTTCTCTTTGAGGAAAGGAAAAGACTAAAATGCGTATTAAATAAAATATTTTTGAATTCCCACATCTATTACATATTAAAATTCCCATGTTTATGAATGTACTAAAAGCCAATGAATTGTACATGGGGTGTTATAGCAATTATATTTTAATAGAATTATTTTAAAAAGCTTACTTAAGAATATCTATAAGTATGAAGAAAGAAATAGCAATCCATTCTACTACTCTTGCCTGGAGAATTCCATGGATAGAGGAGTCTGGTAGGCTGCAGTCCGTGGGGGTCATAGGAGTTGGACATGACTTAGCGACTAAACCATCACCACCGTCTATAAGTAAAAAGTACATCCAAATGAATGAAAACTGTGATATAAATTTGGAATCAACCCCTGAAGCATAACAAAAGCTCCACAAATATGAGACAAACATAAAGCTGGCAGAACTCAGGCTAACAGGGCAGGAGAACAAAAATTGCTGACACTTCAGTAGCTATGCACAGGGGAAAAAATAAAAACATAAATGGAAAATCATGAAACCAGATTTCTGTGGGGAGAAACATGAGATGCAATGTGTATATGTGTTATGTTTTTAATAAGAATTATAGGATGATTTATGGCAAATAGAGGGAGGGAAAAGTGGAATCAGTGACAGATTTATTTTCTTGGGTTCCAAAATCACTGCAGATGGTGACTGCAGTCATGAAATTAAAAGATGCTTGCTCCTTGGAAGGAAAGCCATGAAAACCTAGGTAGCCTATTAGAAAGGAGACATTACTTTGCTGACAAATGTTCATATGTACAGTCAATACTGTGGTTTTTCCAGGAGTCAGATACAAATATGTGAGAACTGGACTATAAAGAAGGCTGAGCACTGAAGAACTGATACTTTCAAACTGTGGTGTTGGAGAAGACTCCTGAGAGTCCCTTGGACTGCAAGGAGATCAAATCAGTCAGTCCTAAAGGAAATCAACCCTGAATATTCATTGGAAGGATTGCTGAAGTTGAAGCTCCAACACTTTGGCCCCCTGATGCAGAGAGCCAGCTCACTGGAAAAGACCCTGATGCTGGGAAACGTTCAGGCAGGAGGAGAAGGGGGTGACAGAGGATGAGATGGTTAGATAACATCACTGATTCAATGTATATGAAATGGAGTAAATTATGGGAGATAGTTAAGGAAAAAGTAGTCTGGCATTTGGGGTGGCCAATCTGCAGTCCATTGAGATCACAAAGAGTCACACACAACTTAGCTACTGAACAACAGCAACAAAAACAGAACAATTTAGTTCTTTAAGCTACTTGCACATATAATTTGATCTAAAGGTAAACAAACAGATCAGAGAAAAATTCCAGGGCAGTGTGTCTCAATCTCAGAGGCACTGGCCTTTGGGGCCAAATCATACTTTGTTGTGGGCATCCTGTGCCCAGTATGGTGTTTTGCAGGATCCTGAACCTCCACTGATCAGATATAAGTAATACCCTGAGATCACTCCATCAACCCAACTAGAGACTTTCTTTAATGTACTCGGGATGGGGTAGGGGCAGCAAAAGTTGCCTCTAACTGGAGACCACTGATCTACATTAATCTCTAGTGTCAACTAACCAAATGAAACTCATTATCTTTTGGATCATAAGAAGAGAAAGAACAGCATATTTAATGTTTATGAACATCACTTTTAATTAGTCAGCATATTGATTTACCAGTATGTAAATTAGAGGCCATTTCTCATGGCCATCTGAAAATCTCCAGCAGAAAGAGTGGGGTTTTCCAAGGGTCTTTAACCACTATCCAAAATGACACCCATTGGACTTTATTTGGAAATAGGATATGGGACAATTTGTGGATACTGGGGAAAAATACATTTTAAGAAATCTATACTCAATTACATAAATGTACACTCTGATGATGATATCATCTTAAGAGGTTTCTTAGCTATAAGAGTCATTACTATCCTTACAAAGGAATGGCTTATTAAGAAAAAAAAATGATAGCATAGAAACTTTCTGTTTTCAAAATTATATACTGGGGAGTCATTACTTACCTATGGAATCTGGAGGAAATGAAAATGAATCAGTGATTGGGAAGTATAGATCTCACTCTCCAGAACCTCTGGGCTGATAGCATCCACTTTCCACAATAGTTGGCCCCTCTCTGACGTGCAGAAGCCTCCTCGTTAAGTTTCTTTTCATGTCCTCCATATTCACCTGCTTGCCTTTCAGATCCAGAAAGTAACCATTGCTTGTCTTGGGTTTGGTACTTACTAGACTCTACTTCCTGTACCTCTACTGGCCAGCCCAGTGGGTACATAATGCACCTGCCTTTTTATTGGATAACATGTCCACACCTCCAAACTCGATCACTATAATCAATTATTTGGTTACCTTTCAACACTATTTTTTTTGTTTTTCAATTGTTAGTTGAAACAGTGAGTCACTATATACTACATGCATGGATTACCAGTAAAAAATGGACAAAAGAGAAATTGCATTGATATCCAAAGAGAAGAATATCTATGTTTGAATGTATGAAAACTTAAATTACTTGAGAGTCTTCATAAAATCAATGTTGTCAGAGATAAAATATAAATCATAGCTTAATCTCACCATTTCCTTAAATGGCAAATTGCAGAAAGTAACATTAACAGCTATTCTAGAAGAACAAAACATACATCCCATTTACTGAAACAAAACTAGTTATTTCTTAAAAGAGCATTCATGTGAATTATATTTATTTTTTATGATAATGAAAAAGAGTGGCCTTCTGTCAGTACTCCATCTGCAGTTTTTCTGGACTGCAGGAATTGCTTTCTCCCATTAAATGTCAAGTATAAAAACAAAACAAGACTGCTGGTGGAGATGTAAAATGGTATAGATGCTGAGAGCAGTTTGGTGGTTCTTCAAAAAGTTAAACAGAGTTACCATATGACTCAGCAATTCTATCTTAGGTAGATAAAAGAGAAAAATGAAAACAATGGTCTAGACAATATTTTATATGTGAATGTTTACAGGAGCATTATTCATAAAGGTGCAAAAAATTAAAACACTCATCCATTGGCAAAGGATAATCACAATGTGACATAGCCAAATCATGGTAAAATTTCGGAACATCAAAAGGAATGAAGTTCTGACCTGTGCTAGAACAAGGATGACCTTAAAGGCATTACGCATTGAGAGACTCCAGTCACAAAAGACCATATATTATATAATACCTTCTTATGAAGACAGTCCACAAAAGAGAATCTATATACAGAGACAACTGGAGAAGGCTGAGTACCGAAGAATTGCTTTTAAACTGTGGTGCTAGAGAAGACTCTCCTTGGACGTCAAGGGGATCAAATCAGTCAATCCTAAAGGAGATAAGCCCTTACTATTCATTGGAAGGGCTGATGATGGGAAGGACCAGTGATCCAATACATTGGCTACCTGATGCGAAGAGCTGACTCATTGGAAAAGACCCTGATGCTGGGAAAGATTGAAGGCAGGAGGAGAAGGGGACGACAGAGGACCAGATGGTTGAATGGCATCAGTGACTCAATGGGCATGAGTTTGAACAAGTTCCAGGAGAAGGTGAAGGACAGGGAAGCCTGGCGGTGCTGCAGTCCATGGGGTCACAGAGTTGGACATGACTGAGCAACTGAACAGCAACAACAAATATATATATATAAAGTAGATGTATGCTATATATATATATATATATATATATATATATATATATGCTTGTTTAGGGCTGAGGGGAGTGAAAGATGGTCGAGTGGGTGATAGAGGGTACAGGATATCTTTTTGAAGTCAATGAAATATTTTCAAATTAACAATGGGTAGTGATTACATCTATCTGTGAATGTACTAAAAGCCCTGGAGCCTTGCACTTTAAATAGGTGAAGTGTGTGGGATATAAATGATATGACGATAAAGGTGTTCAGAGAGAGATTGATGGAGACGGAGAGGATGGGGAGAGAGATCCTAAGCCTCTCTCTCCAGAGCCAAAGTCTTGCTAGCAATGAGAATATCGGGGGCTAGAAGCCACCACCTCCAGACAGTAGAGTGCAACAAGGCTGCTGCTGCGCCTGCTGGCTGACATCATCCCAGACCCAGGGCGCTGTTCACACCCACCACCAGGCTGTGGGATGCAGGTATCCTCGTGCCCTTGGCCACGCATTTCCTTTACATACAGATGCCAACGGTCACTGGAGCCCTGGGCGCTTCACCTGCAGCAGGTCGAGCGACCTTGGGGACTTCTTGAAGCCGAATCCCTCCTTGGGGCGTCCTCTCCTCTGCTGGCTCCTATGGTCAGCCACCTGAGCATGTCGGAGCTCTGGCCCCGGTTGGCCCCACCCAGAGCTCTGGGTATGGCGTCAAGTCTGGAGCTCTCCGCAGATGCCGAGGGACCGGAGCCCCTCCTCAGAGGGTGACCCCCAGGCTGTGGAAGCGCTTTCCCGCCAAGCTGCCCCTGGAGGCCGTTGTGGTGCCAAATGTTCCTGGCCCCCAGGATAATGACATGAAACGAAGACACTCAATTGCCCAGCACCCCTCAGGAACCTGGAGTCCTGTGACAGTCAAAATCACTCCCCCTGAGTGCAGGCTGAGCCCTCGTGCATCCTGGAGGCTTGCACCCGCCGAGGAGAGCCCAGATTCCCGTGCCCAGGAGACGGCGTTGCGGGTACTCCACCTCGGCAAGAAGGGGGAAGGCGGTTTGACAGACCACTCTGGTCTGAGATCTCCGAAACCAGGTCATCTGCCTTCAAGCCCCTGATCAAAAAAGGGAGTTTCCTTGCTTTGTTCCCAGGCCAGGGCCTCTGGACAGAAGTCTCCCCTCCTGGAACTGCAATATCAGTGAGGAGGAGGCTGACCCCTGGCTTAAAGTCCAGCTTTGGGCTTCTGCCACCCAGCCTGCGGCAGGGAACGCATCGGCACGGGGCACAGAGGTTCAGCTGGAAGGCGGGGAGAAGATGTAGCGCTTCCGGGGCCCCGCATGGTCCTCCAGGGCACAAGAGCAAGCCAGTAGAAGCTCAATGCTGTACTTCAGGCAAGAGATAAAGATGGTTGGATCTCAGGGGGAAATAATGGAAACGAATGAGGATGAACCTGAGTTTCGGGCATTCTTGGAAGGTGGGTGTCTTGTTAGTGTATCAGGTGACAGCATCAGCAAAGCAGATGACTCCTAGGGTCGTAACTTGTTGGATTAGAAACTGTGTATTGGGGTGGGAATGCCAATAGAGGAGATATTTGGAGAAATTAGAAGTTTTGTTTTGATCATGTTTCCTTAACTACATGCATTATATGTTTGTTTCACCTGTACAGTTTGAAAACATGAGACTGGAACTCAGTGGAAAATTTGAAGCTGGAGAAAGAAAAGTCATGCACATAGAAACTCACACACACTATGTGTGTGGTGCTTAAAGCCAGGGCTACGTGAGGTCACTTATGCAGAAAGTATGGAGAAGGAGGCTGAAGATGGAACCTGCAGGGCGCCAGGGTGAAGGAAAGGGTAAGAGGAGGAGAGGAAGCCTGAAAGAGAACAACTGTTGAGGTAGAACATTTACAAGCAGCAGAGACAATGAGGTGAGAATTTCGGAAGGTGGGATTCATTAACCGTGTTGGCTGCTGCTGAGAAGCTACATGAGGGATATCCCATCACTGGGTTGGAGAGAAGCGACTGAGTGCTTGAGGTAAAAGTCTGAACTGATTCGGAGGATGATAGGAGACATGGATGGTGGAGACAGGACAGGAGAAACCATTTCGTGGAGAGTAAGTTGTGAAGTAAAGCAGACAAGTGGGAATGCTAGAAAGAATTTTACTCTTTTTTTTTAAGAAAAAAAATTTTTTAAAAATGTTCTTCTTAATTTTTAAGAAAATATAAGGAAAATGTTTCAGTAGTAAAGTGATCTTCAGGGATATCTGTAGGAATGAACTCTAGTGCTGGTGGAGGGTGGGTGGCACTTACGCATGTGGTCCATGATAGCACCAGGGTGGGCGGTGGACGGGTCAGGGCGCTGGAACTGGGACCTGAGAAGATCACTCCTCTCTCTTCTGCTCTGAGGTACAAGGCAAGTCTCAGCAGAGGTGGGGGAGGGTGGGAAGGGGATATCGTTGATGCTTGAGGAAAAAGAAGTGCTGAAATAGAATTCTCAGACTTTGACAAAATCTCCTAGAAGTATGAGAAAATGCAAAGGAACTCTTTCTAACTTGGGTTCTTACAGGGATTCCAGGAAATAGGATTCATGTGTTTCTGTAGATTTTACTTTACCTAAACTAGTACAAGTGAAGATTAAGTGCACAATTAAAATAATTAATTACAATATGCTATAATAATTTTTTTTAATTATCATATTCCAAAAGTAGTTAATCAAAGGGAAAGAAGCAAGGAAGTTAGGGTATGTACAAGTCAGGAATCTTCTGAGAAACTGAATGAGTATGTTTGCATGTGGAGAGAGAGAGAGAGAGAGAGAGATTCAGGTCCACTTTATAAAAAACAGGCAGAATTCATTGACTCGACTGTGGAGCTTAAGAAGTCCCAACATGAGTAGATGGCAAGCTGGTAACCCAGATGGGAGACTGATGGTGCGAGTTGCTATCCAAGTCTGAAGGCAGGAGACAGATGTCCCAGCTCAGAGAGAAGAGGCAAGACCGGAACCCTCTGACTCAGGCTCCACTTCTATTCGGCTCCTCGCTGTGCTAGACGAGGCCAGGGCACACCGAGGAGTGCCATCTGCCTCGCTCAGTCTACACACTCAGACACTGATCTCACGGAGAAACATCCTCACAGACACACCCGGGAAAAAAAACGTTTAACCAAGTATCTGGGTACCTCATGGCCCAGTCAGGTTGACACATAAAATGAGTGTTTTTAAAGGAATGGTTTCCATTTGAATGATGGAATCATAGCTGGTTAGGAAAGAAATTGATGTGGGAGACAGGTAATAAAAACTCTGGGAAGAACAGAACTATTGAGGAGTCTGGATGAATACTTGGCCCATAAAAGTAACTAAAATAAGCTGGAAAGACAGAATAGAAAAAATACTTTTATTTATTTATTTTTTTCCTGTGATTTGAGAAGTTTAATGAGAGTCAGGGATGGGAGAATGGACTAAGAGGACCAGACATCTATCCGCTTTCTAGAGGAGTACTGGGATATTAAAATCAATATAAATCGTGACCAGAACAGATGAAGAATGAAGATCATGGGGTAGGATTCAGAATTTTAGTGAATGAAGGGAAGGTAGTAGAAAAATAGGAGTGACAACAATAATAAGAGAAAGCCCGTGATTCCTAAGATCGTGAGTTTCAAGGTGAGAGGGAGTCTGTGAAGGACCGGAGGGCAGAGTTTGGAAGCAGCGCGTGAGAAGGGCTCGTCTTCTGCGTCCCTCTGCTGGGCTCCTGGAGACGGGGGAAAGGGCACTCTCCTTCAGGGTGCGAGGCAGAGCAGTGTCCGGGGTCGCCGAGGGGAGGAGCTCGCAGAGGACATCTCAGGAGTTCAGCTTGTGATTTTCTAAGGACTCACCGTGAGTTCCCGGGGCGGATTCTAAGCGGAAGGCCCGGAAAGACAAGATGGGGAATGTGCCAGACCTGTGAGCCTGGTGGGGCCGTTTACAGCAGGGCAGCGTGGTGTGTCCGTCAAGTTCCAGGACAGAATGTTCCTCTGGTGGAGACGGACCAGTTTTACGGAGAGCATGCCCTGCCAACAGAGAAGAGGGGGCTTCTGCTTGTGCAACACAGAGGCCTGGCATTACAGGGCATGGAGAGACAAGACTCCCTGGGGTAGCACTGAGATTCCTGAAACGGATTCACGAGAACTTAATAAATGATAACGGCAGCATTTAAAATCTGTGTGACAATATGAGTTGCTTGTAAAAACTGACACACTCAGATATCCAATTAGGAAACGGATGACAGCTATCTCATGCAAAAACACAAACGTAAAGATCAAAACTATTTTCGTTGAAAATTAGAAGAAAATGCCCACCCCCAGAATAATTTAAAGTTTAATTACACACACGATAAATACGTTTTGACACTGTACACTTCACAGATAGAGTTAAAAGCAAGACCTCTCCAAACTTCCTTTTGCATCCTCATGGAGCCCAAACACCTAGAAGCCTTCAAACACAAGTTTGCGATAGCTGATGTTTTAAAAACCTACCCTAAAATAAAGTAAAACTTTCTAGGGCAAGTGAAATTTTGTTTTGTTGTGTTGGTTGCTCAGTCATGCCCGACCCTTTGCGACCCTATGAAGTGTGGACTGTGGTCCGCCAGGCTCCTCTGTCCGTGGGATTCTCCAGGCAAGAACACTGGAGTGGGTTACCATGCTCTTCCCCGGGGGGTCTTCCTGACACAGGGACAGAACCCAGGTCTCCTGCGTCTCCTGCACTGCACGCAAGTTTTTTACTGCTCAGCCACCAGGAAAGACCTGTAATAATATAGCAGATGACAAATTATTATTCCACAAGGGTAAGGAACCACTAAATAGACATGGGTTTAAAAAAAAAGAGAGAGAAAGAGAAATGGTAACTACTAAAATGTGTAACTACATAATTCATACAAGAAATAATTCAAATTATTATATAAAAGTTTTAAAATATGTTTTAGTTACTTAAAGAAATGTATTTATCTCCGTGTCTGTATCTACATCCATAGGAGGTATTTATACCCATCATTGCCAAAAATAAGGTATGCTAATATCCATCTTTAGACATATTGTAGGATAAATAATCTTATGTTAGTTGGGTAAATTCTCGTGTGAAAATTTGTAATTATTCTTTTATTTTGGCATTGTCATTTAACTTTAATAAAATATAAAATATTCAGTAAATATATGAGCCACAAAATGGGTAAAATAGTGAAAGGTTTTTGCTGAACGATAAGACGCGGGGATTCTTGGCCTCCGGAGGAGACAAATTCAATCTGGGGCCAGAGATGAGGCTGGATCGCTCAGAGCTTTTGTGTCAGAAAGTTTTATTAAAGTATAAAGGAGATAGATACAGCTTCTGACATAGGCATCAGAAGGGGGCAAAAGAGTACCCCGCTCCTAGTCTTTAGCTGTATGTTATATAGTCACTCACAGTCTGTTAATGAAAAGAAAGGAAAGTCATAAAATTTAGAATGGCACCAGATAATTCATCCCTGGCCATAAAATGATTGACTTGAATCTTGTACAAGGGTAGAATACCAACAAATAGTTTACATAGATTAGGGGAACAATACCTGAGTAAGTAGGTTGGGCCATTTGGCAGAACCAACTTGAAGATAGAGTCTGGGGTACATTAACATAGCTTAAGACAACATTTCTGTAAGAAAAAGAAATGTATTGGTTAACTCAAGGTTTGAGAGTAGTTAGCTTCAGGTGAAACCAGGTGTCATGACAACACAGCATTTTAAGAGAAACCTCCTTTTGAATTTGTATAGAGAAGAAAAAATATTGCTGGTTTGTTTCTTCCTGCCGCTTAAGAGAGATAAAATTGTCTGGCACTTGCAACCTCTTTCCTCCATTTGGAGACCCCTAGCCTTCCTGCCTGTTACCGTCTCAATAGCATAGCTTTGAAATATATTCACTAAATAAATAAATAAAAGAGAAGAAAAGCAGCAAGAGCAGACATTTTTATAACTTAAGCTTTGAAAAATGTGTAACATGATACAGAAACCATTCTATCTGATGGAAAGGTTATAAATGAAAAACAACTAATTCAATAATCTATCCATGAACCACAGGGCTCATTTTTCTCTCCATTATTAATTCCCAGGTCCCCTGGCTTTTTCCCATCAAGACCACATGCTAACTGTGGCAATAGCTTTGATGGTGAAGGCAGAGCACCAGGCCAAAGCCGAAACAAAAGCAAAAGGAGGAGCTGGGGTCCAGGCATCATCTAGAAAGCTGTTTCTTCACCTGGATGCCGCTCACCCATTCCTGTCCACTCTGATTTCAAAGAACAACAGAGTTTCTTGGGTGACTCACAAGCTAGAATCAAGATTTCTGGGAGAAATACCAACAACCTCAGATGCATGTATGTACAATTCCCCTATCTGTTGCTTGAAGTGTTTTGGTCTGTTAGGTCAAAAACTGCTTAAAAAGAGGACTCACAAAAGTAACATATGGTTTAAATGTTACTGTGTATATGTTTATTGATTTGCCAAATTTTTAAGGAGAGATTAAGGTTTTTCTTTGCAAGGGCTGTAGTCTATCAGGCTCCTAAGTCCATGGAATTCCCCAGGCAAGAATACTGGAGTGTGTTGTCATTTCCTTCTCCAGAGGATCTTCCCAAACCAAGGATCAAACACACATCTCCACATTGGTACCAGGGTGGCCCGTGTTTTATGTATGTACATGCCTATTATACATAGCAATATGTATTACAAATGTACCTGCATGTACACATATTCTAGATATGAGTATGGGCTGAAAGTCTGGTAGCACCAGGGTAGTAAGAAATTTCAGAATCATGAGGGCAAAAATAGATAAGCCATAAATTAAATCGGTTCTTTAAGAAGAATATAAAAACAAATTACATATATATATATATATATATATATATATATATATATATATATATATATACATGAGATGAGGAAAAATTACTTTAAAAAGTCAGTATCGCTAGAATAAGGCTCCAGGGGTTACTTATAGTTATGAACAAAGAATGAGTAACTTTTCTTAAAGAAAAGTTAGAATTTAAATACACAGTTTTATTTTGAAGTTTTATTGTGTTTTAATGTTTCTGAGGACCAAATATTCCTCAAATATTTAAAGTTTGGAAATAATTACATCAAAATAAGCAAAAAAAAAAAACCAACCAAACAAACAAACAAAAAAACCTCACTTTACTTCTTGATTATGCTGTTAACCTCATTATTAGCTTAATTCTTTTTTTTTTTTCTTTTAGTTTTTGTAACTCAACTGATAGACTAATGATATCGTGTATGTTTTTATTAGCAAACTTTGTCATTCCACCAGTGACCATACAGAAAACCGTAATAATACTTAGTGTTTCATAAACAGGCACAGTTTTCTGGTTGTATTTTTCTTTTTTTTCAGAGAGGAGAAAAATATCTTTGTTGCAGCAAAATTTTATATCCCACTGTTACAACTGTCTAGAAAATAGAAGTTCTAAAAAATACCATTATTATACTTTAAAAATTTGTAATAATTGTTCGTATAAAAAATGACTTCTTTCACATGCACTTAAAATGTGATGTTCCTAGTTAAATATATGACATTTCTCTAAGAGATTGTGAAATTATTATATTGAGTAACAAAAGTAATAAAAATCACTTAAGCAATTATAACCCTCAACATTTCTTGATTTTGGAAAATAATAATTATGATAATAACTCACATCAGTGACTCACTATCTTATGCTATAATAAATTAAATATTTTAGATAAATTTTTAAAAAAGAATAGATAAAGAAATATAGTAAAATGTTTGGAATACACTATTTTCCAAGGTACAATTTAATTTAATTCAGTAGTTATTTATAGAATATTACCTTTCGTATCCTGAGTTTCTGTCTCCTTTTTTGTGTGTTCTCAGCAGTAGCTCTGTAGGAACATTAATTGAAAAATATGAGGGAACATGGAGAGAGGTCCAACCTAAGATGATCAGCCCCAGAGAGTTCAATAGTGAAGTTCATTTCTCTTTGCATTTTGTCTTCTCTAAATTCACGCAGGATCAAAGTTTAAGTGTCCTTGAAACAGAGATATGCATCAAATGATCAAATTACAAAATGCACAGGAAAGGAACAAGGAAAGAATACTCTGTGGGGAAAGTCAGGTAGCTATGCCTTTAAGGAGGATCCCTGTGTTCTCCTAAATCAGAACTTCACACCTCCCCCAGGGACATTGATGTAAACAAATCTTATCCAGGGAAATTGTTCCAAAAGTCTGTTCTTAAGTTATATTTTTTTATGTCAGTTCTGATAGCTTGATCTTGAGCCTCTGAGTTCAGATTCTCCCAAAAGTTCTACTGTTAGATTTCCATCTTTTGGCTTTCTGGTCAGTGACCTCTCATCGCTTTGACTCTGCTTCTCAAGTAGATTCTTATGCTAATCACACCCTCCTGAAACAGGCCTCTGGGTGCTTGTCCAACTTGTCTTTCCTAATCCACTGTGGTTTGTTCACTTTCCAGCCCTACAATTTGGCCTATGGACAATATGAAAAGGTGAAACCATATGACATGTAAGATAAATCCCCCAGGTTGGAAGGTGTCCAATATGCCAGTGGGAAAATGTAGAGGGCACCAGAAAGAATAAAGCAGCTGGGCCAAAGTGGAAAAGATGCTCAGTTGTGGATGTGTCTGGTGGTAAAATTAAAGTCCAATGCAGTAAAGAACAAGACTGCATAGGAATCTGGAATATTAGGTCAATGAATCAATGCAAATTGAACACAGTCAAGCAGTATACAGCAGGATTAAACATTGACATCTCAGGAAGTGGTGAAGTAAAATAGACAGAAATGGGTGAATTAAATTCAGATAACCATTACAACTGCTACTGTGGACATGAGTCCTTTGGAAGAAATGGAGTAGCCTTCAGAGTCAACAAAAGAGTCCAAAGTGCAGTACTTGGGTGCACCCTCAAAAACAACACAATGATTTCAGTTTATTTCCAAGACAAATCATTCAACATCACAACAATCCAAGTCTATGACACAACCACTGATGCCAAAGAAGCTGAACTTGATTAGTTTTCTATGAAGATGACAACACCTTCTAGAACTAACACTAAAAAAAAAAAGAATGTCCTTTTAATCATTGGGGATTAAAATGCTAAAGTAGGAAGTCAAGAGCTACCTGGAGTAATATGCAAGTTGGGCCTTGGAGTACAAAATAAAGCAGGGCAAAGGCTTTCAGAGTTTTGTCAAGAGAACACACTGGTCATAGCAAACACCATTTTCTGACCACCCAGAAGATGAGATGGAACTACCAGACCACCTTACCCGCTTCCTGAGAAATCTGTATGCAAGTCAAGAAGTAACAGTTAGAACCAGACAGGGAACAAGGGACTGGTTCAAAATTGGGAAGGGAGTACATTAAGACTGTATATTGTCACCCTGCTTATTTAATTTATATGCAGGGTACATCATGTGAAGTGCCAGGCTGGATGAAGCAGAAGCTTGAATCAAGATTGCCAGGAGAAACAGCAGTGGTCACAGGACTGGCAAAAACTCAGTTTTCGTTCCAATCCCAAAGAAAAGCAATGCTAAAGAATACTCAAACTACCATACAGTTGGACTCATTTCACATGTTGGTAAGGTTATGTTCAAAGCCCTTCAAACTAGGTTTCAGCAATATGTGAACCAAGAATTTCCAGATGAACAAGCTCAAGTTAGAAAAGCAGAGGAATCAGAGATCAAATTGCTGACATTCATTGGGTTATGTAGAAAGCAAGAGATTTCAGAAAAATATCTACTTTACTTCATTGTCTACACTGAAACTTTTGTCTGTGTGGATCACAACAAACAGTGGAAAACTCTTAAAGAGATGGGAATGCCAGACCACTTTATCTGTCTCCTGAGAAATTTGTATGCAGGTCAAGAAGTAACAGAACTGGATGTGGAACTGACTGCTTCAAAATTAGTAAAGGAGTATGACAAAGTTGTATATTGTCACCCTGCTTATTTAACTTACATGCCAAGTACATCATGAGGAATGCCAGGCTGGATGAATCAAAGTTGAGATCAAGATTGCCAGGAGAATTATCAACAACCTCAAATATACAGCTGATACTATTTAATGGCAGAAAGTGAAGAGGAACTAAAGAGTTTCTTAATGAGGGCAAAAGAGGAAACTATAAAAACTGACTTGAAACTCAACATCAAAAAAAAAAAAAAAAAAAAAAAAACAACAAAAAACATAGATCATAGTATCCAGTCCCATCACTTCATGGCAAATAGATGAGGAAAAAAATGGAAACAGTAGCAGATTTTATTTCCTTGGATTCAAAATCAATGGCATTGGTGACTGCAGCCATGAAATTAGAAGATGCTTGTTCCTTAGAAGAAAAGCTATGACAAGCCTAGACAGTGCATTAAAAAGCAGAGAAGTCAGTTTGCCAACGAGGGTCCTACACGTCGGGACTATGGTTTTTCTAGTAGTCATGTAGGGGTGTACAGGCTAAGTTGCTTCAGTCATGTCAGACTCTTGTGACCATCTGGAGAATAACCTTCCTCTGTCCATGGGATCCTCCAGGCAAGAGAGTTGGACGATAAAGAAGGCTAAGCACTTACGCTTTTGAATTGTGATACTAGAGAAGACTCTTTAGAGTCCCTTGGACTGCAAAAAGATCAAACCAGTCAATCCTAAAGGAAATCAACTGTGAACATTCTTTGAAATAATTTTGCTGAAGCTGAATCCCCAGTACTTTGGTCACGATGCAAAGAGCCAATTTATTGGAGAAGTCCCTGATGCTGGGAAAGATTGAAGGTGAAAAGAGAAGGGCCGACAGAGGATGAGATAGTTGGATGGTACCACTGACGCAATGGAGACGAATTTGAACAAACTCCAGAAGATAGTGAAGGACAGAGGAGTCTGACATGCTGTAATCCATGAGGTCGTAAAGAGTCAGACATGACTTAGTGACAGAACAACAACAACAACAAGAGGTTTATAACTTTGAAGCAAAATGGCACACTCCAATTTCTTTCACTTTTTATTGGAAATAATTTTAGATTTATAGAAGAATTTTCACTTACCTTTACTCAGCTCCCCTAATACTAGCATTTTCAAAAACAGTGGAATATGTTCAAAATTAAAGAAGTAACCTTCATATAAAATTGAAAACTTAGCTTAGACTTCCTTTGGATTTCTTCAATGTCTTTATCAATATCTTTATCAATGTCTTTTCTCTCTTTCAGAATCCAGTTCAATGCATCTAGTTACAGTAAATCATCATCTGTCCTTAGGAGCAAGCTGCCTGGGACAACCTCTGTCTTTTCCTGTTTTACATGACCTGAGCAGTTTTTCAAAATATTCCATTGGGGAACAGAGTATTTTCAAAAGTGAGTTAAAAAATATCTTAGAGGAGAAAGATATTCTAAAAGGTTTTTCATGGTTTACATTTTTGGGTTAGGATACAGTTTTCAAAATTATTATCACATTTGTACAAGTGCTTTGGGTATGCATATTCAATACATCTTTACTTTTGTTTCAGTGTGAATGCAGCCCCGCTTGATAAGTGATGTTGCTAAAAGTGAAGGAAAGTGAAAAGAGTAAGAGAATATTCCATCAACATGGATGGGATTCACCACAGCCAGCTAAGGACTGGATTGTCTTAAGCCGTGTAAAAAAAAAAAATTAAATTTAGGTATAAAAGGAGTTTAAGTATGTCAACAATTGTATTTCCCTGATTGCTGTCAGCATCGCATTCATTTAGCCTTCCTAAAGGACTTTTTTGAGAGTCTCTTAGTTAACCTATATGCAGAGTACATCATGTGAAATGCCGAACTGGATGAAACACAAGCTGGAATCAAGATTGCCAGGAGAAATATCAATAACCTCAGATACAGAGATGGCATCACTCTTATACAGAAAGCAAAGAACTAAAGAGCCTCTTGATGAAAGTGAAAGAGGAGCATGAAAAAGTTGGCTTAAAACTCAACATTCAGAAAACTAAGATCATGGCATCTGCTCCCATCACTTCATGGTAAATAGATGGGGAAAAAATGGAAACAGTGACAGACTTTATTTTTTGAGGTTCCAAAATCACTGCAGATGGTGACTGTAGCCATGAAATTAAAAAATGCTTGCTCCTTGGAAGAAAAGCTATGACCAACCTAGATGGCATATTAAAAAGCAGAGACATCACTTTGCCAAGAAAGGTTCATGTATTCAAAGCTATGGTTTTTCCAGTAATTATGTACTGATGTGAGAGTTGGACTATAAAGAAAGCTGAGCACCAAAGAACTGATGCTTTTGAAATGTGGTGTTGGAGAACACTCTTGAAAGTCCCTTGGGCTTCAAAGAGATCCAACCAGTCCATCCAAAAGGAAATCAGTCCTGAATATTCATTGGAAGGACTGATGCTAAAGCTGAAACTCCAATTCTTTGGCCACCTGATTCGAAGAACTGACTCATTTGAAAAGATGCTGGGAAAGATTGAAGATGGGAGGAGAAGGGGACAGTAGAGGATGAGATGGTTGGATGGTATCACCGACTCCATGGACATGAGTTTGAGTAAACTCAGAAGTTGGTGATGGACGGGAAAGCCTGGCATTCTGCAGTCCATGGGGTCACAACAATTCGGACATGAATGAGCGACTGAATTGAACTGAACTGAACTGACCCTAGTATTTTACTATGCACCAGGGGCAGAGTGGCCCCTGAGACCCCAAGGAAATTAGAGGTCACTGGGAAGACAGTGAGAAGAAAGAGGATTCAATACAGTTTGACAAGTGTTATTATATCAGCAAGTACACTTTTCTGTGTCAGCACATCAAGGACATGAGAAAGTTTTGCTATGGATAATTTAGGCGGAAAGACAAACTCTCAAGATAAGTAGGAATTAATGGGAAAAAATGACTTGGAAAGGAAGGAAATGGAAAATAAGAAAATACTGGGCCATGTAAATAAATAGCTGATGAATGAGCAAAATATTGTTGTTACAAATAACAAATTTATAGATCTGAGTTGAGCCTTTCCATAGTTGACTATCTCAGTTGACTTGGCATATACCCAATCAGTTTGTGCTCCTTTCAATTCCAATCTCCTGATTTTAATGATAAATTGTATGCTTACTCTTATTTGCACACATTATATGGTCTGTACCTGCTGAAGGCACATGGGCCTGGCTGGGTAGGCACAATTGGAAATGGGTAGAATAAAAGAGCCTTGAGTCATTTATTATGGTGGTTGAGCTTGATGTTCTTATGAAGCATTCATGCAGAGACAAAATGCAGAGGAATCCACACATTGTGTGTGGGATGTGTGTGTGTGTGTGTGTGTGTGTGTGTGTGTGTGTGTGTTTGGAGAGTGGAGAGAGAAAGATGGGAGAGGGAAAAATGAAAGAATGGGTGAATCTCAGAGAACATGCAGCCCTATATAATGATTAAGCAAGCAGATTTGGGCTTGGTAAATTACATCTCCTGTCCCTCATTCATAAAGCCAATTTAATATCATTCAATTCACACTGTTCTAATGAAGAACTGCAAAAGTGAATAAGAGCTTACAGCCAGTCATCATTCAGTGTCCATATAGTAAGAAATATATGTAGTTATGGAGTTTTCTCCATTTTATATACTTATCAATAAACATATGTAGCTCTCTTTTCTTTGTCCCTGGGATAGAAGAAATAGGGCAGTTCCAGTGAAAATACCTCTATCTGAGGGCTATATTATGTCATCAAGCGAAAAGGAATTTTAAGTGATGGGCATATTGTTTGTTTAGGCACAGAGGGAAGCTTCAGGCAGGCCATTTACCTGAAGGCAGATTGAAAAAAAAAGAGTGAACTTTTATGTGGACCCTTTTATGCAGAAAGTTACCTTTCTACCATTGCTTAGGCTGCATCTGTGGGCCTGGACTGCAGGAATCTTGAAGAGATTGGTTTCACAGCAACATCTCCTCACACCAGTAAGCCTGTAAGAACATGTTTAATCAAGAGAATTTAAAGAGAATTGCCTGAATTCCTCAAACAAAATCAACTCTAGTCAGAGGTGGTATATGGATTTTTCTTTCAAGAGATAAGCCAAGAAGAAATAGAGGATTAAAGGCAAAATATATCTACAGGTCCTTAATATTGTAGAGATGTAGACAATACAAAAACAAACAAACAAACAACTAGATAACAGAATTTTTATCCTAAAGAAAAAAAAAAAAAAAAAAAAAACAAAGCCCCACAGAGAATGAGCTGGAGAATCCACAGCACCCTTCAGTGCTGATCAGAAGCTCTGTGTTGTGTGAGTAACTGAGTCACAATAGAGCGCAAGGAATACCCAGTTGCTTTGAGGACTACAATCTCTAGGTGTGCCCATGTTGCTGAAAATGACATTACTTAATTCAGTGAAAGGCAAATATGACATCAGTTATATGTGGAACCAAAAAAGATGATGAAACTGAACTGATTTACAAAACAAACAGACCAACAGACATAGAGAATAGACTTATGGTTACTAAAGAGGAAAGATAAGGAGAAGGGATAAGTTAGGAGTTTGGGATTAACATATACACACTACTATATATAACGTAGACAATCAAGGACCTACTGTATAACACAGGGAACTCTGCTAAATATTATGTAATAACATAAATGGGAAAATAATTTGAAAAAGTATATATATATATACATATATATATATATATATACACACACACACACATAAACTAAATCACTTTGCTGTACATCTAAAAATAACACAGCATTGTAAATCAACTATGCTACAATATAAATAAAAATAAAATTATTATACTTTAAGAAATTGAATTAAAATTCAGTCAGTTTTGTAGGTTAGATTGACTATTCTTTCCGATAATCATTTGCTGAGATGTTTAATGCCATTTTGAAACCAAATCTAGTTTATCTGGGCATCTTCTTATTTATAGCTCTCCATCTACAAGACAAAGGAACAAGAGACTCAAGGCCTTGGAAGTTGTGCCAAAATGGACAATGCCTATTGGGAGATGTCGCAGAGAAGGCTGACTTCGGGTTAAAACCAAGAGCTGGCTTCAGACTATCAGAAGCTCCCCACCTCTTCGGCTGTCCTTGGGATGCAACTCAGCTTGCCCTTCCTGTTCCCACAAACTACCCCAAGCATACAATTTTGAGATAGTTATGTAATGGTAAGACCCTCTGGATTGTGTGCATTGCTGACCCAGTTAAGTCCTCCATATACATTTTTAGGATTCTTTTCTGCAGAACAGAGATCTACCACAAGCTCCTGTGTGAGTTCCCTTGGGTGGTCTACCTCATTGGTCTCTCCTTGCCCTCCTTATATGTGGGCTTGTTTCTAATTAAACCTGGGAAGCTTTCCAGGTTTTCAAGAAACAGTTGTGGAGTTAGCCAGGACGTGGAGTACAGGATGGTTAATCAGAGATTTTAGCCTGCTGTTTCACAGAGTGAGGTGCTGCAAACCACCGCAGAGGAAGGTCTGAGCACCTGCGACAGAACAAGACCCTGTTTTCCCCAAAGCCAATCCCTCCCACCAGCAAGCTTCCACAACCCTCTTATCCTTACCCATCAGAAGGCAGACAGAATGAAAACCACAATCACAGGAAACTAACCAAACTGATCACATAGATCGCGGCCTTGTCTAATTCAATGAAACTATGATCCATGCTGTGTAGGGTCACCCAAGATGGATGGGTCATAGTGGAGAGTTCTGACAAAACGTGGTCCCCTGGAGAAAGGAATGGCAAACCACTTCAGTATTCTTGCCTTGAGAACCCCATGCACAGCATGAAAAGGCAAAAGGATATGGCACTGAAAGATGAACTCCCCAGGTTGGCGGGTGACCAATATGCTACTGGAGATCAGTGGAGAAGTAACTCCAGAAAGAATGAAGGGATGGAGCCAAAGCAAAAACAACACCCAGTTGTGGATGTGACTGCTGATGGAAATAAAGTTTGATGCTGTAAAGAACAATATTGTATATGAACCTGAATGGTAGATCCATGAATCAAGGTAAGTGGAAGTGGTCAAACAGGAGATTGGAAGAGTGAACATCAAGATTTTAGAAGTCAGTAAACTAAAATGGACTGGAATGGGTAAATTTAATTCAGAAGACCACTATACCTACTATTGTGGGCAAGAATCCCTTAGAAAAATTGGAGTAGTCCTCACAGTCAACAAAAGATTCTGAAGTGCAGTACTTGGGTGCATCCTCAAAAATGACAGAATGATCTTTGTTCATTTCCAAGGCAAGCCATTCAATATCAAAGTAATCCAAGTTTATGCCCCTACAACTAATGCCGAAGAAGCTGCAGTTGAACAGTTCTATGAAGTTCTATGACCTTCTAGAATTAACACCAAACAAAGATGTCCTTTTCATCATAGGGGAATGGAATGCAAAAGTAGGAAGTCAAAAGATACCTGGAGTAGCAGACAGGTTTGGCCTTGGAGTACAAAATGAGGCTAGGCAAAGTCTAACAAAGTTTTGCCAATAGAATGCACTGGTCACAGCAGACACCTTCTTCCAACAACACAAAAGATGATGCTACACAGAGACATCAACAGATGCTCAATACCAAAATGAAATTGGTTATAGTCTTTGTAGCTGAAGATGGAAAAGCTCTGCACAGTCAGCAAAAACAAGACTGGGAGATGACTGTGGCTCAGATTATGAATTCCTTATTGCAAAATTCAGATTTAAAATGAAGAAAGTAAGGAAAACCACTAGACTATCAGGTATGACCTAAATCAAATCCTTTATGGTTATGCAGTGGAAGTGACAAATAGATTCAAAGGATTAGATTTGATTGAATGCCTGAATAACTATGGATGGAGGTTTGTGACATTGTATGGAGGAAAAAATAAATGGAAAAAGGCAAAATATTCATCTGAGGAGGCCTTACAAAGGGCTGAGAAAAAGAAGAGAAGCAAAAGGCATGGAGAAAAAGATATGCTCATCTCAACACAGAGTTTCAAAGAACAGCAAGGAGAGATAAGAAAGCTGTCCTAAGTGATTAATGCAAGGAAATAGAGGAAACCAATAGAATGGGAAAGACTAGAAATCTCTTAAAGAAAGTTAGAGATACCAAGGGAATACTTCATGCAAAGATGGGCACAATTTAGCACAGAAATGGTATGGACTTAACAAAAGCAGAAGGTATTAAGAAGAGGTGGCAAGAATACACAGAAGAACTATACAAAAAAGATCTTAATGAACCAGATAGCCACGATGGTGTGATCATTCACATAGAGTCAGATATCCTAGAGTGCAAAGTCAAGTGGGTCTTAGGAAGCATCACTACAATCAAAGCTAGTGGAGGTGATGGAATTCCAGTTGAGCTATTTTAAATCCTAAGAGATTATGCTGTGAAAATGCTGCATTCAATATGGCTGTAAATTTGGAAAACTCAGCAGTCGCCACAGGACTGGAAAAGTCCATTTTCGTTCCAATCCCAAAGAAAGGCAGCGCCAAGGAGTGTTCAAACTACCACACAATTGCACTCATTTCACATGCTAGCAGAGTAATGCTCAAAATTCTCCAAGCAAGTCTTCAATGGTATGTGAAACGAGAAATTGCAGATGTACAAGCTGGATTTAGAAAAGGCAGAGGAACCAGAGCTCAAACTGGATCATAGAAAGAGCAAGAAAATTCCAGAAAAACATCTACTTCTACTTCACTGATTATGCTAAAGCCTTTGTCTATGTGAATCACAACAAAGTGTGGAAAATTCTTAAAGAGATGGAAATACCAGACCACCTGACCTGACCCCTGAGAAATTTTTATGCAGGTCAAGAAGCAACAGTTAGAACCTTATGTGGAACAACAGATTAGTTCAAAATTGGGAAAGGAGTTCATCAAGGCTGTATATTGTCAACCCTGCTTGTTTAGCTTGTATGAAGAGTACATCATGTGAGATGCTGAGCTGGATGAAACACAGGTGGAATCAAGATTGCTGGGAGAAATATCAATAACCTCAGACATGCAGATGACACCACACTTATGGCAGAAAGTGAAGAAGAGCCTTTTGATGAAAATGAAAGAGTATAGTGAAAAATTTGACTTAAAACTAAACATTCAGAAAACTAAGATCATTACATCTGCTCCCATCACTTCATGGCAAATAGATGGGGAAACAATGGAAACAGTGACAGACTCTATTTTGGGGAGCTCCAAAATCACTGCAGATGGTGACTGCAGCTATGAAATTAAAAGATGCTTGCTCCTTGGAAGAAAAGCTATGACCAACCTAGACAGCATGTTAAAAATCAGAGGCATTACTTTGCCAAGAAAGGTCTGTCTCTTCAAAGTTATGGTCTTTCCAGTAATTACGTATGGATGTGAGAGTTGGACTGAGCAGCGAAGAATTGATGCTTTTGAACTGTGGTGTTGGAGAAGACTCTTGAGGGCTCTTTGGACTGCCAGGAGATCAAACGAGTCAATCTTAAAGGAAATCAGTCCTGAATATTTGTTGGAAGGACTGATTCTGAAGGTCCAATACTTTGACCACCTGATGTGATTACTGATTCGTTGGGAAAAACCCTAATGCTGGGAAAGATTGAAGGCAGGTGGAGAAGGGGATTACAGAGAATGAGATGGTTGAATGGCATCGCTAACTTTATGGATTTGGGTTTGAGCGGGTTCTGGGAGTTGGTGATGGACAGGTAGGCCTGGCCTGCATGGGGTCGCAAGAAGGCTGACATGACTTGAGCAACTGCACTGGCTGAACTGAACCTGTGATAGTGTCTTATTAAGATGCTTAGAGGTGGAATCCATGGCAAGGTGATGTGAGTAAAGAGGAGGATGTTGTGTTAATGAAGAATTGTACAAAGCACCTGATGCCAGCCCACCCCCAATAGAAAGGAAGGTGGAGCACAGGTATGGCGACCCAATCAGCAGGGCAACCCCCGCTCAGGGAACTTTCCTATGGCGATATGTATGATATCTTTCATATAGTCCCACTCAGTTTATTCATTCAGTTGCCAAGTTCCCACAAAAGGCCAGGGAAGGCATCCAGATGTGTTTAGTAGTGGGTACTGGTGGAGCGGGGGGAGACGGGTGATGGCATGTATCTGCCCAGACAGGAGGTGGGCAGAGGAGACAAACATCACCACTGTACACCTGCCTGCCAGCAACACCTGCATGGTCCTGGAGGAAACCGAGGCTTCCAGTCTCTTAGAGACTGGCTTATTCCATCCCGCAGGGAGGCTCAGCCCAATGAAGGGAAGTGGCCTCCTCACGTGGTAGCCTGGGTATCTATAGAGGACATAAGGTGAATCCAAAAGAAGTTGGGAATGAGACATAGTGTCCACACCCCTGTCATTTAAGGTCTTAATCAGAACAAATTCAAGAGATTAAAGTTAAAATGTTCCAGTCCTTGTGTAGCACCTGGTGTGAGATGCTGATATCCATGCTAAGTCCAGTCATCATAGGGCGTTTATGATGGTGGGCAGTCCACTGCTCATTTAGGGGAAACTGACAAGTCCTGGGAATAGCTATTCCAATTGGCTTTATACAGTCCAATAAGTATGATCTGACCTTTTTGCTACAGGGACCTACCTGAATAGATAGACTGATAACTCAATACTGTGTTGGTTGGCCTGTGGAAAATCTAAAATGTGAACAAGAGGTCAGAACTGCCTCATCTGCCCTACCATACCTGATGCCCTGCTACCTGCAACAGAGGCCTCAGGGGTACAGTCTCATTAGGGTGAATGCCTCCCACATCCCAGGTATAGTTTGGAGGTGAAGGTTGCCTCCAGAGGAGGCTACTGGGAGGTGATAGGAGGCCCCATGCTTGTTCATTAGTCCTCTAGAAATAAGCCAAACATGATGGCTCTGACACTAGCATGCTCTAATACACAGCCACTCTCAGAAGTATTCTGGAGCCCTCTGCATTATTGAGGGTAGATGGTTATGACATGAAGACGAGCTCTACAACTTCTACCAGGAAACTGCCTCCAACTTAGACCAGTCAAACCAGGACTAAGGAGAAATGACAGCTGGGAACTGTTAGTCTCCACCCCTTCTAACAAAGGTAACTGCCAAACGGTGTAAACTGCTGGGGGTCAGGAGGAGATAGGAGACACCATCTAAGAACTACATGTGTAGGTATCAAGCCATTAAAGCCCAGTTTGACCTGAAAAAAAGCCAGCTGGTTCATGGAAGATGCTGTGGATACCAAGAACTTAACAAGGTAGTGCTCCACGCAGGCACTGTGCCCCACACTGTCCCTTCTTACTCATGATCCTAGGAGGGCATCATGATGCCTTGCATTTGGCAAATGTCTTTTCCAGCCCACCCTTGGGGACTGAGTCACAGGATCAATTTGTCATCACCTGGGAGAGGCACCTTTCAGATGCTTCCCCAAGGCCCCCTGCATAGCCTTACCACATGTCATGGATGGTAGCCTGAGATTGGTCTCCTCCCATCAGTAAAGTGGGGCCATTACGCTGATGACATAATGCTAACACATGAACACTTGCCTCTGGGATAGGACACTCTGCAGACTTTGCCAGAAGAACATATGTCAGGGAGAGGATGGGAGGTTCACACACCAAAAATGCAAGTGCAGGTTCAGCAGTAAAGTTTGGGAGTCATTTGGTTGGTAAGACGCTCTTTGTCCCACAAGTTGTGTGACTGTTAAGAGACAAACCTGTCCCTCTAAGAAGGTGACAGAGGTACGAGGCTTTGTAGGGACTTGGGTTCAGGTACTTTTATTCCCCACCAAGCACAGTGTGTCCATCTCAGGTACCTCCAGGTAAAGAAAGGTGCCTTGTGGGACCGGGTATCAGCGCAGCAAGTCACTTTTGAGAAACACAGTGCTACCGAAGCAGATAAAAGCTCTGGATACCTCCCAGGCTGGGCCACTCAAGTGTATGTGGCTCTGAAGTGTATGGGTCGACCACTTTGACTGCGATGATAGGAGAGAGTGCCCCAAGGATTCTGGTCCAAGCTCTGCGAGGAGGCAGAGACAATGGACCCCCACATAGAGAAATAGCATCAAACTGTAAGAACTGCCCTTCCCATCAGAGTGTGAACTGAGAAAACTCTGTATCCACTCATCTCTGCCGGAGGTCAGGCTCCCACATCAGCTGCTGATGCTGGCTATGTGGATAGATCTACTTGAGGCAGTCTGTCCAGGTGGATGGACGTCACTATTCTGCCCATCACCAATACCATCTAAATGCATCATCAATAACATTTAGATGGAAAATGGGAACAGACTGCAGCAGTCCATGGGCTGAACTCAGAGAAGTTTGGCTGGAACTCAAACATGACCCCTGGCTGTTCCCTTTGCCCTGACAGTTGAGCTGTTCCAGAGGACTAACACTACAGCTTGGACAATGGGAAGCTGATCATAAATGAGGCCGTGAGAGTTCAGGATATGTGGAAAGGCACTTGGTTCGCCTGAAAGAGTCCAAGGCAAACTTCACTGCTTTCCACATCTCAGCTGACAAGGTGTTGGAACCCCAGGCATGCAGGGGCTTATGCCTGGGCCTGGGTATAAGCCCCAGCAACCAACCCTTCAGTAGATCCAGCAGACTGGATGCTTAGGAAGAGTGGCCACTGCAGGACCTGCATGGGATGGTAGATTGTCAAGAATGGTTTCCTGATTCTAATTCCTTCCAATCTTTTCATGACTGTACTTCTTGGTGCTTTATATGTCTATGTTGGCTTCTAAATTACCTGAAATGGTAACCCACTCCAGTATTCTTGCCTGGGAAATCCTGCGGACAGAGGAGCCTGGTGGGCTACAGTCCATGGGATTGCAAAGAGTCGAACATGACTGAAGCAATTTTGTTTGCCTACATGCAAAGATAAATATGGGTTTCCCGGGTGGTTCAGATGGCAAAGAATTCACCTGTAATGCAGGAGACCTGGGTTTGGATTCCTGGGTCAGGAAGACACCCTGGTGAAAAGAATGGCTACCCACTTCATTATTCTTGCCTGGAGAATTCCATCTAAAGAGGAGCCTGGCAGGCTACAGTCCATGGGCCTGCAAGGAGTGGGATATGACTGAGTGACTAACACTTTCAAAGAGAAATATACTGAAAGATTGGGGTAAATTAATCAGAACAAAAGAATCCAATTCACCTACAAACTTTGATTCAAAATAAAGAGTCATAAGTGAAACTTATTGATCATAAGTCTATAAAAGATACTGGTACGACCAGTACCAATATTGACAATATTTTGTATATAGACTTTGGGAAAGAATCAAACACTTGGGATTAGTACCAGAACTAGGGCATAGAGCCTGGCCCATAAATAGTTGAAGTATATATAGTCAAAGTCAATTGAGAAATTAAGAGTTGGCAAAAAATCGAAGGCTGTTTTTAATGGGTGTCCTGAGAGGACACACTGTGAACATCAGTTGTCAGTATTGAAGCAGCTGGGTCTAGAAGGTCACTGTGAAAACAGTAGAACGTAACTTTAAATTCGTAATTGTGGTTTGGAAAAGCATCACTGGAACGTCTCTAATTATAACCTTTTTTTTTACTTTATATATTTTTAATTTTAAAATAGAAATAAATAATAATCACATGTACTTTTACCCTCCAGCAAAAACCACTACTATAGCCTCTATTATTTTTAATATACATTTAAATACATATAATTATTACTATGTCAAAACACATAAGAAAATAAATTATACAACATTAGTTTTTAAGAAATTGCAAATTAAAACTACAAGGAGATACTTCACACTCCCAGTGGCTTGGACACAAGTAATAGTAATTATTAATAAGAACGTGGAGAAATTTGAACCCTCACACATTGTCTGGAAAATAGGTTCACAGGTTTTGAATATTTACCTATAAATTTACTACATGACCTACCAATTCCACACCTAGGCTTTCACTCAAGAAAAATGAAAACACATATTGTACAATGACTTGTAAGTGAATGGTTATAGTAGCATCTTATTACTATATAGCAGTCAAAAGGCAGAAACAGTTCAAATATCTATGCATGATACTCACTCTGTAAGTCATGTCTCCCCCTGGGACCCTGCCTGCTCCATCCTTGGAATTTCCCAGGCAAGAATACTGGAATGGATTGCCATTTTCTTCTCCCTGGGGATCTTTTCGACCCAGGGATCAAACCTTTATACATGGATTCTTTACCACTTAGCCACCTGGGAATCTATAGAGAAATGGACAAAAACAATTGGTATATCCAAACAATGCAGTAGCATTCAGTAATAAGAAGGAATAAAATACTGATGTATCCTAAATATGGGGCTTCTCTGTGGCTCAGATGGTAAAGAATCTGCCTGAAAGGCAGGTTCAGTCCCTGGATGGGGAAGATTCCCTGGAGAAAGAGATGACGCTCCAGTATTCTTGCCTTGAGGGTTCCATGGACAAAAAAGCCTGGCAGGCTACAATCCATGGGGTCACAAAGAGTCAGGAACAACTGAGCGACTAACAGTTTCAAACAACATATGGATGCTCCTCAGAAGCATTGTGGTAAGTAAAGGAAGACAGACAAACAAGGCCATGTGTTGTGCAATCCATTTATGCAAAATGATGTCCAGATGAGTCAAAACTACAGAGACAGAAGCATATTAGTGGTTGTTTGAGGTACAGTTGGCTATAGAAAGTGGTTATCAATGGGTACCCAGGTTTTGTGAGGTGATGAAAGCTTTCTAAAATTGATTTTACATAAATGTACTAAACATAATTGATTTGAACACTTAAAAATAAGTGAATTTATGGTATGTAAATTATATCTTAATACAGCTCTTAAATAAAAAAAGACAGATTACAGTTCAAAATGGATAAATGAGCTATTCTATTTTGCTCTTCCTCAATATTGTTTTCCCGTTCTTTGAAGCATCTATTTCCTTCAGGAAAGTTTAGAGTTATTGATGTGTGAATTATAATATTAAGAGTTAATATTTAGCTTCTGACATTCGAATTGTAAAGTTGTACAAGATAATAATGCTAAAAACTAGACTTTTGGCTTGGAGACCTCCCTAAATTGTAAGCAGTTAAGATACAGATCAAAGGAATTATTTCAATAAGTCCAGAACCTGCATCTTCCTATACATTGTTGTTTGTTAAGTCAATTGTTCTGATTCTTTTGTGACCCCATGGACTTTAACCTGGCAGGCTCCTCTGTCCTTGGGATTTCCCAGGCAAGAACACTGGAGCAGATGCCATTTCCTTCTCCTGGTGTTATACATAGGAAGGTGCTAAATTCATTAACTTGAGATATCTATTTTTTCTTTGATTGATAGTAATTCTTTGAAACCCCAGCTACCTGGTCGTCATTGCAAAATCTCCTTATGTATCCTGGCTCTCCATTATCTCTTTGAAGTCATTTCTCTGAAAGAATGCATCCCAAGCTCAAGTCCCCAGTTTTGTCCACCAAATAAAACACGATTTTCAACTTTAAGGTTGTTAACTCTTTTCAGTTGACAGGGGTTGGCAATCCTGTGGGAGAAATCTGCCTTCTGTAAGGAAAAATAAATAAATAAATGAGTCACTGGTACACAACCACAACCTTACACCTCGTCTCTTGCAGCTTGGGTGCTGCAGTGGCCAAAGTGAGTAATTGTGAACGGAACCTCATAGCCCTTAAAGCCTGAAATATTTGCCTTCTGGACCTTTACAGAAAAAGCTTTCTAAACCCTGAACTAGATCAGTCAGCTTTCTAAAAGCCAGATGCTGGACAATATGGAAGTTCCAGTTTCTTTTATCTTGAAAGACTGCTTAAGGAATCATGATAGAGGACAAGTGGGTCAGGAATCAAGTTTCTTTCTTTCTCTATTTCTTTCATTTTCTTGTGACCACAAGGCCCTGCTATAAGGGAGACATTGGCAAGAAATTTTATTTTTAACTGTATATATTTTAATTATTTACTGTTGACAGGGAAATATATTTGCATAGTTCAAAATTAAAAGATAGAAAGGTTTTCCACTAAAATTCTCTTCCATGACTATGTAACTCCTCTCACAACGCCCCTCCCCAGATGCAGTCAGCACTGTTCCCAGAGCTACTTTATGCTTGCCCTTTTCTTTTTTTATAATGTACCTTTAGAATGTTTCTAAAATATTTATTTAAAAAAAGATGAATGAGATATTTTCATTCATATGACATTTTGCCAATGCTGTATAACCATAGGATAAACTCTGGAATTGGAATTGATGAGACAAAGGACATATGTATTTATCATTTAAAAATATTATCAAATTACCTTCAAAACGTTTTCCACATGCTGTCATCCACAATGTAGGAAAGTGGATATTTCTCCAGACTCTTACAAACAAGCATCTCACCAAGATGGCCAGTCAATGCCAAGAAGGAAAATAAAAAGCTAGCAGAGATCTCTTTGTTCTTGCTTTTCCATGAGGACACAGTGCTCCCCATCCGGTAGGTATTCACCTATAATGAGAAAACAAAGGGAATAAAATATAAAGGATAGAGAATTGACATACATGGACAGAATCATTTAAAATATCCAATTTAGGAGGTAGTTGAAATTAGAATGGACAGAATATTTGAACTAAAAGAAATTATGAACTAAATACAGATAATGCTGAAAAACTATGCCTTGAAAAGTTTAAATATGCCCTGAAATACATCAAGGTTATTTGTAATAAATAAATGGACACCTTAAGGATGCAAGACAAACACTTTTCTTTTTTTTTTTTTTTTCTCTTGAATGCCCAAACTTAAGTATCATTACCTTGGCAATCCTGATGCCATCAGTCAGAGTCTGGACAGGACAATAGAGGCCTCTCTTTGTGCAACAGGAACCAAGGTTTTTTTTTTTGTTGTTGTTGTTGTTTGTTTGTTTGTTTTAAAGAACAATTTGTAGTTTATTTTTATTTTTTATAATGATTTTTATTGGAATATAACTGTTTTATAATGTGTTAGTTTCTTCTGCAGAACAATGGACTTTCTTTTCATTTAGGGCTTCCTTGTCAGCTCAGCTGATAAGTAATCCACCTTCAATGCAGAAGACTCCGGTTTGATTCCTAGGTCAGGAAGATCCCCTGGAGAAAAGATAGGCTACCCACTCCAGTATTCCTGGACTTTCCTGGTGGCCCAGATGGTAAAGAATTCACCTGCAATGGAGGAGACATGGGTTCGATCCCTGGGTTGGGCAGATCCCCTGGAGAAGGGAAAGGCTATCCACTCCAGTATTCTAGCCTAGAGAATATATTTAGGTCAACACAGAGCATTGCGTAGAGTTCCCTGTGCTATACAGTAGGTTTTTATTAGCTATCTTAAAAAAGAGACTCAAAGACGTATATAACCACAGAGTTAACAAGTCAGGTATCTCTCCATAGTTGACCTGCAAACAACACAACTCCCAGGAAACTCTAGACAGCTCACCTCTTCTGGAGTATCCAATGGTAGTCCACCTGCACAGTGGGATTCAGAAATTTCAGGCTTCAGCTTTTTCTCAGCATTGCATGTTAGAATCACACAGTGGAGCTGATTTTTTTCTTTTTGACACAGTATCATGAATATTTCTCATAAGTTTAATATTTTTTAAGCACACAATTTCCATTAGCTTTCTCATCTAATGAAATCTTTGGGGGCATGTGATAGTTTCTGTTTTTTAATAGTTATAAATGATATTGTAATGGATATTCTTATATGTTCATATTTCCTAACCACTGATTAAATATCCTTAGATATTTCTGAAAGGATATTAAAAGATAAAGGGAAAATATATTTTTAAGAAGAAAATCCATAGAAGTGGATCAGTATAATTCCCTAATTATATCTAAAAATTGCCATTTTAGAAACACTATATAGTTTAGTTAAAATAATCCAAAATATATACACATAAACAAACAAGAATCTCTGCTAACTTGATACACAAATGATGACATCATAAAATGAAGTTGCTCAGTCATGTCTGACTATTTGCAATCCAATGGACTGTAAGCTCCTCTGTCCACGGGATTTTCCAGGCAAGAGTACTGGAGTGGGTTGCCATTTCCTTCCCCAGGTATAATGACGTCATACTTTGATTTAAATCTTTAATTTATTGATGAGTTTGGACAATTTCTTGTTCTTATTGCTTACATTGCTATAACATATTAAAAGCGCTGTCAGTGGATAACTAATGATAATAGGGATTCTTTTATGTTCATTTCTGGCTTTAATGGATTGTTTTCTTACACCATGATTCTCAAAATTCACTTTTTTTTTTAAAGAAGTTTTTATTAGAGTCTAGTTGCTTTACAATATTGTGTTAGATTTTGCTGCACAGCAAAGTGAATCAGCCACATGTGTACTTATTTCCCTTCTTGTTTGGACTCCCTTCCCATCTCGCTGACCACAGATCATTGAGTAGCGTTTCCTGTGCTGTGCAATAGGTTCTCACTAGTCATCCGTTTTATACATGGTCGTATACGCATGTCGATCCCAATCTTTCAGTTCGTCCCATCCCACTGTCCTCTTTGATGTCTGTACATTTGTTCCCTATGTCTGTGTCTCTATTTATGCTTTGCGAATATGTTCACCTGTATCGCTTTTCTGGATATACTCATTCTATCAAAAAATACTAGTAACAGGGCGACAGTGTCATTTCAATATTAATGATGGCAGGTTGTGACAGAGATCCCTAATGTGCAGGTGGGTCTGCAGTGAGAACAGGAAAAAGTATGTGCCCTGACTGGGCCCCAGCAAGAAGGGAAGGACTGTCTGGAAAGCATCCCCAGAAGGTTCCACATCCCAGATCCCTAGTTTTATGGGTAACTGCAGGTGAGCCTCGGGTTTCTCAGGTGGTTCTGTGGTAAAGAAGCCCACCTATCAGGGCAGAAGCCACAGGAGATGAGAGTTTGATCCCTGGGTTGGCAAGATCCCTGGAGAAGGAAAAGGCATCCAACTCCAATATTCTTGTCTGGGAAATTCCATGGACAGAGGAGCCTGGCAGGCTACAGACCATGGGGTCAAAAAAGTCGGCTATAAGTTAGTAACTGAGCATGCATTCATGAAGGTAAGCCTAGGGTGGATCTTATCTTGGACTATGAGCCCTAGTCCTCACTCCTCAAAACAAAAGTGAGGGAAGCAATGCATTACATATGTCTCCACCTTCTTTTTGAGGCATAATAATTTTGTACACTTGCATATTCACTTAGTTGTATTTGAAATATTGTCATGCAGCTTGCTATGATTTCTTTAAGGAGGGATGAGGTTTTCAAGCACTTTGTTCAATGTCTTTGTTCAAATTTGGACAAGCTGAAGCTATTTCTAACATAATCAGTGCAGGGTTAAGCAATTAGCAAGACATCATTCTGTGTATTTCAATTAGAGCTGTGAAATTCCTTGATTTCTGAATTGTGTTTATTAAATTGTGATATCCTTAGCTCTGTAAGGAAGCTTGAAATAAACTAAGAAAGATTGCTAGATGACTGTAGTGGGAAGTCATGCATTGTTAACAGCACACATCTTCAGGTTGCTCTTCATTACCTTTGAGCTATTTTATAATTTTTTTAAGTTTCAGGTAACTTACAGTAATGCAAAATACTCTTGCCTATGGACTCATGAATCACTTGTATCCTTTGGACACCCTGTTAACTCCCCCATCCAGGGTGTTGGCCTCCTCCAGACATTCTGCTCCTCAGGGGAGGACGCAGTCTTTAGTTCACATATAAAGATGCATCCTTTATTTTCCCCACTTTGTCCATCTTCCTTCTCCATGTCTCATTCAGACTTCTCCTTTGAATCTACTGTGAAACTTGCACGGTTCCCTCAACTAGAGTTAAAATTCCAAAAGTGTGTTTTATATAATATACAATACATATTAGTTATATTTCATCACTTTTTAAAACTTTCTTTTAGCCCTCCATTTTATTATTATTGTTTTTCTGATTTTATCTTTCAGTTGTGAATGGTCATATTTTGGGGGTAGATTTAAATTTGTTTTGGGGAGAAGGGACTGTTATTAACATTATCTAAAAAATTTGTTTTCATTCAGGCAAAAACAGAGGACTGATTATGAAATAATGCAAGTTATCCCATAACGAAGAGGTGTGCAGGGATCCCCACCCCAGCTTGTGGTCTCCTGCAGTGAGCCTTTCATCTGTATTTGCTTCTGATTGAAACGAGCTAGACACTTCCTCAAGGATCCCTAAATCCATGGGATCCCTGAATCCATGATCCCTGAATAATGGTTAAAGGCTTACCATTTTCTACATTTTTCTATTGTTAGGCTTCAACCAGGGTCATTTCAAATTATTTGCAAAGTCAATTAATCTAATGGAGGCACAGAATATGAGCATTTTGAGAGATCCAAGGAAACCTAAACAACAGTGATAATATAGATACTCTTACAGAGAAGCGTATTTAGACAGAGATCTATCTATTTGAGTAGGAATTATTTGGAAACCTTTTGTTCAAGAGGGACAGATGTGTCTGGGATCACCCAGACAGGAGATAGCATGCTATGTGTGAATGGGACAAGACTCACACTGGAGGATGTGTGATGTAAGAGCTAGTTAAGGGAATGGTGGGGTTTAAATCTGGTACCCAAGAGCTGGCTCTTCATTATGTAAAAAAGCTAAAACAACTATAGAAACATAGCTTGTTGTAGCGATTTGGCAAAATTATAGAAGGGACAAGATCAGGACCTAAAAACCAGAGAGGAGAATTTGTAGAAGTATAGACATACAAATGGGAAAGATCCTTGAGTGAAAATACAATTAGATTGGATTCCCAGGTGGACCAGTGGTAAAGAATCTGCCTGCTAAGCAGGACAGGTAGATTCGATCCCTGGGTTGGGAAGATTCCCTGGAGAAGAAAATGGCCACCTACTCCAGTATTCTTGCCTGTGAAACCCCGTGGACAGTGGAACCTGGAGGGCTAGAATCCATGGTGTCATAGAGTCAGGCACGGCTTAGCGGCAATAACAGCAAATAGCAAAGAGTAGCATTTAAGATGAAAACTGTATTTAGTCAATTTTATGCCATGACAGAGTATGACTGATTTAGACTGAATGTCAAGGCAGGGAAAAAAAAAGAAAGAAAGAAACAGATATAGATGCCACCTTATTTCCTTCAGGCCAGTGTACTATGGGGCACCTCATCCCACACTAAGGAGCCACACAGATTCCCCAGCATCCTCCTACCTAGGACAGAGCCAAAGGCTGTGATTTTATCTCTGGGACAACTGAGAAACATATCTTTACTATAAAGGTAAATGATGCTGTTCTCTGAAACCCATATTCTCTTTTCAAACATAGTAAAAATTCAAGATTTATTCAAATCCTTTGTGTGCATACAATATAAATGTGTTTAAAAAATCCTAGCCCAATGCCTTTATAATAGTCTTACTGTTTTTAACTGAAGTTTGAGAACATGATTTCCTTTTATCTTTACTTTCATACTAACTGATGGAGCAACATTTAGACACATCCCAATCTGGAAACTAGATTTCCATGTCCCTGAATCGAAAAGCAAGGCTATTTTGGAGATTACTCCTGTTTTTTCTGCTTGTGAACACATCTATTGAAAGAAATTGGAAATATATATTTCTTTGAAGATTCAATTGTTCTTATATGCATCCCCAAATAGTTATTCAGCACATACACTGTGCTAGATAACACATTATAAATAAATTAATCAAAATAAATATGCATCTCATGGAGCTTATGATCTTCATGGGGGAAAATAATAAAGAAGAGTTACACAAATTCCAAAGAAAATTACAAGGTGCAGTGAAAGTCAGCAGGCATTTGAAGTGGGAGGGGTGTAATGACAACAGTAATTTAATACAATTTCTACATTATGTAACAAATTTCTGGGAATAGAGACAAGTAGGGTAAAAGCTCTATTTCTAACACAAGCTAATTCCTACAAACTGATTGCTATATTTGAAAAACAGGCATGCAAGAGCAACAGTGAAAAATCAGCTCATTACCAAAACATTTTGTAAACATTTCCAGAGGGTAATAATGCTTAATAAAGATACAGATGTCTTTTGTTTTGAGTTTCATCTGAGCATTATTTAAAATTGTGTGCAGCCACAGAGGAAAGAGGTCGGATATTTAATTCTCCCAGGCAATGTCAGATTGAGGTTTTTTGAAATGTCAGCATAACCTGCCAATTCATAGCTTTGTGCAACCCTATTAATAACACGGCTGTTATCTTCTTGATGGATTCTCTTCTTTAGGAAATTTTCAGCTGTATGTGTGGAGGCAGTTGGGAGCTTCACAAGTGCTAGATCTCATGGACTGGGAGCCTTTTCCCTTCTGACTTTTCCTTAGGGAGCTAACGTGGTGAGTCTTAGAGAGAAAGCAAATAGCTGTAACGGTGCCAAACATAGCAGCTGCCCCCTGGCTCCCAAAGTTCCCTAGGTGAGCAGCAGAGCTGGGGCTTTAGTATCCTGGCTGCTTGGAAGCATTTCATGTGCAATGTACACAGCCATCTCTGAAATATTACAGGTCATTTCTATCCACATACTGCATTTTACGTCTGGCTTAGGTAAACATCTTATCCTTCATTTTATGTTTACTGACTACAGCCACTGGAGCATGGCTTACAATTGCCTTCAAAATGTATTGGTGGCGTTTCTTTTTTTTATTAAAAAAACTTGTATTGGCAGACAATAATTAAATCTACATGTTTCTGTGTTTGCTCAGAAAACATGTCTAAATTCTTCTTAAATTACAAGGAGACATGTTTTCTAATAGCAAAAAATTAAAGTTTAGATGATTCTTTTTAACATAAAGGGAGAATATAAGGAAAACATTGCAGTGTCCTTTGTACAAAATTTACTCTTTTCAATCAATATGAAAGTAATATACACCCACGAGCATTGGGGTTTTGTAATGAATAAGTTGGATGTAATGAAACAAATAGATTAGGAATGATTTAAAAAAGAAACACACAGATATTTAGTTTAGAAGGAGCACGATACACATATATCCTTTGTTATAAAATGTCTGACTCATTTCAGTTTTAAGATTCCATCTCCTCACTAACTGTTGGTTGTATTATCTCAGTTTAGTTCTGAAAAAAAACTTTCCTTTTTAATTTAACAAGTATTTATTAACCATATTATGTTTCAGGTTTTATGCTAAATATTCTGGATAGTGAAGTTGATAAGAGAAATGCAAAACTTCTGTAATGTCATTTGTGATCCAGAGGGAAATCAGAATCAAAGAAGCAGTTTACCTGATAAAGTAACATCATATGTCTCTAAATGGAAGGAACTCATTCATAGTAAGGGATGCTATTTCTGTGTGGAAGGATGCTGGAAGGCTTCTCACCAAAAGTTTTCTAATTTGTGTCCAGTCATGGATATACAAATGGATAAAGAAAATTAGTGTCTACTGTAAGTTGTCTCTCCTCTCAGGAGCATATATGTAGTAAAATGCTGTACAAAAAATAGGACATGGTAAGCCCGGATTACTCATTGCCTTTGATTTTAATATTACTTTTTCATTTTATATTGATGTAGTTTACTTGTTGATAATGGCTATGCTTGAAACTTGACTTGTAAAATTATTGAAAACGTATCAGTTATCTCATGTGAGCTTGTGTGAACAAGTTCCACCACACCATTGGTTTACCCTATGTAAAATCTAATAATTCATCTAATTTACAAATAGGAAACTGGTTATAAGAGGGGGTAAAGAGTCTAGACCCATATGATCTCAGGAACTTCCCTGACATAAGCATGTCACTCACATGAAGTGTGGGTGGGGAAGAACATATATATGTGAGACCAGGAGGACTCCAACCTAAATGAAGGACCAGGCTGCATGCTGCTATGAATCATGAAGGAGACAAGTCCCACAAATCCAAACTAGGCTTCTGATCATGCCTCTCCAAAACTTTGGGCAATTTGTTCAACTTCTGATTGTGTTTGCTCATCTATTAAATGGACATATTATAGTGCAACCTAAAGGGTCTTTTTAAAGTTTTGATAAGTTATGTATGTAAAATTTTAAAATATTGCCTGGAATACTACATGATAGCTACTACCAGGAAATCTTCAGACTTTATCCAAGTTGTTTTTATCTCTCTATTCAGTTCTTGATTCTTAATTTTCACCTATTAGTTTTGCAGAAAATGAAGTTTGAATATACAGTTATTTTGTATAGTCCATGGAAACCTAGAAGTTAACTGAACAAAGAAAATGGGATTTCAGAAAAAAATCTCTCTGAAGATAGAAAAATGTTGTAAATAATCTTTTTGTCTGAAGATGAGCAAATAGTATGGTACAGGAATGAATTTAGATGAAATGATGGAAAATCACATCATTGAAACATTTGAATTTGGAAGTGTTGTTCAAACTCTCTGAACCTCTGTTTCCTCACTTGTATAAAGTGAGTTATAAACAAGCACTTAATTTTATTTGCAAATATGTCATTATCTACCTCTAAAGAATGGGACTTTTCTAAAAAGAAAAATAACCAAGATATCATTAATTATGTTTAATGATTTCTCAGTCATAATGGATATTTCATAGGATTGTTTGAGCGATCAGAGGTATTGTATGCAAAATCGCCCTGCATTATTGGCCTCTAAGAACCTTTATTAATTGCTATTTTTTAGGTACAAATATAAAAGGAAGCATAAAATGTTTATAAGGAAAAGCTTTATAAGGAAGGTTCCTTATAAAAGGAAGTATATAAGATATAAAAACAAATAAGTGAGCTTATACCTACCTTGTTTAGGTGAAATTATAGTTAACAAGAGTAGCATTCCTGAAAATTTCTTTTGTGTCATAATCTATTATTTTTCTCTAGATATATCATTGAATTACTACTGGAATTTTAGTCAAATAAGTTGTAAAAAGTACCAAAGGAATTTCCAAAGTCATAAAACTGTTGCACTTGTTGCATTCTCTTTAATTTGATTTACTCTCCCCAGAAAATGTTGTCACAACCAAGTACAGAGGATTACTCATCCATATTTTCATAAGGAATTAAGACAGCCGAAGAGTACATCTCTGAGTTCTTTTATTTGCAACATAAAGAGATTGTATAGTTTGTTTCATTACCTATTATAAGAAATTCATTGATTTTTCTTTCCATCAACAAGATTAAGCTTCTCTCCACAAAAAAAATGCATGGAATTTCTAATGCTTTGAGTGTCTTCTAAATTTGATTTTCTATGTCCCTTTTGAACTCTTGGCAATGGTGTTCAACACTCTGATAATTAAACTTGACAAAATTTATCAAGTCCAGGAGAAAGCATTTGCATATTGAAATAATCCCATTATTATTGTGATAATTAGTTCAATTGTTTCATGATAAAATTAATGTTGCAAATGGAATATGTACTGTGGTCCTGACTGTTGATTAAGACTGATGCCGATCCTGGCATAAGGAACAGAAATGTCTGCATTATTTGCATTCATCATTGTAGCTCACTTTAACTTCTTTGATGTCTAAAATTAGAGCTTATTGATTGTGACCAATAAGGGCTCAACACTTGTTAGTCTCACAGGTTTGTTCTATAGATTCAGACTCAAAGCCACAGATATCACACATAGCATATCAGATGAACAGAGATGATACAAATCTGTTCTTTGTTGCTGTTTGATCTTCTGTAGCTTTAGAAGTGGAGCATGAGTGAGAGCTCCAGATCCACTTAAATTGTTCAGGGTGCTTTCAGTCTTCTCTGGTGGCTCAGATGGAAAAGAATCTGCCTGTAGTGCAGAAGACCCAGGTTTGATCTCTGGATCTGGAAGATCCTCTGGAGAAGTGAATGGCAAGCCACTCCAATATTCTTGCTTGTAGAATTCCATGGACAGAGGAGTCTGGTGGACTAGAGTCCATGGGTTTGCAAAGAGTTGGACCTGACTGAGAAACTAACACTTCACTTCACTTCACTTCAGGCTGCATAAGACAGTGAAGTAGATCAAACAATTGTAAACAATTACAGTTAAGTAGATCAAAGCCAATTTTCAAACTGGCTTCTCAAAACTTGGATCAGTGGAATGTATTTTGGAATATATTTTTGTAATGCTTATTATCTCTCAAATATGATTATTTCCAAAAAATTACTACTTCCATTTATATCTAAAGATGTCTATTCTGCTTTGCAATCTAGTTTTCATGGAGTTGTAGTTAATTCAGTGTCAGATTCATTCATTTATTCAAAAAACTAGGCCAACTATCCACTTGCTCTTTATTTTTCCTTTATAGTGGTGTACATTTGAATTCATTTGAACATTAATTAATGATGCATTATCTTTTTATTAATGTTAGATGGCCATTACCATCAGTATGTGCTGCCATCTTCAAATAACTGTGACTCAAAAAAAATGACAACTATTGCATTCAACAGCTGTTATTTGCAGCTCAACTCAACCCTTTGGAAAATAACATAAAGAAGAAGGAGAAGAAGAAGAAGAAAAGCAAAAGCAGATTTCACCCATATGAGACACTAACATCCAGCCTAATCACATACATTTTTCCTTCAAGAGTGAAGCAGTTCCTGAAATTTTGGATGAATGTGGAGCAGCCATGTGAATGGCTTGTTTCATTCATACAGCAAGACCTATGTGGTTGTCTTTTTTTCAGCTTCTCTCAGACCTTCTGTGTAACAACATAATCTGATTTGTGACATCACGAGGAGGCTCTCCAGTCCCAAACTGTCGTCACTGCCTAGCATCCACAGATATATCTTTGTAACTTATGTGTTCTGCCCGTAGTCCGAGTCCCTGGTTGGGAAAGAAGACTCCTTGAAACAATGCAACTTTCAATAGGGGAATTTATTACTGACTCGAGCCAGGGCCTTCCGCCCTCACCAAGGGTGTGAGGATGAAAGACCCCGAGCCCCAGTTCTCTCGGGTATTTATTAGGTCAAAAAAAGCAGCAGGTAGTTGGCGCAAGCGGATTGGTTACACAGTAGGTAGTTGGCACAAGCGGATTGGTTACACAGTTGCAAGGTAATTTTTGTTGGCCCAACGTGGGGCTTTCAGCTTTCCCCTGATAGGTTCCCTTTTTTTCTTGCTAGGCATATGTTGATTGGCTGGCTCCAGGTAGCCTGATAATTATGTTACCTCGGGAAACCAGGCCTACACCTAATATAGGCTGCCTGCCATGGCATTAGCCGTGACAGTCTCACATTATGAAGTTGCCATGCACAAAAACTGAACAAGATGAACCTTGGACACATAAGCAGGAAATGAATGAAAGTGGAAAACAAACAAACAAACAAACAAACAATATAAAACCTCTCTCTTGAGGGTTTGGTTTCAATACATAAGCATTCCTATAATGTTTGTTTAGGCTGGGTGTTTGCATGAATTTGTCCAATATTTACGTGTCAGGCCCCATGGAAAAGATAGAGGGAGAAACAGTAAATATTTATCTTATATTTCTGATAGAAAAAAAACAAATACTAAAATAAGAAATAAAATTGCTATTTGATTTCTAGTAAGAAAGATGGTTGATGTTATTTCTATTTGTATTACTGTGCAAACCATCTGAATTTTGGTATATATTTTAAAACAGTTATTGTAAACAGTGCTGCGATGAACATTGGGGTGCATGTGTCTCTTTCAGATCTGGTTTCCTCAGTGTGTATGCCCAGGAGTGGGACTGCTGTGTCATTTGGCAGTCCTATTGCCAGTTTTTTAAGGGATCTCCACACTCTTCTCCATAGTGGCTGTACTAGTTTGCATTCCCACCAACAGTGTAAGAGGATTCCCTTTTCTTCACACCCTCTCCAGCATTTATTGCTTGTAGACTTTTGGATAGCAGCCATCCTGACTGGCGTGTAATGGTACCTCACTGAGGTTTTGATTTGCATTTCTCTGATAATGAGTGATGTTGAGCATCTTTTCATGTGTTTGTTAGCCATCTGTATGTTTTCTTTGGAGAAATGTCTGTTTAGTTCTTTGGCCCATTTTTTGATTGGGTCATTTCTTTTTCTGGAATTGAGTTGCAGGAGTTACTTGTATGTTTTTGAAATTAATCCTTCCTCTGTTGCTTCATTTGCTATTATTTTCTCCCATTCTGAAGGCTGTCTTTTCACCTTGCTTATAATTTCCTTTGTTGTGCAAAAGTTTTTAAGTTTAATTAGGTCCCATTTGTTTATTTTTGCTTTTATTTCCAATATTCTGGGAGGTTTGTCATAGAGGATCTTGCTGTGATTTATGTTGAAGAGTGTTTTGCCTGTATTCGCCTCTAAGAGTTTTATAGTTTCTGGTCTTACATTTAGATCTTTAATCCATTTTGAGTTTATTTTTGTGTATGGTGTTAGAAAATGTTCTAGTTTCATTCTTTTACAAGTGGTTACCAATTTTCCCTGCACTAATTGTTAAAGAGTTTGTCTTTTTTCCATTGTATATTCTTGCCTCCTCTGTTGAAGATAAGATTTCCACCTAGATGCCCATCAGCAGATGAATGGATAAGAAAGCTATGGCACATATACACAATGGAATATTACTCAGCCATTAAAAAGAATACATTTGAATCAGTTCTAATGAGATGGGTAAAACTGGAGTCCATTATACAGAGTGAAGTAAGCCAGAAAGATAAATACCAGTACAGTATCCTAACACATATATATATACGGAGTTTAGAAAGATGGTAATGATAATCCTATATGCAAGACAGAAAAAATACAGATTTATAGAACAGAATTTTGGACTCTATGGGAGAAAGTGAGTGTGGGATGAACTGAGAGAATAGCATCAAAACATGTATATTATCAAGTGTGAAACAGATCGTCAGTCCAGGTTGGATGCATGAGACAATTGCTCAGGGCTGGTGCACTGGGATGATCCAGAGGGAAGGGATGGGGAGGGAGGCAGGAGGGGGGTTCAGGATGGGGAACACATGTAAATCCATGACTGATTCATGCCAGTGTATGGCAAAAATCACTACAATATTGTAAAGTAATTAGCCTCTAACTAATAAAAATAAATGGAAAAAAAAAAAAGAAAAGAACAGTTCCAAGCACACAGGACATGTCCAATAAATGCTTATCAAATGAAAAAAATAGATAAATAAAACAGTATTGATTTATATTGATTGGCAAGCTTTCTTTGCCTTTATTGTTGCTTTATATATGAAGGAATTTATCTTCTATTCATGACTTTTATTCATGAAGTTAATTACTTTTTCAAATTAGAATCACATGGGAAGAAAAATTCAATAATTTCTCTGAAAGTCTGACCTTTGGAAGAAATTGTATGTATAGATATGGGATAGGGTGACCCCTTATGAAATACACATAGATTTTGTTCACCGTTCTCTTGCTTACTGGGTTATTGTACGATGGCTCAGCACTAGTGTCCTATAGGACATTTCCAAAGAAATATTTATAATTTAGTTTCAGCTCCAACATCTATTATCTGCTTTTAAAAGTGCTATTATTAGTTCCATCTTGGTAATGCTTGGTGGTGACAATTGATCAGTTATGTGCTCAACTCTGGGGACCTCAGAACATTGCAGCACACATCATTTAATCTAATCATTGCCCTGGCATTAGTTCTTGGAGTTTATTTCCAATTTATTGATTAAACGTTTGCCACCAAAAATTATAAATTTTTGAGTAAAAATATAAAGATAAGCTTCTGATCTAAGATATGTAGGTCAAAGATTATAAATAAGTATACTACTTGTATTATGTTTTTCTTTTTCTGGAAATTATAAAATAATTGATATTCTTTTTTGAATATAAACTCCCCCTGAAAATATAATTAATCAAACTAGTTATCAGTAACAATATGTATTAAATATTTGTAGCTGGAAATTATATAATAGTGTGAGAATTCTTGCATTGTTTTGGGGGTCAAGAAAATTAAGAAAACAAAACGTCATGACGTTTTCAATTTTCTTTTTATGCTGTATGTTGTTGTTCAGTTGCTCATTCATGTCCAACTCTGTGACCCCATGAATTGCAGCCTGTCAGGCGTCCCTGTCCTTCACTATCTCCAGGAGTTTGCTCAAACTCATGTTCATTGAGTCGATAATGCCATCAAATGATCTCATTCTCTGTCACCACCTTCTCCTCCTGCCTTCAGTCTTTCCCAGTACTGGGGTCTTTTCCAATGAGTCAGCTGTTTGCATCAGGTGGCCAAAGTATTGGAGCTTCAGCTTCAGCATCAGTCCTTCCAATGTTTATTCAGGGTTGATTTCTTTAGGATTGACTGATTTGATCTTGCTGTCCAAGGGACTCTCAAGAGTTTTATGCTGTATAGATAAGACAATAGTTATATTAAATAGCTGTTTAAATTTAATATAATTTTGCAAAAATTCTATAAAATTTTTGGTCAATACTTGATATTACTATGTAGAATTTTAGCTTTTATTGAGGAAATATTTTCCCCCAAAGATTGAAAGCAAAGATAATCATGTAGGTAATATTTTTTTTTATAATTTGTAAATTCTAGTTAGACATGAATTCTGTATAATCTCTGCCAAATAGATAAGCTGTTGTTTGGGGAGTTTTTCTGCAGTCATAATCATGTGTGTTACTAGACAGTTCTATGATTGCATTCTTGGTAAAGTATTTGGTTCTTACTGTCAAAGTTGTCTTTCTTCTGGTTTCCCAGTCAGCCACTATAGCAGGGTCAATAATGACCACCTGAAGATGTTAGGTTATAACCCCTCCAACCTGTAAATGTTAGGTGGATAAGAGCTAGAATCTTTCAGATGAAATTAAGCTATAGATTTTGAGATGGAGAGGCTACTTTATATTACCTAGGTGGGCTTTAAATCCAATCACAGAGTTCTTATAGGAGAGACGAAAGGAGATTTGACACATAAAGAGGGGAAGGCAGTGTATCCACTGAGGCAGCGATTGCCGAGAAAATCTATGACTGCCGTGGGCAGCTGAATTTTTCTTCAGAGCCTCCACAGGGAGTGTGGACTTGTAAGACCTTTACTCTACACAGTGAAACTGGGCTTAAACTTCTGACCTCCGGAACTATAAGACAATGCATTTTTGTTGTTCTGTATTCTAAGTCACTCAGTCTGAGGTAATTCGTTACAGCAGCCTCAGGAATTTAACACCATTGCATGTGGAGCATAATTGTGAATGAACAAAACCAATGAGAGTGAAAGTGAAAGCCACTCAGGGGTGTCTGACTCTTTGCAACCTGGTAATTATGCTTTCTAATAAAGTGGCACTGGATATTGAAAGACCTAAATAAAATTAATATTCATCACTCATAAGATCTTATTTAAATATAATATATATATATGCTTTGAAGATAACATGCGATCTAAAATTTTAAAATGTAAACCAGTTTTTTATAAGATACGTGTGTGTATATGTGCTCAGTCACTCAGTCACGTCTGACTCTTTGCAACCCCAAGTACTGTAGTCACGAGGCTTCTCTATTAAAATCTCCAGGCACAAATACTGGAGTGGGTTGCCATTTCCTTCTCCAGGTATCTTCCTAACCCAGGGATCGAACTTGCATCTCTTATGTCTCCTTCATTGACAGGCAGATTCTTTACCACTGGCCCCACATGAGAACCCCAATAATATGCATAAAATCCATGAAAAATGTAAAACAATGTGCAGTTGAAAATGAAATGTTCCCATCCATGTTCCTGCCCTCCATTCTAAGCACTCAGACTGTCATTCCAGATCGTGACAGTCAGCTGTCATGTTTGTTTCTTTGTATTCTAGAAGTGTAAGTACACACACTTCTATCTACATACCAGAGAGATAGTTATCTTCTTCTTTGAGTAATCATATCAGAATTTACTATCCTTTTCCTACTTATGTTACTACAGATTATTGAACAGAGTTCCCTGTGCTGTAGAGTAAGTCTTTATTGGTTATCATATAACCCAAATGGGAAAATAATTTGGAAAAGAATAGATGCATGCATATGTACAGCTGAATCACATCTCGGTAACGTAGCAATATAGCATTGCTAATCAATGATACTCCAATATAAACAAAAAACTGAAAAAAAGAATTTACCATCCTTAATTAAAATGTATTATATATTGGTTTTATCTATTAATAACATCTTATTCCTGAGCCCATATTTTTAGGTTGATATTCTCGTTTAGACTGGCCTCTTGTAACTGAACTACTTTTTTCTCAAGCAACATTAGGTCTCCAGAGAAAATTCAAACAAAAAACAAGCGAAAACAAACACTCTCTCTTGGTCTCTCTTACTTATTACCTTTCTCCATGTCTCTCCTAAAACTGCACCTGGCTATAAGGAAATCAGTATGTGTTTCTTGTGATTTATTGTAAAGAAAATGACTTCATTCCTGATGTCCATTGGGTCACTGAATGTTCTGTTTGGCTTTGGCGGTGTGTGTGTGTGGGGGGGGGGTGTCAAAAAACAGTTCTGATGTCAAGCTAAACAAAGCTCAGAGAAAGACATTGACAGAAGTGCTCTGCAAACAGCAAGAGTGACCAGGTAGCCTCTACTATCTTCTTCTCTATCCCCTCTCTCTGAGCAATTGTTGTTGCTTCACCAATGACAACTTTTATCCCTACTTTAATCCTTCCATCTCCTAGATAAAAACTAAGATTCTCAGTCACAACACTGTCCTGCATTTTGATAGTACAAAATCCAGTACTAACTCTGATTCCTTGTCCCCTTCTTTAAATCATCTAACTCAAGCTTTAACCATATAAAAAGGACCTCCTGACTCTCCCTGAGTCTCTCCTATATTCTCTCTTGCTACAATAAGCTAAAAAGGAAAACAAAAATGAACTAACTTTTTTTTTTTTTTTTGCCTATGTGTGTGTTACTGGTAGGCTTTGGTAGATTTTGTTGGCCACAAAGTTGCAGCGTGAAGCTAGTAAAATTTTCATCTATTATCTTGGGTCAGGTAACACATAGCCTCCTTGTCCTCCCACTCCCAAATCTGCACCACACGTCTTATAGCTGTTAAGGTAATATTTGTTGTTGTCTTTATTTTCCTTTCCTATCTTTGTTTCTTCATTATGTTAAATAACAATCTTAACTCTCCGAGGCAGATGATGGATCGTACTCTACACAGTTAAGAGAACTCTGGAAGTGGCTATTACAAAATAGCACATCAATATACACTGTATATTGTTATATACAACAGGAAATATAAGGGATGTTAAATATAAGGATGTTAAAGACCTTTAGCAAGCTCTGCTGCAGAGCCTAACTTTCTAGCCTGCCTTCCTGCTGGATAATTCTATTCATAGTCTGTTTCAATGTATCTCTATTCTATACTGATTGTTTATTGCACTGACCCTATCCCACCAACTACACACTATCTGGGTGAACAGTTCAAGATAATTATTTTTCTATACATATAATCACACACTCACAAATGGAAATTGCTTTTGTCTGTTTTCCTACCTTACCATTTGTCTGAAATATTTTGTCAGCTTTGGTGAAATGATCTGGAAGCTTCCTGTGTGATTCCTAGAACAAAAGCATGCAGAAATAAGTGTACCATTAGGATCAGTGCACCCACATTTAACCTCTTCAGCATCTGGAGAGGGTGCTCCAGACTCTACGGGACCTCATGATTGGCAGGTGCTGGGAGATGCCAACAAAACTCAGGCTACAAGTCGTTAGAAATGTCTGATCATTCTCCACTGAGACAGACATTTTCTGACCATCACCCTATTTGTCTACGAAGGGACAACTTTGAATTCTATTTCAACAGAACCTAGGTCTCTGGGGTTATGAGAGGATGGGGGAACTGTGCTTCATCTCCTCCTCTTTGGTTGATCTTGCCTTGATCAGAGTCCCCTTACCTCCAACAAAGCCAGTCCTTAAATCTGTAATGCAATTCATGCCAAATCTGTAGTTCAATTCACATATATATTATATACACACATGCAGAGACACAAACACAGGTGAGATTGGGAAATGATTTAAAAAAATGTTAAAAGGTTAAGCATATTGTATTTACAATGCAGCATAAATGACAGTTTCTAAAATTATATTTGAGTTCTACAAGTGCTATCACTCTAAAGGGAGGTCATCCCTTGGTTATGAATTGTGTTTGACATGAAACACACTACAAATTTAAGAGTTGGCTTTATTGAAGGTAAGGGAACTCTTACCAGGCCAAGATCAACTAAGCAACTATCACTTTCATTATATATATACATATATAACTTGGTTTAATCATTAGATATGGAAACTAATCACTTTTCATACTCAAAGGAACTTAAATTTGAAGCATTGATCTATCTAGATCTCCAAGTAGAATTTGTCAAGATTATCTATTTTTCTTCTTTTATGGATGTTATTTTTTTGTTTATTTGTTTTTTAAAGTTTTTTCTGATTACTTAAAATGTATTTTTGAAACTAATTTTGAATATTAAAAATAGAACAGAAGAAATAAACAATGTAACAACTAGATACAGTTATTATTAACATCTCATAATAGTTTGTCCCAAGAATTTTCTTTTCTATATTTTGCATAGTGGGATAATATGTATTTAAGTTCATAAACTGGTTTTCAAATTTAAATTTAGTATGATTCTTTTTCATTGGTGAGAAAAACTCATATAGTTATTATTTTTCATTGGTTTTATATTATGCTATTTTATCTGAGTATCAAAATTTACTTGGTCATGCCTATAAAAAAATAGACATCTTCATGCTCCACACATTTTTACTATAAACAGTTGCATAAAATACATATTGCATGTATTTTTTTTATATTGTAGATACCCCTTAATATAAGTTTTTATTGATATTGTCAAAACAATTGTCTAAATTTTACAGATATATACTAACATTTTGTTTTCATAATAATTCTTAATCATTTGCTCCTTGCTTTTGGTGTGTTTCTGTATGCACATGGAGATGCACAAACACTCACACAAATGACACAGAAAAAAAAAATACTCAGTTTCTAAATGTTCACTAAGTTGACAAACCAAGATATAACTTGTTTTAATTGATATAACTTTCATTTGTATTGGATGGCTTCCTCGGTGGCTCAGCAGTAAAGAATCCCTCTGCAATGCAGGAGACATGACTTTGATCCCTGGGTCAGGAAGATCCCCTGGAGGAGGGCATGGCAACCAACTCCAGTATTTTTGCCTGGAAAATCCCATGGACAGAGGAGCCTGGTGGGCAACAATCCATAAGGTCACAAAGAGTTGGACAAGACTGAAGTGACTGAGTATGTAAACAAATATAAAGGTGTACTAAAGGAAGGAGATGAATATTGAAACTGAGGAAATCTAGAGAATCAGTTAGCAGTAAAACTTGGATTAAATATGAAGTTGTTAGCAATAATTAAACACTTCACAGGTGTGCTATGGGGTATAACTTGAATTAAGTCTGTAAAGTATTCATCACAAATGGTATATATTAAAATTTAATAAATTACAGGATCCTGTACCTCTCTTCTAAGACTTGGTTCAAAGGTGTCTTCTGAAACAAGACAGAATATATCCAGACATTTTTCTGTATACTTGTTATACAGATATCTGAAAGTAGATATCCCACCTTCCTTCTGTCTTCAAATCTTTTTTCATAAACTAAATTTCCTGGTAATTTCTTTAATCAACCTCCTATAAACATATCTGTGTCTAGTCTACTCATGTGTGCAGTACTTGGTACTTTTGCCAATTCACTCTAAACTTGATTATTTGTTTATAGGAATATTAACACACCTCAATCATTAAAGTTAGCTGGTCAAAGTTTAAAACCATTGCCATTTGCTTAGAAGCAGTGTTTAGATAAACTCATCTTCTCAGTTTTGATTTTTTTTTTTTCATGTTTAAGGGTTCTAAAAATAATGGCAATTGGTGAAAATGTGCCCTCCCCTCCCCATCAGTTCACATGATGAAGCTCTAGTCTATAGTTCCTCTTGATATTAGTGTACCATGTAACCAAAGATGTCCAAATAGCTTTGGCTTTGAGTAACAATGGAGGCTGGAGGAATTTTAAGGCACATGCTTGAAAGAGTCTAGTTATAATATCTGAAAGGACTATTGATAGAAATTGTTGTTTGTTGTTCAGTTGCTCAGTCATATCCGTCTCTTTGCGACCCCATGAACTGCAGCATACCAGGCTTCTCTGTCTTCATCGTCTCCCAGAGCTTGCTCAAACTCATGTCCATTGAGTTGGCAATGCCATCCAACCACCTTGTCCTCTGTCGCCTGCTTCTCCTCCTTCCTTCAATCTTTCCCAGCTTCAGAGTCTTTTCTAATGAGTTGGCTCTTCTCATCAGGTGGCTAAAGTATTGGAGCTTCAGCTTTAGCATCAGTCCTCCCAAGAATATTCAGGACTGAATTCCTTTAGGACAATTGGTTTGATTTCCACGCATTCCAAGAGACTCTCAATAGTCTTCTACACCACAGTTCAAAAGCATATGGACATTAAAAGCAATTCTGTTAAGTACTCAGAAAGAAAAAAAAAAAAATCTATAGCTGAAGAAAAAGACTCAGTCCTCTTAAGATGAAATAATCTTAAACAGAACACTCTGTGAGGCCTCAAAAATGGGGAACACATTACTGGACAATGGAAAAAGATTGATTCTTGTCATAAAGTGTTAACAAATATGATTGAAGTTGAATACTTGGTGGAGGTCTGGCTGGTTTTTTTTTTGAAAGTAGAACTTTGGAATAATGAAACAGGATATTTAGTTTAGACAGTTTCTAAGCAAACTGTCAAGTGACTTGCTGCCTTCTGACTGCTTACAGTAAAATATGAAAGGAGAGAAGTAAATAGAAGAGGATCAGGCCTGTAATCTTAAGAAGACTCACAGTTATTGTGACAGAGATATCCTAAGGGCATGAACCACATATAATATATGAACCATAGCATAATAAACTCCCTCCTCTTGAGTGAAGACAGAATTTGTGATTTGTCTGTGGCAAAGAGGATATGACAATGACAAAGAGATTTTATTAATGCAGTCAAGCCACTACCAGGTGAACTTGGGTTCATCACAAGAGAGAAAATACTGAGAAACCCTGGCCTAAATGGGTGAAAATCTAAACAATAAATTCCCCTGCTAACTTTTAAGAGATAAGTTGCCCTGTTGCCAGAGGGCCATTGGCTAGGAACTGAAGTGACTTCTAGGAGCTGGGAACATCCCTGGGTCAACAGGAAGCATAAAAGCAGGGACTTTCATACTATAAGCAGCACAAGGAGCTAAATTTTGTAAAGATAGGCTTAGGAGAAGTCCGCAGTCTCCCTGTGAGAGCATGGTCACATAACACTGGAAATTCAGCTTGCTAGACTCTGAGCAGAGAACATAGCTACTCCATGCCAGACCTGTAGAAACTATGAGGTCATGATGAGAGGACCCTGAATCTGCCACAATGTGTATTTTTTTGCACAGCAATACCAAGCTAACACAGCTATGAGAATTGTGGGAACAGCACAGAACTATTCTAATCAGGAGGAGAAAACATTTTCAAGATAGTTTAAAAAATGTATGTGATTCTGGAGCAGATTTTTTCTTAAAGACTATTATTTGGAAAACTAGCAAAACTTGAACGGTGTCAGAAGAATATATGGCATATCATTAGCAATTCATCAGAGAAGAGGCATTATGAGTGAGTTAGATTTAAGGATTTATAACAAGGATTAGAACATTTGCAATTGTGGGAGGTGTTACAGTATTTGTAGGTTTTGTTTTTTTTTTTTTAAATCTCTGCATCTAGATTTGTATTGAGAATATGTAAGTAATCTAAAAATTAACAATAAGCCAAAAATAACAATTTATAAGTAAGAAAAAACATTATTTAGTCACTAGATCATGTCTGACTCTTTGCAACCCCATGGGCTGTAGCCTGCCAGGCTCCTCTGTCCAGGGGGTTTCCAGGCAAGAGCACTGGAATTGTTTGCCACTCCTTTCTCTGAGTATCAAACCTGCTCTAATGCTCGGAGGGCAGACTCTTCACAGAGCCATCAAGGAGTCCCTAACTAAACATATACAAGACTTGCATGCCACAAAACATACATGAAAGAAATTATACAACTATATAGATGGTTTAAAGAGTCATGGTTCAAAATAAATCAACAAATTAATACAATTAATTCTCCCCAAATTAATCTACAATTAACACCTTTTTTAAAAAATCCCTACAAACTTTTATTTTTTTCCAGATATAGACATGCTTCTCTAATGGTATATGGACAAGTAAGGAATTAACTAACTAACTAATTTTGGAAAAATAAGAATAAATTGGGGTAAATCATTCAACCTGGTATTAAGACTTACCATAACTACAGTAATCAACACTGTATGGTACTGATGAATGGATAACCAAATAGATAAATGCATAGATCAACGAAACAGAAATCCAGAAATAAAACCATACAAATATGCCCAACTAATTCCTGACAAAGATACAAACGCAGGTCAGAGGAAGTGTAATTTGTCCAATAATTGGTGCAGGGGCAACTTAATATCCGTAGGGAAAAAAAAAATCATTTCTCATACAAAATAATGCATGGATCATGCATTGAAATATAAAATTTTAAACTATAAAACTTTTAAAATAATATAGAAGAAAATTTTAGAACCTAAGGTAAGAGATGAAAATTTCTTATACATAAGACCAACAGCATAATCACTAAAGGAAAAAATTGATAAAGCACAACTATCAAAATTAACTTTGCCCAAGGGAAAGAAAATACTGTTAATAGGATAAAAAGATAAGCTACAGACTAGAAGAAAATATTTTCAAACCATTTATCTGTCAAAAGATAAATCTTAGAATGCATAATATACTCTCCACATCCAACAATTAAAAAACAAATGATTCAGAAAATGGACAAACAATATAAACAGGCAACTCATTTGAGTCTATACAGATAACAAAGAGGTGAGTTGTTAATAGGGGAATCAAGATTAAAACTACAGTGAAATATCACTGCATTAGAATAGATTTAAAAATTGTGATAAGTACTGGCAAGTATGTGGAGAAACTGAATCTCTTATACTGTAAGTTTAATTCTATTCCTCTCATATTGTGAGACTTCATTTTCTGCATACTTTAGCCTATATATTTTAAGAATAAGTCCATTAAACTCACAGGGAGTGGCAAAAACCTATGATCCCATGAACCTTCCGCTCAATTTCGTCTCAATGACTGGCTTGAATGCTTCTCTCAAGCAACCACTTCGCTCACAAATTCTGAAATATTCACTACGCTCCATTTGTAAAGGGATACTGGCAAATAGGCTTCCCTGTCAGTGGTAAAGAATCCACCTGCAATGCAGGAACGACTGGAGACACCATAAAATGTTACATACAAAATCAAGCAGCCAACCTGAATTGCAATTCCAAAATGTACCTAAAGTGTCACTCCCTTTGTGATTCCTTTCTGACCCATTACCCAGATTAAGATTCCAAAGCACACTTTTATCTCAACTGCTAGCATATAATAAAAACCTTCAGATTTCCTCATCTTTCTTCCCTTTCTGGTTTTGAGTTTGGTGAAGGCTATCAACTGTCAGCACCGAGAACTCAGATTTCAACTACAGAAGAAATGAAAACCTGAACCAATAAATGAAGGAGTAAATGAGTGATGCTAATAATGCTTTCTATTACATTGGGCATAAACGTTAATGACTATTCCATTGTGTATATTCATCCATACATGTAGAATCTAGAAAAAATGGTACAGAACTTTTTGTAGGGCAAGAATAGAGACACGGATGTAGAGGACAGACATGTGGATGTGGAGGACGGAGGAAGGGGAATGCATGAATAGGGAGATTTGGATTGACATATGGATGTGTAAAACAGCTAGCTAGTGGGAATCTGCTGTACACACAGCTCAGGGCTCTGTGATGACCTAGAGACGTGCAGCAGGGGAATGGGAGGGAGATCCAGGAGGGAGAAGATATAGGTATGTACACGGCTGATTCACTTCGTCATATAGCAGAAACTGGCAAAATATTGTAAAGCAACTATACCACAATTAAAAAAAAAAAAAGTCACTAGCACCTTATTTTTCAGGTGTGCAATATACCAAACTAAGATGTTGGAAAAATATATCTGATGTCTGGCATGTTGGGAATAGTGGGATATACAGTGTTTAAATAATCCAGCCTCTTGTTTTTAAGAACTATCTAAAAAGTTGATTCCTTAAAGATTAGAAATAAGGTATTTAGTTAAAAATCTGTTTAATATCAGTTCAGTTCAGTTCAGACGCTCAGTCGTGTCCAACTCTTTGCGACCCCATGAATCGCAGCACGCCAGGCCTCCTTGTTCATCACCAACTGCCGGAGTTTACTCAAACTCATGCTCAACGGTGATGCTATCCAGCCATCTCATCCTCTGTCGCCCCCTTTTCCTCCTGCCCCCAATCCCTCCCAGCATCATAGTCTTTTCCAGTGAGTCAACTCTTCGCATGAGGTGGCCAATGTATTGGAGTTTCAGCTTCAACATCAGTTCTTCCAATGAACACCCAGGACTGATCTCCTGTAGGATGGACTGGTTGAATCTCCTAGCAGTCCAAGGGACTCTCAAGAGTCTTCTCCAACACCACAGTTCAAAAGCATCAATTTTTCAGTGTTCAGCTTTCTTTAGAGTCCAACTCACATCCATACATGGCCACTGGAAAAACTATAGCCTTGACCAGGCGGACATTTGTTGGCAAAGTAATGTCTCTGCTTTTTAATGTGCTATCTAGGATGGTCATAACTTTCCTTCCAAGGAGTAAACGTCTTTTAATTTCATGGCTGCAGTCACCATCTGCAGTGATTTTGGAACCCCAAAAATGAAGTCTGACACTGTTTCCACTGTCTCCCCATCTATTTCCCATGATGTGATGGGAACGGATGCCATGATCTTAGTTTTCTGAATGTTAAGCTTTAAGCCAACTTTTTCACTCTCCTCTTTCACTTTCATCAATAGGCTTTTTAGTTCTTCTTCACTCTCTGCCATAAGGATGGTGTCGTCTGCATATCTGAGGCTATTAATATTCCTCCCAGCAATCTTGATTCCAGCTTGTGCTTCTTCCAGACCAGCATTTCTCATGATATACTATGCATATAAGTTAAATAAGCAGGGTGACAATATACAGTCTTGATGTACTCCTTTTCCTATTTGGAACCAGTCTCTTGTTCCATGTCCAGTTCTAACTGTTGCTTCCTGACCTGCATAAAGGTTTCTCAAGAGGAAGGTCACGTAGTCTGGTATCCCCATCTCTTTCAGAATTTTCCAACAGTTTATTGTGACCCACACAGTCAAAGGCTTTGGCATACTCAATAAAGCAGAAATGGATGTTTTTCTGGAACTCTCTTGCTTTTTCGATGATCCAGTGTATATTGGCAATTTGATCTCTGGTTCCTCGGCCTTTTCTAAAAACAGCTTAAACATCTGGAAGTTCTCGGTTCACATATTGCTGAAGCCTGGCTTGGAGAATTTTGAGCATTACTTTACTAGCGTGTGAGATGAGTGCAATTGTGTGCTAGTTTGAGAATCCTTTGGCATTGCCTTTCTTTGGGATTGGAATGGAAACTGACCTTTTCCAGTCCTGTGGCCACTGCTGAGTTTTCAAAATTTGCTGGCATATTGAGTGCAGCACTTTAACAGCATCATCTTTCAGGATTTGAAATAGCTCAACTGGAATTCCATCACATCCACTAGCTTTGTTCATAGTGACGCTTTCTAAGGCCCACTTGACTTCACATTCCACGATGTCTGACTCTAGGTGAGTGATCACACCATTGTGATTATCTGGGTCATGAAGATTCTTTTTTGTACAGTTCTTCTGTGTATTCTTTCCACCTCTTCTTAATATGTTCTGCTTCTGTTATGTCCATACCATTTCTGTCCTTTATCAAACTCATCTTTGCCTGAAATGTTCCCTTGATATCTCTAATTTTCTTGAAGAGATCTCTAGTCTTTCCCATTCTGTTGTTTTCCTCTATTTCTTTGCATTGATCGCTGAGGAAGGCTTTCTTATCTCTCCCGGCTATTCTTTGAAGCTCTGCATTCAAATGGGAATATCTTTCCTTTTCTCCTTTGCTTTTCACTTCTCTTCTTTTCACAGCTCAACCTTTACACTCACCTTCAATCTTTCCTAGCATCAGAGTCTTTTCCAATGAGTCAGCTCTTCCCATCAGGTGGTCAAAGTGTTAGCATTTCAGCTTCAGCATCAGTCCTTCCAATGAATATTCAGGGCTGATTTCTTTTAGAATGGACTGGTTGGATCTCCTAGCTGTCCAAGGGACTCTCAAGTCTTCTCCAACATCACAGTTCAAAATGATCATTTCTTCACCACTCAGCTTTCTTTATGGTCCAACTCTCACATCCATACATGTCTACTCGAAAAACCATAGCTTAGACTAGATGGACCATTGTTGGCAAAATGATGTCTCTGTTTTTTAATATGCTATCTAAGTTGGCTATAACTTTCCTTCCAAGGAGCAAGCATCTTTTAATTTCATGGCTGCAGTCATCATCTGTAGTGATTTTGGAGCCCAAAAAATAAAGTCTGTCACTGTTTCCATTGTTTCCCCATCTATTTCCCATGAAGTGATGGGACCAGATGCCATGATCTTAGTTTTCTGAATGTTGAGTTTTAAGCCAACTTTTTCATGGTCCACTTTCACTTTCATCAAGAAGCTCTTTAGTTCTTCTTTGTTTTCTCCCATAAGGTTTGTGTCATCTGTATATCTGAGGTTATTGATATTTCTCCCAGAAATCTTGATTCCAGCTTGTACTTCATGCAGTCCAGCTTTCTCATAGTGTACTCTGCATATAAGTTAAATACATAGGGTGACAATATACAGCCTTGGCATACTCTTTTCCCAATTTGGAACCAGTCTGTTGTTCCATGTCCAGTTTTAACTGTTGCTTCTTGACCTGGATACAGATTTCTCAGGAGGCAGGTCAGGTGATCTGGTATTCCTATCTCTTGAAGAATTTTCCACAGTTTGTTGTGATCTACACAGTCAAAGGCTTTGAAGTACTCACTAATGCAGAAGTAGATGTGTTTTCTGGAACTCTCTTGCTTTTTCAATGATCCAACGGATGTTGGCAATTTGATCTCTGGTTCCACTGCTGTTTCTAAATCCAGCTTGAGCATCTGGAAGTTCATGGTTCACATATTGTTGAAGCCTGGCTTGGAGAATTTTGAGCATTACTCTGCTAGTGTATGAAAGTGAAAGTGAAGTGGCTCAGTGTGTCCAACTCTTTGCAACCCCATGGAATGTAGCCTGCCAGGCTCCTCCATCAGTGTGATTTTCCAAGCAAGAATACTGGAGTGGGTTGCATTTGTGTGGTAGTTTGAGCATTCTTTGACATTGCCTTTCTTTGGGATTGGAATGGAAACTGACTTTTTCAGTCCTGTGACCACTGCTGAGTTTTCCAGATTTGCTGGAATATTGATTGCAACACTTTCACAACATCATCTTTTAGGATTTGAAATAGCTCAACTGGCATTCCATCTCCTCCACTAGCTTTGTTCATAGTGATGATTCCTAAGCCCACTTGATTTCACATTCCAAGGTGTCTGGCTCTAGGTGAGTGATCATGCCATTGTGATTATCTGGATCATGAAGATCCCTTTTGTATAGTTCTTCTGTGTATTCTTGCCAGCTCTTCTTCATCTGCTTCTGTTAGGTCCATGCCATTCCCACACTTTAATGAGCTCATCTGTGCATGAAATTTTGCCTTGGTATCTCTAATGTTCTTGAAGAGATCTCTAGTCTCTAGCCTAGATCCTTAAAGCTATGAAATATAAGGACCTTCAAGTGGATCACCATTTTTGATAATATGTTTGATTAGGCATGTTTTTTAATTGATTGCAAGGTAAAATGTAGACAAGTAAAGCTATGGTTAATTTTTTGTGATTCCATTTCACAATATCACTTTTGCATTTTTACTATATTCATAAGTAACAAAATAGTAACTTGATCAATGTGTATTACTGAGAATAATATTTTGGTATTTTAGGTAAACATCTGTTTTTTGCAGAGGGAGTTACTAGAACTTAGCTTGGAAGAGATGTTCTATGCACTCATAACATTTATTAATTTACCCTTCTCCCTGCAACATGAGTTGTGGGAACGTGAGAGAGCTATAGAAATCAAAATGATTCCTTTTGATCTCAACTTGCTTGTTTAGCTGTACTCGTTACCTACTATCTAATTTCTCAAAGCATTGTTAATCAATGATCATTAATATGAGTGAAACTGCATGTTCCTATGTCTTGAGTTTACTCAATTTTTAGTTTTAAAATTTCTTTTTCCATTTGAAATGAAATAATACCTTCTACTTGCTGTGTATCTCTCCCTAGTGTTCTGTGTAGGGTCTTGACAGATCAGAAGGAACTGCTACTTTACACAGTCTTTTTTGCTAACTCATACTTTCAAACCTATCATTTAAAAAAAAAATCAACTCTGCTGCTCATTTCAGTTTGAAAAGCTATGCATTTTGAAGACAGGATGGCATGGTTTCATTGAAACAAAAATAACCTTTAACCAGAACTGAATTCAAATTCCTGGCCCATTATTCACAGACTGCGAAGCTATAAGCAAGGTGCTAACAGCACTGAACCAGGTCCTACCACCTAAAATATAGAAAATGGTGTTTCTGTACCTCCTTTACAGAGTTGTTTTAAAGCCGAATAAGAACAGTAGAAAGAGTTTTATAAACATATGCTCATGCTATACAGGAAAACCATATTTTTGATTAACTAATAAAATAGGGATTCAGGTTTGCACTGAGGACTTTTTCCCTGGATCTAGGTGTGAATGCACCTAACAGGAGAATAAGTGAATCCAGCTGAACTGGAAAATTAGAGATACCAATCTTCAAGAAACTTAGGGATACCAAGGTAATATTTCATACAAAGATGGGCACAATAAAGGTCAGAAACAGTATGCACTTAACAGAAGCAGAAGACATTAAGAAATTATGGCAAGAATACACAGAGGAACTATACGAAAAAGATCTTAATGACCCAGGTAACCCTGAGGTTGTGATCACTCACCTAGAGCCAGACATCCTGGAGTGCAGTCAAGTGGGCTTTAGGAAGCAGACCTTAGGAATACCAGACCATTTAACCTGCCTCCAGAGAAATCTCTATGCAGGTCAATAAGCAACAGTTAAAACTGGACATGGAACAAGGAACTGGTTCAAAATCAGGAAAGGAGCACGTAAAGGTTGTATATTGTCATCCTGCTTATTTAACTTATATGCAGAGTACACCACACAAAATGATGGACTTGACGAAGCACAATCCGGAAACGAGATTACGGGAGAAATAACAATAACCTCAGATATACAGATAACACCACTCTTATGGGAGAAAGCGAGGAGGAACTAAAGAGCCTCTTGATGAAGGTGAAAGAAAAGAGTGAAAAAGCTGGCTTAAAACTCAACATTCAGAAAACTAAGATCATGGTATCTGGTCCCATCACTTCAGTTCAGTTCAGTTCAGTCACTCAGTCGTATCTGACGCTTTGCGACCCCATGAATCTCAGCACACCAGGCCTCCCTGTTCATCACCAACTCCCGGAGTTTACTAAAACTCATGTCCATGGAGTCGGTGATGCCATCCAGCCATCTCATCCTCTGTCGCCCCCTTCTCCTCCTGCCCCCAATCCCTCCCAGCATCATAGTCTTTTCCAGTGAGTCAACTCTTAGCATGAGGTGGCCAAAGTATTGGAGTTTCAGCTTCAGCATCAGTCCTTCCAATGAATGCCCAGGACTGATCTCTTTTAGGATGAACTGGTTGAATCTCCTAGCAGTCCAAGGGACTCTCAAGAGTCTTCTCCAACACCACAGTTCAAAAGCATTAGTTCTTTGGCACTCAGCTTTCTTTAGAGTCCAACTCACATCCATACATGGCCACTGGAAAAACAATAGCCTTGACTAGATGAACCTTTGTTGGCAAAGTAATGTCTCTGCTGTTTAATATGCTATCTAGGATGGTCATATCTTTCCTTCCAAGGAGTAAGCATCTTTTAATTTCATGGCTGTAGTCACCATCTGCAGTGATTTTGGAGCCCCCCAAAATAAAGCCTGACACTGTTTCCACTGTGTCCCCTTCTATTTCCCAGGAAGTGATGAGACCAGATGCCATGATCTTAGTTTTCTGAATATTGTGCTTTAAGTCAACTTTTTCACTCTCCTCTTTACTTTCATCCAGAGGCTTTTTAGTTCCTCTTCACTTTCTGCCATAAGGATGGTGTCATCTGCATATTTAAGGTTATTGATATTTCTTCCAGCAGTCTTGATTCCAGGTTGTGCTTCATTCAGTCCAACATTTTGCATGATGGCACTCTGCATATAAGTTAAATAAGCAGGGTGACAATATACAACCTTTATACACTCCTTTCCTTGATTCCAGCTTGTGCTTCTTCCAGTCCAGCGTCTCTCATGATGTACTCTGCATATAAGTTAACACTTCCTGGCAAATAGACGGGGAAACAATGGAAACAGTGACAGACTTTATTTTTGGAGGCTCCAAAATCACTGCAGATGGTGACTGCAGCCATGAAATTAAGACACTTGCTCCTTGAAAGAGAAGCTATGACCAACCTAGACAGCATATTAAAAAGCAGAGATATGACTTTGTCAACAAATGGCTGTCTAGTCAGAGCTAGGGGTTTTCCAGTAGACATGTATGGATGTGAGAGTTGGACCATAAAGAAAGCTGAGTGGTGAAGAATTGATTGTTTTGAACTGTGGTGTTGGAGAGGACTCTTGCAAGTCCCTTGGACTGAAAGGAGATCCAACCAGTCAATCCTAAAGGAAATCAGTCCTAAATATTCATTGGAAGGACTGATGCTGAAGCTGAAGTTCCTATACTTTGGCCACCTGATGTGAAGTATTGACTCATTGGAAAAGACCCTCATGCTGGGAAAGATTGAAAGTGGGAGGAGAAAGGGACACCAGAGCATGAGATGATTGGATGGTGTCACTGACTTGATGGACATGAGTATGAGTATGGTCTTGGAGTTGGTGAAGGTCAGGGAAGCCTGTTGCCCTGCAGTCCATGGGTAGCAAAGAGTTGAGCATGACTGAGCACCTTAACTGAACTGAACTAGATGTCCCTGAGTATATCTTTCCTATAAAAACTCAAATTCTCAGCTAAAGCATTTCCATTGGGGGGAACGTGCTAAAAGCACTCATAAATTCAAGAAAAAGAGGGTTAGGGCAAAGGGGTGTTTCCAACACAAAATTGGATCTACCAAATAGATTGGCCTCTGTTCCAGCCACCACTCCCCAGAGCCTCAAGGTGAGAAAGGTGACCAATGCAACAGTCAATAGAACATAAAGAGCTTTTCCCTGAACTGTTATAGGATGTGAGGAAGAAAAGCTTTCATAAGAACTCACATCAAAAGCTTTGAGGAGACAGGTAGCAAATCGTAGGTATAGATAGCAGGTGTGAGCACTGGTGGTGTCATCTGTTGAGCAATCAGGTGTCAATTAGCACAAGCTAAAATGAGGGTGTCCTTTAAACCCATCGTGCAAACAGTGCAGTGCAAGGAGAGCCAGGAGGCTGTGGAGGAGTTCTCCTCGCCTGTGTCCCACTGCCATGGACAACACCTGAAGGGTGACATGGGGTGTTATCAGGGGCTATCTCACTGCAAAGGGGTGTCTGACAGAAGGACTCTTTATGAGTGGGGGCTAAGGAGAAAGGAGAACCAGGGATGGAAAAGTGCTGGATCAGGTGGACCAAAGTGTACCAGGTCAGCCTCTGATGTGAGGTCTCCAAAGGGCCCTGGGCTTGGATGGCAGATATGTGTATGGCAGAGCAAGTACAGTGGGGCCTGAGTCCTTGACTGCAAGGATTATAATGTACTGATTCTGCACCCCAAGGCTGCTGTGGGGAGATTAGCATTTTCTCAGGAGGCTTCCCACTGGGCAAAACCTAGAGGCCAACACGTCACCGCCCTTGGAAGAGGACAGGGGATCAACTGTTTCTAGACCATGAGTATTGGCCAGCTGGGTAGGGTTCTAGCAGAGTCTGTGTTGGTGAGGAACTTCAGTGGGCATGGAAGACACACTTAACACTTCTGACATTAGAACGCACTTTGCCAAGAGATGTTATCTGAGAAAGGAGTTAGGGAGTTAGGAGTCAGAGAGCAGAGTAAAGGTGATCAATGTCCTCAGAAAAGTGTGTTCCTGGGGTCACCCAAAATCATCTAGAAGAATGAACCTGATGATGTAGTTCAGACAAAGGTATTTAAAACAGACAAATGGTAGCATCTTTAACAAGTGCTCATAGTCAGGGATTGGAGATAAGATGAGGATTTCTGTACCTGCTTTGACTGTTACCATCTTACTAAGCACAGGGGACTTAGTCAATCTCTTGAAACTTCAGTGTCTGCATTTTAAGTGAAGGGATAATAACACTATCTACCATGTTGTGAGGATAAAGTAATACTTCAAGTATTTTAGAAGGGAAAAGGAAATCAAGATATTTTCAAATGAAGGAAAACTGAGAGGACGTATTACCAAACACACCCACTCCAAAATAGCATCACTTTCTTTAAAGTACCCACCCTATATCTGGCATATAATAAAATCTCAATATATTTCAGATATTAGATTATGATCTCATTCTTGCCACCAAATATATATATATAATATCAGAAAAATGTGTTTATAATTATATGTATTTGTAATCCCTTTTATTTATTTGTTTATTTTGATAGAAAAGCATTTTAATTACTGATGTGTCAAATCCAAGTAACAATTTTGTTGGAGGTCATGAAGGATGTCATACATATCATGTCACCTACCAACATAATTAGCATACAAATCAAGGTTATATCTCTCTCTTTTTTTTTTTTCATTTATTTTTATTAGTTGGAGGCTAATTACTTTACAATATTGTAGTGGTTTTTGCCACACATTGACATGAATCAGCCATGGATTTACATGTGTTCCCCATCCTGAACCCCCCTCCCACCTCCCTCCCCATCCCATCCCTCTGGGTCTTCCCAGTGCACCAGCCCTGAGCACTTGTCTCATGCATCAAATCTGGACTGGTGATCTGTTTCACCCTTGATAATATACATGTTTCAATGCTATTCTCTCAGATCATCCCACCCTCGCCTTCTCCCACAAAGTCCAAAAGTCTGTTCTATACATCTGTGTCTCTTTTTCTGTCATGCATATAGGGTTATCATTGCCATCTTTTATAATTCCATGTATATGCATTAGTATACCGCATTGGTGTCTATCTTTCTGGCTTGCTTCCTCTGTATAATGGGCTCCAGTTTCATCCATCTCATTAGAAGATAGCCTTCAGAATGGGAGAAAATAATAGCAAATCAAGAAATAGACAAAGGATTAATCTCAAAAATATACAAGCAACTCCTACAGCTCAATTCCAGAAAAATAAATGACCCAATCAAAAAATGGGCCAAAGAACTAAACAGACATTTCTCCAAAGAAGAAATACAGATGACTAACAAACACATGAAAAGATGCTCAACATCACTCATTATCAGAGAAATGCAAACCAAAACCACAATGAGGTACCGCTACATGCCAGCCAGAATGGCTGCTATCTAAAAGTCTACAAGCAATAAATGCTGGAGAGGGTGTGGAGAAAAGGGAACCCTCTTACACTGTTGATGGGAATGCAAACTATTACAACCACTATGGAGAAGAGTGTGGAGGTTCCTTAAAAAACTGGAAATAGGACTGCCATATGACCCAGCAACCCCACTCCTGGGTATACACACCGAGGAAACCAAATTTTCAGACACATGTACCCCAGTGTTCATCACAGCACTGTTTATAATAGTCAGGACATGGAAGCAACCTAGAGGCCCATCAGTAGACGAATAGAAAAGGAAGCTATGGCAAACAGATCACCAGCCCAGGTTGGATGCATGAGACAAGTGCTCAGGGCTGGTGCGCTGGGAAGACCCAGAGGGATGGGATGCAGAGGGTGGTGGGAGGGGGGATCGGGATGGGGAACACATGTAAATCCATGGCTGATTCATGTCAATGTGTGACAAAAACCACTACAATATTGTGAAGTAATTAACCTCCAACTAAGAAAAATAAATAGAGAGAAAAAAAAAAGGAAAGCTATGGTACATATACACAATGGAATATTACTCAGCCATTAAAAACAATACATTTGTAATCCCTTTTTAAAATTCCCCCTTTAAAAAAAATAAATAAAAAATAAATAAACAAATAAAAACCCCCCCTTATAATCTATGATTCTTTGCAATATAGACTTACAATTAATTTGTGGCAAGAATAAAACTTTTCCTTCTCTCCATTTCTTCAATATGCAATGAAAACATCTAAAGTAGACTTTCTCCATTTGCCTTGCCAAGGTATATCCTCTGATTTCATTAAAATATCCTGAATTTTTAATACTAATAATTTTCCATCCTTCAGTGTTTAATCACTAAAGTCTCACATTGACCAGATGATAGCTATTTATTAGCACATTCTGTATATATACACACACATATATATATATACATACATATATATGTATATGTACACCCATTGATACATACATATGTATATGTACATAGATATGTATAGGTACATATATACATACATATATATACACAGACACACTCACACACACACATATATATATACACTTACAGACTCTAAGACAGAGGATGAGGATGATGAGAAAAAAGTAATGAGGTCAAATTTATATACTAGCACGCAGCACAGGGAACTAATATTTTATTAGACAAACGAGGGCATGATGTTACAGATATTACAATAGACTATGATGCTGTACATATAGAAATGTGTAATTGGAAAGACTATTATTACTTTGAAGATTATTATGGAATGAAGACCAGAGTGGAGAAAAAATAAGTCACTTAATAAATATGGTTGTACATTTTCCATGTAATTTTCACTCATTTAATTAGTTGGGAAATAGAAGAATGCTATACCAGAGGGTTGCTCTGAATAGAAATTGAGATTACTTTGGACTGTATTGCATAAAGATGTAAAAAAGGTAAACAGCATCCAGAAAGAAATAGCTGTTAGTGTATGTATAGTGTGAAGACAACATAACACAAATTGGGAAGATTTTTTTTTTTTTTTTTTTGTTAGGTTTACAGTGCAAAATGCAGAGGATTAATGCAAACCTGAGATGGAGACAGTCTCTGCTACTTTCTTAATTCTGTAACCTTAAAATTAATTTCATTTATCTATAAAGTTGTTTAGTTGCTCAGCTGTGTCCAACTCTTTTGCTACACCATGGACTGTAGCCCACCAAGGTCCTCTGTCCATGGAGTTTCCTAGGTAAGAATACTGATGTGGGTTGCCATTTCCTTCTCCAGGGGTTCTTCCCAACTCAAGGATCGAATCCATGTCCTCCTGCAATATGTCATCTTTAACACATTGGCAGGCAGATCCTTTACCACTGAGCCACCTGGGGTGCTGAAAGTCACACACCTGGGAAATAACCCAGTTATCCTAATACCTACCTTAAATACTATCTAATCAATAGAAATAGTCTAGATAGATAGTAGGCATCAGCTGAATATAACTTTTACATCCCTAACTCTCAACCATTTCTAGTCCAATCGTTGATTACTTTTCTAGGAAGGCTTTCCCGAGCTTGCAATCCTTTCTCTTTCACTTACCCACTTTTCTATACCCCACATGTATTTATCTTTAATGAATGGATATGCTTTTACTATATATTAATTCTTAAGGATTGTAAACCAAGTGGTTAATGAGAGGAGAAACATAGAATCGCATCTAAGAATGTACTCTTTTTGCTTTGATTGTCTCTGTCTTTCCTCTTGTTTATGACTCATGTGCTTAGTCACTCAGTCCTGTCTGACTCTTTGTGACCCCGTGGGCTGTCACCCACCAGGCCCCTTTATCCATGGAATTCTCCAGGTAAGAATACTGGAGTGGGTTTCCATGCGCTTCTCAAGAGGATCTTCCTAACCCATGGGTCAAACCCAGGTCTCCTACATTGCAGGCAGATTCTTTACCATCTGACCCACCAGGGAAGCCCATGAATACTGTAGTGGGTAGCCTACCCCTTCTCCAGGAGATCTTCTTCACCCAGGAATTGAACCAAGGTTTCCTGCATTGCAGGTAGATTCTTTACCTGCTCAGCTACCAGGGAAGCCCTTATGACTCATACTATAACCTAATGGTGGATATTAGGGATTTTGGAGTCAGAGTTTAATAGTGTAAAGTGAGAGTCACTCAGTCCTGTCTGACTTTTTGTGAACCCATGGACCTTACAGTCCATGGAAATCTCCAGGCCAGAATACTGCAGTGGGCAGCCTTTCCCTTCTCCAGGGGATTTTTCCCAAACCAAGGAATGGAACCCAGGTCTCCTGCAAAGCAGGTGGATTCTTTACCAGCTGAGCCATAAGGGAAACACTTAATAGTGTAAGGACTTACTCAAAGTTTGTGAAAGCCAATTTTGTGCAATTCTTGCTTATTTTCATTGGTCATGGTAAAACTATTTACACCATGGAAATTGACGAGGGCCTTTAAAAACAGTTTCTTGGTTTCATTTTTTGGAGAATTAGTGGTTACTAATTTAGCATTATACCAGAGAGTTAGATAGACTTGTTTGAATCCTAGCCACATCAAGTTGAATGACTCTCTATAGAATGTGTGAAAATAATAGCTAGTCTATAGGATTATTTCATCAAATAATGTATGTAAATTGTCTGACACATTGCATATTCTTAAATCTTAGCTTTATGATTATTAGCCTTATTAAAGTTTCTTAATTCCTTTGCTAAAGTTAGTTTCTTTCTGCTGCCTGATAATTACTCTCCACTGCTTTAGTCAAAGAATACAAAGGGTGCTGGCTGAATATGGTCGTCCCTTCATTTTAAAGTGCATAGGATAAGAGCTGTCATTTATAATGACTGCTAATATCCATTGATTGGTCTTCTTTGTTTTGCTCCTTGGATACACCTGAGTTCATGATAAACTAATCTATAGAAGAAAAGCAAGAAGCAGCAGAGGAACCTCAGTATTTTAGTTTAGATATTGAAGCATTTCAAGTAAGGTTTTTGCTATGCTTGGATGGTATCACCAACTCAATGGACATGAATTTGAGCAAGCTCTGGGAGACGGTGAAGAAAAGGGAAGCCTAGCATGCTACAATCCATGGGATCACAAGGAGTTGGACACTACTGAGAGACTGAACAACAGCAAAAAGCATTGAAGCATTTCAAGTAAGGTTTCCATTATGTGTCTATCCTTCATTTTACCTCTAACATCTGAAACACAAGTGTAGTAAGATTAGATATGTTTTTGCACCTATATATATCTATTTAAAAAAAAATTAAAGGCTGAGGCCAGTCTGTATGTATTGAGCAATCTTTCTTTTACTCTCAAGTTGAATCCTCTCTGACAAAATCACCTTTAAGACTGAACACAAAAAATCCCTGTTTTTTTGTTCAGGCGTAGTGCTAATTTTCATACTCTGTTATCACAAGGATAAACACAGAGCTTATGGGAACATTTACAATGCAGACTAAGTTTGGTAAATTTTTTCTTGTATGATTTATCTTGTTATAGTATGAAAACAGATTCTGTGGTAACCTATGAGTTGTAGGGTGTTGATACCAATGTGAGTTTCCAAGGTGGCACTAGTAAAGAATCCGCCTGCCAATGCAGGAGACATCAGACATGGCTTTGATACCTAGTCAGGAAGATCCCCTAGAGGAGGACGTGGAAACCTACTCCAGTATTCTTACCTGGGAAATCTCATGGACAGTGAAGGCTTAAAAGTTACCACTTATAGGGTCACAAAGAATCAGACACTATTGAAGCCAATTAGTATGCACAATACCTACACAACTTTCATGTGTAATCAGTGTTTCTTAAGGATTTCATTTTTTGGATGGCAGAAAGGTCTTTTTTCCTCCAGTGAGGTGGATTTAAGAAATCTATTGGTATAAAAGTTGAGAAGGAAGTAATAAATAGAAGGTGTTTTTCTTAGAAACCTATGTACATGAGAGCAAGTCTGACTCCAAGGAAATGTGAAATGGCATACAAAACTACATCTTTCTTTTCTATTCTCAGAATATGCATATACTCTCTAGCAAATGGGAGTATCAAGCTCATTTCCTTAAAGATGGAAATATAACTGAATTATAATACATGGCATTTAAATGGAATATAATGCAAATACATCTCAGCACAAGACTTGATAAGCTACATCAGCCCATCAGTCCATAGCTGCATTATATCAGTTACAATGATTTACCCTACCCTACAAAGGAAGGTGAAATACCCCATGAATGTTGCTCTATAATCATGCTGTTGGTGACAGGATGCTTCTCCCGGTGACAATCAGCCAAAGTTGTCAAGCATGAGATTTGATAACCATTGTTTTGGTATGGAAAGATAAAACACAATTGTCATAAAATTACCAGCATCCCTTGTTTAGTGTTCAATAGCAATCCCATTTTCACATTAAAAGCACGAGAAGCTATTTTATTATTGACATCACAGTCACAGCAATATAAGAAACTTCAAAATGAAAAAAATACCTTCATAGCCATCTTTCTATTTCTCAGAAAATGGGAAACTAACTATGATGTTATAACTTTATGTATAAGTAATTTGTGTTTTTTTAAATTATGATAAACTACTTAAAAGAGATATACACAATAACTATGTCTATTAGTTTTCATTTCTTTAGTTTTTGCTGAGACAAATATTTGATGTGATGATTTTGAGGTATAGTTTTTCAGTATTCTTTACATGGTATCATCTTCAATAGAGGTCAATTGTGTGTCCACACTTAAACACATACCATATAAAGAAAAATAGAAAGATGGCTATGAAGATTTTTTTTTTTTTCATTTTTAAGGCAGCATGCCCCATTATGTTTATAATCATACTTTCATCTTTCCCTAATACTCTCTTATCTAGATTGATGGCATATACATCTTCTTTAAAACTTAAGATAGAAGCTTAGGAAGATATTCTATTCCCCAAATTTTGTTGTTTTTCACATTCAGTCAGTCACATGTCTCAGTTATGCTTCTAAACTGAATCCCAATTTCCTTTTATATCCCCATATTTTATCTTTCCAGTTTCTAATCCATCCTATACACCAATGAGAAATCTCCTTCTAAAATAAGCATGAAATCTTTTACCCTCCTACTAAGAAATATACAGTATTTCCACATTTTCTATAAGTTGTAAATTTCTATAAACTGTATATTCTTGAATTTTGCTTTCAAAGTTCTTTTAGACACTTGTCACAAATCACAGTTAAGCCCACTCTCCAAATATAACTTTGACACAATTGACAACATCCAATTTCCACACCCGCTGTGAAATTTCAGTCTCTGCATTCTTCTTCATCTACTTTATCTCATCCACAAAATTTCATTCAGTCTTCCTGGATGAAGATTTGCTCTTCCACAGAACCATTATTTCCTAATCATATGAAATTAACCAATGTCTAAATTTCTATGACATTGATTTTATAACTCAGTGTCCAAAACCTGAGATCCTGCACTAATTTATAAATTACCAGAATTGTTTAGATAGTTAAGACATTCTTCTATTGCTTCCAGGGTCCCACACAATGCTTTGCTCATAATATGTACCTAAACAAAAAGGAGACATGATCAATGAAGAAAGAATGCCTCTTTACATGTCATTTCAATAAAAATTCTTTTTGGATGCCTTCAAGAAAGGAATTAAGTTTCAATCTATAGAGCAACATTTCTCAGATTTTAGTTTTGGAATTTCCACCTTAGAATCACCTGAAAATGCTGATAAAATTGCAGACTGTAGGGTCTTCTTCTAGATTTGCCAGTTGAGTATCTCAGAATGCTGCCCAGAAAATATGTTCCCTTTTTGTTCTCAGATACACTAAAGCTAAAGAGGCACTTAGGGTACTGTTGCATACTTCAGAGCTTTATTTTGCATAAGTAATTAAGATATTAGCCCAGACAATGCAGCATATAGGATATTATCAATAACCCATTTGACATTTTAATCCACAATTATTGCACCTGTTCTAATTTGCACATGTGAAATGTGAAGATAATACTGAAATGTAAATAGGTAATACAGGTAAGGAACTTCCAAAGACATTTTATTAGGCTACTGAGATAAGCATATTAAAATGGTAGAGAAAGCCGAAGTGTAATGACCAAATATTATTAAACATTGGATTTAAAAAATGAAGCTTCTTTGTATAGTTTAGACATTGTATATTTTCTTTCTTTTTTTTTTTAAACTCAGTGTAGGATAAACTAACAAAGCTTAAATTTTGATCATTTAAAACAAAGGAATGAGCTTGACAACTATCCATGACACTGACATTTCCTCTAAACAAGTAACATTGGGAGCGTTTTCCACTTGCAATCCTCCAGATTAATGAGCCAGAATAAACAGGAGGCCTACTTTTGCCCTCCATGGATGGCCAAGAGGACAAGTTCCTCTGGGATGGCTGCAGAATGTTTGGCTGACAAGTGCCTTCTCTGCTCTGAAGCCCTTCTTCAGCATTCCCCGGTGTGGTGTCTCTGAGCTCAGCTAGGGGACTCTCCCAATCAAAGCAGTTACTTAAGATCGTCACACCACCCTCTTTCTCACATTTACTGCTTGATGAACACCAGTTGATTTTAGCTGGGATCCAAGTCAAAGTAGAAAGTTAGAGTTTTTAAAAATGTTTAGTAATTACCCAGTGGGTCCAAATAGCAGAAAAAATGTTCCCTTTAAATTTCGCTTAGCGAGTGTTTGTTCTCCTGACTCTGAAAAATGGTTCACAATTATGATTAAATATATGCATCCTCGCTTTGGACTCTTATATCTAAGGTCTGGCCCTGCTGTTCTAGAAAGTTCCAGTCCTTGTGGAAACCTCCTTCTGAGTTCTTGTTTCACTCGTTTGGGCTCAAGACTTTGTGAGTTCTTAGATACATCAGAAACCATAGTCAAATGTGGCACGAAGTTCAAACTTGGACTCTTTAGGAGTATTTATGAAAGTTTCTCTCCAAAGATAATAAGAGCAGGTGTAATCAGGAAAGGCTAGGAGCCCTGGAATTGTGCTGGACCTGGGGAGGAAATGAGCAGACTGGTCATCACCACAGAGATGCTTAAAAGTACAAAACAGGATCCCCCATGGCAGGTAAAAAGAGAACAGTGCCCTACTTCCCAAGTTTTGAATGTTAAAAAACACATTACAATACACAATTTCAATTCATCTATGTACAAGTGCTCAAATGGTTTCAGAAACACTGTGGAATTGCCATCAATATCTGTAAGTATTAGTTCAACCTGACAAGAAATTTTGATGTCTTTGACTATAAACATAATAATTTTCTAATTTTTAACACAGTGGCTATCTTTTTATACTTATTTTAGCTTTTATTTTCTTTATTTTTTGGCTTTGAAAAGTCAAAATAGTTTTAATGATTTTTATTATGAGATTAATCTATTCTTATTACAATTCTAATAGTACATTACATATGCTATGGAGAACTTTTAAAATGTTTCTATAATTCTATTACCAAGTCTTAACATTTTGGTGAATATTTTTTCAACTCTATCATTATATAGTTGTTCCAAACACATTTGTTCATTTATATGTTTACTTAGGATATACTATTAGACAAGGAAGCTTGAATATCAAAGTCAATCTTTATTTTCTCAGTAAAGTTTATCTTAAACTTTCCCAAATTGAGACTACTGGAAATAAGAAGTCAGTAATTAACCACATGTAAGCATATACAGCTAATAGGACAGAGTTCTCATTGGCCAGTGAAATGGTGTCCTTGTGACTTCAGTTTGATATCAGAAGAAACCTAGGAAGAGATAAGTTAGTGAGTGACCATTTTGAATCAAAGGGAGTGTAAAATAGCAGCCCCCTGTTTGTATATACTTCCTTTTATAAAACAACACACCTTAAAAATCCCATCCTATTAACCTCATCTTTACATTACTTTTATTATTAACACTGCAAATGCATTCAATAAAGGACTAGTATATGCATTTTTTGAGAAATTAAGGAAAAGTGAGATATGTCTAATATCACTCAATAACTTCCTCCCTTGGTAGAAATTCATCCTAGATACCTGCATAACTGCTGTAGGAATCAGCATTAGGATTTCATAGGATTGCAGAAAACACTGATGCTGAAAAAAATCCAAGGTGACTTATGAAAATGAATATTTTTCTACTGTTATCAGCTGCCAAACTGTACTAGAAACCCATGCCTATTCCTCAGGAAAGTAAAAAAGTTAAGTTGGCTATTTGTAGGGCAGGGGCAACCTCTAAATTTTTTGGAGGGTCCCACCCAAATTTCTCCCACCTGCCTTATTGAGTGCTGGACTTTTTGTCCTGAAGTATGGTACTTTGTTGCATGGTTCAGCTCCTCTAGCAACTTGTACTAGAAATTCCTTGATTCTTTAACATTTGGATCATCTGTTCATTACATTCTTCTCTTCTGAAACTAGCAATATAAGAACCATTCACCCTTCTTTATGTGCTCTCCTTGAAGCTTTTGTCACCTGTCTCTGTTATTGGACATTTTGAGGTGCATATGTCAGTGCCAGCATGGGAAGTTTCAGTGCAGTTTTAAAGGCTGTACTGACAAGGAAGATAACCCATGTTCAAATGAATAATGAAAAACACCAACACAGTACCTGTAAAAGGTTAGCAGAGCATGCCTAGAGTGGGAGTGTTTTTTTTTTTTCCTCCCAGCTCTTTAAATTTATACATACATGTGTGTATGTTCATGCACACAGAGTTAGAGAACTATGTTTTTAAAACCCAAGGATACTTCTCAATTCTATGTTTGATATGAAGTCTATGGCTCTTGTCCATATATAAGTTAATGTGATGCTAATTGTTGTTATGCAGGCACTAAATGGTGTCTGATTCTATGTGACACTATGAATTGAGCACACTAGGCTCCTCTGTCCTGTGCTACCATCCTAAATTTGCTATTCTTGTCCACTGAGTCCGTGATGCTCTCTAATCATCTCATTTTCTGCCATAGGCTTCTCCTTTTGCCTTCAGTCTTCCCCAACATCAAAGATTTTTTCCAGTGAGTCAGCACTTCACATCAGATGGCAAAAGTATTGGAGTTTCAATTTCAGCATAAGTTATTCCAATGAATATTCTGGGTCCATTTCCTTTAGGATTGACTGGTTTGATCTCCTTGATGTCCTAACTCTCAACAGTTTTCTCCAACACCACAGTTCAAAAGCATCAGTTCTTCGGCATTCAGCCTTCTTTATGTTCCAACTCTCACATCCATACGTGTCTACTGGAAAAACCAGAGCTTTGACTAGACAGACTTTTGTCAGCAAAGTGATATCTCTGCTTTTTAACATCCTGTCTAGGTTTTTCATAGTTTTCTTTTCATGGAGCAAACATCTTTTAATTTCAGAGCTGTAGTCATCATCTGCAGTGATTTTGGAGCCCAAGAAGATAAAATCTGTCACTGCCTCCACTTTTTCCCCTTCTATTTGCCATGAAATAATGGGACTGGATGCCATGATTTTTGACTTTTTGACTGTTGAGTTTCAAGCCAGTTTTTTTACTTTCCTCTTTAATCCAAATTAAGAGTCTCTTTATTTCCTCTTCACTTTTTATGATTACAGTGGTATCATGTGCATATCTGAAGTTGTTGATATTTCTCCCAGCAAACTTGATTTCAGCTTGTGATTCATCCAATCTGGCATTTCACCAGATGTTAAATAAGCAGAGTGACAATATATAGCCTTGTTGTACTCCTTTCCCAATTTTGAACCAGTAATATAATATTTGAGAGAACCATAAATATGTTCAACATTTTTCATCATATGGAAGAATATTGCTTTATCAGAAAATATAAATATCTTCTGAAAGGACAGTGTTATTGGTTTCATATACAAAGGGCATAGACAAAAACAATAAAAAAAATAAACTTTACTTTCCTTAAGAGAAAATTTAAAAAGTAAAATAAAATCATAACTCTTTATATACTTGGACATTACACCTGATTTTTCTGTTCCAATAATAATGTGAAAAAGCAGCAGAATATAATGTTCTTCTGATTGATGGATTTCAGAGTTAAGTCTAAAAGTAACTTGAAGGGCAGGAAAGAAATGAAGATGCCACATCTCAAATATCTATGTCAAATGCTCTGTGAGAGGCAGAGCATTATGGTGGTGGTGGTGGGGGGGGGTCTCCAAGGGCTGTTGGACCCAAAATTCAAGTCCTTGGCTCTCCTCCCCAAATACAAAATTAAGGGAATAGTCTACTGATCTCATAAGGTGCAATGAATGCTTGGGTGGAGCCCTCCAGAAAATGGAGAGGTTGTCCTGCCCTAGCTTCACTTTTTTACATGGCAGGAGAATAGCCAAGGATTTCTAGAATAGTTGGCAGCTGTCAGTCACATAGTCATGTCCAACTCTTTGCCACCCCATGGCACATCAGGCCTCCCTGTCTGTCACCAATGCTCAGAGCTTACTCAAACTTGAGTCCATAGAGATGGTAATGTCATCCAACCATCTCATCCTCTGGTATCCCCTTCTCCTCCCACCATTAAGCTTTCCCAGCATCAGGGTCTTTTAAAATGAGTCAGTTCTTCCCATCAGGTGGCCAAAGTATTGGACTTTCAGCTTCAGTATCAGCCCTTCCAATGAATATTCAGGACTGATTTCCTTTAGTACTAACTAGTTAGATCTCCATGCAGTCCATAGGACTCTCGAGGTTTCTCCAAAACCACATTTCAAAAGCATCATTTCTTCCACACTCAGCTTTCTGTATAGTCCAACTCTCAAATCCATACATGACTACTGGAAAAACCATAGCTTTCACTAGATGGACCATTGTTGTAAAGTAATGTCTCTGCTTTTTAATATGCTGTCTAGATTGGTCATAACTTTTTTCCAAGGAGTAAGTGTCTTTTAATTTCATGGCTGCAGTCACCATCTGCAGTGATTCTGGAGACCAAGAAACTAAAGTCTGTCACTGTTTCCACTGTTTCCCCATCTACTTGCCATGAAGTGATGGGACCAGATGTCATGAGCTTAGTTTTCTTAACATTGTTTTAAGCCAACTTTTTCACACTACTCTTTCACTTTCATCAAGAGGCTCTATAATTCTTTTTCACTTTCTGCCATAAGGGTGGTGTTATCTGCATATCTGAGGTTATTGATATTTCTCTCAGCAATCTTCATTCCAACTTGTGCTTCATCCAGCCTGATATTTCGCGTGATGCACTCTGCATATAAGTTAAATAAGCAGGGTGACAATATGCAGCCTTGACATACTCCTTTCCTGGTTTGGAACAAGTCTGTTGTTCCATGTCCAGTTCTAGCTGTTGCTTCTTGACCTGGATACAGATTTCTCAGGAGGCAGGTCAGGTGGTCTGGTATTCCCATCACTTGAAGAATTTCCCACGATTTGTCGGGATCCACACAGACAAAGGCTTTGGAGTACTCAATAAAGCAGAAGTAGATTTTTTTCCTGGAACTATCTTGCATTTTCAATGATCTAGGAATGTTGGTAATTTGATCTGTGTTTCCTCTGCTTTTTCTATATCCAGCTTGAACATCTGAAAGTTCACAGTTCACATACTATTGAAATCTGCCTTGGAGAATTTTGAGCATTACTTTGCTAGCCTGTGAGATGAGTGCAATTGTGTGGTAGTTTGAACATTCTTTGTTATTGCCTTTCTTTGGGATTGGAATGAAAACTCACCTTTTTTCAGTCCTGTGGCCACTGCTGAGTTTTCCAAATTTGTTGGCATATTGAGTGCACCACTTTCACAGCATTATCTTTTAGGATTTGAAATAGCTCAACTGGAATTCCATCACCTCCACTAACTTTGTTCATAGTTATGCTTCCTGAGGCCCACTTGACTTCACATTCCACGATGTCTGGTTCTAGCTGAGTGATCACACCATCATGATTATCTGGGTCATGAAGATCTTTTTTGTACAGTTCGTCTGTGTATTCTTGCCACCTCTTCTTAATATCTTCTGCTTCTGTTAGGTCCATACCACTTCTGTCTTTTATTGTGCCCATCTTTGCAAGAAACATTCCCTTGGTATCCCTAACTTTCTTGAAGAGATCTCTAGTGTCTTCCATTCTATTGTCTTCCTCTGCTTCTTTGCATTGACCACTAAGGAAGGCGTTCTTATCTCTCCTTGCTATTCTTTAGAACTCTTCATTCAAATGGGTATGACTTTCCTTTTCTCCTTTGCTTTTCCCTTTTTTTTCTTTTCCTTTTCTCCACTATTTCTAAGTCTTCCTCAGACAACCATTTTGACTTTTTGCATTTCTTTTTCTTGGGAATGGTCTTGATCACTGCCTCCTGCAAAATGTCATGAACCTCCATCCATAGTTCTTCAGGCATTCTGTCTATCGGATCTAATCCCTTGAATCTGTTTGTCACTTCTACTGTATAATCGTAAGGGATTTGAGTTAGGTCATAGATGAATGGTCTATTGGTTTCATCTTCTCTTTTTCATTTTAAATCTGAATTTTGCAATGAGGATTCACTAATTGAGCCATGGTAAGCTCCCAGTCTTGTTTTTGCTGACAGTATAGAGCTTCTCCATCTGTAACTGCAAAAAATATAACCAATCTGATTTCAGTATTGATCGTCTGGTGATGTCCATGTGTGGAGTCTTCTCTTGTGTTCTTGGAAGAGGATGTTTGCTATGACCAGTGCATTCTCTTGGAAAAATTCTGTTAGTCTTTGACCTGCTTCCTTTTTTATTCCAAAGCAAAATTTGCCTGCTACTCCAGGTATTCTTGACTTTCTACTTTTGCATTCCAGTCCTTTAAAATGAAAAGGGCATCTTTTGGGGGTGTTAGTTCTAGAAGGTCTTGTAGGTCTTCATAGAATAGAACTGTCCAACTTCAATTCCTTCAGCATTACTGGTCGGGGCATAGACTTGGATTACTGTGATATTAAATGGCTTACTTTGGAAGCAAACAGAGATCATTTTGCCATTTTGGAGATTGCATCCACATACTACATTCCATACTCTTGTTTACTGTGATTGCTACTACATTTCTTCTAAGGAATTCTTGCCCACAGTTGTAGATACAGGGGTCATCTGTGTTAAATTCCCCCATTCGAGCCCATTTTAGTTCCATGATTCTTAAAATCTTGATGTCCACTCTTGCCATTTCCTGTTTGACCACTTCCAATTCGCCTTGATTCATGGACCTAATATTCTAGGTTCCTATGCAATGTTGCTCTTTACAGCATCAGGCTTTACTTCCATCACCAGTCACATTCACAACTGGGTGTTGTTTTTGCTTTGGCTCCATCTCTTCATTCTTTCTGGAGTTTTTTCTCCACTCACATCCTGTAGCATTTTGGGTACCTACCGACCTGGGGAGTTCACTTTCAGTGTCCTATCTTTTTGCCTTTTCATGCTTTCATGGGCTTCTCAAGGCAAGAATACTGAATGATTTGCCATTCCCTTCTCCAGTGGACCACATTTTGTCAGAAGTCTCCACCGTGACCTGTCCATCTTGGGTGGCACTACATGGCATGCCTCATAATTTCATTGACTTAGACAAGGCTGAGGTCCATGTGATCAGTTTGATCAGTTTCCTTTGTTTTCTGTGATTTTGGTTTTCATTCTGTCTGCCCTCTGATCCATAGGGATAAGAGGCTTAGGGAAGCTTTCTGATGGGAGAGACTGACTGAGGGGGAAACTGAGTCTTGTTCTGTTGGGCAGGGTCATGCTTAGTAAATCTTTAATCCAATTTTCTCTTGATGGGTGGGGCTATGTTTTCTCCCTCTTTTTGACCTGAGGCCAAACTATGGTGGAGGTTAGGAAGATAATGACAACCTCCTTCAAAAGGCCTCATGCATTCACTCCCACACTCAGTGCCCCTGACCATGCAGCAGGCCACCATCAACCCACCCTTTCACCAGAGAATGCTGAACACTCACGGGCAAGTCTGAGTCAATCTCTTGTGGAGTCATTGCTAGTTCCTCCAGGGTCGTGGTGCACACAGGACTTGCACCCTCTGAGAGTCTGTTTCCCCAATTCTGTGTAAGTTCTGGCAGCTCTATGGTGGGGTTGACAGCTGAGAACAGTACAAAAATAACAATAATAAAAATAATAAATATTGAATGTACCATATTGGCTGTTATTCACACAATATTAAAATAATACTTAAATGTTTACTTAGACTTATCTTGTTTTTCATTGTTCATGTCTAGTTCAACTGAGTCATGTGAATATTTAGGAGCCAGTGAGGTCAGATGTGAGATTTCTAATTATCAAAATTAAATCAAATTGTCTGTGGTTTCCATAGCTTCTGGCTAGAACAGAATGCCTTTGAAGGGAAGAAATCTGGACTTTGCAAACACTGAATGATTTTAACCTGAAGGAAGTGAGAAATTTGAAAACTGTTTTTTTACTTCCCTTCCCATTAAAATTCAAATAAGATAATGGCAACCCACTCCAGTACTCTTGCCTGGAAAATCCCATGAATGGAGAAGCCTGGTAGGCTGCAGTCCATGGGGTCACAAAGAGTAGAACACTACAGAGCGACTTCACTTTCACTTTTCACTTTCATGCTTTGGAGAAGGAAATGGCAACCCTCTCCAGTGTTCTTGCCTGGAGAATCCCAGGGACAGAGGAGACTGGAGGACTCCATCTGTGGGGTTGCATAAAGTCGGACATGACTGAAGCGACTTAGCAGCAGCAAGTAGCAGCCATTAAAATCCAGGGAACTCAGAACTAAACCTCATAGTCACATTAACACATTGATGTCCTTATTTTCTCCCTGCTGCTATTGTTCTGTGATGAGCCTAATAATATTTAAGAAAGCTGGCATATAATAAAAATAATGTAGAGATACAGTGATAGAATTTAAGTAAAACTCATTGTAGTTTAGTGCCTTGGAAGATTTTATATGTCCTTATATACATTTTTAGTTTTATAACTAAATACACTATTTCATACTTTAAATCACACATATCTTTTAAGTCTTTAATAAACAAGTGTGATATTTGCTATGCTAAAGGATTTAAAACAAATGAACCAACAAAACATATGAAAACCAGGGACTAAACAATGTTTAATAGGAGTCAGTAAGTGAGATAACCATCAGATTAGAAATGGGGAATAAAAGAACTGTAATTGGATTGCTTTCTATAGGACACTTGGCAATGAAAGCCAAGAGTAAAGACCTAACCTAGGTTTTCTCATTCATCTATTCTTTCCTCATTCCAAGTTTGTTTCATGCCTAAAAATAATCCAATCTTTTCCCACTACAACATCTACTACTTCAACAAGTAATTTGTTATTCTTTCTAATGCAATTCATCACCCTGTTTTGGCTAAGAATTTTAACAGGTATGCCCACCCAGGGCAGTAAGAATACTACTCAGTTCATTTTCTTTCAGTTTTACTTGAATATATTAGTAATTTACATACAACTTTATAAAGTTAAGTTGCATTCCACTAGACCACCTGAGAAATCTGTATGCAGGTCAAGAAGCAACAGTTAGAACTGGACATAGAACAACAGACTGGTTCCTAATTGGGAAACGAGTATGTCAAGGCTGTATGTTGTCACTCTGCTTATTTAACTTATATGAAGAGTACATCATAAGAAATGCTGGATTGGATGAAGTAGAAGCTGGAATCAAGATTTCTGGGAGAAATATCGATAACCTCAGATAACAAATGACACCACTCTTATGGAAAAAAGCGAAGAAGAATTAAAGAGCCTCTTGATGAAAGTGAAAGAGGAATGTGAAAAAGTTGGCTTAAAACTCAACATTCAGAAAACTAAGATCATGGCAAGTGGTCCCATCACTTCATAACAAATAGATGGGAAAACAGTGGAAACAGTGACAGACTTTATTTTTGGGGAGGTTCCAAAATCACTGCAGACGGTGACTGTAGCCGTGAAATTAAAAGATGCTTGCCCCTTGGAAGAAAAGCTATGACCAACTTAGCATATTAAAAAGCAGAGACACTACTTTGCCAACAAAGGTCTGTCTAGTCAAAGCTATGATTAAAAAAAAAAAAAAAAAGCTGTGATTTTTCCAGTAGTCATGTATTGCTGTAAGAGTTGGACTATAAAGAAAACTGAGTGCTGACGAATTGATGCTTTTGAACTGTGGTGTTGGAGAAGACTCTAGAGAATCCTTTGGAGAGCAAGGAGATCCAACCAGTCCATCCTAAAGGAAATTAGTCCTGAATATTCATTGGAAGGACTGATGTTGAAGGTGAAACTCCAATACTTTGGCTACTTAATTTGAAGAACTAACTTCATTTGAAAGACCTAGATGCTGGGAAAGATTGAAGGCTGGAGGAGAGGGGGACGACAGAGGATGAGATGGTTGGATGACATCATCGATTCAAAGGACATGAGTTTGAATAAACTCTGGGAGTTGGTGAAGGACAGGGAGGCCTGGCGTGCTAAAGTCCATGGGGTCGCAAAGAGTCAAACACGACTGAGTGACTGAATGGAACTGAACTGAAAAGAGAGAGAGAGACATGATTATCCCAATACGATTAGTTAACACCCATTATCTCTTATAGACACTAAAAAAATGCTTCATTTTTTTCTTATGATGAAAAGTTTTAAAATCTTAGCAACTTTAAAATACATAATAGAGCAAAGCTATCTATAGTCATCATGGTGTATATTATATCTCTGGTACTTATTTATCTCATAACTCAAACTCTGTATCTTTTGATCACCTTCATCCAATTTCTTCAGCCTTCACTCCTGCTTCTGTCAACTATCAATGTGTTTCTGTTCTGTTTGTTTTGCTTTTTTAAACTTTCAGATATAAACGAGGTTGTACAATATCTGTCTTTCTCTGACTTATTGCACTCAGTATAATGCCTTCTATATTCATCTATATTGCTGTAAATGTCAGAATTCCATTCACTCTCTCTGCATAATATACCATTACATATATTCATACCACATTTCCACCTTTTCTTTATCCATTTATATGCCAATGGGCAAAAATTATTTCTACTTATTCACTATTGTAAATCATGTTGCAATAAACATGGGGTACAGATATCTTTTCAAAATAGTGATGTTATTTCTTTCAGATAAATACACAGACATGAAATTGCTGGATCATATGTCAGTTCTATTTTTAACTTTTTGAGGAATATCTATACTCTTTTCTATAGTACTTACGCAAACTTACATCCTCACCTGTTGGTACACAAGTTGCCTTTTCTCCACATCCTGAGCATCATTTGCTATTTCTTCCCTTTTTGATGATATCTATTCTAACAAGAGTGAGGTGATATATTATTGTGGTTTTAATTTGCATTTTGCTAATGAATAGTTTTTTGAGGATAATTTTTTGAAGTATTTGTATCCCTTCTTTGGAAAACTATTTAAATTAGATTATTATTGTTTATGATTATATTGCTTTATATTTATATTTTTCTATTGATATATATGAATTCTTTCTATATTTTGGATATTAATATATACAGGACTTGCAAATATGTTTCCCATTCTGAAGATTGTCTTTTCATTCTACTGACCATTTCTTTCACTGTGCAGAAAATTTTTAATTTGATGTAGTATCTACACACTAAGAATAAATTATCTAAAATAGAAATAAAGAGAATAATCACATTTGCAATAGAATCATAAAAATAAAATATATAGAAATAAATTTAGCTAAGATGGTAAAAGAGCTCTATGTTGAAAAACATTCATTAGAGAAATTGAAGAAGACACAAATAAATGGAAAGCTATTCCATTTCCATGGATTAGAAGACTTAATATTACTAAAATATTTTAGCACCCAAGCCATGCAAAGATTCGATTCAATCCCTGTTAAGATTCCAATGACATTTTTCAAAGAAGTAGTAAAAACAATCCTAAGATCATATGAAACAACAAACAAACCCACATTGTCAGAGCAATCCTGAGAAAGAGCAAAGGTTTGTAAGATGGACAGAAAAAAGTACTAAACATGGCCTGAGCATTGCCTTTCTTTCTTAACAAGCATTCTGACCTGTCCTTTCCTCTCCCAAGTCAATCAACCAAGAACCAAGATTCTAACAATTTGCTTGATTTCTGCTCAGTTTTCAGACTCCCTTTCCCCACTTCAAAACAAAAACAAAAACAAAACTCCATGTGGTGTGCATCTCAGAAATTGTTGTATGGAAGAAGCCTGAACCTGCTGCCCAACGAGGGCAATTCTAAATACTAATTGTTGCAAAGAGACAAGCCTGAGTCTGACTGCCAGTTTGGTAATAATGTCCTCCTGCCAGGAGGAGATGAACATTAACCAGGACATATTTGGGACAGCTGTCTTCACACCTATTTCCCTGTGTTTAGCTCCAGGTACTTCCCCATTCTTCTTTATTAAGAGGTGATAAGGAGAGACTTATTTATTTCCCAGTTTGGCATATGATTTGGTTATGTTGTTTCTATTGATTCCCATGGACTACCCTCAGAGTTCGTTAATAAGTCTACTAGATGCTCAACCTTCCTTTTCCAGAAAACTATGTTTCTCTCAGTTCCCCTTCTATTGACAAAAGTGTCAAGATTTGTGAAAAGCCAAATATTTTATGATATTTTCAAGCTAACAAGTTAACTGCCACAGTTTCATTGGTGCTATTAGAAGAAACAAGAGTTCTGTACTAGAGACAAATACTTTTATTACTGCAATGGTGACAGGCAGAACACTGGCTTTTTTGTTTCTCTGTTTTGTATGGTTTTTTCCCATCACCCACTCCACAGTGACATAAAGACCAACAAGAGACATCTTCACCTATAGTAGATTCTGTTATGGGAGAACAACTGGAATTGTTTATAATGTAAACTAAACATGCCCACCCTTCAATTGGTAGGAAGATATTAACTTTATTATATTAGACATTAAGCATGCTTATCCTTTGTTCTGAGGAACATACTATTAGTGTCTTGTAAAAATCTCCACTCTACATTCTTGAAAAAAAAAAAAAATGTACAGCAGAAGACAACCAGTGCATTGAGAAAACCAGCGCTTTATCTACCAACCATATGCAATAATTTTCTTCTTTCTGTTTTGTTGAGATAATTTGTGTTGGACATCAAAGTATAATCATACAGAAGGAGAAAACTATGGCAATTTTTAGGTTAAAAATATCTGCTTTATCAGGTTATTTTTCTGTATTCTGAAGGACAGTATTTTTCCCATTTGTTCAAGTGCAAAATTTTTGATGATGTAGGAGAAGCAATTGGTTATGAAAGAAATATGCACCCAGAAGTTGGGGTAGTTGAATCATAACTTGCTGGATGTGAACACTGTCTAAGAACATTAAAATGAAGTGTCAATTATATTCTTGATTCACAGATGACTCCGTGGAACATCATATCCTAGATTAACGTCTGGAAATATTACTTTTTTTATGATTTTTTTCCATTCATTTTTATTAGTTTGAGGCTAATTACTTTACAATATTATAGTGGTTTTTGCCATACATCGGCATTAATCAGCCATGGATTTACCTGGATTTACATGTGTTCCCCACCCTGATCCCCCCTCCCACCTCCCTCCCTATCCCATCTAGCAACCATCAACAGAAGAGTGGATAAGAAAACTATGGTACATATACACAATGGAATATTACTCAGCCATTAAAAAGAATATATTTGAATCAATTGTAATGAAATGGATGAAACTGGAGCCCATTATACCGAGTGAAGTAAGCCAGAAAGATAAACACCAATACAGTATATTAACGCATATACATGGAATTTTAAAAGATGGTAACATTAACCCTATATGCAGGACAGAAAAGAGACACAGATGTATAGAACAGACTTTTGGACTCTATGGAACTATTACTTTTTAAAAGTTAACTATAGTAAGTTATTGTTATAAACTCAAGTTAGATTATAATAATGTTAGGATATTATGTATAATCCCCATGGTAATCATAGTTTTAAAGAATATATACTAAAGGAAATGGGAAGAGAATCAAACTTGTCACTACAAAAAATCAACCATAGAAAAGGTGGGTAGTGGAAGTAAGGGACCAAATTATTAAAAGGCATACAAAAAAATGTCATAATGACACAAGTAAGTTCTTCTTTATCAGTAAATATTCAAATGTAAGTGGATTAAACTGTCTAATAAAAAAAGATATTTAAATAATAAGTTGATAAAAGCATGATCTAAATATATGCTGTCTATAAGAGACTGAGTTTAGATATGAAGACATGAATAGGTTGAAAACAAAAGATTAAAAATATATATTGAATAAGTAGTAACCAGAAGAAAATATGAGTAGTTATACTAATTGTAGACAAAATAGACTAATTTTAATCCTACAAGATACATTTTGAACTTTTAATCTCTTTACCTATAGAATGATAAATTTGTATTGTTTTAAACTAGGAAGTTCATGATAGGTGAGAACTTGTAACATCAGCAATAGGAAACTAATTTTAAAAATGCATGCAAGCCTGCAGTTATCTAAAAAAAAAAAACAAAAAAAAAACCCCAGAATATTTAAAAATTCATCATGCAAATCAACCAACAAAGTTCTATTTCATGAAAAGAGCAGCAGGACCAAATGATTTAGAAAAGTAAATTAAACAAAACCAGACCATTTTGACAGATTTTAATTTTCATTATATTCCTCTGCATTATTTTAGGATGTTTCAAAATGTGAATATTTTGATATGAAATAATTATAATAATGTTTATATAAAAGTCATGCAAGTGTTGGAAAGGAAGACAAAATAAAATAAAGCATAGACCAATGTTCATAATAGTTTCAAAATACTAAGAAAGAGAAAGAGAGAAGGGAGAAAATAGAACAAGTTATGATTGAGTGAAGCTCTTAAAAGGTGAATTGCATGCTTCAATATTAAGTAATCTATTATTTTAATACAATGATAATACCTAAAGATGCACAAAGTTCAGTTCAGTCATGTGCATTCAGTCATGTGCAAATCTTTGTGACCTCATGGACTGCGGCACGCCAGGCCTCCCTGTCCATCACCAACTCCCAGAGTTTACTCAAACTCATGTCCATTGAGTTGGTGATACCATCCAACTGTCTCATCCTCTATCATCTCCTTCTCCCACCTTCAATCTTTCCCAGCATCAGGGTCTTTTCAAGTGAGTCAGTTCTTCGAATCAGGTGGCCAAAGTTTTGGAGTTTCACCTTCAACATCAGTCCTTCCAATGAATATTCAGGACTGATTCCTTTAGGATAGACAGGTTGGATCTCCTTGCTCTCCAAGAGACTCTCTAGAGTCTTCTCCAACACAACAATTCAAAAGCGTCAATTCTGTGGTGCTCAGCTTTCTTTATGGTTCAATTCTCACATCCATACATAATTACTGGAAAAGCCATAGCTTTAACTAGATGGATCTGTGTTAGCAAGTCATGTCTCTGCTTTTTAATGTGCTGTCTAGGTTGGTCATAGTTTTTCTTCCAAGGAGCAAGTGTCTTTTAATTTCATGGCTGTAGTTACCATCTGCAGTGATTTTGGAGCCCCCAAAATAAAGTCTGTCACTGTTTTCATTTTTTCCCCATCTATTTGCCAGGAAGTGATGGGACTGGATGCCATGATCTTAGTTTTTTGAATGTTGAGTTTTAAGCAAAGTTTTTCACGTTCCTCATCCACTTTCATCAAGAGGCTCTTCAGTTCTTCACTTTCTGCCATAAGGGTGGTTTCATCTGTATATGAAAGGTTATTGATATTTCTCCAGGCAACCTTGATTTCATCCAGTCCAGCATGCCTCATGATGTACTCTGCATATAAGCTAAATAAGTAGGGTGACAATATACAGCCTTGATGTACTCCTTTCTCGATTTGGAACCAGTCTGTTGTTCCCTGTCCAGTTCTAACTGTTGCTTCTTGACCTGCAAAGCCCAAAGTTTGGTGACAAAATTAAAGATCCCTAATTTAATTAAAAGCACTAAATGCAATGGTCATGTGGTGTGAACATTGTTAAAGACAAAGGATTATGCCCTTAGGATAATAAAATATATCCTCTAACTCAAACCTGCCAGATGCTTCATAGGAGCAGTTTGTGAGAGTTAGAAAGAAGTGGAACATTCATGTTGACCACTGCCACTGAATGTTCACAGGAAGCTTTAGACAATCAAACTAGAAAAATGAAACATATCTGAGTATAAAATTGAAGAAGATATGACATTTTTAAACTTAAAGATAAATTCAATTAAAAGCTAAAAACAATGAAAGAGTGTACAGTTAAAATACTTAAATCTATAATTTTATCAATAATAAATATCAAACAAACACAAATTATTGTTCAAGAAAATGTTTCTAAAAGACTACTGAAGAACGTAAGTTAAATTGAAAGGCAGGCATTTGTATAAAAATTTCTTCTATAAAGATGAATTTGTAAATTCAATAAAATCTTAATGTAGATAACAAAGGTATTTTAAATTTGGAACTAGAAAACCCAATCCTAAAATATACATGGAAGTATAAGCAGAAAAGAACATAGAGTTGTGAAAAAGATCAATAACTGGAACTAGTTCTACTATCTGTGAAGACATGTTAGTAAGTTTAAACTATTGAAAGAGTGTAGTACCCATGTACAAAAAGACACAAAAACTAGCCAGATATAAAAGAAACTCCAGAATTTTACATGACTACAGACAGGAATATAAGGTAGGAAAATTGTGCATACTAAATCATAATTCAATACTTGATGTAAAGACAACTGGATAGCCATTTGGAAATTAAAACAAAGTTAGATTTGTATACCATCATGAATCAAAATAACTTTTTGACCAGATGAGCAATTTAAATATAAAATATAAAACTATTAAATTGAGGAATAAAAACTTAAGTCTTTTGAAATTAGGTAAAGTTTTGTACTATGACACAAAATTCCAGAAGCCATCAACGAAAATGATGATCCATTGAATTAGAAAATATATATTAAAAAAAAAAAAAAAAAGAAACAACAAAATCCACAAATTTTCTATGTGTTAAAAAAAATGACAATATGAAGATAAAATCACAAACCTCAGGGGAAATATGTCTAAATGTATCAACAAGGGCTGATCTCTTTTTAATGTATTAAGTGTTTCAGGGAACCGTTAGGAAGACAAACACACCAAAGAAAAACAACTCAAAGGATAGAAATATCCATGATATTTAGATATGATATGATATTGATCTTACTATAAGATAAGAGAGATAGATGCTTGTCATGCTCACTCATGAATATAAAATGAAGGGTAAAATTGAAGTATATTGGTAAACTTGTCAACAAATTTTCTCATGCTTTGCTTGTAGATATAAAATTTGGCATAATACCTATAGGTGAGGTGACATTAAAGTCGCCCAGTAGTGTCTAGCTCTTTGTAACCCCATGGACTATAGACTCTATGGAAGTCTTCAAGCTAGAATACTGGAGTGGGTAACCTTTCCCTTCTCCAGGGAATCTTCCCAACCCAGGAATTGAACCCAGGTCTCCTGCATTGCAAGCAGATTCTTTACCAGCTCACCCACAAGGGAAGACCAAAAATACTGGAGTGGGTCAAAATTAAACAATAGGTTAATTTAATATTTACCTTAATAATACAACATTAAGGAATTCCTTTTGTAGAACTATATTAACACAAAGAAAATGACATTTTTTACAAAGTCATTCCTCTGAAGTCTATTCTAATGCAAAAATTGGAAAAACATATCTATCAGGAATTGACATGTTAAAAAATTTAGTTCAGCCTTACAGCAGAATAAAAGAAAAGGAAAGTTAAAATAGGTTATGGAAACTCTCCTGCAATGTGTGTGTGTGTACCATGTTATAAATAAAAGACAGTAAGCATGAAATTAAAAAGAAAAACAGTTGAGCTTATTCCCATAAATAAAAATAATAATGGCTAGAACTAATGTTCTGCAGCCTGAAATAAATAAAAGAAACAAATATGATTCTGTTTTTTGTTTTTCTTCTTGAGCTACAGGAAAAAAAAAAAAAAAAAGAAGAAGAAGAAGAAAGAAGAAGAAGAAGAACAAGAAGAAGAAGAAGAAGAAAGAAGAAGAAGAAGATATTATTTGAAGAGTTGAAAAAGATTGAGAGAGGAGAGATGGAGCATGCTAAAGTTGGGTGTCCAATAGTCATTCTTGGGAAGATATTAGACTAGACTTAATGAAATATGGTTTGAAAACATGCCTTGGTAAGTCGTTAGCACATAAAGGGCATCTTAAACCTCTGAAACTGTGTGAGTTCACTGAAAGAGTGAATTCTATAGAGAAATGCAGAGTTCTGAGTTGTGAATCATGGATTTCTATTGACTGTGAGTTTGGGGAAATGGGCAGGAAACTAACAAAAATGAGCAAAATACAGCTAGTGCTATAGGGAAAAAAAAGACAAGATTTGTAGGAGTTTTGTGAAGAACATATTACAAAGAGGTGAAAACAATAAGATTGGGACTCAAACAGAAGTCATTGGGGGAAATTATCACAAGAGATTTTGAAGCTGTTCAACTCAGATTGGGACTTGAAGCCAGGGTCTTTTAACTGAAATCATACATCTGGTCTTAGGACTTAATGAAGCTCCGGTACTTGATGCCTCCTTGCAGAAAGAATTCATGAAAAGACAAAGTGATAGGTAAGAGGTAAAGTTATTTAGAAAGAAACACTCTCCACAGATGGAGTGTGCAGTATCTCAGAAGGAGAGAACAGCCCCCACATAGTTCAGTTCCGTTCAGTTGCTCAGTCGTGTCTGACTGCGACCCCCTGGACTGCAGCACCCAAGCTTCCCCGTCCATCACTGACTCCCAGAGCTTGCTCAAACGTGTGTCCACAGAGTCAATGATACCATCCGGCTATCTCATCCTCTGTCCTCCCCTTCAATCTTTCCCAGAATCAGGGTCTTTTCAAATGAGCCAGTTCCTCACATCAGGTGGCCAAAGTAATGGAGCTTCAACTACAGCATCAGTCCTTCCAATGAATATTGAGGACTGATTTCCTTTAGGTTTGACTTGTTTGACTGGTTTGAACTTTGATGGTTAGACTCCGAGCTGCTGTGGTGCTGGTAGGCATGCTATTTAGCTTATACTAATGTATTACAATGAACATATAATGAGGCACCAAGTGAGTGAGGGAAAGTCGCTCAGTCATGTCTGACTCTTTGTGACTCCATGAGCTATAAAGTCCATGGAATTCTCCAGGCCAGAATACTGGAGTGGGTAGCCTTTCCCTTCTCCAGGGGATCTTCCCAACCCAGGGACTGAATCCAGGTCTCACGCATTACAGGCAGATTCTTTACCAGCTGAACCAAAAGGGAAGTCCAATGAGACTCAAGGTCCGCTGAAATTCAAATCTTCCAACATCTTGGACCTTTTAGGTTCCAACCAGTTTTTGTCATGTACTATAGCTATGTCATTCTTTTAAAGGTTGTACTCTGTTCCTCCCCTCCTGTTTTAGTTTCAATTTGTTATTCCAAAGCTTGAGTGGGATGATTTCAAGGGAAATGAGAGCGAGGATTACAGAAAATTGGTTAAACAGTACTTGGGAGATGGCTGGCTAGAGAAGGAAGGAGAAATGGGTGGGAGTTGGAGAAAGAGGTGTGGCCATAGCAGAGGTTTTTTTTTTGTTGTTGTTGTTGTTGTTGTTTTTGGCTCATAGAAGAAATTAATTGAAATATGCTTGTATATGTGGAGAAATGAATGAATAGATAGGAAAAAATAATGGCGAAACAAGTGAGAAAGCTATTTACGTTTGGAGCAATACCCTTGAGACGAAGAGAAAGAATATTATCACTAGACAACTTTCCACTTGAGTGGAGTGGAGCGATTGGTCTTAGGTTGGAACATTAGTAGCACATCCAAAAAAAGCAGAAAGGAAGGCGAAGTTGATGACCTTACATACCTATGGGGGTTGATAATGTGGTGAAAACTGTGGACTTCTAATTGCTTCTGTCTTCTTGGTGTGATTAAAAAAAACAACAACTATGTTTGATATTTAAGAGGAGGAAATGGAGTAAAGATATTGTCATTCTTATTTTGCTTCTTTCTGTACTGATTTATGGAAACTGCACTGATATTTTAATAAAAAGAAATTTTTAATGAGAGAAAATAATAAATCTGAACATTTTCTATGTAAGAATTGCATTGTGAAACAAAGTGAGGTGTGATGAGATAAATGATATTTTTTAACCAATTATCAGAATTTTTTGCATATTTTCCACTGGTCCTAAGTGATTTTTTTTTTTTTTTTTACTTTGTTCTTTTTTTTATAACTTTTTACTTTCTCTTTGGTATAGCCAATTAACAAACTTTGACAATTTCATGTGAACAGTGTAGGAATTCAGCCATTACATATACACAAATCCATTCTTCCCCAAACTCTCCTTCCTTCCAGGCTACCGCATAGCATTGAGCAGAGTTCAGTGCAGTAGGTCCTTGTTGGTTATTTATTTTATATATGGCAGTGTGTGCGTGTCCATTCCAAACCCCTGAAGTATCCCTTCCCAACATTCCCTGCCCTCAACAACCATATTTTTTTCCCTAAGTCTGTGAGTCTGTTTCTAATTTTTAAGTTCACTTTTATCATTTCTTTGTAGATTCCTGATATAAGGGATGTCATGAGATATGTTTCCTTCTCTGACTTCACTCATTATGACATGTCTAGGTCCATCCATGTTGCTAAAAATAGCATTATTTCATTATTTTAATAGCTGACTAATATTCCATTATATATATATATACCACATCTTCTTTATCCAATCCTCTGTCAATCAACATTTAGGTTGCTACCATGTCTTAGCTACTGTACAGAGTGGTAAAATAAACATTGAGATACATTATCCTTTTGGATCATATTTTTACCCAGATATACACCCAGAAGTGGGATTGCAGGGTTATATGGTGGTTCTACTTTTAGTTGTTTAAGGAACTTCATACTGTTCTCCATAGTTGCTGTACCAATTTACATTCCCACCAACACTGTAGGAAGGTCCCCTCTCTCAATACCCTCTCCAGCAATTATTGTTTATTGATTTTTTGATGATAGCTATTTTGATTAGTATGAGGTGATATCTCATTGAAGATTGACTTTAATTTTTCTAATAATTAGTGACATTGAATCTCTTTCCATGTGTCGATTGGTCTTCTGTATGTCTTCTTTGGAGAAATGTCTATTTGACTCTTTTCTCCATTTGTTGATTAGATTGTTTGTTTTAATGCTGTTAAGCATCATGCGCTCTTTGTAAGTATTGGAGACTAATCCTTTGTTGGTCACATCATTTGCAATATTTTCTCCCAATCTCTGTGCTGTCTTTTCATTTTGTTTATTACTTCCTTTTCTGGGCAAAAGTGCTTGAGTTTAAATAAGTCTCATTTCTTTATTTTTGTTTCTATTTCCATTTTTCCACGAGATGGATTAAAAAAGATATTGCTTTGATTTTTGTCAAAGAGTGTTCTGCCTATGTTTTCCTCTAGGAGTTTTACAGTGTTTGATCTCACATTTATGTCTTTAGTTTATTTTCAACTTATTTTTGTCTACTGTGTTACAGAATTCTCTTATTTTTATACATTAATTCTCTGTATTAACAATTAACATATTGCTAATTGCTAGATTACATTAATAACATAACTTAATTTCAGAAACATGTATACAGGTCAGGAAGAAACAGCTAGAACTGGACTTGGAACAAGAGACTGGTTCCAAATTGGGAAAGGACTACATCAAGGTTGTATATTGTCACCCTGCTTATTTAACTTATATGCAGAGTACATCATGAGAAATGCTGGGCTGGAATCAAGATTGCCAGGAAAAATATCAATAACCTCAGATATGCAGATGACACCACCTTTATGGCAGAAAGTGAAGAAGAACTAAAGAGCCTCTTGGTGAAAGTGAAAGAGGAGAGTGAAAAAATTGGTTTAAAGCTCAACATTCAGAAAACTAAGATCATGCCATCTGGTCCCATCGCTTCATGGAAAATAGATGAGGAAATAGTGGAAACAGTGGCTGACTTTATTTTTCTGGGCTCCAAAATCATTGCAGATGGTGATTGCAGCCATGAAATTAAAAGACACTTACTCCTTGGAAGGAAAATTATGACCAATCTAGACAGCATATTAAAAACATGGCTTTGCCAACAAAGGTCTGTCTAGTCAAGGCTATGGTTTTTCCAGTAGTCATGTGTGGATGTGACAGTTGGACTATAAAGAAAGCTGAGTGCTGAAGAATTGATGCTATTGAACTGTGGTATTGGAGAAGACTCTTGAGAGTCCCTTGGACTGCAAGGAGATCCAACCAATCCATCCTAAAGGAGATCAGTCCTGGGTGTTCATTGGAAGGACTGATGTTGAAGGTGAAACTTCAATACTTTGGCCACCTCATGCAAAGAGCTGACTCATTGGAAAAGACCCTGTTACTAGGAAAGATTGAGGGCAGGAGGAGAAGGGGAAGACAGAGGATGAGATGGATGGATGGCATCACCGACTCAATGGACATGAGTTTGGGTAGACTCCAGGAGTTCGTGATGGACAGAGAGACCTGGTGTGCTGCAGTTCATGGGGTTGCAAAGAGTTGGACACAATGTCTGAACTGACACAATGTCTGAATGTCTGAACTGACCTGAACTGAATTTCCCAGCACTATTTATGGAAGAGGCTCTTTCCAGCATTGTGTAGTCTTGACTCCTTTGTCATAGCTTAATCGACCATAGGTCCTTGGGTTTATCTCTAGGATTTCTATCCTGTTCTATTCATCTATATTTCTATTTTTTATAAGTACTGTATTGTTTTGATAGCTATAGCTTAGAAGTTTGGTTTGAAGTCAGGTAGCCTGATTCCTCCAGCTCTGTTTTGCTTTCTTTAGATTGCTTTCACTTTTGGGAGTCTTTTGTGTCTCCATAAAATTTTTAATATTTATTTTTCTAGTTATGGGGAAAATGTCATTGGTACTTTGACAAGGATTGCATTAAATTGTAGATTGCCTTGGGTAGTATAGTCAGTTCGACAGATAGTATAGACAATATAGTTGATATAGATTCTTCAAAACTACAAGCATGGCATATATTTCTATCTGTTTGTGTTTTGTTTGATTTCTTTCTTCAGCATCTTATATTTTTCAGAGTACAGGACTTTAGTCTCCTTAAGTAGGTTTATTTCTGGGTATTGTATTCTTTTTGATATGATGGTAAATTGAATTGTGGCTTTTTTAATTTCTTTTTTAATTTTTTTTTGTTAGTGTGTAGAAATGAAACAGACTTCTGTGTATAAATTTTGTATCTTGGAAGTTTATCAAACAGCTTGATGAGCTGTAGTAGCTTTCTGATAGCATTGTGAAGATATTCAGTACCTAGTATCATGGCATTTGCAAACAGTGACATATGTTTTTTTCCAATTTGGATGTCCTTTACTTATTTTTCCACTTTTATTGCCAAGGCTAGGATTATCAAAACTATGTTGAATAAGAGTGGTGAGACTGGATATCTTTGTCTCGTTCCTAATCTTAGAGGAAACGCTTTCATATTTTCACCATTGAATACAATGTTAGCTGTGGGTTAGTCATATATGGCCTTTATTATTTTGAGGTAGGTTCTATCTTTGCCCACTCTTTGGAGAATTTTTATCATAAACAGATGCTAAATTTTGTCAAAAGCTTTTTCTGCATCTATCCATCTATTAAGATGATCATATGGTTTTTATTCTTTAATTGGTTGATATGGTGTATGATTTGTTTAATGCATTGTTGGATTCAGATTGCTCGTATTTTTTTTTTTTTTTTTTGAGGGCTTTTGCCTCTATGTTCATCAGTGATATTAATCTATAATTTTCTTTTTTTCTGTCTTTCTTTTTTGTTTTTTGTCTTTTCGTACCTTTGTCTGGCTTTGGTATCAGGTGATGGTGGCCTCAGAGAATGAGTTTGGAAGTTTTTGTTTATTTGTTTTCCTCTGCAAGATTTTGGAAGTTTGAGAAGAACAGGTGTTAACTCTTCTCTAAATGATTGATAGAATTAACCTATGTCCTGGATTTTCATTTGTTGCAATTTTTTAAACCACAGGTTCAATTTCAGTGGTTGTGATTGATCTGTTAATATTTTATATTTCTTCCAGTTCAGTCTTGTAAGACTCTACCTTTCTAAGAATTTGCCCATTTCTTTCAGGATATCCATTCTATTGGTATGTAACTACTTTTAGTAGTCTCTTATCACCCTTTGTATTTCTGGGAAGTAAGATGTAACTTCTTCTTTTTCATTTCTAGCTTTCTTTGTTTGAGTTATTTCCCATTTTTTAAATAATCCTCATTAAAGGTTTATCAATTTTGTTTATCTTTTCAAAGAACCAGCTTTTAATTTCATTGATCTTTGCAGTTGGTTTGTCTTTTATTTATTTCTGTTCTGATCTTTTTGTTTTATTTCCTTATACTAACTTTAAGTTTTGTTTGTTCTTCTTTCTTTAGTTGTGAAGGTTAGGTTTTTTATTTGATAATTTTCTTGTTTCCTGAAGTAAGACTATGTTTCTGTGTACTTCCCTCTTAGAATCATTTTGCTGCATAACATAAGTTTTGGACCATTGTGTTTTCATTTTCATTTGTTTCTAGTTACTTTTTTGATTTCCTCTTTTTTTCTTCAGTGATCAATTGATTGTTTAGAAGCACATTGTTTAGCCACTATATGTTTGTGTTTTTATAGTTATTTTTGTAGATTGTTTTCAATCTCATAGCATTGTAATCACAAAAAGATACTTGATATGATTTCAATTTTCTTAAATTTCCACAAGGCTCACCTTTTGGCCTTCAAGATGTGGTCAGTTAAGGAGAATGTTTTTTGTTCACTTGAGAAGAAAGCGTAGGCTGCTGTTTTGGATCGAATACTTGATAAATATCAGTTAAGTCCATCTGGTCTAATGTATCATTTAAAGCCTGTATTTCCTTTAAATTTTCTGTCCGGATGTTCTGTCTATTGATGAAAGTGGGGTGGTAAAGTCCCCCAGTATTATTGTGCTTTCCCTTTTTGTTTGTTAGTATTTACCTTGCATTTTGAGGGGCTCCTATGTCAGGTGTATATATATATATATATATATATATATATATATATGAAATTTTTATATCTTCTTCTTGGATTGATCTTTTGCTTATTATGGGTCCTTCTTTGTCTCTTATAACAATCTTTGTTTTAAAGTCTATATTATCTGATATGAATATTGCTACTACTCCAGCTTTCTTTGGATTTCCATTTGTGTGGATACCTCCTCTCATTCCCTTACTTTCAGTCTGTAAGTGTCCCTAGGTCTGAGGTGGGTTTCTTGTAGACAGCATACATGTGGGTCTTCCTTTCATATCCACCTAGCTAGTCTGGCTGATGCACTTAATCAATTTAAATTTAAAATAATTATGGATATGTATGCTCCAAATATCATTTTCTTGATTGTGATTGTTTTGCATTTATTTTTGCAGATCTTATCCTTCTCTCTAATCCTGCCTAGAAAAGTTCCTTTAGCATTTGTTGTAGAGCTGGTTTGGTGGTGCTGAATTCTCTTAATTTTGCTTATCTGTAAAACTTTTGATTTCTCCATTAAATCTGAATGAGAGTCTTGCTGGGTAGAGTATTCTTGGCTTCAGTTGTTCTTTTTCACAACTTTAAATATACTGTGCAACTCCCTTCTGTCTTGCAGAGTTTCTGTTGAGAAATCAGCTGAAAAACTTATGGGAATCCCCTTGTAGGCTGTTTGTCACTTTACCCTTGTTCTTTTAATATTTTATCTTTGTCTTTAATATTGTCACTGTGTCTCAGGGTGTTGCTATCTTTCTTGGTATGTTTCTCTTTGGGTTTATCCTGCCTGGATCTCTCTGCACTGCTTGGACTTTGTTGACTATCTCCTTTCCCATCTTAGGGAGGTTTTCAGCTGTTATTTCTTCAAATATTTCCTCAAATACTTTCTCTCTCTTCTCCTTATGGGTATGCCTATAATGTGAATGTTGATATGTTTGATACCGCACAGGTCCCTTAGTCTGTCTTCATCTATTTTCATTCTTTTTTCTATATTCCGTTTTGTCACAGTGATTTCCACCATTCTGTCTTCAGGTCACTCATACATTCTTCTGCTCAGTTATTCTGCTATTGACTCCTTCCAGTGTATTTTTTTCATCTCTCTTTGCTTGTTTTTTAGTTCTTCTAGGTCGTTGGTAAATATTTCTTGCATTTTCTACATTCTTTTTCTGAGATCCTGGATCATCTTCACTAACATTATTCTGAATTCTTCCTCTGGAAGACTGCCTATCTCCATTTTATTTAGTTGTTTTTCTGGAGTCTTATTTCTTCCTCTATGACATAATCATTTGTATTTTCATTTTGTTTAAATTTCTGTGATTGTGATTCTCATTATGGAGGCTGTGGGATTGTAGTTCTTGCTTCTTCTGTTTGCCCTCTGGTGGATGAGGCTACCTAAGAAACTTGTGCAAGCTTCCTTTATGGGAGGGACTAGCAGTGGGAGAAACTGGGTCTTGCTCTGGTAGACAAGGGTGTCCTCAGTACAATTTTATCCAGTAGTACCCCACCCCCACACACACACACCACCAAGTGGGTCTGTGCTCTTTCCCTAGTAGTTGTTTGGCCTGTAGTGACTCAGCCCTTGACTCTACAATTTCTCCAGGAAGGCTGGCGGCATCCTCTGGTAGGGATCACACCAGTGGACACTTCCAGCACTGCTGCTCCCAGTATCCTTGTCCCTGCCGTGAGCCACTACTGACCCACAACTTTGTAGGAGATCCACAAAGACTGGCTGGTAGGCCTGGTTCCACCTCCTGTGGGGCACTGCTCCTTCCCTCTGCGTCCATGTGTGCACAAGATTTTGTGTGTGCCCTCTAAGAGTGACATCTCTGTTTCTCACGACCTGTGGAAGTCATGCAATCAAATCCCCGTGGCCTTCAAAATCAGACTCCCTGGGAATCCTTCATCCCTTTTCTGGGTCCCCAGCTTTGGGGAGCCTGTCATGGAGCTTAAAAACCTTCATAAGAGTAGCAGGACATCGTTTGTTTCACTATTCTCCAGTTTGTGAGTCACCCACCTGGAAGGAATGGGATTTAATGTTATCACAGTTGCATCCCTCTTACCATCTCATTGTGACTTCTCCTTTGTCTTTAGGCACAGGGTATCTTTTTCCATTTTGGTGAGTTCTAGCATCCTCTTGTCAGTGGTTGTTCAATAGTTAGTTGTAATTATGGTGCTCTTGCAGGAAGAGATGAGCTCACATCCTTCTACTCTCCTATCTTGAACCAATCTAACATAGTTACTTATTTTAAATAAAATAAACACACATCAATATAATTTTGTTTCAGTTAATGGCCCACCATTCTTATTTAACTTTTAAACTTAAAACAGTCAAAATGTCTTTTAAGTTATATTTACTTGGCCTATTAATTAAAAAAAGAAAACACAACTCTCATTGTGCTGTGTTTGATTCCTCTTTCCATGTTGCAGATTCTCAATAGTAGACAGAGTTGTATAATGCTTAAGAAGCTATCTCTCTTCCTCTCCATTTCTGTATTCTTTGCTCATTTATCCCTCTGTGTTGAATATTTTACCTTGTTGAATATTGCTTAATCTTTCAACAAGCACTCTATTCTCCAGCCAAACAGATCTTTAACTAAAAATTATATCTTAACTACCATATTTCACAGAACACAAATGTGAACCCTCTGGGCCTTTTGAATACAATTCTCACCATGATGTTTTTTGAACATTTTAGGAAAACACTGTTTTCCCTTTTGAATATGTGTTCATGTTGACTCTGGAAAGGCAGACAGAAACATCATCAGTATAAGACATCACTAATGTAAAATATGATGAAGGGGAAACTGGATTTCAGTTAAATTTTAACCAACTTGGATAAAGACCTTAGGGAAAAACTAAATCTCAAAATGGAAAATAATTTTATCTAAGTTCTACCCTTACTAATTGATTTACTTGTGCTAATTTTACTTGCTACTGAAATTAAATGTAAGAATTTCCTAGAATGCCATCTCTGACTGAGGATATTAGCTATTTTCATAAGTCCTGTACTGTCATTCTTGGTTCAAAATTCAGCATATAAGGTTTTGGTCTCTCAAAGTAACAGAGATAACCCTAATTTTCAAGGTTTGCTTTCTATAATGTAATTCTTATGAAAGACACATATTAACACTTGTTTTTGATAAGAAGAAGAAATCCAAAGAGCATGTTCACTCTTATGAAAAAGATAGAAAATAACATTTTTCAGCATTTGATTTGAAGCCCTCATGGTCAATAATCTGCCTGCAATACATGAGACCCTGATTTGATCTCTGTGTCAGGAAGATCCCCTCACAACCCACTTCAGTATTCTTACCTGGAGAATTCCATGGACAGAGGAGCCTGGTTGGCTATAGTCCACAGGGTTGCAAAGAGTCAGACATGACTGAGCTAGTAACAAAACAACTGCACCTGGAGCAGCCAAGCTTCTTCCCTGGGAACAATGCGCAGAGTCTCAATATTGAGCCAACATGACTTTGAACTGTATTAGCATCTCTACTTTACATCAATTTATTTTGTGTATCCATTAGCAAAATGTGTGCTAAAGTAACTACTTCTCCATTTTACATCATTTGGGCTCATGAAAACCCAGGAACACCCCACTTTCTGATAGGAAGGGAAATCTGTATGTTGAGTATTTTAGCTTTCAGAATATCAAAGAATTTGAAACAATATTTTTAATTTAGTAATACTTAAAAATAACCAGTGATTATGATTTAAGCAAATGTGATTTGAATTTTATTTTTCTATTTTGTTTATTTCAATTTAGTTTCTATACAGATGAATACATTTCAAATTTGTCCACTCTTTTCATTCTCAAATATCTCAGGTATTTTTCTAAATATAGAATAGCTTTAGGAACTTTTAGTTTATTGAGATGATGTTCTTTACTCTGCATATTGTTTTTGACTATGTTACATATTATCTGTGTCATTTAGTAGTCAAGTTGTGAATAAAAGAGCTGTCTCCAAGAAGATGAGAATTTTTATGTTATTTTACTTTTTCTTTACATTGTCAGAGTGCCCAGAAACTTGCCTTACATTTGTTTGCCACTCTAATAACACATTGCTTGCTTATCACAAACCCAAGAATTGTTTGGGATTGCTTCCTGTTTTCCTCTATTATTATAGTAACATTTTTTTTCAACTTGAAAGTGTTTCCTTTTAATTGAAATGTAGTTCGCTTATACAGTTACATTAGTTCCAAAGGTATACCATTATGATTCAGATATATTGGAGAAGGGAACAGCAACCCACTCCAGTATTTTTACCTGGTAAATACCATGGGCAAGGGGCCTGGCGGGCTGCAGTCCATGAGATCACAAAGAGCTGGACACAACTGAGCATGTGAGGCACGTGTGCTTGTATGTGTATATGTGTGTGCATGTGTGCCTTTTCAGATACTTTTCCCTTGCAGATTATTATAATATATTGCATATAGTTCTCTGTGCTATACAGTAGGTCCTTGTTGGTCACCTATTTTAGATTTAGCAGTGTGTATGTTAATTCCAAACCTAATTTATCCCTTTCCTCCCTCCTTTTCCCTTTAGTAATCATAAGTTGGTTTTCTCTTTGTGTGTCTGCTCCATAGAAAAATTCACTTGTGTAGTCTTTTTAGTTCCACATATAAATAATATCATAAATTTATCCTTGTCTGGCTTACTATACTTAGTATAATAATCTCTAGGTCCATCCATGTTGCTACAAATGACACTATTCCATTCTTTTTTTTACAGCTGAGTAATATTCCACCATATATATAGAATGCATCTTCTTTATCCAGTCATTGGTCAGTGGACATTTAAGTTGCTTCCATGCTGTGGCTACTGTAATTAGTACCACAATGAACTCAACTAAAGTTTCACATTGTTCCTTGAGAACATTTTCTGGACTTGCATGTTTGCTTATATGAAGAATATAATGCTTCATATAAAAAGAGAGGTCCAGCACACACTGCATACATAGGGCACAAATAGCACATATTCTGCTCATGTGACCTGGCAGAAATCTCGTAGATACTCTCTAGCTGACTTAAAGAGAAACTAAGAGATCATTTAGTTTACCCAGAAGTAGCAGTAGTTTGTATTTACATAAAGATGCCCCATGTCCCCAGTATTTTTTCCAGGGGCATATCCAAAATTTCTGCTCCTCAAGAGATTCATTTTTAGCAAGAGAGAAGCAGAGGCATAGGCATGCAATGGTACCAACCCACTGAATTCATTGGAATAGGTCTTGGGCTTTCATTGAATTCAGAAACATTCTTATTAATCCAGCCATTGTGTGTTTGCATTCCAGCAATTAGATACATTGCCAGAGAATATAGAATAATAACAGATACCTAAGAAGTGATCAGAGAGTTATACAAGAGAGTAAAAAAAGACAACGAAGTTGCAAAACTGGGCAACAGTTTGAGGGGGTAGGGGGCTGGTCACCTCTGGTGCAAAGACCCAAATCTCAGGTCTAGTCTGCTGCATTTCAGTTCTTAATAGTCACTCATCCTTATTCTCAAGTAAGTTTCTTGTCTCAGAATCACTTTCCTTCACTATAAAATGAAGAAGTTAATAAATACTGTTTCTGAGTGCTAAATAACTGTTTATAAAATTTAGTATGGTTCCTGTTTAGAAAAGTGAAACTCAATAAAATATTGCTTTGCCTTTTAATTCAAGTTTTTTCCATTGTGTCTGAAGTAAAGCTGATTACACAGTGTCCCTGATGATAATGACCTTCCCATTACACACACACACACACACACACACACACACACACACACACACACACACTATTGACAAAAGCTCCACAGAGATTCATGTGTCAAATGGAAGACAAGTTCCATAAAAAGAGGTATTTGGGCTCATGCTGTATTCCCAGCACCCAGAGTCTTAATAAATGCATAGTTATACTCTATAAACTTATAAATGAATAAATAGTTATACTCTAAATAAAAACCTTTGCCTATATGAGGTGTCCACCAATTTGTATTTGGCATGTATCTGTGATTGAGCAAAGAGCTTTCAGAGAAAAAATAAGCATGTGCTTAGATTTGGCATTAAGAACTCTGCCAAATCAAGGACTGAAGAAATCCTTGGGAATGATGGAATGAATGGTTGTAGGGATTATATGTCGCAGATGTAACTTGAGCCTACAACCATAAAGAGGCTAAGGCCATCTATCAGTCTTGGCTGCAACAAAAAATACCATTGAATTCTGTTCTACATCAGGGCTCTGGAAACAACATATTTCTCCCTCTCTGTCTCTGTCTATCTGTCTGTCTTTGTCTCCTCCCTAACCCTAACCCCAACCTTCCTACATCTCCATCACTTTTCCTTTCCCTTCCTTCCCCATTCACTCCTTCTTTTTTTCTTTCTTCCTTCCTTCCCCATTCACTCCTTCTTTTTTTCTTTCTTCCTTCCTCTCCATCCTTTCGACCCTCCCTTCTTGTCTCTTTTTCTTTCTTCTTTCCTTCTTTTCAATTCTCACCTCTTTAATTGAAAATAAAACTTTAGACACTTAGATGCAAAACATTTTTAGCTGATGTCACTAAAATAAGAAACAGAAGACATAAATATATTGCAGATATTTGTCCCTCACAAATAGTTCAGATTAATGAAAGATTAATGCAAAGCAATGAGAATAACGACTCCCTATCTTAGAGCACTGTACTTTTTGTATTTCCAGAACCTCTAACATATAGGGGTGATGTAAATTAACTTGACATTAACCATTTAGGCTACAGTCCAGTTCAGTTCAGTAGCTTAGTCGTGTCTGACTCTTTGCCACCCCATGAACCGCAGCACACCAGGCCACCCTGTCCATCACCTACTCCCGGAGTCCACCCAAACCCACGTCCATTGAGTTAGTGATGGCATCCAACCATCTCATCCTCTGTCGTCCCCATCTCCTCCTGCCCTCAATCTTTCCCAGCATCAGGGTCTTTTCCAATGAGCCACCTCTTTGCATCAGGTGGCCAAAGTATTGGAGCTTCAGCTTCAACATCAGTCCTTCCAATGAACACCTAGGACTGATTTCCTTTAGGATGGACTGGTTGGATCTCCTTGCAGTCCAAGGGACTCTCAAGAGTCTTCTCAAACACCACAGTTCAAAAGCATCAATTCTTCAGCCCTCAGCTTTCTTTATAGTCCAACTCTCACATCCACACATGACTACTGGAAAAACCATAGCCTTGACTAGACAGACTTTTGTTGACAAAGTAATGTCTCTGCTTTTTAATATGCTGTCTAGGCTGGTCATAACTTTCCTTCCAAGGACTAAGTGTCTTTTAATTTCATGGCTACAATCACCACTTGCAGTGATTTTGGAGCCCAGAAAAATAAAGTCAGTCACTGTTTCCCCATCTATTTGCCATGAAGTGATGGGACCTGATGCCATGATCTTCGTTTTCTGAATGTTGAGCTTTAAGCCAACTTTTTCACTCTCCTCTTTCACTTTCATCAAGAGGCTCTTTGGTTCTTCTTTGCTTTCTGCCATAAGGGTGGTGTCATCTGCATATCTGAGGTTATTGGAATTTCTCCTTGCAATCTTGATTCCAACTTGTGCTTCCTCCAGCCCAGCGTTTCTCATGTTATACTCTGCATATAAGTTAAATAAACAGGGCAGCAGTTTGAAATCAGTCTGTTGTTCCATGTCCAGTTCTAACTGTTGCTTCCTGACCTGTATACAGATTTCTCAAGAGGCAGTTCAGGTGGTCTGGTATTCCACCAGGCCTGTATTTAGGCTACAAGACCAGAAAATGGAAACATGGATTTAATGATGACACATTTTAGTGCCCAGTTCTCTGGCAGGGAAGTGTACAAATGAGCTCAAGGATTAATTTTTGTTGACAATTTCAAGGAAATTGGTTGATGCAGCATTCAAAACTTAGATTTTGTCAGCTACATAGTCTTGGTGGTGTCTGTTATAACCCCGCGCCCCACCCTTCCCTGACTTACAATTAAATCCTTGTGTGTGGAAATTACAAATAAATAATTTCCAGAGCTATAAGTTGTTGGGGGGACAAAGAGGGTGTTGGTGCACAACAACTTTGGTATCAGTGCAACCTAGGCACAGAAGATCCACATCCAGGGAGGTTATCTGCATATAGCAATAAAATCCATGAAGGTTGTTCTAAGAATGCTTATCTAGACAGATTAGTCTCTACTCTAAAGGATAAGGCTTCTAATCATAAAGAGGAAGAATAGATAAGAAACAAAATACCCTAAAAAGAGGGAATGACAATGCAGGCTAAGCATTTAGAGAGGTTTCATTTTGAGGCATCAAGATAATATAGGCAATCAGGCTTTATAGTGCTGCCTTTGAGCCTCTACAAGGAAGGGTACTGTTACACAGAATGTTAATGAGGAAAAACGTACAGAACTGTGTGCCTAGCTTACAGTTTATTTTCTACTAAATTTTTGTAATAAGTGAAATTTAGAAAATATAATAGATATTATTGCAAGATTTATATTATCATGTAGGCTCTCCCTTAAGTACATAAATGAAGTGGAGTGAAGTGAAATGAAAGACTCTCAGTCATGCCTGACTCTTTGTGTCCCCATGAACTATACGGTCCATGGAATTCTCCAGGCGAGAATACTGGAGTGGATAACCATTCCCTTTTCCCAACCCAGGGATCAAACCCAGGTCTCCTGCATTGCAGGTAGATTCTTTACCACCTGAGCCACCAGGGAAGCCCTACTTACATTTTCAGCTTTTCCATTTTATGTACATCCCTGATTTCTCATGTAGAAAGTTCCATAAAATGTATGCTTGTTCTTAGTCACTTAGTCGCTCAGTCTTGTCCGACTCTTTGTGACCCCATAGACTGTAGCCTGCCAAGCTCCTCTGTCCATGGAATTCTCCAGGCAGGAATACTGGAGTGGGTTGCCATGCCTGCCTACAAGGGATCTTCCCAACTGAAGGATTGAACCCAGGTCTCTGGTATTGCAGGCAGATTCTTTACACTATGAGCTACCAGGAAAGCCCATAAAATGTATACTTCCTTTAAAACCTTTAAAATAATCATTATAGATTTCTAAAAATAAATGTGTGTATTAAATATATATAAATATATATTATGATAATACTTTTATACACATATATTTATATAATATATGGGATCATATTCAATATATTGTTATAAACCATAATGGATATTGATATTAAAAGAATATATATATTCTTTTTCATATATTCATATATTTCATATATCCAATACCTTGTTATAAACCATAACAAGAAAGATTTAAAAAATACATATTCTTTTCCATTATGGTTTATAACAAGATATTGAATATAATCCTTTGTGCTATGCAGTAGGGCCTTGTTATTTATCTATCTTACATATAATAGTTTGTATCTGCTAATCCCCAATTCCCATTCCATCCCTATGCCATCACCACATCCCTTTCTCTTGGCAACTAAAAGTCTGTTCTCTATGTCTGTGAATCTTCTTCTGTTCTATAGATAACTTCATTTGTACCATATTTAAAATTCCACATTTAGGTTGTAACATATCAGATTTGTCTTTCTGTTCCTAGTTTACTTCACTTAATATGATAATCTCTAGGTCTATCTCAAATTGCTGCAAATGACATTATTTCATTTTTTAGTATGGTTGAATAATATTCCATTGTATAGATGTACCATATTTCTTTATGCATTCCTCTCTTGATGGGCATGCATGCTGCTACCATGTCTTGGCTATTGTAAGTAATGTTGCAGTGAACATTGGGGTGTATGTATCTTTTCTGGTTATAGTTTTCTCCAGGATCATATAGCAACTCTATTTTTAGTTTTTTGAGGAAGATGTATATTGTTTTACACCAATTTACATTCCCATCAACAATGTAGAAGGGTTCCCTTTTTTGAACACCCATTCCATCATTTGTTACTTGTAGACTTTGTAAATATAGCTATTCTGACTGGTTTGGGGTGGTGCCTACCTTTTATTTTTTTATTTAAATTTATCTAATAATTAGTAATGTTGAATAAATAACCTTTTATGTGCCTGATGGCCATCTGTATGTTTTGGATAAATGTCTATTTAGATCTTCTGCCCAATTTTTGATGAACTTTTTTTTTTTTTTAAGTGTATGAGCTGTTTGTATATTTTGGAAGTTAAGCTCTCATTGGCCATCTGGTTTGCAATTTTTTTTTTTCTTAGCCTGCAGGCTGTCTTTTTTATTTAATTTATGTTTTCCTTTGCCGTACAAGAGCTTATAACTTTGATTAGGTCCCATTTGTTTATTTTTGCTTTTATTTCTATTACTTTGGGAGACTGAAGAAAACAATGGCATGATTTACATCAGCTAGTGTTTTGCCTATGTACTCTTTAAGAGTTTTGTGGTGTCATTTATTCTTTAAGTCATGGCATTCAATTTTATTTATATTTATTCTTTATTTATTTAATAAATAAAGTCATGGCATTTAATAAATAAAGTCATGGCATTCAATTTTAATTACAGATTTTGTGATCAAATATTTTTACTCAAATATTTTGTATAGAAGCTTGAACCCAGAATGTTCCCTGAATTCATGGTTAACAATTCAGTCCTAAGTCAAAACAAAGCAAAATATAATTGAATGGTTTTCTACATTCCACACTATGCCATTAAAATTTAATGATGCCATTTGTTTTAATGTTTCCTAGGCAATTCAAGGGGCTTCCTAGGTGGCACTAGTGGTAAAGAACCCACCTGCAATGCAGGAGACTTGAATTTGATTCCTAGGTTGAGAAGATCCCCTGGAAGAGGGCATGAAAACACACTCCAGTATTCTTGCCTGGAGAATCTCATGGACAGAGGAGCCTGGCAGGCCACAGTCCATAGGGTCACAAAAAGTCAGACATAACTGAAGCGGATTACCACGTACACACAATTTGATAGCTGGAATTCATATATTTTTAATTGTTCATCACTTAATACAGTCAATTCAGTCAGTTCAGACGCTCAGTCGTGTCTGACTCTTTGCGACCCCATGAATCGCAGCACACCAGGCCACCCTACCATCACACATTCCCAGAGTTTACTCAAACCCATGCCCACCGAGTCAGTGATGCCATTCAGCCAACTCATCCTCTGTCGTCCCCTTCTCCTCCTGCCTTCAATCCCTCCCAGCATCAGGGTCTTTTCCAATGAGTCAAACTCTTCGCATGAGGTGGCCAAAGTATTGGAGTTTCAGCTTCAGTATCAGTCCTTCCGATGAACACCCAGGACTGATCTCCTTTAGGATGGACTGGTTGGATCTCCTTGCAGCCCAAGGGACTCTCAAGAGTCTTCTCCAACACCACAGTTCAAAAACATCAATTCTTTGGTGCTCAGCTTTCTTCACAGTCCAACTCTCACATCCATACATGACCACTGGAAAAACCATAGCCTTGATCAGATGGACCTTTGTTGGCAAAGTAATGTCTCTGATTTTTAATATGCTATCTAGTTTGGTCATTACTTTCCTTCCAAGGTGTAAGTGTCGTTTCATTTCATGACTGCAGTCACCATCTACAGTGATTTTGAAGCCCAGAAAAATAAAGTCTGACACTGTTTCCACTGTCTCCCTATTACTTCCCATGAGGTGATGGAACCAGAGGCCATGATTTTAGTTTTCTGAATGTTAAGCTTTAAGCCAACTTTTTCACTCTCCTCTTTCACTCTCACTTAATGCAAAACCTCCCATATTTCATCATCACATGCAGTTTTGATATGTTTGACACTATCAGATGACTATTAGAAGAATATTACAACTTCAAGATACTTTTTTCTTATGAAAAGCTACAGAATAAGGTATTGTTTATGTAGATAGTGAAGCAACTATATAAAGATAAAAACAGCATGCAATTGATATTTCCCCTTGGCAAACTCACTAAAGATTGACAAGGGCTCAAACTTGTCTTCTGAATGTCACTTGCAATTTTTTTCATAATGTAATAGTCTTTTGCAAAGAAAATGCTAAAGAATGTTTTTATTGTTAATGATTATAGATTTTAAAGTCTTTTTTAAAATATTATGATTAATCCAATTTGTCTACATGAATAGATTAAATGGTGCAGCCTATTAAAAACATTTTTCTTAGCTCTAGGGCCTAGATCTGAGACATTATTTAGACAGGAACTAATGAAATTATCTTTATCTGAATGCTTGAAGGGAGATAAGGAGGGAAATGTCAATTCTGTTATTACTGTAGGGCAACAAGTCACAGTACTCAACACATAATCGAAGGAAACATTTAAAATGATTTTCGTGGACTAATTAAAAGTCCAATTAAGAAGACTAGAATGGTCTTCACTAACGAACTTTTTTTCTAAAAGACACATTTGAACAGATTAAGTTTTGCTCTGAAATATATATATATATAGTTAAGCATTACAATTCCAATAGAAGTCCATTTGCCATTGAAGTGCTTCTGACAGCATTTTTTTAATTTCAATGCTACATCCAAAAATGATATGGATAATGATCTAGAGCCTAGAGTAGGCTGTGAGCTTCCTAGGGAGGGAAACTCTGTGCTAATTTATACCGTAGAACCATAATCCACCTTATGTTCAGGGTCTGTGCTGTGCTCTGGAAGGGGTTGTCTGGTTTGGGGGCATAATGGTTACCTGTGGAGCCTCTGATATAACAAAAAGTATTTTTCAAAACAATCCCTTCCTGCAGAGGTCTTTTCAAACAGGCAGCATGCTTTGTTATCCACCATCTAATCTGATTTTCATATTATTTCTAGGAGTTAAAGAGGGCAGCTGTTGCTGTTTATATGCAAATACAGCCACCACCATGTGTGTAAAACAAGTGCTACCGCCCCGGTGATGCTGAAAACTTGGCCTTTGTGCACCTGTGCTGAACTGATTCATAGAGTTCTGGATGTTGTAAAGAAGAATACATAAGAATAAATAAGAAAATAAAATAAGAACACATTTTATTGCTTTGCCAGGTGAAGGGAGACAGAGTGGGCTCATGCCATGGAAAACTCTCTGTCCCGGTCTAGGGTGGGGGCGATTTGGTGAGGAGTTTTATAGCAGTGGTTCAAGAGTATGGTTGTTGATAACGGTCAGAGTGTGTGCAGGGCTTGCGCTCCTTTAATCTGGCCTCAGATGAACTCCCCTGAGTTTCTGTGCTTTAAATATATATACATATGTATATGTATTTAATTGAAGGATAATTGCTTTACAGAATTATGTTGGTTTCTGATGAACATCACCATTAATCAGCCACAGTACACATATATCCACTCCCTCTTGAAACTCCCTCCAGTATCCCTCCCCATCTCACCCTTCTACATTGTTATAGAGCCCTGGGGTTGAGTTCTCTGAGTCAGGCAGCAAATTCCCTTTGGTTATCTATTTTACATATAGTAATGTGTTTCCATATTGCTCTCTTCATACATCCCATTCTCTCCTTCCTGTCCCCTTGACCTGTATCCATAAGTACGTTCTCTATTGTATGTGTCTCCATGGCTGCCATGCAAATAAATTCATCAGTACCATCATTCTAGAATCCATATATAGGTGTTAGCCTATGATATTCACTCTGTATAGTAGATTCTATATTCATCCACCTCATTAGAATTGACTCAAATGCATTCCTTTTTATGGTTAAGTAATATTCCACTGTGTATATGTGTCACGGCTTCTTTATAAATTCATCTGTCAATGGACATCTAGGTTGCTTCCATATTCTAGATATTGTAAATAATGCTGCAATGAACATTGGGGTACATGTTTTTTTTTGTTTGTTTGTTTGTTTTTTTTTCAATTTTGGTTTCCTCAGGGTATATGTCTCATAGTGGGTTTGCCAGGTCACATGATGGATTTATTCCTAGTTTTTAAAGGGATCTCCGTACTGTCTTCTACAATGGCTATGTCAATTTGCATTCCCACCAACAGGGCAAGAGGATTCCATTTTCTCCACACTCTCTCCAGCATTGTTTATATATTTTGTGGTGATAGCCATTCTGAATGATGTGATATCTTATTGTAGTTTTGATTTGGATTTCTCTAATAATGAGCATTGTTGAGCATCTTTTTCTTGTGCTTGTTAGCCATCTGCATGTCTTCTTTGGAGAAATCTCTGTTTAAGTAGTTTCCCATTTAATTAATTACTTTATTTATTTATTTTTTTCAAGGCATTGACTTTCTTGAGCTGTTTATATATTTTGGAATTTAATTCTTTATCAGTTCTTTCATTTGCTATTGTTTTCTTCCATTCTGAAGATTGTATTTTCACCCTGTTTAGAGCTGCCTTTGCTGAATGAAAGCTTTTAAGTTTAATTCGGTCCCATTTGTTTATTTTTGCTTTTATTTCCATTACTCTAGGAGGTGGATCATAGAGTACCTTGCTGTAATTTATGTCATTGAGTTTTTTGCCTATGTTTTCCTCTAAGAGTTCTTATAGTTTCTGATCTTACATTTAGGTCTTTAATTCATTTTGAGTTTATCTTTGTGTATGGTGTTAAGAAGAGCTCTAATTTCATTGTTTTACATATAGCTGTCCAATTTTCCAACACCACTTATTGAAGAAGCCCTCTTTGCCCCATTGCATATCCGTGACTCCTTTGTCAAAAACAAGGGTTTATCTCTGAGCTTTCTGTCTTGCTCCATTGGTCAATATTTCTGCTTTTGTATCAGTATCATGCTGTCTTGATGGCTGTAGCTTTGTAGTATTGGCTGAAATCAGGAAGGTTGACTCCTCTAGCTCCATTCTTCTTTCTCAAGATTGCTTTGGCTATTCAGAATCTCTCATGTTTCCATATGGATTGTGAAATGTTTTGTTCAAGTTCTGTGAAAAATGTGTTTGGTAATCTGGCAAGGATCACATTAAATCTGTAGATTGCATATGTTGTAGAGTAATTTTCACGATATTGATTCTTCCAACCCATGAACATGGAATATCTCTCCATCTGTTTATGTCATCTTTGATTTATTTCATCAGTGTCTTATAGTTTTCTGTGTACAGTTTGTCTCCTTAGATAAGTTTGTTCCTAGATATTTTATTATTTTTTGTTGCTATGGTGAATGGGAGTTTCTGTGCTTCTTAATTGGCCTCAGGTTGTCTCCTGTTGAGCTTCTTGAGATAATCAAACTGTGACCTTCTCTCTGGAACATTTTTCATTTGGCAGAGGTTTTAGTTCTGTGGACTAGCTCGAAGATATTCTTATGTGTATCCCTTGATGGGGAACCAGAATCTGCCCCAAGGCTGCAGTGTTTCTTCACTGCTTCTCCCTTGTCTCTGCATCCTCTCCCTTCCTTGATTAGTGACTGTTTGAAAGGCTTCTATGTCCAGGAGCCCCATGGGGTCCTGCTTGTCTTCACAGGGAGGTTTAGTGACTTCAACTAAATCACAAAGTCTATCATGTTCACAGAGGATGAGGACCAGGATCCCCCAGTGGCTTACACATGCAATGTTCTTTTTAACTGTCAAAACAGACTAGAAACTATTGTCCTTGGTTTACAGATGAGAATGCTAAGGCTCAGATGAACATGATTAACTTCTCTAAGGTCAGAGCGCTAAAGTGGGGGGTGACTAGGTTTCAAACCCACATCCACAGACCTACATGTAGAGTTGTTGCATGTGTTTAAGCTGTTCCCAGAGTGTAAATGTGGGCAATGTGCATGCCCACTCACTCCCACGTTTGAAAATTCCTAATCACCACTTGACTTTCACCACTTTGCAAGAAAGGTGTGTTTTACCCTATTTAAGATGTATTAGACAGATTTGTTTTATTTTCTCTTTCCTCTGTCCTATGTTCCCTGCTTCATTCACATTGTCTTTTGTAGATTAATGAGGCTTGACCCCTGAGCTCAACTGGGGAAGGATAAAAGAAACTTGCTGCTGCTGCTGCTGCTGCTAAGTCGCTTCAGCCGTGTCCGATTCTGTGCGACCCCATAGATGGCAACCCACCAGGCTCCCCCATCCCTGGGATTCTCCAGGCAAGAACACTGGAGTGGGTTGTCATTTCCTTCTCCAATGCATGAAAGTGAAAAGCGAAAGTGAAGTCGCTTAGTCATGTCCAACTCTTCGCGACCCCATGGACTGCAGCCTACCAGGCTCCTCTGTTCATGGGATTTTCTAGGCAAGAGTACTGGAGTGGAGTTCTATTGCTTTCTCACATAAAAGAAACTTAGAGAATGGAAATCAGGAGAACTAAGGGCCATCCAGAAAGGAAGCTACCAACACATGTAGCTATTGGATATTTGAAATATGCTAGTGTGCCTGAAGAACTGAATTTCTCATTTTAATAATTTAGGTTTGAAAATGAACACTCAGTTTGGTCACTGAATACCTGAAGTATGTCTGGAACAAATTGGATATGTGAATCTACTTTCTTGACTATGAAGTCAATGATATCTTTACACAGACCAAATACTGAGATGTGAAAAATATGTTAATATTTTATTATTATATTTTAGTCAGGTAGAGAGAGAGGTGGGAGGGGGGATCGGGATGGGGAATATATGTAACTCCATGGCTGATTCATGTCAATGTATGACAAAACCCACTACAGTATTGTAAAGTAATTAGCCTCCAGCTAATAAAAATAAATGAAAAAATATATTTTATAAGTTTTCAAAATTGTAATAGTTTTATATACTAGAATACATTTAAAAACTATATTGTCAGTTACAAATTGGCATTTGTCAAGAGAATTGCCAGTGACTGAACAACAACAAGGGCATTTTCCATCTGCCTCTGTGGAGATTGAAACCTGTGCTGCTGCAGCTCCTGACCTTCAACACCCCCTGAGGGGAATTCAGGGTGGAAAGTGAAGCACAGCGAAGCTGGTGCAACTGGTCTTTAGGTAGATATTTTCAGGATTTGATTTCATGATCCCAGTCCTTGCATCTCTTCATAACTAGAAAATAAATAAATCCCTTCATAGGGACATCTACTCCTCACATTTTATAAAGTAAGTGCTTGATTGAATTGAAGTCTCCTTTCACCAAAATCTCATATATTGAACTTCCCCCACTGTCTCTTTGGAGCAGTCTCTCAGTGCTATCTGACATTCTGTCTCCCAGGCTGCAGTCCTTACTCATCCCCAAATAAAACTCAACTTGCAACTCTCAAGTTGTCCATCTTTTTAGTTGACAATATCATAAAAATCATTTCCCATTTCCTTTTACCTATTAAAACATTCTTATAAGAAAATTTATAATTTCATATGTGGCACATTTTGTTTCCATTGGTCAGTATTAGATTAATAAGAAAAGAAGTACACATATTTAATAAAAAATTCTCATATATATTAATATTATTGAACATCAGTAGACTTGACATATTATATGTAGACTATCTTATATAGAGATATTTTATTTTTCAATCCATATTATCACCTTTACTTTAAATCTTCAGTTCTATTTTTATTTTTAAAGGTTTTGAAATAGAAAAAACAGACCAAAATGCTATCTATCCTGTGGAATGCAAGATTTAGCATTCTACCTAATCTGAGCCTATGTTAATTTTGTTTATTGTCATATTGATTAAATACTTGTAGAGTATTTTTTTCTATAATACTCATAAGTCAAATGTCCTAAGCATAAGTCAATTGTCTCCATGTTTCTGGTAATTAATAACCTAATGATCTTCTATTCATATTTCAAAATAATATTATTAATAGCAATAATAACCTTCTGGATTTCTTTTTTAAAGTTAGCTTTGGGATTTCCCTGAGGGCATCTAAAAGTAACAATGATTCATTATTTCACCTCATCAAAAGATATGCTATAAAGTACTAGGCTTTTTCATTTTACATGTTATTATCACAAGAGAGAGCTTCCCACATGGCACAGTGGTAAAGAATCCACCTGCCATGCAGGAGACTCAAGTTCTACTCCTGGGTCAGGGAGATCCTCTGGAGTAGGAAACGACAACCCATTCCAGTATTCTTCCATGGAAAATTCCATGGTCAAAGGAGACTCGTGAGCTATAGTCCGTGGAGTCTCAAGGAGTCAGACACAACCGGGTGACTGAGCACACAGCACAGTGCAAGGAATGCATAGGAAACTTTAAAATTGAAGAGATATTCAGCCCTCCCTAATTTTCTACAGGCTAAATTTTGCTAACATGAGTATTTCAGAAATTATCTGCTTTATGGGAAGTCGCTAGAGACTTCTCAATATCATCATCTGTACCATGTTTATGCTCGTATGAATAGTTACGCTGTGATTCCTGGAAGGATATCATACTCTCCTTTGTTTTACTATAGAAGTTATGGTAATAAACAAACTGATAACTCCATTAATCAGCTGACAAAAATGGGGTTGTTTTTTTTTTTTTAATTATCTCTGAGGCTTCCTGAACACTCTGCTATAACGTATAGACTAGATTTTGTGTCTGCAATGAAGAAACACACTGGCCCTTCACAAAGTAATTAGATACATGTACCATATCTTCTTTATTATTCATCCATTCCTATATTTATGGGCGTTTAAGTTGCTTCGATGTCCTGGCTCTTGTAAATAATGCTGCACAAAGAAAGACAAATACCATATGATATCATTTATACATGGAAACTAAAAAAAAAAAAAAAAAAAAAGTACAAATGAACTTATCTACAAGACAAAAATACAGTTACAGATGTAGAAAATAAATAAATAAATTTGCTGTACTCCTAAAGTAACACAGCATTGCAAATCAATTATACTCCAATAAGTTTTGCTTTGTTTTTAGGTAGATTGGACTCAGCATGCTTACACAGCCTTCACATAGTAAACGTGGATGGAAGTCAGATTTCCCAGGGCATTTTTTTTTTTTTTTTTTTTTTTTAGTAAACTATTGATCAAAGATCCAATGAACAAAGAATTAATTATATAAGTCTGAACAAACCAATGAGGAAAATAAGTTTAAGTGTGTTTATTTGCAATATTGTTGATGTTGTTTTAAGTTTCTATTTTCTGGGTATATGAGAAAGATCCTTCTGTCTTATTAAGCAAGTAATAACCCACAATAATTTAGTAGAGTCTGCTTTTGTAAATTAAAGCAACATATTTTAAAATGAGGTCTGATTCTCACTTCTGTCACAGAATTAAAACACGTTTTTTTTTTTTTTTGTTTGTTTGTTTGTTTTTTGTTTGTTTTTTTTTTACTAAATCTCCTTACTCATCATGACAATGGAGCTATTTTCAAGGGTCCAGTAAGAGTATGTCCTCCCTTTTACAGACTAGATGGATAAATCAATTAAGCAAGTCATACCCTTGTATCCTCCCATGGCAGAAAGTGGGCAAGAGAGCTCTCTGGAGTCTCTTTTAAAGGACACTAATCCCCTTCATGATGGCTCCATCATCAAAACCTAAACACCTTCCAAAGTTCCCACCTCCTAATACTACTATCCTGGATTTATGAATTCAGGGAAGTGAGCATAGTCTATATCATTTCACCCCAGCCCCACAAATTCATGCTCTTCTCACATGAAAAATGCATTTATTATATCCCAATAATCCCCAAGTTGTTAGCTTTTAAAGTCTCTGCACCACCTCTAAAGTCTCAAATAAATATCTAAGTCATATATGGTAGAAACTGAAGGTGTGTTTTATGTTGAGGGAAATTCCTCCCCAGCTATGAACCTATGGAATCGAATAGGATATGTGCTTCCAAAATACAATGGTGCAATGGGTATAGGATAGACCTATATATTCCAAACGTGAGAAATAAGGAGGTAACAGGTCCCATGTAAGTTAAAAAACTAGCAGGTAAAACAACATCAGGGATATTCTCATCCTTAATGCCTAAGAATATTTCTCTTTGCCTTGATGTTTCCCTCACTGGGTCTGCTAAGGTGGTAACTCACCCTCATGTCTCAGTGGAAAGACTCTATGCCTGGGCCTTGCTCCCTCCTCAAGATTCATTACTGGGACATCATGGTTGTCCTGCACTGTCCCATCCGCTAAAATCCAAGTGGAGTCCAGCCAAGGCCTCTGAACCCCATGCATTCTGGGCTTGTGATGGGTACATCCATGTGTGCTAAGTAGTTTCAGTCATGTCTGACTCTTTGCCACCTTATGAACTGTAGCCTGCCAAGCTTCTCTGGCCATGGGATTCTCCAGGCAAGAATACTGAAGTGGGTTGCCATTTCCATTTCCTTCTCCAGGGGATCTTCCCAACCTACGGATGGTATCTGTGTCTCTTATGTCTCCTGCATTGGCAGATGGGTTCTTTAGCACTAGTACCACCTGGGAAGCCTATCCATGGCTGATAAGAAGTGATCAGAAGTCTCCAGAGGAGGAACATTGAACTTGAAATGGGAAAAGGATGAGTTTCTTTTCATCAGACATACCTATGGCCATTCCAGTGGGCATGAGGCCCCTTCCTTGGGAATCTTTTTCTTTTCTTTCTTTTTTTCTTTTGACAACACTGTGCAGCAAGCAGAACTTCCCTGACTAGAGATCCAGTACGCACCTCCTTCAGTGGAAGTGCTGAGTCTTAACCACTGGATTGCCAGCAAAGTGTCTCAAGGGAATCTTGGAAGTTAATTTGTATTTTATTGATTTTTTTGGGGGGGGAGGGGGTGTGGACCATTTTTTAAAAGTCTTTATTGAAGATTCCAATATTGCTTATGTTTTTAGTTTTCATTTTATTTTATTATTCTTTTTTTTTTTTTTTTTTGGCCAGGAGGCATGTAGGGTCTTAGCTACTGGACCGGGGATCAAACCTACAGTCCCTGCACTGGAAGGCAAAGTCTTAATGACTGGACCACCACAAAAGTCCCCTACATTATTGCTTATTAGAATGCATTGTAGAATAACATAGTGAACCAATCTTTACCTGGGCAAACTCATTACCACCAGGTGCACCTTGACCTGGAAGTGAAGGAGGGAACAGACAGAACAGACTCCATCTTAGGCTGAACTGTGAATGTTGGACTACATGCATGATCACCCCCCAATGGACTCTGAACTCTGTGCCTGGTGTCTATGGAAATAGTATACCAATGGAAAACCACACCCCCCAGAGAGAAGATCCTGAGAACTCGTACCTAGACCCTCTGTCACTTAAAAGAATATTCTAATTATCTCTGCAACAGAGTGGAGTCGTAAATTCTATTATGCTTATTGGGATATGAGAACAGGCCTATTGACAACCGTCTGCTGCCAACTACCTAGGCTTAAGTCACATGAATCATGGGTTAACTTTGATTGTATGTCTCTTTTCCTTTGTACAGGCTAGCTTTGGGGAATTTGTGGAGGTGGGTTTGAGCACATACACTTAAGGTATATAAGTTTTTTTCAAAAACTGGTCAGGATCAGATTGGCTAAGAGGAGACTCTGCCTTGGGCCAGCCGGTGTAATAAACTGCACTCCACTATCTGCATTGTCCTTCTGAGTGAGTTTGTTTCCCAGAACATGTAGCTAGAATAGACATGTGTCTGATAATGTGTCAGGACAGTGTGGAGTTGGTATCTGAAATTATCTGCAGGAATGGCGTTAGAAGATGAAGTTTGTAGATCATAAAATATCTGTACTTTAGCTAGCTGTCTTTGATTTGGAGCAACTGTTTGGAAACAGCTTTTTGTTTCTTTGTTTGCTTGTTTTAATCACAACAACTATATCTGCTTTGTGAAGCACAGTTATATTAAAAAAAAGATGATAAAAAAGGAAAGCAAAAATATTCCATAAAGGTAATTTTGTATAAAGAAATTTCATCTGTGAGGCAGCAAAACATAATTTTCCCCTATTCCTGCCAATTCAAAGTTAAATAAAATAGACTGATATAAGAACACTTTTAAAAATAATTTCTGGGAAAACAACTTCTTTATCATGAAATTTTAATTCTTTCTTTTGTGTTATGTTAATTGGTCTTAACTAAAATATGTCACAGTTATATCCAGTATATATATATATATATATATGGTGTACACATTCAGATAGGCATATAAGTATATTATATCCAAATGAAACTTGTATAGACTATCAAACAAAATAATGAAGACTCAGTACTATAATATTTAAAGAACAGAAATAGACCAATGTTTTATTTCTGTGTTCTATATCTTAAGTTATCTCACCATATAATAAACGTTAATATAATTTGTGTATGAAAAACTTTGGGGCAGAGGGTGGCCCTAAGATGGTGAAGGAATAGGATAGAGAAACCATTCTCTCCCTCACAAGTTCATCAAAAGATCATTTAAACCCTGAACAAATTCCACAAAACAACTTTTTTTTTTTTTTCATTCATTTGTATTAGTTGGAGGCTAATTACTTTACAATATTGTAGTAGTTTTTGCCATACATTGACATGAATCAGCCATGGATTTACATGTGTTCCCCATCCTGAATCCCCCTCCCACCTCCCTCCCCATCCCATCCCTCTGGGTCATCCCAGTGCACCAGCCCTGAGCACTTGTCTCATGCATCCAACCTGGGCTGGTGATCTGTTTCACTCTTGATAGTATACTTGTTTCAATGATATTCTCTCAGAACATCCCACCCTCACCTTCTCCCACAGAGTCCCAAAGTCTGTTCTGTACATCTGTGTCTCTTTTTCTGTTTTGCATATAGGGTTATTGTTACCATCTTTTTAAATTCTATATATATGTGTTATTATGCTTCATTGGTCTTTATCTTTCTGGCTTACTTCACTCCGTATAATGGGCTCCAGTTTCATCCACCTCATTAGAATTGATTCAAATGAATTATTTTATCCAAAGAAGACATACAGATGGCTAACAAACACAGGAAAAGATGCTCAACATCACTCATTATCAGAGAAATGCAAATAAAAACCTCAATGAGGTACCATTACACTCCAGTCAGAATGGATGCTATCCAAAATTCTACAAGCAATAAATCCTGGAGAGGGTGTGGAGAAAAGGGAACCCTCTTACACTGTTGGTGGGAATGCAAACTAGTACAACCACTACAGAGAACAGTGTGGAGATTCCTTAAAAAACTGGAAATAGAACTGCCATATGACCCAGCAATCCCACTTCTGGGCATACACACTGAGGAAACCAGATCTGAAAGAGACACGTGCAGCCCAATGTTCATCGCAGCACTGTTTATAATAGCCAGGACATGAAAGCAACCTAGATGCCCATCAGCAGACGAATGGATAAGGAAGCTGTGGTACATATACACCATGGAATATTACTCAGCCACAAAACAACTTCTGAATGCTGGCAGAGGACACCAGGTATTCAGAAAGGCAGCCCATTCTCTTCAAAAGGAGGTAGGACAAAATATAAAAGATAAAAAGAGAGACAAAAGAGTTAAGGACGGAGTCCTGTCCTGGGGAGGGACTTGTGAAGAAGTTTCCAAATACCAGGAAGCCCTCGCATCAGTGGGCCTGTGGGGAGTTTTGGAATCTCAGAGGGCAACATAACCAGGAGGAAAAAATAGAAAAAAACAAATAAACAAACACAGATTATATGCTTAACTTCAACTCCCAGTGGAGAAGTAGCCCAGATGCTCACGTCAGCCAGCAGTGAGCAGGGGCTGAACAGGAAAGTGTGGGCTGCATTGCTTAGGGTAAGGATGAGGCCTGAATCCCTTGAGGACAATCTGAGGGAGCTAACATGAGATAGCAACCCAAAGTGTGGGATAGCCAGAGAGAGAGAAAAAAGAGAGAGAGAGAGAGAGAACATTCCTGCGATAAACTCTAAGGCACAACCTGTCCCACTCACAGAACAAAGGACTGAGCAAATAACCAGAGGAGAGCTAGCCTCCTGCGGACTGGCCCCTCCCCGCACAGGAGGCAGAGAGGCAGGCAGGCGACAGCCAGAACTAGAAGGAGAGGAGCGGTCTCAATACCAGAGATGGCATCCTCCACCAAACTGTGAGCAGGCTCCCAGTTGCTAACCAACTCTTCCTGGGATCCTGGACGGTTGATATTCACCAGGAGGGTTGCAGTTAGAGATCAGCTTCCCAGAAGAGACACACGGCATGCCTGAGACTGCAACATGCAGCACACCCAGGAAACAGAGTGACTGGGACCGTGGAGGTGATAATACGCACCGCCCACTTGGGAGAGTGCGCTCGCCAAACACCTGGTCGCTTGAGTGCTCGTACCAGGGAAGGGCACAAGATGCAGGCCCAACCGAGTCTGTGCCTTTGTGGAGTACCCGAGAACTTGAACCTGAGCGGCTTAGACCTGGGAAGTGCACACAACCCAGGGCCTGCTTTAGAAAGTACCCCTGCAGAGCAACCTGGAGCCTGCGCAGTGTAGATGAGGAAGGCACCCACTCTGTGAGCAGGTTTCAGTGAGGCCCAGACACTGCGAGCACTCCCCACACACGCCAGTGATGTTTGTTTGCCGTGTTTCTCCCTGCCCACAGCACAAGTGAACAAGTGAGCCTAAATAAGTGACCACCTTTGCCCTCTTGTACCAGGGAAGAAATTAGACCCTGAAAAGACTACCAAATAGAGGAAGTCAAAATAAGCAAAGAAAGAACCACTTTGAAAGTGACAGGTGCAACAGATTAAAACCCTGGGGCCTATAAACATTGAGAAGAAGTATAAGTTGAAACAAGGAACTATCTGAAACTGAACTGACTCCACACTGCCCTCAACAGCTCCAAGGAAATTACTAGATATATTTTACTATTATCATTTTTTAAATTTTTAAGTTCTTTATTACTCCTTTAATTTTCATTTTTAAAGCCTACTATTATCTTGCAAAAAAAAGGGCTCTTATTTTTAAAGCAAATTTCATATATATATATATAATAGTTTTTGTGATTTTGCTTTGTTTTCTAATATTATATTTTTGAGAGTCTAATCTCTACTCTAGATTTTTAAGCTTTGCTTTTTGGTATTTGTTATCAATTTTGAACCTTTAAGAATCCAATCTTCAGTACTCATTTTTATATACAAGTGAGGTTACTGGCTTGATTGCTCTCTCCCCTTTTGACTGTCCTTTATCTCCCACATATCACCTCTATCTCCTCCCTCCCCCATTTCTTCTCTACTTAAATCTGTGAATCTTTTTGGGTGTTCGGAGCTGTGGAGAACACCTAGGGAACTGATTGCTGGCTAGATTGGTCTCTCTCATTTTCACACCCCCTCCTCTCCTCCTGGTCTCCTCTATCTCCCTCCTCCCTCCTCTCTTCTCTATGTACCTCCATGAAGCTCTCTGAATGTTCCAGACTGTCGACAGCACATAGGGAATTGATTACTGGCTAGATTGTTCTCTCCCCTATTGATTCCCCTTATTCTTCACCTAGTTACCTCTATCTCCCTCCTCCCTCTTCTCTTCTCCATGTAATTTGGTGAAACTCTCTGGATGTCCCTCACTGTAGAGAATCTTTTCACCATTAACCTAGATGTTTTATCATCTGTACTGTATGGAAGGAGAAATCTTGATGTTACTGTTAGAATAAGACTGAAAATCAGAGGCTGGAGGCTTAAATCCAAAACTCAAGAACACCAGAAAACTCCTGACTGCAGGGAACATTAACCACAAGAACTTATACAAAAGCCTCCATACCAACACTGAAACCAAGATTTAGCCAAGAAGCAACAAGTTTCGGAGCAAGATATACTAACCTAATTCTTCACAAACTTGGGAACACAATCCTGAGCATTAAAATACAGGCAACAAAAATCACACCAAACCCATAGACTCCTCAAAATTCACTACTGGACACTTATCCAGAGAGACGGGATTCAGCTCCACCCACCAGAACACCGATACTAGCTTTCCAAACCAGGGACCCTTTACAAGCCACTCTTCCAACCCCATTCATAGGGAGCAACTCCACAATAAAGAGAAACCATAAACTTCCAGCATGCAGAAAGGCCACCCCAAACACAAAAATCTAAACAAAATGAAAAGGCAGAGAAGTACTCAACAGGTAAAGGAACATGATAAATGCCCACCAATCCAAACAAAAGAGAAGGAGATAGGGAGTCTACCAGAAAAAGGATTCAAAATAATGATAGTAAGAATTATCCCAAATCTTGAAAACAAAATGGAGTTACGTATAAATAGTCTGGAGACAAGGATTGAGAAGAGGCAACAAAAGTTTAACAAAGACCTAGAAGAAAAAAAAAAAAAAGAGTCAATCAATAATTAATAATTCAATAACTGAGATCAAAAGCACTCTGGATGGAACCAACAGTAGAATAACTGAGACAGAAGATAGGATAAGTGAAGTGGAAGCTAAGTGATGGTGAGAATAAATGAAGCAGAGAGGAAAAAATTAAAAAAGAATAAAAAGAAATGAGGACAAGCTCAGAGATCTCTGGGACAATGTTAAATGTCTCAACATTCAAATAATAGGAGTTCCATAAGAAAAAGATAAAAAGAAAGGCCATGACAAAATATATGAGGAGACAATAGTTGAAAGCTTCCCTAAAATGAGGAAGGAAATAACCACCCACATCCAAGAAATCTAGAGGGTCCCAAACAGGATAAAACCAAGTCAAAACACTCAAACACACATATTAATCACATTAATGAAGATCAAACACAAAGAGCCATATTAAAAGCAGCAAGAGAAAAACAACAAATAACACACAAGGGGATTCCCATAATGATAATAGCTGATCTTTCAATAGAAACTCTTCAGGCCAGAAGGTACTGGCAGGACATATTTAAAGTGATGAAAGAGAAAAACCTACAATCCTGATTATTATACCCAGCAAGGATTTCATTCAAATTGAAGGAGAATTCAAAAGCCTTACCAACAAACAAAAACTGGTGGAATTCAGCAGCACCAAACCAGTTCTCCAGCAAATGCTAAAGGGACTTTTCTAGACAGGAAACACAGAAAAGATATGCAAACTTGAACCCAAAACAACAAAGTAAATGGCAATGGGATCATACGTATCAATAATTATCTTAAATGTAAATGGGTTGAATGCCCCAACCAAAAGACAAAGACTGGCTAAATGGATACAAAAACAAGACCCTTATATATGCTGTCTACAAGAGACCCACTTCAAAACAAGGGACACATACAGACTGAAAGTGAAGGGCTGGAAAAAGATATTTCTTGCAAATGGAGACCAAAAGAAAGCAGGAGTAGCAGTATTCATATCAGATAAAATAGACTTTGAAATAAAGGCAGTGGAAAGAGACAAAGAAGGACACTACATAATGGTCAAAGTACCAATCCAAGAAGATATAACAATTATAAATATATATGCCCCCAACATAGGAGCACCACAATATGTAAGGCAAATGCTAACAAGGATGAAAGGGGAAACTAGCAGTAACACAATAATAGGGGAAGACTTTCATACCTCACTCACACCTGTGGATAGATCAACTAAACAGAAAATTAGCAAGGAAACACAAACTTTGAATAATACAATAGACCACTTAGACCTAATTGATATCTATAGGAGAGTACACTGCAAAACAATGAATTTCACCATTTTCTCAAGCTCACACAGAACGTTTTCCATGATAGATCACATCCTGGGCAATAAATCTAGCCTTGGTAAATTCAAAAAATTTGAAATCATCTCAAGCCTATTTTCTTGATCACAATGTGGTAAGATTGGATGTCAACTACAGGGGAAAAAAAATCAAATATACAAAAATATGGATGCTAAACAACACGCTTCTGAATAACCAACAAATCACAGAAGAAATAAAAATATGCACACAAAGGAATGAAAATGAAAACACAACAACTCTACACCTAAGACAACTAGAAAAAGAAGACATGAAGAACCCCACAGTTAGTAGAAGGAAAGAAATCATAAAAAAAAAAAAAAAACCAATTAGAGCATAAATAAACGTAAAAGAAACAAAGGAGACCACAGCAAAAATCAGCAAAGCTCAAAGCTGGTTCTTTTGGAAGATAAATAAAATAGACAAACAATTAGCCAGACTCATCAAGAAAAATAGGGAGAAGAATCATATCCAGAAAATTAGAAATAAAATGGGGAAATCACTACAGACAACACAGAAATACAAAGGATCATAAGAGACTTCTATCACCAACTATATGCCAATAAAAAAAATGGACAACTTGGAAGAAATGGACAAATTCTTAGAAAAATATAACTTTCCAAAACTTAACCAGGAAGAAATAGAAAATATTAACAGATCCATCACAAACATGGAAATCAAAACTGTAATCAGAAATCTTCCAACAAACAAAAGCCCAAGACCACACAGCTTCACAGCTGAATTCTATCAAAAATGTAGAGAAGAGCTAATACCTATCCTACTCAAACTCTTCCAGAAAATTGCAGAGGAAGGTGAGCTGCCAAACTCATTCTATGAGGCCACGATTACCCTAATTCCAAAACCAGACAAAGATGCCACAAAAAAGGAAAACTATAGGCCAAAATCACTGATGAACATAGATGCAAAAATCCTTAACAAAATTCTAGCAAACAAAATCCAACAACATATTAAAAAGGTCATACATCATGAGCAAGTGGGCTTTATTCCAGGGATGCAAATCTTCTTCAATATTCACAAATCAATCAATGTGATACACCACATTAACAAATTGAAAGATAAAAACCATATGATTATCTCAATAGATGCAGAGAAAGCCTTTGACAAAATTCAACATTCATTTATGATAGGAAAAAAAAAAAAAAAACTCCCAGAAAGCAGGCATAAAAGGAACATACCTCAGCATAATAAAAGCCATATTTGATAACCCACAGCAAACATTATCCTCCACAGTGAAAAATTTAAAGCATTTCCCCTAACTTCAGGAGCAAGACAAGGGTGCCCACTCTCACCACTACTATTCAACATAGTTTTAAAAGTTTTGGTCACAGCAATCAGAGAAGAAAAAGGAATAAAATAAATCCAGATTGCAAAAGAAGAAGTAAAACTCTCAGTGTTTGCAGATGACATGATCCTCTATATAGAAAACCCTGAAGCCAGCATCAGAAAATTACTAAAGCTAATCAATGAATATAGTAAAGTTGCAGGATATAAAATTAACACACAGAAATCCCTTGCATTCCTATACACTAACAGTGAGAAAACAGAAAGAGAAATTAAGGATACAATTCCATTCATCATTGTAATGAAAAAGTACAATACTTAGGAATAAATCTACCTAAGGAAATAAAAGACCTATATATAGAAAACTATAAAACACTGATGAACGAAATCAAAGAAGACACAAACAGATGGAGAAATGTACCATGTTAATGGATCAGAAGAATCAATATAGTAAAAATGAGTATACTACCCAAAGCTTTCTATAGATTCAATGCACTCCGTATCAAGCTACCAACAGCATTTTTCAGAGAACTAGAACAAATAATTTCACAATTTGTAAGGAAATTAAAAAAAAAAAAAAAGAAAAGAAAACAACCTTGAATAGCCAAAGCAATCTTGAGAAAGAAGAATAGAACTGGAGGAGTAAACCTGCCTGACTTCAGACTATATTACAAAGCTACAGTCATCAAGACAGTGTGGTACTGGCATGAAGACAGAAATACAGATCAATGGAACAAAATAGAAAACTCAGAGATAAATCCACACACCTATGGATACCTTATCTTTGGCAAAGGAGGCAAGAATATACAATGGAGAAAAGAAAATCTCTTTAATAAGTGGTGCTGGGAAAACTGGTTAACCACTTGTAAAAGAATGAAACTAGAACACTTTCTAACACCATACACAAAAATAAACTCAAAATGGATTAAAGATCTAAATGTAAGACCAGAAACTATAAAACTCCTAGAGGAAAACATAGGCAAAACACTCTGACATAGAGTAATGAAAATAAAAGGAAAAATAGACAAACTGGACGTAGTCAAACTTAAAAGCTTTTGCACCATGAAGTAAACCAAAAACAAGGTGAAAAGACAGCCTTTGGAATGGGAGGAAATAATAGCAAACAAAGCAAGTGACAAAGAATTAATCTCAAAAATATATAAGCAGCTCATGAAGCTCAATTCCAGAGAAATAAAAGACCTATTCAAAAAATGGGCCAAAGAACTAAACAGACATTTCTCCAAACAAGACATACAGATGGCTAACAAACACATGAAAAATGCTCAACATCACTCATTATCAGAGAAATGCAAATCAAAACCACAATGAGGTACCATCTCACATTGGTTGGAATGGTTGCTATCAAAAAGCCTACAAACAGTAAATGCTGGAGAGAGTGCAGAGAAAAAGGACACCCTCTTACACTGTTGGTGGGAACGCAAACTAGTACACCTGCTATGAAGAACAGTGTGGAAATTCCTTAAAAACCTGGAAATAGAATTCCCATATGACCCAGAAATCCCATTGCTGGGCATACACACCAATGAAATCAGAATTGAAAGAGACATGTGTACCCCAGTGTTCTTCACAGCACTGTTTACAAAAGTCAGGACATGGAAGCAACCTAGATATCCATCAGCAGACAAATGGATAAGAAAGCTGTGGCACATATGCACAATGGCATATCATTCAGCTATTAAAAAGAATGCAATTGAGTCAGTTCTAATGAGGTGGATGAAACAAGCCTATTATACAGAGTGAAGTAAGTCAGAAAGAAAAACACTAAGACAATATATTAACACATATATATGGAATTTAGAAAGATGGCAACCATGACCTTACATGTGAGACAGCAAAAGAGACACAGATGTAGAGAACAGACTTCTGGAAACATACATATTATCATACATGAAATAGATTGCCAATCCAGGTTCAATGCATGAGACAGGGTGCTCAGGACTGGTACACCAGGATGAACCAGAGGAATGGGATGGGGAAGGAGGAGGGAGGGGATTCAGGATGGGTAACACATGTACACCCATGACTGATTCACGTGAATGGATGGCAAAAACCCCTACAATATTGTAAAGTAGTTAACTTCCAATTGAAATAAATTAACTAATTAAAAAAAAAAAAACTTTGGGGCAATACGAATGTAATAATATGAGCCATGACTTCAGTTTTGTAGAAATTAAATGTATATTTAGAAAGACAAGTTATAGCTAAGTAGAAATCAATTAAATTATTTGTTTAGCATTAGTGCCAACACATCTGATTTAAAAGATAAGAGTAAGACTTTAGGCAATCTATAGGCCAATCAGACTTAACATTCATAAATTATTTCCCAGTGACATGTCAACTAAGATATCACTTATGAAAATTTAATAATCTTACAGGATAATGGCATGAGTATTTGTATGTATCACATTATGTAGAAAACAACAGTATTTAAGCTAATCATTGATGTAAAACTAAAGTTTGCATAAGGAACTGAGATCAGAAGTGAAATGAGGAAAGAGTATAAAAATATTCTATGTATCTGTAATTTTTTATTTCTTTAAAGTCAATTTATCTGAATAAAAAAATGACACAAATTTAGCATTTGGTAAAGCTGCTTATTGACTACTTGGATATGTATTGAATAATTTTGTATATTTATAATATTACACATACACATAATAGAACTGTGTGCTCACATACATACATAGACATAGTCCTATATGTGTATATACACACACATATGCTTCCCAGGTGGTATATTGGTAAAGAACTCACCTGCCAACACAGGAGATGGTTAAGAGACTCAGATTCAATCCCTGGGTTGGAAAGAATCCCTGTAGGAAGGCACAGCAACTCACTTCAGTTTTCTTACCTGGAGAATCCCATGGATAGAAGAGACTGGTAGGCTATAGTCCACAGGGTCACAAAGAGTTGGACACGACTGAAGCAAGTTAGCACGCGCACACAAGTGCACCCACACATGCATGCACATGCACGCACGCACACACACACAGGGCTCGGGGCTTACCTGGTGGCTCAGTGATAAAGAATCCGCCTTCCAATGGAGGTGAAGCGTGTTCAATCCCTGGTCTCGGAAGACCCTCTGTAGAAGGAAATGGCAACGCACTCCAGTATTCTTTCCTGGGAAATTCCATTGCAGAGGAGCCTGGCAGGCTACAGTTCATGGGGTTGCAGAGTCAGACACGACAGTAACAAAACAACAATAACACACACACACACACTCACACACACAATGAGACATTTTAATTAAATTAGATTAGTGTAAATTTTCTGAGGCTAGATAGCTCAATGTAGACTCAAAAATTCATGGTTTTGTGAGCAAGTTGATTGAAATAATCTTTAAAAAGTAGTAAAGGTATGCATGAAACGGAAAGAGACCACTTGAGACAAAAACATTAACAAAGAAACAAAAAGTCCATTTGTTGTGCTCAGGGAACAACTGGGAGTTTGACAGATTGGAATTTGCATATTATGGTTGATACAATTTCACAAATCAATAAGCAAAACCTAAAATGCCTGTGCTCTTTGAAAGGTTTCTGAAAACAGTAGCTCTGTTTTCAGCTCAGAGAAAGACAGCGTGTTGTATGTACATAAATTACTTTTCCTGGTGTTATAATATTTTTCAGATTTATTTTTCTTCTGAACTGTGTGCACTGTGCCTGTACCAACACATACCTTAGAGATATTGTGAATTCATTTCCAGACTACAGCAATTAGGTGAATATTGTAATAAAGGGAGTCACACGAATTTTTTGGTTTCCCAGTACATATGAAATTCATGGTTACACTATACAATAGTCTATTAAGCGTGTAATAAAGTTACATCTGAAATTTAACATACTTGCCTTAATTAAAAGTTAGTGATCATTTCTAAATATTGTTAACCCTCATCTGAGCTTTAGTGATTGGCAATCTTTTTGTTCATGGAAGACCTTGCTTGTTTTTCACAGCTAACAACTGATTGGGACGGCAGTTGCTGAAGGTTGGGGAGGCTATGGCCAATTCTTAAAATAAGAGAAACTGAAGTTTGTCATATTGATTGACTCTTCCTTTCATGAGGAATTTCTCTGTAGAATGGAATGCTGTTTGATAGCACTTTATTCACAAATCACCACAAATCACTTCTCATGCAAATGAATAAATGAATAGTAAATGATTAGAAGGATAAATAAGTAAATAACTAATAAAATAACATAGAACTCACAGGCAGCACCATTACTCAGGATCTCATGCTCACTGCTAGCTCAGTAAAAAAATACCACTCAGTTTCTTGGCATTTGTCTGTCCACATTTTGTGCCCTATGTCCCCGAAAGAGAAAAGAATGCCATGAAAGTTTTGTTGGGGAAAGTTAAAAAAAAAAGAAAGAAAAAAAGTCTTGTTTAGGCTTCAGAGACAAATCAGAGCAGGCCTCTGATCTTGTTTCTAGCCTGCCTGGACACTACCCTGACTGGGAGTAGACTGTGAGTGACTGCCCGCTGTGAGTGCAAGACTTGTAACACCTTAGATAAGATGGGGGAGGAATCTTGAGATTCTTGAGACCCTGGAGGGGGCATGCATTTGATCCCTGTTCAGGGAACTAAGATCCCACATGCAATGAGGCAAGTAAGTCTACACACTGCAACTAGAGAGGCTCACACTGCAAGCAGAGAAAGCTCACACACCCAAAGAAAGACCCAGTACAGCCAAAAAAAAGAAAAGAAAACAGTGGTAACGACTTAGAAAGGTAGAAAGTCTAGGGTCATGAAAACTGGTTGGAGGGCAAGGAAAGCATTTGGAGGTAAAATAAAATAAATTAAAAATTGATTATTTGAGGGGGTATGGGTGACAGTGAGAGCAGTTTTATCACATGTAGAATATATCATTTCAATTTTGAACATCTTAAGTTGCATTGTCCTAGAATGGCTTATGAACTTGATTTTCACTCCTGGGAAGCTAGTATAATATTTTGAAACATTAAAGACACAGATTTTCAACATGAATCAAGTTTAAAATAATCTCTTTGGTGTTGATTTTAGGAAGAGGTTCATAAGTTTTCTATGAGTAGTATTATATGTCAGGACTCAACAGCCTTGATATTTGTGAGAGGGCAGTGAGGAATCTCTGGTTATGAAGGAAGATACTGGTGAAGACATTTTTTAATGAACCAATCAGTGACTGAAAAAATGAACATTTAACTTTCTTAATTCTAATTAATTTGAATTTAAATAATCATATTTGGCTAGGATCTACCATATTGAATAACATCAGTTTTGAGAACAAAATTAATAACATTATCAATAACTGCATGCCATGTGACAGGAACCTTGTTAATTTGTTCACAAAATTTTTGTGACACATCCATAGTTTTTTTTTTTTTTGTATTTGTTTTTGTTTTTAACTATAACTGGAAAACAATGTTTGTACTTATCTTGGTAAGATTTCTTATTTCAGGCTGACCCTGTAATCAGCCTATTTTGAATATGCAGTTGCACATGTTGCTGTTTGGTATGTGTGCAAGCTAACTCACTTCAGTTGTGTTTTTGTTTGACTTATTCAATTCTATGGACTGTAGCCTGCCAGGCTCCTCTGTCTGTGGGATTTTCCAGGCAATAATACTAGAGTGGATTGTCATGCACTCCTCCAGGGGATCTTCCTGACCCAAGGATGGAACCCTCATCTGTTAAGTCTCCTGCACTGGCAGGCAGGTTCTTTACCACTAGTGCCACCTGGGAAATCCCTGTTGTCCAGCAGTCCATAGGAATTTGGGAGCTACCTAAGGGTAGAAGAGAAAATATATATATCTTTGCAAAGTAGACATATAGTTTTAAAACAAAAGGCTAGCTTTTTCTAGAATGGCTGCTTCTGCACACAAGCAACTCAATTGTACTTAGGGACTAAGGTATTTAAAGAGTCCTCTGAAATATTTCTGTTTCATAATTTTAGAATATCATTCATTTCTAAACAAAGACCTGATTTTTGACTCAGAGACATGGCAAGTTTGGGAATTACTGTCATGATTTACTGGTCACTAAGTTTATATTCTCTGATACATAGCTTAATTTTCCCAGTTGTTAAGATAGTACTCATGACTTAAGAATGGAGGAGAAAGACTTCCCTGGTGGTACAGTGGTTAAGAATGCACCTGCCGATGCAGGGGACATGGGTTCCATTCTTTGTCCAGGGAGATCCCTCATGAGGTGGGGCAACTAAACCTCTGTGCTGCAACTACTGAAGCCTGTGCATCTAGAGTCATTGCAATGAGAGAAACCATTGCAATGGGAAGCCCACACACCTCAAGGAAGAGCAGTCCCCACTAGTTTCAACTAGGGAAAGCCCATGCAGCAAAGAAGACCCAGGGCAGTCAAAGCTAAAAAAAAGAAAAAAAAAAAAAAAAGAGAGAGAGAGAAATAAAAAAGAATGGAAGAGACAACTCGAGTTCAGATAATATAAACACCTGAGATGGCTATTTATTTTAGTTTGTTTTCTTCATCATCTTCACTGCAGCTGGAAGCAATCAGAGTCCCACAGTCCTGCATTCAAGCTAAATGCGTGGTTCAGTTCAGTTCCGCCTCTCAGTCGTGTCCGACTCTGCAACCTCATGGACTGCAGCACGTCACACCTCCCTGTCCATCACCAACTCCCAGAGTTTACCCAAACTCATGTCCACTGAGTTGGTGATGCCATCTAACCATCTCATTCTCTGTCGTCCCTTTCTCCGCCTGCCTTCAGTCTTTCCCAACATCAGGGTCTTTTCAAATGAGTCAGCTCTTCACATCAGGGGGTGTTTCATATTGGAGTTTCAAGTTCAACATCAGTCCTTCCAACGAACAGGCAGAACTGATTTCCTTTAGGAGGGACTGGTTGGATCTCCTTGAAGGACTTCAAGAGTCTTCTCCAACACCACAGTTCAAAAGCATCAATTCTTCTGTGCTCAACTTTCTTTATAATCCAGCTCTCAAATCCATACATGACTACTAGAAAAACCATAGTCTTGACTAGACAGAATTTTGTTGACAAAGTAATGTCTCTGCTTTTTAATATGCTGTCTAGGTTAGTCATATAGAAAACTGGGATGGTCAAAGCTGAGCTTTCTATAAACACTTCTTTCCAGGTGTCTTATTTCTTATTAAATTGTACCCAGGTCCTCTGTCTTCAAAACTTAATAAATCATAATATTCTAGGTTTTCATTCTTCATGATATGTTAGCTGCAATCAGCTTTGGAACAATTATTGCAAATAAAATACACAGTTGCTGATAGAGAAAATGTTTTGACTAGTTAAATGTAGAAGTATTTAACAGGAGAAATTAGATGCATATAAAATTGTTGGAAATGAGGATGGAGTCTTTTGGTTTCTTTCAATGATTGCTTTTTGTTCCACTCCACAAAAGCCATTCCCCATCTATCACATTTGTCAGTTCTCTTCTGCAAAGAAGTTATCCTAAACTTCAACCTGTATCTTGAATTTCTACTCAATTGTATTCACCACATCGTTCTTGAGAATGCCATTAGATTTGAAGTTCTAAACCCTTCTCAAAGTAGAGAAAGCTATTTTGAGAGGAGATTGGAAGCTATCTATTTATAACTTGATTCTTCATCTAGAAAACTTCCTTGAGCCAGGGTCCTAGAATTGAGGGCAAGGACAATGGTAAGCTTTTCTCTGGTTAACAACCATATTCTTGGATTTTAGCACTTTGTGGGATTTTGGCAGCCTAGGATCCTTTCTAATTTTCTCTCCTAATGTGGACCCATGGGCTCAAGAGCTACAGAAAAGTAATTACCACCCCAGTAGCCCAGTGCATGATGTCTAAGGTAGGGTCATTTCCCCACTGGACCACAATAGGTGGGAAGAAGGGAGCACTTGACTCTGACAGAAAGTGAGGAACTTGTCGCTGGGGGCAGAATGAGAAACAATGATGTCCCTTCCTCCTGGGAATGAAGTGTTCTACTCAGTTATTGAAGAGAGAGAACCTCTGTTCCTGGATACATCTGCCTGGAGTAAGTTTCCTACTCACTGAGCTAAAAAAAGATGAAGTTCACATACCACAGATTTTCGCCTTTTTAATGCATTTTCATAGATATTCTTGAGTAGATGTTTCTCAGTTTGCTGTTTGCCCTTAAGGCCATTTCCAAAGGCTTTAAATTACCTTTTTTTTTTTTTTTTTTTACTATATATATATATTTCTTATCAAATTATCTGGAGAGCAGATCAGCAGAACCCTCCATTGTGTCCTGTTTGAAATAAATCTCACTCAATGGCTTCTTAAATATGACAACAGCATCACAAGCAACTATGCATATTAAACTAAAAATCTACCACCATGTTTTAACAGATACTCCCAAGAAAGTGAGAAAAAAAAACATAGATGTGTGAAAATATTTGCAAATCATATACTGATAAATGTCTACTTCCCATAATTTACAATGAGCTCTTACATCTCAAGAGTCTTTATACAACCCAGGTAAGAAGTAGACAAAGGACTTCAAAAAAATAATTTTTCAAAGAATGTATACAAGTATCCATAGATGAAAGATACACAAGATCATCATTCATTAGAGGAAAATGTAAATCAAAATTATCAAGAGTTACCACTTCATGTATACTAGGTAATTTCTAAAAACAAACAGAAAATAAACAATTGTTGACAATATGGAGAAATTGGAATCTTACCCACTGCTACTGGAAACATAAAATCAGAACAGCAGCTGTGAAAACCAGTTTGTGCTTCCTCAAAAAGTTAAACAATGAATATCATGTGACCCAGCCCTTCTGGAACTTGATATGAAGCCCTCCCCCCAAATTAGGTACAGGTATTAAAGCAAAATTTTGCACCTGAATATTTTCAGTAGCATTATTCATTTAGGCACAGAGTGAAAGCAAACCAAATGTCCACCAACTCATGAATGGATCAACAATGTGGATAATAATCATAGAAGAATATTGATCAGCCATAAAAGTAAATGATGTATTCATGATATGACATGGGTGAATCTTAAGCTAAGTGAAAAATTTCAGATACAGAAAAGCACTTTTTTAAAATTATATTTACATGAAATGCCAAGAGCAGGCAATTAATAGAAACAGAAAGCAGATTAGTGTTTGTCAGGGAAAGGGAATGGAAATTGACTGCTTAATGGATATGAAGTTTCTTTTAAGAGTGATGAACTTGCATTGAAATTAGATGGTGATGATTGTTGAAAACATTGTGACTATACTAAGTGAATAATGCACTTTAAAATAGTTAAGACTGTGTATTTTATGTTTGTGAATTTTACCTTAAGAAAAAAGAAATTAACAGAACCATGACCCAAAGCTTGTTAGGTGAATTCAAGGTGTGTTACAGATCTATATATGAAAAATAATATGATTAATATCTAAAATATAATTAGAAGAATACCATCAAGACTTTAGGATAATGAAATATTTATTACATAGGAGAAAATAATCTGTAATTAAAAAGGATAACATAGAAAAGCTTGTTTCTTCTCCATTAAGCTCATTAAGTTCAAAAGCAAATCACAATATAAAAAATAAAATTTGCAAAGCTCAAAAGAAAATATGGCATAAACAGCAACTTGGAAAATAAGAATTTAAAATGTCCAATCAAATCATGAAGATAAATCAATATTACTAGTCATTATGAAAATTGTAAATTATAATTGAAATAAAATAGCACTACAGTTCAAGCAGAAGTATGAAATTAAAAAAAAAAATCCTCTATGATCCACCTCCTAGAGAATGGAAATAAAAACAAAAGTAAACAAGTGGGACCTGATTAATCTTAAAAGGAAGTAATAAATAAAGTTAAAAGAATGCAAAGAATGGGAGAAAATAATAGCAAATGAAACAACTGACAAAGGATTAATTTCCAAAATATACCATCAACTCATACAACTCAACACCAGAAAAAAAAAAAAAAACAACCCAATCAAAAAGTGAGGAAAAGACTGAAACAGACATTTCTCCAAAGAAGGCATACAGATAGCTAACAAACACAAGAAGAGATGCTCAACATCACTCATTATTAGAGAAATGCAAATAAATAAGATATCACCTCACACCAGTCAGAATGGTCATCACCAAAAAGTCTACAAACAATGAATGCTGGAGAGGGTGTGGAGAAAACAACGTTCTTGCACTGTTGGTGGAAATATAAATTGTTACCGCCACTATGGAAGACAGTATGGAGATTCCTTAAAAAACTAGGAATAAAGCCACCATATGACCCAGCAATCCCACTCCTAGGCATATACCCTAAGGAAACCAAAACTGAGAAAAAGACACATGTATTCCATTGTTCATTTCAGCACTATTTACAATAGCTAGAACCTAGATGTCCATCGACAGATGAGTGGATAAAGAAATTGTGGTACATATACACAACGTGATATTACTCAGCCATAAAAAAGAACATATTTGCATCAGTTCTAATGATGTGGATGAACTTAAAGCCTATTATACAGAGTGAAGTAAGTCAGAGAGAGAGAGATAAATATCATATACTAATGCATATATGTATGGAATCTAGAAAAATATTACTGAAAAATTTATTTGCAGGGCAACAATGGAGAAATAGAGATAGAAGATAGATTTGTGGACATGGGGAGAGGGGAGGAGAGGGTGAGACGTATGGAAAGAGTAACGGAAACTTACATTACCATATGTAAAATAGATAGCCAATGGGAATTTGCTGTATGGCTCAGGAAACTCAAACAGGGGATCTGTATCAACCAAGAAGGGTGAAGTGAGGAAGGAGATGAAAGGGAGTTTCAAAAGGGAGGAGATATATGTATACCTATGGCTGATTCATGTTGAGGTTTGACAAAAAACAACAAAATTCTGTAAAGCAATTATATTTCACGTAAAAAACAAACAAACAAACAAACAAATCTGGCACCTTTTTTTCCTGGGTTGTGGAGAATGGAGAAGCTGTTTCACCCCTAATCTTGCAGCTTGCAGACTAATTTCAAATTTATGACTTTATTTCATACCTTCCAGTGAGCTGAGAACTGGGTCAAATTATAAAAAGAATCAAATGCATGCAAGGAGAAATAAGAAGCTTGTACTTACAGAGGATAGATGCAAATGGGCATTTATTTGAAGAGTTCAGCCTGAATAATTGATAAATTGCCTGTAGAATATGAAACCACTGAAAGCTGCAGAAATTGGGAAATATCTAAGAAATTGAAATTTTTTTTTTCCACAGACTCCACAGGGTGGTCAGAAGTGACTGGTAAGAACTGTAAGACTATGTGCACTGTGATAGGAAAGTGGAACAGGAAACAGGTTAGAAGTACACAAGCCTTCTCTATATCCATGCTTTCAATATCCACCATAGAGCAGGAAGCCTTAATCTGGGAGGAAGGCAGAAAACATCCCCATCCCTATGGAATTCCTGAAAACTCCTGAAGCTAAGAGGGATGGAAACAGGGATAAACAACCTTTGATGGTGAAAGAGCAGTACCACTGAGCCCAATGTATTATTGGGGTGGGACAGTAGAACAGATGTCCACAGCCTGAAAATGAGTAATAAGATGTTTGCACAAAAACGAACTGAAACATCTCATCAGAATGTATGATCACCCTACTATGCTTACACTCGTACTCAGTTACTCCATCATGTTCTGCTCTTTGTGACCACATGGAATGTTACCTGCAAGCCCCCTCTGTTCATGGGATTTTTCAGACAAGAATACTGGAGTGCGTTGCCATTTCCTCCTCCAGAAGATCTTTCCAACCCAGGGATCATACCAACATTTCCTGCATCTCTTGCATTGGCTGGCAGATTTTTTACCATTGAGCCAACTGGGAAGTCCCCACTATGACAACAAGCTTGAATAACAAGTGACAGTAGAATACTTTTGGGAAAAAGGCAGTAGAGAGTAACAAGCACAGAGATCTTCCTTTGGGTACAGTGTAAAAAAAGACCTATAGACAGGATTTATGTAACACTCTGGGAAACCAATCCTCACTCTAAATAAAAAGTAGTATTCATGGAACTTTCAAATTTTGATATACCAGTGATAATCATAGCAACATAAACCTCAAAGTCAGCCTAAGTCCTAACTAGATTAATTCAAACACTCAGATCTACCAGAAGGAAGTATGTGCACATTCTGAGGTACCAAAGTAGCTTATTTCTATTTATATTGTCCTACACAAAATTCCCAAGCTTTAACAACTATAGCAACAACCAAAATGATGCATGGAGGCAAGTTAGAAAACACACCCATTGTGCTGGTTAATTTATGTGCCAATTTAACTGAATCACAATGCTAAGATATTAGTTAAACATCATTGTGCTTATATTTAGGAGGGTGTATTTTTGAGATTAACATTTAAATTGAAGGACTATAAGTAGGGAATAATTTCCTCCATTTATTGTGGGTGGCCCTCAGCAAATCAGCTGAAGCACTAATTTGAAGAAAATGACTGATTTCCCCTGATCTAGAGGGAATTCTGCCTGAAGATGCCTTCAGACTTGAACTTCAGCTCTTTGACTCTTTGACTCTTCAGAACTTTGACTCTTCTCCTGTTCTCCAGTCCAGCAGCCTTTAAAGTGTGAGTTTTATACTTGGTAGTCTCCGTAAGCAAGTGAGTCAATTCCTTAAAATAAATCTTTCTCCTTATATAAAGACATATTATCAGCTCTATATCCATGGGGAACTCTAATATATCCATAAAACAAACAAACCAAAACTCAGAAGTAGATTCAAATATGACACTAATATTGAAACAATCTGCAAGGAATTGATCATGTTTTTCTATCTACAAGTCCCATCCAACTATTTGAGACCCCATGGACTGCAGAATGCCCAACTTCCCTGTACCTCACCATCTTCAGGAGTTGGTCCAAGTTCATGTCCATTGCATTGGTGATGCCATCCAACCATCTCATCCCCTGTCTCCCTCTTCTCCTTCTGCCTTCAATCTTTACCAACATGAGAGTCTTTTTCATTGAGTCAGCTGTTTGCATCAGGTGGCCAAAATGCTATAGTTAAAGCAACAGTCCGTCCAATGAATTTTCAAGGTTGAATTTCTTTAAGATTGACTGGCTTGATCTCCTTGCTGTCCAAGAAACTCTCAAAAGTCTTTTCCAGCACCACAGTTCAAAGCATCAATTCTTCAACATTCTGCCTTCTTTATGGTGCAACTCTCACATCCGTACATGACTAATGGAAAGACCATAGCCTTGACTATATGAACCTTTGTTGGAAAGTGCTATCATTGCTAGACACCAAACACTGTCTAGGTTTGTCATGGCTTTTCTGCCAAAAAGCAGTCGTCTTCTAATTTCATTCCTGCAGTCACCATCAACAGTGATTTTAGAGCCCAAGCAGAGGACATCTGTCACTGCCACGTTTTCCCCTTCTATTTGCTTGGGAGTGATGGGACCAGATGTCATGATCTTAGTTTTTTTTTTTTTTTTTTTTTTTTAATATTGAGTTTTAAGCTGACTTTTTCACTCTCTTCTTTTACATTCATCGAGAGGCTCTTTAGTTTCTCTTCCCTTTCTGCCATTAAATTGGTATCATCCGCATATCCGAGGTTGTTGATATTTATCCCGCCTATCTTGATTCCAGCTTGTAGCTCATCCAGCTCTGCATTTCGCATTATGTGTGCTTTGTATAACTTAAATAAACAGGGTGACAATAAAAAGCCTTTTCATACTCCTTTCTCAATTTTGAACCAGTCAGTTTTTCCATACAAGGTAATAAGTGTTGCTTCTTGACCCACATACAGGTTTCTCAGGGGACGGGTAAGATGGTCTGGTATCCCCATCTCTTTAAGAGCTTTCCATAGTTTGTTATGATTCACACAGTCAAAGACTTTAGCATAGTTGACAAAACAGAAGATTTTGTCAACAAAACCTTCCAACCTTGAAACAGTTCTTCCAATGAATTTTCAGGTTCATTTTCTTTAAGATTGACTGGCTTGATCTCCTTATCCAAGCAACTCTCAAGAGTCTGGTATTTTTCTGGAATGTTGTTGTTTTTCTGGAATTCCCTTATTTTGATCTAGTGAATGTTGGCAACTTGATCTCTGGTTCATCTTCCTTTTCTAAATCAACTTGAACATCTGGAAGTTCTCAGTTCATGTGATGCTGAAGCCTAGCTTGGAGGATTTTGAGCATAACCTTACTGGCATGGGAGATAAGTGCAATTGCCCAGTAGCTTGAACATTCTTTACTACATCTTTCTTGGATATTGGGATGAAGATTGATATTGTCTAGTCCTATGGCCACTGGTGAGTTTTCCAAATTTGCTGACATATTGAGTCCAGCAGTTTAATAGTATGATCTTCTAGGATTTTAAATAGCTCTGCTGGAATTCCAATACCTCCACTAGTTTTATTGGCAACAGTGTTTCCTAAGGCCCACTTAACTTCACACTCTAGAAAGTCTGACTTGGATGGGTGACCACACTATCATGATTATCCAGGTCATTAAGATCTTTTTTGGACAATTCTCTATACAAAATTTATCAGAACCTTGACCAGAATGTTAACAGCTCCAAAGAAAAAGGTGAACAACATACAAGGTCAGGGAGCAATTTCAGCAGAGAAGTGGGAACTGCAACCAGTGTAAAATAAAATCTTAATAAATAAAATCATAGTACAAAAACTAGGGCTAGTTTTTATGAGTTGTTCATTGGTAGATGGGGTAGAGATAAGGAAAGGACCAGCAATCTGAAAATAGGTTAGGAGAAATAGGTTAGCAGAAATTACCCAAACTAAAAGATAAAAAGTTATCATTATCTTTCTCATCATTGTCAATGCCATGATTATCAGAATCAAATATTCTAGAGCTATGTGACAATATAAAGCATTCTAAAATAGTTATAATTGAAATATGAGAAAAAGAAGAAAAAAGAAAGAATGGGAGAGAATGAATATTTAAAAAAAAAAAAAAATTAGCAATAATCTTGGAATTCCCCTGGTGGGTCAGTGGTTAAGACTCTGTACTCCTAATGCAGAGACCCTGGGTTCAATTCCTGATCTAGAAACTAGATCCCACATGCTGCAACTTACAGTCCATATGCCATAAGGAAAAATCCCTCATTCCATAACTAAGACCCCCTACAGGCAAATAAATAAATAAATATTTTTAAAAAATAATGCCTTAGAATTTTCTATATGTTAAGACAAATATCAAACTCCAGATATAAAAGAAACACATAGACTACCAAACAGGACAAATATGAAGCATTTCATCTTAAATTCTTTAAAAATTAGTAACCTAGTGTTTTATATCCATGTAAATACCTTAATGCCAGAATTGCTGATGTTGTTTAGTCTCTAAGTTGTGTCCAACTCTTTTGAAACCCATGGACTGTAGCCTTCTAGGCCCCTCTGTCCATGGAACTTTCCAGGCAAGAATACTGGAGGGGGTTGACATCTCCTTTACCAGGATGTTCCTGACCCAGGGATTCCATCTGGGTCTTCTGCATTGGCAGGTGTATGCTTTACTAGTGAGCCACGTGTGAAACCCTAATGCCCATTATGTAAAGATATAAAGATATTGAAATCAATAAATGAAGAAAGAGATATTATACAAAGACTAACAAGAAGAAATATGAGCATTTCTCTATTAATATTAAGTAGAGTAGAATTTGGAACAAGCGATACTATCAGGGATAAAGAGAAATATTGCAAATGATAAAAAGGTCAATTCTCAAGAACACATAATAATCCTAATTGTACCTGCAGCTAAGAACAGAGCTTCAAAATACATGAAGCAAAACATGACAGAAATGAAAACTGAAATAGAAAATTCCACACTATTTGCAGACTTCAATGTTTTTCTCTCGGTAATTGGCAGAAGTAGATACAAATTCAGTAAGAAGCATAAGGCATAAGCAATAGTATCTACCAATAAGACATCCAAATTAATAGCAAATACAATTTATTTAAAGTGCAAATGGAACATTCACTAAGATCATATTCTGGGCTAGAAACACATCTTAACAAACTTAAAAGAATAGTCATCATACAAAGTATGCTCTCAGACCATAACAAAATCAAAGATCAATAACAGAAAGATATTTTAAAAATTCCAAATATTTGGAAATCACATACAACACTACTAAGTAACATATAAGTTAAAAATATAGCCTTATGGGAAATTTAAAAGTATATATTTTGCAGTCGATGAAAATTAAAAACAAAGCATGTCTAAATGTAGGACACAGCTAAGGCTATGTTTTAAGGAATAGTTAACAGCATAAAGAGCTATAGCGAATACTATTTTTCAACAATACAAGAGACAAATTTACACATGGACATCATGAAATGACCAATACCAAAATCAAATTGATTGCATTCTTTGTAGCTGAGGATGGAGCAGCTGTATACAGTCAGCAAAAAAACAAGATCTGGAGCTGACTATGGCTCAGATCATCAGCTTCTCATAGAAAAATTCAGGCTTATACTAAAGAAAGTGGGGAAAACCACTAGACCAAGACATTTATGACTTAAATAATTCCTTGTGGATATGCAGTGTAGTTAATGAATCAAGGGATTAGATCTGGTAGACAGAATGCCTGAAGAACTATGGTGGAGGTCTATAATATTGTACAGAAGGCAGTAAATAAAACTATCCCAAAGAAAAAGAAAAGCAAGAAGGCAAAGTGGTTATCTGAGGAGGCCTTACAAATAATTAAAGAAAGAAGAGACGTGAAAAGCAAGAGAGAAAAGGAAAGATACATCCGACTAAATGCCGATTTTCAAAGAACAGCTCAGAGAGACAAGACCTTCTTACATGAACAGTGTATACAACTAGAAGAAAACAACAGAAGGTGAAGGACTAAAGATATCTTCAGGAAAACTGAAATATCAAGAGAATATTTCTCCCAAAGATGGGCACAATAAAAGGCAGAAACTGTGGACATCTGATAGACACTGAAGAGATCAAGAGGAGATGGAAATAATACATGGAAGAACTATACAAAAAATATCTCAATGAACCAGATAACTAGAATGGTGTGGTCATGCACCCAGAGCTAGACATTCTGGAGAGTGAAGTCAAGTGGGCCTTGGGAAGCACTTGTTAGTAAAGTCAATGGATACAATGGAATCCCAGTAGAACTATTCAAAACCCCAAAGGATGATGCCATCAAAGTTTGCATTCAGTATGTCAGCAAATCTGGAAGACCCAGCAGTGGACACAGGACTGGAAATTCCTCATCCTAATTCCCAAGAAATGTAGTACTAAAAAAATGTGTTAACCACTGGACAATTGCACTCATATACCATGCTAGTATCCCATGACCCCATGCTTAAATTCTTACATGCTAGGCTTCTGCATTATGCAAGCCAAGAACTTTCAGATGTTTAAGCTGGGATTAGAAAAGGCAGAGGAACCAGAGATCAAATTGCCAACATCTGCTGGATCATAGTGAAAGCAAGGGAATTTCAGAAAAGCTGCTACCTCTCTCTCATGGATTATGCCAAAGCCATTGAATGTGAGGATTGTAAGAAACCATGGAAACTTAAAGAGATGGGAATACCAGAACATCTTACCTGTCTCCTATGAAACCTATATATGGGTCAAAAAGCAACAGTTAGAACCCTGTATGGAAAAACTGATAGACTCAAGATTGAGAAAGGAATACTACAGGGTTGTCTTCTGTCACCGTGTTTGTTTAATCTATATGCTGAATACATCATGAGAAACGTGGAGCTGGAAGAATTACAAGTTGGAGTCAAGATAGGCGAGGAAAACATCAACAACCTCAGATATCCAGGGATGATACCACAGGAGGAGAGTGAAAGAGCCAGCTTAAAATTAAATGTTAAACAACAACAACAACAACAACAACAACCAACCAACCAAACAAACAAAAAAACTAAGATCATGGCATCCAGCCCCATTACTTCATGGGAAATAGAGGGGACAAAGCTGGAAATAGTGACAGATTTTCTCTTCTTGGACACAAAGATCTACGTGGTTGGTGACTGCAGCCATGAAATCAGAGGAGGTTTGTTTCTTGGCCAGGAAAGCTGTGACAAACCTAGATAGTGTGGTAAAAAGCAAAGACATTACCCTGTCGACAAAAGTCCATATGGTCAAGTCTATGGTCTTCCTACTGGTCACCTGTGGTTGCGAGAGCTGGACCGTAAAGAAGGAAGACTGTGGAAGAATTGATGTCTTCAAACTGTGGTGCTGGAGAATACTCCTGAGACTACCTTGGACAACAAGGAGATCAAGCCAATCTTAAGGGAAATCAACCCTGAATACATGTTGGGAGGACAGATACTGAAGCTGAAACTCCGGGATATTTGTCATCTGATGTGAAAAGCTGACTCATTGGAAAAGTCCCTGATGTTGGGAAAATTTAAGTGTAGAAGGAGAAGAGGGCATCAAAGGATAGGATGGCATCACTGATACTATGGACATGAACCTGGCAAACTTTGGGAGATGAGGGACAGAGAGGCCTAGCATGCTGCAGTCCATAGGGTCACAAAGAGTCAGACAAGACTGGGTGACTGACAACAACAATGAGGTGTTTTATTAGCAAAGCATTTTCTCAGATCAATAACTTAAACATCTTTACTAAGAAACTAGAAAAAATAAGAACAAAATAAATTCAAATAAGCAACAAAAAGTAAATTACAAAAATGAAATAAATTCTTACATACTGAAAAAAAGAGCAATAAACACTTTTCACAAATAAACCTGGCTAGCAACAAAAAATTTCTAGTTGTGTTTGGATTTTATATGGTGATTAGTGAAGAATTTATTCTAAAGACATGAGAGAAGTGTAGAGAAGATCTGAGAAAACTTTTAGGATTTTCTTTTACCTCTGTAACCATGTGTGTAACTATGTATGTTTTTGTGTGTGTGGATAAGTTGAATTATCTTTGCACATTTTGTTTACTATTGCATGCAAGAAATCAACAAACCATAGGAAGTATTCCTAATAACTAGTTATGGAGTTTCTAATATTTGCCTTCTTCACATCTAACTTCTTTATTAGTATTTTTTTTTTAATCACAATCTGTGTTATTTTTGAAGATTCTCTGGGGAATGGTGGAAGACAGAATAAAAAGGATCATTTTGTACTTTTGATACATAGATTTGCATCTGATTCTTGTAGATTAAATAGTGGCATAACAAAATAATTGCCCATGAATTTTAAATTGATAATCAACTGACTTTGAGTTGGACATGAGTAGGCCCCATATAATCACAAGGTTTCCTATGAGTGGAAGAGGGAGGTGGGAGAGAAATACTTGGCCCAACTTTGATGACTTTTTCAAAGAAGAATGAGCCTTGAGCCAAGGCTCTCATGCTGGAAAAATTAAGGAAATGCATTCTTCCATAAAACCTTGTGAAGAGGCTGCATTCCCATAAAGTAGGATTGCAGTCCTGCTAATCTCTGTTTTACCCCATATCAGACACCAACCTCCATAAGGTAAGACAATAAAACTGCTTTGTTTTAAATCATTGTTTGCTGTAACTCATTACAGCAGCAACAGTAAGTTAATATCCTAATCTCATCACAAGATAGGTGGTTAATTTGTCACTGGTCCAAAAACTTCAACTCTCTTGTCTCTTTGGTTGGATATTTGACATTGTAGGCATGTATATGGTTTCTATTCATGTGTGTGTGGAGGAGTGTAACAAATTCACACAAAAATAGTGCAGATGAAAGGCACACATTCATTTAAATTTAGGTTTAATTTAATCTTTTAAAAGCAAATGCAATTAAAAGATTATTTACTTTGGAGAAATCATGAAATGAAAAATAATGGCATAATAACTTACATTTTTATTTGTGTTATAGGCTCAATAAGGATGTGATCATGAAAAAGGACAAGAATAAATGAAGGTGAAAATTTAGGGAGGGGGAAGGCAACTTAAGCTATAAAACTGTGCATAACTTGTGAGCATTTAGGACATTGATTGATGAACTGTAGAGCTTCTGGCTTAGCAGGAGTATAAAATGAGAGCAGCTGAGCTTTGCAAATTTGTAATCTCCTTGTAGAAAAACAGGGGAAAAGACATATCAGCATAATAAGAAGACTGATCATTTAAAGACTTGAGACTTGATCTATTTGTCCTTGTAATTTGAAAGCTAACTCAAATACTGGTCTGATATATTGTGTTAACAATCATTGCTAATTATCATAGCATACCTAGCATTCTTTTATCTGACATTAAAATATTCAGTAATTTTTGGACTTTCTCTTTACAAACCAGATAAGGTTTAATTTTAAACTTAGAATACTTTCCTCTGAGAAAATTTCCCTGTTACACTTTTGTAACAGGATTTTGTTGAAACCTATATACTAGAAAGATGGTAATGATAACCAAATATGCAAGACAGAAAAAGAGACACAGATGTATAGAACAGACCTTTGGACTCTGAGAGAAGGTGAGGGTGGGATGATCTGAAAGAACAGCATCGAAACATGTATACTATCAAGTGTGAAACAGATCGCCTGTCCAGGTTGGATGCCTGAGACAAGTGCTGGGGGATGGTGCACTGGGATGACCCAGAGGGATGGGATGGGGAGGGAGGTGGGAGGGGGATTCAGGATGGGGAACACATGTAAATCCATGGCTGATTCATATCAATGTACGGCAAAAACCACTACAATATTGTAAAGTAATTAGCCTCCAACTAATAAAAATAAATGGGAAAAAAAAAAAGAAACCTATATAATGTCATCTCAGAGAATATGTTAAATGCAGTTTGCATTGGAATATAAGTGAACAGCTTTAGCTCATCAATATTGCTAAATTTCCTCCCTCTCCAATTATGTCTTCTCATACATTTCCCATGAAGGTTATCTTTACCATGAAGGTTAATGCCCTCTGATACTTCTGTACTGTCATCTATACAATTCAATATTTGGAAAAAAAATCAATTCCCATTGACTCCATCATAAATTTCATAGTTGAGGTTCATAAATGATCATTTTTATGACAATGGATCCATATTGTTTTCAAAATATGCAGTGATTATCTGTGTAGTTGATTGATTGATTTTATTACTGGATCTCATTATAATTTTTTATTCCATATCAAGATATATACACTGATTTTTCATTTTGTTTACTTGTTTATTGATATCAACAGGAAAATGATAGGATACATAATTTGGAAATATTTATGGAACAGTTACAGAATTATGTGCGGAACTAGAAATGAAATTAAAATTTTGGTATTTCAATACTCTATGAACATGGTATATTTATCTATTTGTGTCATCTTTGATGTGCATCATCAGTGTTTTATATCTTTATATGTATATGTATATGTATTTTTTTCTCTTAGGTAGATTTATTCCTAACCAAATTATTCTTTTGGTTGCAATGGTGAATGGAATTGTATCCTTAATTTCTCTTTCTGTTTTTTTATTGTTAGTGTATAGGAATGCAACGGATTTCTGTGTGTTAATTTTATATCCTGCAACATTACTATATTCATTGATTAGCTCTAGTAATTTTCTGGTGGTGTCTTTATGGTTCTCTACGTAGAGGATCATGCCATCTACAAGCAGTGAGTTTTACTTCTTTTCCAATCTGGATTCATTTTATTCCTTTTTCTTCTCTAATTGCTGTGGTTAAAACTTCCAAAAATATGTTAAACAGTAGTGGTGAGAATGGACACCCTTTCTTGTCCCTGACTTTAGGGGAAATGCTTTAAATTTTTCACCATTGAGGATAGTATTTGCTGAGGGTTTATCAAATGTGACTTTTATTATGTTGAGGTGTGTTCCTTCTATGCCTGCTTTCTGGAGGGTTTTTATCAAAAAGGGGCATTGAATTTTGTCAAAGACTTTCTCTGCGTCTATTGAGATAATCATATGGTTTTTATCATGCAATTTGTTAATGTTGTGTATCACATTGATTGATGTGTGAATATTGAAGAATCCTTGCATCCCTGAGATAAAGTCCACCTGGTCATGATGTATGACCTCTTTAATATGTTGTTGGATTCTCTTTGCTAGAATTTTGTTAAGGATTTTTGCATTTATGTTCATCAGTGATATTGACCTGTAGTTTTTTGTTTGTTTGTTTGTTTTTTGACATCTTTGTCTGGTTTTGGTATTAGGCTGATGGTGACCTCAAGGAATGAGTTTGGCATTTTACCTTCCTCTGCAATTTTCTGGAAGAGTTTGAGTAGGATAGGTTTTAGCTCTTCTCTACCTTTTTGGGAGAATTCAGCTGTGAAGCCTTCTGGTCCTGGGCTTTTGTTTGTTGGAAGATTTCTGATTACAGTTTCAATTTCCATGCTTGTGATGGGCCTCTTAAGATTTTCTATTTCTTCCTGGTTCAGTTTTGGAAAGTTATACTTTTCTAAGTATTTGTCCATTTCATCCACGTTGTCCATTTTATTGGCATATAGTTGCTGATAGAAGTCTCATGATCATTTGTATTTCTGTGTTGTCTGTAGTGATTTCTCCATTTTATTTCTAATTTTCTGGATTTGATTCTTCTCCCTTTTTTTCTTGATGGGTCTGGCTAACGGTTTTTTAATGTCTATTTTATTTCTCTTCCAAAAGAACTAGCTTTTAGCTTTGTTGGTTTTTGCTATGGTCTCCTTTGTTTCTTTTTCACTTATTTGTGCCCTAATATTTATGGTTTCTTTCCTTCTACTAACCCTAGGGTTCTTCATGTCTACTTTTTCAAGTTGTTTTAAGTGTAGAGTTAGGTTATTTATTTGATTTTTCTGCTGTTTCTTGAAGTAAGCTTGTATTGCTATGAACCTTCCCCATAGCACTACTTTTACTGAATTCCATAGGTTTTGGGTTGTTGTGTTTTCATTTTCATTCATGTCTAAGCAAACTTTAATTTATTTTTTTATTTCTTCTGTGATTTGTTGGTTATTAAGAAACGTGTTGTTTAGCCTCCATATGTTTGCATATTTAATAGTTTTTCTTTTCTTTTCTTTTTTTTCTGTAGTTGACATCTAATCTTACTGCATTCTGATCAAGAAAATAGGCTTGAGATTATTTCAATTTTTTTTTAATTTACCAAGGCTAGATTTATGGCCCAGGATGTGATCTATCCTAGAGAAGGTTCTATGTGCACTTGAGAAAAAGGTGAAATTCATTGTTTCATGGTATAGTGTTCTATAGATACCAATTAGGTGTAACTGATCCATTGTATCATTTAAAGTTTGTGTTTCCTTGCTAAGTTTCTGTTTAGCTGATCTATCCACAGGTGTAAGTGGGGTACTAAGGTCTCCCAATATTATTGTGTTACTATTAATTTCCCCTTTCATCCTTGTTAGCATTTGCCTTACATATTGCGGTGCTCCTATGTTGGGTGCATATATATTTATAATTATTATATCTTCTTCTTGGATTGATCCTTTGATCATTATGTAGTGTCCTTCTTTGTCTCTTTTAATGGCCTTTATTTCAAAGTCTATTTTATTTGATATGAGTACTGCTACTCCTGCTTTCTTTTGGTCTCAATTTGCAAGAAATATCTTTTTCCAGCTCTTCACTTTCAGTCTGTATGTGTCCCTTGTTTTGAAGTGGGTCTCTTGTAGGCAGCATATATAGGAGTCTTGTTTTCACATCCATTCAGCCAGTATTTGTCTTTTGGTTGGGGCATTCAACCCATTCACATTTAGGGTAATTATTGATAACTATGATCCCTTTGCCATCTACTTTGTTGTCTTGAGTTCAAGTTTGTACACCTTTTCTGTGTTTCCTGTCTAGAGAAGATCCTTTAGTATTTGTTGAAGAGTTGGTTTAGTGGTGCTGTAATCTTTCAGCTTTTGCTTGTCTGTAAAGTTTTTTTATTCTTCTTCATATTTGAATGAGATCCTGGCTGGGTATACTAATCTGGATTGCACATTTTTCTCTTTCATCACTTTAAGAATGTCCTTCCATTCCCTTCTGGCCTGAGGAGTTCCTATTGAAAGATCAGCTGTTATCCTTATGGGAATCCCCTTGTATGTTATTTGTTGTTTTTCCCTTGTTGCTTTTAATATTTGCTCTTTGTGTTTGATCTTTGTTAGTTTGATTAATATGTGTCTTGGGGTGTTTTAGCTTGGGTTTATCCTGTTTGGGACCCTCTGGGTTTCTTGGATGTGGGTGGCTATTTCCTTCTCCATTTTAGGGAAGTTTTCAACTATTATCTCCTCAAATATTTTCTCATGGCCTTTCTTTTTATCTTCTTCTTCTGGGATTCCTATGATTTGAATGTTGGGGTGTTTGACATTGTCCCAGAGGTCTCTGAGGTTGTCTTCATTTCTTTTAATCCATTTTTTTTCTTTTTCCCATCTGCTTCATTTATTCCCACCATTCTATCTGCCACCTCACTTATCCTATCTTCTGTCTCAGTTATTCTAATGTTGGTTCCCTCCAGGATGCTTTTGGTCTCAGTTATTGCATTATTCATTATTGATTCACTCTTTTTATTTTTTCTAGGTCCTTGTTAAACATTTCTTGCATCTTCTGAATCCTTATTTCCAGTCTGTTTATCTGTAACTCAATTTTGTTTTCAATATTTTGCATCATTTTTATTATCACTATTCTGAATTCTTTTCAGGTAGACTCCCAACTCCTCCTGTTTTGTTTGCTTTGGTGGACATTTATCATATTCTTTTACCTGTTGAATATTTATCTGCATTTTCCTTTTGTTGAGATTGCTATGTTAGGGGTGGTCTTTCTCTATTCTTGAAGTCTTTGATTATCTTTATTGTGGAGTTTCCTCCCTGTAGGTGGGGTTGCACGAGTGGCTTGTCAAGCTTTCCTGGTTAGGAGAGCTTGCCTTAGCGTTCTGCTGGGTGGAGATGCATTTCTTCTTGCTGGAGTGCAATGAAGTGTCCAGTAGTTAGTTTTGAGGTGTCTATGGGTTTGGTGTGATCTTTGGCAGCCTGTATTTTAATGCTGAGGGTTATGTTCCTGCTTTGCTGGAGAATTAGCTTGGTATGTCTCGCTCTGAACCTCGTTGATTCTTAGGTGGAGCTTGGTTTCAGTGTAGGTGTGGAGGCTTTTGGATGAGCTCTTGTTGATTAATGTTCCCTGAATTGAGGAGTTTTCTGGTATTCCCAAGTTTTGTATTAAGCCTCCTGTCTCTGGCTTGCAGTCTTATTCTTACAGTAGACTCAAGACGTCTCTATCCACACAGAACAGATGATAAAACATCTAGGTTAATGGTGAAAAGATTCTCCACAGTGAGGGACACCCAGAGAGGTTCACAGTTACATGGAAGAGAGAGGAGGGAGGAGGGAGATGGAGGGGACCAGGAGGAAAAGAGGGGGAATCAAGAGGGAAGAGAGCAACCTAGCCAGTAATCAGTTGCCTAAGTGTTCTCCACAGCCTGGAACACCCAAAGCGATTCACAGAGTTAGGCAGAGAAGAGAAGGATGAGGGAGGAGATAGAGGTGATCTTGGGAGTAAAAGGAGAGTCAAAGGGGAGAGAGCAATCAAGCCAGTAATCACGCTCCTAGGTAAAAATGGTACTGAAGATATGATTCTTAAAGGTACAAAATTGATAACAAATACCTGAAATCAAAGATTAAAAATCTAGAGTAGAGGTTAGACTCTCAAAAATACAATATTAAAGAAAAATCACTATATATATATATATATATATATATATATATATATATATATAACCTTGCAAAAAATATATATATAAAGAAAAATCACTACATATATATATATATATTACCTTGCCAAAAAATATATATAAAGAAAAATCACCATATATATATATATATATATATATATATATATGTATATTACCTTGCAACAAATACCCTATTTTAAAGCAAAATAAGGTATTTTTTGCAAGGTAATAATAGGCTATAAAAATGAAAATTAAAGGAGTAATAAAGAACTTAAAATTTTTTAAAAAATTAAAAAATGATAATGGTAAAAATACATCTAGGAATTTCTCTAGAGCTGTTTAGGGTAGTGTGGGGTCAATTCAGTTTCAGATAGTTCTTGGTCCAGCTTATACTTCTTCTAAAGGTCTATAGGCCTCTTCCAATATACTCAATGCTGTTTATAGGTTTTTTAACCTGTTGCACCTGTCACTTCCAAAGCAGTTCCTTCTTTTTTTGTTTATTTTCCTTCCTCTGTTTGCAAGTCTCTTCAGTGTCTAATATTTGCCCTGGCTCAAGGAGGCGAAGGTGATTGCTTATTTCGACTCACTTGTTCAGTTGTTCTGTGGGAAGGGAGGAACATTGAAAACGAATATCACTGGCATGCATGGGGAGTGCTCACAGTGTCTGGGTCACACTGGGTTTGCCCCTCGCTTATGGTGCATGCTTTCCCAGTGTACAGTGCTCAGGCTCCAGGTTGCTCTGCAGGGGTGCTGTCCAATGCAGGCCCTGGGTTGAGTGCACTCCCAGTTCTAAGCTGCTCAGGTTCAGGTTCTCGGGTCTCCACAAAGGCCAGACTCGGTTGGGCCTGCGTTCTGTGCCCTTCCCAGATCTGCAGCTCAGGTGACCAGGTGCTTGAAAAGCAAACTGTCCTCGGTGGACTACGCGTCTTAATTACCTCCCCGGTCCCAGCTTCCTGGGTGCGCAGCGAGTGCGCCATCTCTGATGTGTTGTGTGTCTCCTCTGGGGAGCTGATCTCAGGCTGCGACCCTCCTGGTGGATGTCAACTGTCCAGGATCCCAGAAAGACTTGGTTAGCAACTGGGAGCCTACTCACAATTTGGTGGAGGATGCATCTTTTGGGCAGAGATGGCCACTTGCCTTCCGTTTCTGGCTGTCGCCCGCCTGCCTCTCTGCATCCAGCAAAGGAGGGGCCGGTTCACAGCCGGCTAGCTCTCTCCTAGTGTTCACTCAGTCCTTTGTCCTGTGAGCGGGCCAGGCTGCGCCTTCAGTTTAGTCAGTGCAGTCGCTCAGTCGTGTTGGACTCGTTGCGACCCCATGGACTTCAGCACGCCAGGCTTCCCTGTCTATCACCAAACCTCGGAGTTTACTCAAACTCACATCCACTGAGTCGGTCATGCCATCCAACCTTTGTCATCCCCTTCTTCTCTCTCCTTCAGTCTTTCCCAGCATCAAAGTGAAAGTGAAAGTTGTTCAGTCTTGTCCGACTATTTGAGACCCCATGAACTGTATCCATGGAATTCTCCAGGCCAGAATACTGGAGTAGGTAGCCTTTCCCTTCTCCAGGAGAGCTTCCCAACCCAGGGATCAAACCCAGGTCTGCTGCATTGCAAGTGGATTCTTTACCAACTGAGCTATGAGGGAACCACAGCATCTTTTCAAATGAGTTAGCTCTTCAGGTGACCAAATTATTGGAGTTTCAGCTTCAACATCAGTCCTTCCAAGGTACATTCAGGACTGATTTCCTTTAAGATGGACTATTTGAATCTCCTTGCAGGCCAAGGAACTCTCAGAACTCTTCTCCAACACCATAGTTTAAAAGCATCAATTCTTTGGCACTCAACTTTCTTTATAGCCCAACTCTCACATCTATACATGACTACTGGAAAAAAAAAAAAAATAGCCTTGACTAGACAGACCTTTGTTGGCAAAATAATGTCTCTACCCTTTAATATGCTGTCTAGGTTGGTCATAACTTTTCTTCCAAGGAGTAAGCGTCGTTTTATTTCATGGCTGCAGTCACCATCTGCAGTGATTTTGGAACCCCCCAAAATAAAGTCTGCCACTGTTTCCACTATTTTTCCTTCTATTTACCATGAAGTCATGGGATCAGATGCCATGATCTTAGTTTTCTGAATGTTGAGCTTTAAACCAACTTTTTCACTTTCCTCTTTCACTTTCATCAAGAGGCTCTTTAGTTCTTCTTCACTTTCTGCCTTAAGGGTGGTTTCATCTGCATATCTGAGGTATTGAGATATACACACACACACACACACACACACACACACACACACACACTTTTTCTTCTACAGAAAGTTGTTTTGTACAGAATTCTACAGAAGTTGCTTTGTAGAATTTGCTCAGCATTCAAATATTTGATCCTTTGAAGAATTTGTGGGGGAGAAAGTGGTCTCCCCATCCTGTTTCTCTCCACCTTAGGACTGCCCTCCCATACATTTGCTTTTAAATAAATTCCTAAAATTATTTCCCTTGTTTTCCATAAATTTTTAGGTTGAACTTGAAGTTTCATTTTATATAAATATGACAATAGAAATTCCCATACTTATGCCAACTTTAATACTAATACATATAATTTTAGTTTACCATTGAATATTTTAGTTAATATTAATTTCTGTCAACATGATAATATATTTATTCTATGGTTTCCTTCTGTAAATTAATGTCTTATATGCACTTGTCTGTCTCTAGCTAGATGTTTCTTTCTCTCATATGTACACACTTGTATATAAAATATCATGTGTTTTATACTTTTTAGATTCTTAAAACACATGAATACAACATTTTTAAATGTATTTTTAATCAGATGATAATTATTTACAAGGTTGTGCTGATTATGCCTAACTTTTGAATACATATATTTTCGTGTATTGTGAGATCCATATTTATTTTTAATTTGAACTAATAATATGATTATTTATATAATTTTATTACCTGATTTGTGATCACACTTTTATTCCTAAGGTAGAAATTTGGTTAATTATGCTATCCTTTTCCATTCATGTTTCAAATATTGTTGGAGGTTACTTTTATTTTATTTGGCATTTGTATCAATGTTTATAAGTTTTTTGTACTCTACATATTTATTTTTTCATCAGTATGTATTGCATTTCATAATTACTGCTATATTATATTGGTAGAAGAATTAGTAAAAGTTTCATTATTTCTCCATTTTCTGTCACATTGCAAGAACTAAAAAATTTACTTGATTCTTGAAAGTTTCAAATAAATTTTTCATAAGATCATTTGAATCTATATTTTTCAAGTGTATGCTTTTATGACATACTTTGTTGCTTCTATGAATTTCATTCAACTTGGGTATTTTTTAATTCCATTTACATAATCTAAGATAATATATACTTTATGTTATTCTGTCACATATAGTGACATGGATTTGTATAACTTTACATTAAAATTATAATGCTTATAATTTTTTTCTCCACTGGGCATTGACATTTTTCCCTATTTCAAATAACTAAAACTAGCCCTCCCCCTGCCTCCGCCCCGGGCTACAAATTTTCAATCCTAGCAGTGCTGACATTTAGGAACAAAGCATTCTTTGCTGGGATTGAGGGCTGCTGCTGATATTTAGCCTGACCGCCACCACCCTCTGAATTTCAGACCCTCTACCCGAGTCTGGACAATTCCAAATATCTCTAGATGTTGCCTAATGTCCCTGGGATAAAATGTCCACCAGAGGACATTCCACCAGAGGAAAACCACAGTTCTCAATATTTGACAACTGTAGATTTCATGTTACATAAAATTTTTATTTTTATTTTTTAAATATCTAAGTTTTTATTTTGTATTTCCATTCCTAATTTATTGCATCAAGGACAGAGTTTATTTTCTGCCTCATTAGATTTTTTCAAGAAAAAAATTAATGCTTTCTGATGACCTAATACATGGATAATTCTGTAGATTTTACTTGTGTTTAAAGCTGTGCATTTTCAAATTTCAGGAGATTTAAATATGTATTTATCTAATTAGACAACATTTATTTAATTAGACAAATTCTGATACTGTTTTATTCTGACATGCATTGCCTTTGAGAATTCTCTCATTCATTTCTTAGAAAAAAATTCTTGACTTATTACCATCTTCCATTATTGATAATTATAATTTGGTTGCTATATGAATTTTATTTGGAAATCAAAATATTAGTCTAGTAAAGTGACTGCTTATTATTTCACTTAGAATTTTTTTTTAAATTTTACCTATTAACTTTTATGATATCTATATGCAATACTTTGCTCACTTGATGTGAAGAAATGACTCATTGGAAAAAAACCCTGATGCTGGGAAAGATTGAAGGCAGGAGGAGAAGGGGATGACATAAGATGAGGTGGTTGGATGACATCACCGACTTGATGGACATGAGTTTGAGCAAGATCCAGGATTGGTGATGGACAGGGAAGCCTGGCGTGCTGAGTCTGTGGGGTTGCAAAGAGGTGGACATGACTGAGCACCTGAACTGATATTATCCCTATGTACTGAATATTTTATATTTCTTACTATAAGGATTTTTCAACCCACAGACTTTTTAAATTTCTAGATTATTAAGTAGTTTATTAAATGTTATGATTACATATTTATTTCTACTCTTTTCATATTAATAAATTAATCAATCCTAAGTTCTTATAATGCATATCATATGAAAAGCAATATATGGTGGTGGGATAATATGATAACTTATAAGAGAACAAAAATTTAGACCCTTAATTCAGATAATAATGCAAACCCGAATTAAAACTTGGTTTCATAACAATTAAAATCAATTCAGAAAACTACCTTTAAATAAAAACATAAGGATGTATATAATTTTTTGCAGCTATAGAGCTCTATCAGCATGGGTTCAAATGCAGACACCAAAATAGATTGACAGATATAAATAAATTTAAAAATACATACATTATAGTGGCATAATTAATTTGCATGCATATAATGAACATGGATGAGCATAGCAAAATCTTTATTTGTATATTATTTGTAATGTCATTAGTTAATATTCTTATTTTAGTAACTGATAAGTGGGAAGATCTGGTCTTAAGTACAGAACATCTACAGCCAGTTTACACACAGAGAAACACAAAGAGTTCAACATGGTCCTATAATCATGGGAAGATGCTCAGCTACACTTGAAATGATACAAATAAAAATTGAACCTATGTCTCATCTATAAAAATGAAAATTAAAGGTCATGACAGCAGATATTCAGATGTTGCAGGTATGATACAAAGAAGGAGATACAGATGACTAGTACTAGTTTAGAATGCAAATTGTTGAAACCTTTAAAAAGCTGTATTTGCAAAAGTTTTGAAAAAAAGTATTGATTGCTTTATAAAATTTATCGTCAGGTTATTTATGCTATGTGTGGTTAGTTTAACAACATTTATATGCAGCACTATACTATGCATTAATGTAATTAATGGATAATTAACTGAAGTAGTACCTACTCTTTCAATATCTCATCATTTTTTTACAAATCTATTAAATAAGGCAAATAACATTTTAACTTTATTTTTAATTTTGCAAAATAGTATTTTTCAGCAGATGGTTTATTCTAGCAAATTTCATGTTCACACTGTGCTATGCTTTTATGAGTTCCAGCTGCTAACTGATAATAATTCACTGCTGAATCTATCATGTGCCGTATAATTGCTCATTATGTGCCTTCAAACACCAGCGATATAGTTATTTTCTACTTGAAGCAGATTAAAATCTTATCACCATTTTAAAAATCTACAGTTCTCTTCTGTTTAATTATTTTAAGCTTGTATTTTTCTTTGTATATTTTTTAGAGTTACTCTATCAAGAGCAAGAACTCAAGCTTATTTTATTTCTATTTTTCCTCTATGAACTTTGAAGGTGGGTTAATAGTTTCATTTCTGAGGAAACACTCTTTCATAGCAACCTTACCAGAGTGAGAAAACTGTACATTTAGATATGAGAACAGGAGTGACAAGATCCACCAACTTCATGTGTGTTGTGAAATAAATGAATATCAGTCTAGCTCCTGTTAGTGGCAACTGTTTGACTCTCAGTGGATTAGTTGGTTGATTGGTCTTTTTTTTTTTTTTCCTGGAATTCCAAATGAGAGAGTTAAGTATTGGACTATTTTGTGTACCTCATGTGACTGACTGTGTAGAAAAGTGTTTCCTTGGGAAACAAAAGAAACAGTACAGAGACTAACTTGAGAGCTTCACTACTTTCTGCCCATAGAGTGCTATGTTTCAGAGTCTGTCTTTGCAGATCCTAGATAATCTGGATCATTTTTATGTTTTAAGAAAAAAAATCAACCAGACAGAAATGTGGTAGTTCTAGCAGTTCATAATTCTCCTATAAAGTTTAGATGAAAAGCTATGGTGTGTTGGTGTTTCTGCTGCCCTCCTCTTCTGTTATTCCTCTTTGTTTTAACTGTTATTAAGTACCCCCAACCAAATGTGCATCCCAGAGGCAAGGTTTTTGGTTTAACTATGAGTATACTTATTAAAAATCAGTTGCAGTATTTGATTTTATCTATGGGAAAGATGATTTTTTCAGTTTGTTTGTTTTTTTTAATTACTATCCTTGAAGCTATCAGAGATATGCATTTCGCTAGGGAGCCATATAGTTCTTCAGAATAAGGATTAGTTCTCTAGGATTAAGAACACTGACTTTTGAAAAAATATATTAATTTTTTTATAGATGTCATTGTATTTTCTTGCTCTTACTTTGTCTCCTTACTCCAATAGAAGTCACTTGAGAGCAGAGACTCTGTGCCTTCCCTACCTCTGTATTTCTAGCTCCTTAGAACAGAAATGGTGCATCATATAGACACAATAAATAGTTGCTGACTAAAAATTTTAAATGCCCAAAATAAAAATGATGCAATATTCATCTTCAATAAGCTCTAGCAAGGGTTCATGTGTGTGTATGAGTGCTCAGTCACTTTAGTCATGTCCAACTGTTTGCAAGCCTATGGACTGTAGTCTGCCAGGCTTCTCTGACTATGGGATTCTCCAGGCAACAATACTGGACTCAGTTTCCATGCTCTCCTCCATGAGACCTTCCTGGATCTACCTGCATCTCTTATATCTCCTGCATTGGCAGGCAGGTTCTTTACTGCTAGGGACACTTGGGAAGCCCCATGGCAAAACTAGACAACGTATTAAAAAGCAGATACATCACTTTGCTGACAAAAGTCCAGATAGTCAAAGCCATGGTTTTCCCAGTAGTCATGTATGGATGTGAGAATTGGACCATAAGGAAGGCTGAGTGACAATTATTTACTGCTGAGCCACTGAGGAAGCCCACACAACTTCACATTAGCAGATAATCCTCCATCCACTGTTTAAATTGATCACCTCATATTATTCTCTGTTTTAATTCCCTTTTACTTCCTTCATTGCATTTTAGGTGTTTCTTTAAATATGTGTGATTTTCAAGCACATGCATTTCTTACTAACTTATTTTTCTTTCCCACAATATTCTAAACTCTAAGAGAGTGAGGCGTTCATCACATTATATCCATAATTAATATATGGAAAACAAAGACCCCTCTAGTCAGAGCTATGATTTTTCCAGTAGTCAGGTATGGATGTGAGAGTTGGACTATAAAGAAAGTTGAGGGCCAAAGAACTGATACTTTTGAACTGCAGTGTTGGAAAAGACACCTGTGAGTCCCTTGGACGGCAAGGAGATCCAGTCAGTCCATCCTAAAGGAAATCAATCTTGAATACTCATCGGAAGGACTGATGTTGAAGCTGAAGCTCCAATACTTTGGCCATCTGAAGTGAAGAACTGACTCATTGGAAAAGACACTGATGCTGGGAAAGATCGAAGACCGGAGGGAAAGTGTTGACAGAGGATGAAATGGTTGGATGGCATCACTGACTCTATGGGCACGGGTTTGAGCAGGCTCCTGGAGTTGGTGATGATCAGGAAAGCCTGGCATGCCACAGTCCATGGGGTCACAAAGAGTCAGATACAGCTGAACGATTGGACTGAACTGAATATACAGAAACTCATTATTTTAGGTCTCTACATTAGTTGGTATACAAACAAATCCTGTTTTCCTCTGTAACCAGTTGCCATGACTCACTATATATTAGAAATATTATTTCCCAGAAAGGAATAGGCAGGGGTGAGACAGGAGGCTGGGGCCATTTACTGAACTGCTTACACCTAGACAAACGCATGCTTGGGTGGGGCAGGGGGTGGAAACTATAAGGGACTAAAAATAGCACACTTGTGTAACAACAAGACACATGAAAAATAAAACCTAGCAAAAGCAGGGTCTCAGAAGCAGAAGTAGGGTGCTATCCATTCACCCTGCAAACAGCACCAGCAAGGGGTGGGCAGAACACCTAAGCCTCTCCTCTGGCCAGACCCCTGGACATACTGCTCCCTCCACCCTTATAAGGCCTTCGTTGATGGCTCAGATGGTAAAGAATCTGCCTGAAGGGAGACCCGGGTTCAATCCTTGGGTTGGGAAGATCCCCTGGAGAAGGGAATGGAAACCCACTTCAGTATTCTTCCCTGGAGAATTCCATGGAGTATGGAGCCTGGCAAGCTGCAGTCCATGCAGAGGACTGAGTAACTAGCACATACCACCCTTACAAGGAACCAGCTTGCCGTCCTCAGGCACTGAGCAAGCAGGGAACTCACTTTATGCTGTTTTTAAAGATATTTGCTAATGACAAAATCTTTGACAAAAATCTAACCGGGACTCAAAAATCAAAGTTAGATAAATTACAGAATTTTTGTATGTGCCCTGTATCCTGTCCAGAGGTTCTACTCTTTCATGATGAATTAGGAGCTTCAGTGAGTAACACTAAGATAACCCTAAGAGGGAGGCAATACATGTCTTACATTACTTACCACACTGAATGACCAGTTTTGGAATGCTGAATTTCTAAGAATTGAGTTGAAAACTTTAAACCATGTAAAAATTCTATTAAACCTAAATACCTGGCATGCCAGTAAGCATGCACCTGTCTAAGAGATAAAATAGTAAGTATATAATGCTATACATTATAGGTGTATGTATATTTATACATTGTTATTACATTTAATTGCCAATTCCCATATAAAGAGATTTCAAGGAAATTAAATCCTCCTTTGTAAACAAAACTCATGAGCCTCTTTTGGAGGAATACAGCACATCTTAAAGCAGACCATTGCCCTGATGGTGGTAGAAACTTTCTAAATTTAGTGTAATACGGCAATTTGTGCAGATTTTTTTTTGGGGGGGTGGTTACAGGTCTTCTGTGTATTCTTGCCACCTCTTCTTAATCTCTTCTGCTTTTGTTAGGTCCTTACCATTTCTGTCCTTTATCATGCCCATCTTTGCATGAAATGTTCCCTCGATATTTCCAGTTTTCTTGAAGAGATCTCTAGTGTTTCCCATGCTATTGTTTTCCTCTACTTCTTTGCTTTGTTCATGTAAGAAAACCTTCTTATCTCTCCTTGCTATTCTCTGGAACTCTGCACTCAGTTGGGTACATTTTCCCCTTTCGCTTCTCTTCTTTTCTTAGCTATTTGTAAATCCTCCTCAGACAAACACTTTGCCTAAATGCATTTCTTTTTCTTTGGGACAGTTTTGGTTACTGTCTCCTGTACAATGTTTTTAACCTCTGTTCATAGTTCTCCAGATGTCAATAAGACAAAATGATTCAATGATCGTTAATTTTAGAATATGTCTAATAATTTAAATATAAAATATTTCTATTTCCCCATAAGTTTTGCTCTAGGTACATCCTACTAATATTGACCTGTTGTGTTTTTATTTTTATCTAATTCAAAATATTTTCTAATTTTCCTTGTGATAGTTTTCTAAACCCAGATGATGTCCATTTTGTAATTGCTAATATGTGTTTCCTAACTGCCTTTTTGGCATTGTATTTATATTTAACTAATTCTTGCTAGTTCTTTTAATTTTATTAATATTTGTCTTCAGTTCAATTCAGTTCAGTCACTCAGTCGCCTCCGACTCTTTGCAAACCCATGGACTGCAGCACGCCAGGCCTCCCTGTCCATCACCAACTCCTGGAGTCCACCCAAACTCATGTCCATTGAGTTGGTGATGCCATACAACCATCTAAACCTGTGTTGTCTCCTTCTCCTCCTGCCCTCAATCTTTCCCAGCATCAAGGTATTTTCAAATGAGTCAGTTCTTTGCATCAGGTGCCCAAAATATTAGAGTTTCAGCTTCAACATCAGTCCTTCCAATGAACACCCAGGACTGGTCTCCGTTAAGATGGACTGGTTGGATTCCTTGCAGTCCAAGGGGCTCTCAAGAGTCTTCTCAAACACCACAGTTCAAAAGCATCAAATCTTCAGTGCTCAGCCTTCTTTATAATCCAACTCTCACATTCATACATGACTACTGGAAAACCCACAGCCTTGACTAGATGGACCATTTTTGGCAAAGTAATGTCTTTGCTTTTTAATATGCTGTCTAGGTTGGCCATAACTTTTCTTCTTAGCTCCAAGTAATGGTCTATCTCAGTAGGAATTCCAAGAGTTCTTTTAAATTATGTGTATTTTTCAAAGATGTGTTCAGTAAATGCCAGGTTGGTTGATAGTGCTCAAATTGTCCATACCCTTACTAGTTGTATATCTAATTTTCTACTGGTAGTTGGGAGCAGACTGGTGATATATCCAAATATAATTGTTAATTTTTCTGCTTTTCTTAAAGTTTATTTATTATTATTATTTTTCCATTTGGAAACTCAGAATGGCCAGTTCTATTTGAAATCATATCCTTTACCATTAATATATCTCCCTCTTCATCCTTGGTATGATTGGTATTTTTATTTTATTTTAGTTGTATTTTATCCTTGGTATTATTCCTTGCTTTGAAATCTACTTTTCAAATATTAATGTCACAAAAAATTGTGTGTATATGTGTGATAAGAGAATCCATCAATTTCTATCCTATTATTTAGCCTATTTATTTCTATGTTTGTGTGGGTTTTTATAGACGGCCTATAGTTTTTTCTGCCCTATCTGTACTGATAATCTCTGGCTTTCAGTAGGAGTGCTTGGACAACTTACATTTTTGTAATTATTGGTAAGATCAGAATTACAACTGTCATTTTGATATTTTTCCTGTATTTTTCTGCCATTTATTTCTCCAGATTCTTTTTGAATTAGTTGAATTCATATTTAGTATGCTCCTTAATTTTGCATTTTGGCTTGGTTATTCATCTTTGCTTTATTTTTAGTGGCTGTTTCTAAGTTCCCAATATTAATGCTAATTTTCTCAGTCTGCCTTCAAATACTATACTGCCTTTCATTAAATCTAAAACTCTATCAAAGGGAAATTTCAATTCCTCTTCCTTTTTGTGCTATTGCTATTTCACATTTTTCTTCTAAATAATATTATTTTTCTTTAAGCTATCAATTTTCTTAATTGAAAAGAAAAGACATAAAAATTTTCCTGATAACTTCATACTTATCATTTCTTTACTCTTCACTCTATATAGTACCATTCCCTGTCTCACTGAAGAACTTGCTTTAACATTTTCTCTTGTACATGTTGGGATAAGCTCTAAGCTTTTAGTTCCTGTTGATTGGTTGAACAACTTTTTATTTTGCTTTAATTATTAAATTAATATTATTTTAGAGTGGTTTTAGGCTTATAGGAAAATTGTTGAAAAAGACAGCTCCCCACATGCTCCCTCTATCTCCATCCTCCCTATTATTAACATCTTGCATCAGTGTGGTGCATTTGTTATAGATGATGAGCTACCGATACATCTTTATTAACTAAAGCTCATACTCTACATTAAAGATCATTCTCTGGGTTGTATATTTCCACGGGTTTTGAGAAACGCAAGTCCTGGATCCATCATTGCAGAGTCATACCAAATAGCTTCACTGTCCTAAAATCCCCTGTGCCCCCTCTGTCTGTCCACTCCAACTTGGTGGAAACCAGTGATCCTTTCACTGTGTGCCAAGTTTTGCCTTTTCAGAACATCATGTTGTTGTTGTTTAGTTGCTAAGTCATGTCTGAAAACCTGCAATATCTGAGAATTGTTCAGGTTATAGCCTTCTGGTGTCTGTTCTATACTGAGCCTCATGGAATCTCATCCTGAGTGTTTGGGCTTAGGATTTAGCAAGTGTCTTCAATGATTTCTTATGATAATCTCTGGTTCCTTTTATCTGTATGAAATTTCCTACAAATTCCAGTTGATTAAGCTTTGAACTTTAATTTGTTTTTTAGGTAGTGACCCTGCCCTGCCTTCTCTGGGATTCCTGTCCATAAGTATTGGTTCTGATATTGTTCTCATACAGAAACCTAGGGGGAAACTAGGCCTCATCCTTCCTTCTCTCAGGGATGATAGTCCTATGTTTAATATCTCAAGTTAATTGTTTCATATATTTTGTCTAGTTTTCTTTTCTTTTTACCATGAAAGAGTAAATCCACTCCCCATTGTTTCATCTCATCCTTTAACAGTTTCATTCCTGGTTTCTTTATCCTGCCTATATGCCATGTGATCTTTTCCTTTTCCATTAGATAATCAGATAAAGAACGTTGTATAATGCTACTTATACTAATTGTCTCCATTTAATGTGAATTGATGAGACTTAATGTGATTAACTTTCTGATGTTTCTAAAGCTACAAGAAGAGTTATGTTTTAGCTAATGTTTGCCGTGCATGTTTTTTCATGATTTAGTATACATACAGATATATGTGTATATACATGTAACATTTAAATTATAGAATGTTTAATGTGTCACTTCTAAGACATGGTCTCAGAATGCTTTAATTGGTTACTAGTTATTCTGTTCATTGTTGACAATTCAGGGTATAATAGAAATTGATTATTTAGTCTATTTGCTAAAAAAACTCAAAAGCTTCACAATATTTTAATTATTAATTTTAATTTATCTATAATTTCTAAGTTTTAAATATTTTTAAATCAATTTATCCAGTTCTCATACTCTATGTGTCATTTTTGCATATTAGATCTATTTTAAACTTCTTGAAGTGACATTTTGTTATACCATCATTATTCAATTAAAATTCCCCCATAACATTTTTCCTGCAACCTTTCATCAGCAATCATTGGTCTTCTGCCTGGAGAATAATCTTTAGTGTTTTCTTTGCTATGCAACTATGAGACTTTTTTTTTTTTTTTGGTCTTTGCTTTTGATGGATATTTTCACCTAGTGTAGAAATCTAGATTGGCATCCATTTCATTTCAGGATTTTAAAGATATCAGCATATCAAATACTGGCTTTCACTTTGTCATTTGGGAAACATTTAGTGCTCAGTCTTTTTCTCTTTTATTGTTGATCCAAGGTTTTTTCCCAACTATTCTTTACATATTTTTTTCTATTTTTTGGAAATTTTACTCTGATGTTTCTAAGTGTTTTGTTCTTCATGCTCTGGATTTATTTTTCTTTGATTTACAGAGCTTCCTGATTTTGTGGCTTGATTTTGTCGGTCAATTTTGATAAAATCTCTGCAACTCCCATTTAGAATTTACTCTGCTCAGTGCTATTTCCTTTCATGGGGTTCTAACATGATTAACTGTTAACTGAGCTTCCCTGATGGTTCAGATGGTAAGAATCTGCATATGATGTTACATTTTTCATGCTCTTTCCTTCATATTTATTTTTTTCTATCATGTTATTTTTTTAATTTTCCTTTCTTTCATTGTTCTCTGCATTAATCTGGATGATTTATTCTGGCTGATATTTATAGTTGTCTTTCTAATATGTTGTCGAATGCACCCATTGTCATGTAATAGCTGATCAATCATTGTATTTTTTAGTTTAAGAAGTTTATTTTTTCATAAACAGTATTCAAACATTAGCTAAAATTCTCAATCCTGTCATTTATTTATTATCGGTTCAATTCAGCTCAATTGTGTCTGAATCTTTGTGAACCCATGGACTGCAGCACACCAGACCTCCCTGTCCATCACCAACTCCCAGAGTTTACTCAAACTCATGTCCATTGAGTCGGTGATGCCATCCAACAATCTCATCCTCTGTCCTCTCCTTCTCCTCCTACCTTTAATATTTTCCAGCATCAGGGTTTTTTTCAAATCAGTCAGCCCTTCACATCAAGTGAATCTGATCAATCTGATCAATCAATCTGGCCAATCTATTGGAGTTTCAGCTTCACCATCAGTCCTTTCTATGAATATTCAGGACTGTTTTCCTTTAGAATGAACTGGTTGAATCTCCTTGCTGTTCAAGGGACTCTCAAGATTTTTCTCCAACACCACAGTTCAAAAGCATCAGTTCTTAGGTGCTCAGCTTTCTTTATGGTCCAACTCTCACATCCATACATGAATACTGGAAAAATGATAGCTCTGACTAGACAGACCTTTGTTAGCAAAGTAATGTCTCTGCTTTTTAATATGCTGTCTAGGTCAATCATAACTTTTCTTCCAAGGAGCAAGTGTCTTTTAATTTCTTGGCTTACCTTCAGTAATTTTGGAGCTCAAAAATAATAAAGTCTGTTACTGTTTCTCCATCTATTTGCCGTGAAGTGATGGCACCAGATGCCAAGATCTTAGTTTCCTTGAATGTTAAGTTTGAAGCCAACTTTTTCACTCTCCTCTTTCACTTTCATCAAAAGGCTCTTTAGTTCTTCTTTGCTTTCTGCAACAAGGGTGGTGTCATCTGCATAACCGAGGTTATTGTTATTTCACCTGGCAATCTTGATTCCAGCATGTGCTTCATCCAGTCCAGAATTTTTCATGATGTGTATAACTTCTGCATATAAGTTAAATAAGCAGGGTGAGAATATACAGCCTTGATGTACTCCTTTCCCTATTCAGAACCAGTCTGTTGTACTACGTCCAATTGTAACTGTTGCTTCTTGACCTGGATACTGATTTCCCAGGAGGCAGGTCAGGTGGTTTGATATTCCCATCTCTTTCAGAATTTTCCAATTTGTTGTGATCCACATGGCCAAAGATTTTGGCATAGTCAATAAAGCAGAAGTAGATGTTTTTCTTGAAGTCTCTTGCTTTTTTATGATTCAACAGATGCTGACAATTTGATCTCTGGTTCTTCTGCCTTTTCTAAATCCAAGTTTATTATACTTGACTATAATAAAATTTATTATTTAAAAATCAGTTTTACTAAATTTTGTGTCTTGATCCTACTTGTGTTTGCTTCTGGGTGATTTTCCTTATTTTAAATTTTTTGGTTTCTAATCATATTATCTTTTCTACTCCTTTGCCTGTATATTTTTGCACAGTGTGCCATATATTGTCAATAATTTTAAGTATAATCTGAGGCCACTGATGCTATCTTATTCCAAATCAAATTTATATTTACTCTGTCAGGAGGTTAACAGTGGCCATCATTGTTCCTTTCGTATTAATCAAGGACTGAGATATTTTGAGCCAAAAGCTAATTTTTATGCTCCTGCAAAAACTGGCCTATTTACTGATTACTGTTATTTATAGACTAGCTCATTTGGTACAGTGTAAAACTTGAAGCAATTACTGGTGCCACCTCCTCCACTGCAGGCTTTTAATCCAGCCCTCCCTTGTCCACCTTCTTCACTATTTATGATTATGTTTAAAACTATGCTCAGGTTGCCTGCCATATCAGACCAAGTTTGTCTAGTAATCCAGGAAAGAAATTAGCCCTCAGTTCTGATCTCCTCCCTTAAGTCATCCTTCTTCTTCTGATCTGGGATATGGAATTATTTTTTCTGCCATTCTTCTCTGTGATATCTTCAAACACACACACACACACACACACACACACACACATGTGTGTGTGTGTGTATATATATATATATATATATATAAAGTATCTGTATTTTTGTTTTTTTTTAAGCAAGATGATTATTCCAAATTGTCTAACATGTCATTTCAGATGAAACGCTTCAGCAATACTTTTTTAAATGAAAAGTACTCACAAGTACTTCACAAAATCATGTATCCAAATGTCCAGTGATCAGATATTCAACCTAATCAGGCATAAGGGAAAATGGAATTAACATTAACATCACCATGAGATATTACTTTTTATTCATTATAAAAGCTAATATTTTTAAAGCCTGATATTAAAACTAAGTGTTGGCAAAGTTGTAGATTGACTGTATTTTGCAGAAGAAAATGGTTAACACCACTTTCTACAAATATTTCAGAGTAAGTACCTGAGTAGAGCAACAGTATGGGATAAAATCACGCCCTCAATCACCATAAATACAAGTTCCTTCTCCTTGGAAATGACCCAGATAGCAGTTGTTTTTATTGCAGTCTTAAAAAAAATGCAAAATTGAGCTGCTTAAACAACTACATTATTTTAATCTCAAAGTTGTGTGGATGGGGAGTTAATATAGGAACAAATGGTCAATTTTTCTGCTCTCTGTGCTGTCAACTGAGAAACCTGTGAAATATTCAGGCAGAGGAGGGGCCATTCTGCAGTTTGGGGTGGCTTCATCCACATGGTAGTTAGTGGGCATGTCTGAAAGACTTGAGTCAGCTGGTGCTGTTGACCTCTGTGGCTGCCTGGACCTCTACTCAGTGGTCACATCACAACATGGTCAGATATCTTTAATTGTAACTCAGGGCACTCATAGAGAGTGTCTTGGGGGCAGAAAGTGAATGTCAGTTAACACTGAGACCAAAAATTGGCTCAGGTTTACACTGTCATATTCTATTAGTCAAAAAGTTAGAGCCCACAAGATTCAAAGAGAAGAAAAACTGACCCCACGTTTCCATATTTGTAGTGTAAAAATTATACATACTTCTTCTGTTCTACAAAAAGACACTATAAAGAGAATGAAAGGACAGATTGGGAGGAACTATTTGCAAAGCACATATATCTGATAGATAACTCGTATCCCGAATACACTCAGAACTCTTAAAACTCAACAGAAGAGAACAAACAACTCATCTAAAGAATTGGTAAAATCTTATTCAGCTCACCAGAGAAGATATACTAATGGAAAATATGCATGTGAAAAGATGCTTAGCATCCTATGTCAGAAGGATATTTCAATCAAAGATAGGATACCACTGTGTGTCTTTGAAAATGGTAGGTAAAGATGTGGAGCACAAGATCACATACTCATTGCTTGTATAATGTAAAGCAGTACAGTCACTTTTGAAAACAGTTTGTCAATTTTTTACAAAGATAGACATAGACTTACCAGATCATTAGCATGAGTTAGAAACTTACATCCATAAAAAACTTGGAAATGTTCACTCAAAATGGACAAAACTGATAAAAATGGACAAAACCAAAATATCCTTCAATTGATGATTGAATAAACAAACTAATACACAGGAAAAATGGAATACCATTCAATAATAAAATGAACTGTGGTATCAAACAGCCAGAAGACACAGAGAAATTTAAATGTATGTCATTAAGTATAAGAACTCAATTTAAAAGAAAATGCGTACTTTATCCACCAACCATTTGACATTATCTAGAAGCAAAGCTATATAAACAGGATAATGATTAGAATTTGGGAAGGGGGAAGGAGGGTTGTATATGGGGAATGCTGGTCTATTTTAGGGCAGTGCATCTGTTCAACATGACTCTGTAATAGTGGATATATGACACTCAGTATGCTTTTGTCAAGACTAAAGTCTGTCCAACACAAAGAGTGAATTTAATGGAAACCATGCAATTTAATTAATAATTATAATTAATATTAGTTTATTAATTGTAATAAACATGCATACCACAGTCATATAGCTTGCTAATAATAAGAGAAACTGAGAATAAATTAACAGGTATATGGGAATTCTCTGTGCTTTCTGCTCTAATTTTTCTTAAATCTAAAACTTTCCAATAAGTCTATCAATTATAAACATTATATATGGAGTTATCTTTATCACGACCATTATCAGTAGAGCAGAAAAATAATACATGTAAAAATAATAGCAATGAAAATAAATGACCAGGAGACAGCCTGAAAGAGAATATACATTTAATAACAATTTGAAGACTATATATGTACTTTATGATAACAGAGGTAAGTTACTATTGGGAAAGAAGATTAGTGACTGGGAAGATCTAGAGAAGTAATATTATTCTTTTAGTCCATTTTCCATTTCCATTTGTGATTTGTGAGCAAATTGATGAGCTCAATAATCAAGTTGTGCATATTTGATCAGTCTACTTTTCTGTATGTTTGATATTTGTAAATAAAATATCTTAAATAATACAAAGCAACAATAGATAAAGCTACAAGGAGGAATAAATAATAATCCTACAGTGAAATCTGAATATAACTTTATGAGTGACTAATTGAACAAACAGAAATAAAATCAATAGGAATGTGGAATATTAATATGATTGAATAGCATAACAGAATAACTGGATTAACTAAGTTGGCAAACCTATTAATGTGGATATAGATAAATAGGTATTTACACAGTTACTTGGTTCAGAGTATGGTATATGCGCACAATGGGATCAAACTTGAAACAATCCAGTATAAATAAACAATTCAAAATTCCCTTTCTGTTAGCTAATTAAGAAATATTCTTGATGTTATAAATTTGATTTGCCTGAGTGGATGTCTAGTTGTATGAAAAGTAACCTTAAATTTGATAGTTCAAATACACATATATATCCCTATTAAATGATTGAAAATATTTCCATTAGTTTTATAAACTTTTGTTTGAGCTATTTAATCCATGAATAACCATATTACAAGAGATTACAGTTCTTCTCCTATTAACTTTAAATTGCTAATTTTGAAGATTAATACAACTCATAAAAAATCTAGAATAACAATAGTTCTTTGAATATTTTCCCACACAATAGACTATAGAAAACATTGTTCTAAATGTGCCTCAAGGGACTTACCTGGTAGTCCAGTGTTTAAGAATCTGCCTTCCAACACAGGGAGTGTGAGTTAGATCCTTGATCAAGGAATTAAGATCCAACATGCCAAGGGTGAACTAAGCCTGACTCTTAATTGAGCCTCCCCATTCTATAACCCACACACGACAGCTGGAGAGAATTTCTGTTAGTGAAATTTAAATGGAAGAAGTCTTCAGGCTTCGGAAGGAGGAGAGCACGCCTCTGACTTATCTTCTGACCTGCCTGGACACTGTCAGAATTCTGTGTCTGCCTGCAACAACAGCAAGTCAGGCACCATTTTAGACAAGAAAGGGAGTGGATTTTAGAATTCTTGAGACCCTGGACGTTTGGCCCACCAACCAGCTAATGAAATCCTTTGACTCACAAGATAAACAGTATTGTAAAAAGATTAAGGTAAAACCAGAGCTGCATTTTTGCATGCAAACTGATGATGATATCAGGCCTGGGATTATAAGTAGGAATCCCTGACTTCAGTTTGAAGTCTCACCCAAGGAGTGAACACACTGCCTAGCACCCTTTCCCAGCTGGGACTCTAGATTGCTGTTAATGAGCGACTTCCCTGTTCAAACCAGGATATAGGTAGCCCAAATTTCATAAGGTCTGTGCTTGTTACTCTTTTTTACTCTTTCTTTTAACTTTCTTTTAAAGACTGTATATTGAAATTAAGTCAAGTAATCTTCCATAAAAAAAATTGAAATTTTTAATTTGTAAGTAGTAAGTTGTTTCCTTTGTTAATGAATCCTAGCTTTTAGCAAAACAAGCTCATGAGCTGCAACAAAGATCTCACATCTCACAACTAAAACTCAACACAGCCATAAATAAATAAATATGAATGCATTCATCACCCAGTTGTGTCTGACTCTGCAGCCCCATGGATGGCAGCCCACCAGGCTCCTCTGTCCATGGAATTCTCCAGGCAAGAATGCTGCAGTGGGTAGCCATTTACTTCTCCAGGGGATCTTCCCCACTCAGGGACTTAACCAAGTCTCCTGCATTACAGGCAGATTGTTCACCATCAGAGCCTCCAGAGAAGCTAAATTTAAACAAAAATGAATACATAAATAAATAAGCCCCAAAATGCATATTTATGAATATTAAATCAGTCATTTTTAATGGATAGGTCATGTATGATAGTTTGTGATTTCATGACTGCAGCATGCGAGGCTTTCCTGTCCTTCATCATCTCCCAGAGCTTGCTCAGACTCTTATCCAATGAGACGGTGATGCCATCCAACCATCTCATCTTCTGCCATCCTTTCTTCCTCCCACCCTCAATCTTTCCCAATATCAGGGTCTTTTGCAATGAGTCAACTCTTTGTATCAAGTAGCCAAATTATTAGAGCTTCAGCTTCAATAGCAGTCCTTTTGATGAATATTCAGTTTGATTTCCATCAGAATTGACTCTTCGCTCTCCTTGAAGTCCAAAGAACTCTCAAGAGTCTTCTCCAGTACCACAATTTGAAAGCATCAATCTTTGTCACTCAACCTTGTTTCTGGTCCAACTCTCACATCCATATATGGCTACTGGAAAAGCAATAGCTTTGACTATATGGGCCTTTGTCAGCCAAATAATGTCTCTGTCTAAGTTTGGCAAAGCTTTTCTTCCAAGTAGCAAGTGTCTTTTAATTTTGTCTGCAGTGATTTTGCAGCCCAAGAAAATAAAATTGGTCACTGTTGCCACTTTTTCCCCATTTACTTGCCATAAACTGATGTAACCAGATGACATGATCTTTAGTTTCTGAATGTAGAGCTTTAAGTCAGCTTTTCACTCTCCCGTATCTCCCTACTCAAAAGGTTCTTTAGTTCCTCTTCACTTTATGCCATTAGAATGGTATTATTTGCATATTTGAGGTTCCTGATATTTCTCCTGGCAATCTTGATTCCAGCTTGTGCTTCATCTAGACTGGAATTTTGCATGATGTACTCTGCATATAAGTTAAATAAGAAGGGTGACAATATAAAGCCTTGACAAACTCCTTTCCCAGTTTTGATCCAGTCAGTTGTTCCATGTCTAACTAACAGTTACTTCTTGAACTGCATACAGGCTTTTCATGAGGCAGGAAAGGAGATCTTATATTCCCATCTTTTAAGAATTTTCCATAGTTTGTTGTGATCCACACAGCAAAAGGCTTTAGCATAGTCTATGAACATAAATAGATATCTTTTTCTGGAATTCCTTTACTTTTTTTATGATGTAACAGACGTTGGCAATTTGATAATTGGTTCCTCTGGTTTTTCTAAATCCTTTTGTCCATCTGGACGTTCTCAATTCAGGTACTGTTGAAGCATAGCTTGAAAGATTTTGAGTATTACTTTGCTAGCATGTGAAATTAGCTCAATTATAGAGTTATTATTGTTGTTTAGTTGCTCTGTCATGTGAAACTCTTTGCAACCCCATGGACTGCAGCATGTCAGACTTCCCTGCACTTAACCATCTCCCAGAGCTTGCTCAAACTCATGTCCACTGAGTTGGTGATGCCATTCAACCATATCATTCTCTGTCTTCCCCTTCTACTCCTGCCTTCAATTTTTCCCAGCATTGGGCCCTTTTCCAATGAGTCAGCTCTTCACATCAGGTGGCCAAAGTATTGGAGCTTCAGCCACAGCAGAAGTATTTGAAATGAATATTCAGGATTGGTTTCCTTTAGGATTGAGTAATTTGATCTCTTTGCAGTCTAAGGGACTTCCAAGGATCTTCTCCAACACCACAGTTCAAAAGCATCAATTCTTCAGCACTCAGTTTTCTTTATGATCCAACTCTCACATCCATACGGGACTACTGGAAAAACCACAGCTTTCACCATACAAATCTTTGTCAGCAGAGTAATATCTCTGCTTTCTAGTATGCTGTTTAGGTTTGTCATTGCTTTTCTTCCAAGGAGCAAGTGTCTTTTCATTTCATGGCTACAGTCACTATCTACAGTGATTTTGGAGCCCAAGAAAATAAAGTCTACCACTGTTTCCACTGTTTCCCCATCTATTTGCCATGAAGTGATAGGACTGGAAGCCATCATCTTTGTTTTGTGGATGTTGAGCCAGCTTTTTCACTCTTTTACCTTCATCAAGAGGCTGTTTAGTTCCTCTTCACTTTCTGCCATAAGGGTGCTGTCATCTGAATATCTGAGGTTATTGATATTTCTCCCGGCAATCTTGATCCCAGCTTGGCATTTCACATGGTGTACTCTGTGCAAGTTAAATAAGCAGGGTGACAATGTACAGCCTTGACGTTGTCCTTTCCCAATTTTGAACCCATCCATTGTTATATGTCCAGCTCTAACTATTGTTTCTTGACCTGCATACAGATTTCTCAGGAGGCAGGTAAGGTGGTCTAGTATTCCCATCTCTTTAATAATATTCCAGAGTTTGTTGTGATTGTACAGTAGTTTGACATTCTTTGGCATTGCCTTTCTTTGGCATTGGAATGAAAACTGACCTTTTCCAGTCCTGTGGCCACTGTGTTTTCCAAATTTGATGGCATACTGAGTGCAGCATTTTAGCATCATCATCTTTTAGTATTTTAAATAGCTTAACTGAAATTTCATCACCTCCACTAGTTTTGTTCATAGCAATTCTTCCTAAGGCCTGCTTTACTTAACATTCCAGGATTTCTGGCTCTAGATGAGTGTTCATACCATCATGGTTATCTAAGTCATTAGTACATTTTATAGATTATTTCTTTGTATTTTTCTATCTCTTCTTAATCTCTTCTGCTTCTGTTAATTCCTTATCACTTTGGCCCTTTATTGTGTCCATCTTTGCATGAAATATTCCCTTGTATTTCCAATTTTCTTGTAGAAATCTCTAGTCTTTCCCATCTTACTGTTTTTCCTCTATTCTTTTGCATTGTCCGTGTAAGAAGGCTTTCTTATCTCTCCTTGCTATTCTCTGAAACTCTTCATTCATTTGAGTATATCTCTCCTTTTCTCTTTTGCCTTTTGCTTCTTTTCTCAGCTATTCATAAGGCCTCCTCAGACAACCACTTATCCTTGTTGTGCTTCTTTTTCTTGGGGTTGGTTTTGAAAGAAAGAATTTAATTTTTAAGCATAAATATGCAAAAAGGGTGTGTGTGGATGGCAGGGGAGTGAAAGGGGCTCTGAGCAAATGGCATTGGCATTCTTTTCTTCAGACTAGAAACCTGGAAGAGAAAGTAGCAGGTGCACTGCTACCCAGCTCTTGGCATCCTGTGGAAAAATAGGTTTAATCCAATGTGGAGCTAAAAATTCTTATTTCTGCATTCCTGTTTGACATGGTGAACAGAGAGTGACCTTGTTGCAACAGGGAGTGGGTTTCAAAACCATGTCTCAATTAGGGTATCATTATCTGGGAAACCCCAGCATTTGGAAACCTCAGGGACAAGCCTGGCATGGAGACGCTGATGTGGAAAAAGAGACTTTGATGTGCATAGCCTCTAATAACTGAGTGAAGATGCTCTGAGTTCCAGCCAAGTTTTTGTCATGCACTCCTGGGTGAGTTTCTATACTTATTTGCTGGGCAATTTGTACTGTTTTTCTTCATCTGGGCAAGGGAACATTTTTGGTGCTTTAGATATTTATTATCAAAATTCCTTCCTATTTAGAAAGAATATCTTCTACCTGAGTCTGTTGAGATCCTGGTACTCACTGTCCTTTCTACTTTTGCATCTATTTCATAAATATGGAACTAAATGTTGCAATTAAAGGCATTCACCTTGTCTTTGCAATAGTGTTGGGAGCAGAGAAGGAGAGGATCTCTTCCCTGCTGGTGGATGGAGGTGGCTCAGAGATCACTTATCCTGTGATTGTCATTAAAACAATGTTAGAGGCAGAATGGAGGGATCAGTACATTGTGAGAAGCTTTTTCTGCTGAAAAATTTGGTTCCATGAATTGGAGCACATGTTTCTAGCTGTTGTTTCTACGTTGCATTGACTAGTTTCCTTGTTATTTTTGTCTTTCAATTATTATCTCTTTAAAAGATGCAAACACCATATGTATTGCTTACATTTGTGAGTGACAATGCTCTGCCAGGGATCATTCAAATTGTTTATTAAGCATTCTCAATTTTTTAAAAATTTTGATCATTTTGCTAAAACAATGAACAGTCTATATTTCTTATTCACTGCTTTGCATATTTCTTGAGCATTACTTTTAAGCCCCTAATCTCTAATTAGATCTTCAAAGTTTTACAAATGATACATATATTATTGATTTATATGGAGCTCAAAATAATGATATAATTACTAGTACTTCAGTGGCATATAACAAAATTTTATTTGAAACATGTCAGAACTGCATATAGAAAAAATAATATTTAAAATTACTTTCTGAGATCACAAAATACAATGTGATAGAATTAGAACTTTGGCTATAAATTCCAAGCTCGTAATTTTTATATATGCCATCAGCATTCTATTTTGATGGCAATAACATTATTATGAGTAAAATCCTACTTATTTCCCAATGTTCAGTTAATTTCCAGAGCAATATAGATAGAGTTCCCAATGCACTCCAATCTTTTAGAAAGAAAGTATCTACAATTATCCATGAAGAAAATTGGAGACTGAATATATATTGTGATCATTTTATTTTGTGCAAGACAAATAAAGTCAGATATTACAATGAGCTCTGGATATTACAGGGTGTGTGTGAGTGTGTGTGTGTTCACAAAAGCATGTCAGCCTATTGAAAGTTGCATATTATTATTCCTTCTAAGAGAGAGAATGTCAACTTTTGAACCTAATTAGAAAACAGCTATTGCTTTTTCACATCTTTATTAAAGCAAAGACAATCTAATTAAAAATAACTCAACTTGCTGTAGAAATTCTATAAATTGCTGTAAAGTGAGTTGCTGGCCATAGCCTGTCAGAGAATATATGTTGTACAAATCTTTGATGAAAATTGGTGTTACCATCTTATACCACACTGGAAAAAAACTTACATTTATAAAAATGTTTCAATGTCATGGAAAGAGAAAATATACTTAGCAGAGAACTAAGTGACTTCCAACCATCTTTTTCCCCTTTACTTATTATGGCATCTGAATTAAGCCTCATAATCTGTAAATTTCTCCATGGTGTGGGTGCTGTATTTTAAGAATCACATAGCACCACCCATTGCCAAACTCTTTTCACAGTCATTTTAAGGACATGAATTGCAGAAAATAACAAAACATAAACTAGGGGGATGTGCTTCTTCACAGGATACATTTTGGCTGAGTGGGATATCCCAGGGACTGCATTCATGGTCTGGTTGATGACCAGAGAGAATGTATCCTGACCTGGTGTGAGTTCAAGGTCATTTCTTCTCTGGCACTTCATTGGTTCAAACTGTCAAATAGAGGAGTCATGGGTGGAGTTGGGGTGGGGTATCAAGAACTGCACTAGAGCTAAGTTAACTTCTTAACTGCCACTTCTATGATTTAGGACATTTGAGCACCCTAAGATATTATCTGAACGTGGCCATAGGAAATCACTAAAGTGATTCAGACAAAGCAAAGATCTGGACAAATATCTTCTCATTGATAACATATAAAGAGAAAGATAAAAGGTCTTCCCTAATAGCTCAGATGGTAAAGAATCTGCCTGCAATGTGGGAGACCCGGGTTCGATCCTGGGTTGGGAAGATTCCATAGAGAAAGGAAAGGCTACCCACTCCAGTATTCTAGCCTGGAGAATTCCATGGACTGTATAGTCCATGGTCCATGGTCACTAAGAGTTGGACACAGCTGAGTGACTTTCACTTTCACTTTCAAAAGCTGACTTAAGTTGTTTAATCAGCAATGCTGCACAGCATAGAAAAGATAGTTACCGGAGTACTTAAATTGAATTCATCTATGGCAAAAACTTAATCCAATCGCTTAAAAAAAAAAAATTCTGCAAACTTTTTGAATGCTTCTGTAAAATGCAAGGAAGCAACATAAAAAAATGTAACAGGAAAATAGCTAAAGATGAACAGAAATGTAGTACCTGAAAGGAAATCAGATGGAATGCAGACACTTATCCAAGATAAAAATTAAAAAAAAAAAAAAAAAAGAACAGATGGGCAAAAATGATGATAAGGAAGATAATCTAATAATAAGGATTAAAAGTGATGAATTAATAATGTGGGAATTCAAAAGTGGTTGAGTACCAATTTGAAAATTCCAACAGTATAGAAAGGGATATAACTAAATTAAAAATACGAGATAAAGTATACAAACATGACCAAGAACAGGGATCAAACCTAAGACTTGTATGTTTTTCAGGACAGAAATCCTGAAGAAATAGAATGGAAACATAAGAAATAACATGGGTGAACTTACCTATACAGAACTAAATAACATTTTAAAATTTCTTAGATACTTTATAACTTTATCTGAAGTTTTAAATTTTGACTTTGTACCCAACACCACAATTATTAGAAAAGTGTCACAAATTCATTTTTAAATTATATAGAGCTTTTTATGTAATGTTTGTATAAGATTATGCCTATATAATCTATACAAATAATAAATTTCATTTGAATATACTTTTCATTCTATAATATGCATATACTTGAACCATTTCTTTAGAGTTATTTTATCTATATTTTAAGAAATATTGGCTTACAAACTTCCTTTAACATAATGACAGTAGACTATTGGAGAATATTAAACCTTTAGATTCATTCACTCCCATTTCGCTTTCTGTGCTCTAAATGTAATTAATTTCAATTATGGATGGCAGATAGATAAATGGATAGGATGATAAGTGATAAATAGATAGAGGTAGAAATCATTCTTATGGTCTTATACAATCAGTATTTATTTCAATTGTCATTCTTTCCTGCATCTCTAATCTTCCATCCAGGATTGTTTCCTTCTGTCTGAAAAACAGAATGTTACAAATGACACTTCTTACAAAATCAAAATACTTAAGGGGGGGAAATTATATTAAAGAAGCACAGAACTACACATAGAAAACTCATTTTAATGAATTATGCATAACCTTGTAGTTTTTCTATTTTTATATCCATTTTCAAAATTAGTGTATAATGTTGATCAAACAGTAACTGTATGTCTTGCTTTCTCTACTCAGTATGTAGCGCACAGATGTAATAGGCTATTTATTAATATTATATCTCTGCATTTCCTGGCTTTTATGAAACTTTGTAGAGTTAAATATATAAATTTTTACTTATACATATAGGATACCTTCACTAGTACCCATATCTTAAGTTTCAGGAAATTGAGCCTCTGTAAGTAGAAATAACTTACCAAGAAAGAGAAATTAACATTAAAATCTATATAACTCAAAATCCTGTCTTCTTTCTGTTTATCCTTTCTGCCTTTTATGTATGTGCTATATGTTCAATAAAGTCTGTGGATTTATGATTGTTTAGGAATTTAACTTGAATTTAAACCAAAAAGCAGTGTTTTGTTGAATGATAAATAAGAGTTATTTTTCCTACCTTTCAGTTATGACACAGTTCATGGAAAATGAAATTATTTTATTGTTTTGGAAACTTCAAATAGTGAGAATGGCACTTTCCATGTTAACTGGAAACAAAGGAATCAACTTGATTACATGTGATACAGAAAGCAAGAAGAAAAGAAATTGAACATTATTTTTCTTTTATATTACTGTTTAGCTTTTTACTGAACTTTTTCTTTAATGGACTATCCTGATTCATATCTCACAAATAGACATGTATGTCTCATGTATTTAAGAAGGGCCCTCTATAACAACAACAACAAAAGCAAAAACAAAGATAGGGAGGGACAATGAGGCATGGTGTGCCGCAGTCCATGGGGTTGCAAAGAGTTGGACACGACTTAGCAACTGAGCAACAACATAATGCCTCTTTCAAGGCACTACCTAAATCGTGCTAGGCATGAAGTCCCCTCTACAAGGGTTTAACTGATAGCTACTCATTACATGCTTTGTGAACTGGAGTGAAAATTGTCCAAAGTACATGTGGAATGATGGAAAATGAGACACCCAATGATAAATGCTAAGTCAGCCTTCAAAGGTGAAGATTCCTTTCTTTTTAGTTCATCATATGTGAAGACTCAATCTCTTCTTCTCTGTTTTGCTTGTCCAAAATTTGCAGTGTGCCCAACGTTGTGTAAAACATTGGGGAGAAGGGATAGGCTACCCACTCCAGTATTCTTGGGCTTTCCTGGTGGCTCAGAGGGTAAAGCGGCTGCCTGCAATGTGGGAGACCCAGCTTTGATCCCTGGGTCAGGAAGACCCTCTGAAGAAGGAAATGGCAACCCACTCCAGTACTCTTGCCTGGAAAATCCAATGGATGGGGAAGCCTGGTGGGCTACAGTCCATGAGGTCACGAAGAGTCAGACATGACTAAGCGACTTCACTTTCTTTCAATAATAAGTTTGTTTTGTTTAATGTAGATCCAAGCTAACTGACATTTCTAGTTTATATATTTCTTTTGACAATACATTCATGCTGAATTGGAAGTCCTTCATAGTGCTTCTAAAGGATATTTTAAAGGGTTCATTACGATCCACTGTGAACCATTTTTGGATCAAGTGATTCATGAAAACAACTCGCTCATACTGACCAAGGTCAGTGTGCCAGAAAACAGTGAAGTTGCATAACATGTTGCTGTTTTATAAACTGGCTTTGCAAAGAACAAGGCTGATCTACATTCTTAACTGTTATAAATATTAGCACATGTAGCCTGAAATTACATTTTATTTTCCTTTTGTCTGTCATATCATAACTCATGACATGTTGCAATTAATCTTAATTAATTCCAGTTAACACCTAGACTTTTTATCATTAATGACACTCACATTTCTCTCCTGAAATTTGCAGTGATTTTTATAATTTGAGACTTTCACTAAATTTAATTTACGCTTTGTTTATTAAGATACTGTTAATGAAATAATGATTTGCCTCTCCCTTTCATTTACAGTAAAAGCCAAAAAAATTCCTACTGTAGACCATACACCCTCTACAATCTGTTAACTCCCAAAGTTCTTCCTTTCTAGCTCCACCCTTGATCTTTCTGTTGGTTCTGGTCTCCTTGCAGCTCTTTGCACGTGGGCACAATCCCTTGGATCTTAAGTTCTAGCTAATTTCTTATCTTGAAATGATACCCATTGACTTAACCCCGCCCAAGTCTCTTCTTAAATCTCAATTTCCCAATGAGACCTATTCTATACTCATTATTCAGCATTTCAAACTACCTAATCTATTGCAACATTCCACTGCCTCTGATGCTGCTCTGCACCTCCTTTCTACTTTAACAGCTTCACTGAGATGCATTCACATACCATATAGTTCATACATTGGAAGTGTATAAGTCTATGGCTTTTAGTGTAGTCATACATGAGTGCAACAATCAGTTGCAATTTGGGAATAATTTTTAGCCAATTTTGGAATATTTCCATTACCTCAACAACAACAAAAAAAACCCATACACCTGGGCTATCAAGATTTATGTACACATTCCCAATGCATTCCTAAACAATCACAAATCTGCTTTCTATCTCTGTATATTTCCTTATTTTAGACATTTCTATAGACATGAAATTATGTAATATGAGGTATCTCCTGTATGGTTTCTTTCAATTAACATAATGTTTTCAAGGTGTATTCATCATAATGAATGCATCAAAGATGATGTTTTAAAGTTGTACCTGAAACATTCCTTTAATAGCTGGATAATATTCGATTGTGTGGCTATAACACATTTGTTTATCCACTCACTTCTTGATTGACATTTGAGTTGTGTCCATCTTTTGGCTATTGTGAATATTATTGCATGTTTTCAACACTTTTGTGTGTATACTTGCCAGTGAATTATAGGATCACATGGCAATTCTATACTTAACAATCAAGGAACTGTTTTCCATAGTTCCTGATTTTAGCCATCCTAGTGGATATTTTGGTTTTGATTTTCAGTTCCCTGATAACTAATAATGCTGATTATCTCTTCAGGGGCTTATTGAATATTTTTATATCTTCCTGAGCTAAATGTCTGTTCAGATATTTTGCCTAATTTTAACTGGAATTTGTCTCTTTGTTATTGAGTTATGACTACTTTTTTATGTTTATATATATATACATATACAAATATACAATGTGAATATTTTGTTCTCTCATTCTTTGAGCTATCTTTTCATTTGCTGGATGGTTTCCTTTGAAGCACAGATGTCTTTAATTGTTGAGAAATCTGAAATATTCACTTTTCATTTTGTTGTTCATATTGACAAATCTAATGTCATGAAGATCTGGACCTGGAATTTCCATTGTGGAAAATTTATTTTATTGATAACTTGATATTTTAACCTGATACATGGTTTTTCATAGTGTCCATATTGTTCAATCAGCTTTGGTAGGTTTTGCCTTTCTAGAATTCATCCCTATTGAGAGGGTAATAGGCAGGAAGGCCAGGGGCCTCCAAATGAAGGGAATAGGCTGCAAGTGCCAGACATTTTTCTCTCTCTTAACTGGCAGGAGGAAACAAACTATAGAGTTTTGTTTTTTTTCCTTCTCTATACAAAGTTAAAAGGAGGTTTCTCTTAAAATGCTGTGTTGCCATGACACCTGGTTTCACCTGAAGCTAACTATTCTCAAACCTTGAGTTAACCAATACATTTTTTTCTTATGGAAATGTTGTCTTAAGCTGTGTTAATGTGCCCCAGACTCTGTCTTCAAGATGGTTCTGCCAAATGGCCGAAACTACTTGACAAACCAGTATGTTATACTCATATATTGTTCCCCTAATCTATGTAAACAAAACTATTTGAATGGTAATCTGCCCTTCTACAAGATTCAAGTCAGTCATTTTATGGCCTGGGGTGAATTATCTGTTGCCAAGATTATCACAAAATGCAACTTATGGATGAGGGGCCTGGTGCCATTCTTAATTTTAAAACATTCCTTTCTTTCATTAACAGACTGTGAGTGACTGTATAACATACAGCTAAAGACTAGGAGAGGGGTACTCTTTCTGCCCATTTCTGATGCCTATGTCAGAAGCTTTCTCTGTCTCCTTTATACTTTAATAAAACTTTATTACACAAAATCTCTGAGCGATCCAGCCTCATCTCTGGCCCTGGATTGAATTCATCTCCTCCGGAGGCCAAGAATCCCTGTTTCTTATCATTCAGCAACAACCTTTCACTATCATTTCAATTATCTAATTATTGGCATGAAATTGCTAATAGATTTTTTTTTTTTAATTTCTGTATGATTGAGTACTTTTCCTCATTTAAATTCTGATTCTGCTAACTTGAGTTCTCTATCTCTCTTTGATCAGTTTAAAGTTTTGTCAGTCTGATGATCTTTTCAAGAAAACTATCTTTTATTGACTCTGATATTCTGTATTAGACACATAATTGACATTTCAGTAATTTCTGCTGTTACATTTATTTCTTCCTTCTGCTTGTTTTAGGTTTAGTTTGTTTTTGCTTTTCCACCATCTTAATGCCAATGGTCATTTTCTCCCAGTCGTTGGCTTTCATTTTTCAGTCCCTTCACAGTGCTTTTTACAGAACAAAAATATATGTTTTTATTCTAATATAAATGCTTAGAACAATATGATTCCCTCCAGGGACTTCCTTACTTGCAACCTTGTTTTGTCATATTGTATCTTCTTTTTCAATAATCTCAAATTATTTTCTTTCTAATTTCCACTTTTATTTCTTCTTTGGTCTATTGTTTTGTGGAGTGTGTTGTTTAATTTGTAAATTTCCCAAGTGATTTATTTTCTTATTGATTTTTACTCATTTCCATCACTCATATTTTAGAAAACTTCAGACATCATTATGTTCCTGAAGCTCCTTGAATGATAACTGAAATCTTGTTGGACAGCTATGGAGTATCTTCTATTTTATTACACAAATACCTTAGTTTCTTAACTTTTAAATTATAAAATACTTATAGATTCACTTGAAGTTATAAAAAAGTACAGATAGATGCCATATATTCTTTGTCAATTTTACCACAATACTAACACTTGTGCAAATGTAACATATCATAAGTTGGAAATAGATATTGATACAATCCATCAATTTTTAAATTTAGTCATTATAAATGGAATCATTTTTATGTGTGGTTAGCTCTATGCAATTTGATCACTTCTAGATCTTTAAAAAACGTTGTATGTATTGTTTTCTTTATTTTTGAAGTTCTGCTGTTGTACATTATTATATGTTACAGAAGTTGCAGGTATACAGTAAAGAGATTCCCAATTTTATCCTTGCCATGATAATTTTTTTAGTGAAGTATTTCTCTTATTTTTAAACTACCTATATTGTTGTGGTAGGACAGCAAGGAGGTAAAACCAGTCATTCTTTAAGGAAATCCACCCTGAATACTCTTTAGAAGGACTGATGCTGAAGCTGAAGCTCCAGTATTCTGGTCACTTGATGCGAACAGCCAACTCATTGGAAAAGTCCTTGATGCTGGGAAAGATTGTGGGCAGAAAAAGAGGGCAACAGAGGATGTGATGGCTGGATGGCTTCATGTCCATTGCATTGGTAATGGACATGAAGTTGGGCAAACTTTGGGAGATGGTGAGGGACATGGAGGCCTGGTGTGCTGCAATCCAGTCGCAATGAGATGGACATTACTGGGTGACTGAAAAGCAGCAACAACATATCGTAATTTGAAGTGTTTCCTTAAGAATGGCACACTGATGAGTCATGCTACATTTTTCCACGCTATCAATATTTGCCTTTTAATTGGGGTATTTGAGTTACATGGGTAATTTGAAGTAGTCGTGGATATGTTAGGTCTTTCTTAATTCTTTAATTAATTAATTAATTAATTTATGTTTGCTCCCTTGGTATCTTGATTTAGCAATTTTTCTGGCCCTCCTAAGTGTTGCCTAAACATTTTGAAAATATTTCATCTTGATTTATTTTTATTTTTTAGTGTTATTCAGCATATCAGTTTGAATATTTTCTTTGGGGTCACTTTCTCTCTCTCTTAAAGATAGATAAATATACATATTTGAGAGAAAAAGAGACAGAGTGATACATTTATATCCATTCACAGTATAATTATATCATTGTTTTATCCTTTCAAGTAACATGTAGAAACTTATTTCTATTCAAGTCCTTTTAATGTGCCCACTTTATAAATGTATTTACTTTTATACATATATTGAGCATTACATTAGATGTTTTAATTTTTGTTTCAACCGTACATCACATTTTAGGAAACTCATGAGAATAAAGAGAGTTTAATATTTTTATCCATATTCTTGCCCTTTCAGGTATTCTTTTTATTTCCCTGGAGTTTTAAGCTTTCTATTTTCATTTCCATTTTATTTAAAAAGTTTCAGGGACTTCCCTGGTTATCTAATGGTTAAGACTCCAAAGTTCCATTACAGGGGAGCACAGATTCAATCCCTGGTCAGGCTCTCAGATCACACATGCCTTGCAGAGTGGCCAAAAGTAAATTTAGAAAAAAAAATAATAAAAGAATTTCCATTAGTTATTAAGAGTAAGTATGTTGCTGACAAGTGCTCTGAATGTCCACTTGTCTGTGAATGTATTTTTCTCCCTTATTCCTGAATGATATAGAATGTTCAGTTGACAGTGATTTGGGGTTGTTTGTTTTCCTAGTACTTAAGGCGATGATGTGCTAACTCCTCTGTCTTTCACGCTTTCAGGTGAGAAATCTAGTGTCATTTGAATTGGTATCTCTTTATATAGTTATTTGCCATTCCTCACAATCTTCCTTCAAGATTTGACTTTTGTTTTGTTTTCAGAAACCTAGTTACGATGTATTCTGGCATGTATTTATTGGGGCTTGTTGCTCTTGATGTCTGCTCACCTTCTGAATTCTGTAGGTCTTTTATCACATTTGGCATGTTTTCACTATCATTTCTTTAAATACTCTCTTTAGTTCCAATGCCTCTTTGCTGGCTCTAAAAAGCCAGTCTACAAATGTTGGATGGTTTGTTATTGCCCCATTCTCCTCAAACTCAATTCATTTGTTGTTTTTGCTCTATTTTCTCTGCTGTTTCATTTGATTAAATGCATTTATCCCCAAAGTCACTGACAGCTTCATCTGTGTTCTTCACACTACTAATTAACCTAACAATTAATCTTTTATTCCAGTTATTGTAAGTTCTATAATATCCTTTTGATTCCTTTTCATAACTCCATCTTCATTTCTAGTCCATGTCTATTTTTTGTTGTTGTTGTTTCCTTGCTGTTTTTTTGCTTTAATAGCATTCTTTATTTTTCCTTGAAGCATGTTTATCATGGCCTCTTGAAAATCCTTGTCAGATAGTTCTAACATCTGATTCATCTTTTTAATATTAATCTATTTTATTTTCTTTACTTATTCATCTTTTTATTTTCCTGGTTCTTGGAATAGTAAGTGATATTTTACTGGATAATGGACATGTGGATACTATATTGTGAGAGATTTCCTCCCTAACAAAGCTCAGATAGCAAAGCATCTTCCTTTTTAGTTGAATGACACTGGCAGGAAGATTGGAGCACTGTAATTTGATTCTTTGGGGCACTGAGTGAAGTGAAGGACCAGCTCTGTGCTCTTCTCTGCTGAAACCATGAGGAATACTTGCCCCATTTTTTAAATAGTTCTGATTTGCAAAGAGAAGTCTAATCTTCGTCTCCAACTTCTGGGATTTAATTTCTAAATCCTTAGCACTTTTCAAGCTAAAACAGTATGTCTGTTCTTCATAGTGGATTCCTTGAACCATATCTGATGTATTACTCTAACATGGTGATTCTTGATGTCACCTAATGTATTACTCTAACATGGTCAGTCTGACCTTTAAGGGAGGTGGAGATTGAATTCAACTATAAGGCAATGCATCAATCATGCCTATGTAATCAGCCACCCCCCCACCCCCACAAAATCTGTAAAGCTTTAGTGAGATTCCAAGGTTGGTAATGATCCGTATGTATTTCCACACATCATTGTTGAAAGTAATCTCCTTGAAGACAAAAGAAGCTGGAACTCTCTTAGACTTGGTCCTAAGTGTTTCTTCCTTTTAGCTGCATATATTTTGTATCCTGTCCCTGTAATAAACTCTGTCAAGGAGTTTTGTGAATCTTTATAGTGAATTATCAAAATGGAAGTTGGTTTGGGATGTGCTTGAACTTACATTTGATTTCAGAAGAGAGATTGGCCTTAAATGAACCTGCCTCTTGAACTTTGCCATTGGATCCTAACTCTTTGCAATTTGAGTCAGAATTCTTGGGCAGATTTGCCTAGTATAGAGACTGTGCTCTTAACTTCACAGTTTGGCTAACCCTGATAAATCTAGTTTCATTAAGTCTTCTAAGACCTCCACCCCAACTATCATGTTCTTTCCCCGAGGGACCAAAATTGAGGAACGTATCCAGCTAATTGTAAAATAGGAATGTGAGATAAGTGGCCTGTGTAGGCACGTACTGTGCACTGCATGTACCTTGCCTCCACTGAATCTTAGCAGGTTCAACCACTGCCATCAGATAGAATTCTTATCAAGCTTGCTATACAATTGGCTATATATATGTTTAACTAAAAAGCAACAAAAATATTTTTTGAAAAACTTTCCATACTTCCATTTGGTACATTCCTAGCAAACAGGTGCTCATTTTAACACTGTGCAATTGGTGTATATTTGAGAAATTAGCAGTTTTGTTTGTTTGTTTGTTTTGTTTTGTTTTTGTTTTTGTTTTTGTTTTGTGGAGAGTGATAGAATCAGAAGCCAGCACATCCTCCTTCCCATGGATTTCTGGGCTTGCAAGTATGAGCAGGCCACACGAATGCACTTTTATTTCACAGCAAGACAACTTGATGAAATGTTTTGATACTTAGATCATTTTAGTATATAACAAAAATAAAATAATAAACACTAAAAACTCACAAGCACAGACACACTGTTGCTATTGTCACTGTTCTGTTACTCAGTCTTTTCCAGCTCTTTGTGATCCCATGGAATGCAGCAAGTCGGCTTCCTTAGCCTTCAGTATTTTCAGAGTTTGCAAAAACTCATGTCCATTGAGTCAATGACATCCAACCATCTTGTACTCATATAATGTTGAGCATTACTTGTCAACAGAGACACATAAGCATAGTACTCCTGTGGCTGACACTATTACTCAAGGAAGCAGTTATTCTTGTTAGTCTATAAGTCAGTTACTGTGCTAAGTGCTAGAAACCTAAGAGTGAAGAACATAGTCCTTGGCTTCCATACTCATTTTGTTATTGCTGTTTAGTGGCTCAGTGGTGCCTGACTCTTGTGACCTGATGGACTGCAGCATAAGAGGCTTCCCTGTCATTCACCATCTCCCAGACTTTGCTCAAACTCATGTCCATTTTGTCCATGATGCCATCCAACCATCTTGTCCTCTGTTGTCCCCTTCTTCTCTTGCCTTCAAATCAGGGTCTTTTCTAGTGAGTCACTCTTTGCATCAGGTGGCCAAAGTATTGGAGCTTCAATTTCAACATCATTTCTTTCCATGAAAATTCAGGGTTGATTTCCTTTAGGATTGACTGGTTTGACCTCTTTGCTGTCCAAGACACTCTCAAGAGTCTTCTCTAGCACCACAGTTGGAAGGCAACAATCTGGCACTCAGCCTTTTTGATTGTATATTATCATACACATAAAAATGAGTATTAGTGTCAGAATTAAAAAAATAATAATAATAAATGTTAAAGTATACATCAGTAGTACTTTTAAAGTTTAGTGTTATAACAATGTATTTCTTCTTATATTTAAAATATGAGGATAATATATATTTTGAATATTAAAGTGCTAATTGCTCATTCCTATTCCAACTCTTTGTGACCCTATGATGTGTAGCCCACCAGGCTCCTCTGTCCATGGAGTTTTCTAGGCAAGAATACTGGAGCAGTTTGCCATTCCCTTCTCTAGGGAATCTTCCCAACCCAGGGATTGAACCTGTATCTCCTCCATTGCAAGCAGTTTTCTTGCCATCTGAACCACTAGAGAAGCCCCAAAATATATTTTATGTGTTCCCTAACATATCAACCTGATGACTCATACTGTAATATCAATTTAAATCAATTAGTAAACTGATATCTACACATATACAAATTCATGTATATATCTATATTTGTGCACAAGTATATACATGTAAAATAGGATTGTGTGCATATTAACCTTTGCTTTTTCCTACAAGATTGTAGGATTTCATTTAATATATTTAGATGATGTATATGTAAAGTATTTATCTCATTAATACATGATAGTAGAAAATACAAAGGTGTTATTAAATTCACTTTATATGCATTTTTCTCCCTCTAACTTTGAATATATCTTGCAAAATCTGCAGTGGTGCCTACATACAAAGTAATCTTCTAAGTAAGAAACATTTTCTCAATCCCTAATCTTTAATCAGTGTTCTGAAACTTACATGTTGTGAGAATTTTGACTAGAACATTTCTGAAGATAGTGATACTTATTAATGTTATCCAACAATTATTGACTTTTTAAAAAATCAAATACCAGATGCACTCTGAATCACAAGGGTGCTTTGGATTCTGATTTAATCAAACTCCTCACCACTAATACTTTCATCGCTGAAAGGCCACTTTGTGTGAGAAAGATCTAGCAGATCACTGTGCCTCACACCTCACCGCCCCCCCCCCATAAAATGTACTATTGATTACTCCATAGAATAGGCTTATGCTGACAGTAGGGACAATGAGAAAATGAGTAAAAGACCATAGTAAAATAGAAATGGGAAAAGACAATAAATTTATACAAGTAAGACCATCTATCTTGATAATAGGGTTAAATCTTTACATTTTGGCTCAGTTTATAACCCTACTTTATGAAGATGAATCCATTAATAATTTATCAAGTCTTTAGACCATCCAAAAGTGAAATAGCAGGCATAAGATAACAAAACAGAAATAAAAATAACAAATGCTTACTAAAGAGTTTTCTTGTTCTGCTCTTTAATATTTATTTTATTAATAATCATCCAAACTAAAATATACAGTATCTTAATAAATGACTCTGTGTGTGTGTGTGTGTGTGTGTGTTAGTCACTCAGTCGTGTCCAACTTTCTGTGCCCCCATGGAATGTAACCAGGCTCCTCTGTCCATGGAATTCTGCAGGCAAGAACACTAAAGTGGATAGCCATTCCTTTCTCCAGGGATCTTCCCAACCCAGGGATAGAACCTGGGTCTCCAGCACTGCAGGCAGACTCTTTACTAAACATCTGAGCAATCAGGGAAGCCCTAATAAATGACTATAAAAAGTTAACTAATTTATAATGTTTGTAATAGACTTTAGAATTCTTAATTATATTCTTTCACTATATATGTGAATATATGTAAGTATCCATGGATATTTTAAATTCAAAATATCATAAACTACCTGAATTTTTGGATATAATTTTTGATATAATTAAAAGAAGGTGAAAATTGCTCAGTCATGTCCAACTATTTGCGACCCCATGGACTATACATGGAATTCTCCAGGTCAGAACACTGGAGTGGGTAGCCTTTCCCTTCTCCAGGGGATCTTCCCAACCCAGAGACTGAACCTAGGTCTCCCACATTGCAGGAAGATTCTTTACCAGCCGAGCCACAAGGGAAGCCTTTAGATAAAACTAATGAGTACATTATTTCTTTATTTTCAATATAAATGATTGCATGTGGTTTTTTTTTTGTTGACAAAACATACATTGATTGCTAATAAAATGCAAATATTTTGAAAATATTACAGGCACATAAAATATCATTAAATATTCACTAATTTATAATGTTTTATAAACAAGGCCACATTTAATGGAAGATTGTTTTTGGATTGTATTCAAAAGGAGATTTTAAAAATATGTAGTTTTATAATCTTTAATTAAACAGGTGAACTATTTGAGTTTCCAAGGTGCTCAAATTTATTTCAAAGTACTGTAAAATATTTATATAATACTAGTATATAATCATTACTGTTTATAGAACTGTTATATATTTGTTAATATAGGTAACATCTCAAGTGTCTCAACTCAATAACATTGATTGCTCATTAACTTTGTTATTGTACTGGAGCAGAATACACCAATTTCAGAAAACATTAGCTTAATTAAGTTCTGAATTCCAATTCTTTTTAATGAAGAAATCTATGCCCCTTGTTTTGAAGGAGTATACATAAAAAAAAAAAAAAAGGAGTAGGAGCATCTAATATGAAATTCTATTCCTAGAGCCAAGATAGTCTTGGTTCTGAAGTTTTGCTATTTTACACAGAAATATAATAATAATAGCAAAAGATGGGAGAAGAAATGTAGAATCTATTTTAATCCAACATTGTCTGTAAAATTTCAATGTCCTAAGCCAAAGATAAACTTTAAAATCTATTAGATTTAGTTAACTCCAAAAACTAGGCTTTGGGAGAGTAATTGGTGTTCCCTACTTAACAGTCTTACTGATGCTGACAAAAACAAACTTTAGGCATCACATTTCTTCTCTGCAGATGATCTGGAATCTGACTTCAGACTATGTTACAAATCTACAGTCACCAAGACAGTATGGTATTGGCACAAATACAGAAATATAGATCAATGGAACAAAATAGAAAGTTTGGAGAGAAATTTGCACACCTATGGAAATCTTATCTTTGACAAAGGAGTCAAAAATATACAATGGAGAAAAGACAGTGTCTTCAACAAGTGGTGCTGGCAAAACTGGTCAACTGCATGGAAAAGAATTAAACTAGAACACTTTCTAGCATCATACTCAAAAATAAACTCAAGATGAACTAAAGACTTCAGTGTAAGACAGAGACTATAAAACTCCTAGAGGAAAACATAGGCAGAACACTCTCTGACATAAATAAATCACAGCAAGATCCTCCATCACCCACCTCCCAGAGTAATGGAAATAAAAACAAAAATAAACAAATGGGACCTAATTAAACTTAAAAGTTTTTGTACAACAAAGGAAACTATAAGCAAGGCAAAAATGGGAGTGGGAATGTAAGAAAATAATAGCAAATTAAACAACTGACAAAGAATTAATCTCCAAAATCTACAACCAGCTCATGAAGTTCAATACCAGAAAAAAGAACAACCCAATAAAAAAGTGGGCAAAAGATGTAAACAGACGTTTCTCCAGAGAAGACATACAGATAGTAACAAACACATGAAAAACTACTCGGCATCACTCATTATTAGAGAGATGCATAACAAAACCACAGTGAGTTATCATCTCACGCCAGTCAGAATGACCACCATCAAAAAGTCTACAAACAGTAAACGCTAGAGAGGGGAAAATGGAATCTCTTACACTGTTGGTGGGAATGCAAACTGGTAGAGCAGTGTGGAGATTCCTTTAAAAACTGGGAATAAAACTGCCGCATGACAGCAATCTCACTGCTAGGCATATACCCCAAGGAAATCAGAACTGAAACAGACACAAGCACACCAATGGTCTATTTACAATATTTACAACAGCTAGGACACGGGAACAACCTCGATGTCCCTCAGTGGATGAATGGATAAAAAACTGTGGTACACGTGTCTCTTTCAGATCTGGATTCCTCAGTGTGTATGCCTAGAAGTGGTATTGCTGGGTCATATGGCAGTTCTATTTCCAGTTTTTTAAGAAATCTCCACACTGTTTTCCATAGTGGCTGTACTAGTTTGCATTCCCACCAACAGTGTAAGAGGGTTCCCTTTTCTCCACACCCTCTCCAGCATTTATTGCTTGTAGACTTTTGGATAGCAGCCATCCTGACTGGCGTGTAATGGTACCTCATTGTGGTTTTGATTTGCATTTCTCTGATGATGAGTGATGTTGAGCATCTTTTCATGTGTTAGATAGATGGTGGCGATAACCCTATATGCTAAACAGAAAAAGAGACACAGAAGTACAGAACAGACTTTTGAACTCTGGGGGAGAACGTGAGGGTGGGATGTTTTGAAAGAACAGCATGTATACTATCTATGGTGAAACGGACCACCAGCCCTGGTGGGATGCATGAATCAGGTGCTCTTGCCTGGTGCACTGGGAGGACCCTGAGGAGTCGGGTGGGGAGGGAGGTGGGAGGGGGGATCAGGATGGGGAATACGTGTAACTATATGGCTGATTCATGTCAATGTATGATAAAACCCACTGAAATGTTGTAAAGTGATTGGCCTCCAACTAATAAAATAATATTTAAAAAAAAAAAAAAAAAAAAAAAAAACTGTGGTACATATGCCCAAGGCGATATTACTCAGCTATAAAAAGAAACACATGTGAGTCAGTTCTAATGAGGTGGATGAACCTGGAACCTATTATACAGAGGGAAGAAAGTCAGAAAGAGAAGCATCAATACTGTATATTGATTTATATATATGGAAGTTAGAAAGATGGTACCGATAATCCTACATGCAGGGTGACAAAAAATACACAGATGTAAAAAACAGACTTTTAGACTTAGTGGGAGAAGGCAAAGGTGGGATGACTTGAGAAAATAGCACTGAAACATATACATTAACATATGTAAAATAGATGACCGGTGTGAGTTTGATGCATGAAGCAGGACACCCAAAGCTGGTACCCTGGGACAACCTAAAGGGATACGGTGGGGAGGGAAGTGGGGAGGGGGTTCAGGATGGGGGGAGACACATGTATACATATGACTGATTCACGTTGGTGTATGGCAAAAACCATACATCACGATTTTCTAAAGTAATTACCCTCCAGTTAAAATAAATTAATTAAAAATAAATTAAAAGAGTGCTTTTCAAAACTAAGGTGACACCTGAGAATGGCATAATTTACTCCTCTCTTCTAAACTCAAATTTTCAATATGTGTTCTTTTAATTTACAGGAGGAAGGGAAGGTGATCCTTAAAACAAATCTCCAGCACGATGACAGAGTCACATACAGGAAAAGATGGTAGAAACATTGATGTCCTTTCCAGCAGTCACTTCTGCTTTTTCCAGCTTCTGCTCTTCCTGGTGAAGTCACCACTGCTTAAAACACGTGTTTGCTACGTTCTCTATGCCAAAAATTCCCAGAACAGTTTCTTTCAAATCGATGAAATAAAATATATGTACACACACCAAGAGGTTTGCTTGTCATTTTGTCCAGCATCTCTAGGTCTTCTGAGTTCTAAAACACAATGTGAACCACAACGAAGAGGTTAAAGATATAAACGAGTTTGCAGCGGATGTCTTAAGGCCTGCCCTGTGTCTGCCCACCTGCAGTAGCCCTGGGGAAAAGGATTTCTGACAGCCTGGCAATCAACCCCAGTATGTGCACCTCCATTTCTATCCACAGAAACAGAGCTTGCTATTGCGCGTAGGAAGGGAAGAATGGGTTGGCTGACACTTCAAGGACACCTCACAACTAAAGGGGTTATCCTCATCCCAGCTCTGTCCTTTGTTGGTATAGTTCCCTGCTCCAGAGGATCTTCCTGACCCAGAGATGGAACCCAGGTCTCCTGGGGCTTCTGCATTGCAGGCAGATTCATTACCACTGAGCCATTAGGGAAGACACTCCCAGTAAAATGCCACACATGAAATTATGTTTACCAAAATCACAGATATCTTGGATGTTATAATACAACAAGAAGGCAAATTTATGACGTCAAATTAATAAGTTAAAATGTATATTAGCATTTAAGGAATTTTTAAAAATAAAAACCAGTGTTTGATTTCTTTTAGTTTAACATGAGCTCTTGAATGTCCATGATTATATTAAGAAGACTTTTCCTCTAGGAAAACTTGTGACATACTGAATAAATTATTAATCCAGTTAACCTTAGAAAATACTGTATATTTGAAGATTCTTACACATATATCCTTGCATTGAAAAACTCATCATGTACTCATTTTATAAGCATCTCCTTATGTAACATTGTTTTATTTATAACAGAAAACTGAAAGGTTGAAGAGTAAGCTGGCTGTTTGATTTAAAGGATAAAAAGTAATTTTTTCACAAGGGACATGTGTAAAAATTGACATATGCATATTTTTAAAATCTATATATTTTTGAGTCAGTTGACATTTTTAAAAAATCTCCCTATATTTTTTACACCCGTCAAAATATGTTCAGGCTAGAAATGAGTACTGTAAGCAATTTTGAAATTTATCATTCCTTCAAAAAGGATCAAAATAATTTTGGTATGGTAAAATATTCTTATTGACACAGTTTGGAGCAGGAATAACTCTCCAGAATTCAGCTCTTGCCATGAGAGTTTACCATGATATGGAGACTTTTGAATGTAAAAAATTTATATAAAAAATCACTAAGAAGGAATAGTGTTCTTAATTTTTCATTAATAAATACATTAAAAACAACTGTCTAAAATAATCAGATCAGTATGTTTTACACCTAATTTTATATTTCATTTGTGCATCTTATTCTTAGGTAATTTTTTCTTTAGTTTATAAAAGCTTGTTATTTTTATGATAGATACTGTATGTGCTAAAGGGAAATTAGAATATAGAAAATGAACAAAATACTAGCTTTGTCAACCAAAGACAATAATCATGTGATATATTAGTGCATAAACTGTATTTTGTTTACACATCATATCTAATATTTATTCTTAGCAGAGTAAGAAAGAGACTACAAGGAAATTAAACAGACATGTAAAATTGGAAACTTCTGCAATATATTAGCCTTATAGAAAAATTTGGAACTGAGTTAGCTTGGAAGATAAAAGTGAGAAATAATAGTACTAAGAAGATGTAGAAAATTGAATCTGCACCCTGATGGGTGACAAGCATGTAAATCATTAGTCATTGCTTGTGTTTCTGTACAGACAATGATAAGGTTGGTTGAGACTAAGAATACAGCAAAAGTGGGCTGATAAAGTTTTAAACTGGGGACATTTGAGTTTTATATATATAGAAGTTCACAAAATTGTGTTAACGTTAAAGCTTGAAATGTGAGAGTGTACAAGATTCCTTACATGTGTCTGTTGGAGAAGAGTAAGCAAACAGAAACCAGAGGGGCAGAAGTAGCCAAAAGCACAAAGAAATTTTAATGAATTTTTATGAAAAGCCAGTTACAGTAAGGAAATATAGAATTTTGTAACTCTTATGTTTCTAGTTTTGATAATGTAATTGACCTTAAAACTGAAAAAAAAACCACATTAAAAAAAAAAAAACTGATATTCTCACAAAAATTTGACCAAAACTATGCAAATACAGAGACCCAGAGAAAAATGTGTTACACTGTAACTAGTTTTGCTGTAAGAACTGAATATACTGAAATACATAAGCTTGGATTTGCCTATAGTGTCATGCAGCACAAGGATTAGTAAACCAATAGCAGGGCTTTCACAAGACATGGGTCACAGAAAATTTCTTGCACCATAAGCTGACACTCTGATGGTAAAAATGAAGCAGAGTAATTAATTCCATCCCATACCACCAGAAATTGTGAATAAATTGATTTGATTTTAGATTGAGCAGATTAAAAGAAAAAACAATCATTTAGAATTTAGAACAACAATTTTTGCATTGTTTAAACTCATAACGGAAATCTATATAACTAGTAAGTCCAAAACACACATAGGCAAAGCATAAAATGTGTCCCAGATTGCTAGTTCCTTTAGGAGAATTTCAGAAGCAAGTTTTAATCTTTTTGGTAGTTGCCTTCATACTAATCCATAAAGTGTACACAAATGACTTTCTAAGGAAGATGAACATTTTCCATTCAAAAATATCTACATGCACAAGAAAATTAACTTTCACCATTAAGGAAAGAGGCAAATCAAAAAGCATAAAAAGATCTACAGGACTTCAGTTACTAAAAATAGAATTATTAGTTTATAAATTTCCTTTAAAAAATAAAGCATCAATATATCTTTGGGACATTAAAAAATGATCTAGCAAATTTGCAAAATTTGGGTTCATAAAAGATCTGTCTTGCCAGATTTTCCCAGAGCACAGGGTGCCTCATTCCTGACCTCCACCATGAATCCTTTCAGGGGGTGTTGAAGGTCAGCAGCAGTGCATGATTTAATCCTTCTTGGGGTGGATGGCAAGTGCCAATTTTTGTCAACACAAAATGTATGAAGATAAACCTACATCTCAATGTTTCATAGGGGAATTTAAAGTGACCAAAGGCAAGAATATCTTTTTATTAGGGCTAGAAAACAAACAAACAAACAAACAAACAAATCACCTTTAATATATCAAAACTTGACTTTCTAACTGAAAAATTTGAAGGCAAAACACACATATACCAGTCTAGAATTCCCAACTAAGCAAAATGTGCATCAACCTAGGACCAAGTAAAAACATTTTTAGACAAATCAAATGACACCAGCAGAAGCCCACTAAATAAACTCTAAAAAATATACTTCAAAGAGGGAGAGTTTCTGAAATAAAAGAATGGATAAAGATTAAAATATGTTCAAATACATGGATAAATCTTAATAACAATTAGTTTTGTGTTAAAGCTAAAACATACTTAAAATAGTTAACACCATATGATGTAAGTTGGGAGGATAATTAACAGAACTAAATGCTTAAAGATTCCTGCATTGAGAAGATAACCTACATTTGACCTTGAAACTTGAGAAGTTAGTCACACATTGTGTATTGTTCTACTGCATCCATGAAAAATGTAGAAAAAAGTCAAGTAATTTAAAAAACAAGAAGAAAGGAAAAATAAATACAAACAAGATAAAATGAGACAAAGTAGATGCAAGAAATAGAAAAGAGAAAACAAAAGTACTTTAAAACTGCATTTAATTCCAGGTCTTCAGGTTCTGCTTGGCTGGCAGGCTGTGTTCAAATGTAATTCAGAATGCAAGATTTTATCAGGGATCAATACCTGTGAAAAGAAATAAGGAGGCAGGCTTAAGAAGAGAATGAGGAAGAAATGAGATATGAACCCACAAATCTCAGAAAACAGACTATGATGTTGTGGTGTGAATGTGGCTTATCAGGTTTGTCTGATGCCAGATTTTTTTAACCTGCCTCCCATTTGATGACTCTATTATCTGAAGACAGTGACTACAGAAGTCACCTACTGACCACGTGTGCAGAGTGTTTCCTTGAAGAAGAATTGGAAAGTGCATCTCTGTGTGTAATATAGGTGAATGTGGAGTCTTTGATTCATGTTTTTCTTCTCACAAATCTTAAAATATTCCACTTCATTTATTTTGTATATCACCAGTATTTAATATTATAAATCTTCTTAGTTTTAGATCTTCTAGTCTATGTAGTAATATTTGTTGTATGCTTTTATTTTTTTCCCCGATGACCAATTATGTTGAGAATTTTTTTCTTGAAAATACTGACCATTAGTACATCTTTATAAGGAGTTTATTCAAAAGTGTTCCTATTTATGTGTGTTGTTTATAGTTGTAAGTTTTTCAACATATTTCTTCATATATTCTAGACATGAGTCTTTTATCAAATATATGTTTTACCATATTTTACTTCATTTTGTGTGTCTTATTCACGTTCTTGACAGTTTCATTTAAAGATTCAAATGTTTTAGGTATATGAAAAGGTGCTCAATATCACTATTTATCAAGGAAATGTAAATCAAAACTACAGGGTCATATCACCTCACTGCCTTTAGGATGCTTATTAAAAAAAAAAAAAAAAGGTTGAAAGAACAAATGCTGGTGAGGGTCTGGAGAAAAAGGAGACCCTGGACCCTAGTAGGAGTGGAAACTGTCAAGTATGGCCCAGTAGTGGAAAACGGTATGACAGATCCACAACGAAATTAAAAATCACACTATTGTATGATCCAATAATCCCACTTCTGGGTATACATACCCAAAGGAAATGAAGTCACTGTCTCAAAGAGATATCTGCATCCCTGGGTTCATTACAGCATTGTTGACAATGGTCATTATAGAATACATCCTAAAATCTAATCAGTGGTGGAATAAGTTAGAAAGATAGAGAAGGAAATGGCAAACCACTCCAGTATCCTTGCCCAGAGAACTCCATGCACAGAGGAGTCTGGCGGGCTATAGTTCATGGGGTTGCAAAGAGTTGGGCATGACTGAGCGATTAACAAGGACAAGGATGTTAGAAAGATATATGTGTATTTGTTATATACTTGTAATATTTTTTTCTCCAATTTGGTAGTTTAAAAATTATAACAACAAAGTTAGAAAATGAAGAGCTATATTCAAGTCCATATCTATCTGGACCCTATATCAATTACATTTTTTCCCTCTATACAGTTAGTAAAACAATGTTTTCATGATTCCTTTAGTTTTCTAAGCATGCTATTTTTTTAAAAAACATGATGATATTTTCTAAAACAAGTAACAAAGATGCACACACACACACACACACACACACACTTTTCAAAAAACATTAGAGTATTTCTAACAATTTATTTTCCAAACCTTAACACTGAGTTAGTAGCCTCAACTATTTATCAAACTTTATAGAAAAAAAATATTTATTTTTAAAATAAAATATATCATAGGAAACCAGCATAAATGTTATCACTATAAATTCTAAATATTTGCAAAATTTCTGTACAATTCCTCAATAATCCCCTGCATTTGAAAATGGTCAAAATTTAATTCAACATCAATTATTAAACACCCACTAAATCAAGGCACTGCAATTCAGTAGAAACTTGCTAGCTATTCTATAAGAGCTGCTGTTATTATAAGCCTATGCTTCCAGAAAAGTCTATCATATTACTTAAAACCAGCTCTTTATAGTCTATTCCTACTTTATTGTTTTAGAGTAAAGTATTTTTGCAACACATGAATTCATAGGGAGTTTTTTAAAATGTCACTGAAATGCCATTTTCTCATGCTTGAACAACTCAAAATTGGCTGAAATTATTCTCTTCAAACTTTCTGAAACATTTTAATCTAAATTCTAAGAACAATCAATAGGTTTCCATTGTAAGTGTGAGAATATCATAAATGTCAGGGAGGATAAAATTTCAAAATTAATTTTACAGCCAACTTTTTTATTATAATGAAATTGTGCTAAATTTTAGAAAAGAAATTTTATTGTAAGCTTTATTTTAGTAAAAATTCTGTTGAATTGCACTTTTAAAGCCTGTAATTTACTTTTACATGCAGCGATATACATATATATGCTAGAAAATTTATATATACATCATTTATCAAACATTTGAGAATCTGGTTATATTAAAACCACTTTATTACATAAAATGCTGACTTTATACATTTATCATTAAAATAATTGAAAAATAATTGTGCTTGCATTCTACTTTCTTTTACTGTAGGGATTTACATGCAATTGATAGTTTTACATTCATGTATTTAGGTAAGTTTTCTCTCATATGATCACAAGTCCAAAATAAGAAAATTTTACTTATGAAAAGAAAAATAAAATCCATATATAGTGATGAAAATAATCTTTTAACAGCATGAATGATAATTAAAATAAAAATACACAATAATGCCCTGTTCTCAGCATAAATAGAGTGCTAAAACATCAAAAAGTGCAGTTTTGTGCATTTTTAGATTGCAAGAAGTAGCAAACCCTACCTCTCTTCTCTGCTCTTTCTAGATGATACACTTACTCATGAATCTAAGAGTAGGAAGTTCTATTATTTGTATACAACTGCTCTCTCCTTAGCTCTTGAGGTAACTAAGGCAAAATGTAATTCAAGCATAGAATATCAAATTATAGTACAAAGTGGCCTGTTTTCACCGCTTGCTTGTCTCAGCTTTATAATATGGAAGAAATAAACTGTATTGTGATATTTGATAAAAATTTTTCAACATACCTTTGTGCTCAGTTGTGTCTGGCTGTGATCCCATGTCCTATAGTCTGCCAGGCTCCACTATACATGGGATTTTTTAGACAAGTTTACTGGAGCAGGTTGCTATTTCCTATTCTAGGGGATCTTCCTGACCTAGGGATAGAACCCACATCTCAGGCATCTCCTGCATTGGTAAGCAGATTCTTAATCACTGAGTCACCAGGGAAGCCAAACAGTGTCACAAAATGATACACCAATAAATTTAAATTCTTCTACATTTTGATGCACTTACCAAGGATAGAATGTTTAATTTTTTTTTTCCTCATAGAAATGTAAATAGCATCTATATCCATTGAATAGCGATTTATTTTGGGAAATAAATCTTACAGAAACACTATCAGAAATATGCCTAGGAAAAAATACAAACATATTCAATGCACTCGTGTTGTTATTTCCAGAAAACAGATATAGCTACAGGTCTGGTCATGACAATGCTATGTAGTTAATATAGTAAATGATAAAGATTATTACATGGACTGAATGAGGGAGAAATGTCTATTCAGATTCTCTCCCCATTTTTCAGTCAGATATTTTGGAAATGGAGTTGTTTAATCTATTGATATAATTTTGATATTAACCCATTATCAGATATATCATTTCAAATATTTTCTCCTATTCTATAGGCTGCCTTTTTGTTGCATTGATGACTTCTTTACTATGTAAAAGTTTCTTAGTTTGGTACAGTCCCATTTGTTTATTTTTTATTTTGTTGCCCTTGACTAAGGAGACAGTTCTAAAAAAAATTGTCTTAGTGCAATGTCAAAGAACACCCTCTCCAAGTTTCTTCCAGAAATTTTATGGTTTTGAGTCTCATATTTAAGTCTTTATTCCATTTTGAGTTGATATTTGTATATGGTTTAAGAACAGGCTCTACCTTTATTTATTTTTGCATACAGTTGTCCAGTTTTCCCTATACTATTAAAGAGCCTGTCTATCCCCATTGCTTATTTTGTCTCCTTTGTGACCATATAGAAGTGGATTTATTTCTGAGTGTTCTATTCTGCTTCATTGATCTTTGTGTCTGTTTTTTTGTCAGTTCAGTTCAGTTGCTCATTCGTGTCCGACTCTTCTCGGGCCCATGGATCAGAGCACTGCAGGTCTCCCTGTCCATCACCAACTCCCAGAGTGTACTCAAACTCATCTCCATTGAGTCGGCGATACCTTCAATCTTTCCCAGGGTCAGGATCTTTTCAAATGAGTCAGGTGGCCAAAGTATTGGAGTTTCAGTTTCAACATCAGTCTGTCCAATGAACACCCTGAACTAATTTCCTTTAGGATGGACTGGTTGGATCTCCTTGCATTCCAAAGGACTCTCAAGAGTCTTCTCCAACACTACAGTTCAAAAGCATCAAATCTTTTATGCCCAGCTTTCTTTACAGTCCAAATCTCACATCCACACATGACTACTGGAAGAACAATAGCCTTGACAAGATGGCTTGACAAGACACTTGGCAAAGTGTCTCTGCTTTTTAATATGCTGTCTAGTCTGGTCATAACTTTCCTTTCAAGGAGTAAGAATCTTTTAATTTCAAGGCTGCAATCACCATCTGCAATGATTTTGGAGCTCCGAAAAATAAAGTAAGCCACTGTTTCCACTATTTCCTCATCTATTTGTCATGAAGTGATGGGACCAGATGCCATGATCTGTGGCCACTGCCGAGTTTTCCATATTTGCTGGCATATTGAGTGCAACACTTTCACAGCATCATCTTTTAGGATTTGAAATTACTCAACTGGAATTCCATCACCTCCACTAGCTTTGTGTGTAGTGATGCTTCCTAACACCCACATGACTTCACATTTCAGGATGTCTGTTTTTATGTCAGTACCATACTAATTTGCTTAACGCACCTTTATACTATAGTTTGAAAATTAGTGTGGTTCCCACAATTTTGTTCTTCCTTCTCAAAATTATTTTGGCTATCTGGAGTTCTTTGTGTTGATACACCAATTTTAGAGCTATTTGTTCTACTTTGATGGAAAATATCATCTATATTTGAGTAGTGCATGCACTGAATCTGTAGACAGCTTTGGGTAGTATGGGCATCTTAATGATATTATTTTTCCAATCTATGAGCACAGTCTTTTCATTTATTTGTATCACTTTCAAACTCTCCTATCAATGTCTTATAGTTTTCAGAGTACATGTGTTTTAGCTCTTTGGTTAGATGTATTTCTAGCTTTATTTACTTATTTATTTATTTTGATGAATTAAAAATAAGATTGTTTTCTTAATCTTCTTCTGAAAAGATTGTTATTGCAGCTTAAAATGCTACAGATATTTTTGTATTAATTTTGTATTCTGCAGCTTTACTAAATTAGTTCTTAGCTGTAATAGTAATTTTTTTTCTTTCTTTTTTTGGTGGAGACTATATGCTTTCTCTGTATGTTGCCATATCATTCCCAAACAGTGACAGTTTTAATTATTCTGTTCTAATTTGGATAACTTTTATTTATCTTTCTTGCCTTACTGCTGTGGTTAGGATTCCCAAACTTATGTTGAACAAAAGTGGTGAGAGTGGCATCTTTGTTTTGTTCTTCATCAAAGAGAAAATTTTTAATCTCTTCACCATTGAATATGGTTTTAATTGTGGATTTTTCATGCATGGTTTTTATTATGTCATATATGGCTTTTATTATAATTCCACTATACCCATTGTGTTGAAATATTTTTGATAATGGATGTCAAGCTTTCACAAATACTTTTTGTGTGTCTATTAAGATGATTATATGATTTTTACATTTTATCTTGTTAATTTGGTATATCACACTGATTGATTTGCAAATACTGAATTATACTAACATCATTAAGATAAATCCCATTTGATCATAGTGTATGTAATATATTGTTGAGTTTGACCAATGTTGTATCGAGGAATTTTGCATCTATGTTCATCAGGTATGTAGGCCTCTAAGTTTTCTTTTTGCTCAAGTCTGCTTTTGATATCAGAGTAACATAGGCCTTATAGCAGAATGATTCTGGAAGTGTTCCTTCCTCTTAAAGTTTTTAAAATTATTTGGGAAATATATATATTAGGTCTTTTTTTAAACAAATGTTTGAGAGAATTACACTTCACATGATAACAAAGTTATGCTCAAAATCCTTCAAGTTATGATTCAACAGTATGTGAACTGAGAAATTGTGGGTGTACAACTTGGGATTCAAAGAGGCAGAGGAACCAGAGATTAAAATGCCAACATTCGTTGGATCATGAAGAAAGCAAGGGAGTTCCAAGAAACATCTCCTTCTGCTTCATTGACTGTGCTAAAGCCTTTGACTGCATGGATCACAACAAATTGTAGAAAAATCTTAAAGAGATGGGAGTACTATACCACCTTACCTATTTCCTGAGAAACCTGTATATGTGTCAAGAAACAACAGTTAGAACCAGACATGGAACAACTGACTGGTTCAAAACTGGGAAAGGAATATGAGAGGGCGGTACATTGTCACCCTGCTTGTTAAGTCTAAGCAGAGTACATCATTCACAATGTCAGATTGGATAAATCACAAGCTGGAATCATATTGCTGAGAGAAATAGCAACAATCTCAGATATGAAGATAATACCACTCTACTGGCAGAAAGTGAAGAGGAACTAAAGAAACTCTTGATGAGGGTGAAAGAGGAGAGTGAAAAGCTAGCTTGAAACTCAACTTAAAAAAAAAAAAAAAAATAGGATCATGGCATCCAATTACATGACTTTGCTGCAAATAGATGGGAAAACAGAAACATATTTTATTTTCTTGGGCTCCAAAAATCACTACGGACAGAGACTGCAGCCATGAAATTTGAAAAGAAAAAAAGCTTGCTCCTTAGAAGGAAAACTATGAAACACCTAGATAGCATATGAAAAAGCAGAGACATATTTTTGCAAACAAATGTCCATATGGTCAAAACTATAGTTTTTCCAGTAGTCATGTATGGATGTGAACGTTGTACCAAAATGAAGGCTGAATGATGAAGAAGTGATGTTTTCAAATTGTCGTGCTAGAGAAGTCTCTTGAGAGTCTTTTGAATTGCAAAGAGATCGAACCTTTGTATCCTAAAGGAAATCGACCCTGAATATTCACTGGAAGGATTGATGATGAAGCTGAAGCTCCAGTACTTTGACTACCTGGTATGAAGAACAAACTCCATGGAAAAGACCCTGGTGCTGGGAAAGATTGAAGGCAAAAGAAGGGAGCAACACAGGATGAGATGGCTTGGTAGCATCACTGACTCAACGGACACGAGTTTGAGCAAACTCCAGGAGATAGTGGAGGATGGAGGAGACTGGCCTGCTACAGTTAGTAAAATCTCAAAGAATCAGACATAACCTAGTGACTGACAACAAGGAGAATTCATCTATTTATTGGGAGTCTTTTGATTACAATTCAGCATCACTATTAGTAATTAATCTGTCAGACTTTCTATCTTCCTGAATCAATCTTGCAAGATTACGTAAGACCCAGTTACAACTTTTGTGAGTACTCTGGTGTGCAGGGCTGGCTCCAGTTTGAGAACCTCTTTTGGGGCATACTGGTGTTGGCTGATGGTGCTGACCAGGTCTAGTGGGTTGGGGGGGCACTGCTTTAGAGGATCTCTGCTGCTGGCTGAATGTGGCTCCCTGGTGTGGCTGAAGGGGCCACAGCAGCCAGAAATCTGGCTGTTGAAAGTGACCAGAATTCTGTGGGACTCCTGTGCAGAAAAAAATTTTCTGTGTCCCCCATTTCTTGACGCAGAAAACAGGTTTCATCGGCCTCCATAACCTTTTTTAAGTTCCAACTGACAAGCTGGAACATTTGTCTATCAGGGAAGGCAGAGGATGAGGAGACAAGACAGGAACCATCAATAAATAATACTGCAGCCTTGGGGAAGGGTCCTAGTTCAACCTGAAGAGATGCTATAAAAGTATCTTTGATCATTTTTGCAAATGCTGAAACTCCTACCAAGTGTGAGAGGCTAACTGTATGCTGTCCACAAGCATGTAAACCCTAGATCAGTTGTAACCAGAAGGTTGATTATGCTCACTCCCACTTATCTCATTATTAACCTTTCTAAAGAAAGTCCACAGGAAAATCACATGGTGATCTTGAACCACTGGTTCAAGAACCAATGGTTCATTGAACCATTACTTTAAAACTCCTCACTACCCACTCCAGGTGGGAACATTAAGTTTGGAGGGCATTAGCCTGGTGGCCCCTTTGCCTGGCAAAGCAGTTAAGTTATGCTTTTCTACTTTACCCCAAATACTATCTCTAAGGTTTAATTCAGCATCTTTGTGTCAGGTCAACAAGTGAACCCAAGGTAAGGAAAGCAGGGCTAATAGGTTAGATAGCAAAAGTCACAGATGTTGCTGCCAGGGCTGTGCCATCTGGATAGAATATGAACCACAAATATCCACTAGCTCATGTGCAGAGAAATTTCTAATAGATTCCTGACCCTTAGGCACACACTATAAAATTAGTCAATGAATCTCCTTCACATATGACAGAGGTACTTTTCAAGCCACTGACTATCTGCTGGTACTCGGATCAAGTAAGTTTCCATTCTATTGTTTAAGAGTGGAAGCTTGATTTCCTATAGTCTTCTGGCTCTGTTGGACATAAGACACATTGGTTTTCAAAGCCAGATGTTCTGGTTGCTCATCTTCCCCATGTGGGATCCCCAGGCTGGAAAGTATGATGTGAGGTTTAGAATCCTTTGTCCTCAGGGATCCCTCCTTATATGGATCAAGTGCAGGGGATGGAAGTGCCAATCAGACTGTGTCTTCTTCCTCCTGCTTATCTCAGTGTGGTTTTCTTTTTTTATCTTTAGTTGTAAAAATTTTTCTTTTCTAGTCCTCAGGTCATTATCAGAAATAGTTTTTCTACGCGTAGTTGCAATTTTGGTATACCCATGGGAGGAAGTAAGCCCTGATTTTTCTACTCTTTCCCCACATGTGGATTTTACTATCTCCAACATCCTTCCTTGCCTTTCCCTGAAGATGGTATTTAAGATGAGGGATTCAGCCATTTGGGGAGTTACTCAGTTTTCCTGGGTCCCTCCTATGTACAGTGAGTGAAGTCGCTCAGTCCTGTCCAACTCTTTGCAACCCCATGGACTGTAGCCTACCAGGCTCCTCCATCCATGGAATTTTCCAGGCAAGAGTACTGGAGTGGGTTGCCATCTCTTTCTCCAGGGGATCTTCCTGACCCAGTGATCGAACCCAGGTCTCCTGTGTTGTAGGCAGACGCTTTACCATCTGAGCCACCAGGGAAGTCCTATGTATACATGTTATTAAATTTCTGTTTGGTTTTCTCCTGTTAATCTGTTTCACGTCAATTAAATTCTTAGACCAGCCAGAGCAACCTAGAAGGGCATGAAGAGCATAGAACAGGCTTCTGCTTGTTTTAAATGCTGAAATAAATATTTTCATTGCCTTCCATTTTCTGTTAAATATTACCCAAATTTGCAGTCTAATGAAATCATTCAGCTACCTAATGTTGGTTCTGGAGACCAGAGATAAAAGTTTTGTAAGAGGTCATTTTTTGTTACTAGGTTTAGATGCTTTCCAATCTCTGCTAAGAAAGAGGTCTATGACCCTTGAGTTCCTGTGAAGGAAATGTCTCTGGTAAAATGAAACCTTCTCAGGGTTATGCAGGGACTGCTCAGAAAGCTTTCAGTTCTGAGATAAAGTGCACCGTTTGGTTTCTGTCTACATCTGAGATAGCTGATGTATTAACTAACACATTAATAATTGTCTTACTGAAACATCAAGAGTTATTCTAACAGTAAAGGAATGGATTTAGAACCCCATTTCTATTATAATATGTGACTGAGTGCTGCCATTCTACTATATGTGGCAATCAACTTTGTCCAGAGTTGTTCAATTTATTGTGGTACCTGTTTTATTTTACATGTGTGTCAATAAGAATCTTGAAAAGATTGAGGGAATTTCCTAAACTGATTCTCATAGTAACAAAATAACTCACCTTTAAGCCCAATAATTTTGACCTACAGATTCATTTTTCTTCACTGTTGTCTTCTCGATAGGAAATGAATTGGATTATTTCTCTCCTATGACAACTGAACTATTTTTCTGGAAGTTGAGTTTTGTCTTTTGATGATCCTGGGTCATAAACTCTGTTCTGAATAGTTTGGTGCAGGTGGTGGATACCAGCCACTGAAGAACCATGACTCTGTTTATAAACCCCTCAGAGTCTCTATGTTCAAGAAATTATATACAAAAAAAGTTTCTATTGTGAATCTGTGTTTTATAGCAAGCCATAAAGGCTTAATATTGGCAAATTCCATGAAAAATGAACCTAAGAATATTTGCATCAGAATCAACTGGAGGGTTTTTTAAGTATAGAAATATGAGATCTAAATCTCAGCATAATGATTCAGCATCTCTGGAAAAGAGGTTTGGAATCTGTTCAGTAACAAGAGACCATTGTGGTGCAAATTAATTAAAGTACCACAGATACAGTGGGCTTTGGGCAATAAAATACTATATTAAACATCTGAAATAAAGTTTTTAGTTCAGTTAGGATTCATGCACTAGCCAATCCAAATTTCCACTCATACTAGAGATTTTTCTAGTATGCAACTGGGGAAAGCTCAGTGGAAAAAACCCTGCCTGCCAATGTAGGAGACATGGGTTCAATCCCTGGGTCAGAAGGATCCCCTGGAGAAGGAAATGGCAACCCACTCCAGTATTCTTGTCGGGGAAATCCCATGGACAGAGGAGACTTGTGGGCTGCAGTCCATGAGGTCACAAAAGGGTCAGACACAATTTAGCAACTAAACAACTCAATAGGAAATTCATTGTCCAAATATGTATTGTGAGGTACTGACGTGGAATATTATAATCAACATGATAATCTGTAGCATACAGACTCATTACTAGAGGAAAAATAAGGTCATCAGAGAAAAAGATATAAAACCAAATAAAAGAAATTAAACAAAAACCAGATTATTCTCTAATCAAATAATAAACAAATATAAGTTTCAGAAAGTGTGCTTTAATAATTATGTGTGAAAAAAGTAATGATTTTAATTAGCAAAATATAAGCCCAGATAAAGATTGTCAACAAAAGACATAAAGCTAATGCAACTCAGGTCCCTAAATGTCCCTTCAGATAAGAGTAACATGAGGACAAGGAGATTCCATAATTTTAAAAAAGAAATTGATTGAGAGCCCAAACACCAATGCATAATACATCAGGCTCTTCTGTTATATATTCATATAATACTTATATAAATTTATTCATATAAATAACTGTTTTCAGTTAAATATTTATATTATATATATATATATATATATATATATATATATATACATTCAAATTTTGACAAAGATGCAAAAACAATTCAATGGGAAAAGGGTAGAATTTCAAATGAAGTGAGAATAACTGCATGTATATAGGCAAAAATATGCTGAAGCCTTTGATTGTATGGATCACAACAAACTGTGGAAAATTCTTCAAGAGATGAGATTACCAGACCACCTTACCTGTCTTCTGAGAAACCTGTATATGGGTCAAGAGGCATCAGTTAGAACTGGACATGGAACAATTAACTGGTTCAAATTTGGGAAAAAAGCATGACAAGGCTGTATATCAGCACCCTGCTTATTTAACTTACATGCAAGAGTACATCATGTGAAATGCCAGGCTGAAATCAAGATTGCCGTATCAACAACACAGATATGCAGATGATATCACTTTAATGGCAGAAAGTGAAGAGGAACTAAAGAACCTCTTGAAGAGAGGGAAAGAGGAGAATGAAAAATCTGGCTTAAAACTCAACATTAAAAAAAAAATAGAAAAACTAAGATTATGGTATTTGATCTCATCATTTCATGACAAATAGAAGGAGAAAAAGTGGAATCCGAGACATATCTTGGGCTCCAAAATCACAATGGATGGTTACTGTAGCCATGAAATTAAAAGATGCTTGCTCCTTAAAAGGGGCATTATGACAAAACTAGACAGCATACTAAAAAGAAGAGACATCACTTTGCCAAGTTCCATATAGTCAGAGTTATGGCTTTACCAGTAGTCACGTACAGAAATGAGAGTTAGACCATAAAGAAGGCTGAGTACTGAAGAACTGATGCTTTCAAATTGTGGTGCTGGAGAAGATTCTCGAGTCCCTTGGACAGCAAGGAGATCAAACCAGTAAATCCTAAAGGAAATCAACCTTGAATATCCTTTGGAAGGACTGACGCTGATGTTTAAGCTCCAATATTTTGGTCACCTGAGGGGAAGAGCTGACTCATTGGAAGAGACCCTGATGCCAAGAAAGATTGAAGGCAAAAAACAAGTGGGCAGCAGAAGATAAAATGGCTAGATAGCATCACCGACTCGATAGACGTGAATTTGAGAAAACTCTGAGAGATTCTGGAGGACAGAGAAGTATAGCATTCTGCAATGCATGGGGTTGCAAAGAATCAGACACAATTTAGGGACCAAACAACAACAAGAGCAGCAGGCAATAATGACCATGAGAAAAGCAAACAAACAAAATCCTTGATTAAAACTCATGTCATATAAAAATTAACTCAGACTAAATCATGGACCTAAATATAAAATAAAAACTATAAAACTTTTAAAAATCAGGAAAAAAATTGAAATCTAAGACTAGGCAGAGAAATGTTAGAACTGATACCAAAGGTATCATCTATTTAAAGGAAAATTAACAAATCAGACCTTATAAAAATTAAACAGCTTTGTTCTGTGAATCAGCCTATTAAGAGAATGAGAATAATTTTATAGGCTGATACAATATTTTCAACCACATATATAACAAAGGAGTAAGATATATAACTAATACATATACATTATAATATAATATATACTAATATTCTGTCTAATAAAATATATCCTAGCATATGCAATATGAACTGGCATTAGATACCAGTATTTTCTCCTTATCTAAAGTTTGTCTCATCCTCTTAGTATTATCATCCCAAAATTGCCAAAGATAAAGCTCAGCTTCCAGAATAACTTCCAGATGAATTTCTTTTTTTTTTTAAGATTCTTTTTATGTGGATCATTTTTTTCAGTACTTATTGAATTTGTTACAACACTGTGTCTGTTTTAGTTATTTATTTTTTTAGTCATGAAGTATGTGAAATCTTAACTCTCTGATCAGGGATCAAACCCACAACCCTGCACTAGAAGGCAAAATCTTAACAATTGGACCACCAGGCAAGTCTCCCAGATTAATTTCTTAATCTGGAAATTATATTTTCAGATATATAACTAGAAACACAGCAGAAAAACAAAAATAAAAGCAATCAACTAATACATGGACTCTGTTCATGTGAACAGAGAATTCACTGAAGAATGTGTAAAGATATCAATAAACATATGAAAATATATCCAGCTGTATTACCCATAAGTGATATGCAAATTTAAACCACATTAAGACATTGGAATGACTGAAATAATAATAATAATAAATAGCAACAACATAAAATTATTATGAGGACACAGAGGAAATGAATAAATTATACATTACTGATCATACCCTGAAAAACATGTAGACTTTAACATGCTTCTTTAAGAAAAACCATAACAGCCATAAATCTAGCAGTTCCTCTGCTGGATGTTAGCTCAGAGGACTAAAAACTTATGCTCATTCAAAAACTTGTATGTTAATGCTCAAAACAGCTTTATTTGTAATAGTAAAAAATTGAAAACAATACAGGTATGATTCAAAGAATGAACGTTTATACTCTGGTAATCCATTTAGAACACTATTCAACAATAAAGGAGACTGGACTATTGGCACATGTAACAACTTGGAATCTCTACACAATCATGTTTAGTTTAAAGGTCAAAGGTTACATACTCTATGGTTTCATTTACATAACATATGCTGTTAAAAATGACAGAATTGTAGAAACTGAGAACAGGCTAGTGATTAGCATGTTCAAAGCTAGCGAGAGAGAGATGAAGAAAAAAGGCAGATGGGTTGTGGCTGTAGAGAGCACATGAGGAATCCCTGTGGTGAGGAAATGAGCTTGGACTGGGACCATGCCAATATCTAGGCTGCAATACGGTACTTGGAGTTTTGAAAGATGCTACATTAGAGTAAATGTTACACAGAACCTCTTTGGATTATTTCTCAGGACTGTATATAAATCTCAACTATCTCCAAAATTCAATTTTAAAAAAGTACTTTATCAAAAATCAACAAAAATTCAATAAGTTCTATTCATCCTTCAAAATACACACTAATATTATCAGAAATCATATAGACAATGTATTAGGTAAAATATAGACATAGTTGGCTCTTGGAATATGTGGGGGATCAGTTCCAGGATGCTAAAGTCCCGTTGTCAGCATTATTAGCCTATGGTTCCATACTGGCAGATTCCACAAACCACATATAGTGTAGTACTCTTTGTATTTACTGAAAAAAAAAAATTCTATGTTAGTGGACCCATGCAGTTCAAATATGTGTTGTTCATATGTTGTTCATATGTCAACTGCATAAAATAATGTTATAAAGATTTAAATATTTTAAGCGAATTAAATTCAATCTTGGAAAAAAATCATAACAAAAATAGGCAGATTTGGAAAAAAGGGACAACAAAATTTCTAGAAATGGATGTGTGTGTTTGTGTGTGTGTGCAATGCATACCTGTAATATGGTTTATATCATACATTTGTGAACTTAGTGGAATCATTACTAACAGATTGAGCATAGTTTGAGACAATTAGTGAAATAGAAGACAATTTAGTAGAAATTAGACAGAAAGCTACGTAGGAAACTAGGAAGTGAAAAAAATGAAAGCAACATTAATAGGTGTGAAAGTTAGAAATAAAAATTTCAAAATATTGGGAACTGAACTGTCAAAATACTAGATAAATTATGGGAAAAGCAAATATCATAGGCTGTGAATTCTTGAATTGATTTCAGATATGCATTTAAGATTAAAAAACAAAATGAAATAGAATTATACATTAAAAAAAAAAAAAAAAAAAAAGAGGAACTTCTTTGGCTGTCCAGGGGTTAAAACTCCACAGTTCCTCAAAGGACCCAATCTGGATCCCCGGGTAGGGAACTGAGATATCCATAAACTGTGGGAGTTGGACAAAAAATAAATAAATGATTTTTAAAAGACACAATGCAAAGGCACATATTCAAACCTGAATGCCATGTCTTGCCATTCTGCTCCTTTCATAGTCTTCCCATGAGATTTATTACAGCTTTATCTTTGTAGGGTTTCCAGCCAGAACTTTCGCATTTTTTTTCCTTCTTTTTCATTCAAACCCTACATTGAAGTGAAAGTTCCTCAGTCATGTCCGACTTCTTTGAGACCCCATGGATTATACAGTCCATGGAATTCTCCAGGCCAGAATACTGAAGTGGATAGCTTTTCTCTTTTCCAGGGAATCTTCACAACCCAGAGACTGAACCCAGGTCTCCCACATTGCAGGCAGATTCTTTACCAGCTGAGCCAAAAGGGAAGCCCTACTGGAGTGGGTACCCTGTCGCTTCTCCAGCGGGTCTTCCCGACCCAGGAATCAAACCCAGGTCTCCTGCACTGCAGGTAGATTCTTTACCAACTGAGCTATCAGGGAAGCCCCATTATCAAATCTTTTGTTTACGATAACACATAACTCTTTTTTAAGTATCTATACAAATTACCTAACATGCTGTTTTGATATCCTGAAAACTGTCAAAGAGAGCATGGCTTATCTGCTTTGTTCACTAGTATATCTCCAGTCCCCAGCATATGGTAGACAGTCAATAAATGCTTGGTGAATTAAGCCCACATGGACTTTAATTGATGGTAAGTTAGTTAAAATAGTGTTTACCTATTAGCAATATGATTATAATGAAACACAATGCAGAAAAGTGGAATAACTTTTAAAATAAAGTGAGTCTAAAGAACATTCTCTTTGTAACATAGTGCTTTACTGTGAACATCTCATGTAGTTATTGATTCCTTATAATCTGCCCATAGGATAAATAAAGGTAAGTGTGAAAAGCATTAATCTGATCACAAAGCAAAGAGCAAGCATCAAGACACCTTAAGTATAATAGAATTTTTTTTTTTAATTGAACTTATTTACAACACAGAAACAGAGTCACAGACTTAGAGAACAAACTATTGGTTACCAGAGGGAAGGGTGGGAGAAAATTTGGGACTGACATGTACACACTACTGTATTTAAAACAGATCACCAACTGAGAAAATAATTTGAAAAAGAACAGATATATGTGTTATATGTATAATTGAATCATTTTGCTGTATTCCTGAAAGTAACACAACACTGTTAATCAACTACACTTTAACAAAAAATAATTTTTTATAAATAAAAAAAGATTATTTTGCATATCATTCACTCATGAAGTGATTATTTAGAATTTACCATGAGCAAGACATTGGAAAAATAAGAAAAACATATCAATTAATTCCTTTCTGACATGGACTCTACATTCCAATAGCGGTAGATACACATATTGATGAGTGCTAAGAAGTTCACTAGAGGAAAATAATTAAGAATGGCAAAGCGGGGGTAGGATGGCTAGTGAAGGCTCCTTGAGAATGATGTTTGGAAGTAAAGAATTGACAGTAATGTGAGAGGACACCTAGAGAGCTGAATGATGAGTGTCCCAGACTCATGGAAGAGTGAATGGAGGGGCAGCCAGGACAGATCTTCCCACATATAATTAAAGAATAGTGGATGGGAGCATCCCCAGAGGGAGAGGTGGAGAGAAAGCTGAATCAGAGGCATAATGCAAAGGGCCCATGGCGACTGGTCACAAAACGTAGCCCTAGGAAGGATCACTTTTAAGAATGAAAGGACTAATGATTTTGACCAGAAACCAAGCATGAATCTGGTTGCTCCAAGCAAATTGGCATGTACCTTCATCCTAGTTGCATATCAGTCTAGGAGTTTTGAGCCTTAAACTGAGTTAAATGAAAGCCATTCGAGAGGGTTGCCAGATGGTTGACATGATCTGACGTCCATGATAAAGACTCACTGATTGTAGGTCAAGAACAAAATCAAGTGTTGAGAAAGAGAAACAGGGGCAGCAGATAGAGAAAAGCTGCTATAAGAGGCCAGGCAAGGATGGGTTAAACCAGGGTAGGGGAGATGCAGTGCAATGGGGAAAGCAATTGGAATATATATCTATACATCTCTAGCTCTATCATATTTCTATTTATTTACCTATTATATGTATCTGGTAGCTCAACTGTTAAAGAATCTGCCCTAAATGCAGGACACCTGAGTTCGATCCCCGGGTTGGGAAGATGCCCTGGAGGAGAGCATGGTAACCCACTTCACTATTCTTGCCTGGAGAATCCCCATGGACAGAGGAGTCTGGTAGGATATAGTCCATAGGGTTGCAAAGAGCTAGACATGACTGAACAGCTAAGCACAAGCTCAGCCATCTCTCATATATCTATCTATTATCTACGTCTCTCTATATCTGTCTATCTATCTCAGTTAGGGATATGTTGTTGCTGTTCAGTCGCCCAGTCATGTCTGGCTCTTTGCAATCCCATGGACTGCAGCACACCAGGTCTCCCTGTCCTCACCATCTCCTGGAGTTTGCCCAAAGACTGATGTCGACAATGAAACTCCAGTACTTTGGAAACCTGATGTGAAGAGTCGACACATTGGAAGAGGTCCTGATGCTGGGAAAGATTGAAGGCAGGAGGAAAAGGGGACGGCAAAGGATGAGATGGTTGGATGGCATCACTGACTCGATGGACATGAGTTTGAGCAAGCTCCGGAAGATGGTGAAGGACAGGGAAACCTGGCATGCTGCAGCCCATGGGGTCACAGAGTCAGACACGACTGAGCAACTGAACAACACCAACAAATGTCAACTGCATTTTTTGCTACATTTACTGTAGGTTGCACAAGAACTTTACTCTCTTGTTATTGGGCCTCAGACTTCTTTAAAGTCCGCCTTCTAAATTGTCCAGATGATCTTTTAGATTCAACATGTTATCCTTGGTTATAAATTTAGCTAATAGTAGTTTACAGACAATTCAAATGATTATGATTTTATTTGGTTTAATCTGTACTAGTATATTTCACATGTAAATGATGCTGTAGACAAATGTAAATAAAGCTTATGACTCAAGCATCAAGTGGTGTTTGTTAGAAATAAATTAGAAGTTTTAAGCTCTGAATAAAAAAATGGCATTTGTGATACCATCTGGCCATCTCATCCTCTGATTCCCTCTTTACCTCCTGCCCTCAGTCTTTCCCAGCATCAGGAACTTTTCCAATGAGTCAGCTGTTTGCATCAGGCAGCCAAAGTATTAGAGCTTCAGCTTACACACCACATTTTCCAATGAGTATTTAGGGTTGATTTTCTACAAGATTGACTGGTTTGATCTCCTTCCTGTCCAAGCGACCCTCAAGAGTGTTCTCCAGAACCACAGTTTGAAGGCATCTATTCTTTGGTGCTCTGCCTTCATTACAGGCCAGCTTTCACAACTATATGTGACCACTGGGAAGACAATTGCCTTGACTATATGGACTTCTGTTGACAGAGTGATGTCGCTGCTTTTCAACACATTGTCTAAGTTTGTCATAGCTTTCCTGCTAAGAGGCAATCCTCTTCTTATTTCATGAAAGCAGTCACCATCTGCAGTGATTTTAGAGCCCAAGAAGAGGAAATTTGTCATCACTTCTTCCACATTTTCCCCTTCTATTTGCCATGAAGTAATGGGGCCAGATGCCATGATCTTAGTTTTCTAAATATTTACTTTTATGCCAGTTTTTTCACTCTTCTCCTTCACCTGCATTAAGAGGTTCTTTAGTTCCTCTTCACTTGCTGTCCTTAGAGTGGTATCATCTGCTTATCTGAGGTTTTTGATGTTTCTCCCATCTATCTTGATTCCAGCTTGTAACTTATCCAGCATGGCATTTCTCATGATATGCTCATGGTAGAAGGAAATGGAGAAGGAAATGGCAACCCACTCCAGTACTCTTGCCTGGAGAATCCCGGGGACAGAGGAACCTTGTGGGCTGCATCTATGGGGTTGCGCAGAGTTGGACATGACTGAAGTGACTTAGCAGCAGCAGCTCTTGGTATAAGTTAAATAAACAGGGTGACAACTGACAGCCCTGTCCTACTCATTTTTCAATCCTGAACCAATCATTTGTTCTGTGCAGAATTCTAACTGCTGCTTCTTGATCTGCATACAGATTTCTCAGGAGACGGGTAAGATGATCTGATATTCCCATTTTTAAAAGAACTTTCCACAGTTTGCTATCATCCACACAGTCAAAGGCTTTAGCAAATCAATGAAACAGAAGTAGATGTTTTACTGAAATTTCCTTGCTTTCTCTGTGATCCAGTGAATGTTATCAATTTGATCTCTGGTTCCTCTGCCTTTTCTAAACCCAGGTTGGACATCTGGAAGTTCTTGGCTCATGTTATGCTGAAGTCTAGCATGCACGATTTTAAGAATGATCTTACTACCAACTGAGCTTCCCTGATAGCTCAGTTGGTAAAGAATCCACCTGCAGTGCAGGAGACCATGGCTCGTTTCCTGGGTTGGGAAGATTCAGTGGAGAATGGATAGGCTACACACTCCAGTATTCTTGGGCTTCTCTGGTGGCTCAGCTGTTAAAGAATCTTCCTGAAATGCAGGAGACCTGGGTTCAGTCCCTCGGTTGGGAAGATCCCCTGGAGAAGGGAAAGGCTACCCGCTCCAGAATTCTGGCCTGGAGAATTCCATGGATTGTATAGGAGTTGAACATGACTGGGTAACTTTCACTTCCAGGGGAGATAGGATTGATATCTACTCTCTTGTAGCACCACCTCTACTGACCCTGGGGAAGACTTCTTTTCCTCTGTATCAACTTCAAAGGAGATTTTTTAAAAAGTTATACTATGCTGACAGTATTATATAATATTTTAGTCTGTTTCTTACTTTTCTGAGCAAATAGTCATCAAAGTGAATGTTTCTACTTAATTGTGGTGTTCAATTATTTGCCTATAAATACGTCATCATCTTGAAGTGAGTGCCTGTGTGTCATAAATTTAAAAGCCAAGTATGTTTTCATTTATCAGACAGACATAGGGATATTGTAAATACAAGTCATATAAATAAAATATTTAACCAAAATTAATATTTCCAGAAATTAAATTTTGGATTCAGGGCTAATGGCAAGATGGTGCAATATAATGTACTTTTATAAGCTTACTCGAATCTGTTCAAAACATTAGATAGTTCAAAATAAAAGCAGTGACAAAAGTGGACAAGTGACTTTACACTTGCTGTGTAATGTTTCCTCATGATTGGTCACTCATCTCACTCACAGCTCCAGAACACAGATATGGGAGATATAGAAACACAACTGGGCTGCGTAAATCCTTCCTACAGGTTCATGGTGCTTGTGAAAGTTTACATGAGTGGCCTGACATAAGTCTCTGCAGGGGAACTCTTTGTAATACGATAGAGTCCTTGGGGTTGTCCTTCTGCTTTACCCAAGTCTCTCAGTATTTTCAATTTATTTTACATTTTTTAAATTATTATTTCAAAGTTAATAAAGATAGTTGTCTATTCACATTATGTTCCCACTAAAAGTGAGTTTGAAAGAATTTCCTATGTCTAAATATCATAATTATGTCAGAGAAGAGTTCAAGACATGGATAAACTAGGTTGCCATTGCTATAGGGGTATTTTAAGAAGAGATAAATAGTGTTAAATAATTTTAGCCCCATGGTTTCATATTATTTGCTCTATCCTAATATTTATGGCTTATTTGAATGTCAAATGAATTGAGAGATTAAGGCTGGTAAGGATTTGGTTGCCACTGTTGATCCATTTAATGTAAATGTTAAATTATGTTACATTTATGTTAAAATACTGTATTGTTTTAGTATGCCACACGTTTTAGACAGTATTTTTGGCTGGTCAAAAGCAGATGTAGGTTTTCAATTATTTTGGAATCTTGTGAAGAGATTAGTTTATTTACATTTTTGGATTTTCAAGATAAGACACAATAATCTCCTTTTTTTTCCTTTTTATAAAGTATATTATTCTTGTTTAGTGGCTTTGACAGTGATGATCAAACACATGAGTCTGTGTTCACAAAATTACCCTTCAACACAGATAAAATGAACCAGTAAATAAAATAAGATTTAAATTACCTGTACAATATGTTGTGAACAGTATAGAGGATATTTTAAATAGAAAGCTACACACTTAGCTCTCTTCAGCTAGTTGCATTAATTTTTAATTTCACACTAATCCACATGTACATGTGTGTGTGTGTGTGTGTGTGTGTGTGTGTGTGTGTAGCAGCTATCGCTGCTCAGTCACTAAGGTGCTCTTCTCCTTTTGTCAGGGCAGAGAATAGTTGCCAGAAGGCAGCCTGCAAAAAGAGATGGGGCCAAACCAAAGCTGAGCACCAGCGACTGTGTGGCCAAAGAAGAGGAAGGGAATTCATGCCTGCAAGTAAGATACAGTTGATTAAATCCCTGCAATTAGCTTGAGACTGTGAGCTTTGGGGTCAATTGTGTATTTAGGAAGCAATTATAACCTGGAGTAAGGCAAATCCTGAGTCTAAGCTGACCACACAGTACCTACAGCAGGTTCAGAGATCTTCCTAGAAATATTGGAGGACCTCCAGAGTAGGCCGATTGGCTGGTGAGGCTAACTGATGTCATAGGTATTCTTCTTACAGAAACTCTCTCTATATATTTTGTTGCCTTTTTCTTCCTCATTTTATTCTGTTGTTGTTTCTTTATTACGAAGTCTTAAATTTTACTTTCTACTTTTTTTTTTTCCTTTCTTAATAGTTTATTTTCTTCTATTTCTAAAATTTGCTGTTGTTTAGTCATTAAGTCATGTCCAACTTTTTGCAACCCCATGGATTTTAGCCCACCAGGCTCCTCTGTCAATGGGATTTTCCAGGCAAGAATACTGGAGTGGGTTGCCATTTCATCTTTAGGGTATCTTCCTGACCCAGAGATTGAACCCACATCTCCTGCATTGACAGGTGGATTCTTTACCACTGAGCCACTAGGGAAGCCCATATGTGTGTGTGTGTGTGTCTGTGTGTGTGTGTGTGTGTGTATATATATATATATATATATATATATATTCTTTTTACTTTTTTATCTTCTTGTTTTTGAAAACTATCAATGCTATCTAAATATTATAAATAGTTTCAGAAGAATTGATATAATTTGGAAAAGAGTAGAGTGATTGGACATTTAAGAAGCTATCAATAAACCATGCTTTTCTGTTCATTATTAAGTATCTAATATTTATGTCTTAAAATTCATAACTGATTGCTATCATGAATAATTTAGGAGGGGGACTCTCAAGATGGTAAAGGAGTAAAATCTGCTGATCATCTTCCTTCTCACAAATAAACCAAAGATACATCTGGAAACACTCCTACAGTAAACATACTGAACCCTGGCGGAAGACCTCAAATTTCCAAAAAGGCAAGCTAATCTCCACATAAATCAGTAGGAAAAAACAAAACACACACACATACTCAGACAAAGGAACAGGATGGGTCCTGTACCTCAGGGAGAGAGTCGTGAAGGAAAGAAATTTTCTGCACATTTGGAATGACCTTCACAGGCAAGGACAGCAACGAGGAGTTTCAGAATCTCAGAGAGGAGTGCAACATGTGCATGGAAAACAAACTGAAGAGAATTCAGCACAGATGTCAGTGCTGACCACCACTTACCAGCCAGAGAAGCTGTTTGCATACCTGCCAAAATCAGCAGGGGCTGGGTGCTGAGGTTCAGGCTTCAGGGATTGGAACCCAGAAAGAAGACTGGGGTTGACTGCTCTGAAGATATTCTGAGGGGTACATACAACACAGCTGAGGAAGTCTAGGGAAAAGCCTTGGCCTGCCAGAGAGACAAGAGACTTTTGTCATGGGGACCCTCTAACTCCATGCACTTGCAGACTGTGTGATCCTACTTTTGTGAGTGCCATAGGTGGGATGAGCAGTGACTGCAACAAGTGTCAGAGGCAGTGGCTGCGACAAGGCTGTGATTTAAGACCCCATAGGTGGGCATGATGGCCATGATAGAAGCCACCAAGTTGTGAGCAGGCACAGACCACTGCCCATAACTTCCTGGGAGCCTATGCAGCTTGGCTCTGCTGAGGGACCCATGACTTAAATTGAAGAAAGTGGGGAAAACCACTGGACCATTCAGGTATGACCTAAATCAAATCTCTTATGATTATAGAGTGGAAGTGAGAAATCATGAAGAAGCTGAAGTTGACTGGTTCTAGGAAGACCTACAAGAACTTTTAAAACTAACACCCAAAACAATGTCCTTTTCATTATAGGGGACTGGAATACAAAATTAGGAAGTCAAGAAACACCTATAGTAACATGGAAATTAGACCTTGGAGTACAGAAAGAAGCAGGGCAAAGGCTAATAGAGTTTTGCCAAGAGAACACACTAGTCATACCAAGCACCCTCTTCTGGCAACACAAGAGAAGACCCTATGCATGAACATATATCCGTATGACAAATACTGAAATCAGATCGATTATATTCTTTGCAGTCAAAGATGGAGAAGCTCTATACAGTCAGCAAAAACAATGAGGACCTGACTGTGGCTCAGATCCTGAACTCCTTATTGCCAAATTCAGACTGAAACTGAAGAGAGTAGGGAAAACCACTAGATCATTCAGGTATGACCTAAATCAAATCCCTTATGACTATACAGTGGAAGTGAGAAATAGATTTAAGGGACTAGATCTGATAGACAGAGTGCCTGATGTACTATGGATGGAGGTCCATGACAGTGTACAGGAGACAGGGATCAAGACAATCCCCAAGAAAAAGAAATGCAAAAAAGCAAAATGACTGTCTGAGGAGGCCTTACAAATAGCTGTGAAAAGAAGAGAAGAGAAAAGCAAAGGAGAAAAGGAAAGATATACTCATTTGAATGCAGAGTTCCAAAGAATAGCAAGGAGAGATAAGAAAGCATTCCTCAATGATCAGTGCAAAGAAATAGAGGAAAACAATAGAATGGAAACACTAGAGATCTCTTCAAGAAACTTAGAGATTCCAAGGGAATATTCCATGCAAAGATGGGCTCAATAAAGGACAGAAATGGTAATGAGGTAACAGAAACAGAAGATATTAAGAAGAAGTGACAAGAATACACAGAAGAACTATACAAAAAATATCTTCATGACCCAGATAACCATGATGGTGTGATCACTCACCTAGAGCCATCCTGGAAAGTGAAGTCAAGTGGGCCTTAGGAAGCATCACTAAAAACAAAGCTAGTGGAGGTGATGGAACTCCAGTTGAGCTAATTCAAATCCTAAAAGATGATGCAGTGAAAGTGCTGCATCTGATATGCCAGCAAATTAGGAAAACTCAGCTGTGACCACAGAACTGGAAAAGGTCAGTTTTCATTCCTTTCCCTAAGAAAGGCAATGCAAAAGAATGTTCAAACTACAGCAAAATTGCACTCATCTCACACACTAGTAATGTTCAAAATTCTCCAAGCCAGGCTTCAACTATACATGAACTGAGAACATCCAGATGTTCAAGCTGGTTTGAGAAAAGGCAGATAACCAAAGATCAAATTTCCAAAATCTGCTGGATCATTGAAAAAGCAGGAGGGTTCCAGAAAAATATCTATTTCTGCTTTATTGACTATGCCAAAGCCTTTGACTGTGTGGATCACAATAAGTTGTAGAAAATTCTGAAAGAGATGGGAAAACCAGACCACCTGACCTGCCTCTTGAGAAATCTGTAGACAGGTCAGGAAGCAACGGTTAGAACTGGACATGGAACAGACTGGGTTCCATATAGGAAAAGGAGTATGTCAAGGCTGCATATTGTCACCCTACTTATTTAACGTATATGCAGAGTACATCATGAGAAACGCTGGGATGGAGGAAGCACAAGCTGGAGTCACAATTGCCAGGAGAAATATGAAAAACCTCAGATATGCAGATGACAGCACCCTTAGGGCAGAAGGTGAAGAAGATGAAAGTGAAAGAGGAGAGTGAAAAAGTTGGCTTGAAGTTCAACATTCAGGAAACTAAGATCATGGCATCTGGTCCCATCACTTCATGGGAAATAGGTGGGGAAACAGTGGAAACAGTGGCTAACTTTATTTTTCTGGGCTCCAAAATCACTGCAGATGTTGAATGCAGCCATGAAATTAAAAGACACTTACTCCTTGGAAGGAAAGTTATTATCAACCTAAACAGCATATTAGAAAGTAGAGACATTACTTTGCCAACAAAGATCAGTTTAGTCAAGGCTATTGTTTTTCCAGTAGTCATGTGTGGATGTGAGAGTTGGACTATAAGGAAAGCTGAGTTCCAAAGAATTGATACTATCAAACTGTGATTTTGGAGAAGACTCTTGAGAGTTCCTTGGACTGCAAGGAGATGCAACCAGTGTATCCTAAAGGAAATCAGTCCTGAATATTCATTGGAAGGACTGATGTTGAAGCTGAAACTCCAATACCTTGGTCACCTGATGTGAAGAGCTGAATCATTTGAGAAGACACTGATGTCTACGGCCATACCACCCTGAATGCTCCTGATCTCTTCTGATCTTGGAAGCTAAGCAGGGTCAGGCCTGGTTAGTACTTGGATGGGAGAAGACACTGATGCTGGGAAGGATTGAGGGAGGGAGGAAAACGGGACGAAAGAGGATGGGATGGTTGGTTGGCATCACCAGCTCAATGTACATGAGTTTGAGTAGACTCTGAGAGTTGGTGATGGACAGGGAGGTCTGGCACACTGCAGTCCATGGGGTTGCAAAGAGTCTGACATGACTGAGCAAATGAACTGAACCGAGTTGAAAGCAGGGTATTAAAAAAAAAGAAAAGAAAGAAATTAGGACAGTCTCAGAAACCTCTGAGACAATATTAAGCACATATACATTCTAATCATAAGGATCCCAGAAGAAGAAAAGAGATAGAAAGGATAAGAGAAAATTTTGAGAGATTATAGTCAAAATGTCTCTAATGAAGGAAGAGAAATAACCACCCAACTCCAGGAAGCCCAGAGAGTCTCATGTAGGATAAATCCAAAGAGAAAAATGTCAAGACACATTTTAATAAAACACATGAAAATTAAGCATAAGGAAAAAATGTTTAAAGCAGCAAGGGAAAAGCAACAAATAACTTACAAGCGAATCCTCAAAAGGTTAAGAGCTGATCTCTCAGCAGAACCTTTGCAGGTCAGAATGTGTGGAAGGATATACTCAAAGTGATGAAAGAAAGAAAGAAAGAAGGAAACTACAATCAAGATCACTTTACACATCGGGGATTTCATTCAGATTTGTCAAAGAAATCTAAAGCTTTAGAGATAAGCAAAAGTTAAAAGAATTCAGCACCACCTAAGCAACTTTATAACAAATGCTAAAGGAACTTCTCTAGACAAGAAACACAAAAGAAGGAAAAGACCTACAAAAACAAGCCCAAGTCAATAAAGCAAATGGTAATGGTACTTGTATCACGGTCGTTTAGTTACTAAAACATGTCCGACTCTTTGTTATCCGCCATTATCCTCTGTCCATAGGATTCCCCAGGCAAGAATACTGGAGTTGTTTGCCATTTCCTTCTCCAGGGGATCTTCCCAACCCAGGAATCAAACCTGGGTCTCCTACATTGCAGGCAGATTCTTTACTGACTGAGCTATGAGGGAAGTCCCAATTGTATCATACTTATCAATAGTTATCTTAAATGCAAATGGAATAAATGTTACAACCAAAAGATACAGACTGGTTGGATAGATTCAAAAACACGACCTCTATATATGCTGTCTGTAAGAGACCCACTTCAGACCTAGGGACACATGCAGACTGAAAGTGAGTAGCTGGAAAATGATAGTCCATGTAAATGGAAATCAAGAGAAAGTGGCAGTAGCAACACTCATATTACATAAAATAGACTTTAAAATAAAGACCATTATAAGAGATATGGAAAGACACTACACAATAATCAAGGAATTAATCCAAGAAGAAGATATAACAATTATAAGTATATATGTACCCAATATAGGAGCAACTGAATACATAAAGCAAATGCTAACAATTACAAGAGGGGAAAATGGACAGTAACACTATAATAGCGGGGGACTTTAACAGCACACTCACCTCAGTGGACCGACCATCAAGACGGAAAATTTAAAAGGAAACACAAGACTTAATTGATATCTACAGGATATTCTATCCAAAATCAGTAAAATAATTTTTTTTCAAGTGCACAAGGAACATTTTTAAGGATAGATCAGATCTTAGTTCACTAATCAAGCATCAGTAAATTTAAGAAAATTGAAAATATATTAATCATCTTTTCTGACCACAGTGTTAGGAGATTAGATATTGATTACAGGAGGAAAAACTGTTAAAAACAAACAAACAAACAAACCTTCCTGACTTCAGACAATACTACTAAACTACACAAGACAATATGGTACTCCAAGACAATAAGATACTAGCACAAAAAAAGAAATATAGAATAATGTAATAAGATAGAAAACTCAGAGATAAACCCCCACACATATGGACAGCTTATCTTTGACAAAGGAGGCAAGAATATACAACGGAAAAGAGACAGCCTATTCAGTAAGTGAACAACTAGATTAATGGAAATAAAAACAAACGTAAACAAATAGGACTTAATAAAACTTGAAAGTTTCTGCACAACAAAGGCAGAGAAGGCTATGGCACCCCACTCCAGTACTCTTGCCTAGAAAATCCCAGGGATGGGGGAGCCTAGTTGGCTGCAGTCCATGGGGTCGCTAAGAGGTGAACACTGAGCAGCTTCACTTTCACTTTCCACTTTCATGCATTGGAGAAGGAAATGGCAACCCACTCCAGTGTTCTTGCCTGGAGACTCCCAGGGACGGCGGAGCCTGGCGGGCTGCCGTCTATGGGGTCGCACAGAGTCGGACACAACTGAAGCGACTTAGCAGCAGCAGCAGCACAGCAAAGGAAACTATAAACAAGATGAAAAGACAATCCTCAGGATGCAAACCAAGCAACTGACAAAGGATTAATCTTCAAAATCAGCAACTTATACAGCTCAATATCAGAAAAACAATCCAATCAAAAAAGGAGAAGACCCAAGCAAACATTTTTCCAAAGAAGACATACAGATGGCTAATAAACATATGACAAGATGCTCAACATCATTCATTATTAGGAAAATGCAAATCAAAACTACAATGAGGTATCACCTCACACCAATTCAAACAGTCATCACTAAAGAGTTTACAAACAATAAATGCTGGAGAGAATGTGGAGAAAAGGGAGCCCGCCACTGCCGTTGGTGGTAATGTAAACTGATACAAACATTATGGAGAATGGTATGAAAATTCCTCACTAAACACTAGGAATAAATTTACCATATGGTTCAGCAATCCCACTACTGGTCAAATACCCTGAGAAAACTACAATTCTAAAAGACACATGTATCCCAATGAGCATTGCAGCACTATTTACAATAGCCAGACATGGAAGCAACCTAAATGTCAATCGTTGATGAATAGATAAAGAAAATATGGTACCTGCATAGAATGGAATATTCAGTTCAGTTCAGTTGCTCAGTCGTGTCTGACTCTTTGTGACCCCATGAGTCGCAGCACGCCAGGCCTCCCTGTCCATTACCAACTCCCGGAGTTCACCCAAACCCATGTCCACTGTGTTGGTGATGCCATCCAGCCATCTCATCCTCTGTCATCCCCTTCTCCTCCTGCCCCCAATCCTTCCCAGCATTAGGGTCTTTTCCAATGAGTCAACTCTGCATGAGGTAGCCAAAGTATTGGAGTTTCAGCTTCAACATCAGTCCTTCCAATGAACACCCAGCCATAAAAAAGGAATTAATTTGAGTCAGTTGTAGTGAGTTAGATGAATACAGAGCCTCTTATACAGAGTATAGTTAGAAAGAGAAAAATATCATACATTAACACATACATATGGAATATAGAAAAATTACACTGATGAACCTATTAACAGGGACAGAATGGAGACACAGTTATAGAGAATGGCTTGTGGACACAGCAGGGGAAGGGAGGGTGGGATGGATCGAGAAAGTAGCACTGACATACATATGCCATCAAGTGTATAATAGATGGCTAGTGGGACGTTAGTGTAGAACACAGAGAGCCCAGCAGGGCACTTTGTGATGACCTTCAGAGGTGGGGTGTGGGAGGGGAGGTAGGTTCACAAGGGAGGGGATATTTGTATAATTATGACTCATTTGCGATGTTGTATAGCAGACACCAACACAACATTGCAAAGCAGCTTTCCTCCAATTAAAAAATAAATTAAAAAAATGTAATTAAGACAAAGACAAAATTAATGATTATTTTTTCACTTCATCTTATTATTTTTCAATAGGAAGAAATCGCAAGTTGACTTGATACACAAATTATAAAGAAATGACAGAATGGAAAGTTGAAATCAAGAAGAATGTGGTAAATTATTCCATAAACACATCTTTAGTTACATCAAAATCTAGAATAATATTGTCTTCTTAGTAAAAAAGGGGACCTAACTGTAGGACTTCACATAGCAAAGCAAACATGGAAAGATCAATGCTTGTATAGTTATAAACTTCACAAGCAGCATCACTTATGACAAGCGCTTGATTCCCCACTGGAATTATATCTGAAAAATTTTATTTGACATAGTAATAATTATTTTTAAATTTAGGGTTAATGGAAAACTTCATATCTATGTCTGTATCTAGGTTTTAAGAGTTGTTCATCTCTCGGCTGCGGTGGGTCTTTGTTGCTACGTGCGGGCCTTCTCTAGTTGCAACAGCAGGGGCTACCATTTCCTTCAGCGAGTGGGCTTCTCATTGCAGTAGTTTCTCTTGTGGCAGGACATGGGTTCTGGGTCCACAGACGTGTGTAGTTGTAGCACGTGGGCTCAGCAGTTGTGCTTCACAGGCTCTAGAGCATGGGATCAGTAGCTGTAGTGCACAGGCTTACTCGTTCCACAGCATGTGGGATCCTTCTGGACTGGAAATGGGAGTCACGTCCCTCAACTGGCACACAGGTCCCCATCCACTGTACCGCAAGGGGACTCCTATATCTAGTTGTAAAGCTTCTATAAAATAACTATTACATTTACCTTCAATTATATTAGTCAATAGTATAATAGTACACGATGTGTAATAATGTTAATAATATATTACACATTAGTTAATAGTATATTAACATTTAGAATTGAATTGTAGAAAATAACTTTTTTAAAGTCAAACTGATGCTAAACATATATTCATTATGTTTATACATGCATATACATTTTTTCTAGGGAATCTTAAAAGATTTTTAATTTGTGGGGGAAAAAAAACTATGCCAGATTTAATAAAAATAAAAAATTATTTATTTAATAAGATTTATTATTATGATTGATTTTTACTTTCAGTATTTATCATCATGAAATATATTTATAGATTGTGCAAACTGTCTTGCAAGTAGACATGATATAGTTGTGCCATCAAGAATTATCAGACTTCATCTTCAGTGTGATATCCTGTTTTGTGATCCACATCAAAAAAACATAATTTTATAAAACATCATAGCATCTTTAGATAAGGCTGTCTGAAGACTGAACAACACAGAGACAGTGCAGATGAAGAAACCATGGATTTTTTGCTTAGAATGAAACATGAAGTTTACTGAGTTAAAATTAGTGATAGGCATTTGACTTTTTCACTTTTTGTTATTGAAATAGAAATAATTTTGCGCCAACAATGAAACTATGAAGAGCTAAATTTTATTTTATAAGGAAAATGCTTTTTAAATAAATATATCTCAACCAAAATTGAATAAAATACCTCAAAATCCTCTTTTCTGGACATATTCTGCTTTTAAATTTGACTGTATAAATTTGTGATTATAATCCTGTTTTTCATGTGTGAACAAAATAAATGCATTTTGCTATTTAATTATGTTTCATCTTTAATAATTAGCTAAAGCTATTGCAAAGGTTAAGGAAAAATCAATAAAGAAAAATAGCAGTTTATGTTATATAATATGAAACTAATAGAAAATTGGTAATATTCCTTACTATGCATTTTCTTCACTGAGAGAAAGTTAAAAGAACCAATATGGATCAATTTGGGAACCAAAATTTAAATAAATTTTGAGTCAAATAAACCAGTGAGTAGAGGCAGTTATTCAGGCTATTTTAAGGAAAATGCTTATATTATTTCAATAGGTTGTTTTTCTTTTTCTTTCTTTCCCCCATCTGGAAAATTGCCGCAGTTTAACATGATGCTTAGCTTGAGAATGATGTGGTAGAGCAGAGCAATTCTAGCACATGTGAAACTGCGGCAGCGTTGCTAATGGTCTGATTCTGAGATGCTGCCAAATGATACAGCAATGTGAGTGCAGGCACACCTAGGGTGGCCGGAAGCCCTCTGCCAAGGCAAAGAAGCAGTGATGACCCAGGTTTACATTCTCACCAAGATGTGGGATGAGGTCGGGTGTCTAATGATAAGCAAAATGAAAACTGAGGTAGAGTTAGAAAAGAAAAAGATAAAAAGAAGGAAAATATTACCAACATGAAAGATAACTATTTACCCCTTTGTTTAAAATATTGGAAAATGGTGTTTACATGTAAGCAAATGAAAGTTTATAATAGCAAAATACTAAATATTAGTGCAGTGTATGATATCTCATTGTATGTTAGATAATTTCTCTGAAATGATGCTTCTCAGAAAAAATGTCTTGTGCTTTTCAAAAAAAAAAAAATTAAAAAATCTGACTGGAGTATCAAAGTAGAGGAGTATTTCATATTTGGGAAAAGCTGAACTTATTATTTCATATGGCATTTGTTAACAATATTCTTTGATTCTGTTTTCCCACATTTTCTGTTGGAATATGTATGTAGAAATATACATATTCACACTTTAGCTAAGAATGGCATATGATTTATACACTTAATTAAAAGTGTATTTTATTGGTAATCAACTAAGCAAAATAAGATATCTAACTATCAGCAGTACAGAGTATTTCCACCAACTGGAAGAAATATAAAGATTCTTAATCCCACAATGACATTCTTTAAGAACCAAAAAATTTGTCCAACTAAACTGATTAAGCAGCAGTTACATTTTCAATAATTACTTAAATGTAATTTAAGTACATGTAATTTAAGAACTGGTATCAGTGGTTAGCAAAGTCCTCTGACAGTGCATTTCTTAGAATAGATGTGGATATTCAAATAGTTTAACTCAGTGTTTAACATTAGCGATGGGTTGAAAATTCATGTCCACTCCCCAAATTTGGGTGTTGAAACCTATGGCCTACTTTAAATGGAATTAAAGATAGAGCCTTTGGGAGATGCTAGGTCAGTGAGAGTGGAATTTTCACCAATATGATCATTGAAGAGACTCCACAGAGTTCCCTCGCCTCTTCTACCATGTGGTTTTTACAGGAAAAGTGTTTATAGAAAAAGACTCTATAAGCCAAAAAACTCTCACAAGACACTGCCTCTGCTGGCACCTTGATCTTGGACCTCCCAGCCTCCAGAACTACAAGAAATAAATGTCTGTTGTTCATAAACCACTTAGTCTATGGTATTATCTTATACCAGACTGAACAGCCTGAGACAGAAATCAATGTTTCTGACTTAAAAACAAGTGTGTGATGAATCAGGCTTTACTTTTCATGTTGTTTGCATCACTGCTTACTTCAATTCTTTGTTTCCCTTTTTGTTTAAAATCAAGTATTTGTAAGTTTTACTTGAAACTTTGCAGTAAGTTTTGAGGGCATATAAAATGAGTCTTTAAGGAAAGGTGAATTAATAATATAGTTTGGGTCCCATACTATTGGGAAAATATAGTCTACCATATTAGTACATAAATAGTTTTTGACTAATTACAGATTTTCCCAAGGTGTCTTCTTTCTTGACAAAATTCTATAGACATTGCTCCACAAATTCCAGGCAAGCAGCACCACAAAGGAAACAGTGTCTGCATTTTTATAATGTATTGCTTTAGCCTAGGGAATAAAGCAAACAAACAAACAAACCACTTAGAATTTGTTCCTGCCCATCACAACCACCGTAAATTGTTTTTTTGGTGTTGTTTTTTTTGTTTTTTTTTTTGTTTTTTTTGCTCTTTTAGTAAGCTCCTTATTTTGCCTTATTTTTCAGTTAAAACTGAGATAGTTTCCTTTCTAGCACATTCTTATACATGCTTCCCTGGTGGCTCAGTGGTAAAGAATCCTCCTGCCATGCAGGAAATGTGGGTTCAATCCTGGATTGGGAAGATCCACTAGAGGAGGATATGGCGACCCACTCCAGTATTCTTGCCTGTGAAATCCCATGGACAGAGGAGTCTGGTGGGCTACCATCCATGAGGTTGCAAGGAGTCAGACGTGACTTAGTGACTTAACAACAACAATATCCTTATAACATTTGATTCTTACTTTTAGTACTTGTGGAATATGTAATCCAGACATTTTTGAAAAGATATTCTGTTTTCTATACACATTTGTGTCAAAGAAGAAGGCAATGGCACCCCACTCCAGTACTCTTGCCTTCTTGCCTGGAAAATCCCATGGACGGAGGAGCCTGGTAGGCTGCAGTCCATGGGGTCGCGAAGAGTCGGACATGACTGAGAGACTTCACTTTCACTTTTCACTTTTATGCACTGGAGAAGGAAATGGCAACCCACTCCACTGTTCTTGCCTGGAGAATCCCAGGGATGGGGTCACACAGAGTTGGACATAACTCAAGTGACTTAGCAGTAGCAGTTAGCAGTTGTGTCAAAGAAAAATTAAAATGCTTTTGACACAAATAAGCTAAAGATATTTTAAGCCTATAAACAAAGTATGAGGAAGCACCTATATGTGCAGTCTACACAAATGAGGAGACAGAGCTATAGGATCACAGACTGCCTTTCTTGTTCTCCTAAATTTTTCTTAGGATGGACAACAGCTCATGGCCAGAAGCAAGCACAGGATGGCTCTGTCCTTTTCTCAATATTTTTTTCTTCATTCTTCTACTTTTCTGTTTTCTCTTCCAATGTGCAAGATAAGTCAACTGATTTTATTTAACTTTCATTTTATTTTGTATTGAAGGATATTCGATTTACAATATTACATTAGTTTTAGTATAAAACATAGTGACTCAGTATTTTTATAATTATACTCCATTAAAATGAAAACATACAGTATTTGCCTTTGTCTGACTTGTTTCTATAAATATAATTCACCTTGGTTCATTCACATATTTCAAATGGCTGTATTTCATTTAATTTAGTAGCTGAGTCATATTCCATTGTATATAACCAAAACCTCTTTATGCATTCATATGTAGATGGGCATGTTTGTTGCTTCCAAATACTGGTTAGTGTAAACAGTGATGCATAACATGAACACTGGGGTGAATGTATCTTTTCAAATTAGTGTTTTTATTCATTGGGGGGGGTGGGGCGGGGAGCATATATCCAGTAGTAGAATTTCTGGATCATATGGATGTTCTGTTTTTTTTTTTTTTTAATTTTTGAGGAAACTTCACACTGTTTTCTGTAGTACCTTCATCGATTTGCATTCTCATCACAGTGCACAAATGTTGCCTTTTCTTCACATTTTCTCTGATCTGTGTTACTTGTCAACATTTGATGATAATCATCCTGACCTGTGTTAGATGATGACTCATTGTAGCTTTGATTTGCATTTCCCTGGTGATTAGCCATTTGAGTACTTCTTTATGTGTTTGTTTGGCATTTGTTTTTCTGATTTGGAATAATGAAATTCTATTTCTTCTGCTCATTTTTAATAGGATTTTTAGTTTAATTAGGTCTCATTTGTTTATTTTTGTTTTTATTTCTTTTGCCTTGGGAGACAGATCCTCAGCTGTGATTTATGTCAATTTATGTAGAACATGTTCAACTGATGTTCTTTTCTAGGAGCTTTGTGGTTTCAGGCCTTCCATTTAGATCTTTTATCCATTTTGGATACGGTGTGAGAAAATGTAGCTCTCTGGTTTTCCTAGCACCACTTATTGAAGAGACTGCCTGTTTCCCATTGTATAGTCTCACCTCCTTTCTCAAATACTGACTGTGTGAGTTCGTTTCTGGGACCTCTCTTCTGTCGCATGAATTTTGGTGTCTCTTTTTGTATGAGTACCATGCTGTTTTGATTATTGTTGCTTTGTTGCTTAGCCTGAAGTCAGAGAGTGTGGATACTTCCAGTTTTGTTCTTTCTTCTCAAGATTTCCTTGGCTATTCAGGGAATTTGGGGGTTCCATATAAATTTTAGTATTATTTTTTCTAGTTCTTTGAAAAATGGATATTTTGATAGGGACTGCATTAAATTTGTAAATTGCTTTGGGAGAATATGTTCATTTTAACAGTATTAACACTTCCAACTGAAGAACACAGGATATCTTTTCATTTCTTTGTTTCATTTTCAAACTCCTTCATCAATGTACTATAGCTTTTAGACTATAAGTCTTTCACTTCCTTGGTTAAGCTTATTTCTAGGTATTTTATTATTTTCAGTGTAATAGTAAATTAGATTATTTACTTTCTCTTTATGATAGTTTATTAGTATTATATGTGTGCATATAATTCCTGGATCATGCAGCTTTATTGAATTCATTTATTACTTCTAGTAGTGTTTTGTTTGTTTGATTTGTTAGTCTCACCAGCCTCCCAACCAGCTAAGGGAGCTTGTTTTTCCTGTGTAGGACCTAAGATTAGAGTGCTCAATGTGCTCTAAACATTCACATCTCGGGGAAGATTTCTGCCCTTGTAATCTTCTTCTCCTTCTGAATTCCCTCCTAGGGTCACAGATTTACCTGATCACCTCTCTTCCCTTCCTACTCAATTCTCCATATAGCTTTCTTTCAGTCTTGGTTGTACAAGGGTCTTTCTGATACACTCCCATTAGTTTTCAATGAGGCTTGTTCCACATATTCATGAATTTCGATATATTCGTGAGGTGGATGAGTTACACATCCTCCAACTCCACTTTCTTTATTCGAGCCTAGTGCCTCCACTTTTGTACCACAGCTCTTTGATCTGAAAGTTTTTGCTACATTTCTGTGCACAAATCAGGATCTTTTAAATTGTACCAGACATCATTTCCAGAAAATTTATTTCATGATTGGGTAAATCAAATGCCTTTGCAGGTCCATTCCATCAATGTTATACAATCATCTGAGGACTGAACATGCAGGTCATTGTTCTGTTCACTAGTTCTAGGATTTTAGATCCCTCTATATAGGCCTTCCTCATTTGCTTTGTTTATACCTTTTTAACGAGGAAAATAAATCAATGCAGACAGTATTTGCCAAAAAGGAAATTGCATCTTCTTCTTTTGGTCATGCTCTTTATATACTTGGTATTAAAAGCTCGCTCTCTTATTTAAGGCTGGTGGGCAGGTTGAATGTGTACATATCCTAATCTGCCTAGCTGTCTCTAGAAGTCAATCAACTACAGTCACACCTAGCAGTCCCAGCTGGCTCCAGAGAGTCATTCAACACTCTAAATGTAGGAGAAAATAAGTAGATATAGGGGATGCTCCTGTACTCCCTTTCACTTTACTTAAATTTATATATTTTGGCTATGCTTGAAAAAAGAACTTCTCCATCAACACTAGAAATTGTAAAAAGTCATGCTGAACCTCTTAGTCACACTTCGATGAAAGCAGTGCAAATAATGCTAGCTGTGAAAATGGTGTACAGGAAGTATTGAAACTCACCTGTCCAAAAAAAAAGAAAAAACAAATAATTAGTAGCCAGAATATACACATATATCTTATAAGACGTAGAAATGTAGATGAAGATCACAATTATATATATATGCAGTTCTACAATGATAATATAGCCAACATAAAAGAAGTTTTGCAATCTAAATGTTCACATATATGTGGAATAAGTATGTTTTTAAATGCTTCTGATAAGCATAACAAATCATAAATTATTTCAGAAATATTTTGACATTATTGTGTAAAGCCTACCTTTTGAAAATCTAAAATCTTATACTTTATTCTTGGGTTTAAAAACTTGTACATATATGATTATCATTTTTTATGAGCAAAATCTGGAAAGAATTAAATTTTTCTATTAACACCCCATAATAGTATACTAATAGCAGCATACTGAAAGAGCAATGCAATTGATAAATCTTTTATAGACTGATTAAAAAATGAGAAAGCACTAATTGGAAATAACAATAGAGAAAAAAGATGTGATCTCTACAGGTCCTTAGGGCATTTAAAAGTCATGCAGAGTGGGGAGTTCCAAATTTACATCCAACATTTGAAGAGCTTGGAAGTCATCCCTCAGATCCTTACAACAAGAGAAGATAAAACTGATCCGACTGAAAAGTTAGTGCATTCTCTTAGATGCATCAGAGAATTGAGGTCAGAGGGCAAAAAGTCACCCTGAGTGTGTGCTGTGATCATCTTGCCTCAGTGAGAAACTGCTAATGTGGTAAACAGGTAAGAGCACTAAAACTATAATTTTGGGGAATTTCTGGAGGGCAAATGCAGACTAGGTTGGAAATGAGAAGCCCCTTGGTATTGAGACCTTGTGGGAAGTTCCCACACTTTCATAGGATTACGTCTAGGAACCATATCAATTTCTTATTGATGGGAAAAAAAAAGTCATGGTTACATAGGGGAAAGAAAAGTAACTATTTTGAAATGTTGGTAGAAAACTGGGCATATTATAGTCAAGAAAACTCACAATCAAGAGACAAATCAGGCATCAAGACCACACTCAGGACACAGATTTTGGAATTATCCAATAGAGAATTTGATATTACTGTGATTAATATATTAAGGACTCTCTTAGGACAAGTAGGGAATGTGGATAAACAGGTTAATAATGTAAGCAGAAATGGAAATAAAGAACACTGTAATAGGAAAGAACACCTTTGCTGTTCTCACCACTGCACTGAACATGATCTTCTCTCAACACTGCTGTTCATCATCATACCAGAAGTCAATCAGTGAGTAAGACAATGAAACACAGAATAAAAGGTACTATAAGAAGATCAAACCAGTCAATCCCAAAGGAAGTCAACCTGAATATTGATTGGAACAAGTGATGCTGAAGATGAACCTCCAAAACTTCGGCCATCTGATGCAAAGAGCTGATTCATTGAAAAAGACCCTGATGCTGCACAAGATTGAAGGCAAAAGGAGAAGGGGGCAACAGAGGATGAGATGGCTAGATAGCATCAGTAAATGAACTTCAATTTGAGCAAACTCTGGGAGATAGTGAAGGATAGGGGAGGCTGGAGTGCTGTAGTCCATAGGTTGCAAAGAGTCAGACATAACTTAGTGGCTGAACAACAACAATATTTGTTTACAGATTACATGACTATAATCCAAAATAATCTAAAACCATCATCAATAACAACAGCAGTGTCTTGGAGCAAATATGTGAGGATAGAAAGGTTACAAGTTACAAGGTTCTTATACAAATACATTTTCTAATCTTATAGCAAAGAACGAACAGTTTAAAAATGTTCAGTAGCACAAATTAAAGAAACTGAGTTATCAACCTATGAAAATACATGAAGGAAAAAAAATGTGTACTTCTGAGTGGAGGATGACAATCTGAAAAGGCTGCATGCTAAATGCTTCAAATTATATGATATTCTGGAAAAGGTAAAAGTAAAGCAACAGCAAGAAATCCTTTATCACCAGGGTTTTGGGGAGGAAATTTGAAAGTGAGAAGTACAGGATTTTTATTAAGGCAGTGAAAGTATTTTGTGTTACATAGTAATCATGGTACATGACATCATTTATTTTTCAAGAAACCTGCTGAATTTCACATCACAAAGCTAGAAACTTGATGTAAGTAAATTAAAAACAAAAACAAAGCTTGTTAAGAGGTTTGGGACATCCCAGGAAGAAAGCAGACTGACAACAGCATTTCTCAGCTTTGTAAATATATGAAATGACCTCAGCAGAGCCTGCGGAAGGAAAAGCAGCCACCACAAGTAACTTTAGAAATGAGTGAAGCACAAGACTAAAGGCAAAATAGAACTGGGTGTAAGAGCTGCATTCTAGTTGGTGAAGGTTTTCCTGCAGGGATACAGGCTCATCCCACTATCTAGGTTCACTGGAATTGAATCTTTAGGTAGATGGGTGGTGGGATGGTGGGAATCAGGTTTCTCAGTGTTGGAATGGGAGTTTACAGAAATGCAAAGGGAGAAGTTAGAATCAACCATGTGGTAAGAGACCAGAGTTACAGGCTTCAGCATAAAACTGTATTTAGTATAAAATGGATACATATGGTAACACATAGAAATTTTTCATAGAAATGTGTATATGTGTGGGTTTGTATATGGCCATATATTTCTTTGCTTACCATGCAGAAAGAACCTAAAAGAAATGACACCTCAGTAGCAATGAGCATAGCTAGTGCCCAGTTCTTGGTTTTTAATACCATTCTTCAATAAGAGAAACCAAGACTCCTGAAGAAATGGCTGCTTTTAGGACTGTGGTAGTGCTCAAACAATCAGATAAACCTACACTGATGTGAATGTATGCAAAGGACACAAAAGGAAACTGAAGGTTCAAACAAGTTGAGTGACACAGCAAATGAGGTATTATTGGATTTAAATCTAAAATTCACAATAAATATCCATGTGTTCATATAGATTATGATTAATGATTATATACATTAATGAATAGGAGAGAAGATGAATCTCTCATGGAGAAAAGCTCAAAATGAATTATGTAGATACTCCAGTCAAAGGCACAGTGCACAGTTTTTTTATTCCTTAAATGCCAGTTTTGAATAGGGCATCCTTCCAAAGATTATAGAATGGATAAAGGTGAGAAAAGAGTAACTTTACAGAGAAGACACCTGACAAACACTCCCTCAGCCAGGTGAGTCAAGTTAACATCAAGTACCAGAAGTAATGTTGATTGTATGGTTCTTTGATACAGTACAATGAAAAAGGCACTTTAATTCTGTGATCTTTCACACAAAAATCTATAACCTCAGTGTAATCAAAGAGAAAAACATAAAAATTACAATGGAGAGTGTTCCTAAAATACACTTGAGTGGTACTCCACAAAATTGTCAAGGTTTTCAAACAGGTAGAAAGTCTAAGCAAGTGTCACATCTAAGAGAAGCATAAATAGACATGGCAACTAAAAGTCATGTGATATCCTGGATTAGTTCCTAAGACAGGAAAAGGACATTAAGTGCAAACTAAGGTAAGCTAAATAAACTGTGGACTTAGTGTACCAATATTGATTCATTAATCTTAATAAAAGAAACATATTTATGTAACTTATTAATAATAGTGAAAATTTTGTGCAGGGGCTATAGGGGTACTTTGAATTATTTGCTCATTTTTAAATTTTTATTCATCATCGACTCGATGGACATGGGTTTGGGTGGACTCCGGGAGTTGGTGATGGACAGGGAGGCCTTGCATGCTGCGACCCATGCGGTCGCAAAGAGTTGGACACGACTGAGCAACAGAACTGAATTGAAGTTTTCATTTTATATTGGAGTATAGATAATTATATCTTCTTTTGTTATGCAAATCTAAAAGTGTTTTACAAAATAAAGTCTATTAACAATCAATCAATCAATAAAATACTTTATTGACTTTAAGTTAAAAAAATTAAAAAAGTGATGTGAGATAAAAACACTGTATATGGTACCTGAATTAGAAGGACAGTTTTGGGGTAAAGATGAAGGGAAACTCTTGCAAGGGAGATGCCATGTTCTTCAATGCATGTGATTCCCTGTGGCATACCAGCAGGTGAGGATCTTTCCCTTCACAGAGGAAAGAATTCAAGAGAAAGCCGTGGTAAAGAAAAAAACAAGTTTATTTAGAAACATACACACTTTGTGGGAAGAATGAGAACCATCTCAGAAAGTGAGAGCAGCACCAGGGGTTATGGGACTGAGCTTTCAATAGGCTGGGTAAATTCATACACTAAGGTGTGGGAGGAATAGTCTTGTTTCCTGGAAAGGATGGGCATTTCCAGGAACTGGGCCATTGCCCAACTTTGGCCCTTCAAGGTCAGTCCCAGAACTGCCATGGCACCTGTCATGACAAGAGGGGAGTGATTTTCAATATCATAATGAAGGTATAATGAGAGGCTTCCCTGCCAGTCCAGTGGCTAAGAATCCACAATTCTATTGCTGGGAGCATAGGTTAAATTCCTGATCCTGGAACTAAGATCCTGTAAGCCATGTGGTGCAGTCAAGAAAGTAAATAAATAAAAGCAACTCTCTGAGCTTCCAAGATACCCTTTCTTTCTGTATTATAAAAAAGAAAAAACTATGACGAGCAGGCCATCCTGGATGGATTTTGGATTTAGCCGATTCTAGCTGTTTTTGTTGTATCCTGTTTTTTTTTCTCAATGGTTGTGTCTCTCTCGTTATTTTACTGGTTGTGCCCTGACCCCTTCCTTCCTGTCTCAAAACGAGCATGGAAAAAATCCTGGTTCATCCAGTGATCCAGTGAACTCACAGTGGAGTGATACACAACTTAACAGAAAAAAAATTGCAGAGTTTTGGTATATCTTCTGCACTCTGTTTATGTTTAAATGATCAGTCAGTGATAAGAACTTTCTTTTTTTATTTTTATTATTTTTTTAGTAAAATAACTCTTACCTAACCAGAATTTTTGTTGTTGTTCAGTCGCTAAGTCTTACCTGACTCTTTGCGATCCCATAGACTGCAGTATACCAGGCTTCCCTGTTCTTCACTATCTCCTGACGTTTGCTCAAACTCAAGTCCTTTGAGTCAGCGACGCTTGGGAAATAGATTAAAAAAAAAAAAAAAAGCTATATGTGTGTGTGCGTGTGTGTGTGTGTGTGTGAAGAGAAGGAAGAGAGGGGGGTGTGGGCAGTTAGCTCAGGACGCACTGAGCAAATGTTCAAATGTAAAGAGTTATCAGCTGGCCATTCCTTTCAGAGGGGTTTGCATTCTTTAGTGCTCAAAGCCCCTTTCTCACTGAGCTAAGCAGGAAGCAGCACTCCGCAGGGACCCACTGACACTGGACTTAGGGGATACAGTTTTTCTCACTTCCAATCGCACAGCTTTGTTGCCAGGAGCTTTTGGTAGTCTCCACTGCAGGTGCTGCTCTCAACATCAACACACAGATTCAAGTCATACCTTCAGTCTGACTGGGCTGGAAGTGAGGAAAGTCTTCATTACACCATCAACATGAAAACTCTGTCGATTCAGACCAGGGAAACTTCCCTTGAAAACAAGGGCTAATATATCTGTTAATTCACTTTAGTCATTTTTAAAGATGGAACTTTAATGTGAAATATGCCATTGCTTGATTTTTTAACTCGTGCGGATGTTTATTAATCTATAAATTAAGGAAATAGAGGTTTTATTTTAGCATGAACTTTGTAGTCTATCCCTGGTGTGTATAATCAAGTGGTTTTGAATCCTGTGTTCCCTCCTATGGAAAAAGTTAGTCCAGCCTAACCTTCAAGTAAACTCAGTTCTAAATCAATCTCTGATGATATTCTATTATCCTTGGTGAATACATTCTTTTTTTTAATTTAAGCCAAAATTTTGAAGAATCAACTATGAAGAAACAAATCAGAAGGAAAAATTCATTTAATGAATAATATTGTCATTAATGTGCTAGTCATTTTGAAAATTGCTTACTTAATTTTCCCTCAATCTGATTGATTATTATAAATTACCACTAGTTTTACAAAGATGAGAGTCATTCTGAGTTAATAGGTCAGAAAATGGCAGAGATCACTTTCCGACCTATTTAAAATAGAGTCTGTTTGAGGTCTCTAAAGCCCACTTTAGTTCCAACATGTCTTTCTATAAAATGGTTGACTTTTTTTTATTTCCCAGAAAAGAAATATTATCCCTTTAATCAAACAATTATTAATAGAGAAATTTTGATAATTTTCTCCTAGTAGACTAAGACTACTGAATCGAGCTGTGAGGAGAGGTTTTAACAAGATTGGGTCACATAGAATGCTCAAACGTCTCTGTACCATGGCCTGTTCTGTGTGGTGCCACAGAAACTGAGAGAGATATCTAAAACACTTGCTTGAATCAGACCCCAGAGATGCTCCTGGAAACAAAGATAGCATTGACAATTATGTTTGAAAAACCTTGCAAACTCTCCTTGTTTATTGATGACATATTATATTAGGATATTGGAAGTTCTCTCAAGTGGAGTGAAATTGCCTGTTCAATTAGGATGACCTAAGTTTTGCTTGGGCTTCCCAGGTAGTCGAAGTTCTTTCCAGTGGTAAAGAAACCATTTGCCAATGCAGGAGACTTAAGAGACACAGGTCCAATCCCTGGTTTGGGAAGATTCCCTAGAGGAGAAAATGGTGACCCGCTCCAGTATTCTTGCCTGGAGAGTTCCATGGACAGAGGAGCCTGGTGGGCTATGGTCCATAAAGTTGCAAAGACTGAAGGAACTTGGCATGCACACACACATACACACACACACACACACACCCAAGTTTTACTTCTGTCACAAAAGTTCATTCTCTGAGAAGTACTGTCAGCAGCCCAGAAACATCAACATTTCATCATACACTGAGGAACACAGAAGTAGTCTTCCCTCTAACTGGAGCCTGGAATCATGTTCCTTGAATTTGGTGAACATTTTATATTATATCTTAATCTTAGATTCACTTCCTGCATCTGCCAAAATCCACAGTGAACGCTGACTGAAAACACAAATATGAGAACTATTTCCATGAGCTTTCTGAATTCTTTTCTAATTTGTTTCAAAACTCTTCTCCACTAAAGATAATGCTTCTGGGAGGGAAATATATGTATATACCAATAAACACATTCAGTGTGCACCATAATTAATTAGATATCTTAATCATTGCATCCCTTATTTAGTTGTAATGCTGTCTAAATCTTCAGATTTAGGAGAAAATCATTTTAAAAATTAAATTTTAGAAATATGTGTTTAGAATAGGTTCAATCACAGGACAATTACAAGTCACTTATATTTTTTAAAAAACTACTAGAGAAGGTGGTGCAGTGATTTAAAAAAAAAAAAAAAAGTCTGCCTACCAGTGCAAGAGATGCAGATTTGATCTCTGGGTAGAGAAGATCCCTTGGAGGAGGAAATGACAACCTGCTCCAGTATTCTTTTCTATTACATTCCATAGACAAAGGATCCTGGCAGGCTACAATACATGGAGTTGAAAGAGCTGAACCTGACTGAGCAACTGAGGACACACACACAAAGAATGCATTTCCAACTAATATACAAGCTTGCAACATTAAAAAAAAAATGTTATCTTTTAAGATTAAATGCCACTTTAAAGGATCTTTAAAAATTATCCATTGCTATTAATTTCTATATTTGAAGCCCTATTCAGAAACAGGCATAGCCAATAGAAATGACAGAATGATCTTGGTTCATTTCCAAGGCAAAATATTCAATATTACAGTAATCCAAGTTTATGCCCCAAACACTAATGCTGAAGAAGCAGAAGCTGAACGTTTCTATGAAGACCACCATGAGCTTCTGGAGCTAACACCAAAAAAATATGCCCTTTTCATTATAGGGGATATGAATTTAAAAATAGGGAGTCAAAAGGTACCTAGAGTAACAGGCAAATTTGACCTTGGAGTATGAAATGAAGCATGGAATAGACTAACACTTTTAACAAGATAAAACACTGGTAATAGCAAACACTCTCTCGAAACAACACAAGAGAAGACGCTACACAAGGACATCTCTCTATGGCCAATACTGAAATCAGATTGATTATATTCTTTGTAGCCAAAAATGGAGAGGCTCTATACAGTCAGAAAAACAAGACATGGAGATGACTGTGGTTCAGATCACAAACACCTTTCTGCAAAAATCAGACTTAAATTGAAGAAAGTAGGCAAAACCACTAAGCCATTCATGTATGACCTGAATCAAATCCCTTACAATTATGCAGTGGAAGTGACACAAATATATTCAAGAGATTAGACATGATAGACAGAGTGCATCAAGAACTATGGATGGAAGTTTTTAACACTGTACAGGAGTCGGTGATCAAAACCATCCCCAAGAAAAAGAAATGCAAAAAGGCAAACTGATTGTCTACTGAGGCCTTACAAATAACTGAGAAAAGAAAAGAAGTGAAAGACAAAGGAGAAATGGAAAGTTATACACATCTGAATGCAGAGTTACAAAGAATAGTAACGAGAGATAAGAAAGCCTTCCTAAATGAACAATACAAAGAAATAGAGAGAAAAAATTAGAATGGGAATGACTAGATATCTCCTCAAGAAAATTACAAATACCAAGGGAAAATTTTATGCAAAGAAAGGTACAATAAGGGACAGAAACTGTATGGACCTGACAGAAGCAAAATTTATTAAGAAGAGGTGGCAAGAATACACAGAAGAACCATATGAAAAAGATCTTCATGACCAAGATAACCATGATAGTGTGATAACTCACCTAGAGCCAGACATCCTGGACTGTGAAGTCAAATGGGCCTTAGGAGGCATTACTACAAAAAAAAAAAAAAAAAAAAAAAAAAAGTAGTGGAGGTGATGGAATTCTAGCTGCAGCTGAGCTATTTCAAATCCTAAAAGATGATGCTGCTCAAGTGCTACACTCAAGTGCCAGGAAATTTGGAAAGCTCAGCAGTGGCCACAGGACTTGCAAAGGTCAGTTTTCATTCCAATCGTAAAGAAGAGCAATGCCAAGAGTGTTCAAACTATCCCAAATTGTACTCATTTCACATAATATCAAGGTCATGAACAAAATCCTCTAAGTTAGGCTACAACATTGTATGTCAAGATCTACAAACTTGGTTTAGAAAAAGCATAGGAAGCAGAGACCAAATTGCCAACATCTGTTGGATCACAGATAAAGCAAGATAATTAAAAAAAAAAAAATCTACTTCTGCTTCTTTGATTACACTAAAGCCGTTGACTGTGTGGATCTCAACAAACTGTGGAAAATTCTTAAGGAGATGGCATCCAGTCCCATCACTTCATGGTAAATAGATGGGAAACAATGGAAACAGTGACAGACTTTCTTTTCTTGGGTTCCAAAATCACTGCAGATGGTGATTGCAGCCCTGAAATAAAAGACACTTACTCCTTGAAGGAAAAACTATGACCAACCTAGACAGCATATTAAAAAGCAGAGACATTACTTTGCCAACAAAGGTCCATCTAGTCAAAGCTATGGTTTTTCCAGTAGCCCTATATGGATGTGAGAGTTGGACTGTAAAGAAAACTGAGTGGTGAAGAATTGATGCTTTGGAACTTTGGTGTAGGAGAAGACTCTTGAGAGTCCCTTGGACAAGAAGGAGATCAAATCAGTCCATCCTAAAGGAATAAACCATAAATATTCATTGAAAGGACTGATGCTAAAGCTGAAGTTCCAATACTTTGGCCACCTGATATGAGGAGCCAACTCATTGGAAAAGACACTGATGCTGGGAAAGATAGAACGCAGGAGGAGAAAGGGGAGACAGAGGATGATATGATTAGATGACATCACTGACTCAATGAACATGAATTTGAGCAAATTCTGCAAGATAGTGAAGGTCAGGGGAGCCTGGTGTGCTGTAGTTCATGGGGTCACAAAGAGTCAGATATGACTAAGTGACTGAATAGCTTGGTGACTTCAGCAGCGCTACCACTAGCACATTTGTGGAGTGGATGTGGTGACTGGCCCCTGGAAGCCATCAGCAGCAAACTTTAATGGTATCTCTGTGGCTTCATCTCTATACTTTTATGTACTCAAAATTTTAATATTGTATTCCATTGCAGGATTTTTTGAGATATAATAAGCAGTAGTGTGGGCTTCCCTGGTTGCTCAGAAGGTTAAGAATCTGCTTGTAATGCAGGAGACCTGGGTTCAGTCCCTGGATAGAGAAATTCCCCTGGAGAAGGAAATTGCAACCCACTCCATTATTCTTGCCTGGAGAATTCCATGAACAGCAGAGTATGGTGGGCCATAATTCATGGGGTCCAAAGAGTTGAACATGGCTCTGTGGCTAACACTTTCACTTTCATTAAGCAGTAATGTACTTATTGAGGATCCTTAACTCTATTTTATCATTAATGATAATTGCTATATTTTAATGTTATTAGTATTGTTCATGGTCATTAATCAGGTAGAGAAATTTTATTTCATAAATTTTCCAAATACTTTATTTCATTTTTCAAGAATAAATGTAGAATGCTATTAGAATATTTTTTTTTCTAACAGTTTTGAGAAAAGCCGATTTCCAACTTTATGTACTATAGTTTCCTAAAATTGAGCCATCCTTGCATATTTTGAGATAATTCTCAAATATTCAAAATCCATTTTTAAAAATTCAAAGTTGATGTTGATGTCCACTGTTTTCACTGGTCTTCAAAAGTGAGAATTGCAAAAATTTTTCATATGTTGTCCTATTTTATCATCAGCTTCATAGCCTAATTTTCTTCTTCTTTTCTAATTATCTGGAAAGTTTCAAAGAATATTTTATTTTAACTGTGATATGACAGCATGTTTTTTTTTTAATGTTTTGTATCTGTGAATAATTTTTTTAAATGTTTTGTATCTCTCATAGCTAGCTATACTCTGGGTATGTTATTTATTGCAATGTGTCAATTTTATATATTGAATATTACTAGTTTTTTTAATTACTACTACTAATTACCACTATAAATTCTAATTTTAGTACAGATAATTTGTTTCATGTGATATTTCCATTTTTTTTGTTTTCTCCATTTTCTTTCGTGTTTACAGTCTCCGTCACTTTTTACACTTTTAATGTTAAATTTTCTTCCATTTTCCTCAATTCTGTCTTGTTTTTAATACGTACATAAATGTTAACAAATTTTGAACAATAACTGTATATTGCTTTTGTTGTTTTATTATTTAAAATGTTGACTTTTTAGTGAGTTCCAAGTTAGAAATCATAGTGCCATTTTAAATTTTCATTTCAATTTTTATATTTCTAAGCAATTTATCTTTCCTAATTCCACTGATTGGTATCTCCAGAATATTGCTAAATTTTTCAAGTTTTTCTTGAATTTATTGGGATAAAAATTTCTTGAATTGAATGGTGGCTCAGATGGTAAAGCATCTGCCTGCAATGTGGGAGACCCGGGTTCAATCCTTGGGTTGGGAAGATCCCCTGGAGAAGGAAATGGCAACCCACTCCAGTACTCTTGCCTGGAAAATTCCATGGATGGAGGAGGTTGGTACGCTACAGTCCATGGGGTTCCAAAGAGTTGGACACGACTGAGCGACTTCACTTCACCATTCAAGATCTTCAAGGATAAATAGAAAAATATATTAAATATATTATCTTTTTAGTATCCTATATGTACATTTTGCCAATATTTTACTTAAGAGTTTTACATCCATCTACTTAAGCCATGTTGATCTGCAGTATTATTTTTCTGTCTGAAGTATATTTGGGGTTTATTACCAATATCATAACTGCTTCAAAAAATAATTTGGAAGTTTTACATTGTTGATATATTGTGGAACACTGAATAACAGTATCATAAGCAATTTTATGAAAATTTGGTTGTCTGTAAAGCTTTGGAAAATATAGAAAAATTTTTGGAACTAACTGTGCTTGGGAGAAGTACATAAGTATATTAAGCATTTGCCTTCCAAATAATTTTTCTTCTTCACTTAAATCAGTTAGAAAATTTGCATTTTACCGTGACACTATCATTTGATCCACGTGTTCAGATGTACTTACACACATAAGAAATTCATTTTTAATATTTGCATTAATTTCTCCTTCAATACATTTATTTTTAATATATGACTCTTTTCTCATTCTCCTTTAATATATTGAATTAAATTAGTCATTTTCCTTTCATTTTTTTGACATTTGAGATAAACCAATACATTTTCCTCTGGGGAAAGTTTTACCTGATTTCTATAGGGCCTCCTATGTGAGATTATTGTTATTATTATTAACATTTATATATATTCCATAATTTGTTTTAATTTGACACTACTGACTATTAAGAAAAAGTTTATATGATATGTGCGATTTATGTGGTAGAGAAAATTTTATTCATAATTTTGTTATTCAGTTTAGTTAATCTTAAATATGGGAAACTTCCTGAAGTATTAGCTTTTGTTAGTGTATTTATGGTATGCTCAATGCCAATTTTTGTGACTGTTTTGTGTTGCAGTCTAGGATTTCAAAATAGTTTTTCATAGGTTCTTATATATTGTACCATTATTAAGATCTAATTTATTCTTATTAATTTTCTCCTTATCATTAAATAGGAAAGTAATAATATTTTATCAAGTAGATGGGTAGAAAAAAACAAATTTTCCAACCACCAAAATTTCATCGAAATTATTTTTGACTTAACTATAGTGTGCAGTTTGATATTTACAGTATTCATTTCTCACTCTTAAATTGGTGTTAATTTTGTCATTACAGACTACTCTTCTTTATTCCATTTAATGTATTTCCTGACACCTGAATGAAGCTATTTTTTTAAGAGTACTATGAAGTTTCCCTTTTTAATACTTGAAATTAGCACTTTTATTGTATTGATATAGCACCTAAGCTTTGATTAATTTCTTTATCATATTTTATCATATGGTTTTATAGCTAGATTACTTTAAAACTTTAACCGTAATACTTTTGTTCATTTATTTTTGACTAAATGTGCCTTGTATGTGTTATATAGTTGTGTCTTAATTTTCACTTTTTCATCCAGTAATTGGAAGATTTATCCAAACAAAATACATGCAAATGTTCAAAGCTTTAAACTATCTAACATTTAGAACATTGACAATAATTTCTTATTGTGTCTGTGTGTGTGTTCAGTCATGTCCAAGTCTTTGAGACTGCATGGACTATATCCCATGGAATATTCCAGGCAAGAATAATGGAGCGGGTGGCTATTTCCTTCTCCAGGGGATCTTCCCGACTCAAGGATGGAACCACGTCTCCTGTGGCTCATGCTTTGGCAGGTGGATTCTTTACCAATACTCCACCAACAAAAATTTCTTATTGTAAACTGAAGCAAATTCATGATTTTGGGAAAATAAAGTTTAAACATCTTCTCAAGGATTGGTGTCAATTTTCAAATAGTTATTGTACTAAGGTGCTAACTATTATAAATAGACTAAAAAGAGGGAGTGATAGTTTTGTATAGCATATTGTGTAAACTTTGCTTAAAACTGGGAGAATAAGACAGAAATGGAAAGTGCAAAAGAAAAAAAACAGATAATGTACAAAAAATATAAAGAAATAGATTCATATGTCCATCTCTTAAATAATGAAAAAAAAACTTTTAAAATAGCAATAATAAATGTCTACCTGGCTTGGCAGGATTTAAAACATATAATAGTAACAATTATGTTTAAATTATTGTGTAATATAATTTTATATTGGAGAATGAGGGAGCCAAAAGAGAAAATAAATTACTCAGTAGAGTAGAATTTCTAAAATAGTTTTCAATTTCTGTGTAACAAATTGGGACAAACTTGGCAGCCAGAAAATATTATTTTAGTTTCTGTAGGTCAGAAATCTGGGCACAGTGGATTCTTTGCTGAGCCCCACTGGCTAAAATCAAAGTATCAATTGGGGCTGCAGTGCCTATTGGAACTCACAATCCTTTCCCTAAACCCACTGATTTTTGAGAGAATTTATTTTCTTTCAGGTGTGAAGAATGAGACTCCTGTTTTCCTGTTAGCTAATGGCAGGGACTATTTCAGTCCCAAAAGGCTGCCTATACCACTTGGCCCCACAGACAATTCTAACCATGGATGTTTGCTAGTTTCTAGGTAGGCCAGAGTATATCTCTTTAATTTTTATTTATTTATTTATATTTTTTGTAATCAGCTAAAGAAAACACTGTTTTTGTTGTTGTTGTTGTTTTTTTAATCCTGGGCATGCTGTGTGTCATGAAGGACCTTAGTTCCCCAAGAACCCATGCCCCCGGGACTGTGGAATCTTAACCACTGGACCATCAGGGAAGACCTGAAAACACTGCTTTTAAAGGCGTGACCTGATTAAGTGATGTGTACTCAGAATAATCTCCCTTCTGCCATAGTACACAATATAATCAAGGAAGTGAAATCATTTCACAGGTTTCCACTCTCAAGGGGAAGAGGACAGTACAAGCAAGAGGGTTGTCTCAATGTTTCCCATGAGCTATTTGTTATAGAGATGACCGGAGTCAACGCCATTGAAAGAAGAATCCGTTACAGCTTCAAGGAGAGGGAAGCACGCCTTGCCGCTCAGAGCCACACAGGGGAACACCGAGGCTGGTCAAGAGGCAGACGGCTGAGTGGAAACACAGTCCAGAGTCTTCACTGCATTTTCCGTGTGAAAGAAGCAGTGAAGTTGGCTAAGCAGCTGAGTAGATTTAGGATTGTGCTGATCTTTGTTGCTCAGCCGTGTCCGACTCTTTGCCACCCCAGGGACTGTAGCCCACCAGGCTCCCCTGTCCATGGGATTCTCCAGGCAAGAGTACTGGAGTGGGTTGCCATGACCTCCTCCAGGGATTCTTCCAACCCACCGATTGAACCAGGTCTCCGACATTGTAGGCAGATTACCGTCTGAGCCACCAAGAAGCCCAGGTTTAGGATTAGACAGTTTGAACAATTCTGATGCGCTCTGAACTATAGAGGTGGTCTCCATGCCTTTAGTCCTTCACCTTAGCATGACTGGTGGGGGAACAAAGGCTAGGAGTGTGAGTCAGACAATAGAGCTGGTTGAGCGCAGATAGGACTTGGGATTGTTTGACTTGATGCTAAATCATGCCTCAGGCAAGTTATTTATTAACGCTAAGAATTACTGATAGCTATCCCTGAGAGGGGAAACTCCTCTGAAAACAAGTTTACCAAGATGGAAAGCCATCATAATATATAGAATTTAAAAGAAAAAAAAAGAGTAAAACAGGAGTCATAGAAATCATCTTAGAATCTCATCTACCAGAATTTCAGGTCAAACTTAACAAAAGCTTGTTATGATAATTGAAGCAAAACAACACTGTTCATTGGAAATATTATGAACCAGAAAATGTATCAGTGTGCACTCTTGAGCAAACGCCTTTATTAATTTGAGGTTGAATTTCATTATTTGTAAAATAAAAACAAATTATGATAGGTGGGCATATAACCTAAATTTGGTGGAATAAGATGAAAAAGAATGTTCCAAGTGTTTACCATAGTATTTGGTATATAGTTTGGCTACAAAATTGTAAATATAATTATCATTATACATTTTATATAAATTTGACTATTCTTAACAGAGCCTTCTTAATGTCTGTAAATTCCTAAATTAAGAAAATGGTTGGTTTTATTACAGATATGCCTGAACTAGTACCCTTTCTGCTTTTTGAAGTCAATACTGTGGTTTCCAGAATGTCACAAAGCAATATATATATATATTTTTTTTTTCAAAAACATCTAAAATGTATGATGTTGCCTTATCAGGAGGGCAGCAGACACGAGAAAACAGATGGACCAGACCAAAAGACTGGAGGTTCATGCTACTCTGGGCAAAACTTCTGGACTTGTACTGAGCAAGATAATAGATGAAACATATGGCAGAGGAAGGAAATGGCTAAAATGAAAGGAAATAGAATGCAGAATCCATGGCTTTGAAGAGTTGAAAAGGACTCTCTGATTTTGGTAACCTCCACTGAATGGAGAGGAAAGGAAGAGAGACAGAAACAGACAATGCGTACACTGGGGTAAGAAGGGGGCGGGGGGGTGCTGGTAAAATCATGAACTGCAGTTATGTCTTGAAAGAACATGATTGTGTTTACCTACACATGTATTAAATATGGAATTAAATATGACAGGAGTGGTGACTAAAGTATCTTTGCTCAGCCAAGTTTAAAGTAGCTAGTAGCTCTACCCAAAAGACAGCTCCATATCTTTGCAGAAAGCACACATATTACTGACAAGTTGAGAAAAGCCCAAAATGGGAGCAGATAAGCAAGTAACATCAGGGATGAATCAAAGACTTTCCCCCAGTCTCCTACAGAGGCTTCCATGATATCTAAGCAACAGTATTTGTGAAATCACAAATAGATTTCCTATTTGTGAATAGGAAATAAATGTTTATTTTATTAAAGCATTGTAGATTGGGCATTGTTTTATCAGTAGACAGTATGTAATTCAATGGTTTACAAAAACAAAACAGAACGTATCTTTAACATGAGTAATTATTTTTTTAAGGCAAGTGTCAAAGTTCAATGTAGACTCTTCTAGTTTCATGGATATGAAGGTTCCTCTGGGTTCCAAAGGTAGATTTTGCATGTGTTCAGTTTTGTCTGACTCTTTGCAACCCCATGGACTGTAGCCTGCTAGCCTTCTCTATCTATGGGATCTTCCAGGCAAGAGTACTAGAAGGGGTTGTCATTTATTCCTCTAGGGGATCTTCCTGACCAGGGATTGAACCTGTGTCTCCTACATTTCCTGGATTAGCAGGGGGATTCTTTACCACTGAGTCACCTAGAAAGTCAAAAGGTAGATTGCAGTGACAGGTTAAAGAAGCTTTATGAAACTGACTCTGATCCTCTGTCATCCTATCTCTTTTAAGCAAAGAAGTTTATATTTTGTTTTTTTCATATATTAAGCATTCAAAATATATTAAAGAAAGAATACAATATGAAGAAGACAGAATAGTATTATAATTGTAGTAATGAAAAATTATACATCAAAGATGCAATAAAAACACAAATTAGGAAATTAGAAGGAAAGGGTATGCTTGTTTATTTCTATCTATAGAGTTGTGTGTGCTGTGCCAAGTTCCTTTAGTCATGTCTGACTCTTTGTGACTCTATGGACTGTAGCCCTCCACGCTCCTCAGTCCATGAGATCCTGGCAAGAATACTGGAGTGGGTTGCCATGCCCTCCTCCAGGGGATCTTCTTGACCCAGAGATCTCTTAAGTCTCCTGCATTGGCAGACAGGGTCCTTACCACTAGCACCACCTGGGAAGCCCCATAGAGTTGTAAATCCCTACTATAATGAGATTGATTGATATCTCACTGTATATAAATAAAATAAGAAACATCACTTTTAATTTCTCACAATCTTGTTTAAAAATATGAGTAAGTTTAGGGTCAGCAAAAATTCTGATCCAGCAGATCAACAATGCAAAGTTTAATTGTGGCAGAAATCTTGGAAAGTTCATGAACTTCACACAGGGTAATGGATGGTAGAACAAAACCAATTTCATTTAATCAGAAATGTCAGTACAATATAATATGACTTATGGATTATATTTAATAGAAAACATGCATTTAGAAAGTTTAAGTTAAACTCAATTTTCTTATTTTACACTATATTTCAATGTATCTTCAGAAAGATCATAAAGCAAATTAGTTTTCCAGAAAGTTTCTGTTTTTAATATTCTCCTAATATTGACATTTGAGGTATCAAGATGTCTTACAAATTTCAGTCTTTTGTGACAGTTCTTCTTTAACTTGCAACTTGGAGAAGGAAAGAATATGTGTTTGACATTCCTTAAAAACTGGTTTTTAATTCATATATGTTGATCACTGATGCTAAAGATGATCTGGTTACTGAGAAATCCATCCCTCTCAACTTGCTGAAGAAAGATATAAGAATTAGTTGAATATTAATTACCTCTCTACATAAAATAAATTAATCAAAGTCCTTCTATTTATTCACACATTTTATGCTTTATAAAAACAGTTGAAATTTCCAAAGGAGAAAAATAGTATCTAAATCAACAAAGGTAAAGAAGATTTTAAATGTATGGTAGGTAATGATATCTAAAATATATTTTAATCACAATAGATTATGAACATTTCCTGGAATCATCTGATAATTGCATAATTGTATTTTGTATTTAATCATCCTTAAGTGTGTAGTGTAAGGGATGACAAAAACAGTACCTTGTCATAACTTACCACTTTTATGATTTAAATACTCATCACTTTTCTGGGAAATTCATCTTCAGTTCAGTTCAGTTCAGGTCAGTTGTGTCTGACTCTTTGTGACCACATGGATTGTAGCATGCCAGGCCTCACTATCCATCACCAATTTCCAGAATTTACCCAAACCCATGTCCATTGAGTCAGTGATGCCATACAACCATCTCATCCTCTGTCGTCCCCTTCTCCTCCTACCTTCAATCTTTCCCAGCATCAGGGTCTTTTCCAATGAGTTACTTCTTCCCAGTAGGAAGCCAAAATATTGGAGATTTGGTTTCCAATAAATATTCAGGACTGATTTCTTTTAGGATGGGTGGGTTGGATCTCTTTGCTTTCCAAGGGAGAGCATTACTTTGCTCTTGTGTGGTAGTTTGAGCATTCTTTGGCATTGCCTCTCTTAGGGATTGGAATGAAAACTGACCTTTTCCTGTCCTATGGCCACAGCTGAGTTTTCCAAATTTGCTGACATATTGACTGCAGCACTTTCACAGCATCATATTTTATGATTTGAAATAGTTCAACTGGAGTTCCATCACCTCCACTAGCTTTGTTTTTAGTGATGCTTCCTAAGGCCCATGTAACTTCACATTCCAGGATGTCTGAGCCTAGGTGAGTAATCATACCATCGTGATTATCTGGTTCATGAAGATCTTTTTTGTATAGTTCTTCTGTGTATTCTTGCCACATCTTCTTAATATCTTCTGCTTCTGTTAGGTCCATACCATTTCTGTCCTTTATTGAACCCATCTTTACATGAAATGTTCTCTTAGTATCCCTAAAATTTTTGAAGAGATCTCTAGTCTTTCCCATTCTATTGTTTTTCTCTATTTCTTTGCACTAATCACTGAGGAAGGCTTTCTTATCTCTCCTTGCTATTCTTTGGAACTCTGCATTCAAATGGGAAGATCTTTCCTTTTCTCCTTTGCTTTTCACTTCTCTTTTTTTCACAGCTATTTGTAAGGCCTTCTCACACAGCCATTTTATTTTTTGCATTTCTTTTTCTTGTTGATGGTCTTGATCCCTGTCTCCTGTACAATGTCACAAACATCCATCCATAGTCCATCAGGCACTCTGTCTATCAGATCTAGACCCTTAAATCTATTTGCCATTTCCACTGTATAGTCATAAGGGATTTGATTTAGGTCACACTGAATGGTCTAGTGGTTTTCCCTACTTTCTTCAATTTAAGTCTGAATTTGGCAATAAGGAATTCATGATCTGAGCCACAGTCAGCTCCCAGTCTTGTTTTTGCTGACTGTATAGAGCTTCTCCATCTTTGGCTGCAAAGAATATAACCAATCTGATTTTGGTGTTGACCATCTGGTGATGTCCATTTGTGGAGTCTTCTCTTGTGTTGTTTGAAGAGAGTGTTTGCTATGACCAGTGCATTCTCTTGGTACAAGTCTATTAGCCTTTACCCTGCTTTATTCTGTACTACAAGGCAAAATTCAGCTTACCCTTTTATAATTTTCAAATAATTATGTCAATAAAGTATAGTATTTACTGAACAAAAAAGAAGATATATGAAGATCATGAACAATCACAGATCTTAAGACTATAAGATTTGAAGTATTTTCTTATTAAATGAAATCAAATTTTGATTAAGATTTATTGAGTAAAAATTTTAGCAGAACTTTATACCTGATATATGCTTTATGGAAATGACAACTAATCTTGAAGATAAAGAAAAAGCAACTAAACATTGTCATATTTATAATAGAATGATTTTTATACAAGATGTTAATGGTTTGACCTAAACATAAAGTTCACTATTTTCTAAGCAATTGAGAAAGTGAAATATATAGTTAATAAAGGACTAGTAAAATTATTAAATAATAAAGGTAAATAAAATTCCACTGAAAAAATTGTTATCCATTATCAAATCCAAGATAATTTCATAAGTTCTAGGATATGACCAATGTTTAGCTAAAAAATGTCAAAAGATACTGAATATAGCAAATGTTTATTTATAAGCAAACATTGGCAGTCACATATCTGCCTGAATAATTGGAATCTAATAGTGAAAAGCACAGTTTCTATCATCTGTTTAGCAGACAAGATAAATAAGCAGGCAACAGTTTCAAAATCATGTGATAAGTGGTTAATTTCAAAATATTGTGCTATATATGACATTTTTATAAGACCTAAAAAAAATTGAGATTTGGAAATAAGTTTTTCCCATCTACTTAAGCTGTTGTTGTTGTTCAGTCACTGAAGTCCTGTCAGACTCTTGCAACCCAATGGATTGCAACGCCATTGCACACCAGGCTTTCAGTTCTCTGCTGTCTTTGAGAGTTTGTTCAAATTCATGTCCACTGACTTGGTGAGGTTATCTAACCATTTCATCTTCTGTCACCCCCCTTCTCTTTTGACTTCAATCTTTCCCAGCATCAGGGTCTTTTCCAATGAGGTAGCCAAAGTATTGGAGCTTCAACTATGACAATTGTCTTTCCAATGAATATTCAGGATTGATTTCCTTTAGGATTGACTGATTTGAACTCCTTGCAGTCCAAGTGTCTTTTCCAGCATTACAAATCAAAAGCATCAGTTATCTGCCATTCAACCTTATACGCTCACATCCATATATGACTACTAGGAAACCCATAGTTTGACTTGTATGGACCTTTGTTGACAAAGTGGTGTCTCAGCTTTTTGATACATTATATAGAATTGTCGTAGCTTTCATTGAAAGGAGAAAACACTATTAATTTCATGGCTGCAGTCACCACCCACAATGATCTTGGGTCTATGAAGAGAAAAATCTGTCACTGGTTCCATTTTTCCCTCCTCTATTTGCATAAAGTGATGGACCCATATGCCATGATCTCAGTTTTTTGTATGCTGAGTTTCAAGCCAGCTTTTTTTCATTCTCCTCTTTCACCTTCATCATGAGGCTCTTTAGTTCCTCTTCATGTTCTGCCGTTAGAGTTGTATCATCTGCATATCAAGGTCATTGATATTTCCCCAGGGAATCTTGATTCTAGCTTGCGATCATCCAGCCCTGAATTTGACATAAAGTACTCTGCATATAAGTTAAATAAGCAGGGTAACAATATATTGACTTGTTATACTCCTTTCCCAATTTTGAACCAGTCAGTTGTTCCATTCTGGTTCTAATTGTTCTTTCTTGACTCACATACAGGTTTCTTAGGAGACAGGTAGGATTATCTGGTATTTGATCTTGTTAAGAATTTTCCACAGTTTGTTGTGATTCACACATTCAAAGGATTCACATAGTCAATGTGGCAGAAATAGATATTTCTCTGGGATCCCCTTGCTTTCTCCATGATCCGTCAAATGTTGGCAATTTGATCTCTGGTTCCTGTGCCTCTTGAAACCCAATTTGTTCATCTGTAAGTTCCTTGTTCATGTACTGCTGTAGCTTAACTTGAAGAATTTCGAGCAGAAGTTTGCTAGCATGTAAAATGAGTGCAATTGTGCAGTAGTTTGAACATTCTCTGTCATAGCCTTCTTTGGGATTGGAATGAAAACTGATCTTCTCCAGTTCTGTGGCCATTGCTGATTTTTCCAAATTTGTTGGCATATTGAATGCAGCACAGCATCATCTTTTAGGATTTGAAATAGTCCAGCTGGAATTCAATCACTTCAACTAGCTTTGTTCCTAGTAATCCTTCCTAAGATCTATTGACTTCACATTCCAGAGTGTCTAGCACTGGGTGAGTGACCACATCATTGTGATTATCTGGGTCATTAATACTTTTTTGTATAGTTCTTCTGTGTATTCTTGTCACCTCTTAGTCTCTTCGGCTTCTGTTAGGTCCTTACCATTTATGTCTTTTATTATGCCCATTCTTTTATGAAATGTTCTCTTGATATTTCTAATTTTCTTGAAGAGATCTCTAATCTTTTCCTTTGCATCATTTCTCTCTGTTTCATTTTTTTTTTTTTTTAATTTGAGAAACTCTTCTTATCTCTCCTTGTTACTCTCTTGTTACTCTCTCTCTTACTCTCATTCATTTAGGTATATATTTCCCCTTCCCTCTTGCCTTTGGCTTCTCTTCTTTTCTTAGCTATTTTTAAGGGCTCCTTAGAGAACTACTTTGGGTAGGTTTTGGTCACTGTCTTCTGTACAACGTTATGAACCTCCTTCCACAGTTCTTCAGGTACTCTGTCAAATCTAGTCCTTTGAATCCATCTGTCATTTCCTCTGTATAATCATAAGGGATTTGCTTTAGGTCATACCTAAATGGCCTAGTGGTTTTCCCTTCTTTCTTCAATTTCAGTCTGAATTTTGCAATAAGGAGCTTATTGCAAAGCTCCTTATCAAAGGAGCCATAGTCAGCTCCAGACCTTTTTTTTTTTGCTCACTGCTTAGAGCTTCTCCATCTTAAGCTGCAAACAATACTATCAATTTGATTTCAGTATTGACCATCTGGTGATGTCTATATATAGAGTATTCTGTTGAATTATTGGAAAAGGATATTTGCTATTGCCAGTATGTTTTAGTGACAAAAGTCTGCTAACCTTTGTTTTGTCTCATTGTGTGCTTCAAGGCCAAACTTGCCTGTTATTCCAGGTACCTCTAGACTTCCTACATTTGAACTTCAATCTCCTATGTTGAAAAGGACATATTTTTTAGTGTTAGTTCTAGAAGGTCTTGTAGGTCTTCATAGATCAACTTCAGCTTCTTTGACATCAGTGGTTGGTACATAGACTTGGATTACTATGATGTTGATTGATTTGGCTTGGAAACTAACTGAAATCATTCTATCCTTTTTGAGATTGCACCCAAGTACCACATTTTGGACTCTAATGTTGACTATGATACCCACTCCATTTCTTCTAAGAAATGCTTGCACATTCTCCTCCATTTTATTTCACTGATTCCCAAGATGTTGATGTTCAATCTTGCCATCTCCTGCATGACCTCATCCAATTTACCTTAATTCAAGAACCTAACATTCCAGGTACCTATGCAGTATTTTTCTTTACAGCATTAGACTTTACTTTCACTGCCAGACACATCCACAACTGAGTGTCATTTCCACTTTGTCCCAGCCAATTTATTCTTTCTGGTGCTAATAGTAATTGCCCCCAGCCTTCCCCAGTACCATCTTGGACACCTGCCTACCTGGGGGGCTCAATTTCTAGTGCAATACTTTTTTGAATTTTCACACTGTTCATGGGGTTCTCGTGGCAAAAATACTGGTGTGGATTGTCATTTCCTTCTCCAGTGAACCACATTTTGTCAGAACACTTCACTTTGACTCGTCCATTATGGGTGGTCCGGCAAGGCATGGCTCACAGCTTCGTTGAGTTAATCAAGCCCCTACACCATGACAAAACTGGGATTCATGAGGAAGTCTACTTAAATAGGAATCAAATAAATGAAAGTACTTTTATATATCATCTTAATATTCCCATTATATTAAGCTGGCAACATAACTCTTTCTTAAGCAAAAATTTCATTTAGTTTATTTTCCAAACTATTATAAGTGGTGTAATTAAATTCAAAATATATCATCTTATAGGTAAGCATTCCATAAAATATGTATATTACATTTTTTCTTGGTTTGTTTTTATTAGTTGAGGAAACTATATCACAGACAGAAAACTTGACCAATATTCCCAATATGTAGGAAACCTATTCCACTAGCAAAGTTATTTATTTATCTATTTATCTATCATCTATCTATATTTGCCTATCCACCATGATATTCATCTATATAGCAATAAGTAAATGTGTTCAACAAATTTATTTTTATAGAAGAAAAACTAAAATAGTATAGTGAATTGTGTTAGAAAAATTGTAGCCTCTTTTACATTAGGTTGTTTATTTTAGTCCTGGCAGTTTAATTTCACCCTTTAAGGAATAAAAAAAAAAAAAGCAAAGAATTTTGCTTTGCTTTCATTGTACAGTTTTATAGCAAATAAATAATTTTAGAAATATATGAACATTTGAAACAAACCTAATTAATATAGCATTTCACATAATGTGATCACTTCCTTTAAATTTACAAAACTCCAGTCTATTACTGCAAATTTGATTATAGTATGTTAATTTTACTGACAACTTTACATTTGTTTAGTTCTAGTCACTGTTGATGATGTGCATACACAAAAGCAAAAATATATTTTATATATAACATGAAAGTACATAAAGAATGCTAATATTTTATGTGTGATTGTAGCTATTTTCTTTTCCTTTTAAATTTGAATGTATTAGATTTAGAGTTAGTAGTTTAGTTTTATATGATTATTCCTACTTTTTTATATATATATTTCATGATCCTGCTAACCACTATGAAGGAATAATTGGCTATAATGCAATATACATAAAAGCAGAACTCTTGTGATTATTTTTCCTGAAAATATAATTAAATAGCAATTATTCCAATAAGGGCTTCCCTTGTGGCTCAGCTGGTAAAGAATCTGCCTGCTATGCAGAGACCCATGTTCAGTCCCTGGTTTGGTAATATCCTCTGAAGAAGGGCAAGTCTACCCACTCCAGTATTCTGGTTTGGAGAAACCCATGGACTATATAGTCCATGGGGTCCCAAAGAGTTGGACATGACTGAGCAACTTTCACTCATTTCACTATTCCAATAAACCTTTTTTTTTTTTTTTAATTTTACTTTTGTGAAGGCAAAGTTAAAGATACTATAATTTGGAATATTTCTCTAGTCAAAATTCTAGATTTAAAGTATATTTTAAATATTAGTGAAACTGTATACCTTTTTGTTTATTAAAATAAAGCAGTCTCTGATGTCTAATAAATTAATGTTTTCTACTTAAAATTAATAAAAGCTATAGATCCAGAATCCTATAGAGAAAAGTAACATTTAAAATTTAAACAATAAAAATATGACATTTCAGGATCTGATCAACTAAGAAACTAAGATTTATTAGATGCAATTAAGTTTCTTATATATCTTCTGTGCTATACCAAATTTATTATGCTCACTGAAATAAATTATATATCTTATTGAATGAGTTAAGAAGCATTACCTCCTTTTCTATTTTTTTTTTCCTTCCTGTGGAAGAGTTTGTGAGGAGTTTTTAATAATTATTTAAATTTTTTTAAAACTCACCAGTAAAGCTATTTTAAACTGAGCTTTTCCATGTGAAAATTTTTAAATTGTTAATTAAACCTCTTGTTTTAAGTTTATTTTGATTGCATATTTGTTTTATGAGTCAATTTTCATACTCCCTAGGATTTTTTTTTTCATTTCAGCTAATTTTACTAATTTAGGTATAATATTGTTGGAATATCACTTATGAACATTTATAATCCTTTTTATTCTCCAATATTTCATAATACTGGTAGCAATGTTCACACTCCTGACTTTAGTAAATTATCTTTCCTTTTTCTACTTTTTTCCTAACAAATTTAGACAAAAAATTGTGAATCTCATTGATTTATTTGAAGTACCAAGTTTTGGCACTGCTGATTATCTCTATTGTTTTTCTATTCACCATTTCATTACTTTATGCTTTGGTCTATATCATTCCTTTCTGCTTGTTTCAGTGCCATAAGGTATAAACTTCAGTTATTCACTTGGGTTCTTTCTTCTTGTTTAACAAAACCTTTTAAATCTAAGTTTTGGTCTTTGTCCTGAGTCTCTGGCACTAAGATGCTAAAACCTCCATATTTTTTTATATTTATTTATTTTAATTGGAGGCTAATTACTTTACAATATTGTAGTGGTTGTGCCATACATTGACATGAATCAGCCATGGGAGTACATGTGTTCCCCATCCTGAAACCCCTCCCACCTCCCTCCCCATCACATCCCTCTGGGTCATCCCAGTGCACCAGCCCTGAGCACCCTGTCTCATGCATCAAACCTGGACTGGAGATCTGTCTCACATATAATAATATGCATGTTTCAATGCTATTCTCTCAGATCATCCCACCCTTGCCTTCTCCCAGAGAGTCCAAAAGACTGTTCTATACATCTGTGTCTGTTTTGCTATCTCGCATATAGGGTTATCATTACCATCTTTCTAAATTCCATATATATGGATTAGTATACTGTATTGGTGTTTTACTTTCTGACTTACTTCACTCTGTATAATAGGCTCCAGTTTTATCCACCTCATAAGAACTGATTCAAATGTGTTCTTTTTGATGGCTGAGTAATACTTCATTGCGTATATGTACCACAGCTTCCTTATCCATTCATCTGCTGATGGACATCTAGGTTGCTTCCATGTCCTGACTATTATAAACAGTGCTGTGATGAACACTGGAGTACACGTGTCTCCTTCAATTCTGGTAAAACCTCCAGAAATTTTGAAGTGCTAAAAGTGTCTTGGTTATTCATGAGTCTCTTAGATGGCACCTGAGATTATGCTAATAAAGAGACTTATGGTGGACCCCCAAATAGAGTTAGGATGGGGACTAGTAATGCCAGAAAGTCCAATTGTATATTAGAGGACTGGAACTTTATGCCACATATCAGGCTGACACATCCACCCTCATTTCCTAACATCTAGACAGTGGAGGGGAACTGGATACACACATTATAGTTCAAAGGAAAATATGAACCAACTTTAAGTTGTAGCCAACCCATATTAAACTCTCTCATAGTAAGGTCCCTGCTAAAGAATGGTGCAGAAGAACCTGATTCTGATATACATAAGGGGCAACTACTGCCTCTGAGTCATTCTAAACAAACAAACAAATAAGAGAGGGGAAAGTAAAACAAATCATCCAGTCAATGAAAGTGTTCAAGTAGTTATTAAGAAATGATATGAATTGCACAGATGTTAATGAAATGAAAATAATGACCATAATGCAACATTCTAAGGGATTGGATGGACCTATGAGAGTCCTTGCTGGTTCTCCAACATTGAAGGACCCTAAACACACCAGCATTTTTAATTTATTTTTACATTGTTTTATTTTATTTTTATTCACTTTAGTTTGAAGAAATAGGAAAGCTGAAAAACAAATATAGTAATGAGAAGCCAAATTTCCAATATCCTAGGCAATAGTCCCAATATTTAATCAGGTAAATTTTGGTGAAACTGCCAGATTCTTTGGCTCAGTTGCCTGCTGGAAACCTAAACAATTTTGCATATGAATGAGTGAAACTGTTACAAGAGGGAGAAAAGAAGTTTTGGGGACTCCTTTACATGAGAGCCCCATGCATTTTGGTGCCAAATCCATTGGTGAGGTCCCAATGGGGCTGCAATTAAATTAAGAAAATACATAAATGGAAATATTGATAGAATTAAGGTGAAGGTTTAAATGGTAATTTGAATATATAAGCTATCTTTATGTGAAGAAATTTTATCTCTATTACCTGAACATTTTATGGAAAAGTATACTATGCCTTAGTGGAAACACATCTCTATTAGTGTTGTAGAAACAAATTCCATTTGTAAAATCCTAATAAGTTGCAACTAAGAATGCAAAGGTTAGTGGGATTAAGGTGAAAGTTTAGGTGAAAATTACTATATTCAAATATGTGAAATAAGTTCATTATTTTACCTGAATGCATAATGGAGTTGTTTAATGTGTCTGACTGGGGAATTTTTCCTCTATACAGCTTTATAAAACAGAGGCATGAGTCTGCCCTTCAAGTACTGGACATGCTAAATAGGAATCAATAAATAATATTACCTGACCCCCCAAAAAGAGAGAATTGAAGCTGTAGTACTAGTATGGACAAATTATGTGTATAATAACCATTTGTAGTCAGGGACTGAGTACAAAAACCTGTGACTCCCAGTAAAGTCCATTTACCCACAGTGTGAAGCTTCTGACATTGGTGCTAAAATGGGCAGCCTTTGGCATGTGGACTCTCTCAGTAATGGCATTGGTTTTGTTTGACTTTGTCTGTCTTCATGATATCCATGTTATGCTGCCTGTAGCTATTGAAAAATAGAATAAAGAATGTAAGTAAAATAACAGCAAAGATTACAATGGAAAATAAACCTCAAGAAGAATAAAAATACAAAAAGGTTTTTTGCATAACTAATTTAAAAATATAAGTATAATGAATGTATGAATAAAAATGAAGGAACAGAAAAGAGATTTATGTCACATTTAAATAGAATAAAATTTTTAAAAGATGAGAATGTTCAATTCAAATTCAGAATGAAAATAAAGACATAGTTAAGGATATGACAGATCTTGCTGCTGCCGCTGCTAAGTCGCTTCAGTCGTGTCTGACCCTTAGCGACCCCACGGATTGCAGCCTATAAGGCGCCTCTGTCCATGGGATTTTCCAGGCAAGAGTACCGGAGTGGGTTGCCATTGCCTCCTCCAATGACAGATGTTAGGCTCCACTAATTGACAGCTAGTTACTCTGTCGCTTTTGACAACTCATAGGCAGATAAATTGTTCCATTTCTGGCACAACTGATGCTAAGCACTCTCACATAAGTAGTTTTCAAGGTCAGTCATTCAGACTTTGTCTGACCCTCGTTGGACTTTTTTTTTTAGTGGTCCCTTTCTTGGTTTTCTCTGGTAAATTTATATCTAGCCCTAAGATTAGCTTGTTGCTAATAAGGAGCTACCAGACTCATTTTTTTTTTTTTTTTGATTTAAGAATATTTATTTAATAATTAAAATTCTTCAGTTCAGTTCAGTCTCTCAGTTGTGTCTGACTCTGCAACCCCATGAATCGCAGCATGCCAGGCCTCCCTGTCCATCACAAACTCCCAGTTTACTCAACTCATGCCCATCGAGTCGGTGATGCCATCCAGCCATCTCATCCTCTGTCGTCCCCTTCTCCTCCTGCTCCCAATCCCTCCCAGCATCAGTCTTTTCCAATGAATCAACTCTTCACATGAGGTGGCCAAAGTACTGGAGTTTCATCTTCAGCATCAGTCCTTTCAATGAACACTTAGGACTGATCTCCTTTAGGATGGACTGGTTGAATCTCCTTTCAGTCAACATAAAAAATGAATTACCATAAATTACCATTATATGGTAAACATGATCAATATAAAATTTAAACTTGAAAAAAAGAACACAATCCCCAATAACAGAACAAATCTCACCTCCTTCAGAGGAACATGTGCAGAGCCCCTGTTTGTTTGTTTGTTTGTTTGTTTAATTGAAGGATAATTTCAGAATTTTGTTGTTTTCTGTCAAACCTCAACATTAATCAGCCGTAGGTATACATATATTCCCCTTTTGAATGTCCCTTCCCATCCCACCTGTCTAGGTTGATACAAAGCCCCTGTTTGAGTTTCCTGAGCCATACAGCAAATTCCCATTGGCTATCTATTTTACATATGGTAATGTAAGTTTCCATGTTACTCTTTCCACACATCTCATCCTCTCCTTCCCTCTTCCCATGCCCATAAGTCTATTTTCTATGTTTCTTTCTCCATTGCTGCCCTGTAAATAAATTCTTCAGTATCAGTTTTCTAGATTCCTCATACATGCATTAGAATATGATGTTTATCTTTCTTTTCCTGACTTACTTCACTCTGTTTAGTAGGTTCTACGTTCATTTACCTCATAAGAACTGACTCAAATGTATTCCTTTTTATGGCTGAGTAATATTCCATTGTGTATATATACCACAACTTCTTTATCCATTCATCTGTTGATGGACATCTAGGTTGCTTCCATGTTCTAGCTATTATAATAGCGATATAAGGAACAATGGGATACATGTGTCTTTTTCAATTTTGGTTTCCTCAGGATATATGCCTAGGAGTGGGATTTCTGGGTCATATGGTGATTTTATTCCTAGTTTTGTTAGGAATCACCATACCATCTTCCACAGTGACTGCATCAATTTACATTCCCACCAAAAGTGCAAAAGCAGTCCTTTTTTCCACACCTTCTCCAGCACTTATTGTTTGTAGACTTTGATGATGGCCATTCTGACCGGTGTGAGGTGATATTTCATTGTGGTTTTGATTTGCACTTCTCTAATAAAGAGTGATGTTGAGGATATTTTAGCCATCTGTATGTCTGTTAGCCATCTGTATGTCTTCTTTGGAGAAATGTCTGTTTAGGTCTTTTCCCAATTTTTGATTTTTTTTTTTTTTTTTTGGTATTGAGCTATATGAGCTGCTTGTATATTTTGGAAATTCCTATATCAGTTATTTCATTTGCTATTCTTTTCTCCCATTCTGAGAGTTGTCTTTTCACATTGTTTATAGTTTCCTTTGCTGTGCAAATACAAATGTTAAGTTTAATCATGTCACACTTGTTTACTTTTGTCTTTATTTACTTTACTCTATGAGGTCGTTCATAGAGGATCTTGCTTTGTGCCATTAAGTGTTCTGCCTAAGTTTTCCTCTATAAGTTTTAAGTGATTTATGGTTTCTTGTTTTAATATTTAGGTCTTTGATCCATTTTGAGTTTAAAGTTTACTATCTTTAGGGTTTTATATGGACAATATCATGGCATCTGTAAACAGTGAAAGCTTTATTTCTTCTTTTCCAATCTGGATTCCTTTCATTTTTCATCTTATATTGCTGTAGCTAGGATTTCTAGAACTATGATGAATAATAGTGGTGAAAGTGGACACACTTTTCTTGTTCCTGATCTTAGAGGGAATGCTTTCAGTTTTTCACCATTGAGAATAATGTGTGCTGTAGACTTACCATATATGGCCTTTACTATGTTGAGGTAGGTTCCTTCTATACCCAATTTTTAAGAGTTTTAATCATAGATGTGTGATGAATTTTGTGAAAGGCTTTTTCTGCCTCTACTGAGATTAATTACCATATGGTTTTTGTCTTTCAATTTGTTAATATGGAGTATCACACTGATTGATTTGTATATATTGAAGGATCCTTGCAACCCTGAAATAAAATCAACTTGATCATAATATATGAGCTTTTTGATGTGTTTCTGAATTCTGTTTGCTAAAATATTGTTGAGGACTTTTTTTCATCTATGTTCATCAGTGATATTGGCCTGTAGTTTTCTTTTTGTATTGTCTTTGACTGGTTTTGGTATCAGTGTGATGGTGGCCTCATAGAATGAGTTTGGAAGTGTTCCTTCCTCTGCAATTTTTTGAAAGAGTTTTAGAAGGATAAACATTAACTCTTCCCTAAATTTTTGATAGAATTCTTCTGTGAAGCCATCTGTCTTGGGCATTTGTTTTTTGGGAGATTTTTGGTCACAGCTTGAATTTCAGTGTTTGTAATTGGGTTGTTCTTAATTTCTATTTTTTCCTGGTTCAGTCTTGGAAGATTGAACTTTTCTAAGAATCTGTCCATTTCTTCCAGATTACCCATTTTATTGTCATATTGTTGTTCGTAATAGTCTCTTATAATCATTTATATTTCTGCATTGTCTCTTGTAACCTCTCCTATTTCATTTCTAATTTTGTTGATTTGATTCTACTCCCTGTTTTTCTTGATGAGTCTGGCTAAAGGTTTGCCAGTTTTATTTATCTTCTCAAAGAACCAACTTTTAGTTTTATTTATCTTTACTATTGTTTCTTTCATTTGTTTTTCATTTATTTCTGCTCGGATCCTTATGATTTCTTTCCTTCTGCTAATTTTGGGGTTTTTTTGTTCTTCTTTTTCCAGTTGTTTTATGGTAAATTTAGGTTGTCTATTACATGTTTTCATGTTTCTTGAGGTGGGACTGTATAGCTACAAACTTCCCTCTTAGAACTGCTTTTGCTGTATCCCATAGGTTTTGAGTTGTCATGTTTTCATTGTCATTTGTTTCTAGATTTTTTTTTTTATTTTCCTTTTGATTTCTTAAGTAACCTGTTGGCTATTTAGAAATGTATTGCTTAATCTCCATGTGTTTGTGTTTCTTACAGTTATTATTTTTTTTCCTTGTAATTGATATCTAGTCTCATACCATTGTGGTTGGAGAAGATGCTTGATACAATTTCAATTTTCTTAAATTTACTGAGGTTTGGTTTGTGACCCAAGGTGTGATCCATCCTGGAGAATGTTTAATGTGCACTTGAGAAGAAGGTGTATTCTCCTGCATTTGGATGGAATGTCCTGAAGATATCAATGAGATCTATCTCATCTAATATATCACTTAAGACTTGTGTTTCCTTATTAATTTTCTGTTTTGATGAACTGTCCATTGGTGTAAGTAGGGTGCTAAATTCTCCTACTATTATTGTGTTACTGTCAATTTCTCCTTTTATGCCTGTTAGTGTTTGTCTTATGTATTGAGGTGCTCCTATGTTGACTGCATAAATATTTACAGTTGTTATGTTTCCCTCTTGGATTGATCCCTTGATCAGTATGATAGCTTACAGTTAATGGTGTTGGGTTCCTGATATCCAAAAAAGATTTAACTTAGGTACCAGGGACCAGGCTTGATCACTCAAGAGCTTTTGTGTAGCAGAGTTTTATTAAAGTTAAAAAAGACAGAGAAAGCTTCTGGCATAGACATCAGAAGGGGGGATGGAGACTGCCCCCCTTTCTAGTTTTAGCAAGTTGTTTTATGTCTGTTAGAAAGCTATTAATCAGATAATAGAGACACCTCAAGGCTGACGGAGTTTCACCAGGACCCTCTCCCACAGTATACATTTTTGAGATAGGATGGTAGGAGGTGTGTCATCCTTCAGCCATGAAACAATTGATATGAACACTGCTTTGTTGAGCTATTATCAGCTCAAGGTTTGAGAAAAGAAAAAAAAATGTTAGTCTTAGGTGGATCCATTTTGAAAAAAGGCAAATTCCAAAGCAAATACAGTTTCGTTAACAATAGCTTAAGAAAAACATTTGCACAGAGAAACCTCCTTTTAATTTTGTATGGAGAAGGAAAAAAAAAGATCTGACATTTGTAGTTTATTTCCTCCTGCTGCTTAAGGAAGAGATAAAAAATGTCTGACACTTGTAGAATATCTCCTGTATCTGGAGACCCCCTGGTCTTCCTGTCTGTTACCCTCTCAATTATGTAGTGTCCTTCCTTATCTCTTGAAGTATTATTTATTTTAAGGTCTGTTTTGTCTGATATGAGGATTGCTGCTCCAGCTTTCTTTGCTTCCCATTTTCATGGAACATATTTTTCCATCCTCTCACTTTCAGTTTACTTGTGTCTTTAGGTCTGAAGTGGGTTTCTTGTGGACAATATATATATATGGGTCTTGTTTTTGTATCCATTTAGCCACTCTGTATCTTTTGGTTGGAGCATTTAATCAACTTACATTTAAAGTAATTATTGTCATATATTCTCTTATGTCATTTTCTTAATTATTTGGGGCTGATTTTGTAGATCTTTTTTCTTCTCTTGTATTTCTTGACTATATAAGTCCCTTTGAAGTGAAGTGAGTGAAGTGAAGTCACTCAATCGTGTCTGACTCTTTGCGACCCCATGGATTGTAGCCCACCAGGTTTCTCCATCCATGGGATTTTCCAGGCAAGAGTATTGGAGTGGGTTGCCATTTCCTTCTCCTTTTAACATGCTATAAAGCTGGTTTGCTGGTACTGAGTTATCTTGCCTTTGCTCATCTGAAAGCTTTTTATTTCTCTAACAGTTTGAAAGAGATCCTTGCCAGTTACGGCTATCTTGATTGTAGACTTTTCCCCTTGAGTACTCTAAATATATCCTGCCATTCCCTTCTGGCCTGCAGAGTTTCTGCTGAAAGACCAGCTGTTAAACGTATGGGGTTTACCTTGTATGTTACATGTTGCTTTTCCCTTGCTGCCTTTAATACTCTTTCTTTGTGTTTAGTCTTTGTTAGTTAGATTATTATGTATCTTGGTGTGTTTCTCTTTGGGTTAATCCTGTATGGGACTCTTTATGCCTCTTGGACTTGGTTGACTATTTCCTTTTCCATACTGCAGAAATGTTCAACTATAATCTCTTCAAAATTTTTTCTCATACCCTTTCTTTTTCTCTCCTTCTTCTGGGACCTCTATAACTCAAATGTTGGTGTGTTTGATATTGTCCCAGATGTCTCTGAGACTGTCCTCAGTTCTTTTAATTCTTTTTAGGCTATTTTGCTCTTCAGAAGTTTTTTCCACAATTTTATTTTCCACCTCACTGATTTGTTCTTCTACTTCAGATATTCTGCTCTTGATTTCTTCTAGAATACTTTTACTTTCAGTAATTGTGTTGTTTGCATGTTTATTCTTTAATTCTTCTATGTATTTGTTAACTGATTCTTTCATTTTCTCCATTTTGTTTTCAAGGTTTTTGACCATCTTTACTAACATTGTTCTGAATTCCTTTTCAGGTAGTTTGCCTATTTCCTCTTCATTTATTTGGACTTCTGTGTTTCTAGTTTGTTCTTTTGTCTGTTTAGTATTTCCCTGCCTTTGCATTATATTTTGTGTGTGCTTGAGGTCTACCTTTCCCAGGTTTAAAGCTGAATTATTTCTTCCTTTTGGTTTCTGCCACCCTAAGGTTGGTCCTGTGGTTTGTGTAAGCTTTGTATAGGGTGAGATTTGTGCTAAGATTTCTTTATTTGTTTTTCCTCTGAAGGCAAGGCTGACTGAGGTGGTAATCCTGTCTGCTGATAATTGTGTCTGTATGTTTGTTTTGTTTGTTGTTTAGATGAGACATACTGCACAGGGTGCTACTGGTGGTTGGTGGTGCCAGATCTTGTCTTCAAATGGTTTCCTTTGTGTGAGTTCTCACTATTTGATACTTCCTAGGGTTAGTTCTCTGGTAGTCTAGGGTCTTGGAGTTAAGGCTTCCACTCCAAATGCTTAGGGCTTGATCTCTGGTCAGGAATGAAGATTCCACAAGTAGCTTGTTATGGTACTGAGATTAAAACAAATACCTCAATATGAGAAGCCAAAGATGAACCCCAGGCAAGTGGAAGTTACAATATCAGGAAAATAACAATTATAATAATTGAATATGCACATATGTACCTATAACAAAGTCAAAACAGTCCAACAAAAATAAAATACAGTAGATTGACCTGGCAAACAAAGGAAATAAAAAAAAAATGCTATTTATCAGTTAAGAACAAAACTAACTAAAGCACAAACTGGAAAACAAAGCTAAAGCAACATACCAAGTGGGGAATAAAACAATGAAACAAAACTAAAAAAAAAAAAAATGTTGAGACAATGGAAAGAAAGAAAAAAAAAAAGAATAGATATGCAAAGTCAAATAGAGGTGGATGAAGAAGATTTCTATACATTAAAGATTAACTGCAAAGGAAGAAGAATAGTAGGAAAGGAAAACAAATACATAAATAAATCTAGAAAAAAAATAGGTTTAAAAATCAAAAAATAAAATTATAAAAAAAAGAGAAAAGAATAAAAAAGGGAAGAAGAAAGGGGAAAAAAAAGGAAAACTTCACAGAACTGCAAAAGCCCAACATAGAGGCAGAGGCTTATAACAACAATAAAAAAAAAGTGACTGAGGGAAAAAAAAAAGCTTAATTAGATTTCATAGTGCCAATAAAATCAACAACTACAATAGAGTTGGGGGGAAAAAAATCCAAAAGAATCTACAGAACAAGTCAAAGCATGAGAATAATAAATGCCTTTCTTGAGTCACTACTCTCAGAGTCCTTTCCCTCGCTGAGAGTCACAGTCCACCTCACCTCCCTAAGATGCCTTCCAAAACTATGCTGATCTCTGGACCTGCTGTGGGGACAGCTCAGATTCTAATCCGGTCCTACTCCTATGTGTTCTTGCCTCCAATGCCCACAGCCGTTAGCATTAGTGCATTTTCTTTTGTGGGAACTCTCAGTGTTCTTTCATACATTCCATAGACCCAGAGTCTGCCTAGTTGATAGTGTGGATTTAATCTGCAGCTTCTACACCTAGTGGGAAGGTTTTGGATTTTTTTTCTTAGCCACACCACCCCTGGGTTTCAATTGTGGTTTTATTTCCACCTCTGCATACGGATCATCCTTATGGGGTTTGCTCCTGAGGCTGCCTGGAAGATTTGGGTTTGCCCCTGTGAGGGCCAGGTGTGGAGGTGGGGCAGCTGTGTGGGTCGTAGAGGTTCTGGCAGCACCAGATACTAAGAGGAGTTGGCGGCTAAGGCAGCAGGAAATACAGTGCTCTAGAAGGGTATGGTCACCAGGACTGGCCAGTAGGCTCCAGTATTCTTGTCTGGAGAATCCCCCAGACAGGAAGCCTGGCAGGCCACAGTTGAAAGGGTCTCAAAGAGCTGGACTTGACCAAAGTGACTCTGCAAGACGTTTTTGTTGTTGTTGTTGTTGTTGCTTTTGACAGCTCTGCTTCAATGAGAGTTGAGCATGAACCTGGTGGCGCCAAGTGTGCAGGGACACAACTGCCTCTGCTGCAGGAGTTATGGCCTTATCACAGTCTTTTTTTGAGCTTTTTGTAGCTGGTGATCAGAAGACCTCTTTGGCTAGTCTTTCTTCATAGATCTTCACAATCAGGCATTTAGAGGGCTCCCCTGCTTGGGGTCCTTCTCTGTTTTTCCATGCATCAGGTGCATAGACGGGGCCCCTGGCTGGGGTCTTCCTCTGTAGATTGGTGTGTCAGGCACTTAGAGGAGCACCCTAGGTGGGGGTCCTACTCTGTAGCTCAGTGCATAAGGCATTTAATGCATCAGCCTCTTTATTGTTCAGCTGCTGCTGCTGGCATGTGGGGAGAGAGAGGCTATGGTGATGGCTCCACCCCTATGCTTGACTTAGCAGTGTCATCTTGCTTCCATGACTGGCCTGGCTTTCCTCCACAGGCATTTCCCACCACAGTCTCCTCCCTCACATCCCCTCGATCTGTCTCTCCACAGACAACAATAGCCCTCACACTGGGATTGCTCCATGATCCCTAAACTCCAGCTCCCAGCTGCTGCCCATTCGAGAAGACCCATGTTCCTGTCTGTGGTTTGTATGGCTGCAACAAAGACTGTTGGATTCTCATTCCATTTAGACTGATACAGATCAGCTGTTTCATTCTCAGCATTAAATGTTTCTCCTCTGACAAAGACAATTGCTTCAATGTGGAGATTGTACCCCTGCTTCAGTTCCCCCATCTGCTGAGGGCAGGTCCTAACACTCCTGTATTTCTCCCTAGTTCCTTCATCCTACTGAGTCTTGCCTGGTTCTATACATTCTTTTCTGCTGGTCAGGTATTTCTGTCCACTCTCGGCTGGTGTTCTGCATGCACCTCTGTGTCTGAAGGTATGTTCCTGATGTATCTGTGTAGAGAGATGTACTCCACGTCCACCTACTCCTCTGCCATCTTGTTCTCTCCTCTCTCCTTAATTTTTATCACCTAAATCTCCACTGTTCTGTACAGGACTCTTAGAACTGAAATTCTCCATACTCCATCTTAAATAAAGACAGGATACCTATGGAGCTCTCTGCTCGTATTTCTTCCACTAAGTAAAGCCTCTGTACACACGGCTCCATAGGTGAGGAGAGTGAAATATTTCTCTTAGAGTGACTTCCTTGTTTTATGAATGGGACATTGACATGAGGTGGTCACTTACAGTCTTCCTGGACTACGCATTCAACACGGAACCCCACCCTACAAGTGAACTGGGTGTGAGTGAAGTCCTGCAAGATCACTACACCATGGCTAAAGGGAACAGCTAGGGGTGCCAATATCTGACAATTTGTGGCATTGAAGCGATGGAATCCTAGGGAGAAGTTTCTATATTTTCAATTTGAAAAACATGATTTTGGCGACAAAGAGTATGGTCAAAACTGAAGTTACCTGGTTTTTATAATTGACTCAAAAATATAGGCATTACAATAATCAGAGATAATAAGGTGGAGAGATAGATGATGAAAGAGAAATTAAAAGAAAAATAGAAACATTGAAACAAAATTAAGGAAACAGAAATAAAATGATCAGAAGCAAAATCAGATTCATATAGTAACTAACACATTGAATAGTTGGATGCCTAGCTCTTTGTAGCCCAAGCTCTCCTCCACAAAAAAAATAAAACAAATATTCTTACTTTAGGTATAAAAACATATTTAAACACATAAACTTATGTTTATGCCACATGAACAGAGTAGATATAGACAAGTTTAGGAGATTCATTTGCTAATAGCCAATATTATGTTATCATGGGCAAAAACCTATGAGGTTATTTCATACTGGAAATATTGAAACTAAAATAGGTACAAGATCTTTGGCATCAAGGTAGTGCTAATGGTAAAGAATCTGCCTGCCAATGCAAGAGATGCCAGTTTGATACTTGGCTCAGGAAGATCCCCTGGAGAAGAGAATGGAACACCACTCCAGTATTCTCGCCTGTAAAATCCCATAGACAGAGAAGCCTGAGACCCATGGGGCCTCAAAGAGTCAGACACGACTGAGCAACAGAGAGCAAATCAAATCAAATTTAAGTCAAAGTGGGTGGAGGAGCTGAAGGAAATTTTCTTCCAGGTAAGATATCCAACTGACCACAGACATGTGAAAAGGTGATCAGCATTATTAATCATCAGGAAAATGCAAATCAAAATCACAGTGAAAAATCACCTCACATCTGTTAGGTTGGTTGTCATCAAAATGACAAGACAAAGCATGTGTTGGGGAGGATGCTGAGAAAAGGAAATCCTTATTCACTGTCAGTGAGAATACTGATTTATGAAACCAATATAGAAAACAGTATGGAGGGTCCTCAAAATATTAAAAATAGAACCATCACAAGATCGAGCAGTTCCACTTCTGGGTGTATATGCAAAGGAAATGAATACAGTATCTACAGTCCAATATTTATTGAAGCACTAATCAAAATGGTAAAGGTATGGAGACAAAGAGATAGTCTGTGTTGCTAAGTCTCTTCAGTCATGTTTGACTCTTTGAGACTCTATGGATTATAACCCACCCCCCTGACTCCTCTGTCCATGGGATTCTCCAGGCAAGAATACTAAAGTGGGTTGCAATGTCTTCCTCTCTTCCAGACCCAGGGATCGAAACTGTGCCTCCTATGGCTCCTACATTGCAGATGGATTCTTTACTATCATAAATGTATGAAGAAGATTTGGTGTACATATACATATCAGATTATTATCATCTGAGCCATGATTCTATTAAATATATATGTGTGTATACACACACACACACACACACACACACACACACACACACACTAGAATGTATAATAACAAATATATATATAATAGAATGTGTGCTAGCCTATATATATGTATATTTATATAATAGAATGTATGATAGCCTATATATATATGTGTGTATATGTACACATATATATGTGTATATATAATAGAATGTTATTCAACCATGAAAAGAAGGAAACTGCCATTTGCAACAACATGGATGAAACTTGAGGGCATTATTGTAAGTGGAATGTCAGAGAAAGATGAATACTTCATGATGTCACTTGTATGTGGAAGCTAAAAAAGCTGAACTCTTAAACAGAAGGGTATAATAGTGGTTACCAGGGGCTGGGAATTGGGGAAATGAAACCGTGCTAGACAAATGCTACACTTCTAGTTGTAAGATGAATAAGCTTTGGGTGTATAGGTGGCTCAGATGGTAAAGAGTTTGCCTGCAGTGTGGGAGATCCAGGTTTGATCACTCTGTTGGAAAGATTGCCTGGAGAAAGAAGTGGAAACCCACTCCCATATTCTTGCCTGGGAAATCCCGTGGACAGAGAAGTCTGGAATGGGGTCACAAGAGTCAGACATGACTCAGTGACTAAACAAGCCAACTAGGGTTGAGGTAACTCTTGTCACTCATCTGATATCACTTTCAAACATCTTGTTATTGAACATGGTGTTTAGCATGGTATATATTCTCTAAAATGTTTATCAGACATTAACTCAGTTACTTAACAAATACTTATTGAAACCTTTACTGTTTGGAGACACACCACTCAATCTGAGGCCACAGCAGTGACTGAGATATGGGCTGTACTCTGGGAGCTTCCCAGCTAGTTGTAGATGAAAACAAGTTTATTTAAAGACCCCTATATATGTGTGTCTCTAAAAGAGACCCACTTCAAACCAACTGAAAGTGAAGGCCTGGAAAAAGATATTTCATGCAAATGGAGACCAAAAGAAAGCAGGAGTAGCAATACTCTCACTCAGATAAAATAGACTTTAATACAAAGACTGAAAAGAGACAATGAACAACACTATATAATGATCAAAGGATCAATCCAAGAAGATACAGCAATTATAAATATATGTGCACCCAACATAGGAGCACTTCAATAAGTAAGGCAAATGTTAACAAGTATAAAATAGGAAGTTAGCAGTAACACAATAATAGTGGGAGACTTTAATACCCCACTCATACCTATGGATAGATCAACCAAACAGAAAATTATCAAGGAAACACAAGATTTAAATGATGCAATGGACCAGTTAGACCTAATTGAAATCTATAGGACATTTCATCCCATTGAAATGTTGTTGCTGAACCACAGAAGATGCCAGGATTCTTGACCTCCAGAGGAGAAGAATTCAATCTGGGACCAGAGACAAGTCTTGATCGCTCAGAGCTTTTGTTTAATAAAGATTTATTAATGTGTAACAAAGATAGAGAAAAGTTCTGACATAGACATTAGAAGGGGGCAGAAAGAATGCCCCCTCACTAGTGTTAGCAATGGAGTTGTATGCCTTTAATTAGTTATTGCTGCTGTTGCTGCTAAGTCATTTCAGTCGTGTCTGACTCTGTGCAGCCCCATAGACGGCAGCCCACCAGGCTCCCCCATCCCTGGAATTCTCCAGGCAAGAACACTGGAGTGGGTTGCCATTTCCTTCCCCAATGCATGAAAGTGAAAAGTGAAAGTGAAGTCACTCAGTCGTGTCCGACTCTTTGCAACCCCATGAACTGCAGCCTACCAGACTCCTATGTCCATGGGATTTTCCAGGTAAGAGTACTGGAGTGGGGTGCCATTGTCTTCCCCGTTAATTAGTTATTACAGCGAATCAAAAGAATGTCTGGAGGTTGTAAAGACCTCACCAGACCCACTCCCATGATTTACACCTTAAGATAACAGGATTCGCCGGGAGGTTTTTTGCAGAAACTGTCCTCAAGCAGGATACATTATTGTTATATAATCCTAAGGAACGTGGGGGGGGGGGGGAAGAAAGCAAAAAGGTTTGTCCCTTCCTCCTCCTTGAGAATCCTAGACCCCATCTCCTCCTCAAAAGCCTCAGATCCATCCCTTGAGAACCCTGGAACTTCTTATCAATCTGATTAGGAATTGACTTGCTCACCATAACAATGAATATTACCTTTTTCTCAAGTGCACGTGAAACATTCTCCAGGATAGATCACATCCTGGGCCATAAAACTAGCCTTGGTAAATTAAAAAAAAAAAAAAAAAAAAAGGAAATCATTTCAAACATCTTTTCTGATCATAGTGTGATAAGATAAGATGTCAACTAGAGGAAAGAAAACTATTAAAAATACAAACATATGGAGGCTTAAAAACACGCTTCTGAATAACAACAGATCATGAAGGAAATAAAAATATGCACAGAAACAAGTAAAAATGAAAACACAACAACTCAAAACCTATGGAATTCAGTAAAAGCAGTGCTAAGAGGAAGGTTCATAGCAATACAAGCTTACCTCAAGAAATAAGAGAAACATCAAATAAATAACCTAACTTTATAACTAAAGCAACTACAAAAAGAAGAAATGAAGAAACCCAAAGTTAGTAGAAGAAAAGAAATCATAAAAATCAGAGTAGAAATCAATGAAAAAGAAACATAGGAGACCATAGGAAAAAATCAACAAAACTAAAAGCTGGTTTTTTTTTTTTTTTGAGAAGATAAATAAAATAGACAAACCATTAGCCAGACTCATCAAGGGAAAAAAAGGAGAAGAATCAAATCAATGAAATTAGAAATAAAATGGAGAAATCACAACAGATAACACAGAAATACAAAAGGATCATAAGAGACTATCAGCAGCTCTATGCCAAAAAAATGGGCAACTTGGAAGAAATAGAAGAATTCTTTAAAAAGTATAACCTTCCAAAATTGAACCAGGAAGAAATAGAAAATCTTAACAGACTCATCACAAGCATGGAAATTGAAACTGAAAATAAATATCTCCCAACAAATCAAAACCCAGGACCAGATGGCGTCACGGGTGAATTTTAGGAAAAATTTGGAGAAGAGCTAATACCTATCCTGCTCAAGCTCTTCCAGATAATTGCAGAGGAAGATAATCTTCCAAACTCATTCTATGAGGCCACCATCACCCTAACACCAAAACCGAACAGAGATGCCACAATGAAAGAAAACTAAGGCCAATATCATTGATGAACATAGATGCAAAAATTTTCAATACAATTCTAGCAAACAGAATCCAATAACATATTAAAAAGATCATGCATTATGACCAAGTGGGGTTTACCCCAGGGATGCAAAGATTCTTCAATATTCACAAGTCAGTCAATGGGATGCACTATATTTTAAAAAATTGAAAGATAAAAACCACATGATTATATCAATAGATCAGAGAAAGCCTTTGACAAAATTTAACACCAATTTATGATAAAATTCTCCAGAAGTCAGGCATAGAAGGAACATACCTCAGCATAATAAAAGCCATCTATTAAAAACCCATAGCAAACATTATCCTCAATGGTGAAAAATTGAAAGCATTTTCTTTAAAGTCATAAACAATACAAGGGGTGCCCACCCTCATTATTATTATTCAACAGCATAGTTTTGGAAATTTTAGCCATAGCAATCAGAGAAGAAAAAGTAATAAAAGGAATCCAGATTGAAAAAGAAGTAAAACTATCCCTATTTGCAGATGACATGATCCTCTCCATAGAAAACCCTAAAGAAACTGCCAGAAAATTACTAGAGTTAATCAATGAATGTAGCAAGGTTGCAGGATATAAAATTAAGAAACAAAACTCCCTTGCATGCCTACACACAAACAATGAGAAAACAGAAAGAGATATTAAGGAACCAATCCCATTCATCATTGCAAAGAAAAAAATAAAAAAAAAACCTAGAAATACATTTACTTAAAGAAACAAAAGACCTATATATAGGAAACATTAAAAACACCAATGAAGGAAATAAAAAATGACACAAATAGATGGAGAAATATACCATGTTTGATGATTGGAAGAATCAATATAGCAAAAATGAGTATATTACCCAAAGCAACCTATAGATTAAATACAATCCCTATCAAGCTACCAATGGTATTTTTCACAGAACTAGAACAAATAATCTCACAATTTGTATGGAAATACACACACACAAAAACCCTCAAATAGCCAAAGCAATCTTGAGAAAGAAGATTGATACTGGAGAAATCAACCTGCCTGATTTCAGACTATACTACAAAGCCACAGTCATCAAGACAGTATAGTGCAGAGACAGAAATATAAATCAATGGAAAAAAATAGAATGCCCAGAGATGAATCCATGCACCTATGGATACCTTATCTTTGACAAATGTGGCAAAAATGTACGTTGGAGAAAAGACAATGTCTTTAACAATTGGTGCTGGGAAAGCTGGTCAACCACATGTAAAAAATTGAAACTAGAACACTTTCTAACACCATGCACAAAAATAAACTCAAAATGGATTAAATATCTAAACATAAGGCCAGAAACTATAAAACTCTATGAGAAAAACATAGACGGAACATTCTTTGACATAAACCACAGCAAGATCCTCTATGACCCATCTCCCAGAGTAATGGAAATAAAAGCAAAAATAAACAAATGTGACCTTATTGCATTTAAAAACTTTTGCACCTGAAGGAAATCATAAGTAAGGTGAAAAGACAGCCTTCAGAATGGGAGAGAATAATAGCAAGTTAAGAAACTGACAAATAATTAATCTAAAAAATATACAAGCAATTCATGCAGCTTAATACAAGAAAAATGAATGACCCAATCAAAAAATGGGCCAAAGAACTAAACAGACATTTCTGCAAAGAAGTCACACAGATGGCTAAGAAACACATAAAAAGATATTCATCACTCATTATCAGAGAAATGCAAATCAAAACCACAGTGAGGTACCATTTCATGCTCATCAGAATGGCTGCTATCAAAAACTCTACTAACAATAAATGCTGGAGATGGTGTGGATAGAAGGGAACACTCTTACACTGGTTTGGGGAATGCAAACTAGTACAGCCCCTATGGAGGATAGTATAGAGATTCCTTAAAAAAAAAAAAACTGGAAATAGAACTGCCATATGACCCAGCAATCCCACTGCTGGGCATATACACTGAGGAAACCAGAATTGAAAGAGACACGGTTACTCCAATGTTCATTGCAGCACTGTTTACAATAGCCAGGACATAGAAGCAACCTAGATGTCCATCAGCAGATGAATGGATAAGAAAGCTGTGGTATATGTACACAATGGAATATTACTCAATTATTAAAAAGAACACATTTGAGTTAATTCTAACTGGGTGGATGAAACTGGAGCCTATTATACAGAGTGAATTAAGTCAGAAAGAAAAAACACCAATACAGTATATTAACACATATACATGGAATTTAGAAAGATGGTAATGATGACCCTATACACAAGACAGCAAAAGAGACACAGATATAAAGAACAGTCTTTTGGCTCTGTGGAAGAAGGTGAGGGCAGGATGATTTGAGAGAATAACATTTAACCATGTATATTACCATATGTGAAATAGATGACCAGTCCAAATTTGATGCACAAAATGGCACTCAAACCTGGTGCACTGGGACAACCCAGAGGGATAGAGTGGGGGGTGGGGGATTCAGGATGGTGGACACATGTACACCCATGGGTGATTCAAGTCAATGTATGGAAAAACCAACACAATATTGTAAAGTAATTAGCCTCCAATTAAAATAAATAAATTAATTAAAACAAAAACAGAGTGGGATGCAGAGAAATGTAGATGATGTAGGAAAATACCTAACACTTGAGAGTGAAATAAGACTCTCTGTAGTCATATGGAAGAATCTAAACTGAGCCCTGGTTGATGAATTGGAATTGACAGGTTAGAACTTGGGTATTGAATATTCAGTGGAGTTTTCAAGGCATAAAGATCATGGAGCATGTGAATTTCCAGAGTTTAGAGAGGCCACACATTGGAGTAAATTAAATTGCATTTCCTACAGTTTTTAAAATAATGTTAACAGTGGTGAAAGCATTGCCATAGAAGAGTTTTTCTTACTTTCGATTTTGGTTTATTTTTATGATAAGCAAATAAAGGCCTATGTTCAAATGTTTAAATGCCAATACAGAGCTCCTTGAGTTGAGAACAGGCCTTAAGGAGCATAAAATAATGGCACTTCTGGTGGACACAGTGTGGAATGTACTTAGTAAGTTGTTCCTAATTTTCTCAGTGCCTAGTGAGAAACTGAAAATTAGAGTGTGTATCCCAAGATTCATAAAAATTGCATTATCTGTTTCAAGAGTCAGATTCTGCCATTCCATGTCTAAAGTCTACCACTAGATGTCAACTTTAAATGTAAACTTTTTCCTCCTGAGGAACTGTTTCTTATTTATCAAATCACTGTTTGTTTCTCTGAACTTAAAACAACAAAAAACAAACAAAAAAGCAGCCTTTTAAACATCCTTAATGATACTTAGAAATCTTTAATGCATGATTAACAGATTGATAAGCTGTATCAGGGTTTCTATGGGATATCTGAGCAGTCATTAGAAATTCTACATCATGGAACATCTTCCTGGCAAGTACTATGCCATATGGGAAGGTTGAAATTAATTAGATGGCTCCTAATCCACCAGATGGAAACCAGGGTGCATAGAAGATGAAGTTACATGTTCTACTGAGGCCATCACTCCTCATCACATGTCCAGTGATTTGATGATGCAGAGCTGCCAAGGGGAAGACTTCCAGGATGATGCCTAAGACTAACGTTATTCAACGTCTTCATATCTGGAACATACAGGAGCCTTCACAATTGACAAAGTTTAAGAAAATTTATTAGCTCATTTGTAATGTATGTTTGGATCTGCATCTTTTATAATCATCCCAAAGGTTTTCCACTCACATCCCCACCTCAGGCTGAAGATATTTTCATATAGGGAACAAAACATATTCAACTATATATATATATATATATACACACACACACACACACACATATGTATATATATATATGTATATGTACATATGTATACATATGTGTATATGTATATACATATATATATATGTATGTACGTATAAGTTTGATCTGATATTTAAACTATTGCAAAGCTTAAGCCAACATTTCACAGGAGTCAAGTTATTCTGAATTCAGCAGAATAACCTCAAATTTTGACAGTCAGTCTTGTTACTTTTAACCCTTAATCAGAATAGTGAGAGATGCTTCTTAAAGCAGATAAAGCAATTTATAGGCCATTGGAAATTAAATAAATAATTGCTAATATTTAAATACTGGTTAGATTCTGGTCTCAGGGATTTTGTGTTTTATCTCCCTTGACACAGACAATATTCCTCTGTGAGAAGCACTGGTATTGCCTTAATTTCATATATATAACAACACTGAAGTTGAGAGAGTTTTAGTAACTTACTAAATTCCCACTTGTATTAATCTAAGTTCAGGATTAGAATCACCATATCACCCTGACTGTCTTTGCTTAAGTTTTAAATTTAAATAGTAATCATATTCATTAGTTTCTTCACTTATTCACTGAGTTTAGCATCATCGGGTATATATGGCATCTCTGATACTGAACCCACATTCATTCTTGCAACTTTTCAGCCACATCCCTGCACATGTAAAATCTGTCAGGTAAAATTCTGTGGACAAGTACAGAGAACACAAACATGAAGAAACATGGACTCGGCCCTTAAGTGTCCAAAATCAGTGGAAGAGACAGAAAAGCAATAGCATGGCACAATGCAATCTCTCCTGTAACAGGAGAAAGAAAGGCTGAGGAAGAGTAAAGAGTAAGAAGGTGAGCAATGAGGGGGAGGTGGTGAGGAGATTGAGTGGCAGCCCCAGCTGAAGGGTGGGAGAATCCATGCACTGCAGCTGCATGCTATGCAATCAATATGCTTTTCAAAAGAATCTAGGGCGGGGCTGAAAAGGGGCTTGTTTAAAGACAGCAGTTCATTTCTGTGAGGAAAAAAAAAAAAATCCCTCAAATACAGCTGGGTTGACAAATGCATTCTGTGAATGGTTATTTTGATTACCAAGAGCTATGGGAGAAAAACAAGAATGTTTGCACAGAAACTGAAAGCCTGTGGATTTCCAAGCTTTGGCTCTGCTACTTACTTGGCTCCATTTTTTTTTTTTTTTAAATCTGTCACCCTCCTTTAGAATATCAGCCTATCTCACATTTCCAATATTCATTGTGACTTGGAAAAGTTTCCTATAGTGGCAGTATATTAGTCAGTTTCTCTAGGGAAGCAGAACTAATAGGATGTTCATGTGTATATACGTCTATATATATATATATATACACATAATATGTATATGTATGATTATGGAGGCCAACCCATCTCAAGATCTACAAGCTAAGTCAGCAAGCTAGCCACAACAAGAGTTGATGATGTCATTCCAGTCCAAGTCTGAGATCAAGAAAAAGACACTGCTGTAGTTTGAAGTAGTCAGGCAGCAGGAATTCTCTCTAATGCAGGGCAGGGTCGGACTTCATGTTCTATTCCGTTCTTGAAACTGGCTGGGTGAGGGCAAGGCACATCAGGGAGGCTGGTTTGTTTCACTGAGTGTACCTATTTAGATGTTAATCTCATCCAGAGACATTTTCACCTTAGAAACACTTGAGAATAGTGTTTGACCAACTATCTCGGCTTCCCTGGTGGCTCAGTTGGTAAAGAAACCAGCTGCAATGCGGGAAGCCTGGGTTAGATCCCTCTGTTGGGAAGATTCCCTGGAGAAGGGAATGGCTACCCACTCCAGTTTTCTGGCCTGGAAAATTTAATGGGATCACAAAGAGTTGGTCACAACTGAGTGACTTTCAGTTTCTTTCAAATAACTGGGCACCGTAGTCTAGTCAACTTGACACAAAATATTAACCAATAGTAAAAAAGAGTGTCAAAGTGTGGTTCTGTTATCAGCACGTGTTAGATAATTTTGGAAGACACAACCTAGACTTAGTGACTCCAAAACTCTAGAGATGAGACCCAGCAACCTGCATTAACAACCACTCCAAGTAACTCTGATGAAAAATGATGATGTTGTTGTTGAGTTGATAAATCATCTCAGATTCTTTTGTGACCTCATTGGCTGCCCATGGGATTTTCCAGGCAAGAAATACTGGAATGATGGGAAGCCAAGGGCAACAGTGATGATTCTTCGAGATGTGACTCACTCACAAGGAGTCTGTGAGAAGGGCTGTGAGCGGCATTTCCTTCAGCTGAGTCTTCACTAGGAGAATGGCATGGCTTTTCAGCTCGAGGAGTTGAACCACCTGTCCTTCACAAAGAATAATTTTCAAGGTGTGTGCTTAATATTGCCACTAAAAGGAAGTTTTGAAGATGGTAAGTCACAGTGTTAGCACACTTCACAGTAGAGGACGTGGACTCCGAATTAGGAATGAGGTACAAAATTCTTGTCCCAGGGGCACCACACATCCAGCTGTGCTGCCCTGGGACATCAGTTAAGCACTTTGAGCTTTGAATGTCACTTGCACAAATAATACCAGGCCTTGCTGCCCCGATATTTGTTTGAGCATAAAATGAGAGAAAAGTAAATAAACCAAAGCTATCAATACTTGGAAAGCACCAAACACCTGAGGTGAGAAAGGCTAAATTTGGTGCTACAGTATTTTGGAGAAGTATTGTATCAGGAATTAGTGGCAAAGAAAGTGTCAGTAATATAAAAAGAAGCAGAAGGGGAACTGAATAACTTATTGTTGATATTCCCTTCATTTTGAACCATCCAATCCTTGGGAAATTGAGGCTGCAAAGGAACAAACAAAGAGGTCTCCAAGTAGTCTTTAGTTCTGGTTATTTACACATGAAATTGACCTGAAACAAATAGATAAGAAACCAGTTAGTTCTTAAGAAAATGAATTAGGAGATTAAAAACAATCATACACACACAAAGCCCTGTAGGCACTGATGTTTAGACTTAGAGAAAGTTGATTTCTGTTGAAGCCACACAAGCAGAACTTGGCATGAAAACTGGATAGCCTCACAGAATACTTTGCTGTGAGGTCCAACAGAGATGTGGTTGTACTCTGTGAACCTAGACAAAATCAGGGTGCTCTTCCCAGAAAGCCAGAGTCTCCCAGCCTCAATCCTGAGGCACTGGGTCTCCTGCCAGATATCAGGGTTTTCTCTCTTCCAGAATAGCAGTATTTTCAACAGTCACAGGTTCCCCTGTTTTCAGCTCTTTATTCAGAATGGGATTTTTGTTGCAATTATTCTTTTCATGGTCAACATTGCAGGATTGATAGGCAATTGTTAAGCTTGACACTATATAATTACAGATAATAGACTTCACAGTTTTGGAAAACTGGATAAACTTCAGGTTTATTTTCTATGTGAAGATGTGAGAATATCCCATGTCAAGGGACAGAGTTCACATACAAACAATTATTAGGGAAACAGAAAGAAAAATGTATATATATGGATTTTTCTGATAAGTACATATACTTGATACTGAAAGTGAATCTAGAGGAACAGAATGTTGAATTTTCTGAGTTAGCTTCCAAATTTTTTGGAATATATCCTCCAAACAGAGTAGGTTTCAGGATATTAATAATTCTTCTTCAAGTAGAAAAGAGAGCTCTAATAGTCCATGGATGTGTTCTTGCAATACAGATACACAAAACAGTCACATTTTCTCCTAATCGACCACTTATAAGAAGCACGGAACTGAGTGACTCTATCTGATACATATGAGTCTTTCTGGGGAAAAAAAAAAAAAAAAAAACTTAACAAATACAGAAATATTGACTGATTGCTCCTAATGTCTCTGGGAAAAGTGGTGCAAGAAGAAAGTGAGCTCAGGAATTCAATTTCCCAGCACAAGGGACACAGAGAGGACCTCAGAGCTTCTCTGTGAATCATAGGAGACGCTTATCTTTTGTAGCTGCAGGGCTGCAATTCAGTTCAGTTCAGTTCAGTCACTCAGTCGTGTCTGACTCTTTGTGACCCCATGAATCGCAGCACACCAGGCCTCCCTGTCCATCACCAACTCCTGAAGTTTACTCAAACTCATGTCCATCGAGTCAATGATGCCGTCCAGCCATCTCAGCCTCTGTCGTCCCCTTCTCCTCCTGCCCCCAATCCCTCCCAGCATCAGAGTCTTTTCCAATGAGTCAACTGTTTGCATGAGGTGGCCAAAGTATTGGAGTTTCAGCTTCAGAATTAGGGCTGCAATTACTGAAAATCAAAAGTCAACTCTGACCAATGAATAGCTGAATTACAAAGCAAGTTGAACTCCCAGTCTTGCAGGGCATCTATTGTTAAAGTGAGGGCAATGACTAGGGAGAATATGACACTGTAAATTAGAATGCAATGTGTGGGAAAGCTGGGTTGAAGCTCAGCACACTGAGCCCCTGAATTCTGGTTACTCTTCTTATTAACACATTTGTATGCATGGCCTACAGTGAAGCCAAACAAACTGAAACATTAGGGTCTGGAGAAGAGAAAAATTTGTTGCAAGGCCATGCAAGGATATAGGAGGCTTATGTCCTAAAAAGCCCAAACTCGCCAATGGATTTGGTAAAGTGCTTATAAAAGTCAAGTGGGATACAGTGTCTGTGATCAGCTTGTGCCCAATTCTCTGGCTGTTGGTGAGGGAACAGGATGTTGTTAGAGGGGTTAACATTATCAGTCCTTAGGCTCCAAGAGGCCTAGAGCTGCTTGCTCATGATCATCAAGTAGTTAACATCTTCCATTTGTTGGGAAGGAAGGTTTTTTTGTTTCTGCAGAGCTACTCAGAATGGTAAGAGAGTAGATCTTAAATCTTATCACCATACACACAAAAATAGTCATCATGTGAGGTAATATAAGTACTATTGTAGTAATCATTTCACAGTATATATATATATATATATATGTGTGTGTGTGTGTGTGTGTGTGTGTGTGTGTGTGTGACATTTTATCATGTGTACACTTTAAACTTACTAATGTTTTATGTAAATTTACTGTTGCTGTTCAGTCGTTTCAGAACTGTCTGACTCTGCAACCCCATGAATTTCAGCATGCCAGGCTTCCCTGTTCTTCACCATCTCCCAGAGCTTGCTCAAATTTACGTCTATTGACTTGGTGATACCATCCAACCATCTCATCCTCTGACATCCCTGTCTCCTCCTGCCTTCAATCTTTTCCAGCATCAAGGCCTTTTCTAAGGAATCAGCTCTTTGCATCAACTGGCCAAAGGATTGGAGCTTCAGCTGCAGCATCAGTCCTTCCAATGAATATTCAGTATTAATTTCCTTTATGATTGATGGATTTGATCTCCTTGCAGTTCAAGGGACTCTCCAAAGTCTTCTCCAACACTGCAGTTCAAAAGCATCAATTCTACAGCACTCAGCCTTCTTCATGGTCCAACTGTCACATCCATACATGACAAATGGACAAACCATAGCTTTGACTAAATGGACTTTGGTGCAAAGCAGTGTCTCTGCTTTTTAATATACTGTCTAGCCTTGTCATCATTTTTCTTCCAAGGAGCAAACATCTTTTAATTTCATGGCTGCAGTCAGCATCTGCAGTGATTTTGGAGCCTCTCAAAAATAAAGCCTGTCACTGTCTCCATTGTTTCCCCATTTATTTTCCATGAAGTGATGGGACTGGATGCCTATCATCTTCGTTTTTTGAACGTTGAGTTTTAAGCCAATTTTTTCACTCTTCCCTTTCACCTTCATGAAGAGGCTCTTTGCTTTCTGCCATAAGTGTGGTGTCATCTGCATATCAGAGGCTATTGATATTTCTCCCGGCAATCTTGATTCCAACTTGTGCTTCATCCAACCTGGTGTTTCTCATAATGTACTCTGCATATGAGTTACATAAGCAAGGTGACAATATACATTCTTGACGGACTACTTTACCAATTTGGAACCAGTCCATTGTTCCATGTCTGATTCTTATTGTTGCTTCTTGATTTCCATACAGATTTCTCTTGTATTCCCATCTCTTGAAGAATTTTCTACAGTTTGTGGTGATCCACACAATAAAAGGCTTTGGCATAGTTAGTGAAGCAGAAATAAAACGTTTTTCTGAAATTGTCTTCCTTTTTCTATGACCCAACTGATGTTGGCAATTTGATCTCTGGTTCCTCTGCCTTTTCTAAAACCAACTTGAACATCTGGAATTTCTCGTTTCATGTACCACTGAAGCTTAGCCTGGAGAATTTTGAGCATTACATAGCTAGTGTGTGACATGAGTGTTATTGTGCAGTAGTTGAATATTCTTTGGCATTGCTTTTCTTTGGGATTGGAATGAAAACAGACCTTTTCCAGTCATATGGCCTCTGCTGAGTTTTCCAAATTTGCCAGCATATTGAGTACTTTCATAGCATCATATTGGCACTTCCACAGCATAATCTTTGAGGATTTTGAATAACTCAGCTGTAATTCCATCACCTCCACCAGCTTTGTTCGTAGTGATGCTTCCTAAGGGCTACTTTACTTAGCACTCCAGGGCGCCTGGCTCAAAATGAGTAATCACACCATTGTGGTTATCTGGATCATTGTGATCTTTTTTGTATTGTTCTTTACATCAATTACATTTCAATAAATTTGAGGGAGAAAGAGTTCACTACCTTGGGTGGGGTTGGGGGGGGGGAATCAACTCAGGAAATGTTCATTGAAATGCAAATGTGCATTCCAAATAGTAATAAATACTATTATCTATGTACCTTAGAGAGGAACTAAATCAGAGGATATGGGGGAGGGTGTGTCTCTCCCTACTCAAGGCCCCTTGGGGTCCTGCTAGGTTATATTCTTTGTCAAAGGAAGAAATCTCCCAGTGCCACTCCAGTGATCCCTGCCACTCCTCTCCATCTCCATCGGAAGGGATTAGTCTTGTTTTCCCTGAGGAAACCATAATGGCCTCCCTTGAGGCAACCATCATGTGCAAGACACTGCTGAGTCTCCTCAGGACGCCCACTCCCACCACTCCTCTTCTGCTGCACATTTAACTAGACTCAATACCCACAGGCTCCTAAATGGAAGGAAAATGAGATGTGTTATACTCCAAAATATCTACTTGAATTCTCTAATTTCTAGATAGAAATCTGGGGAATGTGAGATGGATATTGATAAATGCAGTGCTTCCTGCCATAAATTGCCAGGAAGCATTTAACAGGAGGCTTCCTGTGTGCCGTTTTGGATCTGTTAGGAATCCTCTGGTCCTTATTAATTCCAGGCATCTCCTTCGTCAATTTTTCAATGCGGTGATAAGTACCCTCTTCCTTCTTATGAACCATACGGTAAAAAGTGATTGTTTACAACTATCTCTTTAATATGAATCGCCTTATGTTTTGTAAGTCTGCAATTTTAACCTTTATCTTTGCTGAGAATAACTACCTTGTAAGACACACATGTTGGTTAAAACACCTTTGCTCCATCAGAGCTTGGGTCCCTGTGTCTTTCTTTCTTTCTCTCTCTCTCTCTCTCTCTCTCTCTCTCTATTTCTGGCTGATCCCTGGAGTGTGAAAGCTGGCTGTGTAACCCAGGGAATATTAGCCTCTTTCCTTCTTTCACTCTCTCATTGTCAACTCCAGACCACCAGGTTCCGGTCCATTAAAGCACCAACAATAAATAAATAAGTGAAGGATATCACAGTTATCAGTGATTCCACCTCTGAAGTCCTCTATGTGAACAGGTGAGTCCTGAGGAAACTTAGGAAGGAAAAAATACCTGCCTTCAGCAGCCATCAGACTGCAGCCACTCTAGAAAGTGAGCTCTGGGAAAACTCAGAATGTGATAACACGGGACTGGCCCCCATAGCTGAGGAGCATATTGAATAAATTATTTCAGTGAGCCTAGACTCTTGCACTGTCCCATACATAGAAAAATGCTAAATTCCTTGAATCAAGATATCTGGTTCTCATTTAATTCACAATAACCTTTAAATGTTCAGACTACCTGCCCTTTGTTGCAAAACTCCTATATATTCTGTCTTCCCACCTCACTACATCAGACCAGTTCTCTCTGGTCACTTGAGATACTGTCTCCTGGACTTGAAATCCTAAAAAAATCCCACCAGTTAAAACATAGCTCTCAACATTTAGGTTGTGAATATTTGTTTAATATTCACAAGGGTGAGTGTTACTTGTGAAAGGTTAATTGTGAAAGAAACATAAAATCAGATCAGGCCAGAAGTATATACATGGGCCCACTCAGTGGAGACTGAATTTAACATTCAGTTTATATAAATGAGCAAGACCCCATTGAGTCTTCCTAGGAGAGGCCTTTCCCCACATTCTCTGCTTTAAGTCCTCTATGAAGTCCTTAGATAATATTTGATGTGCATTTCCTGAGTTGTTTTACAGATGGAAAAATCTCTCACCTCTCCCACAAATTGAAGATGTTAACTACTTGATGACCTGGAGCATATAGCCCCAGGCCTCCTGGAGTCTAAAACTGATAATGTTAACTCCTGTGATGCCACCCTGTCCCCTCATCATCAGACAGTCAGAAAATTGTGCACAACCTGATCACATGCCCTATGATATGACCCTTCGGCCACTACCACGCCTTTAAATGTGTTTTGCCAAAACACTCCAGGAAGTTTGGGGCTTTTAGGGAATGAGCCATGTGTCTCCTTGCATGGCCCTGAAATAAACCTTTATCTGCTCCAAACTCCTACATTTCAGTTTGTTTGGCTTCACTATGTGTCGGGTATATACACTTTTGTTAACACTTAAAGAGGGCTCTAGTTTAGTTTGCTGGTTGACAGAAATATGGCCAAAAGGTGATGTTCAATGAATTGGAAATACCAGAGTTGCCTTGGCTTACTGCAGAAGAAAGAATTTGGATTCAGAGGCTTTTGGAGATGGGGATCTTAGAGTGGATTTATTATGAGAGACCTGTTCACCCCCCCTGGGAGCATCCAGAAGACAGACCTTTCAACACAACTGTGAGAGGTAGATTTTCTGGGAGCCCAAGCACCTTTGAAGAACTCCGTAATCACTCTTCTCTGTAGGACAGACCTCAGTGGGGAACTACTGTGACTTATTTGGCTGCCATAAATGTACTGGGAGTAATCGGCTCTCAGAGTGGCAGGGACCAACTGTGACACCCAACCACCCAAGGCATCAAACAGTGGAATGGGGAGCACAGTTGAAACAGCAATCAGAATAGTCTGACTTCCAAAACTTATGGTGTCTAGTTGATAATGGTGTTCCTAGAAGAGAAATAGATAGGACACCTACTAAATTGTTAACCTGACATGTATAGGCAGAGAAATTCTAGGTCAAGTGAACAAAAGTCTAACCTGAATAAATCATAAAAACAGAAAGGCATGATCTTTCAGTTAATTCTTAGACTTGAGTCAGTTTATAGTCTCATGAATAAAAGGGAGGCCAAGTCCCCTTGAGGAAGAAGTCAAGCACACTACTGAAAATTTACAGTGCTATTTATTTATTTATTTTTCTCATCCTTCCCAAATAGACCTGTGGCCATTTACCAGAGTAACTATGTACAGCATTGGGAGAAAGGAAATAATCAGACTTGCCAATACCACCAGACATTAGCTCTGAATTGACATTGAGTCCAGGAGATCAAAAATGTCACTGACCTCCAATCAAAGTTGAGGTTTATTAAATCAAATGATCAATAATTTTTTGTTCAGGTCTGTCTCACAGTGGATCCACTAGGTTCCAGAATCCATCCTGTGATGCTGTTTGGAGCTTTTGCCAGGTCCCTATATGTGAATCACCGTTCAGGCCCATGGGATTTGAGTCAAAACCCCATTCTCCCCTACTCTTATTTTGAGTACTAGCTCTTGGCTGCTATTTACTGAATCTTAGTAGAGCCACCAGGTGACCACATGACTCAGCTGACAAGCTAGATGTTATCTGACCCAATAGACCATAAATTTAGGGATTATAACAGGTCTCTATCACAAAATGGAAGTGGTATTTACAAATCAGGCTTTATCAGACCCTGAAGGCACAAGCAAGTCATATGAAGAAGTGGTCCCAAAGGCCCATGATCCCACTCCTATTATACTGCCTCTTCTCTCCAGCTACACCTAGGGCTTCATGGGGAGCTCCACACAAGCAGCTGAGAGAGGGAAAAAAAGACTTGAGTCAGGATTATAGATGTGCCTACATGTGCAGGTGCCACCTGATTGAGGACAGTTGCCGCAGTACTGGCGCTCTCTGAGAATCCCTGGACACTGGTGAGGGAAACGTGCCCAGGGGTCAGGACTTGGAACAATGCAAACCTATTTTATTTTTAATCCACACGTATGATCATAGTATATAATTAACTATATACAGGGAATTCCCTGGTGACTCAGATGGCAAAGAATCCATCTGCAAGGCAGGAGTCCTGGGATTGATCTCTGGGTAGGGAGGATTCCCTGGAGAAGGAAATGGCAACCTACTCCAGTATGCTTGCCTGGGAAATCCCATGGACAGAGGAAACTTGCAGGCTACAGTCCATAGGATTGCAAAGAGTCAGATGTGACTGAGTGACTTAGCATGCATGCAAATATTAAATATATATAAACATATGCTATATATGCAAATATACTTGGTTTGATAATATTGTATTTAGAAGTTTTGCATTTACAATAATGACTAAAATTGAAATAGATGTTCTTTTTTCCCATGATCCTTATCAGATTTTAATATTTAGGTCATACTCTCTTCATGGAGGCCTTCCCTGGTAGTTCAGTTGGTAAAGAATCCACCTGCAATGCAGGAGACTCCCATTCCACTCCTGGGTCAAGATGATTTGTGGAAGAAAGGATAGGCTACCCACTCCAGTATTCTTGGGCTTCCCTCTTGACTCAGCTGGTAAAGAATCCACCTTCAATGTTGGTGAACTGGGTTCGATCCCTGAGTTGGGAAGGTACCCTGGAGAAGGAAACAGCTACCCACTCCAGTATTCTGGTCTGGAGAATTCCATGGACGGGAGCCTGGCGGGCTACAGCCCATAGGGTTGCAAAGAGCTGGACATCACTGAAGCAACTTAGCACACATGCATGCCTCTTCATGAAAGAAATTGGCACATGTAAATATTGAAAATTTTAAAACATGATATTAGTGAGAGATTAATGAGACAATTGTGATAAGTTACATTGTTCTAGATCATTTATGGGCTTCCCTGGTATTTCAGAGGTTAAGAATCCACCTGTAATGCAGGAGACCCGGGTTCATCCCTGGGTCTGGAAGATCCTCTGCAGAAGAGAATGGCTACCCACTCCAGTATTCTTGTCTGGAGAATTACATGTACAGAGGTACTGGAGTGCTGCAGTCCATGGCTATAATGTAGGTTTTCAAATTTATCAATTTAATGTAACTACTTTGCCAACAAAGTTCTGTCTGGTCAAGGCCATGGTTTTTCCAGTGGTCATGTATGGATGTGAGAGTTGGACTGTGAAGAAAGCTGAGCACTGAAAAATTGATGCTTTTGAACTGTGGTGTTGGAGAAGACTCTTGAGAGTCCCTTGGACAGCAAGGAGATCCAACCAGTCCATCCTAAAGGAAATCAATCCTGGGTGTTCATTGGGAGGACTGATGCTGAAGCTGAAACTCCAATACTTTGGCCACCTCATACGAACAGTTGACTCATTGGAAAGACCCTGATGCTGGGAGGGACTGGGGGCAGGAGGTCGAGGGGATGACAGAGGATGAGATGGCTGGATGGCATCACCGACTCGATGGGCATGAGTTTGAGTAAACTCTGGGAGTTGGTGATGGACAGGGAGGCCTGGCGTGCTGTAATTAATGGGGTTGCAAAGAGTCGGACACGACTGAGTGACTGAACTGAACTGATGGAATTCTCCAGGCAAGAATACTGGGGTGGATAACCATACACTTTTCCAGGGGATCTTCTCAGGTCTTCAGCCTTATAAGCAGATTTTTTTTTTTTTTTTTTTTTTACTGTCTGAGACACCAGGGAAGCTCCAGATTATTTTAATTTTATAATTTCTGTCATATCCTTAACCATGTCCTTATTTTCATTCTGAATTTTAATTGAACATTCTCATCTTTTAAACATTTTATTCTACTTAAATGTGACATAAATCTCTTTTTGTTCCTTTATTTTTATTCATACATTCATTATACTTATAGTTTAAAATTAGTTATACAGAAAGCAATTATTTTGTGTTTTGATGCTTCTTGATGTTATTTTCCATTGTAATCCCTGATGTTATTTCACTTACATTCTTTATTCTATTTTTCTATTCCATTTCTTAGTTCTTGTTTAGTTGCTGAACTATTCATTTCCGTTTTGTTATTTGATAAAACCATTTACAACCTATTCTTAAGTTTTTTAAATACCATTTTCAATGTGCTCTAATAATATTGATATATTGTGTTTTATTATGCAATTCTAAGTATTCCTTAGGTTACGATTATGAGCTCTTCTGTGAATCATGACTTATTTCAGGTATACTATTAAGTTTTCACTTTATGAAGGAGTCCTCGGGCCTAGAAAAGAAGATAAAGACCTCAAAGACCTCAGACCTGGAAAAAGAAGATAACAACCTCAAGAGCCGTTGCTGAACCACTTGACTTCCGGGGTGACAAAATTGAACTTTAAGTCCCACCCGGATACTCCTGGCAGACTGTATCAGCCCAGGACCCACGGCCAGGGACCTCTATCCCTGTTCATCTGGAAACTGCCATCTCAGCTAAAAATTACCCGGAACACCCCATCTGCTTAATCTTCCTGTATGGCTTCGGTGAACCTCCCCTTAAATTCGAAGCCTCCCTGATCTCGCACGTGCTCAGCCTGGTCTTTAGACCCACTGTCGCCCCTCCTTGCCTGAATAAAGGTAACCTGTCCCTGTTGAGGTTTTCTTCCTTTCTTCATTGCCTAGTCTCAAACTATACCTTACACTCTACACTTTAAATCTTCATTATATATGTACTTAATTTTAATTTATATTATTTTTTCACTATTTATAGAAAGGTTACATATGAATATGAATATACTTATATGTTTTTTAAAATGCTCTATAAAAATGTATATATTTTTTTCAGATTCTACAACTTGTCATTGCTTTATTGTTGGCCTATGCCCTTCTTTATCACAAGAAAAAAATCTCTTTTATTACATTTCCCTCATTTAAGGAAAATTATTTTCTAAAATTTTCTGATTCTCTTTTTTTCATCATATTAATCCACTTACACGGATTAATATCCCTCCACACTCTTAATATTTTTCTCCTTTCAAACATAATTTTTAGCCTACAGTGGCTATTAAAATAGGCTCAATCATTCTAGAATGTACATGGTGAAGGTGAAGCCCCTCAAAAAGTCATTATCAGATTTGATGCAAATGATCTAACATACCTTACTCTGGAATAAGGGCTTCCCAGGTGGTGTTAGTGGTAAAGAACCCACCTGCCAATGCAGGAGACATAAGAGATGCCTGTTTGATCCCTGGATTGGGAAGATCCCCTGGGTGAGGGCATGATAACCCACTCCTGTATTCTTGCCTGGAGAATCCCCATGGACAGAGGAGCATGGCAGGCTAAGTCCACGGGGTCACAAAGAGTCGACACAACTGAAGGAACTGAGCACATATGCACGCAACCTGGAACACAGTGGACAATAAGCTCAAAACAGCAACTTTTTATATCTTTTCTAAAAATTCATCAAGCAAGGCTTCAACAGTACAAGAACCAAGAACTTCCAGAAATTCAAACTGGATTTAGAAAAGGCAGAGAAACCAGAGATCAAATAGTCAGCATCCACTGGATCATAGAAAAAACAAGAGAATTCCAGAAAAGCATTTGCTTCTACTTCATTAACTATGCTAAAGCCCTTGAGTCTGTGGATCACAACAAACTGTTGAAAATTCTTAAAGAGATGGGAATATGAGACCAACTTACCTGCCTCCTGTGAAGCCTATATGCAGGTCAAGAAGTGAAAAATTAGAACCAGACATGGAAGAATGGACTGGTTCCAAATTCGGGAAAGAGTACATCAAGGCTGTATATCGTCACCCTGCTTGTTTAATTTCTATGCAGAGTACATCATGCAAAATGATGGGCTGGAAGAAGCACAAGCTGGAATCAAGATTGCCAGGAGAAATATCAATAACCTCAGATATGCTGATGATACTGCCCTTATGGCAGAAAGCCAAGAGAAACTAAAGAGTCTCTTGATAAAGGAAAAAGAGGAGAATGAAAAAGTTGGTTTAAAACTCAACATTCAGAAAAGTAAGATCATGGCAGCTGGTTCTATCATTTTATGGCAAATAGATGGGGAAACAATGGAAACAGTGAGAGACTTTATTTTCTTGGGCTCCAAAATCACTGCAGATACTGACTGCAGCAATGAAATTAAAGATGCTCACTCCTTGGAAGAAAAGCTATGACCAACCTAGACAGCATATTGAAAAGCAGAGACATTACTTTGCCAAGAAAGGTCATTCAGTCAAAGCTATGGTTTTTCCAGTAGTCATGTATGGATCTGAGAGTTGGACTATGAATAAAGCTGAGTACTGAAGAATTGATGTTTTTGAACTGTGGTGTTGGAGAAAACTCTTGAGAGTCCCTTAGACAGCAAGGAGATAAAACCAGTCATTTCTAAAGGAAATCAATCCTGAATATACATTGGAAGGACTGATGTTGAAGCTGAGGTTCCAATACTTTGGCAACCTAATGGGAAGTGCTAACTCATTGGAAAAGACCCTGATGCTGGGAGAGATTGATGCCAGGAGGAGAAGGGAATGACAGAGGGTAAGATGGTTGGATGGCATCACTAACTCAATGGAAATGAGTTTGAACAAACTCTGGGAGATGATGAAGGACAGGGAAGCCTGGTGTGCTGCAGTTCATGGGTTTGCAAAGAGCTGGACACGACTGAGCGACTAATACTTTCAATTTTATTTTGCAGTTAATTGTGGGTCCACGTATATATTTGATCAATAAATTCTATTTCCAACTATAATGTTGAATTGTCCTGCTATATGTAGTTATTTCATATATACATTTTGATATAGTATATATCTATCTATTCAGTAGTATGTTTGTAACAGTAAAATTAGCTTTTCCTTCTAATGATAATGAAATAACAAATTTTGAATAATAAAAAAGGGTTTTGACTTTGGATTTTTGTTAAAATTCATAATACAAAGCAAGGTTAGTTTGCTCACCATAATAATAATATTAATAATATTCATTCTCAAGAAAATGTTTGATAAAATCTGAAGTTGAGAAAAGAAAAACAATTCTCACTGAGATATCATACTTTCTGTTAGGGGCCTTACACATTTTATTTTAGTTAATCTTTATTGCAACCATTTTATACTTGTGATATCATTATTATACTCCAAATTCGAAAAATAAGCTAGAAAATTCATTATTTCATCTAAGTTACAGAATTGGAAGTTTTAGAACTCGTATCTGAATTAATAAACACCATGTTTCATGGCTGTGTTCCTCTTTCAAAGTACTGCTTTCCTTTTAATGAATCTGATAATGTATTTTTTTATTGCTCTTAATGTGTATTAAAATTAATTCTAAAACCATTATGAGATTCTTTCCTTTCACAGAAAAATCTGATGGAGTTTAGAACAATCAACTTTCCTCCTGAGAGAACTGATAGTGTGTAACCTTCCTTGAGGAAAATTTCTTTCTGACTCTTCTCTAAAACATTTCAACAGCTTGTTGGTAGCTTTGAGATTGTTGTTTTTAAATCACTGATTCCTCAGGAAACAATATCTCTGGAAATGTCATGATTGCATATTTCCAACAATTCTTGGAAACTAATTCTTGATTTAAAATTCATTGGGAAAATATGAGCTTGAGATTATACTGAATTAATAAGAGCAATTATTTTTCAGGTATAGGTGTACATGTACACATACTCATATTCACTATGAGTTTGATTTTCCTATTGAGTGATCATTTGATGAAAGAAAATTAGTCTAACATATATGGACTTCTATTTAGACAGCCTAGCTTCTTTTCATAGGGTTTTTCTCTAGAAATACTCAAATACTGTTGACTACTTCAGAGTTCTGCCTAGGAATCACTTTAAGCTGACTTATAGATTTATGGCACACACACACACACACACACACACACACACCACACACACACACACACACATATTATATCCCACATACCAGGGCGGAGGGGGGGCAAGGGCCAATTAGTCATGCATGCTTCAACTACTGAGCCTGTGCTATAGAGCTTGAACTCAAAAAGAGGAGACTTCATATGCTGCAACAAAGACCCAGCACAGTCAACAGAATTTTAAAAATAAAATTAGTAAAATTAGAGTGCTGTTTTCATTTCCTTGTAATCTAGCATCACACATTCTTTTTAGTTCTTTAAAATTCATCAATCTCACATCACACAACAGGAAAGTGATTTATCCTGAACTAAAGGTATTGGCTTATTTAAAGTAGAATGATTCTCTCAAGTTTTCTTAAAATCAGAAACACTCAAGATTTGAAGCCATCTCCTCGATCACCTGTAACATTTGAAGTCCTTCCATAGGAAACTACAGGCTCTTTGTTTGACCATTTCAGTTATGGGCATCACATGACTTCTATTCACGGGTTCAAATTGGTTGAAGAATCATCCTTATCCAGAAATCTGTCTCCAGGGAGACCCAAAGAGTAGCATATATTACTTTTAGCTCTATTGTGAATAAAGTAATTTCTACATCTTCATAAATATCTTTTATATTTGAACTTAATATTATTTGTTACCTGAATCATGTATCTCTAAAAATAAGAGATTAAGAAGAGGTGGTAAGAGTACCCAGAAGAGCTATGCAAAAAGTATTAATGACCCAGATAACCACGATGGTGTGGTCACTCACATAGAGCCAGACATCCTCCAGTGCAAATTTAAGTGGGTCTTAGGAAGCATTATACAAAGTCAGTAGAGGTAATGGAAGTCCAGCTGAGCTATTTAAAATCTTAAAAGATGGCCTGTTAAAGTATTCCACTCAGTATTGTCAGCAAATTTGGAAGACTCAGCGGTGGCCACATAAGGGGTAAAGGTCACCTTTTATTTCAATTCTAAAGAAGGGTAATGCCAAAGAATGTTCAAACTGCTGTATAATTGCACTTATTTAACATGCTAGCAAAGTAATGCTCAAAATCCTTCAAGCTAGGCTTTAGCAGTATGTGGACCAAGAACTTCCATATACACAAACTGGGTTAAGAAAAGGCAGAGAAACCAGAGATCAAATTGCCAATATTCATTTGATCATGGATAAAGCAAGGGGATTCCAGAAAAATCATCTATGTCTGCTTCATTGACTACACTGAAGCCTTTGATTGTGTAAATCAAAACAAACAGTGCAAAATTCTTAAAGAGACTGGAGTAGCAGAACACCTTACCTGTCTCCTGAGAAACCTGTATGCAGGTCAAGAAGCAACCGTTAGAACCTGACATTGAATAACTGACTGGTTCCAAATTGGAAAATGAGTATGTCAAAGCTGTAGAGTGTCACCCTGCTTATTTAGCTTATATCCAGGGCATAGAACTGGGTTCTATAGGTGTATAAGGTTTCCATCCAATACTGTTGAGGACCTGCTGGATGGGAACTGAGTATTTAGATATTTTACAACACTGATTCCTTAGTCAAGGTTGAGCTCTGAGGATGAAGAATTCAAGTTTCCATATTCTCTTTGGCTTTCTCAGTTAGCCTCTGTTATTTATCACTTCAAATTTAGTTTCTCCAGATGATGGGAGTGTTATGTTGAAGACATCACACTATAGGACACCGCTTCTTATGGACATTTTCAAATGATGGAGTATTCTCACAGGTACTACTTCACCTGTTGTGAGTAAGATAAACTTGTATTTTGATTCCCATAAACACAACTTTAATTGCTTCCCATCAATTGTGACATTAAAAGAATTGTTGTCAAACACAGTAAAGGCATGTTTTCCAGGAGTTGCTTCAGTTATGTAACTGATTGACAGTCAATTTGTAGCTGCAGCTCCTACTTTTAAGACACATCTGGTGCAAGGAGCTGGGGCCATTAACCATGCCACTTAGCCCTGATTTGACTGGAAGTCAAGCCCAGCCACAGCCATGACTCAAACCTGGAGAAAGGTAGGAAGATATGTATGAACACTGAAGCACTTAAAAAACATGACTACAGCCAAAAAACTAGAAATCCAGGTAAAATACAAGGATATACTAATAGGTGAGAGGTGTCTTTGATATCTCAGGCATGCAAAACATAAACTTCAATATGGAACTTCAATTTCTAAAGCTTCCACAAATGAAATCAGAGTGCCTGGAAATAATATAGGGTCTCAAGCTTCATCCAAAGAGACTGTGAGTCAGTAAGTTCTGAGCACCAAAGAGCCAAACTGTGGCCCTGAAGAGGACTCTTGAGAGTCCATTGGACTACAAGAAGATCAAATCACTCAATCCTAAAGGAAATCAACCTTGACTATTCATTGGGAGGACTAATGCTGAAGCTAAAGTTCCCATACTTTGGCCAACTGATAAGAAGAGTCAACTCATTGGAAAAGACCCTGATACTTGGAAAGAGTGAGGGCAGAAGGAGGCAGCAGAGAATGAGATGGCTAGATAGCATCACTGACTCAATGGACATGAGTTTGAACAAACTCCAGAAGATAGTAAATGACAGGGAAGCTTGGTGAGCTGCAGTCCATGGGATTGCAAATAGTCAGACATGAGTTAACTACTAAAAATCAAACGTTATTTGTGTAGTAAATACTGGTGAAACACATTCATGGTTTCCTAGCAACCTGATATATTCTGTGCCAAAAAAGGGGGGGGGGGGGCGGGTAATGCAAGCACTTTTGAAGTAAAACATTTTTACATAAAATGGTAGCATTTTATTAGCAGAAATACCTCATAGAGCAGGCTTCCCAGATGGCTCAGTGGCAAAGAATCCACCTGCCATTGAAGAGACAAGGGTTGGATCCCCAGCCCAGGAAGATCCCCTAGAGAAGAAAGTGGCACCCCACTCTAGTATTCTTGCTTGGGACAGCCCATTCATAGAGGAATCTGGTGGGCTACAGCCCATGATATCCCTACAGAGTTGGAAATGGCTTAACAATTAAGGAACAACATAGAGCATCTCCCAAGGTAATGTTTTCTCAGCATTAGGTCTACCTGGAGAAGCTCTATATAGTCAGCAAAAACAAGACCGGGAACTGACTGTGGTTCAGATCATGAAGTCCTTACTGCTAAATTCAGACTTAAATTGAAGAAAGTAGGGAAAATGACTAGACCATTCAGGTATGATCTAATTCAAATCCCTTACAATTAAACAGTGGAAGTGAGAAATAGATTCAAGGGATTATTTCTGATAGACAGAGTGCCTAAAAAACTATGGACAGAGGTTCATGGCATGGTACAGGAGGCAGTGATCAAAACCATCCCCAAGAAAAAGAAATGCAAAAAGGCAAAATAGTTGTCTGAGGAAGCCTTACAAATAGCTGTGAAAAGAAGAGAAGTGAAAAGCAAAGGAGAAAAGGAAAGATATACCCATTTGAATTCAGAGTTAAAGAATATCAAGGAGAGATAAGAAAGACTTCCTCAGTGATCAATGCCAAGAAATAGAGGAAAACAATAGACTGGAAAAGACTAGAGATCTCTTCAAGAAAACTAGAGATACCAAGGGAAAAATTCATGCAAAGATGGGCACAATAAATGAAAAAATGATATGGGCCAAACAGAAGCAGAAGATAATAAGAAAATGTGTCAAGAAGCACAGAACTATACAAAAAAAGATCTTCAACAACTAGATAACCATAATGGTGTGATCACTCACCTAAGAGACAAACCATTCTGGATTGTGAAGTCAAGTGGGCCTTAAGAAACATCACTATGAACAAAGCTAGTGGAGGTGATAGGATACCAGCTGAGCTATTTCAAATCTTAAAAGAAGATGCTGTGAAAGTGCTGCACTCAATATGCCAGCAAATCTGGAAAACTCAGCAGTGGCCACAGGACTGGAAAAGGTCAGGTTTCATTCCAATCCTGAAGAAAGGCAATGCCAAAGAATGCCCTCTCCAAGGGGAGAGTGAAAAATTTGGCTTAAAGTTCAACATTCAGAAAACTAAGATCATGGCATCTGGTCCCATCACTTCATGGGAAATAGATGGGGAAACAGTGGAAAGAGTGGCTGACTATTTTTTTGGGCTCCATAATCACTGCAGATGGTGATTGCAGCCATGAAATTAAAAGACGCTTACTCCTTGGAAGGAACGTTATGACCAACTTAGATAGCATATTAAAAAGCAGAGACATTACTTTGCCAACAAAGGTCCATCTAGTCAAGGCTATGGTTTTTCCAGTGGTCATGTATGGATGTGAGAGTTGTACTGTGAGGAAAGCTGAGTGCCAAAAAATTGATGCTTTTGAACTTTGGTGTTGGAGAAGACTGTTGAGAGTCCCTTGGACTGCAAGGAGATCCAACCAGTCCATCCTAAAGGAGATCAGTCCTGGGTGTTCATTGGAAGGACTGATGCTAAAGCTGAAACTCCAATACTTTGGCCACCTCATGCGAAAAGCTGACTCATTGGAAAAGACCCTGATGCTGGGAGGGATTGTGGGCAGGAGGAGAAGGGGACGACAGAGGATGAGAGGCCTGGATGGCATCACCGACTCGATGGAAATAAGTTTGAATAAACTCCGGGAGTTGGTGATGGACAGGGAGGACTGGGGTGCTACAATTGTGGGGGTCGCAAAGAGTCAGACACGACTGAGTGATTGAACTGAACTGAATATATTTTAAAAGAGTGAAGTTCTGATACACACTACAACATGGATGCATCTTGGGAAGTTTGTGCTGGGTGACATAAGGCAGGAACAAATTGAGAAATATTGTGTGATTTTATTTGTATGGGGTGGATACTTAAAATGATGGAATCATGGAGAATGATAGTAGTCTGGAGGCTTCCTGTGATCAGGAAAGGGAGAAATGGGGAGCTGAGATGTGCTCCTTGAGGACAGAATTTCTGTTAGGGATGGCAAAAGTGTCCTAGAAATGGACGGTGGTGGTGGTTGTTACATGATGTGAACGCTTGATATTGCTGAACTATTCACTGAAATTGTTAAAATAGTGAACTTTATGTTGTGTCTTTTTAATCATAATAGAAAGAAACTGTAGGAAAAGAGCTGCATGAATATTCTGATTGTGATTCATGGAATGCAAAAGTATCTCCTAGACTTGAAAGATGTGAATACATTGCATGTGGAAACAACCTATGTGTCTGTAAGTGGAGGAAGGGGTGGAGAAGTTTAGAATACACATGCATATATATATGTGTGTGTGTGTGTGTGTGTGTGTGTGTAGATAGATAGATAGAGAGAGAGTGATAATGGAATAATCTTCAGCTGTAGTCATGTATGGGTGTAAGAATTGGATCATAATGAAGGTTAAGCTCCAAAGAATTGATGATTTTTAACTGTGGTATTGGAGAAGCCTCTTGAAATTCCCTTGGACTGCAAGTAGATTAAACCAGTCAGTCTTAAAGGAAATCAACCCTGAATCTTCATTTGAGGGACTGATGCTGAAGCTGAAGCTCCAGTACTTTGGCTACCTGTTGTGAAGAGCCAACTCATTGGAAAAGACAATGATGTTGGGAAAGATTGAAGGCAGGATGAGAAGGGGATGACAGAGGATGAGGTGGTTTGATGGCATCACTGACTCAACAGATATGATTTTGAGCAAACTCTGGAAGATGGTGAAGGACAGAGAAGCCTGAAGTGCTGCAGTCCATGGAATCACAAAGAGTTGAACATGACTTAGGGACTGAACAACAACAACAGCAATATATTTACCACATCTTTATACATTCATCTGTCCATGAACATTTAGGTTGCTTCCATGTCCTGGCTATTGTAAATAGTGTTGCTATGAACAGTGGGGTGGATATGTCTTTTTGAATTGTTTTTCTCAGGATATATGCCCAGGAATGAAGTTGCTTGTCATATAGTAGTTCTTTTTTAGTTTTTTTTTTTTTTTAAAGGAACCTCCACACTGTTCTCTATAGTGGCTGTATCAATTTACATTATATTCTGTTTAATTGTGTCCAGTCCATAGGTAGTCATAGTATAACTTATATCTATAAGAACTAGAACACTGGGACTTATGCTTAGTTATTTTAGAAAATGATACATAACAACCCCATAAACAATAGATATATATTATATATATATTTTTTTTCCATTTTGAACGAACTAGATCTATATTTTATGTCTAACATGCTATAGGCTATTTTGTCTCATTTTATTTATTTTTTTTAAATTTATAATATGCAAACAGGGTTCACATATATATGAATCCTAACTTTCTTCATGTTTTCATGAAATTCCTTTAAAATCCTTTTAATGTTCTGGGCTCTCTTCTCATGTAATTAAATTTTACTTTTGTGTACTTGTAATTAGACTTGGATTTCATACATGGATATATTTTATTCTTCTGATGCCTCTTGATCTTTTTCAGCCTGATTGTTTAATTGACACATTGTCTTCCCTTTAATCTTTTTGTCTTCAGACTTTCTAGGAAAAATTCTGTCTGGGAATTCATTTTGTTTGCTGGAACCATCCCTTACTATGTATTTTTCATTAGTTATTTATTTCTTCAATTCTTTATTTCATTAGCAAGTTACTCTTACTCTGTTTCTTATACATAAAACCTACAGGGACTTCCTTGGTGGTCCGGTGCTCAAGACTCTGCTTTCAATATAATAGGCAGTGCAACTTCAATCTCTGCTTGGGGAACTCAGGTCCCACAAGCCACATGATATGATCCAAAGAATAAAAAATAAATAAAACCTGAACGTGTGTTCTATTTCTTAAAACCCATTGTTATAATAATCAACTTTATTGGTTCTATCCAATCAGCATTTGTTAAGCTTTTGAGAAAATAAAGTAGCACAAAAAGCAAATTTAGAGCTTCTGAAATTTCTTTCAGAAAATTTATTCTAATCTTAATCCATTTTAACTGCCTCACTTCTTACAATCGCTAAATACTGGTACACATCTTCCTTTGTCCTAAATATTTGCAAGCTGACCATAAAATCTTAGATGTCAATTCTTTCTGTTCAGCATGTGGGAGTTTATTTGCATGAATTTAATGGTTCTGGTCAATAACAGAATCGTTAATAGTGATTTTGTTCTCTCCTGTTTCCTTTTTACCTTCCTATGTTTCTGTGGGGGAGAAAACAGCAAAACAGCAAAGTCCAAATATATGAATGGAAAAGAAATGTAAAATATCTCCAATGTTTAGTGACTGAAGGACATTGTGATTGTTTGCAAGAATTAACAATTATGAATGAAGCTACTAGAAAATCTGCATGCAGATTTTGGTTTAGACATAGCTCTTCAGTTCCTCTGAGTAAATACCTAGGAGCATGACTTTTCAATCATATGGTTAAGTAAGAGTGTTTCATTTTGTAAGAAATTAAACTCTCATTTTCTCACTTTCTTTCTATTGATTTTTGCAGAACAGATATTTCTAATTTTAACAAAGTCTAGCATACTCATTATTTCTTTCATGAATTGTGTTTTTGATTTTGTATCTAAAAAGGTATACTATATGTGTATGTAATATATATTTCACTACACTAATAATATATACTATATATGTACTATACTATATACTATATATATTATATACTAAAATATGTAGAACTTGAAATTTTAAAATACAATATAATACTATTTACATTATATATATATATGTCTATATGTTATATATAATATTAGTATATATTAATATATTAGTATATATAGTATATATTATCCTATAGTACATATATAGTATATATTATTAGCATAGTGAAATATATATTATATATACTATATTGGAGAAGGAAATGGCAACTGTACTGCTGAAAGTTTTCACTTTCATCTCAGGTTCAAAGAATTTGTTAACAAAATAAGTCACTTATTTATATATAAATAAATAATAAAAATATTTATTAGAGAATTATCTAGCTTACTTTCAACATTTGCATTAGCGTATATAGTATATATTATACTACACTAATTATATATACTATATTTATCCTATACAATACATACTTATAATATACTATAAACCCTATATACTAAAAGTAACCAAGTAGAATTTGAAATTTAAAAATATAGTACCATTTACATTAGTTTATATATCATATAATATATATGTATATACACTATATATTAGTATATATAATATATATCAATAGCACATACTATATAGTATTTACATTAGTATAGTTTATCAAGTATATTATTATAAACTATATCTTACACATAGTATATCTATATAGCATATGTTATACAGTATATTGAGCGACTGAACACAAATGGAGAAGGAAATGGCAACCCACTCCAGTATTCTTGCCTGGAAAAGCCCATGGATAGAGGAACCTCAAGAGTTGTAGTTCATGGGATTGCAAAGAGTTGGACATGACTGAGCAACTGAGCATATACAATATATCTGTAAGGCATATATATTATTCGTAGCAGTATTAATACAACTATTTTGTATCAATCTTGTATCCTGAAATCTTCCTAAATTGCTTATTAGTTAAAGGAACCTTTATATATATATATATATATATATATATATATATATATATATATATATATAGTTATGTGCTTGTTCTTAGTCATTCAGTCATGTCCGATTCCTTGGAACATCACGGATTGTAGCCCACCAGGCTTCTCTGTCCGTGGGGCTTCTCCAGGCAACTAATAAAAATAAATGAATAAAAAAAAAGAATACTGGAGTGGGTTGCCATGCCCTCCTCCAGGGGATCTCCCCAACCCAGGGATTGAATCCAAGTCTCCAACATTGCAGGCGGATTCTTTTACTGTCTGAGCCACCAATGAAACCTTGTTATGTCTTCTGAAAATTAAGTCATTTTTATGTCTTCTATCTCAATCTATATATATATTTTAAATTTTTTTCTTGCCTATTGCATTAGCAAGGACTTCCAGTACAATGTTGAGAAGCAGTGGTGGTAAGGGACACACTTGCCTTAGTTTGGATCTAAGTCAGAAAGCTTCAAGTTTCTTACTATGAAATAAGACACTAGCTATAGGTTTTGTTTGTTTTGTTGATTATATATATATATATATATATATATATATATATATATATATATGCATGCATGTATGTATTTATATATGTATATATATATGTATTTATATATATTATATGTATTTATATATATATGTATATATATACATATATATATATATGTAGTTTACTCAAACTGAGCAAGTCTTCCTTACTTCCTAATTTACTGAGAATTTTTATCATGAACGGTATTGTTTTTTTTTTTATCTATTGATTTGATCAATGGATTCTTCTTTTAAAGTCTATTATTGTGACAGATTACATTAATTAACTTTTATGTGTTGAACCAGGCTTTCATACTTGGGATACATCCCATGCGGTTGTGGTTTATAATTCTTCTTATACATTGTTGGTTTTAATTTTCAAATATTTTGTTGAAGATTTTTACATTTATGTCCATGAGAAATATTTGTCTGTAGTTTTAATTTCATGCTTTACTCTTTCTTTGCTTTAAGGTTTTAGGATTGTATACTATTTGAATTTGTTTTTGAATTTATATTTCTCCATATATTATCTTGCAAATCTTTCTTTAAAAGAAGTAATTCTAAATCTACCTTTGCAGAGTGAGATAAAAGCAAAAATAAAAGGAACCAAACTCCTTGCCTGAAATCCAAGTAGAAGAAGAAAAACAAGACAAATATATCTTTTAAAATAAATAATATAGATGTATAGACTAAGACTTTCTCTTGCTTTATTCACAAGAGCAAGTCTTTAAAACTTCCCCCCACCCCCTGCCCCAGAATCCACCACTTTTCAATAGGGAAGGCATATATCTGTGATGGCAGAGGAAACATTCTAAAGAAGATCCTATCCTCCTGTTTCTATGAAGCACTCTTTCAAATGCTCAGTGGAGATGCCATTTCTTTGTCTGAAATAAGCCCTTTGCCAGCATTATTTTGAACGGTGAAAATCTACTCATTTTTCAAATTTTACTTCAGTGGTTTCTTTTAAAGAATCTTTCCAATTCCCTTAAAACCAGGTAAAGGAAATAGACTTACAGGCTTTGTCAGCAACATTTGTTGTAACACTAGCCACAAATGTTATTTTAAAATGCAACTGGAAATACCTACTTTATGCTTGTTAATCATGCTGGAATATAATAGCCATAGAAATAGACTTTTCTTTCTTGTTTGTCATTTCCCGGCACTGCTGAGTTCAAAATCTTTAATAACATCTTTCTTAAAAATACTGTGGGTGAACTTTATATCCTGGAGGAATATTTTAAAAACTAGGACAAAGACATCTCTTATGAAGAATTTTTCAGCTTTATTGAGATATAATTAATATATTGTATAAATTTAAAGTGAACAAGATTTGATAACTGTCTGTATTGCTAAATGATTGCCACAATAGGATAATTAACACATTCATCATGCTCATAATTGTGTGTGTGTGTGTGTGTGTATGAAAGCATACTAAGTTGCTTAGTCGTGTTCAGCTCTTTGTGACCCCATGGACTGTAGCCCACCAGGGTTCTACTCTGTCCATGGAACTCTCCAGCCAAGAATACTGGGGTGGGTAGCCATTCCCTTCTTCATGGGATCTTCCAGACCCAGGGATTGAACCCAGATCTTCTGCATTGCAAACAGATTCTTTATTCTGAGCCACCAGGGAAGCTATGTATGTGTGTATGGTGAGAACATTTAATATTTACTCTCTTAACTGTTTTCAAGCATATAATACAACATTGTTACCTATAGTTACCACCAATTAGATCCCCCAAATTTATTCGTTTCACTGCTAGACGTTTGTACTTGAAGCATTTTTCCCACACCACTTAACACTGACAAACTACAGTTCTACTAGGTTTCTGTGATTTTGACTTTTTTTTTTTTTTTCAGATTCCACATATAAGCAAGATTAACGATTACTTGTCTTTCTCTGTCTGGCATTTCACTTAGTGTAATACCCTCAAGGAATGTCATATTGCCACAAATGCCAGAAATTCCTTCTTTCTCAAAGTTGAATTATATATAAAAAATAAACATATATTCTATATACCCATTCTATTTGCAGATATTTATATTATCTAAATGAAAAACTTTTAGTTTTTTACACTTGAGAGTAATGTTAGCTATGGGATTATCATATGTGACCTTTACCATATTGAGATATGTTCTTTTCTTATTTTTTAGAGTTTGCCATTTATTTGAGAAAAACAATGAACTTCAACATGAATATCTATATACATTTGAAAAATAATAGCATAATAGTATCTAGTCATGCCCTTTCTCCAATGTATGACAAATTGTTTATGCATGTGTGTGCTCAGTCACTTTAGTCATGTCTGACTCTTTGCGACGCTATAGACTATAGCCCACTAGGCTCCTCTGTCCATGGGATTCTCCAAGCAAGAATACGGGACTGGGTTGCCATTTCCTCCTCCAAGTTTATGCATGAGAGGATACATGTACAATTTGAAATCTTCCTGAATACCCTAAGGTCTTTAAATCCAGTAGTAGTTGTAAGCGTGAGACTTGCTATTTCTTCAATTTACAGGAACTCCTGATAATTTCCTTCCGAAAAATTCATTCTATTCTACAACCAGGGAGCAAGACTAGTAGAGAATAGATGGCTGACTCAGAGGACATAGTCTTACTTCTAAAATATAAAGAGTAAATTTTAATATAATTATTTCAGTTTAATTTTCATTACCAAAAGCAGAAATAATTTTTCATTTTTTTAAAGTGAAACTTTTGAGTTCGGACTGTGTTCTAATGTTTTATAGCATAATTATTAGGAACTAGGTCAAATATGTTATGTTTGCATGGTTCTTACACCAAAATTGAAAACTTTTTGTTCCTTCTATAACCAATCTGTCATGAACTTTTAATTTAATAAGGTGTTGATTTTGTCAACCCCTATTTCTGCATCTATTGAGTGGATCCTATGATTTTCCTCCTTCAGTCTTCTATTGTGGTATATCTTGTTTATTTATTTGTATATGATGAACCACCTTTGCACTCCAGGGACAGTCCCACTTGATCCCTGGTGTACGATGCATTCAATGTACTGCTGAATTTTAGTTGTTAGAATTTTGTTGAGAAAGTGTGCATCAGAGATATCAGTCTATAGTTCTCTTTTCTTGCAGCGTCCTCATGTGGCTTTGGTTTCAGTGTAATGACGGCTTCATAAAATGAGTTTTGAAGTATTTCTTCCTCTTTAAATTTTAGAAGAGTTTGAAAAAGCTTGCATTGATTATTTTAAATGTTAGGTAGAATTCACCAGTGAAAATATCTGGTCCTAGACTTACCTTTGTTGAGAGTTTTCTGATAACTACATCAGTATCCTTAGTTGTTATTAGTCTATTCAGATTTTCTATTTTATGATTCAGCATTAGTAGATTATCTGTTTATCAGTATTTATGAATTTTTCCCAGGTTATTCAATTTTTTTTCCCAAGTGTATAATTATTTATAGCAGCTTCTTATGATACTTTGTAATTACTGTGGTGTGCTAAGTCATTTCAGTCATGTCCGATTCTATGCAACCCTATGGACTGTAGCCTGCCAGGCTCCTTTGTCCATGGGGACTCTCCAGGCAAGAATACTGGAGTGGGTTTCCATTTCCTTCTCCAGGAGATCTTCCTAATCTAAGGATCAAACCCACATCTCTTATGTCTCCTGCATTGGCAGGTGGGTTCTTTACCACTAGTGCCAGTAATTGTGTGATGTCGAATTGGGTTATCTCCTTATTTATTTATGAATTTTAGTTGAGTCTCTCTCACAAAAATTTTATGTTTTCTAAAAATAACTCTCAGCCCCATTGACTTTTTTCCTATGACTATTCTAGTCTTTATTTCATTTACTCATGTGCTAATCTTTTTTTTCTTTTTTCCTTCTTCTAACTTTGGACTTAGTTCATTCGTTCTTTTCTAATTTCTTGAGGTGTAAAGTTAAGCTGTTTACTAAAGATTTTTCTTTTTCCTTAATGTAGGCGTCTATTACTCTCTACTTTCCTCTTACAACTGCTTTTGCTACATCTTGCTTATTTTGGCACTTGTGTCTTTATTTTTGTCTGTCTCAAGATACTTTCTAATTTCCTTCGAGGTCTCTTTCCTGACCAGTGATTATTCAAGTGTGTCATTTAGTTTTCCAACTATGTGTGCATTTTTCACTTTTCTTCTTGTTACTGAGTTCTAATTTCATAGCACTGTAGTATTAAAGAAAATAAACTGGACATGATTTCTATCTTAAATTTGTGAAGACTTGCTTTATGGTTCAATATCTAATCTATCTTGAGGTTCTCAGCAATTATTGTATTGCTGCCTATTTCTCCCTAAATATTGATTACATTTTACTTTACATATTTAGGCACTCCAGTGTTATGAGCATTTATAATAGTTATATCTTGTTGATGAATTGATGCTTTTGTTGATACATGATTACCTTCTTTGTTTTGTGATAAATTTTGACAAAAAAAAGAAGTTTATTTTACCTGATATAAGTAGAGCAATTCCTGTTCACTTAAGGTTACTGGTTGTATAGAATATATTTTCCCATCCTTTTACTTTCAATCTATTTGTGTCTTAAAACTAAAACGAGTCTCTTGTAGGCAGCATATTTCTAGATTTTTTTTTATTAATCCACTCAGCCATTTTCTGTATTTTTTGAAGAATCAAAATTATTTTAATTATAAACTTATAATAATTGTCTAAACACTGGAGTCATAGTTCAGTATTCCCTTAAAAATTGTTGTAGGAAGCCCTCTCCACCCCCCAGGGCCCCAAGAGCGGGCTCCTGTCTAACACTCAGAAAAGAATTGTCCAAGGAGATATGTGCTAACAAAACAAGAGACTTTATTGGAAGAAGGCACCCAGGCAGCAAGCAGCAGGGTAAGGGAACCCAGGAGAACAGCTCTGACATATGGCTGGCAGTCTTGGGTTTTATGGTGATGGGATTAGTTTCCGGGTTGTCTTTGGATGATCATTCTGACTCAGAGTCCTTCCTGGCAGTGCACACATCACTCGGCCAAGATGGATGCTAGCAAGAGGGATTCTGGGAAGTGGTCAGATATGTGGTGTCTTCTTTTGACCTTTCCCGAACTCTTCTGGTTGGTGGTGGCTTGTTAGCTCCATATGCCTTCCCAGGACCTCCTGTCCTAAAACAACTTGTGTGAATGGTTACTAGAGAACCTGGCCAGGGTGGGCAGTTTCAGTCAGTGTGCTTCCCCTAACAAAATCATTAACTAGTATATGAAGCATAGTATATGTGGTTTTGTTCAAATCTGTAGAGTGTGATACATTGCATTATATATATAGTGAATACAATGTTGTAACAGATAATAATTTCATAAAACAATAATCAATTTAAAATATCGAATTATTTATTGTTTTGAAACTCTCCAGCAAAACTATACAAATTCAAATGTGTTTCTCTTCAAGTTTATAATTATTTTTATTTTCTGGATGTTTTTCTATTTGTTTTTCTCCTTGTTAATTGATATCTCTTGATGCATTCAAGTGCATGTGAAGTGGCTTCAGTCATGTCTGACTCTTTGCAACCGTATGGACTAGAGTCTACCAGGCTCTCCTGTCCATGGAATTCTCCAAGCAAGAATATTGGAATGGGTTGCAATTTCCTGCTCCAGGAAATCTTTCCAAACCAGGGATGAAACCCACATCTCTTATGTCTTCTGCTTTGGCAGATGGGTTCTCTACCACTAGTGCCAGCAACTTCTTAGGGCTCTTCCTTGACAAAAGCAACCCCCTGCTTGGCCATCAAAACTGCTAAAACCATTCAAAACTTCTTTTTTTTTTCCTAATGAATGTAGTCAACTGTTAACTGTTTAAAGCTTTACTGTGTCCTTTGTACAAGGTGCTCTTTTTTTTTTTTTTCTTTTCCCTATAATATACCATTGCATGGAAGAAATAATAGCTTATTCCCTTTTTAAAAAAGAGGCCAAGAGTAAGGGGAAAAGTGACTTTTTTTTTTTTTTTTTTTAAGAAAAGGATGAATTAGTATTTGCCAAAAAGTTTTTTTCTTTTCATTTTAGAAAAGCTATATAAATAATTTTTGTAAATCTCATAGCATGTTTGCAGTGGGTATCATTCTATATATTTATAGAGAAAGAAACTGTGATTTAGCGTGGTTAAACCTGAAGTCACAGAGGTTGTATCACTAAGATAGTGTATTCAGAATTTGAATCCCATTCTAAGTTCAAAGTTCTGTTCTTCTGATTTCACAACTTCACTGTGATACTGATGTTTTTCTTGATTTAACAAGAAAAAAAAAATCATCTTTAATTGGAGAAAGGGCATGCTGAGAGGGTAACAGGCAGGGAAACCAGGGTCTCCAAATGGAGGAAATAGGCTGCGAATGTCAGACATCTTTTATCTCTCTCTGAAGTGGCAGGAGGGAAGGGTTAGGTTTTCTACCCTTCTCAATATAAATTTAAAAAGAGGTTTCTTTTAAAATTCTGTGTTGCCATGAGGACACCAGGCTCCACCTGAACTTAACTCTTCTCACACTTTGAGCTCACCAATGCGTTTTTCTTATAGAAATGTTTGTCTTAAGCTATGTTAATGAACTATGTGTTTACCGAGACTCTGTCTTCAAGTCTGTTCCCCTAATATTCAGAATAGACTTGAAAAACTAGTATATTTTACTCATACAAATGTTCTCTTAAGCTATGTTAATGAGTCTGTATTTGTTTGGAAACATGCCTTTCTTCAAGATTTATATCAACCATTTTATGGCCCAAGAAAACTCACCTTTTGCCAACATTATCTCAAAACGCATGTTGTGGGTGAGGGGCCTGGTGCCAGTCTCTGAGTTCTGAGGCATTTCCTTTCTTTAATTAGCAGACTGCTAGAGGCTATATAACATCTGGCTAAAGATTAGCAGGAGCACACTCTTTCTGCCCCCTTCTGATGTCTATGTCAGAAGCTTTCTCTATCTGTTTTATACTTTAATAAAACTTTATTACACAAAAACTCTGAGTGATCAAACTTTGTTACTGGCCCCAGATTGAATTCCTCCCCTCTGGAAGCTAATAATCCCGGCATCTTTCACCTCTCAGCTACAATCTTTCATCTTGGGGGCTCGTCCAGGACCTGAACATGTGACTTCTCAAGCCAGAGGCAAGAACAGTAGACCAACCAGCCTGCCGCCCAGAGGAAAGGGGCTAGTGGAGGGAGAGAGGCCATGAGGAGACCAAAGCAATAACCGAGATGAGACTTAGTGATCATGGCCATGATCAGAGGAGGGGGCAAGGTCACAGACTAGGAGGACCCTTGAGAAATCAATTACAAATGTATTTTTATAAAAGAAGTGATATTTCCTTTGGGTTTGTCAGTTTGGATTTGGAGCGTCAGAAAACGTAATGAGGAAAAGCTGTGAGCATGAACAATTCCATGAATGAAGGAATCAGGCACAGGATTGAGGAAAGCTGGTGCGGAGGGATCTTGGACTAAGATCAGAATGACTCTTTGCACGTGCTATGTTCGATGCATCACATAGATGTCCGAATGGCAGTTCCAAGCAAGCTGATAGACCCAGGGCAGCGTCTCAGGGAGGAGTCTGGGACTGAGTTATAAATTTGACAGCTGGTAAACATCTCTTCAATATGATTTTAGTATTGGGAAGGGAAAGAAAAATATATGCATTAGTGGATTCAGAGAGAGACCCACAGGGGATGGAGACCCATGATAGAGCTCCTTTATGTCTCAAAACAAAATTCCATTGGAGTAAATGTACATGGGAGGTAAAGCAGATTCAGAAACATTTCTCTTGATATCACGCTTGATTCTTGTCTTCTTATATTTATCTTAAAATCTTTAAAAATATTTTTATATTATTTAATGTAATTAAGATATAACTTACTTTAACATATTTATTGAAATAAATATATTTCAAGAAGAAATTTAATTAATGACTAATTACTTGCTTTTCAGAACTTCCAAATAATAGGACTTTTTAACCATGAATTACCTCAATATATGAGTGGACTGGAGCTTGTTTTTTACTGTAATATTACTTCATCTAGCACTAGCTTTCTAAGTCCAACTATATTTTCCTTCTACTAATTATATAAGATCATAAATGCAGAATTAGATTATTTCTTTAGAAAAAAAATAATGTTAACATGAAGCTTGTCCTGCTTCTAAATCTGGTGAGAAATAGTGCATATAGTAAACTTAGAGGAATAGATAGAAAATGAGAAAACATGGCAGACACAGTCTTGTGAACTACAGAATTTTTAGTCTGCTGATGTATCTCATTGCATTGCAAAAATGGCAAATGGTAAAACCTGTTTTTTTTCCTATTAGAGTGCTGTCAAGTGACCTGGGTAAGTCTGTGAAAATGGAGGATTGAAGATTTGCACAACTGGAGAATGTGGATCCTCAGAAAGCAGAAATTTCTGTTGTAATCATAACTTCATATTCCTTACAACAGTGAGGAACTGCCGTGCCGTATGACATTGTCAGGTGGTTACCTTTCTTCCAGAAGGACTTCTAATAGCAGCTCCAATCATTCTTGGAATGTGCCTTAGTGACCCCAGAGCTGAGTGACAGTAAGTTGCCAGAGCCAAGGAAGAGCAAAGAGTTAAGCACATTTTCTCATGAAAGGCAAATTCCTCCAAGGAAAACGCTTGCTGGCAGTGACATTCCGTTCTATGCAGAGCAGGCATGTTTGATTTTTGGAAAGGGCTTAGAGCTTGAAATTTTCTTTGAGCAAAATGTTTGAAATCATTCAAGCTGGAGTGGCAAATAAGGCAAAACCATTCCCCACATGTAGAAAAATCAGCAGAGGCTTTCAAACATGTGACTTATGAAATGACGCAGCTGGGATTCTTTTTAAGCAGTGTGTCAGGCTATTACTGAGAGCACTGAAGATGTGGTTTTGCTTCCTGCTATGTTTCTCTGAAAAGCAGTTGAAAAGAATTGACTGGCTGCTTTCAAAATGTGGAGAGAAACATGAAAACTTGTACACACTATTCAATCAGGAATTTCTCTACTTTTGTTAAAACGTCAGACTATCATTAATTAAATTGCAGTTAAAATACTGCCACTTAAGTAAATCATTGAGGTTTTTAGTGCCCTTATGTGTGGCACATGGACACTGGAGAAACAGTAAAATAGCATGGTGGACAGAATACAGGATTTTGGGTTAAAGAAGTTGGGTAGCAGAACTTGTTCTGTAAGTGTCTAAGTAAGAGAAATGAATTTCAGTCATTTAAATGGGCATAATGAGAACACAGACCAAAGAACATAGATACTTGCAATGAATAACTGAGAAAACAATCTGCTTTTGGGGGGCTGGGTCTTTGCTGTGGCATGCAGGCTGTCCAGCTGTGGTACATAGGCTTAGTTGCCCATAGCAAGATCTCAGCTCCTTGGCCAGGGATCGAACCCACACTCTCAGTTTTGCAAAGCAGGTTCTTTACCACTGTACCACCAGGAAGGCCCCTGAATATTGTTTTTAAAAATATAATCTCTCTCACCCATTAGGGTGACTACTGAAATAAATGTCAGTGAGAATTTGGAGAAACTGGAGCTTGCACTCTCTTGGTAGAAATGTAAAATGGTGCAGTTTTTGTGGAAAAAAAAATATGAATGATCCTCAAAAGATTAAAAATAGAATTAGAACATGATCTAGCAATCCCAATTCTGAGTATATTCTCCAAAATAATCAATAGAAGTGTCTTATCAAGATATTCTTACACAGCCATTTCATAGTAGCATGGTGGAAGTAGCTAAAGGTGGAAGCAACCCAAATGTTCAGTGATGGATGAATGGCTGAGAAAATGTGGCAAGTATGTATAATGGAAGATGATTCAGCTCTTAAAAGGAAGGAGATTCTGCCACATGCTACTACACAGATGAACATTGTGGATATTTTGCTAAGTGAAATAAGCTAGTGAGAAAAAGAAACACATTATACAATTTATATGAGGGGTAAATAGTGTGAAATGAAAGTCACTTAGTCATGTCCAACTCTTTGCAACCCCATGGACTATACAGTCCTTAAAATTCTCCAGGCCAGAATGCTGGAGTGGGTATCCTTTCCCTACTCCAAGGGATCATCCCAACCCAGGGACTGAACCCAGGTCTCCCACTTTGCAGAGGGGTAAATAACTAAAGGCAAAAATAAACTGAAGAGCCAAAGTAGAATGATGGTTGCCAGAAGTTGGAAGGATGGGGATTATGGGGAGTTACTGTTTAATGGTACAGAGTTTCAATTTGGGAAGATGAACAGTTCTAAAGATGAACAGTGACAGTGGTTACACAACAATATGTGTGTACTTAATACCAGTAAAGGGTACACTTAAAATGATGGTTAAAATGAAATTGTGTTCATTTTACCACAATAAAATTGGAAAAATTGTAATGTTTTGTTAACATAATAGCTATTATTGTGGGTCATTCTGAAGAAAGTCATAAAGCTTATTGCTGAAAATAAGAACAAACACTTTGTTGTCAGAATTATGAAAGGTCACAGGCTTTGAGGCATATGCCAACAGTTTTCAAAGTATCATAGATAAGTGGATGGAGAATTAACTGATGACTGTAGTCCCCAACTACATTTGCAGGGTCAAGATCAAGGTCAGCAAACAAATTAGCATGGTGGGCACTTTATTGGTACAAAAAATACATTGAAAGTTTGCAGTTAAAAATAAGGAATTTCTAACATTGGTGTTGCCTATTTTAGAAAAAATTGCACACTCTCTACTCAGTAAGTTTAATTTTCTTTTAATCTATTGTGCAGAATAGTACTTCTTCAGTTCAGTTCAGTCAGTTCAGTCTCTCAGTCATGTCTGATTCTTTGTAACCCCATGAATCGCAGCACGCCAGGCCTCCCTGCGCATCACCAACACGCAGAATTTACCCAAACTCATGTCCATCGAATTGGTGATGCCATCCAGCCATCTCATCCTCTGTCATCTCCTTCTCCTCCTGCCCCCAATCCCTCCCAGCATCAGGGTCTTTTCCAATGAGTCAACTCTTCACATCAGTTGGCCAAAGTATTGGAGTTTCAGCTTCAACATCAGTCTGTTCAAAGAACACCCAGGAGTGATCTGCTTTAGGATGGACTAGTTGGATCTCCTTGCAGTCCAAAGGACTCTCAAGAGTCTTCTCCAACACCACAGTTCAAAAGCATCAATTCTTCAGTGCTCAGGTTTCTTCACAGTCCAACTCTCACATCCATACATGACCACTGGAAAAAACATAGCCTTCACTAGATGGACCTTTGTTGGCAAAGTAATGTCTCTGCTTTTTAATATGCTATCTAGGTTGGTCATAACTTTCCTTCCAAGGAGTAAGCATCTTTTAATTTCATGGCTGCAATCACCATCTGCTGTGATTTTGGAGCCCCCAAAAATAAAGTTAGCCACTGTTTCCACTGTTTCCCCATCTATTTCCCATGAAGTGATGGGACCAGATGCCATGATCTTAGTTTTCTGAATGTTGAGTTTTAAGCCAACTTTTTCACTCTTCTTTTTCACTTTCATCAAGAGGCCTTTTAGTTTCTCTTCACTTTCTGCCATAAGAATGATGTCATAGCCTCTTAAAAATATTTGAAAAGAATCTCATTTATAAATAACATAATGTATACAGCATTAAAAAAAAAAAACTGTGATAATACTACATGAATAACAAAATAATACCCACAAAAGTTCAAACCAAAACATTATAAAATTGTACAAAAACACAGTAAATAACTAGTAAATAGAAATGAATGGAAGGTTATTCCACATACTTGAATTGCAAATATAATTAAAACTTTAAGATATAAATATAAAAATGCACTATTTAATTGAATAGAAATAAACCTTGTGGGTTCCCCACATTCTACGGGGGAAGATTACACAGTTGAGTGGTCACTCGGAATCACCTTGGGGTGCTGCCACACTTGGAAAGACATTTAGTATGAAAGTAAATGAAAAAGCAGAGTACAACTTGTGTATATAGAAAAATGTTGATCATAAACATGTATTAATAGAAAACAATTATTTTGAGCGGAAATAAATCCACCACCAAATTTTAAGAAATGGTAATATATAATTTTTTATTTTAAAAAGTCCTTAAAATAGAAAGGGGCATATTCTAGAAGTAGTGAAGTGAGTTTTAACTAAAACAAGCAAGCAAGTATCTCTAATTGCTATTAAGTATAAACAAGAAATTTGAATGGGTCATATTTTTATTTTTTCCTCATATCACAGCCTCATTTTATTTTTTCCTCATTTTATCACAGCCTCCAGACTTTAGTTTCAAGATTCTATCTTATATAATGAGACTTTAACTTATCATGTATTACAGTTTCAAAGACAACTTAATATTAGAAGAATTTGTGTATATGTCCAAGGTTTTCTAGCAACCTGATCACCATTGTAAATTTGTTTCCATATCTAAAGAAATGGCAGTTTCAAACCAGAAAAGAGTAAATTCTTGGAATACATGAAAATTTCATCTTCTTTGCCAAATATTTCTTTTGGTACTCAGATGGTAGAGAATCTGTCTGCAATGCAGGTAACCCGGATTTGATCCCTAGGTTGGGATTATCCCCTAGAGAAGGGAATGGTTACCCACTCCAATATTCTTCCCTGGAGAATTCCGAGGAGATTAGCAAACTACAGTCCATGGGGGTCACAAAAAGTTGGATATCACTGAGCAACTAACACACACACACACACACACACACACACACACACACATGCACATATTATACCAGATACAAATGTAAAACAATTTAATGGGACAAAGTTAAATAAGTCTCAGACTCTAGTAATAAGATCATCCAAATACATGGCACAAATAAATCAAGAAACGAGCAAGCAATAATTTTGCCATTTTATTTCAGAGAAATATTCCATGGGAATTTTCTGTGAGTTCTGCCAAAGAACAAACCATGTGAGGCAGTGAAGTCCTCATCAATCTTGAATCAATGGCATCTTTTTATTAATGCCATTCATTGTAGATAATATTTTTGAAAAACACAATGAAAATGAAAGTTGAAATATTGAAAACTCCTGTTTTTAAGTCTACAACAAATATAAAATTACTTTGTCATACACAACTTCTAAATAATTTCTAGATTTCCATATAATTTTCTAATAGCTTACTCTGAATATTTGTCTTCTTCAATCATGGACTAGGAACGAAGTTTAATGAATTGGATTCCTTTCTGGTTCACACAGTTAAGAATCTACCAGCAATGCAGAGGACCTGGATTGGGTAGATCCCCAGGAGAAGGGAATGGCAACCCACTCCAAGTATTCCTGCCTGTAGAATTCCATTGACTGAGAAGCCTGGCAGTCCATGGCTCTGCCAAAAAACCCCATGGGTTTACAAAGGGTTGGACATGACTGAATGACAATACATTCACTTTCAAACCCCTGTGCAGACCACATTGTGAAGAACAATGATGCTGGAAAACATCTTTGACATAATTGCTAAAGTTTATATAGTAAAGGTTTCATAGAGTTCTTTATTACAGTGTTCCTTAAGGTAGGTCAATAAAATAATGCTAAACTAAGTTTCAGTAGAATACATTTTATGAAGCTGATTACCCAAGGAAATGGTTCTTTAATGATATATATTTAATTTAAGAGGACATCCCTTACGGCTTAGCTGGTAAAGAATCTGCCTGAAATGTGGGAGACCTGGGTTCAGTCCCTGGATTGGGCAGATCCCCTGGAGAAGGGAAAGGCTACCCACTACAAACTTGCTGTAATAAGAACTGAGGAGTAGGTAGATAGTTTAAGGTTATGTTTTCTCCAAAGATCTAGCTTCAGGTAGATCAATATGGATTTCCAAACAATCAAAATAAGAAGTTTAACATTCTTTTGAAAATCAAGCAACATCCATAAACAAGCATATTCCTAAATAGCTAACCACTTCTCCAATTAATGGAATAAGGATTTAAGAGGAAGAATATGGTTTCATTTTAAGGATACAGTCCAAGACTATCTCTAACAATTTGAAAATGGTGATTGAAGAACTGAAATTCTGCATTACTGAATTTTTAACATTGTACTGGGTAACTTTTGATTAAAATTGCCTATTGCAGTCAAACACACAGAAAAGAAAACTGAATTAAACCTATAGACATTGTTGTTAAGTAATTTCACTCACTGGTGAACCCCAAGATGAATTATTTGAACATTTACTCTTAGATAACTTATAGATTTTATATGGTTTATGCACTTGTTGGAAAAATGCCAATTAAATATTGAATGACATCTGCCAAACAAAGAATTATGGTTTAAATATACTTGACATTGTGCCATTTTGCCATTCCTTTTGCAATTGATGAGGGTGCAGATCTAATTACCTGTTCAGCCCACTTTTACAATATGAAAAAAAAAAAAAAAAGCCTTATAGTTAGCCCTGAAGAAAAATCCATATAATTCTCTACCTAATAGCTGGAAGGGGTGCTTTAAGTTCACTCACAACTGAGTTTAATTAATTACCATAGATTTAAGCCATTAAAATATGTAGAATTGATAAAGTAGGGTATAATGCATTATAATAAAAATATTAATTGATGTATTTTCAGAGTATTTATTTTGATCCTTTTTATTAAATGCAAGTTCTATATCTATATTAAAATAATTTAGGCATCATGTAGACTTATGACATCTTTTCTCATATCATTTTGTGTCCATGGAATTAAAATTTAAATGATTTTACAAAATGCCAGAATTTGATCCTATAAAATGGTAGGAAGTTTAACTATGCTTACTGAAAGTATAGCCACACTCTGTTCTTCCTGGTCCATGTGGATAATGATGACCTCAAACCCACACATGCAGTTTGTCAAGAACTAGACTGGCATGCATTTTAAAGCAAGTAAAGTAATGTGTGCTCAACTGTGAGTAAAGCTTGTAAACTTTCTATTTCAAAAATGTGATGGCTGATATTATGTGTCCAGCTAGGTATGACAATGCCCTTGGCTTACCAAAACCACATCTTTGGGAATTAAAGGACTCTGACAGTCAAAATAGACTTTCAGGTGGAAGGAAGAGCTTCATGAACACGATTTTAAAGGAGGTGGATTTTATTTATTTGTGTGTGTATGTATGTACTTGATGAAGTGATTAGTTATATGCAACAATAAAGGGTATCTATTTTCCTTAACTTTTAAAGCTGAGAAACAATGTTTCTCATGCCTTACTCAGCACAGGGGCCCTACTATTTTACATCCTTTGTATTTGGTTAGATCCAACAGTTTGGCCTCAGGAAGAAGGAGGTGACATCAGGTATCTCTAATGTTTCCTTAGGGATAATTACTACTATTTTTGCAAAGCTATTACCTAGGACTTGACTTAGTTAAGACTAGGCTGTCAATAAAGCAGAGACTGAGGAAGAAATTATTGAGAACTATTAATACACCCCCAGGAAACAGGAGTGAGGGATAGATTGAGTCAGGAAAGGAGAGAACCCACACCAAAGAGAGAGCCCACACCTCTGTTTGAAAGGCAAACTGTTTGAAACCCTTACTCCCTCCAACCCTCCACATTCTATCAACACTTCAGCACATACACATTTCTTCTAGATGGTCAACATTTTATACTCTTTTATAAGTTAATTTTGATTGCACAGGTTTGCTTTTATTAGAGCATTAGTGTGGTAGGTGTATTGTAACTAAGCAGCCCTTCACTTGTGCTTTACAATGTTTGCAAAGACATGTAAGCACTCTCCATTGTCGGTGGATGACAGAAATAAGTTTTCTCACTGATCGCCTTCTGATTAATATAAAAGCAGCCTCAAATGGGCATGGGCGAATGCATTCTTTTCCTCTGATCTTCCTCCTCAGTCTCCTGCTTGCTCCTCTGGCCTCCACTCCAGTCTCCTGGGTGTCACATGGGTTATGGCCTAAGATCCCAGCTTTTTAAGCCTCCACTGTGGGAAGAGTCATATCATCTCAAGTGAGGATTAGTCACGGGTATTTGAACATTGTAAAGGTCAGATTTACTGGTTAAATAAGCTTTTTTTTTTTTTTTTTTTTTTTTTTTTTTAAGTACTTATTAACCAAAACCCTATTAAACATAAATTTTGATTCAAGTTAATAATGGTCAACTTTCTCATTAGGCATGTAGAAAGAGAACACAGGTCAATGTTTATCCCTATTCACATTATATTATAGTGTGTGTGTGTGCATGCTAGGTCACGTCAATCATGTTGGACTCCTTGCTACTCCATGAACTGTAGCCTGCCAAGCTCCTCTGTTCACAGGATTCTCCAGGCAAGAATACTGGAGTGGGTTGCCATGACCTGCTCCAGGAGATCTTCCTGACCCAGGGATCCAACCCACATCTCTTACATCTCCTACATTGTCAGGTGGGTACTTTGCCATTAGCACCACTTGGGAAGACCCTATTGTAGTGAACATATACTTATATGCTCAAACATGATTTGCTGTTGTTCAGTTGCTAAGTCATGTCCGACCCTTTGTGACAGCATGAACTGCAGCGTGTCAGGCTTCCTTGCCCTTCACTATCTCCCTGAGTTTGTTCAAATATGATTTGCATATTGAGAAATTCATTAAAATATACCTTATGTTATATCATAACATTGATAAAGCAGCTCAGGAAAACTTCTGAATGCACACTGGGTCTTTTCCTGCAAACACATCAGTGTTACTGTCTGATGCTCTATCACAATTGCTCAATGATCACTAAATGGTTATGCCGCAGTGTCAACAGAATGTACAAAATCACCCATGTGCATGCGGATTCATTTTCACCCCTGTGATTCTTGAAGATGCAGCTGATTCTTAGAATTTAAATGAAGTGTAGAACCCTGACCACAACAGAATAAAAAATGTTGGCTTTTCTTTTCAGATTCTTAATGTAGAATTTAATTTTAATGCTTCACAAGGGTTTCATCAAATTTTTAACTCCTAATATGGTGAGTGTGGAAGCCTGAATTTTGCTGGAATTTTGGTAGATGTGCACATGTAGGTAAACATAATTATTTTGATTTCTCATGATTTTGAATATTTGTAATTACATAGCTCATTTTAATATAAAATATATTTTAAAGCTGCATTAGACTTTGTTATTGTTATTAAAGTACAGGAAAAAACAGACATGACAAAGGAAAGATATACATTCAGAAAATGTGTGAAATCATAGATATATTTGTTAGGAGAGTGATATCTATTGTACATATAGACTGATACTTGTTTTGAAAATTGAGCAAGAAAATAAGGGTTTTTTGAAATCGCTTGAAGCTCTTTTCTGTCAGCTGCTCTAAGTGATTACAAGTAGTAACACTAATTATGATGGAGGAGTTTGTTTTGGGAAATGAGAATTCATATGGTGAAATTGAATAAAATACATTGCACTCATTCATTTCATAGCCGTTATCCAAACAGAGTAGAAGTTGTGAAAAGGTAGGAAGGAGAAGTCCAGCCTGTGACAAATGGGTCCAATTTTTAAAAACACACTGTGCTCCTGAAGCCAGCAGCCGGGAAGTTCAGTGCCTCCCACACAGCTCACATACCACCAATTTCATTATGTGGAAGGCTATTTGAATGAGTATTTTAAGTCTTTCTGAGAAGTTTCTACTGGACCAAAAAATGGAGAACTATGACAATCTGATGCAATAGTTGTTTATTATCAAAAATGATACATTTGTTCTCCATGTATATGACTCTGATTGAGTCTTAGGTAATGGCAGATGGGATGTAGCTGATGTATGTAATGCATATATGTCACACGCTAGCAAAGTAGTGCTCAAAATTCTCCAAGCCTAGCTTCAAGAGTACATGAACCGTGATGTTCCAGATGTTCAAGCTGGATGTAGAAAAGGCAGAGGAACCAGAGATCAAATTGCCAACATTCCCTGGATCATCAAAAAAGCAAGAGAGTTCCAGAAAAACATCTATTTCTGCTTTATTGACTATACTAAAGCCTTTGACTCTGTGGATCACAACAAACTGGAATATTCTTCAAGAGATGGGAATACCAGGCCACTTGACCTGTCTTCTGAGAAATCAATATACAGGTCAGGAAGCAATAGTTAGAAATGGACATGGAACAACAGACTGTTTTTTTTTTTTTTTTTTTTTTAATTTTATTTTATTACTTGGAGGCCAATTACTTCACAACATTTCAGTGGGTTTTGTCATACATTGACACGAATCAGCCATAGAGTTACACGTATTCCCCATCCCGATCCCCACTCCCACCTCCCTCTCCACCCGACTCCTCTGGGTCCTCCCAGTGCACCAGGCCCAAGCACTCGTCTCATGCATCTCACCTGGGCTAGTGATCTGTTTCACCATAGATAATATACATGCTGTTCTTTTGAAACATCCCACCCTCACCTTCTCCCACAGAGTTCAAAAGTCTGTTCTGTACTTCTGTGTCTCTTTTTCTATTTTGCATATAGGGTTATCATTACCATCTTTCTAAATTCCATATATATGTGTTAGTATGCTGTAATGTTCTTTATCTTTCTGGCTTACTTCACTCTGTATAATGGGCTTCAGTTTTGTCCATCTCATTAGAACTGATTCAAATGCATTCTTTTTAACGGCTGAGTAATATTGCATGGTGTATATGTACCACAGCTTCCTTATCCATTCATCTGCTGATGGGCATCTAGGATGCTTCCATGTCCTGGTATTATAAACAGTGCTGCGATGAACATGGGGGTGCACGTGTCTCTTTCAGATCTGGTTTCCTCGGTGTGTATGCCCAGAAGTGGTATTGCTGAACCCCAGGGTTAGCAGAAGAAAAGAAATCTTAAAAATTAGGGCAGAAATAAATGCAAAAGAAACTAAAGAGACCATAGCAAAAATCAACAAAGCTGAAAGCTGGTTTTTTGAAAAAATAAACAAAATTGACAAACCATTAGCAAGACCCATTAAGAAACAAAGAGAGAAGAACCAAATTAACAAAATAAGAAATGAAAAGGGTGAGATCACAACAGACAACAGTGAAATACAAAGGATCATAAGAGACTACTACCAGCAGCTCTATGCCAATAAAATGGACAACTTGGAAGAAATGGACAAATTCTTAGAAAAGTATAACTTTCCAAAACTGAACCAGGAAGAAATAGAGGATCTTAACAGAACCATCACAAGCAAGGAAATCGAAACTGTAATCAAAAATCTTCCAGGAAACAAAAGCCCAGGACCAGATGGCTTCACAGCTGAATTCTACCAAAAATTTAGAGAAGAGCTAACACCTATCTTTCTCAAACTCTTCCAGAAAATTGCAGAAGAAGGTAAACTTCCAAACTCATTCTATGAGGCCACCATCACCCTAATTCCAAAACCAGACAAAGATGCCACAAAAAAAGAAAACTACAGGCCAATATCACTGATGAACATAGATGCAAAAATCCTTAACAAAATTCTAGCAAACAGAATCCAACAACATATTAAAAAAATCATACACCATGACCAAGTGGGCTTTATCCCAGGAATACAAGGATTCTTCAATATCCGCAAGTCAATCAATGTAATACACCACATTAACAAATTGAAAGATAAAAACCATATGATTATCTCAATAGATGCAGAGAAAGCCTTTGACAAAATTCAACACTCATTTATGATTAAAACTCTCCAGAAAGCAGGAATAGAGGGAACATACCTCAACATAATAAAAGCTATATATGACAAACCCACAGCAAGCATCACCCTCAATGGTGAAAAATTGAAAGCATTACCCCTGAAATCAGGAACAAGAAAAGGGTGCCCACTCTCACCACTACTATTCAACATAGTCTTGGAAGTTTTGGCCACAGCAATCAGAGCAGAAAAAGAAGTAAAAGGAATCCAGATAGGAAAAGAAGAAGTGAAACTCTCGCTGTTTGCAGATGACATGATCCTCTACATAGAAAACCCTAAAGACTCTTCCAGAAAATTACTAGAGCTAATCAATGAATATAGTAAAGTTGCAGGATATAAAATTAACACACAGAAATCCCTTGCATTCCTATATACTAACAATGAAAAAACAGAAAGAGAAACTAAGGAAACAATACCATTCACCATTGCAACAAAAAGAATAAAATACTTAGGAGTATATCTACCTAAAGAAACAAAATACCTGTACATAGAAAACTATTAAACACTGATGAAAGAAATCAAAGAGGACACAAACAGATGGAGAAACATACCGTGTTCATGGATTGGAAGAATCAATATTGTCAAAATGGCTATTCTACCCAAAGCAATCTATAGATTCAATGCAATCCCTATCAAGCTACCAATGGTATTTTTCACAGAACTAGAACAAATAATTTCACAATGTGTATGGAAATACAGAAAACCACGAATAGCCAAAGTAATCTTGAGAAAGAAGAATGGAACTGGAGGAATCAACCTGCCTGACTTCAGACTCTACTACAAAGCCCAGTCATCAAGACAGTATGGTACTGGCACAAAGACAGAAGTATAGATCAATGGAACAGAATAGAAATCCCAGAGATAAATCCACGAACCTATGGACACCTTATCTTTGACAAAGGAGGCAAGGGTATACAATGGAAAAAAGACAACCTCTTTAACAAGTGGTGCTGGGAAAACTGGTCAACCACCTGTAAAAGAATGAAACTAGAACACTTTCTAACACCATACACAAAAATAAACTCAAAATGGATTAAAGATCTAAATGTAAGACCAGAAACTATAAAACTCCTAGATGAGAACATAGGCAAAACACTCTCCGACATAAATCTCAGCAGGGTCCTCTATGACCCACCTCCCAGAATATTGGAAATAAAAGCAAAACTAAAGAAACAGACTGTTTTTTTAATTGGGAAAGGAGTAAGGCTGTATATTGTCACCCTGCTTATTTAATTTATATGCCGAGAACATCACTGGGCTGGGTGAAGCACAAGCTGGAATCAGGATTGCTGGGAGAAATATCGATAACCCCAGATATGCAGATGACACCACCCTTATGGCAGAAAGTGAAGAAGAACTAAGAAGCCCTTTGATGAAAGTGAAAGAGGAGAGTGAAAAAGTTGGCTTAAAATTCAACATTCAGAAAACTAAGATCATGGCATCTGGTCCCATCACTTCATGACAAATAGATGGGGAAACAATGGAAACAGTGACGACTTTATTTTCTTGGGCTGCTAAATCGCTGCAGATGGTAGCTGCAGTTGTGAAATTAAAAGACACGTGCTCCTTGGAAGAAAAGCTATAACAACTTCATGTATTAAAAAGCCGAGACATCGCTTTGCCTACAAAGTCAATATAGTTAAAGCTATGGTTTTTTCAGTAGTCATATATGAGACTACTATTATGAGTGTGTGTGTGTGTGTGTGTGTGTGTGTGTGTGTGTAGTACAGATGTGACAGTTGGACCATAAAGAAGGCTAAATGCCAAAAAAGTTGATGCTTTTGAATTATAGTGCTGGAGAAGATCTTGAGAATCCCTTGGGTAACAAGGAGATCAAACCAGTCAATCCTAATGGAAATCAACTCAGAGTATTCATTGTAAAGAGTGATGATGAAGGTGACGCTCCGATACTTTGGCAACTTGATGCGAAGAGCCAACTCATTGGAAAAACTCTGATGCTGGACAAGATTGAGGCAAAAGGAGAAGAGGGTAACAGAGGATGAGGTGGTTGATTGGCATCACTGACTCAATGGGCATGAGTTTGAGCTTACCCTGGGAGATAGTGTAGTACAGGGAACCTGGAGTGCTGCAGTTCATGAGGTTGTAGAGAGTCGGGCATGACTTAGTGACTGGACAATAATGAAAACATTCCTTTGACAATATGAGCACTAAAATATGTTACATATCAAGCCAATAATAGATGCATGAATGATATTTCATCTTTAAAATATTTTGTTTCAGAGCTCTATATGCTTCTTAAAATAGATATTGAAAAATGTTAGATATATTAAAAGGAAAATCTGTAGCATAAGTAATAAGAGTGTATTATTTTTGTTGTGTGATTTAAACATACTCAATAAAACAGGGATAAAGTAAGAAATGGATAGATAATTGCCAATATGTCCAACCCAAATGTTGAGTTTTGTTTTTGAGTGTGTGTATTTGTGTTTGCATGGATATAAATATATGACTCACGCTTGTATTGACCTTGGTAATGAGAAAATGCTCATTTTTATATATCTTCATTTCCTTAGTTACAGAAAAAAATGAAAAACAAGACTTAGTTCTAAGGTTTATTAATAATGAAAAAAGTTCTGTTCCTAAAATATGAGAGGACATCAAGAATTTTAGTTGCAATCAGATATCTTTGTCATGCATTGTATGGCTTCTAAGCAATAATGAATTATTATGAAGGTATCATCACAAATCTTTTATTTTTATTTGCATATATATTTCCATCAATAAGTTAAAAACTATGTATATGCCATCAAATATTGAATAGATATGTAATTTATTTTAGCCCTAGAATCCAGTTAAATAACACATTTTAAATATATTTTAAATAAAAAATAAATAATTTTGTTGATATGTGTATATTTTTAAGCCTAATTATGTAAAGGACTACATATAACTTTTGATCCAGGAAGATTAGAGAACCACCAAGAAGGATAAATATTACTCCACATAGACATATGATATTCATACTTCAGAAAACTAAAGAAAATAGAAAATTTTGAAAGAAACCAGATGTAGATAAAAACACACATGAAAGAAAAACAAGTTGCCTATAGACAAACATGGATAATAATTGATAATTATATTATTTTCTCATCAGAAGTTATGCACATTAAATGAGAGTAAGTAACATATTTAAAGTGATGAGAAAAAATAAGTATATCAATATAGAATTATGTATATTTTTAAAATATGGTGAATAAATACAGATTTTCTTGTATGTATTAATGCATATTTGCAAACTACAGGTTAATGCCTAAAATATTTTAAAGATATGTGCAATTGATATTCTAAAGGAGGGGATATAATAAATAGAATTATATAAATAATGATTATTTGAAATTTGAATGCAGAATAAGGAGGAAAAGTAGAAACAACACATTAAATAAATATAACACATTACAAACGTGGTAAATATTAATCCAAACTCTATAAGCACTTTAGACTGTATGTGGACAGTCTACAGATTAAAATTTAAAAGACCAGTGATTGTCACTGTGAACAAAATGTAAGACCAATTTATATGTAGCCAATGAGAAATACTGTTTAAATATAAATTTAGGATAGATTAAATAAAGTGGTGAGGAAAGATATAACATATTAACACTAATCAAAATAAAGAAGGAATATCTACATTAATTTCCAATAAAGCACGTTTTAGAACATGGACATTTACCAGGGAAAGGAATTGCATAATGATAAAGGGGTCAATTCTCCCAGAAAACATAGCAATCTTAAATATTTATCCTGCTAACAATAGATCATCTGAATATGTAAGGCAAAAACTGAAAGAATTACAAGAAGAAATAGACTAATATAGATATATGTATATAGCTGGATACTTGAACACTTTTGTTTCAGATCTATTAGGCCAAGCAGGGAGAAAATCAGTAAGGATATATTTGGTATCAATTTGCCAAAGTATCTTTCAGAAAATAGAAGCAGAAGGAACACTTCTTACTAGAAAAAAAAAAAAAAAGCTGGTACTAGTCTCATTTTGAAACCAGATGAAGATATCTAAATGGGATTTCCCTGGTGGAGCAGTGGCTAAGTCTCTGTGCTCTCAAAGTGGTGTGTGATCCATGGTCAGGGGACTAGCTCTCACATGCTGCAACTATGCATGACGCAGCAAAGATCCAAGATCCTGTGTGCTGCACCTAAAACCCTGCACAACCAAAGAAAAAAACAGAAAGGAAAAAGACAGCATTAAAAAAACAAACAAACAAACAAAAAAACACAAACCACTCTCACGAATATAGTTGCAAAAATTTTCAAATATGCATTAGCAAATCAAATTCAACAATATATAAAACAATTATGTACCACAACATACAAGGAGATGCAAGGTTATTTCAACTTTGAAAGTTAAGTGCAATGCATTACATAACAGGTCAAAGGAGAAAATCACCTGATAGTACCAACCAATCTTGAACAAGCATCACTGGATACTTGGCAAAATCCAAGATGTATTATTGATAAAACCTGTCAGCAAACTAGGAAGAGTCTTAGATTCACAAAGAACATTGACAAAAAAAATAAAAATAAAAAAGATACCTAATATTCTATTAATGACAACATCATGGATACTTTACCATATGATTGAAACACAGCAATAGCATCCTTTTCACCATCACGTCTATTGAAAGATCAGCAGTTTCCATGATGAAGACATCTTGAGGACTGATTAAAGGAAGCTCAGAATTATTAGAGGAGATGGATGATACTGTAATAGTGGATACATGGCACTATGTATTTGTGAAAAGCTATATAACTTCACAGAACAAAGAGTGGACCTTGACAGAAGCAGATTGGAAAAGTAATTTAGAAGCTCCAGGCAGGCATAGCAAGTTGGAAAGCAGACCTGACTTAAGATTTTAACTGATTGGCATGCACACACTGCTATATTTTAGATGAATAGCCATCAAAGCCCTATGGTACAGCACAGGGAACTCTGCTCAATGTTATATGGCAGCCTGGGTGGGAGGAAAGTTTGGGAGAGAATGGATACATGTAAATGTATGGCTGAGTCTCTTTGTTGCCCACCTGAAACTGTTACAGCGTTGTTAATTGGCTATACTGCAATATAGAATGAAAAAAAAAAAAACATTTTTTTAAGAAATATAGGAAATAACCCCACTGAAGGGGATGGGGGAAAATGATAGTGACTTCAGTAACTTTGGAAATTACTGGACTCTGTAAGGCTGAATGTAAGATAACTTGTACACAAGCATTGGGCCTTTAATAGAATTATTTATCATAAGGAAATTTGTCAGTTGTGAAACCACCCTATAAGCATACTGGTTTAAAACCAGGTAAATTACTGGTAGAAGATGAAAATTAGGCTTCTCCTTGATGTAATTGGAAGTTACAGATAAGAAAGGGGAGAAGGTTAAAATGATACTAGTGCTACTGGATTCAGTTCAGTTCAGTTCAGTCGCTAGTCGTGTCCGACTCCTTGTGACCCTATGAATCGCAGCATGCCAGGCCTCCCTGTTCATCACCAACTCCCGGAGTTTACACAAACTCATGCCCATCCAGTCGGTGATGCCATCCAGCCATCTCATCCTCTGTCGTCCCCTTCTTCTCCTGCCCCCAATCCCTCCAAGCATCAGGGTCTTTTCCAATGAGTCAATTCTTTGCATGAAGTGGCCAAAGTATTGGAGTTTCAGCTTCAGCATCAGTCCGTCCAATGAACACCCAGGGCTGATCTCCTTCAGGATGGACTGGTTGGATCTCCTTGCAGTCTAAGAGACCCTCAAGAGTCTTCTCCAACACCACAGTTCAAAAGCATCAATTCTTCAGCACTCAGGTTTCTTCACAGTCCAACTCTCACATCCATACATGACCACTGGAAAAAACATAGCCTTGACCAGATAGATCTTTGTTGGCAAAGTTATGTCTCTGCTTTTTAATATACTATCTAGGTTGGTCGTAACTTTCCTTCGAAGGAGTAAGCGTCTTTTAATTTCATGGTGGCAGTCACCATCCGCAGAGATTTTGGAGCTCAAAAAGTAAAGTTTGACACTGTTTCCACTGTCTCCCCATCTATTTCTCATGAGGTGATGGGATCAGATGCCATGATCTTAGTTTTCTGAATGTTAAGCTTTAAGTCAACTTTTTCACTCTCCTCTTTCACTTTCATCAAGAGGTTTTTCAGTTCCTCTTTACTCTCTGCCATAAGGGTGGTGCCATCTGCATATCTGAGGTTGTTGATATTTCTCCCGGCAATCTTGATTCCAGCTTGTGCTTCTTCCAGACCAGCATTTCACATGATGTACTCTGCATATAAGTTAAATAAGCAGGGTGACAATATACAGCCTTGGCATACTCCTTTTCCTATTTGGAACTAGTCTGTTGTTCCATGTCCAGTTCTAACTGTTGCTTCCTGACCTGCATACAGGTTTCTCAAGAGGCAGGTCAGATGGTCTGGTATTCCCATCTCTTTAAGAATTTTTCACAGTTTATTGTGATCCACATTGTCGAAGGCTTTGGCATAGTCAATAAAGCAGAAATAGATGTTTTTCTGGAACTCTCTTGCTTTTTTGATGATCCAGTAGATATTGGCAACTTGTTCTCTGGTTCCTCTGCCTTTTCTAAAACCAGCTTGACCATCTGGAAGTTCTTGGTTCACGTATTTCTGAAGCCTGGCTTGGAGAATTTTGAGCATTACTTTACTAGTGTGTGAGATGAGTGCAATTGTGCAGTAGTTTGAGCATTCTTTGGGATTGCCTTTAGTAGGGATTGGAATGAAAGATGACATTTTCCAATCCTGTGGCCACTGCTGAGTTTTCCAAATTTGCTGGCATATTGAGTGCAGCACTTTCACAGCATCATCTTTCAGGATTTGAAATAGTTCAACTGGAATTCCATCACATCCACTAGCTTTGTTCGTAGTGATGCTTTCTAAGGCCCACTTGACTTCACATTCCAAGATGTCTGGCTCTAGGTCAGTGATCACACCATTGTGATTATCTGGCTCGTGAAGATCTTTTTTGTACAATTCTTCTGCGTATTCTTGCCACCTCTTCTTAATATCTTCTTCTTCTGTTAGGTCCATACCATTTCTGTCCTTTATTGAACCCATCTTTGCCTGAAATGTTCCCTTAATATCTCTAATTTTCTTGAAGAGATCTCTAATCTTTCCCATTCTGTTGTTTTCCTCTATTTCTTTGCACTAATCACTGAAGAAGGCTTTCTTATCTCTCCTTGTTATTCTTTGGAACTCTGCATTCAAATGGGAAGATCTTTCCTTTTCTTCTTTGCTTTTTGCATCTCTTCTTTTCACAGCTATTTGTAAGATCTTCTCAGACAGCCATTTTTCCTTTTTGCAAATCTTTTCCATGGGGATGGTCTTGATCCCATGATCTCCTGTACAATGTTATGAACCTCCATCCATAGTTCATCAGGTTCTCTGTCTATCAGATCTAGTCCCTTAAATCTATTTCTCCCTTCCACTGTATAGTCACAAAGGATTTGATTTAGGTCATACCTGAATGGTCTAGTAGTTTCCCCTACTTTCTTCAGTTTAAATCTGAATTTGGCAATAAGGAGTCATGATCTAAGCCACAGTCAGCTCCTGGTCTTATTTTTGCTGACTGTATAGAGCTTTTCCATCTCTGGCTGCAAAGAATATAATCAATCTGATTTTGGTGTTGACCATCTAGTGATGTCCATGTGTAGAGTCTTCTCTTGTGTTGTTGAAGGAGGGTGTTTGCTATGACCAGTGCGTTCTCTTGGCAAAACTCTCCTTTGCCCTGCTTCATTCTGTACTCCAAGGCCAAATTTGCCTGTTACTCCAGGTGTTTCTTGACTTCCTACTTTTGCATTCCAGTCCTCTATAATGAAAAGGACATCTTTTTCTACTGGATTAGAGTTGGAGATATAAGAATGAGCTCATATTTAGAATAATATAAATATAGATGGCTAAATATAGAAATCTTTATAAATATGTGCAAATACATATGTTACTATAACTTTGTTCTGTCATTTCAGTTGACAATTAAAAAAAAACAAAACAAAACAGGATTCCATGGAGAAATGACTGACTGCCCTCCACCCAGGCTGCCATATTACATTGGGCAGAGTTCCCTGTCTATACCGCGGGCCTTTGTTGGCTATCCATTTAAAATACAGCAGTGTGTGCATGCCGATCAGTTAAAATCTTAAGTCAGGTCTGCATTCCAACATGCTATGCCTGCCCGAAGCTTCTAACAGGTAGAATCTTCTATAATGTATACTACATGCAAGAAGTATTATAGGACAAGTAAAAATGTGCTTACAAGAAAAAAAACAAAAGAAACAGAACAACAAAAGTCAGAATGATTGCTATAAGACAAAGAGATAGAGGAACCAAGTGAGCAAGTTGCAAATGGCCAAAGCTGGACCATTTGAGCAACAGAATAAATAAGTAGTATTTGATTATAATACAATGCATGGAATATATATCTATGAAACTATACTGATAAAATTAAATGAGTGAGTAAAATTAAAATGTGGGAGAATAGACAAATTGCTTGTGCAAAAGAGTTACAAATAATTTTTTGCAGGTACTCCAGTTTGAAAAAGATGGAATATAACCTAAAACTTCCCTCTTCTTAGATGTGAACAAAAAAATGTATTTAAAACAAATCAATGAATGCTTCACTGAGTAACAATAATAAAATCACAACTGTGATAGAAAATAAATCAGAAATTTTACTTTCTGACAATCAAAATAGAAAAAAGAAATATAGCTTAATATGAATTTGGATAATAATATAAATTAATAATATTATTGTTAACAGTAATTGATACAATTTGAAAAGATGTAAATGGAAGCAAAAAATACACATCTTCAACTTAGTTGCAAATCTCTTTTCATTGGAAAGATGTATTTTACACATTCAAATAATATTTCCCAAATTCTCTACAACATTTTAAAGAGTATTCTATATATTAACCTATGAAATACTATAGATGGGAGGAATGCAAAGAATCAGGAACTATGGGACAACACATTAGGGACTGAACCACAGAGAAGGATGGATTTCAATTGTGGGTAAAAGGCAGAAAATCACTTAGATGCTCAGAGAATAAGGAAAATATTATTTTCTAAAAAGCAAGACCATGTTCTTCTGTTTGAGTGTGTTGACCTGCACATCATCCCGAGAATAAAGTAATCTCTGGTGGAGTAAAGAAGCAGAGCATAGACACATGAAGGCATTTATTTGTTTTGAGAGAGGCAGCCTTGCAGTTTTCATAGTGATGAAAACCCCACTTTTTCAAGTTCTCCTTAAAACTCTGCACTTGACTTAGAAATGAGAGAAAAAGAGAACTTCTCCTGGAAGCTAATGGTGCTCTTACAAGAAAGACTTTTTTCTCTAGTCTTTATTTAGTCTTTTTTTGAAGATGGACTCAAGATATGCTTTGGAAAACAACTTTGAGCTTCAGGGAGTATTTCTGGACACATGAAAAGTTAATCAACTGCTATAGACATAATGGATATTATTTCTCTATTTCCTTGTATCAAATAAGCTGTATGCAGCTGCAAGCATAGGTATCTATCTTGTAGTAGCATAACAAAAATGTTGGTTTATTTTTCATCACATGACTGGAAGTCTGGAAGGGGGAAACGGGGCAGGATCAGGGCAGTGTCTGGCTAAGAATTCAGCCCCCAAAAGGTGCCAAAGTTCATCAATCTCAGGATCTAGATGTTTACCTTCACCTTTTGTCTTGATTGCAAGATAGCTCCTTTTCCTATATCACAGAGTAATTCACAAAGGAGAAGGCATGTAAAAAACAACATCTAGTACCTTTAAAGATCCATGTCTTCTTCACACACCCATTCCATGAATTAAGCTATTTAGCAATCACTTTTGTCTTAAAGGGGATGGTAGGGCATGTCATTATGCTTGACAAAATCAAAGTCTTGAGAATAAATATAAAAATAATTTAATATTGGTTTATAAAATAACAGTGACTACCAAATTGCCCAAAAGTTTTAAACCACATTCACAGACACACACAATTACTGTCCATATTTTACCTATATTATTTCAAAACCTAACATTTGACTGCCTATATAATTATTTTCAATGTTTCTTTAGAGAATGGACTACATTCTACCAAAGCTTCATTTTTATAGCAAAAACTTTTGCAAAATATTTCTTTTTACATTTTACTTACTCATGTGTGAAGATTATTATGATATAACTTAGGACTTCCTACATATGAGTAAAAAAAGATGTCAGAAAAATAATATTTGAAGTCAAAGATCTAATCTGTAGAAGAAGCATTGTTCTGACTGGAGGTAAATGATTATGGGGCTCAGAACATGAAAAAAATGGTTAAGTGAAATAAATTGAGTGATACAAGTACACATTCCTCTTTTCTTGAAAGAAGATGAATTAGTGTAATCACTCAAGTGAGAGATATATTTTAGAACTTGTGATTAAAACTTTATGTTGAGAGAATTCCGTGGTCTGGTGGTTAAGACTCCACGCTTTCACTGGGGAGGTCATGCGTTCAATCCCTCGTCAGTGAACAAAGACCCTGCAAGCTGCTCAGTAAGGCAAAAGAAAACAAACAAACACAAATCTACGCTATGAAATTTCTTTCGTTAAAGATGTGGTTGTTGTGTAGAGGCAAGTTTATGGACATGGGCTTGCTTAGCATTTGTCTTAATTCTGGAGATTCCTGGGATTTTTATAGCAGTGCAGGGCCAAAGGAAGAAAAGGACTAGTATGTGAGAGAAATTCTCACATTTGTAACTTTGACTAATAATCCCAGAGACCTTGTGAAATAAATATTATTCCTGTGTGTGTGTGTGTGTGTGTGTGTGTGTGTGTGTGTGTGTGTATGTGTTTTTACTACTGGAAACTTTATAGCTAAAACTACCAATAATGAAATAGCAACAACTCAGTCGAATTTAACTTAAACCAAATCAGTCAGTTATTCTGAGATGTTAAACACTGGTTCAGGAAAGATTTGACAGTAATTTGACAGTTTTAGTTATGGTAGGGTTTCATTTATTTTAAAGAAGATATTCTGTTTCATTTACAGATTTCTACTTTTAGTGAAAGGGTATTCTTATTAAATTTCCTTGTCTATTATAACATCAATACAAGTTTGTTTTTTGAAAAATAGATAGACAAGTGCTTAGTTAAAAAATCTCTGGAAGATTCATGGTATGTTGGCAAAGGTTTTTTTCTCCAATTGACCTTTGGAAATTGTATTTTAGAATAGTAAACTGTCTTCCATTCAAAGCAAGTCTCATTATGCTTGTAGCAGTTTCTTTCCTCTTAGACCAGGAAGAAGTTATTAGCACCTGAAGTGTGGAGCAGTTATGAGAGATGGTCGTGTTAATATAGACTGATTCAAGCCTCTTTTTGTCATGAAATAATTACTGTTGCAAAATACCAGCAGGTGTTGAAAGAGCAGGATTAATTTGTAAGAGTTGAATGACATCATTTCAAATGGCTTATTAAACACTAATTAGATTTCAAACCGTGTGATTCTCCATACACTTATGTCAGGTTGGGAAAGTTTAAACATCTGCTTTCTCTATGATGGAGGTGAACAAGGTTACAGTTTAATTTTCTTAGGTGACAGTTTATCAAATGAAATCAAAATGGAGATATCCTACATCATGTTTTGTGGAATGAAGAGTATATCCAAATCTTCCTTTCTATTCTCTGTGTTCTCAGCCAATTAAGCTTAATGGGATTGCTTCAGATGTATTGTTGAATAAGAACAAGATATTCCAGGATTGAAAAAAGACTTTCCAATAATGATCAAATCCAACTTCCAATAATCTCGCATTTTATCTTTACAATTTAGGCAACAGAATGGCTTGTAATCCATTAATTTTTAAAAGTTAAAGTATATATACACAAAATGTTTTAGCAAATAACACTGCCAGAGGTCATAGTATTAAGTAAATGTAATAACTTTTAAAAATAACAAGAATAATTATAACCATATGCAGTATCTTTAAAAAAGATTTATTAGGCTTCTACCTACTAGACAAAGGCATACGCAATTAAATTCAAGTTAAAAATAGTGGCAGATACACAACAAAATATTTTACATCCTGAACTTATAGATAAGCTTATCTATAATCTTAAAATATGATACAAAAAAAAAAAAACCCAGAAGAACACTGAATGTCAACTGACTTAGCAGCAGTCCTAGAAAAAACCTCATTTCATCTTTACACTCTAAATGTAGGGGACAATCACAGAGTACGGTTCACTGGAATTTGTAAGAGTGCTTGCCATGAGCCCACCTTCCTTCTTGTAACATTTCACTTCACCTGTGATACTCCAGTGAGCTTATGAGCCACAATGGAGTGCAAAAGGAAATGTGTATGATCACCTGCACGTATCAAAATGTCATTCCATATCTTGAAACAAGTGGAAGAATTAATAAAAGCTCTATGACTAAATTCTTCTGTTACCCAACCTATTCTTCTGCCATCTTCAGGCCTCACAAACCTACAGGTAGAGGACAGTATTGCCATTCATTAGGGACCATGTCTGATGGGAATGCTTTATCCAGTTTGTACCATAGCATGGGTCATACAGGGCTTCCCAAGTGATGCTAGTGGTAAAGAATCTGCCTTCCAAAACAGGAGACTCAAGAGACACAGGTTTGATCCCTGGGTTGGGAAGATCCCCTGCAGTTGGAAGTGGCAACCTGTTCCTTTTTTCTTGTTTGAGAAATTCCGTGGAGAGAGGAGCCTGGCGGGCTACAGTTCATGGGGTCAAAAAGAGTCTAACATGACTGAACGACTGAGCACATGAGTTATAACAACAAACTAAAACAGCCTGTTTTCATAACATTGCTAAATTCTCTTCATTGTAGACATTTAGCATTAATTTTGTCTTTATGTTTCAAAATATTGCACAGAATATCTAGTTAATGGATCACTGAGTTTTTTTGAATCCCCTTAAATTTTGCTCCTGAGGCAAGTAAGTGCCTCACTCTCCTCACAGGGCCCTCATCCCAGCCCTGACTGACAGTTCATGAATAGTCCATGTTTGATCTCATCCAAGGTGGACTTTTCATTTGTTTTCATGATAATTCCAAGAATATCCTGTAAGAAACACATTGTTTTAGTCAAGTCAGCAGAGGTATGACATCTGAAATTGCATTATTGATTTATTGATCTGATAGTTTATTATCTGTTCCCATTCCTCTCCATCTGTATGTCAACTGAAAAAGCAAGTTCCATCAAATAGGAACTTATCTGTCCTACTTCCAGCAGCTTTCCTGGCACATCATAGGCACTCACTGGCTATGTTTTAAATTAATGATTATGTGGCTTTGGGGGGAATAGAGCAGGTGGTTTTCTGGAAAAACATATAAATATAGTTATTTCCCTGAGAATTTATCAGTTATCGTTCTATTTATTCAATCAAAAAGAGAGACAGGAATTATATTTGTCTGTAATCACTCCCACAAGCTCTCTTGACAATTTTGATAAAAGAGTGGAGGCAGGAAATTCCATGCTGAAATTGTTGTAAGCAAATAAGGTGCCCAGTAGATTCTATAAGGGGTAGAGGACCCAGGTGCCTTATGTACAGGCTTTGTTTTGGAGTCATGGTGGTTGAGACCAGAGAGGTAGGTGGAATCCTCTGTGAAATGTATCTGTCACAGTCAGCAGTTAGCTATATAACCAAAGAGATAGTGAAGATTTTAAAGGTCCAAATCTTTGTACAAAAGGTAATGTACCTCCTGTGTAAACAACTTATGAAAAAATGTTCTCTGATAGTGAGGACACTAAGGCTGTGAGTGAGCATGGGTTTCTGGCTGTTTATCAGAGGCAGTATCAACAGTACAGATATCTAATTCAGCACAGAAGCAGCTTGAAAAGATTAGATGGAAGAAATCTCATCCTTCCCATAGTGAGAGATCTAAAATTAGCTCCCTATTAGACCACATACTCATTTGAAATACTTGCAATTTTTTAACAAGGCCTCTTGCATTGACTGATTGATGATTTACTCATTCACTCATTTTGAAAATACATATTTAACAATTTCTATGGGCATGACATTGTCTTAGACACTGGGGCATAAAATGAATGGTGGTATTTTTTAAATGGCCAAAGATATGAATAAACAAACTTTGAATAATGAGTAATAACCTACTTCTAAATATAGTTGAAATGTAAATAGAGCTCAGCTAAAGACTAAGCCACTGTTAATATGGATTGGAAGTTTTAGAGGACAAAAACAAAATATCACTCACTATGACATATTTCTAAGAGAATAAGTAGGAGGCAGAGGGACTGTTATATTTCTGTCTCCAATAAAAATATAATATTGGATGAGAAAATGTTGCTGTTTCTCTTTTGTCTATTGCCCAGACTAAATTTTATTAACTGCATGATCTATCCAATTGGCTGTGCAAAAATCAATTGTTAAGATTGATGAAAGCATAAATCAAATGAAAAATGGTCCTATAGTAGCAAATAGCAGTGACCAGTCTTAGTCCACATAAGCAAAATGAAGACATAAAATTGAAAGTTTCTACAGATCTAATGGAAAAATAAAAATAATTTAATAATGAAGTGTGCACCAAAATGTCTTATACTTTGATTTCATTTTTCAATTCAATTTTTATAATAAAATAGATATTGTGCCTCCTAAGAGCACTAACCAATCATTTTGAAATTTCTATTTAAAATCCTGTTTGGTGAATCAAATCTAACTGTTGACACTGGCTTAGAAACAGTCTTAAACTCATGACAGGACAGCATGTACTACCAAGACTAGGGTAGTGGTTCTGACTTCCAACATTTTATTTGTGTCACAATCTTTACCCATTCCAGGTCATGAATAGTAGTAGTCTTCTCAACTTAAATTTAAGCTCTTGTTTAAGTTGTAGTTGTCTTTACCTTATTTAACTTTGATGGGGCAGTATTTAGCAATACTGGTTAAACATGAAACTCAAATTATTTACAGAGTTACATTTCTGTACTCAGGTTTGTGAGAGTATTAGTACTGAAAATACTAGTATGATCAGATGCCAATGAAGTGATTCTGCATTAATCTTTGAATAACCTCTTGTACAGTGTTTTGCTGGATGCTCGTCTTTTATTATACTGTTTATTTTCATTTTGCAGTTGCTAAGAAAAGTTTTATCCTAGAATTTCTACTCTTTTAATTACTACCCAAATTCTTTTGTGGAAAATCAGCCCTCTAAGGATAGTGGTCTGTCTAAAAATATGCTATTGAGTTATCTATTCCATTTATCTATCTACATAGAAGACCTTGCAAGTTAAAAAGTGGTACAAAAACATTAAGCTTAGTATCTCTAGCATTTTAGAGGTGGGACATTGTATGTTCATGTATCTAATCCAGATCTGTAGTTAATCAAACAATTCTATGTTAATAAATTGAATAAACCTACAAATCCCTTAAAAATTTATCTATAACCCTAATATAATTTCATTAAACAATATTTCTACAACTGATTGAAGTGATTCTAATATTCCTATTTAAAATAAAGTATTGAACTGTGGACGCCTATTTGCTACTGAGAAGTTAAAATGTGGCTAGTCTGAATATTTACGCACACACACACAAACACACACACAACTACATATACATATAGTAAGCATAAAATATACTCCAGATTTCAATGTCTTATATAAAACAGCATAAAATAGCTTATTAAATTTTTATATTGATTATATCAAATGCATTGAAATAAAAATGCAATATTACATAACATAAATACAATTACCACAAATTTTCATATCCTGTCACTTAAACAAATGTGACTAGTACAAAATTTAAAATTTCATATGTGACTTGGGATGCCTGTTTATGGGACAGCACTGGGTTAGGTTGACTGCAGATAATAGAAATGAACTTAACCTTCATGTATTTAAATAGATGATAAAGTAACAACATGAAATAATATGGAAATAATAGAATAGTTTAATCAGTTGACTAAAAAGTTTAGCTCATTACCAACTCTAGTGTGTGTATGAGAAAATCATACCCTAGTATAATAAGGTAGTACATCGAGAATATAAATTTTTATCACACTGGGGTAGCAATATATTAACTGTTTAGTAATACACATATTTCATCTTTAATCTTTTGATTTATATATGGATAGTCATAACACACATAGTAAAAACTAATATATTAATAAATTGAAACACATCAAATTTACCAACTGTCCTAACCTACTATCCTGCCATACAAAATGCCACAGATTGCATGGCTTTTACAACAGAAATTTGTTTTCTAACCATGCTGGAGAGTTAACTCAAGATCAAGATGCAATAAGATTCAATTTCTAGTGAAAGCTCACTCTCTTCCTTGTAGGGAGGGGCCCTCTTGCTTGTCTTGTGCTGTGCTGAGTCACTCAGTCGTGTCCGACCCTTTGTGACCCCATGGACGGTAGCCCACCAGCTCCTCTGTCCATGGAATTCTCCAGGCAAGACTACTGGAGTGGGTTGCCATGTCCTCCTCCCGGCGATCTTCTGAACTTAGGGATGGAACCCAGGTCTCCTGGACTGCAGGCAGATTCTTTACCGTCTCAGTCACCAGGGAACCCCTTTGCTGGGCCCTACTGGTGGGAAAAGAGAAAGGGAGAGAGAGCGTGCTGGGTCTCTTCTTGTAAGGGCACTAATCCCGTCAAGTTAGGGCCTCACTTTTATAACTTCATTTACCTTAATGACTTTCCTATAAGGCCCTATTTCCAAATAGTCACGGTGGACACTGAGGCTTTATGCGAATTTGGGGACAGTGGGGCACAATTCAGTCCACATCACCAAGTTTATGAAAAATTGGTATAATTTTAAAAAAAAGGCAAATAGGAAATCATAGACAAAGACATTTCTAGCAATATTATAGAAAAATATCAAAGAAAAAGCTACCCCTAATATCTGAGTTAATTAAAAAGTAAAAGGTAATGAGGGAAATAAAGATGTTCAGAAACTGCTGCTGCCACTCACAGTAGTACCGTCAATCTGCAGGGCAATTTCAAAAAACATACAGATCCTTAAACAGCAGTGCCCCTTTTGATGAAGAAGGTGATAGGTGACTATAAAGGAGGGGATTGCAATGGAGAGAATGGGTAGGAAAATGGAAAAATAGTCATAGTTGAGAGTAGCAGTAGCTGCAAGAATAAACAGTTACACCTAGTAAACACAGAAAGAGATTGATGAGTTTTTGATAAGAAGGAAATAACCAACCAAATCTATGGCAGGAGAAAACTCGAGAAACAAAGTGTCAAATGAAAGACACTGTGTGTCCTTTTACTGGACTATGACTTCTTTGAGTTCGAGGACTAAATTTCTGGTGAATCTCCATCACCATAAGGGACATTCAATTAATAAAAATGAATGAGTAAGAAAACATCATCAAGATAAACTATATACCATTTTTACAAAGAAAACAATTGTAGATTATTTTGCATTGTTATTATTTTAAAATATAGATTTCTTTTAGTGTCATTAATTGCAAAATAAATAAGTCATATATTACAACAAAAACATATGTTAAGACACAATTGTAATTTTTTTTAAGAATAAAGCCATTCTTCCTTTTAATTTTTAAATAACATCTCTACTTCTTCACATTCTTTATATTTAAATAATATACAATGTACATTCCTAGCAAATATATTTCCAGTCTTTCCTAATTTATTTAAATGAATCTTCTGCCATGGAGAGTCTAGGTATATAATTATATAATTAAATTCAGACTGTATTTCAATCTGAAAAAATAGTGTCTTACAAGACTGTGAAATTATCTAATAATGTCTTTCCATTTTTATATGTGGTGGATTTTCTAGAGTGTTTTAATTGCCCTCACAAGTTGAGATTTTAAGTTTTATCTCCATGGAAAAATTCAAAATAATCAGTTTATAATTACTAAAAGTAGGATTCATAGTGAAAATTTCCCTCACCCTTAAGTTCTAGCTAATACATTAATACTCCAATTTCTGCCAAAGCAGGCAATGCTCCTAATACTGAATCACAAAATGAATGAAAGAGAAGTTGAAATAATTAATTTCAAATGTTTTCAGTAAATAATAATTTTTAAAATGTTAAGAGTTAACGTTTTAGAACTAGATGTTCAATGAAAGAAAGTAATTATAATATATTATTATTGAAATTATTGTTTCTCTTTTAAGGCATGATCAATACAGAAAATGACATGAGTCCAGTCTCTATGTTTGCATATAAGCCTGATTAATTTTAATAAAAAACCAAGTATAAAGGGCAAAAGAAAACATTTTAAAAAATATAACTACATGTAAAGCAAAAGAGACTACATTTAATTACATATTTCCTGAGGGGAAATAGCCTTATATGTGAACAGCAATGTTCATTAACTATGTGAAATAAATTTATAAAAGAGATCCAGCAAGATATATTGTTTTTGTTTTCTATAGCTGTTTAACTTGTCAAACCAGGAGAGTCTATAACATTTGATTAGTGAAACTTGCTATAAATTTTCAGTTTTGTCTCTCCATAGGCTAGTAATTTAAAGATTTATAGCAATTTGCATAATGAGTTGCACTGTGTTCAATAAATGTTTTCCAATTTTATCTGAATGCAAATTTCAAAGGATAGTACCAAAGTTCAGTGTGGAAAGTGAAAATCTAAAAGTCAGCATAAACAATCTGCAGCATGAATTAACCAATGAATTGACTTCCCTGGTGGCTCAGATGGTAAAGCGTCTGCCTACAATGCAGGAGACCCAGGTTCAATTCCTGGGTTGGGAAGATCTCCTTGAGAAGGAAATGACAAACTACTCCAGTATTCTTGCCTGGAAAATCCCATGGATGGAAGAACCTGGTAGACTGCAGTCCATAGGGTCACAAAGAGTTGGACAGAGCTGAGTTATTTCACTTTCACTTTCACCCTGCCATATCCTTTTCCTGGGTGCCTCACTAAACTGGTGTGCCTTTTGATTCATTAACTGATGGACATGAAATCCTGCCTGTTGTATAACTCCTAGTTTCTTCTTACTTGGAGTAACTACTTTGTCAGAAAATGGCCAGGGGCCCAAGACCAATATGCCTGAAGTCAAAGAGTTAGACCATTAATGTGCAACTTTCCTGGTCTTTCTCAACATGGCCATACAGGATAAAAAAATAAAAAATAAGTAAAAATGGCTTTAAGTAAGACCTTTCAAATAGATAGCTGTGTGACACATTTATCTATATTTTCTGAACAAATTCTAGCATATTAACCATTGCATAAGAACTTCTTCAAGAAAGAGCCTTTCTGATTCAGTCAGTCCATGCTGAAGTTCTGCTTTGGCATTGTCAGGATTAAAGGATCCTGGGCAGAATTACTTGAATATCACAGCCTCTTTTATGGTAGAATATCAGATTCTTTCATCAGTATGCTTTTCTTGGGGGAGGCATATTTACCTCTGTGTAACTGAACAATCCTTTGGTATTAGTGTCACATTAAGAGCTATTTTTCATATGTGTTACATTGTGGTGAAAACAATATACAATTGGGAATTCAAAACAATTGCACTTTCAGTCGCTCAGTCATGTCTGACTCTTTGTGACCCCATGAACTGCAGCACGCCAGTCCTCCCTGTTCATCACCAACTGCCAGTGTCCACCCAAACCCATGTCCATTGTGTCAGTGATACCATCCAACCATCTCAACCTCTGTTGTCTCCTTCTCCTCCTGCCTTCAACCTTTCACAGCATCGGGGTGTTTTCAAATGAGTCAGCTCTTCGCATGAGGTGGCCAAAGGATTGGAGTTCCAGCTCCAACATCAGTCCCTCCAATGAACACCCAGGACTGGTCTCCTTTAGGATGGACTGGTTGGATCTCCTTGCAGTCCAAGGGACTCTCAAGAGTCTTCTTCAACACAACAGTTCAAAAGCATCAATTCTTCGATGGTCAGCTTTCTTTAGAGTCCAACTCTCACATTCATACATGACCACTGGAAAAAACATAGCCTTGACTAGACGGACCTTTGTAGGCAAAGTAATGTCTTTGCTTTTTAATATGCTGTCTAGGTTGGTCATAAATTTCCTTCCAATGAGTAAGTGTCTTTTAATCTCATGACTACAATCATTGTCTTCAGTGATATTGAAGCCCCAAAAAATAAATTCAGCCACTGTTTCTCCATCTATTTATCATGAAATGATGAGACCAGATGCCATGATCTTAGTTTTCTGAATGTTGAACTTTAAACCAACTTTTTCACTCTCCTCTTTCACTTTCATCAAGAGGCTCTTTAATTCTTCTTCACTTTCTGCCATAAGGGTAGTGTCATCTGCATATCTCAGGTTATTGATATATCTCCCGGCAATTTTGATTCTAGCTTGTACTTCCTCCAGCCCAGCGTTTCTTATGATGTACTCTGCATATATGCTAAATAAACAGGGTGACAGTATACAGCCTTGACATACTCCTTTTCCTATTTGGAACCAGTCTGTTGCTCCATGTCCAGTTCTAACTGTTGCTTCCTGACCTGCATACAGGTTTCTTAAGAGGCAGGTCAGGTGATCTGGCATTCCCATTGAAAGGTCGGGTATGTTGAGGCATGCCCCGAAAAAAGTGCCGCAGACAAGTTCCGGAGACTGGCTAAAGTTCCGGGAACCGACCCCCTGCAGCCTGGTCCAATCAGGAGCCGACACGGAGCCCTTGGACACCCACCGCCGCTGGAGCCAGCGCTTTCTTCCTTACATGGAAGGACCTGGCCTGGACGCCGGCCCTGGCTATAAAACCTCTCCCCACCCCTCATATCTCGCAGACTCCCTTTGTCCCCTCACTCTTCCCCCCCGGGAGTTCTGCCCGAGAACGACCGCCCAATAATGGCCTTCACCAACAGTCCTTAGAGGTGGCTCTTTCTTCCCGCGGCATTTTCTAACACCCATCTTTCAGAATTTTCCACAGTTTATTGTGATCCACACTGTCAAAGGCTTTGGCGTAGTCAATAAAGCAGAAATATATGTTTTTCTGGAACTCTTTTGCTGTTTACTCCTAGCTTTATTGGGATCTGTGTGAAATCTGGCCCTTTAAAACATGGTTGTGACTAAATGTTTTAATATTAGAAAGAATGTAATTTAGCTTTATTTTTAAATTTATAATATTAATATTGAGAGGGTAACAGGCAGAAAGGCCAGGGGTCTCCAAATGGAGGAAAGAGGCTGCAAGTGCCAGACATTTTTATCTCTCTTAAGCGGCAGGAAGAAACAAACCCAAACCGGCAATATGTTTTTCCTTCTCTATACAAATTTAAAAGAAGGTTTCTCTTAAAATGCTGTGTTGCCATGACACCTGGTTTCACCTGAAGCTAACTACTCTCAAACCTTGAGTTAACCAATACATTTCTTTTTCTTATGGAAATGTTGTCTTAAGCTATGTTAATGTATCCCAGACTCTATCTTCAAGTTGGTTCAGCCAAATGGCCTAACATACTTACTCAGGTATTGTTTCCCTAATCTATGTAAATGAAACTATTGTTGGTATTCTGCCCTTTTACAAGATTCAAGTCAATCGTTTTATGGCCAGGGATGAATTATCTGGTGCCATTCTAAATTTTATGACATTCCTTTTTTTTCATTAACAGACTGAGTGACTATATAACATACAGCTAAAGACTAGGAGGGGGGTACTCTTTTGCCCCCTTCTGATGCCTAGGTCAGAAGCTTTCTCTATCTCCTTTATACTTTAATAAAACTTTCTTACACAAAAACTCTGAGCGATCCAGCCTCGTCTCTGGCCCCGGATTGAATTCATCTCCTTCGGAGGCCAAGAATCCCGGTGTCTTATCGTTCAGCAACAACCTTTCAATACTAGAAATTTTGCTATTCTATTTCTTGACAATCAGAGTAGGCCTACGTTTATCTACTAGATTCTTGTTCATGGTTTCTCCAAAAGATTAAATTCCTTCATAACTCTATTTTCTTCCCAACACTTAACATGACCATTTATATTAACATCAACTTACCTATAACTGATTTATGCAAACAGCTTATCAGATGACAATAGGGTGAAATGGTAAATATCAATGAGCTCTGGATCGATATCACTTGGTTTCATATGAAATTCTATATAGCACTAGTGACCACAGGTAGGTTTCTCAATTCCCCAGTGATTCAGATTCTTTATACATAAAATCATAATCACAATTCTACCGAAATAGTAAGATAAGAAATAACTTACCACTATATTCATTATAGTAATCATTATTATTAGTAGCAGTATTATATGGATATCCCTCAGATTGAAATTATGGCATCAGAACATATTTAACTCTACATTTCAGTTATACACTAAAAAACTAAGTATTCTTAAGGCTATTAAATTTTAAGGTTCTTGAACAAATTATACATACGAGCACACAGCAATATACAGTATATACCAGAGAAGAACAAGAAAATCTTCATACTTCAGCTATTCAGATTATATTTATATGGGGAGATATATACATTAAGTTATAAATTTAGAATTAAAAATGTTCCTGGGCACAGTATACTGTAGCATTTTTATGATGTCTCTAGCTAATTCATTAAAGTATCTGCTTCATTGACTATGCTAAAGCCTTTGACTTTAGCCTTTCACAAAAAAATGCGAAAAATTCTTAGAGGTGGGAATACCAGACTGCCTTACCAGCCTCCTGCAAAACCTGTATGCAGGTCAAGAAGCAACAGTTAGAAATGGGTATGGAACAACGGACTGGTTCAAAATTAGGAAGAATATATCAAGGTTGTATATTGTCATCCTGCTTATTTAATTTCTATGCACAGTACATCATGCAAAATGCTGGGTTAGATGAATTATAAGCTGGAATCAAGATTGTGGGGAGAGGTATCAATAACCTCAGATATTCCCCATCCTTATGGCAGAAAGCAAAGAGGAGTTAAAGAGCCTCCTGATGAACGTGAAAGAGGTGAGTGAGAAAGTTGGCTTAAAACTCAACATTCAGAAAACTAAGATCATGGCATCTGGCCCCATCATTTCATGGCAAATAGATGGGGAAACAATTGAAACAGTGAGAGACTTTATTATTTGGGGCTCCAAAATAACGGCAGATGGTGACTGCAGCCATGAAATTAAAAGACACTTGCTCCTTTGAAGAAAAATTATAACCAACCTAGACAGTATATCGGAGAAGGCACTGGCAACCCACTCCAGTACTCTTGCCTGGAAAATCCCATGGAGGGAGGAGCCTGATAGGGTCGCATAGAGTTGGGCAGGACTGACGCGATTTAGCAGCAGCAGCAGCAGACAGCATATTAAAAATCAGAGACACATTACTTTGCCAACAAAGATCTGTCTAGTCAGAGCTATGGTTTTTCCAGTAGGCATGTATGGATGTGAGAGTTGGGTTATAAAGAAAGCTGAGCGCCAACGAATTAACGCTTTTGAACAGTGGTATTGGAGAAGATGAGAGTCCCTTGGACTGCAAGGAGATCCTACCAGTCCATCCTAAAGGAAATCAGTCCTGAATATTCAATGGAAGGACTGCTGCTGTACCTGAAACTCCAATACTTTGGCCACCTGATGCAAAGAACTGACCCACTAGAAAAGACCCTGTTGCTGGGAAAGATTGAAGGCGGGAGGAGAAGGGGGTTGACAGAGGATGAGATGGTTGGATGTCATCACCGACTCAATGGACTCAATATACTTTAGGAGTTGGTGATGGACAGGGAGGCGTGCAGAGCTGAAATCCACGGGATCTCCAAAATTCAGGCAGTACTGAGTGACTGAACTGAACTGAACTTTACGTGTTGCAAGTTACTATAAAATGTCATTGTCATTAATTAGAAATTTACCATGTTTTTATTTAACTACTACAATAGCCTGGTGACTAAATTCAGACTCAATCACTGATTATACCTCTCAGTTAACATTTTTTGTATTGTAGTTTCTATAACTTCCCATAATCCTCAACAATATTCAGGGTTTTGTCCTGTGTAGCCTGGCACTGACTTAATTTCAGTCTACTTCATGGGCCTTTGCTTCACCTGCACCTACATACAACTCCCTGTTACATATATACCTTGAAAGTATAACACATGAAATTTTGTCTGGAAAGCACTTTCTTCCATCATCAATTTGGCTAATGTCAATATTTCATTCAAACTTAGCTTTTTTCAGTGAATATTTTCAACTTTGTCCCCTCACTTGGAGTGAATCCCTTTTCAAGATCCCTTGTTTGTTATTGTATGTATTGCAACAGTTTGTAGGTTTTTCAAATTGTGGTATGCTTTTTCTTTGGGGTGGTCTGTCAAGCAAAAGCTTGAAGGTTTTGATAGTACTTCAGTGTTATTTACTGTTCATATTTCTACTACATTTAAATGAAATCACATTTTATTCATCATCTTAACAAGTTGTACTTCTCAATCATGTTTTTGGTTGAGTAGATGGATGGTATGGAGAAGTCAATGGCACCCCACTCCAGTACTCTTGCCTGGAAAATCCCATGGACAGAGGAGCCTGGTAAGCTGCAGTCCATGAGGTCGCTAAGAGTCAGAGACTACTGAGCGACTTCACTTTCACTTTCCACTTCCATGCATTGGAGAAGGAAATGGCATCCCACTCCAGTGTTCTTGTCTGGAGAATCCCAGGGATGGGGGAGCCTGGTGGGCTGCCATCTATGGGGTCGCACAGAGTCGGACACGACTGAAATGACTTAGCAGCAGCAGCAAAAGAAGATGAATGGTATGGTAAAAATTTGTTTTAAAATTTCATAAGTATTTACTATTATTAAAATACAAATATGATCAGCATAAAATTCGGATGGAAAAAAATCCTGCATATACTTGATTTAAACTGTGAACAACTGATTACTTTATGTTATCTAGGTAGTAGCTTAGCAGAAAGACGTGATTTCCTTTTGGTCATGATACAGTGCTATAACCAAGGGAAGTGATTCTCTAACAAAAAGAGGTCTAATACATATGACTGTCAAAGAACGAGTATATTATGTAGTAGACACAATGATTTATCAAGGCATTCCATGATGTCTATTTTTTTTTAACCAGAAAACTTGTGTAATCTCCTTTCTGGCAGAGGACTTTTTTGTTTGTTTGCTTTGCTTTGTTTTTCTTTTATGGGTAGAGAAAAAGAATATATTTAGCTTCCTCCAAAGAACCAGTGATGGAGCAATCAGGAGTTAGCTTTGTGATAATTATAGCTGAGTCAAAGCAGTGGCAAGAAGAATTTATGGAGACTTTCATTTACTTTTCTGGAAGTGTAACATTCCATATAAACACCACTTTACAGACTGATTTGATAAATCATATTTGAAAGATTTTTTTGTTTGTTTACCAAAAGAAATGCAATTAATTAAATTAATATTTACTTATTCATCACTACCTTTTTACAAATATAATATTTATTTTTTCATACCTTACCATGGAGCCATTACTTATGAGATTGCTATTAAAGAAAATTTCCATTCTGCTGAGTTAATCTATATTGAATATCTTAATGTTCCATATCACTAATGTTTTAAGTATTCTTATCACTGTAGGTGATTAAAATATCAGAGAATATGTAAAGGTAATACATGTTCATCCCTGTGCCATATTTGATCATCAAAAAGAACAGTAAAACAAAACAAATGCTTTTCTTATTTGCTATGTTTATATCTGCACATCTATGTGTGTTCATAATTTTCTGGTCTGAATGATGAGTATATTTTTATGCCAAGAGAATGATGGTAATTTCTGGTGAAATATCTGTAATAGTACTGAATTCTGTGTTAGATGGTAACAATTTTCCAAACACTCTTTGTTGTCCCAAACTTTATTCTTTCATTTAATAATTTAGTGGGCACTTTATTAAGTTTTATCTTGGCAAACATTTGTGCTATACACAGAGCATGAATTAAAAATATTGGAAAAATAAGTAAAATTCAAGGCCGTCAAGAAATGCATTGTTTCTTATAATAGGTAAGCAAATAACTCAAGTAGTATATATACTTACATATGATAGCAGCTATTACATAAAAATGTATTTTGGATACAAAGAAAAATGTGTGCCTGATGAAGATTTATTGTTAGAATTAAACAATCAATAAAAACTGCAGAGCAGAGATGATAGGCATGCTAAGATTTGAAAAGCAATTGCAATTATTGAGTAAATGAAGGAGCTAATAAGAAAATAATACATATACACTGAGGTATGGGAGTGTGTGTTATAGTGCAAGAACTGCAAATAAGTTTAAATATAAAGAAAAAAAGAAATGGTTAACCAATGTATTTTGATGGAGAAGTAGAGATAAAATTAAGAACAAGTATGCCATGGTAAAAAGTTTAGGGATATTAGTAAACAGAATAGTTAAGTATAATAAATAGAGGATTTCCATTTCACAAAAAATCATTTTATTTTAGTGTGAAAAAAATTTAGAAGAAAGGGGGAATGTTTAGTGCTATAAGGTCAGTTATGAAAGTGACATGAAAATATAATGGTTTTGAATTTAAGCATTGACAGTGGGAAATTATGTGTAGAAATTAAAAGTGTATTTTAAATGCTTTAAAAAACACTTTGGTTTAGTATACTTTTCCAGGTATGAGTCTACTTTATAACCATGGACCCATGTATTCTGTAAAATAGTCATATTACTATCATTGTCAATCCATTTGCAGATGAAGAAACATACAAAGATAACTCAAACCATTATCCTAATTGTAGAGACACCATGAAAGGTAGAGATACAAATTCTGGCAGGATAGCTCCAGAATCCATAAGTTTAACCACAAAGCCATGTTGTACTTATGTCTTATCTTGTTTATAAGCAGAAGTATAGTGCAAGAGGAGAAAAGGAAGAAAATAGGCTAACCTCTGGTATCTGATTGTGAAAATACATACCAAATAATTGGCAGTTCAGGTGGTAAAATATGTGCCTGCCGTGCAAGAGACCCCAGTTTGATTCCTGGCTCAGGAATATCCCTTGGTGAAGGGATAGGCTACCTACTCAGTATTCTTGAGTTTCCCTGGTGGCTCAGTCGGTAAAGAATCTGCCTACGATGTAGGAGATCGGGATTCGATCCCTGGGTTGGGAAGATCCCCTGGACGAGGGCATAGCAAACACTCCAATGTTTGCATGGAGAATCCCTATGGACAGAAGGACCTGGTGGCCACAGTTCATGGAATCACAAATAGTCTGACATGACGGAGTGACTAAACACAGCATGGTTGTTACTAACTGTGATAGAGAATCCAAGACATAAACTAGGTTCAGGATAAATTTCAGATATATGTAAGATTCTACAATAGCACCATAGTGTTTCATTTTAATGAGATAAAATTGATGGCATATAACATTTATATATGGACCATTATGTTACCTTCAGATGTACAGCATGAGTCCATATATGTATATATTGCTACATGATCATTGCAGTAAATGTAGTTAGCATCTATCATCAAACATAGTTACAGTTTTTCTTTTTTCATGATAAGAGCTTTTAAGATTTATTCTTTTAGCCAGTTTCAAATATACAGCACAGCATTTTTAACTAGTCACCATATTGTACATTATATCCTCAGGGCTTAATTTTTAATAACCAGAAGTTTGCACTTTTTGACCACCTTCAGCCATTTTACTCCTCACCACCAATCACGTTAGACTTTATATTTGGTCAGAAATTTGGAAGAAAAGTGGGTTTGACCTAGATATACAGTTTCAAAAGTTGAAATTTTATTCAATTTACTCTATTTTAGTCACATATTTAAGAGTAAATGTTTCTCTGCATAAAATGAGACTGAAAAACCTGGGAAAGATGGATGGCAGAGCTGAAATTTCCCCAGGTCACACAAGGCTGGAGGGCATTCACAACCCTGTCAACCAGAAAAGAATTTGCCTGGTTGAACTCTTGTGTTCATAGAGAGGCAAGAAATATTATGTTTCAGTAGTAGGACAAAATTAGCCTTAGAATAAATGTCAACACAAAATGACCAAGATAATCATAAAGTAAATCAACTGCTTGTTAGAAAAAGTTTAACATTCTTTAAAAAGAAAACAAAAAGTATAACATATTCAAACTATTTTGCATCCAATCCAATTTTTTCTGAACTTAAAAAGAAGCTCCAAAATGCAGCCCATAATTAGGAGAAAAATTAGTCCATCCAAACAGATTCAAAAATGAAAAAGATGAGACAAGAATTTAAAAAATATATATATGATAAATAAAGACTAGAATTTATAAGCAAATATAAACATAGTTTCCCAGGTGGCTCCGTGGTAAAGAATTCACCTGTTAATGCAGGAGATGCAAGAGATGTGGTTGGGAAAATTTCATGTCTGCTCTCCCCACTGATCCACAGAGTCCTATGTAGTGCAATAGGGAAAACAAACAAACAAACAAAACAAAAAATGATATCATACTAATCGTAAGTAGGAAGTAAAAATGACTTATTTACAGATGGTATGATTTCATGCATAGAAATGTGTAATTGTCTATAAAGGAGGCATTAGAAAATTTAACAATTTACTAAGAAAAAAGTATGCAAGTTCAATAAACAGAAAGCAGTTATATTTCCATATTCTAGCAAAAAAACTTCTGAAAAATTAAAATGAAATAAAACAATAAATATTACAAAAGCAGCAAAACATTAAATACTTAGGGAAAAATAAAGTATGCATTTGACCTATTTATTGAAAACAAAACACTGTTTTTGAGAGATCAAAATGAAATAAAATTGCCTTTATCCTTAGATAAAAAAATCATTTGCATAAAAAATTTTATGGATTCCTCAGAGTAGTTGCTGGGATCAATCACTGAATATTTCAAAGTTAAAGGCTATAAAAATAATACAAAAAACCAACATCCTTTAAAATATGTTGAAGCTTTTGTGACAGTCAATTGATTTATCCAAACAATTACAAATTGTACTTTGAAAAATTTAAATTTATGATTAAATATAAATTTAAATTTATGATTTATGATTAAATTTATGCTCCATCTAGAGCATAAAGAATGTTTAGGGTGGTAAAGTTGCTCTGTATAATACTACAATAGCAAATATATTTCTCAAAACGAATAAAACATGCAATATCAAGTAAGTCCTAATATTAACTATAGACTTTCAGTGATAATTAGATTTCCCTGCTGGCTCAGAGGGGCAGGGAATATCCTCCTGACAATGCAGGAGATGTAGGAGATGTGGGTTCAATCCCTGTGTCAGGAAAATCCTCCAGAGAAGAAAATGGCAACGTACTCCAGTATTCTTGCCTGGATCCCTTGGACAGAAGGTCCTGGAGGCCTACAGACCATGGGGTTGCACAGAGTCAGACACGACTTGGTGCCTGCGCACACACACAGGTGTCAGTACAGGTTCACTGACTGTACGAAGCAAATGTACCCTCTGTGCAGGAAGGATGATGACGGGAAAGCTGTAAAGGTTTCAGGACATAGGATGCATGAGCAATTTCTGTATTTTTTGCTTGATTTTGCTGTAAACTTAAAGTTACTCAAAAAGAATTTTGAATTTTTAAAAAATAACAGCATTTCCGTTCAAAATAACATGCTGCTGTTGCTGCTAAGTCGCTTCAGTCATGTCCGACTCTGTGCGACCCCATGGACGGCAGCCCACCAGGCTCCCCCATCCTGGGATACTCCAGGCAAGAGCACTGGAGTGGGTAGAAAAAACTCTATATGTCTAGGGGTTAAGTTAATGCAATAAAGGCAAGAAAAGGGCATGGCTGACTATAAAATATTTCTTAGGGAGATTAAGGAAATCCTAACTAAATGGAGGGACTATTTTCATGAAAGAAAGAAATCAGTATTTCTAAGATTCTTCCCAAATTTATATTAGATGCAATGGAAACCAAAATCTCTTTAGATTTTTTTTTAAACAAAAAACAGATTGTACAACTATTTAGAAACACAAATGAGTTAAATAGCTAAAACAATTTGAAAAGAACAAAGTGTTATGACTTAAAGTACCTGATTCTTATTTATTTTATTTTTTAAAATGAATTTATTTTTTATTGAAGGACAATTGCTTTACAGATTTTTGCTGTTTTCTGTCAAACATCAACATGAATGAGCCATAGGTGTACATATGTCTCCTCCCTCTTGAACCTCCCTCCCATCTCCCTCCCCATCCTCCCCATCTAGGTTGATACAGAGCCCCTGTTTGAGTTTCCTGAGATACACAGCAAATTCCCGTTGGCTATCTATTTTACATATGCTAATATAAGTTTCCATGTTCTGGACAGTTACAAGTAAAAGCATGAAATTAGAACACTTCCTAGCACCATGCAAAAAGATAAATTCAAAATGGATTGAATACCTGAATGTAAGACCAGAAACTAGAAAACTCTTAGAGGAAAACATAGGCATAACACTCAATGAGACAAATCAAAGCAAGATCCTCTATGACCCATCTCCTAGAGTAATGGAAATAAAGATGGTACTACTTGGAAGGAAAGTTACGACCAACCTGGATAGCATATTTAAAAGCAGAGACATTACTTTGCCAACAAAGGTCCGTCTAGTCAAGGCTATGGTTTTTTCAGTAGTCATGTGTGGATGTGAGAATTGGACGGTGAAGAAGGCTGAGCACCAAAGAACTGATGCTTTTGAACTGTGCTGTTGGACAAGACTCTTGAGAGTCCCTTGGACTGCAAGGAGATCCAACCAGTCCATCTTAAAGGAAATCAGTCCTGGGTGTTCATTGGAGGGACTGATGTTGAAGCTGAAACTCCAGTACTTTGGCCACCTCATGCGAAGAAGAGTTGACTCATTGGAAAAGACCCTGATGCTATGAAGGATTGGGGGTGGGAGGAGAAGTGGACGACAGAGGATGAGATGGCTGGATGGCATCACCGACTCAATGGACGTGGGTTTGGGTAGACTCCAGGAGTTGGTGATGGAAGGGAGGCCTGGTGTGCTGAGATTCATGTGATCGCGAAGAGTCGGACACGACTGAGCAACTGAACTGAACTGAACTGAAACAAGTGGGACCTGATTAAACTTAAAAGCTTTTCACAGCAAAGAAAACTAAGCAAGGTGAAAAGACAACCCTCAGAATGGGAGAACATAATAGCAAATGAAGCAACTGACAAAGGGTTAATTTCCAAAATATACAAGCAGCTCATACAGCTCAATATCAGAAAAACAAACAACCCAATCAAAACGTGGGAAAAAGACCTAAACAGACATTTCTCCAAAGACATACAGATGGCTAACAAACACATGAAAAAATGCTTAACATCACTTATTACTAGAGAAATGTAAATCAAAACTATGATTCTGATTTATTATACAGCTACAATTATCAAGACAGTATGTTACTGACATGAGAATAGACACAAATCAACAGAAGTAGAATGAAAATTAAAAAAGAAACCTTGAAATAAACCCATATGTATATATGGCCAATTGATTTTTGACAAAGCTGCCAAAATTGTGTGTGTGTGTGTGAGTAAAGACTAATGTTTTCAACAACTTGTGCTGTGAAAACTGAGTATCCATAAGCAAATAAACCTCAATCGTTACCTCTTACCAAATACACACTTGACTTGAAAAGGGTCAAAATCTTAAATCTATATGTAGAACACATATACCAAAAAAAAAATGGCTAAAATTTTTTGTCTTGGGAGTAGCTAAAGTTTTCTTAGATAGGTATAAAATATATGAACAATTGAACACCTAATGAAACTTAAAAGCTTTTGCATTACAAAGGAAACTATAAGCAAGGTGAAAAGACAGCCCTCAGATTGGGAGAAAATAATAGCAAATGAAGAAACAGACAAAGGATTATTCTCAAAAATATACAAGCAACTCCTGAAGTTCAATTCCAGAAAAATAAATAACCCAATCAAAAAATGGGCCAAAGGACTAAACAGACATTTCTCCAAAGAAGACATACAGATGGCTAACAAACACATAAAAAGATGCTCAACAGCACTCATTATTAGAGAAATGCAAATCAAAACCACAATGAGATACCATTACACGCCAGTCAGGATGGCTGCTATCCAAAAGTCTACAAGCAATAAATGCTGGAGAGGGTGTGGAGAAAAGGGAACCCTCTTACACTGTTGGTGGGAATGCAAACTAGTACAGCCACTATGGAAAACAGTGTGGAGATTTCTTAAAAAACTGGAAATAGAACTACCATATGACCCAGCGATACCACTTCTGGACATACACACTGGGGAAACCAGATCTGAAAGAGACACGTGCACCCCAATGTTCATCGCAGCACTGTTTATAATAGCCAGGACATGGAAGCAACCTAGATGCCCATCAGCAGACGCATGGATAAGGAAGCTGTGGTACATATACACCATGGAATATTGCTCAGCCGTTAAAAAGAATTCATTTGAATCAGTTCTAATGAGATGGATGAAACTGGAGCCCATTATACAGAGTGAAGTAAGCCAGAAAGATAAGGAACATTACAGCATACTAACACATATATATGGAATTTAGAAAGATGGTAATGATAACCCTATATGCAAAACAGAAAAAGAGACACAGAAGTACAGAACAGACTTTTGAACTCTGGGGGAGAACGTGAGGGTGGGATGTTTGGAGAGAACAGCATGTATATTATCTATGGTGAAACAGATCACCAGCCCAGGTGGGATGCATGAGACAAGTGCTCGGGCCTGGTGCACTGGGAGGACCCGGAGGAATCGGCTGGAGAGGGAGGTGGGAGGGGGGATTGGGATGGGGAATACATGTAACTCTATGGCTGATTCATGTCAATGTATGACAAAACCCACTGCAATGTTGTGAAGAAATTAGCCTCAAAAAAAAAAAAAAAAAAAAACATGAACAATTAAGAAAAATAATGCACTTCATAAAACTAAAGCACAAATGCTCCTGAAATTTTCATTGATGCATATTGATAACACTAAATTGTTTTTAACATGTAGATTAAGCATATGAACTTTTTAGGAAATTAATAAAATTAGCCCACCAACAATAGAATTCTGTAGCAAACTATGAAACAAACTGAAATAATTAATGTAAAATTTTTAAGCAATACTTAGAATATTCTGAAAAAACAACTCTTTAAGGATCTATGCAGTTTTCAGGTTATAAGAAAAATGTTCTGTATCACTAAAAATGTTGGAAAACTTCCTAGTTCATTAAAGAATGCCAGAATAACCTTGATATCAAAAACTGACAGAATGAACAATGAAACTGCAGATATATCTCACAACCGAATATAGTTGCCAACATTTTAATTTAATTCTAACAAATCAAATTCAGCTGTATATTAAAATTATGACAAAGTACAATTTATTCTATGAACCAATGCTTGATTCCACATTATATATTTTGTGATTTACAGTTGCACCTTTCAGCACTTTCTAAAGTTCTTGTACTTACAAAAGAACTTTATATAAGTGAGATATATACACTAACTAACTTTACTTATGTTTTTAAAAACCCTTGAAGTAAAGGAGGCCTAAGAATAAGAACTAAATAGAAAAGTCTTTTCATTTCTTCCGGGTTTTCCTGCATGTTTCTTGCAGGTACAACTATATACTCTTCTTTTGGATTTCCAAGTAAACATCACCTTATAATCTTTGCAGCACAAATTCTCCACTTCCACAGTTCTTCCAATTAAATAGCTGTAGTTTCCTTAGTTAAATGACAATAAAAATCTTCTATTACCACATTGCCTTTTATCTATTCTGTATAAATTCTAATGGCTTCACTGTATGATTCACTCATTTATGTCCCCAGCAAGGATGAAGAATACTGCCGCTTAAATTATTCTAATTATTTCCCAAAAAGTATATTCTCCAATAATCTTCTTTATAAATAAAATCTTATTTAGCCCTGAAACCATTTTAATAATTTGTTTATTATGTTTTAAACTGTTTTATTTAAAAACACATTATGAAATAACCCCAAAATAGCAACAACAAAAAAATTGGATGCCTGATTTATGAACTATGACATATATTTGTATCCTTGTACCTGTCTCTTCCTCATTAATTCTTCAGTCTAACTAAGTGCTCCAGCAAGGAATCAATAGTTCGCTTGTGTATGCATCTTTATCCTTTGACTATATTTAATACATTACAATCATATATATATAATTATTTTGCATAATTTAAAATGTTATATGAATGCCATCATAGTGCAGGTTTCATTTTGCAATTTATTTTACTTTATCTCATGGGCTTTTCTCTTTCAGATTAGTCTCTGTTATAGAGAAGAATAACTTTGCTATTCTTTGCTATTTAAAACGTATAGCTTTGCTAATTCATTTTTACATTGAATAGTAAAATATAGTAAATATATAGTAAAAATAAAATATATAAAGTATATAAAATATATAAAGTAAAAATAAAAATATAGTAAAAAATAGTACTTCATCATATAAACTCTTAAAAACAATGACTCAGTATTGACAATTTAGGACATTTAGACATTTTGTTACTAGAAGAAGTGCTGAAAATAATCAACTGTGTATATGTCGCCTTGGACACACATGCAAGAAATTTTTAACAGTTGCACTACTCTGTCTGTAGGAATCTCCACCTTTGGTTTCACTAGATATCAATGAATTTCTCTTTGTAGAAAGCGGGTAATTTTCAAAATTGTCAGCAAGTGTATTTGTGATGAAATTTCTCTTGACAGCATTTCTTCCCCATGGAATACAGCCAGTCAGTCATTCGTCACTAACAGGAATTCTTTGGTTCCAATGAGCGCAGTTCTGGCTGATCCTCTTAGGATGCTGCACCATAATGTGAGTTGGGTGGCCTGTATCAGTGGAGGGAAGCATAAATTGAAGACTCAGCCCAAAGCACAAGTGATTCCTCTTTGGGGTGAATTCAAGATATCAAGTGGGATCATTGCACCCCTATTCAGAACTATCAAACTGCAACTCTTTGGACTTAATCTTTTAAAATACATTGCGTGTTCAAATTCAAAAGTCTCCCTATTGCATTCTGTCAATCTTCTTTGCAAACTTGATAAGCTACAGTATACTTTTCCAGATAGATCTTCACTTAGCTGTCCACTCACGGTAGAATGGCAATCACAATGTAGTATTTGTGTAAGTAGAGATGTGTACATTCACCAAGTCTCTTCATAACTCATAACCTAAAAGAGGCCTAAAATAGAAACTCAGCTCTCATAATTTCTACACTTATGAAAGGATTGATGACATGGACCACAGTCTTGTCTATCTCAATGAAACTTTGAGCCATGCTGTGTGGGGCCAACCTAGACGGATGGGTCATGGTGGAGAGTTCTGACAAAACGTGGTCCATGGGAGAAGGGAATGTCAAACCACTTCAGAATTCTTGCCTTGAGAAACCCATGGACAGTAGGAAAAGGCAGAAAGACATGCCACTGAAAGATGAACTCCTCAGGTTGGTAGGTGCCCAATATGCTACTGGAGAAGAATGGAGAAATAATTCCAGAAAGAATGAAGAGATGGAGCCAAAGTGAAAACAAAATGAAGCCTGACGTGTTGAAGTATATGGGGTCACAAAGATTTGGACACCACTCAGCGACTGAACTGAAATGATGAAAAGGTAAATTTTACCTTCATAGTTATCTGTAGTTCTTCTGACCTAAACCTGCATAATACACTTTTCACCGTAGTTCCCCAATATCTCAGTTGGTCAAGAATCTGCCTGCAATGCAGGAAACCCCAGCTTGATTCTTGAGTTGGGAAGATTCCCTGGAGAAGGGATAACCTAACCACTCCAAGGTTCTTGGGCTTCCCTTGTGGCTCAGTTGGTAAAGTATCTGCCTGCAATGCCGGGTTCTATTCCTGCATTTGGGAGATGGCCTGGAGAAGGGAAAAGCTGTCCAATCCAGTATTCTGGCCTGGAGAATTACATGGACTCTATTGTCCACAGGGTCACAAAGAGTCAGATACAACTGAGCAACTTTCACTTTCACATTCCTTTTAAATTGTGAGTTAAAGCAATTGATTAATACCCCACCTTTATATTGTTGTAGTTAATCTCTCTTACACAGACAGTGTATTATTTTTCCCTACATATTTTTGTGATCTTGTAAATAACTTTGTGTAGGATGATTGCATCAAAATTCTTGATATTTTGATCATGTGTAATTTTCTTTTTTTAGATAAGATTAGAGGTATGCTTTCTTTGAAACATAACTCAGAAATGTGTTTTCATTTTATTTTCTAGACGAGTTTATGTACCATTGGGATTACCCAGACTTTGAAGTGTAGGAAAAAGTTCTGGGGGAATTAATCTGATTATGATTATGTGTGTGTGTGTGATGATTCTTTATACTCATTTTATCTATAGGTATTGGCTTAGTTTCATGTTCAGATTACACTTGGATCAGTTTTGGTAAATCAGATTTTACTCTTTTTTTTATATTTTATTTGAATTTTAAAAATGTATCCTGTAACTTTTGAAAAGTATCCTGTAACAAAGATTATTTGCCTTAAAATATTGCATTTTAAAGTATTTATAACTTCTGCTTTATTCATTATTTTGTTTCATGTCCTCGTCTTTTATTGATCTTTCAGATAAAAATAGTATTTTGTAATGTTTTACTTCCCTATCTTTACCTTTATCATTTTCTGCTTTTATTTTTGTATTCTTAATTATTGTTTTTTCTAAATTGTTGAGGTGTCGATTCAATTTATTCATTCTAATTATTTATATTGATCAGTATAAAAATGTAAAGTAGTGCATTTTATTTGATAGTTATTATAATTGTTTTCTGTAGATTTATATAGGTAGTATTTCATTATCATTATTTGCTGGGAATTCTGTAAGTTTGTATTCTCTCATTTACCAAGTTGTTCAACAAAGTTTTTCTTCACTTTTCAAAAAGAATAATTTTGATTTTTGCATTTCTGCAAAAATAAGTAGGCTTATTACCCTGTAATAAAAATAGCTTGCATTATTCTTAAATTATGTCATTTTGAGCTTTTCTTATACTTCTAATATGTTGCCATTTTTTGTGATCATTCTATATGCAATTTAAAGATACTGCATTCTTCATTAATGTTGGTATTGAATATTACAGGTGTACATTTTGATTATATTAGTAAAGTATTTTATATATACTCACCTATTCTTTATGTTTACCTTTTGTGGAAAAAAAATGTTATGTTAAAATATACCATTATGAATTATTTCTCTATTTCTCCTTTCATCTTCTCTATTTTTTATTTTTCTTCTCTCCATAATTTTAGCTGTATGTGAGTTGTGTTGAATTGATATAAAGCAAGTAAAACTGTAAATTTTAGCATTGGTGCTGTTCTTTTTATCTCCTTTAATGTTTTTATAATGCAATGATAACTTACTTGATATCATATTTCTTGTGAATAATTGCTTACTGTTTACATGTGTTAAGCATATTTGTCCATCTGTTTAGCTTAAGTCTATCTATCTGAATCATTTCTCTGTGGTTTGTTGTTTATTCACTAAGTCATGTCCGACTCTTTTGCGACCTCACGGACTATAGCAAGTACTCTCCTCTGTCCTCTACTATGTCCCAAAGTTTGCTTAAATGATGCTATTTAACCATCTCATCCTCTGTGGTTCCCTTCTCCTTTTGCCTTCAATCTTTCCCAGCATCAGGGGCTTTTCCAGTGATTCAGCTCTTCCCATCAGATGGCCAAAGTATTGAAGCTTCAGTTTCAGCATCAGTCCTTCCAGTGAATATTCATAATTGATGTTCTTTAAGATTGATTCATCTGATCTCCTTGCAGTCTAAGAACTCTCAAGAGTTGTCTCCAGCATCACAGTTCAAACGTATAAGTTCTTCAGTGTTCAGCTTTCTTTATGGTCTAACTCTCACATCTGTAAGTGGCTACTGGAAAAACCGAAACTTTGACTACATGGACCTTTGTCAGCAAAGTGATATCTCTGCTTTCTAATACACTGTCTACGCTTGTCATAGCTTTCCTTCCAAAGTGTCTTTTAATTTCATGGCTGCAGTCCCTGTCTGCAGTGATTTTGGAGCCCAAGAAAATAAAATTTGTCACTGCTTCAGCTTTTTCCCTTTCTATTTGACATGAAATAATGAGACCTGATGCTTTGATCTTAGTTTTTTTATTGTTGAGTTTCAACCCAGCCTCTTCATTCTCCTCTTTCACCCTAATCAAGAGGCTCTTTAGCCCTTTTCATTCTGCCATTACAGTGGTATCAAGTGCATATCTGAGGTTGTTGATATTTTTCGCAGCAATCTTGATTACAGCGTGTGATTCATCCTGGCATTTCACATATGTACACTACATATAAGTGAGTTTATATATATACATATACACATATATATGTATATATACATATATATAACATAGTTATATATAGTTAACATATAATTATTTAAGCAAAGCTGAAAATAATTAGCTTTTTACTGGAATATAACAGTCTTACAGTATGATGTTACTTCCTGCTGTGTAACTTGTGAATCAGCCACATACATATACACACATCCCCTCCCTCTCGAGCCTGCCTCTCATCTCTCCATTCCACTCATCTAGGTCATCACAGGGGCTTTCTAGGTGGCACTAGTGGTAAAGAACCGCTAGCCAATGCAGGAGACACAAGAGATGCGACTTCAATCACTGGGTTGGGAAGATCCCCTGGAAGAGGAAATGGCAACCCACTCCAGTATTCTTGCCAAGAAAATTCCATGGACAGCGGAGCCTGTTGGGCTGCCATCCATGGGGTCACAATGAGTCCACCATGATAGAAGTGACTTGGCATGCATGTCATCACAGAGCAGTGAGCTGAGATCCCTCTGCTATGCAGCAGCTTCCCACTAGGATCTATTTCACACATGGTAGTGTATATACATCCGTGCTACTCTCTCAGTTTGTCCTCCCATTAACTTTTAATACCTGGATGGGAGGGCAGTTTGGGGGAGAATCGATGCATGTATATGTATGATCAAGTCCCTTCATTGTTCCGCTGAAGCTACCTCAAAATTGTCTGTTACTCCGATGTGTTGTTGTTCACTCACTAAGCCCTGTTTGCAACCCCATGAATTCAGCATGCCAGGTTTCCCTGTCTTTCTCTATCACCCTGAGTTTGTTCAAACTCATGTCCATTGAGTCAGTGATGCCATCCAATCATCTCATCCTCTGTCACCACCTTCTCCTCAACCCTTGATGTTTCTCAGCATCAGGGTCTTTTCTAATGAGTCAGCTCTTCACATCAGTTGGCCAAAGTATTGGAGCTTCAGGTTCAGCATCAGTCTTTCTAATGAATATTCAGGGTTGATCTTCTTTACGATTGACTGGTTTGATCTCCTTGCAGTCCAAGGGGCTCTCAAGAATCTTCTCCAACACCACAGCTCAAAAGCACCAAAATTTTTTGGTGCTCAGCATTCTTTATAGTCCAACTCTCACACCCAATCATGACTACTGGAGAAACCGCAGCTTTGACTATGCAGATCTTCGTTGGCAAAGTGATGTCTCTGCTTTTTAATATACACTGTCTAGTTTTGTTATAGCTATTCTTCCAAGGAGCAAAATAAAAAGTTTATAAATAAATAAATTTAACTGTTAAAGTATTTTGTCAATTTACATGTACCCCAAATATACAAAGAACATTTAACATTCAACAATAAGAAAATAAAGCATTCAATTATTAAGTGAGCAGAAGGGACTTCCCTGGTGGGCCAGTGATTAAGAATTTGCCTGCCAATGCAGGTGACATGGGTTCAATCTCTGGTCCAGGAAAATTCTATATGTTGTGGAGAAACTAAGCCTGTGCACCACAGCCACTGAAGCCCCCATGCCTAGAGCCCATGTTCCATCAAGAGAAGTCACACTTTGAGAAACCTGCATACCACAATGAAGAGCAGCCCCCACTAACTGCAACTAGAGAAAGCTGTGTGCACAGCAATGAAGATCCAGAGCAGTCAAAAATATATATTTTTTTTTTAATTAAGCAGAAGATCTGAACCGAAAAATCACCAAAAAGATATCAGTTCAGTTCTGTTCAGCAGCTCAGTCATGTCCAACTCTTTGCGACGCCATGGACTGCTTTTTAATATGCTGTCTAGGTTAGTCATAGCTTTTCTTCCAAGGGGCAAGCATCTTTTAATTCTGTGGCTGCAGTTATCATCTGCAGTGATTTTGGAGCCCTCCAAAAACAAAATCTTTCACTGTTTCCATTGTTTCCCCTTCTATCTGCCATGAAGTGATGGGACCAGATGCCATGATGTTAATTTTCTGAATGTTGAGTTTTAAGCCAGCTTTTTCACTCTTCTCTTTCACTTTCATCAAGACACTCTGTAGTTCTTCTTCACTTTCTGCGATAAGGGTGGTGTCATCTGTATATGTGAGGTTATTGAATATTTCTCCCGGCAATCTTCACTCCAGCTTGTGCTTCATCCAGCCCAGCGTTTCTCATGACGTACTCTACATATAAGTTAAATAAGCAGTGTGACAATATATAGCCTTGATGTATTCCTTTCCAAATTTGGAACTTGTCAGTTGTTCCATCTCCATTTCTAACTGTTGCTTCTTGACCTGCATACAGATTTCTCAGTAGGCAGGTAAAATGGTCTGGTATTTCCATATCTTTAAGAATTTTCCATCGTTTGATGTGATCCACAGAGTTAAAGGCTTTGACTTAGTTAACAAAGCAGAAGTGGATATTTTTCTGCTTCTAAAGATATAGAAGATGGCAAATACACATTTGAAAATTTCTCAATATCATTTGCCAATGAGACCCAAATCAAAACAACAGTGATATATCCTTGAGAATCGCTAAAATTTTTAAACATTAGCAACAGGAATTGCAGGCAAAGGTACAGAGCTACAGGAACTCTCATTTGTTGTTGATGGGGTTAAAACTGATATGACCAGTTTGGGCAATAGTTTGGACATTTCTTTCAAACTGTATATTTACTTGCCATTGTTGCTTAGATATTTATCCAGTTGACTGAAACGTTTATGTAAACACAAAACACTCACTCAAATATAGTAATTTTGTTCATAGTTGTCAAAACTAAGGGCAACCAATTTATCTTTTAATAAGTGAATGAATAAATAAACTGGCAATTCTATACAAGATAGTACTAGTAAATTCAGAGGGGAAAAAAGAAATAAGCTATCCAGCCATGAAATGTTATGGTGAATCTTAAATTAACACAGTTTAAAAAGAAAACAAAATGGTTTGTTAAAAAAATATGCACTATATTTTTATGACATTCTAGAAAGGTAAAGCTATAGAAATAAATACTTCAGGGGTAGAGAGTGCTGAAAATGTGAATCAAAAGAAAATTTGAGTGGTCTAATTACTCTATATTACAGTCATATCTTGGAGATAGTGCATGTTGGGTTTCAGACCACCACAATAAAGTGAATATTGCAATAAAGCAAGCAACATTTTTTTTTTCCTGGTGACCATAAAAGTTATATTATTTTTTAGTTTACTAATTGTTCAAAAGCATTATGTCTAAAAATAATGCATATGCCTTAAGATACTTTGTTACTTAAAATGCTAGCCATCATCTGAGCCTTCAATGAGTCATAGTCATTTTGGTGGTGGAGGTACTATGCCAGGGTTGATGGCTGCTGACTAATCAAGGTGGTAGTCGCTGAAGACTGGGATGGCTGTGGCAGTGTCTTAAATAGAACAATGAAGCTTGCCACATTGATGAAAGGAGCCTCTCACAAATTGTTTCCCTGTAAAATGGAATACCATTTGATAGCATTTTATCTACAGTAGATCTTCTTTCCAAAGTGGAGTCAATTCTCTCAGACCCTGACACTGTTTTAAAAAACTAAGTTTATGGAATATTCTATATCTTTTCATGCCATTTCAAAAGTTTTCCCAGTGTCTTCACCAGGAGTAGATTCTATCTTAAGTAACCACCTCTCTACTCATACATAATAAGTATCTCTTCATTTGTTCAAATTTTATCATGAGCTTGGAGCTCACATCTTCAGACTCTATTTCTCATATCAGTTCTCTTGCTATTTCCACCACATCTACAGTTACTTCCTTCAGTTGTCTTGGGGCCCTCTGAGTCATACATACATGTTGGAATCAATTTTATCAAATGTCTGCTAATGTTGCTATTTTGACTTCCTGTGAATCACAAATGTTCTTCATGGCATGTAGAATGGAGACTCCTTCCAGGAGATTTTCAATGGGATTTGTCCAAAACCAACAGAGGAATCACTATTTTTAACAGCCATAACCTTACAAATGGTAGTTATTTAATAATAAGATTTGAAAACTGAAGTTACTCTTTAATTTATAGGCTTTAGGCTACAGAATGGATACTGTGCTTGTAGACGTGGAAACAATATTAATCTCATTATATTACTCCAGTATTCTTGCCTGGGAAATCCCATGAACATCATCAGAATTTTTGGGTAGCCAGGTGCATTGTCAATGAGGAGTAATATTTTGAAAGATTGTTTTTGTTTTTGTTTTTGTGAAGTAGGTATCAAGAGTAGGCTTAAATTTTTCAGTAACCCATGTTGTAAACAGATATGTTGTCACCAGGATTTTGTTGTTCTATTCAAAGATCACAGGCAGAAATGTAGCCTAATTCTTAAAGGCTGTGGGATTTTCATAATGATAAGTGAGTTTTGGCTTCAACTTCAAGCCACCAGGTGCATTAGCCCCTAAGAGGAGAGTAAGCCTGTCCTTTGTGACTTTAAAGCCAGACATTGACTTCTTCTCTCTAGCTATGAAAGTCCTAGATGATATATTCCAGTAGAGGCTATTTTCTACTGAAAACTGAGAATATATTGCTTAATGTGGTCACTTTCATGAATTGTCTTAGCTACACCTTGATAACCTCTTGCAGTTTCTACCTCAGCACTTATTCCTTCACCTTGAACTTTTATATTATGGAGGCAGTTTTTAGTCTCATGAGCCAGTCTCACTATCTCTCAGCCCCCATAGAAATGAATAGAGTTGGAGACTTTGCATTAGGTTTTAACTTAAGAAAATGTAGTTAGTTTGATCTTCTATCTGTACTGCTAACATTTACCCTTGTCATGTAGACAAAGGTGTCTAAATTTCTTATCACTTGTGTGTTTACTGGAGTAGCACTTTCCCTCAATTTTTTTTTTTTCTTTGTATTCACAGTTTGGCTAACTGTTTGGCACAAAAGGCCTAGGTTTTAGTCTGTCTTGGCTTTTGACATGCCCTCCTCACTAAGCTTAATCATTTCTAGCTTTTGATTTAAAGTGAGAGATGTGCAGCCCTTCCTTTCACTTGAGCATTTATAGGCCACTGAGTAGGAAATGGCAACCCTCTCCTGTATTCTTGCCTGGAAAATCCCATGGACAGAGGAACATGGTAGGCTACAGTCCAAGGGGTCGCAAAGAGTCAGACAGGACCAAACGACTTCACTTCACGTGGGCTATCAGTATCTACAAAGTGCAGTAAAATGATGCCTGATTGTATAATAGGAATACATGATATTATGAATTTTCAAAATCATAAAACTTTAAAGAAATCATTAAATCATTATGTATGTAAATTTTTAAAATATTGAGGAGGTCAGGAATTGCAAGATGGAATGCAGACTGGGACAAAATAATCTATCTTCATTATGAAGTAATCTCACTGAAGCAAGAATATCAATAACAAAAAACAAATCCTGCATCCAGATACTTTTTACTTACATCAGTTTCCAATGCAAGGAAGCAAACCTCTGTCTCCCTGGTTTCTCCAAGGAGAATAGTTTATTAGAGTGTTATGATAGTGATATTGTTATATTACAGTGAGGTAATAGTTTATTACAGTGTTGCAGCAAGAAATGCCCAAAGTGAGTCTGCATCATCTTGTGTTACCAAGACTGAAGCAAGTCTTCAAGCAAAAACAGTTTCCCTGGTGGTTCAGCAGTAAAAGAATCCACCAGCCAATGAAGAAGACACGGGTTTGATTCCTGGGTCAGGAATATTCACTGGAGAAGCAAACGGCAACCCACTCCAGTATTCTTGTCTGGGAAATCCCATGGACAGAGGATCCTGGTGGGCTATAGTCCATGGAATTCAAAATCAGATACAATCCTATGACTAAACAACAACATGCAAAAGCAGTGATGAGGTGCATCAAAGACAAAAGGGAGCCACTTGAAAGGCCACCCAGTGGCCAAAGCTGGAAACAATTTGAGTAAGAAAATAAATTAACATAGTATTAAATTATGACCCAAAGTAAAAAAATGCATATTTTTAAGTCCATACTAATATAAATGAATACTTGAACTACTCATTAAATGCATGTGAGAGGATAGAAAAATCTCCCATGCAGAAAAATCCCAAAGAGTTTATATAGATTGTCTTCATTTAAGAGGTAATGTTCATTTCCCAGCACTTAAATGTGAGCGGTGACTTCTGTCCAAAGAGTGCAGTAGGGAAAAGGAGTGCTGAATTAACCTCAAACCACCGAAATTTAACAATGGGGGCATATGGGGAGTTTGGGATTGACATGTACACACTGTTATATTTAACAGAGATAACCAACAAGGACCTACTGTATTGAATGGGAACTTCTGCTCAATACTCTGCAATATCCTAAACAGGAAAAGAATTTGAAAAATAATGAATATTTGGATATAGCAATCACTTTCTGTATAACTGAAACTAACACGTTATTATTAATAACTATATTTCAATATAAAAATTTTAAAAAGAATATAGCAATCAGTACCTCAGCTTGATAACCAGCTATGATGAGTCATATTGATGGTATGTATATACCAGTGATATCATGTGAAGAAAGCAACACTTTCGGTCTATAGTCCCCCTCCTAAGAATTTGCAACCCCAATTTAATTACAAGACAAAATCTTACATAAATTCTAATTGATGATCATTTTGCAAAATACCTAAGAAGTATTGCTCAAAATATTCAAAGTCATCAAGAATAAGAAAAATTCCGAGAAGTTGTTTAAGCCAAGAGTCACCTCAGGAGACATAATGGCTAAATGTAAGTGGTAACATGGATAGAATAACAGAACATCAAAGGACACTAGATAAAAACAAAGAAAGGCCAAATAAAGTATGACCTTGGCCTAATAATGTGCCAAATTGTCTCATCTGTTGTGCCTAACGCTAATAACAGAAGATGCAGAGTGTTGGTATATGCAGTTCTCCTGCTACTTTTGCAAGCTTCTGTGTTTAAACTATTTCAAAATAAAATTTTATTCAAAAACAAACCAGCAATGCCAAATTATTGCTATCCCACTTTGCTTTTAATACAGGGTTGTCCTCTCAAGAAAGTCTTCAAAAGTGCCTTTCAGTGCTGTTAATAAGGCTGGATATTAGAGTTCGCTAATATTTGTGTTTCAGGATCTCAACAGAGTTGATTATGGGGTTGATAATTTAAATGAGAAAAAAAGTGTTGGCAAGGTACAGAAAAGTCCCTCAATTTCAAGGTATAATAAATCTTCAATGCATGTCATCAAATATAGAAATGTCTTCAAATATATATGGATAGTATTTTCTTTCTATGTGAGGTTTTATGTTTAATGTTATGCATTGTTACTTATTAAACACCATATCAAAGAATAATTTAAACATGATTAAAACTTATTTAAACCATCATGTTTTATCCCATTATACATATTGTCTTTCAACCAGTAGTTCATTTGCTAAAAATTGTTTACTTGTTATCTATAAAGTGAGATTTTTTTTCTCTAACAATTTGAATATATTTTGCATTTCTGTTATATATAAAACTATGGAACATAGAAACTAAAGTAGCTTACTGTGTGTTCATTTGACTTAGTTGATCCACCTTGAGCTTATATGGACAAGGGTAAGATACAACAACACTTGAAAATTCTGTGTGAAGAAAAATTATTTATAATTACGTCATCTTGTATCATTAAGAACAGAAATAAAGACACAGTGAAAAGGAGATTTAGAGATACACAAAGCCACTGTTTAGAATATATAAACAGAGAGAGATAAAATTTCTTTTAATTTTTGTAAGATTCTTGCTTAATGGGAAGATGGCTTAGCACACTGAGTCTGGGAAATGTGGTCTAACTGTACAGACAGACAGGAGAGAAGGAATAAGGATTTAGTGAACCCCTAGAGTTCTCTACCACAATGGAATAGACAATTTGGTTATAGTGAAACACCAGCTCATTGACTACTTAATTTATGGATGCAACTAGCAAACACACACTGAGCATCCACTCTACATAAGACATTGAGAACATCCTGAGGATTCAGGACACATTCCTGCTACTTACAACATTACAGCTAAGAGGAAAAAAAAGAAAAGAAAAGAAAAAGTAAGAATCCCTCCCAGCTCACAAGAATAATATTTTATGCTTGTAGCATTTCTCTGGAGTCAAAGAAAGGAGAACTGATTTGTTAACATATTTGTCATGATATTTTATGCTTAGTAAGGAATTTGCTTTCTTTACTGTAAAAAATGGCTAATAAATCCATCAATAACATTATTATGGTAAAAGACATAAGCTGGATGACTCAACTCTCTTGCTTGGCTAATTTGGTATTTCAGTTAAAGCACTTTACAAATTTTTCTTACGAAGAAAGTCCATCATTTATTTGCTTTTGAAACCTTTCTCAATTTTTGCAAATTTACTTAGGAAATAGTTATTTACTTTGTACACACTGCAAGTGAAAGTGAAAGTGTTAGTCACTCAGTCATGTCCAACTCTTTGAGACCCCATGAACTGTAGTCCTCCAGGCTTTCTGTCCATGGAATTCTCCAGGCAAGAATATTGGAGTGGATAGCCATTCATTTATCCAGGGGATCTTCTCTACTCAGGGATCTAACCCAGGTCTTACTGTCTGAGCCACCACACTACAAAGTAAACTCTTAAAGTTAATAGCATTGTGATACTCTATAATGGTTAAGAATATAAGCTTTTGAAACAAATAGGTCTGAGTTTATGCTATAGGACTCTGATATAATTGAACTATGTAACCAGTGTGTGTGTTTAGTCACTCAGTCATGTTCAGCTCTTTGTGACCCCCAATGACTGTAGCGCACCAGTCTCATCTGTCCAGAGGATTCTTCAGACAAGGATACTAAAGTGGGTTGCCATGCCCTTCTCCAGGAAATCTTCCCTGACCCAGGAATTGAACCTTGGTCTCATGCATTGCAAGCGTATTCTTTACCATCTGAACATCAGGGAAGCCCAGGTATAGTTATTAATTCTCCATGTACTTTAGTTTTCTTTTTACTTTCTTAAAGCCAAGAATAATAAGATTCTTTTGTTAATTACATGATGTAAGTGCATAAAGCTTTTAGCATAGCTTCTGGTAGGAATAATGTTCCATATCTGTTAGCCCTCATTGTGTGTAAAACTTGAGGATCTTTTTAAAATAGAAATTTTTATAACTAAAAGCAAAAATTTTAGAGAAACAACAGGCATGAGTGAATCCCATACAATGCAAAATTTACCTTGTTAAATAAAACTTCTGAGGGTAAGTGATATATTAATACTAAATATCTTGGTGGAATTTTCATAAAAGTTTAAGAAATGAAAACAACATTGTGAAAATAATTTCATAGCAGTTTCATTAACTGGAAAGTATAACTGCTTTCTCATAAGCTACCTAGATTTTGAAAGTGAAATTTGCTCACTTGTGTCTGACTCTTTGTGACCCCATAGACTGTAGCCCGTCTCTGATCATGGCCTTTTCCAGGCAAGAATACTGGAGTGGGTAGCCATTCCTTTCTCCAAGGGATCTTCCTGACCTGGGGATAGAACCCAGGTCTCCTGCACTGCAGGCAGATTCTTTACCATCTAAGACAGCATTTTGCACAATTTCAAAAAATACCATCTTTTTAAAAAGGCTTAATATTGCTCAGATTAATCACATAAGTTCATGGCTAACAAACATGCTACATTGTAATAGTTCATATTAATTCTAACAATGGGTTAAATTTACATATTGTCTCAGCAATTGTTTAGTCACTACTAAAAATGTTCAAATAAGTGGCAGAGTTGTGTCTTATATGCAGATAGCATTAAAGAAATATTTACTATTCTATATATTATTTTTGTAAATTAACATTGAGCCAAGGTTTGCCTTTCCTGATGACCTGACAAGCCCACTTTTTCCAACAGGGACAATCACATAACTAATTTTTGTTTTCTTCTGATTAAATAAAATTCATAGGCAAATTTGCTTCCAAATGCAGCACATGCATTTGGAAGATTTTAAAACATGTTTCAGTGTGTATAAATTTAGCTTTATTATTTCTGAATATTTGTTTTTGAACTTATTATAATCTGGCTCACATTTTGGAATGAGGATAAGCAATCATATATCAATCTATAGTATATAAAAGAACAATTTTTCCTTTGCCATATGCTTTGTGTGGATATGCTCATGAGGTCATACATGAATGCTTATTGATTATATTTTCACTGCAATATCCTCAGTATTCAGTTGAACAGAAGGATGTGTTTTATGTATTGTATAGCTATCATTTAAATAGAATATAAAAATTTTAGGTTGTACTAAATTAGTTCTTTGTGGTTGATCATTCAAGCCATTTCCATGAATTAAAGCATAGTATAAAAGTTCAGCTTTGAAAAAATGAGTTTCATGAACACTTTTGGTTGAAATAAAGGTACTCCACAAAGATAAAATGAAGGTTGAGGAAATGGGAATTATTTAGATCATTGAATTACTAGCTGGGTTTTCTGTTTCTTTCAGAATAGAAAATAAAAACAATAACTCACATTTTGATTTGTGACAATCTTCATGACAGATTTTTTTGTATTGTTTTATTTCAATTAATCTTCAGATGGATAGCATACTTCACAAGAATCACTGAAAACTGTGTTCATAGTACTGGAATGATGTGCCTTCTCTCTACAGCAGCTCTGCTCTAAAAGTCTGCAGCATCTGGAAAATATTTCCCCTTCTTATTTTTAGTTTTATAGCAATGCCATGGTAGCACTGGGAAATGTGTTTGGAGTGTTTATAAATAAGTGCAGGAAATGACTTTGAAACCAGCAGCTGTTCAGACACATGCCTCTGATAAGTGAATAGATGGATATATCTCTCTAGTAAAAAGGAATTCTGAATAAAATCCAAGTTCTAAGCGTTGAAACAAGACATTACCTGTTTTTAAATGCTGAATAATTTGTTATGAAATCTGCCCAACTGGTCAAAGCCATGGCTACTTGAGAACTGACCATTGTTGGAATAAAAATGACACAAAAATCAGTGCCCCATTATAATAAAACTAATTCACTCAGTATTTGGAAATGCTTCCCTGTGGTTAAGTGATCTCTTTCCCCTTTTCTAACACCTGCACATGTCAACATACAATAAATATTCTGATATTTGAATGCTTCAAATTATTTAACAATGCAATTTTAAATTAATTATTACTTTTAGACATAGATGAATTCAAACACTTTTAGACCAAAACCAAAATACTTGCAAATATGTTGTTGACATGTCTGTGTGGGGTTCTGATCTGGAGTGCAATGTGAGCCAAACAAAATTCTCTTAAGAAACAAGAGGTTAGTAGTGAAATTTGTGTTAAGGCATTTCCCATATTTGTGAAGAATGGGCTGTAAAGATGTGACCCAAGGAGAAAAACTCTGGTTCATCCCTGGTTACTGAGCTGAGAATTTCAAGATATTCATGGTTACTTTAGTCTCCCAACTTGGGAGACTCAAGTTGCCTACTTTGACTCTGAAGCACCAGCAGCAGGTGGGTCAGTTTCAGTGTGCTCCATTGTGTCTGACTCTTTGCAAACCCCTGAACTGTAGCTCGCCAGGTTCTTCTGTCCATGCAATTTTACAGCAAGAACACTGGAGGAAGTTGTCACTTTCCTATCCAGGGCATCTTCTTGACTCAGAGATGAAACCTGCATCTCTTGCCTCTTCTGCATTGGCAGGTGGATTCCTTACCACTATGCCTCCTGGGAAGCCCTATGCATGTGTGGACCAGTGATCAGGAACATATCAGGGTTAAATGGATTGCTGTTGCTCAGTGGAATGAAGAACACTGGGCCAAGCAGCACCACCAGGGACATTTGGAATGACCCCTGTCAAAAAGGCTAGACTTGCAAAACAGATAATAAAGCAGCAGATCACATAAAAGGCACCCACCATCTATGGCAGTTGCCATCTTGAAGAAGCACTCTAAGTGTAGAGATTCCCTAGATCATGGATGAGGCTGTAGAGTGGGAACAGCAGCATTCAAATTCAGGCAGCTGCTCCAGAGATAATGTCCCAGATAATAAAGAACATTTGGGCTTATATAGTAGAGTATGGAGTGAGAAGCCAGAAGATTCAGGAAAATGTAGAGAGATGGGGTTTGGAATTTTAGAAGTTTTTTCTCCATATATACATAGAGAGAAGATTGTGGATGATTCTGAATATCCCATGCCTTTTATAGAGAAGCTAAATCCATACTTTTATTCATACCACAGCACTGCAGTTTAGAGATGAAACTAATAAAATTGTTTTAGATAAATGAGGTTCTAAAGAAACCATAAGAATTGAAAGTATTATGAGAACATGGCCAGGTATTGAGGTAATTAGTCAGAAAAGTGAGAGCAAGTGAGAACACCACTTCATTGCTGAAGGGACCGGGAGCATTTACTCAGACTCACTGCTTGGAAGGAGGAAGAGGAGGAAGGACGGGGATGGGAATGTTGAGTCAAAGAAAAGAAGAGTGTTTGCAAGTGTTCCAATAGGAAGAACTAAAGATTAGTTGCCTTAGAAAGGTCTCAGCTGAAAGCACCTTGATTAAGAGGTGTCTGAACTAGGAGTACAGATACGTGTAAGATCACATTCATCCTGAGGCTACAGAGTCCATGACTGCAATGTACTCCAGACAGTGCACCAAGTTTGGGCTGAGAAGGGCAGCAGTCCTCCATGAGTCATGCCAGGAATAGCCTCGTCCACTGTGTATGGCTGGTCCTATGAGAGCCTACATAGATTTGGGCCTGGAGTTTATTACTGAAACTCCTCAGAAATTTTCAGCAATGTTTTCCATCACCAATGAACAGACAAGCTTTAAATCAAATATATATATATATATGTATGTATATATATACACACACACACATATATATATATATATGAAATCTAACTGGAATTAAAATGTTCTGAAAGCCATGAAACACATTTAACTTGAAGTCAACAATGAACTAGCTATATTGTCATAGTATTTGATAATATCTATAAACTCTTTCCAAACTGGTATTTAGGGAGAGAGTTTCTAGGATATATTATTAAACAGGAAAGGTCTCTGATACTTGGATTATTTACTAGTTTAATTATTAATATGAAGGAACACTAAGAGAATGGTAGAGATCCAAACAAATCTGCTCCTTTATAAAAATAATACTGCAAAAATGATCCAATCTACTTTTTTCATACTTAGGAAATTAACCAAAGTTATGCAGCAATTGATAACTGTGAAAGTGAAAGCGTTAGTTCCTCAGTCAAGTCCAACCGCTTGCAATCCTATGGAGCCCATGAGGTTCCTCTGAATTCTCCAGGTAAGAATATTGAAATGGGTAGCCATTCTTTTCTTCAGGGAATCTTCAACCTGAAATTCCAAACTTTATCTCTCCACATCTTAACTGCAAGGATCAAACCTGGGTATCCTGAATTGCAGGTGGATTCTTTACCATCTGAGCCACCAGGGAAGGACTAAATTTTTGTAAGAACAGTGAATTATGTGGCATTGTACTTTGCCTGATTTCCATCTTTCTCTCCTTGTAAACAACAGCTTTCAAATTATGTCAGCTGTGAAAGATAGCAACCCTAGTAGGATTAAAATTAAAAGGATTGAAATAATAAAGTGTTTGTTAGCCAAAGAAAATGAAATGAAATTAAAATCAGTAACAAAATAAAAACTTTGGAAATCCTCAAATGAACAAAACTTAAATTACGCTCTTAAATAACCAATGGCTCAAAAGAAACACACACACACACACACAGAGGTTAGAAAATAGAGATAAAATAAAATAAAAATACAACATATGAAATTGATAATACATACAAGTAGTGTTTAGAGGTAAACCTATTTGCAAAGGCCTCTATTTAAAAAAAGAAAAAAAAAAAAATTACCCTAAATAAAAAAACTCAATATACCTTAAAAAAACTAGGAAAAGATCTGACTAAACCCAAACTAGCAGAAATAAGAGGTGCAAAATATTAGAATAGAAATAATTGCAATAAAGAATGTGTAATTGAAAAATCAACAAAGTCAAAGTTGGTTCAATGAAGAGATCAATAAAACTGACAAACATTTAGTTAGACTGACAAGGACTGAAAGAGAATATTTGATTATTAATATTAAGATCAGCAATGAAAAGAGGATATCATTATTGTCTTTAGGAAGTAAAAAAAGATTATAAGGGAAGGTCATGGGTAATTATATACCATTATTATATTAAATAATCTAGATGAAACAAACAAACAAATCAAACTCAGGAAAAATACACATAGAATTGTATACTGTAACCAAGTATGATTTATTACAGAAATGCAGTAATGCCTTAATACATGAAAATCAATGTGATATACTATATTAATATTATAAGGAATAAAATTCACATGATCATCTCAATAGTCACAAAAAAGCATTAGACAAAATGCAATACCATATAATGATAAAAACACCAAATAAGTAGCAATAGAAAGAAGTTTTCTCAACCTAATAAAGAAAATATTTTAAAAAACTCACAGCTAACAGCACACTTCCTAAGAAAAGCAGAAAGTTAAGCATAAAAATAAACAACAAGACATAGATGTCCCCACTTGCTACTTCTATTCAACATTGTACTAAAGGTTTTAGCCAGTGTATTTAGGAAAGAAAATTAAAAGCAATCCAGAATGCAAAAACTAAGCAAAACTATCCCTATGAACAATTGTCATTATTTATATTTGTAGAAAATCCAAAGCATCAAAAAATAAACAAACAAAAAATTATTAGAGCTAGTAAATGCATTCAGTGAGACTTGAGGATACAAAATAAATATTTTAAAAATCAATTAAGTTTCTATACTTGCAGTAAGTAATCAGAAGATAAAATTAAGAGAAAAATTACACTAGCAATAAAAATAATAAAAATGGAATAAATTTAAAGTAGGACATTTAAAACTATAAGCCTTTTGATATAAAAGAAAAGAGTGAAATAAATGGAAAGGCATTCAACAATCATGGATTCAAAGGCATAATATTGTTAAATGGTGATGATTTATAAATTGATCTATAATTTTAATACCATTACTATGGAAATCTCAGCTCCAATTTGAGAGGTTAACAAGCTAATGTTAAAATTCATATGACAATGTGAGGAACTCAAATAACCAAACTAATCTTCAAAAAAGGACAAAATTGGAGGATTCACAAGTCCTGATGTTAAAACTTGCATAAAACTAAGTATCAAGAGAATGCAGCACAAGAATAATGACAGAGGTGAATCAAAAGAATATAATGAAAATTCCAGAAATAAAATATCATATTTATATTCAGTTTTTGTTTAACAAGAATGCCAAGGCCTTTCAAAAGGGACAGCAGGAGAAAAATCTCTTCAACAGACTTTTTTGCCACAGCTGAATATTTACATTTAAAACAATGAAGTTGTATTCTTTTGTTACCCCACTGACAAAAAGTAACTTCAAATATATCATGTATCTGAATGTAAGTTCTAGAACTAAATAACTTGGAAGAAAATGAAATAGAAAACTATGTGACAATGGATAATCCAAACCTATTAGACACAACAGCAAAAGTGAAAGTGAAAATTAAAAACAGTGAAAGTGACCAGAGAAAACAACTAGATAAATTGTACTTCATCAAAACCAAAATATTTTCTGCTCCAAGGACACTATATCCCTTTCCTCTTTTATTATTTAGGACTTACACTTTCCTTGACACTGAAGAAGTTGAGAATAGCTAGTCTATAGAGACAGTGCAATAGTTGACCATGATTGACCCATGGTGCCCAATTATTTGGTTAAACATTATTTTGGATTTTTTTGTAGATTGTTTTTTTAAATGAAATCAACATTTAAATCATGGTCTTTAAAAGAGGTAGATTACTCTCTACCTTGTGGGTGGGCCTCATCCAATCAGTCAATGATCTCAATAGAACAAAGACCAATCTCCCTCAGCAAGAAGGAATTCTTTCAGAAAACAGTCTTTGGACTTGAACTGCACCATTGACTCTTCTCTGGGTCTCCAGTCCAATAGGGCATCCTCCAAACAGATTTTGAAGTCTTGACAGTCTTCATAATCATGTAAGCCAACTCCAAAAATAAACCTCTCTCTCTGTCTCTCTGTGATATTTTATATGTATTACAACACAATCCTCTTGGTTCTGTTTCTCTGGAGATCTGTGACTAACAGAAACTTTGGTATTAGGAATAATTCTAGAGGAAGAGAACCCTGGATGAGCTTTCTGAATTAGTTCTAGGGTTCCTGGAGTTGGCTCTCTAATCAGATTAGACTTAAAGTTATTAATGACTCTATTCCCAGTAGTAAAGAGAATATTTTTTTCTTTGAATTTTTGTTTTATTTTTTCCTTTTTTACACCTTAAACAAATATTCTATATTTCAGCACAACATCTTCTCATCACGAAGCATCAAATTAACAAAAAGAGCATTTGATACACAATTGCAACAGTACACTCTACTCTGTTTGTGTTTTGTACTTTTCAAAATACCATCACATTGAAGTCAATCAAATTTTATGGCTGAGAGTATAAAATTTGTGAGTTAAAAAAAGCAAATATAGCTCTAAAATGATTAATACTTTTAAAAGAGAAAATTCAGAATTCTTATCAAGTTAATTTAACAGTAATGAGATGATTCATTGTCGTAAAGATGTGCATGGGCTGATATTACAATAGAGATATATAAAATATTGCCATTGTGCACTTCTAATACTAGCAACTATTAAAAGACTGGTTGGTTGCTCCTAGTAAAATTGGACAAAATGGGGGAAAACAATGTGTGTAAGGATTCAAATTCCAAACTGAAACACCACAAAGAAAGATCTGTACATTTCTATGTATGCCCTGAGAGAGACCCTTATCTACTGTAGTTGTAAGGCTGAGATTGTTAAAATCAGACTCAGAATTCCATTATACAAGTGGCTGAGTTACAACACAAAGGTAATTGCCAGCCTTTCAAGGTGTCACTTTTTAAAGTGAGGGCATTGAGAGCAGGAATAGGATCCTGAAAGGTGAAATGAGGATATGTGAGGTAACTCTGATTAAGGGGATAACATTAAGATTCTAAATTCAGATGAGTATTCTTTGCCAATAGAAGAATTTCTAACCTCTGTCTTCAAAGATTAACAATGCACCACCTAAGGAAATTTGAATCTCTTCTGAGAAAACTTTTGCTCAGATCCGTCCTCACCACCCCACTTTTTACTACAGTTAAAACTAGACTCAAGTCCAAGCAGGACCCTAAAAGTGAAGTACAAAGTGTGACACAAGAAGAGGTATGCTATATTCCAAAACAGCCACCAGATTTTTGTAATTTATATGAACAGAAATCTGGGGAATGAGCAGGAGTGAACACTAAGGGTGTGTGATCATGGTGGAAGGGTTAATGGTAAAGAATCCACCTGCAATATGGGAGACCTGGGTTCACTCCCTGTATTGGGAAGATCCCCTAGAGGAGGGCATGGCAACCCACTCCAGTGTTCTTGCCTGGAAAATCCCATGGACAGAGGAGCTTGGTGGGCTACAGTCCATGGGGTCACACAGAGTCGGACGTGACTGAAGCAACTTAGCACACATGCATTCAGGCAATCATGGTGGAAAAAACATAAAGTTGGTTCAGGTCAAATTTATTGACGCAGGGTCCACTAATCTGAGATTCTATATCTAATTTTGCAGTCTAGGAAGTTAGAAAAAAAAATTGTATTGATGGCTGAAATGTAGAAGGAAAATTGGTCAGTAGTTAACAATCAAAATGCCTAGATGTCATAGTTTAGTATAGAGATGGGATTTAGAAGCTTAGCAAGACAAGAAGGTTAAAGTAGATTTTCCATTGAAGAATTAATCACCTACCCTGAGAAGACCCAGAAGACACACATTTCATTATACTGTGAGAGATAAATTTTTTAGGGGAGCCTTAATATCCTCAAAGAGGATATTCTCTTAACCAAGAGGACATTCTCTTTGTTTACATTCTCTATAAACCAGAATTTAAGATTGGAATCTTAAGTTCCAAAGTTCTATAAGGAAAGCTGAATGCCAAAGGACTGATGCTTTTGAACTGTTAGTGGGAGACTCTTGAGAGTCCCTTGGACTGCACATAGATCCAACCAGTCCATCCAAAAGGAGATCAGTCCTGAGTGTTCATTGAAAGGACTGATGTTGAAGCTGAAACTCCAATACTTTGGTCACCTGATGAGAAGAGCTGACTCATTGGAAAAGACCCTGATGCTGGGAAAGATTGAAGGCAGGAGAAGAAGGGGACGGCAGAGGATGAGGTGGTTGGATGGCATCACTGACTTAATGGACATGAATTTGGGTAAACTCCAGGAGTTGGTGATGGATAAGGAGGCCATCAATGGGGTCGCATAAAGTCAGACACAATGGAGCAACTGAACTGAACTGAACTGAATTGCCATATGTAAGGTAAGCACAGTTATCATATTAGACAACAGGGTTAAAGCAGCAGTTAGAATATTCTGGCTGGAGTAGACCTAAGCTATGGCCACATGGCATGGCATCATGCTGTTTCTAGAAGGGATAGAGTTATAAAGGCTACTAAAGTCTTGCTTGGCCTATATGTGCAGAAATGATCCAATTCAAGTAAACAAAATTCTTATTTAAAATTAAAAAAGAAAGTCAGAGTCACTCAACCAATCCCCGGATTTGAGCCAGTTTACCTGGGTCTCAGTAAAGAATCCACCTGCCAATACAGGGGACATGGGCTCAGTCCCTGGGTTGGGGAGAGCCCCTGGAAATGGAAATGGCAACACACCATGGTATTCTTGCTTGCTAAATCCAATGGACAAAGGAACTTGGTGGGCTAAAGTCCATGGGGTCACAAAAGAGCACATAAGACATAGTGACTAAATCACAATAACAATTCAGTTCAGTTCGATCTTTTCCAATCCTGTGGCCACTGCTGAGTTTTCCAAATTTTATTGAATGCATCACTTTCACAGCATCATCTTTTATGATTTGAAATAGCTCAACTGGAATTCCATCACCTCAAGTAACTTTGTTCGTAGTGATGCTTCCTAAGGCCCACTTGACTTCACTTTCCAGGATGTCTGTCTCTAGGTGAGTTATCACACCATCATGATTATCTTGGTCAGGCAGATCTTTTTTGTATAGTTTCTCTGTGTATTCTTGACACCTCTTCTTAATATCTTCTGCTTCAGTTAGATCCATACCATTTCTGTCCTTTTTTGAGCCCATCTCTGAATGAAATGTTCCCTTAGTATCTCTAATTTTCTTGACGAGATCTCTAGTCTTTCCCATTTATTGTTTTCCTCTATTTATTTGCATTAATTGCTGAGAAAGGCTTTATCTCTCCTTGCTATTCTTTGGAACTCTGCATTCAAATGGATATATTTTTCCTTTTCTCCTTTGCTTTTTGCTTCTCTTCTTTTCACAGCTATTTGTGAGGCCTCCTCACACAGCCATTTTGCTTTTTTGCATTTCTTTTTCTTGGGTATGGTCTTGATCTCTGTCTTCTGTACAATGTCACGAACCACTGTCCGTAGTTCATCAGGCACTCTTTCAGATCTAGTCCCTTGTATCTATTTATCACTTTCACTGAATAATTGTAAGGGAGTTGATTTAGGCCATACCTGAATGGTCTAGTTGTTTTCCCTGCTTTCTTCAATTTAGGTCTGAATTTGGCAATAAGGAGTTCATATCTGAGCCACAGTCAGCTCCTGGTCTTGTTTTTGCTGACTGTATAGAGCTTCTCCATCAGTGGCTGCAAAGACTATAATCAGTCTGATTGCATTGCTGAGCATCTGGTGATTTCCATGTGTAGAGTCTTTTCTTATGTTGTTGGAAGAGGGTGTTTGTTATGACCAGTGTGTTCTCTTGGCAAAGCTCCATTAGTCTTTGCCCTGCTTCATTTTGTACTCCAAGGCCAAATTTGCCTGTTACTCTGGGTGCCTCTTGACTTCCTACTTTTGCATTCCAGTCCCCTATAATGCAAAGGACATCTTTTTAGGTGCTAGTTCTATATAATCTTGTAGATCTTCATAGATCCATTCAACTTCAGCTTCTTCAGCATTACAAGTTGGAGCATAGACTTGGATTACTGTGATATTGAATGGATTGCCTTGGAAACAAACATATAACTCTCTCATTTTTGAGATTGCATCCAAGTACTGCATTTCAGACTCTTTCATTTACTATGATGGCTACTCCATTTCTTCTAAGGGATCCTTGCCCACAGTAGTAGATATAATGGTCATCTGAATGAAATTCACCGATTCCAGTCCATTTTAGTTCTCTAATTGCTAAAATGTCAGTGTTCACTCTTGTCATCCCCTGTTTGACGACTTCCTAATTGCCTTGATTCATGGACCTAACGTTCCAGATTCCTATGCAATATTGCTCTTTATAGTATCAGACCTTGTTTCCATCACCAGTCACATCCACAACTGGGTGTTGTTTTTTCTTTGGGTGTGTCTCTTCATTCTTTCTAGAATTATTTCTCCACTGATCTCCGGTAGCATATTGGGCTCCTATTGACCTGGGGAGTTCATCTTTCAGTGTCCCAACTTTTTGCCTTTTCATACTCTTCATCTGGTTTTCAAGGCAAGAATACTGAAGTGGTTTGCCATTCCCTTCTCCAGTGGACCACATTTTGTCAGAACTCTCCTCCATGACCCATCCATCTTGGGTGGTCGTACATGCGATGGCCTATAGTTTCATTGAGTTAGACAAGGCTGTGGTCCATGCACTTATATTGTTTAGTTTTCTGTGATTGTGGTTTTCAGCCTGTCTGCCCTCTGATGGATAAAGATAAGAGGCTTGTGGAAGGTTCCTGATGAAAGAGACTGACTGAGGAGGAAACTGGGTCTTGTTCTGAAGGTCAGGACCATGCTCAGTAAATCTTTAATCCAATTTTCTGTAGATGGGTGGAGCTGTGTTCTCTCCCTGCTGTCTACCTGGGGCCAAACTATGGCGGAGGTAATGAAGTTAACGATGACTGCCTTCAAAAGATCCCATGGATGTACTTTTATATTCAATGCCCCCAATCCCACAGCAGGCCACCACCAACCCATGCCTCTGCCAGAGACTCCCGGACACCCAGAGACAAGTCTGGATCAGTCTCCTGTGGGGAACTGCTCCCCTCTCCTGAATTCTGGCATACAAGGCTCTGTTTGTGCCCTCCAAGAGTCTATTTCCTAGTCCCGTGTTAGTTCTGGCACCTCTATGGTGGGGTTAATGGCGACCTCCTGCAAGAGGGCTTATGCCATATCCAAGTCTGCTGCCTGCAGAGCCGCTGTCCCCACAGCAGCCCACTGCTGACCCATGCCTCCACAGGGGACGCTCAAACACAGTTCTGTCTCAGTCTCTGTGGGTGCCTAGGTCCTCGTACTCACAAGGTTTGCCTGAGCCCTCTCAGCGTCCCCAGCGGGAATGTTGTCTGATTCCAAATGCAAATTCACCCCTCCTACCATCTTGCTGGGGCCTCTCCCTCACCCTTGGATGAGGGGCATCTCCTCACAGCTGCTCCAGTGCCTACAGTCTTATTGGGGTTTCTCTGAGCTTGGACGTGGGGTATCTCCTCATGCTACTCCAGCGAAGTGCAGCCTCCGCTTCTGACCTGCTCCTGACTTGGGGTATTTCCTCTTGGCTGCTGGCTGCTCCAGTGCCACAGGGCTGTCTCGAACAACAGCACCCCTCAAATGAAAAGGAGGTCAGGTCCCCTTGAGGACAGACCTCGGTACAGTGCCAAAATTTTATATGGTTAATTTTTTCCTCTATCTTTCTTAACGACAACTAGAGCTTCTAATTGCATGACTGTGCACTAGCATGCAGGCAGAGGGTTTACTCAACAGTGTCTCTGAACTAGCACATTCAGGAGACCCAAAATCACTGTGCTGCACTAGTCAGCATAGGAACTCATTGAGTACAGGTAATCAATGGAACTTAGCAGGTCTGTCTAACACGGACCTCAAACCCATTCTGTGGTGATTCTATCATTTCTAGAATGCATAATTGGAACAGACATAGCCTGCAGCTTGAAATTCTCATATTGCTTCCCTCATCTGTAGAGTTAGAGAAAGTAGAAATGGCCATATGAAAGGCCTTGGAAATGCTCCTACTTAGAAAAGTGATAAACCTAACGCCATACCATATTCATGGAGGGATTTCAGAGATGTGTGTCACCAGGGACTTGAATGATGTAGAGGTGGAGATTGCCAGAACATCCTATTCCACTGGGCTATTTAGTCTACACAGAAGACAAGGGGATATTGGGGAAGGACAGTAGACACTGTAAGTTTTTCCAGGTGGTGACTCAAATTGCAGCTGTTGTATCATATCCGATTTTCTTTTTGGAGTAGATTAGCACATTCCCTGGTACCTACTACACAGCTATTAATGTAGTATTTTTCCCCCTCCATCCTTATTAATGAAGTCCATCAGAGACAGTTTGCTTTCATCTGCCAGGAACAACAATGCCCCTCTCTATCTCAACACAAAGGTACATCAACTCTCTAGCTCTATGATATAATTTCATTTGCAGAGACATTTATCACCTTTCCCTTCCACAAGATATCACACTGGTTTATTACAGTGACAGCTGTATGATGATTGGGCCTATTGAGCAGTAAGTAGCCACAACTTTAAACTTTTTGGTAAGATATGAACAAGAATCAGGGTCCTTCTACCTCAGTAGAACTTCTAAGTGTGGGACATGCTGAGATATCCCATCTGAAGTAAGAATAAATTGTTGCATCTGGTCCTTTCTATAACAAAAGAAGAACAATGTCTAGGGGTACCCTCAGGTTTTAAAGGCAATATATTCCTCATTTGGGTATACTTACTTCTCTGCCCCATTAGCCAAATGACCTCGAATCTACTAGTTTTTAATGGGGCATAGAATTAGAGAAGACTCTGAAACAGGTCTAGGTTGCCACATAAGCTGCTCTGTCTTTTGGGGACTATGACTTAGCAGTTACAAAATTGGAGTTTGAGGTAGTGTTGGCACATAGGAATGCTGTTCAGAGCTTTTGGGAGATTCCTATAAGTGAATCACAGAGAGCTCTCTTTGAGCTTTCTGCTCAAATTTTAGAGCAGAGATCAACACTAAACCTCCATATGGCACCATTCCTCAGGCTAGTCAACCAGCTACCTATTGGTAGGTTGATTAAATTGGATTAATTTCATCAATGCGACAATGATAGCAGTTTATTCTTACTTTTATAGACACTCGCTCTGGATACAGATTTGATTTTACTGTATGCAGTTCTTCTGCTAAAATTACCATCCATGGACTTGCAAAATACCTTAGCCTTTGTCATAGTATTGCACCCAGCCCTGTTTCTAACCAGGAGACTCACTTTATGAGAGGAAGGCAGCAATGGACCCATGCTTATGGACTTCACTGAACATCCCATGTTGCTCAATACCCTGAAGAAACTGGCTTGGCAGGAATTTGAGGTGGATGGCCTTTTGAAACTCAGCTACAGAGTAGATATGTGGTGATACCTTGTAGGGCTGAAACCAGGTTCTTCAGGAGATTTGGTATTCTCTGCATGAGCGTTCAGTATGCATGCTGCTTTTTCCAAAGCCAAGATTCACAGATTATGGAATCAGAGATGGGAATGGGAGTGATATCACTTATTATTACCCCAGTGACCTGCTAATGTTATTTGTATTCCTAGTTTTCCTGTCTTTATGCTCTACTAGCCTAGAAGTCTTAGTTCCAGAGACAGGAATGCTTCCAGTAGAAGATACAAAAATAACTTTATTGAACTGCAATTTTATGATTACCACTCAACCACCTTGGACTCCTCATGTCTTTAAATCAATCAGAAAAGTACTGTGCTGGCCAGGTGCCTGATCTTGACTACCAAAGAGAAGTTGGACTGCTATTGCACAATGGAGGTAAGGAAGAGTATGTCTAGAATATAGGAGATTCCTTGGAGTATATTTTAGTATTGTTATGCTGTGCAGTTAGAAAAAAGGAATAAACTAGATTAATATAATTAGAAAAATTAGATTAAAGGAAAATTGCAGTGTCCCAGTCCAGATAAGGCAACTAATGACCCACACACTTCAAGACTAAAGTTTTGGGTCACTCTCCAGAAAAAGAGAAAGCTGTGGTGGCTGCCTGAAAGCAAAGAGAATGTGGCAAGAGTAGTTGAAGAAGGTGGTTATAAATACCAGCTATGACAATGTGACAATCAGTAAAAACTGCAATTTTTACGAGTTTTTAAATTTTGTTATGAATATATGTGTTTTTGTGTTTATTATGCAAATATCTTTATTTTCTTATTTTTTATTCTAATATCATGTTACATAAGGCATATTGACATTATGTCATACTACTTAAGTATTGTTAAGCATGGGTTAAAGAGAGGTGTATTGGTGCCAAGTTGAAAATGGGTAGATTTTATGTGTCAACTTGGTTAGACTATGGTGCACAGATATTTTGCTGAATGTTATTCCAGATATTCTTATGAAGATTTTTTAAGTGAGATTAAGATTTAAAAGATGAACTTCAGATAGCATAATGTGGGGTGGGGTCTCATCTCATCAGTTAGAAGTCTTAATAGAGCAAAGACTGAATTCCCCCAAGCAAAAATGAATACTGTTAGCAGAAATTCTTTGGAATGGAATTGCATCATTGAATCTCTCCTGGGTCTCTATACCAATGGTCAATCTCGCAGAATTTGAACTTGGCAGCTTCCATAATTTTCATTTCCTTAAAATAAATGTCTCTTTGCCTATCTCTATCTCTCTCTCTCACATATATGTGTGTGTGTGTATGTGTGTGTGTTTATGTATGTATTCAACAAAATATTAGCAAGTTGAATTTATAATGTATTAAAAAATTGTATATCATGACTATTTGAGATATATACCATAGTCTGGTTCATTGTTCTAAGATTAATGAATGTATTTCACCACAAAACAAGCTAAAGAAAAAAAAGTTGTATGATCATATCAAAACAGATTTGGCAATACCAGATATCCATTCATGATAAAAACTCTCAGCAAGATAAGAACAGAGCTGAAAATGTTTCAAGTTGATAAAAATACATCTAAAAAAATCCTACATCTAACATCATACCTAATAATGAGAAATTATATGCTTTACTGCTATGGTTAAATATGAGGCAAGAATACACATACAAACATATCTATTTGTCATTGTATGAGAAATTCTAACTAATGCAATAAAACCAAGAAAGTAAACAAAATGTGAATTAGGAAAAAAAAAACCTCATAAGTAATTTTAACTAAAGTTGGGGGGTTCAAGTTTCATATACAAAACTGCTTACTTTCTTACATAGCAGTACTTAAAAGTCAAAATTTAAAACTATGAACACATCCCAAAATTAAAATGCCTACATATAAATCTAAAAAAATATATACATATGTATATATAAGGAACATACAAAAACTCTGATGAGTGAATAAAAGACCCAACTAAATAAAGAAGTATTTCATGTATATAGACAATTCAAGACCAACAAAATGTTAGTTGTTTCCAAGATACTTTATGGATCAATTGCGATTCCAATCCAAATTCCAGTATGTTCTTGTGTAGATATTGATTCACTGATTCTAATGAGTATATGATAAGCAAAACATCCAGAATATTTATCACAATATTAAAAGAAAAGAAAAAAGTTAGAAGACTAACACTACATAAATTAAGAGCTACCATAATGCTACTTTCACCAAGACAGCCTGGAATCAGTGGAAAAGTAGACAAATAGATCAATGGTAAAGAACAGGCAGCCTAAAACAATACAGACATAAATAAATTCAACAGATCTTTGACAAAGGAACCAAGGCAATTGAAAGGAGAAGGATTTTTTGTTCAAGAAAGAATTCTGTAAAAATTGGACATCCACATACAAACATGTAAATATAGATTCACGCCTTATGTCTTTTAGAAAAATTCATTCAAAATGAATCATAGGTTTACATATTAAACAACAAAACTATAAAACTCCTAGAAGGAAAAATGTAGGTGATTTGGTCATTTGTTTGATACTATGCTAAGTGAATGATGAATGAAAAACAAATTTGATTATTTTTATCATTATCAATATTAAAATTAAAAATTCCTACTTGGCAAAGACATTGTAAGAGATTGAAAAAAAAAAATACCTTGATTAGATAGAAAAGATTTGTAAACTTACAAAAAACTTTAAAAAAAAGTATCTAAAATATAAAAAGAACTTTAAAAATTCAACAACAATAAGCAACCTGATCAAATAATGGGCCAAAGATTTGAGCAAATATATCACCTAAGAATATATACAGATTCCAAATAAATATATGACAATACTGTTAACACAATATGTCATTATAGAACTTCAAATTAAATAACAATAAGGCAGCACTGTACAAAAATTATTAGAAAAGAAAAACTAGGAAAATATTACAGCAAATTTGGTTGAGGATATGGGGCAAAACGACCTCTCATTCATTGCTGATGGAGTTGCAAAATAGTACAGATATTTTAGATGACTAACAGTTTACTAAAAACTTAAACATACTCTCATCATTTTTGTTGTTATTCTGTCACTGTCATGTCCGACTCTTTTTGACCCCATGGATTGCACCAGGCCAAGCTTCACCGTCCTTCACCATCTCTTGGAGTTTGCTCAAACTCATGTCCTTTGAGTTGGTGATTCCATTGAACCACCACATCTTCTATTGCCGCTTTTCCTCATGCCTTCAATCTTTTCCAGAATCAGAGACTTTCCCAACTAGCTTGTTCTTTGTATTAGGTGGTCAAGTTATTGGAGTTTCAGCATCAGTCCTTCCAATGAATATTCAGAGTTGATTTCCATTAGGATTGATTAGTCTGATCTTCTTGCAGTTCAAGAGATTCTCAAGAGCCTTTTCCAGCAGCACAGTTTGAAAGCGTCAATTCTTCAGTGCTCAGTTTGTTTATGGCCCAACACTCATCTCTGGTCATGACTACTGAAAATAAAAAAACACATAGCTTTGACCATAAGGACCTTTGTTGGCAAAGTGATGTCTCTGGTTTTTAATACACTGTCTAGATTCATCATAGTTTTTCTTCCAAGGTGTAAGGATCTTTTAATTCCTTGGCTGCAATCACCATCCACAGTGACTTTGGATACCAAGAAAATAAAATCTGTCAGTTTCTACTTTTTCTCTTTCTGTTTGCCATGAAGCAATGAGACCAGATGCCATGATCTTCATTTTTTGAATGCTGTTTTAAATCATCTTTTTCATCCTCCTCTTTCATCCTCATTAGGAGGCTCTTTAGTTCCTCTTGGCTTTCTGTGATTAGGGTAGTATCATCTGAATATACGAGACTGTTGGTATTTCTCCTGGAAATCTTGATTCCATGTTGTGCTTTATCTAGCCCAGCGTTTTGCATGATGTCCTCTGCATACTTTGCAAATGTACTCTGATTCATTCTTCCCTGAGTTGGGAAGATCCCAAGAAGGAAATGGCAAACCCCTCCAGTATTTCTTGCCTTGTCTTTTGGGGGGTCATTGTCCTTTCCCCTGCGTCCCAGTGCACACAAGATTTTGTTTGTGCCCTGCAAGAGTCTCTGTTTCCCCCAGTCCTGTGGAAGTTCTGCAATCAAATATCCTGATCGTCAAAGTCAGATTCTCTAGGGGTTCCCAGCCCCTTCACTTTATTCCCAGGTTGGGAAGTCTGATGTGGTACCTACAGCCTTCATAACAGTATGAGAACTTCTTTGGTATAATTGTCCTGCAGTTTGTGGGCTGCCCACTTAGTGGATTTCTGGTAGGACTAATGGCCACCTCCTCCAAGAGAACTGATGCCAGCATGCTGTACCTCCCAGGACTGCTGCTGCCAGTGCCTCTGCCCCTGTTGAAAGTCACTGCTGACCCACACCCCAGCAAGACACCTTCAAACACTCACAGGCAGGTCTGACTCACTCTTTTGTGGGGGTCACTGCTCCTTTCCCCTGGGTCCTTGTTCACACAAGGTTTTATTTTGCCCTCAAGAGTCTCTGGTGGGTATGGGGTTTGATTTTAACGTGATTACGCCCCTCCTACCATCTAACTGTTGCTTCTTTGTCCTTGGAAGTGTTTTTTTTTTTTTTTTTTTTTTTTTTTAACGGGTTCCAATATCCTCCTGTTTAGTAGTTAGCTGTGATTCTGGTATTCTCACAGGAGAAGATGAACATGCATTTTTCTACTCTGCCGTCTTCCCGGCTCTCACCATATTATCCACCAAAACAGTTGAAATTTATGTTCACACAAAAATCTGTACACATCTTTAAATATTTAAAGCTGTCTTATTCAAAACTTCCAAAACTTGGAAGAAATCAATATATCCAATGGGTAAATGGAAAAACAAACCATGGTGCATTACTAAAATAGTAATAGAAAGAAATGTTGGAGTGTAATATCAACTATTGGCAGACTAGGAAATGCCAAACCTTCATTCCCCTATGGAAATAGCAAAAATTCTTGTTAAAATAAATTTATAGTATCTTTGAAACATCATCAAAGTTCTGAGGCAATTATATAAATCCCCAATGGAAAAAAAATGCAATTATAATTTTAAGAAATTTTGTATCATTTTAACTCACTTTTGCCCTGTTTCCTCCCAGGCATGATGTGATCTTGGCCTGGAGGTGGCAGCAGCCAAGTTCTCAATTTCCTTCTTAAACCAGAAGGAGCAAAATTTACCCTATTTTCAAGAATCTAAACTGTCATGAGTTTGCCTGAAGGGCAGGTCTCTGTATCTCCTAACTCAGAATTCAGGTGGTAAATGAAGTATTGCACGAAGGCTATGTGAGGATTCTAACCTGTAATCATTTGCAGCAAGAAATTATGGGTTGATGCATTTAATATACCACCCAAGGCCTGAAGAAAAGCAGGGGTGAGATTTTGTTAAATTAAAATATTCAAATGCAGTCATATATGGGGAATGGAACAGCTGCACAAAATCAAAATTAGATGCATACTCAGAAAAGAACTGGGACTAACCATATACTGTTACATAGGATTTACCCTTAGGTTCAGAATGGGCCCAATTAATTAGTGAAAGACTTCAAAAGCACAAAGGCAGTCTGCAAAGACTCAAAAAAATTCTCAGTTTTTAAAAATTCCAATGTTGAACCCTAAATCAGAAAGCATTAAAAAAAATAGGCAAGTGTGAATCATTCAGAAAAAGAAAATAAGTTGGGAGAATCAAGTCTGAGGAACAAAAAGCTAGAAGAATAAAGAAAAGTGAACAAAGCCTAAGAAACCGTGAGGGACCATCAAATGGACCAATACACAAGTTTTCAGAGTAAAGAAAAGTGAGAAAGGAAGGGGTAAGTAGTTACTTTAAAAAACAATGGATTAAAACCTTCCAAATTTGTTGAAATATTTGAATTTACAAATCCAAAAAAAACTCAACGAATTCCACATACTTTATGCTCATAGAGACCTACAGCAAAAATAGCCAAACTGTTGAAAAGCAAAGGTAAAGAGACAGCCTTGGAAGCAGGAAGAGAATAATCAGTCATCACATATCACATACATCAGGTGGCCAAATTATTGGTGCTTCAGCTTCAGCACCAGTCCTTCCAATAAATATTCAGAGTTCATTTCTTTTAGGATTGACTTGTTTGATCTCATAGCTTTCCAAGGGCCTCTCAAGAGTCTTCTCCAGCATAACATTTTGAAAAATCAATTCTTCGGAGCACAACCTTCTTTATGGTTCAACTCTCACATCCATACATGACTACTGAAAAAAACAGCTTTGACTATATAGACCTTTGTTTTCTTTAATGAGGGAGATGCTAAGACATTCCTGGGCTTCCCCTGGTGGCTCAGATAGTTAAGAATCTGCCTGGAATTCAGGAGACCCAGCTTCAGTCCCTGACTTGGGAAGATCCCCTGGAAAATAAAATGGCTACAAACTCCAGTATTCTTGCCAAGAGGATTCCATTTTCAGAGGAATCTGGAAGGCTAAAATCCATGGGGTCCCAAACAGTTGACTCAACTGAGACACTAACACTTTCATTTTCAAGACATTCCCAAATAAGCAGGAGCTGAAAGGCTCTACTTCTGGTAAACTTACCCTATAAGCAAGGTCATAGGTGATGTTCAGGTTAAAAAGAAAGGAAACTAGATAAGTAACTTGAAACCATATAAGAACATAAATATCTTCAATAAAGCATAAACTTGGACAAAATATAAAAATAACAAGCTATTATAATTTTAGTTTGTAATACAGTTACAAAGTAGGTCTTATTGTTACAGTATTTAAAACACAGATGCCTAAAATAATTATAATTCTGTGTTATAGGTTCATAACATATAAAGATGCAATTTGTGACATAAACAACAAAGTGGGATGGAACAGAGTTGTATGGAGTAGAATTTTTGTATGTATACATAATTGAAAAGAAATGCATATCAACTCAGAATAGATCATTGTAAGTTTAGAAGTTTATACACAATCCACAAGGTAACTACAAAGAAAACAATATATAAAACAAGCATTCCTCACAAGAAATGAGAAAAGAATTGAAAGTTATCACTTCAAAAACTTAACAAAAGTTTTAACATAGCTTAACACAAGCAATTTAACACAAAGGAAGGCAGTAATGGAGAAAATGGGGAAGGGATATAAAGGTATAGTACACACAGAAAACAAACAATGGGAAGCAAAATTAAGTTTTCTCTACCAGAAATTACCTCACATATTAATGAATTAAAGTTCTTAATCAAAAGGCATAAATTGGTAAAATGATTTTTTTAAAAGACCTAGGTATATGGATTTGTAAGAGACTCACTTCAGATCTAAACACATGCATAAGCTTAAAATGAAACTTTAGAAAAAGATATTTCATGTAAATGATAATCAAAACAGAACTAGGTGGTTTTCTAATAACAAATCAAATAGACTTTAACTCAAAGTTCCTACAAGAGAAGAAGGGCTTTAAATATTGATAGAAGCATCAATCCACTTAATAGATATAGCAATTAAAATCACATATATACCAAACATCATAACTCCAAAATAATGTAAGGCAAACATTGGCAAAATTTAAAGGACAAATGGACAACACTGCCATAATAATTGGAGGCTAATCTTCACCTTCATCAATGAGCAAGTGAAGAACTTGAAAACAGTAAAGATTAACTAGACCCAACAGATATTTACAGAACACTTCACCCAACAATAACATAATATGCCATTTCCTCAAGTGGAACATTTGGAGTAGTCTACATATTAAGCCACAAAACAAACCTTAAAAATTTAGAAAGACTGAAATTATACCAAATATGTTTTTGTGACAGACAGTGAAAGTCACTCAGTTGTGTCTGACTTTTTCTCCAGGCCAGAATACTGAAGTGGATAGCTTTTCCCTTCTCCAGGGGATCTTCCCAACCCAGGGATTGAACCCAGGTCTCTCACATTGCAGGCATATTCTTTACTGTCTGAGCCATAAGGGAAGCCTATTTTTGCAACCACAATGAAATAAAACTATAAATATATAGCAGAAGGAAAATTGGAAAATAAAAAAGTAATGAAAGTTAATCGACACACTCAAAAATCAATTAGTGGAATGATTTAATCACAAGGAATTTTAGAAAACATATTTAGAGAACTATCAAAGAAAGTACAACATACCAAGTCTTATGTGTGTGTTCTAGTTGCTCAGTCATTTCTGACTCTGTAATCCCCAGCCAACCAGGCTCCTCTGGCCTTAGGATTTTCCAGGCAAGAATACTGGAGTGGGTTGCCTTTCCCTTCTCCAGGGTATCTTTCTGACCCAAGGATTAAACACGGGTCTCCTAAGTTATAGGCAGATTCTTTATTGCCTGAGCTACCAGAGAAGCCCACCAAGTTTTATGCAGTACTACAGTGCTGAGGAAAATCCATTAACACTTATACTGAAAGGGAGAAGAAATATATTGACAGCAAACTTTACACTTTAAAGAACCAGAAAAAAATTAAACCTAAATCTAGGAAAAAGATGAAAAAGAAAATAAAAGATAATTAAAATAGAATGTAAAATCTATAGATAAAAGTCAACAAAACCAAAAGCTGGCTTTCAAGAGGATGAAAAATCATTGACAAGTCTTTAACTCTACTGGCTAAGAAAAAAAAAAGAGATGATTTTAATTTATAAAATCAGAATTGAAAGGAAGGACATTCCTACTGACCTTATGGAAATTAAGTGTAAGTGAGTGCTATGAAAGTCAAAGTCACTCAGTCATGTCCAACTCTCTGTGACTCCACGGACTATACAGCCCATGGAATTCTCCAGGCCAGAATACTGGAGTGGGTAGCCTTTCCCATCTCTAGGGGATCTTCCCAACCCAGGGATCAAATCCAGGTCTCCCACATTGCAGGCAAATTAATTACCAGCTGAGCCACAAGGGAAGCCCCAGGATACTGGAGTAGATCGCTTATCCCTTCTCCAGCACATCTTCCCACCTCTGGGATTGAACTAGAGTCTCTTGTATTGAGCTATCAGGGAAGCCCAGGTGAGTACTATGAACAACAACAAATTAGATAAGTTAGATGAAATGGAAAAATTCCTACCTTGCAAAACTGAGTTGTGAAGGAATAGAATCTGAATAGACCTGTACTGAAAGTGAAAGTGTCAGTCATTCAGCCGTGTCTGACTCTTTGTAAGCCCATGGACTGTAGCCTGCCAGGCTCCTCTGCCCAAGGGATTCTCCAGGCAGGAACACTGGAGGGGGTTGCCATTTCCTTCTTGAGAGGATCTTCCTAACCCAGGGACTGAACTCGGCTCTCCTGCATTGCAGGCAGATTCCTTACCATCTGACTCCCCAGACCTGTACTAGTATGAGATTAATTTGCTAATCAGATACCTCTCAACAAAGAAAAATTCTGAATCAAAATCTGCATTGGCAAGTTTTATCAGATATTTAAAGAAATGTTGGGGGTGGTTCTAAGATGGCGGAGGAATAGGATGAAAGGCCATTTGAATGCTAAACAAATTCCACAAAACAACTTCTGAATGCTGGCAGAGGACATCAGGAACTCAGAAAGGCAGCCCATTGTCTTCGAAAGGAGATAGGACAAAATATAAAAGATAAAAAGGGAGACAAAAGAAGTAGGGACAGAGATCCGTCCTGGGAAGGGAGTCTTAAAAGAGGAGAAGTTTTCAAACACCAGGAAACACTCTCACCGGTAGGTTTGTGGGGAGTTTTGGAATCTCAGAGGGCAACATAACCAGGAGGAAAAATAAAGAAAGAAATAAAACCCAAAAATTATGTGCCTAAGGTCAACTCCCATCAGCAAGCAGGGGCTGAACAGGGAGGCATGGGCTGAATTGCTTAAAATAAAGACTTGGCCTGAATGCCCTGAGGGTAATCTGAGGGAACTAATGTGAGATAGCAACGGAAACTGTGGGATAGCCAGAGAGAGAGAGAGAGAGAGAGAAATAAAAAGAGATAGAGAGAGAACTATCCCGCAAAAAGCCCTATCCTAAGGCACTGCTGGGCCTGCTCACAGAACAAAGGACTGAGCAAATACCAGAGGAGAGCTAGCCGGCTGAGGACCGGCTCATTCCCCGCTGGAGACAGGGAGGCAGGCGAGGGGCAGCCAGAGCCAGAAAGGGGCAATCTTGACCCCAGAAAGGCATCCTCCACCAAACTGCAAGCAGGCCCCCAGTTGCTAGCCAAGACTTCTTGGGATTCTGGACGGTTAACATCTGCCCGGAGTGACGCAGCCAGAGATCACCTCCCACAGCACACCCGCTGCCACCCAGGTAACGGTGCATCTGGGACCAGGGAGGTGATAAGATGCACCATCCACCTGGGAAGACTGCACTCACCAAGTACCTGGTCCCCTGAGCTGCTCAGACCTGGGAAGGGCACAAAACGTAGGCCCACCGAGTCTGCGCCTTGTGGAATACTCAAGAACCTGAACCTGATCAGCTTAGACCTCAGAAGTGCATGAAACCCAGGGCCCGCCTCAGACAGTACCCTGGCAGAGCAACCTGGAGCCTAAGAAATATAGACTGGGAAAACACACACACTCTGAGCAGATTCAGACCCAGTGTAGCCGAGATACTACGAGCGCTCCCCACAAACGACAGTGGTATTTGTTTACAGTTTTCCTCCCTCCCCATAGCACAACTTAACAAGTGAGCCTAAATAAGTGATCACCTTCACCCCCTTGTGTCAAGATGGAAATTAGACACTGAAGAGACCAGCAAACAGAAAAAACTAAAATAAAAACAGGGAACTGCTTTGGAAGTGGAAGGTGCAGCAAATTAAAACCCTGTAGTTAGCACCAACTACATTGGAAGGGGCCTATAGATCTTGAGAAGTGTAAGCTGGAACAAGGAACTATCTGAAACTGAACTGACCTCACACTGCCTGCAACAGCTCCAGAGAAATTTCTAGATATATTTTTACTATTATTATTTTTTATTTATTTTTAAGTCTTCTATTACTCCTTTAATTTTCATTTTTATAACCTACTATTACCTTGCAAAAAAAAAAAAAAAAACTATTTTTAAAGCAAACTTCATATATATATTTTATAATTTTTGTGACTTTGTTTTTCTTAATATTGTACTTTTGAGAGTCTAACCTATACTCTAGATTTTTAATTTTTGGTATTTGTTATCAATTTTGTACCTTTAAGAAACCAATCTTCAGTACCCATTTTAACTTGGGAGTGTCATTACTGGCTTGATTGCTGTCTCCCTCTTTTGACTCTGTTTTTTCTTCACCAGGTCGCCTCTATCTCTTACCTCCTCCTTATCTTCTCTACCCAACTCTATGAATCTCTTTGTGTGTTCCAGGCTGTGAAGAACACTTAGGGAACTGATTACTGGCTGGATCTATCTCTTTCCTTTTGTTTCGCCCTTTTCTTCTCCTGGTCACCTCTGTCTCCTTCCTTCTACTTCTCTTCTCTGTGAAACTCCATAAACTTCTCGGAGGGGTCCAGACTGTGGAAAGTACATAGGGAATTGATTACTGGCTAGCCTTCTCTCTCCCTTTTTGATTCCTCCTCCTCTCCTCCTGGTCACCTCTATCTCCCTCCTCCCTCTTCTCTTATCCATGTAACTCTGTGAACCTCTCCAGGTGTCCCTCACTGTGGAGAAGCTTCTCATCATTAACTTAGTGTTTTATCATTGGTGCTGTATAGATGGAGAAGTCTTGAGGTTACTGTAAGAATACAACTGAAACCAGAGGCAGGGGGCTTAGGTCCAAAACCTGAGAACACCAGAGAAGTCCTGACTCTAAGGAACATAAATCAGTAAGAGCTCATCCAAAAGCTTCCAAACGTACACTGAAACCAAGCACCATGCAAGAGCCAACAAGTTCCAGAGCAAGACATACCACACACATTCTCCAGAAATGCAGGAACATAGCCCCAAGCTTCAATATACAGGCTGCCCAAAGTTTCACCAAACCAATAGACATCTCAAAACTCACTACTGAACGCTTCATTGCACTCCAGAGAGAAGAAACCCAGCTCCACCCACCAGAGCACTGACACAAGCTTCTCTAACCAGGAAACCTTGACAAGCCACCCATCCAACCCCACACACAGCAAGAAACCTCCACAATAAAGAGGAACCACAAACTGCCAGAATACAGAAAGGCCATCCCAAACACAGCAATTTAAACAAGATGAAAAAGCAGAGAAATACTCAGCAGGTAAAGGAACATGATAAATGCTCACCAAACCAAACAAAAGAGGAGGAGTTAGGGAGTCTACCATAAAAAAAATAATTCAGAATAATGATGGTAAAAATGATTCAAAATCTTGAAAACAAAAATGGAATTACCAGATATATAGCCTGGAGACAAGGATTGAGAAGATACAAGAAATGTTTAACAAGGACGTAGGAGAAATAAAAAAGAGTCAATCAATAATGCATGATACAATAACTGATATCATAAGCACTCTGGAGGGAACCAACAGTAGAATAACAGAGGTAGTAGATAGGATAAGTGAGGTGGAAGATGAAATGGTAGAAATAAATGAAGAAGAGAGAAAGAAAGAACAGAATTAAAAGAAATTAGGACTACCTCAGAGACCTCTGGGACAATGTTAAACACTCCAACATTCAAATCATAGGGGTCCCAGAAGAAGAAGACAAAAAGAACGGCCATGAGGAAATACTTGAGGAAATAATAACAGTTGAAACCTTCCCTAAATGGGGAAGGAAATAGCCACACCAAAGTCCAAGAAATCCAGAGAATCCCAAACAGTATAAACCTAAGTCAAACACCCCAAGACACATATTAATCAAATTAACAAAGATCAAACACAAAGAACATATATTAAGAGCAGCAAGGGAAAAACAACAAATAACACATTAGAGGATGCCCATAACAGCTGGTCTTTTGATAGAAACTCTTCAGTCAGAAGGGAATGGCAAGATATACTTAAAGTGATGAAAGAGAAAAACCTACATCCTAGATTACTGTCCCCAGCAAGGATCTCATTCAAATATGAAGGATAAATCAAAAGCTTTACAGACAAACAAAAGCTCAGAGAATTCAGCACCACCAAGCCAGCTCTTCAATAAATGCTAAAGGATCTTCTCTAGACAGGAAACAGAGAAAGGGTGTATAAACTTAAACCCAGAATAACAAAGCAAATGGCAATGGGATCATGCTTATCAATAATTACCTTAAATATAAATGGGTCGAATGCCTCAAGAAGAAGACAAAGTCTGGCTGAATGGATACAAAAACAAAACCCCTATATATGCTGTCTACAAGAGACCCATCTCAAAACAAGGGACACTTACAAACTGAAACTGAAGGGCTGGAAAAAGATAGTCCATGCAAACGGAGACCAAAAGAAAGCAGGAGTAGCAATACTCATATCAGATAAAATAGACTTTATAATAAACACTGTGAAAAGAGACAAAGAAGGACACTCCATAATGATCAAAGCATTAATCCAAGAAGAAGATACAACAACTATATATGCACCCAACATAGGAACACCACAATATGTAAGGCAAATGCTAACAGGTATGAAAGGGGGAAATTAACAATAACATAATAGTAGTGGGAGACTTTAATACCTCACTCACACGTATGGATAGATCAACTAAAGAGAAAATTAACAAGGAAACACAAACTTTAAATGATACAATGGACCAGTTAGACTTAATAGATATCTATAGGACATTTCACCCCAAAACAATCAATTTCACCTTTTTCTCAAGGGCACAGGAAACCTTCCCCAGGATATTTCACATCCTAGGCCATAAATCTAGCCTTGGTAAATTAAAAAAAAATTGAAATCATTCCAAGCATCTTTTCCAATTACAATGCAGTAAGATTAGATGTCGAATCAGGAGAAAAACTATTAAAAGTTCCAGCATATGGAGGCTGAACAACACGCTTCTCAATAACCAAAAAATCACAGAAGAAATAAAAAAAGAAATCAAAATATGCATAGAAACAAATGAAAACAAAAACACAACAATCCAAAACCTATGGAAAACTGTAAAAGCAGTGCTAAGGAGAAGGTTTATAGCAATACAGACTTACCTCAATTAAAAAAAGTCAAATAAATAACCTAACTCGATGCCTAAAGCAACTAGAAAAGGAAGAAATAAAGAATCCCAGGATTAGTAGAAGGAAATAAATCTTAAAAATTAGGGCAGAAATAAATGCAAAAGAAACAAAAGAGACCATAGCAAAAATCAACAAAACTAAAAGCTAGTTCTTTGAGATAAATAAAATTGGCAAACCATTAGCCAGACTCATCAAGAAATAAAGGGAGAAGAATCAAATCAAAAAAAAAAAAAAAATTAGAAATGAAAATGGAGAAGTCACAACAGAAAACACAGAAATATATAGGATCATAAGAGGTTGCTATCAGCAACTATATGCCAATAAAATAGACAACTTGGAAGATATGGAGAAGTTCTTTGAAAAGTATAACTTTCCAAAACTGAACCAGGAAGAAATAGAAAATCTTAACAGACCCATAACAAGTACAGAAATCGAAACTGTAATCAGAAATGTTTCAAAAAACAAAAGCCCAGGACCAGACGGCTTCACAGCTGGATTCTACCAAAAATTTAGAGAAGAGCTGACATATCCTATTCAAATTCTTTGAGAAAATTGAAGAGGAACGTAAACATCCAAACTCATTCTATGAGGCCACCATCACCCTAATACCAAAACCAGACAAAGATGCCACACACAAAAAGAAAGCTATAGGTCAATATCATTGATGAGCATAGATGCAAAAATCCTTAACAAAATTCTTGCAAACAGAATCCAACAGCATATTAAAGAGATCACACATCATGACCAACTGGGCCTTATTCCAGGTATGCAAGGATTCTTCAATATCCACAAATCAATCAATGTAATACACCATATTAACAAATTGAAAGAAAAAACCATATGATTATCTCAATAGATCCAGAGAAAGCCTTTGACACAATTCAGCATCCATTTATGGTAAAAGCCCTCCAGAAAGCAGACATAGAAGGAACATACCTCAACATAATAAAAGCTATATATGGCAAACCCACAGCAAACATTATCCTCAACGGTGAAAAATTGAAAGCATTTCCCCTAAAGTCAGGAACAAGACAAGGGTGTTCACTCTCACCACTACTATTCAACATAGTTTTGGAAGTTTTGGCCACAGCAATCAGAGCAGAAAAAGAAACAAAAGGAATCCAGATTGGAAAAGAAGAACTAAAGCTCTCACTGTTTGCAACTGACATGATCCTCTACAAAGAAAGTCCTAAAGACACCACCAGAAAATTACTACAGCTAATCAGTGAATATCGTAATGTTGCAGGATATAAAATTAGCACACAACAATCCCTTGCATTCCTATACACTAACAATGAGAAAACAGAAAGTGAAATTAAGGAAACAATTCCATTCACTATTGCAACGAGAAGAATAAAATACTTAGGAATGTACCTACCTAAATAAACAAAAGATCTATACATAGAAAACTATAATACACAGATGAAAGAAATCAAAGAGGACACAAATAGATGGAGAAATATACCATGTTCATGGATCAGAAGATTCAATATAGTGAAAAGGAGTGTACTACCCAAAGCAATCTATAGATTCAATGCAATCCCTATCAAGTTACCCACGGTAATTTTCACAGAACTAGAACAAATAATTTCACAATTTGTATGGAAATACAAAAAAACCTCGAATAGCCAAGGCAATCTTGAGAAAGAAGAATGGAACTGGAGGAATCAACCTGCCTGGTTTCAGGCCCTACTACAAAGCCACAGTTATCAAGACAATATGGTACTGGCACAAAGACAGAAATATAGATCAATGGAAAAAAATAGAAAGCCCAGAGATAAATCCACGCACCTATGTACACCTTATCTTTGACAAAGGAGGCAAGAATATACAATGGAAAAAAGACAACCTCTTTAATAAGTGGTGCTGGAAAAACTGGTCAACTACTTGTAAAAGAATGAAACTAGAACACTTTCTAACACCATGCACAAAAATAAACTCAAAATGGATTAAAGATCTAAATGTAAGACCAGAGACTATAAAACTCCTAAAGGAAAACAGGCAAAACACTCTCTGACGTAAGTCACAGCAGGATTCTTTATGACCCACCTCTCACAGTAATGGAAATAAAAGTAAAAATAAACAAATGGGAACTAATTAAACTTAAAAGTTTTTGCACAATGAAGGAAATCATAAGAAAGGTGAAAAGGCAGCCTTCAGAATGGAAGAAAATAATAGCAAATTAAGCAACTGAGAAATAATTAATCTAAAAAATATATATAAGCAATTCATGCAGCTCAATACCAGAAAAATAAATTACCGAATCAAAAAATGAGCCAAAGAATTAAATAGACTTTTTCCAAAGAAGACATACAGATGACTAACAAACATATGAAAAGATGATCAACATCACTCATTATCAGAGAAATGCAAATCAAAACCACAATGAGGTACCATCTCACGTCGGTCAGAACAACTGCTATCCAAAGTCTACAAATAATAAATGTTGGAGAGGGTGTGGAGATAAGGGAACGCTCTTACACTGTTGGTGGGAATGTAAACTAGTACAGCAACTATGGAGAACAGTGTTGAGAATCCTTAAAAAACTGGAAATAGACCTGCCATATAACACAACAATCCCACTGCTGGGCATACACACTGAGGAAACTAGAACTGAAAGAGACACGTGTACCCCAATGTTCATTGCAGCACTGTATATAATAGCCAGGACATGGAAGCAACCTAGATTTCCATCAGCAGACGAATGGATAAGGAAGCTGTGGTACATATACACAATGGAATATTACTCAGCCATTGGAAAGAACACATTTGAATCATTTCTACTGAGGTGGATGAAACTGGAGCCTATTATACAGAGTGATGTAAGCCAGAATAAAAAACACCAATACAGCATACTAACACATATATATGGTATTTAGAAAGATGGTAATAATAACCCTATAGGTGAGACAGCAAAAGAGACATAGATGTGTAGAACAGTGTTTTGGACTCTGTGGGAGAAGGTGCAGGTGGAATGATTTGAGACAATAGCATTGAAATATGTATATCATCATATGTGAAGCAGATCACCCGTCTGGGTTCAATGCATGAGACAGGGAACTCAGGGCCTGTGCACTGGGATGACTATGAGAGATGGGATGGGGAAGGAGGTGGAAGGATGTTTCAGGATGGGGAACACATGTACATCAATGGCTCATTCATGTCAATGTATGGCAAAATCACTACAAAATTGTAAAGTAATTAGCCTCCAATAAAAATAAATGACTTAAAAAATGTTAAAACTATCATTTTTTTATGATTAAAAAATATATGAGAAGGATATGCTTTTCTTTGCAATGATTTACATTACCTTGATTCCAAAGCTAAAGAAAACTACAGACCAATAGCTTTTATCAATATTAATACAGAGCTCCTCAACAAAATATCAGTGAACCAAAATCAGCTGTGTATTAAAAGGATTATACACCATGACCAAGTGGGATTCATTCCTGGAAATGAAAGTATGATTTAGCATAAAAAATTAATCAGTGTAATACACCACATTAATAGAATGACAGGGGGAAAAAAAGCATGATCATTTCAGTTGATAGAGAAAAATCATTTGATAAAATTCAACACCCTTTCATGATAAAAATAAATCAACAAGCTAGGAATAAACTTCCTCAGCATAATAGTCTACATCTAATAATACTCAGCAGTGAAAAAAAAAAAAAAATGAATGGTTTTCCACTAACATTATTATTCAGCAGAATATGCTCAAAATTGTAGTTTGTGCAATTTGACAAGAGAAACAAAAGTCATCCATGCAAAGAGGAAGAAGCAAAAGTATTTGTATTTGCAGATGACATGATTCTATACATAGAAAACCCTCTAGATCCCTCCCCTCACAAAAATTGCTAGAATGACTAAATATATTTAACAAGATTTTAGGACAAAGTCAATGTATTCAAAGCAATTGTGTTTCTGTATGCTAACAATGAGCAGTCTGAAAAGGAAGTTAAATAATAATTCAATGCATAATAAATAGGAAAAAATATATAGGAGTAAATGCAATCTAGGAAGCAAAATAATTTACGTTAAAAATATAGCACATTGCTGATGTGAATTGAGTGCAATGTAAAATGAGTGGAAAGATATTACTTAGTCATGATTAGAAGACTTAATAGTGTTCAGATGTAAATGTTACCCAAAGTTAAGTGCTAATTAAATGAAAAACTTCTCAAAAATCCAAAACTTTAATGCAGAGAGGAAAAAGCTTATTTTAAAATGTGTAGGAAATATCAAAGAACACCCAAATATTGAAAAAAAATCTTGAAAATTATATACAAAGTTGGAGGCACCACAGTTCCTGATTTTAAAACTTACTCTAAAGTTATTGTAATCAGAATGTTGTGATACTGGAATAAAGGCAAGTACATAAACTAATGAAATAGAATAGAAAGACCTGATGTAAACCTTCACATATATTTTCAAGTGATTTTTGACAAGACTGCCTAGACCATGAGACAGTGAAGAGAGAGAATTTTTTTTTATTTTTCCCCCCAGCAAATGGTATTGGGAAACTAAATATCCACATGCAAGAGTGAAGTTAGAATATTACCTTCCACCATACACAAAAAGTAGCTCAAAATAAATCAAAGTAAACAAAAGAGTTAAAGCTATAAAATTTATTATAAAACCCTTAGAAGAAATATTAAGATTTATAGCATGAAATTTAACATTGATTTCTCAAATGATACCAACATCATAGGCAACAAAAAGAAGTATAGAAGTTGTATTTCATTCAAATTAAAAAAAAAAAAAAATCTACTGTGCATTAAGGGACCCAGAAGAAATTGGAAAGACAATGTACAAAATTTGAGAAAGCATTTGCAAATTAGATATAATGCATAAATATCCAGAATATATGAACATCATTCAGCTCAACAACATCAGAAATTCAATTAAAAACTGAGCTAAAGACTTGAATATACATCTATCCAAATATGATACCCAGACGTGCAATAAGCATGTATAAAGATACTCAGCATGACTCAGCATTACTAATCACTGTACTTCGTCTCTCAGTTGTGTCCGACTCTGCTAATCCACGGGCCGTAGCCCTCCAGGCTCCTCTGTCCATGGGGATTCTCCAGGCGAGAATACTGGAGTGGGTTGCCGTGCCTTCTTCCAGTGGATCTTCCCAATCCAGGGATCTTCCCAATCCAGGGATCTGAGCCTTCAGAGAAGCCCTTACTAATCGCTATGGAAATATAAATCAAAAGTGCAGTGATACATTATTTCACATCCATTAAGATGCTGTTATGGAACCAAATTTAGGTCTGCTTACTCAAGGGGATTGAAGAGAACCTACTGAAACCAGGCTGTGGTAAAGAAAAATACAGGGTTTCTTTTGTTGTTTTTTGTTTGTTTGTTTGTTTGTTTTGCTTTGTTTTGTTTTTGTAAGACAGTCAACCTGGGGCCAAGCAAGGAGAATGAACTTGCTTAAGAGAATGAACATACTTAAGAGAACTGAACTCCCTGACTGTTCTCAGGGCGCAGCATCTCTAAAGGCAAAGTGAGGAAGAAGGTTGCATGGTGCCTGATCAGCTCAAGGACACTCATTCTTTGATTGGTTCTTGGTAAGGTCAAGGAAGTCAGCATCGTTAACTTTCTGGCTCCAACTAATGTGGGGTCTGTGTACCTGTGTTCAGTTGATGTTAGCTTCTATCTGCTGGGAGTGTCAGTGTCTGCAAAACAATTTCAAGGATCTCTCACAGAATATTATCCACAGACTTCGAGAAGGGAATAGAATCCTTAAAAATGTTTTATGCCTAAACTATTATTATTTGGTTGTGTTCCATTGCTTTCCTTTTTTATTTTTTTTCTGCATTTCCTAACTTCCCTTTGAAAATCAAGGAAGATCCATGAGGCTAAAGCTTTTCTATAAACAAGAGGTGGGTAGAGGACATGAGGGGTTTGTCTCTGGGATGACTGCATAGCGTTCCTGCCTATTTTATTTTTTGTTGTTGTTGTTCAATTCTATGCTACTTTTATTCTTAATTTTTGAAGTTCTCCAGACTGTTTTCCATAGTGATTGCACCAATCTTACCCTCCCATAAATTGTGTATAAGTTTCCTATTTTATCCACATCCTCTCCAGCTTTTGTCTTTTTCAATAGCAGCCATTCTAACACAGGCAAGGTGTTATCTCACTGTGGTTTTGACTTCCACTTCTGCAATAATTAGGCATGAATATCTTCTCATATGACTGTTGTTCAACAGTATATCTTCTTTGAAAAATTGTCTATTCAAATAATTTGCCCATTTTTAATCATTGTTTTTTTAAAATTATTGTTGTAGGCATACTTTAAATATAATACTCATTCTATTAAAAAAAAAAAAAAGCAAAACTAACCAACCAAATAAAAAGCACAGAAAATTAGAGGTGTTTGACAAAATGTAAAGAAATTGGAACCTGTTTGGTGGTGAGAAAGTGAAATGGTATAACTGCCTTAGAAAACAGTGTGAATGTCCCCCAAAATATTTGGACAAAGAAAATAATCAATCTTTTCCACTTCTAAAGGGCTTCCCTGGTGGCTCAGATGGTAACGCATCTGCCTGCAATGTGGGAAACCTGGGTTCGATCCTTGGGTTGGGAAGATCCCCTGGAGAAGGAAATGGCAACCCACTCCAGTACTCTTGTCTGGAAAATTCCATGGGTGGAGGAGCCTGGTAGGCTCTGGTTCATGGAGTCACAAAAAGTTGGACACCACTGAGCAGCTTCACTGGTTTCACTTCTAGGTACATAATTAAAAAAACAAAAAATGAAAGCACAGACTTAAATAGACATTTGAACACCAGTGTCCATAGCAGCACTACTCATAACTAGAAAAATTGGAAACAGCCATATGGCTTTCTACATATGAATCAATAAACAAAATGTGGAATTCACATACAATGGCTATAAAAAGAGATGAAATTTTGCTACATGCTTTAACAAGGATGAACCTAGAAAGCAGCATTCAAAATGATAAACCAGTGAGAATCAGAAATAATATTCTACAATTGTTCTTAGATGGCTGATGTTCCTAAAGTAGACAAATTTTTAGAGACAGAAAGTAGAATAGAGGTTACCAAGAGCTGGAATGAGGAAGAATGTGGAGTTGTTACCCAATGAGTGAAAATCTCAAAATTTCATGTTGGGATGATAAAAAAGTTCTGAAGTTAGATAGTAGTGACAATTACCCAACAACATGAATACATTTAATGCCATTGAACTTAGCTCTTAAAAATGGTTAAATGATAAATAAAAAAGGGAAACAAACTAAAGGAAAAAGAAAAGAAAGAGGTTGTGATATGTCTTTTCCCTTGGATGGGATCTTATATAATCATAATAATTGAAAATCCTGCAATAATTTCAGTCATGAAGGGAGACATCTTGGGGTAAAGTAATTTCACAGAGGATGCTAGAGGGAGATGATGGAAGGAACCTGGACTTGTAATGACACCATGGAGCTAAATGATTGTACCATGCTTGATGCTTAACCAAACCCTGGACACTCAATTGCCAAAATAACAAAATTTATTATTCTAAATAAAAATAAATGAGCTTTCAAGCCATAAAAATGTATGGAGAGATTTTAAATGTGTGTTACTTGGTAAAATCAGTCAATTTGAAAATGCTGCATTCAGTATAATTTCAACTATATGACATTCTGAAATGTTAAAACTGTGGAAAAAGTAAAAGATCGGTGGTTGCCAGGGGTTCACAGAGGAGAGAGGGAGGGGAGGAACAGGTGGATCACAGAGAGCTTTTAGTGCAGACACACTGCTGTGTGTGATGTTGTGGTGGCGGATACATATCATGATACAGTTATTAAAATGCACAGTTCTATATAACACATATCATAACCCTTGATGTGAACTCTGGACTTTAGTTAACAATAATGTATATATATATTTGTCATTAATTATAATACATTTGCTGCATTAATGTAAGGTGTTAATAGGAGAAATGGGGAAGCTAGTGGTTATATGGGGACTCTATTTTCTGCTCAATTTTTCCATAAATTCAAAACTTCTTTGAAAAGTGCCTAAGTTTACAAAGTAGCTATTACTGACATTTAAGGCATAACAGCACTGAAAAGGAGAGCCATTTTAGGATGGGAAGTTTTCTCCAAATCATATACATCTGGGGATCACTCATCCTGCCTCAATATGAGCCCAGCACATGAAGACTTAGGCAAAGCCTTTAAAAGACCTGGCTCCTAGTGATTTGTCCTTTGATAGGACACTGGGTTGACATATCATACTTATGGTCCTTCAAAAAAAAAAAAAAAAAATTGTCTTTAAGGTAGAGCAAAAGCTCTAAAAACTAGAAATCAACGTTGAAGACTCTGGGCTTGACAAGAACCTACATTCCTGCAAGTGACTACTGTGCATTAATAGGTTCACTAATATATGTTGATGATTTTTCTTCCAAATGCTGGAAAACTCTTATACAAATTGCTATCTTCAGCTTGATTTATTATATTTGTGTGAGTTTACCTTACCTAATAACATTAGCCAAAAGGAAAATAAACTGAGTCACATGGACCATATTCACAGCTCAGGTTTTAAATGAGATGAGGAGTTAATGGTGTATTCTATAGAGCTTCAATAAGCAGGAGTTTCTCATTTACACATATTCTCAGTCTGTCTCTCTTTCTTTCACCTTGATCCTATTTGATCCTAATGTTATTTCAATTTACTATCCTGCACAAAATTTAACACTTCTTACAGATTTGATGGTAGATAAATGCTTCTTATGGTTTGTAGTTTGGTATGGACTGCATTTTCTTTGTCATTTTTTCAAACAGCTATGGTGGATGGTTTTAGATGTATATATATACATATATATGTATATATAAATATATAATATGTTATAAAGAAAATCTACACTTGAAATCATAGATTACAAAGCTTTAGTTTGAGTCATGTCTTAGTCATTTATTATCTCTGTGTCCTTTAACATTTTATCTGTAAACTTCATTGCCTTCCCTGATTCTTAGTTTATTATACTTTAAAAAGAAGTAAGTTATAGCTTGCAGAATATTAAATAAACACTCTGTAAGTATATGATATATTCCAGATAGTATCATGAAAAATATAACTAAAATGTTCCTGTAATTTAATGGATTTAAGTTGAATGAAATTTAAAGGCAGCTTTTCTGTGGCTATTGAAAAAAGAGAGAGAGAAAGAAAGAACATGATTTAGTGCAGTAAATTTCTATTTCTCCTTCCTGCTTCTCTCCCCCACATACTCCCCATTCCCTGCCTTCCCAGGGACAATAGCAAGAGTAGCTGTGCAGTCACTTTTCATTGGCAAGCTGATGCTACACATTCTGTGATGATGAGAAAGCCACAAAGAGGTTCAAAGCAATGTAGAATACAAAGAGATTCAGTTGAAACTCATAAAAACCTGAGTCAGAAAGTTAGAAATTACTTATGTGGACCCTGAGATTTTAGGACAGGGTTCCTGTTCATTCCTCCTTATATCTACTCTGCTATGCATTTAATTCCATGACCAGAATTGTCACACCTTACCTCTATCTAACAGTAGGTTAGCAGGGCATGATGCAGGTACAAACCGGATAAGAAAATTGTAAGATCGAAAAGAGGACTTGAATATCAATATCCAGTAAAAGACTAGAATTCACTAAACAATTGTGAAGGCAGGATTCACTGAAGCCAGAGCAATTGTTACAAGAAAATCAAGAGTAAGAAGAGCCTCTCACTTACCAGTAAAATGGATTTAATCTCTCATTTGGAGTCTTACAACCCCTTGAGCTGTGATGGACTTGGACTGATGTGATGAGCTCAAAGAAAATAAAGTGCTCCTTGTCTATGCCTCAGAAAAAGGAAACATTCTGCACAGATGTAACTGGAGGGTTAGTTAGTCTACCCTCTGTATCTTCAAGTAGGCATTGTGGTGGAAGGACGCTGAGGGTCTTGCCTACGGACATGCAATGATGAGTCTCCAAGGAAGGAATATGCTCTCTTGTCAAGACTTTCATTCTGCATTGTTCAGTCTCTCTAAGGAAAGGCCAGACAACTAACGGCTTTTCTGCAACTGAAAATTGGTCACAAAGAGGAAAGTGGCATAAGGTTATTCTGTAAACACAACAGTTCCACTTTAATCCTCACCAGATTTTCCAAACCAGCCTGACAAAAATAAGGCAAAAACTATCTCTTCCATTGGTTTTAAAGGAAATGATATTTGATTAACCCAACAAATGAGTCAACAAAATGAAATCAGACTTTTGCAAGCAATTATATTTTCTTTGTATTCTATACTGTGTGAGCTTCATTAATGTTCACTAAGCTAAATAAGTACTGAATCAGTTCAGTTCAGTCCCTCAGTCACGTCTGACTGTTTGTACTCCATAGACTGCAGCACACCAGGCTTCACTATCACCAGCTCCCAAAGCTTGCTCAAACGCATGTCTATCAAGTCAATGATGCCATCCAACCATCTTATTCTCTGTCGTCCCCTTCTCCTCCTGCCCCCAATCCCTCCCAGCATCAGGGTCTTTTCAAATGAGTCAGCTCTTCGCATCAGGTGGCCAAAGTATAGGAACTTCAGCGTCAACATCAGTCCTTCCAATGAATATTCAGGACTGATTTCCTTTAGGATCGACTGGTTGGATCTCCTTGCAGTCCAAGGGACTCTTAAGAGACTTCTTCAACACCACAGTTCAAAAGCATCAATTCTTTGGTGCTCAGCTTTCTTTATACTCCAACTCTCACATCCATATATGACTACTGGAAAAACCATATCTTTGACTAGCAGACCTTTGTTGGAACAGTAATGTCTCTGCTTTTTAATATGCTTTCTAGGTTGGTCATAACTTTTCTTCCAAAAAACAAGCATATTTAAATTTCATGGCTTCAGTCACCATCTATGGTGATTTTGGAGCCCCCCAAAATAAAGTTTTCTCACTGTAGCCATTGTTTCCCCATCTATTTGTCATGAGGTGATGGGACTGGATGCCATGATCTTAGTTTTCTGAAGGTTGAATTTTAACCCAACTTGTTCACTCTCCTCTTTCTCTTTCATCAAGAAACTCTATAGTTCTTCTTCACTTTCTACCATAAGGGTGGTGTTATCTGCATGCCTGAGGTTATTGATATTTTTCTCAGCAATCTTGATTCCAGCTTGTTTTTCATCCAGTCTAGCATTTCACATGATGTACTCTGCATATAAGTTAAATAAGCAGGGTGAAAATATACAGCCTTGATGTACCCCTGTTTGTATTTGGAACCAATCTGTTGTTCCTTGTCTGGTTCTAACCCTTGCTTCTTGACCTGTATACATATTTCTCAAGAGGCAGGTAAGGTAGTCTGGTATTCCCATCTCTTGAAAAATTTTCCAGTTTGTCTTGATCCACACAGTCAAAGACTTTGGTGTAGTCAATAAAGCAGAAGCATATATTTTTCTGGAACTCTTTTGCTTTCTCAATGATCCAGCAGATGCTGGCAGTTTGATCTCTGGTTCCTCTGCCTTTTCTAAATCAGCTTGAACATTTGGAAGTTCATTGTTCACGTATTGTTGAAGCCTTACTTGGAGAATTTTAAACAATACTTTGCTAGTGTGTGAGATGAGTGCAGTAGTTCAGTAGTTTGAACATTCTTTGTCATTGCCATTCTTTGGGGTTGCCAGTGGTCAAGTACTAAATAGTCATAGCAATTGCATGAAAAAGGAAGGAAATTACATATAAGAAAAAATAATCTAAAAAATTTAAAAAGCAACCAAACCAAAGTGAATTGAGAGTTTTAAAATTTCCAGAAAATAAGTCAACTGTTAGAATACCCTGCTGGTTTTTCAAAATGAAATTTTGCCTGCAACAAATATTCTGTTTTTCACTCAAGTTGACATACTGTTTTGCATCTGGAAAAAAAGATTTCTAACCTAAAATTTAATTGTTGATAAATATTTTCAGTATTTTAATAATTTGTTCACATTTACAAATTAGAAACTTTACATATACAACAATCTGTAGCTATTAGGTGAAAAAAATTCCATTTTGTGTATATATACATATATATATGGCATATATATATGTGGCAACATAAATAATATTTGTTTATAAATATATCTTGTATATACTTATAAATTTTTATGTTCTATATGTATAATGTGTATATACCAGTATGTGTATGCATAAAAATAAAACCTATGTCATCACCTTTTCCCAAAAAAATTTCATACAAAATTATAAGTAATTAATTAGAAGAGTTTGAACTTTAATTATAATTCAAAATCCCAGAAGAATACTTTCATGTCAAAATACTTTGAAGTCTGGATTTATTTTAATTTGTTAATAATCTAACTTAATTAGCATATTTAGCCAAATTCACTTCCCATTGAGTAATATATTTTTAATCAGTAGTGTCAAAATTAATTACACATATTTTCAATCAGCAATTTCTTGTTTCAAAATTATATAGAAGTTTTTTAAAATACTGACTGCTTTATCCTCATAGATATTGCTGTGAAGAGTTTAAATATTTAAATATGCATTAAAGAATAATTAAAATATGTATTTTATGAACCTCAGAGGATAACTTATCGTAACATGTAAGATTAATGTTTCAAGCAAAAAATAAAACATTTTGTATTTCTTGCTCTCTCATTGTTAGGGAAATTGAAATGGAGGAACTCTTGCTCAGACTTCAGAAGCAGGAGAGCAGGCCTCCAATCTGCCTCTAACCTGCCTGGACACTGCCTGGATTCTGTGCTTGCCTGTAAGTACAGCAGATTTGGTGGCACTTTAGATGAGAAACGGAGTGGGTATAGGAATTCTTGAGCCCCCTGGAGGTCTGGCCAACCACCTGGGGTCTAACTAAATCCTTTGACTCATAAGATAAAACAAACAGCATTGTAAAAAGGTTAAAATAAAGCTGGAGCTGCATTTTCACATGAAAACTTCTGCATATATCAGTTTGTGGCCTGAGATTATAAACAGGAAAGACTAAAACTGCAATTTGAAGTCTCATCCATGGAGTGGACACACTGCCTGGGACATTTTCCCAATGGAGACTTTAGATTGCTGTTAACAATCTAAATTATTTGCAATTGCTGTTAGCAATCTTTAGATTGCTGTTAGGAGCTTCCCAGCACTGTTTTATATGAATGTTGGTCAGCACAATTTGGTGATGTATTTGCTGTTCTATTGTTCCTATTTCTCTTCTTTTGTGACTGTATATTGAAATTAAGTTAAAATATCCTCTATTAAATATTGAAATTGTTTATTATGTATTATGAGCAATTTCTTTGTTAATGAATCTTTCAAACATAAAATGAAAGTAAAACTTTTGGCAAAATACTCATCCATCAGAAATTGCTGTTATTCAGACTAACAGCCTTGTCTCCGTGCCACCTAGTCCTCAGTGTCATGGAATTGGAAAGCTGGTGATAATTTTCCATCATTACAACATAATTGTTTATGGCTAACATGAGCTCTTCAGGAGCCCACACATTTAACATTATTCAGTCACACTCCTTTTACATTTCTCCACTTAGAATAGCAACAAAAAGGATTTTAGATCAACTGTCGCTAAAATGGCACAAAATCCTGTGTATGAGACTTTGAGAGTAATCCTTGAAATGTATTAATTTCCTGGCTATGCTTACTGTTTTAGTTTAATTTATTTAACCTAACTGTACTTTAAGCCCCAATTATAGAACTTCTTTTTTCAAATCAGCATCACTCTTAGATCAATGTTTTAAGCAAGTTTTTTTTTTTTTTTTTAATGATATGTATTATTGGTGTAAAGGTTCACACATAATCCATTTGTGGTTGCTTATTATTCTTGTTGATTTTCAGGAAAACAAGAGAGAAATGTGCAACTCTGTGGTAAAGTACTATACACTATCCAGAGTTGAAACTGGAGATATGAAGGACAAATGAGGAGAGTGAAGAAAGGAGGAAAAGCAGACACGGGTTCTACAGGTGTTGTAATGTGGCCAGGAATCAAGTCTTCTGTTCACACTCCTGTAGCTGTCCGAATCTGGGTTCCTCCATTTGGGGAGCACATCTGACATCTAAGGCGTCCTTGGTAGCTCAGCTGGTAAAGAATCTGCCTGCAATGCAGGAAACCCTAGTTCAATTCCTGGGTCGGGAAGTTCCCCTGGAGAAAGGATAGGCTACCCAATTCAGTATTCTTGGGCTTCCCTGGTGACTTAGACGGTAAAGAATCTGCCTGCAATGCAGGAGACTTGGATTCAATCCCTATGTTGGGAAGATCCCCTGAGGGAATGGCTATCCACTCCAGTATTCTGGCCTGGAGAATTCTATGGACTGTATAATCCATGGGGTCACAAAGAGTCAAACACGACTGAATGACTTTCACTTCACTTCACTTCTATCATCTATGAAAAGAAGGGTTGTCCTGTTATATCTCAAATCACCTAGATCTACCATTACCCCTCAAATATTTGATATTTTTCTGTTTTCAGATTCTTTATATGTTCATATGAGTTGGGGCACATTCTCTGTCTTCCTTACAGTACAGACATTTAATTTCCCTAATTAGGCTGTTCATTTTGAAGCACTTATGGGTGGCCAGGTCAAGTTTCAATGCAAATGATGGAAATGCACTGCTTGTAGGCTATTTTGTAAATAAGAGAAAGTCCTAGTTTATGATATATGAAGTCTGAACATGGGATAGTTTTAAAAGATAAAAGATCTGCATAGTACAGATGCAGAAAACAGGCCAAATTTCTAGAGTGATACTTTCCAAATCACTGCTTATGTATTTAAAAAAAAAAAAGAAGAAGAAGAAGAAAGAAAAAAGTCTGTTCAAGCTCAAGTTGATGTTCACAAATAAAACTTTGTAAAGTATTTTATTTCAAAATATAAATAATACTATTAACTTGTATAGGGAGAAATTAATTAGGGAGAAAGAATTCTAGCTTCATTGATTAGGCACTAGATATTTGCACTGTGAAATTTTGACAAAAGTGCTAAGATAATGTTTAAAACAAAACTAGACAAAACTTAAAAATGTCTTCAATCTAAAACTTCTATTGGTTGACATAACAGGATTTTTGGTATGAACTTCAGGTAAGAAAAAATTACTTTGGCAGAAAAGTGATGAATATAGATGACATAATGATTTGGAGTAATAAAAAAGCTTCTAGAATGATCAGAAGGGGATTTATCAGTGTATGTCATGAAAGAGAGGATGGCAAAATAATCTGCCCATCAAGTTAGGTAACTGACTAGTGAGTTAAGTATGTCAGAGGAAGTTATAATTCTTTCAAGTTGAAATTTAGAAAAAGAAGTAAGAACTCTGGACATAAGAGAAGGTCAGAACATATTTAAGGAAAACTCCATTGTCTTAATATTACCCTGTAAATAAGAAGGAAAAATGAACAAATGATTTCAGTTCGGTTTAGTTCAGTCGCTCAGTCGTGCCCAACTTTTGCAATCCAATGGACTGCAGCACACCATGCCTCCTTGTCCATCACCACCTCCCAGAGTTTACCCAAACCCATGTCCATTGAGTCGGTGATGCCATCCAACCATCCCATCCTTTGTCGTCCCTTTCTCTTCCCACCTTCAATCTTTCCCAGCATCAGGATCTTTTCCAATGAGTCTGTTCTTTGCATCAGGTGGCCAAAATATAGGAGTTTCAGCTTCAGCACCAGTCTTTCCAATGAATATTCAGGACTGATTTCCTTTAGGATCGATCGATTTGATCTCTTTGCTGTCTAAGGGACTCAAGAGTCTTCTCCAACACCACAGTTCAAAAGTATCAATTCTTCAACACTCAACTTGCTTTATAATCCTACTTTCACATCCATACATGACTACTGGAAAAACAATAGCTTTGACTAGATGGACCTTTATTGGCAGAGTATATGCGCTTTAGGTTGGTCACAACTTTTCTTCCAGGGAGCAAGCATCTTTTAATTTCATGGCTGCAGTCATCACCTTCAGTGATTTTGGAGCCCCCAAAAAGAATGTCTGTCACTGTTTCCCCATCTATTTGCCATAAAGTGATGGGACCTTAGCTTTCTGCATGTTGAGGTTTAAGTCAACATTTTTACCCTCCTCTTTCACTTTCATCAAGAGGCTCTTCAGTTCTTCTTCACTTTCTGCCATAAGGGTGGTGTCATGTGCATATCTGAGGTTATTGATATTTCTCCCAGCAATCTTGATTCAAGCTTGTGCTTCATCCAGCCCCAAATTTCTCATGATGTTCTCTGTGTGTAAGTTAAATAAGCAGGGTGACAATATACAGCCTTGACTGTAGGAGACAGGCCTACTATAAGGCCTGGCAAAAGAATTAAGCAATTTTGCTGAGAGGACCTGACTCAGCATGTGACTCCTGAAGGAATTCAGGAAGGAACAAGAAATATCTTGAAAGCAGAATGTACGCTTGGGGGTAGAAAACCATTAACAGACTGTTCCTATCTTCAGCACCTGGGAGACACATAAAAATTAGCTAGGTCCTTGTCCTTGAGACAGGAAAAACAGGAATATAAAAATGTTAAACCTTAACTGCACAGGATTTTCACCGAGGGGCATCTGGCCTGCTACGCTCATGTAAACACATACAAGTAAGTCTCAAAAAGTATAATAAAGCAGACATGAGATCAGTTTGGGCACCTTCACCTCATGGTGGTGTTGGTCCCCTCATCCCCGCTGTAACTTTCTTGAGTGTTTCTCATTCTTTTGCTGTGCTGTGCTTTTGGGAAGCTGTGCTGTTGAGCTGGACTCTACACTGGGTGGTACTCCTTTCTCTATTTGGAACCAGTCTGTTGTTCCATGTCCAGTTCTAACTATTGCTTCTTGACCTGCAACAAGTGAGTATGTACTCTAATTGAGGAATGCCATATATGAATAAATGATTTATTCACATGAGTGAATTAGTTTTGTAATCTTCTTCAAGGCCATTGCATTTAAAACCATCTCTTGTGTGAAATCAACTTAATGAAACACACTTATAAACCTCAGGGAATGACTTCATTTAAATGAGTTTCAGGACAGGGTTAATTTATATTGAAGTCTTTTTACATGCTAAACTGTTTTAAATTAAAAATCTCTATTAATATGCAACATTTTATGTTAATTTACATAAATTATATGTATTCTCATCTTCCTTCATTCAATGAATAAAATGCTCTTTCTTCTTTCAGTGGCCAGTCTCTGGATACTATATTCTCTTGAATCTGCAAAACTTGGGTGGGTCTGTTACTCTATTTTTCTTCAGACCATTGTCAGTTTCAGTAAAGTGATCTGCTTTACATATAAAGTTTTTTTTTTTTTGTTCATATATGACCAATGAAATAATTCCCAACTGAATAGAAAACATTTCTCAGGTCCCACATCCATTTATTTGCTTACTTTTTGGGCCAAGCATTCAGAAATTTTCTACCCAACCATGTTGTCTTCCATTTTATATTTATCATTTACTCCCTTTATTTTTAAAATGTATTTTTTGTTGTGGATGTGTATGTTACTAAGTGTACAACTGATGATTTTCCACTAAGAAACGTGCATACAATTCCCTCAAAAAGAAATATTACATTACCAACATCCTCAAATTCACTATAAATTTAGTAATTGCTTATTTTTTCAAGGGTAACCATCTGACTTTGAGGTTTTCTGGTTTGTATTTATAAGTTATATAAATAGATACATAGTTATGTAAATATAAATATTCATGTGTACTTTTTGATTTGATATTTTTCTTCACTGTTTTGATCAAAACATGGAAACTGGGAAGTATTTAAAAAATTTTTATTGCTATATACTGGTTCACTATAAGAAGTATACATTTAACTTATCTGCTCTATCACTAAACAGGCAGTATTCTTTTTTTTTCAGTGTTTGACTAATGCAAATAATGCTGTTGTGAACACGTTTATGCATGGATTTTAGTGCATATGTATATACAGAGAAAGGAAATACTAGGCTATAGGAAGGCATATATTGAACTTTAATACATATTGTCATATTTACCAATCAGTTCATGTTTTTGGCTTCTTTCATTTTACTCTCTCTGGAAGATGTCTACAGAGTGTATATTAAATTATGATTGAATCCTTTGATATTAATGATATTGAAAACCTTTTTCATGTATTATTGTCAATTTAGGTGTCTTCTTTACTCAAGTACATTTTCAAGTATTTCATTCACTTCCTTTCTTTTTTAACGGTCTGTTTGAGTTCCTTATATATTATGGATATGAGCTCTTTGTCAATTTCATATGTGCAAATAGTCACTTTCAGTTCACTCTGTTGCATGCTTAAATTATAACTTTTACAGTGAATATAATTTCTTGACATGAGTAAATTATTCTCCTTTATGGTTAGTACTTTTGCAATTAGACTTAGATATCTTTATCTCCTTACTGGCATTAATATATTCCCCAACATTATCCCCTAAAAGTTATCTTTAATTTCATTTGAATAACAACCCATCTGGGATTGATTTTTGTATATCTTCAGGATAAGTAATTAAATACTCTTTTCTACATAAATATTCAAATGATCTAGTATAATTTGCTTAAAAGATCATCTATTTTTTTGCTGTTCTTGGGAAAAAGCAAATGCCTTTTATCAAAGCTTTCTTTTTTTTTTTCCTTCTGTATTGCTTAGTCTTCCAAAGGTAAATGCAGAAAACAAATGAAATGTATTTTTTGCATTTTTTTGTTGTTGTTGTAAATCAGTCATTTATATGTGTGTAAATCTGGACTAGATTTGGATTCTTTTACTTTTGCTCCAATGTGACACTTACTTAAATACTATATCCTTATTTTTAACTATTGTTATCTTATAATTTTATTCATATTAATTTGTCTTTAGCTAGGTTACTATGTCTTTTATGATGCAAGAAATGATGACATTTAGAGAATTCTCTAAATGTATTTGTATAGCACAAAATCAAGTACTACATATATACTGTTCTATACAATTTATACTTATACATATACATATGCAGTGTGTTGGAAAGCAGAGACATTACTTTGCCAACAAAAGCCCACATAGCCAAGGCTTCCAAGTGGTCTTGTACAGTTGTGAGAACTGGGCTGTAAAGAAGGTGGAGTACCAAAGAATTGATGCCTTCAAACTGTTGTGCTAAGGAAGATTCCTGAAAGTCCCTTGGACAGCAAGGAGATCAAATCAGCCCATCTTAAGGGAAATCAATCCTGAATACTCATTGGAAGGACTGATGCTAAAGGTGAAACTTCAGTATTTTGGTCATCTGATGAAAACAGCTGACTCTTTGGAAAAGTCCCTGATACTGGGAAAGATTGAGGGCAGAAAAAGTAGAGGGCATCAGAGGATGAGATGGCTGGATGGTATCACCAATGCAATGGGCATGAAGTGGGCAGACTTTGGAGATGGTGAGGGACAGGGAGACCTAGTGTGCTGCAGTCCACAGAGTCACAAAGAGTCAGACACAACATATACATATGCACTAATACATTTAAAATCCCAAAGGAGCTAATGAAGCAGGCCTGATCACTGTTCACATATTATGGATGAATAAACAGAAGCACAGAGGCACAGACACACAAAAAAAAAAAATGTGAATGCTAATCACCTAACACAGTTCAGGATTGGTAAATTCTGTATTTGAATACAGACATCTGACTTCAGCATCAGTGCTTTTAGATTCTATGTCTACTTTCAGAGATTTTTTCATCTTGCAGTACATGAGGAGATAGTTTTATTATTGTTGCTCAGCTTCTAAATCATGTCCAACACTTTGTGACCCCATCGACTGCAACACTAGGCTCCTCTGTCTCCCACTGCCTCTTGGGGTTTGCTCAAATTCATGCCCATTGAGTCAGTGATGCTAACTAGCCATCTCATCTCATCCTCTGCCTCCTCTTTTTCTATTTGCCTTCAGTCTTCCCTAGCATCAGGTTCTTTTCCAATGAGTCATCTCTTTGTGTCAGGTGACCAAATATTGGAGCTTCAGCATCAGTCTTTACAATGAATGTTTAAGGCTGATTTCTTTTAGGGTTTATTTATTTGACCTCCTTGCAGTCCAAGGGACTCTCAAGATTCCTCTCCAGCACCACAATTGGAAAAATTTAATTCTTCAGTGTTCAGCCTCCTTTATGCTTCAGCTCTCACACCCATACATGACTATTGGAAAAATCATAGGTTTGACTATATGAACTTTTGTCAGTAAACAACATCTCTGCTTTTTAATACACTGTCAGTTTGTCATAGCTTTTGTTCCAAGAAGTGTCTTTTAATTTCATGGCTGCAGTCATCATCTGCAGTGATTTTGGAGTCCAAGAAAATAAAAACTGTCACTACTTCCAAGTTCTATTTGCTATGAAGTGTTGGGACTAGAAAAAATGATCTTAGTTGTTGGTGTTGTTTTAATGTTGATTTTGAATGAAAGTCACTCAGTTGTGTCTGACTGTTTGTGACCCCATGGGGCTACACAGTCCATGGAATTCTCAGGCCAGAATACCCAAGTAGGTAGCCTTTCCCTTCTCTAGGGGTTATTCCCAATGCAGGGATTGAACCCAGGTCTCCTGTATTGCAGGGAGATTCTTTGCCAGCTGAGCCACAAAGGAAGCCAAGAATACTGGAGTGGAAAGCCTATCCCTTCTTCAGTGAATCTTCCCCGCCCAGTAATTGAATCTGGGTCTCCTTCATTGCAAGGAAATTCTTTACCAACTGAACTATCAAAGAAGCCCATGTTGAGTTTAAAGTCAGCTTTTTCACTCTCCTCTCTCACCTTCATCAAAAGACTCTTTGTTTCCTCTTAAGTTTCTGCCATTAGAGTGGTGTCATCTGTATATCTGAGGTTGTTGATATTTCTCCCAGCAATCTCGATTCCAGATTGTGATTCATCCAGCCTGGTATTTCACATGATGTACTCTGCATATAATTTAAACAAGCAAGGTGATACAATACAGCTTTGTCACACTCCTTTCCCAGTTTTGAGCTAGCCTGTTTTTCCATGTCTGGTTCTAACAGTTGCTTCTTGACCTGCACACAGGTTTCTCAAGAAAAAGGTAAAGTAGCCTGGTACTCCCATCCCTATAAGAGTTTTCCATAATTTGTTGTGATCCACACAGTTAAAGACTTTAGGGTAATTAATGAAGCAAAAGTAGATCTTTTTTCTGGAACTTTCTTGTTTTCTCTATGAGGAGAATGTTGCTGAGACTAGATTTTATTTCTAGATCTTTCAAGAAGAGCTAGGTTTGAGAATTATTTTGTCTATCATAGTAAATAAAATTTCCTGTCATATTTGGATATAATATGTGAAGAAAAATATCCTACATGATCATTCAATGTGGGGCATGATGATAAATGGATGGAGGATCGCATTACCGAGATAGGAAACACTAAGCAAAGTTTGTAAAATGGAACAGAGAGTGTTGCTAATTTGGAGCTGGCTGAGGTGCAGTTACATACAAGATTCAGGTGGAAATTCTGAGGTGTGTATTTGATATTTAAAGATCATGAAACAAAATGAGATCACCTAGAAAGTGAATACACATTGAAAACATAAAACAAAAAATAAAGTTTCAAACAATGCCAAATTTAAATTTCTGAGGAAGGAGGTCAAGACAGCAAAAATATCAGGAGAAAATCTAGTTGAGTGTGGGTCATGGGAAATGGGACAAGAGAATGTTAAAGATTGGAATGGTCAACTTTACCTATTGTTGTTGAAATACTGAGCACAATTAGGACAGAATCTTGACCAAAAGTCTTGGCAAATGATATCAATAATGGGCTATGCACAGAGAACAATATTAAAGCAAAAAATGGGATGTAGTGCAGATTGAAAAGAGTTGAAGAGAAAAATGGATGCTGAGAAGTTGAATGTGGGGTATGGAAAGTTTTTATAAATGTTGTGTTCAAAGGAAAAGAAAAGAAATAGAAGGTAATGGAGTAACTGAAGACTCAAGGGAGAATATTAAATATATATGACATGAGGCTTGTTTTTATAGTAAAAGTAATAATCTGGTATATAAGATGTTCATTCAGTGAAGAATTTCATGAAAACTTTAGAAGACAGAAGAGCAAAGAAATAAGTACAAGGACTGACTTAGTATAATATACTTTCTTGAGAAGTGTATTTTTAGTATTTAGGTTTTTATGTTGTCTGAAATTTATTTAGTGGGATGAATTCCAAATAAAATTCCATTTATTTTTCACATAGTCAATATTGTAACACTATTTAGGAAAGAATATTTTCTTTTGTTACTATTTGAAATAATGTTTATCAAGTTAATGCAGATAAATATGCATATATACTATATATATTCACTTTCACTTTTTGTAAATTCTGAGCTCTAACAAATTGATTTGAGATTTGATGATATTAAGCTCCTAACCATTAGCTTTGCCTTTAAAAATGTCATTGGTTTTACTGTTAGGTATTTATTCTTCAATTCCAATTTTAAAACCACATATTAAATTACACTTTTGCTAAAATATTACCCGAATGTGGATGGATTTGATATTTAAATAATAATGTTAAGTTTCTCATTAATGAACTTGATATATTTCTTCATTTAATCACATCATCAGAAAGGTCCAAACTATTTTATCACACCAGATGAACATAATTATAATACATTAAGGAGATGGTGACCAGGTATTGAAAAGTCTATAAATCATGTCTTAAAGACAAATTAATGTGTTTAGTTTGGAAAACAGCAACTTGAGGTATTTATAGTAACAGTCCCAATTTTTGAAGGACTCTTAAAAATGAATTAAACTTGTTTTTGTAATTTTAGAACACAGGACAGAAGAAAAGTTATGAGAGAATAAAATTTCCATCAATCCAATATAATATTTTTCTGTGAAATTGTGCAATTGTGTAATGATTCTTTATTCCTGGGCTTCCCGTATGGCTCAGCAGGTAAGGAATCCGCCTGCAATGCAGGAGGCCTGGGAGACCTGGGTTTGATCCCTGGGTTGGGAAAAGCCCCAGGAGAAGAGAAAAAGGCTACCCACTCCAGTATTCTGGCCTGCAGAATTCCATAGACTGTAGAGTCCATGGGATCACATAGAGTCGGACACAACTGAGCAACTTTCACTTTCATTTTTTTATTCCTGTCCAAAACTTCAATTTGAAACAAATAATAAGCATTCCACCCTGGTGGAATCAATCCTTTCCAGGATCAGAGGCGATTCCATGGATGGTTGAGTCATCAGCTGGAACTCAAATGAAGTTCGACATTAGACAAGATGTGAGATATGAGGCAGTTATATACCAGATAAGAGCATGAAGAAAAGCATGGAAATGGAAATATACAAAGCGTATTTTTGTTTTCAGGAGATAGATAGGGGTTAGTGAGTGTTTTAAACATCTTGACTGTTTGGAGTTAACTTGGGAAGGTGGTGGTAGCAACTATGGATGATGATATGTATGAAGTCATAGGTTTAGATTTTTTTTTTTTTTTTTCAGTTAGCTATAAACATTGCATCATTGGGTTTTGGGTAAAATTGTGAAGATCATATTTTTCAATTTTTACCTTTAAAAAAAAATAGAATACTAATATAATTAATGAGCATATTCCATTTTGCTAGGCCCTGGAGAACTAAAACTTTAGAGGATAAATTAAATTGTTTGTAAAATCATAAGTGATGGTATGTGCTAAGTTGCTTCAGTCCTGTCCTATTCTTTGAAACTAAATGAACTGTAGCTCACTAGGCTCCTTTGTCCATGGGATTCTCTAGGCAAGAATACTGGAGTGGGTTGTCATGGCCTCCTCCAGGGGATCTTCCAGAACCAGGGATGGAGACTGGGTCTCTTACGCCTCCTGCGTTGGCAGGAAGATTCTTTACCACTAGCACCACTTGCAAGTCTATGTAATTACATATGTCTTATTTCAATGACCTCATATTTTCCTTAACCTATATCCATCTTTGGACCACACATAGTCCACTTATCTTAGTGAGCATCGTATTTCTTTTTTTCTTATTTTACTTTTTTTTTGTTTTTTAGTTTTCTGAATTTTTTTTTTCATTTATTTTTATTATTTGGAGGCTAATTACTTTACAATATTGTAGTGGTTTTTGCCATACATTGACATGAATCAGCCATGGATTTACATGTGTTCTCCATCACGATCCCCCCTCCCACCTCCCTCCACTTATTTTACTTTTTGACTTGTAACTATGTTACGATCTTTATTGAAGGCACTATACGAGAAAACAGTAAGATATTCTTTATAATACTATTTATCCTCAACTTATTTGAATAACTAATTCAAATCAATTCATAGATTTTTGCTTAATTTCAATATATATTCATCATATGTAACTGAAAAAAAAAAAAAAGATTAATCACAAGCTAAAACTATATTGCCCATTACCATTGGATTAATTTGGCAATAATTTTGGACACTACATTCAATGCATGTCATCTACCTGAATAAAATTTCTTCATATTCTTTCCATAGTTACATAATATTACATCCTATTAATCACACTCAACATTCCTCTTTATGTTGAAGGCCTTGTCACATCTTCTCTAACAAAGCAAGTTATTTTCTTCTCTGAAACAGAATTCAATATTAATTTCCTCTAACTCAAATATTCCTGGAATAGTTTAGCTTATTTTCCACAACCTCGTTCCTACATCAAACTGTTTTGGACAATAGTTGTTATGTAGGTATGTGTTTATTTGTAACACGTCAACAACTGCTTTAAAATTCAATCTGGTAATTCCTTGATTTCTAAAAATGAAAGGTAAAAAGGCAAATTTCAGCTTATTTAATTGTCCTTCAGCTCATTTAGCCCTTAGACAACCCTGGCTGTGCCTATTACAAATAGCTATACTCTTGTGGCATAGAGAATTGGGGAGGGGTTGTTAAATTTCTCCTTCTTTGAGACAATTCTCAAACAGAGGCTAAGTTACACTAAGCTTTAAATTGGTCTTTGGAAGGGCTGATGGTCTCCTGTGTGTGTGCTGTGTGCTTAGTCACTTAGTAGTGTCTGACTTTTTGAGACCCTATGGACAGTAGCCCGCCAGGCCCCTCTGTCCATGAAATTCTCCAGGCAACAATACTGGAATGGGTTGTCATGCCTTCTTCCAGGGTATCTTCCCAATACAGGGATCAGACCCAGATATCCAGAATTGCAGGTGGATTCTTTACCATCTGAGCCACCAGGGAAGCCTGATGTTCTACTAATAAAAGGTAGTTCAGGTCTGCACAACTGAAGCATATATATTCACTATCTGTGTTACTCTGCCATTTATTATCTACTCTAAAGCCACTTGCACTTGACATGAACTTTGATCAAATGAAAAGCATTATAGTATTTGTAGATTTTGAGGGGTGCTTACTTAACCCAACAGAAACCCCAAGGACTTATGACAGCAAACAGCTAATGTGTAGTTTGTTTGGGTTGAAATATAGAGTAGGACGTTATCAAATCTCTATTTTTCCTCATTGACCAAAAAAAAAAAAAAAAAGAAAAAAGATTCAATTAGGTAAATTGACTTAGCCATTATTACTAGCTCTAATTAAGAAAATAAAAACCATTATCCAAAAACGAAGAAAGCAAAGAAGGAAGGAAGGGAGTAGAAGGAAAGAAAGAATAAACTGCAGTCTTTGGGTTGGAAACATATGCAAGAAATGATCTATAATAATTCCTTGTTTACTGTTGGACTTAATTCTCCTATGAAAGATGTATAAAGTGCTGCTTTAATTTATAAGAGAAGGAATTATCAATTATATCTCTAAAATCCCTACTACCTACCAGGCACTGTGAAATTGAAGATTTTCATACATAATTTTTCTTTATAAACTTAATAAAAATGTTTTTAGTACATTATGGTTTGTGCTTATTTTTAAATCTCCATATAAACCAAAACAGTCAAAACGGTAATGTGTTTATTGTGTACATAATATTTATATTGACTTTCTCAACGTAGTTCAAATAATTTTGCCATCATTGTTCTGGTTTTTGAGGAGCTAAGACAAAGGTAAGAGAGAACTATGTCAACTTAAGAAAAATGCACAACTTGAGAGTTGGGAGTTAAGCTTTATTTGGAGCAATATGAGGACTGCAGTCAGGTAGACAGTATCTCAGACAACTCTGAGAAACTCTTCCAAATGGGTACAGGGGAAGGTCAGTATATATGTGATTTTGGTAAAAGGAGAATACATGCAGTCAGGCACATTTATTTTTTTAGAAGGTTTCTCCTGATCTTGTGAAGCTTCTGCTAGTCACAAGAAGCAGTCATCACAATGAAGGATTTTAGTGTTTTCTAGATATGAAGAGATACAAGAATTGGGTTCATAAAGTCAACTCCTCAGAATGTCTAATTTTTAGATTACCTGTGCTTCCAGTTTCCCAGAGCACAGAGTGCCTCATTTCTGTACTTCACTCTGAACTCCTTCAGGGGGTGTTGGTGGTCAGCAGCTGCAGTGACATATAATTTAATCCTTGTAGAGGTAGATGGAAACCACTTATGGCAAGTATCAATTTGTGATTGACAATTATAAGTATCCACATTATTAAATGTATGATAATTTCATACAAAAGTAATTTGTTCCTTGCCTTGCTTACTGTGTGTTGCATGAATAAATGAAAACAATATGCAAAAATAATCTAGAAAAATATGTTGATAAATAAAAATAATAAATATAAATGCTTTGATTTACTTGTATCCTTGAATCCTCATACAAACTCTGCAATCTCAATTAAATTTTATTGATTGGAAAGAATGTTTCTTGAATTCCTTATTAATGTTCAATATTAATCCTAAATAATAAATGTTAGAAACACGGTGGTGAATGAAACAACTTTGATAGCACACTATAATCCCTGGTGAATTTTCAGCAAATTATATGTATTTTAAACTTGAATTTGTATATATTAATTTAAAATGCATAGATATTTCAATAATTTCATATGCCTTTTTGTAGAGCAGAAAATATTTTTCTACATATATTTCAAAGATGTTAGTAGCAGCTGAGAAAAAATATGATGTTCTCTTCCAGAGAAAGTGTTAATATGTCAGGGGTGTTGATCATTTCTTGAATAACTTTAATCAATTCAAAAAGCTTAGTGTTGCATGAAAGAATTTGGAAGGGCAACTACATTTTATTTTAAAATTATGAGTTCCTTCAAATATAAATCCTAAGTATAACTAAAAGCAACTCTTGAGTTTATCTAAATCCAGAGAGAAAAAGCATTATGTTTCTACATCAATAAAATAAACAGATCTTTATTAATCAACACATTTTTATTAATCAAAACAGGAATAATTACAATCAACACATTTTTGCCAACACAAAATGTTTGCTTATTCCTGTAGTGTAAAAATCTGTGCTTCAGGATTAGAAAAACTTGGCAAGTATTTTCTGCCTCCTGCTAGTTGTGGAAGCATTTTCCCTGCAAAAAGTTGTCAAGATGCTTGACATGGTAATCAGTTGGTGTGAGGTCAGATGAACATGACAGATGAAGCAAAACTTCATTATCCAATTTGTTCAACTTTTGAAGCATTTGTTGCTTGACATGTGGTCAGGCATTGTTGTAGAGAAGGAGTGGGCAAATTCTATTGACAAATGGCAGCTCCAGTTTTCTATGCATCCCATCAATTTGCTGAGTATACTCCTCCAATGTAACAGTTTTGCCAGGATTCAAAAAGCTATAGTGGATCAGACGGGCAGCAGTCTACCAAACAATGATTGTGACATTTTTTGGTACAAGTTTGGTTTTGGGAGGTGCTTTGAAGCTTCTTCTCAGTCCAACCACTGAGCTAGTCATCTCCAGTTGTCATATAAAATCCACTTTTCATCACATGTCACAATTAATCAAGAAATGGTTATTTACTATTGCATAGAATAAAAGACAACACTTCAAAATGATGATATTTTTTATTTATTGTCAGCTCATGAGGCACCCAGTTACCGAGTTTTTTCAACTTTCCAATTTGCTTCAAATGCTGAATGACCATAGAATGGTCTAGGTTGATTTCTTCAGCAACTTTCATGTAGTAAGAGGGTCTAATGTAAGAGCACCGACTTGGTTTATCAAGCTGATCAACCAACTTGCAATTGGTTTCTGTCAACTTCTGATGGCCGACCACTACACTCTCATCTTCAAGGTTTTTGTCTCCCTTGCAAAGCTTCTTGAACCACCACTGCACTGTATGTTTTTTAGCAGTTCCTGGGCCAAATGTGGTGGTGATGTTGTGAGTTGTCTCTGCTGTTTTATGACACATTTGGAACTTGAATAAAAAAATCACTTGGATTTGCTTTTTGTCTAACATCATTTCTATAGTTTAAAATACATGTAAAATAACCAGCAAGTGATAAGTCATTACCCAAAAAAGAAAAAAAAAAGAAAAAAAGAAAGATGTTTATTGAAAAAACATTAAAATATGTATAACATAACTTTATTTATTTAAGAATGTATTTCAATATCAACCTGCAAAGTTCAACAACGAAAAACTGCAGCTACTTTTGTACCAACCTAATACTTATCAAATTCTGCCAAGGTTATGGAAAAAGAAGATCTTTCATTTATTGTTGATGAACATCATACTGGAAGATTTTTAGTTTCTAACAAAGCTAAACATAATATTAATATTAGATTATCCAGCAGTTGCTCTTTTAAGCATTTACATAACTGTTTCAAAAACTACATCCACAAAGCCTTGCTTATAAAGTTATGGCCACTTTTTTTCATAATTTACAAAAAAAAAAAAAAAAAAAATGGAAGCAACCAAGTGGTCCTTTAATAGATAAGTGGTTAATAAAACTGGTGTATATTTATATAATCAAAACTATTCAATGATTAAAAAAGCATGCTCTGAAAAGACATAGATTAATCATATTTCTAACTGGAAAAACCTGCATTTTTGTATAATTCCTTCTAGATAACTTATTACAAAACAACAAGATTTTAAAGGCAATAGCAATATCCTTGCTTGTTCAGGGCATTTTTGTTAAGAATAGGGAGAACAGTTGAATAGATGGAGAACAGGAAGATTATTTTAAATAGTGAAATCGTTACTTACAGTTCAGTAATTGGTAGGTGAAAATATGCATGGCTAAAATCTTTACAGAATAAAGATTCAACATTAATGTATTTTAAAAAAAAGTTTTATTGTCATGTAAGTGCTTAAGGGATCTCAGGTGCTTACAGTGATCTAAATATTCACTGTAACAAAATAGTCTAATTGAAGTCAAATGGATGAAATAGCTTCACTGAACTGGGTGAGGGCAAAAATGTGGATCTGAGCAACTTTGAAAATGAGTGGAGTCTGGAAAACTGAAAACAAAAGGAATTGCACACAAATAATGCACTAATTTGATGATGTCAGTTTCTGTAGATTTATAGGTTAACAGTTTTGAAATCTGAACACATGTACAATGGAACTATGCAGTTAAGAAAATGGACAGTTTATGGTAGGAATCTGATTTTTTATTGACAGAGGGAAAAGTTACAGATAAGCATGAAGACAGAATGATTATGCAGATTTGGAGACATTCATATGAATTTAATACACACACCAATAGATATATCTGTATAAATAATTTTAGATATGTGTATATGCAAGGGTAGGGACACACGCATATGAACCCTTGCTCTATGAATTCAGATGACCTAAGAGTTTAGCATCACTCCAGAAACAAAAAGCCCACCAGCACCCAGATCTTCTAAAACCCTTCTCCCATAAGTGGAATCAGGCTTCTTAAGAGAAATGACTAATTCTAGGAGTGAAGATGCATTGTACGGAATGATGTTGAAGTATCTTATAGTGTCAGAGAGCAACGGAATGTTTAAAATGTAAAACAATCATGGGTATATGTCAAGGTCAGATGGAGACAACTGAAAGGACTCCCAATGAACAGAGCTCAAACCATTTGAAAAACAAAAATTAATAAAATAATACTTTTGATATAAATAAACAAATATCCATGAGTCCATACTGAAATATGTTTAGGACAGCTAAATAAATAGGGGAGAAGAGACAAATATCCCCTGTGGAAGAATTCTAAGTATTGTATGTATCCCCATATAAGAGGTTAAGATAACTTTCCATATTTACCAATTTTTCTTCTAAAGAACACTTTGTGGGAATGGGAAATGAGTTGCGTTATGGTGGAGAAGCATAACAAATACTACTTCTGCCAGAAAATGAACATTAAAATCAATAAGGATTTGCTACTGATTATACTTCCCCTTGATGCCAACATCTGTGGTCTTACTTCTCAAAATCTGTAACTTTGGTCTAATCATGAGAAAACAATCAGAAAAATCTGAATTAGTAGACATTTTTATAAAATACCGGACGATGTTGCATACCAGAAAAGTCATCCAAAATCAAAGTCTGAGAAACTTGCAATTAAGAGATGCTAAAGAAGACACAATGACTAAATGCAATTTGGTATCTAAGCCATGTCCTGTGGGGCCACCTAAGACAGTTGGGTCATGCGAGAGGTCTATCAGAATGTGGTTCACTGGAGAAGGGAATGGCAAACCCCTTCAGTATTCTAGCTTTGAGAACCTCATGAACAGTTAGAACAAACAAAAAGATAGGACACTGAAAGATGAACTCCCCAGGTCGGTGGGTGCCCAATATGCTACTTGAGATCAGTGGAGGAATAACTCCAGAAAGAATGAAGGAGCAGAGCCAAAGCAAAAACAGCACCCAGTTGTGGTTTTGACTGGTGATAGAAGCAAGGTCATAAGCTGTAAAGAGCAGTATTGCATAGGAAACTGGAATGTTAGGTCCATGAATCAAGGCAAATTGGAAGTGATCAAACAGGAGATGGCTCGAGTGAAAGGCAATATTTTAGCAATCAGCAAACTAAGATGGACTGCAAATATAACTCAGATGACCATTATATCCACTACTGTGGGCAGGGATACCTTAAAAGAAATGGAGTAGCCATCATAGTAAATGAAAGAGTCTGAAATGCAGTAGTGAGTGAAGTGAAGTCGCTCAGTCGTGTCCGACTTTTTGCGACCCTGTGGGCTATAGCCTACAAGGCTCCTCCGTCCATGGGATTCTCCAGACAAGAATACTGGAGTGGGTTAGGGTTACCATTTCCTTCTCGGATGCAATCTCAAAAACGACAGAATAATCTCTGCTCGTTTCCAAGGCAAATCATTCAATATCACAGTAATCCAAGTCTATGCCATGATTAGTAATGCTGAGGAAGCTGAAATTGAATGGTTCTATGAAGACCTACAGAGAAGAAAATGGCAACCCACTCCAATATTCTTGCCTGGAAAATCTCATTGACTGAGGATCCTGGTAGGTTACAGTCCATGGGGTTTGCAAAGAGTTGGACACGACTGAGCAACTTCACTCACTCATGAAGATGTACAAGGCCTTTTAGAACTAACAGCCAAAAAAGATGTCCTTTTCATTATAGGGGACTGGAATGCAAAAGTAGGAAGCCAAGAAACACCTGGAGTAACAGGCAAATTTGGCCTTGGAGTAAGGAATGAAGCAGGGCAAAGGTTAACAGAGTTCCATCAAGAGAACACACTGGTCAAAGCAAACACCCTCTTCCAATAACACAAGAGAAGACTCTACACATGGACATCACCAGATGGTCAATACTGAAATCAGATTGATTATATTCTTTGCAGCCAAAGATGGTGAAGCTCTATACAGTCAGCAAAAACAAGACTGGGAGCTGACTCTGGCTCAAATCATGAACTCTTTATTGCCAAATTCAGATTTAAATTGAAGAAAGTGGGGGAAACCACTAGACCATTCAGGCATGACCTAAATCAAATCTCTTATGATTATACAGTGGAAGTGAGATAGATTTAAGGGACTCGATCTGATAGTCAGAGTGCCTGATGAACTATGGAGGGAGGTTCATGACATTGTACAGGAGACAGGGATCAAGACCATCCCCAAGAAAAAGAAATGCAAAAAAAGCAAAATGGCTGTCTGAGCAGGCCTTACAAATAACTGTGAAAAAAAAAGAAGCAAAAAGCAAAGGAAAAAAAGAAAGATATACTCATTTGAATGCAGAGTTCCAAATAATAGCAAGAAGAGATAAGAAAGCCTTCCTCAGCGATTAATGAAAAGAAATAGTGGAAAATAATAGAATGGGAAAGACTAGAAATCTCTTCAAGAAAATTAGAGATACCAAGGGAATATTTTATGCAAAGTGGGCTCAATAAAGGACAGAAATAGTATAGACCTAACTGAAGCAGAAGATATTAAGACGAGGTGGCAAGAATACACAGAAGAACTGTACAAAAAAGATCTTCACAACCCAGATAATCACGATGATGTGATCACTCACCTAGAACCAGACATCCTGGAATGTGAAGTCAAGTGGGCCTTAGGAAGCAGCAATGTCCACAAAGCTAGTGTAGGTGGTGGAATTCCAGTTGAGCTGTTTCAAATCCTGGAAGACGATGCTGTGAAAGTGCTGCACTCAATATGCCAACAAATCTGGAAAACTCAGCAGTGGCCACAGGACTGGTAAAGGTCAGTTTTCATTCCAATCCCAAAGAAAGGCAATGCCAAACAATGCTCAAACTACTGCACAATTGCACTCATCTCACACATTAGTAAAGTAAAGCTCAAAATTCTTCAAGCCAGGCTTCAGCAATATATGAATGGTGAACTTCCCGATGTTCAGGCTGGTTTTAGAAAAGGCAGAGGAACCAGAGATCAAATTGCCAACATCTGCAGGATCATTGAAAAAGCAAGAGAGTTCCAGAAAAACATCAGCTTTATTGACTATGTCAAAGCCTTTGACTGTGTGAATCACAATAAACTGTGTAAAATTCTGAAAGAGATGGGAATACCAGATCCTGTGACCTGCCTCTTGAGAAACCTGTATGCAGGTCAGGAAGCAACAGTTAGAACTCGACTTGGAACAACAGACTGGCTCCAAATACGTAAAGGAGTATGTCAAGGCTATATATTGTCACCCTGCTTATTTAACTTATATGCAGTGTACATCAGTAGAGAAACACTGGGTGGAAAAGCACAAGCTGGAATCAAGTTTGCCAGGAGAAATATCAATAACCTCAGATCTGAAGATGACAGCACCCTTATGGCAGAAAGTGAAGAAGAATTAAAGAGCCTCTTGATGAAAGTGAAAGAGGAGAATGAAAAAGTTGGCTTAACGTTCAACATTCAGAATCCTAAAATCATGACATCTGGTCCCATCGCTTCATGGCAAATAGATGGGGAAACAGTGGAAACAGCGACTGACTTTATTTTTTGGGGGGGAGATTTCAAAATCACTGCAGATGGTGATTGGAGCCATGAAATTAAAAGACACTCCTTGGAAGGAAATTTATGACCAAACTAGGCAGCATATTAAAAAGCAGAGACATTACTTTGTCAACAAAGTTCCATCTAGTCAGGGCTATGGCTTTTCTAGTAGTCATATATGGATGGGAGAGGTAGACTATCAAGAAAGCTGAGCAGAGAAGAATTGATGCTTTTGAACTGTGGTGTTGGAGAAGACTCTTGAGAGTTCCTTGGACTGCAAGGAGATCCAACCAGTCCATCCTAAAGGAGATCAGCCCTGGGTTTTCATTGGAAGAATTGATGGTGAAGCTGAAACTCCAATAGTTTGGTCACCTGATGAGAAGAGCTGACTCATTTGAAAAGACCCTGATGCTGGGAGTGATTGAGGGTAGGAGGAGAAGGGGACAACAGCGCATGAGATGGTTGGATGGCATCACCAACTGCTGTTCACGGATTTGCAAAGAATCAGACATGACTGAGTGACTGAACTGAACTGAACTGAGTCTTGTGTTGGATCTTAAAAAATAAATTTATGTAAAAAAACTAAAGAATGCTGAGTAAAATATGGATAATAGTTGAAAAGAGTTAATCATATTTATTAGTTTTGATGTATATGGCAAAATAACCAAAGATGTTAGTTAGAGGGAAATCTGGGTATAAGACATATAGGAACTTCCTATACTATCTTTGCAAAGTTTCCGTAAATCTAAAACTATTCTGGACTGAAAAATTTACTACAATGCAAAAACAAAAACTATTTTTAAGAAATGGCAACCGTTGCCATTTTATTTATTTTTATTTTTTATTTTTCAAAGGCGTTGCTAGATTTTAGAGCAATAATTTAATTTTGTGAAAATTAAATGCACTCATTATAAAAATTTCAAGCAGTTGTAAAACATACAAATAAAAAATGCAAATAAAGCAACAGATCATCTGAACTCTCCCTCTGCAGAGAGGGAAAAAATAACAAACCAAAAAAAAAAAAAACAAAACAAAAAACCCGTGTTAACATTTGGTGAGCATCATTTTAGATGTATCTCTCTTTTTTTTTTTTTTTTTACTTTAATTTAAAAAATTATTTATTTTTAATTGGAGGGAGGATGATTGCTTTAAAATATTGTGTTGATTTCTGCTATACATCAAGATGAATCAGCCATAGGTATACATATGTCCCCTCCTCTTGAACCTGCAGCTCTTGCATTAAGGAAGATACCCTGTATCTCTCTATACTTTTTACATATTGCTCCTCTGATTACAATTTGTTGTTTACATTTGTTGTGTTCTCTTCTTTGGGAGCATAAATGATCTTAATGTTATATTCTCTTTGTATGTTGGTTATAGTCTCTTTAATTTCTTGAATAAAAATCCCCCCTGTGTTTTATTATTATTATTACCTCAAGCCTTTATTTCATGCCATTGATTAGCTTTTCAAGCCTCTCTATTCTATTCCCAGTTGCTTCTAATTTATCCATTAGATCTACAGTGGTGATGTTTTGACCTCAATTTATTTCCTTACCTTATGGTCCCTTTTTGTGTCGTGTTCTGTTTTAAAATCTCATCTTTTCTGTTCTGTACATCTGTATCTCTTTTTCTGTTTTGCATATAGGGTTATCGTTACTGTCAAGCGAGGGTGGGATGTTTTGAGAGAAGAGCATCAGAACATGTATACTATCAAGGGTGAAACAGATCACCAGCCCAGGTTGGGTGCATGAGACAAGTGCTCGGGGCTGGTGCACTGGGAAGACCCAGAGGGATGGGGTGGGGGAGGGAGGGGAGGTGGGATCGGGATGGGGAACACATGTAAATCCATGGCTGATTCATGTCAATGTATGGCAAAAACCACTACAATATTGTAATTAGCCTCCAACTAATAAAAATAAATGGAAAAAAAATAAAGTGATGGAAGAAAAAAATAAATAAACCTGACATGTTTTAATTAAAAAAACAAAAAAATCTCATCTTTGAGCCTCTGCTTTAGTGATAACATATACTTGTTAAGGTCTTTCACAGTAAAAAGTATTTGTAGCAAATCAGCTTATATTCTGAGGGTTGTAGTTTCTTTTTGAACTTTGTTTTTCAGCAGTCTTGTACATATTCAGTTGCTTCTTTCACTGACGTTATTTTTGTCCCATGTTTATATAGTTACTGTAGTGTTTTCTTTTTTTCCCCATCTTGCTCATTCATGGGTTACTTAAAACTTAATGTTAGTTCTGACACAGTGTGGTTGAACTCTTCTTGATATTCATTCCTATTTGATTTCAGTTAATTTTATCTTTTAGGCTGCTGTTTACTGTATCTACTTCTCTGTAACCTGAAAAAGGTGTAGAGTTGGGGGAAGCGATGGGAGTGGACTTCACTGCAGTCAAGTGTGGCCTTTAATAGAGGACTGTTGCCATTTTAATAAAGAAATAAATGTCTAGAATCTTGGCAGAGAAGCTCTACTCCCCAATGACTGGGACTTCTCTGAGCCTCACCTGAAAGATATATTTCTTCTCCACCTCCTAGGCCTTACTTTGAAGACAACTCACAGTGTCCTCTGTTTACAGGTGACCATGGGTTGTAGCTGTGTCTTGTAAAACAAGGGCAGAAGTGGTATGCACCTCAACTAAACTTAGGCTTGAAAACTTCATGTGTTATTGCTTTGTTTCTCTTCATTCCTTGGATGAACAAGTACAGACAGAAACCGGGGCAGGGGTGGGGTGGGGAATGAGACCTTAAATTATCACTGGTAGCAGAAATGTATTGACTCCTGCTTATGTTAATGAAATCATGGCATGTATCAGAAATATATTTTAGTGATCCAAAATTGTAATTTCAGCATTTTTCAGCTATCATAAAACATCATTGCATGGAGAAACTCTGAGTGATTTGAGTTGCACCTTGCAAGTCTAATCTTAAACTTGGAAATCAAAACAAGTCAAATTCATTTGTAAAGTATGTTGAATTTCCAGAAAACATTACAAATATCAATGATTTTTCAGTGATAACAAATATTTTCATAGATTATATAAAAACAAATTAGTGATATGCTATGTCAGAGCTAAGAGAACTTTTCAAAATTTTATTTCATAATCAAACTGGAATTTCACATGTTTTCTTCATATTTAATTCTATTAGGCATTAAATATTTATGAAAAAATTTCAAAAGCTAATTTACTAAATGTAGGAAAATGTTATTTTGTGGAAAGCTGCTAATGGCCAGAATTGTGAATTGGAGATGATGTCATTGTAAATGAATGACCTTATCAACTAGGAGAAGAAACTACATATTATGTGACAAAGATTCTGTAGTTAAATTCTGTTTTACATGTCATTAAATTTAAATGATAAAATACTTGTTTTGAAAAAGACCCGGAAAGGAACTAGACTTTAAAAGAGATAACAGGAACTTGACTAGCTTGGGTCAGTCTAGGATAACATAACTAGAGAAAAATCTAACCCAAATTCGTGTTCAGTTCAGTTTAGTCTTTCAGTCATGTCTGACTCTTTGCAACCCCATGGACTGCAGTACGCCATGCCTCCCTGTCCATTACCAACTCCTGGAGTTTACTCAAATTCATGTCCATTGAGTCGGTGATGCCATCCAGCCATCTCATCCTTTGTCATCCCCTTCTCCTCCTACCTTCAATCTTTCCCAGCATCGGGGTTTTTTCAAATGAGTCAGCTCTTCACATCAGGTGGCAAAGTATTGGAGTTTCAGCTTCAGCATCAGCCCTTCCAATGAATATTCAGGACTGATTTCCTTCAGGATCGACTGGTTGGATCTCCTTGCAATCCAAAGAACTCTCAAGAGTCTTCAATACTTGAGTTCAAAAGCATCAATTCTTTGGTGCTCAGCTTTCTTTACAGTCCAACTCTCACATCCATACATGACTACTGGAAGAAATACAGCTTTGACTAGACAGACTTTTGTTGACAATGTAATGACTCTGCTTTTGTACATGCTGTCTAGGTTGGTCATAGCTTTCCTTCCAAGAAGCAAGTGTCTTTTAATTTCATGGCTACAATAACCATCTCCAGTGATTTTGGAGCCCAACAAAATAAAGTTTCTCACTCTTTCCCCATCTATTTGCCATAAAGTGATGGGACCGGATGTCATGATCTTAGTTTCCTGAGTGTTGAGTTTTAAGCCAATTTTTTCACTCTCCTCTTTCACTTTCATCAAGAAGCTCTTTAGTTCTTTGCTTTCTGTCATAAGTGTGGTATCATATGCATATCTGAGGTTATTGATATTTCTCTCAGCAATCTTGATTCCAGCTTGTGCTTCATCCAGTCCAGAATTTCTCATGATGTACTCTGCATATTACTTAAATAAGCAGGGTGACAATATACAGCCTTGACGACTTCCTTTGTGTCCTTCTTTGTCTAGCTGTACATAAAATATACACATGAAATATAGAGATGCTAATCAGAACCCTGAAGAAAAAGAAAGGACAGAAAATACACCAAATTTGTAAGTAAAACAAGATAGTTGCTTTAATAATAAATTGAAAATAGTGAAAATAGATAATTAACTCTAATGCACGATGAAAGTTAAATTAATGATGGCTTTCAAGGTAGAAAATGCATATGTTTAAAAGTCAGACATAAATAGAAGAAATTAGAAGAACTGTTGCACTCATGAAGCAATAAGGACAATGTAGACAAGTTTAATATTAATAGAATGAATTATACATTGTGTTCCAGATAATATCTCTTCAATTTCAATAACTGAGTGAAGTTCTATTCATGTGTTGTAGGATTCAGGTTATCTGGAAAATGCGCTGCTTTCCCCCTTAATTCTTTCTACTTTCTCATCTGTCCCCACCCTTGGACCCCCTTCTTCTTTTCTATTAGTTCAACATTTTCTCTATTAGTTCAATATTATTTTCTATATTAGTTCAATATTATTTCTCTATTAGTTCAATATTAGTTCAATATTATTAGTTCAATATAATTAGTTCAATATTGAACTAATTATATTAGTTCAATATTATTATTATTCCAAATAATATTTACAAAATATTAAAAGGAGTGTTATGGGGATAAACAGTGAAATGCTAAAAGATAAAGTTCTCAGTGGATAAGAATATAAAGTATTGTAACACAAGGTACAATAAACACTAGCTTTAAAAGATTTACAAAAAAATAGGTAATAACTATTTGATGAAATGACTAAAAACCCCTGGAAGCCCTGAGATTTGAAGTAAATCTTATAAAAATTCTAGCATATGAACTTGGTCAGGAGGAAGGGATATGCTTATTTCTGCTGATGAGTATATCTTTATGTAAATATATGATGAGGTTTAGATATTGAAAATCTAGTAACATCCAATACCCCCTCCACCTTTTTTTCTTGTTAGAACACCTCAGAAGAATCCTTGCTAATATATGCTAATACTTTCTTTTTTTATTTTCTGGATAATGGTCAAATATCTGACCTTGTCTCACAAGGCACTGGTTACTTTTCAACGTCCCCTCCTCACTCATCAGCTCTGCCTGAAGTTCTTAATGTTAATGATGTTGACTCACTATAGGACACTGTGTTTCATTCACTTCCTTGTCCCTACAAAATGCTAAGCTTTTCAGTCTCATCTGTCTGAACAACGTTTGCAAATTCTTCACTCTTTATTGTGATGACACTTTCTTCATCAAGGCTTCCCAGGTGGCATCAGTGGTAAAGAATCTGCTTACTTCATTATATAGTCCATTCATCCTGATGTGCCCCATCAGAAAATTCCTCCTATGCTGTTTGGACTGCTTGCTTACTCTTCTGTATCCCTCACTCTAGTAAAATCTTTGAGGCAAAAGATTGTGTTTGTTCATATTAATAATTTACCCAGCACAGCAGCAATCAAAATTTTACTGTAAATGACCAGAGACTGGATGTTATGTCACCAGGGATGATAGCTTCCAAGGGTCTTACTCATTCTTCTCCAGATGCCTGACAGCTCCCGGCAGCTGCAGTGTGGGTGATACCAGCAGTAAGTACCCAGCATTTCTGCCCACTGCCATGTAGAGCTTCAGGGAATTTCAACATCTTGCCTCTGCACTTATATTTCTAATAGAGACAGCCTGTAACCTTTCAAAATCTCTTTACTTACAAGAGAAGCTTCAGTGAGATTTCTTGAACTCCTCCAACTCCTCTGTCATTTTACATTTCCAGGAACTTCTCATATATAATATCATGGGGAAAGTAAAATAACAGCAATGCATATTTAATCTGGTGGAGAAATCTCAGTAAAACTTCATTGTATACTTCTACTTTTTAATATTTCACAGAAGTTAATTCCCTACCAGTTTATAAGCCAATCAGTGAATGTGATACTAGATAGAAACCCTTTTCCAAGACCATTAAGACCATAATCCCAAATCCTCACTAGCATTTCTTTTTATTAACTACTCTCAGTAATGAAATTCATCAGATAGTGGAAGGAGATCACCACTGTAGGTGATAAAAGAGGAAAAATTCTTACAGCCAGTGTATGTTAATAATTTTAATTTTCCCTTTTTGATTCTGCAAAAAAATAATAAATTTTCAGATTATTACAGTTGATACAGTTTCCACAGGCAGAAATTTTTTATGTAAATATATCACAGACTGGAATAGATTTAATAAGGCATAGTAGAATGACTTGATTTTTTTTTTTTTTTCTGTGAAAAATCTAGGTAGTAACTGGAGCAAATTCTAATAAAATTCTTGTAATTAAAATGTATGTGGTTAGATGGTGTAGCAAGCAGCAATACAAACAGATCAACATGGTAAGACTGCTTCCTGAAACAAGAGGCTGTGAGTAGGCAAGCTTCTTCCCAGATTTGGTAGACACAAATAGAAAACCGATGGTAGCAAGATGAAAAATGCCTGTATAAGGACACTTCTACAAATTAGAAAAATAGGAAGAACACGTGCAAGTATATTATTTATTCTAAACCAACATAAAAAGCATATTGAAAGCCCCTGCAGAGAAACATCCTCCTGAATTCCATAACACAGAATCCTTGGGGCTTGGATATGTTGGAGGTCAGACAGAAAAGAACCTCCCTGAACAGCAGAGGGACTTCTCTGGTATATATTTGGTGAAATATATGACAAGGACACCCAGCCCATCAATATAGTGCTGTCTATAAGATATCATATTGATGAAACTGGAGCTTTCAATCTAAAGGAAAAAAAAAAAAAAATCACTTTGACCACAGGGAAGGTTATAATGACGAAAAGCAGCATTTTCTTTGTTTATATATTTTCTTTAGGTTGAATTGTTTTCTCCTACTTGATTGCTTTCACTCTGATTCCTAATCATTCTTCAGTTATCTCGTATACATCCTCCATTTTCCCACAATGCAATGATTCTCCCACTTGCTACGGGATGTTGTACCTGTAGCATCACACAGATTGCATCTATCTTCCTGGATAATTACCTTTCTATGACTCAACCCTCCCTGAATTAGATCACAAAGAGGCCAATTACTTTCCTGGGACTGTAATATTCAAAGCACAATATGCCCTGTACTCCACAGATGTCCAAAAACCTTTTTTTTTCCTAGTTTGAATGATTAGCATGAGAAGTTATTATGATAGGTGTTTTGAGGTACCAACAACTTTGATGATGCTATTCAATATCACCTTTCCCTTGTGATTTTGCTGGTAAAGAATCTGCCTGTAATGCAGAAGATCTGGGTTTGATCCCTGGGTTGGGAAGATCCTCTGGAGTAGGGAGAAGCTACTCACTCCAGTATTCTGACCTGGAGAATTACATGGGTTGTATAGTCCATTGGGTTTCAAAGAGTCAGACGTGACTGAGCAACTTTGACTTTCACTTTCACATTCCCTAGGAAAGACTTATCTAATCTGTCAAAGGAAACTTTAACTTTGGTAAATCCCAGATCAGACTTGTTGCTACCTCATTTGAATTAATGCCTGAAACATTACACGGGTCTTTTCTATTCAGATAAACATCAGTTAGGGGCAGGTAGATGGTAAATATCACAAAGGACAATAATTAGGGACATATTTTTAAAAGTAAAGAAAAACACCCACTGGATGTGCTATAAAAGCAGTATTTCTAAGACAGAAAAAAAAAAAAAAAAATCAGAGGGAAGAAAACAAGCTTGGTCACATTGTCTATTATACAGACCCAACAAAACCTAGAGCCCTGGACATCTCAGCTCCACCTCTCTGCTCTGTGCTCACCTCTCTGGTCACTTGGCCCTTCTCTATGATTGCTCAGACATCTGCACCCCCAGTACCTGGATGTGTGCTTGCTCCTCCTGGGATGTTTCAATGCTTTCCCTGACAGCTCATCTTAGAGTTCCAACACCCAACCTTCACAGTCATTTCTACCCCTTTCCAAAATTCATATTTCTCCATGGATCCCAGTTGTCTTCATCTGACATATTCAGTAAACATGAGTGCTCTTCTGTTTATTGTTCTGACTCCAGACCCTGCTACAGTACCCAGCACAAATCTGGTTCCCCTCGTCCCTCTCTGTCTCTCTCTTTGGATAGATAGGTAGGTAGGTAGATAGACACAAATATTAAGTAGATAAACAAAGAGATCAGTGAGATGAAGAGAGGTTAAGAGTCTAAGATCACACAAAAAAATGACTTTCCACTTTGAAAACTACATGAATGATAAGTAGTTCTCCTATTGAAGGTAATCAATTTAGTTTGCATTAAGAATTCAGGCCTATTATACAGAGTGAACAAAGATTGCATATTAACATATATACATGTTATATATTGTATATTAATATATGTATGTTTATATATATAGAATATTAACAGTATATACAATATATTGTTATTGTGTGTATATATATACACACAATATATATTGTAAAATATATTGCATATTAACATGTGTGTGTGTGTATATATACCTAGAAAACTGTACTGATAAATCTATTTACAATGCAGGAATAGATACACTCAGGTAGAGAACAAACTTGTGAACACAACAGGGGGAAAGAGAAGGTGGGAAGAAGTGAGAGAGTGCCACTGAACCGTATATATACATGAAATGTATATATATATTTATATATATAGATCTATATATACATTACCATATATAAAATAGATAGCTATTGGGAAGTTGCTCAGCCTAGTGCTCTGTGACAACCTAGAGGGGTGAGACTGTGTGGAGAGTGGGAGAAGGGTTCATGAGGGAGGCAACATATGTATACTTATAGTTTATTCATGTTGTTATATGGCAGAATCCTATACAACAGAGCAAAACAGAAATATATTTTAACAATGTTTTAAAAAATGAATAAAACAAATTCAGTTCAAGAAAGCAGAAGTCTGTGATCAAATTCTTAAGGTACATGAACCAATGAGAGATAAAAATAAATTACTGGCAATGAGGACTGAACAACACAGGTGGTTCATGTGATTTTCCTATTCACTCTCAGGCTGAGGAGACCTGAAATGTAGCTTAGTCATGGCACTCTCTTCATATCCCTCTTAATCCCCTAGTCTTATAATTTTTTTTATAAAGAGCAGTTGACTGAAGAACAGAATTTTCTTATTTGTTAGAAACTAATTTTTATAGAGGTAGAGTGAATGACTGAGAATCAGTAAATATAAGTTTCATCAGATTTGATTTATTAGGAAAGTAAAATTTTTAACCCCACACTATTTAAGCTTTATCATACATGTCACATTTAATGCAAACTTTTGTGAATCTGAGCCATTAATTTGTGACCATTATAGAATCAGTGACACATGAATTCACATAATTATATCTACATGGCTGAAGTAGTTTCCTTCTATTATCCTTAATACCAAATTTTAATTGGGAAAAGAAGACTTTTATACTTTTGGTATAACTGATTCACTCCTTTTTTCTTTCAAATTAGGGATTAGTTTTATATTGGGTATTACATGGACTTAGTGACTACATGGCATTTGAGTAATAGAGATTTTATTGCAACCAACATTTAATTAAAAATAAAATTTCATTGCTCAAAGGGTTAGAAACTCTTATTTTTTCTCTAACACATAAACAAATTTCAAGTAGTTCTTGAAAATAATCTGTTATCTCCCCAGTGCATGTATAAAGCAAAAGATTAATTGGAACAATTGGAATTTCCATTTATTTTCCATATTACGACCAGAGATGAGGCATTTTTATAGAGTTGGTTCAATGGATGTTTGACCACTGTTAAAATGTGTAGAATGTGTGCTACAATATTTTCAAAAGTTGATTGCTTCATTTTTAATAAAAACTGAATACCCTTCCGTTCCTTCATCTCAATATGTCTCTTACCAAATGGCTATTCTGTAAAATTAGGAAGCTTTCATTTCTAAAATCTTACCTTTACTTTTAAAAGTATTTATAAAACAGTTTATAACTTAGAAACTTAAAAACCAGAACTTTTAAGAAAAGATAAGCGGGTAGGGGTTAATTAAGAAAAGCAAGCATGATATTCTTTAATAGCGTTTAACTTAAACAACAAAAAACAAAACAACCTTTAGAACACTGAAGAACGTATTTTCTTTTTCATCATATGGTTGTAGATAAAGGAAAAAACTCTAAATAATAACAAAAAAAAAAAAGACAATGACCACAATAACAATAGTTCTTAATATTTTGGGAACTCTCCAAAAATATTAAGTGAGATTTGATTTATCTTCCTTACCAAAAGACTGCCAATGTTCAGAAATGCTATCTTCAGACTTATGATAGTTTCTTGTTTACTCTGTCAGAGTTTTGATGCCTTATACCATATGCTTAGAGCTTTCTTTTTATAATAAGAACATTAAAATAAACAATTTTGCTTTAAGTGGAACAATCATCAGCAAGCCCCTGGATTATTCAGAATGTCTGTGCTCTTTTCCTGAGTATCATTCCAATACAATTCTGTGAGATTCTGCCCTGTCTGGAGAATGTAGGGGCAACGTTTGAGGGTGCATGTCCTCCTAACAGCTTTTTAATTTTAAACAAAATGATTTGTTGAGACATTGTTTTGATAGTCCCTCAAATACTTATTGCCAATTCAAGTAAAATATTTAGAAAGTGTTAGGAAGAAGAAAATTTCCTCTATCTTTCCACATTCTTACAGCTAGTCTAAGAATTCACTTGACATCACATAGATTAACAGGAGAACATCAAACAGAATTCTAATAACATGGGATAGCCCCAGTAAAATTGAATATTCCTTCAGAAGTGTGAATCCCTCACCTTAAATGCGATCTTCAGCTAAAATCAAAGGATAGTGGGCTAGTCACTTGGAAATTCAAAGTGGGAAAGTTAATTTACCTGGAGATGGAAAAGTAAGTGTTGGTAAGCAAATATTCACAGGACTAGGCAGAAACAATTGGACATAGATAAGAACATTTAAAAAGCAGACTTTTCCTCCTTGTCCACATACCCAGTTTATACTAACAGATATCTATGATGACAACTCTCTTCATGGACAAGGTCCTTTACCTACATTCTTCAGGCAGATGGAAGAAGGTGAACATTTCTCTCTGAGTTTTGGATTTTGGCTGTTGAGAATAATCCACAAGCCAAAGAGACATTTTTCGGGTGACAAATTTTGGTCCACTATGACACTGTACATTTAACATAAATAGAAAATAAGTACATTAGGCCTTCCAGAGTACTAGCAAATTTGAACTGGAAAAGATATTTAGAATTCAATCTTTCCTGAAGCAAGCAAACAGACATTTTTTTTTTTTTTTAATTGTGCAGAAAAATCTTAATTTACTACTTCAGAAATCCACACATTCAATTCCAGGTTCATCAAAGACTTAAAGACTAAAAAAAAAAAAAGCTGTTTTTTTTTTTTTTTTAAAGAATTAAATGTGGGTTTTCAAGCCACTTCTTAGTGACCCTGCAGCAAGTTTGACCTCAGTGAAACCTCTTGAAATTATTTTTATGAAATTTTATGGTTAAATGATCAGTGAGGGCTTTTCAAGGGATATGTAAGTTCTGACTTTTCTTCTAGGATTGCTAGAATGTTGTATATACTTTTGTGATGGAGAAGGTTTTTCTAACTCTGAAACCAAAGATAAAAATAAAAAATGCTACATCATTTGCTTTTTACAACATGAATATTTTAAATTTATAAGTGTCAAATCACATACACACAGAAATAAATAGCAAAACAACAACAGCAAAAAACAAGTAGGAAATATACTCATGTATTTTATAATGAATACCACAATAGAAGAAATAAAATGTATCAACAATAAGTTTTTTGCCACACTTTTTGCCAGTAAGTGTGCTAGGGGAACTACACTGATTGAAACTGCCCACCCTGGCCAGGCACCATAGTAACCATCTGCATAAATCGCTTTACAAAAGGAGGTCCTGGTAAAGAACTCAGAACTAATAAGCCACCACCAACCAGAAGACTTTGGGAAAGGTCAAAAGGAGACACTTTTGACCACTTCCAAGCATCCTTCTTGCTGGCATCCATCTTTGCTGAACAAGGTGTGTACCACCAGAAAGGATTCTGAGTCAGAATGATTAGCTAAAGACAGCCCAGAAGCTAATCCCATCACCGTAAAACTGGAGACTGCCAGCCACATGGCAGAGCAGTTCTGGATTCCCTTACCTGCTGCTCTCTGCTGGACACACTTTCCTAAAAAACTTCTTGTTTTGTCAGCACATGTGTCTCCTCGGACAATTCATTTGCAAGGGTTAGACAAGAGCCCAGTTTCAAGCCCTTGAAGGGGTCCCTTTCCTGCAACAAATGCAGTAGGGTAAAAGAATAATTTTTATGTTTTATAGAAAAAAGTTCAGTTTCATTATTAATCAAAAACACACAAAATGATTTGATTTTTAACCTACCCATTGTTTATTTTCAAATGTGTTACAGACATAGTCTAAGCAACTAATAACGTTCAAAACTGAGTTCCAGAAATATTGTTATGACTTTATTTTATCTTTTTTTTTTGCATTAACTAAATGTGGTATTTGTTTGCATTTGTAATCTGAGAAACATTCAAACAATTTAACTCACAGTTTGTAGACATAGTAAAATATTTATTAAAAATTTTATTTTGTTTCTCCAGTACCTTATCATATTATGTCCATGGAGTGAAGTTAATAAATATAAACATTCAAGAAGATTTTAAATGCCTATGTAGGAAAAAGGGAAAACCATTTTGATTTGTGACAAACTTGCTCTGCCACTTATTCAACTTTGTATCAGTCCTCAAATGTTTTGCTAGTAAAAGGTGATCCTACGGTCTATGCTATCTGAATTGAATGAGATGGAAATATCTTATGGGCCAACTAGTATACAGGTTTTCAATTCCTTACCCTCTGAATTAGTCATGCAATTTCTACAACTGTCATCTAAATCTGCTCAGGAATTTCAAAAGAATAGGTTGTGCTGATTTTGTCATTCTATACTTGAATTAGGACATTATGGGTTGAATTTTAAAGTGGTAGAAACCACTATCATATGTAAAATAGTTAAAGCTGTAGAGATAACTGCTATGGAAATAAAATAACATATCAAGTTAGAAAATAAATGTTAATAAGACTATAGATTTTAGTACCAAGATACTCCTGATTATACTTAGTTCTCATTATCTAAATATTTGAGACTTATACAAATCCCATAAGTATATTTTTACATGAATTTTTGTAAAATTATTGCTTAAAAATGGGGGGGTCATAGTCACATGGACCTATTTGCTGTATGACAACTTACTTCTTGAAAGACAAGAGGAAAAATAAAAGTACCCTTGCATTATACAACAACAAAGTCTTATTATATAGCATTGGTCTATGGAAAGGAGTGTCTGACTATTCAGATTCTCTGTTCCCACTAAGGGAGAGAGGATTGATTACTCCGGTGTATACACTAGTGGGTGGTAATCTTTGTATTATCAGTATTCAGGTTGGTGTAAAGACAGAGCTTTCCTTGGGCTAAGGGATATTATATGGTTCCTAAGACTAGGGGGAAAAAAAAAAGATTATGCAAGCATGAAATTAAAACCACTCTGTGTCACATAGGATATTTTGAACTCAAGAGAGTTTCCAACTAAAATTATATTATTTGATAAGTGGTAAGAATATGAATTGAGTTGATAGGGGTAGGGTATGACAGTTAGTTAATTTAGGAATCCCAGTGGTCTTCCTTGGTGGCTTAGATGGTAAAGAATCCACCTGTAATGAGGGAGACCTGGGACTGATCCCTGGGTTGGGAAGATCTGTATAAGGAATGGTTACCCACTCCAGTATTCTGGCCTAGAGAATTCTATGGATAGAGGAACCTGGCAGGCTGCAGTCCATGGGGTTGCAAAGAATTGGAGGGGACAGAGCAACTTTCACTTTCACACATTAGAAATACCAATAGGGGATTAAAGGCAGAGAAGGAATTTTAATGGAGTTTGGGGGACTATTGTAAGCTACTAACCACTCAAGAAAAGGAAACCTATAATCTAGCAACAATTTACATTACAGTACCTTGAAAGAAGACCCGGTGCTTTCAAGTGCCAGGCACACTCAAGTACATGTCCTGCTAGTTAATAATAAAACACAGGACAATAGTTTTGGGGTCTGATTATTGTTCCATGAAGTCGGAGAGGTAATGGTCCTTGAAGAGTAGTCTTTCTACATGTAGCCAAGAAGAATTATAGGTGAAAAGGGAGAGAAACTAGGTGAGAGGGGACATTGTAACAAAACTTGAGATTAATAGCATGTTGCCACCCTTCTGCTGATATACATATGATTTAACTAGCACCATGACAGTCCTGGTTAGACCGTGTAGGCTTCAAAATGAACTAATGATGTAAGCCTTGATGCCTACACAAAAATGAGGAATAAGGCGGTCTCCCTGCCCCCCTCTCCCCGCCACACACACACAGACTTTTTCTTTGATTATAAAAAGAAAGCCCTCTTTGTTCTCAGGGGATTGCACACACTTGCCTGCCCACTTGACTCTCATGCAAGTCCTAAGCCTGCACCTTGGCCTCATTCTGAATTCTTCCTGCATTAAGTCAAAAGAACCGGATCTTTAGTAAGACCTCAGTGCTTTCAATTAAGGGATTCCAGCTCTTTCCTAGGTCAGAAATTGTGGGCTGGAGTCCCATCCTAGAAGGAGTGCAGCTTCACCCTCACGCTGTAAGAACTCAGAATGCAGAGTTGTTGTAGTATTGGCAAATTCAACCACTCATTGACATCATCAAGGTGAAAATGCTTTCTGTCTATCACTTGTGCCTGAGTTTGAGGTCTCTATAGTAACTACATTGTGGACTATATTGGGCTATAGTAATTACATATAGTTACTACATTGGACTATGTAACTAAATCCTTATTTCATTAGCTCTGCCAGTCTTTATGTTCTGGGACATGCCAGATGGCAGATCTTAGTAAACTACCGGTTGCGAATGGATTATTTATAAGGACAGAACAAATGTGTTTGCTGCAGGACAAAAGGTTAAGGAAGTCAAGTGAGGGGAAAGCATTGGTTCTTTGGCCCTTTTCCTTGGTTTGATTCTCAGGCATCTAGGTATTGGTGGAGGGGACATGAACAAACACAAGAATAAACCTCTCTTTTCTTTTGTTAGACGTCAGCAAGTGAATAAGGGCTTGCATATGGATCACTCTAGAGATAACATATCAAAATTTGAGTGGAAGACTGGGCAAACCATCTGAATTAAAGAGGGAGAATCATAATTAAATGTATAAAATAGTCCCTACAGAAAAAGGGATGGGAAAGAAGTCAGCTCTTCTATCAAAAGAGTTCAGTTCAGTCTCTCAGTCGTGTCTGACTCTTTGCGACCCCATGAATCGCAGCATGCCAGGCCATCATGTCCCGGCCTATCCATCACCAACTCCCGGAGTTTGCTCAAACCCATGTCTATCAAGTCAGTGATGTCATCCAGTCATCTCATCCTCTGTCGTCCCCTTCTCCTCCTGCCCCCAATCCCGCCCAGAATCAGGGTCTTTTCCAATGAGTCAACTCTTCCCATGAGGTGGCCAAAGTATTGGAGTTTCAGCTTCAGCATCAGTCCTTCCATTGAACACCCAAGACTGATTTCCTTTAGGATGGACTGGTTGGATCTCCTTGCAGTCCAAGGTACTCTCAAGAGTCTTCTCCAACACAACAATTCAAAAGCATCAATTTTTTGGTGCTCAGCTTAAATCAAAAGAGTTAAGTTTTTAATTATCAGTTTTATGGCAAGAGGCAATAGTGCCTTATGCATGAGAGATTCTCTGAAAATGGAACATGGAGTGTTTACATCAAGTATAAACAGAAACTTGGAAGTACCTCTAATCAGGGGGTTTCCTCCCATTTCCCTCTTAGTCTTGCATGAAATTCTTAGCTAAATTATATTTATAAAATTCTTACATCAATAGTAAAATATTTATCTTTTCAAATCAATATATAATGTTCATATAAAACATTCTTCATATACTTAAAGAACTGAAGTCAGCAGAATATGATTTCTTACAAAAACAAAACTAAATTACAAATCAATAGCATAAATAATTGTTATTAAATATACAAGCATTTGAAAATTAAATCACTAACTTCTAAATAACTTGTGCCTTAAAGCAGGTTAGAAATTATTTGTATTACTAAGCAAAAATAGAACAGAGTGTGTAAAAACTCATCAGATGGAATTCAAGGAGTCCTTGAAGTTTTATTACATAAAAATTTCTTTTAGAAAAAGAAAGCCAAAGAATATTAATAATGCAAATTACAATGAATAAAAAATAAAAGTCTGAATATAATCAAAGCTAAGGATTGAGTTAACAATACAACAGTAGACAGCAACTGAATAGGAAACAGATATAAAACTTTAAAAGTAAGGAAGGAAAAGGCTAGCTCTTTAAAATTATTAAAATTTTACCTCTTTCTAGGGATTAGATATGATAGACAGAATGACTGAAGACTATGGATGGAGGTTTGTGACATTGTACAGGAGACAGGGATAAAGACCATTCCCAAGAAAAAGAAATGCAAAAAGTCAAAACAGTTGTCAGAGGAGGACTTACAAATAAGTGAGAATAGAAGAAAAGTGAAAAGCAAAGGAGAAAAGGAAAGATACACTCATTTGAATGCAGAGTTTGAAAGGATAGCAAGGAGATATAAGAAAGTCTTCCTCAGTATCAGCTCAATGAAATGGAAAAGAACAATAGAACGGGAAAGAGATCTTGTCAAGAAAATCAGAGATACCAAGTGAATATTTCGTGCAAAGATGAGCACAATAAAGGACAGAAATGGTATGGACCTAACAGTAGCAGAAGATATTAAGAAGAGGTGGTAGGATTATACAGAAAAACTATACAAAAAGATCTTCATGACACAGATAACCACGATGATGTGATCACTCACTTAGAACCAGACATTCTGGAATGTGAAGACAAGTGGGCCTTCAGAAGCATCACTATGAAAAAAGCTAGTGGAGGTGATGGAATTCCAGTTGAGCTATTTCAAATCCCAAAAAGATGATGCTATGAAAGTGCTGCCCTCAGTATGCCAGCAAACTTGGAAATGGCCACAGGACTGGAAAAGGTCAATTTTCATTACAATCCCCAAGAAAGTCAATGCCAAAAGATGATCAAACTACCATACACTTGCACTCATCTCACAAGTTAGCAAAGTAATTCTCAAAATTCTCCAATCCAGGCTTCAACGGTACATGAACCACGAATTTTCAGATGTTCAAGCTGGTTTTAGAGAAGGCAGAGGAACCAGAGATCAAATTGCCAACATCTGCTGGATCATTAGAAAAGCACGAAAGTTCCAAAATAATATCTACCTATGTTTATTGACTATGCCAAAGCCTTTGACTGTGTGGATCACCACAAACTGTGGCAAATTCTGAAAGAGATGAGAATAATAGACCACTTGATCTGCCTCTTGACAAATCTGTATGCAGGTCAGGAAGCAACAGTTAGAACTGGACATGGAAAAACAGACTGGTTCTAAATCGGGAAAGGAGTATATCAAGGCTGTATTTTGTCACCCTACTTATTTAACTTATATGTAGAGTACATCATCAGAAATGCTCAACTGGATGAGATAAAAGTTGGACTCACAATTGCCAGGAGAAATAGCAATAACCTCAGATACGCAGATGACATCAGAAAACTAAAATCATGGCATCTGGTCCCGTCACTTCATGACAAATAGATGGGGAAACAATTAAAACAGTGACAGACTTTAGGGGGCTTCAAAATCACTGCAGATGGTGACTGCAGCCATGGAATCAAAAGATGCTTGCTCCTTGGAAGAAAAACTATGACCAAACTAGACAGCATATTTACAAGCAGATACCTTACTTCGCCAGCAAAGGTCCATCTAGTCAAACCTATGATTTTTCCAGTGGTCATGTACGGATGTGAGAGATGGACTATAAGGAAAGCTGAGTGCCAAAGTATCGATGTTTTTGAACTGTGGTGTTGGAGAAGACTCCGGAGAGTCCCTTAGACAGCAAGGATATTCAACCAGTCTGCCCTAAAAGAAATCAGTCCTGAATATTCATTGGAAGGACTGATGCTGAAGTTGAAGCTCCAATAATTTGGCCATCTGATGTGAAGAGCTGTCTCATTTGAAAAGACCCTGGTGCTGGGAAAGATTGAAAGCAGTAGGAGAAGGGGATGACAGAGGATGAGATGGTTGGATGGCATCACCAACTCTATGCACATGAATTCGAGTAAACTCTGGGATTTGGTGATGGACAGGGAAGCTTGGCATGCTGCAGTCCATGGGGTCTCAAAAAGTTGAACACGACTGAAAGACTGAACTGAACTGAACTGAGAGAGATCTGGAAGACAATAGAGAAAACACTAGTAACAGCACAAATTACCTCTATGAGAAATGAAAGGAGAGAGAGTGCTACAGGGCCAGGAGGGTAAAACTGAGATAAAACATTTTAAACAGATTTCACCAACAGTTTCCCTTTTTAGAAGAAGGACATATTCTTAGAAAGACACATATTCTAAAATTGAGAAGAAAAAGGTTTGAAAATAATGCTGTGGGGTACTGGTATGTGAGACATCACAACCAATCCAATAGTAACCTACAGAACCATCATGTCAATTTCAAATGTAGGTAGAGTATCTGATTCTCTCATGAAGACTAAGCATAGCATTATTTTCAATCCTGACTCTACTTTCTTGCTACTGTCTTTTCTTTTAGCGTGCATTACACCAAGTTATTTCAGTCATTATTATTATTTATATATTTCTCTCCCAATACATTAAAATGCAGTGGTAGCAAGAAACACAATCATTCACCTTTATTCACCTGTTTTATTCTCAGTGTCTAGAGCACATAAGACATTATATTAAAAGACTGAAAAAAATGGACTATTTGGAGAAATTACTTTGCTCCAGATAGTATCCTCATTGTATGCACCCCTGAACTGGTCTGAGACCTTATTTGATGTGCAACTAAACTATGATCAGCAGCACTCCCTCTCAGGAAAGTATATGACATCCTATTAGCCAAACTGGTATTTTCACATGTTGTTAGTACTGCCTTTGTATTCTTCTTGAAAACTTGTCCTTATATCTGCAATTAATAATTATTCCTTTCCTTAACATCTGATGGCAAATATTATTTCTCTCAAAAAAGCTTTCCAGTTTTCAAAATATAGATGTTATTCCTTCAAATACATTTTAATTACCTGTATTTGATCATATATTGAGTATATGGTGGTTCCCTTGTGGCTTAGTCCGTAAAGAATCTGCCGGCAATGCAGCAGACTGCCTGTAATGCAGAAGATTGCCTTCAACACAGGAGACCTGGGTTCAATCCCTGGATTGGGAAAATCTGGAAAGTGAAATGGCATGCCACTCCAGTATTCTTGCTTGGGAAACCCCACGGACAGAGGAGCCTAGCAGGTTCCAGTCCGCGGTGTTTCAAGAGTTGGACACAGCTTGGAGACTAAACCACCAACTGTAGAGATTATGTAATGACAGTTGCTCCACAGACAACTTTTCAGAGGATGCTTTCCTATACTTTTTGCTGTTGTTGTTAATAAAAGCAGAGGTCTTTTGTATCCAAGAAATATTTTAGTTCAACCACAATCTCTGGGAAGTACAGTGCCTCTGTTCTCAGTGGAGAGGATTTCTCAGAGATTCTGGCCACACGGAGTGTCTAAGAACATGGATATTTTCCTGTTCTTCACCAAGGGTAGAGTTGCCCTTCCCTCTTTTCTTCTCTTCCTTCTTCTTTCCTTCATTCTTCCCTCGTTTCTCTCAACTCTCCTTCTCTCCTCTCCCCACCTCTTTCCCATTGTCATAGGATAATAGATTTTCATTGGGAAAAATAGGTTTGAAATCTTCCCCCACCAAGGTTTGGGCTTTTGTGTCACAAGAGAGACAGGAGTGAAGGACCTCAGAGGGATTTATTTTTTTTTTTCCCCCCATGGATGCTGCTGTTCCCTTTCTTGATACTTAAACACAGAGGAAGTTTCCTTTTATATCTAACTCTTCTTCCACTCTTTCTCATGAGGTAGTGGTGAGGTCTGTGTAAAAAGACTGTAAGAAGATATGAATTCCTCTGTTATTTTAGTGCCTATAAATTTTAGCAGAAATCATTTTACCAGCTTCCATATTGTTCCATATTTGCTCCAGAGAAGCAAGTGCTTGCTTTTGGGTTTCTTTGGAGCTGCTGTCTTTCCTAAGTTACCCTCTAGCAAGTTGAAAAAAGATGTAATTTGGAGATTATCCAACATTAATGTAGTGTTTGTATAAGGATGAAAATGATGTTTCTTACAGTTTTTTCTGTTCTAAGTAGAACTTGGAGGTGCTACAAATGTTGAAAGCCATGAAGAAGAATTAAGCCTATTGTCAGAGAAAAATCATAATTTTATGTTACTTGCCTACATATACCTCAAACTCATACACTTTTTATTTATAACACATCAGACACCAAGATTCTCTGTTGTTTTCTAGATCCAGAACTTGATTATTTTGAATTTGTTTCTATTTAATTCCTTTTAAGAGAATTCACACTTTCCAGGACACTGCCACCCCCCCCCACCCCCGCCCCAACACATACACACACTGATGTAAGAGGGATACTTTGAGCTGGACACTTCTGTGCAGTAGCTGTAGACATTGTCTTAATAGAATTTAAATTTGCTACATTGAATGAGGATGGTTTCTTCTTGGTCAACCGTGTAAAAGACCCAGGCCAAGGTGAAAGAATCACAGTGAAAGAAAGAACCACTCTTCAAATGGACTCTGGATCTCTGGTGTCTGAATTCAATGAAATATAAATTAACAAATGCAGTGGTTCTCATCCATGGCTTCAGGAAAAAAAAAAAAAAAAGATAAGATAGATAGATGATAGATAGATAGATAGATAGATAGATAGATAGATAGTCTGTTTAGGGAGAGAAAGAGTTGGCTGCAGAAGCACATTTGGGAAATAATGGAGTTTGGGGTTCAGTTTAGAATCTGAGAGAGAGGTGCTTTTAGCAAAGATGCTTTGGACATTGTGACTTATATTCGAACATGTAATCTGCAGACAAAACATGGGTGTGGTGTTCTTTCTCCATCTCACACGTCTCTGCACTCTTACCTTAGGGACTTGGAAGCCTCTAAATGCAGTTAGCACAGCGCTGAGCTATAATGAGCTGTAAGCTACTTATAAATACTGACAAATTTTAGTGCCACTGCGAGCGTGTATGTGTATAATTTATGCTCATTAATCAGGGAAGAGAAGAAAACAGGGACAGTTTTAGCAGGCCAAGAGAGACAGAAAGATCAATTAAGTTCAGGCAAGTAGTGCTTGGGAGGTCTGGGGTTGAAACAAGTTTATTCTATATCTTAAAGAGCTCTTAAAGGAAAGACTTACATCAAAAATCCATATTCTTGGATCATAAAGAAGATCATACATTGACTAATTTTCTGGAAACACGAGAACATAGTTTTCCATATTTTTGAAATGCTATACAATTGGAGAAAAGAGCATATTATTGGAAGTTGGTAGTGGCTAAACGATTGAACTATGGCTTGGAATTTTTCTTTGTATTCAACACACCATAACTAGACTATGTGGGGAAACCTTGTTTATAATGTTTCTTTTTAAAAACCTACAATTAAGAAAGGGGAGCTGGAAACACACCAGAAGAGGGAGGGAAAAAGTGGACTCACTGAGTTTAAGATGAAGATGAGTAAGTGGGCTTTTCTGGTGGCTCAGACGGCGAGGAATCTGCCTGAGCGAGGGAGGGCCAGGTTTGATTAATTGGTCAGGAAGATCCCCTGGAGAAGGGAATGGCTACCTTCTTCAGTATTCCTGCCTGGGAGATCACATGGACAGAAGTACTGCCACCTTGGTGCATCCACCCTTATGTAGGTGCTTCATCCATTATCCAGGAAACACTGGAAAATAAGATTTGAGACTGAGAGGGTATCAGGCAGGAAGGCCAGGGGTCTCCATACGGAGGAAACAGGCTGTAAGTGTCAGACATTTTTATCTCTTTTAAGCAGCAGGAGGAAACAAACCAGTGATATTTTTTTCCTTTTCTATACAAATGTAAAAGGAGGTATCTCTTAAAATACTGTGTTGTCATGACACCTGGTATAACCTGAAGCTAACTATTCTCAAACCTTGAGTTAACCAATACATTTTTCTTATGGAAATGTTTGTCTTAAGCTCTGTTAATGTGCTATGCATTTACCCCAGACTTTGTCTTCAACCAAATGGCTTAGAAGCTACTTGACAAACCAGTATGCTATACTCAGATATTGTTCCCCTAATCTATGTAAACGAAACTATTTGTATGGTAATCTGCCCTTCTACAAAACTCAAGTCAATCTTTTATGGCCCGGGATGAATCATCTGGTTCCAAGATTATCCCAAAATGCATTTTATGGATGAGGGGCCTGGTGCCATTCTGGGTTTAAGACATCCCTTTCTTTCATTAATAGACTGCTAGTGACTATATAACATCCAGCTGAAGACTAGCAGGGGGGTGCTCTTTCTGCCCCCTTCTGATGCCTATGTCAGAAGCTTTCTCTTTCTCCTTTATACTTTAATAAAACTTTGTTACATAAAAGCTCTGAGCGATCCAGCCTTGTCTCTGGCCCCGGATTGAATTTGTCTCCTCTGGAGGCCAAGAATCCCGGCATCTTACCGTTCAGCAACAACCTTTCAAGACTAGAACCTAATGGAGCTCTAACCACAGATTCCTCAGTAAACACTGCTAATAAAATATTCTCACTTTTACCTGAATTTAAAACTTACCTCTGTACCAAATCTGCTCTCATTTGCCAAATATAACTTTAAGAAGGACAATTTAAGAGTTCTAAAATTAATAAATATACAAATGCCAGTTTGCAGAATCCTACTGCAAGTGCGATCTGAATTACAACGATCTCATCTCTGTGCTTTATACAGCAACATATTCACTAAAGAGTCGTGTTGAGAAATAAAAGGAGTGATACTTGCAATGTCCCTAAACATGGTAAATGACCAGAAAGAGATGCAGTAAATGTAAGGATTTTTAAAATTTAAATTAGATCAATCCACAATGGGTGAAACCACTGATACTTTTTTGTGAATTGTGAGCATGAAATTTAATCCATATTATTTTATTTTGTACAAAAATATTATGGCTGATGAATTGTGGAAAAGAAAATTTGATTCTGAACATAGGACAAGATATAAGGAATATAGGACTGAATATAGGACAAGAATAAGATCACCTAGAATAGGAAAGGAAAAATAAGAAGAACCATGGAAGAAACCTACAGTCGTGAATTTTTATGTCTATAATAATATACATTAAACTAGTGCAAAATTATACATGTCTAATTTAAATTTAATTTATTCAAACAGATGCTACCTACAGAGTAGCATCAAGTTATCAAGGGAAAGATCTGGACCTTGTCCTCACTGATCTTAAAAATGGGCCAGTTGTATGAGTTTCTAGCCATCTGTTTCCCCATAGTTAAATTGAAGAAGTCTAGATGATTTCTGAAGAATCCTTAAAATACTTGCCTCTACAGTCTTTTTTTTTTTTTTTTCTGTACTAGTTACAGGCAGTTTGATAATTTTATTTCCTGGGATTGATAACATAAACAGTATATATTAATGTAGATTAGGGAGCTCTATATATTACACTAAAACTTTCAAACACTCAATCTTATTTTAATAACCTGAAAAATGATTATCTAGAGCTTGGCTTTTGTTGCTTTTCTCATTTTCAATCAGTCACATATATAGTAAATATGTATTGGCTGCCACAAATATGCATACCATTGTGTTGTGTACTGGGTATATAATAAGGAGCAGATGGGCCTCTTATGGATATACATTCTAGGGGAATGGATAGTGACTAATTATATATGATAATAGTATATTCTGTAATTTTGAACTGTGATTAGTGCAATGAATGAAAACTACAAGGATGTGAGAAACAAAATAATATAAAAGGCATAGGATGGTGTTTCTCAACTAGAATCATCTGTGTTGCTTGTAAGAAATGAAGATCTTCTGGGTTTGATTCAGAGACCTGCTTTATCAGAAATCCTGCAAGTCTGGCAGAGAAATATAAAATTTTCATAACTTCTTCAATTTTTTTTTACTTCCTATCTACAGCACAGTTCCAGGACTAGTGTAAATAACATATTCACTAGTAAGTAGAAGCAACTGATTATTATTCTAAGTTGCAAACTTTCAAAGGAAGATTTTTTATTTATTTTCTTACAATTGACAGGAATGTAATATTTAAATATATGACATTGCATTTGGAAATCAAGCCCCACAAAGTTTTACTATGGAAACACTAAAATAAAACAAGTGAAAGTGTTTTAAGAATCCTTGTTAAATACATTTGTAATAGGAAAACTATTAGGACACTATAGATATCACTTATACTGTAAAATGCTCATTTGACAGGAAAGTTATTGTATTCTTTAGCATTCAAAATAGGAAAACTTTGGAAGAAACTGAGATTCTCACAGTGCACTTAGGGTTGATCAAGTTTATATCTCCTTATACATTCTACATAATTATATACCTCTAAAATTAGAACACATACATCCATTCAAAGCTGATTACAAATAATATTCCACTTCAATTATACTTGAGTATGGAAAGAGGTAAATAAGTAGGGCTATTCATATTGCAAAGAGGAATAGGCAGAGAATATACAGAGTAGGAAAGTGTAGCTGATTTTTAGCAGTGATGGAATAGGTAAATTACATGGAAAATACTAGGCCCTACCTCAATGGAAATAAATTGAGAAAAAAATCTGAGGCATGGAAAGTCTCACCATTGACAAGCTAAAATGAAGAGTTTTGAAGTATGCATGACCTCTAGGCTGGGAATTTGCAGTGGCTTGAATGAGGTGGTGTTCCTTGTGGACCTGGGATTAAAAGGAGGAAAAAAAAAAAAAAAAACCAAAAAAAACACATGATAGAGCTTAAGAAATACATAGAAACAGAAGTACTGGGTCATCAGTGGACACATTAAATCCTCCTTTCTCTCTCACTGAACGAAAAGAATGGACATCTTGCAATATAAAATCCAATTACTCACCCACACATGTTACCACTGCCACTGGTCAAGAAAAACATAATATGTTTTAAGACATCTTAAGAATGACAGATATTCATGTAAACTGCCACAGAAAGAAGTGAAAGCTTAAAACTGGGTTTACCAGCTGATTAATAAACTTCCTAAAATACCAACCATGAAGCAGAGGAAAATTTTCATAAAACACTTCAACAAAAACTAAATACTGATAAATAAACACTTGCAAATGTGAAAAAAAAAAAAACTACTTTAATCAGACACTTAAAAATTAGAAAACTAGAAAATCTCCATGTACATCCCGTTGAAGCTGGTCCTCCAAGCAAAGATTCTACTTAGAATAAAATCAAGATGGTATAAGATATTTTTCCACAGGAAAACATGATGATAGTAACATTTTTGAGAGAACTCTAGGAAAGGACAACCAAATCAAATTTTTTTTTTGCTTAGTCAATACACTATTTAAATTTGGAGACTGATGGAAGACACTTTTAGCATGATAAAACTCAAAGAATGTTGTACTCAAGAGCCCTTCCTAAGGAATCAGATTTGTTCCTGCAAAAAATATCCTCCTCTCTCAATCTCTCTCTCTCGCTTTCAAACACACACACACACAGAGGCTAGTCTATAATATTGAATTCTTCTTTTTAGCTCACTGTAGTTACTTTGTCAGTCAGAAGCACCGGTAGTGGTTTCGTAAGTTGTACCCTCTCTTACTCTCCTTTCTGTTGAGTTGCGTAGTATTTCTACTGCTTCCATGAATAGAATCTTGCCTCTCTTTCCTTTCTTGAGTCTTACAAGCTAACCAAAGAAGTGATGAAGAGGAGACCCAGAGAGAAGAGTGAAAGGAACAAAGAGAAATATACTGATATAAATCCCAAATGTAGAACAGAACTGTGAAGAGAGGGGAATATAAGTGACAAAAGAGAGCAGCAGGAAACATATTTGGAAAAGTGGAAAAGAGAAAGTATTCATTGAAAGAATACAAAGTTAGGCATATTTCTATTTGCAAACTTGCTCCAAAAGGTCAAAGCAATCCACGGCAATCATGGTTTTTTGCTGACCTTTTGAGGAAGCCCTGGAACCTGTGTAGGTCACACATACAAGAGCCCAGCATGGTTGCCCCTGACATAATGGGGATTTGCATTTAACAGAAAAACCTGAATCCAGCTAGCATGAAAAATTCTAATATCTACTTCTGCTTGTTAAAATAATACATTCTTTATTGAAGAATTAGAAGTTATATAAAAAGAAGTATTGTGAAAATAATAAAAGTATTATCACTATTCAGAGATAATATTCTAATATTTCATATTTCTGTTTTTTTTTTTTACTGCATGATTAAGTATTTCAAATAGCATATTTTTATATTGATTAACTTGCTAGTCTTTTGATGAATCCTTCTGACGTATAAGTATTGGTAGGCTACAGTCCATAGGGTCTCAGAGTTGGATGTGATGGAGTGACTTAGCACAGCACAGCATTGGACCCCACAGCTACATGTTTCCCTCACAGAAACTTACTTACAAGTATGAATATGCCTCCTAAACACATTCCAGGAGAAAAAATTCCTGTTTCTCTTCTTTTTATCTGTGATCTTAAGCCTCAAATCATTGTATATGGCCTTCAATACAATTAGGAAAATAGGTAATCCTTAATGATCTTGAATTCTTGAGATTCTTGTCCCTTATGGAATAAAAATCTGGCATATTGTTCAGCTTCTAGGTATTCTTATATTGCTCTGAAAGTCAAAAAATATTCTGATCCTTATGTATTCTCTATACTGTTTCCTTCATGGATTAGATCGATACATTATTGTAACAACAGTAAATGAATATATAGAGTAATGGAGGATGCTAGAGAACTCAGGAAAAGACCAATGCATGTATGGGAACTAAGTATACAATAAAATTAGTGACACAAAATTATTTAGCTGTTTTACATGGCAATGTAGGAACCACTTGAGTTATGTGAATACAAATTTAAGTAGTGAAATCTAGGTAGATTAAAATAATGTGAGATATGTAGAGCTGTATAATTCATATAAAATGTATAATAATCTTTTTTGAAGGTGAATAGGGAAGAAGTTTTAAAGAAAACATCTGAGACACACAATCTAAGACAAACTTTTGTTAATATGATTACATAAAATTAATTAATTCTCTTCAAAAAACATCATTTTCAAACTTAATAGGCAGATTATAATTTGGGAAAGTAATCTGTAGTGTATAAAGCTGAGAAGAAATTAATTAGGAATCTTGAATACCAAGTTGAGACAGACTAAAGTTGCTACTTTAGTAGGAAAAAATGGGCATAAAATTGTAATAAATAGAGCAGAAATTCCAGCACTCCAACTAGTAAAAAGATGTTCAAATCCATCAGTAAAAAGGAGAAATTGCACCTACAAACTACTGAGGCTATAAATACTGGTAGATATGTTGGCACAGTAGAACTCTCCCATTACTTAAAGTGTAGATTGGTATATCCTTAAATTGTGATATACATTGAGGAATAAGACTAACTCAAACCTCTGCACTTGGGATGCAGACATGAGACACAACAGATGGAAATCTCCTTTGAAATCTACTTGCAGGACCTCACTGTTCCTCTGAAAGACCAAAGCGAGTGCACAGCACGAGGTGGTTTAACAGTTTGACAACAGAAGCAGTAACTGAACATTACCAGAACGACAGAGAAATGTATGTTCATGGTGAAAAAATGCCAGCATATCTCAGAGCTGCTGAGACATTCAAAGGAAATGCATAATATAGGAAGAGAAAGAAGGAGGGGAGTGGAAAAGGGACCAAGGAGGAATAAAGAAAGGGCAGGACAAGAGGAGAGTGAACAAAAAAAGTAAAGGGATTGCTTTTAATTTGGTCTTTCAAGGATTGTATTTCTCTTCAGCTGAACCTATATAAAACCTATTTAGGACAGATCAACTGTCCCTTATGCTGCTTCACATCAGAATATCACTCCCAGGGGTATAGAAGCAGTTGCTGGGAGGCTGAGGTTGGGGGTGTTATTGGAGATAAATGAGTGGTCAAAACAAAGTCTTTGCACTAGGAAGCCTGAAAGAGATGCCAGCAAACAAGTTGTGGTTCAAAAACAATAGGAATATCTGAAGTTACACTAAGCAGGGTGTTGTGGACTTTCTAGAATTTTACAGTAGAATAGAACAAATTAATATCTGTCCCTGAAAATTCAATCTATTGAGCCTCTATTGTGGCTGGGACTATAAAAATAGAAATTTGAATAAATTATTCATGCCTTTGAAGAATTCATCTGCAAAGAGGAAATTAAAAAATATCTTTTCTATTGTTGCAAAATATAATAAGGGTATGAGATAAAATTCTAGTGGGAATACAAAAATGAAAGGATTTTAAAGAGGATATGATACGGGAGTTGGGGCTCTAGAAGTTAGAGAGAAGGTTTACCCAATATTCCAGAAAGAAAGAATTATCATAAGGGAATTACTGCAGCTGTTTTTCATTGAATACACATCATGTTTAAACTTCCTATTATATTATCTGGTTTAACCCATACACTAGAACTTGGAATTTGATGCTGTCATCTGTCTTATAGAGTGAAGAAATTATTATGTGATGCCAAGAGTAGCTTCCCTGGTGGCTCAGATAGTAAAGAATTCCCCTGTATCGCAACCCGGGTTAAACTTCTGGGTCGAGAAATCCCCTGGAGAAGGGAATGGCTACCTACTCCAGTATTCTTGACTGCGGAATTCCATGGACAGAGGAGCCGGGTAGGCTACACTTCAAGGGGCTGCAAAGAGTTGAACACAGCTGATTGGCTAACACTTATAAGAGTAACTCAGCTGTAAATTGACTGAGCTATTAATGTCTAAGTAATGAAGAGTCTACACTTTTTGGATTCCTTGAATTTCTCAGCAATAGAAATAAAATGATTAGACATCTAGAACATAAAGGGAATTGACAATATAAATACCAAAGAATGACAAATAAGGTGCTGCTCAAAACGGGGCTTAAGTTCCCAAATAATAGGGTACATTTATGAGTTAGAAAATAATTTGTGGGATATAATTTTAACTTGCTTTATATTTATTTTTTATTGGGCATAATTGCTTTTCTGGTGATTGCTTCATTATACTAACTCTCCTGAAGAGAATTTTGATCTTAATCAGGGAATATAGATACATTGTATAGAAAAGTCAGAATCTGGCTGTGAATGCCTTTTACAGTGGTTTAAGCAGTAAATGAGCTGCTCATTTACTAAGGCAGAAACAGGCTGGCTGGAGAGCTAAGACAGATGCCACCAAAAGAAGCCAGGCAAGAGCAGCACCTTTCAGAAGCTCAATAGACGGACTGCCCCACTGAATCTGAGGGGTGAGTAAGAAGATGAAACAGGGGGAGCACCAGAGGGTCTTTCGTTTTCCTCTCCTAAAACTTCAGAGGTAAGAATTCTAGGTAAATCTGCATTGATTAAGTGAGCTGGGACACACTGACTATAGAGAACGCTTCCATCCTCCTTATAGTAGCTCTCCATAAACTTCCTCTGTGGACAGTCTTCTCTCTGCCTCTGTTGGATTCTCTGTTAGGTCCCCAAGCTGAAGAAGGAATTCAGAGGGCCTGGACTCCATCTCAGGCCTGTCCGTGCTGGTCGTGTGCGGTCACCTCTCCAGTGGACTCTGAACTCTGTGCTTAGCGCCTGTGGGAATGACAGTGGAAGGATAAGACCCCCTCTGGGCAGGGGAATCTTGAAGATCACATCCAGGTTACTCATTGCCTAAGAGGAAACATACCGTAATCACCCCTGCCTCTGGACAAGTCATAAAATTTTTCCATATCTATCGGGATGTAATCACAGGTTTATTGATTATTAACTGTTTGGAATGTAACTGCGGGCTTATTTATTATTAACTGTTTGAACACATAACACGTGAATGATGGGGTTATTGTAGTTGTATTTACCCTTCCTTTGTTTATGTAAGTTTCAAGGAATTTGGGGTGGTGGATTTGGACTCGTACACATGGGGTATAAAAGATTTTCATAAATGCTGGTCGGAGTCCTTGGCTAAGAGGAGACTATGCCTTGGGCCCGCCGGAGTAATAAACTGCACTCCACTATCTGCATTGTCCTTCTGAGTGGGTTTGTTTCCCGGAACGCGTGGCTATAACAAAACTTCCCAGGCATACTGTCATTCAGTCACCAAGTCGTGTCTGACTCTTCATAACCCCAGAAACTGCAGCATCCCAGGCCTCTGTGTCCCCTACCATCTCCTGAAGTTTGCCCAAGGTCATGTCCATTGCATCGCTGGTGCCATCCAACCATCTCACCGTCTGTTGCCCTCTCCTCCCTCTGCCTTCAGTCTTTCCCATATATACTCAGGCAGTAAATATTTTCTGGTTACTATCCGATAAAGACCAATGAAGTCCACTTTAGCAGTTATACAGCTCCATACTCTTCCATGTAAAGCTTTTCTTCATCACTGGCCCCCTCCCCAGCTCCCAGCCCCAGGTTTATTTCAGCTTTAAAATCCAGCAGTGGGCTGTTCCTTCTGCTTCTGCAGGTCAAGGCTCCAATCCTCCCGCCTGTGAGTTGCTCTTTCTAATCTCTGGCTGGCAGCCAGCCCTTTCTTCTCTCTGACAAAGAGATTAGGGGCAAAGGTCAGAGCTGTGTGTGACTGAACACTTGCAATCTAGTCTCCTTGCCTCTTAGTCATCACAGATTGTTAGGATTTCCTGCAGCAAATAATCAATATAGAAGAATGTTAATCAATGTGGTCATCAGGTAGAGGGAATTGAGCCAGAAAGAAATGTGAGCTCAGACACTCTGGAGTGACACGGTACTATTGATAAAATTGATGGCGTCACTTATTCTTAGCATTGTCAGACCTCGTGTGACTCTCTAAAGACCCAGACCTAACCCAGACCTGAGTGGGTGGGTCTGGGAACATCATCTACAAAAGCATCCTGAAGTCCTCAGTAACAGTAACAAGTCAGTCAGAATGTAAACTCCTGAAGGCGCTGTGTGTGACCCTTTAAGCTTACAGTTTCAGTTTAGTGTTGTATGCAGCTTTGGCAGGAAAGAGCTCTCTGCAGGAGGCCCCTTTGTCTTTTCACTAACCTTAAACCAGGCACCCCAAGCCTGAACACAGGTCTCAAATCTTTTGATCACACAATGCCTTGCCTAACTTGTTTTTTTTTTTTTTTCTGAAGAAAAAATAGAAATGAAGAATAAGTGATTAACATGACCAGATTTCTTCCCCAGGTTCCCCTTCAGTAATCTCACTAATAAATTGCATGAACAAGACAGCATCTAAAGAAAAGTTGTAAGTGGACAAGGCTGCACAGAATGAGGGGTGACGATGACTGACCCCTCAGTTCAATGATTAGCTAAGATTACTTCCCTTTTTCCCTTTGAAAACTCGCATGACTGAACAGAATCTCCAGAGATGGTTTTGGAGGACACTAAGTCCTCCATCTCCCCAGATTTCTGTCAATCGGATTAAAAACCGCTTGCCTTTCTGCTAACACTTATCTCTCTTGAATATTGATTTTTGCTTGGTGAGGAGTCAGGCTTGGTTTGGTCACTGTATGTGTGTGCATAAAGTTACTTAATAATAATAATAATAAATAATGAAACAAAATGAAGTGAATTGCTTGTGTTGTAACAAAATTCGTCTTAAATACAATTTCCTATTCTCTTTTTTATAATGATTCTGTCACACCAGAAATGAAATGCATTTTTTAGTGGTTGGTTAGGAATCAAGCATTAGTTTAAAATGTGTCCCTGTGGGAAATGGTTACAAGCTTCAGACATTCAACTTTTATTTATAACAAGCTTTTGAAATACAACCTTTTGTGAATTAGGGGATTCTCATATGTTCTTCCCTGGTGGCTCAGATGTTAAAGTACCTGACTGCAATGAGGGAGACCTGGGTTTGATCCCTGGACTGGGAAGATCCCCTGGAGAAGGAGATGGCAACCCACTCCAGTATTCTTGCCTGGAGAATCCCATGGACGGAGGAGCCCAGTGGGCTACAGTCTATGGGGTTGCAAAGAGTCAAACACGACTGAGGGACTTCACTTTCACTGTCACTTTTCACTTTTCATATGTACTTATTGCATGAAAAAGTTAAAAAAAAATATATATGTTTTCCAATTAACAGTAAAGAGACATAAAGCCACTTTTATAAAAACAAAATGAAAAGAACTTCTGGGACTTGAACATTTAAAAATGAATAACTTTCCATTATTAAGATATGAGGTTGGAAACAAGTATTCCGTTTTCTTCTCTTTCAATCTTGGCTTTTCCTTAGAAAATTATAGACTAATACAAAAACAAATGTCCAAGTTTAAACTTTAATTTGGATATATCATATGCACTTAAATATAAACATTCATATTAGTCTCATAAAATATGCAATGCAAACATTTCAAATTCTGATAACCAAACTTTTTCATTTTTCATTTTATTTGTTTTTTTTCTAATTTTACAAACAATGTACACACATTGCAACTAGAAATACATAAAAAACATAAACTAAAAATGAACAATTACTCATTATCCTCAACCTTGTAAGCAATCATTGTTACCATTTTGTTGCATTTCTTCTCAGTGTCTACATACATTTTTAATTGAAGCATCGTTGACCTAAATCACTGCGTTAGTTCAATGTGTACATGTGCTATGTGTACAGCATAATGATTCACTATTCTACACATTGCAAAATGATCACCAAGGTAGTTCTAGTGTTATAGCCACGTTCTCCGGGAAACAAACTCACTCAGAAGGACAATGCAGATAGTGGAGTGCAGTTTATTACACCAGCGGGCCCAAGGCAGAGTCTCCTCTTAGCCAAGGACTCCCACCAGCATTTGTGAAAATCTTTTATACCCCATGTGTACGTGTCCAAACCCACCACCCCAAATTCCTTGAAACTTACATACACAAAGGAAGGGTAAATACAACTACAATAACCCCATCATTCACATGTTATGTGTTCAAACAGTTAATAAGCCCGCGGTTGCATTCCAACCAGTTAATAACCTATAAGCCTATGGCTACATTCCGATAGATACTGTCTGGAGGCAGGGGTGATTAGTGTCTGTTTTCTCTTAGGTGATGAGTAACCTGGATGTGATCTTCAAGGTTCCCCTGTCTGGAGGGGTCTTATCCTTCCATTGTCATTCCCACAGGCACTAAGCAGAGAGTTCAGAGTCCACTGGAGAGGTGGCTGAGCATGATCAGCATGGACAGACCTGAGATGGAGTCCAGGCCCTATGAATTCCTTCTTCACTAGATACTGTCTGTCACCATACAAAGCTATTACAGCATAATTGACTATATTCCCCAGGGTGTAATTTTCATCCCCATATCCCATTTATTTTGCAACTGGAACTTTGTAACTCTAATCTTCTTCACTTATTTCACTTATTCTTCAATCTATTTCCTCTCTGATTTGTTCTTTGGATCTATGAGTCTCTTCTGTTTTGTTTGTGGATTTTATTTAGATTCCATTTATATTTGAAATCATATATTTATATTTCTTTTTCTGATTAATTTCACTTAGAGTAATATCTTGTTAGCATCTATTTATATGGTTGTAAATGGCAAGATTGCATATACAAAAACGTAACGGCATATTCTCCCACTCAGTAGGTGGCCTTTGCACTTTGTTGATAGTTTTCTTCATTGTGATAAAGCTTTTAAGTTAGTTGCAGTCCTGTCTGTTTTTGCTTTTGTTTCCCTTACCTAAGCAGACATATCTGAAAACTATTGTGAGGTCAATTGCCAAAGAATACTCTGCCTATGTTTTCTTCTAGAAGGTTTATCATTTCAGGTAGGGCTTCACAAGTGACACAGTGGTAAAGAATCTGCCTGCCAATTCAGGAGAGGAAAGAGATGAGGGTTTAGTCAGGAAGATCCCCTGGAGTAGGAAATGGCAACCCACTCCAATATTCTTGCCTTGGATTTTCCCACAGAGAGAGGAACCTGGTGGGCTACAGTCCATGGGGTCGCAAAGAGTCAGACATGATCAAGTAACTGAGTACACACCATCTTAAATTTCTTTCATCAATGTCTTATAGCTTTCTGAGTACAGGTCTTTTATATCTTTGTTTAGATGTATTCCAAGATATTTTGATTTTATGTGACTAAGGTAATGGATTTTTTTTTTTTTAACTTCTATTTCTGGTATTTTGTTGTTGTTGTTGCTCCTTAGTGTGTAGAAATGCAAATTTATGTGTATTGATTTTTGTAGCCAGCAACTTTTATAAATTCATTGATGAATTCTAATAGTTTTGTTGTGGCATCTTTAGGGTTTTCTTTACAAAGTATCATGTTATCTGCAATAACAAGAAGAGATAAGAAAGATTTCCTCAGTGATCAATGCAAAGAAATAAAGGAAAACAATAGAATGGGAAAGACTAGAGATCTCTTCAAGAAAATTGTAGATACAAAGGGAGCATTTCATGCAAAGATGGGCACAATAAAGGGCAGACATTGTGTGGACCTCACAGAAACAGAGATATTAAGAAGAGGTGGCAAGAATACACAGAAGAACTGTACAAAAAAGATCTTCACGACCCAGATAATCACGATGGTGTGATCACTTGCCTAGAGCCAGACATCCTGGAATGTGAAGTCAAGTGGGCCTTAGGAAGCATTACTGCACACAAAACTAGTGGAGGTGATGGGATTCCAGTTGAGTTATTTCAAATCCTGGAAGACGATGCTGTGAAAGTGCTGCACTCAATATGACAGCAAATTTGGAAAACTCAGCAGTGGCCACAGGGCTAGAAAAGGTCAGTTTTCATTCCAATCCCAAAGAAAGGCAATGCCAAAAAATGCTCAAACTACTGCATAATTACACTCATCTCACACACTAGCAAAGTAATGCTCAAAATTCTCCAAGCCAGGCTTCAGCAATGCATGAGCCATGAGCTTCCAAATGTTCAGGCTGGTTTTAGAAAAGGCAGAGGAACCAGATATCAAATTGCCAATATCCACTGGATCATCAAAAAAAGCAAGAGAGTTCCACAAAAACATCTATTTCTGCTTTATTGACTATGCCAAATCCTTTGTGTGGATCAACATAAACTGTGGAAAATTCTTAAAGAGATGGGAATACAAGACCACCTGACCTGCTTCTTGAGAAATCTGTATGCAGGTCAGGAAGCAACAGTTAGAACTGGACACGGAACAATAGAATTTCTCTAGGGTACTGAGAAGTACAAGTATGTACAATATGTTGTGCTTATCGTCCCACGAGTATAATAGTTGGATCACAGTACTAATGCATGACCAGCACTCAGAATAACAGCAAATTACTTTACAAAGTGATTGTACTTTTTGCATTCGCTGGAATAGCATGCAAATTTTGCACTGCTTCCAGAGTCATAAACAGCACTTAGTTGCACTTCATTTTTTTTTCAGTTTTTACAGTTATTAACACTCCTATCACTATTTCAAATATTTATTTCCACAACTACCAATGAAGACGCGTATCTCAGATTTACTGGCCATTTTCAATTTTTGTTCTGTGCATACATTTTGCCACTTTTTCTATCAATTTATTTTTCTTTTCCTTTACAGCTTTGTATTTGTCATTTGCAATCTAGATAGTAAACATTTGATTGGTTAAATTTAATGTAAATATTTTCATTTAGCATTGTTTTAAATAATTTTATATAGATTTGATTATACAGGAAAGTTTTAATTATCAGAAAAATCTTCTGTTTTGTCTTTTGTAATTTTCAATTTCTTGCTTTATGTAAATGAAACACATTCTTATAAGAATGTAATACAATTGTCATCATTAGCACTGCACCATTCAGGGTTCTTCAGAGAAACAAAACCAGCAGTATACAGAGCATTTTTATTGTAACTAAGTCAACTGATTATAGATGTTACTAACCTCTACAAAATACATTCAAAATAGTAACATCCACATTCATGTTTGATTAAATCACTTGGTGTTATAATGTAACCAAGCTGACAAATAAAACTAACCACCACACTTATCATCTGAAAAGGTTGGAATTGAGATGTTCACACTGCTTTACTTAAAATGAATAACCAACAGTGATCTATTATATAGCATAGAGAACTCTGCACAATATTATAAAACAAACTAAATGAAAAAGAACTTGAAAAAGAATAGATACATGTGTATGTCTAACTAAACTACCTTTCTGTACACTTGAAATTAACACAATATTATTTATCAACTACAACCAATATAAAATAAAAAGTTAAAAAATAAAAATATAAATGATTTTTCTATGAACTTTAGATTATATTGATAAATTCTGTTTTGCTGTGAAGCAGAAATTTGACTTCATTTTTATATGAATGTTAATTTACTTTGCACATTCATCAAGCAGCCACTTTTTCTCCCACTGGCATGCAATTTGTATGGAAATTTTACCCTTGTTGAGTTCTCTCATTTCTGGAGTATAAAATTATTTTGTTCTAAATCAGATATATACATACATAGGCTTTTTTTGTTTAAATATTTTCTAAAATATTAATATGTTGTGCTAAATTATTTGAAGTTTTCCTATAAACTTATATATATATATATATATGTGTGTGTGTGTGTGTGTGTGTGTGTGTGTGTGTATATATATCCAAGCTCAGATTTTTTTTTTTTTTAATTCTGGGTATGTTATCAACTTATGTTTATGATTTTTCTCAAATATTTATGTTTATTTTATTGCTTTAATATTATTTGTTTCTTGCTTTAAGTTTTTTCTATGTTCTGGCATTTTTTTAATATATTTTACTCTGCTTTCCCATTTTTACATTCTTTCCTTTCTTTCTTTTTTTTTCTTCCTTCTCTTCATCATCATTTCTTTCATTTCCTTTATGCTACTTTTTGCATTTTACTCCATTTTTTTCTCTTCTTCAGATTGGGAATTCTTTAGTACTGTTATTTTAATGTTTAGCTTGAAAATGTTAGCTTGAATATCAAAATGTATAAAATTAGGTATGGCTGAATCCCTTTGCTGTCCACCTGAAACTATCACAACATCATTACTCAGTTATCAGTTCAGTTCAGTCGCTCAGTCATGTTTGATTATTTGCAACCCCATGAACTGCAGCCCTCCAGGCCTCCCGGTCCGTCACCAACTCCTGGAGTTTACCCAAACCCATGTCCATTGAGTCAGTGATGTCATCCAATCATCTCATCTGTCGTCCCCTTCTCCTCCTGCCTTCAATCTTTCCCAGCATGGGGATCTTTTCAACTGAGTCAGCTCTTCACATCAGGTGGCCGAGGGATTGGAGTTTCAGTTTCAACATCAGTCCTTCCAATGAATATTCAGGACTAATCTCCTTTAGGATGAACTCATTGGATCTCCTTGCAGTCCAAGGTAATCTCAAGAGTCTTCTCTAACATCACAGTTCAAAAGCATCAATTTTACAGTGCTTAGATTTATTTATAGTCCAACTTTCACATCCATACATGACCACTGGAAAAACCATAGCCTTGAGTAGATGGACCTTTGTTGACAAAGTAATGTCTCTGCTTTTTAATATGCTGTCTAGGTTGGTCATAACTTTCCTTCTAGGGAGTAAGCATCTTTTAATTCCATGGCTGCAGTCACCATCTGCAGTGATTTTGGAGCTCAGAAAAAAAAGTCAGACACTGTTTCCACTGTTTCGCCATCTATTTGCCATGAAGTGAAGGGACCAGATGCCATGATCTTAGTTTTGTGAATGTTGAGCTTTAAGCTAACTTTTTCACTCTTCTCTTTCACCTTTATCAAGAGGCTCTTTAGTTCTTCTTCACCGTCTGCCATAAGGGTGGTGTCATCTGCATATCTGAGGTTATTGATATTTCTCCCGGCAATCTTGATTCCAGCCTGTGATTCCTCCAGCCCAGCATTTCTCATGATGTACTCAGTTATACTCAAATACAAAATAAAAAGTTTGGTTATTTTTTAATATGAAATTGTTGTTGTTTAGACACTAAATCGTGTCCAACTCTTTTGTTGACCCCAAGGACTGTAGCTCCCCATGGTCTTTTGTCCATGGAATTCCTAGGTGAGAGTGCTGGATTGGGCTGATAGTTTTTTCTTCAGGGATTCCTCCTTATGCAGGAACTGAACCCACATCTTCTGCTTGGCACACAGATTCTTTACCACTGGGCCAGCTGGGATGTCCATGAAACTAGGTATACTATTCATAAGTATACAGTGCATTTTAACATGCTGTTGTTCCATATACAATTTGATATTAGCTCTAGTTTCCAAATTGAGGAATAAATGTATTGTTCTAGAAATGTTTACCTGTTTATATTTGCCCACATCTTTATTATTTTTTCATTTTTCCTTTATTTAAAATTTTTTCCTGGAACTTTTATCTCTTAAAATATAATTTTGGAAGTTCTTTAATAAGATTAATTTGAAAGTAAATTCTTTTGCTAATTTTTTGTCTGAAATTATCTCTATTTTGCTCTAATTTTTAGAACATTTTTTGCTACACATTTACTAAATGAGAGTTATTTTCCATCAACATGATGAAGATGTCTTTCCACTCTTTCTGACTTCTAATACACACATACACACATATTCATATTTATTTATTTATTTTAATTTTTTCTCTAATCACTTTAAAAATTATGTATTTTCCTCTTATTTTGTGTCACAATTTTTTCATTTTTGTATTGACTTGTTATTTTTTTCTGCTGGTATATGCTGTGCTTCCTGTTTCTGTAAATTTTGTTTGTCAGTAACTCTGAAAGTTCTTAATATGCTTTCAAAGGTTTACTCTGGAAATTCTTCCTTCTTATTGCAGAACTATATAGTATGCTGTTATCTGGCTTCCATATTCCTTAACCTCTGTTTCTCAAATTTATAATCTCTTTGCATTTTTATTTTCCTTCTGCTAATGACTTGATAGATACTCCAACTCAGCAAATCTCTTTTAAACTATATACACCCTTGTATTTACGCTTTCTACTGAGTATATTTTGATAGCTATTTATTAAAGTTTTGTTATCTCCAGTGTTTATAAACTTAAGTAAAAGATTTTTATTAGAATAAACTAATAGTAATAGTCCCTTGGACAGCAAGGAGATCCAACCAGTCCATCCTAAAGGAGATCAGTCCTCGGTGTTCATTGGAAGGACTGATGCTGAAGCTGAAACTCCAGTACTTTGGCCAGCTGATGCGAAAAGCTGGCTCTTTGGAAAAGACCCTGATGCTGGGAGGGACTGGGGGCAGGAGGAGAAGGGGACGACAGAGGATGAGATGGCTGGATGGCATCACCAACTCGAAGGACACAGGTTTGGGTAAACTCCGGGAGTTGGTGATGGACAGGGAGGCCTGGCATGCTGCAATTCATGGGGTTGCAAAGAGTTGGACACGACTGAGTGACTGAACTGAACTGAACTGAATAGTTAAAAATTCTAAGACTAGATATCAATACCAGAAATACTATCAGGACATTTCAACTGTGTTCTAACAGAAACAAATAGAGTGTTTTTGTTTGTTTTATTGATTAATTACACCAATTCCTTTGTTTTCAGGATGTAGCCTCTTCAAATGACCCAAACTTATGTGGCTATCTCAAATTTGGTGATATTTTCTCTGTCTTTGAGAAATAAAGCTAAACCTCTATTCTTCTTGGGCTTTGATTTTTGGGTGAGTCAGTCTCTGGTTTCATATTACTATTCATCACCTTCCTACTTTGATATATGCCTAATATCCCTGAAATTTTAGCTATGCATTCAGATATACGTTTCATGTATTTTATCTGACAGTATTTTTAGAAGAAAAATGTAGAACTCTTTGTAAATACTGTTGGAAGCTAAAGTCCATGGTTATTTTTATTAACTAGTTATATACCCTGATATTTAGGGATCCGATAATGTAATGATTACTTTCCTGGAAAAAAAAAATAGACATCTTCTAAGTGCAAGCATCCAGCTGTGATTGTACAATTATAATATCTGAAAATTTTAGGAACACAAGCAATGGAGTCAATGTTTATTATTATTTGTCCAAGATCTCACACAGGTAAACATTCTTCAGCAATAAGTATTCACACTGACATGAATTTTGTAAGATAATTTCAGAACTGTTTTTAGAAAAACTTTACAATGCAATAAACATTATGGTAGCTGTGTACTTTCAGTTGTCATAAGACCATTAATTAGAGTCTTTAAATGATCAAGTTTTTTGATAATAAACAATATACTCTATGAATCTAAATTTAGATTCACGAAATTTCAAGATTAAATATTGCTTGTAGTAGGAAATAGAAACAATTTGATAACTTCTTGTAACATAATCTAACAGAGTTTGTAGAACATACATTGTCAAATTGGCTTTTACATAAAAAGTGTCTGGAATCTTTTAAGCAAATGCATCTGAAAAGGAATCAGTACATTTGACAGGAACCTCAGTTATTCTGAATACGGCTATTGAGCATAGCATATTATTATAAGTTACTTTTTTAATATCTGTGATGCAGTTTTACCATTTGAGTCTCTTCTTGGTCTATTGCAAATGTTAAAGTTAATTTTTAGTTCACATTTTTACATATAAAGATCTATGTATGCATGCAAGCTAAGTCACTTCAGTTGTGTCCAACTTTCTGAGACCTTATGGACTGCAGCCCACCCAGCTCTTCTGTCCATGGGATTCCCCAGGCAAGAATACTGGAGTGGGTTGCCATTTCCTCATCCAGGGATGAGACTATATAATAAATAACAAACAATGAAAGACAATCCTTTGACAGGTATTTTAAGAAATTTCTAAAATAGCAGCTTTGAAGTGTGATTAGACTATGCAAAAATTAGCAATTACTTCATTAGTTCGTGAATTGCTTACATTCAATGCTGAGTACTAACCAGTTATTGCCTACTCTGAGAGTAGCCCTTTGTGTGAAGTATTAGAAAAATAGCAAAAACTGATGTTGGACTTTAAGGGCAGACTTTTAGACTAAACAGATTCTGGAAAAGGTGAGATATATGAATATTTGGAATTAATAAGGCAATGTGAGACAAATCTATATAATTATTTATATTTTCAATTTTTTCTTACTGGGGCAATACTAGAACAAATAGTGTTAAATAGGCTTAGGTTTCATTGTTTCCTTCAAAAGTGTAAACAGACTCATAATGATGGTAGGTTACAATAAATCACAAAGAACTAATTATATATACATATTTAAGGAGTCAAATATGGGGGTTTCCCAGGTGGTGCTAGTGGTGAAGAACCAACCTAAAAATGTAGGTAGATGTAAGAGACCAGGTTTAAATCCCTGGATCAGGAAGATCCCCTGGAGGATGGCATAGCAACCCACTAGTATTCTTGCATGGAAAATTCCATGGATGGAGAAGCCTGGCAGGTTGTGGTCTATATAGAATCAGACATGACTGAAGCTACTTAGCATGCAGTCAAATACAAACCATATGTTTTACTTACAACTTACTATTAATAAATTATAAGATCATCATGATTTGCATGGATTTCAGCAAATAAATATCATAAAAATAAATGTGATTTCTAAATAAATTGTGTTCATTTAATACTTTATGCAGTTTTCTCTCAATGTTTTTCTTTGACTCAAACATTTCTTAAAACATTATATTTAGAGAACTCTCCTCTTTAGTGAGGAAAAAAAATATTTTCCAAGATTTAAAAATTCTAAGAAGAGTCATAGTAAGTTTTACACCCAAAATAAAATGCTTTCTGTTTGACTTTTAAATGTTAATTTCTTCAGGCTAGTCACAAATTTGGAAAAAGAGGAGCAATTTTCAAGAGATGACACCTTCTTCACACATATAATAATAAATACAGGCCAAATGCATAGAAAAGTTCTGAAGCGGAGATTATTAGTTATTTGACATCTTAGTAAGTAAGATACTACCTTCATATTTTCTTTTAAAGAATGAAGTTAATGAGAAGTCAAATGCTTATTTTTTCACTTATTTTAGGTTGTGAAGTGCAAATGAACTGTGTATCCAATTTTTCTCTAATAACTAATGTTTTCCCTAGTACTGGAATAGCCAGGCAGGCATAACCACAAGAAGAGATGCAAGGAAGGGTCTGGAAAACAAATCTTAATTGCATTCACAGATCCTAGAAATGAGTAACAGTGTGTATGCAGGGCAACATGGAGAAGAACAAGCAATAATCATGAGCCAGAGGGGAAAGATGGAGAGAGGAGAGCCAAGGCCAATTTCTTTTTTTGTGGTTTTCTTGGGAAAGGAAAGTAGATAAACCTCTTATGATTTGCTAAATTGAATAGCTTCAGAGGGCTCTAAGTCTTGGGGATGATCTCTGTTTGCTTCATATCCAGCTCTAGAAAGTTTGAGGCTGAGGAATGGTGCTTGTGGGAGCGAGAGTATGGGCCAAGTATGTGAGGTGGGCTTCAGACTGGTTGATTTGTATATCAAAGGGCTGATTCTTCTGAGTGCATTTCTGTCTCTAAGAACTCCCTCATTCTGACAGGGACAGTTTCTCTGCACCCAGATATGATGTTAAGATGTCAAAACACAATGACAAAGTAAATTAAAAAATATACAAACAGTACTGTGACTTTTACTATTTTTATTGATTAGTATAAGGGACATTATTTCATATTTAGTATGAAACTATTTTAATTTCACTATGCAAAGTATAGAACACAAAAATGTTAATTTGTTGTGCAAGGTATCCTTCTCTTCAGCATGTTGAATGGATACAGGTGTTAGTGTATGAAAACCAGAGATGCTGAGTATAGATACAAACTGTGGTGGGGAAAATGTTCAGACTGGAGATTTGCCCTAATTAAGGCAGAGATTGGTGGCACTAAAGAGGTTAAAAAAGATCTAAGAGGCAGCATTTCCAAGCAAGTGTTTGGTAAATACATGTTCAAAGGCCAAACCCTTAGAGCTTCAAATGAGAAAAAAGTATGATTGTGGCATCTGTTGCTCTGTAAGGAGGCTGTGCAGCCCTGTTCACATGAAACCTCCAATCCTGTCGGTAAGAAAAACAGGGCAAGACCTGATACTTCTCAGGGGGAATGGGGGCCTGAAGAAGTGAAAGAAGGGGAAAATAGCACAGAAATGCCAGCACAGGAATAAACTCTGATGCCGTTGCTAGTTTGCCCATATTACAGTCAAAGTTGTCCCTGCCCATTCAACATTCCATGTAGGTGATGAATCGCAATTATATTCTGTGACAATTACAAATGGATAAATCTTGCTTGGGAGATTTTTTATTATGAGACCTTCTTTCATTCTAATTGCCTTATGAGTGTGTCCTTGAATGCCATCTACAAAATCTTAACATTGGAATAAATGACAATCGATCTAGTCATTATAACTGTGTAGTCACACAACTGGATGAATCCATGCAGGCACAGTCCATTTCTAGCCAAAGCATCATTAATTAAAAAAAAGGTCTGTACATAGTAGAAAAAAAATTACTCTGAGTCAAACCCCAGTTCTTTCATGCCAATTATCCCAAAAGTAAAATACTTAGTAAATCAAGGCATGGGATGATTTAATATTATCTTGATAAGCCATAGGCTATAAAAAGAGTTCAAACTGTGGGTGAAAGCTTATTTATTATTTTACTGAATCCACACTGAGATACCAATGATAAAATACAAAACAATGTAGACTCCACTGCATGTTTCAATATTGTTTCATGATCTATCAAGTTACTGGGATAATTCTATAGACAATGTCTTTGTATGTATTTCTGAGGCAATTATAGTAGAAGTGCACAGTGGGAAAAGTTAGAAAATTTGTATTCAATAGTTCCCTGTAATAATAATATGAGCAGTGTGTAATTACAGAATTACTATGTGTCAGGCATTGTGTTAAATGCACTATCTTAATCAATCCTCTCTGAATACAATTAGGTAGGAAAGGTTTTTATACTCAATCTACCAATAGGTAAAGAATGTTTAAGAAATTCATTAGGATTGTATACAAAAAAAGCAGTAGAACCAGAAATTAAGCATCTACCTTCAGGGCTCATATTTAACTATGTAGGAACCTTTGCCCTCCAGAGGGTTTTGATGCCTCTGCTCAGTAGAGAGGTGTGCTTAATCCATTAGCCTAAAAAAAAAAAAAAAAAAAAAAAAAAAACCCACCCCCTTCCTTTTCCACAAGACAACCATTTACTGGAACATGATTACCTGTGTGTAAAAGTGGATGGAAGCTGTTCTCCAAAGCACACAGTTGGATGCAGATTGTCTCTAGAAAAATGAGAGAGAATACCTCTTAGATATTGGGTGCTTCAGTTATTGATTTTAGCAAAAAGGGAGCTACTCTTTTAATTTTAAACAGGATGCTTTATTTTATTTTGCCACATGGCATTTTTTGACTTTCCCAGGTGGCTCAGAGGTGAAGAATCTGCCTGTCAACGCAGGAGATGCATGTTCTCTCCCTGGGTCAGGGAGATTCCCTAGAGAAGGAAATGGCTACCCACTCCAGTGTTCTTGCCTGGAGAACATCTTAAGCAGAGGTGCCTTGTGGGCTACAGTCCTTAGGGTCACAAAGAGTTGGACATGATTGAATGACTGAGCACACACAAGATCTTTTAATCTCCATTAACTTTTAAGCTAGAGTGTTACTCCTCTATCTCTTCTTGCAGCAACATCTCAAGCATGGAATATAATTTCTTCCAATTATGTACCTGGCCATGATCCTATTTAGAGTGGACATAGAGAAGGAGGTACAAGCAAATTGCATTCTGGTAAATGTTATCTGGAAAGATATCAAGCTTTTAGAGATAGCAGTGTTGAGTGTTTTGGAGATTACGTTGCATACACATGAACCACACAATGACACAATAGTACCTACTGCATCAGTGTAGGTCCTCCAGTCTCCCAGTATGCAGATATTTCTCAAGTTTTACATATCTGTAGAGCTTCTAAACATGATTCACTACATCCACTAGAGCTTTCATTAGCAATCCTAATCCTTTTCTATGTGACAGTTTTGTTTTTGCAACAAATATCCTAATTACCTGCCCAAGAATAAATTCTATAGCTTATAATAAGGCATATGCTTACATACATTTCCCAGCAAAGTTATTGAATACCTGCTATGTGTCAGGGATATTAGGTTATTAGTTGAGAGACAAAGATGAATAACATGATAACTGTTTTAAAGAATCTGAAACTTGGTAGAAGATAGACATAAAAGTCACTTTTAGAAACATGCAGTTAAATGTAAGTTGGGGATGCTACAAGAGAATTTGAGAAATTGAGAAATTTGAGCAGGAAATTGAGAAAATCAAGTCTCAGGTTTGGCATCAGAAAGATATGTAACAAAGCTTTGTTGGAGAAGTGACAGAGAGTTGTGAGAGTTCTGTGAATTTATACTTTAATTGGAAAAACTGGGAGAGGAGAGTTTTAGTCAGATAAACAGATATGTGAAAATTCCTAGAGAGGAGAGAAATCATGGCATTTTGGGGGAACTGACAATGCTTCCAGAATAGCTGTTACCTGGATAGTGAAGGGTATGCAAAGAAATGGGGCTGAATAGTTTTTCAGGGGTCAGATAATAAAGATCCTTATAAACTGCTGGAGTATTTGGAAGAGGAAAGAGCTCTATTAGACTAAAGAGCAAGGTTAGCTGGCAACCCAGGATTCAAAAACATATAAATGAAATAAAGGGTAGGAAGTCAAGAAAATCTTGGCTACAAACTGTGCACATCAGACATAATCTCAATTTAAAAAGTAGGAAGATTTAATTCTCTCAACAACCAAGGAGAATTCTAGAATTGGCTCATTTAATGGCATTAGCAGTAAATTCCAGCACTAGGCAAAACTACAGAAAAAAGTGAGCAAACAGGAAAAAAAAAAAAAAAAACACTGACATCATTTTTTTCCCCAAAAAAATACAATGTAACTGAAATAGTACAAAAAGAAAGAGTAATTTTCAATATAAAGTTTTGCTCCAGGGAAAGGAATTACATTATAGAAAACATCTACTTTGTAATCTTGCTAGAATTCAGGGGAAAATGAACTCTACCCAAGATAAGAATGATATGGTGATTATATGTATTTGTAAACATCTCTAAGAAATATATGACAACCCTGATAGGAAAATGATTTTTTAGTGACTTGGTGTGAGAGTATTAGATTTCCCATTATTCCTTTTCCTCCAAACAAAAGTCAAAGACCTGTCAATAATTTCAATTCTACACATACATAAGCCAGGTAACACTGGCCTCAAACACTAGAAGTCAAAGGCATCTTGGAGATTAATCCTTAGTTGGTTCAATTGCAAATATTTTCTCCCATTTTCAGGGTTGTTTTTTCATCTTTTTACGGTTTCCTTTGTTATACGAATGTTTTCAAGTTTAATTAGGTCCCATTTTTATGTTTGCTTTTATTCTCATTACTATAGGGGGTGGATCAAAAAAGGTCTTGCTATGATTTATGTCAAAGAGTGTTCTGCCTATATTTTCCTTTAGGAGTTTTATGGTGCCTGGCCTTATATTCAGGTCTTAAATCCATTATGAGTTTGTGTGTGTGTGTGTGCGCGTGCGTGTGTGTGTGTGTGTGTGGTGTTAAGGAGTGCTCTAAAATCATTCTTTTACATGGTGCTGTTCAATTTTTCCCAAATTGGCAGATTAAGATGATCACATACATGCTACTGATACAATGTATAAAATAGACAACTAATGAAAGCATGCTGTGTAGTATAGAGAACTACTCAATGCTCTGCCCTGTGGTGATGTGAGTGGGGAGGAAGTCCAAAAGGGAGGGAATTTGTACAGTTAGTTCATTTTACCTTACAACAGAAACTAACGCAACTTTGTAAAACAGCTATACTTTCATGAAACTTACTGAAAAATAAGTAAGATAGAATTAACAAAGAAATCAAAGCCATTTACATTACAAATAAAATGATATTTAGCTTCTGTCCTGGTTTGTAAGAATAATTTTCATAGGAAAAATCCTTTACATACACTTTATGCTGATAGCAGCAATTTGTTAGTTACATTTGAAAGAAAATTTGTTCATAGCAATGCAATTATTCATATTTTAAAGTTATTTTAACAAACTTTTCCACTTATTTGAGTATAATAACAAAAATATATCTGTGGCAATGTTTATCAATGCAGCATTTGAAATTTTAAAAATTAGATGCAACTTCAAATTCAACATAGAAATATATTAAATAATGTGATATATATGTATGTATATATACTTATAGAAGAATAGCTCTCAAAACATAGATTGGAGAAGGAAATGGCAACCCACTTCAATATTCTTGCTGAGATTATCTCATGGACAGAGGAGCCTGATGGTCTACAGTCCATGAGGTTGCAAAGAGTAGGGCAAAGCTGAAGACACTGAGCATGTAAAACTTAGTGGAAAAACTGTGTTATGTGTATGATACAATCCTTAGACCCTTATATCGTCAAGGGAGAAGAGCCATTTCAAGTTTGTATTACAATATCATTTCTAATATGTAAAAATCTTGTCTAACTTTATTTTTTTTTTAGGATGTTTCCCTTGTGTTTGTTTTTATTATTATAAAATACTTTAAACATCTATAAAAGTAGAGAGAACAATAAACTTCAATATTTCGTAGTTTGTCTAACTTTAATATTGACTTATCTGCCTGTGTTACAATAGACAATTTTAAATTTTGTTCAATTTTTGGTGTATTGTCAATATGGGAAACACATATATGTGCTATATTATCCAAATGCTGTATTAAATGGATATTTGCTTATCTGTTAATTTTTGCACAAAATTATTTTGTGAAAAAAATGATTACAGGTAGATAGAAGGTGATTCCATCATCCTTTAACATTGAAATTAATCACAATGCTTGCCTGCTGATCTACCTGATCTACCTTCCAACAAATTCTGAATATTTGAAAAATATATTAGAGGAACTTCTGCGCCTCACAGCAGTTATTCTATTTCCATGCCTTTCAGAGAGATGTATGCATCTTTGCCAACAAGCTTCTGCAAGAAATAAATAGCTGATTAAATAGTTTTGTTTAAATAACATTACTTTTAGAAATCTCCTACTTTCAAATCTAATTAATTGCCAATAATTTGTGCTGGATGTATTCACATTTTTTATTAAATTAAAATTATCCCAAGAGATGGAAACATCATTTCTTCTCATTTTCCTTCACCTAATTTGAAGCAGCAGTTAGAACTGGACATGGAACAACAGACTAGTTCCAAATAGGAAAAGGAGTAGTCAAGTCTGTGTATTGTCACCCTGCTTATTTAACTTATATGCAGAGTACATCATGAGAAATGCTGGGCTGGATGAAGCACAAGCTGAAATCAAGATTGCTGGAGAAATATCAATAACCTCAGATATGCAGATGATACCACCCTTATGGGAGAAAGTGAAGAAGAATTAAAGAGTCTCTTGATGAAAGTGAAAGAAGAGAGTGAAACAGTTGGCTTAAAGTTCCACATTCAGAAACCTAAGATCATGCCATCTGGTCCCATCGCTTCATGGCAAATAGATGGGGAAACAGTGGAAACAATGGCTGACTTTACTTTTCTGGGCTCCAAAATCACTGAAGATGGTGATGACAGCCATAAAATTAAAAGATGCTTACTCCTTGGAAGGAATGTTATGACCAAACTAGACAGCATATTAAAAAGTAGAGATATTAATTTGCCAACAAAGGTCAGTCTAGTCAAGGCTATGGTTTTTCCAGGGTCACATATGGATATGAGAGTTGGACTATAAAGAAAGCTGAGCACTGAAGAATTGATGCGTTTGAACTATGGTGTTGGAAAAGACTCTTGAGAGTCCCTTGGACTGCAAGGATATACAACCAGTCCACCCTAAAGGAGATCAGTCCTGAATTTCATTGGAAGGACCGATGTTGAAGCTGAAACTCCAATCCTTTGGCCACCTGATGCCAAGAGCTGACTCATTGGAAAAGACCCTGTTGCTGGGAAAGATTGAGGGAAGGAGGAGAAGGGGACTACAAAGGATGAGATGGTTGGATGGCATCACTGACTCAATGGACATGGGTTTGGACCCAGGGAGTTGGTGATGGACCGGGAGGTCTGGCGTGCTGCAGTTCATGAGGTCTCAAAGAGTTGGACATGACTGAGCAACTGAACTGATCTGAATATGTTCACAGAAGATGCAGGATAAGCTGCCTGGATCTCACAGCCACAATAGACTTTTTCTGGCAAAAGTTCAAACAATGAGATAGAATGAAAGAAATTTGACTGGAATTTCTTTTGACTTGATGGCTGAATAGTTGAATCACTTTTAAAAATAATTATTGACACATTTTATGGGATGCTAGCAGAATATAAAGAATGATGACAGCTAGCTTATTATTTTTAATGATAGCCAGAAACCTAAACAATCCAACAAATTTTCATCCTAGAATAAGTTTACTATAAGTAAAAAGTATCTGATAACTTCTAATGGAAAGCTTTTAAAAGTTTTATGTAAAATGTCTCTACAATGATTGAGTAAAAAGTAGTTTTATTGACAATAAAGTTTCACAACATTCAGTATGCCATTTTCCTAATTCCTTCATGATCCCAGTCCACTTAAATTGTCCTCTCTGTGCCCTCTCCCCTGCCCCAACATCTTCTGCATACTCCCCTTACTCTCTCACTAGTAAGGGAATTCCCAGCAAGTTGCCACCACCAAGTCTCCTCACCTTCCAGCACCCCAGCCATCAGTATTAGCTCCCTCTAAGAATATCTGCTCATTTATGCACTGGTTATCAATCCTGCTTGCTTCCCAAAATGTATCACTTCAGCAACTTCCTGTTCTCTCTTTCCAGAAACATCAGTTTTTATTTCTCTATTACTAACTCCCATGTGTATACAGACATTTTGCTACTTCCTACTTCCCCCATAATAGATTGGGGAAAAAAAGTCTCTGTTAACTACACCTGCAGCATACAAATAGCATACTATTTTGGTGACATCCAATTATTTAAAAAAAAAAAAGTATCAAATTATTGAATTATCTTGAATTTTCTTAATTTGTCTCATTGTCTCCAAACACACAAATTCGATATCTTAAACCTATTCAGATCAGTGGTTCTAAAGGGGCCATCCACTAAAACCACCTCACCAGGCTGAAGACAGCCAGTAATTTCTTATTCCTGTCTTACTGGATCTGTTAATGACACCTGACCCAGTGCATCATTGTCTGCTTCTAGAAACCACAGTCCTCTGGATTCTCTGTTTTGTTTTATTTCTCTTGTTCCTCATTATGCATCCAATCTGTATTGTTCCAGATCTCAGCCCATAGGGCTCTTTAGTTCTAAGGCACTCCTTGACAAGCTATAGGATCCTATGCTTAAAACATCAACTGTACTCTGAAACTCATGTCACCTCAGGCCCTTTCACCAAACTCCAGATTCTTACATTAATTGATTCCAGGCATTGAATTTTGATCCAGACACGGCAGCCTGAATTCAGCTTCAAGATCTGCTCCACCAATGCTCATTCCCTCAGTGCCTCTAAACTGAGTACCACCAATTGCTGTTGTGAAGAAATGCAATTCTGTTAATTTCCTTTAATACATTTTTTTCTCATGCACACAGATATGTACCATCCCATTTTTTGGTTCCATTTTGAAAATGCAACCTGACTGCAGTCACTGGGATCACCCTCCTTTGTCATTCACCTAGCTTCAGCATCAGGTCTCTTGCATGGTCACTACAGTTTCTCCTATCTGCTCTTGAACATCTTCTCATGCTTTTCTGGGTTACATTTTTGGCAGAGCAGCTGAATCAACTTTTCAAAATATAGACAGATCATGACAATTCTCTGATGAAAATAACTTCATGGCCACTTCCCTCACCAAAGGAAACAGGCAACTCATTGACAATGAAATACAAAACCTCTGATAGCCTGATGACCCATAAATTCTGTGACTTTAAATCTCAACTGATTTTATACCTCAACCTTCTTGACGTCAGCCCTTCAAATACACTGTCCCTTCTTCAAATACACTGTACCTAGCTACATCTGGACCTTGTGCTTGCTCTCTCCTGTTTAGTAACAATTTCTTCTGAAGTCCACATGGAAGCAAGGTTTTTCTCAGATATCACTTTCTCAACTAGATATTACTTTCTAACAACTCTAACTGCAATTTTTCTTAATATGTCTGTTTCAGTTTTCTTCATATTATCATCATTGAATATTCTCTAATTTACTTATTTATTGTGCTTACTGTCCACCTCTCCCTACCAATAATAATAAATGTAGAAATTTTGTATTTTTTTAACTTCAGAAATACATGGTTTTAGCAAAATATAACACCTAAATTGTACTCAGGTGGCTCAGCAGTAAATAATCTGCATGCCAATGCAGGAGATGTGGATATGATCCATGGGTCAGGAAGATCCCCTGGAGAAGGAAATGGCTACTCACTCCAGTACTCTTGCCTGGGAAATCCCATGGACAGAGAAGCCTGGTGGGCTATAATCCATAGATTTGCAGAGAGTCGACACAGCTGAGCGTCACTACTCCTTAGAACTTATGTGTAACACTGAAATCAGTACTCTTGGCACGAAGGTGAGAATCCTCAGTCCCTTGAAGGGCACCTTCCAGATGAGCTCTCTCTGTCTCTCTGTCTCCTTGCCTCAACCCTTAAATTGTAAATGAACGTTTTTCTTATGATGTCTTTGATGTGACATTTTTTGAATTTTTGTGCTCTTTGTTGGTGACTTCATTGTTTAAAATGTCACTGCACGCATCATGCTAAAGTGCTATCTAGTGTTCCTAAGAGCAGGAAGGCTGAGAGATGCAATATTAAGAAAATACATGCATTTGAAAATCCATGTTCAAGCATGGTTTGGAGTAAATTCCATGTAATGGATAAAAAATATGCATAGTAAACATGGTGTCTTTGAATCAACACACATAGAACAGGTTTATGTATTGATCAGTTGACAAAAATGTGATTAGAGGCTGATAGGAATCTTATTCTATATTTTGTCTAGAAGCAATGGTCAGTATTCACTAATTCAGCATTCATGATGACTTTAAAGAACCTAATTACTGATAATAACAAGAACTGACAACATTTTAAAATTATATCATGAACATTTTCCATATAATTAAAAATAATATTTGTCTAAGCAAGAGTTCATGCTTGTAACACATATGTTCAGGTGCTTGCAAAATAACATGGATAATTTTCTCAAATGACATATGCTCTTTTAAAACTCATGGAATTCTCTGGCAAGAGGGGATCTTCCTGACACAGGGATCAAACCTGTGTCTCTTGCATTTCCTGCATTGGCAAGTGGATTCTTTACCACTACACCATGAGGGAAGCCCAGAGAATTGTCTACAGATCCTCTGTGTCCGGCTCCCAAAACATACTGTCAGGGACAGTGGTTAACTGGGGCTAACACAACTTAGAAATTCTTATAGTCATTCTTGCAGTTCATTACAGAAAAAAATGATACAGGCTGAAATTAGCAAAGAGAAAAGTCTCCAGATGCAACAGCACATATGAAATGGTACCAACTAGAGAAACTCAACCGGGTGTTGATGTCCAGAGTTTTATGGAGAATCAGTCATGTCAGCACTTGTGTGGTTGACCTCAGTTCCCCATGCTTTACACTCCCCAAAAAAGAACAGGTGTTCATCATAAACCATACTGTTATAGCACAGACTGTCTGGGCACAAACTGTCAAGCAGGAAACACTGTTATCAAACAGGCTCTCCTTGGAAATCTTGGCATTCTAGCATTAAGACCTGCCAAGCTCACTCCCCCTTACATACCCTCAAGTCCAGGTTCTATGTTCACTCTGGGTTTAAACCATGCACACAGGTTTCCTTTTCCTTGCATCATTTTTCATCTCATAATGTGTTGTCTTGCCATTGACATACCTGAGAAAATAAATGCTGAAAATCTTGGGCATTGTGCGGATAGACCTCTAGATTTATATCAACTTGTTAAAGTCCTCATGCATTTTCCCCAACATAAATTAACCCTTCACATCAGTAGCATCATCTTTGCTGAAAGAGGAGAAATTATACTCACCAGAAAACATCATAAAGAATGTCATGATGAAGATTAAAATAGACGACTTAAAGAGCAAGCATGGAGTGTATCAGATACAGAAATGGAAAATGAGTTAGCACACAATCTTCTCCCTCTCAAGCTGCCTCTCTGTTTGATCTTCCTTATTTGATAACTTGTCTCCATACTCTGGATTTTTTTATATAACTATTACTTTTAACTTTGAATGACACAAAACAATGATGCCTGGTAATTTACAATTATTGCTTTTGAACTTAGGAACATAAAAATTAAATTTTTATTGGAAATTTAAAGTCTTCAACTCTTAGCTCATGCATTATTCAAGATCCATATTCACTATGATCGAACAATTGAAGGTATTTTAAAGATTTCTTAATATAAAATGTTTGATAAGCTTTCCATAAATGTCTACCAACATTATCTAGTGAATAAATATCACTTTGCTCCACATTAAATGTCTCACAAAACTAGATCAAGCGATTTGCCAAAAAACACTTAATTTCATAGGTAAATGAGCAGTTATAATTTTCGAAATACTTCAAATAAACCCCCAAAAGTTCCAGTCAGTGTGAAGTCTTTCACAATTCAAAACTAAGTAAAACTTTCTAGTACTAATTTATATATATAGATATATATATAATCCTGATATATATATAAAACATTGTTTTCTGGATTGCTTCAACAGTGGGTTCTTCTCAGTAGTACCCAAATTAGTATTTTATATTTAATTCATTAATGTGTTTATTTTCAGAGAAATATTATATCATAATAAAATAAATGAAATACTATAGCAACAACTAATATTTAACATATAGATTTTCACATATATAAGCCTTTACCTTCCTTCAGTTCAGTTTGCTTCAGTTCAGTCGCTCAGTCGTGTCCGACTTCTTGCGGCCCCTTGAACCGCAGCACACCTGGCCTCCATGTCCATCACCAACTCCTGGAGTCTTCCTAAATTCATGTTCATTGAGTCGGCGATGCCATCCAACCATCTCATCCTCTGTCGTCTCCTTCTTCTCCTGTCCTCAATCTTTCCCAGCATCAGGGTCTTTTCAAATGAGTCAACTCTTCCCATCAGGTGGCCAGAGTGTTGGAGTTTCAGCTTCAGCATCAGTCCTTCCAATGAACACCCAGGACTGATCTCCTTTAGGATGGACAGGTTGGATCTTCTTGCAGTCCAAGGAAGTCTCAAGAATCTTCTCCAACACCATAGTTCAAAAGCATCAATTCTTCAGCACTCAGCTTTCTTTATAGTTCAACTCTTACATCCATACATGACCACTGGAAAAACCATAGCCCTGACTAGACTGACATTTATCGGCAAAGTAATGTCTCTGCTTTTTAATATACTGTCTAGTTTGGTCCTAACTTTCCTTCCAAGGAGTAAGCATCTTTTAATTTCATGGCTGCCATCACCATCTGCAGTGATTTTGGAGCCCAAAAAACTTTCTTTAAAAAAAAAAAAAAAAAAAAAAACATTTATCATTTTTCAAAAAACAAGAACTTTTCATCAAGAACTTTCTTCTGATCATTCATGCACCCAGTCCTCTGTTGACTGTAGAAAAAAGTATATCTGTTTTATGGCATATTAGAAAGAGTCATTCGTATTCCCATCAGTTATTCATATTCAGCTTCTTCCAATGACACCGATCTCTTCTCCCAACCCAGGAGGAGTTGCTGAAAAAGGCATGGCAAAATTGTCATTCAGCTATAGAGAATTGAAAACTAATAAATCCTCCACTGATGCTTTTCTCACTGCATCTTGTCCTCAGCTGTTTTCCCTGTGGTATTAACTTTGAAATAAACTGACCTCACCTTAGACTTGAGAGAAGGGAGCTGAAGTTCTAATAGCTTAAGAAAAGTGCCTGAAGAAAGAATGTTATCTTTTGTCATAGGTGGAGATATAACATGCATATAAATAGGAAAATGCAATATCCCATATACATATTAATTTTTTTATGAAGATAGCATTTCTTAGGGTAAATGAGAAAACAGATATATCAATTTTTATATTTTTTGAAAGAGCTTTGTTGCAAAACTGCAGAAACACACATATACACACACACCTCAAAAACATACATTCAAAAAATAGACTCATCTTGTCTCAGGGATTTGTCTTTGGCTTCTATACACTTTCATAGGGGGAGAATATAGTGTTAAATTCATACAAAATAATATCATAGGCCCATTTCAAACAATGATGTATATCTAGGTTGCATTGAAATATATTCATAGAATTATAGTTGCTATAATACTGTTTCAAAAGAAATGTCTTGTATAATTTCATTTTACTAAATCATGTACGTGTGAATACTTACAAAAGAAAAAAAATCAAAGAAGTTAAGAGTGAAATTATCGTTCAGTTGTAGAAATTTAAAATATCATTTTGGATTGTAAATTTGTTAATCTGTTTTTATTAAACCATGTAGCTTCTTAGGTTAGAAAAAAATATAATCCAAAAGTACAATTAAGCAATTTTTAAAAGGGTGTTAAGAGATAAGACACGTTAAATTTTTCAGGAGTTTATTTGAGCAGATGTGTATTTGAACCAGACAGTTCCAGTCTGTAAGAACTTGGGAACATTCTATCAACAGGAACTGGGGACAGACTTTTATTGAGAAGACACCCAAGCAGATCAAGGACGTGGTTTTACTGGCTGCAGTTGAAGCAGTTGCCAAATCTGGGATTGAATCCTCGGCAGTTTGTAATTGCTTTCATTCCCAACCTTGAGGGATTCGCAGGAATCAACACTGCCTTACACTTCAGTTTGCCTACTTAGGGTAGAAAGCCATTAGAGCAACCTAAGGTTAATAACTTCCTGGTTTAATTACTTTAACAAGGGCAAAGACTTCAAAATGACAAGGAGGTAAAGTGGCATATTATGATTACATTATTTATAAATATAATATCTATAAATCTATCTACCCATCTATCAATCATCTACCTGACTATGATCTTGTAGACAACAATGGCAGACTACCCACTCTTTTAAGTGATCAAGGGATATTATCAATTTAACCAAAATATGGCCCATATAAACCAAGTCTCATTAAACTTCAAAGAAGTAAATGAATTATCAGTATTTTATTAGATCATAGCCAGAAATCAATAACTAAAGTAACTAGAATATTTAGACATTTCAATATCTTTAACATGCTTGTATTTTTAAATAGTTCCCAGTATAGATTTTGTAAGTGCTACATTCAATCTCAAAACAGTGTAAAATATCAGTACACTAGACACTGGGTCTGATAAAAGACTGAGGGGAAGCAAAACACAGCGATTGGGCAAGCTTTTCATCCAAATACATGCATTTAATTAATCCTTTTCATGTCTGCTTTTTGATGTTTAGATTCCTTTCTCTTTTCTGGTTGAAAAGGATTCTGGGAAATGATATTATTTTATATATTCTATATAATATATAAATATAGACATTCTTGTGTGTGGGGGTGTCATGGAGACAACACATGGCTATTTATTTAGCCCATCAAAAATTATGAAATTACCGTAACAAATAAATAAAACTAATTTCACATCGGTAGGTATGTAATGAACCTTGAAATTACATATTACATAAAAAAATATGCACTTGGGAAAATTATTAGTGCTTTATTATTCATATGGTTGAATTGAGGTCTCATTATTAATTATAATATGTATAACACACACATTACATTTTAAAATCAGTAGTATACCATTATTATGCCATATGTGGCTCCTATATGAGCTTGTATGTAAAGAGATATATGTGGAGATATTCCAGAAAAACATCTACCTCTGCTCTGTTGACTATGCTAAACCTTTGATTGGGTAGATCACAAAAATATTGTGGAAAATTCTTCAAGAGATGGGAATTCCAAACCATATTACCTGCCTCTTTTGAAACCAGGTTCAGGTCAAAAGCAAAAGTTAGAACCAAACATGGAACAAGAAACCGATTCAAAATTGGGAAAGGAGTCTGTTACCTGGCTTATTTAACTTATATGCAGAGTACGTCATGCAAAATGCTGGGGTAGATGAAGCACAAGCTGGAATCAAGATTGCCGGGAGAAATATTGATAACCTCAAAAATGCATGACACCACCCTCATGGCAGAAAGCAAAGAGGAATTAAAGAGCCTCTTGATGAAGGTGAAACAAGACAGTGAAAAAGCAGGCTTAAAGCTCAACATTCAAAAAATGAAGATGATGGCATCTGGTCCCATCACTTCATGGCAATAGATGGGGAAACAATGGAAACAGTGACAGACTTTATTTTCTTGGGTTCCAAAATCACTGTGGATGGTGACTGCAGTCATGAAATTAAAAGACACATGTTTCCTGGGAGAAAAGCGATGAGAAACCTAGTTGTTGTTGTTCAGTCTGTCAGTCGTGTCCAGCTCTTTGTGGCAACATGGATTGCAGCACATTAGGCTTCCTTGTCCTTCAACATATCTAAGGATGTGCTCAAACTCATCCATTGAGTCGATGATGCCATCCAACCATCTTGTTTTCTGTCGTCCCTGTTTCCTCCTGCATTCAATCTTTCCCAGCATCAGGATCTTTTCCAGTGAGTAAGCTCTTCACATCAGGTGGCCAAAGTATTGGCGCTTCAGCTTCAGCATCAGTCTTTACAAACCTAGACAGCATACTAAAAGGCAGAGATATTACTTTGCCTACAAAGTTCCATATAGTCAGAGCTATGGTTTTTCCATTAGTCATGTATGGATGTGAGAACTGGACAATAAAAAAAAAAAAAAGGCTGAGACTAAATAATTGATGCTTTTGAACTGTGGTGCTGGGGAAGACTCTTGAGAGTCCCTTGAACAGTTACATCTGAAATGGCATAATTCAATGTGTCATGTATCTGATATTTAGATTTAAGGGAAAGTTTTTTTAATCAAAGAAGAAAATGTAGGACAATTATTGATTAGGCTTTATATTAACAATGAATGTAAACACTTTATTCTGAAATCTTGGATTCATGTCCAGGACCTTGCTGGACATCTGCAATGCCTCCTCTCATGGTGTGACACTCCCCTTTGTGTGCCTGGGATTCACAGTGGTTTATGAGTGCTGGGTTCCAGAAAGGACTGGTCACTCTAGGTGCTGTGACTAACAGTGGCCTACTTGAGGTAGCTTCAGACTCACACTATTCATCTGATGTGTATTTAATGCACAGTACTTTTCAGGAGATGTCCCTTAACCACTTCAGTAACAAAATATGGTAGATGTTCTTATTATCTCTTTAATTTTACAATTTCATTTTTAATACATTTATTTACTTATTTGGCTTTTCTGAGTCTTAGTTGTGTCACGTGAGCTCTGCATTGCAACATATGGAATCTAGCTCCCTGATCAGGGATCAAACGCATATCCCCCTGCAGTAAGAGCTTTGAGTCTTAGCCACTGAACCACCAGGGAACTCCCTACCATTTCACTTGGAAGAAACATCAATCTTAGGTAGAGATCAGGTTACATATACAACTCTGGTCATTAACTTAAATTATAAAAAGGGGGGCATTTTCTCCTTTAGTTGTTATATAAAGAGTAATATCCATTGAGATATTTTCTTTTTCTAAAGTGATCATCTGTGTACTAATTTCCAATTAAATATGAGTATACAAGTTCATAAGGATATGTATGCTCACTTTATCTTCCATGATGTCTGTGTAGGACCAGTGCAAAGAAGGTCACATTCTTTTTAAAATGTATTAATTTATTTATTTGGCTATGATGGGTGTTAATTGCAACACACAGGCTCTTTAATTGCAGTATACAGGAGTTTTTAGGTGTGGTGTGCCAACTGTCAATTGCAGCATATGGGATCTAGTTCCTTGCCCAGATATTGAACCCAGGATTCTTGCATTGAGAGCAGGGAGCTTGGAGTCTTAGTAACCGGATCACCAGGGAAATCCTAGTTACATTTTTTAATAACATTCTAAATTACCAACTTTCCCCCTATCTTTGTGAATAAATATCTAGAGAAGAAATAAACTAAAATCATCAGCCCACCCCCCAAACCACATATAATTTTCAAATGTGTTGTTTTTTCTTCCATACTGAAAGAGAAAAAAGAAAATGGCAACTCATGTCAGGAGAGTGAATGACATCACAGGTCAGTTCTATAAGATTTGGGGGCCATTAATCACCTAGTCTCTTACCCCTTCCCCTCCATAGGGCACCCTGCAGCCCAGATGTACTGCCCTTTCCCCCTACTGCCCCAAACAGAACCTAGGCCCTGCTCATTACTCCAGAAGTCACAAGATTAACAATATGTATTTCACTTTTTGACCTTTTAAATTCTATATTCACCACCATGGCAAGGACAGGGGTGGAGGATAAATGACCTCATGCCTTTTCTTACATTTGCTTCTATCTATGCTGTTCCTGACAGATAAATGAGCTGTGGATATTTCCTTTTGGTTTCTGTGTCAACTCTACATGTTGCTGATGGTCTATGAAATATGCATATATTGCCTTGAATAGCCAGGTGAATGCATCAGAGAAGAGAAATTGAGGAAGTTGTTAAGCTCATTCTGGAAACAAAGCTACTTAGTCATCTAGACAGATCATTGACAGGAAGGAAGTTTGAGGCTAATCTAAAGCTTTGCACCTGACACATTGAACAGCAGAAGATAATAAACCAGATGGAAGAAATGCTGCGTGGGTGGCCTCACAGCACATCAGGTAGAAAATATCTGAGCAATCCAGAGTCCCATTTCAGTGTACAAGGTCCTTTGATTCTTCCTCTTCTTACTTCTTGCTCTATCAAACATGGATTCTGCCTTGAAAGAGATTACAGTCTGGCAAGGCTGCTGGCACAAGTATGCTCAATTTCCCAGAGAGTCACAGATTATTGGTGGACCTTGTTCATCCTGCTCTGGTCCTGCTAGCGGGGCATTACACAGTCTCACACGTGTAATGGGGGGAGTCTAAGGTCTCCAAGAACATCTCCATAAATCTGCTAGGACAAAACTACTTTCAAAATAATATGATTTTACTTTTTTTCTCTCTCATTCTCTCCTAAGTAAGCAGTGGTATTGCCAGAGACTATAATGCAGGCTGTTTCAATAGATTGGCTACTGAAGCACATTTGAGAACCAGCTATCTTTGATTCAGCCAGATTCACAAAGGGTAAGCAATGCTATTCTTCATATATATATATATTTTTACAGTCCACGGGGTTGCAAATAGTCAGACATGATCGACCTACTTCACTTTCACTTTCTAGAGTTATTTTTAATAAATTATGATATGTATGCTATCCTTTTAATAGTCTATTATTACTTTAAATAGTATTTCATGTATGTAGTCTAAAGTTCTCATTTTAATTTCTAATGTGGCTAATTTTGATGGTCATATCCTTAATTTTTAAGAGACCAAAGGGTTTCTGACAACCAAAATGTTTGACAACCACTGACATAGGACATTCATGTATCGATTCAGATACTCTTTTTTTTTTTTTTTTCAGTATGTAAACCATTTTCTCACTTCTAAAGTGAAAAAAAAAATATTAATTTGCTGACATTGAGGATCTTGGCAACTACTTCTCACAGATCATCTGAAGTATGTATTATTCCCTGTTCAATTAAGTTCAGTTGCTAGTCATGTCTGCCTCTGTAACCCCATGAACTGCAGCATGCCAGACTTCCCTGTCCATCACCAGCACCTGGAGCATGCTCAAACTCATGGCCATTGAGTCAGTGATGCAATCCAACCATCTCATCCTTTGTCATTCCCTTGTCCTCACACCTTCAATTTCTCCCAGCATCAGAGTCTTTTCCAAAGAGTCAGTTCTTTGCATCAGGTGGCCAAAGTACTGGAGTTTCAGCTTCAGCATTAGTCCTTCCAATAAATATTCAGGACTGATTTTCTTTAGGATGGACTGGTTGGATCTTCTTGCAGTCCAAGGGACTGTCAAGAATTTTCTCCAACACCATGGTTCAAAAGCATGAATTCTTCAGTGCTCAACTTTCTTTAGAGTCCAACTGTCACATCCATACATGACTACTGGAAAATCCATAGCTTTGACTAGACGGACATTTGTCAGCAGAGCAATAGTTCTGCTTTTTAATATGCTGCCTAGGTTGGTCATAGCTTTTCTTTCAAGGAGCAAGTGTCTTTTAATTTCATGGCTTTAGTCACAATCTTCAGTGATTTTGGAACCCAAGACAATAAAATATGTCACTGTTTCCATTGTTTCCCCATCTATTTTCCACGAAGTGATGGGACCAGCTGCCATGATCTTTGTTTTCTGAATATTGAGTTTTAAGCCAGCATTTCACTTTTCATTCTCACTTATATCAAAAGGCTTTTTACGTCCTTCCTGTTTTCAGCCATAAGGGTGGTGTCATCTGCATACCTGAGGTTATTGGTATTTCTACCACCATTCTGGATTTTAGCTTGTGCTTCATCTAACCTGGCTTTTCGCATGATGTACTCTGCATAGAAGTTAAGTAAGCAGGGTGACAATATAGAGCCTTGACACACTCTTTTCCCAATTTGGAAGCAGTCCATTGTTTCTTGTCCGGTTCTAACTGTTGTTTCTTAACCTTCATACAGATTTCTAGGGGGCAGGTAAGGTGGTCTAGTAATCCCATATATTGAAGAATCTTCCACAGTTTGTTGTGATCCATACAGTCAAAAGCTGTAGCAAAGTCAATAAAGCAGAAGTAGATTTTTTTTTTTTTTAACTCTCTTGTTATTTCTATGATCCAATGGATGTTGGCAATTTGATCTCTGGTTCCTCTGCCTTTTCTAAATCCAGCTTGAACATCTGGAAGTTCTTTCTTCATGTACTGTTGAAGCCTGGCTTGGGGAATTTTGGGCATTACTTTGCTAGCATATGAGATGAGTGCAGTAGTTTGAACTTTCTTTGGCATTGCCTTTCTTTGGGATCAAAATGAAAACTGATCTTTTCCAGTTCTGTAGCCACTGCTGAGTTTTCCAAATTTGCTGGCATAGTGAGTGCAGCACTTTCACAGCATCCTCTTTTAGGATTTGAAATAGCTCAACTGGAATCCCTTCACCTCCACTAGCTTTGTCCATTGTGATGCTTTCTAATGCCCATTTTGCTTCTCATTCCAGGATATCTGGCTCTAGATGAGTGATCACATTATGGTGGTTATCTGGGCCATTAGATCTTTTTTGTATAGTTCTTCTGTGTATTCCTGCTACCGTTTCCTAATACCTTCTGCTTCTGTTATGTCTATACTGTTTCTCTCCTTCATTGTGGCTATCTTTGCATAAAATGTTCTCTCAGTATCTCTAATCTTCTTGAAGAGATCTCTAGTCTTTCCCATTCTGTTGTATTCCTCTATTTCTTTGCATTCATCATTGAGGAAATCTTTTTTTTTTTTTTTTTTTTTTAATCTCTCCTTGCTATTCTTTGGAACTCTGCATTCAAATAGGTATGTCTTTCCTTTTCTCCTTTGCCTTTCACTTTTCTTCTTTTTTCAGGTATTTGTAAGGCCTCCTCAGACAATCATTTTGCCTTGTTGCATTTCCTTTTCTTGAGGATGGTCTTTTTTACTGCCTCCTGTATAGTGTCATGAACCTCTGTCCATAGTTTTCAGGCAGTCTCTATGTTAGATCTAATCCCTTGAATCTATTTATCACTTCCACTGTATAATTGTAAGGGATTTGATTTAGGTCATACCTGAATGGCCCAGTGGCTTTCCCTTCTTTCTTCAATTTAAGTCTGAATTTTGCAATAAGAAGTTTGTGACCTGAATTGTGGTTTGTTCCCAGTCTTGTTTTCACTGACTATATAGAGCTTCTCCATCTTCAGCTGCAAAAAATATTATCAATCTGATTTCAGCATTGACCATCTTGTAATGTCCATGTGGTGAGTTGCCTCTTGTGTTGTTGGAATAAGGTGTTTGATATGACCAGTGAGTTCTCTTGGCAAAACTCTGTTATCCTTTGCCCTGTTTCATTATGTACTCCAAGGCCAAACTTGTCTGTTACTGCAGGTATCTCTCGGCTTCCTACTTTTGCATTCCAGTCCCCTGTGATGAAAAGGATATTTATGTGTGTGTGTGTGTTAGTTCTAGGAAGTCTTGTAGGTCATCACAGAACCATTCAACTTTAGCTTCTTTGGCATAAATGGTTGGGGCATAGACTTGGATTGCTGTGATATTGAATGGTTTACTTTGGAAATGAACAGAGATCATTCTGTCTTATTTCAGACTGAACCCAAGTATTGCATTTCAGGCTCTTTTGTTGACTATGGGTGCTACTACATTTCTTCTAATTGATTTTTGCCCACCTTAGTAGATATAAACTCAACATTCAGAAAACTAAGATCATGGCTTTCAGTCCCATCACTTCATGGCAAATAAATGGGGAAACAATGGAAACAGTGACAGATTTTATTTTTGGGGGTTCCAAAATCACTGCGGGTGGTGATTATAGCCAAGAAATTTAAAAAAAAAAAAAAAAGCTTGCTTCTTGGAAGAAAAGCTATAACCAATCTAGACAGCATATTAAAAAGCAGAAACATTACTTTACCAACAAAGGTCCATCTAGTCAAAGCTATGGTTTTTAGAGTAGTCATGTATGAATGTGAGAGTTGGACTATAAAGAAAGTTGAGCACAGAAGAATTGATGCTTTTGAACCGTGGTGTTGGAGAAGACTCTTGAAAGTCCCTTGGACTGCAAGGAGAGCCAACCAATCAATCCTAAATGAAATCAGTCCTGAATATTCATTGGAAGGACTGATGCTGAAGCTGAAACTCCAATACTTTGGCCACCTGATGCAAAGATCTGACTCATTGAAAAAGACCCTGATTCTGGGAAAGATTGAAGGCATGAGGAGAAGGGGATGACAGTGAGTGAGACGGTTGGATGGCATCACCAACATGATGGACATGAGCTTGAGTAGGCTCGGGGAGTTGGTGCTGGACAGGGAGGCCTGTTGTGCTGCAGTTCATGGCATGGCAAATGGTCAGACACAACTGACTGAACTGAAAGGAGGTAAATATGATTTTTATCTGAATTAAATTTGCCCATTCCAGGCTATTTTATTTCACTGATACCTAAAATGTCGATGTTTATTCTTGCCATCTCCTGTTTGACCACTTCCAACTTATCTTGATTAACAGACCTAACATTCCAGGTTCCTATGCATTATTATTCTTTACAGCATTGGACTTGATTTCCATCACCAGTCCCATCTACAATTGGGCATTTTTTTTTTTTTTTTTTCACTTTGGCTCCATCTCTTCATTCTTTCTGGAGTTATTTCTCCACTCTTCTCCAGTAACACATTGGGCACCTACTAACCTGGGGAGTTCATCTTTCAGTGTCATATCTTTTAGCCTTTCCTACTGTTTCATGCTGTTACTTCCTGAGCAGGTCCATAGGACCCTACTGCTCAATGGTGCTGGCCAGGGACTACCTCCCAGCTGCTTTTTCTTACATTCAGATTCCTTGTTGACTTCCTGACTGGACTGCTTGATTTTTAATTACCTGGTGACAGTGATCCTCTTTACCTTGATAACAATTTTCTTTCCATCCAGCTTTCTCTCTAAAATCTCAGCAGAACTTCTCTGCAGTGACAAGGAACTCAGTGAACTCAGAGGACAGTTCACTCATGCCTGCTGCATGAAGCAACCCTACATTCCAGAAAATATGAAGATTCATAGATGCCTTTAAGGACAAAAAGAGGAAGAGAGAATGTGCACATGTACCTGTCTCCATCAATTTTTCTATTGTCTCATCTTGAAATATCAGCTCTGTGAAGTTATTTTCTTTTTATCCTTAGCTTAGCAAAACTAAAGCATGAAATTCTAAAAGGTGAAATAACTTGGCAAAATTTCTTTTCCTAGTAAGTGAAGTTAGATTTTGCATCCAGTGTGGTGCACTCTGAAATCCACTTTGTTACATTTTTTCAATGTTGTGATTATAATCAGGAATGAAATCAACCAATCAGTGGGAAAATATGTCACTAACAGTAGCTAAACTAATACTGTTCTGAATTAACACAGAGCATAGAGGGTTTATTGGATAATTCATTATAAACTGCTCACCCATGTAACACCAAAGAGGCAAGAAAGTTGGACATTGCCAACAGCCCTAAAGTTTTATATATGCCTGACCTCAGTCACAAAGTCCTGGTTATTCTGATTACTTTTTCCATGACCACATTATTCTTATTTTTATATTTTTATGATCTGTGAAACTACATTAGATGTGTTTGTCTTGTTTGTTTCATTTAATATATGACATTTGTCATTGACATTGGGCTGTTCTATTGTATGGATCAACTACAACTTATTCTAGTCCTGTATTGAAGAACATTGAACTGTACACAATTCAAGATATTACAAAGAATATTGCTATGAACATGCATTTTCATATATGACTATGAATATATACTCTGTTGCACAACTGCATGAGTTGTCTAAGAGGTTCTCAAGCATGTTGGTCTCTAGACAATTTTAAAGTTATTGAAGACCTCAGGGTCTCCATTCATATATGGTATATGATATCAATATTTACAAACTGAAAATTAAAAATGATAATTAAAATGTTTATGCATCCATTTGAAATAAAAATAAACTCACTATATGTTGATATAAATAGTAAGCTTTTATGAAAATTTGATTATATTTTGCAAAGCAGCAATTACTTTTTGTTGAGAATATTGAATTTATTTTATTTAGAGATTTTTCAAATCTCTAATATTCGGTGTAATAGAGGCAACTCTGTTCTGCTATCTGTTTCTATACTAATTTTGTCAAAATACATTGTTTGGCTGAGTAAGTGAAAGTCAGGTTTCACGCAGATATGCACCTGACAAATGAAGAACTACCTTTCTTTTTTAGCATTTTATTTTTTCTAATTTTATTGAAATATAATTGACATGCACACTGTGCAACTTTAAGGTATACAACATAATGACAATTTATAGGCATCATAAGATGATTATCAAAGTAAGTTTAATGAACATCCATTACCTCATATTATACAAAATTAAATTGAAAAAAGTATTCTTCTTGTGGTGAGAACTCTTAAAATTTATTCCCTTAACAACCTTCATATTTAACATACAGCCATGTTAGCTATATTTATCATGTTGCATATTATATTTCTAATATTTATTTAACTGTAATTTTATGCATTTTGACAGTTTTCATTCATACACCCTTCCCCACACTCACCTCATATAACCATAAAGGTGATCTCTATTTCTATGAGTTTGTTTCTGAAGTATAACTGACCTACAACACCATGAAGTCACTTTCATAGAACTAGTGAATTGATATTTTTATATCTTTCAAAATGATCACCACAATAGTCTAGTTACCACCTTTCAGCACACAAATACATAATTATTGACTGTATTCCCCACTCTGTACATTTCACACCTATGACTCAATACCTCTTAATCTCCCTCATTTATTTCCTTCGTTCCCCACCATATGATCTAAAAACTTCACTGCAGCATATTTATCCGAAGAAAACAAACATACAAATTAGAAAAGTTATACATACCTTTATGTTAATTGCAGCATTATTTACGCTAGCCAAGGCATGGACACAACCTAAGGGATTGTCAATAGATGAACGCAAAAGATGTGGTACATAGATATACACAATGACATATCTCCCAGCTTTTTATAGGATGCAATCTTGCCATTATGTGAGAGCATGGATGGACCCAGAAGGTGTTATTCTTAGTGAAATAAGTCAGACATAGAGAGGGAAATATTATATTAGTTCATATATAAACAATAAAATACAAATGAACAAACATAAGAAAAATGGAAGAGAGTCTCAGTTTCAGCAAACAAGTGGAGAAGTATCTTAATATCTTTTTCATGCAATTACAGGTATCCTTTGATACTACTAAACTCAGGAAGCAGTGAATTCTCAAAATTTAATTGCAATATTGGATTAGTGAATGTTTGTCTCTGTTCATCAAAATTGTACTGATTTATCTTGAACTTTGAATGATCTTTAACCTATTCATGATTTAGTAAATTCATTTATGTTGGTTATTTAGAAAATATTGGCTCATCAAGTAATGCAACTCTTCTAAGTGTTGACATCTTCATAAAAAATATTTTTAAAAGGTCAAATTTGCTAGTACCCATACTGATTTATTAAGAAAAGTCTGTAAATGTAAGGAAACTATTAGGTTCCTGATGGTTAATATACATTGCTTCTCAAAATTTTAGTTATCATTTGAAAACTCACATTTTATAATGGTAATAAATACTACCAAGTTTTCCAAATATGTGTAATGATGAGTAACACAATCACTAGTGCAGGTTGGTGACAATGCCTTTTTGCTTAGATGCCAGCAAGCAGTGTTACTCACATGACTTTTCCACCATGAGTTCAAATGTTAACACACTGAAAATGTAAAATAAAACATCTTGGTTCTACTATGAAAATAGCTCTGAAATCATAGACTCAATATAAAAAGGTATTGGGGACTCAGTGTGCCAAGACCAGAGCAGGAAACTGCAGCTTTTAGCACATGCACTGTCACTGTCTCTGTTGTTTCATAGAGGATGTATAATTTCTAATTCACAAAATTGTGCTAAACTGTTCTTTTCAGGTCATTCCACATCAATTTATATTATCTTTGTTATCTACATGACTGATCATATTGTAGCATGATAAATTCCTACTAGGCAATTTTGTTAGTTTAAAAAGTATCTTACATTTTCGTTGGATGCTGTCAGATTACTTTGCAAAACAATGCATCCAATATAAAGTTTTATCAAATGACTGATTCTCAACAACCTCTCCAAGACAACACATGATTGCTTTTTCAAAAATTGACTAATTAAATAATCAAGAAAAGACACTAATTTGCCATTGTTTCAACTTGAATTGTCTTGATAAATGAAGTTATTTGTCTTATATTCTCTATTTCCAATTTTTCTCTGGATTGAATGGCCATATTCTGTGTCCATTTTTATCCTTGAGTTGATAATTTTTCCTTACTAATTTATAATGCCTTTGAAATATTTTGGATATTGATTGTAGCCATTTTTTTTTTCCTACTGAAAACATTTTCTCTTATTCTTTTACAGCTGATCATACTTTCTTACATCAACTTATCTTGAAATTGTTGATAACTCTATTTCTTATCAGTTTTATTCCCAGCTTCAGAAAGTTCTATGAAGCCATAGATTAAAAAACAAGTCTTCATATTTTCATCTAACATTTTTGGAATTTTTTTTTTTCCTTTTCATATTTAGCTTGCTGCTGCTGCTTCAGCTAAGCCGCTTCAGTAGTGTCCGACTCTGTGCGACCCCATAGACGGCAGCCCACCAGGCTCCCCTGTCCCTGGGATTCTCCAGGCAAGAACACTGGAGTGGGCTGCCATTTCTTTCTCCAATGCATGAAAGTGAAAAGTGAAAGTGAGGCTGCTCAGTCCTGTCCGACTCTTCGAGACCCCATGCACTGTAGCCTACCAGTCTCCTCCGTTCATGGGATTCTCCAGGCAAGAGTACTGGAGTGGGTCTCCATTGCCTTCTCCAATATTTAGCTGAAATAGTATTTATTTTTAAGTATAGTGTAGAATATTTTTAAAGGATAAAGTATCGAACATTTTTGTAAAACATCTTTTTTTTATGCATTTTTCACATAAAGTTCTTTAGAGTTACATCTTAGCTTAACAGAGTAGGGAGGGGAGTCTTAAAAATCTAAAATAGCTGAAAAAGACTTGGTCGATTTGAAATCGACATTTAAGTTTTCTTCTGCCAAGGGAAAAAAAAGAAAACATGGAATAATGTAAGTTCAGATAACAAAGAATGAAGAGCAATTATTCACCCATAGACCGTGTTTCCTTTTAGTAGAGAGTGAGACTTAGAAATTAAGATTAACATGTGACTGATATTGGATAGTTTGAAAACAAGTTTTAGAGGAACTTCAGTTCAGTTGAGTTCAGTCGCTGAGTCGTGTCTGACTCTTTGCGACCCCATGAATCGCAGCACGCCAGGCCTCCCTGTCCATCAGCAACTCCCAGAGTTTACTCAAACTCATGCCCATCGAGTTGGTGATGCCATCCAGCCATCTCATCCTCTGTCGTCCCCTTCTCCTCCTGCCCCCAATCTCTCCCAGCATCAGGGTCTTTTCCAATGAGTCAACTCTTCGCATGAGGTGACCAAAGTATTGGAGTTTCAGCTTCAGCATCAATCCTTCCAATGAACACCCAGGACTGATCTCCTTCAGGATGGACTGGTTGAATCTCCTTGCAGTCCAAGGGACTTTCAAGAGTCTTCTCCAACTTACACAAATTCAAATATGATACATATAGAGAAGTTTAGTGAGAGTCAACATGTTACACACACTATAACCTTTGAGGATGACATCATGGAGATAATTATGGGAAGATATTGTCACTGTTGTTATTGCAAGGTTGACTGACTGCACCCATCCAGTGTTAGCATGACATAGTCTTTGCATTTATGGGTCTGTTAGAAATAAAACTCATTGCAAAAAAAAAAATAAAAAATAAAAAAGGACAAGAAGAAATAGAGGCATTAAGCATGTGGAATGCTATATCTTTGTTGGCTTTTTCAGTGAATTGTATGTGAAAATATGTTTTTGAAATCATAAATCTAAATAATATTTGAATTCAACTATTCTATTATTGTGTTTTTTAACACCTTTCGATTTTATATTTTCTATCCTTTCTCCTATAGTGAGACCTCAATTTCTTTTTTTGTTTTTTGTTTTTCCAAAGCTAACAACACTGATATATTCACTTTGTGTTTTATTCTTCAATGTTTGTAATTATCATCAATACTAATATGATTCTTACAAATAGACCTCCTAGGTGAAGTGTCAGATACATTTTCAGTTCCTATTCTTGGACCATGCCTGCTAAGGATGGGCTCTATGTTTACTTCCTTAGAATTACTCTTTTCTCTGAGTAAGTATGTTGCTTACTTGATGTTCCATTATGCTCACTTATTTCTGTTTTATTTTAAGACTTGTTGCTTTATACTTTTGACTATACCAGACATTTATAAGTTTCAAAAGTCAACATTTTATTAATTGTCATCCTCAGTTTTCCTTTTATACTTGTCACTTCAATTCCATCCTCCTCTAGTATGTAATTGTATCTATTAGCTTTTATGAAATCTTCACTACTTTTAGCAAAAATAAGCAATATTGTGAGCATTTTTATTTCCCATGGTTTCTCATAAAAATGTAAAATACTCTACCTTTAGGCCATTCACATCATTTCTAATCTGCTTAATGAAATATCCTGCAGGGAAATAGTTTTCTTATTTTTAAAGACTGTGAAATACTTCATCATAAAATGAATGCTCATGTTTTGTTGGAGAGTTCTAAATGGATGGTCTTACAGGTTGTTTCAAAACATCAGCTATTACCATTAGATTCTGCCTCACACTGGAATCCTAAGTTTACTGGGTAATTTCACTCACATCTGCATGCCCGTGTGACACTGTGGACAGGTTTCTGCGTGCTCTATCACAGTGCAGCAGAAGGCTCTTTACTTCTTTACAGCAAGCATTTAGCCTTGGTCAAAAACTTAGTTTACTCATCTCTAATACAATTTGGTTTACTTATCATAAGTAGATTTTAAAAATATTTTATATTGGTCCATAGCTGATTAACAATGTTGTGTTAGTTTTAGGTGTAAATCTAAGTAAATCATTTATGCTGTGTTGTGTTTAGTCACTCAGTGGTGTCCAACTCTTTGGAACACCATGGATTGTAGCCCACCAGGCCCCTCTGTCCATGGGGATTCTCCAAGCAAGAGTACTGGAGTGGGACGCCATGTCCTCCTCCAGGGGGTCTTCCCAACCCAGGGATACTTCAAACCCAAGTATCCCACATTGCAGGCAGATTCTTTACCAGCTGAGCTATGAGCGAAGCCCAAGTCATTTATACATGGACATATATCCACTCTTTTTTAGGTTATTTTTCCATGTAGACTATTGCAGAATATTGGACAGAGTTTCCTAAGTAGCTTTTTGAGGGAAAAAAAAAAAAAAACTAGACGAGATATTCTTAATTCTAAACTAAAAAAAGTTATTATTATTTTTTTTGTGAGTCATGTAGAAACTTTTGGGTTAAGTTCATTGTGAAATTACAAAATCTATATCCCTTCACTAAAATCATTTAATCCTGAATGTAGATAATATCTTGATTAAAATTTACATGCATCCATCCATCTCAGTTATTGATATAATCTGCTCAGATTACTTTTATAATACACATGCATTGACCATTTACTCTTTAAAACATATTTAGTCTCATTCATTTGAAAGGGACTTGCATTGGGCTAAGATATGCAAGTCGATCTATTGGAAAATAACAATTCTATGAAAATGGAAATATATTCATGCTTATGAAAATTGCGTATCATTCTCTATACATTTTCACTGATATGAATATTCATTTAAAATATTTTGAGTGACTAGTGTGTATCTAAAAATTTTGTCATATTTTAAGATATCTTGTAGAGTCTTCCAATCATTTGTAAATGCTAAAAATTATCATAAGAGGTTAGAGGAGAGTGTGAGAAGTCTAGCTGTGAATGGAAATTTCATTGTGTAGATGACTTTTATTCAGTGTAGCTTTAACATATTAACAAATGTATTGCAAAAGTAAAATACTGTTTTTTTTCTCTCACAGGCTAGAGAAAGTTTGTGTAATTTTTTTTTAAAGAGCCCCACATGATATTCCAAGAAACACTATTATTGAAGACCTGAATAAATATCTCTTTATGAAAACCCTGATTCATTGTCTATTTTTGTAAAATGCTGCTACTCAGAGGTTTACAATGCCCTGATGATAACTCTGAGAAAGCTGCCATAGGCCACTATGTAACTTTATTTGACACACCTGAGTTAAAACTGCAAGCATCAAGTGCTTTCTTTCAAAGCCAAACTACTTAGATGCTTTTTTTCTTTTTTTATTAATTTGAAATATAGACACTGGATTGTTATGTGTACATTCTCTTTCTTTCTTTCTTCATTTTGAATGTAGATTTTTATTTATGTCATTGTTAAATTTCATCTAAGGATTGATAATAAAAGCAAAAATAAACATGAAAATGGAACAGCTAGCAAATATGTGACCTTTAAAAATAATTTAAAATATTTATTGAAATTTTAATGATTGTGTGTTTAAAATTAATCTAAGGATTTTCATCATCAAGTATTGAGGAAAGCAAGTATTCTTTCCTCAAATATATACACACAAAAATGTCACTTTCTTTAGTAATCATGAGGTCAAGATTCACTTTCTTTGTTATTTCTCATTAGCTTTACCAGACTATATTTCTTCTAGCTTCTGTGAAATTATATATTGCCTAAGAGTTGAAGGGATTCTTTTCTTTGGCTTCTGGAAGTCATATTTTCCTTTCCTGCATGCAAGGAAGAAAATATTGAAATATTCAAGGATTACCCATGCTTCAAAGTTTGTAGAAGGTGAGCTATTCCAAACTGGTAGTAGGGGATTAGCATATCAAAAATATTCCAAAACAAATTGTAGAGGTTTTTTTTTTTTCATTCTGCCTGAGGACAAAGAAGGAATTTTAAAGTGTAAACTTAAATACTGTAATTTTTTGTTCATTATTATTGATTATTATGACCCGACTTTATCCAGAGTTTCAAAAAAAGAAATGAGCCAAAGAATGTATACAGACTTTGTAGTTAGAACTCAGTTATACAACTACTCACTCTCTTATATTTCCTTTTCTGAAAACAAATTTGTGGCCCAAGGTTCTATATATATATATATATATTTAATCTTTAACTAAACATTGTCATGGGCCCAAACTGCTTAACCTTTTCCAGGAAATTTAGTCAAACTCAGAGATTTCTAAGTTCTTTCAATTGCCTGAGGATATGTGCCTAAATCTCTCATCTCTCCAGGTGTGACCTCAACACTTGCAGGAATGATGTCTTTTATTCTCTGTCTGAGAGGACTGGATTCTCTGCTACCTTACTCTTTCAAAAGGAAGTTGACCTGTGTGGTCCTTAGATCTGCCAACAGTATCTCCTCAGAGATATATGAGTTATTGGAATAACTCATAATACCACTCCCCCCCCCCCCCCAATCCAATAGTCCTTTGTCCAGGCTGAGGAACCACATAACCAGTTCTGTCTCAGCTAATTTCAGAGTTAAAAGACAAAGGAAGGACATTTCTAATACTTCTGTGTGAACTCATGGACACACATAAGGGAGCTGTCTCCATCTCTCACAGAACTAGACCTTTACATCACCATCCTCCCAATGTGTCTGTAACACCACCCACATAAGGGGCACCTCCTCTTGGATTTCCATTTTCTGGTCCACCCAGTAACTAAGGTCTCCTCACACATCCCTAAACCCAAAGAGAGAGGGTTCTGTCACACATTTCCCCAGAACTCATCACTGTCATGAACAATGTCAGAGATCTCACTCTGTACACTGACCTCTTCATGTGTTCCTGGTTGCTTAGCAGTCACAGTCAGTTAACAAAGAAATAATACATTTTATTGTAACTTATCACAACTAGTTCTTAAATTATCTGATGGACTCATAGATTTAAGCTTCAAACACTGAAATATACTACCTTTGCTTTCTACTCACACTCTTATATTTCCTTTTCTGAAAACAAATTTGTGGCCCAAGGTTCCATGACCCAAGCTGGCCACAAGGTGAAACAGCACAGATAGAAAGAAAAAAAAAAAAAATCTACTCTTACAAATTACCCACAGAATATAGTATCATCTTTGTGGCCATAGAAATTGATAGTAAGAAATTCTGTGTGCTATTCTTGACTCTTCTATTTTCTAATAGTAAGCCTTTGGTGCTTTATAGGTCTTCAGCTTTAGATTTATCATGAATGAAATAATAATGTTAACTAATGATCATTTCTATATGCTGAGGGTTTGCTCTTCTTTTTGTCATTTAATCCTGTCAGAAATCCAGTGAAATGAGTGTGTTTAACCTCAATGTCCAACTCTTGTGACCGCACGGCCTCTCTGCGGCTCCTCTGTCCATGGGATTCTCCAAAACAAGAATACTGGAGTGGTTTGCTATTTCCTTCTCCAGGAGATCTTTCCAATCCAGGGATCAAACCTGGGTCTCCTGCATTGCAGGCAGACTCTTTACCAACTGAGCCACCTTGGAAGCCCAATAGAAGGCACAACTGTTAACTATTCACAAGATAGTGAAAATAAAACTTGAGTAATGTGCATGCTAAGTCGCTAAAGTCCTGTCCAACTCTTTGCAACCACAGCCACCATGCTCCTCTGCCTATGAGATTCTCCAGGCAAGAATACTGGAGTGGGTTGCCACACCTCCTCCAGAGGATCTTCCTGACCTAGAAATCAAACTGGAGTCTCTTTGCATCTCTTGCATCAAAAGGAGAGTTCTTTACCTCTAGTGCCACCTGGGAAGCCCAATTATTCACAAGATAATGAAAATAAAACTTGACTAGAGTTCAACTTATCTCTTAAAGTACATTTATTTAAACAATGTTTGCTTGCTTTGATAAATTCTAAAGGGATAATATCTAACAAATTTATTTCCTGGATTTAACTGTAACTATAAATGGGCTACAACTTAGCTTTTCTATCTTTTGTTCCTTCTTTTATATAGTTGTGATTAGAGATTCATTAGTATTAATGTATAGAATAAAAAGAAAAGTGCATTAGGAGTAACTAATTATTGGATTTCTGCAACTTATTTTGGGAAATGTATTTTTCCTAAGCTTTTCCTAGCGGGAAACTAACTTATTTCTATATTAAAAACAAAACAAAACAAAACAAAAAATCACTAAACTTGAAGCAATAAACATCTCTTTGGTCATCACTGTATCGTTCCTTTGATCATCATAATATCTTTCCTCTACTATTTCTGTTGAGATTAATGCAAATACTGTCGTCTGACCCACATAGGGCATTCCAAATCCAGAAGGGTAATTTTCTAGGGATTGGAACATTGATACTGCTATGGTCAAGGCAGAGAAGTGTAGGGTGGAGTGTTGGAGTAGAAGTCAGTTAAGGAAACCTCTAAGTCAATGTATCCAAAGTATTATGAGTATCAGAGGAGAAGGTCTGGTAGCCATACACTAAATCAATGCCATGTGTCAGGAAACTGGCTGACATGAACCAGAACATTCAGTGGAAGCCAAATGGGCTGAATGAAGCCACACTAAAGCTGACTTTTTCTTTCTTTTTTAAAATTGTTTGCAATGTAACCAGCTCTGGTATGCATTTACTCCATGTTTTGGAATTTGCGAATAGAAGACTTTGAGAAAAGCAGAGCTACAAAAAGTGAAAGTTCCTGACATTTCAAATCTTTTCTCTCTCTCTGTTTTCTTTTCCTTGGTGATGCATCACAAACCTCATTGATGAGCCATTTTTTTGCCAGCTATCTTCAATCTGCTCATGGGGTTCTCAAGGCAGAATGCTGAAGTGGTTTGGTATTCCCTTCTCCAGTGGATCACATTCTGTCAGAATGCTCCACCATGGCCTGACCGTTTTGTGTGGCCCTACACAGCACTGCTCATAGTTTCATTAAATTAGACAAAGCTGTGATTCATGTGATCAGTTTGGTTAGTTTTCTATGACTGTGGTTTTCATTCTGTCTGCCCTCTGAGGGATAAGCCAGACAGAGAAGGACAAACACGACTTCACTTATAGGTGGAATCTGAGGCAGGACTGAGCAACCAGAGTGGTGCCTGTGCAGGCAGGAGGCAGAGGCAGAGGCAAAGAGGGAGCAAGTACCTCTCACTGCTCGGAGGCAGTGGTGGCTCTTAGCCTGCAGAGGCAGTGGGGGTGCCTCTCACAGAAGCCTGCAACTCCATGGGGCCAGCAGTGGTGGAGGCCTAGGAGGGTTCTGCCATGACTCCACAGTCAGGGTCACTCCCTCCACTTGTTCGGTGGGGCCAGGGGTATGATCCTGTGGAAGAGAGATAGGAATACCAGACCACCTTACCTGCCTCCTGAGAAACCTGTATGCAGGTCAAGAAGCAACAGTTAGAACTGAACATGAAACAATAGACTGGTTCCAAATCAGGAAAGGAGTATGTTAAGGTTGTTTATTGCCACCCTGCTTATTTAACTTCTATGCAGAGTACATCATGTGAAATTTTGGGCTGGATGAGGCACAATATGGAATCAAGATTGCTTTGAGAAATATCAATAACCTGAGATATGCAGATGACACCACCCTTATGGCAGAAAGTGAAAAAGAACTAAAGAGCCTCTTGATGAAAGTGAAAGAGGAGAGTGAAAAAGCTGGCTTAAAGCTCAACACTCAGAAAACTAAGATCAATGCATCTAAGATCAAGACAATGACCTCATAGATAGAAACAATAAATAATCTATTTATAGGGTTTCCATTTGAGGCAGGTATTTAGTTACAGATAAACTATTTCAAATCTGAGATACTCCTGTTGTCTGAAATCCCCATACATGCATAAAGCTAGAACATGACACAGAGATGTTTTAGGGACATGGGCCATGGCTCACAGATATGTCAAAATGACTGTGGTCACCAAGGGAAAAAAAAAGAAATCAAGTGGACAACTGGCAGGGCATGATGTTAAAACTGGCTTAAAACATGAAGTAAACTGTCTAACTGGTGTAAATGACTAAAAGGAATTTTTTATGATTTTGGAAACATCAGTTTTAATTTTATATATGAAAAATATTACAGAGTAACATAATTCACTGAAAAGAAGTTTACTTAGTCAAAATAAATTAAATTATAGATTTTGGAGTTATTCTTTAAGAAACTAATGGTGATTAAGCCTATACATTATTATGTCTAAATTCCAAATTTAAAAAAATAAACTGACTTAGATTTATTTGCAATCCAAAATGCAAAAAATACATGTGCCCTCTTTTACAGAGTGTGTTACATCATTGATGAAAAAATAGATACATTAACTATGTCAGCAATATGAACTAAATTGTATTACATACTGTGTGTTCATGGAAGTAGCTTTGGTATCATAATTAATTGTAGTTTGTAACCTCTCTTTAGTGAAAGAACCAGCATATTAGTGTATTTAGAAAAGTTTTTGGTTCACCAGGTTTTTTGGTTTACCAAGGATTTTCTGAAGCATTTAGGAATAGAGCCATAAATATCTCTTTGATATCAAAAAGTTAACTTGACACAAAGTGATCAACCAACCAGCAACTGAAATAGTTTGAAGCTAATGCCTAGTTAACACAATAAAATGATTGTATTAGGATTGAGAATACAAAATAGACATGTTCTCCAATTCTTCTTAGTTTATGCTCTCTAAAGTGGAGTATGAAACCTACTTTTACCTTTTTTACTGTGAATTTCTAAAATATAGAACAGGCCAACACTTTTAAATCAACCAGCTGATATTCTCATCCATAAATTTTACCCCTGGGGTCTGTGGTGAGCATGAGTTCATCCACAAATTTCAGTATCAAATTATGATCAGTATATTTAGAAAATGAAAAGAACAAACCACACATATTTCAGTGTATCACCTGGGAGTTTGTCAGATTTTAAGGAATTTCCAGTTTCTCAGTAATATGATTTAGCAAAAAGGCTTTACATATAATCTAAGCTAATGTTTATATTAGTTCATCATCAGGCAGGATTCAAGAGAGATCTCCAAAGCTTATATTTTTTTCAATTTTTTAAAAATTAGTAACCTGTCTGAGTTAATAAGAATATTATTAATAAAGCATGTCACTGCTTTACAAATTGATAAGAGACATGATATCATCCAGCCCTGAATCATGGAGAACTCACATTCACCATGGACCCCAGTGGTAAATTAAGTGGTGAATAGTTTTAACTGTTTCTGCAGAAAATTTTCTCTAGCACTTTCATCACACCACTTTGAAAAGGTTCATGACTTTCAACTTTCATAAGTCTGATGAATCTCAGAATCTCAAGCTCTGTCAATTTGATTTTTGCTCCTTAATTTTCCCAGAGGAACATTTGATTCTCTCTGCTGCAGTTTACTCTTTTGGTAATTTTGGCCTGAACAGGTTAATCAAAGTGCTGTTCTGAAGTGAACGCTTCTTTCAGGGACCAAGTCATAATCCATTAGTGTGGCTGACAGGTTGAGCTCAAGCATTATTCATTACTCCTTAGAGCAAAAGCCCTCAACGATATCTGTTACATTTTGCAGTAAACATAAATATATGTATATATAATATATGTATATTATGTAATATACATATTATATGAATATTCTTTACTATCTTCACCACCAGAAGCACAGCGGCTGCGATGGACCACTCAGAGGCATGACTGAGAGGAGCTACCCCACCTCCAAGGAACAGCAGCTGCCAGGCTGCAGGAGGGCTGAGAGGAGCTACTTCACGTTCAAGGTCAGGAGAGGCGGCCGTGAGAAGATACTCCTCGTTCAAGGTAAGGAGCAGTGGTTGCGCTTTGATGGAGCAGCCATGAAGACATACCCCACGTCCAAGGTAAGAGAAACCCAAGTAAGAGGGTAGGTGTTGCGAGGAAGCATCAGAGGGCAGAAACACTGAGACCATAATCACAGAAAACTAGCCAACCTGCTCACATGGACCATAGCCTTGTCTAACTCAATGAAACTAAGCCATGCCTGTGGGGCCACCTAAGACAGGCAGGCCATGGTGGAGAGGTCTGACAGAATGTGCTCTGCTGAAGAAGGGAATGGCAAACCACTTCAGAATTCTTGCCTTGAGAACCCCATGAACAGTATGAAAAGACAAAAAGATACGACACTGAAATATGAACTCCCCAGGTCGGTAGGTACCCAATATGTTACTGGAATTCAGTGGAAAAATAACTCCAGAAAGAATGAAGGGATGGAGCCAAAGTAAAAACAACACCCACTTGTCGATGTGACTGGTGATAGAAGTAAGGTCCAGTGCTGTAAAGAGAAATATTGCATAGGAACCTGGAATGTTAGGTCCGTGAATCAAGGCAAATTGGAAGTGGTCAAACAGGAGATGGCAAGAGTGAATGTCAACATTCTAGGAATCAGCAAATGAAAATGGACTGGAATGGGTGAATTTAACTCAGATGACCATTATATTGGCTACTGTGGACAGAAATCCGTTAGAAGAAATGGAGTAGTCATCATGGTCAACAAAACAGTCTGAAATGCAGTACTTGGATGCAATCTCAAAAATGACAGAATGATCTCTGTTCGTTTCCAAGGCAAATCATTCAATATCATGGTAATCCAAGCCTATGCCCCAACTAGTAACGCTGAAGAAGCTGAAGATGAATGGTTCTATTAAGACCTACAAGACCTTTTCGAACTAACACCCCAAAAAGATGTCCTTTTCATTATAGGGGACTGAAATGCAAAAGTAGGAAGTCAAGAAACACCTGCAGTAACAGGAAAATTTGGCCTTGGAGTACAGAATGAAGCAGGGCAAAGGCTAATAGAGGTTTGCCAAGAGAATGCACTAGTCATAGCAAATACCCTCTTCCAACAACACAAGAGAAGACTCTACACATTGACATCACCAGATGGTCAACACCAAAATCAGATTGATTATATTCTTTGTAGCCACAGATGGAGAAGCTATATACAGTCAGCAAAAACAAGACCAGGAGCTGACTGTGGCTCAGATCATCAACTCCTTAATGCCAAATTCAGATTTAAATTGAAGAAAGTGGGGGAAACCACTAGACCATGCAGGTATGACCTAAATCAAATCCCTTATGACTATACAGTGGAAGTGAGAAGTAGATGTAAGGGACTAGATCTGATAGACAGACAGCCTGATGAACTATGGATGGAGGTTCATGACATTATACAGAAGACAGGGATTAAAACCATGCCCATCAAAAGGAAATGCAAAAAAGCAAAATGGCTTTTGGAGGAGGCCTTACAAATAACTGTGAAAAGAGTAGAAGCAAAAAGCAAAGGAGGAAAAGGAGGATATACCCATCTGAATGCAGAGTTCCAAAAAATAGCAAGGAGGGATAAAAAAAGCTTTCCAGCGACCATTGCAAAGAAATAGAAGAGAATAACAGAATGGGAAAGATTAGTGATTTCAACAAGGAAATTTAAAACACCAAGGGAACATTTCATGCAAAGATGGGCTCAATAAAGGACAGAAATTGCATGGACCCAGCAGAAGCAGAGATATTAAGAAGAGGTGGCAAGAATAAACAAAAGAACTGTACAGTAAGATCTTCACAGCCCAGATAATTGTGATGGCATGATCACTCACATAGAGCCAGACATCCTGGAATGTGAAGTCAAATAGGCCTTAGAAAGCATCACTATAAACAAAGCTGGTGGAGGTGATGGAATTCCAGTTGAGCTACTTCAAATCCTGAAAGATGATGCTGTGAAAGTGCTGCACTCAATACGCCAGCAAAATTGGAAATGTCAGCAGTGGCCATAAGTCCTATGGAAAAGGTCAGTTTTCATTCCAATCCCTAAGAAAGGCAATCCCAAAGAATACAATAACTACCACACAATTGCACTCATCTCACATGCTATTAAAATAATGCTCAAAATTCTCAAAGGCAGGCTTCAGCAATATGTAAATCATGAACTTCCAGATGTTCAAGCTGGTTTTAGAAAAGGCAGAGGAACCAGAGATCAAATTGCCAACATCTGCTGGATCATAGAAAAAGCAAGAGAGTTCCAGAAAAACATCTCTTTCTGCTTTATTGACTCTGCCAAAGCCTTTGACTGTGTGGATCACAGTAAACTGTGGAAAACTCTTAAAGAGATGGGAATACCAGACCATCTGACGTGTCTCTTAAGAAACCTGTTTGCAGGTCAGGAAGAAACAGTTAAAATTGGACATGGAACAACAGACTGGTTCCAAATAGGAAAACTAGTATGTCAAGGCTGTATATTGTCACCCTGCTTATTTAACTTATATGCAGAATACATCATGAGAGATGTTGGACTGGAGGAAGCAAAAGCTGGAATCAAGATTGCCAGGAGAAATAGCAATAACCTCAGATATGCAGACGACACCACCCTTATGGCAGAAAGTGAAGAAGAACTAAAAACCTCTTGATGAAAGTGAAGGAGAAAAGTGAAAAAGTTGGCTTAAAGCTCAACATTCAGAAAACTAAGATCATGGCATCTGGTCCATTCACCTCATAGGAAATAGACAGGGAAACAGTGGAAACAGTGTCATAATTCATTTTGGGGGGCTCAAAAATCACTGCAGATAGTGATTGCAGCCATGAAATTAAAAGATGTCTACTCCATGGAAGGAAAGTTATGACCAACCTGGACAGCATATTTTAAAGCAGAGACATTACTTTGCCAAAAAAGGTCCCATCTAGTCAAGGCTATGGTTTTTCCAGTAGTCATGCATGGATGTGAGAGTTGGATGGTGAAGAAAGCTGAGCACCAAAGAACTGATGCTTTTGAACTGTGGTGTTGGAGAAGACTCTTGAGAGTCCTTTGGACTGTAAGGAGATCCAAGCAGTCCATCCTAAAGGAGATCAGTTCTGTGTGTTCATCAGAAGGACTGATGTTGAAACTGAAACTCCAATACTTTGGCTACCTCATGTGAAGAGTTGACACATTGGAAAAGACCCTAAAGTTGGGAAGAATTGGGGGCAGGAAGATAAGGGGATGACAGATGAGATGGCTGGATTGCATCACCGACTCGATGGTTGTGGGTTTGGGTAGACTCCGGGAGTTGGTGATGGACATGGAGGCCTGGCATACTGTGATTCATGGGATCGCAAAGAGTTGGACACGACTGAGCAACTGAACTAATATATATACATATCAATGGTATATAATAAATATATATAATGGCTGATTCTATAAAGCTTACTTAACACTCCAAAATCAGTTTTGGAAAATTCATCTTCCCCATTTCTCTACTAGTTGAAATTAGTTCCCTAAGTAGTTCTTATTTTATCTGTTTGGTAAAAAGTTCACTAAAGAAAATTCTGTGTCCAACTTAGAATCTATGATAATAGTAAACTCCTATCTTTAGTTTTTCAGTTAAAGCTGGATTTTGGAATTTGAAAGTAGTGGGAGGGATTTCTAAAAATTACATATTGCAAATGATAAGTACCAGTATTGCCTGTGGTTGTAGATAGAAAAATCACTTAAATCCAGGCATAAGAACTCTGAAACTAAAAAAAAAAAAAGTTTCCTTTATCTAAATATATTACCTGAAATTATTCACTCCAAAATTTTTATTCAAATTCTCTTTATTCTTTTCTTTAACTTATGTGTAGGACCTAGTTAGCAAGTGTAATGGAGAGACCTTCCCTTTTTCCTCACATTGATTTTTGATGTCATTTCAGTGCAAAGAATTTCTAAGTGGCAGCATTCTTACTTTTATTTATTTTTTTTTAACTTTAGCATTAGCAATATCTATGACCTTGAGCAAAACATGTATTCCTTATTCTCTTAATTATACAACACATCTAAACTACTAACAGTAGGATATTAAATTTAGCCATGACAACAGTCAACTAGTCACTCTCACCAGTTCAGATAACATCTTTTAACCAATAATCTCTCATTTTTTCCTCCAACAGACTCCTAACTGCATAATATTAGAGAATAAGTAATGTGTGTAATACAAAGTCTTGTTTGATAATTTGTCTGGAAATTTGAGTAGAAACTTAGAAAATCATTAACTCATTACACTTACTTTCCCTGAAAACCCAAAATAAATTGTAGATATTGTGCAGGCTTGGACCTACAAATAAAGGAAGCAAATTTTGTTATTAAATATTTTCTCTAATACTTAGATAGTCATCTAATGTCAAGAAAGGAAGAGCATATTAAGACTGAGACTTGTAGATCTTGTTGCTTTTCAGCTGTTAAGTTGTGTCTGGCTCTTTGCAACCCCAAGAACTGCAGGACGCCAGGCTTGCCTGTCCTTCGAGATCTCCCTGAGTTTACTCAAACTCATGTTCATTGAATCAGTGATGCCATCCAACCATCTCACCACTTGTGCCCCTTCTTCTCCCACCTTCAATCATTCCCAGCATCAGGGTCTTTTCCAATGACTTGCCTCTTTGCATCAGGTGGCCAAAGTATTGGAGCTTCAGCATCAGTCCTTCCAGTGAATATTCAGAGTTGATTTTCTTTAGGATTGACTGGTTTGATCTCCTTGCATTTAGAGATATTAACAAATATAAATTAAAAATGTTATTTCCCAAAACTATGCTGTTGTTGTTCTGTATGTAAGTTGGGTACAACTCTACAACCCCATGAGCTGCAGTACACCAGGCTCCCCTGCCCTCCCATTATCTCCCCAAATTGCTCAAATTCGTGTCCATTGAGTCATGATGCTAACTAATCATCTCATCTTCTGTCAGCCCTTCTCCTTTGCCTTCAGTCTTCGCCAGCATCAGGGTCTTTTTCAGTGAGTTGCCTCTTCTCATCAGGTGGCCAAATAATTAGAGCTTCAGCTTCAGCAACACTCCTTTCAATGAATATTCAGGGTTGATTTCCTCTAAGATTGACTGGTTTGGTCTCCTTGCTATCCAAGTGACTCTCAAGAGTTTTCTCCAGCACTACAATTTGAAAGCGTCAGTTCTTCAGCATTCAGCCTTTTTTACGGTCCAATTCTCACATGACTACTGAAAACACCATATATTCATGTGTGCTAAGTCGCTTCAATCATGTCTGACTCCGCAGCCCTATGGTACATAGACCACCAGACTCTTCTATTCATGGAATTCTCCAGACAAGAATACTAGAGTGGGTTACCATGCTCTACTCCAGGGGATCTTCCCAACATAGTATTCAAACTCTCATTTCTTATGTTTCCCGCATTGAAAGGAGGGTTCTTTACTACTAGCACCACCTGGAATAACCATAGCTTTGACTGTACGGACCTTTGTTGGCACAGTGATGTCTCTACTTTTTAATACGTTATTTAGGTTTGTCACAGCTTTCCTTCAAAGGATCAAACATCTTTTAATTTCATGGTTGCAGTTACCATCCATAGTGATTTTGGAGCTTGAGATGGAGCCAAATGCCATGACCTTAGTTTTTTAATCCCAAGTTTCAAGCCAGCTTTTTCACTCTCTTCTTTCACTCTCATCAAGAGGCTCTTTAGCTCCTCTTCACTTTCTGTCATTACAGTGGTATCATGTGCAGATCTGAGTTTGTTGCTGTTTCTCCAGGAAATCTTGATTCCAACTTGTGATTCATACAGTCTGGCATTTTGCATGATGTACTCTTCATATAAGTTAAATAAGCAGGGTGATAACGCAACAAATTCAATTTTGTGGACATTGAAAAGCTAATACTAAAATTGATAGAGAACTAAAATAACCAAGAATTTTGTAATTTCAAAATTAAGTAAATTTTGAAAAAGAAATCTGAAGGAATTATACACCTTGTATTAATACTTACTTAAAATTGAAAGTAATTAATTACCAATCAAGTAATTGGTACAGAATGGAAACATAGACAAATGGAATAAAATAGAAATTTTAGAAATAATCTTACAAATATACAATCACCTAATTTACCAGGTAACAGCTTCAAAAACATAGTGGGCATCACTTATCCTCATATATTGGAAATAAATTCCAGAAACAGAATCAGGAGAAGAAAAGAGACAGATTTTTGGTTCAGAGCATTTGCAAACCAGGGATATGTGACCTTTGCCTGTGACAGAATGTTCTGGGGAAGGAGTGAAGGTGGTAAGAGATTTCTAAAAGTAAAACCCAGAATCTCAGGTGAAAGATTGGTAAGGGGAGTTAATGGTCCTTGCAGCTTGATCCCATGTCCTGCAGCATGATCACAGCTTTTATGATTGGCTGTCATGGGAGTCTTTCCAGGTAGAACTGTTAAGGGAGTAATACCCTATTAGGTCTTCCCCAGACAGACCACTTCCCATGTCCCCCACTTGCCTCTTCTATGTAAAAAAAAAAAAAAAAAAAAAAAAAAAAATTAAAGGATAAATTCAATCACAAAAGTGAGAAAGTATAGAAACAAAGAAAATCAATCAACCAAGACAAAATAATAATAGTTTAACCATTACACAAAGGCAAGGACATTTGGTTCCTCCTCAAGGGCTATAAATAATATTCTAAGTCATATACCTTGAGCTCTTTTATAGATATTGAAATCCCCACCAGGTAGAAGTTAACTACATGATGAACAAACTAGAGCTATGAGATAAGTTGCCAAAATTCTAAGAACTGGCCTCAAGGAAATGGGAATAAACTAAGTCTGTTACAGAAGAGTAACTGTACCTAAAACAATCAAGATGACACTGATCAGATCACCACATGACAAATTTCAAGATGGCTTTCAAAGTTGACTCTGATGTTCCGTGTGTAGCACTTTCTCTCTACCTGTACACCCTTAAAATTTACCTTTAAAAACCATTGTCTCCCCTGTAGTCTTTGGACACAAGTCTGTCTTTTCCCCAGGTTACTGGCCTCCTGATAAAAGCAACTCATTCTTTCCTACAAACACTTGCCTCTCAACTATTGGCTTTTGAGCAGCAAGCAGCCAGATCTGAGTTCAGTAACCGAATCCTTAGCAGAATCAGATATCCTCATAGTTGTCTGTTTCAGTTTTTCCCAAGAACATAGAGAGTGTGACTAAACCCAAAGTCTATCATGACTGCCTGAATCTATTTTATTTAAGTTCCTGTTAATTACATCAGGTCCATTTTCTGTATTCTTTACTTAAAGATTTGTCTTATTTTTATATTTCTTTAGATGATTTTGATTTTATTTTTTACACACTGTAATGCAATGAGAAAAGTTGGATAGCCTTTTCAGTAAATGTGCTATACCTATTATATATCTATGGGGAAATTAAATGTGATTATTGTCTCCTACTTCATACCAAACATAGAATCAATTTTAGGTGGATCATAGAATTAAATGTGAAAATTTCAAGACACAAGAATTAAACAAGACATTTGAAAGCATATAGTTGTCAAAGAACTCATATTCAGAATATATGACAACACTTTCACAGGAATAATGAAAAATCAGAAAATCTAAAGAAAGACAAGATACCCATGCATCTGAGAAACATATGTAAATATGGTCAACTGCACTGGTCACTCATGGAACTGCAGATTAAAATCAGCAGCTATACCACTATATATCCATCCAGAAGGTCAAACTTGGTTACCTACCAAGTTTGAAGGTAGAGGGAAATGAGAAACCGTCACTGTCTTTGGTAGTTTAAATAGATGCAACTACTTTGAAAAACTGTTTTGCACCATCTACTAAAGTTGAATATGCACTTCTGCCCAGAGAGAGTAGCATCTTACATACTCCATCAAGCACTGAAGTCTTCCTTCCAAGACCTCCTCCATTTTTCCTAGTCTTACGTGTTGTTACGGAAATCATAAAAGTGAAGTCCAAGTCGCTCAGTCGTGTGTAACTCTGTGATTCCATGGACTACACAGTCCATTGAATTTTCCAGGCCAGAATACTGGAGTGGGTAGCCATTCCCTTCTCCAGGGGAGCTTCCCAACCCAGGGATTGAGCCCAGGTGTGCCGCAGTGCAGGCAGATTCATAACCAGCTGACCCATGAGGGTAGACCAAGAATACTGGAATAGGTAGCCTATCCCTTGTCCAGGGGATCTTCCCGACCCAGGTTTCAAACCAGGGTCTCCTGCATTACAGTTAGATTCTTTACAACCTGAGCTACAGAGGAAGCCACAGCAATCACTGACTCTTATTGTTTCAGTATCTCATTAAAAATAGTGAACTATACCATCATCTAGTTAAATCGCTCTTATTTTAAAAGTAAAGATGCATTCTACCTGGTGATGCTTGAAGAAAATCTCACAGAGGAAGCTTATTCTATAGTTACTTCAGAGTAGAAATAGATATGTCTTCTTACCAATTTCTTAAGTGATTGTTCTAGTTTAGTGTTCACTGTATCATTAAAGAGAGCCCTAGAAACATAGGCTACCAGTCTTCTCAATATCTATACATGGAGAAAATGCATGAGCTTGAGGTCACTTTATATAAACTTAATTTACAAGGGAAATGTATCAGATAGCCATTATAAATATACTTTTAAGATTGAGTATATTAAAACATTGTTTAATTATTTACTAATTCTTTCAGTTAATTTCATGATCATAAATTACACATTTGTATACTGAAATTTTTGCCTATATCAATGAGATTGTATACAAGAAATGTCTTTAAAGTATTTGCTTAGTAGCTGCAGATTGTGTTCCCAGTGAATACTTCTGTTTTGTTCAAGACTGTTTATTTCTTTGCTTGTTCTTTTCATTTCTCTTTTGTCTGTGTATTATTTTGTAGCTATGAAATAGTTAAGTTTAAACATTTGTTCATTCCACTATACAGAAGAGGGTTGGAAAATTCTTGGTGGCATTAGTAAAATGAGCAGACAAATCAAACTAGGCATGTGTGTTTCTTGATTTGTAGTTAAAAAAAAAAAAAAAAAACATGATGAAGAGGAGGTAGAAAAGAAACACTAGGAAGATAGGAAATAAAATCATCTGTCTTTGGAACCATCATTTAATAAAGAAAAAAAAAAGTATTGACTCATTTCAGGTCACCTTACTGCAACTATTGCTGATTTTACATAGCAGTAGCCTTGGAGAATTAATTGCAGCATTAATGAATGTGGGGAATGGATAACTGGGTTGTTTCTTTCAATAGATTCTATCTGTGGCAGTGAATCAAATGGAAATAAAGAGGAAAGTGAGCAGAGAAATTGGAATGAGGCAAAGAGTACAAGGAATGTCACCACCGCCCCATGTACAGTCAAATCAGGAAAACTTGAAAACTCCTCAGGGTTCAGCCCTGGCGAGCACGGTTCCCTCATGTGGTACTTGTGAATTAGAGTCATGATGAAAATACATAATTTCTAACTTTGCAATCAGTGGGCTTTAAAAATTTGTGTTTGCTTCCTTGTTTGTTGTTATTTTATTTTTTTCCTACTGGATCACTCTAAAATTAGTTCAACATGCCACCCCCCACCAAAAGAGAAATTCAAGTAATAAGGATTTAACTTCCAGAGTTCTTATTTGAAATGATTCTCCCTTAAAATACACTAAAGAGGTTTTCAAGTTTTGCTTTATAAATTGCCTACTGTTTTGCAATCATTTTTGTATTTCTTCATTATCATTTTATTTACAGATATTTAATTTTAAAAGCAAGTATTAGATAAAACTCAGCCTGTAGTTTCTACTGTGAAAATAATAATGATGGAATGATACCTCATTAACATCTTAAATATCATATACTTGAAATATTTTATACCAGATATCTACTTTTACTATGAAAAAAATCATACTTGAAAAATTATTGCTTCAATGTTCTCCAATTTTCATCCCCACTCCTCAAAACTGCAAAAGCTCTGGAAAAATAGAAAAATCTGTTTCAAAAACAAACAAAAAATAGTCTATCCTTTATGACTTTTAATAACAAATTTCCTGCAAAGAACAACAAAAAACAATCCTTTGCTGCTCTACTTTCATGCAGAGTTGAGGTCACAGAACACCTGTAAATACACCTGTAGTTGCAAAGCTTCCCCCCGCCCCCCCAGCTTTTTCTTGACGTTAGGATCTACTACATCCAGCAATTTTTTGTTCTATAATTTAACATCCCTGAGTTTCATCTCAAATTTAACTTTTTAAACTACTAATTGATAGGATAAGACAATTTGAGACCTGTTCAGAAAGCAGGCCTCCTGGACAGCAAATGAGAAGCAACTTGGTATAGGACTGAGTTGAAGACCAGGTTGTTTGGTACTTCAACCAAAGGGGTGTTATGGCACTTTCCCAGGACTGACACCTCCGTTTATCTTCTTCTTTAGCTCCTCTTTGAAGTACCTAGATAAGAGTATTTGATGCATATTTCCTAAGCTGCTTTATAGATGCTAAAACTACCACCAAATGGAAGAAATTAAGCACTTGATTACCACGCACACATAGCACCCCAACCTACTGGAGCCTGAGAATTGACCGTGTGATGTAACTCTGTTACCTCACCATTAACCAATCAGAGAACTGTGCCCAAGCTGATTACATGACTTTTGACTTCTTCCCTCGCCTTGTTTTTTTTTTTTTTTTTTTTTTTTTAAGATTTGCTGAAAGCCAGTGGGGACTTTTGAGTGTTTTGAACATTAGCTTCCCTGGACTCCTTGCTTGGCACCTGGAATAAACACTGGAATAACACTTCCTTCACCACACCCAGTGTCAGTAGATTGGCTTTGCTGTGCATAGGCAAGGGGACTAAGTTTGGTCTGGTAACAGCACTGTGGAAAAACCTGCATTTGTCCCCCTTCTCTGAGTCTAACAATTTTTCTTTTTTTTTTTACATTTTAGCTATTATTTTTTCTCTCCTTATATTCTATTTTTTAAACTTCTTTTTTTCTATTTTGTATTGCAGTATAGCTAGTTAACAATGGTGTGATACTTTCTAGTGAATAGAGAAGGGATTGAGTCATACATATACACGTATCCATTCTTCCAAAGTACCCTCCCATCCAGGCTGCCAAATAACAGTGAGCAGAGTTCCCTGTGCTATTCAGTAGGTCCTTGTTGGTTATGCAGTTTAAATATAGCAGTGTGTACATGTCTATCCCAAATTGCTAACTATTCCTTCCCCACATTGTTCCCCAGTAACAGCAACCATGTTTGTTCTCTAAGTCTGTGAAGATTGCACATATAAGGGATGCCATATAGTGGTTTTCCTTCCCCATCTGATTTATTTCACTCAGTATGACAATCTCTAGGTACATCCATGTTGCTGAAAATGACATTATTTAATTATTTTAATGCCGAAGCAATACTCCATCTAGAGAAAAACATGATCAAAGAGATATATGCACCCCAATGTTCATTGCAGCACTGTTTACAATAGCCAAGGCATGGAAACGATCTAAATGTCCATTGACAGAAGTGAAGTCGTTCAGTCGTGTCTGACTTCTAGCAACGCCATGGACTATACATTCCGTGGAATTCTCCAGGTCAAAATACTGGAGTGGAGAGCCTTTCCCTTCTCTAGGCGGTCTTCCTACCCCAGGGACTGAACCCAGGTCTCCCACCTTGCAGCGGATTCTTTACCAGCTGAGCCACAATGGAAGCCCGTCCATGGACAGAGGAGCTAATAAAGATGTGATGTATAAAGTGTATATATATATACATACACACACATATGTATACATGTATATATACATATGACTGCAAAGGCAAAACATTTCAATCTTTCTTTATGGGTTAGTAATGTTCCATTATATATATATATATATATATATATATATATATATATATATATCTCACATATCATCTTTATCTACTCCTCTACCAATGGGCATTTAAGTTGCTTCCATGTCCTGATTATTAAAAAATAGTACTGAAGAGAAGAATGAAGTGCACACATCTTTATGAATTATGATTTTCTCCAGATACATGCTCAGAAGTGGGATTGTTGCTCAATATCACTAATTGTTACAAAAATGCAAAATGCAGATCAAAACTACAATGATGACCTCACACTGGTCAGAATGACCATCATGAAAAAATTCAGTTCAGTTCAATTCAGTTGCTCAGTCACATCTGACTCTTTGCGACCCTGTGAATTGCAGCACGCCAGGCCTCCCTGTCCATCACCAACTCCTGGAGTATAATCAAACGCATGTCCATTGAGTCGGTGATGCCATCCAGCCATCTCATCCTCTGTCGTTCCCTTCTCCTCCTGCCCCCAATCCCTCCCAGCATCAGGGTCTTTTCCAATGAGTCAAATCTTCGCATGAGATAGCCAAAGTATTGAAGTTTCAGCTTCAGCATCAGTCCATCCAATGAACACCCAGGACTGATCTCCTTTAGAATAGACTGGTTGAATCTCCTTGCAGTCCAAGGGACTCTCAAGAGTCTTCTCCAACACCACAGTTCAAAAGCATCAATTTTTCATTGCTCAGCTTTCTTCACAGTTCAACTCCCACATCCATACATGACAACTGGAAAAACCATAGCCTTGACCAGACAGGACCTTTGCTGGCAAAGTAATGTCTCTGCTTTTTAATATGCTGTCTATGTTGGTCTAACTTTCTTTCCAAGGAGTAAGTGTCTTTTAATTTCATGACTGCAGTCACCATCCGCAGTGATTTTGGAACCCAAAAAATAGTCTGACACTGTTTCCACTGTCTCCCAATCTATTTCCCATGAGATATGGGACCAGATGCCATGATCTTAGTTTTCTGAATGTTAAGCTTTAAGCCAACTTTTTCCACTCTCCTCTTTCACTTTCATCAAGAGGCTTTTTAGTTCCTCATCAATTTCTGTCATAAGGGTGGTGTCATCTGCATATCTAAGGTTATTGATATTTCTCCTGGCAATCTTGATTTCAGCTTGTGCTTCTTCCAGCCCAACGTTTCTCATGATGTACTCTGCATATAAGTTAAATAAGCAGGGTGACAATATATATCCTTGATGTACTCCTTTTCCTATTTGGAACCAGTCTGTCGTTCCATGTCCAGTTCAAACTGTTGCTTCCTGACCTGCATACAGGTGTCTCAAGAGGCAGGTCAGGTGGTCTGGTATTTCCATCTCCTTCAGAATTTCCACAGATTATTGTGATCTAAATAGTCAAAGGCTTTGGCATAGTCAATAAAGCAGAAATAGATGTTTTTCTGGAACTCTCTTGCTTTTTTGATGATCCAGCAGATATTGGCAATTTGATATCTGGTTCCTCTGCCTTTTCTAAAACCAGCTTGAACATCTGGAAGTTCTTGGTTCGCCATTGCTGAAGCTTGGCTTGGAGAATTTTGAGCATTATTTTAATAGCATGTGAGATGAGCACAATTGTGCGGTAGTTTGAGCTTTCTTTGGGATTGCTTTTCTTAGGGATTGGAATGAAAACTGACCTTTTCCAGTCCTGTGGACATTGCTAAGTTTTCCAAATTTGCTGGCATATTGAGTGCAACACTTTCACAGCATCATCTCTCAGGATTTGAAGTAGTTCAACTGGAATTCATCATATCCACTAGCTTTGTTTGTAGTGATGTTTTCTAAGGCCCACTTGACTTCACATTCCAGGATGTCTGGTTCTAGGAGAGTGATCACACCGTTGTGATAATCTGGGTCATGAAGCTCTTTTTTGTACAATTCTTCTGTGTATTCTTGCCACCTCTTTTTAATATCTTCTGCTTCTGTTAGGTCCATACCAATTCTGTCCTTTATCGAACCCATCTTTACCTGAAATGTTCCCTTGATATCTCTAATTTTCTTGAAGAGATTTTTAGTCTTTCCCATTTTCCTCTATTTCTTTGCATTGATCGCTGAGGAAGGCTTTCTTATATCTCCTGGCTATTCTTTGGGACTCTGCATTCAAATAGGAGTATCTTTCCTTTTCTCCTTTGCTTTTCACTTCTCTTCTTTTCACAGCTATTTGTAAGGACTCCTCAGACAACCATTTTGCCTTTTTGCATTTCTTTTCCATGGGGATGGTCTTGATCCCTGTCTCCTGTACAATGTCACGAACCTCCGTCCATAGTTCATCAGGCTCTCTGTCTATCAGATCTAGTCCCTTACATCTACTTCTCACTTCCACTGTATAGTCATAAGGGATTTGATTTAGGTCATACCTGCATGGTCTAGTGGTTTTCCCTACTTTCTTCAGTTTAAGTCTGAATATGGCAATAAGGAGTTGATGATCTGAGCCACAGTCAGCTCCTGGTCTTGTTTTTGCTGACTGCATATAGCTTCTCCATCTGTGGCTACAAAGAATATAATCAATCTGATTTTGGTGTTGACCATCTGGTGATGTCGTGTGTAGAGTCTTCTCTTGTGTTGTTGGAAGAGGGTGTTTGATTGGACCAGTGTGTTCTCTTGGCAAAACTCTGTTAGCATTTGCCCTGCTTCATTCTGTACTCCAAGGACTTATTTGCCTGTTATTCCAGGTTTTTTTTGACTTCCTACTTTTACATTCCAGTCACCTATAATGAAAAGGTCATCTTTTTGCAGTGTTAGTTCTAAAAGTTCATGTAGGTCTTAATAGAACTGTTCATCTTCAGTTTCTTCAGGGTTACTATTTGGGGCATAGACTTGAATTACCGTGATATTGAATGGTTTGCTTTGGAAACAGAGATCATTCTCTTGTTTTTGAGATTGCATCCAAGTACTGCATTTCAGACTATTTTGTTGACCATGATGGCTACTCCATTTCTTCTAACGAATTCCTGTCCACAGTAGTGGATAGAATGGCCATCTGAGTTAAATTCACCCATTCCAGTCCATTTTAGTTTGCTGATTCCTAGAATGTTGACATTCACTCTTGCCATCTCCTGTTTGACTGCTTCCAATTTGCCTTGATTCATGGACCTAACATTCCAGATTCCTATGCAATATTGCTCTTTACAGCATTGGACCTTGCTTCTATCACCAGTCACATCCACAACTGGGTGTTGTTTTTGCTTTGGCTCCATCCCTTCTTTCTTTCTGGAGTTATTTCTCCACTGATCTCCATTAGGATATTGGACCCCTACCGACCTGGGGAGTTCATCTTTAGTATCCTATCATTTTGCCTTCTCATACTGTTCATGGGGTTCTCAAGGCAAGAATTCTGAAGTGGTTTTCCATTCCCTTCTCCAGTGAACCACATTCTCTCAGGCCTCTCCACCATGACTGAACCGTCTTGGGTGGCCCCACAGGCATGGCTTAGTTTCACTGAGTTAGACACGACTGTGGTCCTGTGATCGTTTGGCTAGTTTTCTGATTATGGTTTTAGTGTGTCTGCCCTCTCACAACACCTAACGTCTTACTTGGGTTTCTCTTACCTCGGACGTGGGGTATCTCTTCACGACTGCTCCAGCAAAGTGCAGCTGCTGCTCCTTACCTTGAACGAGGTCACCCCTCCTGACCTTGAACGTGGAGTAGCTCCGCTCGGGCCTCCTGCGCCCACGCAGCCGCCGTTCCATGGAGGTGGGGTAGCTCCTCTCGGCCGCTGCTCCGTCGCTGTCTCAGCCTGGCGCTCTCAGTCGCTTCTCCTGACCTTGGGCGAGGGGTAGCTCCTCACGGCCATGCTTCTGCGTGGTCCATCGCAGCCGGATAGAGTATTATTATTATTATTATTATTATTATTATTATTATTACCATTATTTACTAGCTAGCAGGTCTGTGGAACCCACCTTCTTGGGATGAAGTCTCTCTTCGTGTTCCACAACTGGCCATTCAGTGTGATCATCTGTGAAATGAACATAAAAATAAGTCCTACTTAAGATACACTTGTAGTTTAAACTCCATAATCTGAGAAGACAAGTCTTGCTTGCTCTGTGGAAGCTTGGTCGATTGTGGTGTCTGTGTAGGGTGTAGAAGGTTGGAAAGAAATGTTAGGGCATATGGCTGTGTGTTTAGCAGCTGCCATGGAGAAATTAATGCTCTGTGCTCACCAGAGGAGCATTAAACATATCTCTTATTATAAGGAAGACAAAGTGACCAAGACCCAGAGAGATTAATTAACTTTGTGTTTGCCAAATAGCTAGGGAGGAACAGATTAAGATGCTGGCTTGCAATCAATATCCCTTCAACGACCGAATGGTAATTTGTCATTACATTACAAATAACATCTTTTGTCTCAGATTGGATGGGAATTTTCATTGGTACCTATAATGTTGAACCACCGTTTCAAATCATAGGATGCACATGATACATTTTCCTGGAGCTTCCACTGCATCCCATGGTTAATTGCTTTATTAAAACAAAAACAATCACTGGAACATTTAAGATAAATCAAAGTCTTAAAAGGTATTCTATTCTTAGGAATGCCAGCTTAGATTTTAATATTGTATCTGCCCTTATTAACAGAATTTTCAGGAAGGCAAAGAGAATATAATGAAAATTGCTTTTCTAACTTCTACATAATTGCACTGACTTGAAATGTTTACTTGCTTTGAAGACAGGAGTCAGATTCATGAACAGCCTGAGGCTAGCTGAGAGACTGGCTTTCTTAGGCACACAGATATTTAGAAATTTTTAGGTTGTCTCAACTGTTTCTTCCGTCATGGTTTTATTTTATTTTATTTTATTTTTTGGAGGAAAATGGTTTTCAACTTAGTTTGCCATACACCTCTCTCTTTTTTGTAGAAAAATGAACAAAACCTTCCTATAGTCTTTGTGATGTTTGGTTTGCATTATGATCTTTTTGAATACTTCCTTCTGTACTTTCTTTTTCCTTTTCTACCCCCCAAAAAATGTGAACTACAGTGATAAGTTCTAGCACTTTAGATTCTGTGTGCACTAATATTTCAAGATGTTTCCGTCTATTTTCCTCAATTTTTCTTCTGCTTTTTTAGTCATTTATCTTGCTCTGTTTCTCCCTCTCCCCAATCCCCCACTGCCACTCTCACACAAAGACACCATTCTCTATCCTTTTAGCCTTTCTGTCTGAACATTTCCACATTACACTCCTTATCTCACCATTTTCCAAAAGGAAAGTCAATACATTTATCAGATGGTACTGTGATTCAGGGTTAAGACTTTGTATTTTATGAGTTTCTGAAATTTCGTAGAGTAGAGATTTGGGCTACAAGAGGGCCAGATTAAAGGATTCTCTTGAAACCTGTTAATCACTTCCCAGGTGTGGGCGCATGATTCTTCCCCTGTTCCATGCTTCTGGTACAGCCCTTATGGGCAGAGCATACTTTGACACCACTTATGTTTCTGGGTGAAGTGCACCTTCACGTTGCCCCTATAAAATACCTATAAGGTATAGCTTTGCAAAATTTTAATTTCTCTCATCCATCCTTCTTCATTTTTGTAAAAGTTTATTAAATCCTGTCCCTAAAATATAATTGGCACAGAAACTCCTCTTTCAGATTTATCTCAGAACAAATCATTGCACTTTTATTTTTCCTTCCTATATTTTACTATTACAGAAAGGTAGAAATCAGGAGAGGCGGGTGCACAAAGGGCAGGATTGGACTTAAACAAGAGAACTTTTCTTTGTGGAAGCTGATTTACTTATCAAAGCAAAATCATCTGTGCTTGACACAACTGCACTGAGATAGATAATATCCGTTGAAATCTTTTAATGTCTGGTGTGTATTCTTTCCATGTCCCAGTTTTTTCACTCCTCAGGCTGCTTAACAGATTGCATTGTGAGGTTCATGGTAAGTGCTATATTTATTACATAGAAGACTGCAAAATCTTATAGGATTCCAGTGAGAAAAGACGAATGCATATAACTCACTTACACAGTTGAATAAAAATGACATTTGTTTTTAAAATAAAGTGTATTTTGTGCAAAAGCAGACACTATCAAAATGATACATTTCTTGAATTCTTTAAATTAGAATATAAAAGCAATATTTTCATTTGCAATTGTTGTTATTGCTATTCAGTTATAAATCCTGAAAATGTTGATCTGGAAGGCAAATAGAAAACCTCTTAACTTTTAATAGCCACTGGGATAATATAAATACATCTATAAATCTACAGTAAATAATTTGTTTAATCCTCCTCTCATGTGCACAAAACTGAATATTGATGTTTAAACATTTTAAATATAAAATGGCATATACTCTCATTTATCTAAAAGAATGACACAGTCTCCAGGTTGATTCTGAGAAAGTGCATCTCAATAAATAGAGAAAATAAAAGGAAAAATTACTAAATCTGAGAGTAGACTGTTTTCCTCAGCAGCTTTGCTAAGAAAGGAGATAGGCAGCAGCTGACGGGATGATGTTTCTCTAAGTTTACAAAACTTGGCATTATTGATCTCAACTTTGTTTCTACTGACAGCCTCTGACTGGTGTTTGGTTTAGTTTAGTTTTTTTTCATACAGCTGTAGGTCTGAATGGTAATTTCCTATTGACTAATTTCCTTCCTATTCACACTAAAGATTCAGGAAATGTCACTGTCTGGGAAAGACTTCTGACAACCTGTTTGGGAGTGTCAAAAATAGAAGATTATTTGCCTCCTGAGAAATCTGTATGAGGCCAAAAAGCAACAGTTAGAACAGGACATGGAACAACAGACTGGTTCCAAATCAGGAAAGGAGTATATCAAGGTTGTATATTGTCACCCTGCTCATTTAACTTATATGCAGAGTACATCATGCAAAATGCCAGGCTGGATGAAGCACAGACTGGAATCAAGATTGCTGGGAGAAGTATCAATAAACTCAGATATGAAGATGACATCACCCTTATGGCAGAAAGCAAAGAGGAATTAAAGAGCCTCTTGATGAAGGCAAAACAAGAGAGTGAAAAAGCTGTCTTAAAACTCAACCTTCAAAAAACAAAGACCATGGCATCCAGTCCCATCACTTTGTGGCAAATAGATAGGGAAACAATGGAAACAGTGAGAGACTTTATTTTGGGGGACTCCAAAATCATTGTAGGTGATGACTACAGCCATGAAATTAAAACAAAACAAAACAAACAAAGAAAAAAAAAACTTGCTCCTTTGAAGCAGAGCTATGACCAACCTAGACAACATATTAAAAAGCAGAAACATTACTTTGCCAAAAAAATATCCATCTAGTCTAAGCTATGCTTTTTCCAGTAGTCATGTATGGATGTAAGATCTGGACTATAAAGAAAGCTGAGCATCGAAGAACTGATGCTTTCAAACTATGGTGTTGGAGAGGACTCTTGAGAGTCCCTTGGGCTACAAGGAGATGAAACCAGTCAATCCTAAAGAAAACCAACCCTGAATATTCATTGGAAGGGCTGATGCTGAGACTGAAACTGTAAAACTTTGGCCACCTGATGCAAAGAACAGACTCATTGAAAAAGACCCTGATGCTGGGAAAGATGAAGGCAGGAGGAGAAGGAGACAACAGAGGATGAAATGTTTGGGTGGCGTCACCGACTCGATGGACATAAGTTTGAGCAAGCTCTGGGAGATAGTGATGGACAGGGGAACCTGGTGTGCTGCAGTCCATTGGGTCTCAAAGAGTCACAAAGAGCCAGACACTGCTGAATGGCTGAACTGAATTGAAAATAGAAGAAATTCAGGAACAAAAATCCTATTTGCATCAACAGCAAATGTTTTTGCATTTCTCAATACTACAGAAAATGCTGACACAATTATTTCACCTAGTTTATATAAATCCTTATTCCATAACTGACTTTGGTTACTGATGATTTATTTATAGATTAGCCTAGTTCTCTTGGCCAGAACCTGAAGCAGAAAAAGAAGTGGAGATATCATGTCTTATTTGGTTTACATCATTTCCTTTGTCTTTTTAAATTCAGAAATACTAATCCCAGAACAAACATGTGTATGATGGATGTTCTCTTTCTCTGTGAAATGACTCTTTTCACAGGAAGCATGAACAACCAAAAAAAAAAAAAAAAGGCCTAAGAATGATTCCTATTAATGTTCTCATTGATTTACTTTGTCAGTATGTATTTAGCAAATGTGGCTGAAACTCTCCAAGGAAAAGAACTGTTGCCAGAAGACTGGTGATTAGAAAACTTGGGTGTATTAATATTTTCTCCCATTTCTCATTTTAGAATGAACATGGATGGAGGAGGGTATGGGGAAACCATGCACAGAAAGTGGAAAGACACAAAGGTAATTGGTTACAAAAATGTGTCACTAACCCTTCATTGTCTATGCCTAGGAATAAGCAAAATCATCCCAAATCAACAAATGATATATTTCTGCACTACATGTTTTAGTGTCTTTTTCTTCATTCAAGAGAAATTAATTAAGCACCCATTGCATTCCAGACAAGAAAATAAGTACACAGGATATACAGAAGCTAAAGATACAATATTAGTTCCATACAAAAATAAGGGATTTTGACTATGAAACTATAACTACAAATTTGCTTTGTCTAGGGCTGCAATGGGAAAAGTGATGTTTCTGTACTTTAATTAGGAAACAGAAATCCATGAGGTTGCCTTCACGTGGTTTTCAGCTGTTTGTTTTGAATCAGGAAAATCCATAGACTCTGAAGGAGAGATCAAGCGTAATTAAAGGTGTTATTGAACTAAACACAATTACCAGTGTTTACCTCATTATATAATACTGTTGGCACTAGAAGCAGGGTTCAGACTAGTTTTCTTTCCTGCATTCTTGTTAGACATGGTTTAAAAAATGTCTAATTCGATTTAAGAATGATCAGCTACAAAATCAAGTTTAGAAAACATGCTGACTTGGGAATCAAGGCACCAGGACTGCATTACATGCCAAATTCCCCTGAAGCAGGAAAACTGCTAGCTCAGCACTGAAACATTTGTGTTTTTTAATGTTTTAATTTGGGATTTTAGCTCGTGAAGCTTTATGTTTGCACTGTGATTACTCTATTAAAAACAAGAAGAGTTGGGAATTCCCTGGTGATCCAGTGATTACAGCTCCAAGTTTTCACCACTGTGGCTGAGTTCAATGCCTGGTTAGGGAACTAAAATCCCACAAGCCACATGGCACAGGCAAAAGCAAAAATAAAAAAATGACAAATAAAATAAAATGAAAAACAAGGAAATTTTTCAGTTACAGTAAAGACAATAATAACATGTCCTTATTTTGTGAATATAATTACAAGGCTATTAACAAGTTTATCAAAGGCAAACAGCTGAATAAAATGAGCATGGTTCAAGATAGATTTCTTATTTTTTATCAAATTAAATAAATATCTAAAGCAGTTAATATATTAGGTGTCACATATTCTGAATAAGAATAGTAAAGCAGTTATTGGGGCTAAAATAGTAATGATCTTCTTAAAGCACTTTTTAGATTAGTAGAGAAAAGTATAACATAATTTGTGTGTGTCAAGTGCATTTTGTTAGGACATTTTTAATATTCTTATAAACACAGCATGATAGAATAAACTGCAAAGGTTTTACTTTGTGTGTGTGTTCAGTCACCCAGCCGTGTCCTATTTTTTGTGGCCCCACAGTGGCCCAGGCTCCTCTACCCATGGAATATTCCAGGCAAGAATATTGGAGTGGGTTGCCATTCCCTTCTCCAGGGGACCTTCCTGACCTAGGAAGCGAATCCAAGTCTCCTGCATTGCAGGCAGATTCTTTACCATCTGAGCCACCAGGGAACCCTCTGTCCTCGTGGTGCTTACATGTAACTTAAGTTCAAGTGAAATGCAAGATGTGTATAGTATGTATGATTAATTTAATTGCAAGTTATAAAACTTCTTAGATCTTTAGAAATGGCAACTTAGTATTGGAAATTCCATTCATAATAAATCAAATATCCATTTAAGGCTCACACCTGTGGTCACTTTCTGTGAGTGTTTAACATAAAGATGTGTGTTAGAAAGTTACTCCTATACCATAGGATTGCTTTACCTAAGCTAGGATGGCTCAGGAACAGTTTCACAGTTTTAAGCAAAATCTGATGTGTATATTGAAAGGGTTAATCATTTGACCTAGTCTCTAAACATATGAAATTCAGGGTTTGGATACTCCATGGATTTTCTAAGATTTTGCAAGCTGTTTTAATGTCACTGGGCATTAGTCATAAGGCCTGAGAAGTTCTCCATGCATGATTATGATTTGATCCATGTGAAGTTAAATTATAATCTTGAACATCTTAGGCCAGACATAAAAATGGGTTTGACATTCTTAGTTAGCAAAGGAACAAATACTCCTTCTGACACTGCATACTTCACTCTGCCTGTCATTTATCTCACCATTTGTTCATTCTTTCAAACTTAGTTACTGGGCATCTATAGTAGGACTGCCCTGTGCTAATTGTTCCATCTGGTGGGAAAAAAAAAAGTCAGAGTGTATAAGCAAAAGAGGAAATATTGAGTTTACTATAGTACATGGAATGTACATTGAGATAAGATCTATCAGAGCATAAACAGAACAGTTATCAATCTTGGGGATATTTCAAGGGTGATTTCATTGAGGAAGTGACATGAATAAAGATATGAAAGATTTATTGAAGAATAAAAATGGTGTCATTAGAAAAGATGAAAAAACATAAATGATCTTTATTATAGGCAGAGCAAACAGCTGATGAAGGATGTGCATGTTTTGTTTAGGGAACAAAAGAAAGAGAAACACACATATCAAGTTTAGTTGAAGTTTTACCCATGGATAAAGTGTACAATACTTGAAGCTTGTTATGAATTGTTTTGACCTTTATACTTAATCAAATGGTAAAACACAAAACATTCTACGAGGATGGTGGTATATGTGTTGCTTAAAGTTCACTCTGTCTTTGTGAAGATTAAAAGGGCAAAATGATGTGAAGAAAACAAAACATATGGCAGTATTCCAGGTTGGAGGTAGGGGCAATTTGGACTGAAAGGGCATAATTTGCTATGAAAGAAAGAATTTAGAAATTGTAGTGGATAAAATCTAGATGGACATGGCTGGGGGAGAGGGATGTCAAGAAGGACTCCCAGAGATTTGCTTCAAAGAGCAGATGGATAGTGTTGCCATTCAAGGAGACAGGAATCTCTGTATGACAGCCAGATTTGGGTGGAAATCATGTATTTCTTTTTAGACTCTTTATTTTCAAAAGACTAGATAAGCTATTATAAATATTTATTTGTGGCACAAAAATTAACAAGATAGAAATTTTGTATATACATGTTTATGAATATATACATATGTGTATATGTATATAGAATCATAGGCACAGTCATGTCCAGCTCTTCGCAATGCTATGGACTGTAGCCCTCCAGGCTCCTCTGTCCATGGGATTTTCCAGGCAAGAATACTGGAGTGTGTTGCTGTATGTATATAGATGTATGCTCATATATATCTATGAATATAGTAGGTGACACAAGCAACCTACTGTGAGTATGGAGTATTACTTTACGTGTTTTTTTTAGAAAACCCAACTACTTCAGTTTTGATGACTATGAAAGAAGTAATTATCTTTTTTTAAAAAAATCTTAAGATTATGAGATGATGTAGTTGATGAAGTAGATGAATATCTGGGATCAAATGGTTCTATGGGATATACTGTTTATGTGGTTGTCAGTTCCTTTAGAGGGAACATCTTCAAAAGCAAAGGAATTTAATCCTTTGGCTCATCTTCATATCAGTTATACTTGGCACATCTCTTGTATTCTTGTGTAGTGTAACAGGAATTTCTTTTGATTCCACTTCATAGGTCTAGTAATGAATAAGTCATAGTATACCAGGAATCTTTGATCATCAAGATTACCAAACTTGGTATAAATTATGTTCACTATTTCTGAATAAGACTTTAGTAGATTTTGAATGTCACAAGCTCTGAAAATGCTTTTTGTTATGATGAATCTGTAAAAGAGAATCTTCATCTTCTAATACAATTTTAATTAAAGCTAGGCAGAGGTGTGGCTAAATTGGTCAGCTCTACAGGATGGTAAAATGGTAGCACTCACTTTCCTTAAAACCCAGGAACTAAATCTGTTTTCACACGTGTAGTAAGCAAAACATATTTCAAGCTTTTTTCCTAAGTCCTGAAGAATTACTCATGATATTGTATTGTAGATAAACCAATAACATCATGAAAAGAATTAGCATTATGTGAAGACATGTGGGAAGAAAAAGATCCCATTATACTTTGTATATGAACCCCAACGCTAGTGTAGAATAAAGTATTTTTCTTTAATGTCTATTCTCCAAGTTAGATTAATTCATTTCCTTCTCCTCTTTCCCCTCCACTTCCTCCTCTTTTTACTTCTCCTCTCCCACCTCTTTCTCTTCCTTTTCCTGCTCCTTCTTCTTGCAATTTACTACTGGATTGATGTCTAAACACCCATCACCAAGGCCATTAAAGAAGCTAAAATGTTTGAATAATTCCCTTCCTTACTGAACAAGTGGTTCATGAACTTTTCCTCACATTTCCCCCTAGAACCACTCTGGTTCTTCTTTGGAAGCAACTTGGATAAAATGTTTCTCAGCCAAAAGATCAGGGACTTGCTCCCCTATATTCAGAGCCTGTGTCCAGCATGCATAGATGTATCCCCTACATTCCAGGTGATAACATTATGATTGACATTCCTATGCCTTGAGACAGCAGATGGAACTGCATTTCTACATATATGCTGTGATCATGTTAGTCACTGAGAAATGATCAGTAGTATCTTGAATAGTAATCCAACTTAAATGACTTAAATGACTGAGTTAGGCATTTGCCTAACTTAAAGTAAGTTATTATTCTCGCTGATGCCACATTAACAGGACATTTTTTCCAAGCACTTGTAAAAGAAGAAAAGACAGTTTCCCTTTGTGTTAACCTGCAAATTAAAACAATGTGGATTAGTGAGAAAAAATAAACAAACAAACTAAAAGACTAAGTGACTCAGAAGATATTATAAATTGAATATATTAAGAATTAAATCTATGAACCCATTTAAGGAAAGAATATATGTTTCAGAAATATGTGAGATTAGTAACCTTTAGATTATGAAAGAAAATAAAAATTTTTATTTGACAGAGACTATAAGGGAGAGCGAGCATTGACTATAAGGTTCAAGTATTCACTTCTTCAATTAAAAAAAAAAACAAATCCTTTTAAATAAATTGTTAGAACTGGGTGACCCACATATTGATATTCAAATTCAAATTATCTCTCATTACCATAGTATAAGATACTTGTATATTGTCACCTGGAGCTCATTTGGCTCCCCATGCAAGGATAGAAATCATAGTCATACAAGTTTGCCAGCTGTTTCTTATTAAAAATTAGTAAGCTCATTTAACTTAGGCTGTATGTTGGCTACCAGGAAAGAATGGACTGATCTTGAGCATTCTGGCTCTTTTGACAGCTACGTTATTCACTGTGAGTTAATAAAATAGCATCCTGGGTCAGACAACTCTTTAGTGACCAACACTCAAATTGCTGACAAACCTGAGTTCAAAGTTTGAAAAGCATAATGAGAGTTTCCATGGGTAGTCATTGAGGAAGCAACTCCTAATCTCCCAGCTCTGTGGGACAGGCATTTAAAACTCTCCTTTTGCATTACAAATGTTGCATTATAAACATCCCCACCTACTTACTCTCAGACCTCCACAGGTTTGAAGTTTCCTCAGGCATGTAGGTATTCCAAAGAGTCTTGACTCTGTGTTGGGCAATAGTTAGCCCTAAGTTAAATGCTGAATTGAGCCTTCTTAACACATCTCTGAAAGAGATGGGAATACCAGACCACCTGACCCACCTCTTGAGAAACCTATATGCAGGTCAGGAAGCAACAGTTAAAACTGGACATGGATCAACAGACTGGTTCCAAATAGGAAAAGGAGTATGTCAAGGCTGTATATTGTCACCCTGCTTATTTCACTTACATGCAGAGTACATCACGAGAGATGCTGGGCTGGAGGAAGCACAAACTGGAATCAAGATTGTTGGGAGAATTATCAATAACCTCAGATATGCAGATGACACCACCCTTATGGCAGAAAGTGAAGAAAAACTAAAAAGCCTCTTGATGAAAGTGAAAGAGGAGAGTGAAAATGTTGGCTTAAAGTTTAACATTCAGAAAACTAAGATCACGACATCTGGTCCCATCACTTCATGGGAAATAGATGGGGAAACAGTGAAAGCAGTGTTGGACTTTAATTTTTGGGCTCCAAAATCACTGCAGATGGTGATTTCAGCCATGAAATTAAAAGATTCTTACACCTTGTTAGGAAAGTTATGACCAACCTAGATAGCAAATTAAAAAGCAGAGACATTATTTTGCCAACAAAGGTTCATCTAGTCAAGGCTATGGTTTTTCCAGTGGTCATGTATGGATGTGAGAGTTGGACTGTGAAGAAAGCTGAGTGCTGAAAAATTGATGCTTTTGAACTGTGGTGTTGGAGAAGACTCTTGAGAGTCCCTTGGACTGCAAAGAGATCCAACCAGTCCATCCTAAAGGAGATCAGTCCTGGGTGTTCTTTGTAAGGACTGATGCTGAAGCTGAAACTCCAATACTTTGGCCACCTCATGTGAAGATATGACTCGTTGGAGAACATCCTGATGCTGGGAGGGATTGGGGGCAGGAGGAGAAGGGGACGACAGAGGATGAGATGGCTGGATGGCATTACCGACTCGATGGACCTGAGTTTGAGTATATTCTGGGAGTTGGTAATGGACAGAGAGGCCTGGTTCGCTCCGATTCATGGGGTCGCAGAGTCGAACACGACTGAGCGACTGAACTGAAATGAACTGAACTGAACAAATCTCAACAGTAGATCCAAAAGGATCAAAGTGTTTCCAACTAAATTAACTGTGCTCCAGGGAAAAACTCAGGAATATATATATTTTTAAATGTATTGGACAACACCACAACAGGTAAAATTATAATCCCTGCCATCCAATTTAACATGGCAAAGAGGAGAAATATGTGACACATTAAGAAAGAGGGAAAAAATAAATCACAAAACTGATCCAAAATGGACACAAATGTGATTGTGTAGACAGAGAATTAAAGCAGTTGGTATAAATGCATTGCTTGTGTTGAAAATTTGAAAGTAAATGCAGAATAGCACTTCTATAAAAAGAAAGAAAGAAAGAAAAACAGCAATATCTGAGGTGATAATTATACTGGGTGAGATTAATGGCAGATTGCTTTGCAGAGGAGAGGAACAGTAAATCTGAAGGCATATAATGAGAAACTATCAAAAGTAAAGCAAAGAGAGAAAACAAATTTAAACAAAATGAGAAAAATTTATATGAGTTATAAATTTTATAGTTTATATGAGATAATTTAAAGGCTCTGATAAATTGAAAATTGGGATGTCTTGGATAGGGGTAGGGATAGACATGATATTTAAAGAAATCATTTTCAAATTTGTTGAAAGCTAGAAACTGACTTAAGAATCTCCACAAAACTGAAACACAAGAAATATGAATACAACTATACAAAGGAACATAACAGAAATGCTAAAGCTCTCTCTCTCTCTCTCTGTCCATATATATATATATATATATATATATATATGTGTGTGTATATATGTATAACGTGAGAAGTAGTTAAGAGTAGTCAAAATTATAGAAATAGAAAATAGAAAGATTGTTTCCAGGACCTGAGGGAAAGGGGAAGTGGAGTTATTATTTAATGGGTTTTCAGTTTTACAAGATGAAGGCAGTTTCAGAGATAAATGGTGGTGACTCTTGTACAACATTATGAATGTACTTAATACCACTAAACTATACACTTAGAATGGTTGGGAAGATAAATTTTATATTATTTTTGCTATTTTTTTGGTGGGTAAGGCATACTGCATGGCCTGCAAGATTTATTTTTCCCAACTAGGAATCAAACCTATGTCTCATGCAGTGGAAATGTAGAGTCTTAACCACACGGGACCATATCATATTCTTTTTATATTAGTAAATTTTATACTGTGTATATTTTATAGCAACTTCTAAAAATGGGGAAAAATCAAATAATATCATGGGCAAAAATGTCATCAAATTAAAAATTTTCCACCTCACCCCCCCAAAAAGAAGAGTAATGGAGTAGAAACACATTGCATAGAAAGGAAGAAGATATGAGAAAATGAGCAGTATCTAACAAATATAATATGGAGTAAAAAACAACAACAAATCTAAAACTCAATACACGAAGACAATATATTTCAAGTTTTTTTCACATATAAAGGGCCAGGTCAGCCAAAATGTGTGTATAGGTGTTGAAATCCCTCATATGAAACCACATCATATACTCAGCCCACTGTATCCATGGGTTCCATATCACAGCTGATTGAATCCACCAAACTCACTGCAATGGAGATTTGACTTTTTAAAAAAAAAAAAATTAATTTATTTATTATAATTGGAGGCTAATTACTTTACAATATTGTGGTGGGTTTTGCCTTACATTGACATGAATCAGACACAGGTGTACATGTGTGCCCCATCTCAAACCCCCTTCCCACCTCCCTCATCATTCCATCCCTCTGGGTCATCCCAGTGCACTGACTTTGAGCACTGTTTCATGCATTGAACTTGGACTGGTCATCTGTTTCACATATGGTAATATACATGTCTCAATGCTTTTCTCTCAAATTATCCCACCCTCACCTTCTTCCACAGAGTCCAAAAATCTGTTCTTTATATCTGTGTCTCTTTTGCTGTCTCACGTATAGGGTTGTTGTTACCATCTTTCTAAATTCCGTATATATGCGTTAATATACTGTATTGGTGCTTTTCTTTCTGACTTACTTCACTCTGTATAATAGATTCCTGTTTCATCCACCACATTAGAACTGACTCAAATGTGCTCTTTTTAATAGCTGAGTAATATTCCATTGTGTATATGTACCACAGCTTTCTTATCCATTCATCTGCTAATGGACATCTAGGTTGCTTCCATGTCCTAGCTATTGTAAACAGTGCTGTGGTGAACATTGGGGTACACGTGTCTCTTTCAGTTATGGTTTCCTCAGTGTGTATGCCCAGCAGTGGGATTTCTGGGTCGTAAGGCAGTTCTGTTTCCAGTCTTTTAAGGAATAGAGATTTGACGATTTAGCAGATGCAAGCAGATAGCTACACAAAGGAATGAGAATGAAGAAGGGTATCCAAATTGGAAAATAAATAATATTTTCCTGATAATTTAAATATTTTGAAAATCTAATTGATTAAAACAAAAACAAAGTATTATAGAGTTTTCAGTATGTGAATAAGTAAATCAGATGGGAATAACTTAAGTATGACTGGGGAGAGGTAGACATACCATCCTGAGCAGTGTTTACATTGCATTGAAATGGATATATCACTTGGAGGTAAACAGCAAAGTCTTTATTTATGAGGTTGAAGATAATTATCCAAATGAAGAAAATATAACCATAAAATATGCTCAATTGAAAAAAGATATCAAAGGGAAAATAGGGGACAAATAAAAGATAGGAGAAATAAAAACTAGTAGAAAGATTATAGATACATTTAATCATTTAATCTTATTAAATTCCTAAACAGAATTGATCCAGTTAAAAGATAGATTAGATAAATAGCAACATTCAAATGTATTTTGTTTATGAGACTTGTTAAATTTAAATACATAAATGGTGTAGAAGTAAAAGCTTATAAAAATATGTACAGTTCTATACTATATTTTCAGTCTCTCCCATCAGGAAGTTTGACAAGCCTCTTATCCGTCTCCATCAGAGGGCAGACAGAATTAAAATCACAATCACAGTAAACTAACCAAACTGATCACATGGACCACAGCCTTGCCTAAATCAATGAAGCTATGAGCCATGCCATGTAGGGCCACCCAAGAGGGTCGTGTCATGGTGGAAAGTCCTGAAAAAATGTGGTCCCCTGGAAAAGGGAATGTCAAACCACGTCAGTATTCTTGCTTTAAGAACCCCATGAACAGTATGAAAAGGAAAAAAGGTGTGACAGTGAAAGATGAACTCCCCAGGTCTGTAGGTGCCCAATATGCCACTGCAGAGGAATGAAGAAGTAACTTCAGAAAGAATGACGAGACAGAGACAAAGTGAAGACAACACTTGGTTGTGGATGTGTCTGGTGATGGATTTAAAGTCTGATAAAATGAAGGCCAGTGTTTCACAGGAACTTGGATGTTAGGTCCATGAATCAAGGCAAATTGAATGTGGTCGAATAGGATGGAAGAGTGAACATTGACATTTTAGAAATCAGTGAACTGAAATGGCCTGGAACGGGTGAATTTAATTCAGATGACCATTATATCTACTACTGTGGGCAACAATTACTTAGAACAAATGGAATAGCACTCATAGTCAACAAAAGAGTCTGAAATGCAGTTACTTGGGTGCAAGCTCAAAGAATGACCAAACGATATCTGTCTGTCTCTAAGGAAAGCCATTCAATATCATGGTATTCCAAGTCTATGTCCCAACCACTATGCCATAGAAGTGAAGTTGAATGGTTCTATGATGACCTACAAGACCTTCTAGAACTAACATTAAAAGAAAAGAGGGGGGAAAAAAAAAGATGTCCTTTTCACTATAGGGGACTGGAATGCAGAAGTAGAAGTCAAGAGATACCTGAAGTAACAGGCAGGTTTGGCCGTGGAGTACAAAATGAAGCAGGGCAAAGGCAAACAGAGTTTTGCCAAGAGAACACACTGGCCGTATCAAACACCCTCTTCCAAAAACACAAGAGACGAGCCTACACATGGACATCAGCAGATGGTCAATACCGAAATCAGATTGATTATAAGCTTTGGGGCTGAGATAGAGAGGCTCTATATAGTCAGCAAAAACAAGATGGGGAGCTGAGTGTCACTCAGATCATGAATTCCTTATTGCTAAATTCAGATTTAAATTGAAGAAAGTAGGGAAGACCATTAGACCATTCAGGTATGACCTAAATCAAATCAGGGGAAGGGACAAATAGATTCAAGAGATTAGATCTGATAGAGAGAATGCCTGAAGAACTATGGACAGAGGTTCATAGTACTGTACAGGAGGCAGTGATCAAAAACATCCCAAGAAGAAATGCAAAAAAGCAAAATGGTTGTGTGAAGAGGCCTTACAAATTGGTGAGAAAAGACGAGAAGTAAAAGGAAAAGGAGAAAAGGAAAGATATACCCATCTGAATGCAGAATTCCAAAAAATAGCAAGGAGAGTTAAGAAAGTCTTCCTCAGTGACCAATGCAAAGAAATAGAAGAAAACAATAGAATGGGAAAGACTAGAGATCTCTTCAAGAAAATTAGAGATACCAAAGAATATTTCAAGCAAAGATGGACAGAGTGAAGGAGAGAAACAATATGGACCTAACAGAAGCAGAAAATATTAAGAAGAGGTGGCAAGAATACACAAAAGAACTAGGCAAAATAATAATAATAATCCAGATAACCACGATGTGCTCCATTACTTTACTGACAAAGGTTCACCTAATCCAAGCCATGGTTTTTCCAGTAGTTATGTATGAATGTGAAAGGTGGACCATAAAGAAAGCTGAGCACTGAAGAATTGATGCTTTTGAACTGTGGTGTTGAAGAGGACCCTGGAGAGTCCCTTGGACTGCAAGGAGATACAGCCACTTAATCCTAAAGGAAATCAGCCCTGAATATTCATTGGAAGGACTGATGCTGAAGCGCCAATACTTTGGCCACCTGATGCAAAGAACTGACTCATTGGAAAAGACACTGATGCCGGGAAAAATTGAAGGCAGCAGGAGGAGAAGGAGGAGAAGAGGATGACAGAGGATGAGATGGTTGGATATCATCACCAACTGGTTGGACATGCATTTGATCTAGCTCCCAGAGCTGGTGATGGACAGGGAAGCTTGGTGTGGTGCAGTCCATGGGGTTGCAGAGTCAGACGCAACTGAGAAACTGAACCGAACTGATACTATGTTTTAAGAATATATTAAAGGAAAGTAGGACATTCTTACTAAGATAAACATTACAAAAAATGACAAGTTTATAAAAAATAACAAAGAAAAGATATAGAGAAATTGTAACCTTGTATGTTCCTGATGGTTGGGAATGTAAGGTGCAGCCACTGTGGAAAACAGTATGGTGATTTCTCAAAATATTAAACATAGAATTATCATATGTTATAGCAATTTCACTTCTGGGTATTTATACAAAAGAAATAAAAGCAGGAATTTTGACACAATATTTAGCATATTAGCCACAAGATGAAAGCAATCCATGTGTCCATTTGCAGGTGAATGGATAAGAAAATGTGCTATGTATGTAGTTTTATTCAATCCTGGAAAGGAAGGATAGTTTGACACATGCTACAGCATAGGTGAAGCTTAAAGCATGATCTGTTTCTTCTGTTAATTGTGGTTAAATACACTTGTTCAAAGTTAGTATCCTATTTTAGTTTGGTTATGATGCTTCTTTAGTTTCTTCAGAAACTACACTTTTCTCTTGCTTTTGGCATGGCTTGTGATTTGCTGTTGTTAAACGTTAGACTTGATCTATCAAATACAGATTTATGGTAATTAGTATTTTAATGTCAGGTTTTTGTAAATTGGCTGGAAGCTGTGCTAGGTTCAGTATTGTAGTTTTTGGAAACAGAGTCTTAAGTTTCTTTTTTTGTTTGTTTGTTTGTTTTGATTTTTTTCTCTACTATTGTCTTTGTATTTCTCTAAGAACTCCTTCCTAAACTGAGCTTGAATTTGCAGTTGTTTTAGCAAAAATCCACTGTTATTATACCCGAGCCCTTTTGATGTGACCATAAGGTACCAGAAGGGGAAACATTCTATGAAGATTATGATTAAATCTCATTTTCTTTTTTAGGTGAGTCTGATTCCCTAGGCTCTGTCCTTCAAAAGCTCTTCATAGTCTTTCCCCTTTTGTTGTCATTAACCAAGGTCATATTAAACCCCAGGAGGCAGAAGTTGCTTCCAAGGCAGTCCTTTGCCACAGAGAAATTGCTGTAAGTATTCCCAGTGATGACTTTTTCCTCTCTGCTGCTTGAAAGAGGAGGGGATTTTTCTCTGATCTTTACCATGAAATCCTGATGGGGATGCTATGGGGGTTAAAACCTATGAAAGTGTGCTTGCTCCTTCTTCACCCTGGACCCTCAGGAGTCCTCAAAGTGGTCCACACTTAGCCTCCAGAAGTTCATAGGTGATGTCCTATCAGTTTCCTTACCAGTCACTGACTCCAAGCTATTTCTGTTCCTGGTAAGTTGATCTCAACTGTGACTCTCTACATTTACTTATATCTTTAATTTTGTGGGTGATGGCTTGTTCAGTAACCTCAATTCTGGAGCTAAGGCTTTGACTTCTAGTGTTTTTTATTTTATTTTTTCAAGTTTTTTCTTATAAGGGTAAAAGTGGCAATATCCAGACTGAACTTAATTTCTCTTGTATAAGCTAATCATAACTCTGCTTGCCTGTCCATCTACCTTGCCTTTATGTACATGTTAAGACATAAATTAACTACCTCTTTTCTTTTCTTCAGGTCAGAAAATCCTAGCGGTCACTCAGACCTTGGTGCCCATTAGGGTAAGTCTGTCCTTTACTTCCTACAAACCAGCTCTGCAGCTCTATTATTTCAGCATTCTACCATTCCTCCTCCTACAAAGGGCCCATGCCCCTTGGTTATCTCCACCTTTAGAGATTGTGTTCAGTTGCTCAGTTGTGTCTGACTCTTTGAAACCCCATGGACTGTAGCTGACCAGGAGCCTCACAAGTACTAACCCTCTCAACAATTATGATGCTATAGTCACTGGATAATTCTTTACACTTTTAGGAAGTGATGTGTGTTGTGTAATCTCTCACAGAGCACAGGTTACTGGGTTTTCCTATCTCATGTAATAAAACAATGCTAGTATGGCAACTTCCCTAAGACATTGTTATTCTTTGCTACTGTTATCTTTCCTAGAAGTTCTTACATTTCTACTTCATATAATCACTTTGTATAAGATTCCAAGAGCCATCCTAGCAAGTACCAGTAGCACTTTTCTAATTCTTTGTAGAAGTGTAAAATGTTCTTTGTTTTTGCCCTCTGTCTACTTTGATAGAATCTTCCTTGTCTTGGTTTGTATTCTTCAGTTTTGTTGCATCATCTTCTATGTGATGTGATCCAGTCACATAGTAACTGACTTCTGGACCATGTTCACTAGGTCTTGTATTCCCTATGGTGTGTTTTTACCCTTAGCAGACACAGAGTCTCCTTGGCTGACTCAGTTATTGTTCTGACAGGCAGAAGCTCAGGTGACCTTAGATGATGTATGTGGTGCTTGATGTCTTGCAAGGTAGAAGTCTCTTCATTGTCCACAAAGAAATAGGAAGCAATAGCATTTAACAGCGGAGGATGTTGCTTCAGCAGACCCAGTGATTCAGGGCATATCTGGAATTTTAAAACGATCAAGTGATTCAGTCCAGTTTCAATGGTTGTTGTTGTCAGGTCCCATTCTTTCAAAATCCATCCTTGACCCACGGGGAACTTGTTTGAGAATCAACTTTTCAGGGGAACTCACCTACTTTATGAGGCCTGACTCTCTGCTTATTCTTTGCTTCTCCTGCAGAAGATAAGAGCATTGTTTACATTGCCAGTGAAAGTGTGAGTCGTTCAGTTGTGTCTGACTCTGCAACCCCATAGACTATAGCCCTCCAGTCTCCTCTGTCCATAAAATTCTCCAGGCAAGAATACCAGAGTTGCCGTATCCACCTCCAGGGGATCTTCCTGACCTAGTGATCAAACCCAGGTTTCTTGCATTGCAGGCATAGTTTTCACCATCTGAGCCACCAGGGAAGCCCTAAGTTGCCAAGAGGGACTTACATTGATAATTTCACTCAACCTTTATTTTTCTTTCCAAAATATCAAAGCAACTAACAGATACTTAGTTCCACAGAATTTATAAAAACTAGTTCTCCACTGGCATGCCATCACATTTCACTGGTGGTAAAGGTTTTATCAACTGTATCACTGCAGCATCCCAAGGACTATTTATATTTTAAATACTAGCAGCAATGGGGACCAGTTAGAGACTTACAGGATTTTGCAGTTGGCTTCCTATGGCTACTCTCAGGGCAAAAAAATGTTGCCCAGAAGTAGATTCTAAGACTGTGGCATATATGAGGTTTACTGGGGAGATCTCGAAGAAACCATACTTGAGTGGGATGTAGGATGCAGAACTGAATATGGGAATAAATAGAATTGTGTTTAAATCTCAAAGGAGGCAGTAGCTGATACTACGGGATATTCTGGAGTAGGCATTATACTTTAAACATGTTTTGAATTGTTGGCACCTCACAATGACTGGCCACTGAAGGGGGATTAGCTCAAGAGCAAGTCAGCTTCTCTTGCCAAAACCCAGTGAACAACTCTTACTGGGTCAGAAATGGGAAAAAGAACTTTGGTCTTCAAAAGACTTCAAGTGACACAACACAGCACCCACTTAAGAGTCCCATCAAAGAAACTTGCTTTTGTTCTGAAAATGCACTTTGCCAATACACAGTAATTGTCATAAAACATTGTTTTAGCAACATATGGTAATTGCATGGTGAGTCATATTTTTAATCCTTTTCCATATTAAGCTTCAGTAGTTTTCTTACCAAACAATTTTTACTCAACTCTAAGGTTTCCCAAAGGTGCCTGTGAGCCCATTTTGGAGAGTGTAAGAAAGGTTCAAGATGGACACAGGGATGTGTGTCCTCAGCCCTTCTTTAGCAATGCAATTCTGCATTTTTATATCCTGCAAATATGCTTAACATTTAATTTAATAAATTATTTGCTACTAAATGAATTTTAAAACACTGTATTATTTAATTGTATAAACAACCCCCATTTGATAAAGGGTCAAACAGATACAGGAAGATTAAATATATTTAATATGTTAATATACTTTAATATACTAATTATAAAAATTATATGGCATAAATTATAATATAAAGTTTATATAATATAAATTATATTAAAGTATATTAATATATTAAATATACATCCTAATTATACTAGACTAAGTAGCCACAGGGTAGAAATTCAAACCCAAGTATTCAAAGTCTAAATTTAGATAATTCAGTAATCTATCATATTATAAATAAACATTCCTGTAAATAACAGCACTTATATACAGAATTATTCTTATTACACACCTTTTGAGATGTTGAAAGAAGTCATTTTTTTAAACATTTGATGAAAATATGGAGAGAAGGGAAACCTCATACCCTGTTGGTGGGGGTCTATACTGGTGCAGTCACATGGGGATTTCTCAAAAAGTTAAAAATAGAGCTACCATATGATCCAGCAATTCCACTTTAGGGCATTTTTCCAAAGAAAGCAAAAATATTAATTCAAAAAGGTATATATAGCCCTATGTTTATTTCAGCATTTTTTACTATAGCCAAGATACAGAAACAATCTAGGTGTCTACCAATAGAGGAATAGATGAAGAAGGTGCAATATACATGTGTGTATCTACATATACACAATCGAATATTATTCAGTCATATAAAAAGGAACACAATTTTGTCATTTGCAACAAACATGGATGGACCTAGAGGGTATTATACGATGTGAAATAAGTTAGACATAGAAAGACAAATACCAAATTATTTCACTTAGATTTGAACTCTAAAAAAGCAAAACAAATGAACAAAAGTAAAACAAATGAACAAATAACAAAACAGAAACAGACTCATAGATACAGAGAATGAACAGTTGGTTACTAAAGAAGAGGGGTGTGGAGGGGTAAGTGAAATAGGTGAGGGAGATTAAGAGGTACAAAATTCTAGTTACAAAATAATTTGGCCACAAGGATAAAACATATAGTGTGGGGAATATAGTCAATAATAATGTAATAATGGTGATAAAAGTGGTCAAAAGATACAAAATAAAAGTGAAAGTGTTAGTCGTTCAGCTGTGCCTGACTCTTTGGGACCCCAAAGGAGCCCATCAGATTCCTTTGTCTATGGGATTTTCCAGGCAAGGATTCTGGAGTGGTTTGCTACACAACAGGTACAAACTTCTAGTTATAAAACAAATGAAAACTAGAGATGAACATACAACATGATGAATATAATTAACTCTGCTGTATGTTATATGTGAAAATCTTTAAGAGAGTAAATCTTGCATTATATAACATCATAGGAAAAATATTCTGTCTTTGTCTTTAGTTATGATGATGATGGACATTCACAGAACTTATTATTATAATCATATTTCATGATGTCTGCAAGTTGAATCATTTTTTTTTGTTTATCTTAAATTTAGGCAGTGTTGTGTGTAACTGCATTTCAATGAAATTGGAAGAGAAAAATCCCTTACTAATAAAATAAATAATTATATGAGACAATATGGATTTCTACAATTATAATGCTAAACAGTGTCTGGATTTTTTCAAGAAATTTCTAAATATCCACATTTCCTACTTGATATTCTGGCTGGAGTTGAGATTTCCTGAAGGATCCATACCACTTCTTTGATTAAAAGTGTGTGTGTGTGTGTGTTTTAATTCAGTGTCAATTTATTTTTACAAAACTCAGTATATAGCATAATATTTAAATACAGAACTTTCATAATGTTAAGATAGTCTATTTGCCATCACCATAGATGTATACCACTTTATTCTCTGGATAAGTGCCTGCAAAAGGCCATTAGTGTCAATTTTAATTTCAAGTTGCCTCAGTGGAAAAGATAAGTGAGATCCTGAGCAGATGGTTGTCATCACATAATGCAATTTAAAACTCAATAAAGGAACACAGAAGTTGCTATAGCACTTAAAATCTAGGTATGCATTTTGGACAAATGGAAATAAAATAATGAAAAATGAGAATACTTTGTTAATTTGTTGTTGAAGCTTAAAACATATGCAAATTAAGAACATCAAAAAGGTGAATGTATAAATAGAAGGGAGCCTAAGATTCTAGAAAAATTAAAGTGCACTAAATTTATGTCATCTTCTTAGCTGAACATTGGGGAGCATGTGTTAATTCAGTTCGGAGTACGTATCTTCAAATGACTGTAAATCAGTTCTAATTAATTCATAGATTCCATTAATATCTGTACAATTTTGTGGCAAATGAAAACTAATGAACATATTTACACTAAGAATATCAAGTTGTTTATCTGCTTTCTGTTTAAAAATGTTTTTCAGTTTACATATAGCTTATTTCTGTTTGGCAAAGACTGTTTTCATTAAGTAATTACAACTGAAATACTTATTTTATCCATATATACAATCAAGAGCCCTAAGAATGTTTATATTGATTTTAGCTTTAAAATTCAATTATTATTAATAAAATAATGATATAATTGATTCACTCTCTTCACACTCCCAAAGCAAAATAATAGTACACTGCTAACAAATGCTTAAAGATTAAGTGGCACCACAGAAGCAGTTTTATCATGATATTAATTCCCCAACTTTAATTGCAATTTTCTCAAGTTTCTTTTGGAGACGGCAATGGCAACCCACTCCAGTGTTCTTGCCTGGAGAATCCCAGGGATGAAAGAGCCTGGTGGGCTGCCGTCTATGGGGTCGCACAGAGTTGAACACTACTGAAGTGACTTAGCAGCAGAAGCAAGTTTCTTTCTTGTTATTATTTCAAAAATTTTATTTCTAATTCAAAAAAAAGAAAAGAAAGAAAAGAAAAAATAAAAACTAATCATTTGCAGTTATTTCCCAACTGCCAAACTTCACATAATTTTCTCCAGAATACCTTCAATTTGCATTCTGTGTTTTGAGTAAGCAGCAAAAATAGAAAGATAAAATAATGAAGGGTACTTATGAAAAATTAATTTTAAATATGGAAAGAGAGATATAATAAATTTTTTTCAAAATAGATTACTTCATTATGTGATATTAAAGTATTATATGAGGTTTCTAGTTTTTCTTCCAAGCTCTAGGCTTTTCTTGCTCTAATAAATGCTAGTAGATTTTTAATTTACCTGCCTCTTGAGAAATCTGTGCGGAGATCAAGAAGCAATGGTTAGAACTGGACATGGAACAACAGACTGGTTCCAAATCAGGAAAGGAATACATCAATGCTGTATATTGTCACCCTGCTTATTTCACTAACATGCAGAGTACATCATGTGAAATGCCAGGCTGGATGAAACGCAAGCTGGAATCAAGATTGCTGGGAGAAATATAAAAAACCTCAAATACACAGATGACACCATCTTTATGGCAGAAAGTGAAGAAGTAAAGAGCCACTTGATGAAAGTGCAAGAGGAGAATGAAAATGTTGGCCTGAAATTTAACATTCAGAAAACTAAGGTCATGGCAAGCAGTCCCATCACTTTATGGCAAATAGATGGGGAAGCAATGGAAATAGTGACAGACTTTATTTTCTTGGACTCCAAAGTCACTGTGGATGGTGACTGCAGCCATGAAATTAAAAGACACTTGCTCCTTGGAAGAAAAGCTATGACCAACCTAGACAGCATCATAGAAAGCAGAGACATTGCTTTACTAGCAATCGTCCGTCTAGTCAAAGCTATGGTTTTTCCAATAGTCATGTATGGATGTGGGAGTTGGACAATAAAGAAAGTCAAGCACTAAAGAATCGGTGCTTTTGAGCTGTGGTGCTGGAGAAGACTCTTGAGAGTCCCTTGGACAGCAAGGAGATCAAACCAGTCCATCCTAAAGGAGATCAACCCTGAATATTCATTGGGAGGACTGATGCTGAAGCTCAAACTCCAATATTTTGGCCACCTTATGCGAAGAACTGACTCATTTGAAAAGACTGTGATGCTGAGAAACATTGAAGGCAGGAGAAGGGGATGACAGAGGATGAGATGGTTGGATGACATTACCGACTCAATGGACATGAGTTTGAGTAAACTCCGGGAGTTGGTGTTGGATAGGGAGGCTTGATGTGCTGCAGTCCATGAGGTCGCAGAGTTGTACACGACTGAGTGACTGAACTGAACTGAACCACTGAGATGGATACACCTAGAACCTGTTATACAGAGTGAAGTAAGTAAAAAGGAGAAAAATAAATATCATATATTAAATGTATGTGTGTGTGTGTATATGGAATATAGAAAAATGATATTGACTGACCTATTTGCAAGGAAGAAATGGAGACTCAGATATAGAGAATGGACTTATGGACACAGTGGGGGAAGGAGAGTGTGGGACAAATTGAGAAAGTAACACCAACATTTATACACTGCCAAGTGTAAAATAGATAGCTGGTGAGAAGTTGGTATATAACACAGGGAGCCCAGACTGGCACTCTGTGATGACCTAGGGGGATCAGATAAAGTGTATAATGATGGCTGATTTGCATTGCTGTATGGCAGAGACTAGCACAGCATTGCAAAACAATTTTCCCCCAATTAAAAATAAATCTAAAAAGAAAGAAAAGTAAAGACTTCTCTACTTAGTAACAATGTTCTAGTCCAGTGGTTTTCTTTCCTTATTTTTCATAAACCAAGCTATCTTCCATCTTAGAATTTTAGCAATAGATATGCCCAATACCAGAAATGCTCTTGCCTTTATCATTCCAATGCATATTATGAGGAAAAGTTTCCCTATAGTCCCCAAACTAAAAGCAGTACTTGTGACATTTAAATATATGTTAAATAAATAAATTAATAGATAATCAAATGAATCATAGTTGAGAATAAATGATAATACAGGAATCTGTTATAGAATTTGAGGATGCTACTTTCCAGTCAAACATAAAAGCTGTGACTCATTTGTGCCTGTGCTTCCATTAAAGAATGTGCTGGAGAATGAGTTAGTTATGGAAGAGAACATAAATGTTGTCACATGCTTATATAAATCTGAGCTCATGCACATTATACTCAGTCAGTTGGTTTAGTTCTCAGTTGTGTCCGACTCTTTGCACCCCCATGGACTGCAGCGCGCAAGGCCCCCCTATCCATCAACTCCCGGAGTCTACCCAACCCATGTCCATTGAGTCAGTGATGCCATCCAACCATCTCATCCTCTGTCGTCCCCTTCTCTGCCTGCCCTCAATCTTTCCCAGCATCAGGGTCTTTTCCAATGAGTCAGCTCTTCACATCAGGTGGCCAAAGTATTGGCAGACTATATTAATAAGTTGTATAATAGCATGAGTTTTATTATCATACTAGCATTATATAAAGAGATTGTCTGATATTTAAGTTTAATTCTCAACCAAGAAACATCTCATTTATGTGCACATTACAATAAAAGACTCACCTTAACTGAGGTGCTTCCCCAAATTATAACATTTAATTTAATAAGCAATATACCTCCTTTTTGTTTGTTTGTTTGTTTTCCTATTATGCTGTTCTTTGTGGGTTCTTGATGTCATTTTAAGTGACATTTCTCTTACACATAAAACATTACTATCATTGATTATAAAATGGCCATAATCATATACAGAAATTTATATTCCTAATGAACCAGCAGAACTTAGGAAAATTCATCTAGGAACCACACATTACCATAAGCAACAGTTTGCTGTCTTGGTCACTCAGTCCTGTCTGACTCCTTGTGACCACATAGACTGTAACCTGCCAGGCTCTTCTGTCCATGAGGATTCTCCAGGCAAGAATACTGGAGTGGGTTGCCATTCCCTTCTTCAGGGGAGTTTCCCAAGCCAGGGATCAACCCCAGGTCTTCCACATTGCAGGCAGATTCTTTACTGTCTGAGCCACCGGGGAAGTTCCAAAAGCAACAGCCTACCACACTGTAAATGAGCTGAATCCTCCTCGTGTAAGGGGTGACAGCTTAATACTATCTTCTCTCACGTAAATAAAATGCTGGAGCTGTCCAAAACTACTTTAAAGCACAGAGATGTTTTTCTAGAGTGATTTCAAGGTTGGAAAATTGATGAAGTCATTTACATGAAGAGAATAAGACTGAATGGAATGACTAACTCAGGAAGTTTAGAGAAGAAATGTAGAGGAAGTGTAGGAAACCAGGTTTGAAAGTAGGACAGCCTGATGTCTGCTCTGAGACAGTCTAAAAGTTTTAATCAACAGTTTATGTAAAAGATAGGAAATGAATCTGTACCCCCACAAAAATAGTAATGCTAATCAAGAATAAACAAGGTAGGTGAGTGGTCCATTTAGAAATAGGATAGGTTAGAGGTTACCCTTAATAAAGGGGTTTATACCCAAGTAGAATGCACAGGATTCAGCTACAATTTCATACAAAAAAAAAATCAATAATTGGTAAGGGACTTGAAAATGCCTTAATATTTTAACAGATTTGTAAAAATTTGAACTTCAAACTTCAACAAGTCTTCCTTGTTCATCTGTATGGTTGCATAGAAAGTTGCTTGGCCTAGAATTCTCACCAATGATATATACATTTTTAAATCTTTTGATCTTTAAAATCAGGGGATCTAACACCGGCAAATAGAATGTACCATTTCCACTCTTCCGTTTTCTTTTGGGTGAATAAAAATAAAGAGCAGGAATAAAAATGAAAACTTCTAATTGGTGCAAAATCTCTTTTTATGTTGCTGAGAAGGATAAATGTATCCTAATTGACTGTTTAAAAATTCAAATCAAGGTCAGTTTTCTAAATATTGTGTATTTCTCTTGTATTACTTGAAATTTCAAGTAATAGGTGGGTGAAAAAAAGGCCTCTGGGCATAGGAACCAGAAATCACTAATGGAAACATTTTCAGATGCGTGGTGAGGACAAAAGCCAGGCTGCAAGGATAATTGAATGAGTGTATATTCAGTCTGAAAGATTAATGAAAATAAATGACTGCTTTCAAAAAAAAATATGGGGATGCACATGTCCAGGTTTGCAGGGATGAAAAGACATTAGAATTATTTTTAGTAATATCTTTACTGTATAAGTTACAAGGAGTAAAGATTGATGAAGATGTGTTGTTTGTTGAAATATGAAGTTGAATCCCAGAGAAAATGAAAAGAAAAAAAAAAAAGGCAATTCAAAATTGAAATTATTGACTGGAGTTTCCATGTCTAGAAAGATCACTGTTACGTAGTTAGAATAGGAAAAAGGAGTCCAGAATACTGGTGACTAAAAGACAAGGAAGGGAAAAGCCCACAAAAAAAAATAGAACAAAGAAAGTTCCAAGGACCGGAGTGATGACCTCAGGTAGAATAAACAGCACTCCTGGCTATTCCAATTTACATAGGGCAGGTCCAGGGGGAGGAGAAAAACATATTAAAAGAGGAGCCAAAGGGCTGCGGAAGCAGAGGAGGGGGGTCTCTATCACAGTGCGAGTGCGTGCTCTCTCTCTTCTCTTCCCGTCTTATGGGTTGGCATGCCCTCAAGCCTCGAGGATGTATTTTCTTTTATTTTCTAAATAAAACTGAGCTGTAACACAGAGCTGTAACACTGATCTGTCTGACAGCTGTGACATGCCAAGGGCTTTAACGTCCGTCGCTTCAAATTTTTGTTGTGACAAGACAGAACTGAGGAAATTATACACTCCCCTGACATCATCAACTGAGAAAAGAAGTATGACAGACATTTAGAAGGGAAAGAATTAAGCATTAATCTAATTAAATAATATTGCATAAGCATCTGCTTTGTGTATAAATGATGCGAAGGAACATTGAGTTATATAAACTTATACTTTCTACCGGAGAAGGCAATGGCACCCCACTCCAGTACTCTTGCCTGGAAAATCTCATGGGTAGAGGAGCCTGGTAGGCTGCGGTCCATGGGGTCGCAAGGAGTCGGACACGACTGAGTGACTTCACTTTCACTATTCACTTTCATGCATTGGAGAAGGAAATGGCATCCCACTCCAGTGTTCTTGCCTGGAGAACCCCAGGGACGACAGAGTCTGGTGGGCTGCCATCTATGGGGTCTCACAGAGTCGGACACGACTGAAGTGACTTAGCAGCAGCAGCAGTAGCAGTAGCATACTTTCTACAGATCATAGTTTTGTTATAATTTATCATCTGGGAAGTTGAATAATAACAATTAGCTAGACAGTAATACAAACAACTCTACTGATAATAGTAGACTAAATTCTGTTGATATAACATGAGAACTCAGACTCCCAAGTGTTTAAAAAAAAAAAAAAAAGCCTGGGAAATCCCTCTTTGTCACCATAGTTAAGAATATTTTTTCATTAAGGGACAGAAAGGAGGATAGAGATACACAGCCTTTTAACATTGACCTGGAAATTATATACTACATATCTACTCAAAGTACTACGAGAGAAGCTGGGAAATATAAGAAAATAAAAGCCTATTTGATGAGTACTGAATATCCCTGCTGCAACAACCTTGCCAAAAAGTAAGATGTATATACATAACCCTATATGCTTATGTAACAAAATATGTGCATGTATATGTGTGTGTGCATATATTTACTTTGTTGTTCATGTTGAGTTGCTAAGTAGTGTCTGATTCTTTGTGACCCCTTGGACTGTAGCCTCCAGGCTCCTCTGTCCATGGGATTCCCAGGTCAGAATACTGGAGTGGGTTGTCATTTCCTTCCCTAGAGATCTAGGGATTCCCCACTCAGGGATCTAAATTGTGTCTCCTGTTTGGCAGACAGATTCTTTATCACTGAGCCAGCTGAGAAGCCCATATATGTGCACTACACACACAGACACACAGAAATGTCTGCGTGTACAAACTGGCCAGAACAGATATTAAGACTGTTAGAAATTTAGAGAAAGAATGATACATTCTCAGTATTAATTGAGAACCTTCTATTAAAGGTACCGATGCTGTTCCTAGAGTTACAGCCTGAAATAGAATTAAAGAAGAGCCTCCCTTCCTTAACAGAGCTTATGTCCCTGTGAATAAACTCCTCACTGCCAAGGGGCTTTAAGAAAGTGTGTGATTTGCATGATCACAGATGGTTTTACTTAATTAGACCCCAATATCTTAGAGTATGCTAGTAATAATCAAAGCTGATAACAAAGGGTTTGGTAAAGTGTGGGCGGGTCTGTGGGTGGGTCTATTATTTTGTTCTTAATTTTTTGGTTTTGACTATAGAAGAATTTAAGTTAATGTTTCTTCTCTTTCCTTTTGTTAAATGTGCTCAATTTTCCTTTAATGGGTATAATGAACCTATTAATTAGACTACTTAATTCAACATACTATTGGTACACAATCAGATTCAATTTTATACACTCTGTAAAATGATGAAACAATTATTGTACTGCTCTAGATATAGCAATATCTAATAAAAATTAGGATGATTTTGAATGTTATTCAGTATACTTTTAAATATTTATTTGAATCATTATGCAAATCTGAATATTATAGTCCAACAACCACGTCTACATCTTCACTGTACATCTTTAAAATGTACTTTTCTCAAAATTATTGGCTATGAGAAAAGAAGATAAAATTCTTATAGTGATGGGTACCTTGCACAGCTCAAAATTTATTGTTTGATAAATAATTAAGTCATTTCTCAGTCAAATAATGAGCTGTAATAAAGATATAATGAGAATGTTGAAGAAAGAATAAAGGTGTTTGTAATCTTTTTAAGTGGAAGACATAATGCAATTTTGCTAAGCAACCTGATTTCTCGGTATTATGTGTGAATGTGATCATTACTTCTATCACTTCTAAATATTCCCCTTTAAAATGTTCTTTGATGTAGTCATTTTTAAAGAGTTTATCTGTGTAGTGATAATCTGATAATTAATACTTGATGACTAATGAAACAAATCGACCTGTCTAAATATAAGATAAACATGTTCACAGCTAATTTAACCACCTCAGTGAACACCTCAGGGGAAAAATCAAAGGAGTTTTTATCATTCCTTCCCAGGTGGTCCTCAGAAAGTCTCTAGTAAAGGACACCAAACTATCCTTTTCATGAGGATAGTACAGAGATCAAATAAAAAATTGCTGCAGCTATAAATTTTGGAAAATAAATTTTACCTTGTAGGAACAAATGAGCTGTCTGTAAATATAAATAAACCTACTGGACCACCTCATGCGAAGAGTTGACTCATTGGAAAAAACAGTCACATCCACAACTGGGTGTTGTTTTTGCTTTGGCTCCATCCCTTCATTCTTTCTGCAGTTATTTCTCTACTGATCTCCAGTATCATATTGGTCGCCTAGCAATCTGGGGAGTTCAACTTCCAGTGTCCTATCTTTTTCCTTTTTCATACTGTTCATGGGGTTCTCAAGGCAAGAATACTGAAGTGGTTTGCCATTCCCTTCTCCAGTGGACCACATTCTGTCAGACCTCTCCACCATGACCCGACCGTCTTGGGTGGCCCCACACGGCATGGCTTAGTTTCATTGAGTTAGACAAGGCTGTGCTCCATGTTATCAGATTGGTTAGGTTTCTGTGATTGTGGTTTCAATCTGTCTGCCCTCTGAGGCCCTCTCTGAACACCTACCATCTTACTTGGGTTTCACTTACTTTGGACGTGGGCTATCTCTTCCCAGCTGCTCCAGTGAAGCCAAGCTGCTGCTCCTTACCTTGGTCATGGGGTATGTCCTTAAGCCCACCACTCCTGACTTTGGAAGTGTTGTATCTCCTCGCTGCAGCTAGCTGCTCCTGCACTGCTCAGCCACAGTTTATAGGTTTAGAAATAACAGTGTGTGTGGAGAGAGTGGACACTTATCCTTACTATGTTTAACATCCGTTTTTTATATGTGTTGTTATATGTGGTATATTTAAGTGTCAAACAGTCTATATTAAAATGGTGTAAAGTACAAGAACACAAAGACAAGCTCTACATATATAGAATCCATCAAAAACTAAATTTTGTTCATTGGTTGGGCAAATGTTCTGTAATAGCACTTCTCAACTCTGAGTGTTCATGAGAAGGAAGGGCACACAGAGTTGCTTTCAAAAGGCCAAGGTATTTTTTTTTATGTGGTTAGCATTTGAGTCAGACTTGAGTAAAGCAATTGTCTTCCATAATATAGGTGGGCCTCATCCAATCCGTTGAAGGTTTTAAGAGAAAAGACCAGGTTTTCCAAAGAACAAGGAATTTGACATCAATACTACAACATAGACGCCCTGTGAGTTTTAAGCAGTATTGACTCTGGAAACAAAACTGCAACATGAACTCTTCTCTAAATGTCCAGTCTGCTGGCTTGCCCTGTGAAGTGCAGACTTGCCAGACCCTGTACTATCTCATGAGACAAGTCTTTATTTCTCTTCTCTGTCTCTCTCTCTGTCTCTCTCTGTCTCTCTCTGTCTCTCTCTCTCTCTCTCTCTCTATATATATATATATATATATATATATATATAGATAGATAGATAGATAGATAGATAGAGATATGCACACACATATATAAATTGGTGACTAGAAATATATTAAGCATAGATATAGTATTTGGGTATATATTGTTTCACCAAAGTTTTCACTTTCATTTCAGGTTCAAAGGGGCTTCCCTGGTGACTCAGCTGGTAAAAAATCCACCTGCAATGTGGAAGACCTGGGTTCTATCCCTCAGTTGGGAAGATTGCCTGGAGAAACCTGGACAATTCCATGGACTGTACAGTCCATGGAGTCACAAAGGGTCAGACATGAGTAAGTGGCTTTCACTTTTTTTCAGGTTCAAAGGATTTGTTAACAAAATAAGTCATGTGTTGTATAAAAATAAATAATACAAATATTTATTAGAAAATTATCTAACTTACTTTTAATATATTGACATCAGAAGAAAAGAGAAATAGAAATAGCAAATCACCAAATCAGGCTTTGACCAACATGCACACTTAAACAGCACTGGGAAGTCCCAAGTGACAGCACATCTGGGGCCCAATTGGGAAAAGGTTCCCCTCCACCCCCAGCAGCATGTCCCTTCTGTGGATGAGACTTCAAATAACGCCATTTGGCATTCCCTCTTATAAACCCCTGGCCACAAACTGGTATCAGTATCAGTCTGGGAGCAAAATTGCAGTTCTCATATTGATATTTTACAATGATATTTTTACAGTGCTGTTTGCTTTGTTCTGGCAAATCTTGGAATGTTGCTAAGTCTGGGGAGTGACTTTCCAGACCTCCTCCAAGGACTTAACAAATTCCAAGATCTGCTTCCTATTTATCTATTGTATTTCTCTTCAGACACTCACAGCAGGTATGGCTGTGAGTAGTGACCACAGCAGTAGTCAGGTAGTGTTCAGATTGGTCAGATGCAAAGTAAGAGGCCTCTTCTTCTTTGTCTCTGAAGCCTAAACAAGACTATTTATATAATTTCTCTAACATATAAAAGTATGTGTATATATATATATAAATATATATATATATATATATAAAGACAGATATATGTATTGAGATAGAGTATAGGTACAGGTAAAGATACAGAAATAGACATAGGCATAAATATATATTACATATGTATACATAGATATGAATGTGTATACATAAATATATAGATAAAAGTAGAGTTATAACAAGAATACAGATATACAAGATCAATATAAAAATCAGTTATGTTTCTAAACATCAACAATTAACAATATGAAAATAAAATTAAAAGTGCAACTCTATTACAATTCTATTTTCTATTGGCTGAAAAAGAATCAAATGCTTAGAAGTAAATGTAACAAAACTGCAAAATATACTTTAGAAGTTATAAAATATTTTGAAAATAAAGTTCTAAATATATATTTCATGCTTCAAACTAATTAATGTTGTTAAAACAGCAATATTTTCCAAACTGATTTTGAAATTTAACTCAGGCTCTTATTAGAGTTCTAGATGACTTTTTGTAGAAACTGACAAACAATGTATAAGTTCATATTTTTGCCAGAGACCCATAAAAGCAATCCTGGAGAAGAACATCAAAATAGGAGGACTCAAACTTCTTCACTTTAAAGAAACAGTGTTAAGACAAAGTTCTGCAGGTATTAGGACAGACATATGTAACAGTAGATTTATTTATGAGTGTAGAAATATCTATTATCTATTTTTAGACAAAAGTGCCAAGATCTTTTAATGACCAAATGAGAGTCTTTCCAACAAATTGTGCTGCATCAGTGGATTGCCACATACAAAAGAGTGAGTGTCATCCTTTTGTCATACCATATACAAAAAAAAAAATTTGAAATTTATCAAAAGCATAAATGTGAAAGGAAAAACAATATAACTGTTTAAAAAACACACATACAGGTGAATCTTTATAACTTTGTATTTAGCAACAGATTAAGTATGACACCAAACCCAAGACTAACAAATTTTTTTAAGATAAACTTGATCTCATCAAAATTAAAAACTTTTATGCTTTAAAGAGCACTGCTGAGAAAGTGAAAGGATAACTCAGAGAGTGAGAGGCCATCATTGCTAATCATATGCTTGATAAAGGACTTGTACATAGAATTTAAAAAAAATAAATAAAAGCTAATATAACCCCAAAATAAAAAGGATTCTCCAGGTTAAAAATTGGCAAATTATCTGAATAATCATATTTCTAAAAGAAATAGATAAGGAAACATATAAGAAACACACAAGAAACACATAAGGAAATGCCCAAAGGATTAGCCATTAGGGAAATGCAGATCAAAACCACGATAAGATACCATTTCAAATCCACTAGGATGGCTGGAATCCAAAAGTCAGACAATGGGGACATATAATTGTAATATGATGATATCTTTCCTGTTGACAGGTGACAACTTGTGATGATTGTGGTGATCATTCTGAAACGTGTAGAAATATGGAATCACTGGGCTTCCCAGGTGGTGATAATGATAAAGGACCTGCCTGTCAATGCAGGGGACATAAGAGATAGAGGTTTGATCTCTGGGTTGGGAAGATGCCCTGGAGTAGGAAATGGCATCCCACACCAGTATTCTTGCCTGGAGAATCCCATAGACAGAGGAGCCTGGTGGGCTCTAGTCGATAAGGTCACACAGAGTCAGACATGATTGAAGCGACTTAGCACTCACACATGCATGGAGGCACCATGTGTATACCCAGAACTAGCATTGTTATAGGTCAACTATACTTCAACAACAAACAAACACATAGAAAAAGATCTGATCTGTTGCTACCAGAGGCAGGGATTCGGGGTAGGGGGAATTAGATGAAGCTGGTCAAAAAGTACGCAGTTATAAGATACATACTCTGAAAGCAGTGTACAACATGATAACTCTGGTTAACATTGCTGCATAATATATAGGAAAGTAGCTAAGAGAGTAAATCCTAAGATTCTCATCACAAGATGATTATTCTATTTCTTTGATATTGTATCTCTGAGGCAATGAATGTTCACTAACCTTTTGTGATAATCATTCTATGATGTATGTAAATCAAATCATTATGCTGCACACATTACATTTATGCAGTGCTGTATGTCAAATATATCTCAATAAAACTGGAAGAAAATTCAGATAATTACAGCTGATACAAAGAAGGATCCTATGAAAAAAAGTTCTATTTACATACCAAGTCCTTCAGTTTACACAGCAGAAGTTTCTGCTTCAAGGACCATGAACTAGACTTATGCAGCCATTGTCTGTGATGGAAAGAGGGAGGAGAAATAACATCTAAGAATGCAATCAAAATCCATGCCATTGCCCAGTGATTTTTAACTTCACTGCTTGAACTCTGTGGCTTCAGGGAAGCCCTGATGTTGACTGGGAATGTTGGTGGGCAGAGGGCCAGCAAGGTCTGAGTCTAGAGAAAGGTTTGAAAAGCATCAGAAACACACAAGAGCAGATTCTAATCGTGATAAAATTTTAAACTAAGATTTCAAAATGCTAGAAAAATTATGCTGTGAAAATTATGCAAATTCAGCAAAAACATATTTTGTTCTGAAGCCAGAAAAATACTTTAAAACACATGCATTAAAAATGCACAAATATGCCTGCCAATCTTCTGTGCAGGGGCTGAGCAGCAGACGCAGCCCTCTTGTCAGAGCAGTGACCCAAGACAAGGGACACTCCTCTACTGACCAGAAGCACTGGGTTTCTGCCAGCCCACAGCTGGAGGTTGGCGCTGCTTTCTCCATCCTCAGCCTCCAGGGAGGATTCTGCTCTACATTTGGTGCTACATCATAGGGACCCTTTTGGGAAGCTCTCTCTATATACATTCTGCCTTAGAAACATATCAGTTACAGGAAGATCATCACCAAACATTACACATCCCTTTACTCACACCTTCCCCCAAATCCTTAAAAAAGATGGGTGGTCACACTATCGCTCTGTGCCCAAAAACCATAAAATAAGGGTCCTCTTCATAGCTGTTTTTTTTGCCTATCATGAAGTGGCCTCCCTCATTCAGTGCCCAGGAAAGCACAAAATCTTTCCCATAGATGACTGGAAAAAGAGTTCTGAAAGACATGAAGCAAAGACAAGAAATTATAAAAAATAAATGTAAGAGGATATGAGTCAAGAGACACATATAGCACACACACAAAAAAGAGGGACACAGGAAATTTGAAATATTGATTTTTAAATTAGAAGCTCATTAAATTGAATAATCAGAGGATGCTTAGACAAGCCCTTATTTGAACCTGAAGGCCAGACCATTCTGCTAGCTAGCCATACAGGGACAAAGGGCAGTGAGGAGTCTTCAGTGCTTTAACAGAAGGTATGTAATGTGGAGAAAGTGGATAGACAAAAGTGTAAGAGGCATGAGACTGTTTATACTCTATCCTGTACAGTGAAAACACTCCCTTTATATCTTGTGTGACTTTTTTAAAGGACAACGGTACATGCTTTCCACTGTTTCAAGCGTGAAAATAAAAAGTATGTTCATATGCCCTTGTTTTCATCCATCTTGGCACTTTGGGGTAAAGCAATAAAAAACAAACAAAACAAGGTAATGGTGGTGTGTCTGGGATGAAGACATTGGTAAAACTGATTTCCTAGTTTTGCTCAAAGGACTTCCCTGGTGTCTCAGATGTAAAGAATCTGCCTGCAAGGCAAGAGACCCAGGTTCAATCCCTGGGTTGGAAAGATCCCCTGAAGAAAAGAATGGCTACTCACTCCAGGATTCTTACCTGGAAAATTCCATGGACAGAAGAGCCTGGTGGTCTACAGTCCACGGAGTTACAAAGGGTCGGACATGACTGACCAACTAACACACTTTAGAAGGCATTTGATGGCGACCTCAGATATCAGTAATAAAAATCTGAGGAGTTAAGTGGAGGTATATTAGTTATCATTTAATGTAACTCAAATACCCAAGAGAGGGTTTGTTTTAGAAAATCTTTTGACAGATGTTTGTCTCATTGAATTCTGAACTGTATCTTCAATTTTCTTATAAAAGGAATCTACTGACTAATCACGGGTTTGGCAAATATAAAACTTTTGATGTTTTATCACCCCACTGAAGTATTTGATATTCTGGTGCATTCATCTACCTGGTAGGTGTGGTGACCAAACTTCAGAGTGTGCTCACACACCACTGTAATCCCCATCCACTGGCGTTTACACCTCTGTATCCGCCCCTCCTCCTGAGTGGGAGAGGGACCTCTGGCTTGCTTATCACCAAAAGAACACAGCAAAGGAATGAGATTTCACATCCATGATTATATCATGTTCTGAACACCTGCCAGACAGCTGACTCCCTAGACAGTCTCTTTCTCTAGTGACTTTGCAGAATTAAGTGGCTATGTTGGAAGACCACATGGTGATGAGCTAGCATCCAAGAGCTGGGGGCAGCCTACAGCTGACAGCCAGCAGCAAAGTATGCAATCATCTTTAACACTGCCAGGAAAATTAATTCCACCGACAGTCTGAGAGGGGCACTGAAGGTCTTCCCTTCCCTGTCACCCCAGGAATCTCCTTGTGAGACACAGCCTGGCTGATATGTTTGGGAGACTCTTCTAAACTGTGCCCAGACTCCTGACAGTACAATGCGATAAAAAATGCATAGTGAGTGTCTTGTTGATCCTATTCATGACACCAGTTGTCTTGCTGTATATCACTGTGGGCGCTGTTTGTGGAACCCAGAGTAGACTAACTGTGAACTAAGAGGGTGGCGGCAGACTCAAGGTCCTGTGGGAACTGCAGACACGTTTACTCTCTCCTGGCTGGCATAACAGCCAGAGCAGCAGACATAACATAGCTCAATAGAACTGCACACAGACCTTCAGCGTTTCCACAGGTGAAGCTTATACCTGCATGCCTCATAAAGTAGCCCGGGTGAGTACCTCCTGTCGCACATGCACGGTGACATGCGCGATCTCAGCCGTGCAAAGTCATGCTTTACAGAATATGGGGCAAGAGAGTCCGGCTGGTACAATCTGGTTAATTTCCAACATTATGCCATCAAGTTTGAGGGAATTCTTGTGTGATCATAGATGTGTGGGTGGGTGGGTGTGCTCAATCAGTCAGTCATGTCCAACTCTTTGCAACCCTGTGAACTGTAGCCCATCAGGCTCCTCTGCCCACGGGATTCCCAAGGTAAGAATACTGAATTGGTTTCCATTTTCTTCTGCAGGGGATCTTCCCAACCCAGGGGTGGAATGTGTGGCTCCTGCCCCATCTCCTGGATTGCACGAGGATTCTTTACCCTGATCGAAAAGTAGTCATAGGTAAATTACACAATAAAGTTGTGAGAGACCTGGATCTTAGCAATCTCTTGAGTAAATGTAAAGTTTGCTTCTTGTGGATAAAAAGTGCTTCTCTGATAATAAGTCTCTGATAAGTCATTGATAATAATTTAGCTCTTATTTTTTTTAATGTGTGTGTTTTACATATTTTATTCACATTTTATTTTTAAAATATGGTGTTTTCTGAAAGCTGTTCCAAAATCAAAAGGAATTGTTCAATTTTCCCCTATAGAAGAAAGCTTCTAGGGGCAAGATTTGAGTAAAATACACATACAAGTCTAAAATGTACATATTAGTCAACTATGGCGTTATACCTGGAATTGTTTTAATGTTGTAAATAGTTCAATATTACACATATTGGAATTTGGAGTTAGAAGCAAAACATTTTACAACTGCAAAGTAAGACTAGTTACAAGAAAACTGAATTAAATATAACAATTTTGGCAATACCTGTGATTATTGGAAAGAACTTCAGAATATGGTTGTTAAGAAACTTAAGTCTTTCCTTTATTGTATAAGTCATATTTAAATGTAAAGAGACAGTTGAATGTGTAAAATGTAACTTAAGCAGTTTTTGCCATCTTTGACAGGAGGAAGTTAGGAGGGTAGAATAAGCGTTTATCACTAGAGGAAAAACCAACAGGGATGCTGTGTTTGGGGCCTGGGACCCTGGTCACTGCCAAGACAGAGCGGTCAGGCTCTGCTTTTTCCTTAATAAATCTTTGTTAAAATGCATTTAAACTTTAAGAATTACATCAGACTGTTCAATAAGTGTGCCGTGATAAATGAGAAACTTCAGAAGTAAGGCTACCATAGCTAATTAACAAATGACTAAAAAAATTTCTGAATTTCACTGAGAATCTTTGTTCTGGCTTCAGGGTACAATCAATGTGATTGGAACAACATGACTTACAAAGGGACGCTATTGAAAGATAAAAGAAGGGCTATAGCTTAATTATAGTCTAATTAAGACTGAACTGATAGGGGGAAAATGTAACAAGAACATCCCCAAGAAATGAATGAACTTTGTTTTTATGAGTAAGAGGCATGGAAATTTACCCTAAATTGGGTGTGTGTAGGTAAACCCTTGCCATGGTAAATTATAATGAAAGACTTAGGAATATCAGGACAGAGGATTTCCATGTACCTGTCTATACCCAGGTCACAACAGTGCTCCAAATTCACATTGAAGTTATTCCTTAATTACATTCGCCCAAATTAGCAGACTGTAAAAGATGCTGTTTGGAGAAGGAAATGGCAACCCACTCCAGAATTCTTGTCTAGAGAATCCCGTGGACAGAGGAGCCTGGTGGGCGGTGGTCTATGGGGTCGCACAGAGTCGGACATGACTGAAGCGACTTAGCAGCAGCAGCAAAAGAGGCTGTTATTTATTTATTTATTTATTTTTTATTTATTCATTATTTATTTATTTATTTTTATTAGTTGGAGGCTAATTACTTTACAGTATTGTAGTGGTTTTTGTTATTTAAATGGCTAACAATGAATGCTCTGTATAGTCATATTATGATATGAGGGTGAGCAGAGTATACTTTATGCAGAGTACATATACTTTACATACAGTACATATACTTTATATACAGTATTTTTTGCAAGGCACTTAAAAAAAAAATAAAAAACATGCCAAATGTCAAATTGTGGGACTCCTCTACTCCACCATCTAAGAATGTAAAAACATGGCTAGATTCCAAGAAAATTGCTCAAACATACAAAACATTGAGTTGGAGGAAGTGCAGGTTATCTGTTTCATATTTTATATTTTTTGCTAGACAGATTAGACATTCTGTGAGGTGGCAAGCACATGGAGTTTCTTGTCATCAATCTGCCTAACATGGTCTTATAAAATCTGCCATGTATCGATGCAAAATTGTCAGGAATTTTTTCTTATTCAGTTGGGACCAAAAATTCCTCTTCTCTCTTCTAGACAGGTGTTATGAGTGATATTGTGTCTTTTTAAAAAGATAGGTTAAAATTCTAACTCATATCTTATTTTTTAATTTTTTTTTAATTTTATTTTTCAGTGGGTTTTGTCATAGATACTTAAGTATCTGCAACAACACTGTTTAATGTGACTTTTATTTAAACAGTGTTGTTGCAGATACTTAAGTTTAGGTCCTACTGCAGTAGGGTGGGCCCTGATCCCACATGACTGATGGGCCTTCTAAGCAGATGGCCTTGTGCAGACAGAGACCGAGGGAGAACACCCTGTGCTGACAGTCAGAGACTTGAGAGTGAAGTGCATCAAGGGTTGCTAGTGATACAGAAACTAAAATTCTTGGTCAGATTTTCTCCAAGAACATCAAGACACTTTAGACCTGTTGTTACCTTGGCTTTTTGTTTAGGCTCTGAAACCGTGAGATGGTAATTTTCTACTGTTTTAAGTCACTAGTTTATAGTACTTTGTTGTGGCAGCTCAAGGAAACTTGTTAAAGGGATGTTCATTTTCTTTCTGAATATTATGTTCCAATGACATCAGAACTTATAAGGTCTCTATACTTTAGAAACCAAAGAGGCCTATCATAATATGGACTACATATGAAATAGTGACAGGAGTAAGTCCACTCAATCATTTGAAAACAAACAAACAAACAAACAAACTTTAGTTTTCCTTTCCAATATAACCCTCCAATCTTGTTCATCCTGATCATATTACTGTTATCAACATCATTTTCACAGAATTTCTCCAACCAGTGAATGTGAGTGATTTGAAATTCAAAATTATAGGGGGAAATCATACAACTTGTTGGACATCAGATAATGCTTAGCTGGTCTGGGCAAGACCAGGACAAGAGAAACTGCACCGGTAGATAGTCTATGTTCACTTTCATTCTCCAAATGATTAAATTAATGCTAACAGTAATGCTATAAAAGAAACGATAATGCATAAGATATAGTGGGTACCTAAATGCAGATGCTTACTGAATGCTTTATGTAACACTTTATGAATATACTTAGTACTCATGATAGTACTATAAAGCATTTTATATTATACCTCTTTAGAAGTTCAGAAACTCAGGCACGGGGGCTTTAAGTGACTTTCTCCTAGCTTCTGATCTGAAAAATAGCAGACCTGGGAATTGATGCAGGTGCTATGATTCAGAGCTCAGATTTGCAATCGTTACTCTGTTCTCTGTAATGAAGCTGCCTGTGTGTCAGTACATGAGATATAATGAGTTCATTTTCATTGCTTAACCCAAGAGCCTTAGACTCCTATGCACAGCAGATCCTATGAAATTATCTGGCTTTGATTTGAGGTGAGTGCCAACTTTGCTGTCTACACTGATGTGGGTAAATAATGAACAAGTGTAACACTGGGTCAAGTAGGTATAGTCAACTTAATTAAACCCACTATGCTTATTATTACTGCTCCTGAAAAGGCTGTGAATGATAAGATGATAGTTCTGTCTTATTGATTTAATAAAACAGTGCTCTCACAGGGATTGAGGATGATCCCTGACTCAACAGGAGTGATGTGCTATTTTACTTTCTGGTCATGTTAATCTGGCACTATTGACATGGAAATCTCTCAATTTGCACTGTAGGGTATGTTAATCTAAGAGGAGGAGGCAATAGAATTGGATATTACATGTAACTGCCAACGATACAAATATCAATTAAAAGCAAATTCAATACCTTGAATGGCGATCTCTCAGCTGTAAGCATAAAAAGTCATTCCTGGAAACTTAGCTCTTCATTTCCAGAACCAGTGTCAATATTTGGCTTAATTATTTGGTTGCTGAGCCTGAAGGAAACATCTTTTGCTTTCATTAATCTTTCAAAGCTGGACAGAAGGGTTTCTGTAACATAAAGAGAATTGCACTCCTTTATACTCAATTAGGAGAAAAAAAATCAAGGGGTGAAATTTTCAACCTGAGAACAACTCCACATAGAAGAGCAAAAGTTCATCTATTTGACTTGTGAAATGAGAGCAGATTCTGGGAGTCCATCGCATATAAAAGTTTAAACAAATCTTAATCACATGAGATGATTTGTGTAAATTTAAAAAGAAAGGAAATTAAAATGTGAGATCTTCCATGTTCTGTTTGTCTTACCTCAACTGATATGAATATTTTTGTCATGTATACCATGCTTGAATATTGTACTTGGGCTTGCTTCATAATGCACTGAGAAAAATATCACTGAATATAATTCTGCCAGGGTGTCCTTCACTTATCTTCTGCTGCAAACCATACATTTTCAGTACTTAGTGGCATAAAAGATTGATCTATTGTTTCTTGCAACCCAATGGTATTGACATTTGCACTCAGTCAGGAGCTCAGGGAGGAGTAGAACTTCCAAGAAGATATTTCAAGTTCAGGATTTGTCTATACATTGTCGCTATTGTTGTTGTTCTGCTGCTAAGTCACATCCAAATCTTTGTTTCCCCGTGGACTGTAGCACACCAGGCTTCCCTGTCATCCACTGTCTCCCAGAGTTTACTCAAAATTATTTCCGTTAAGTTGGTGATGCTATCCAACAATCTTATCTTATGCTGCCCTCTTCTCCTCTTGTCTTCAATCTTTCCCAGCATCAGGGTCTTTTCCAATGAGTTGGCCCTTCACATCAGGTGGCAAAGTATTGGTGCTTCACTTTCAGCATTAATCTTTCCAATGAATAATCAGGGTTGATTTCCTATAAGACTGCCTAGTTTGACCTCCTTACAGCCCAATAGACTCTCAAGAATCTTCTCCAACACCACAATTGAAAAGTCTTAATTCTTCAGCAATCAGCCCTCTTTATGGTCCAATTCTCGCATTCATACAAGACTGCTGGAAAAATCATAGCTTTGAATATATGGGACTTTGTTGGCAAAGTGATGTCTCTGCTTTTTAATACACTGTCTAGGTTTCTCATAGCTTTCATTCCAAGGAGCAAGCGTCTTTTAATTCTGTTCCTCAAGTCACTGTCCTCAGTGATTTTGGAGCTCAAGAAAATAAAATCTGTCACTGTTTCCATTTTTTTCCCCCATCTATGCCATGAAGTGATGAGACCGGATGCCATATCTTTTTTTTTTTTTTTTTTTAATACTGAGTTCCAAGCCAGCTTTTATACTTTCCTCTTTTAACTTCATAAAGAAGATGTTCTTTAGTTTCTCTTCACTTTCTTCCTTTACAGTGGTATCATCTACATATCTGAGGTTGTTTATATTTTTCCCAGCAATCTTGATTACAGCTTGTGATTCATTCAACCCAGGAAATTGCATGATGTACTTTGCATAGAAGTTAAATAAGCAGGGTAACAATATACAACCTTTTGGTACTCTTTTTTTTTTTTTTTTCAATTCTGAACCAGTCAGTTGTTTCATGTCTGATTCTATTGTTTCTTGAGCCACATACAAGTTTCTCAGGAGACAGGTAAAGTGGTTTGATACTCCTATCTCTTTAAGAATTTTCCACAACATTTTATGATATAAGTCAAAGACTTTAGTGTAGTCTTTGAAGAAGAAGTAGATGCTTTTCTGGAACTCTCATGCATTCTCTATGATCCAACAAATGTTGGAAAACTGATCTCTGGTCCCTCTGCCTTTTGTAAATCCAGCTTGTACATCTGAAAGTTCTCAGTTCACATACTCCTGAAGCTTAGTGTGAAGGGTTTTGAGCATAACCTTGGAAGCATGTGAAATGAGTGAAATTGTATGTCTATACAATTGAATGTCTATACAGAACCTCTCATTTTTCAGTAAAGAACCCCTAGTTACTTACTTCATGATTACACCTGTCCTTCAAGATGAGATGTTCTGAGAAGATAAACCTCAGTTTACAAAAATCTGTTAATCCTCTGCTTGTATCACTCTTGCTAATAACAAATCTGCCAAAGAAAGTCAGCCAGTCAAGCCCCGGATCAGGATGGGTAAGGGCCATCCAAAAGTATGAATAGTAGAAATGTGGTTCTTCAGAGGTCATCAATGTGCTGTACTCTAAGGGGAAACAATGATCAATTATACACAGAAGGACAAGTGACAAACTTCTCTCAGCTTCTCTTCCTTTGAAGGAGGGGGAATCTCTCAGCAGGGTTCAGACTTTGAAAACATTTTGGGAAAACAAATCTTACCATTGAGTCAGTGATACCATCCAACTATCTAATCCTCTGTTGTCCCCTTTTCCTCCTGCCTTCAATCTTTCCCAACATCAGGGTCTTTTCATATGAGCCATTTCTTCGCATCAGGTGGCCAAAGTATTGGAGTTTCAGTTTCAGCATCAGTCCTTCCAATGAACATTCAGGATTGATTTCTTTTAGGATGGACTGATTGGATCTCCTTGCAATCCAAGTATACCTTAGTGTAATTTTAAATAGAAAATAAATGAATATGTAAAAAATGCTTCAACTTAAAATGACTTGGCCTTTTGAATATGTCTCTAACAGACAAAGAAAGTCCAAATTAATTTCTAGTTTTATACAGGGTGCTCATCTGATATTGTTCAGTTACACCCCAATAATGTTGCCTCAAAGTTTTCCATGTCCTAATCTTTGATCCCTGGTGGTGCATTGGTGAAGAATCTACCTGAGATGCAAAAGATAATCCTGGAGACAATGCAAGAGATGCAGGTTTCATCATTGGTCAAGAAGATACCCTGGAAAGGAAATGGCAACCCACTTCAGTATTCTTGCTTAGGAAATCCAAAGGATATCAGAGCCTGGTGGGCTGCAGTCCAAGGGGTTGCAAAGAGTCAAACACAACTTAGTGACTAAACAACAATAACAACAATCCCTGATCCAGTTTATTGCATTAAATGACAAAAGACTTTGCACATGTGATTAAATGAAGGATTCTGGCATCAGAAGATTATCTTGGGTTATAAGGTTGGCCCAGTGAAATCACTTAGTATATAAGAAGGCAAAGAGAGGCAGGACAATCAGAGGCAAAGGTGTGCTGATAGAAGCACTCGGTCCAGATGACACAATTGCTGGCTTTGATGATGGAGGAAGGACCCTGAATCAACAGGTATGCAAATAGCCTAAGGAGTCCAGGGAAGGCAAGATTCTCCCCCAAGGCTTCAAAAGCAACTGTCCCTGCAAATGCCTTGACTTTGGCTATGTGAAGCTAATTTTGGACTTCTGGCTTCCAAAATTTAAAATAATAATATTGTTGTAACAAGCTAAATGTGTGATTTTTTTTTTTTTTTTTTTACAGCACCAATAAAAAACTAATTCAATTGTCTGAAAGCAAGAAGTTCAATGATAATTTGGACAAAAGTGCTGATACTATTGAGCTGGAAATTGTTGTAAGTGAAGTATCCAGCAGGCACCTCAAACATATAAAGATATATAACATATAAAGGAGACATTTAGGGGAATAGAAGAGAGCTGGACAGTTCAGGTATCCTTCTCAGGAAAACTCTGCAGTGGGGAATTGAGAGAGTAACAGAGACAATATATGAAGAGATGAAGATACAAAATGTGAGAAATAAAAAGTATCTAATGACCAAACTCAATTTAAAAAATATAACCCAGAACTGCAGAATAATAAGGATGAAGGGAACATCCTAAGAGACTAAGAACAAAACTGTGAATCAATGGTCATTTAGCTAAATGTGGATTTCTCAATTATTTCTAGGGAAATAAATTGATGTGAAGCATAAAGGAAACACAAAGAAAAAATGGGATGCAAAGAAAGTTTACTGGAGACTTTAATAAAATGCTTCCATAATTTTAACCATTAAACTAAAAAGGAAAATCATTTTTAAAGTATTAAATTTATTTCATTAACATAAAGGTGAATTGGGCTTCTCAGGTGGCACATCAGGAAAGAATCTGCCTGTCAATGTAGCAGATGCAGGAGAGAGGGTTTGATCCCTGGGTTAGGAAGGTTCCCTGGAGGAGGAAATCAGCTCACTCCAGTATTCTTACCTGGAAAATCCCATGGACAGAGGAGTCTGGCAGGCTAAAGTGAATGGAATTGCAAAGAATTGGACATGACTGAGTGATTACACATTGAGTATGAAAAGGTGAATTAAAATTAATTTTACATCAATGAAGGAGAATTAGGAGAAAGGGTAAATGAGGCTGAGCTTCTTGTCTCATTCATGGGGAGCACAGATGATTCAGATAGTTGTACATATCTTTCAGACAAAAATGTAAAATATATATGAAATTTTCCTTTCATAAGTAGCATTTGAAACCATTGTTTTGCATATGATAATTTAATGATGGTCTACAGTGACAGTTTTGCTCTCTTTGGAAGGAAAAAAATACTGGACTCTTACCATACATTATAGCAAAATATAATTCAATTGAATCAAATTCATTTCATCCAATAAATATTTATTAAGTGCCATCTGCATGCCAAATACTTTATTGTAGTTGGAAATATAGGAAAGATCTCCTACCATGTATCAGTTAGAAGGAGTAATAAATGCACTAATATAACACAGTAGAATGTAATATAGTGGAATCATGGGACATTATAATAGATAATAGCATGTACCATGAAGCAAATAGCTTCCCTGGTGACTCAAATGGTAAAGAATCTACCTGCAAAGCAGGAGACCTGAGTTCAACCCTGGGTCGAGAAGATCCTTTGGAGAAGAGAATGACAACTCATTCCAGTATTGTTGCCTAGAAAATTCCATAGACAGAGGAGCCTGGTGGCTATAGTCCATGTGATTGCAGAGTCAGACACAACCAAGCGACTAACACACACACTCACACACACCGTAAAGAAAAATGAACCAGGTTTAAATGCTGGAGGGCGTTTGTGTATGTTACTGTGTACAGAGTATTCAGGAACATTCTGAGAGAGACATCTGAGAGTACACCAGGATGAAGTGAATGGAAGATATTAGGAAAATTAAAATGGAGGAAGTCGTCTTCAGGCTTCAGAGACAAGAAAGTAGAGCAAGCCTCTGACCTTGCTTCTTACCTGTGCCTGCTTGTGAGTGCACCAATTGTTATCAGTAATCCAGGCAACTCTAAGATAAGACAGAAAGTGTGGCTTAGAATTCTTGAGTCCCTGGTTGAGGGCATGGCCACCCACTCCAGTATTTTTGCCTGAAGAATCCCATGGATAGAGAAGCCTAGCAGGCTAGAGTCCAAGCAGATGCCATAGTCAGGCATGACTGAAGCAATTTAACATGGATGGACACACATCATAAGCAGGAACCCCCAAACTTCAATTTGAAGTCTCACCCATGGGGTGGACACACTTCCAGGGACCTATTCCCAATTGGGACTCCATATTGATGTTACACAGGACTTCCTGGTGCTGTTTGAATTTGAATGTTAGTTGGCACAATTCTGTGATTTATGTGCTACTGCTCTCCTCTTGTTGTTGTTCAGTTGCTCAGTCATGTATGACTCTTTGTGACCCTGTGGACGGCAGCATGCCAGGCTTCCCTGTCCTTCACTACCTCCTGGACCTTGCACAGACTCATGTCCATCAAATTAGTGATGTCATCCAACCATCTCATCCTCTATCATCCCCTTTTCCTCCTGCCTTCAATCTTTCCCGGCATCAGGCTCTTTTCCGATGAGTTGGTTCTTTACATCAGGTGGTCAAAGTATTGGAGCATCAGCTTCAGCATCAGTCCTTCTAATGAATAGTCAGGCTTGATTTCCTTTAGGATTGACTGGTTTAATCTCCTTGCTGTCCAAGTGACTCTCAAGAGTCTTCTCCAAAATCACAGTTTGAAGGCATCTGTTCTTCAGTGCTCAGTCTTCTTTATGGCCCAACTCTCACATCCATACATGACTTCAGGAAAAATCATATCTTTGACTAGACGGACATTTGTAGTAAAGTAATGTCTCTGCTTTTTAATATGTTGTCTAGTTTTGTCATTGCTTTTCTTCCAAGGAGCAAACGTCTTTTAATTTCATGGCTGCAGTTACCATCCACAGTGATTTGGGGGCCAAAGAAAATAAATTCTGTCACTCCATGAAATGATGGGACCAGATGCCATGATCCTAGTTTTTGGAATGTTGAGTTTTAAACCAGCTTTTTCACTCTCCTCTTTCAGTTTTATCAAGAGGCTCTTGACTTTCTGCCATAAAGGTGGCATCATCTGCCTACCTGAGATTATTGATATTTCTCCCAGCAATTTTGATTCTACCTTGTGATTCACCCAGCCAAGCATTTTGTGTGATGTACTCTGCATATAAGCTAAATAAGCTAAATAAATGTACAGCCTTGATGTACTCCTTTCCCAATTTGAAACTAGTCAGTTGTTCCATGTCCCTAACATGAGGAAGCTTGCCCAAGCCTCTTATTCTCATCCATCAGTGCACAGACAGAATGAAAACCACAGTCATAGAAACTAACCAAACTGATCACATGGACCACAGCCTTTGCCATATCAATGAAACTATGAGTCATGTTATATTGGGCCACCCAAGATGGATGGGTCATGGTGGTGATTTCTGACAAAATGTGAAGGGAATGGCAAATCACTTCAGCATTCTTGCCTTGAGAACCCTATGAACAGTACTCTACTTTTTCTATTTGTCTTTTCTTTTAATAATTTTATATTGAAAGAAAGTTGGATAATTCCTTATTAAATATTGAAATTGGTCATTTATGTGTAACAAATGGTTTCTTCTGTTAACAAATCCTCTGAAATTGCAATGGAAATTAAAACTTTTGGCAAAACAGAAGGCTGTTGGAAGGATTATTAGAAAAAAAGGAAAAAAAATGCTAGGAGAAGAAATTGAATTGTATGAGCCCTGAGGTGTGAATAAACTTGATATTTTCCATGAAAGCCAGATCAGTGTGGAGGAGTAGGGTGAGTGGGGGAAAGTCAGGTGGGAGCTGACACGGGGCTCTGGATGTGACCCAGATCATATAGGTTGGCAGATGGAAAAGATGCTGAAGGGCTTTGAGCAAGGAAATGATGTATCAGAGGGATTTTATCCATTTTACCCTGGGAAGTTACTCTCTTACATGCCTTACAGAGATTCTGGTTTTATGGAGAGTGTCTGATCGGTCCCTCTTCTTCAAAACCCAGATTCTGAGTCCATCTCTCATCACTCTCTATCCAGATGAAGTCTAAACTCTACAATCAGCTGACTTCTAAGACAGCGTCTCTACTTACCCCCACACCACTCTAAAAATGTATGCTGTTAATGTGCTTCTGATTTCCAGAATGATTTCTTAATTTACTGTCAGCTTAATCATATATTTAAGAATCTATATGCAGACTGTAGCAGTCCTTTCAGCACTGGGTAGCCTGAGGAAAATCTATAAAACAGATTCTGTTTCCCTCATTCATGCAATGAAAGAAGTTCAGCCCAGAATATAAACTGTTACCTCTGTTTCACTCTAACTGGGGACTTTCTGCTTTATATGTTATTGTATTTGCACAATTATTTCCTACTTGACTATCTTGGGAATGGTTCCATTTTCTTCTATTATGTAAATTTCTATTTTTTGTTGCTTTGCTTGGATTGTTTCATAATTAATTTGTCTAATTACATATTTATTGTCTAATGAAAGTCATTGGACTAGAGAAGGGGGGTATTGGTGGACAGAAAACTTGGCAGTCTCTGTCCTCACTCTGCTTTTAGTCCAACTGCAGATACACACAATGACCACAAAGAGGATACTTGTTGGATCCTGGTGTAACCAAGCAGGACCCTACAGGACCATCTGAGAATAAACCCCCACCCATGTCCTCCACCTGCCCTTTGTCTGTAGAAAAGCTTTTAGCCAAAGAACAAATTTAATTAAGGATGTGATAAAATATAGAACACAAGGAAAACAATCAGCCAATACAAAAAAAAAAAAAAAATACTTTAGTCACTAAATAAAGTCAAGGACATTTAGCTTTTCCTCAGAGACTATGAATAATATTCTGAGCCTTACCTTTGTGATATTTTGCAGATCCCCACCAGGTGGAAGAATTTAACTGGATGCTGCCCACAAGCACGAATACCCCAGACTGCCTGGAACCAGGACGATGATGATTTCTGATCACCTCACCACCAACCAGTCAGGAGAATGTCAATGAGTTTACCATGCCCTGCTCCTTGAACACTATAAGACTCCACACTGCCCCCTCCAGGGTGCGTCATTCAGTCTCAGGGGCATTTACCCGCTATGGTCTACTTTTCCTGGCAAAAGAGTAGAAGCAACTCTTTTCTACTTCATCCAAAGCTCTGTCTCCATAGTTCTATTTTGTGCCAGTGAACAGAAGCTGAGTTCTAGAAACTGGGAGACAATCTGAAGGATCTGCCCAGGCCAAGGTGTTCAGGAAGGCTCCTTGAGGAGGTCAGAGGCAAGACGAGAGAAAGAAAAGAATACCTAAGGAACATCAAGCAAAATGCATGCCACTAGTTAAGGAGACGCAGGTTGGATATTAGGAACTGAAACCAAGCTAGTCTGTCTGCAGCAGAAAGAACTGTAGACACAGGGTATAAAGCTGCATCTGGAGCATGTGCGCAGAGGTAAGGTACAGGATGTCAGCGGAGAGATTTATATCTCAATGTTTAAATACATGAAAACTTCTCCACTATTATAATCTGCTTTAAAACACATGAAAAAATTTTGTATATACATTTAGTTTATTAAAGCAACTTTCCATTTTTTCCAACATCACTGAAGATGAATCAGTTCACTTCAGTCTCTCAGTTGTGTCCGACTCTTTGTGACCCCATGAACTGCAATACACCAGGCTTCCCTGTCCATCACCAACTCCCAGAGCTTGCTCAAACCCATGTCCATCAAGCAGGTGATGCCATCCAGCCATCTCATCCTCTGTCATTCCCTTCTTCTCCTGCCTTCAATCCCTCCCAGCATCAGGGTCTTTTCCAACAAGTCAGTTCTTCGTATCAGATGGCCAAAGTATTGGAGTTTCAGCTTCAGCATCAGTCCTTCCAATGAATATTCAGGACTGATTTCCTTTAGAATGGACTGGTTGGATCTCCTTGCAGCCTAAAAGACTCTCAAGAGTCTCCTCCAACACCACAGTTCAAAAGCTCATTCCTTCAGCACTCAGCTTTCTTTATAGTCCACCTCTCACATCCATACATGACTACTGGAAAAACCATAGCTTTGACTAGACAGTTCTTTGTTGTCAAAGAAATGCCTCTGCTTTTTAATATACTATCTAGGTTGGTTATAACTTTTCTTCCAAGGAGCACATGTCTTTTAATTTCATGGCTGTAGTCACCATCTGCAGTGATTTTGGAACCCCAAAAAGTAAAGTCTCTCACTGTTCCATTGTTTCCCCATCTATTAGTCATAGAGTGATGGGATTGGATGTTTTGACCTTCATCTTTTGAGTGTTGAGATGAATATTTACTTCTAAATTTTTGTAAAACACTTTCTAACAGTATATTTTATAGACAAGGAGCATCATGATTCAGTCTTCAATTTTGATCTTTATATCTTTGTGAATTATCATTTCAGGTAGGAGAGTCCTTGGGGGAAAAGTGTGACATTGAAATAACCATACTAAGGATTAAAGCAAGATTTTACAAGCTGATTGTTAAAATTATTCTTTATTGTCAACAGGATGTTTATACCATTATTAAATTGCAAAATAAACTGAAATAGACTTTTATTGTTTTTAGGAGAATTAAATGAATAGTCTTGTTTAAGCTTCAGAGACAAAGCAGAGAAGCAGAGCAGGCCTCTGACCTTGCTTCTAACCTGGCTGGACACTGCCCTGACAGGGAGTGACTCTTAGTGACTGCCTGCTGTGAGTGCAAGGCTTGCAGCACCATGGATAAGATGGGGGAGAAATCTTGAGATTGTTGAGACCCTGGAGGGGACCTGGCCATCCAAGCCCCAGGCTTAGCAGCATTCCAAGTTTTATAAGAAAAAATAAACATTATTAACAGGAAGCTAGAGCTACAATTTGGTCACAGATTGATGATATCAATTTGTGAGCATCCTGGAATTATAAACTGGAATCACGAATTGGAATCTTTGAAGTCTCACCCATGAGCAGACCCACTGCCTGGAACCCTGTTCCAACTGGGACTCCAGATATGATGTGACATGGGTCTTCCCAGTGCTGTTTAAGTCTGGATGTTGGTCAAAACCCAGTTTGGTGATGTACTCTTGCTCTCTGCTCTTTATCTTTTCTTTTAATGTTAGTATATTGAAAGTAAGCTGGGTAATTCTTTAATAAATATCTGTATTATTTATTTGTATATAATGTGTGGCTAACTTTGTTAACAAATCCTTTGAGCCTGAGACGAAGGTGAAAACTTTCGGCAAAACAGTTGTTAGAAGTAGATTTTGTGGTTTTTATAATTTAGCGAATATATCAGAATAATGGTTCATTCATGCATATCTATCATATCTATGTGTGTGTATGTGTATGTACATGGAATATGGACAAGTAAGGTATATAGATTTTGCATGATTTAAATGATCGTGCTCTAAGAAACAGAAGCCACTGAATTCAGGCAATGATGTTCTCTTGGGGAATAACTGGAAACGAGTCTCTTCTCTGATGGTCTCAGAAGCAGTGCCCAGCGTCTCTCTTCTGTGATGGACTCTCAGCCATCGTGCAGGTCCTGATGCGGTGCAGCTCACCCAGCCCTCAGTAACACTGCCCAGGTCTCTATTTGCCCCCCAGCCATATGTTTCAGTATATCTGTATTACTGTGGAAGCCAAACTGTGACATGCTTCATAAAGTTTTAGATGAACTTGCAGAATGTGAATTCAAAAATTAATGAGCATGGATTAACACTCTTGCCTGGGCAGTCTTTGTTTATGTGCTTAACTTAGACCTCTGGCCCATTCAAATAATTTTCATTGCATTATAACAAACCCCTGATCCATTCAGGGGCAGTATGATTCTTTCATGCGACATAATAAATAACACCACTGTCCTAGCAGCTTCATTTCCTTAGTCTAAGTATGGGAAACTATGGGGCTATGTATCAATACATGCTGGCTGTTAGATAGTTAGAATAGGAAAAAGGAGTCCAGAATGGCGGTGGCTGAAAGTCAAAGGAAAAGTCCACTAAAATAGAACAAAAGAAGGTCCGAGGACCAGAGTGAGGACCTCAGATGGAACAAACAGCTTTCCTGGCTAGCTCAATTTACATAAGGCAGGCCCAGGGGGAGGAAAAAACAAATAAAAAGAGGAGCCAAAGGGCAGGGTATCTCTCTCTCTCCCGCACTCGCTCTCAGCCTCTCTCCTCTCTCTCTCTTCCCTTCGTGTCTTTTGGGTCAGCATGCCCTCAAGCCTTGAGGATGCATTTTCCTTTATTTTCTAAATAAAACTGATCTGTCCGAGAACTATAATATAGACTGTCCATGAGCTGTTACGTGCCGATGGCTTTAACATCCATCCCTTCAAATCTTTGTTGTGAAAGACAGAACTGAGGAGATTACACTCCTCTGACACTTACTCTATCAGGTAAATTTTATCAGGTAAAATTAAAAAGTTAGTCCAAATTGTATTATGACATCAGGCTGAAAGTTTTTATTTAAAGTGATTATATAATACAGAAAAATATACCCTTTAACATTTAAAATTAATAATATAACAAAATTTATGTAGAAACTAGGAAAACTTTTTAAATAGGATGCTAATGCAATAGTTTCTTTTTTCCCCCTTGGTTTCTAGGGACTAGAATGAGGTGGAAATAATACACATAACTGGATAGCAAAAAGATTTGAAAAAGGACACATACCTGAACCTAGACAATTATGCTGATGTGGACAACAAATAGTCTTCACCTACAAGAGTGAAATTGGGGGTCCACACAGGACTTATGTAAATCTTGCAAAAGAATGCTGAACCAGGACTATTTGATTAGTTTTCTATATGTCTATTTCAGGAAATTTGCGTAAGTCTACAATTTTGTTCGGGAACTATTGCAATTTGTAGCTTATTTGAATTTCAACAAGTTAATTGTTAAAGTTCCTGGAGGATTTCTCCATGGCTGTACTTGTGGTGATACTAATACAGAATGGGTTGTGCAATCATAATAATGAGTAACCAAAAAAAAAAAAAAAAAAAAAATTCAACTAAATGGGATTCTCTGTGGAGTTACTTTAACATTCTTAGCTTTATTCTGTTCAACATTTTTATCAAATCATAGAGGGCATAGACGACATGGTTATCCAATTATATGAGGTCCAACTGGAATGTACAGCTTGAAATAGCTAAACAAGGTGCAAGAGTGTTGTTCACGTTGAGTGATTTTTTTTTAATGGAATGACCTTTCCTCCCAAGAAAAAGGAAGCAGTACAAAATCCCAAATATCATCCAAATTTCATAAGCAGGAAAAAAAAAAAGAGTTATATGAAAAAGATTCAGTGAAGCAGAAACCATCTGGGCAATTATTTGACCAGGTAACTCCTTGATTTTACATTGAGTTGTTGTGCCACAGATTTCAGAAAAAAAAATAAAGAGTGATAATTCACTTATTGAAAGATTTTTAAGTGAAAAGGTTAAAGAAGGTGGTTAATATTGTTAATACCATAATCACATAAAAATGAGCTCTACCATTAATAAAACCTTCTAATTAATTATTCTTATTATTACTCAAAGTGTTCCTTATTCTTAGAAAATATTTGTTTCTGTGTTTGCATTGCTTTGTATTATTGACATGATGAATATCTTGCTTGGTGCTCTGAAAGCATGAGTTTTAAATTGCACATTTGCACTGCTGTTAACTTTGGTTGTTTTTTTAAATAAGAATTTTTAACTGGAAGCACCAGACACTTGAAGGAAAGCACTGTGAATAAGACTACTCTTTCCCCCTTCATATTTCTCTCCATGTGGAAGGTACTCTGTATATAACTGTTCAGTTCTGAATTACTTAAGATACTACAGAGAAAAGCAAAAATTTCATTTTAGCTTTCATATAAAGTTATCAACTTTGTCCAAAGCTTGGCTGAATATAAAAACATGTAGAATTTCCTTTAATTGGCAATATAAAATAATTGCTTTCTAAGTTTTTGTGGTAAAACGGAACATCAAAGTTGTCAACATTTCTTTTTTTTTCCTTTGTGGGTATCTGTAGAAGGGTGCTAGTCTTCTGCTGGTAAAACAAATTACTGTCAAGTCAGTAGGTGGTGGCCCAGTTATCTAACAGTGTCTGGAGGTCCCAAATTCAGACACAACATCCTTAGAGTCTCTACAGGGTTTAAAGCTTGAGACCAAGGTGTCTGCAAGCTGTATCATCTGGAGCATGACATGCTCTTCCTAACTGGTCAGGTTGCAGGAAGAATTAATTCCTTGCAAGTGTAGATGTGAGATCCCTGCTTTCTTACTGGCTGTTAGCCAGGAGATATTTTTCTATTTTTAGAGGCTAAACAGGTTCTAGACAAAAGGCCTTCTTATAAAGTAGTGGCTTACTTCTTGAAAGCCAAGAGGAGAATCTGACTCTAGTGTCTAAAAGGGAGTCATATAATCTATCTTATCACATCTGCCTTTCTGTGTAACCTTATCAAAGGGTGCTATCTATTATGTGTGCAGTTCTTGACACTCTCAAAGGGAGGAATATATACACTGCTAGGCATTTAAGAAGTCTGCTTACTGCAAGAATTTGCTTGAAAACTCCCATTCTCTGAAAATTTAGAGATTTTAGTTTCCAATTCATTTATATGTTTATTCATTCCTTCAATAAAGATTTAAAAATGCCTCTGCAATTCTACAGCACAATTCTAATCCTAAGTACCTGAAGTTAGCACAGACTCTCCAGGATTTTGACACAGTCACCAACTCACTCACTGGAGATGCAGCAAATTCTGGGGGTTTCACAAACACCTCACATTTGAAAATTGGGTAGAATGGCAGGATTCAGGAACGTACTGTACTTATGATTATAATTTTAATATAAAGGATACAAATCAGAAATGATCAGGCAAAGACACACATAGGGCAAAATCTGGGAGAGTTCTGCTTCTCTGGAACCGGAACACTCACTCTTCCAGTACCTGGATATGTTCATTACCAGTAAGGTCACACAAGCTTCAAGGTTGTTAAGTGGGTTTCAGTTGGGAGGTGTGACCGAGTGAATCATTAGTCACATGAGTGAACCCAATATTCAGCTCCTCCTTTTCCAGGAGGTTAGGTCAGTGTCATGAAGCTCAAAGCCCCAGTTCTGTAATCACAAAATTAATCTTTCTGGTCCTATCTTTGAGTCATCTTCTAAGCATAAACTCAGGTATTTTCAAAGGATCTACCATGCATAACAAACACACTCCTACAACTTAAGAAAGTGAAACTTTATGGTTGATCAGAACTGTGAGACCTTGTTTAACAGATGGAGAAAACCAAGTGAGAGGATAAAAGCCACTTGCCTGATATCACACAATGAAAGGGTAATAGCATACATTTTTTCATCTAAACCAGGACACTTCTGAGAGTGAAAGGGGCTCCAGTAATAATTATGTTGGGACAACAGATGTGAAGCCCCATGGTGTAAGAACAGGTTCCTTTTTGGCAGTCAGGAGAGGAAGTGTGTAACATCTTTATTGAGACATAATTCACGTACCATATTATTTACCCATATATAGTGTATAACTGTGATTTTTTAGTCAATTCACAGAATTACCAAAATCATTTTTAGAATATTTTCATCAACCCTAAGAGAAACCCTGTACCCTTCGCAAGTGCTCTCACACTTTCCTTCCAATTCCTCTAGTCCTAGGCAACCATGCATCTTTTTGTGATTTTTGACCTACTCGACATTTCATGTGTATGGACTCATATAGTATGTGATCTTTTGTGGCTAGGTTTCCTTTGTTTTTGTTTTGTTTTGTGGTTTCTTCACTTATGGTAGTGTTTTAGAGGATCACCTGTACTGAACATGTATCAGGACTTCAGCCGTTTTGTAACCTGTGCATGTGTGCATGTGCATCATCATTTCAGTCACGTCCCTCTCCTTGTGACCCTATGGACTGTAGCCCACAAGGCTTCTCTGTCCATAGGATTTCCCAGGCAAGAATACTGGAGTGACTTACCATGCCCTCTTCCAGTGGATCTTCCTGACTCAGGGGTTGAACCCACGACTCCTGCATTGCAGGCAGATTCTTAACTCACTGGACCACCTAGGAATCCCTTTTATAACAATAATGCATTCAATGGATGTACTATATTTGTTTATCCATCGTTTGATGGATATTTGAGTTGTTTCTACTTTGGAGTTGTGACTGATGTTGTTGTGAATGTAATTGCACATACTTTTGTATATACCTATTTTTTTAATTGCTTTAGAGTGTGTGAATTTCTTCTATACAAATAAGTGAATCAGCTTATATACATATACCCCCTGCCTCTTCAACCTCCCTGTCACCCCCCATTCTACCCACCTATGTCTTCACAGAGCACTGAGCTGAGCTCCCTGTGCTATACAGTAGGTTCCAAATGTCTATTTTACACACGGTAGTGTGTATTTGTCAATCCTAATCTTCTAATTTTCCCACTATCCCCTCCACCTCCAATGTCTGCATGTCCATTCTCTATGTCTGCATCTTTTTTCCTGACCTGCAAAAAGTTTCAACTTTATTGTTTTTTCCCCTAGATTCCATATTTATGCATTAATATATAATATGTTTTTCTTTCAGACTTATTTCACTCTGAATGACAGATTCTAGGTCCATCCATGTCTCCACAAATGACCCAGTTTCATTCCTTTCTAAAGCTGAGTAGTATTCCATTGTATGTATGTACTACCTCTTATTTATCTATTCATCTGTTGATGAACATTTAGGTTGCTTCCATGTCCTGGTGATTTCAAACAGTGCTGCAATGAACATTGGGATACATGTGTCTCTTTGAATGACATTTTTCTCAAGGTACATGACCAGTAGTGAGATTGCTGCATCTTATGGAAGTTCAATTTTCATTTTTTAGGCAACCTCCATACTCTTCTTTGCAGCAGTTGTATCAATTTGCACTCTCACCAGAAGTTCAAGAGGTTTCCCATTTCTCCACACCCTCTCCATCATTTATTGATGGCAGATTCTGACCAATTGGAGGTGATATGTCATTGCAGTTTTGATTTGCATTTTTCTAATATTTAGTAATGTTGAACACCTTTTCATGTGCCTCTTAGCCATCTATCTGTATGGTTTCTTTGGGGAAGTGTCTATTTAGGTCTTCTGTCCATTTTTTTGATTGAGTTTTTCACATGGAAAAACCTAAATGTTCATCAAAAGATGAATAGATACATAAGAAGTGGTATATACATAAAATGGAATACTACTCAGCCTTAGAAAGGAATGAAACTGGGTCATTTGTGGGGATGTGGATGGACCTAGAGTCTGCCATTCAGAGTGAAATAAGTCAGCTCCTTTGAAATAAGTCAGTGAGACAAATAGCACCATGTGCTATTTGCATATTTTGGAGATTAGCTTTTTTGTCAGTTGCTTCCTTTGCAAATATTTTATTTCATTCTGATGGCTGTCCTTTTGTCTTGTTTATGGTTTCCTTTGCTGTACAGAAGCTTTTAAGTTTAATTATGTTTGCTTTGGTTTTTATTTTTATTATTCTAGGAAGTGGTTCAAAACAGATCTTACTGTGATTTATGTCAAAGAGTGTTTTTCCTATGTCTTTCTCTAAGACGTTTATAGTATCCAGTCTTACATTTAGATCTTTAATCCATTTTGAATTTATTTTTGTGTATGATGTAAGGTAGTGTTCTAAATTCATTCTTTTACATTTACCTGTCCAGTTTTGTCAGCACCACTTACTGAAGACATTCTATTTTCTTCACTGTTTATTTTTGCCTCCTTTGTCATAGATTAGGTGACCATAGGTACGTTGGTTTATCTCTTGCCTTTCTCTCCTATGCTATTGATCTATATTTTTGTTTTAGTGCCAGTACCATACTCTCTTGATAACTGCAACTGTGTAGTATATATAGTCTGAAGCCAGAGAGCCTGATGCCTATGGTTCAGTTTTTTCTTATCAAAATTGCTTTGGCTATTCAAGTTTTTGTGTTTCCACACAAATCAAAATTTTTTGTTCTAATTCTGTGAAAAAAAATTCCATTGGTAATTTGATAGGGTTTGCATTGGATCTGTGAACTGCTTTGGGTAATATAGTCATTTTCACAATATCGATGCTTGAAATTCAGGAACATGATACATTTATCTGTTTGTGTCATTTTTATCTATTTCATCATTATTTTTATAGTTTTATGGGTACATGTATTTTGCCTTCTTAGGTGAATTTATTCCTATTTATTGTATTGCTTTTGTTGCAGTGCCTGGTTGGTGCCCTAGTTGTGAAGAGATGTGAACTCTATGTCCTCTTACTCCACCATCTTGACTCTGTCCTACATATTTTCTTTTGGAAAGATACATAGGAAGGGAATTGTTGGATCCTATAGTAACTCTATATTTAAACTTTGGGAGAAATTTAAAAGTTTAGAAACTCTCTCCAAGAATTCCCTGAGAAACATCAGATAACTCACACACACACACACACACACACACACACACACACTGTGCCATTAAATGATCTAGGCTTTAAGGTTACTATGGTAAACATGATACACAGAGGTTTTTCCCTCACAAGATAATATATAATTAGAGAATAGAAAATATTAAATGATTCCTGAAAAAGTGTTGTCAGTGGTATGAAGAAAAATAACAATTATGGAGATACATACTAGGGAAACCTTAACTCTTCAAGATGGCAGAGAAAAGCCATTCTTGAGAAGTGAGCTATAAACTGAGGATAAAGAATAACAGAGAGTTATAAAGAACAAGGTCAAATGGGAGTGTTTCAGTAAACAAATAACCATGTATAAATCGTCCATGCAAGATAAAGCAGAGAGCAAAAAATGAAATGAAACACCATCATCTATTAAGTATGCAGTTTGAAGGTCAGGGTTGTTCGATGTAGCTTGGATATTTAGAAGCAAAACACCATAGACAACTTTATGAGACAGTAAAAGAATTAAAGATTTAAATAGAAAATCATGTCTAATTGAAGAGTTCTCAGTGAGAGCCTGATCACCAATGTGGTCTTTGAGATATCTTCTGCTCCCAAGAGGAAACTGATGTGGAGAGGAGAGGACTTGAAGTTCAACAGTCTGTTCTTGTCCTGGTGAGAAATGGATTAGACTATGCTGTCTGTAGCTCCAGAAACATAGATAAAGAGGTGACTATATCAGAAAAATATGTGAAGATAAATTTATTAACCAGTCATGATGAATAAAATTAAAGATATGGAGGGAAAGGGAGGAAACCAGTATGACTCCTCTCTTCTGATCTAAAAGCTAGGAGTGAATGGAAACTATTGCAGGAGACATTTGCTGCTACTGCTGCTGCTAAGTCGCTTCAGATTCTCCAGGCAAGAACACTGGAATGGGTTGTCATTTCCTTCTCCAATGCATGAAAGTGAAAAGTGAAAGTGAAGTCACTCAGTCATGTCCAACTCTTCACGACCCCATGGACTGCAGCCTACCAGGCTCCTTCATACATGGGATTTTCCAGGCAAGAGTACTGGAGTGGGTTGCCATTGTCTTCTCCGAGGAAACCTTTAAGGGTACTCAATATGAACTCAATTTGGAGTAGGCTGAGTTGGGGTACTTTCTAGGTACCCATGTAACAGTATTGGTGAAAGTTGAGTATACCTCATTAAATCACAGGAAATAAGTGAGCGTCAAGATTGGGGTGAGTCATCACATATATATTGCAATGAAAGTTTCTGGAATTGAACTCATGATGAAGGAGTGAAAGAAAGTAATAAAGGAAAGAATTATATTAAATGCTGATATAGAAAGAAATATATATATATTAATAAATAAATGTATATCTATTAAAGATATATATATATATATATACATATACATATATATATATAATGCTGATACAGAACATATATAGATATCAGGCTTCCTTTGTGGTTCAGCTGATAAAGAATCCACCTACAATGCGGGAAACCTGGGCTTGATCCCTGGGTTGGGAAGATGCCCTGGAGAAAGAAAAATCTACCCACTTCAGTGTTCTGGCCTAGAGAATTCCATGAACTGTATAGTCCGTGAGGCTGCCAAGAATCAGACATGACTGAGCGACTTTCACTAGCTAGAAGGAAAAAAAGAGGGAAAAAAAAAAAAAAAAAAAACTCTTGAAGTTGATTCAGAAATAATACCAAGAGAAGCAGAAGGAAAATTAAAGAGTTTAGTATCTTAAAGCAAAGGTGTTTAAGCCAATTATTTAGATGAGATTAACTGACTCCATTAGTTTGATTCGTTTGGCCTGTGGCCTCTACATTGATGTATTTAAATGAAAAATATCATTCTTGTCCTAGGGTATGAAAATTGATGGCAAGAAAGAAACATAAAAGTTGATTGTCTGTTTCTGTTATGTTACTGAGAATGGATGAAAGGCCATCAAGACAGATATATTATATGGAAAAAGAATAGGAAATATGAAAGGAATAATATTACTCCCATAAAGTTTGTGTTTATTGACTACATAGCTATATGACACTTCCAGTTTATCTTTTCTTAAGAATTTCAAACTCTTATAACCATGGAACGATCTTTGAACCAAGAGTTATTATAGTCAGCTAAAAGAGTGTAGGGATCTACTAATATCTGAAGAAATTAAAAGGAAAATAATTTTCACATATGAAGTAAATAAGAAAGGGCTTAACTAGAGATAAACCTTGTCTGTGTTGAATGCTAGAACGTAGCTAACTGCATGATGACCAGACTGTAGCCATGACAGAAGCTGCTCAAGCCTGAGCAGTACTGGGTCTATAGCTAGCATCATTCCAAGAACTAGCCTTAAGAGAATGGGATTGATACTACTGTTCATAATAATCCATATCTTTGTGGTCATCTAAATAACTGTAGCTTGTTCTGCCTGATATATGTAAATGTGCAACTACAACTGTCAGCAAAGAGATGCTACAAGCTGACATACTCCACTGTAAGAACAGAGTACCTTCATGTCATCATGAAGAAGATACAGAAGATGGATCTTCAACCATAATTCCATAGAAATGGAATGATGCTCTGACAAGTGGGGATTTGCCATTAGCTTTTGGCAAGAAAGAGCTCTTTGCAAGAAAGAGTTCTCTACAGGATCGTCTTAGTCTTATCACTAACCTTAAATGAGGTACCCCATGGTCCACTCATCCTTGGCCCTTTCAAATCTTTTCATCACACAATAATGTGTTTAATCTGTTGGTTCTGTCTATAGGCCAAAGCAGTAGAAATGAAGAATAAGTAATCAACAGATGACCAGATCTCTTCTCTAGCTTCCTTTCAGAAATTTCATGAGCAAACTATGTAAACAAGATGTGTGTGTGTGTGTGTGTGTGTTAGTTGCTCAGTTGTGTCTGACTTTATGTAACCTCATAAACTGTAGTTTTCTAGTCTCCTCTGTCCATGGATTTCTCCAGGCCAGAATCCTGGAATGGATTGCCATTCCCTTCCACAGGGGAATCTTCCTGACCGAGGGATCAAAGCCGACTCTTCACAACTGAGCCACCAGCAAGTCATGAACAAGATAACATCTAAATTAAAATCATAAGAGGTTAGCAAGCCTGTACATAAGCCTGCATATAGTGGGAGGTGGTGATGACTTTGATCCCCCATCTTGGTGGTCAACAGACATTGCTTACTTTTTCCTTTTTAAACATTTCATGGCTGAGCAGAATCTTGAGAAGTAGCTTCTGGAGGACCCTGAGACTACCATCACCCCAGATTGATGGCATTTTGTTGGAAGCAACTTTCCTTTCTAGCACATTCGCCTCCCTGGAATATTGATTTTTGAGCAGCGAGCAGATGGAATTGATTCAGTAACAGAATCATGTGCTCATCCTCTTGCTCTCAGCTCTATTTGTATTTATGTGCTATCTATAGCATTAAAGGAAGCTGATCTTTGTTAGTTATAGCACAATACACATACAAGTGTATTAACATTGATTGTGGTATAAAAACACAAATAATTGAATTTAAGAGAAAGCATTCAAGGGGTAAGAATAAAGTGTCTCAAAAGATCATCCCCCACCTAATATACAGAAGAAATGAATGTACAAGGCAAGGAATGTATCCAATGCCAAGTAGATGATGTAATCCTGAAGTGTATGGCTTCTTTTAACAGATCTAGGTGTTTTTGAAAAAAAAAAAAAAAGTGTGCACTTGCATTATAGAAAATGAGCCATTATTTGCTTCAGTGCCCTCAATAAGCAATAATACTGTCCTTGGTAGGATTTTTCTTAGAACCTGGTTGTTAAGCTCTCTTGTCTATGAATGCTGTTCCCAGTCTTCATCCCAGGTAAAGCTCCTTCATATAACCTGCCTCTCCACCTGAGGTCTGTGTCTGTCTGGCCTGTGACTAAATTTTAATCTGGCCAATCAAAGCACAAAAGTTATCCCACCATATTTGCTCCTAACTCTTAACATGTCGTCTAATTTCCTAGATCATAGTCAGCATATCTTAACAAAGAGTCATATCTGCCCCATCCAGGAACTGAGTTGCAAGAAGTTTCTGGAAGGTAGAAAACTTATTTTTGTCTCTTGGAAAATACACAAGGTAAGGCAGAGAAAATGATCTGATTGTCAATCATGTAATTGCACTTAAGATAGATATTGAAACAACTGTGCTGTCTATAAATTCCATAGAGTACCTGCTCTCCTTTGCACCACGTACAGTGAAAGACAAGATTATTAATCTCTTGCTGTGGAAAAAGAAGTTGATGGGAGTAGAGGGTTTAGTAACTTTGCAAACTAAAAGGTGCTTGGATTCAGATTCTTGTCTTGTTTGTTTAAATGTTGGTATGCAATTATTGCATGGCCCTCTTAAACATTTAAGTGACTATGTGGATATGATTTATATTCTATAATTGGATAATGAATACTGTTTAACTCACATAATGAGAACATAATTGATATCTTATTATATCATTTCAAAATGATGTTATAACTTATATTCTGTGACTCCTATCTTATTAGATTGCCCTGAAAAGAAAGTATATACAAGAAAGCAAACTCTCCACCATGACTGTTATCACTGGAAGAAAAGCAATATCTGTGATGTGTGACCCTATACTGAATGCCACAGACCATAGTCTTTTTCTTGCCTTGTTTTATTTTCCTTTTTTTTTTTTTTTTTTACTTATTAACGATTTGTAAGAATATTTTTTTTTTCTCATTCTGTGTTCATATGATAAATATGTTCTGTGAAAGCAATTTGGTTATGTGAACTTCCTTCTGGATATATACTAACCTCAATCATAAACATTAGTGGGTGTCATAATAATGTGTCTGGCAACTCATTCCTATTACTTTCTAGGTATTTTAGTGAAAAAGCAGAAATAACAAATGATAACAGACAAATAATTGAAGTTAAATGTGACATAAATTGTCACCAACATTGAGATTTTCCTCATAATTTAAATTTTAAAAAAGGTAATAAATACTCAATATATGAAGATCCTACTTTTCTCAATATCTTTTCCTTAGAATGTAATAATTTAAAAAATAAATCTCTACATATACTCATAAATTATTCTGCCTTAAAAAAATATCTATCATTGATCCAATATTCTCCATGCCCTTTATAAATGATTCAACATAGTGCTGATTATCTTAAAGACAGCGGGAAAGATGAAGAGGTTATCTTATCTCCATGAGACAGGATTTATAGCTCTAATGTCTTAAAACTGTCAGAGTGGTTTTCTTGAGGGATATAACAAATAAGATAGTGTCACTGGCATTTTTCCATAATATGCATACTATTATAAATTTATCCATCTCAAGATGCAGATTTTCAAGTTTTATGACTGATACAAAAAAAAAAAAAAATGGAGAGTTTAAGGATCATACTCTGTAGATAATGTCTCATTTATTCTGGACAAGTCTCATTACTCTTGGTTTTCCCATTGATTTGATCAAAGATACAAAACAGCAAACGACATCAACTTCTTAGTTACATATCAAACATCTTAGTGACTCCATTGGGTTGTTTTCAACAAACGTTTTCCTTGGACCTTATTTTGATCATCTTTGCATAATATGCTAATTACATTATTTTATTTTCATAATATTTAAAGTGACAATGCCAAAGAATGTTCAAACTACAACACAATTGCACTCATCTCACATGTTAGTAAAGTAATGCTCAAAATTCTCCAAGCCAGGTCTCAATAATACATGAAATGTGAACTTCCAGGTATTTAAGAGGGTTTTAGAAAAGGCAGAGGAACCAGAGATCAAATTGCCAACATTTGCTGGATCATCAGAAAAGCAAGAGAGTTCTAGAAAGAATCTATTTCTGTTTTATTGAGTATGCCAAAGCCTTTGACTGTGTGGATCACAATAAACTGTGGAAAATTCTTCAAGAGATGAGAATACCAGACCACCTGACCTGCCTCTTAAGAAACCTGTATGCAGGTCAGGAAGTAACAGTTAGTACTGGACATGGAAAAACACACTGGTTCCAAATCGGAAAAGGAGTACATCAAGGCTGTATATTGTCACCCTGCTTATTTAACTTCTATGAAGAGTACACCATGAGAAACGCTGGGCTGGAAGAAGCACAAGCTGGAATCAAGATTGCCGGGAGAAATATCAATAACCTCAGATATGCAGATGACAGCACCCATATGGCAGAAAGTGAAGAAGAACTAAAGAGCCTCTTGATAAAAGTGAAGGAGGAGAATGAAAAAGATGGCTTAAAGCTCAACATTTAGAAATCTAAAATCATGGCATCCGGTCCCATCACTTTATAGCAAATCTATAGGGAAACAGTGACAGACTTTATTTGGGGGGGGGGGGGGTTCCAAAATCAATGCAGATGGTGACTGCAGCCAAGAAATTAAAAGATGCTTACTCCTTGGAAGGAAAGTTAGGACCAACCTAAACAGCGTATTAAAAAGCAAAGACATTACTTCGTCAACAAAGGTCCATCTAGTCAAGACTATGGTTTTTCCACTGGTCATGTATGGATGTGAGAGTTGGACTATAAAGAAAGCTGAGCATGGAAGAATTGATGCTTTTGAACTGTGGTGTGGAGAAGACTTTTGAAAGTCCCTTGGACTGCAAGGAGATCCAACCAGTCCATCCTAAAGGAGGTCAGTCCTGAGTGTTCATTGAAAGGGCTAATGTTGAAGCTGAAACTCCAATACTTTGGTCACCTGATGCAAAGCCCCTGATGCTGGTAAAGTTTGAAGGCGGGAGAAGAAGGGAGCAACAGAGGATAAGATATTGGATGGCATCACCGACTCAATGGACATGAGTTTGGGTAAACTCCAGGTATTGGTGATGGACAGGGAGGCCTGGCATGCTGCATTCCGTGGGGTCACAAAGAGTCAGACACAACTGATCGACTAAAATGAACTGAACTGAACTGCTTGTAGCTAATATTTGGAATGTGTCTACATTTAACTGGCCAATTTGAACTACTAATAGATATAGGAATTGAAAGTTTCTAGAATATATTTTAAACCCTATAAATAAGAAATTACCTCAGGTTGACCAGACTTTATTTTATTTATTTATGTGGTTCTTTATGAAAATTGGCTTCCCTGGTGGCTCAAATGGTAAAGATCTGCCTGCCATGCTGGAGACCCAAGTTTGATCCCTGGTTGAAGAAGATGCCTTTAAGAAGGGAATGGTTTCCCACTCTAGTATTCTTGCCTGGAGAATTCCATAGACAGGGGATCCTGGAGTATCAAAAAGTCAGACACGACTTAAAAACTAACACTTTTACTTTTTGAAAATTGAAGTATAGTTAACTTACAATATTACATTCATTTCAGGTATAAAATATAGTGCTTCAATATTTTTACAAATTATGCTCCATTTAAAGGTATTACAAAATTATGCCTATATCCCTTGTGCTCTACAATATTTCCTTCTAGATTATCTATTACATGCATAGTAGTTCATATCTATTAATTTCATATCCCTATCTTGCTTCTCCTTCTTTCCCTCTCACCCTGGAAAATGCTAGCTTATTGTCTATATCTGTGATCTTGTTTCTGTTTGTTGTTTATGCTCACTTATTTTATTTTTAGATTTCACATATAAGTAATAGCAAAGCATTTATCTTTCTCTATCTCAATTCTTACACTAAACATAATACTACCTAGGTCTATCCATGTTGCTGCAAAGGATATAATTTAATTTTTTTCTGAAAAATATTCCATTATATATATTCAGTTCAGTTCAGTCACTCAGTTGTGTCTGATTCTTTGCAACCCCGTGGATTTCAGCACCAAAAATGCTAGCTTATATTTGTTACAATTTAGCAAATAAAGCTTGTTTTTCAATTATTATTCTATTGAAAATTATGAAATATATACATGTCATATAACATATTTTACATAGTGCATTTGTTATATATTAAAGAGCTTACTTTTCTATGCTCAGTCTCCTGGTAAGCATAGACATATGTCATTAATATATAACATTTCAGTCAGTCAGTCAGTCACTCAGTCATGTATGACTCTTTGCAATCCCATGAACTGCAGCACACTAGGCTTTCCTGTCCATCACCAATTCCTGGAGCTTGTTCAAACACATGTCCATTGAGTTGGTGATGCCATCCAACATCTTATCCTCTGTTGTCTTCTTCTCCTCCTGCCTTCAATCTTTCCCAGAATCAGGGTCTTTTCCAATGAGTCAACTCTTCACATCAGGTGGCCAAAGTATTGGAGTTTCAGCTTCAGAATCAGTCCTTCCAATGAATATTCAAGGCTGATTTCCTTTAGGATTGACTGGTTTGATCTCTTTGCAGTCCAAGGGACTCTGAAGATTCTTCTCCAACACCATAGTTCCAATGCATCAATTCTTCAGCACTCAACTTTCTTTGTGGTCCAACTCTCATAACCATACATGACTACTGGTAAAACCATAGCTTTGACTAGATGGACCTTTGTTGGCAAAGTAACATGTCATTTATTTTTCCTAAATATAATTTGGGAAATTATACAGTTTTCCTTAATTATAACTTCCCCCTATATTAATTTAGGAGAATTAGAACTCACTCTTTGATGGACATATGGTAAAGGATTTATCAAGAATTATCTCCTGTTGAGTGGTCATGCAGCTAGTATCATGGTTAAACAGACAGGAGAAATGCACTCAGCCTCCCAGTGTAGGAAGATATGGATTATTAGTAGGCACATCTTGAAAACAGTAAAAGGACCTTCCATCTGTCCATTGCAGTGATAACTAGAATACCAAATTCTTTAAAATGCCCATGAATAGATGGACAGTTTAAATTTGTAGCCTGTATTTTAGGTAAGGTATTCGTTTACTTTAAACTAAATGAATAAGAAGCTATTTAAGAATGAGGAAAACACATGTTCCATTATACTATGTGAAGATGTAAAGTTGTAAAAATAGTATTAAAACTATTAAACTGGGGAATATAGAAGGGTGAACAGAAGCAATTGATTTTAGTGATTACATTAGAACAATGAGTCCATGGTCATTCAATTTTCTGTCTCTTGAATAAAGTCGCTATAGTGTCACTTATATAGAAAGTGAACTTTTGTTAGTCATTAGGGTTGCGATAATTCTAATGCCACAGCTTGTCCAAGTAACCCAACACCAGATTTAAATACACATACCAACATTCATAAATAGCATGGCAGTGAGACCCTAGACCAAAACTGAGACTTCATACATTGGTCCCAAATACATAAACTGTATGTATTTGGCTTACACTCTGAAATCAGTGTAAACTCATTTGGAGACACTCAGAAGTTAGCATGGGCTTCTTTGGTCACTCAGATGGTAATAAACCAAGTGCAATGTGGGATCCAATTCAAACCCTGAGTCTGATCCCGGGATTGGGAAGATCCCCTTGAGAAGGGAATGGCTACCCACACCAGTTCTCTCGCTTGGAGAATTCCATGGGCAGTACTGACAGAGTACTGTCCATTGGGTTGCAAAGAGTTGGATATGACTGAGCAAGTAAGCACACATGCACACATGGAGGCTAGCATGGGATGGGGATGCAGGTCACAGGAGACTGAGGATTACATCAGATCGATAGTCATAATTTAGAAAGAAGTGGCATGAACTCATCCTCTGAGATCCTTGAAGACACCTATCTTTTGTCCTTCATTTTCATTGACCATCAATTTACCCCTTTGTTTCTTTAATCTACAGCCATATCAGCACAGAACCTGAAAACTGAGTTTGCTAAGGCTGCCATAAAAACAGTAGCACCCTGGGTATCATGCATCACAGAATCTGTATTCCTACAGAAATTCAAGATCAATGTGTATGCAAAGTTTGATTTTTCTGAGAGTTCTCTCTGTCCATTTCTCCTCTCTATGCTTCATATGATTTTCTTTCTGTACAAATCGGGGTCATAATTTCCTCTGTTTCTAAATTTGCTATTCACATTAAATTATGGACCAGCCTAGAAGCCTCAGTTTAACTTAATTATATTTTAAAGACCCAAGGAAATTAGAGATACCAAGGGAACACTTCATGCAAAAATGAGCACAATGAAGTACAGGGATGGCATGGATCAAACAGAAGCAGAAAATACTGAGAAGAGGTGACAAGAATACACAGAATAACTATGCAAAAGAGATCTTCATGACCCGGATAATCACAGTGGTGTGCTCACTTCCTTAGAGCCAGACATTCTGGAATGTGAAGTCAAGTGGGCCTAGGGAGCATCACTACAAACAAAGCTAATGGAGGTGATGGAATTCCAGTTGAGCTATTTCAAATCCTAAAACGTGATGCTGTGAAAGTGCTGCACTCAGTATGCCAGCAAATATGGAAAACTCAGCAGTGGCCACAGGACTGGAAATGGTCAGTTTTCATTCTAATCCCAAAGAAGGGCAATGCCAAAGAATGCTCAAGCTACTGCACAGTTGCACTCACCTCACACGCTAGTAAAGTAATGCTCAAAATTCTCCAAGCCAGGCTTCAATAGTACCTGAATCATGAACGTCTAGATGTTCAAGTGCATTTAGAAAAGGCAGAAGAAGCACAGGTCAAGTTGACAATATCTGCTGGATCATTGGAAATCAAGAGAGTTCCAGAAAAACATCTATTTTTGTTTTATTGACAATGCCAAAGCTATGATTGTGTGGATCAAAACAAACTATGGAAAATTCTTAAAGAGATGGAATTACAGACAACTTGACCTGCCTCCTGAAAAATCTGTATGCAGGTCAAGAAGGAACAGTTAGAACTGGACATGGAACAGCAGACTGGTTCCAAATAGGGAAAGGAGTATGTCAAGGCTGAATGTTGTCACCCTATTTATTTAACTTATATGCAGAGTGCATCATGAGAAACGCTGGGCTGGATGAAGCACAAGCTGGAATCAAGATCACCAGGAGAAATATCAATAATGTCAGATTAACAGATAATACTACACTTATGGTAGAAAGTGAGGAACTAAAAGAGCCTCTTTATAAAATGAAAGAGGAGAGTGAAAAAGTTGGCTTGAAAATTAGCATTCAGAAAGTTAAGATCATGGCGTCTGGTCCCATCACTTCATGGCAAATGGAAGGGGAAACAATGGAAACAGTAAGAGACTATTTTGGGGGGGGGCCCTCCAAAATCACTGCAGATGGTGACTGCAGCTATAAAATTAAAAGATGCTTGCTCCTTGGAATAAAAGCTATGACCAACCTAGGCAGCACATTAAAAAGCAGAGAATTACTTTACCAACAAAGGTCCATCTAGTCACAGCTATGGTTTTTCCAGTAATCATGTATGGATGTGAGAGTTGCACTATAAAGAAAGCTGAGGGCTGAAGAATTGATGCTTTTGAACTGTGGTATTGGAGAAGACTCTTGAGAGTTTTCAGCATTTGGATAAACTCTGGGAGTTGGTGACGGAAAGGGAGGCCTGCTTCCATGGAATCACAAAGAGTGAGTGGAATCACACAACTGAGTGACTGAAATGAACTGAACTGAACTGAACTGAACTGAACTGAACCGAGAAACTGATGCTTTCAAATTGTAGTGCTGGAGAAGGCGCTTGAGAATTCCTTGGAGAGCAAGGTCAAGCCTGTTAATTCTAAAGGAAATCAAACCTGAGTATTCAATGGAAGGACTGATGCTGACATTGAAGTTCTAATACTTTAGCCACCTGATATAAAGAGCTGACTCACTGGAAAAGACACTGATTTTAAGAAAAATTGAGGGCAGGAAGAGAAGGGGGTGACAGAGGATGAAGTGATTGGATCAGATGACTGACTCAGGGGACATGAGTTTGAGCAAACTCCAGGACATAGTGAAGGAGAGGGATGCCTGATGTACTGTAGTCCATGGAGTCACAGAGTCAGATACAACTGAGCGACTGAACAGCAACAAGTGTTGATTAGGACTCCAACAGATCAATTTGAGGAGAAACACAGTTCAACCTATAACAGAAACCAAAGTCCTTTAACTATCACAGTTTATAAAAATGTTGTAACTTGAAGAAAAATAAAGTTTGGTTTAAGAAAACCAAGGGTGTCTTCTAGATAATCCATAACATAACAAATTGCATCTAACATGATACTTAAATACAATAAGAACCATATTCCGTTCAATTGCTCAGTCGTATCTAGCTATATTTCCAGTGGTCATGTATGGATGTGACAGTTGGACTCTGAAGAAAGCTGAATGCCAAAAAATTGATGCTTTTGAACTGTGGTGTTGGAGAAGACTCTTGAGAGTCCCTTGGACTGCAAGGAGATCCAGCCAGTCCATCCTAAAGGAGATCAGTCTTGGGTGTTCATTGGAAGGACTGATGCTGAAGCTGAAACTCCAATACTTTGGCCACCTGTTGTGAAGAGTTGGCCACCTGTTGTGAAGAGTTGACTCACTGGAAAAGACCCTGATGCTGGAGGGATTGGGAGCAGGAGGAGAAGGGGACGACAGAAGATGAGATGGCTGGATGGCATCACCAACTCGAAGGACGTGAGTTTGAGTAAACTCCGGGAGTTGGTGATGGACAGGGAGGCCTGGTGTGCTGCGATTCATGGGGTCGCAAAGAGTCGGACACGACTGAGAAGCTGAACTGAACTGAACTGAACTGATCTGACTCTGTCACCCCGTGCACTGCAGCATGTCAGGCTTCCCTGTCCATTACCAACTTCTAACTGATGTCCATCGAGTCCATGATGCCATCCAACCATCTCATCCTCTGTTGTCCTCTTGTCCTCCCACCTTCAATCGTTCCCAGCATCGGGGTCTTCTCTAATGAGTCAGCTCTTCACATCAGGTGGCCAAAGTATTGGAGTTTCAGCTTCAACATCAGTCCTTCCAATGAACACCCAGGACTGATCGCCTTTAGAATGGACTGGCTGGATCTCCTTGCAGTCCAAGGACCTCTCAAGAGTCTCTTACACAAACACAGTTAAAACGCATTAATTCTTCAGTGCTCAGCTTTCTTTATAGTCCAACTCTCACATCCATACATGACTACTGGAAAAACCATAGCCTGGACTAGATGGACCTTTGTTGACAAAGTAATGTCTCTGCTTTTTAATAGCTGTCTAGGTTGGCCATAACTTTCCTTCCGAAGAGTAAGCATCTTTTAATTTCATGGCTGCAATCACCATCTGCAGTGATTTTGGAGCCCAAAAAATAGAGGCTGCTACTGTTTCCACTATTTCCCTGTCTATTTGTCATGAAGAGGTGGGACTGGATGCCATGATCTTAGTTTTCTGATTGTTGAGCTCTAAGCCAACTTTTCACTCTCCTCTTTCACTTTCATCAAGAGGTTCTTTGTTTCTTCTTTCCTTTCTGCCATAAGGGTGATGTATCTCCATATCTGAGGTTATTAATATTTCTCCTGCCAGTCTTGATTCCAGCTTGTGCTTCATCCAGCCCAGCGTTTCTCATGATGTACTCTGTATGTAATTTAAAAATAAGCAGGATGACAATATATAGCCTTGAGGTACTCCTTTCCCTGTTTGGAACCAGTCTGTTGTTCCATGTCTAGTCTAATTGTTGCTCCTTGACATGCCAATAGATTTCTTAGGAGGCAGATCAGGTGGTCTGGTATTCAAATATCTTTCAGAATTTTCTACAGTTTGTTGTGATCCACAGAGTCAAAGGCTTTGGCATAGTCAATGAAACAGAAGTAGATATTTCTCTGGAATTTTCTTGCTTTTCTGATGATCTGACAGATGTTGGCAATTTGATCTCTTCCTCCTTTGCCTTTTTGAAATCCAGCTTGAGCATCTGGAAATTTGTGGTTCACATCCTGTTGAAGTCTGTCTTGGAGAATATTGGGCATTATTTTGCTAGCTTGTGAGAGGAGTGCTTTTGTGTGGTAGCTTGAACATTCTTTGGCATTGCCTTTCTTTGGGATTGGAGTGAAAACTGAACTTTTTCAGTCCTGTGGCCACTGCTGTTTTCCAGATTTGCTGGCATACTGAGTGCAACACTTTCACAGCATCATCTTTTAGAATTTGAAATGGCTTAACTAGAATTTCATCACCTTTACTAACTTTGTTCATAGTGATGCTTCGTGAGGCCCACTTGACTTCACATTCCAAGTTATCTGGCTCTAGGTGAGTGATCACACCATTGTGATTATCTAGGTCATGAAGATCTTTTTTGTAGTTTTTCTGTGTATTCTTGCCACCTCTTTTTCACATTATGTTTCTTTTATGTCTATACATTCCTGTCCTTTATTGTGCTCATCTTTGCATGAAATGTTCCCTTGGTATCTCTAATTTTCTTGAAGAGATCTCTAATCTTTCTCATTCTATTGTTTTCCTTTATTTCTTTGCATTGATCACTGAGGAAGGCTGTCTTATCTCTCTTTGCTATTCTTTGGAACTCTGCGTTCAAATGGGTGTATCTTTCATTTTCTCATTTGACTTTTGCTTCTCTTCTTTTGTCAGCTATTTGTAAAAGCCACAATGCAAGTAAAAAAAAAAATGTGAGTGGGAGTGGTATATTCAAATAAACTTTGCACCACACGCATACACCCCCCCCCACACACACACCCCACACATACATACAACCCCCACACATATACACCCACACACACACATACACTCCCCCCCCCACACACCCCACACACACATGAGAATTTTAATTAAATTGAGTTAGTACACAAAATGGCATAGATAAAAGCATCTGCAGCATTTAGAACATATGCCCTAGAGACTGAAAATGCTTTCTTCTTTTCTCTAAGGCTTTATTTTAATAACTTTAATCCAATGTATTTTCATGTTTCAATCCCTTATTTTTAAAGAAAATAAGTTTTTGAGTTTCAGATTATGCACTGAGAAAAATAAAAAAAACTTTAGAGATAAAGTGGTATACTACATTTACTTATTTTTGCTTATTTTTAATACAAATTGCTGCATAATATTAATATTCAAAGTTGCCTGATCCCTCTTAGTTATCTTTATAATGGTTTGATAATCTTAATCTGTTCATTGGTTGAAATGTATTCCAGTAATAATTACATAGCATATATCTGTGAAATAATATAAATTAGTGATATTCATCCCCTTTACCTCTCCTTGAGAGAAATACAATTTTTCATGAAAGACATAGAAATATGATGGTTTCCCATGGGATATAATTTTACAAATACCATAGTCCAGTTAGTCTGTCTCTGTGTATGTATATAGATAGATTGATAGATGTATATAGATAGATAAAATAGCTGGTAATCCATTTGAGATGTACAGTTGAATAAATCATTCTAATAGTTATTTATTGATAGATGATAATACAGAATTCAGCAAGAATTTCTAATTAATATAAAACATATACTTTAGATTTATGGTTTGCACATTCTCTTAAATTCATTGTTTACACTTTCAACTACTGATAATTATTTAAGAATAGAGAAGAAAATCAGCATACTCCTATATTTAGAATAAAAGAGAACTTGAAATTTCTTACACATCGAATAAGGGTACAGATGGGCACAGTTAAGAGGGGTTATGTAGGAAGGACTTGAGAGAACATACATTTCAGACAGAAGAAAATAAGTGGTGAGAATATTAAGTGATGAAGAAACCAGCATAAATATTCTCCCTAAAAATGAAAGGCCCAACTTGAGTTTTAAACCCTGCATCTGCAGAAAAAGCCTTTGACAAAATTCAACACTCATTTATGATTAAAACTCTCCAGAAAGCAGGAATAGAAGGAACATACCTCAACATAATAAAAGCTATATATGACAAACCCACAGCAAGCATCACCCTCAATGGTGAAAAATTGAAAGCATTTCCTCTGAAATCAGGAACAAGACAAGGATGCCCACTCTCACCACTACTATTCAACATAGTCTTGGAAGTTTTGGCCACAGCAATCAGAGCAGAAAAAGACATAAAAGGAATCCAGATAGGAAAAGAAGAAGTGAAACTCTCGCTGTTTGCAGATGACATGATCCTCTACATAGAAAACCCTAAAGACTCTTCCAGAAAATTACTAGAGCTAATTAATGAATATAGTAAAGTTGCAGGATATAAAATTAACACACAGAAATCCCTTCATTTCTATACACTAACAATGAAAAAACAGAAAGAGAAATTAAGGAAACAATACCATTCACCATTGCAACAAAAAGAATAAAATACTTAGGAGTACATCTACCTAAAGAAACAAAAGACCTATACATAGAAAACTATAAAACACTGATGAAAGAAATCAAAGAGGACACAAACAGTTGGAGAAACATACCGTGTTCATGGATTGGGAGAATCAATATTGTCAAAATGGCTATTCTACCCAAAGCAATCGATAGATTCAATGCAATCCCTATCAAGCTACCAACGGTATTTTTCACAGAACTAGAACAAATAATTTCACAATTTGTATGGAAATACAAAAAACCTCGAATAGCCAAAGTAATCTTGAGAAAGAAGAATGGAACTGGAGGAATCAACTTGCCTGACTTCAGACTCTACTACAAAGCCACAGTCATCAAGACAGTATGGTACTGGCACAAAGACAGAAATATAGATCAATGGAACAGAATAGAAAGCCCAGAGATAAATCCACAAACCTATGGACACCTTATTTTTGACAAAGGAGGCAAGGATATACAATGGAAAAAAGACAATCTCTTTAACAAGTGGTGCTGGGAAAACTGGTCAACCACTTGTAAAAGAATGAAACTAGAACACTTCTTAACACCATACACAAAAATAAACTCAAAATGGATTAAAGATGTAAATGTAAGACCAGAAACTATAAAACTCCTAGAGGAGAACATAGGCAAAACACTCTCCGACATAAATCACAGCAAGATCTTCTATGACCCACCTCCCAGAACATTGGAAATAAAAGCAAAAATAAACAAATGGGACCTAATGAAAATTAAAAGCTTTTGCACAACAAAGGAAACTATAAGTAAGGTGAAAAGACAGCCCTCAGATTGGGAGAAAATAATAGCAAATGAGGAAACAGACAAAGGATTAATCTCAAAAATATACAAGCAACTCCTGAAGCTCAATTCCAGAAAAATAAACGACCCAATCAAAAAATGGGCCAAAGAACTAAACAGACATTTCTCCAAAGAAGACATACAGATGGCTAACAAACACATGAAAAGATGCTCAACATCACTCATCATCAGAGAAATGCAAACCAAAACCACAATGAGGTACCATTACACGCCAGTCAGGATGGCTGCTATCCAAAAGTCTACAAGCAATAAATGCTGAAGAGGCTGTGGAGAAAAGGGAACCCTCTTACACTGTTGATGGGAATGCAAACTAGTACAGCCACTATGGAAAACAGTGTGGAGATTTCTTAAAAATCTGGAAATAGAACTGCCATATGACCCAGCAATACCACTTCTGGGCATACACACTGAGGAATCCAGATCTGAAAGAGACACGTGCACCCCAATGTTCATCGCAGCACTGTTTATAATAGCCAGGACATGGAAGCAGCCTAGATACCCATCAGCAGATGAATGGATAAGGAAGCTGTGGTACATATACACCATGGAATATTACTCAGCCGTTAAAAAGAATTCATTTGACTCAGTTCTAATGAGATGGATGAAACTGGAGCCCATTATACAGAGTGAAGTAAGCCCGAAAGATAAAGAACATTACAGTATACTAACACATATATATGGAATTTAGATAGATGGTGGCGATAACCCTATATGCAAAACAGAAAAAGAGACACAGAAGTACAGAACAGACTTTTGAACTCTGGGGGAGAACGTGAGGGTGGGATGTCTTGAAAGAACAGCATGTATATTATCTATGGTGAAACAAACCACCAGCCCAGGTGGGATGCATGAGTCAAGTGCTCGGGCCTGGTTCACTGGGAGGACCCTGAGGAGTCGGGTCGAGAGGGAGGTGGGGGGGGGGATCGGGATGGGGAATACATGTAACTCTATGGCTGATTCGTGTCAATGTATGACAAAACCCACTGAAATGTTGTGAAGTGATTGGCCTCCAACTAATAAAATAATATTTAAAAATAAATAAATAAATAAATAAAAATTAGATTATAAAAAAAATAAATAAAAATAAAACCCTGCATCCGTTTGCAACAGGATGCTCAAAAGTGCATGGGATGAAAAATAAATAAATAATAATAAAAATATATCTATGGACTGGTGGTAGACTGGGGCCAAAATTTATTTATTTATTACTTTTTTTTACCTGTGATAGAATTTCAGAAAGCAAAATAAGAAATGAAAGTAGATTGCTTTATTAAAATTCTGCAGTCTACAATGATAGTCTGGATTTCTCCTTTCTTTCAACTCCAAAGATCTGGATCCCAAAAAATCCCTTTGTTTTAAAAATAACATTTAAGAAACCATTAAAATAGCATCTATGTAACAATATCAAAATGAAGTAATGGACAAAGTACAGAAAAACTCATCAACAGAACACAATAAAGAAAAATTACATGACATTAAAACATTGTCTCAAGTTTAATAATGGTGCATCAATCACATATGTAAATAAAACAACAATTCAGTTAGGAGAAATCATCATAATATATACATGTATATATAGTAGAAGCCAGTAGAACTGAGAAAAAAAATGGAAAATTAGCTGCTTAAATTAATATGAAAATTATATAGGAAAATAATCACCATAAAATGCTGGAAAAAAATGCTAAAAGATGTACCCAAGGAAAGCATTAATAGAAAACAAAGAATTTAAAATAATTTTAGAGAAAAAGAAAAAAAAAGACAAGTTAAAGACATTATATAAATTTTGGAGTCTGTAATAGAGAAAAGCACAAATTTTAAAAATGAGACAATTATTTAATTAGATAGCTCATGATTTTTTTCAAACATAAATCTAATATTAAAAGGTATATTGTATCCTAGAATAAATTGCCCCAGGTTACTATAATCTCTGTATTGAGATTATATATTATTGAAATATTGCAACACATACAGAAGGTTTTCTGACAGAATTATCACCTTATGAACACCTATGCCATTTCTATCTGGACTGAGAAACCAAATACAGCCAACACCTCACACCACTTTTCAGTTATTAATGGTGTTTTTGTTTCTCCATTACTGTGGATATCACTTATTTTAACATCTGAGCTTAGTTCTGCTAATTTTTAAAGCTGCATAAATGGACTCATGTAGTATATACATATTATTGTTTGTCTGGCACTCTATCTCAACAATGTTTGTGGAATTTGTTCTTATTGTTATAAAATATTCCTATTCAGTTAGTTTTATAGCTGTGCATTATTCCTATCAGTAACTCGATGGGCTTCCAAGGTGGCGCTAGTGACAAGGAACCAACCTGCCAATGCAGGAGACATAAGAGACACAGGTTCGATCCCTGAGTTTGGAAGAACCCCTGGAGGAGGAAATGGCAACCAACTCCAGTCTTCTTGGCCGGAGAATCCCATGGACAGACGAATCAGGTGGGCTACAGTCCATGGGTTGCAAAGAACCAGACACTACTGAAGTGGTATTTCATGGTAATGAATCTTGCTACATACTGATATAAATATATACTCAAAGTATTTATCATTGGTGAAAAAATAAAGTGTATTGAATATTTTATATAGTGTGCTATCACTTTTTGTAGGAAAGACATAAATGATTGTCTCTTTGAATTTGTTAATCCACCATATAAATAAATATTTCTGAAAGGAGAAACTAAAAACTAGTAACAATGTGGTTTGTGCAGCAGTAACTAATGACAAATAAAGGTACTTAAGTACAGTTCAGTTCAGTCTCTCAGTTGTGTCCGACTTTTTGTGACCCCATGGATTGCAGTACAATAGGTCTCCCTGTCCATCACCAATTCCCGGAGTTTACCCAAACTCATGTCCATTGAGTCGGAGATGCCATCCAACCATCTCATCCTCTGTCATCCTCTTCTCCTCCCACCTTCAATCTTTCCCAGCATCAGGGTCTTTACCAATGAGTCATCTCTTCGTATCAGGTGGCCAAAGTATTGGAGTTTCAGCTTCAACATTAGTCCTTCAAATGAACACTCAGGACTGATATTCTATAGGATTGGACTAGTTGGATCTCCTTGTAGTCCAAGGGACTCTCAAGAGATTTCTCCAACACCACAGTTCAAAACCATCAATTCTTCCATGCTCAGCTTACTTTATTGTCCAACTCTCACATCCATATATGGCTAATGGAAAAACAATAACCTTGACTAGACGGACCTTTGTTGACAAAGTAACGTCTCTGCTTTCTAATATGCTATCTAGGTTGGCCATAAATTTCTTTCCAAAGAGTAAGCATCTTTTAATTTCATGGCTGTAGTCACCATCTACAGTGATATTGGAGCCCAGAAAAATAAAGTGTCTCACTGTTTCCATTGTTTCCCCATCTATTTGCCATGAGTGATAGAAACGGCTGCCATCATGTTAGTTTTCTGAATGTTGAGCTTTAAGCCAATTTCCCACCCTCCACTTTCACTTTCATCAAGAGGCTCTTTAGTTTTTCTTCACTTTCTGCCATAAGGGTGGTGTCATCGGCATATCTGAAATTGTTGATATTTCTCCTGGCAATATTGATACCAGCTTGTGCTTCATCCAGCCCAACATTTTTCATGATGTACTCTGCATATAAATTAAATAAGCAGGGTGACAATATACAGTCTTGACGTACTCCTTTTCCTATTTGGAACCTGTCTGTTGTTCCACGTCCAGTTCTAGTTGTTGCTTCCTGACATGCATACAGTTTTCTCAAGAGGCAGGTTAGGTCGTCTGGTATTCCCATCTCTTTAAGAATTTTCCACAGTTTATTGTGATCCACACAAAGGCTTTGGCATAGTCAATAAAGCAGAAGTAGATGTTTTTATGGAACTCTCTTGCTTTTTTGATGATCCAGCAGATGTTCGCAATTTGATCCCTGGTCCCTCTGCCTTTTCTAAAACCAGATTGAACATCTGGAAGTTCACATTTCATGTTGCTGAAACCTGGCTTGGAGCATTTTCAGCATAACTTTACTAGCCTGTGAGATGAGTACAAGTGTGCAGTAGTTTGAGCATTCTTTGGCATTGCCTTTCTTTGGCATTGGAATGTAAAACTGACCTTTTCCAGTCCTGTAGCCACTGCTGAGTTTTCCAAATTTGCTGCCATATTGAGTGCAGCACTTTCACAGCATCATCTTCTAAGATTTGAAATAGCTCAACTGGAATTCCATCAGCTCCACTAGCTTTGTTCATAATGATGCTTCCTAATGCCCATTTGACTTCGCATTCCAGGATGTATATCTCTAGGTGAGTGATCACATCATCGTGATTATCTGGGTCATGAAGATTATTTTGTATAGTTCTTCTCTGTATTCTTGCCACTTCTTCTAGGTCCATACCATTTCTGTCCTTTATTGAGCCCATCTTTGCATGAAATGCTCCCTTGGTGTCTTTAATTTTCTTGAAGAGATTTCTAGACTCTCCCATTCTATTGTTTTCCTCTATTTTTTTTTTTTTTTTTTTTTTTTTTGCACTGATGCTTGAGGAAGGCTTTCTTATCTCTCCTTGTTATTGTTTGGATCTCTGCATTCAAATCGATATAGCTTTCCTTTTCTTTTTTGCTTTTCACTTGTCTTCTTTCCACAGCTATTTGTAAGGGTTCCTCAGACAGCTATTTTGCTTTTTTGCATTTCTTTTTTTAGGGAAGGTCTTGATCCCTGTCTCCTGTACAATGTCATGAACCTCTGTCCACAGTTCATCAGGCATTCTATCAGATCTAGTCCCTTAAATGTATTTCTCACTTCCACTGTATAGTCATAAGGGATTTGATTTACATCATATCTGAATGCCCTAGTGGTTTTGCCTACTTTAAGTGTGAATTGGCATCATGTGAGCCACAGTCAGCTCCCAGTCTTGTTTTCAATAGAGCTTCTCCATCTTTGTCTGCAAAGAATATAGTCAATCTGATTGTGGTGTTGACCATCTGGTGATGTCCATGTGTAGAGTCTTCTCTTGTGTTGTTGGAAGAGGGTGTTTGCTATGACAGTGTGTTCTCTTGACAACATTCGATTAGCTTTTGCCTTGCTTCATTCTGTACTGCAAGGCCAAATTTGCCTGTTACTCCAGGTGTTTCTTAACTTCCTACTTTTGCATTCCAGTCCCCTAAAATGAGAAGGACATCTTTTTTGGGTGTTAGTTCTAAAAGGTCTTGTAGGTCTTCATAGAACCATTCAACTTCAGCTTTTTCAGTATTACTGGTTGGGGCAAAAATTTGGATTACTCTGATATTTAATGGTTTTCCTTGGAAAGGAACAGAGATCATTCTGTCCCTTTTGAGACTGCATCCAAGTACTGCATTTCAGACTCTTTTATTGAATATGATGATGATGGGTACTACATTTCTTCTAATGTATTCTTGCCCACAGTAGTAGATGTAAAGGTCGTCTGAGTTAAATTCACCCATTCCAGTCCATCTTAGTTCACTGATTCCTAAAATGTTGATGTTCACTCTAGCCATCTCCTGTTTGACCACTTCCAATTTGCCTTGATTCATGAACCTAACACTCCAGGTTTCTATTGCTCTTTACGGAATTGGACCTTGTTTTCCTCACTAGTCACATCCACAACTGAGTATTTTTTTTTTTTTTTTTTTTTTTTTTTGCTTTGGCTCCATCTCTACATACTTTCTGGATTTATTTCTCCACTGATCTCCAGTAGCATATTGGGCACCTACCGACCTGGAGAGTTAATCTTTCAGTGTCTCATCTTTTTTCCTATTTATACTGTTCATGGGGTTCTCAAGGCAAGAATACTGAAGTGGCTTGCCATTCCCTTCTTCTTATGTATTTTATACCTTTGAATCATGTAATATTGAAAAGCTAATAAATTTTTTAAAGAACTATGTATGTCAGATTTAAATTCTTTTCTTATGTTGTGATAGCTTGAGAAGGAATGTTTCTTTCAATCAGCAGTTTAACCATTTGATACATAGGGCTACTCAGAATTATATGATTTAAAGATATAACTCCATGATTGCACAGTCTTTAAAAAAAATCTGAACAGATTATATAACTAACAAGAATATTAATAATACTAAGTTATGACATCAATTATGAGTAACTCCAGAGCAGTAGGTAAGCAGGAGACATTGAGCACATTTAACTTAACTTCATAAGGAGAACTTTGATGATTGTGAAATTGAGAGGCCATTTCCTTAAAATTATTACAGCACTAGCTTACAGACACCTTCCACATACATTCTCTTATTATCTCTTTTTTTTTATCATGTATGAAAGTAGATAGAGATAGCAAATCCAAGATTTAGAAGTATGCAAAATTTTTCAGAAAATAAAAGTATTCTTAACTGAACTAAAGGTCAGTAAAGTTCAAATTATAAAATATTTTGTTTTAATTAGAAATACTGCATATGTTAATTATAAGGATTTCATGAAATATAGAAATATAAATAAGAAAATAATATTCCTAGAAACACCATCTATAAATAAGTAGTAAGTAAATAGTATTATATAAGAACTGCAAATTTACAAAATTTAAAATTATAGTGTTATCTTTTATACTTAAAATTATATAAAAATTATTTTCTGATGCAGCTAAATATTTTTAACTTATAATGCTAATATGTGCATAAGGTTAATTAAAATGGCCTATCTTCCATTTTTGGTACTCACATGATTTTTAATCTTCCTATTATAAGTACATTTGTGAGGATAACTCTTTACAATTGCATTCATGGAAATCTATTTGCTATGTTCAAATAATATGAATGCTTCTAAAGGTTTTTATATAAGCAATGAAATGTTGAATTTTTTTAAGTTTTATTTTAATATAGAGTTTATTTTTAAGAACAGTTTCAGGTTCACAGCAAAATTAAGCCAGAAAGTACATAATTACCATATATTTAATTCCCCATATCTGTATGGATTCCTTCATTATTAACATCCCACACCATAGTGATACATTTATTACAGCTGATGAATCACAAATAACACATAATTATCACCCAAAGTCCATTAGGGTCCACTCATGATGTAAATTCTATGGGTTTTGACAAATGTATAATGACACATATCCATTTTAGTACTATCCTTAAAGTTTTCACTTGTCCCCCTAAAAGTTCAGTGCTCTTGAAAGAGTCTCTTGTAGAACAGAACTTGTTATGAAATCAAGTTTATCAGTTATCACTTCAATGGATTGTGCCTTTGGTGTTGTATCTAAAATATCATTACTAAACATAAGTTCATGCCAATTTTTTTCTATGTTATTTTCTGTTTTATAGTTTTGTTTTTACACGTATGTCTGTGATCCATTTTGAATTCATTTTTATGGAGGATATAAGATCTGTGTCTAGATTAACATTTTGTATGCAGTTGTCCAGTTGCCCCAGGCCTCCCAGCTGGCTCAGTGTTAGAGAACTCACCAGCCAATGCAGGAGACATAGGAGATTCACGTTCGATTCTTGGATTGAGACTATTCCCTGGAAGAGGAAATGATAACTGACTCTAGTATTCTTGCTTGGAAAACCCCATGGGCAGAGGAGTCCGGTGGGTTACAGTCGATGGGATTGTAAAAGAGTTGGACATGACTTAGTACACACACATCCACTTGTCCCAGTATAATTTGTTGAAAAGATTATCATTTCCCCATTAAATTGCCTTTGCTACTTTGTCAAACATCAAATGCCTTTATTAGAGTGGGTCTATTTCTAAACTCTCTGTTCTGTTTTACTTATTATTTGTCTGTTTACCAACACCATAGAGTCCTGATTACTGTAGCTTTATTGTAAGTCTTAAAGTCAAGTAGTCTCAGTTCTTCAACTTTGTTCTCTCCTTCAATGTTGTGTTAAGTATTTTGTGCCTTTTGACTCTCCATAGAAATGTTAGAGTCAATTGTCTATAGCTACACAGCAACAACCTGAGATTTGGGTTGAGACTGACTTTGATCTATAGATCAATTTGTGAAAAACAGATTGTGACAATGTTGAGTCTTCCTATCTATGAACATAGATTATCTCTCCATTTTTTTATTTTTCTTTGATTCATTTTACTAAAGTTTTATAATTTTACTCATATGGCTCTTGTATATATTTTGTTTGATTTATAGCTCAGTATTTCAATTTTGGGATGCTAAAGGAAACAGTATCAGGTTTTTAAGTTCAAATTTCACTTCTTCATTGTTAGTGTATAAGAAAGTTATTGACTTTTTACATTAATCTTGTATATTGTGACTTTGCTCTAATTCCTTATTGGTTGTAGTACATTTTTTCAATTCCTTTGAATTTTCACACAGAAAATCATACCATCTGTGAAGAAAAATAGTTTTGCTTCATCTTTCCCAGTCTCTGTACCTTTTAACTACTTTTCTTATTTTATTGCATTATCTAGGGCTTCTAGCCTGATGTTCAAAAGATGTAATAAAAGACAACATTTTCCCTTTTTCCTGAGCAAAATAGTTTTAATTTCCCCAAAATTCTTGCTTATAGTTGATCATTTTTTAAGTCCCTAGTTAGATACATGAACATTTTGCTGTAATCCACTTTCATTTTCTGAATTATCTACAAACTTAAGCATTTCCATATATTTATACTACACCTTTATTGGTAAATAGTCATTTTATTAATCTGTCCATTTTTTCTAACTACAACCATTGGGTTTCTTGTGGAGTAAAAATAATTTTTAAAACAAATTAAACTCTGTTGGATAATTTTAGTAAATATAAGCTTTTAAAAGCTGAAAACAAACTATAATTCTACTGCTTATGGTAACTATCATTGTACTATGATTTATGTTGTTATATATTTATGGTATTTATAATACTTATATATTATACATATTCAATGCAAAATGTATATGTTCATATATATATATATTATATATATTCAATGTAATCTAAATTTATATACAAATATATAACAACTGGTGATGGTTTAGTCATAGGTCATGTCGGATATTTGTGAACACACGGACTGTATCCTGCCAGGTTCCTCTGTCTATGGAATTCTCCAGGCAAGAATACTGGAGTGGATTGCCATTTCCTTCCTCAGGCATTCTTCCTAACACAGGAATTGAACCCAGGTCGCCTGCACTGCAGACAGATTCTTTACTGACTGAGCTACAATGTTGGTATATATTTACAGTATTTTATAATGCTTATACATATTAAATATGATGTAATTTTATATACAAATATGAAACAACTTTACTAGCGTGTGAGATGAGTGCAATTGTGTGGTAGTTTGAGCATTCTTTGGCATTGCTTTTCCTTGGGATTGGAATGAAAAGTTGATCTTTTCCAGGACTATGGCCACTGCTGAGTTTTCCAAATTTGCTGATATATTGAGTGCAGAACTTTCACAGCATCATCTTTTAGGATTTGAAATAGCTCAACTGGAATTCCATCACCTCCACTAGTTTTGTGCATAGAGATGCTTCTAAGGCCCACTTGACTTCACATTCCACAGTGCCTGACTCTAGGTGAGTGATCACATCATTGTGATTATCTGGGTCGTGAAGATCTTTTTTTTTGCAGTTTTTCTGTGTATTCTTGCTCACTCTTCTTAATATTTTCTTCTTCTGTAAGGGCCGTACAATTTCTCTCATTTATTAAGCCCAATTTTGCATGAAATATTGCCTTCATATCTCTAATTTTTTTGAAAAAATCTCTAGTTTTCCCCATTCTATTGTTTTCCTCTATTTCTTTGCATTGATCGCTGAGGAAGACTTCCTTTTCTCTCCTTGCTATTCTTTGGAACTCTGCATTCAAATGGATATAACTTTCCTTTTCCCCTTTGCTTTTCACTTCTCTTCTTTTCACAGTTATTTCTAAGGCCTCCTCAGACTGCCATTTTGCTTTTGTGCACTTCTTTTTCTTGAGTATGGTATTGATCCCTGCCTCCTGCACAATGTCACTAACCTCTGTCCATAGTTCTTCAGGCATTCTGTGTATCAGATCTAATCCCTTGAATATATTGCTCACTTCCACTCTATAATCGTAAGGGATTTGATTTAGGTCATATGTGAATGGTCTAGTGGTTTTCCCCATTTTGTTCAATTTGTGTCTGAATTTGGCAATAAGGAGTTCATGACCTTAGCCACAGTCAGCTCCCGGCCTTGTTTTTGCTGACTATATAGAGCTTCTCCATCTTTGGCTGCAAAGAATATAATCAATCTGATTTCTGTATTTACAATCTGGTGATGTCACGTGTAGAGTCTTGTGTTGTTGGAAGAGGGTGTTTGCTATGACTGGTGTGTTCTCTTGGTAAAACTCTATTAGCCTTTGCCCTGCTTCATTCTGTAATTCAAGGTCAAATTTGCCTGTTACTCCAGGTGAATCTTGACTTCCTACTTTTGCATTCCAGTACCCTATAATGAAAAGAACATTTTTTTGGGTGTTAGTTCTAAAAGGTCTTGTAGGTCTTCATAGAACCATTCAACTTCAGCTTCTTCAGTGTTACTGGTCAAAGCATAGACTTTTATTACCATGATATTGAATGGTTTGCCTTAAAAATGAACAAAGATCATTCTGTCATTTTTGAGATTGCATCTACACACTAATAAAGTAATGTTCAAAATTCTTCAAGCCAGGTTTCAACAATACGTGAACGGTGAACTTATAGATGTTCAAACTGGTTTTAGAAAAGACAGAGGAACCAGAGTTCAAATTGCCAACATCCGCTGGATCATTGAAAAAGCAAGAGTTCAAGAAAAACATCTATTTCTGCTTTATTGACTATGCTAAAGACTTTGACTGTGTGGATCAAAATAAACTTTGGAAAATTCTGAAATAGATGGGAATACCAGACCACCTGACCTGCCTCTTGAGAAATCAATATGCATTTCAGGAAGCAACGGTTAGAACTGGGCATGGAACAGGAATAGGAAATAGGAAAAGGAGTGCGTCAAGGCTGTATGTTGTCACCCTGATGCAGAGTACATCATGAGAAACGCTGGGCTGGATGAAGGAAAAGCTGGAATCAAGATCACTGGGAGAAATATCAGTAACCTCAGATATGCAGAGGACACCACCCTTATGGCAGAGAGTGAAGAGGAACTAAAAAGTTTCTTGATGAAAGTGAAAGTGGAGAGTGAAAAATTTGGCTTAAAGCTCAACATTTAGAAAACTAAGATCATGGCATCTAGTTCCATCACTTCATGGCAAATAGATGGGGAAACAGTGGAAATAGTGGCTGACTTTATTTTTCTGAGCTCCAAAGTCTCTGCAGATGGTGATTGCAGCTGTGAAATTAAAAGACGCTTACTCCTTGAAAGGAAAGCTGTGATCAAACTAGACAGCATATTAAAAAGCAAAGACATTACTTTGTCAACAAAGGTCTGTCTAGTCAAGGCTACAGTTTTTCCAGTAGTCATATACGGAGGTGAGTGTTGGATTATAAAGAAATCTGAGTGCCAAAGAATTGATGCTTTTGAATTGTGGTGTTGGGTAAGACTTTTGAGAGTCCCTTGGACTGCAAGGAAATCCAACCAGTCCATACTAAAGATCAATCCTGAATATACATTGGAAGGACTGATATTGAAACTGAAACTCCAATACTTTGGCCATCTGATGCGAGGAGCTGGGAAAGATTGAGGGTAAGAGGAGAAGGGGACGACAGGGGATGAGATGGTTTTATGGTATCACCGACTCAACAGACATGAGTTAGGGTAAGCTCAGGGAGTTGGTTATGGACAGGGAGGCCTGGTGTGCTCTGGTTCAAGCAGTCACAAAGAGTTAGACACAACTGAGAGAGACTGAACTGAACTGAACTGAACTGGTGTAACAATTAAACAACTAGCCATGTGTCATTTAAATTCTACATTAAGGAAAGAAACTCCAGCTAACTCATAAATTATATTTGATAAATTTTGTTATAATAATGTAGTAATATTTCAACATTGCCTTTGCATAATTATAATTGCATGATTAGGTTAAAAGAAACAATTACTACATTATGAATCCTTTTGATCAATGCCCAAACATTATATTCATCATCTATTACTATTCAAAAATCTATGGTAGATGTGAATTAGAAGCACAATTCCTCACTTCAGTAAAGAATATAGAGTTCTAAAAATGATTCAAATTAAGCCCCTCAATTCCACATATAATATCTGGCACTTAGCAAGCATTTGATAAATTGACAGTTGCTTGGACAAGCAATAAATTAATTGGAAGAAAGCTGACATATTTTGTTAAAATTCATACATTATTCCCCTCTATTACTACACTGATAAACTTTATTTTTAATGTTCTTCCAATATAATAAGTTGAGGAAAACATGGAGGTAGCATTATCATTCCTTTCTTATGTTAAATTTGTTATTGTAAAACATAAAATAACTGTCATTCTTTTACAAGTGGTTGACCAGTTTTCCCAGCACCACTTGTTAAAGAGGTTGTCTTTTTTCCATTGTATATCCTTGCCTCCTTTGTCAAAGATAAGGTGTCCATAGGTTCATGGATTTATCTCTGGGCTTTCTATTCTGTTCCATTGATCTATATTTCTGTCTTTGTGCCAGTACCATACTGTCTTGATGACTGTGGCTTTGTAGTAGAGTCTGAAGTCAGGCAGGTTGATTCCTCCAGTTCCATTCTTCTTTCTCAAGATTACTTTGGCTATTCATGGTTTTCTGTATTTCCATACAAATTGTTAAATTATTTGTTCTAGTTCTGTGAAAAATACCGTTGGTAGCTTGATAGGGATTGCATTGAATCTATCGATTGCTTTGGGTAGAATAGCCATTTTGACAATATTGATTCTTCCAATCCATGAACACGGTATGTTTCTCCATCTGTTTGTGTCCTCTTTGATTTCTTTCATCAGTGTTTAATAGTTTTCTATGTACAGGTCTTTTGTTTCTTTAGGTAGATATACTCCTAAGTATTTATTCTTTTGGTTGCAATGGTGAATGGTATTGTTTCCTTAATTTCTCTTTCTGTTTTTTCATTGTTAGTATATAGGAATGCAAGGGATTTCTGTGTGTTAATTTTATATCCTGCAACTTTACTATATTCATTGATTAGCTCTAGTAATTTTCTGGAAGAGTCTTTAGGGTTTTCTATGTAGAGGATCATGTCATCTGCAAACAGCAAGAGTTTCACTTCTTTTCCTATCTGGATTCCTTTTACTTCTTTTTCTGCTCTGATTGCTGTGGCCAAAACTTCCAAGACTATGTTGAATAGTAGTGGTGAGAGTGGGCACCCTTGTCTTGTTCCTGATTTCAGGGGAAATGCTTTCAATTTTTCACCATTGAGGGTGATGCTTGCTGTGGGTTTGTCATATATAGCTTTTATTATGTTGAAGGTATGTTCCCTCTATTCCTGCTTTCTGGAGAGTTTTAATCATAAATGAATGTTGAATTTTGTCAAAGGCTTTCTCTGCATCTATTGAGATAATCATATGGTTTTTATCTTTCAATTTGTTAATGTGGTGTATTACATTGATTGACTTGCGGATATTAAAGAATCCTTGCATTCCTGGGATAAAGCCCACTTGGTCATGGTGTATGATTTTTTTAATATGTTGTTGGATTCTGTTTGCTAGAATTTTGTTAAGGATTTTTGCATCTATGTTCATCAGTGATATTGGCCTGTAGTTACAACCACTTGTAAAAGAATAAAACTAGAACACTTTCTAACACCATACACAAAAATAAACTCAAAATGGATTAAAGATCTAAACGTAAGACCAGAAACTATAAAACTCCTAGAGGAGAACATAGACAAAGCACTCTCTGACATAAATCACAGCAGGGTCCTCTATGACCCACCTCCCAAAATATTGGAAATAAAAGCAAAACTAAACAAATGAGACCTAATGAAACTTAAAAGCTTCTGCACTACAAAGGAAACTATAAGTAAGGTGAAAAGACAGCCCTCCGATTGGGAGATAATAATAGCAAATGAAGAAACAAAGGATTAATCTCAAAAATATACAAGCAACTCCTGAAGCTCAATTCCAGAAAAATAAATGACCCAATCAAAAAATGGGTCAAAGAACTAAACAGACATTTCTCCAAAGAAGACATACAGATGGCTAACAAACACATGAAAAGATGCTCAACATCACTCATTATCAGAGAAATGCAAATCAAAACCGCAATGAGGTACCATTACACGCCAGTCAGGATGGCTGCTATCCAAAAGTCTACAAATAATAAATGCTGGAGAGGGTATGGGGAAAAGGGAACCCTCTTACACTGTTGGTGGGAATGCAAACTAGTACAGCCACTATGGAAAACAGTGTGGAGATTTCTTAAAAATCTGGAAATAGAACTGCCATATGACCCAGCAATACCACTTCTGGGCATACACACCGTGGAAACCAGATCTGAAAGAGACACGTGCACCCCAGTGTTCATCGCAGCACTGTTTATAATAGCCAGGACATGGAAGCAGCCTCGATGCCCATCAGCAGATGAATGGATAAGGAAGTTGTGGTAGATATACACCATGGAATATTACTCAACCGTTAAAAAGAATTCATTTGAATCAGTTCTAATGAGATGGATGAAACTGGAGCCCATTATACAGAGTGAAGTAAGCCAGAAAGATAAAGATCATTACAGCATCCTAACACACATATATGGAATTTAGAAAGATGGTAGCGATAACCCTATATGCAAAACAGAAAAAGAGACACAGAAGTACAGAACAGACTTTTGAACTCTGTGGGAGAAGGTGAGGGTGGGATATTTCAAAAGAACAGCATGTATATTATCTATGCTGAAACAGATCACTAGCCCAGGTGAGATGCATGAGACGAGTGCTCGGTCCTGGTGCACTGGGAGGACCCAGAGGAACTGAGTGGAGAGGGAGGTGGAAGGGGGGATCGGGATGGGGAATACTTGTAACTCTATGGCTGATTCGTGTCAATGTATGACAAAACCCACTGAAATGTTGTGAAATAATTGGCCCCCAACTAATAAAATAAAATTTAAAAAAAAGTAACTGTCAACCTATTAGAATTAGTTATATTTTTTATATTTGAAAGTTATCTGAATAAATCAATAAATATAAAATTAACCAACTAAGAAAGCAAAAAGGCTTTTAAAAATAAATGATTAAAATTATAAAATACTTAAAATGAATGTAACAAGAAATAGCTATAGCCAAGTAAATGTTCCTATAAGATGTCTTAGAGAAACATATTTCTGCTAGATACATAGAGAAAAAGTAATTTGCTGTGAATGTGGGTCCTGATTGTGCATGTTTTGAACTATGAACTAGCTGCTACTTACCCCATCTCTCCTAAGATATAAATAAGCATAATTGACAATGCCACAAAAACAGATGCTCTTTATTATTTTGAGACTTTTACTCAGACCAAAAAAAAAAAAAAAAAATGTGGTCTCCTATTAAATTCTGAGCTAAAACATTTTGTGTACAGGAAGCTGTTATAGGATTTTTATCTTATTAAATAAAGTGAGGACCACATTTCTATGCATCTTTCACTACCAGATTCATACCTCACACCTGCTGTCAGTTAGCCAGAAAAAAAAATATGTTATTATAGGAGCAAGCTTTTGGAGTATTAGCATTTGGCATGAAGAACAATTCATGCTTCACATACCATTTATTTAAAAAATGTATTTTACCTTTTTTCAGCCCCCTAAATATAACACTTGAACCATGCCATTCTCTAATTTGTCTCTCTGTGGTATCAGTTGGAATCCATCAAAAAGTCTTGCCTTTAACTTGAGATTCCAGAAGGAAAGGGAAGCAGTAATACCCTCACTTTATTTGCATTCACAGAGAGAAATTCCAGTTGAGCTATTTCCAATCCTGAAAGATGAGGCTGTGAAAGGCCTGTACTCAATATGCCAGCATATTTGGAAATGTCAGCCATGGCCACAGGACTGGAAAAGGTCAGTTTTCATTCCAATCCCAAAGAAAGGCAATGCCAAATAGTGCTCAAACTACCACACAATTGCACTCATCTTACACTCAAGTAAAGTAATGCTCAAAATTCTCCAAGCCAGGCTTCAGCAATATGTGAACTGTCAGCTTCTGGATGTTCAAGCTGGTTTTAGAAAAGATAGTGGAACCAGAGATCAAATTGCCAACATCCGATGGATCATCAAAAAGCAAGAGAGTTCCAGAAAAACATCTATTTCTGCTTTATTGACCATGCCAAAGCTTTGACTGTGTGGATCACAATAAACTGTGGAAAACTCTGAGAGATGGGACTACCAGTCCAACTAACCTGTCTCTTCAGAAACCTGTATGCAAGTCAGGAAATAACAGTTAGAACTGGATAGGGAACAACAGATTGGCTCCAAATTGGAAAAGGAGTATGTCAAAGTTGTATATTGTCACCCTGCTTACTTAACTTATATGCAGAGTACATCATGAGAAACACTGGGCTGGGAGAAGCACAAGCTGGAATCAAGATTGCTGGGAGAAATATCAATAACCTCAGATATGCAGATGACACCACCCTTAAGGCAGAACGTGAAGAACTAAAGAGCCTCTTGATGAAAGTGAAAGAGGAGAGTGAAAAAGTTGTCTTAAAGCTCAACATTCAGAAAACTAAGATCATGGCATCTGGTCACATCACTTCATGGCAAATAGATGGGAAAGCAGTGGAAATAGTGGCTGACTTTTTTTTCTGGGCTCCAAAATGACTGCAGATGGTGATTCCAACCATGAAATTAAAAGGCGCTTACTCCTTGGAAGGAAAGTTATGACCAACCTAGGCAGCATATTAAAAAACAGAGACATTTCTTTGTCAACAAAGGTCCGTCTACTCAAGGCTATGGTTTTTCCAATGGTCATGTATGGATGTGAGAGTAGGACTGTAAAGAAAGCTGAATGCCAAAAAATTGATGCTTTTGAACTTAGTGTTGGAGAAGACTCTTGAGATTCCCTTGGACTGCAAGGAGATCCAACCAGTCCATCCTAAGGGAAATCAGTCCTGAATATTCATTGGAAGGACTGATACTGAAGATGAAACTCCAATACTTTGACCACCTCATGCGAAGAGCTGACTCTTTTGAAAAGACCATGATGCTGGGAAAGGTTGAGGGCAGGAGGAGAAGGGGACATCAGAAGATGAGTTGTTTGGATAGCATCACCGACTCAATGGGCATGGGTTTGGGTGGACTCCGGAAGTTCGTGATAGACAGGGAGGCCTGGCATGCTGCGGTTCATCGGGTCGCAAAGATTCCAACACGATTAACCGACTGAACTGAATTGAACTGAACAGAGAGAAAGTATCTTTCTTTTTGTTAAAATTAGTTCAGAGCAAGTTATTAAAATTTTAACTCTATGGTGAGATACAGAAGACATTAATAAATGTATAACAACATAAAATATTGCATTATAATATTTTAAAGGGTTATTCTTGTTTGCTGCTCTAACATAAACATTTGTGTAAAAACTAAACATCCAACAAAGCAATATTCAAAATGACACTATTAAAAATTGTTCCTGCTTTATATTGTTTTTATTAATATTAAGCAGTTCTTATTATCATTATTTAGGAAACAAAGGGATATCCTCGTCTATGAATACACCAGTTTCCTTATTGTACCCTACAAGGAAGGAGCAAGTTCAAAATTGAAGTGCAGAGAAAGAGCAGAGTTCCACATTCAGTAATGCAAAGACCATCAAACATTTTGTTTAGTTTAAGATTCCAAAAAAGGAGTGATTCTTACAGCAGTGTTCATACACGGAGAGCAAGGAATAAATGAGAAAGTAATTGTACAGTTATATATCATTTTTGAGATAAAGAGATGTCAAGTAATCTTGTATTATCAGAAAAGCATTTTCAAGCCAAATGATCTATCTAAATTAAAGACTTTTTCAAGTTTCAAAATGAAAGTGCAGGTAATAGCAACAATAACTGAGTCTTAAAGGATTCTTGCTATAAATAAAATTCCCCAGGCTAATTTTATAGACCCTCAAACATACACACATAAACACACAGACAACACTATTAGCATCAATATTTTTAGTAATGTTTTGTCATGATTTAAATTCTCAATATATATCCCCCTTTCTCTCTCTCTCCGTCTGTCAATATTTTTCCATCCTCAACATTTTCCTAGCTATCCTCCCTGGGTGGTTTGTTAATTTTGATGAAATATCTTATAATAATTATTTAGTGTTCCACCAAAATAAGCTTGGTTTTTGAATGTAAACTGTTTTACATTGATAAGTTAATTTTGGATTTTTTTTCATTTTTTTTAAAATTTCAACTTTACTGAGGTATAATTGACAAATAAAACATCAATGCTTATTATGACTCTCAAGAAAGATTAATCTCTAGAAACTTTGCATGTTTCTTGTCAAACTTATTTCTGATTTTTTTCCCATGTGTCAAAAATATATATATATTTTCTCTTTTATTTTCTACCTAATTGTTCTAGTTATAAACAAGCTATTGTCTTTCATATGTTAACTCTTTAGTTACACTTAAATCATGAAAACACTTCATATGTTTTATTGCCTTTGAAAATAATTTACTTACTAGTTATAAGTAGATAATGGTAGACAAATTTGCAAAAAGAAAAAAGGAGCATCATTTGTTTGATAGAAATCCTTATTAAATTAGAATCTGGTTTTTTTTTTTTTTTTTTTTTGCGTTTTTAAACGAATAATTTTGAAAAAAGATAGAATGAACCTTGTTCTTGGTTTAACATATCATTGCTTAGTTTAACAATCAGAGTAAGTTGGTTTTGTTAAGTTAATTTCAATGTGTTCCCATTTCTAAACTCTGAATTAGTTTGCATAATTCAAGAACTGTGTGTATCTTTAAATTCTATCAAATCCTTACTCAGTGCACCCTCAGTCTGTCAGGCACTCCTGTGTGACTCTGCAGCCCCGTGATCTGTAGCCCGCTAGTCTCCTCTGTCTGTAGCATTTTCCAGGCAAGAATACTGGAGTGGGTTGCCATTTCCTGCTCCGGGGGATCTTCCTTCCCCAAGGATTGAAATCGTGTTTTTTGCATCTCATGAGTTGACAAGTGAATTCTTTACCACCTAGAAAGTTGTCAAAGTCACAATGAGTTGGACTTTTCAAAATTTTCAAATAAGTTTTTAATTTTCAGAACAAAAAATTTCTCATAATTTTTGATCATTTATACTTACCCAACATCATAGATGTGAGCTTAATTGTCGTCCCCTGAAATCAATATCTTGAATTGTTTTTAATCAGGTATATAGAATTTAATTTTATGTATATTTCCATGAATAAAGAACAAAAATAATTTTTAAAAATATAGCATTCATAAAAGCAATTTAAAAAATTAAGGTACCTAGGAATAAAACCAATGAAAGGTAAATATGGCCTACCTATTGATTTTTTTTCAATTTAAGTGGAAAATAATAACATAATAAACCAGAGCTTGGGATTAAAGTATAACATAAGAATGTGAGACCACTATTTTATATTTTTTTTCCTAAAATAATGTCTGGTGGCCCTTAATGCTGTTAAAAACAGTGATGAAATTCCTAAACCTTTAAAGCATGTCCCTTGAGTTTTATTTTTTATCCTCATATTGTAAAATATGTGCTCATCTCATTTTTGCTATTTTTCACATGCTTGACTTATTTCTAATATCATTTAGCTTGATTTTTCTATAACCTTGATCCAAAATGAATATTCCTGAAACAACTTTTATCCCTTATAAAAGAAAAGTCAATGATAAAGTTATCAATCATCTATAAGAAAAAGCCCAAATTATATATTTTGACAAAAACTAAACCATGTTTTATGCTGAAGTTTTAGAATGTAAACTTTTACCACCTTTACACTTTATCTGCACTAAATAATACATAGTTTGTTCTCTTTCCTTTCAGTTTTGTGTGTGTGTGTTTGTGTGTGTATGTGTGCTGTTGTTTCTTCTCCTTTAATAAGTAGGACAAAAGCAATATTTTGAAATTCAGTTCAAGTAGAGAGACAGAAGTGACGGTGGTGTCCTCTAAGGGATGTCCAAAAGACTGTGGTTTTTAACTTTGAAAGTGCAAAGATGTCCTTCTGTTTTTGCTTGGGGATTCTCAGAGTCCTCAAGGCCACAATCCTGACTCATTAAAGTGCACCCAAAGCTGGGGTTGCCATCAGTCTGACAGACATGTTGATTTACAACAATCACACAGTGCCTTAGAAATTTAAACATGTGAAGTTATTTTCTGTAGGGAGACAAGTTAAAAATCACTCTGAGCTAGAAAATGATACTTTGAAAATATCTGTAAAACCAGGACTGTTGAGTGTCCAAAATATTTAATGCCCACCTTGTAACTCCTCATTAACAGGAGATGGAAGGAGCTGGGTAGTATTCTTTTCATCTTTTCTTTATGGGAATAACTTGAAATGGGATTGATTAGAATTCTAAGTCTTACCTCTGTGTGTATTATATATCGAATTATAACTATATAGAGTTTGTTTTAAAACACTTACTAGTTTCTTTAGTTTACATTCTAATACGATTTAGCTTTATTTGAATAACAGCCACAAATGATAAATTATAGTACCTTATTAAGGCAATTCAATCTAACACATCTTATGCTACTTTTAGTACAATACACAGTGTTCAGTCTATGGATGTTTCTCCTGTAGTGATCATCTATCATGTACAGGTTCCAATAGTTCAAAGAACAAAACGTGTCTTTGATGCCAGGACGTGGGTCACAGAGCCGTTTGCTGCAGGTTTTAACTTAATCGGGTGTGCAGGGTTAACAAGGAAGCTTCCGTGTCAAAGTCTCCCCAAATCACAGGGTTATGTTGACTGTTATTTCTATGACAATTTACATTCTAGCAGAGCAGAACCGACTTGAAAATTCTAAATGCATTCCTTTAAATCTCTCATTATATCAAATCTTCTCCTTCTCAATGTAGATTTCATGAATTTCATAACAAAACTTCAATTTTTAATGCGATATTTTTCTAAAACACGTTATAGACTTGAAAAAAAACACACCAACATCTGTGTTAGCGTACACTTTATTCTTCCTTGATTCTCATATCCTAATATTATCTGTTCTAAATAGCAGTTAATTGCAATATATTAAATTTAAAACATTATTAAATATAAATAGCAGTGTCTATAAATTGTATAGATGAGTATTCAGTTCAGTTCACTTCAGTTGCTGAGTCGTGTCTGACTCTTTGCTACTGTATAGCAAAGAACAAAAATAGTCCTGGTTGGTTATCCATTTTAATAGCCATGTGGACATATTCATTTTGAACTCCACAACAATTCCTTCCTTCTATCCCTACCCCCAGCAACCATACCTTTATCCTGTAACTCTGTGAGTCTTTCTCTGCTTTGTAAGTAAGTTCATTTGTATCATGTTTCTAGATTCACATATAAGAGATGCCAGACAATATTTCTCCTTCTCTGTCTGAATTACTTCACTCAATATGACAATCTTTCGGTCCATCATGTTGTTGCAAGTGGCATTATTTCATTCTTTTTTATTACTGAATATTACATTGGATATATGTACCACAGAGGGATAAAGCAGTAATTATACCAAGATGATGAGTTTATGGTAATACAAAGTTGTAACTTAAATGAAACTAATGTCACAAAGGAAAGAGGTAGGCAAGTAACTACTATACTAAAGGAAGATTTGTACACTTTTAAAATAAAGTTGGTAATAACCTGAAATATACTGGCTTAGTTTAAGATATTAATCTTAATTCCCAGGGCAACCGATAAGAAATTATGTAAGAAAATACAGAAAATAAAGCAAAGAAGAAGAAGAAGAAGAAGAAGAAGAAGAAGAAGCAATTAAAATTGCACAATAGAAAGTATTTAACACATGTAAATCCATGGCTGATTCATGTCAATGTATGGCAAAAACCACTACAATATTGTAAAATAATTAGCCTCCAACTAATAAAAAAAAAAAAAAAGCAGGAAGTGGTAGGAGAGAGGTCAGTAAAATACATTGAAGAACAGAAGTCAATAAGATATAGCTTTAAATAAAAGCATAAATAGTAAATGATAGACATAAGTCCTCCCTTATTAATTACATGAAATGCAAATTTACTAAACCACAAGAAGATACTACTTTATAGTCAAAACAGATAAAGAAAAATAATATGTTTGTAAAGATGTGGAAAAATTAGAACCCACATACATTGCTGAAAGGAATGTAAAGTACTATAACCACCATGGAATACAATTTATAGGACTCTTAAAAGTGTTCAATTTAATTACCATATGATAGAGCAGTTACACTTAAATGATCTAAAACATATATTCAAACAATCTTGTATATGAGTGTTCATAGTATTGTTATTCACAATAGTTGAAACAGAAAGTAACCAGAGGTCTATCATCTGATGAATAAATAAATAGATGTGGTGTATCCATACAATGAAATATTTTTCAGAGATAAAAAATGAATGATATATTAATATGTGGTACAGCAGGGATAAACCTAGAAAGCATGCTAAGTGAAAAAGCAAACAATAAAAGCCATGTATTATTAATAAGGTCCCATTGACACAAAATATTCAGCATACACAAATCAAAAGAAACAGAAAGCAAATTTGTGATTGGCAAATTCTATCTGAAGAATAAATGGTGAGTGACTATTTAATGGGCATGGAGTTTTGTGTTTGTGTGTGTACTAAAAATATTCTAGAACTAGATACTCATAATGATTCCATAGCTTTGTTAATTTACTAAATGCAACTAGAATATGCATTTTAAAATAATAAATTTTATAACTATGTTATAACAATAAAAATAATATAGGTAGATTAAAAACTCCAACCAAAAGACAGATGTTTTCAGAATGTATTAAACAACATAATGCAACTCTATGCCTTTTAAAGAAAAACATTTAAAATTCAAAGCAATAAATGGGGTTTATATTAAAAGAATGAATAAAATATACTATGCAAATAACATTCAAAAAATTAGTACAACCATTAGTATGGTTAAACTAATATCAGACAAAATAGAGTTTAATTCAAATGTTACCAGTAACAAAGAGGCACATTTTTTAATGATAAAAGTTATCAACCCATCAAGGAGACATAAGAAGTGTAAACACAGTGCACCTAAAAATAGAACCCTAAATTACATGAAGCAAAAGCCAACAAAGTTGAAAGGAGAAACAATAAAGGTATAATTGGTGGATACATTTTAATAGCATTCAATAATGGATAGAAAAAAATATGTATACTATCAACAGATTTGTTAATACCTGAACAACAAGCAGGAATAAAGTAATTAGACCTAAGAGATATCCAGAAACACTCATTTAAGAACAGTGGATGATACATTCTTCACAAGCACACATAAAACATTCCTTGGATAACCTATGTGTAAGGCCATTAAATATGTGGGCTTCCCTGATAGTTCAGTTGGTAAAGAATCCACCTGCAATGCATGATGCCCCAGTTCAATTCCTGGGTCAGGAAGATCTACTGGAGAAGGGATAAGCTACCCACTCCAGTATTCTTGGCCTTCCCTGTGGCTCAGCTGGTAAAGACTCTAACTGCAATGTGGGAGACCTGGGTTCGATCCTTGGGTTGGGAAGATCCCCTGGAGAAGGGAAAGGCTACTCACTCCAGTATTCTGGCCTGGAGAATTCCGTGGACGGTATCGTCCATGGGGTTGCAAAGAGTCGGACAGGACTGAGCGACTTTGACTTTCACGTCTTTCATTAACTATGTGTCCGTAACATATTTAAGAATGTATAAACCAATGCTGATTTAAAATGAAAGAAAATTGAACTTCAAGAAGATGAAATTATATAAAGTATGTATCTTCTCTCACTGCAATGAAGCTAAAAAATAATGAATTTAGGAGATTCAAAAATATGTAAAAATGAACAAACACATTTCTAAATACCTAGAGAGTAAAACTGAAAGTCACAAGAGAATATTGAAAATATTTGATGCAGTTGAAAACAAAAATGCATCATATAAAAATTTTGGAGATACAACAAAATTAGTGCTTAGAGGAAAATGACTACCTTGAAATTTTGTTGTTGTTCAGTTGCTAAGGTGTGTCTGACTCTTTCTGATCCCATGAACTGCAGCATGCCACACTTCCTTCCCTGTCCTTCACTATCAAATTAAAAAGGCTATTTTCCACATAACTTTCCACCTTAATGAACTAGTAAGAGAAGAGCAACTTAGTTCTCCCCTAAAAGGTAGAAGAAAGGGATGTAATATGACAGGAGAAGAAATCAGTGAAATATACAACAGGGAAACAGGAGAAAAATCAGTGAAGTTAACTGTAAATTCTTTGAAATTATTAACAAATCCACAAATTTTAGCTAAACTGATCTAGAAAGAGAGAGAGAGAGAGATACAGCTTTAAAATCAAGAAGCATGAAAGAGGAGACATTCCTATTAACGTTTCAGAAAGAAAAAAAAAAAAGAAAAAGAATTATAAGAGAGTAGTCTGAGTAGTTTCATGCCACCAAGTTAAACAACCTATAAAATGGATACATTTTTATGAAGATGTAAACTACCGAATGTGACTCAAGAAATAGAAAATCAGAATAAACATACAACAAGAAAAGATAAACCATTAGTGAGCTTAAAATTAATAGGTGTGGTTGTGTTGTGCCGAAGAAGACTCTGGAAAGTTCCTTGGTCAACAAGGAGATAAAACCAGTCAATGTTAAAGGAAATCAACCCTGAAAACTCATTGAGAGGACTGATGTTGAAGCTCAGCTTCAAGCTCCAGCACTTTATCCAACTGATTCAAAGAGCTGATTCATTCAAAACGACCCTGATGCTGGGAAACATTGAGGGCAAGAGGAGAAGAGAGTGACAGAAGATGAGAAGGCTGGATCGCTTTACTGACTCAATAAACATGAGTTTGAGTAAACTCAGGGATACAGTGAAGGAAGTCTGACATGCTGTTAATTCATGGAGTCATAAAGAGTTGGACATGACTTAGCTATTGAACAAAAATGTCAAAATACCCCCAAAGTAAAACTAAGCCCAGATTTATTTATTGGTGAATTTTATCAAATATTAAAGTAATAAAGTAACACCAATCTTTCAGAAACTATTTCCCAGATAGAAGTTGAGTGAATATTCCCCAGTTCACTCTATTAAGCCCATGTTCCCCTAATACAAAAAAATCACAAAAACTATACTGAAAGTTACACAAAGAGAAATAGACCATCTGAATATCCTTATATACTGAATAAACTAAATCATTAATTTATAACTTCCCAAACAGAAAATGTCAGCCCAGATAAGTTAATGTTAATTTTGCTACATATTTAAGGGGAAATTTATACCAAATTTTAAAATTCCTATCTGAAAATAGAAGCAGAGGAAGCACCTCATGACTCATTCGATAGTGTCAGCTTTACACTAGTAATAGAGACTTAGCAAAGATGTTACGAGAAAAAATATATGTAAATCAGTATGTCACTTGAACACAGACAGAAAACACTAAAATATAAGTAAATCAAATCCAACAGTCCATGAAAAGTATTAGACAACATATTCAAGGTGGATTTGTTCAACATTGACAGGTCAATCACATATTCTATTTTTTAACTGAATAAAGAAGAAAAATTAAATAATCATATCAATAGATTATATAGAAAAAGCATTTGACAAAATTAAACTCCAAGTGATTTTAAAAACTCTCAGTAACTAGGAAGGGATAATCCCCTTAACTTGAACAATGATTTTTACAAAAAACCAACAGCCAGTGTTGACAAACTGGACAATTCCCCCTGAAGACTGGAATAAGGCAAGGATGTCCCATTAAAAAATCACACTGGGAATTATAGGCAGTTTATTAAACAAGAAAACACAATAATATCTACATGGGAAAGTAACATCAAATCATCTTTTTTTTTTTTTTCCTTCACAGATGATATGTAGAAAATTCCAAAGAATAAACCAGAAAAAACTTTTGGAAATATTAGGAAAATAAGGCTGAAAAATACAAGGTTAGTACACAAAAGTCAGCAGCTTTTAAATATACCAACAAAGAGCTCCACAGATCATGCAGCTCAATATCAACCAAACAAACCCCGCAAGCAACCCAATCAAAACACAGAATACCACAATTTAGTTTTCTCCAAAGAAGATATACAGATAGCTAAGGCACAAGAAAAGGCATCTGATATTACTAATTATTGAAACAGAAATGCAAATCAAAACTACAAGGACGTGCCACCTCACACCAGTCAGAATGGCCATTACCAAAAAATCTACAAATAATAAGTGCTGGAGAGGGTGTGGAGAAAATGGAACACTCTTATACTCTTGGGCTTCCTTGGTGGTTCAGATGGTAAAGAATCCACCTGCAATGTGGCAGATCTGGGTTCCATTCCTGGGCTGGGAACATTCTCTAGAGAAGGGAATGACTACTGACTCCAGTATTCTTGCCCGGAGAACTCCAGGGACAGAGGAGCCTGGCAGACTACAGTCCATCAAGTCACAAAGAAAGTCAGTCACAGCTGATCAACTTCCACTTTCACACTTTTGGTGAGGAGGTAAATTGGTCAACTACTATGGGTAACAGTATGGAAGTTGTTTAAAATCTAAAAGTACAGAAAAATTTATAATTTTAAATAAAAACACAACACCATCAATATTAGCACCAAATTTAAAATTATATACTTATATATAATATAAAATATATTTATAGGATTCATTTGCAGAAAATTGCAAAATTTTAACTAAGAAGATATCTAAAGGGAAGGTAGTAATATAGGCTCATGAACTGGAAGATTCAACTCTTGTCAACTTAATCTATAGATTGAAAGCAATTTAAAACAAAATCCCAACAAGCTGTTTTGTAGATGCAAACTAATTCTAAAAATGTACATGGAACAACAAATGTCCTAGGTTAGCCAACAAACCAGTGAACAACAACAGTGAACGACTACCTACCCTAGTTTTAGACTTTCTATCAAGCTACAGTACTGAGCACAGAAAAGTCACTGCAAAAGAATAATCACAAAAATCTATGGAACAGAACAGAAAGCCTGGAAATAGAATCACACAATTAAATTGATACGTGACAAAGGTGCAAAATCAATTAATTAAAGAATGGTATTTCAAAACATAGTGCTAAAACAATTGTAATTTCATCTGCAAAAGAATATATAAATGAATCTAGATGCATTCCTTATAACTTTCACAAAAATTAACTGAAAATGGATCATTCAAGTAAATATAAAATGCAAAAATATAAAACTTCTAGAGGAAACATGGGAAAATATTTGAGACTGGGTTGGGTAACAGATGTTATAAAAAACGCTAAAGCAGTATTAATGACAGAAGGAATTTGTAAATTATTTGCCAAAATGAAATTCTTCTGAATTTTCTACACTGAAAAAGAGGCTAAGTGGATGAAAAAATAAGCAACTGGACTAATATTATTTGCAAAACACATATGTGATAGAGCATGCTGATATAAAACATAAAAATATTTTTCAAGTCAGCAATTAAAAAGCAAAGGAAATTTAAAAATGAGACAATTACTGAACAGACAGCTCACCAAAGGTTTATATATATGGCAAATAAGCATATGAAATGATACTCAACCTCATTTGTCACAAGGGTATTGGAAAAGTAAACCACAATGAGATATCATTAGATTATTAGAATGGATAAAATTCAAAACCTAACAGTATCAATTACTGACAAGGATCTAGAGTAATAAATTATTTTATTGCTGCTGGAGTCCAATATGGCAGAGTCACTTTGAAGGACATTTAGGAATTTCTTTCAAGGCTGAATGTAGACTTACCATGTGATTAATGACTTAATTTCTTATGTATTTATCCAATTGATTTAAACATTTATGTTCACCCCAAAATTTGCATGTAAATATTTATGTCAACATTATGCATCATAAATTTTGTGAGCAATGAAGATGTCTTTCAAAAGATGAATGAATTAAACTTTAGCACCACTGAAGGACTATTATTTAGTGATAAAAAAGCTATCAATCAATGAAAAGATAAATTTTTAAATTCACATTGCTAAATGAAAAAAGCAGTCTACTAAGGTTCAAGGAGATGAGGAAAGGGTTAAATGAATTAAATGACGTTCTATGAAATATTTGATCAACTTTCTTCAAACCTGTCAAGCTCATCAAAGAAAAGTTAAGTGTGAGAAGCTATCACAGCTAAGAAGAGCCTAAGGAGACAAGACTACTCACTGTAACATAGTATTATAAGTGGGATACTGTAGTAACAACAGCAGCAAAAATTAAGGTAAAATCTAAGGTAATCTGAATGGACTTCATGTAACAGTAGTGTATCGGTATCATTTTATTTATTGTAACTAATGTACCACACTGACGTAAAAATGTTAACAATAGAGGAAACTGATGTTGAAGACCATCATTATCTCACCTCCTCTCATTGATGATTCATTCCTACAATCTATGCTTTTGGGGTCCATTCTTCATAAAGAAGCTCTCTATGTTACCTTTGAGATTTTTAAGTATGACACTGTCCTCAAATGAGAAGATTATTTAAAAATATATAGATAAATATTTGACATTTAAAGTCAATGGTAAGTATATTAGATATAGGTGAAGATAGTTTAGCAAACCTGGTCCTTGAGAGAAATAGTCATGTGTTTTATGACTGGAAATAAAGTATAAGGGTGTGACAGACATGGCTACACTGTGCAGTGTCCATTAGAGGGCAAATTTTGACCCAGCTGTGAGGAATAATTTCAGAAAGTATCTTGTAGTTGTCATCTCTCCAGGAATGGCCTCATCAGGCAGCTGCCTTGCTCAAGGCCATGACCTTTTCTGAGATGACACTTACGCAATGACTGATGGGTCTAGGAACATTGAACTACCTTGACCCAACTCAGCACAACTCTGAGGGACTATTTTAGTTCCTGAAACCGGTATTAAAATTGGACAATTCTATTTTCAAAACTGTATCGCATATCAATAATTCTATACTCCCTCAGTCTAATTCTGTACTTTTCACTCCTTCTGCAGGTGTTGTAAATCCCAAGGAACACTCACATACATATTTTGCACATTAAACTCAGTCATAGAGTGTGCTTTCCAGAAATTTCACCCTTTGACAAAGGTTATGCTTAGCATAGCAATTACTTTATTTGATATTAAACATGCTTATTCAGAAAGTAAGAATAATATCCTGGAATAGAAATTTAACTGTAAAACTGAATTGGTCATTTTACAAAGTAAATGAAGTCAAATGAATGAGTGAGGTAAAATAAAAACAACTGAGGAAAAGGAAGAAAGTGGTTAAAGTAGAAATCTTGGAAATAATAAAAATTTGAAATAGTGGTAGAAAAGGAGCTGTTCCAGAATGAAGGTGAAAGTGGAGGAAAGTTCTTGGAGTTGGATTTTGAAAAAAACAGGGTAAAAGAATGTCTGAAGCAGAAAGCAAGCAGTTGGTGGTTAAGATGTCTGACACACTCCAAGAACAAGGGCAAATAATATGGAGGAACTATTTTTTAATCAATAATTAATTTTATTTCAGAAACAAAACAAATTAAATACTTGAAATACATGAAATTTGCCCTCATAAAATAAATATTGAATGAATACAATGAACTCTACCAAAAATTCAGCAAACTTAAAATTGAGAACCCTGTTTCAATTGTAGGAACTATTTTAATGTCTTTGCAATGCTATTAGAATCAAATTATTACGACTCAAGTGAGGGGTAGACTGGGAGCAACTGAGATAAGAAAAGCTAGCATACCACAATTAAACTGAGGCATGTATAGGAAGATTTTCTAACTTTTTCAAAAGACAATTTTTAGCCAAGAAAATTCTAGATGTGATTAGGAGGAATGGAAGTGTCAGGAACCACAGGTGAATTTTATTCTCATCCAGTGTTATTATTCATAATGATATTGAGAAAAGGAAAACTGAAGAACAACAGGGTTGATGATCCAGGAAAGAGGAGGAACTAACAGGCTGATTTAGAAAAATGATGAGCTGGCAATAGTGGACATTTTCCCTTGGGTTCCAGTTTCTGGACAGGCAGTTGTTTTTTCCAATGAGCTTCAAATTGCTTACACTCATTCAAGATTCAAATTCTTGCCTGTGTAAAACTAGTTTAAAAAATAATCTAGCTACTCATGAGAGTGGAAGCTAAAATTAAAAGCTTTACATTTGAAGGAAATTCCACTCAAATGTTCATCTGAATTTCAAAATTCATGATATTTTCATGAAATGGCAATAATTTCGGTGATTAAATTGCAAAGTTTGATATTTTCCAGAACTACTGACTATATTTTATTAAAAAAAAGTCACTTGTTCATCCATTTAGAATGTTTTAATGTTTTTCATTAATACTAAGAGATATGAGATATAACCTCTGATTAATGGCCATTCATTGTATTCTACCTAATAATGAAAGCAAAGTGAATCTATTTTCTACTGTCATATTAATTTTAATGTCATTAAACTATTCAGCTCCACTGTGTTAGGAATAAATTTGATGGCTTCCCCATAACATTCTTAGAAATATATAAGTGGAAGCAGAAAGTATTTGCCAGAAAGAGTCTCCTAATGGCATTTTTAACCTTCTTGTGCCATTGTGTTCATTGTGCCATGATGCATTTAATATCATTTTTACACTGTCAATTGATGATCATGTTTCTTTTATGACTGTGCCATTTATTTCAGACATATAAATTAACATTAAAAGAGAGTACTGGAAGTGAGGAGCCAAGATGGCGGAGGAGTAGGACGGGGAGACCACTTTCTCTCCTATAAATTCATCAAAAGAATAACTGAACACAGAGCAAACTTCACAAAACAACTTCTGATCGCTAGCTGAGGTCACCAGGCGCCCAGAAAAGCAGCCCATTGTCTTCGAAAGGAGGTAGGACAAAATATAAAAGACAAAAAGTGAGACAAAAGAGCTAAGGACGGAGATCCGTCCCAGGAAGGGTCTTAATAGAGGACGTTCCCAGACACCGGGAAACCCTCGCACTGGCGGGCCTGGGGGAAGTGTTTGAATCTCAGAGGGCAACCTGACTGGGAGAGAAACAATAAATAAAACCCACAGATTATGAGCCTAAAAGCAACTCCCAGCAGAAAAGTACCCCAGACGCCCGCATCCGCCACCAGCAAGTGGGGGCGGAATGGAGAGGAGCGGGCGGCATTGCTTGGGCAGGGTCCGGGCCTGAGTGCCCTGAGGACAATCGGAGAGAGCTTTTGTGAGTTCCTAGCTTGAACTGTGGGAGAGCAAGAGAGAGAAAATTAACCGGCGGAACACACTGCCAGCCGTTCGCAGAACAAAGGGACCGAGATTCTGGATGGTCCACATCCGCCGGGAGGGTCGCGGCGAGACACAGGGCGCAGGCACCCGACCGGCGCGGGCAGGGGCCTGGGGCTGGGGACGCTGAGGGCAGAAGGCGCACGTATCGGACTGGCGCCGGCGGAATCTGAGACTGGGACCGCGGAAGGGAGTGGGCGCTCGCACCCAGGGAGAGTGCGACCGCCAAGCCCCTGGCTGCCTGGACCGCTCTGACGGGGAAGGCACAAAGAGCATGCGCAGCTTTCTGATCCGACCTTTGGCGGAACACCCGAGGGCTGGAACTGCGCGCAGCGCGGGGCACACTTCATATAGGGCAGCCGGAACCTGAGCAGCACCGGCCCCGCCCCACATCGTCAGCCCCGCCCTGCAGCGTGACGGAACTAGCTACCTGAATAAGAGTCCACCTATGCCCGCCTATGTCAGGGCGGAAATGAGGCCCTGAAGAGACCGGCAAACAGAAGCCAAATAAACAAAGGGAACCGCTGCAGAAGGAACTGGTGCAACAGATTAAAATCCCTGTAGGAAACACTGACCACACCGCAAGGGGCCTGTAGATATCGAGAAGTGTAAGCTGGAACGAGGAGCTATCTGAAACTGAGTCAAACCCACACTGACCGCAACAGCTCCAGAGAAATCCCTAAATATATTTTTACTTTCTTTTTTTTTTTTTTAAGTAAGAAAAAAAAAATATTTTATTTTTTCTCTTTTATTTTCCTTTAAAATTCCCTATTACTCCCCCATTACTCCTTAACTTTCATTTTCATAAATTCTCACGATTTTTTTAGTTAGGGAAAAATTTTTTTTTCCTTTTTTTTCTCTCTTTTTTTTTTTTCCCTCTTCTCTTCTATTTTCTATTTTTCTTTTTCTCTTATTTCTTTTAAAGTCCTCTAGTACTCCTCTACTGCTCCTTAATTATTCATTTTCAATACACTATAACCTTACAAAGAAGAAAGGAAAAAAAAGAAGAGAAGCCCTATTTTTAAAACGAACCTCATATATATTTCTAAAATTTTTGGGGGGGTGTTTTTGTTTTTGTTTTTAATATAGTATTTTTAAGAGTCTAACCTCTACTCTAGATTTTTAATTTTTGTTCTTCAGTATATGATATAAACTGTGAACATTTAAGAATCCAATATTCAGTTTCCATTTTTATTCAGGAGTGAGAGATTATTCTCTCCCAATCTTGACTCTCAACTAAACAGAAAATCAACAAGGAAACACAAACCTTAAATGATACAATGGACCAGCTAGACCTAATTGATATCTATAGGACATTTCACCCCCAAAACAATCAATTTCACCTTTTTCTCAAGTGCACACGGAGCCTTCTCCAGAATAGGTCACATCCTGGGCATAAATCTGGTCTTGGAAAATTCAGAAAAATTGAAATCATTCCAGTCATCTTTTCTGACCACAGTGCAGTAAGATTAGATCTCAATTACAGGAAAAAAAATTGTTAAAAATTCAAACATATGGAGGCTAAATAACACGCTTCTGAATAACCAACAAATCATAGAAGAAATCAAAAAAGAAATCAAAATATGTATAGAAATTAATGAAAATGAAAACACAACAACCCAAAACCTATGGGACATTGTAAAAGCAGTGCTAAGGGGAAGGTTCATAACATTACAGGCTTACATCAAGAAACAAGAAAAAGCCAAATAAATAACCTAACTCTACACATAAAGCAATTAGAGAAGGAAGAAATGAAGGACTCCAGGGTCAGCAGAAGAAAATAAATCTTAAAAATTAGGGCAGAAATAAATGCAAAAGAAACTAAAGAGACCATAGCAAAAATCAACAAAGCTAAAAGCTGGTTTTTTGAAAAAATAAACAAAATTGACAAACCATTAGCAAGACTAATTAAGAAACAAAGAGAGAAGAACCAAATTAACAAAATTAGAAATGAAAAGGGTGAGATCACAACAGACAACACCAAAATACAAAGGATCATAAGAGACTACTACCAGCAGCTCTATGTCAATAAAATGGACAACTTGGATGAAATGGACACATTCTTAGAAAAGTATAACTTTCCAAAACTGAACCAGGAAGAAATAGAAGATCTTAACAGAACCATCACAAGCAAGGAAATTGAAACTGTAATCAGAAATCTTTCAGGAAACAAAAGCCCAGGACCAGATGGATTCACAGCTGAATTCTACCAAAAATTCAGAGAAGAGCTAACACCTATCTTACTCAAACTCTTCCAGAAAATTGCAGAAGAAGGTAAACTTCCAAACTCATTCTATGAGGCCACCATCACCCTAATTCCAAAACCAGACAAAGATGCCACAAAAAAAGAAAACTACAGGCCAATATCACTGATGAACATAGAGGCAAAAATACTTAACAAAATTCTAGCAAACAGAATCCAACAACATATTTAAAAAATCATACACCATGACCAAGTGGGCTTTATCCCAGGAATGCAAGGATTCTTTAATATCCGCAAGTCAATCAATGTAATACACCACATTAACAAATTGAAAGATAAAAACCATATGATTATCTCAACAGATGCAGAAAAAGCCTTTGACAAAATTCAACACTCATTTATGATTAAAACTCTCCAGAAAGCAGGAATAGAGGGAACATACCTCAACATAATAAAAGCTATATATGACAAACCCACAGCAAGCATCACCCTCAATGGTGAAAAATTGAAAGCATTTCCCCTGAAATCAGGAACAAGACAAGGGTGCCCACTCTCACCACTACTATTCAACATAGTCTTGGAAGTTTTGGCCACAGCAATCAGAGCAGAAAAAGAAGTAAAAGGAATCCAGATAGGAAAAGAAGTGAAACTCTTGCTGTTTGCAGATGACATAATCCTCTACATAGAAAACCCTAAAGACTCTTCCAGAAAATTACTAGAGCTAATCAATGAATATAGCAAAGTTGCAGGATATAAAATTAACACACAGAAATCCCTTGCATTCCTATATACTAACAATGAAACAACAGAAAGAGAAATTAAGGAAACAATACCATTCACCATTGCAACAAAAAGAATAAAATACTTAGGAGTATACCTACCTAAAGAAACAAAAGACCTGTACATAGAAAACTATAAAACACTGATGAAAGAAATCAAAGAGGACACAAACAGATGGAGAAACATACCCTGTTCATGGATTGAAAGAATCAATATTGTCAAAATGGCTATTCTACCCAAAGCAATCGATAGATTCAATGCAATCCCTATCAAGCTACCAACGGTATTTTTCACAGAACTAGAACAAATAATTTCACAATGTGTATGGAAATACAGAAAACCACGAATAGCCAAAGTAATCTTGAGAAAGAAGAATGGAACTGGAGGAATCAACCTGCCTGACTTCAGACTCTACTACAAAGCCACAGTCATCAAGACAGTATGGTACTGGCACAAAGAGAGAAATAAAGATCAATGGAACAGAATAGAAAGCCCAGAGATAAACCCACGAACCTATGGACACCTTATCTTTGACAAAGGAGGCAAGGATATACAATGGAAAAAAGACAACCTCTTTAACAAGTGGTGCTGGGAAAACTGGTCAACCATTTGCAAAAGAATGAAACTAGAACACTTTCTAACACCATACACAAAAATAAACTCAAAATGGATTAAAGATGTAAATGTAAGACCAGAAACTATAAAACTCCTATAGGAGAACATAGGTAAAACACTCTCCAACATAAATCTCAGTGGGGTCCTCTATGACCCACCTCCCAGAATATTGGAAATAAAAGCAAAAATAAGCAAATGGGACCTAATGAAACTTAAAAGCTTCTCCACTACAAAGGAAACTATAAGTAAGGTGAAAAGACAGCCCTCAGATTGGGAGAAAATAATAGCAAATGAGGAAACAGACAAAGGATTAATCTCAAAAATATACAAGCATCTCCTGAAGCTCAATTCCAGAAAAATAAATGACCCAATCAAAAAATGGGCCAAAGAACTAAACAGTTCTCCAAAGAAGACATACAGATGGCTAACAAACACATGAAAAGATACTCAACATCACTCATTATTAGAGAAATTCAAATCAAAACCACAATGAGGTACCATTACACGCCAGTCAGGATGGCTGCTATCCAAAAGTCTACAAACAATAAATGCTGGAGAGGGTGTGGAGAAAAGGGAACCCTCTTACACTGTTGGTGGGAATGCAAACTAGTACAGCCACTATGGAAAACAGTGTGGAGATTTCTTAAAAAAGTGGAAATAGAACTGCCATATGACCCAGCAATACCACTTCTGGGCATACACACCGAGGAAACCAGATCTGAAAGAGACACGTGCACCCCAATGTTCATCGCAGCACTGTTTATAATAGCCAGGACATGGAAGCAGCCTAGATGCCCATCAGCAGATGAATGGATAAGGAAGCTGTGGTACATATACACCACGGAATATTACTCAGCCGTTAAAACAATTCATTTGAATCAGTTCTAATGAGATGGATGAAACTGGAGCCCATTATACAGAGTGAAGTAAGCCCGAAAGATAAAGAACATTACAGCATACTAACACATATATATGGAATTTAGAAAGATGGTAATGATAACCCTATATGCAAAACAGAAAAAGAGACACAGAAGTACAGAACAGACTTTTGAACTCTGTGGGAGAAGGTGAGGGTGGGATGTTTCAAAAGAACAGCATGTATATTATCTATGGTGAAACAGATCACTAGCCCAGGTGAGATGCATGAGACGAGTGCTCAGGCCTGGTGCACTGGGAGGACCAGAGGAGTCGGGTGGAGAGGGAGGTGGAAGGGGGGATCGGGATGGGGAATACGTGTAACTCTATGGCTGATTCGTGTCAATGTATGACAAAACCCACTGAAATGTTGTGAAGTAATTGGCCTCCAACTAATAAAATTAAAAAAAAAAAAAAAAGCATACTGTTGATGCAATTTATTTTCAGCTATTTCTTAAGATTCAATGAAATTCAGTGAGAGAGAATATCTGGTTTAGAAAATAACCTAAAATTTATATAGCTGAAGACTAAATACTCTTCCACAATATTCCTCAAAGTTTTATTCATACTATGCTTAATGTCAACAATTACAAAAAAATTTTGGAGAATATAAATAAATACGTGACCTTATTGAAATACCTTTTTGTGGCTTTCATGTTACTAGCTTGGACATATGTGGACTCTCTGGACTACTTCTTCTGGATTATTTCTGTATTTAGTGATATTTACTGTTGCAAAATGAATATCTGAATCCATCCTTTTACTCCTTTGCAATTAGTTTCTTATTTTGATAAGAATATTCATATTTTCTTGATATTTTAAAATGAATTTCCTGGTGACAATTTATGAATAGTTATCTAAAACCTATGATTTTTTCTCAATGTAAAGTATTCCTTTTGTTTTTACCATTTTCCACCTAATTATTGAAATGCTTCATCATGCTATGTGTAATAAGGGTTCCATTTTAACCAAATCTGTGTTCCCTAGAATATGTAAGATAAGACCGAATTAGTTCATTAGATGAGTGATAAAGACAAAAGCACTTTAAATTGCATGATCTGGACAGTAGGAGCAGTGTTGGCACCTCCAGGGGCCTCAGGCACTGTCACAGCATCTTCTTGGCTGTCACAGTGATGGAGAGGGCCGCTGGGGACTCCTTGTCCCTTTCTGGGTTCATGGTAAAAATAAACAACACAAATAGTTGAATCAAAAGAGAAAGTGAAAGAACTGGTGCAATGAACCAAAGAAGAGAAAGAGTTCATTCAAGAAACTTTTAATAATTTCCAGAATAACTGGGGCATGGGGTGGTTGAGGCTAGAGTTTTAGTGACAGAAGAATCAATTCTGTATTATCATTATCCTGTTTTTAATGTCAGATATATTTTAGCAGAAGACACATGGAGTCATTCCATTACTTTCTTTCTGTTCTAGTATATGGTTGCTTCAAACATTCACAAGATGGAGATTTATGATCTCCTTTTAATGTGTTTTAATCACATCTGCTCATTTTCTCCATATTTTACTCCTTTGTCCAGCTTATTCAATATGTTTATAAGTTTATATTCAGTCTTGTTATCTTTAATTCTGAATTCTACATTATGAATTAAATTTTATATTTAATACTATATGATCTGTAGTTGTTTTCATTTTGCTGACATGTTGGAAACAATGAGCAAGTAAAACTTAATCTACAGACATTTAATAATTGTTATTGCTATTGTCATTACAGCTTTAATTTTGATTTGTATCAAATTCTGTGAATGAAAACTGAATTACAGCTCTTTTGTTTAATGTCTTATTCTACAATCTGGTTTTTCTTTTCTTCCCTATTTGTCTTGGATAAAATGAACTGCTCATAGAGTAATTTTTTTATCATATAATTATAATGAACTGAAAATAATGGTTCAGAATTCCAGGCTACTATATTTTCTCCCTAATCTTCCTTTGTTCTTCAGATGTGTTTTGTTGTTTTCAACTTTTCCTGATACATTTTTATTTTCTAACTTTTAAAATAAACCTTACTGAATAATCATTTACAAAGCATATATGATATTTATGAGTTTTTATGAAAGTATATAACTACAAAAACACTATCCCATTGAATAAGTGGAAATTCTAATCACCACAAAAATTACTCTTATCTTTTGCAATCAGTGTATTTCTCAACTCTCAGCTGAGAGAAAACAAGTCTCTGTATTATTTCAATCTATATTAATTTTTTTCTAGAATAATTTATATATGAATTTAACCTCAGTAATATTTTTATCTGCTTCATTTCAGTCAGCATATTTTTTTCCAAATTCACTTATGTTGTTCAATAAATTGGCAATGCATTTTTAACAGAGTTGAGTAATATTTCATTTATGAAAATACCACAATTTATTTTCCCACTCCATTGTTGATAGACTTTGTGATTGTTGTCAATTTAGGGATGTTATGACTAAATCTATCATGAACATTCATGTAAAATCTTTGTATAGACATTATTTCCATTTTCCTATGTAAATATGCAGCTTAGAATTTCAGGTCCTTGTAAAGGCAAAGTTAAATTTATAAGAAACTACTGAACAGTTTATCTGAGATCACTATACTATTTTATACTCCAAAAAACATTATTTGAGAGTTTCTTTGCTTGTTTGTTTTTAGCATTTTCAATTACAGCTAATAATATTATATGTATAACAATGTAGCTTAATATATATTTTCCTGATGATTAATGATGTTTAACATATTTTCAAGAAATTTAGAGATACCAAGGGAAAGTTTTATACAAAGATGGGCATAATAAAGGACAAATATGGTATGCACTTAACAGAAGTAGAAGATATTAAGAACAGGTGGCAAGAATACACAGAAGAACTCTGTGAAAAAGATCTTCATGACCCAGATAATCAAGATGGTGTGATCACTCACCTAGAGCCAGACATCCTGGTATGTGAAGTCAAGTGGGCCTTAGGAAGCATCACTATGAACAAAGCTGGTGGAGGTGATGGAATTCCAGTTGAGCTATTTCAAATCCTAAAAGATGATGCTGTGAAAGTGCTGCATGCAGTATGTAAGTTTTCATTCCAATCCCAAAGGCAATGACAAGGAATGTTCAAACAGTTGTACTCAACTCACAACTAGTAAATACTCAAAGTTCTCCAAGCCAGGCTTCAACAGTACATGAACCATGAACTTCCAGATGTTCAAGCTGGATTTAGAAAAGGCATAAGAAGAAGAAATCAAATTGCCAACATCTGTTGGATCATTGAAAAAGCAAGAGAGTTCAAGAAAAATATCTACTTCTGCTATATTGACTATGCCAAAGCCTTGACTGTGTGGGTTACAAAAAAAACTGTGGAAAGTTCTTAAACAGAAGGGATACCAGACCACCTGACCTGCCTCCTCAGAAATGTGTGTGCTTGTCAGGAAGCAACACTTAGAATTGGACGTGGAACAACAGACCAGTTCCAAATAGGGAAAGGAGTAAGTCAAGGCTTTTGTCACCATGCTTATTTAACTTTTATGCAGAATACATCATGAGAAATGCTGGGCTGGATGAAGCACAAGCTGGAATCAAGATTTCCAGGAGAAATATCAATAACCTCAGATATGCAGATGACACCACCCCTATGGCAGAAAGCGAAGAAGAACTAAAGAGCCTCTTGATGAAAGTGAAAGAGGAGGGTGAAAAAGTTGGTTTAAAACTCAACATTCAGAAAACTAAGATCATGGCATCTGGTTCCATCACTTCATGGCAAATAGATGGGGAAACAATAGAAACAGTGAAAGACTTCATTTTTTGGTCTCCAAAATCACTGTAGATGGTGACTTCAGCCATAAAATTAAAAGATGCTTGCTCCTTAGAAGAAAAGTTTTGACCAACCTAGGCAGCATATTAAAAAGAGACATTATTTTGCCAGCAAAAGTCCATCTAGCCAAAGTTATGGTTTCTCCAGTAGTCATTAATGGATGTGAGGTTTAGACTATAAAGAAAGCTGAGCATGAAGAATTGATACTTTTGAACTGTGGTGTTGGAGAAGACTCTTGAGAGTCCCTTGGATTGCAAGGAAATTGCAGTCAATTCTAAAGGAAATCAGTTCTGAATATTCATTGTAAGGACTGTTGCTGAAGCTGAAACTCTAATGATGTGAATAACTGAGTCATTTGAAAAGTCCCTAATGCTGGGAAGGATTGAAGGCAGGAGGAGAAGGGGGTGACAGAGGATGGGATGGTTGGATGGCATCACCAACCCAATGGACATGAGTTTGAGTAAACTCCTGGAGCTGGTGATGGACAGGGAGGCCTGGTGTGCTGCAGTCCAAGGGTTCACAAAGAGTCAGACACGACTGAGTAACTGAATTGAACTGAACATATTTTCAAGTACTTATTGGCTCTTTCTAAATACTGTGAAGCATCTGTTAAAATCTTCTCTCCCTTTTTAAATGATTATTTTCCTCTTTTTTTCATGAGTTGCAACATTTTTATATACAATGAGCATAAATCCTTTGCCAGATATATACATTATTAAAACTTTTTTTTCATGATTGTATCTTTACTCTGCATTATTCTTAAGATGTCTTTTTTAGAGCAGACATTTTAAATTTTGATAAAAATCCACTTAATCAAATTTTAGTTTTACGATAGGTGTCTGTGTTTCTTGTCTAAGAAATATTTGGATACCTCAGTATTTCAAAGATTTATGTCTATGTTATCTTTTAGAGTGTCTATGGTTTTAGTGTTTGCATTTAGGCCTGTAATCTATTTAGAGTTACATTTGTGTGTAACATGAGGGCAATTATTTAGGTTAATTCTTTTGTTCCACACAGAAACTCAAATGTTCCAACAGTACTCTATGTTGTTCTGTATTTAATTAATACCTGGCATCTTGTTTGAAAAATAATTAGCAATATGAGGGGTAAGTCACTGATCTATCTGGCTATACTCTGCCATATACAACTTTTCCTTGCTATGACTCTCTAGTCAGTCTTGAAATCAGGATATATAAGAATTTTCACATTGTCCTTTTCTAAAGTTAAACTAGCTAGGTTATTTGCATTTCTGTATAAACTTTAACATTACCTTGTCAATTTATGTCCAAAAAGGCTTCCATTAGTTTTGTTTGGTATTATGCTGAATCTGTAACTAATTTGAGAAAAATGTACACACTGACATTGCAATCTTGAATATTCCAATCCATAAGAAGTGTATACCACTATGTGTATGTAGATAGTTTATGTTCTCTAACCTTGTCAAACACCCAATAATTGCTACTTTTGATTCATTTCTCAGATGGTTCTACTTAGATGATCATATGGTATGAGCATATAAAGAATTTTTTTTTCTTCATCCCGTCAATTAAATATATATTCTTTTTCTTGTCTTATTGCAATAGTTAGCATTTCTAGTGTATTTGTAAATACTAGTAAATAAAAGATTTAAGGCAGATGTCCTTGCCTTATTCTATACTGTAGGAGAAAATATTTCATTTTCACCATCTAAATATCAGTTTAATTATAGGTTTTCCATAGACACTGTTTCTGAGGCTGAGGCAAATTATGCTAACTGATTTTCAGTGTTAAATGTGTATTTCATCTCTGGAATGAAACACTTTTTTTGGGGGGTATCTTATCATTTTATATTTTGCAGAACTCAATTTCTTATATTTTTAAAGGGTATTTTGAAATTATGTTCATGAAGTATTTTGGTTTATAGCTTTCTTTTTCTGAATTTTATTTTTATTAGTTTTAATATGCATATAATGCTTTCCTCATATATTGAGTTGGAAATTATTTCCTTTTTTGTGTTTTTGAAGATTTATGCAGAAATGAGTTGGCTTTTTTCCTGCTCCTGGCAATTTCTTTGTGAGAAGGCACTGGTGCATGCTTCCAGCCCTGCAGAGCAGAACCTTTTTGTATGCCACCAATGTCTTCCTGTCCTCTACGTCTTCAGTATTGGAGCCTCCACCGTGCCATCTCATTGTACCTCTTATCTATACATGAACTGATTCTCTTTGCTTCATGAACCTAGTCTTCAGCACCAGTTTTTCCTACTAAAACTTCTGCAATAGCATTTGTGTATCTCGTTTTCACCTGAAAACACAGTTGTAGTTTAAAAATATAGTAATATTTCTCCTCTGATATGATCATACGTGTTTATAGGAGAAGTCTCTGAATGTTCTCCTCTCCAAACCTGCACTCAGGTCTCACTCACTCATCCTCTTCCACTGTAGCTCTCCAATTCCTGTGGTCCTCTTAATCATTGTTTTTTTGTTTTTTTTTTTTCCTTTCAATTCTTTAAAAATGCCACACTTCCTCTCCTCTCAAGGCAATGAAATAGTTTCCTCTTCCTGGAATGTGTCTTATCATTTTAACCTAAATAAATTCTATTTAACTTTCAGAATCAACTGTATCCCTCTTTTAAGCATCCTCTTGTATCATCATATATGATCTTATTATATACTTGATTGCCAAAAAATACTAACAAATCAGTTATTCTGTATTTATTTGTATGGTTATTTGATCATCTGTTTTCACAGTTTGGCAATAAACCGCATAAGAGCAAGAATCATATCTGTTCCCTTACTCTTGAGTTCCCTAGTGAGTATCACAGGGCTCTCCATATAGTTGTCATTTCCTTAATATTTGCTGAATAAAAAAATGAAATATCTCTCATCATGTGATCATTATGATGAAATATACTCATGGCTTAAATTACTATGCAACAGCACAGGAGGAGATGAAACAATTAAGGGAAAAGTTTGAAAAGATAGAAGGAATGAGTGGCAGTGAATCATTAACTGTAGACTTTTGAGAGTAAGAAAAACTAAAAAGCAATTTGGTTTAAAAGACTAGATAGATGATGTTATTTTTTATTGCTGTATTTCTATTACCACAGATTTGTTGTTGCTGTTTAACTGCTAAGTCATGTCCGACTCTTTGAGAACCCATGGACTGCAATACATCAGGCTTCCTGTCCTTCAGTATCTCCTGGAGTTTGCTCAAACTAATGTCCATTGTGTCGGTGATACTATCCAACCATCTCAGGTTAGTTTTACCTACTGTGTACTGTGCATTACATGATCAGTGGTGTCTGACTCTTTGTGACACCAGGGACAGTAGCCTGCTAGGCTTCTCGGTCCATGGGATTTGCAGGCAAGAATACTGGAGTGGATTGCCACTTCGTCCTCCAGGGGATCTTCCTGATTCAGACTGAGTCATGTCTCCTGTGGTTCCTAATTGGCAGGAAGACGTTTTACAACTGAGCACCTGGGCTTTAAATATATAAAATAAACAAACTCGGTGTCAAACTTTTGTGTCAGTCAACTTATTCAGAGCAACATTTTAGAGATACATTTTTATTATTTTCATGCTTTTACAGTATTTAGGTTCAATTTGCTTTCATTAAGTGAAGTGAAAACATATAACTAATTGAAAATCTTTAATCTCATACTATGCCAATACCTAGATATGAACAATATCATTTTATCAGTGCTTTTAAATTCATTATTCACTTTGATTTTTCTTTAAACGTTCACTGTGATTTTAATGTGACTCAGGAGTTAGTTATTAACATACCATTTAGTTTTCAAACATTTATTTTTCTATTTTAATTCTATTTGTGCAGAGACACTGTAATTCTTTAACCCTTTGGAATTAGATACTTGCTTTATGACTCATGCTATTGTCATCTCAGGGGAGATTTCATATACACTTGAAAAATATTTGTATTCTATAGTCATTGTGTCTAGAAATGTCAATGTGATTTGTCTTCTTGATTATCTTATCTTATTCTGATATTCTGCATCTTTACTGAATCTTGTCTATTTGCACTATAGCTCTTGAGAGAGGAGACTTAAAATTTTAAGTAAGTATGCTTGAAGATTTGCCTACATCACTATTTATTCTTTTTTTTTTTTTTTTTTTTTGCTTCATTTTGAAATTATTTTATTAGGAACGTAATCTTACTATCCTGATGTATTAACCCTTTCACAGCTATTAAAATGATCCTGTTTTATGAGTATGGCCTTCTAATAAAATTCTACTTGCTTGGTTTTATATTATTGTAGTAATCCAGATTTCCTTTCTCACAATTCATCTCATATATCTTTTGCTCAGCTTTTACTTTTACCCCTATGTCTGTATCTCTTATATGTGGAATCTAAGAAGAAATTGTGCAAATGACTTTGTTTACAGAATAGAAGGAGATCTGCAGACTTAGAGAACTAACTTATGGCTGCCAGTGGGAAGGATAGGGGAAAGGGATGGTTAGCGAGTTTGGAATGGACAGGTACACATTGCTATACCTAAAATGGATAACCAACAAAGAACTACTGTTTGGCATATGGTACTCTGCTCAATGTTATGTGGCAACCTGGGTGGGAAAGGAGTTTGGGGGAGAATGAGTACATGAATATGTATGGCCGAGTCCCTTTTCTATTCACCTGAAGCTATCACAACATTGTTAAATATCTAAACCCCAATACAAAGTAAAAAGTTAAAAAAAAAAAAAATAAAGTGCCTTTCATGAACAGAACATATATATTTGCTTAATCCTTTCTAGTAATTTCTGTTTTGCTAGTTTATATATAATGTAAGCATTTATATAGTTAAGTATAGCATTTTACTATTATCTATTTATTCCATTTTTCCTTCCGTTTTTACTTTCTGGTTATTGTAAGCTGAATAACTTCCTCCCCAAATATGTTAATTTATTCATCCTCAGAGCCTATGAATACTACCTTACATGGCAAAGAGGATTTTGCAAATGGAGTTCATTAAGGATATTGGTGTGAGTATGTTGCTACAAACTATCAAGATAAATCTAAAGCAGTCATAGGTCCTTATGTGATATATGTAGGAAGAGTCAGAGGAAGAAGGCTGTGTGAGGACAGAGGCTGGTTTGCAGGGATGTGCCCTAGAGCCCAGGAATTCTGCAGCCTCAAGAAGCTGGAGGAGTGGAAATCCTCCAGAGGGAAACGACCCTGATAATACTTTGATTTCAAAAACTCCTTAATATCTTATTTTGGGACTCTGAGTTCCAGAACTATAAGAGAATGCATGCATGCAAAGTAACTTCAATCTTTTCTAATTCTTTGTGTCTCTATGGACTGTAAAATGCCAGGCTCTTCTGTCCATGGGATTCTCCATGCAAGAATACAGGAGTGGGTTGCCATGCCCTCCTCCAGAGAATCTTCCTGACCCTGGGATTGAACACATGTCTCTTGTTTCCTGCATTGGCAGGCAGGGTTTTAGCCACTAGTACCTCCTATAAAAGAGTGTGTGTGTGTGCATGTTCAGTTGTGTCCAATTCTTTGCAACCTCATGGAGTAGCCTGTCAGTCTCCCCTGTCCATGTGATGTCCCAGGCAAGAATACTGGAATGGGTGGCCATTTCATCCTCCAGGGGATCTTCCCCACCCACAGATCAAACCCCCCTATTCCTGCATTGGCAGTCAGATTCTTTACCACTAGGACCACGTGGGAACCCAGAGAGGAGCTTGGCGGGCTACAGTGCATAAGGTCGCAAAGAGTTGGACACTACTGAGCAACTAGCACTCTGACTTATAAGCAAGTAAGCTGTATTATTGAGGCCACTAAATCTGTAGCAATTTGTTATAAGAAACTAATATGTTTCTCTTCAATTTTGGTTTGTTGAGCATTTTTAATATTCCAAATAAATTCATTCTTGACTTTTCAGCTGTATTTCTTCTACTTTTAAGAATTTTTCTTGATGTTGATATGGTTTTATTTAACTTATTATAGCCTGTTTGTGTGTGCTTAGTCATTCAGTCATGTCTGACTCTTTGTGACCCATGGACTTTAGCCTGCCAACTTCTGCCCATGAGATTCTCCAGGCAGGAATACTGGGGTGAGTAGGCATTCCCTTCTTCAGGGTATCTTCCCAACCCAGATATTGGACCCAGGGATCGAACCAAGGTATCCTGCATTGCAGGCAGATTCTTTATCATCTGAGCCACCAGAGAAGTCCATATAGCCTGCTTAGGCCTAATATTTTACCACTTCATTTAAATACAAGAAAATTACAGCTAATTCCTTTCATGCCCCATGTTTATAATCATATATTAAAATTTACATGTTATGCATCACACAGTTTTTTTTTTTTTTTTGCTTTAAACTGTTCGCTGTGTTTTTTAAAGTTAAGACTACAAAAAAAAAAGACTTGCTTTGTTTACATCATATTTGTCATTTCATGCTTTCATTTATTCAGATCTAAATCTTATTAACAGTCATTTTCTTTATGTTTGAAAAATTTCCTATATATAATTAGATTTATAGATTTTAATAGAGATAGCAGATTCTATCCATTTTGATTTATCTAAAATGTCTACCTTACCCTTCTTTTGCATAAAGACAAAGGATATTGGGATGATATTCTTTTTCTCTTTCAGCTATTTAACCATTTCACAATATTATTTTCTGGCTCCCACTATTTCTGAGTAGAAAGTACATGAATTCTATGCATATACCAGTGTTTCTGTAAATGATTAGGCTTTCCCCCCCTTCCCCCCCCCCACCCCCGATGGCTTTTAAGAATGTCTGAACAGTTGAAAGATAGAAGTTTGACTATGGTGTGGCTAGTGGAGTTTTTTTTCTCAGTGCTTACTGAATTACTTGTATTTTTAGGTTGCCATTTTTACCAGCTTGAAAAATTGAAACATTCATCCATTATTTCTTTATTAAGTTTCCTTCCTCATTATCTCAACCTCTGATTTCTGGGACTAAAATTAAAACCATGAAGAAAATATGTATGCCCTTCATGCATTCAGTTCAGTTCAGTTCAGTCGCTCAGTCATGTCCAACTGTTTGCGACCCCATAAATCGCAACACACCAGGCCTCCCTGTCTGTCACCAACTCCCGGAGTTTACTCAAACCCATGTCCATCGAGTCGGTGATGCCATCCAGTCATCTCATCCTCTGCCATCCCCTTCTCCTCCTGCCCCAATCCCTCCCTGCGTCAGGGTCTTTTCCAATGAGTCAACTCTTCACATGAGGTGGCCAAAGTATTGGAGTCTCAGCTTCAGCATCAGTCCTTCCAATGAACACCCAGGGCTAATGTCCTTTAGGATGGACTGGTTGGATCTCCTTGCAGTCCAAGGGACTCACAAGAGTCTTCTCCAACACCATAGTTCAAACATTAGAAGGCAGTAAATTATTAGAAAATGGTTGTCTGGTCAGACTGTATTTGATTGCCTGAATTAATATTCAAACAAATTCTCAGTGTAAATGCAGGTGTATTGTTACAGTGGTCTTTTTCAGCAGAGATGATGATGGTGGTTTAGTCACTAAATTGAATCCCACTCTTGGACCCCATGGACTGTAGCCTGCCAGCTCCCCTGTCCATGGGATTTCCCAGGCAAGAATACTAGAGTGGGTTGCCATTTTCTTCTCCAGGGGATCTTCATGACCAGGATTGAAGCTGTGTCTCCTGTGTTGCAGGGAGATTCCTTACCACTTAGCCGCCAGGGAAGGCCATCAACAAAGATAAATAATATTTAATAATTAAGAATAACTTTGAATAATACTTTTTTTGTTGCTGCTGTTAATATTTTTGATGGTGGCCGATGCTGTAGGAATTTCTTTTAGTCTTTCTTTCTTGACCTTGTTTGTCTCCAGTAAGAAATGAGATTGAAATGCTATGAATGTTCATTCTAATATAATAGCCATTTTAGGGAATATATATAAAAGACAATTTCCAATTAGCAGTGGCATAAGGATCACAAACTAGTGCAATTAATGTAAAACATTGAGCCCTCAGGAGCATTTTTTAAATGCTAAGCTTTTAATTCCCTTTAAGTTTAAAAAGTAATGTTAAAAATATTTTTATGTTTATTTTCACTAACCCTAAAGCATGCAACTCAAACTACATAATATCCATCTTTGTGATGTCATCATCATGGCATCCAACATGTTCAAATAAAACATAACACCATCTACCCATGTAAATGAGTCAATTTATTTATTCATTTCTGGAAATCTATTGAATAATCAGGCAGTGTGATATGAAATCAAGGTGAAGAAGATGTATGTTTTTGTTTTCATATTTTCATGAAAATAGTGAAAAACACAAAAGAATCTAACAGATCATAAATAAGTCAATAGATAGTGCTAAAACTACATTATTCTATTCCCACCCATCATTCAGTGGTTTCTCACAGATGCCATGAAAAGACTCAACAAATTTTAATGGGAGATATATACCATTTTCTATAGTTACCTTTGCAATCTCATCTACTGTGTCTGGTGGTCATCATAACTACTGAAACTTTCCAAATATTATAAATTTTTCTACTCAGTTTTGAACGTCTTCCCAAGATGACAGAAACTTTTCCTCTCTAAATTTTCACTTGGCCAACTAAATCTAGTGAATACTGAGATGTATTCACCAGATGTCCCTACAGGAGAGAAAGTCACAACCCCCAATATTGGGAGCACTTCTAGCAGGAATCCTCCACCATCAGCCCTCAGGACTGCCTGGTTTGAGATCTGAACCTCACCCAGGGTAATGCCTCTTTATAGGATGGCTCACATTTCATGGCTGCACTGTGTGACTCTGTTCCTATGGGGAGGGGTTTCTCTTTACAATTCCCTACCTGCAAAGGCTCATTAGGGAAAGCACAACACATCATTTTATTTATTTTTAATTATTAAAAAAATATTTAATTTATTTTAATTGGAGGCTAATTACTTTACAATATTGTGGTGGCTTTTGCCATACATCAACATGAATTAACCATGGGTGTGCATGTGCCCCCTCATCCTTAACCCCCATCCTATCTTCCTCCCCACCCCATCCCTCTGGGTTGTCCCAGAGGACTGGTTTCTAGTGCCTTGCTTCATGCATTTAACTTGCACTGGTCATCTATTTTACATATGGTAATATACAGGCTTCAATGCTATTCTCTCAAATCATCCCACCCTTGCCTTCTCCCACAGAATCCAAAAGTCTGTTCTTCGCATATGTGTCTTTTTTGCTGTCTTGCATACAGAATTATTGTTACTGACTTTCTAAATTCCATATATATACATTAATATACTCTATTGGTGACTCTCTTTCTGACTTACTTCACTCTGTATAATAGGCTCCAGTTTCATCCACCTCATTAGAACTGACTCAAATGCATTCTTTTCTATAACTAATATTTCTTTTTGTATATGTACCACAGCTTCTTCATCCATTCGTCTGCTGATAGACAACTAGGTTGCTTCTATGTCCTAGCTATTGTAAACAGTGCTGCAACGAACACTGTGGTACACGTGTCTCTTTCATTTCTGATTTCCTCAGAGTGCATACCCAGGAGTAGGATTGCTTGGTCATATGACAGTTCTATTTCCAGTTTTTTAAAGAATCTCCACACTGTTCTCCATAGTGGCTGCACTAGTTTGCGGGAATCTCTCACAGTGTAAGAGTGTTCCCTTTTCTCCACATGCTCTCCAGCATTTATTGTTTGCAGACTTCTTGATGGCAGTCATTCTGACTGATGTGAGATGGTACCTAATTCTGGTTTTGACTTGCATTTCTCTGATAATGAGTGATGAACAACTTTTCATGTGTTTGTCAGCCATCTGTATATCTTCTTTGGAGAAATGTCTGTTTACTTCTTTGGCCCACTTTAAGAGTGGGTCATTTATTTTACTGGTATTGAGTTACATGAGTTGCTTGTATATTTTGGCAATTAATTTTTTGTCAGTTGTTTCATTTGCTTTATCTTCTCACATTCTGAAGGCTGCTTTTCCACCTTGCTTATAGGTTTCTTCATTGAGCAAAACGTTTCTAAGTTTAATTAGGTCCTGTTTATTTATTTTTTACTTTCATTTCCATTACTCCAGGAGGTGGGTCATAGAGGATCTTGCTGTGATTTATGTCAGAGTGTTCTGCCTGTGTTTTCCTCTAAGAGTTTTAGAGTTTCTGATCTTACATTTAGATCTTTAATCCATTTTTTAATTTTTGTGTATGGTGTTAGAAAGTGTTCTAGTTTCATTCTTTTACACATGGTTGACCAGTTTTTCCAGCACCACTTGTTCAAGAGATTATCTTTTCTCCATTGTATATTTTTGCCTCCTTTGTCAGAGATAAGTTTTCCATAGGTGTGTGAGTTTATCTCTGGGCTTTTTTTTTTTTTTTCCATTGATCTATATTTCTGTCTTTGTGCCAGTACCATGTTGCTTAAAGACTGTAGCTTTGTAGTATAGTCTGAAGTCAGGCAGGTTGATTCCTCCAGTTCCACTCTTCTTTTTCAATATTGCTTTGGTTATTTGAGATTTTTTGTGTTCCATACAAATTGTGAAATCATTTGTTCTAGTTCCATGAAAAATATATTGGTAGCTTGATAGGGATTGCATTGAATCTATAGATTGCTTTGTGTTATATATGCATTTTCACTATATTGCTTCTTCTGATTCATAAATATGGTATCATATTTGTGTCATCATTAGAGTTTTGTAGTTTTCTATGTATAGACCTTTTGTTTCTTTAGGAGAATTTATTCCTAAATATTTTATTCTTTTCATTGCAATGGTGAATCCATTTGTCTCCTTAATTTCTCTGTTTCCTCATTGTTAGTGTATAGGAATGAAAGGGATTTCTGTGTATTAATTTTATATCCTGCTACTCTACTATACTTGCTGATTAGATCTAGTAATTTTCTGGTGGTGCCTTTTGGGTTTTCTATGTAGATTATCCTCTTATCTGCAAAGAGTGAGAGTTTTACTTCTTTTCCAATCTGGAGTTGGTTTTTTTTTTTTTTTTTTTCTTCTCTGATTGTTGTAGTTAGGACTTCCAAAACTTTGTTGAATTGTAGTCTTGAGAGTGGGCACTCTTGTCTTTTTCTTGATTTTAGAGGAAATGCTTTAAATTTTTCCCCATTGGGGATGATGTTCGCTGTGGGTTTGCCATATGTAGCTTTTATTATATTGAGGTATGTTCCTTCTCTGCCTGCTTTCTGGATAATTTTGATCATAAATATGTCTTGAATTTTGTCAAAAGCTTTCTCTGCATTTATTGAGAAAATCGTGTGTTTTTTTATCTTTCAATTTGTTAATATGTTGTGTATCACATAGACTGATTTGCGAATATTGAAGGATTCTTGCATCCCTGGGATAAAGCCCACTTGATCATGATATATGATCTTTTTAATGTGTTGCTTGATTCTGTTTGCTAGAATTTTGTTGAGGATTTTTGCATCTATGTTCATCAGTGATATTGACCTGTAGTTTTCATTTTTTTTGTGTATGTGGCATCTCTTTCTGGTTTTGGTATTAGGGTGATGGTGGCTTCATAGAATGAGCTTGGGAGTTTATCTTCCTCTGCAATCTTCTGGAAGAGTATGAGTAAGATAGGTGTTAGCTCTTCTCTAAATTTTGGTAGAATTCACCTGTGAAGCCAAGCCACATGGTCCTGGGCTTTTGTTTGCTAGAAGATTTATGATTATAGTTTCTATTTCTGTGCCTATAATAGGTCTGTTAAGATTTTCTATTTCTTCCTTGTTCAGTTTTGGAAGGTTATACTTTTCTAAGAATTTATCCATTACTTCCAAGTGTTATGATCCTTTATAATTTCTGTGTTGTCTGTTGTGATTATTCCATTTTCATTTCTAATTTCATTGATTTAATTCTTCTCCCTTTTTTTCTTCATGAGTCTAGCTAACAGCTTGTCTATTTTATTTGTCTTCTCAAATAACCAACTTTTAGCTTTATTGATTTTTGCTATAGTCTTCTTCATTTATTTTTCAATTATTTCTGCTCTTATTTTTATGATTTCTTTCCTTCTACTAACTTTGTGGTTCTTCTGTTCATCTTTTGCTAATTTTAGTTACGTGAAGGTGTAAAGTTAGTTTTTGTTGTTGTTGTTGTTTAATGTTTTTCTTGTGTTTAGGGGTAGATTTGTATTGCTATGAACCTCTTTATTAGCTCTGCTTTTACTGAATCCAATAGGTTTTGGGTTGTCGTGTTTTTATTTTCATTTGCTTCTATGCATATTTTGATTTCTTCTGTGATCTGTTGGTTATTCAGAAGTGTGTTTTTATTTTTAATAGATTTTTTCGTGTAGTTGGCATCTAATCTTGCCACATTGTGATCAGAACAGATGCTTGAAATGAATTTCTTTTCTTTTCTTTTCTTTTTTTTAAATTTACCAGGCTAGATTTATGGCCCAGGATGTGATCTATCCTGGAGATGTTCCTTGTGCACTTGAGAAAAATGTGAAATTTATTATTTTGAATGACACACCCTATAGCTATTAATTAGGTCTAACTGGTCCATTGTATCATTTAAAGTTTGTGTTCCCTTGCTAATTTTTTGTTTAGTTGATCTATCCATAGGTGTGAGTGGGGTATTAAAGTCTCCCACTATTATTGTGTTACTGTTAATTTCCCCTTTCATACTTGTTAGCATTTGCTTACATATTGTGGTGCTTCTGTGTTGAGTGCATATATATTTATAATTATTATATCTTCTTCTTGGATTGATCATTTGATCATTATGTAGTGCCCTTCTTTGTCTCTTTTCATGGCCTTTATTTCAAAGTCTATTTTATGTGATATGAGTACTGCTACTCCTGCTTTCTTTTGGTTTCCATTTGCATGAAATATCTTTTTCCAGCTCTTCTCTTTCAGTCTGTATGTGTCCCTAGGTGTGAGGTGGGTCTCTTGTATACAGCATATATAGGGGTCTTGTTTTTGTATGCATTCAGCCAGTCTTTGTGTTTTCATTGTAGCATTTAATCCATTTTCATTCAAGGTAATTATTGATAAGTATAATCCCATTACTATTTAGTTTGTTGTTTTGGGGTCATTTTTTATAAACTTTTTCTGTTTCCTGTCTAGAAAAGATCCTTTAGCATTTGTTGAAAAGCTGGTTTAGTGGTGCTCAATTCTCTCAGTTTTTGCTTGTCTGTAAAACTTTTGATTTCTCCTTCATATCTGAATGAGATACTTGCTAGGTAGAGTAATCTTGGTTGCAGGTTTTTCTCTTTCAACACTTTAAGTATGTCCTGCCAGTCCCTTCTGGACTGAAGAGCTCCTATTGAAATTTCAGCTGTTATCCTTATGGTTATCCCCTTGTGTGTTATGTGTTTCTTTTCCCTTGCTGTTTTTAATATCTGCTCTTTGTGTTTGATTTTTGTTACTTTGATTAATATGTGTCTTGGAGTGCTTTGCCTTGGGTTTATCTTGTTTATGTCTCTCTGATTTTCTTTGATTTGAGTGGCTATTTCCTTCCCTATTTTAGGGAAATGTTTTACTATTATCTCCTCAAGTATTTTCCTATGCCCTTTCTTTTTGTCTTAATCTTTTGGGACACCTATGATTAGAATGTTGGGGCATTTAACATTGTCCCAGAAATCTCTGATATTGTTCTCACTTCTTTTATTTTTTTTCTTTTTTCCTTTCAACTTCATTTATTTCCACCATTCTGTCTTCCTCCTCACTTATCCTCTCTTTTGGTCAATTAGTCTACTGTTGATTCCCTCCAGAATGCTTTTAATATCAGTTACTTGGCTGATTCATGTCAATGTATGACAAAAACCACTACAATATTGTAAAGTAATTAGCCTCCAACTAACAACAACAACAACAACAAATCAGTTACTGCATGTTCATTATTGACTGACTGTTTTATATTTCTCCTATGTCCTTGTTCAACATTTCTTGCATTTTTTCAGTCCTTGTCTAGTTTATTTACCTGTAAATATATTTTGTTTTCAAGATTTCAGATCACATTTACTATCATTATTCTGAATTCTTTTCAGATAGACTCCCTATCACTTCCTCTTTTGTTTGGTTTAGTTTTTTTTTAATGTTCCTTCACCTGAATATTTCTCTGCCTTTTAATTTTGTTTAGATTGCTGTGTTTTGGGTGCCATTTGCAGGCTGAAAGTTTGTGGTCCCTCTTAATTGTGGAGTCTGCTCCCTGTGTGTGGGGTTGGACCAGTGATCTGTCAAGGTTTCCTGGTTGGGGGAGCTTGAATCTGTGTTCTGGTGGGTGGAGCTGGATCTCTTCCCTCTGGAGTGCAAAGAAGTGTCCAGTAGTGAATTTTTGGGTGTCTATGGGTTTGGCATGACTGGGAAGCCCATCTTTTAATGCTCAGTGTTGTGTTCCTGTTTTTCTGGAGAATTAGCATGGTGTGTCTTGCACTGGAGCATGTTGGCTCTTGGGTAGAGCTTGGTTTCAGTGTAAAATGGAGACTTTTGTGTAAACTCCTGTCTATCAATGTTCCTTGGACTCAGAAGTTCTCTGATGTTCTAAAGTTTTGGAGTTAAGCCTCAGGCCTATAGCTTTCATTCTTTCTCTTACAGTAGCTTCGAGATTTCTCCATCCATATAGCACAGAAGATAAAACTCCTAAGTTAATGGTGAAACAATTCTCCACAGCAAGGAAGACCCAGAGAGATTCACAGAGTTATATAGAGAAGAGAAAAAGGAGGTGAGAGATAAAGGTGACCAGGAGGAAAAAAGTGGGAGCCAAAATGGGACAGAGCAGTCTGCCAGTAATCAAATCCCTAAGTGCCTTTTCCTACTGTCTGTTTTCCTCCTCTGGTGTTTAGGCTACTCATGAAGCACTATTCTACTAGCCATGAGAGTAGGTACTGCTAAATACTATCCATGCATGTGGGGGCCAAAAGGGATAACACTCTTCTCTTTATGTCAGTTGCCCTTGAAGTTCACTAGTGGAGTAAAAATCAGACCACTATCCAAACCACAGCTTACCCTTCTAAACTTGAAATTATTTATTCTTAGTGCTCACAAATACTAGTTATTTGCCCCATTTCATGTTACAGATATGGTTGAATCCTGCTTAGACTCCACGTAGTCCAGCTGCAACTGAACCCTCCTGAAACAAACTATACTGATTACCACACGTTAGATGTTCTTCAACCCTGAAGCTGAGGGTCCTTTTTATTCCCCTTTCCAATGCAAATCTTGGAACACAGATTATTATTATTTTTTAAGATGAAAGAGATTCCCATCAACAAGATGAAGTTTAATCAGTGGCCTCACTAAGCAATCATAAGCCAGTCAGTTGTAAGACATTGTGTATTTCAAGCTGTTATGTAACTTTTTTATAGAATGGAGTGTGGATGAAGAATGATTGATTCAATTATTCCAAACCTTTTTTATGAAATCTGCATATATAGTTGAGTTGCCAATGAATCTGAGAATCTATTTGAGCTGGCCTTTAATATTGAGCAAAAATTACTGAAAATTTATGTACAATGAATGGTGCATACTAACCAATTAAGTGTTAGATTAATAAAGAAATGCAACCAGGGCATTTACTGATGGGTAAAAATATATTTTGCCCAAGGTACGTTGTTTAATAAATGGTGAACTAATAACATACATCGATAATGAAATTAGACACTCAAATGTTTGAACTGAAAACAAGGACAAACACAGCTAAAAGACCGTTGAATTTTCATGAAAGGTGAGTGTTTTGTATATTCAATAAAATTGTACAAACTTGAAAAAGTAATCCCTCAACTTAAGACAAACTAAAATAATTCCCTGTATATGAATTTTGTAACCTGTTTTTAGACAAAATTATTTTTAATGATTTTGACAATATTTTCACTCTAAAGCTTTAGTGAGATATTCCCTAAAAATCAAATAAATACAAATAGATATTAAATGTAATTCAATAAGTGTGTACTCTATAGTTCCTAACATTTCCATAATTTATTTTTGTTTTATATAAGGTATGGATTGATTTTACTTTGTTCACTTTTCAGGTTTAATTCTATGGCATGGGAAATCCCATGGACAGAGGAACCTCAAGGGTTACAGTATGAGGGGTCGCAAAAGTGTTAGACACAACTAGATGACTGAAAAACAATATTTCTTACTAATTTTTTAATCTATTCCTACAGTGTTTTTGTTGCTTTTTTCTCATTCTAAATAGGCATACTGCTTGAGGTTTTGAATTTATTATTTTGATCTTTTCGTTTTATTTATGTCATTAATAGATTATTTAAATGCATTCAACTATCACCTCTAAATTAAGATGACCAATGTCTCCAGCCTTTCTTCTCACAGATTGCTCACTTCTATAATTTATGAATCCAAAGAACACTTTTTAGATGGGAATTTTAATTTTGCCCATCATTGGTTGCCTCTGCAACTCTGATGTTTTTGCCACTGATGTCTTATTCTTTCAGTATCATCACTGGAAACCAGTAGCTACCTTTGGTTCTCTCCAATATCAACTCTCAAGAGGACCAATAAATGTTTATTCACTCTAGATATCACTGCTACTACTGTCGCCTTAAATATACCCCTCTCAAATGTGACTTTCAACATCTATTGTAAATTTTCTTTGTATCTATTTATGTTTTCCATCACTAATCATTACAAACATTTTCTTGAGTTCAAATTATTTCCTGAACTCTAAATGCATTTTCTAATATTTTTCTTTAGGTTCCCTTGTGTTCTTCACTCATTTTCAAAACTATTCATTTTAATGTATTTTGAATACATTATTTTGTTTCTATCCTAGCCCATGGTAAAATATATTTCTCTTTTTTCTCACTGTAAACAACATTATAACCATCCATTTTGTGTCATTATTTTTCTTTTCATAGTTTCATCACTGCACAACTTTAAGGTGCTTTAACAAAATGTGTTAGATTTGCCTCATCTAAGTGATTAGAAGCCAGGCTATTGCTTTTCTCTAGCAGCTAACACAATTATGGGATGATAAAAGTAGCTTGGTAGCCAAGTTTAATTTTACTGCTTAATTCCAACTATCTCAAGACCAAGCCTACGAATGTAAATGAACTGGTCTAAATTAGGCATTAAATTCAAGTGTTTTGTTGTGTTTTCTTAGTAATAACTTCTGTAGAACTATTGGCAGTCTAGAATTTCATAATGTTCTGCACAAAATTTTCCATTTTCCATTCTCTGAAAGTTTTGGAGTAGCTCTTCCCCCCTGCAAATTTCTTATCTGTTTTGTGTTTTAATTCAGACACATAATACTATTTTATTTCACCAATAATTTGGATAAGGATAATTAATCTTTAAATTAAAATATTTAACCTTACTATTTTAGACTTATGTAAAATTTTTCAACAAGTTTAACCTAATTTTTGTCACTTTTCTTTTTTCAGGATGGAGGGCACCTACTGAATTTCACACCAAAAACAATTGCATTGCCTGGCAATTTAATGGAAGAAAGGATAAATTATTTATTCCCCTAACTTCAAGGAATTTATAGTCTGGAAGGAGAAACAGACATATAAGCCATTACATTCACTTTAAAACAAGTATATATGTGTTTCGGGACCAACATGAACTTTGATTTTGTTATTTTTAATTTTAGTTTTTAAATATTCCAAAAAAAATATTTGATAGCTCTTACAATAAAAGAAAAGCAGTAAGAAGAAACAATTGGACATATAATGTATTAAAAATCCTAGTATCATTTTCCTAGATATGTGGCAATTTATTAAAAACAAAAATAACATACATTGCACACTGCTAAGTATAAAGGCAAGTAAATTAAAGCACATATTTTGAGTAGTAATTAGTGCCCTCTGAAATCTGAACCTCAAACATGGACTTGGGATCATATGGGTTATTTATGAGGTGATATCAGAAAGGAGGGGAATGACAGAAAGATGAAAATCAAGGTAAAGTTAGATTATTGAGTTTGTTGCAGTAGTCAATGGAGTCATAATCTGACTAGGACTTCTGACATACTTATAAGATGCTTCTAGAAGGTCTCAATCTAAAGAATGGATACTGGGGCACTACCCACCAGCTCCTATCCCTGTTCTTTGAGATGTTAGATCCTCTGTCTTCTGGACTTTGCTTCTGCACAGGACAGCTGACTTACTAGGTCTGGCAGAAAAGGAAATAAAATGCATAATATATTCTTGAACAGAAGGCTGTTAGCATGAATCCAACCTCCCAGAATATTGCCTGGAGTAACAGGAAAGTTTGGTTTTGTATTACAAAATGAAAAGGGACAAAGGCTAACAGAGTTTTGCCAAGAGAAAGCACTGGTCATAGCAAACCCCCTATTCTAACAAGAAACGATTCTACACATGGACATTGCCTTGTGGTCAATATTGAAATCAGATTGATTATATTCTTTGCAGCCAAAGATAGACAAGCTCTATACTGTCAGCAAAAACAAGACCAGGAGCTCACTGTGGCCAGATTATGAACTCGTTATTGCCAAATTCAGACTTAAACTGAAGAAAGTAGGGAAAACCACTAGGTATGGCGTAAATCAACTCTTTACGATTATACAGTGAAAGTGATAAATAAAGGCAAGGGACTAGATCTAATAGTCAGAGTGCCTGAAAAACTATGAATGAAGATTCATGACATTTTACAGGTGGCAGTGATCAAGACCATCCCCATTAAAAAGAAATTTTAAAAGGCAAAATGATGTTTGAGTGGCCTTACAAATAGCTGACAAAAGCAGAGAAGAGAAAAGCAAAGGAGAAAAGGAAAGATATGCCCATCTGAATGCAGAGTTCCAAGGAATAGAAAGGAGAGATAAGAAAACCTTCCTAAATGAACAGTGCAAAAAAAAAAAAAAAACAGAGGAAAACAACAGAATGGGAAAGACTAGACATTTCTTCAAAAAAATTGGAAATACCAAGGGAATATTTTATGCAAAGATGGGTACAGTAAAGGACAGAAATGGAATGGATCTAACAGAAGTAGAAGATATTAAGAAGAGGTGGCAAGAATACACAGAAGAACTATACAAGAAAAATGATCTTAATGATGTAGATAATCATGATGGTGTGATCACTCACCTAGAGCCATACATCTTGGAGTACGAAGTCAAATGGGCCCTAGGAAGCATCACTATGAACAAAGCTAGTGGAGGTGGTGGAATTCCAGTTGAGCTAGTTCAAATTCTAATAGATGATGCTGTGAAATTGCTGCACTCAATATGCCAACAAATTTGGAAAACTCAGCAGTGGCCACAGGACTGGAAAAGTTCAGTTTTCTTTCCAATCCCAAAGAAAGGCAATGCCAAGGAATGTTCAAGCTACCACATTTCACACGCAAGCAAAGTAATGCTCAAAATTCTTCACACTAGGCTTCAACAGTACATGAACCATGAATTTCCAGATGTTCAAGCTGGTTTTAGAAAAGGTAGAGGTACCACAGATCAATTGTCAACATCTATTGGATCATAGTAAAAGCAAGAGAATTCCAGAAAAAATCTACTTTTGCTTCATTGACTATGCTAAATTCTTTGATTGTGTGGGTCACAGCAAACTGTGAAAAATTCTTAAAGATATGGGAATACCAGACTGCCTTACCTGCCTCGTACAAAACCTGTATGCAGGTCTGGAAGCAACAGTTAGAACCAGGCATGGAACAACTGTCTGATTCCAAATTAGGAGATTAAGCTAGGGCTCTATATTGTCACTTTGCTTATTTAACTTCAATTCAGTATATATCATGGGAGGTGTCAAACTGGATGAAGCACAAGGCAGAATCAAAATTTCTGGGAGAAATATCAATAACCTCATATATGCAGATGACACCACCCTTATGGTAGAAAGCAAAGAGGAACTAAAAAACTTCTTGATGAAGGTGAAAGTAGAGAGTGAAAAAGCTGCTTTAAAATTCAACATTCAAAAAACAAAGATCATGGCATCTGGCCCATCACTTCATGGCAAGTAGATGGGGAAACTGTCAGATTTTACTTTTTTAAGCTCTATAATCACTGCAGATGGTGACTAGTCATGAAATTAAAAGACACTTGCTCCTTGGAAGAAAAACTATAACAAAGCTAGACAGCATTGTAGAAAGCAGTGACATTGCTTCGCCAAAAAAGGTCTGCATAGCCTAAGCTATGATTTTTCCAATAGTCACATGTGGATGTGAAATTTGGACCATAACTGTTGAGCTCCAAAGAATTGATGCTTTTGAATTATGGTGTTGGAGAAGGCTCTTGAGATCCATTGGACTGCAAGGAGATGAAACCAGCCAATCCTCAAGGAAATAAACCCTGACTATTCATTGGAAAGGCTGAAGCTGAAGCTGAACCTCCAATATGTTGGCCACCTGATGCAAAGAGTCAACTCATTGAAAAAGACCCAGATGTTGGGTATGATTAATGGCAGGAGGAGAAGGGAACAAGAGAAGATTAGATGACATCACTGGCTCAATGGAAGGAGTTTTAGCAAGCTCCAGGGGATGGTGAAGGACAGGAAGCCTGGCATGCTGCAGTAGATGGGGTCAGACGTGACTGAGTGATTGAAGAACAGCAAACTTCTCAACAATGGTGTACCATAGCTGCAGCTGAAATCAGAGCTGGACCAGGGCACCATATACAAGAAACCAAACATCTCTAGGTCAGTCCATACTTCACAGGGCTCATGTCTGTTTGTATTCTCTGTGTTCACAATATCACTTTCTATTTGAAATGGTGATTCACTGATTTCCTTTTAAATGTTGGGAGATTTAGTGAGATTATCTAATTTATATTGCTTAAAAGGGCCCAAGCTATAGTGAAGTCTATCATCTCACTCCTTAAAATTCATTCAGCTTTTCAACTGGTCTAGATTTTTAGTGGGGTAAAACTGCTGTTTCTTTACAAATAATAAAATCTTTGGCTGCCTGCTTGCATCAAACCATGGTTGAGAACGATTATCTTCATAATGATTGTCAGACTTGGAATCACAAGAGATGCCCAAGTGAATGCTCTGGGTTCTGAACATACTTCTCTCAGACCATACTAAGCAGAAACTCTGGTTCCACATAGTAATCAGAGTTAATTGCAACCATTATCAAGTCAAGGGTTTTATTGAACTCAACTGATTATTATTATTATTTGCTTACAATTCCATGATCAGGATAAGACCACACTAGATAGATGTTGTCACTTCAGACTCAATGGAAAATTTCTTAATTACCATTTTTTACATTTCCTCCCCTGGAAGCAAGCACAACAGAAATTAAAGCTGTGTTGTGGGGAGGAGGGGAGGGGGGAGCAAAAAAAATGTATACAAATTAATTACTGGGATAATGTTGAAAATGGTCAACTTGACTTCCACTTCATCATCCTTAGTTTCCATGCATTGTTACTTTTGAGAATCACAAAAGCATATGTAGGATATTGGTTCAATGCAGATCCCATCTTCTGAAAGCATTACCTCAATGTGAAGGGTGTGATGATACCTTAATTGAGCTTTTCATAGATCTTTTCAATGTTCCCTTAGGTTACCTGCTTCCACTGGATCCCATCCATGGAGGGGCTAGTGGCTGCCATGGTCATAGAAGCAACAGTCAATCTCCTTCAGCATAAACAGTATCTCTTGGACTGAAGCAGTATGGTGCAAATAGTATATCAAATTTTCTAAGACCTACAGATAAAGGTAAACTCAGAGAAAAATCACAAATAAAACCTAACTTACACTTATGGGACATATATGAAGTACACTACACAAATCCAGAGCTGAAAGTTTCCAAACTGCTACTAGTTTCCTCAGGGATCAATTCTTAATAATGAATAAATCAGCCTAAGTAAGAGAAATTTTTTTCAGGGCCTTTGTGTCATTTTTGTTACTATGGCCACTCCATTTATGAGTTCATTTGCAAGCCCTGGGGTAGCCAAAGATAGAGTCTAACATTCTCTGGACAGAATGACCATTTAGTTGTTGAGCTCCTTTTCTATAGTATTTTCCTATGGGCATTGACATGACACCTAACAATCCAGTTCCACGTATGTACCTTCCAGGTCTGCCCACAGGCTTCTTCATTTTATCTCAGACTTTCATTAATTTTGCTCGTTCCAGGACCCTGAGTAAACAGCCAGACTATTGCCACAACCCAGAAGTCCATTTTTATACTTCTTTCAATCTATTTGTTTCTCCATATAAAGAAGGTGACTGCTATATACCATTCATCCTTTTACCTGTTTTGACTTTTTCCCCTTACCACTGACATTTAAGTCCTACCTTCTTATTAAGCATTAGTACAGGTAGGCATATCATTAGATCACCTGACACATATTGAACTGATCCATTTATGAGCCAGTCTGAGGTTTATCTCTCCTCTCCCTCCTGGCAATCACCAGAAACAATAAGTGTGATTTTAGGGCCCTTCAGTGATGCAATAGATGTAGATGATCTGAGAATATGGATCATATGGTGACAGAATTTATTGTACTAGACATTATGCTTCTTAGAATTATGCTTGTGAAGAAAAGAAGACTGACACATTTATCTACAAATAGTTGTTTTCAAAGTTTTGCCTCTTCCATTTTCTGGATTGTTTTCTGCAATGTGCTGAGCATGTTTCATGGAAGATTGGAGGTGATTCATATGCAGAAATGATTGCCCATGAGTTAGGATGCTCATAGCCTGGGTCTCCACTTTATAAAAGTGTTCATTAAACTTCAACCAAGCTCAGAACTGACCAGAGGGGATTTGATTCAGGGAATCAAATGTGCATGATATAACACCCTCTTCCTCCTGAAAAATCTCAAATTACAGTAGCTAAATAGATGCATGTAAATTAATAAACTGTGGAGTGTAGGAAATTAGCAAGGTAAAGATTTGAGGTGAATTTCAGGAAGAAAGGCAAGAGCTGGAAAATACAAAGAGGTTTAACCAGCGAAGGTGCCCACCTGAACATCAAAATGGCATGAGAATCCCATCATCCTGCAAGAGAAGCCTCTAAAAGCCTAAAATCACAAAGAGTGAAATTCCCCAGATGTTGGAATCACCACTTGTTTGAAGAATGTCTGTGAGAGTCATCCTACACTAGTGAGAGGAAACTAGGTTTATGTCAGTGTTGAAGCAAAGAAATGTCATTTAGGAAAATGCTGCTATCTACATTGAAGAGAATACAGCTCTGAAATTAGAAATTGATATGATGTTACTCTGCTATTTGTTTATTCCTATGAGTATTTAAGCGGCCCTTTTTCTTACGACTTTATCATTATTTTAAAACGTGTTTATATATGTGACTTCCCTGGTGGCTCAGATGGTAAAAGAGTCTGCCTGCAATGCGGGAGACCTGGGTTTGATCCCTGCGTCAGGAAGATCCCCTGGAGAAGGAAACGGCAACCCACTCCAGTACTCTTTCCTGGAAAATCTCATGGGTGGAGGAGCCTGGTAGGCTACAGTCCATGGGGTTGCAAAGAGTCAGACACTACTGAGCTACTTCACTACAGTACTATACATTTAAATATATCCATACTCTACACCTTATCTACTTTTAAATACAAAGATACTTTTTTAAAATACTAAATTTGTTGTGAGTCTTGGCTATCCTGTGTTTGCTTTTACACTTCACATTTCCATACTTATGTAGATATTGTCTTGGAAAGTATCACAACAATAAAATTATAAGAGAAGCAATATCTATGTGAATTAAATTTTCCCAGCCCTGGCTACTTGACTCTGATTTGTACAAAAGCTTTGTAATTTGTCAGTTCGTAGGAAAGCCACTGTTTATAATGGGCAGTATTCATAACAGGAAGTTTTTCTGGAAATGAGAGCACATAGTTCTCTGTCTGGGAGAACCTATTACCTTGGAGGCTTTGATGTTGTGTCTGCAGAACTTGGGAGTTGGACTCAGACTGCTGAAGTGTAAGAAGAGAGATTTTTTTTTTTTTTTTTCCCAAGCAGAATGGCAAACTAGAGCAAAAATCCTGCCTGGGTGGCACATTTGACTTTGACCGATAAGTTAATGTATCATTTACTTTCCACAAATTATTCCCAAGTGGTAATGGACTGAAAAAGTGGTGGGGCACTTGAAATTTAATCAGTTAGTATTTCACAGGAAGTTACAGGAATGCACTTTATCCAGACAAATTCTGGTCTATTTGCATTCACAAGAGACAACCCAAGGTTTTTAAGGCTCACAGATGAGGATGGGAACAATAGAGAGGAAATGTTTTAGGTTCTCATAAGCAAGAATAATCTACAGCTTTATAATAACCTATAGCTTTATAATAATCTAAAGACAATTAAATATTATTTTTAAATGAATGTTTAGAAACAGACTCAAGAACCTGGAGTTTATCATATCAGTTCTACCACCTAGGAGATAGCTAGTTACTTTATGTAACTGAATAACCTTCTAGAGATATGAAATAGCAAAAACCACAGGTGCAATTAAGACACTGTTCTGTGAAATAACATCACTAAGAAACTCAAGCCAGAGAAACAGTCTAGAATCACAGTATAAAAGTAGCACACATATCTCCAGGGTTTTTGGCTAAAAGACTGATTTAAACATATATATTTTATATATTTATTATCTTGTCAAATTCAAACATGAAAACACCCCATATTTCTGATTCTTTTTTTCTTACAGAGTCTATCATTGTGATAACATATTCAGACTCCCCATTTGTCTTTTTCAAACTTATTAATATGAAACTGTGTTTCATTATACCCAAAAGGTAGCATTTGGATATCTAATCATATCTATGCATATCATTAACCTGTCCCCATTGACTTAGAAGCTCCTTTTTAAACGAATATGTGCTTGACTTCTAGACAGTGTGGCTACCCAATTTGCAGGCCTAGTGCTAAATGAAAATATTGGACCCAGGCTGGGGGCAAGAAGTTAGTATTCCTTTCCCAAGAGTCTACTATTCTAACCCATGATGAGCTGACCTCAAGGCATTGCAACCTCCCTGCCTGAGACTCAGTACTTGATCCTGAATGGGTGAGAGGTCCATGCATCATGACCCCGTCAGCCTAGGATGGGATAGCCACTACCGCTGGTATCACACCTGATCACCAATGCCTCCAGAAGGCCATATCTTCACAGAGGGGCAGAAGGTGGCATCAGACCGTGTCTGCCCCAGATTTCCTGGTCACTGTTCCCGGTGGAGTGCAGTAGCAGTCACAGAGCAGGGGCAGGAATGGGACAGTAAGAGCTACAACTACACAAAAGTTGAGGCTCTGAGTGCTTAACACATGCTCCACTGTTTTATTAGATTTAAGATACAAAACACAAATTCAAAGATAAATCACTAAAATTTCAAGACAACAACCACACAGCATTCCAATCCTAAGCAGGAGACCCACTCAGCCTACACTACTGTGTGACTGCACTGGCCATAACCTATAAAGCTTATCCTGCCTTGAGCATATATCCTCCATTGTTTTGGAAAAGCTGAAACTCTCTCCTCAAAAATAATCTCCAGAACATGGAGATCACAATTCAATTGTAGATGTTTGGGAGATGTCACAGTACAGACTTAATTGTATAAGTGTTTACATTCCCAGGAATGCCATCATAGTCTGAAACTTTGGGGCACCACTATTAATGTAAACCAACAAATAAGCTGACAGTTTTTCTTTAAACATATATATTGAGGTCATACTGCTGCATACCAAGTGCAGATTTGGAATAATGTTACATAAATCACTCTATACCTTTTTTGTGCCTCAAAACCATTCACAATGCAGCATAATTTTGTGAAATCTTGGTGAGACTGAATACAAGAATGAATTGCTTCTGCACTGTTCCTCCACTGTCATAATCCATCCTTTGATTTGGGAGCTTACTCTCCCCTGAGCTCAGACATTCTATTTTGAGACACATTTGACCATGAGGAAAGTACTTCAATGAATTCAAGTGAATTATTCTTCTTCATAAGTTTTTCTTGCTAATTCTGATTCTGTACTATAAAACCATAAAAAAAATTATTTTTCTGAAATAAATTATTTCAGAAAGTTGTTTGAATATTTAAGTAGAGCTAAATATCTCTGCAAGATTGGTATGTTTTATGTACACTAGCTGAAGAAAAACTCAGTTAATTCATCCTACTTATAATTATTGAGTGTTTCCTTTCTGTCTGTGTAAAGATAAAATAAACATGATGCATAAAACAGGCATTGCTCCTGCTCTCAGGGAGATTACAATATTGTCAGTTAAACAGATAATTCTTCAAGCAAAACAAGTATAAAAATAGGTAGGGGTAAGTATTAGGGAGGCACAGAACAAGAGAATTTAACCCACATCTACCCGAATATCATGAGGTAAACATGTCCAGATATAATCGGGGATTGTTGAGAAGGAGGGATAGGAATATTTTAGGCTGATATAAAGTGCTACATTGGTGGTATAGTGGTGATCATAGCGGCCTTCCAAGCAGATGAACAGGGTTTGATTCTCAGCCAAGGCAACAGGCCAACCTTTGCGGCTTCCCTGGTAGTTCAGATGGTAGAGTTTGCTTGCAGTATAGGAGACCTGGGTTCAATTGCTGAGTTGGGAAGGACCCCTGGAGAAGGGAATGTCAACCCACTCCAGTATTCTGGAGAATTCCATGGACAGAGGAACCTGGTGCACTACAGTCCATGGGGTTGCAAAGAGTTGGACTGAGGGACAAACAAAGTATATAACAAATCCCCAAAACAAATGACAGTAAGATAAACCTAAGGACTTAATTTATAGTTAGGTGTATCTGGGAATTGTGTGTAGAGAAAACAATGGTGAGTCAGAATCTACGTGATAAAAAGAAACAAAGCCACACAGACCATTGTCAATCATGTTATGTTTGCATTTAAAGGCTAAAGAAACCATTGTAGTGTTTTAAAAGTGAAGGTCACATATTGTGTTTAAGTATACACCTCTCTGGATATATTAGGAGTCAGTGGCAGGATGAGGGAAAAAATACTTGAGACCACAGGCTAGTGATGAGTATGTTGAATAAAGTTAAGTGAGAGATGGCAGTGTCTGTTGTAATTGAATAAAGTGGATGGATATAAAAATCATATTCAAATTTAGGATGTAAAAGTTGCAGAGCAGTTTGTTTAAATGTGGAAAATCAAAGGAAAGAGATAAAATCATTTACTTGATGCTAACTGGACAAACTTGCAGATGGTGATGCCATTCATTACAGTAGGAATCAGAAAAATAGATTTTAGAGATAAGATGTATCAGTGTTGGACAGGTTGAGGGTACATGCAAATTATCCAGGTATAGAAATATAAAAGGCAATTTTAATATATAGATGAAGAGAATGGCTAGAGAAATGTAAGAGAGATATATATCTATAGGTGGTAATTGAAGGTAAGGATGTGGGAGAAGCTGCTCAAGGAGAAAATTAAGGACAAAGCAGGAGAGCATGAGTCAGAGACGGGAGAAATCAATGATGGTCAAGCTGAGGACAAAGCAACCTGTAAAGAAGCAACATGAGGTAGAATTTACACAAGAAGTGTCCTGCCACAGGAGGCCTGATTATCACAAAACTTATGAAGGCGTTAGGTCCAAAGAGTAAAAGAAAGTATTACCTTGCATAAGAGACACATCTACTTGTATCAAGGAAGAAGATGTTAATTAAAGATGAGTTTTCAGGTGATAGTGAAGTTTTGGAATATTCTGCATAGTCTATTTTAAGTGCAGAGAAATTATGCTCATTAGCTAAGAGTAAAGAGAGAATGTGTGGATGTGAAAAATAGAGATGTGATTGGGCAATGAGGGAGACAAGTGACTTGCCAAATAAAGGTCACTAAGTGACAGGATGGCCTAGAAGAAACCATCATCCTAAATTTACAAAAGCATAAAGTGGGGTTTTTAGTGAAGTTTTCCAAGGAAACTTGGTAGCATGACTTGAGAAGTCAATCAGGTTCACAAGAATAGAGTTTTCTCAACACTCAGCAGAAATATGACCAAAGACTTTAATTTAGAGGAAAAGATGAAGAATCAAATGTTTAAATTTTTCTTGATAATATAGGTCTGAAAAAAAATAAATATATATAAACGAATGCTTTACTTTTTTTGTTGTTATTCAGTAGCTAAGTCTTGTCCACCTCTTTGATACCTCATAGACTACAGCACACCAGGCACATCTGTCCTCCACTATTTTCTGGAATTTGCTCAGATTTATGTACATTGAGTCAGTGATGCTATCTAACCATTTCATTCTCTGCTGTCCCCTTCTCCTTTTTGCCATTAATCATTCCAAACATGAGGTCTTTTCCAATGAGTTGGATCTTCATATCAGGTGGCCAAAATATTGGAGCTTCAGCTTCAGTATTAGTCTTATAATGAATATTCAGAATTGATCTTCCTGCAGTCCAAGGTGCTCTTAAGAGCCTTCTCCAGCCCCTCAATTCAAAAGCATCAATTCTTCGGTTCTCAGCCTTCTTTGTGGTCTTACTCTCAAATCTGTCAGCAATACATGACTACTGAACAAACCATAGATTTGACTACACAGACCTTAGCTGACAAAGTGATTTCTCTGCTTTAAAAAAAAATTAATCTATGTATTTTAATTGGAGGTTAACTACTTTACAGTATTGTAGTGGGTTTTGCCATACATTGACATGAACCAGTCATGGGTGTACATGTGTTCCCCGTTCTGAACTCCTTTTTTACCTCCCTCCTGATCCAATCCCTCAGGGTCATCCCAGTGTACCAGCCCTGAGCACCCTGTCTCATGCATCAAACCTGGGCTGGAGATCTGTTTCACATATGATAATATACATGTTTCAATGTTATTCTCTCAAATCATCCCACCCTCGCCTTCTCCCACAGAGTCCAAAAGACTGTTCTTTACATCTGTGTCTCTTTTGCTGTCTTATATATAGGGTCATCGTTACCATCTTTCTAAATTTCATATATATAAGTTAGTATACTGTATTGGTGTTTTTCTTTCTGACATACTTCAATCTATATAATAGACTCCAGTTTCATCCAACTCATTCAAACTGATTCAAATGCATTCTTTTTAATGCCTGAGGAATATTTCATTGTGTATATGTACAATAGATCTCTTATCTATTCATCTGCCAATGGACATCAAGGTTGCTTCCATGTCCTGGCTATTGTAAACAGTGCTATCATGAGTATAGGGTACATGTGTCTCCTTCAATTCTGGTTTCCTTGGTATATATGCCCAGCAGTGGGATTGCTGGATCATATGGCAGTTCTATTTCCAGTTTTTTTAAGGAATCTCCACACTGTTCTCCATAGTGGCTGCATTAGTTTGCATTCCCATTAACCATGCAAGAGGGTTGCCTTTTCTCTGCACCCTCTCCAGCATTTATTATTTGTAGACTTTTTGATAGCAGCCATTCTGACTGGCATGAGATTGTACCTCACTGTGGTTTTGATTTGCATTTCCCTGATAATGAGTGATGTTGAGTATCTGTCATGTGTTTGTTATCCACCTGTAAGTCTTCTTAGGAGAAATATCTGTTTAGTTCTTTGATTGGGTCTTTTATTTTTCTGGAATTGAGCTGCAGAAGCTGCTTGTATATTTTTGAGACAAATTTTTTGTCAATTGTTTCATTTTCTATTATTTTCTCCCATTCAGAAGGCTATCTTTTCACGTTGCTTATAGTTTCCTTTGTTGTGCAAAAACTTTTAAGTTTATTTAGGTCCCATTTGCTTATTTTTGCTTTTATTTCCATTACTCTGGGAGGTGGGTCATAGACGATCCTGCTATGATCTATGTCAGAGAGTGTTTTGCCTATGTTTTCCTCTAGGAGTTTTATAGTTTCTGATCTTACATTTAGATCTTTAATCCATTTTGAGTTTATTTTTGTGTATGGTGTTAGAAGGTCTTCTAGTTTCATTCTTTTACAAGTGGTTGGCCAGTTTTCCCAGCACCACTTGTTAAAGAGATTGTCTTTTCTCCATTGTATATTCTTGCCTCCTTTGTCAAAAACAAGGTGTCCATAGGTGCATGGATTTATCTCTGGGCTTTCTATTTTGTTCCATTGATCTGTATTTCTGTCTTTGTGCCAGTACCATACTGTCTTGATAACTGTAACTTTATAGAATAGTCTGAAGTCAGGCAGGTTGATTCCTCCAGTTCCATTCTTCTTTCTCAAGATTGCTTTGACTATTCGAGGTTTTTTGTATTTCCATACAAATTGTGAAATTATTTGTTCTAGTTCTCTGACAAATACCATTGGTAGCATGATAGGGATTGCACTGAATCTATAGATTACTTTGGGTAGTGTTCTCATTTTCACTATATTGATTCTTATGATTCATAAACATGGGATATTTCTCCATCTATTTGTGTTAACTCTGACTTCTTTCATCAGTGTTTTATAGTTTTTTTTATATATAGAACTTTTGTTTCCTTTAGGTAGATTTATTCCTAAGTATTTTATTCTTTTCATTTTAATGGCAAATGGGATTTTTTCCTTATTTTTCTGTTTTCTCATTGTTAGTGTATAGAAATGCAAGGGATTTCTGTATTAATTTTATATCCTGCAACTTTACTATATTCATTGATTAGCCCCAGTAATTTTCTGGTTTAGGGTTTTCTATGTAGAGAATTATGCCATCTGCAAACAGTGAGAGTTTTACTTATTCTTTTCCTATCTGGATTCCTTTTATTTCTTTTTCTTCTCTGATTGCTGTGGCTAAAACTTCCAAAACTATGCTGAATAGTAATAGTGAGAGTGGGCACCCTTGTCTTGTTCCTGATTTTAGGGGAAATACTTTCAATTTTTCATCATTGAGAATAATATTTGCTGCAGGTTTATCATGTATTGCTTCTATTATGTTTAGATATGTTCCTTCTATGCCTGCTTTCTGGAGGTTTTCTTTTCTTTTCTTTTTTTTTTTTTTTTATCATAAATGGATGTTAAATTTTGCCAAAGGCTTTTTCTGTATATATTGAGATTTTTTTTAATGTGGTGAATCACATTGATTGATTTGTGAATATTGAAGAATACTTGCATCCCTAGGATAAAACCTACTTGGTAATGATTTATGATCTTTTTAATATGTTGTTTGATTCTGTTTGCTGGAATTTTGTTAAGGATTCTATGTTCATTCTATGTTCATCTATGTTCATCAGTGATATTGTCCTGTAGTTTTCTTTCTTTTTTATTTTATTTTATTTATTTATTTGTGCGTGGCTTCTTTGTCTGGTTTTGGTATTAGGTTGATGGTAACATCATAGAATGAGTTTGGAAGTTTACCTTCTTCTGCAGTTTTCTGGAAGAGTTTGAGTAAGATAAGTATTAGCTCTTCTCTAAATTTTTTATAGAATCCATCTGTGAAGCCATCTGGTCCTGGGCTTTTGTTTGCTGGAAGATTTCTGACTACAGTTTTGACTTCTGTGTTTGTGATGGGTTTGTTAAGATTTTCTATTTCTTCTTGTTTTAGAAAATTATACTTTTCTAAGAATGTGTCAATTTCTTCCAAGTTGTCCGTTTTATTGGCATATAGTTGCTGATAGCAGTCTCTTATGATCCTTTATATTTTTGTTTTGTTGGTTGTGATTTCTCAAATTTCATTTCTAATTTTGTTGAATTGATTCTTCTCCCTTTTTTTCTTGATGAGTCTGACTAATGGTTTGTCTATTTTATTTATCTTCTCAAAGTAAGCGTCTTTTAATTTCATGGCTGCAGTACCCATCTACACTGATTTTAGAGCCCCAAAAAATAAAGTCTGACACTGTTTCCACTGTCTCCCCATCTATTTCCCATGAGGTGATGGGACCAGATGCCATGATCTTAGTTTTCTGAATGTTAAGTTTAAGCCAACTTTTTCAGTGAAAAGCAACTAAAATAAGAGATTCTTTACTTCCTCTTAATTCTCTGCCATTGGAGAGGTACCATCTTCATATCTTAGGTTATTGATATTTCTCCTGGCAAAATTGATTCCAGCTCGTGATTCAACCTGCCTGGCATTTTGCAGGATGTACTCTGCATATAAGTTAAATAAGTAGGGTGAAAATATAGAGTCTTGGCATACTCCCTTCTCAATTTTAAACCAGTCAGTGGTTCCATGTCTGGTTCTGACTGTTGCATCTTGACCCACATACAAGTTTCTCAGGAGAAAGGCAAAGTGTCCTGGGACACTCATCTCTAAGAATTTTTCACAGTTTGTTGTGATCCACACAGTCAAAGGATCTAGTGCAATAAATGAAGCAGAAGTAGATTTTTTTTAAATCCCTTGCTTTCTCCATGATTCAACAAATGTTGGCAATTTGATCTTTGTTTTCTCTGTCTCTTTGAAACACATCTTGTACAACTGGAAGTTTTGGTTCATGTACTGCTGAAACCTAACTTGATGATTTGGGGAATACCATTGCTAGCATGTAAAATGAGTGCAATTGTATGTTAGTTGGAACATTCTTGGCATTGCCCTTCTTTGGGACTGGAAAGAAACTGACCTTTTCCAGTCCTGTGAAAAAGGTGGTCACGTTCTAGTTTTCCAAATTTTCTGACATGTTGAGTACAGCATTTTAGTGTCATCATCTTTTAGTACCTGAAACAGCTCAGCTGTAATTCCATCACCACCACTAGCTTTGTTCACAGTAATGCCTCCTAAAATCTGTTTGACTTCACACTCAAGGTAAGTGACCATTCCATAATGGTTATCTAGGCCACTGAGACTTTTTTTGTATAGTTATTCTGTGTGCTCTTCTTAATTGCTTTGGCTTCTGTAGGTCCTTACAGTTTCTGTCCTTCATATTTCACATCCTTGCATGAAATATTCACTTGATAGCTCCAATTTTCTTGAAGAGACCTCTAGACTTTCCTATTTTATTGACTTCCTCTATTAACTTATTGGTCATTTTAGAAGGTCTTCTTATCTCTCCTTACTATTCTCTGGAACTCTGCATTCAGTAGGTTATAATTTTCCTTTTCTCTCTTGCCTTTCACTTCTCTTCTTTCTTCAGCTTGTATTCTCCTCATACAACCACTTTGCCTTCTTACATTTCTTTTATTTTTGAGGGGGCGATTTTGGCCTCTGTCTCATATACAATGTTATGAACCTTCATCCATAGTTCTTCAAGAACTCTGTCTACCAGATCTAATCACTTGAATCTATTTGTAACTTACTTCCATTGTATAACCAATCATAAGGGATTTGGTTTAAGTTATACCTGAATGGGCTACTGTTTTTCCCTACTTTCTTCAACTTAAGTCTGAATTTCACTATAAGAAGCTCATGTTCTGAACAACAGTCAGTTTCAGGTCTCATTTTTGCTGATTTTATAGAGCTTCTCCATCTTTAGCTGCAAGGAATGTAATCAATCTAATTTCAATATTGACTATCTGGTGATGTCCAAGTATAGAGCAGTCTCTTGGGTTCTTCTGAAACTATGTTTGCTATGACTAGCATGTTCTCTTGACAAAATTCTGTCAGCCTTTGCCCTGCTCCTTTTGTTTTCTAAGACCAAACTTCCCTGCTATTCCAAGTAACTCTTTTTTTTCTTTTTTTTTTTTTTACTTTTTATTCCTATTCCCTCTGATGAAAAGAACATCTTTTGCCATTAGTTCTAGACGGTATTGTAGGTTTTCATAGAACTGGTTAACTTCAGCTCCTTTGGCATTAGTGGTTAGGGGTAGACTTGAGTTACTGTGATGTTCAATTGGCTTACCAATATCATTCTGTAATTTTTGAGACTGCACCCAAGTACTGCATTTTGGAATCTTCTGTTGACTATGAAGTTTGCTCCATTTCTTCTAAGGGATTCTTGCCCACTGTAGTAGATATAGTGGTTATATGAATCACAATAGCTACCATGATGTAAAGGATGGGACTGTCAAAGATATAAATTTAACCAGAGCTTGTAGTGCCCTATCAAGTCATAAATTTCGTCATGCACAATCTGTGTAGGCAGAGGAAGTGAAATAAGGTTTTATTAAATTGAAAAATAAGGAAGTTAAGAATAAAAGGGGCAGGGATTACAAATGCAGAATCGAAGCATTAAAAGCTTTTTGGGGCTAAACCTCCCTTAGAGATGTAGTACATGAGAAAATGACTTGAAAAGACAGGAGGCAGAAGTGTGGAATTTCTCAAGAGTTATTCTGGCGGACTTGAATAGTAATGATAAACTTCCAAGTTGTAAAGGTGTGGCCAAGGTTCAATGAATGGCCTTGTAAAGACAAGGACAAGTTCACTAGAGAAGATAAATTGCAACACCTGTGGGGTTAGAGTACAAAAGCCCATCTACATGTATATACACATTAAAAACTAAGAACAAGGACTGAGATTATGCTGGGGAGATTGAGAGTGAAGTAGGAGAGTAAGCTATTATTTATATTCATTTGAATGTCCTGGGACATGCAATAGAATGTCTGAATTGGAAATTTTGTTTTGAAAGAGGCAGTTTGGCTAAGGCTGGTTAACTTCACACATTTTCCAAATCTAAGCAGCAATCTCACTTACTGTGGATGCTGAAATTAAGACAGCAGTGCACTCTGTAAATGTGGGATGCTAATCACTCACAATCATATCGATTGTGAGTTTTGCAGTGCGATGGATGTGCATGATTATAGAAGAAACTGGCTCTGATGCCTCCAAATTTCTTTGTGCATCAAAGACTATAAACTAATTTTGTCTGATTAACTGGTTAACCCATTAATTGAATCATTACTGACTCAAATCTCCTTTCTAGAAATCAACTTTGAATTAGTATCAAATGCTACACACATTTTATCAGTGAAACTAAAACAACATGGAAAAAGAATTATTGGCCCAAACTTAACAAGTGAATAAAAGTTTTATAAAAGTTTAAGTTACTTTGGGAGTGTATTTCAATACTTCTGACTTACGCTTAAAATAGCTAACATATAAAATTAAATATGATAGTTTGTATGAATCACAGATCATGAGAAAATTTAAAATACACAATTCTCAAGAAGTGGCATTCTATCAAAAAGTAGTATGAAAAATTAAAAGTTAAAGAAAATAAAATGGCTAAAGACATGTGTATATTCAATTTCATAGATTTTTATTTATTTTAATAAGGCTTCACTTATTCCAACTTTATAATAATATATGATCAAATAGAAAAGTATGGAAATTTAAAAAAATTAAAACATTGAAAAAATCATATAAAATTACTACAGTTTCTAGCTTAATGTAGTTTGCTGTTAATTTTCAGTGATATTGTTTTGACTAAGATCTAAGTTAATGTGTAATATTCTATTTTACTGTGTAAATTTAATACAGTAGCATAAGCAGAAGTCACATCATTAAAATATCTCATATTGCAGATTGGACCTATTAAGTCATTCAGTTCAGTTCAGTTCAGTCACTCACTCATGTCCGACTCTTTGCAACCCCATGAATTGTAGCACACCAGGCCTCCCTGTCCATCACCAACTCCCGGAGTTTACTCAAACTCATGTCCATCGAGGTAGTGATGCCATCCTGCCGTCTCATCCTCTGTCGTCCCCTTCTCCTCCTGCCCGCAATCCCTCCCAGCATCAGGGTCTTTTCCAAAGAGTCAACTCCTCGCATGAGGTGCCCAAAGTGCTGGAGTTTCAGCTTCAGCATCAGTCCTTCTAATGAACACCCAGGACTGATCTCCTTTAGGATGGACTGGTTGGATCTCCTTGCAGTCCAAGGGGTTCTCAAGAGTCTTCTCCAACGCCACAGTTCAAAAGCATCAATTTTTCAGCACTCAGCTTTCTTCACAGTCCAACTCTCACATTCATACATGACCTGGAAAAACCATAGCCTTGACCAGACAGAACTTTGTTAGCAAAGTAATGTCTCTGCTTTTTACTATGCTATCTAGATTGGTCATAACTTTCCTTCCAAGGAGTAAGCATCTTTTAATTTCATGGCTGCAGCTACCATCTGCAGTGATTTTAGAGCCCCAAAAAATAAATCTGACACTGTTTCCACTGTCTCCCCATCTATTAAGTCATCAGATAATATTAATAAGATATGCAAATTGACACCTTGTTGCTAACACAAGCACAGATTGAAAGATCAAAGGAATATAACAGATAATCCAGAAATAACTTCAAACTATGTGGAGATTTTGAATATGATAGTAGTCTCATTTCAGGTCTATAAAAATTGCTGTTGTCAAATAATTATTTTAAAAGATAATTGGAAAAATATATAAAAATTAGAAATTCAGTAATACTCAAATATCAATATAGTCATGATTAAATAGGCATAAATTTAATAATAGCAATATGTTTATAAACTTGGGCAAAAGTCTGAAGAGTTTATGCAGTTCTCAGTCAGAACATATGGATATTGAAAATCTCATCCACTATTCACTAGAGTAAATTAATATAATTCCCTTCAGAAAATAATTTGATACTCTGTATTATAATATTAAAAATAAATTTGATCTAGTAACTTCACTTTTAAGAATGATTTTTTCATATAAGAATGTTCTCTTCTGTGTTTTATGGAACAATTTTAATCCAAAATAAAGTCAGAGAATTAAAATTATAGATAAAATCATAATACATTTATATCATATTATGTATATGGATATTCATCCATAACATTGGATAACTCAAAATGATTATTAAAAATAACTGGGACATTGACAAAGATACAATGTAAAGAAAAAAATAATGTCCTCATTTTTATAATACAAAATATAAATCTCAAGACCACTATGAAAGCATACTGTCATTGAAGGAAATTGGAAAACAGTTGACAACTTTGAAAATAAATGGAGCTTTTAGGAGAAAGGCAAAAGAAACCGTATATGTAAGCACTGTATTTTCATGAATAAATCATTCCTAAATATTCAATTTTTTTTTTAATATTATTTTATTAGTTGGAGGCCAATCACTTCACAACATTTCAGTGGGTTTTGTCATACATTGACATGAATCAGCCATATAGTTACACATATTCCCCATCCCGATCCCCCCTTCCACCTCCCTCTCCACCCGACTCCTCTGGGTCCTCCCAGTGCACCAGGCCCGAGCACCTGACTCATGCATCCCACCTGGGCTGGTGGTCTGTTTCACCATAAATAATATACATGCTGTTCTTTCAAAACATCCCACCCTCACGTTCTCCCCCAGAGTTCAAAAGTTTGTTCTGTACTTCTGTGTCTCTTTTTCTGTTTTGCATATAGGGTTATCGCCACCATCTATCTAAATTCCGTATATATGTGTTAGTATACTGTAATGTTCTTTATCTTTCTGGCTTACTTCACTCTGTATAATGGGCTCCAGTTTCATCCATCTCATTAGAACTGATTCAAATGGATTCTTTTTAACAGCTGAGTAATATTCCATGGTGTATATGTACCACAGCTTCCTTATCCATTCATCTGTTGATGGGCATCTAGGTTGCTTCCATGTCCTGGCTATTATAAACAGTGCTGCGATGAACATTGGGGTGCATGTGTCTCTTTCAGATCTGGATTCCTCAGTGTGTATGCCCAGAAGTTGTATTGCTGGGTCATGTGGCAGTTCTATTTCCAGTTTTTTAAGAAATCTCCACACTGTTCTCCATAGTGACTGTACTAGTTTGCATTCCCACCAACAGTGTAAGAGGGTTCCCTTTTCTCCACACCCTCTCCAGCATTTATTGCTTGTAGACTTTTGGATAGCAGCCATCCTGACTGGCGTGTAATGGTACCTCATTGTGGTTTTGATTTGCATTTCTCTGATGATGAGTGATGTTGAGCATCTTTTCTTGTGCTTGTTAGCCATCTGTATGTCTTCTTTGGAGAGATGTCTGTTTAGTTCTTTGGCCCATTTTTTGATTGGGTCGTTTATTTTTCTGGAATTGAGCTTCAGGAGTTGCTTGTATATTTTTGAGATTAATCCTTTGTCTGTTTCCTCATTTGCTATTATTTTCTCCCAATCTGAGGGCTGTCTTTTCACCTTACTTATAGTTTCCTTTGTTGTGCAAAAGCTTTTAATTTTCATTAGGTCCCATTTGTTTATTTTTGCTTTTATTTCCAATGTTCTGGGAGGTGGGTCATAGAAGATCTTGCTGTGATTTATGTCGGAGAGTGTTTTGCCTATGTTCTCCTCTAGGAGTTTTATAGTTTCTGGTCTTACATTTAGATCTTTAATCCATTTTGAGTTTATTTTTGTGTATGGTGTTAAGAAGTGTTCTAGTTTCATTCTTTTACAAGTGGTTGACCAGTTTTCCCAGCACCACTTGTTAAAGAGATTGTCTTTTTTCCATTGTATATCCTTGCCTCCTTTGTCAAAGATGAGGTGTCCATAGGTTCGTGGATTTACAAACCATTAGCAAGACTCATTAAGAAACAAAGAGAGAAGAACCAAATTAACAAAATAAGAAATGAAAAGGGTGAGATCACAACAGACAACACTGAAATACAAAGGATCATAAGAGACTACTACCAGCAGCTCTATGCCAATAAAATGGACAACTTGGATGAAATGGACAAATTCTTAGAAAAGTATAACTTTCCAAAACTGAACCAGGAAGAAATAGAAGATCTTAACAGAACCATCACAAGCAAGGAAATCGAAACTGTAATCAGAAATCTTCCAGCAAACAAAAGCCCAGGACCAGATGGCTTCACAGCTGAATTCTACCAAAAATTTAGATAAGAGCTAACACCTATCTTACTCAAACTCTTCCAGAAAATTGCAGAAGAAGGTAAACTTCCAAACTCATTCTACGAGGCCACCATCACCCTAATTCCAAAACCAGACAAAGATGCCACAAAAAAATAAAACTACAGGCCAATATCACTGATGAACATAGATGCAAAAATCCTTAACAAAATTCTAGCAAACAGAATCCAACAACATATTAAAAAAATCATACACCATGACCAAGTGGGCTTTATCCCAGGAATGCAAGGATTCTTTAATATCCGCAAATCAATCAACGTAATACACCACATTAACAAATTGAAAAATATTCAATTTTGATCATCTAATATATGTATATATCTTGGGATTTAACCAAAAAGAAAATAAACAGTGAATGGTAGAGCAAGGTTGTTGGGATGAGAATTTACAGCTAAAAAAGAGAAGGAGGCTAGAAAAATCTATATGGTAATGGATTACATTTGGAAACATGAGTTTGAATTCATATCTGGATATGAATACAGATATAGATACAGATGGCTATGTACAGAAGTATATATCTCAATGCACATGCATGAGTTTTTGTATACACATATATTTCCTTGCTTTGTTAGTTGAGTGTATTTAGAAGCAACAGAATCTCAGTAGCAATGTATACACCTAGCAGCTAGGTCTTGGAATCTAATGCCATTCTCCAATAAGTGAAAGTAAGTCTCCATGGAGAAAAGGTGAATTCTAGAGCTGAGCTTGAAGCATCTTCTAGTGCCATAAAATAAGAAACAAACACGTGCACACACACAAAATGTATGTCAGAGAACACAGAGTTCACTAAAAGTGTCTCAATGGTCAAAGTTGAGATAATCTATGTAATGGCATAAGTGAAGTAGCAATGGATTATTAAGTATGAAAAATATTCATGAGTTTATCCTTCTGTAAATAAATAATTCAGTAAAGAAAGAAAATTAGGAAAACAGAAAACAGAATAATTTCAAATAATGTATGCAGATATTTCACTTTCAATGAGGTAAAGCAAAATTCCCCACTCCTTAAATACTGACTGTGCTTATGGAAAAGGAGGGGGTGTTTATGGGGGAAAAAATAACAAAACAAAAAACAAAAATTTACTTAGCTAGGTGATAAAGGTCAATATTATTTAAAAAGAGACATACTGATAAGCTTGATATGATGTGATGAATATGGCATTTCACATCTGTGGTTTTCACTTTAAAAAAAAAAAACCAAAAAAAAAAAAAAACTTCTGCATAATCATGAGTCAAAGATCAGATTAATTCTAACTGAGAAGCATTTTGCAAAAAGCCTGACCAGTATTTATCATATTGTCAAGGTTATCAAAAGGAATGAAAGTCTGATAAACTGTCAGAGTCTGGAGTGGACCGAAGAGACATAATGACCAAGGGAAATATGCTATCCTGAAACAGAAAAATGCCAGTGGGGGGGTGGGGGTGGAACCTAAGAAAATAAACTATGAATAAATATAAATAAATATAAATAAACTATGAATCTCAATTACTAAAATGTTAACATTAACTTTTAATTTAACAATTTACCACATTAGTACAAGTTGCTAATAATAGGGAAGACTAGATGCAAGGTATAGGAAAACCTTCTTCACTTTCTTTTCAAATATTCTGTAAATAGAAAAGTGTTGTGAAAATAAAGTTTACTAAAAACGTGATACCTACATGTCAAACTCAATAAAAAGAAAAAGAAAATAGAAATCTTAAGTAATAAGTATATGAGTGAAAAATGAGATTAGATATGTATAAAAAAGACAGCCAACACAAACTCTTTGTCCTTTGAAATAAGAATGGTGAAACATAAATAATTACAGTGAGACTAACTAAAACAACCAAGCAAATCAGAGAAAAAGAAAATACCAGAGAAAGGAGAAAAAGAAAGGAAATATAATCATAGGTAGTTTACACAGCCTATGATATTGAAAAGCACAAAGTTACAATGAACTACTTTAGCCAACTATATTTTCATTAATCAGATGAACAGGAAACTTATTGGAAAGGGTAGGAAATTCTTAAGGAGTTTCTAAAACTGATGAAATATATCAGCCCATGGTTCAAGAATACAGGTCAATCCAGGATAGAAAAAAGACAAAAAAAATCCAGATAGAAAAAAGACAAAAAAAAAAAAGATATATACTGAAGCTGCTGAAAAGTCTAAACAAAGAGAAATGTCTTGAAAAGAATATATGGTCTTAAGTGAAACCACAATAATACTGACAGATAACTTCTCAAAAGAAATGTTGGAAACAAGAAAAAATTGAATATCTTAAAAGTTCAGAAAGAAAAAACACCGAATCTAGATTCAATGGTCAATAAAAATACCTCCCACTTAAACTAAAACCATGGAGAAATATATCACTAATGTTTTCTTTTTTCAAACATTGGACATCAAGCAACTCAGAACAGTGATGCTTGTCATGGTATAACAAAATGTATAATATTTCCAGCTAACTTCTGGGAGAAAGGTTTGAGACAAAAAGCAGTCAGGGGACATTCAGTAGTGACTAACAGTCTCTCTCTGAATTGGAAGGTGGAGACAGAAGTCCAGAAAGCTGAGGCTGCTAGAGTTCTCAGGGTAGAGTAACAGATTGGAGAGAGCTGCAGAGTGACAAACCCACAGAGCTACAAAGAGTGTTTCCTGTGAAACTTAAACTTAGTACAGATCAGCATATGAGCTGGCTACTCAATGGGTACAGAAGGAACAAATCTGAGAACTCACCCAGCAATTTCTGCTCTTCCATCATCACTGTGGAAAAATTTGTAAGTCAAACAGAAATAGATAATCAGAAATGTATCATCTCAACATTGGTATAAAATTAACTATAGACTAGCAGTGTCTTATTTTGTCTATAAGGCTCCCAGCAGGGTACAATTGGGGCTTCACCAGGGACTCAGGAATAAAGAATCTGCCTGCAATGCAGAAGTCACAAGAGACATGGTTCAGTCCCTGTGTAGAGAAGATCCCCTGGAAGAGGGCTTGGCAAGGCACTTCAGCATTCTTGCCTGGAGACTCCCATGGACAGAGGAGCCTGGTGGGCTACAGTCCATGGGGTTACAAAGAGTCAGACATGATTGAAGTGATTTAGTACACATGAAATATGCCCAGAATCATGAAAAAATTGAGAGGTAGAGGCAGAACCAGATAACACAAATGACAGAGTTAATAGAAAATGACTTTAAAATCATTATTATAACATTTCATATATTCAAAGAGATGAAGATTGAGCAAGATTGAGCATAGATATTGAAAAGACAAAAATACTTATATTGGAATTTTTTAGTGATAAAAACTAAAATGGATAATTTTTTTTTAAAGAAAAAGACTATGGAAATGCTGTGTGAAGATGATGACATTGCATCATGAACTGTGGGACTAAATCCCAGCCTAATATATGTGTAATTGTAATTCCCCAAAAAAGAAAGCTTGGAGATGAAAAATTTGAACATTGAAGAACAATTTCTTAAAAAAAAAAAAAAAAAGAAAGAAAGAAAAGTTTAAAAAACTCTGAACTCATATAACTGAGAAATTTAATGACCCAAAGCAAAAACAACAACAAAAAAAGCACACATCTAAGAACATCATACTCAAAAAGAGAACATATTAAAAGCATATCTATGATGGGGGTTTGCATGTTATGTACTGAGAAAGATTTTTTTCTTTTTTCTTTTTTTTAATCAGAAACAAATCAAACTAGAAATATACTAGAATCATTTTTTTTACAAAGGAAAATGGAAAAAAAAGCACCCTAAAATTTCACCCAAACTTTTTAAGAAGGAAAAATAAAACTAGTTCAGCTACACAGAACATGACAGACTTCATCATCAGCACAACTGCACTACGATAAATATTGCAAGAAAACTTTCACAAAGAAGGAGAATATACTAGACAGAAACCTGGGCATACACACAGAATATTAACACCAGAAATGTCACATGTGTGGGTGACATAATAGTACTTGAAAGTAGCCTTGAGTAAGTTAAGATTTATAGTTACAAACTATAAGATAATCATTAAATAAACAAACAGTGCAGTATAGCTGATATGTCTTAAAGAAGATAAAATTTAAAACTCTTCAATTTTGCATGAAAATTACAAAAAATGCATGTGTTTATTTTTTATTAAATCAGAACTATTTTTAATAGATAAACTTGGAAACAACTAAAATAATAATCAACAAAAGATTTGTTGAATAAATTCACACAATAGATTATTAGTTCTAAAAACCTTGAAAGGCTTAAGACATTTTTTTCTACATGCTGTTTTGGTTTGCTCTCCAAGAATAAAATCAAATTGAATAAAAATGTACATTACTGCTCATATAAACAAAGAATACATGTGTACAAGAATAAAGAAAACAATTTTTTATTATTTATACACAGAGGAAAGGAGCAACATTGATCACACTAGTGATCAATATTTTTTTCAAATATACCTCGATGCATAGATTTATTTTGCAGCAATGCATATAGATTATACAAATAGGAAAAAAATCATTTTAGAATTAAACACTTTAAAAATGAAACAAATGACCTAAAAGTATATCACTTTGGTGGTAAAAATTATAGAGTAAAATTATTTCAAAAACTTTAAAAATGCAATGTTAAAAGAATTTAAACAAATATTTTAAGCTCCTTTCTATAGGTGAGAGAAGCACTTGACAAAATTTAATATCCATGCATAATAAAAACCCAAACAATTAAACACTGAAGTAACATATTTCAGCATAATAAAGAACTTTATATGACAAGTCCATAGCTAGCATCAAACTCAGTAGTAAAAGTTTGAAAGCTTTCCCTTCAAGATCAGGAGCAAGACAAAGTTTTCCACTCACCATGCCCATTCAACATAATCTTAAAAGTTCTAGCTAGAATAATCAATCAAGAAAAGTAAATAAAATATATCAAAATTGGAAAAGAAGAAGTAAAGCTGTTTATATTTTCATCTGTATAAATTGTTTTTGCTTTTACAATTTGTTTTTATTTTAATTTTTAAATATATTTTATTGAAGTGTAACTGTTGTGTTCATTTCTTCTGTACAGCAAAGTGATTCAGATATATATACATATATATACATATTATTTTTCATATTCTTTCCCATTATGGCTTATCACAGGATATTGAATATAGTTACCTGTGCAATACCATAGACCTGTTGTATATCCATTTCATGTATAACTGTTTGCACTTGCTAATCCTAGACTCTCAATCCATTCTTCCCCCCTTCTCCCCGTTGACAACCACAAGTCTGATCTCTATGTCTGTAATCTGTTTGCATTTCATATGTCAGTTCATCTGCAGGAGAATAATTTTGCGCATTGACAGTTCTAATAGCTCAGCCAAAAACCCCTTAAATGTAATCAATAAAATTAGTAAAGTTATAAGATACAAAATTAACATAGTAAGTCAGTAACATTTTTATACATTTTATACTTCTGTGAAAATGAAATAAACAAATCTATCTCATCTACAATAGTATTAAGTAGTCAAAAAAAAAAAAAAATGAACAACTTCAACTAGGGAGGTGAAAGATCTCCACTCTGAAAATTGAAAGCTATAATACACTGATAAAATAAATCAAAGATACATATAGAAAGATATTTTATGTCCATGGACTGAAAGAATTAATAAGATTTCAATGGCATGTTTTAAAGAAATAGAAAAAAAAAAAACTTAAAATATACAGAAAAAATATGTGCAAAGTCTATATCTGAAAAGGAGTTAACATCTGAAATGTACAGAAAAGCTCATACAACTCAATGGCAAAAAAAAAAACAAAAAAACAATCAATTAAAAAGTGAGAAAAGAGCTTGAATAGTCATTTTTTAAGTGATAGACATATGAAAAGCTAATAGTGAAAGAATAATCAGCATCACTCAGAATCAGGGAAATGCATATTAAAACCACAATGAGTTATCACCTCACATTGTTAGAATATCCCTTATCAAAAAAGACAAGAGGGAGAGGGGAAAATGAAAAAAGAAAAAAAAGAAAAAAAAGAAAAAAAAAAAAAAAAAAACACTGTCAAGAATGTGGATAAATGGGAACCCTTGAGCTCTAATGGTGGAATTTTAAATGGGTAGTGCCACAATCCAAAATAGTATGGAGGGAACTCAATAATTGAAAATGGAACTATCTTATGATCCAACAATTCCATTTCTAGGAATATATTCAAAGAAATAAAAACACTAACTGAGAACGATATCTGCTCTTCCATGTTCACTGAAGCACTATTTACATTTGCCAAGACATGGAAACAATTTTAGTGTCCACAGCTGGATCATGGATAAATAAGTTGTAATATTTATAGGCAACAGAATATTGTTCAGCCTTAATAAAACAAGGAAAGCCTATCATTTGCAATAACATGAATACATCTGGGGGGCATTATGCCATGTGGAAAAAAGTCAAACAGAGGAAGAGAGATTCTGTATGATCCTATGTGTATGAAAAATCTAAATGAAATTCAAATACATAGAAAAAGAAATGAAACTAGTAGGTTCCATAACTGAGGGGTAGAAGGAGGATTAATTATAGAGGAAGGTGGTCCCAAAGCACAAATTTCTAGTTAAAAGATAAGTGGTAGGGTTGTAATATACAGTATGATGATTATAGCTAGCATTGCTGCATGACACATAAGAAAGTAGTTGAGAAAGCAAATCCTAGAGATCTCATCACAAAAAGAATTTTTTTTTCCTTTTTCTTTCTTTTCTTTTTATTGTATCAATGTGAGAAGATGAATGTTAAATGAATCTATTATGGTGATTATATCACAAAATATCTAAATCAAATCATTATTCTGTATGCCTTAAACTTATATAGTTATGCATGTCAATTATTTTTGCAAAACGTGAGAAAAAGCTCTTCTCAGTAATCATGTTGGCAATGTTTTTATATAAGTAGTTATTCTAAAATTGTTAGATGTGGAAGAGAGAATTACTATGTTAAGGAGAATTATCATGGGAGTATGTGTGTATCTGTGTGCGTCCTCAGTCGTGTCCTACCTTTCCGACCCCATAGACCATAGCCTGCAAGTCTCCTCTATCCATAGGATTCTCTAGGCAAGAATACTGGAGTGGGTTTCCATTTCTTTCTCCAGTCTTGGGAGTGGAATAGATTAATCTAAGTTTGCTATTGGTAAGACAAATATATGCTGATTGTCATTTTTTGATATATTTGGATATATCTGTTTCATCTTTTCTTGAAGCATGTAAATTTAATCATCTTTCATTTTCTTATCTTGACATTCTTCCCTTTATTGGTGACTTTTAAAACTTTTGTTCTGGGGGGAGAAACTAAGACGGCAGAGGAATAGGATGGGGAGATCACTTTCTCCTAACAAATTCATCGAAAGAACATTTGAACACTGAGAGAACTCCACAGAACAACTTTTGATTGCTAGCAGAGGACATCAGGCATCCAGAAAAGCAGCCCATTGTCTTCAAAAGGAGGTAGGAAAAAATATAAAAGATAAAAAGAGAGACAAAAGAGCTAGGGATGGAGACCCGTCCTGGAAGGGAGTCGTAATAGAGGAAGCTTCCAAACCCCAGGAAACCCTCTCACTGGCAGGTCTGGGGGACGTTTTTGAATCTCAGAGGGCAACCTAACTGGGAGGAAAAGTAAATAAAACCCACAGATTACATGCCTAAAAGCAACTCCCAGCAGAAAAGTACCCCAGATGCTCGCATCCGCCACCAGCAAGTGGGGGCTGAACGGAGAGGAGTGGGCGGCATTGCTTAGGGTAAGGACTGGGCCTGAATGCCCTGAGGGTAATCGGAGGGAGCTAACATGAGATAGCAACGTAAACTGTGGGATAGCAAGAGAGAGACAGAGAAAATAAAGTGCTAACGACTGCCAGCCAGTTCGCAGAACAAAGGAAGGACTGAGCAATTCCAGAGAAGAGTTAGCCAGTGGCGGACTGGCCCATCCCCCACTGGAGGCAGGAGGCAGGGGGCAGGGGAAAGGGGCAAACTCGGCTCCGGAGAGGGCAGACCTCCAGTTTCTAACCAAAGACTTCCTGAGATTCTGGATGGTTGACATCTGCCGGGAGGGTCGCGGCTAGAGACCAGCTTCCGAGAACAGACACAAACTGAGGAAACTGAGGCTGGGACCGTGGAGGGGATAAGGTGCACCGCACCCTAGGAGAATGCGCCTGTCAAGCTCCTGGCTGCCTGAGCTGCTCACCTGGGGAAGGCACAAAATGCAGGCCCAACCGAGTCTGTGCTTTTGTGGAGTACCCGAAAACTGGAACCACACACAACTCAGGGCCTGCTCCCTATAAAGCAGTCTGGAGCCTGAGCAGCGTAGACAGGGAAAGCCCACACGCCACAAGCCGGGGCAAACCCAGTGTGGCCGGAACAGTGCGAGTGCTCCCCACACAGGCCACTGACATTTGTCTGCAGTGCCCCTCCCTCCCCACGGCACGACTGAACAAGTGAACCTAAACAAGAGACCACCTCTTTCCGCTTGTCTCAGGGCGGAAATTAGACACTGAAGAGACCAGCAAAGAGAAACCAAATAAACAAAGGGAACAGCTTCAGAAGTGACCAGTGCAACAGATTAAAATCCCTGTAGTTAACACCGACTACACCAGAAGGGGCCTATAGATATCGAGAAGTGTAAGCTGGAACAAGGAGCTATCTGAAGCTGAACTGAACCCACACTGCCTGCAACAGCTCCAGAGAAATTCCTAGATATATTTTTATTATTTTTTTAATTAAATTTTTTCCTTCTTTTTTCTTTTTTTAATTTTTTCTCTTTTATTTTCTTTTAAAATTCCCTCTTACTCCTCTATTACTCTTCAATTTTCATTTTATTTTATTTTAAAGTCCTCTATTACTCCTTAATTTTCATATATTTTTACTATTTTTTAAATTAAAGCAATTTTATTTTTTAAATTTTTTTCTTTTATTTTCTTTTAAAGTCCTCTATTACTCCTTAATTTTCATTTTCATTTCACTATAACCTTGCAAAAAAAAAAAAAGACTCTATTTTTAAAGTGAACTTCATATATATTTCATATTTTTTTGTGTTTTTGTTTTTAATATTGTATTTTTAAGAGCCTAACCTCCCTCTACTCTAGATTTAAATCTTTGTTTTTCAGTATTTGATATCAATTTTGGACATTTAAGAATCCAATATTCAAACGGGTACCATTTTTACTCAGGAGTGTGATGATTACTCTCTCCCCCTTTTGACTCTCCTTTTTCTCCCCCAGATCACCTCTATTTCTTCCCTCCCCCTTCTCCTCTCAGTCCAATTCTGTGAATCTCTGTGGGTGTTTGGGACTATGGAGAGCACTTAGGGAACAGAGTACTGAGTAGATCTGTCTCTCTCCTCTTGAGTCCCCCTTTTTCTCCTCCTGCTCATCTCTATCTCCTTCCTCTCTCTCCTCTTCTTCATGTAACTCTGTGAACCTCTCTGGGTGTCCCTCACTGTGGAGAATCTTCTCACCATTAACCTAGAAGTTTTATTATCAGTGCTGTATAGTTGGAGAAGTCTTGAGGCTACTGGAAGAATAAGACTGAAATCCAGAGGCAGGAGACTTAAGCCCAAAACCTGAGAACACCAGAAAACTCCTGACTACGGGGAACATTAAGTAATAAGAGATCATCCAAAAGCCTCCATACCTACAATGAAACCAACCACCACCCAGGAGCCAATAAGTTCCAGAGCAAGACATACCTTGCAAATTCTCCAGCAATGCAGGAACATAACCCTGAGCGTCAACATACAGGCTTCCCAAAGTCACAGACACATAGACCCAACTAAAAACTCACTACTGAACACTCCATTGCACTCCAGAGAGAAGAAATCCAGTTCCATGTACCAGAACACCGACACAAGTTTCCCTAACCAGGAAACCTTGACAAGCCAATCGTCCAACCCCACCCACTGGGAGAAACCTCCACAATAAAAAGGAACCACAGACAACCAGAATACAGAAAGGCCACTCCAAACACAGCCATCTAAACAAAATGAAAAGGCAGAGAAATACCCAGCAGGTAAAGGAACATGAAAAATGCCCACCAAGTCAAACAAAAGAGGAGGAGATAGGGAATCTACCTGAAAAAGAATTTAGAATAATGATAATAAAAATGATCCAAAATCTTGAAAACAAAATGGAGTTACAGATAAATAGCCTGAAGACAATGATTGAGAAGATGCAATAAATGTTTAACAAAAACCTAGAAGAAATAAAACAGTGTCAATTAAAAATGAATAATGTAATAAATGAGATAAAAAATACTCTGGAGGGAACCGACAGTAGAATAATGGAGGCATAAGATAAGGTAAGTGAGGTGGAAGATAAAATGGTGGAAATAAATGAAGCAGAGGGGAAAAAAGAATCGAAAGAAATGAGGACAACCTCAGGGACCTCTGGGACAATGTGAAATGCCCCAACATTCGAATCATAGGAGTCCCAGAAGAAAAAGACGAAAAGAAAGGTCATGAGAAAATACTCAAGGAGATAATACCTGAAAACTTCCCCCAAATGGGGAAGGAAATAGTGGCAGAAGTCCAAGAAACCCAGAGACTCCCAATCAGGATAAACCTAAAGTGAAACACCCCAAGACACATGTTAGTCAAATTATCAAAGATTAATCACAAAGAACAAATATCAAAAGCAGCAAAGAAGAAAAAACAAATAACATACAAAGGGATTCCTATAAGGATAACAGCTGACCTATCAATAGAAACTCTTCAAGTCGGAATGGCAGGACATACTTAAAGTAATGAAAGAGAATAACCTACAACCCAGATTACTGTACCCAGCAAGGATCTCATTCAGATATGAAGGAGAATTCAAAAGCTTTACAGACAAGCAAAAGTTGAGAGAATTCAGCACCACCAAACCAGCTCTTCAACAAATGCTAAAGGATCTTCTCTAGACAGGAAACACAGAAAAGTTGTATTAACGTGAACCCAAACAACAAAGTAAATGGCAACGGGACCATACCTATCAATAATTACCTTAAATGTAAATGGGTTGAATGTCCCAACCAAAAAACAAAGACTGGCTGAATGGATACAAAACAAGACCCCTATATGTGCTGTCTACAAGAGACCCACCTTAAAACAAGGGACACATACAGACTGAAAGTGAAGGGCTGGAAAAAATATTTCATGCAAACGGAGACCAAAAGAAAGCAGGAGTCACAATACTCATATAAGATAAAATAGACTTTAAAATAAAGGGTGTGAAAAGAGAAAAGAAGGACAACACATAATGATCAAAGGATCAATCCAAGAAGAAGATATAACAATTATAAATATATATGAACCCAACATAGGAGCACCACAATATGTAAGGCAAATGCTAACAAGTATGAAAGAGGATTAGGATTAGGGCTAGGGTTAGGGTTAGTGTTAGCATTAGGGTTAGGGTGGGAGACTCCCAATAATAGTGGGAGACTTTAATATCCCACTTACACCTTTGGGTAGATCAACTAAACAGAAAATTAACAAGGAAACGCAAACTTTAAATGACACAATGGACCAGCTAGACCTAATTGATGTCTATAGGACATTTTACCCCAATCAATCAATTTCACCTTTTTCTCAAGTGCACACGGAACCTTCTCCAAAATAGATCACATCCTGGACCATAAATCTAGCCTTGGTAAATTCAAAAAAATTGAAATAATTCCAGTCATCTTTTCTGACCACTATGCAGTAAGGTTAGATCTCAATTACAGGAAAAAACAAACAAAGAGAAAAAAAAAAACTATTAAAAATTCAAATATATGGAGGCTAAATAACACGCTTCTGAATAACCAACAAATCATAGATGAAATCAAAAAAGAAATCAAAATATGCATAGAAATGAATGAAAATACAACAACTCAAAACCTATGGGACACTGTAAAAGCAGTGCTAAGGGGAAGGTTCATAGCATTACAGGCTTACCTCAAGAAACAAGAAAAAAAGTCAAATAAATAACCTAACTCTACACCTGAAGCAACTGGAGAAGGAAGAAATGAAGAACCCCAGGGTTAGTAGAAGGAAAGAAATCTTAAAAATTAAGGCAGAAATAAATGCAAAAGAAGCTAAAGAGGCCATAGCAAAAATCAACAAAGCTAAAAGCTCTTTTTTTTTTTGAAAAAATAAACAAAGTCAACAAACTGTTAGCAAGACTCATTAAGAAACAAAGGGAGAAGAACCAAATTAACAAAATTAGAAATGAAAATGGAGGAATCACAACAGACAACACTGAAATGCAAAGGATCATAAGAGACTACTACCAGCAACTTTATGCCAATAAGTGGAAAACTTGGAAGAAATGGACAAATTCTTAGAAAAGTATAAACTTTCCAAAACTGAACCAGAAAGAAATAGAAGATCTTAACAGACCCATCACAAGCAAGGAAATCGAAACTGTAATCAGAAACCTTCCAGCAAACAAAAGCCCAGGGCCAGATGGCTTCACAGCTGAATTCTACCAAAAGAAGCTCTGACACCTATTTATGCAAAATCTTCCAGAAAATTGCATAAGAAAACAAACTCCCAAAGTCATTCTAAGAGGCCACCATCACCCTAATTACAAAACCAGACAAAGATGCCACACAAAAAAAGAAAACTACAGGCCAATATCACTGATGAACATAGATGCAAAAATCTTTAACAAAATTCTAGCAAACAGAATCCAACAACATATTAAAAAGATTATACATCATGATCAAGTGGGCTTTATCCCAGGAATGCAAGGATTCTTTAATATCCGCAAATCAATCAATGTAATACACCACATTAACAAATTGAAAGATAAAAACCATATGATTATCTCAATAGATGCAGAAAAAGCCTTTGACAAAATTCAACATCCATTTATGATTAAAACTCTCCAGAAAGCAGGAATAGAAGGAACATACCTCAACATAATAAAAGCTATATATGACAAACCCACAGCAAGCATTACTCTCAATGGTAAAAAATTGAAAGCATGTCCCCTAAAATCAGGAACAAGAAAAGGGAACCCTTTTACACTGTTGGTGGGAATGCAAACTAGTACAGCCACTATGGAGAAGAGTGTGGAGACTCCTTAAAAAACTGGACATAGAACTGCCATAGGACCCAGCAATCCCACTCCTGGGCATACACACCGAGGAAACCAGATCTGAAAGAGACACGTATACCCCAATGTTCATCACAGCACTGTTTATAATAGCCAGGACATGGGAGCAACGAATGCCCATCAGCAGACGAATGGATAAGAAAGCTGTGGTACATACACACAATGGAATCTTACTCAGCCATTAAAAAGAATACATTTGAATTAGTTCTAATGAGATGGATAAAACTGGAGCCCATTATGCAGAGTGAAGTAAGGCAGAACGATAAATCTCAATACAGTACACTAATGCATATATATGGAATTTAGAAAGATGGTAATGATAATCCTATATGCAAGACAGAAAAAGAGACACAGAAGTACAGAACAGACTTTTGGACTCCATGGGAGAATGTGAGGGTGGGATGATCTGAGAGAACAGCATCGAAACATGTATATTATCAAGTGTGAAACAAATCGCCAGTCCAGGTTAGATGCATGAGACAAGTGCTCAGGGCTGGTGCACTGGGATGACCCAGAGCGATGGGATGGGGAGGGAAGTGAGAGGGGGGTTCAGGATGGGGAACACATATAAATCCATGGCTGATTCATGTCAGTGTATGGCAAAAACCACTACAATATTGTAAAGTAATTAGCCTCCAACTAATAAAAATAATTGGAAAAAAAAAAATAAAAATAAAAACTTTGTTCTATTATTCCAAGATTGTTTTAGAGTTTTTATATGCCTATTTAACTTAATGAATCTAGTATCATCATTTCATCTTCTTTCATCCTTAGTAAAATAGAATATTTCATGAGTTATTATTATCAAATTTTATCTTGCTTTGTACTAAATTATTATTATTTTATACAGACAACCTATTTTTTCAAAATTGTATAGCTCATGCACAGCTATAGATTTTATGTCTGGAGTTCAATGTTTACATTATCACTAGAATTGCTCAAGATAAAGGCGTGTTTCTAAACAATGAGACTTCAATTTTAGACATTGTGCTCCACAAAATGATAGCTAAGGAACATGTCATCTGACATCAACCAAGGACAAAGGGGCCATTTGGAACCACAAGTTGTTACATTTAGTGAGAACAGAGCAAAAGTTCAGGCCAACCCAGTGTGAGTGGTGATCAGAAAGGTAAAATGTGAGTACTAGAACTATGAAACATGGAGTGCAAATGAAGTGCCAAAGAGCAGAAATAGTTTATTTATTTACCAGGATATTCCTGAAGAATGTTTTACTTTTCTACACTTCTAGTAGGATGGATAGACCTTGATCTGCTAGGTGATCATAACAAACCTGAAGAATGTTTTACTTTTCTACACTTCTAGTAGGATGGATAGACCTTGGTCTGCTAGGTGATCATAACAAACCAGGGGACATAACAGAAATATTTTCTCAGCATTCTAGAGGCTACATTTCTGTGATGAAGGTGTCATCAGTGTTGGGTCCATCTGAGGCCTCTCTCCTAGGTCAAGGACGCCACCTTATCCTCTCTGTTTCCTCACGGTCTTACTGTGTGTCTGCATTCAAATCTCTTCTTATGAGGATATTAGCTAGGTTGGATTAGAACTTAATCCAATGACATTTAACTTAAACACCTCTTTAAAACTGTACCTGAAAATACAGTTCCATTTTGCAGTTTGAGGATTCAGACTTCAACACATTAATTTTGAAGTAGGAAGGAGGGAACAATTCAACCCAAAACAAAACATTTTAGGATTATTGAATTATATAGGGTCCCAAGGTCAGACAAGCCCCTATCAAGGAGGCTAGCCAGGATTCAAACCAAGTCCTCTTTGTCACCAGAGTCTATGTTTTTATGATGGAAGGTGCCAACCAAATAGGGCTCTAATATCCTAGAAAATTATTTGCAACATTCCATGGATGGTATAGCATTATTAGAATATATTTGCATTGAAATGTTTATCCATTTATTTAAACTTATTTCCAACCTGAAGCAAAAATATATTATTTCTTCCAGTGGCAGAACACAGGTTACTAAAGTAAATATATACATACAGGCAGAAAATGGTTTCATAATACTCATTTCATGGAAAAGACTATCGCATGTAGCTCTTTCAATTTCAAATATGAAGTTCAAGTTTATACATATTTATATAGTAAGACAGAGATAAATTTGTTTTGAAAAACCAAAATTTATCTGAAATCAAAATGGTTCACATTTATGGGTATAGTTGATTGCTTCCAAGCGCTGCTTTGATGTTTCCTTATCTTTGTTGATATATACATTTACTCTCCTCACAGAATAATTTTTATATATCAATTTTTCATATGTAAATTTGATTTTGGGCAAACCTACCTAAAAGTCAAATCTGAATCCAGAAGGCTTACCTGCCGATGACTGATGTGCTTTTTGTGACATCTGTGGGTTAACGTTTCTCCTTTGCTTCAATTCCCCAGGTTGCAGGTGTGCTCAGCTTGCACTTTCCCACAGAGACAGTAGTATTTCCTATCAGTATGTACCTACACTGGAGTAGGAAATGGCAACCATTGCCAGTATTCTTGCCTGGAAAATTCTGCGGACAGAGGAGCCTGGCGGGCTGCTGTCCATGGTGATGCAATGACTCGAATGCAACTGAGCACGCATGCACATATTACTATGTGACTGTTACATAGTCTAGAACTACAATAACATCACTTTCAATTATCTTCCCAAACCAATGTCAGACTTCACTAATTTTGATACCTCCATTCAAGTCTCAGATAATAATATAATGGATAATATGGATTGTTTAGGACACTGAAATTATGGATTATTGATAAAAATAATAATAAGTAAAAATATAATGTTATTTTTAAAAAATTGCACTCAAAATAGATTCTTACATAACAGTGATATTATTATTGAATATAATCGTTTATATATCAAGAAAAATGAAATTGTCAATCAAAATTGTGGACAGTGGTAACCAAAAAGGTGAAAAAAAGAGTCCTTGTATAGAGTTGCAAGATAAACCAGCTTATCAAATGCTGTTATTCACACTGATAGTATATTTGTCTGTTCCTGAGGAAACTGAAGTCTCAGATCACCATCATCTGATTATTTAAAGAAAAAATAAGAATATGTGAACATGTGCTGTTCACCTGTTGAGTCAATAAGTTGAATTGCAAGGTTATAACAGGTGAAAACTAATACCATCTGTGAGTTATACATGTCAGATCTTCCTAGTTAAGACAGGAGCTTTTAAATGCAAACCCCATTCTTTACAAAAGATTTAGGCTTTGCACATTGACAGATTTTTATACATTTAAAGATTGCATGATTATAATTCATTTAATTTTTTAAATGTATTTTTCTACTCTTTCTAACTTATTTTATTCAGAATAAATGGGACAGGGGATGTAAATATTACTTCCAAATCCCTAGTATATGACTGACTGTAATGCAGTCATACTTATATTTACCTTTAAATATGTGTAAATTTTGACTCAAATTATCTTCCTGTCTATACATTCTAATGTATGTAGCACAATGCTCAGTGTGCTAATGTATATTTCCCCTGTGTATATTTTATAAAAATATTTTTAAAACTACTGCATAGGAGAGTATGAGGCTTCTAACTATTTCTTGAATGTTAAATTAATTTTCTCAATCATGGTCACTTGGAATGTTTATTAATGAGAAAGAAATGCTTATATAGCACAGTATGAATAAAGGACTTAAGTTATAACTTGTAGATAGCATTTTAGTAGGAGGGCAAGTTCAAGTTACTAGATGAGTACTAAATAACGCTATAGGGGCAGACAGTAGGTATCTCAAGACTACACTGAAACAGTGCCACAGTCTGAAGCACAGAATGATGTGTGGGTCATGACATCTTTACTAGGGGTAGAGGTATTTTTAAATGTCCCTAATTGATTTTTTAAATGATCTTAGGAGATTTAAAAATGGCCTTAAAGTTTTCCTTTAGAGCCAGTTTGGTTTGAAACAGTCAAGAGTCTATTAATATGATCCACTGATGAGATGGAAGAAATTCATTAATAAGCAACATCCACTGCCATTTTGCCAAACCTCTGGAGTTTTTGTATTAAATACCTAGGCTGAGTATAAACACCAATGCAAATGTCCAAGGTTTCTCACTTATTATGGCAAGAGCTGCAGGATTTAAGCAGGAAGCAAGGAACTACCACAGCAATCCTACCCCTGAACCTAACTAAGGGAAATGTTCTCAACCACAAGAACACATAAGAACAACAACAACAAAAAAAAGCAACAACAAGAACTGTGAGACTGAACATAGCAGAAGCTGTTAAAGATGACTGTACAGGTCTGAGTCAAATGCAAATGTTTCAGTGGGCTGAAAGCTGGGAATGCCTAGTTACCTACGACTTCTTCCCAAACATCCAAATTGTTAATGCATAGATTCTGTTTCATGAAACAGAATATTTATTCAACTTACCCACCTTTTTAAAACCCTTCACTTTGCTGAATACTAATCAAAGGACAATTTTATAAAATAGTAACTGATCTTTCAAGACAATGGTTTAAGAATTCATGCGGTTACAAAAACTACAAATTTCAGATATTTTTTAGTCTTCAATAAACTAACAAACTTATTAATTATATGATGAACACTGATTTTCTTACGAAATATATATCACCAAACCACATTGCACATTTTGTTAAAATCTTTCATTCATCACTTTCAGTTTGAAATTATACAATATGTAATTTTATTATTGTTCCCACTCCAGTGTTCTTGGCTGGAGAATCCCTGCGACGGCGGAGTCTGGTGGGCTCTTGTCTATGGGGTCGGACACGACTGAAGTGACTTACTAGCCAACCAGTCTCACAATTTTAATGCTAACTACATACTTCAAAATGATATATTCTAAATTCCCATCAGTTTAGCCATTCTTCAAGAAATTAGGTCAACTGGAAATTTTAAAAGGTATTCAATAAAATAAAGCATGCATTGAAATTTAAGAGAAACATATTCCAGATATACTCAAAATCCTTCCAGGAAAAATAGAAAGATACATATTAACGAGTCTGACACCTAAGCCTATTGTACTTATTTCCTTAATGGAGCTATGTTTCAAATAAAGATGCCTGTTAAGAAAGTCTACTGAGTGAACCAAATATCTCAGAAAACACTGAGTCAAGACAATCCCATTTGTCGCCATATCTGAGGCATGTGTTTCTCTAAAGTTTAATCTTATGTGAGGAGGTTGGAGAAATGTACTCAGGGCATTAGGAATAGTAAGGTCAAAATAAAAACATGTAAAGATAAGTCTGTTGAATATCTTTTAAAAATATTGTAAGATAAAATAAAAAATTACAGTCAAAATTTAAAACTTCTACCAAAAATGCAGACAGCTATAAAGGATGTGTTTTCCATTAAAACTAACACATAACACTGGATGCTATACAACTTGATAAATTTCTGAGCCTATCAGAGAGCTGGAGTTTACAGCAGTTTAGTTCAGTTCAGTTTAGTTGCTCAGTCGTGTCCGACTCTTTGCGACCCCATGAATCTCCTCCCTGTCCATCACCAATTCCCGGAGTTTACTCAAACTCATGTCCATCCAGTCGGTGATGTCATCCAGTCATCTCATCCTCTGTCGTCCCCTTCTGCTCCTGGCCTCAGTCCCTCCCAGCATCAGGGTCTTTTCCAATGAGTCAACTCTTCACATGAGGTGGCCAAAGTATTGGAGTTTCAGCTTCAGCATCAGTACTTCCAATGAAAACCCAGGGCTGATCTCATTTTAGGATGGAATAGTTGGATCTCCTTGCAGTCCAAGGGACTCTTCAAGAGTCGTCTCCAAAACCATAGTTCAAAAGCATCAATTTTTCGGCGCTCATCTTTCCTCACAGTCCAACTCTCACATCCATACCTGACCGCTGGAAAAACCATAGCCTTGACCAGAAAGAACTTTGTTGACAAAGCAATGTCTCTGCTTTTTAATATGCTATCCAGGTTGGTCATAACTTTCCTTCCAATGAGTACACATCTTTTAAATTCATGGCTGCAATCAGCATCTGCAGTGATTTTGGAACCCAGAAAAATAAAGTCTGGCACTGTTTCCACTGTCTCCCCATCTATTTCCCATGAAGTGATGGGACTAGATGCCATGATCTTAGTTTTCTGAATGTTGACCTTTAAGCCAACTTTTTCACTCTCCTCTTTCACTTTCATCAAGAGGCTTATTAGTTCATCTTCAATTTCTGCCATAAAGGTGGTGTCCTCTGCATATCTGAGGTTATTGATATTTCTCCCAGCAACCTTTATTCCAGCTTGTGCTTCTTCCAGTTTAGCGTTCCTCATGATGTACTCTGCATATAAGTTAAATAAGCAGGGTGACAATATACAGCCTTGACGTATTCCTTTTCCTATTTGGAACCAGTCTGTTGTTCCATGTCCAGTTCTTTTTTTTTTTTTTTTTTTCATGTCCAGTTCTAATTGTTGCTTCCTGATCTGCATACAGGTTTCTCAAAAGGCAAATCAGGTGTTCTGGTATTCCCATCTCTTTCAGAATTTTCCACAGTTTATTGTTATCCACACAGTCGAAGGCTTTGGCAAAGTCAATAAAGCAGAAATGTTTTTTTCTGGAACTCTCTTGTTTTTTTGATGATCCAGCGGATGTTGGAAATTTGATCTCTGGTTCCTCTGCCTTTTCTAAAACCAGCTTGACCATCAAGAAGTTCAGGGTTCACGTATTGTTGAAGCCTGGCTTGAAGAATTTTGAGCATTACTTTACTAGAGTGTGAAATGAGTGCAGTTGTGTGGTAGTTTGAGCATTCCTTGGGATTGCCTTTCTTAGGGATTTGAATGAAAACTGATCTTTTCCAGTCCTGTGGCCCCTGCTGAGTTTACCAAATTTGCTGACATATTGAGTGCAGCACTTTCACAGCATCATCTTTCAGGATTTGAAGTAGCTCAACTGGAATTCCATCACATCCACTAGCTTTGTTTGTAGTGATGCTTTCTAAGGCCCACTTGACTTCATATTCCAGGATGTCTGGCTCTAGGTGAGTGATGACACCATTGTGATTATCTGGGTCATGAAGATCTTCTTTGTACAGTTATTCTGTGTATTCTTGCCACCTCTTCTTAATATCTTCTGCTTCTGTTAGGTCCATACAATTTCTGTACTTTATCGAACCCATCTTTGCGTGAAATGTTCCCTTGGTATCTCTAATCACCTTGAAGAAACCTCTAGTCTTTCCCATTCTGTTGTTTTCCTCTATTTCTTTGCATTGATCCCTAAGGAAGGCTTTCTTATCTCTCCTGGCTATTCTTTGGAACTCTGTATTCAAATGGGAATATCTTTCCTCTTCTCCTTTGGTTTTTGCTTCTCTTATTTTCTCAGCTATTTGTAAGGCCTTCTCAGACAGTCATTTTGCCTTTTTGCATTTCTTTTCATGGGGATGGTCTTGATCCCTGTCTCCTATACAATTTCTTGAACCTCCGTCCATAATTCTTCAGGCTCTCTGTCTATCAGATCTAGTCCCTTAAATCTAGTTCTCACTTCCACTGTATAGTCATAAGGGATTTGATTTAGGTCATACCTGAATGGTCTAGTGGTTTCCCCTGCTTTCTTCAGTTTAAGTCTGAATTTGGCAATAAGGAGTTCATGATCTGAGCCACGTTCAACGCCCAGTCTTGTTTTTGCTGACTGTATAGACGCTTCTCCATCTTTGGCTGCAAGGAACATAAGCAATCTGATTTCGGTGTTGAAAATCCAGTGATGTCCATGTGTAGAGTCTTCTCTTGTGATGTTGGAAGAGGGTGTTTGCTGTGACCAGTGCGTTCTCTTGGCAAAACTCTGTTAGCCTTTGCCCTGCTTCATTCCATACTCCAAGGCCAAATTTGCCTGTTACTCCAGGTGTTTCTTGACTTCGTACTTTGGCGTTCCAGTCCCCTATAATGAGAAGGACATCTTTTTTGGGTGTTAGTTCTAAAAGGTCTTGTAGGTCTTCATAGAACCGTTCAACTTCAGCTTCTTCAGCATTACTGGTTGGGGTATAGGCTTGGATTACCATGATATTGAATGGTTTGCCTTGGAAACGAACAGTGATCATTCTGTCGTTTTTGAGATTGCATCCAAGTACTGCATTTCAGACTCTTTTGTTGACCATGATGGCTACTCCCTTTCTTCTAAGGGATTCCTGTCCGCAGTAGTAGATATAATAGTCATCTGAGTTAAATTCACCGATTCCAGTCCATTTTAGTTCGCTGATTCCTAGAATGTTGACATCCACTCTTGCCATCTCCTGTGTGACCACTTCCAATTTGCCTTGATTCATGGAGCTAACATTCCAGGTTCCTATGCAATATTGCTCTTTACAGCATTGGACCTTGCTTCTGTCAGCAGTCACAACCACAAATGGGTATTGTTTTTGCTTTGGCTCCATTCCTTTATTCTTTCTGGAGTTATTTCTCCACTGATCTCCATAGCATATTGGGCACCTACCGATTTGGGAGGTTAGTCTTTCAGTATCCTATCAATTTGCTTTTCCTACTGTTCATGGGGTTCTCAAGGCAGGAATTCTGAAGTGGTTGGCCATTCCCCTCTCCAGTGGAAATTGCAGGGGAAAATTTTTCCTCCTAACAAATATGAGATGCATATTCCCACTTGTGTCAGAGCATGGGAAGAATTCATGGTTGTAACCCATAAGCAGGTAGAAACATAGCTAAAATTTTTAGTGGATTGTTTTTAGATGAGCATGACTGTACAGTAACCTTGCTAGCCACAAATTCAAGGGAAGTTCACAGTGTTTTCCATGTACCAGCCTGAAGATGTGAACTTGACTTAAATACTGAAATTATGAACATTCTCCTGGAATAAGATGAATAAGGTTTTCAGGAGGAAGTGATGTATTTCGTACTTAGAAATGATGGAAATCATTGTGGGGAAGTGTTGGGAAACTGCTTTTAAAATGGCTTCCAATAATCCCCCACCTCTTAGTATCCACTCCCTTGAGCAACCACACCTTTTGGATGTCTTGATATAGTGATCTACTTCTAATGACTAGAATACAGAAAAAGTGATAGGATGTTATTGTAGACTGAATGTTCATCCCCTCACCAAGTACTGTGTCAGCTTTAATCCCTAATGCAATGGTATTTGGAGGTGGGGCCCTTAAGATGCAAGTAGAGTTATGAGATCATGAAGTGGGGTTCTCATGATGGAATTAGCACTCTAATCAGTAGAGATACCAGAAAACTTGCTCTCTCTTTCTTCCATGTGAAGATAAAATGTGAACATGGCCATCCACAAGGCGAGAAGAGAGCACTTATAAGAATCCAACCATGATCTTGGCTTTCAGCCTCTATAACTGGGAGAAAATTAATTCCTGCCGTTTAAGTCACTGAGTCCATAATGTTTTGTCACAATAGCTCTAACAGAATAAAACAGTTTTGCATTCCAAAATTAGGTTATAAAGGAATATTAATTCAGTCTAGCTTGCTGGCAAACTACCATCAGGGAACTGAGGCCCTCAGTTCAACCGTCTATAAGAATCCAATCCAGCCAACCCTGGGAATGAGCTTGGAATAATGTTGAGTCTTCAGATGAAAGTGCAGACCAGCACAATTGTCAACTGCAAACTGTAAGGGATCTTGATACGCAGGCCCCAGAAGGTAAAACCTGAACTACTATTCATAGAAACTATGAGTTAGTGTGTGTGCAGTGCTATAATCTAAATTTAGGCCATTTGAGTGACCTAAATTTAGGTTATAGCACCACAGGGTGTGGACATCTGAGAATGCATCCCTCTGTCATGCAGGCCTGAAAGAAGGGTATGACCACTGCTGCAGAATCAGCCAGGAGCCCTGTCTGGACCTTGTCCTCATACACAGTAATGGCTTCATGTCTCTGGGAAAGTGCAGCAAAGTGCAACTTCAATTTTCATGTGAAGATGGATTAAAATGGGCAGAATCTGGAAAGCATATATTCCAGAAGACAACAGAAAACTAAAAGGAAAAAACAAAACAAAGCAAAACAGTCAATGCATTTAAAAATATTTTATTAAATGAACAAATGTCTATACAAAGATAAATATATGAACACCTTTAGAAAACTGTTAAAAGAAAGGTAAAATTAAAATATTGTACAAAATATAATTGTGTAAAGCAAAAACAGTAGCAAACTCTTGTGGTTTTATAGCATAAATAAAAATAAAACATGACAAAATAGTATAAATAAAACATAGAGTAATAAGGACTATACTATGTTAACACTCATACTGTACATAAAGCAGCATAATATCCATGAATGTTAACTACGATGAATTTAAGTGTACATTGTAAATCCTGAGGCAACAATTGAAAACTTTAAAATAAAGAGGTAAAAGTGATGAGCTAGTGGTGGAGATAAAATTAAATCATAAAATCCAAAAGCAGACAAAGAAGAGAATTAAAAATACACAAAATCATATCACTAGGCTATTTTATCAGATAAACCAACATCTTTTATTAGATGAAATGCTCTAAATATACCAATTTTAAAAACAGAAGTTTGGTGTTGCTTTAAAAAATTCACTTTATTCTGTTCCATTGATCTATATTTCTGTCTTTCTGCCAGTACCATACTGTCTTGATGACTGTGGCTTTGTAGTAGAGACTGAAGTCAAGCAGGTTGATTCCTCCAACTTCATTCTTCTTCCTCAAGATTGCTTTGCTACTCGAGGTTTTTTGGTTTTTTTTTTTTTTTTTTTTTTTTTTGTATTTCCATACAAATTGTGAAATTATTTGTTCTAGTTCTGTGAAGAATACCGCTAGTAGCTTGATAGGGATTGCATTGAATCTATAGATTGCTTTGGGCAGAATAGCCATTTTGACAATATTGATTCTTCCAATCCACAAACACGGTATATTTCTCCATCTATCTGTGTCCTCTTTGATTTCTTTCATCAGTGTTTTATAGTTTTCTATGTATAGGTCTTTTGTTTCTTTAGGTAGATATACTCCTAAGTATTTTATTCTTTTTGTTGCAATGGTGAAAGGTATTGTTTCGTTAATTTCTCTTTCTGTTTTCCCATTGTTAGTGTATAGGGATGCAAGGGATTTCTCTGTGTTAATTTTATATCCTGCAACTTTACTATATTCATTAATTAGTTCTAGTAATTTTCTGGTAGAGTCTTTAGGGTTTTCTGTGTAGAGGATCATGTCATCTGCAAGCAGTGAGAGTTTCACTTCTTCTTTTCCTATCTGGATTCCTTTTACTTCTTTTTCTGCTCTGATTGCTTTGGCCAAAACTTCCAACACTATGTTGAATAGTAGTAGTAGAGTGGGCACCCTTGTCTCGTTCCTGATTTTAGGGGAAATTCTTTCAATTTTTCACCATTGAGGGTAATGTTTGCCATGGGTTTGTCATATATAGCTTTTATTATGTTGAGGTATGTTCCTTCTATTCCTGCTTTCTGGAGAGTTTTAATCATAAATGGATGTTGAATTTTGTCAAAGGCTTTTTCTGCATCTATTGAGATAATCATATGGTTTTTATCTTTCAATTTGTTAATGTGGTGTATTACATTGATTGATTTGCAGATATTAAAGAATCATTGCATTCCTAGGATAAAGTCCACTTGGTCATGATGTATGACCTTTTTTAATATGTTGTTGGATTCTGTTTGCTAGAATTTTGTTAAAGATTTTTGCATCTATGTTCATCAGTGATATTGGCCTGTAGTTTTCTTTTTTTTGTGGCATCTTTGGTTTTGGAATTAGGGTGATGGTGGCCTCTTAGAATGACTTTGGAAGTTTGTTTTCTTCTTCAATTTTCTGAAAGAGTTTGAGTACTAACCTGTCTCATGAATCCACATGCCAATGTACACCTTATCTATGACAAAGGAGGCAAGAATATACAATGGAAAAAAGACAATCTCTTTAACAAGTGGTGCTGGGAAAACTGGTCAACCATTTGCAAAAGAATGAAACTAGAACACTTTCTAACACCATACACAAAAATAAACTCAAAATGGATTAAAGATCTCAATGTAAGACCAGAAACTATAAAACTCCTAGAGGAGAACATAGGCAAAACACTCTCTGACATAAATCACAGCAAGATCCTCTATGACCCACCTCCCGATTATTAGAAATCAAAGCAAAAATAAACAAATGGGACCTAATAAAACTTAAAAGCTTTTGCATAACAAAGGAAACTATAAGCAAGGTGAAAAGACAGCCTTCAGAATGGGAGAAAGTAATAGCAAATGAAGAAACAAAGGCTTAATCTCAAAAATATACAAGCAACTCCTGCAGCTCAATTCCAGAAAAATAAATGACACAATCAAAAAATGGGCCAAAGATCTAAACAGACATTTCTCCAAAGAAGACATACAGATGGCTAGCAAACACAATAAAAGATGCTCAACATCACTCATTATGACAAATGCAAATCAAAACCTCAATGAGATATTATTACACGCCAGTCAGAATGGCTGCTGTCCAAAAGTCTACAAGCAATAAATGCTGGAGAGGGTGTGGAGAAAAGGGAACCCTCTTACACTGTTGGTGGGAATGCATACTAGTTCAGTCACTATGGAGAACAGTGTGGAGATTCCTTAAAAAACTGGACATAGAACTGCCATAAGACCCAGCAATCCCACTCCTGGGCATACACACTGAGGAAACCAGATCTGAAAGAGACCCATGTACCCCAATGTTCATTGCAGCACTGTTTATAATAGCCAGGACATGGAAGCAACCTAGATGCCCATCAGCAGACGAATGGATAAGGAAGCTGTTGTACACATACGCTATGTAATATTACTCAGCCATTAAAAAGAATTCATTTGAATCAGTTCTAATGAGATGGATGAGACTGGAGCCCATTATGCAGAGTGAAGCAAGCCAGAAAGATAAAGACCAATACAGTATACTAACACATATATATGGAATTTAAAAAGATGGTAATGATAACCCTATATGCAATACAGAAAAAGAGACACAGATGTTCATAACAGCCTTTTAGACTCTGTGGGAGAAGGCGAGGGTGAGATATTCTGAGAGAATAGCACTGAAACAAGTATAGTATCAAGAATGAAACAGATCACCAGCCCAGGTTGGATGCATGAGACAAGTACTCAGGGCTGGTGCACTGGGAAGACCCAGAGGAATGGGATAGGGAGGGAGGTGGGTGGGGGGATCGGGAAGGGGAACACATGTAAATCCATGGCTGATTCATGTCAATATATGGCAAAAACCACTACAATATTGTAAAGTAATTAGCCTCCAACTAATAAAAATAAATGGGAAAAATAAATAAAAACATAAAAATAAAAATAAAAAATTCACTTTAAACATAAAAACATAAATGTGCTAAAATGATAGGGAAATATGTACCTTGCAAACATTAACTAAAAGACAGCTGGAGCAGCTATATTACTTTCAGATGGAATAGACTTCAAATCAAGGGAAGGTATCAGCAGATAAAGAGGGACAGTATCTAATGATAAAAAAATCAATTCATCAGGAGAATATTACAATCCTAAATGTGTTTTCACCTAACAGTGTAGTTTTATGATATATGAGTTAAAAACTGACAGAACGTAAAGGAAAAAAGGACAATTTACCAGTTTTATATGTTTTACCATACTCAAGTGAGACTTATTCTAAGATTGAAAGTCTGACATTGATGAAAGAATATCCACAGAATCAAAGGAAAATAAGAGAGAATCCAGAAAAAATATTTGTCTTCAGAAATGGCTGTTTAGTTTTCAACAAAAGTGCAAAGCTAAATGGGGAAAAGATAGTCTTTTCAACAAATGTGTTGGAACATTTGGACATCCATATGCAAAGTAGCAAGTCTTGTGCATATTTCTTAGAATAAAAATTAAAAATCAATCATATGCTTAAGTGTAAAAACTAAAATGATAACTTTCTAGAATAAAACAAAACATAAAATATTTTTAGCTTTGAGTTAGATGAATATTTCTGAGCTACAATACCAACAACATTTTCTGCAAATTTAAAGTTTTGATAAACTAGACTTCATCAAAATTAAAATATCCTGGTCTTTAAAAGCCTCTGTCAAAAAATGAAACAAAAGATACACCTTAGAGAAAATATATAAAAAACACATCTCTGATAGCAGTTTTATATCCAGAATAAACAAAGAACTCTCACAACTCAATCACAGCAAGTAAATATTTGCTGGATGTGGACCCTGGTGTTGGCTTCAAAGGGCCACCACAGAGTTTCCTCTACAGAAATGTATCTGATCTATAATCTGACTATGGTGATAGTTACAGAATTGTACATGTTTATCAAAACAGAGAACAATAGAATCAAAAGCTTGTATTTTACTATGTAAAAATTGTACTTTAATTAAACTGACTGAAAAAAAACACTGTTAAATTTTCATGCATATAAGAGCAAAAAAACACTCTATATGTAAACAATTTTATAAAAACTTGAATTATCAGTATCTTGATAATTCTTCCACATAGTGAATGATATGTTCTCTGTTTTGGAGATAGAACTTTTTCACAGACAACTTATTATAATTAAATTCAATAATTTAATTTTTGCTTATAAAATGTATGTTTTCTTCTACTTCGTTCTCAATAATTTCTCACTAGTAATCATTTAACAATATGTTTTTATTTCTGAGTTTTTATGTTTGTTATGTTTTTATGCTATTCTATGTAAATAATGATTCTCAAAGTTCAATACATTTTAGGGAATTAGCCATAATAAGATTAGTAGTTTCCATTTTTTACATATCACTTCTGATACAATGAGAATAAAATGGATGTTTAAAAATAAAACATGACTATGGAAATAAAATAGACTTTTGAATTATATTTAGTTGTTTTGTTTTGTGTTTTGGGGGAATTGTATAGCCAATTAACAATGTTGTGATAATTTCAGGTGAACAGTGAAGGGACTCAGCAATAAACATACATGTACCCATTCTCATCCAAATGCCCCTCCCATCCAGGCTGGCACATAACAGTGAGCAGAGTTCCATGTGCTATACAATAGGCTTTTGTTGGTTATCCATTTTAAATAGAGCAGTGTGTGAATGACCTTCCCAAAGTCTGTAACTATCCCTTCCCCCACGGCAGCCGTGAGTTCATTTTCTAAGACTGTGTCTCTTTCTGTTTTGTAGGTAAGCTCATTTGTATCATTTATTTTTACATTCCACATACAAGGGACATCATATGATATTTCTCCTTCTCTGTCTGACTTACTTCACTCAGTATGACACTCTCTAAGTCCATCCATGTTGCTACAAATGGCCTTATTTCATTCTTTCTAATGACACTAATATTCCATTGTATATGTGTACAACATCTTCTTTATCCTTTCCTCTGCTGATGGACATTTGTATCATTTCCATGTATTAGCTATTATATACAGTGTTGCAATGATTTTTTTTTTTTTTTTTTTTTAGGCCATGTATTTCTCTGGATATATGCCCAGGAGTGGGATTACAGGGTCATATGGTAGCTCTATTTTTAGTTTTCTTAGGGAATCTCCATAATGTCTCCATAGCGGGTGAACCAATTTACATTCTCACCATCAGAGCAGGAGGTATCCTTTCTGTCCACACCTCTCCAGCATTTGTTGTTTGTGGATTTTTTGATAACAGCCGTTCTGAACAGTGTGAGGTTTCTATTTATATTTGTGTTATATTTACATTATAGTTTTTATTTGCATTTCTCTAATAACTAGCAATGTTGAACATCATTTTATGTGCCTACTGGCCATCTGCATATCCTCTTTAGAGAAATGTCTATTCAGGTCTACTGTCCATTTTTTGATTAGGTTGTTTGTTTTGATGCTATTAAGTGTCATAAACTGTTTCTAAATTTTGGAGACTAATCCTTTAACATTCACAATATTTGCAAATATTTTCTCCAAATCTGTGGTCTGTCTTTGAAAAATTTTTATTGATTCCTTTGTTGTGCAAAAGCTTTCAAGCTTATCTAGATCCCATTTGTTTACTTTTGCTTTTACTTTCTTTATTCTGGGCTATGGAATGAAAAAGATGTTGCTGTGATTTATGTCAGGAAGTGTTCTGCCTATGTTTTCCTTTAAGAATTTTATAGTGTGCAGTCTAACATTTAGGTCTTTAATATGTTTTGAACTTATTTTTTGTGTATGGAGACAAGGAATGATTTAATTTCATTTTTTAACATGTGACTGTCCAGTTTTCCAAACACCATTTTTTCAAGAGACTGATTTCCAACATTGTGTAGTCTTACCTCCTTTGTCATAGTTTAATTGACTATAGGTGAATTGGCATATTTCTGAGTTTTTAACCCTATTCGACTGATCTATATTTCTATTTTTTTGTTAATATCATACTGTTTTGATGACTATAGCTTTGTAGTCTCAAGCCAGGGAGCCTATTTCCTCCAGCTCTGTTTTTCTTTTCCAAGTTTGCTTTGATTATTTGGGGTCTTTTATGTCTCCATAAAAATTTTTAGATTTTTTTTAAATTCCAGTGCTGTGAAAAATGCCATTGCTAATTTGATACGGATTGCACTGAACCTATAGATTGCCTTAACTACTATAGGCTTTCTAACAATATTGATTCTTCCAATCCATGAACATGATATATCTTTCCATTTTAAAACTTAACATTCAGAAAACTAACATCATGGGATCTGGTCCCATCACTTCATGGCAAATAGATGAGGAAACAGTGAGAGATTTTCTTTTGAGGGGCTCCAAAATCACTGCAGATGGTGACTGCAGCCATGAAATTAAAAGATGCTTGCTCCTTAGAAGAAAAGCTTTGAACAATCTAGGTAGCATATTAAAAAGCAGAGACATTACTTTGCCAACAAAGGTCCATCTAGTCAAAGCTATGGTTTTTCCAGTAGTCATGTACGGATGTGAGAGTTGGGCTATAAAGAAAGCTGAGTGCCAAAGAATTGATGCTTTTTAAACTGCGGTGTTGGAAAATACTCTTGAGAGCCCCTTGGACTACAAGGAGATCCAGCCAGTCCATTCTAAAGGAAATCAGTCCTGAATATTCATTGGAAGGACTGATGCTGAAGCTGAAGCTCCAATACTTTAGCCGCCTGATGTGATGAGCTGACTCATTTGAAAAACCCTGATGCTGGGAAAGATTGAAGGAGGCAGAAGAAGGGGATGACAGAGTATGAGATGGTTGGATGGCATCTCATGGATCCATCTCATGGTTGGATGGATATGAGTTTGAGCAAGCTCCAGGAGTTGGTAATGGACAGGGAATCCGTGACTTAGTGACTGAACTATGTCTTCTTCGATTTCTTTCATCAGCATCTTTTAGTTTTTGGAGTACAAGTTTTTTGTCTCGTTAGGTTAGTTTATTCCTGGATATTTTATTCTTTTTGATGCCATGGTAAATGGAATTGCTTCTTGAATTTCTCTTTCTGATCTTTCATTGCTAGTGTATAGAAATGCAACAGATTTCTCTGTATTAGTTTTGTAAACTGCAACTTTACGAAATTCATTCATGAGTTCTAGTAGTTTTCTGGTAGCATCCTTATGATCTTCTGTGTATCAGTTCAGTTCAGTTCAGTCGCTCAGTCGTGTCCAACTCTTCGCGACCCCATGAATCGCAGCATTCCAGGCCTCCCTGTCCATCACCAACTCCCGAAGTTTACTCAAACTCATGTCCATCGAGTCGGTGATGCCATCCAGCCATCTCATCCTCTGTCGTTCCCTTCTGCTCCTGCCCCCAATCCCTCCCAGCATTGGGGTCTTTTTCAATGAGTATCATGTCATTTGCAAACACTGACAGTTTAACTTCTTTTCCAATTTGCAGTCACTTTATTCCTTTTTCTTCTCTGATTGCTGTAGATAGGACTTTCATATCTATGTTGAATAAAAGTGGTAAGCATGGGCATACTTGTCTTATTCCTGATCTTAGAGGGAATGCTTTCAGCTTTTCACCATTGAGTATGATGCTAGCTGTAGGTTTGTCACATGTGGCATTTATTATATTGAGGTATGTACCCTCCTTGCCCACTTTCAGGAGAGTTTTTGATCATAAACAGGTACTACACTTTGTCAAAAGCCTTTTCTGTATCAATGGAGATGATCATATGGTTTTTATTCTTCAATTTGTTCATATCATGCATCATATTGATTGATTTGTAGATGTTGATGAATCCCACTTGATCATCATGTATGATTTTTTTAATGTATAATTGGATATAGATTGCTATTATTTTGTTGAGGATTTTGCATCTATGTTCATCAGTAATATTGTCCTGTAATTTTCTCTTTTGTGTGTGTGGTATCTTTGTCTGGTTTTGTTATCAGAGTGATGGTGACCTCATAAAATTTCTTGGGATGTTTTCCTTCCTCTGTGACTTTTTGGAACAGTTTCAAGAGTATAAGTGTTCATTCTTCTCTAAATGTTTGCTAAAATTCTCCTGTGAAGCCATCAGGTTCTGAACTTTTGTTTGTTGGGAGGTTTTAATCACAATTTCAATTTCAGTGCTTGTGATTGATCTGCTCACATTTTCTATTTCTTCCTGGTTCAGTCTAGGAAGACTGTACCTTTCTAAGAGTTTGTTCATTTCTTCCAGCTTGTCCATTTTATTGGCATACTGTTGTTAATAGTAGTGTCTTATGATTCTTGGTATTTCTGTGTAGTCAATTATAACTTCTTTTCTTTTTTAATTTCTCTTTTCATTAATTTGAGTCCTCTCCTCCCCCCCTTTTTTTCTCAATTAAATTGGATAATAGTTTGTCAATCTTGTCATGTTTTCAAAGAACAAACATTTAGTTTCTTTATTTTTTCTTGTTTTTTTCATTTATTTTTATTAGTTGGAGGCTAATTACTTTACAATATTGTAGTGATTTTTGCCATACATTGATATGAATCAGCCATGGATTTACATGTGTTCCCCATCCTGATCCCCCCTCCCACCTCCCTCCCCATCCTATCTCTTTGGGTCTTCCCAGTGCACCAGCCCTGAGCACTTGTCTCATACATCCAACCTGGGCTGGTGATCTGTTTCACACTTGACAATATACTTGTTTCAATGCTATTCTCTCAGGTCATCCCACCTTCACCTTCTCCTGCAGAGTCCAAAAGTCTGTTATATACATCTATGTCTCTTTTTCTGTGTTGCATATAGGGTTATCGTTACCATCTTTTTAAATTCCATATATATGAGTTAGTATACTGTATTGGTGTTTATCTTTCTGGCTTACTTCACTCTGTATAATGGGCACAAATAAAACAATCACAGAGACCAATTTAGTTTCATTGGTCTTTGTGATTGTTTTATTTGTCTCTATTTCATTTATTTCTGCTCTGATATTTATGATTTCCTTCCTTCTACCAGCTTTAGGTTTTGTTTGTTCTTCTTTCACTAGTTGTTTTAGGTGTAAGTTTAGGCTGTTAGTTTGAAATGTTTCTAGTCTCTTGAGGTAAAATTTTATTGCTATAAACGTCCCTCTTACAACAGCTTTTGCTGCATCACATAAGTTTTGGACTTATGTGCTTTCATTAATTTCACAATTCACTAATTGTGCTTTCATTTTCATTTGTCTCTAGGTTTGTTTGTTGTTGTTTTTTTTTTTTAAATTTCTTTGATTTTTTCAGTGGTTGGATAGTAGCATATTGCTTAGCCACCATATTGTTTATGTTTCTTAGAGTTGTTTTCTTGTAGTTTATCTCTAATCTCTTAGTGTTGTGGTCAGAAAAGATGCATGATATGATTTTGATTTTCTTAAATTTACCAAAACTCACCTTGTGGTCCAGCATGTGGTCAATATTGGAGAATGTTCCATGTGCACTTAAGAAAAATGTGTAGTCAGATGCTTTTTGGTGGAATTCTCTATAAATATCAATCAAGTCCAATTGTCTAAAGTGTCATTTAAGGCTTGTGCTTCCTTATTGATTTTCTATCTGGATGATCTGTCCATTGAAGAAAGTAGGGTATTAAAGTCCCCCACTATCATTGTGTTACTGTTGATTTCTTCACTTATGGTTTTTAACATTTGCCTTATATATTGAGGTACTTCTCTGCTGGGTACATAAATATTTATTGTTGTTATATTTTCTTCTTGGGTTGAACCCTTGATCATTATGTTGTATTCTTCTTTTTCTCTTATAAAAGTCTTTCTTTTCAAGTCTACTTTGTCTGATAGGAGTATTGCAACTCCAGCTTTCTTATGATTTCCATTTTCCTTGAATATCTTCTCCCATCCTCTTACTTTCAGTCTGTAGGTATGAAAGGGGTCTCTTGTAGACAACATATATATGGGTCTTGTTTTTGTATCAACTCAGCCAGTCTGTCTTTTGGTTGATGAATTTTTTCTATTTACATTTAAGGTAATTATCAATATGCATGATCCCGTTACTCTTTTGTCAATTGTTTTGTGTTTATTTTTTGCAGATCATTTCCTTTCCTTGTGTTTTCTGCCTAGAGGAGTTCCTTTAGCATTGGTTGTAAAACTGGCTTAATGGTGCTGAATTCTTTTAACTTTTGCCTGTCTGGAAATCTTTTGATTTCTCCTTCAAATCTGAAGGGGTCTTGCTGGGTAGAGTATTCTTGGTTGTAGGCTCCTTTTCATCACTTGGGATATATCATGCCATTCCTTTCTGGCTTGTAGAGTTTCTGTCGAGAAATCAGGTGATAACACTATGAGTTTTCTCTTGTATGCTATTTTCCTTGTTTCCATTGTTATTTTTATTTATTTATTTTTTTTACAAATACAATGCATTTTATTTTATTTTTCATTTATTTTTATTAGTTAGAGGCTAATTACTTTACAATATTGTAGTGGTTTTTGTCATACATTGACATGAATCAGCCATGGATTTACACGTATTCCCCATCCTGATCTCCCCTCCCACCTTCCTCTCCACCCGATTCCTCCAGGTCTTCCCAGTGCACCAGGCCCGAGCACTTGTCTCATGCATCCAGCCTGGGCTGGTGATTTGTTTCACCCTAGGTAATATACATGTTTCAATGCTGTTCTCTCTAAACATCCCACCCTCGCCTTCTCCCACAGAGTCCAAAATTCGACAGAACAGAACACATGGGGAATATATGTAAATCCATGAGTGATTCATATCAATGTATGACAAAACCACTACAATATTGTAAAGTAATTAGCCTCCAACTAATAAAAATAAATGAAAAAAATGCATTGTATTTGAAAAAAAAGAAAAATAAAATAACAATGGAAACAAGAAAAATAGCATACAAGAGAAAACTCATAAAGTTATCACTTGATTTCTCAACAGAAACTTTACAAGCCAGAAAGGAACGGCATGATATATCCCAAGTGATGAAAAGGAGCCTACAACTAAGAACACTCTACCCAGCAAGACCCCTTCAGATTTGAAGGAGAAATCAAAAGCTTTCCAGACAGGCCAAAGTTAAAAGAATTCAGCACCATTAAGCCAGTTTTACAACCAATGATAAAGGAACGTCTATAGGCAGAAAACACAAGGAAAGGAAATGATCTGCAAAAAATAAACACAAAACAATTGACAAAAGAGTAACGGGATCATGCATATTGATAATTACCTTAAATGTAAATAGAAAAAATTCACCAACCAAAAGACAGACTGGCTGAGTTGATACAAAAACAAGACCCATATATATGTTGTCTACAAGAGACCACCTTCATACCTACAGACTGAAAGTAAGAAGATGGGAGATAAAGATAAAGACCAATACAGTATACTAATGCATATATATGGAATTTAGAAAGATGGTAATGATAATCCATTGTTATTTTTAATAATTTATTTTTGTCTTTAATTGTTGTAAGTTTGATTACTGTGTGTCTTGGTGTGTTCCTTCTTGGGTTTATCCTGCCTGGGACTCTCTGTGGTATCTGGACATGGATGACTTGTTTCTTTCCAGTGTTGGGGGATTTTTTTAGCTATTATCTCTTCAAATAATTTCTCAGGCCCTTTCTCTGTCTTCTCCTTCTGGGACCCCTATGATGTGAATGTTGGTGCACTAAATGTTGTCCCAAAGGTTTGCTAAGCTTCTTGATGTCTTTTCATTCTTGTTTTCTATATTCAGTTTTGCAGCCTTGATTTCCACCATTCTATCTTCCAGGGCACTTAGTCTTTCTTCTGCCTCAGTTACTCTGCTATTAATTCCTTCTAATATATTATTGCTTGTTCATTAGATCTTCTAGGTCCTTGGTAAACATTCCTTGCATCTTCTCAATCTTTGCCTCCAGTCTTTTTTCTGAGATCCCAAATCATCTTTACTATTGTTATTCTGAACTGTTTTTCTGGAAGATTGCCTATCACTTTATTTAGTTATTCTTCTGGCTATTCATCTTGTTCTTTCATCCCTATTTCTTTTCCTTTTGGGAAGTTTTCTGTGATTGCAGTATTAGTTTTGGAGGTTGAGAGAACTGTAGTTTTTATTTCCTCTATCTGCCCTCTTATGGATGAGAATAAGAGGCTTCTGTAAGCTTCCTGATAGGAGTGACTCACTGTGGAGAAAATTGGGTCTTACTCTCAGTTCAGTTCAGTTCACCCACTCAGTCATGTGCCACTCTTTGAAGTCATATCCATCGAGCCACTGATGCCATCCAACCATCTCATCCTCTGTTTTCCTCTTCTCTCCTGCCTTCAACCATTCACAGAATCAGGGTCTTTTCCAATGAGCCAATTCTTTGCATCAAGTCGCCAAGTTATTGGAGCTTCAGTTTCATCCTCAGTCCTTCCAATGAATATTCAAGACTGATTGCCTTTAGCATTGACTGGTTTTATCTCCTTGCAGGCCAAGGGATTCTCAAGAGTCTTTTCCAACACCACAGTGCAAAAGCTTCAATTCTTTGACACTCAGTTTTCTTTATAGTCCAACTCTCACATCCATACATGACTACTGGAAAAACCATAGCTTTGACTAGATGGACCTTTGTTGGCAAAGTAATGTCTTTGCTTTTTAATATGCTGTCTAGGTTGGTCATAGCTCTTCTCACAAGGAGCACACGTCTTTTAATTTGCTGTCTGTAGTCACTACCTACAGTGATTTTGGAGCCCCTCCAAAATAAAATATCTCACTGTTTCCATTGTTTCCTCATCTACTTTCCATGAAGTGATAGGACCGGATGCCATGATCATAGTTTCTTGAATATTGAGTTTAATCCAGCTTTTTCACTCTCCTCTTTCACTTTCATCAAGAAACTCTTTAGTTCATTTCCTGCCATAAGAATGGTGTCATCTACATATCTGAAGTTACTGATATTTCTCAACAAATTAATTCCAGACTATGCTTCATCTAGCCCAGCATTTTGCATGAGGTACTCTGCATAGAAGTTGAATAAGCAAGGTGACAAATTCCCTTCCCAATTTGGAACCAGTCTTTTTTCCATGTCCAGTTCTAACTACTGCTTCTTGACCTGCGTACAGATTTCTCAGGAGGCTGGCAAGGTGGTCTGGTATTCCCATCTCCTTTAGAATTTTCCACAGTTTGTTGTGATCCATACAGTCAAAGGTTTTGGCATAGTCAATAAAACTGAAGTACATGTTTCTCTGGAACATTCTTGCTTTTTCCATGATCCAATGGATATTGACAATTTGATATCTGGTTGCACTGCATTTTCTAAATCCAACTTGAATATTGAAAGATTTGTATACTGTTGGAATCTGACTTTCAGAATGTTAAGCATTACTTTGCTAGAGTGTGAGATAAGTGCAATTGTGTGGTAGTTTGAACATTCTTTGGCATTGCCCTTCTTTGAGATTGGAATGAAAACTGAGGTTTACAAGTGCTGTGATCACTGCCGAGTTTTCCAAATTTGCTGGCATATAGAGTGCAGCACTTTCATAGAATTATCTTTTAGGATTTGAAATAGTTTAGCTGGAATTCCATCATCTCCACTAGTTTTGTTGGTAGTGATGTTTCCTAAGGCCCGTTTGACTTCCCTTTCCAGGATGTCTCACTTTAGGTGAAGGATCACTCCATAATGGTTATCTGGGCGGTGAACATCTTTTTTGTATAGTTTTCTGTGAATTCTAGCCACCACTTTTTAATATATTTTGCTTCTGTTAGGTCCATGTCATTTCTGTCTTGTATTTGTACCCATCTTTGCATGAAATGTTCTCTTGATATCTCTAATTTTCTTGAAGAGATCCCTTGTCTTTCCCATTCTGTTGTTTTCCTCTTTTTTTTTTTTTTTTTTGCTTTGATAACTGAGGAAGGCTTTCTCATCTTTCCTTGCTATTTTTTGGAACTCTGCATTCAGATGGATATATCTTTCCTTTTCTCCTTTGCCTTTCACTTCTCTTCTTTTCTTTGCTATTTGTGAGGCCTCCTCAAGCAACAATTATGCTTTTTGCATTGCTTTACTTGGGGATGGTCTGATCCCTGTCTCCTGTACAATATCATGAACCTCCATCTGTAGTTCTTCAGGTATCTGTCTACCAGATCTAATCACTTGAATCTATTTGTCACTTCCACTGTATAATCACAAAGGATTTGATCTAGGTCATACAAAATGGCCAATGGGAAAATGGTTTTACCTACTTTCTTTAAGCCTGAATTTGGCAATAAGGAATTAATAATCTGAGCCACAGTCAGATCCACGTCTTGTTTTTACTGACTGTATAGAGCCTTTCCATCCTTGGCTGCAAATAATATAATCAACCTGATTTTGGTATTGAACATGTAGTAATGTCCATGTGTAGAGTCCTCTCCTGTGTTGTTGGAAGAAGGGGATATGCTATGACTAGTGTGTTCTCTTGGAAAGATTCTGTTAGCCTTTGTCCTGCTTCATTTTGTGCTCCAAGACCAAATTTGCCTGTTGCTCCAGGTATTTCTTGACTTCTTATTTCTGCATTCCAGTCCCCTATAATGAAAAGGACATCTTTTTTGAGTGTTAAGTCTAGAAAGTCTTGTGTGTTTTCATAGAACCATTCAACTTCAGCTTTTTCAGCATCACTGATTGGGGCATAGACTTAGGTTACTGTGGTATTGAATAGTTTGCTTGAAAATCAATGGAGATCATTCTGTCATTTTTTTGAGATTGCACCCAATTGCTACATTTGAGACTCTTGCTTACTATGAAGGTTACTCCATTTCTTCTAATGAATTTTTTGCTCACAGTAGTAGATATAATGGTCATCTGAATTAAATTAACCCATTCCAAAACATTTTATTTCACTGATTCCTAAAATGCTGATGTGCAATCTTGCCATCTCCTGTTTGACCTTTTCCAATTTACTTTGATTCATGGACATAAGATTCCAGGTTCCTATGAAATACTGTCCTTTACAGCATCAGACTTTTCTTCCATCACCAGTCGCATCCACAGCTGGGCACTGTCTTTGCTTTGGCTCAGTCTCTTCGTTCTTTCAGGGGTTATTCCTCCACTCTGCTCTGGTAACATATTGGTCACCTACAGACCTGGGAGTTTCATCTTTAGTGGCCCATCTTTTCGCCTTTTCATACTGTTACTGGGATTCTCAAGGCAAGAATACTGAAGTGTTTTGCCTTTCCCTTCTTCAGTGGACCATGTTTTGTCAGAACTCTCCACCGTGACCCATCCATCTTGAGTGGCCCTATGTGCATGGCTCATAGTTTCATTGAGTTAGACAAAGCTGTGATCCATGTGGTCAGTTTGATTAGTTTTCTGTGAGTGTGGTTTTCATTCTGTGTGCTCTCTGAGGTGTAACAATAAGAGGCTAATGGAAGCTTTCTGATGGAGAGACTGACTGTAAGAGAACTGGGTCTTGCACCCCTATGGGAGCTGCTTAGAGCTGAAGCAGCAGCTGCGCGGTGGCTGCATGGCACTGTATTGACTTTGAAGAGATACCCCATGTCCAAGGGCAAAGGAGAAGTCCCAGCAAGATGGTAGGAGGGGTGAAATCACATTTAGAATCAAACCCCACACTAGCCAGAGGGACTCAGAGGGTTGAAACAAATCTTGTGTGCAAGAGGACCCTAAAATCCCATAGAGACTGAGAAAGAGCAGTGTTTGAGTGTCTCCTATGGAGGTATGGGTGAGCAGTGGACTGCCACAGGCGCTGGGGCTCTGAGTGTAACAAACTTGGGTATGGCATAAGCCATTTTGAAAGAGGTTACCATTAACCCCACCAGAGAGCTGCCAGAACCTACGCAGGACTGGGAAATATACTCTTAGAGGGCACAAACTGAACCTGTGTGCACCATGACCAAGGAGAAAGGAGCAGTGACCCCACAAGAGACTGATCAAGACTTGCCCATGTGTATCCAGGAGTCTCTGGCAGAGGCACAGGTTGGAGGTTGCCTGCTTCAGGGTTGGGGGAACTGTGGCAGTGTGTCCATGGGACCCTTTGAAGGAGGTGGCCATTATCAACATTGCCTTCACCATAGTTTGGCCCCAGGTAAATAACAGGGAGGGAACACAGCCCAACTCATAAGCAGAAAATTGGATTAAAGATTTGCTGAGCCTGGCCCCGCCGATCAGAACAAGACCCAGTTTCCCCCTCAGTCAGTCTCTCCCATCAGGAAACTTCCATAAACCTCTTATCCTTCTCCATCAGAGGGCAGACAGAGTGAAAACCACAATCACAGAAAACTAACCAATCTGATCACATGGACCACAGCCTTGTCTGACTCAATAAATCTATGAGCCATGCTGTGTAAGGCAACTAAAGAAAGATGGGTCATAGTGGAGATTTCTGACAAAATTGACCCACTGGAGAAGGAAATGGCAAACCACTTCAGTATTCTTACCTTGAGAACCCCATGAACAGCATGAGAGGGGGGAAAAAAAAGAGAGATCAATGAAAGATGAACTTCCCAGATTGGTAGGTGACCAATATGCTAATGGATATCAGTGGAGAAATAACTCCAGAAAGAATGAAGATGGATCCAAAGCAAAAACAACATCCAGTTGTGGATATGACTGATAATAGAAGTAAAGTCCGATTCTATAAAGAAAAATATTGCACAGGAGCCTGGAACATTACCATGAGTCAAGGCAAATTGGAAGTGGTCAAACAGGAGATGGCAAGAGTGAACATCTACATTTTAGGAACCAGAGAACTAAAATGGACTGGATTGGGGGAATTTAACACAGATGACACAGATTATATCTACTACTGTGGGCAAGAATCCCTTAGAAGAAATGGAGTAGCCATCATAGTAAACAAAAGAGACTGAAAAGCAGTACTTGGATGCAATCTCAAAAATGACAGAATAATCTCTGTTCTTTCCCAAGGCAAACCATTCAACATCACAGTAATCCAAGACTATGCCTTGACCAGTAATGCTGAAGAAGCTGAAGTTGAATGATTCTATGAAGACATATAAGACCTTCTAGAAATATCACCAAAAAAAGATGTCTTTTCCATCATAGGGGACTGGAATGCAAAAGTGGGAAGTTAAGAAACACCTGGAGTAACAGGCAAATTTGGCCTTGGAGTACAGAATGAAACAAGGCAAAAGCTAATAGAGTTTTACCAAGAGAACACATTGGTCATAGCAGACACCCTCTTTCAACAACCTAAGAGAAGACTCTACATGTGGACATCACCAGATGATCAATACCAAAATCAGATTGATTATATTCTTTGCATCCAAAGATTGAGAACTTCTATACAGTTAGGAAAAACAAGGTTGGGAGCTGACTGTAGCTCAAATCATGAACTCATTGTCAAATTTAGACTTAAATTGAAGAAAGTGGGGAAAACCACTAGACCTTTCAGGTATGACCTATATCAAATCCCTTATGATTATACAGTGGCAGTATGCAATAGATTCAAAGGATTAGATCTGATAGCAGAGTGTCTGAAGAACTATGGATGGAGGTTCATGACATTGTACAGGTTACAGGGCTCAAAAGCTCTCCCAAGAAAAAGAAATGTAAAAAGGCAAAATGATTGTCTAAGGCGGCCTTACAAATAGCTGAGAAAAGAAGAGAAGTGACAGGCACAGGAGAAAAGGAAAGATATATCCATTTGAATGCAGAGTTCCAAAGAATAGCAAGGAGAGATAAGAAAGCCTTCCTCAGTGATAGATGCAATGAAATAGAGGAAATCGATAGAATGGGAAAGACTAGAGATCTCTTCAAGAAAATTAGATATACCAAGGGAACATTTCATGCAATGATGGGTACAATAAAGAACAGAAATGTTATGGACCTAACAGAAGTAGAGGATATTAAGAAGAGGTGGCAAATAAACACTGAAAAACTATAGTAAAAATAAATTTATATCCCAGATAATCATGAAGGTATGATCACTCACTTAGAGCCAAACATCCTGGAATGTGAAGTCAAGTGGGCCTTGGGAAGCATCACTATGAACAAAGCTAGTGAGGTGATGGAATTCCAATTGACCTGTTTCAAATCTTAGAAGATGATGTGAAAGTGTGCACTCAATACACCAGCAAATTTTGAAAACTCAGCTGTTGCCAGAGAACTGGAAAAGGTCAGTTTTCATTCCAATGCCAAGAAAGGCAATTCCAAAGAATCCTCAAACTACCACACAATTGCACTCATCCCACATCCCAGTAAAGTAGTGCCCAAAATTATCAAAGAAAGGATTCAACAGTATGTGAACCATGAACTTCCAGATGTTCAAGCTGGATTTAGAAAAGGCAGAGAAGCCAGAGTTCAAATTGCCAACATCTGTTGAATCATTAAAAAAAAAGCATGAGAATTTCAGATAATCCTCTACTTATGCTTTATTGATTATACAAAAGTTTTTTACTGTGTGGATCACAGCAAACTGTGGAATATTCTGATAGAGATGGGAATACCAGACCACCTCTTGAGAAATCTGCATGCAGGTCAGGAAGCCATAGTTAGAACTGGACATGAACAACAGACTGGTTCAAAATAGGAAAAGGAGTACATCAAGGCTGTATATTGTCACCCTGCTTATTTAACTTATATACAGAGTACATCATGAGAAACATTGGCCTAGAAGAAGGATAAACTGGAATCAAGATTACTGGGAGAAATATCAATAGCCATAGATATGCGGATGGCACCACCTTTATGGCAGAAAATGAAGAACTAAAGAGTCTCTTGATGAAAGTAAAAGAGAAGAGTGAAAAAGTTAGCTTAAAGTTTATCATTCAGACAACTAAGATCATGGCATCTGGCTCCACCACTTCATGGCAAATAATTGGGGAAACAGTGAAAATAGTGACTGGCTATATTTTTGGGCTCTGAAATCACCACAGATGGTGATTGTAGCCATGAAATTTAAAGATGCTTACTCCTTGAAAAGAAAGTTATGTCCAATCTAGACAGCATATTAACGAGCAGAGACATTGCCCTGTCAACAAAGATCCATCTAGTCAAGGCTATGGTTTTTCCAGTAGTCATGTATGGATGTGAAAGTTGGACTGTAAAGAAAGCTGAATGTCAAAGAATTTATGCTTTTGAACTGTTGTGTTGAATAAGACTCTTGAAAGTCCCTTGGACTGCCAGGAGGTCCAATCAGTCTATCCTAAAGGAGATGAGTCCTGGGTGTTCATTGGAAGGGCTGTTGTTGAAGCTGAAATGCCAATACTTTGGCCACCTGATGTGAAGAGCTGATTCATTTGAAAAGAGCCTGATGCTGGGAAATATTGAAGGCAGGAGGAGAAGGTGTCAACAGAGGGCGAGATTGTTGGGTGGCATCAACGGATCAATGGACATGAGTTTGGGTGAACTCTGGGAGTGGTGATGGACAGCGAAGCCTGGCATGCCACAGTTCATGGATTTGCAAAGAGTCAGAGAAGACTGAGCAACTGAACTGAATACTTGAATTTTCATGTGAAATTATTACATATTTATTCAAAGTTCTCAAGTTAACAGCAAGTTAAATGTTGATAGGTGCTACAAGATGTATTCGCATCTAGTGAAACACAGTTAAAGATTAATAAACTGTGTAACTTAAATGTAAAAGATCAATTACAAGCTCACTTTCCAATATTCTCATTTAAAAAAAAGCAATTATTAGCCTCAAAACATTCATAAATTACCTAACCAAGATGGTGAAAATCACTGAGCTGTTCCCATCATACACACACACACAAGCACACACACACACACACAAATACAATTAAACACTTAACTTTTTTTTTTTTTTTTTTTTTTTTAATATTATTTTATTAGTTGGAGGCCAATCACTTTACAACATTTCAGTGGGTTTTGTCATACATTGACATGAATCAGCCATATAGTTACATGTATTCCCCATCCCGATCCCCCCTCCCACCTCCCTCCCCACCCGACTCCTCAGGGTCCTCCCAGTGCACCAGGCCCGAGCACCTGACTCATGTATCCCACCTGGGCTGGTGGTCCGTTTCACCATAGATAATATACATGCTGTTCTTTCAAAACATCCCACCCTCACGTTCTCCCCCAGAGTTCAAAAGTCTGTTCTGTATTTCTGTGTCTCTTTTTCTGTTTTGCATATAGGGTTATCGCCACCATCTATCTAAATTCCGTATATATGCAATAATCTATGCTATTGCTGTTATCAGAGCAATAACACTTTACTGAAATGTATTATTGATCCTCTATTTTAATCTAGCATATAAAAAGTTTAAAAATTTTAGGTTAACAATTAAACACTTAACTTTTAACCTAAAATTTTTAAACTTTTTATATGCTAGATTAAAATAGAGGATCAATAATACATTTCAGTAAAGTGTTATTGCTCTGATAACAGCAATAGCATAGATTTGAATTTGTTTTTCTTTGAAAATAGGCTCAGAATCTCAGAATCAAAAAAGAATCAGTGTGAAAATCAGAAGTAAAAAGAATGAAGGCATAGGACAAATGTAGAATAAAAAAAGAAGCCCAGAAAGTTAGACTAAACTAGATAAACTCCTTTATACTGGGATTACTTAGATCATTGGTACAATAAGAGGAACATGGATGAGGTAAATAACTCCAGACTCTCAAAAAAATATTACACTAATAAATGAGTACACCCAGGTTCCAAAAACTAGATCAATTTAAAAGAAATAGTTGTGAACAATCTGACAAAATTAGAAACCAATTCCATTTTAAGTAATAAAAGCAGTAAAACACTTAAGATCACATTTAACCAAACAAGTACAAGTCTAATGCACTGAAAACTACAAAACATTATTGAAATAAACAAAAGACAATCTAAATATATAGAAAGACAACCTATATTCATGTATTGGAAGATTCAGTGATCTTAAGTGGATAATATTCTCAAGATCCAATGTGATTCTTTTCAAAAATCTGTTATTTTGCATAAAGGTATAACCTGATATAAAAATTCATGTAGAAAAGCAAGAAAAACTTAGCCTAGTCAGAACTATATTGGGAAACAAAAAAGGGCAAAAATGGGTTCATACACTTCCTGATTTGAAAAATTACAGGAGAACTACAGGAGTTGATATAATGTAGCAGTTATAAGAATATGCATGCAGAGCAATGGACTAGAATACAAAGTTCAGAAATAAGCTCAAGATTTTTGACCATTTTCCAAAACCATTCAAGGAAAAAAGAATAATCTTTTCAACAAATGTTTCTGGAGCAATTGGATGTCTACATGTGAAAGAATGAATTTAAAGCCATCCCTCACACTATATATAAAAATTAATTCAAATTGGATCAAAGAGCAAAATGTAATAGCTAAAACTATAAAACTTTTAGATGAAAATGTAAATGTAGCCCTTTTTGACTATGGATGTCAATGGTTTCCTATATATTACACAGATAAAAGATAAAAGCACAGATAATTGGACTTCACCAAAATTAGAACTCTGTGTGTGCCAAAGAACAATATCAGCAACATAAAAATGTAATCCAAAGAATGGAAGAAAACGTTTGTGATATTTATATCTAATGGTCCAATATCCAGGAACATAAAGACTTCTTACAAATATTTAATGATAAATATACAGTTATAAAGAAAATAATTTGAATTCACATTTCTCCAAAGAACATATACACATGGCTAGCAAGTACATGAAACAACGCTTAACACTGTTAATCATTGTCAGTCAGATCAGAATGACAATGAGATGTCACCTCCCTTCTAATAAGGTGGATTTACTTTTGATGAAATGACAAAATAGGGGAATGTGCTAGTTTGCTGGGGCTGCCATAACAAGCCACAGAAGACTATGTGGTTTACAGAAGATACACTTCTCACAGTTCTGGAGGCTAGAAATATTTTATTGCTAAATTTTCTAATCATCACCTGAGCCTTCAATGACACATAATCCTTTCGCAATACTAGCATCAAAGATCCCTGATCACAGATCATATAACAAACATAAGAATAGTGAAATTTTGAATATTGTGAGAATTACCAAAATGTGACACAGAGACAGGAAGTGAGCAAGCACTGTTGAGAAAATGGCCCTAATAGGCTTGTTAAATGCAGTTACCACACATTTTCAGTTTGTAAAAGATGCAGTATCTTCCAGTGAGGAAGCATCTAAGATATTTGCAATATCTAAGATATTTGCAGTATCTAAAGTGAGATATTATATTCAAGTTCTTCAACAAATGATTTCAGGAAATGTATAAATAGTAACTAATTTAATGCTCCTTATAGTACTGTCATAAAATTGAGGAAGACTCTCTACTTTTCCACGATTGTTGTGTGTCCTTCAACTTCAGCAGGGCTGGGACTTGTACACACATGGGCAGTTTGGTTCCTGGACCTTGTTTTTAAATCCACACTGTTAATTCACAAAATAAACATGAAAATGCATTTCAAACATTGAGTTTTAGCTTACAGCATGTCTATGAGTAAGTCATGGGCATGTATTAGTATTATTAAGAGTAGTATTATTAACTTCAGTCTTCTCTAGTGGCTCGGTGGTAAAGAACACGCCTGGAATGCAGGAGACATGGGTTTGATTCCTGGGTTAGAAAGATCCCCTAGAGAAGGAAATGGCAACTCACTCTAGTACTTTTGCCTGGGCAATCCCATGGATAGAGGAGCCTGGCATGCTACAGTCTATGGGATCACAAAGAGCCAGATAGGACATAGGGGCTAAATGACAGGCAAAATTATTATTTTACTTATATAATCAACTAAGCTCATTTATCTATAAATTAATTAATTCACTAATTATTACCTGTATTGTTAACAATTTTTCATATTAACTGCATGAACCTAGGTTAATGATATTTTAGGCTTGAAAGCTGCTTTTACATTTATTTATTTGTTTTTAATTTTCAGGAATTTTCTCCTTCAGTTTCTCATTTCCATTTTATAATTTTTCATGTTTCCCTTATGTCTGTCAAAAATTTAAATATTCAAATGAATGTGCTGACCTGGAAAAAATAACAGGTGACTTTAAAAATGATCACAAGTATGATGAAGCAGCAGATCAAAAAGAACCTAAAATTTCAGTTTCTTAGTGATTTACACTTGAGCAAGTCCATAATATTGACTAAGAAATGTCCATGAAACATTCAACTTATCAAAAGAGAGAGGGTAGTTTGGTAGTGTCAGACACTCTGCTGAGCTGTCAAATGTCGGATTGGTCAATGAAAGCAACATCCCAAAAAGAAATAATTAAATTTTAAAATAACTAAATAATTAAAATCATTCACTGAAGTGGAACAGGCAAGTCTAAAACCTGAAGATGTTCTGTTTATCTCTATAGGCTGGCATACTTCTTGAGGGCCAGGGAGACCTGCCCAGACCTGGGGCTTCTCTCACCAATGAGGAGCCCCAAATAAAACAGTTCCTGAAGTTTTATGAATCTTGGGAAAGGTGAGGAGTAGAAAATACTGGATACTGAGTCAAAGTGGGAAATATTGTTCACAGGTTGCCCCCCAAATTATGCCCCATAAATAGGTATTAACAGAAGCACCTAAAGAAGACCTCTGCCCTAAACCTGAGATAGGGAGACCCCCAAAAGAAGTGAAGCTTTTAAACTCCTAGAAGACAGAGCTTCAACTTATTTACAACAGAGAAATAGAGTCAAAGACGAGGGAAACAAGCATGATTAATAAAGGGCATAAGAGGGTAATGGGGCAGCGCTGGTTGTGAGGTGCAGGAGTGGAGGCTGTGCTGTGCTGGAGAGATTTTGAAGAGACATCCCACACCCAAGGGCAAAGGAGAAGCCCCAGCAAGACAGTAGGATGGGCAAAATCACGTTCAGAATAAAGCCTCATACCCGCCAAAGACACTCAGAGGGCTCAAATCAACACTGTGTCCACCAGGACCCAGAGACCCCCGCAAACACTGAGACGGAGCTGTGTCTGAGTGTCTCCTTTGGAAGTGCGGGTCAGTAGTGAAGGGCCACAGGGGCAGGGGCCCTGGGTGCGGCAGTCCTGGGTATGGCATTAGTCCTCTCGGAGGAGATAGCCATTCACCGGGCCAGAGAGCCACTTACAGGACTTACAAGGACTGAGCGAACAGGCTCTTGGAGGGCACAAAGAGTACTTTGTGTGCACCAGGACCCCAGAGAAAAGAGCAGTGACCCCACAAGAGACTGACCAAGACATGCCCATGAGTGTCCTTCAGTCTCCTGCAGAGGCATGGGTTTGCAGTGGCCTGCTTCAGGGCTGGGAGCACTGAATGAGGCAGTGCGTGCATAGGACCTTTTGAAAGAGGTCACCATTATCTTCATTATCTTCACCATTGTTTGGCCCCAGGTAAATAACAGGGCCATTTCTGCTTTATTGACTATGCCAAAGCCTTTGACTGTGTGGATCACAAGAAGCTGTGGAAAATTCTGAAAGAGATGGGAATACCAGACCACCTAACCTACCTCTTGAGAAACCTATATGCAGGTCAGGAAGCAACAGTTAGAACTGGACATGGAACAACAGACTGATTCCAAATAGGAAAAGGAGTATGTTAAGGCTGTATATTGTCACCCTGCTTAATTAACTTATGTGCAGAGTACATCATGAGAAACCTTGGGCTGGATGAAGCACAAGCTGGAATCAAGATTGCTGGGAGAAATATAAATAACGTCAGATATGCAGATGACATCACACTTATGACAGAATGTGCAGAGGAACTAAAAAGCCCCTTGATGAAAGTGAAAGAGGAGAGTGAAAAAGCTGGCTTAAAGCTTAGCATTCAGAAAACTAAGATCATGGCATCTGGTCCCATCACTTCATGGCAAATAGATGGGGAAACAGTGGAAACAGTGGCTGACTTTATTTTATTTATTTATTTAGGCTCCAAAATCACTGCAGATGGTGATTGCAGCCATGAAATTAAAAGATGCTTACTCCTTAGAAGGAAAGTTATGATTAACTTAGATAGTATATTAAAAAGCAGAGATATTACTCTGCCAACAAAGGTCCATCTAGTCAAGGCTATGATTTAGTGGTCATGTATGAATGTGAGAGTTGTACTGTGAAGAAAGCTGAGTGCCGAAGAATAGATGCTTTTGAACTGTGGTGTTGGAGAAGACTCTTGAGAGTCCCTTGAACTGCAAGGAGATCCAACCAGTCCATCCTAAAGGAGATCAGTCCTGGGTGTTCATTGGAAGGACTGATGTTGAAGCTGAACTCCAGTACTTTGACCACCTCATGTGAAGATTTCACTCATTGGAAAAGACTCTAATGCTGGAAGGGATTGGGGGCAGGAGGAGAAGGGGACAACAGAGGATGAGGTGGCTGGATGGCATCACCGGCTCGATTCACATGAGTTTGGGTGAACTTCGGGAGCTGGTGATGGCCAGGGAGGCCTGGTGTGCTTTGATTCATGGGGTCGCAAAGAGTTGGACATGACTGAGCAACTGAACTGACCTGAACTGAAATAACAAGGAAGGAACAAAGCCCGACCCATTAATAGGAAGTTGGATTAAAGATTTACTGAGCATAGACCTGCCCATCAGAATAAGATCCAATTTCCCCCTCAATCTGTCTCTCCCATCAGGAAACTTCGATAAGCCTCTTATCCTTCTCCATCAGAGGGCAGACAGACTGAAAACCATAGTCACAGAAAACTAATCAATCTGATCATATGGACCACAATCTTGTCCAACTCAATGAAACTATGAACCATGCTGTGTAGGGCCACCCAAGACAGATGGGTCATGGTGGAGAGTTCTGACAAAACGTGGTCCACTGGATAAGGGAATGGCAAATCACTTCAGTAATCTTGCATTGAGAACCCCATGAACAGTACGAAAAGGAAAAAAGATAGGACATTGAAAGATGAGCTCCCCAGGTCGGTAGGTGCTCAATATGATACTGGAGATCAGTCAAAAAATAACTCCAGAAAGAATGAAGAGGTGGAACCAAAACAAAATCATCACCCAGTTATGGATGTGACTGGTGATGGAAGTAAAGTCCAATGTTGTAAACAGCAATATTGCACAGGAGCCTGGAACATTAGTTCCATGAATCAAGGCAAATTGGAAGTGGTCACACTGGACATGGCAAGAGTGAACATCGACATTTTAGGAATAAGAGAACTAAAATGGATTGGAGTGGGAGAATTTAACATAGATGACCATTATATCTACTACTGTGGGTAGGAATCCCTTATAAGAAATGAAGTTGCCCTCATAGTCAACAAAAGAGTCTGAAATGCAGTGCTTGAATGCAATCTCAAAAATGACAGAATGATCTATGTTCTTTTCTAAGGCAAACCATTCAATATCACAATAATCCAAATATATGCCCAGTCCAGTAATGCTGAAGAAGCTGAAGTTGAATGGTTCTATGAAGACATATAAGACCTTCTAGAAATAACACCCAAAAAAGATGTCCTTTTCATTACAGGGGACTGGGAGAAGTAAGAAATAGCTGGAGTAATGGGATAATTTGGCCTTGGAGTACAGAATGAAGCAAGGCAAAGGCTAATAGAGTTTTACCAAGAGAACACACCAGTCATAGCAAACACCTACTTCCAACAACACAAAAGAAGACTCTACATGTGGACATCACCAGGTGATCAATACTGAAATCATATTGATTATATTATTTGCAGGCAAAGATGGAGAAGCTTCTATACAGTCAGCAAAAACAAGACTGGCAGCTTACTGTGGATCAGATGATGAGCTCCTTATTTCCAAATTCAGAAAAAAATTGAAGAAAGTTGGGAAAACCACTAAACCATTAAGTTATAACCTAAATCAAATCCCTTACAACTATACAGTGGAAGTGAGCAATAGATTCAAGGGATTAGATCTGATACACAGAGTGGCTGAAAAACTGTGGGCAGGGGTTTGTGACATTGTGCAGGAAGCAGGGATCAAGACCATCTGGAAAAAAAGGAGTGCAAAAAGGCAAAATGATTGTCTATGGAGGCCTTAAAAATTGCTGAGAAACTAAGAGAAGGCAAAGGCAAAGGAAAAAAGGAAAGAAATGCCCATTTGAATTCAGAGATTCAAAGAATATCAAGGAGAGATAAGAAAGCCTCCCTCAGTGATCAGAGCAAACAAATAGAGAAAACAATAGAATGGGAAAGACTAGAGATCTCTTCAAGAAAATTACAGATACCAAGGGAACATTTCATCCAAAGATGGACACAATAAAAGATCAAAATGGTATGGACCTAACTGAAGCAGGAGGTATTAAGAAGAGGTGGAAAGAATATACAGAAGAACTATACAGAAGAAATCTTTGTGACTCAGACCACAATGGTGTGATCACTAACATAGATCCACACATTCTGGGAAGTGAATTCAAGTGGGCCTTAGGAAGCATCATTATGAACAAAACTAGTGGAGGTGACGGAATTCCAGCTGAGCTATTTCAAATCCTAAATGATGATGCTGTCGAAGTGCTGCACTTGATATGCCAGCAAATTTGGAAAACTCAGCAGTGGTCACAGGACTGGAAAATGTCAGTTTTCATTCCAATCCCAAAGAAAGGCAATGTCATAGAATGCTCAAAATACTGCACAATTGCACTTATCTCACAGTCTAGCAAAATGATGCTCAAAATTCTTCAAGTCAGGCTTCAACAATACATGAACTGTGAACTTCCAGATGTTCAAGCTGGAATTAGAAAATGCAGAGGAACCAGAGATCAATTTGCCAATATCCGTTGGATCATGGAAAAAGCAAGAGTTCCAGAAAACATCTACTTCTGCTTTATTGACTATGCCAAGGTCTTTGACTGTGTGGATCACAAGAAACTGAGAAAAAATCTTAAAGAGATGGGAAATGGGGTTATCAGACCACCTGACATGCATCCTGAGAAATCTGTATGCTGGTCAGAAGCAAAAGTTAGAACTGGACATGGAACAACAAACTGATTCCAAATAGGGAAAGGAGTACGTCAAGGCTGTATATTGTCACCCTGCTTATTTAACTTATATGCAGAGTACATCATAAGAAACACAGGGCTGAATGAAGCAACAGCTGGACTCAAGAATGCAGGGAGAAATATCAATAATCTCAGATATTCAAAAGATACCACTCTTATGACAGAGACAAAGAACTAAAAGCCTCTTGATGAAAGTGGAAGAAGACAGCAAAAGAGCTTTCTTAAAACTCAACAATCAGAAAACTATGATTTTGGCATCTGGTCCCATCACTTCATGGCATATAGATGGGGAAACAATGGAAACAGTGACAGACTTTATTTTGGGGGGCTCCAAAATCACTGCAGATGGTTACTGCAGCCATGGAATTAAAAGACACTTGCTCCTTGGAAGAAAAGCTATGACCAAGATAGACAGCATAATAAAATGCAGAGACATTACTTTGCCAACAAAGGTCCATCTAGCCTAAGCTTTGGTTTTTCCAGTAATCATGTATGCATGTGAGATTTGGACTATAAAAAAATCTGAGTGCCAAAGTATTGTTCCTTTTGAACTGTGGTTTTGGAGGAGACTCTTGAGAGCCCCTTGGATTCAGGGATATCCAACCAGTCCATCCTAAAGGAAATCCGTCCTGAATACCCATTGGAAGGATTGATGCCCAAACTGAAACCACAATACTTCACCCACATGAAGGGAAGAACTAACTCATTTGAAAAGACCCTCATGCTTGGAATGATTGAAGGTGGGAGGAGAAGTGGTCGACAGGGGATGAGATAGTTGTATATCATCACTGACTCAATGGAATAATGTATACTTTGGGAGTTGGTGATTGAAAGGGAGGCCTGGTGTGCTGCAGTCCACGGGGCTGCAAAGAGTCAGACGTGACTGAACAACTGAACTGAACTGAACTGGGGGATAAATTAAGAGTTTGTGTTTAACATCCATATTTCTATATATAAAACAGGCAAACAATAAGGAGTTACTGTAAAGCACAGGGAACTATGCTCAATATCTTTTAATAACCTATAGTGGAAAAAATCTGAAAGCAAATGTATTTAACTGAATCAGTTTGTTGTACACTCAGAAACTGACACAGCATTGTAAATTAACTATCCTCTGTTAAAAAGAAAGTGAAAGATTATTAATGTGCATATATGAAGACCATCACCAGTTCAGAGCTGGATTCCTCAACTGACTTCAGCTCTTTTCAGAGCCTGCCGGGCATCGACTGTGCATCAAGCTAGGTGCGGGGAGTAGTGCTCCTATAAACCTTGCTGGGAAAAGTCTGTAATTACCTATGACTGAACCTGAAAGATCTCACAAAGACTTAAAACCAGGTAGAAACCTCTTTTCAGATAGTTTTGCTTTAACAAAATGATTTAATTATTTTAATTGGAGGCTAATTACTTTACAGTATTGCAGATGTCTTTGCCATTCATTGACATGAATCTGCCATGGGTGTACATATGTGCTCCCATCCTGACCCCCTCCCACTTCCCTCCTCACTTCATCCCTCTGGGTTGTCTCAGAGCACTGGTTTTGAGGGCCCTGCTTCATGCATCAAACTTGCACTGGTCATCTATTTTACATATGGTAGTATACCTATTTCAATTCTATTCTCTCAAATCATCCCACCATTGCCTTCTCCCACAGAATCCAAAAGTCTGTTCTTTACATCTGTTTCTCTTTTGCTGTCTTGCATATAAGATCATCATTACCATCTTTTTAATTACATATATATGTGTTAATATACTGTATTGGTGTTTCTCTTTCTAACTTACTTCACTCTGTATAACAGGCTCCAGTTTCATTCACCTCATTAGAACGAACTCAAATGTGTTCTTTTTTGTAAGTAGCTTTTAATGTGTGTTTGATCACTCACCAAGATCTTTTGAATAATGCTATACAAAATGTTTCTATGTTTTATATTAACATGTTATGATCACAGACTCTATGGTTGTAAACATAAGGCCAGTGAAACATGAAAAAAAAATAATGTCTCTTTGAATCCATATGGCTGCTGAGAATACTTGAATGAATTTTGAATGCTCTGCAGGTTTATTAATAGGAAAATATGGTAATAGAAATGTAGGCAATTTTGCCTTATCTGGCCACAGGAAAATCAATGCTGCTATAAATATTATCATCTTATATTTAGAGGAGATGGGAACTGGATGTCACATAGCTCTTGCTGATGGCTTCCAATCGGCTAGGTTTCTGGTTCCAACCCGTTATGAGAATGAATGGTTATCCAGCACTATAATTTGCATAATTAAGTGATAGAAGAGTAGCAGAGGAGCTGGTCTTAGGGATGATGGAATCGTAGGGAGAAAGAAATTACACCTTTGGGACACAGATTCCGCATTACTTGCCCAATCCTCTACTGCTAGACATGAGTTTCTATAGTCACTGGCATCAGACACATATATGAATTAGATATTTGCCACTGATGTGCATTACGAACCCAAGGCTACATGTCCATTTTGCTCTGATCAGACCTGAATCTCAGTGGAAAATATACTCTATATACTACAAAAATAATGAATAGGTTCTTCATAATGTAAATTTTAATATAAGCTTCTGTATTGCCCCACAGTATTTAATTCAAAAATTCAGTGGCCCTTGAAGGCAGATGCTATTTCTCCTTTTACACAGGAAGAAACAGGGGCTTAGAGATTAACAGTTCCAAGTTCCAAGCAGAATCCACTGGGCACCAAGAGAACACTTTTATAAATATAAAAATGGTGAGCCAGCTTCATTTGAACTTGAAATACCCCAGAGAGAGTTACATCTTGCATTTACTGCAAAAAAATGAACCACAATAAAACCTTGACTACTGCACTATTTTTAATTTAAGAACTGTTAGAATGATAAAAGTTAATAGTTTCCTAAAAAACAAGAATATTTCTTATAGTAAATATTCACTTTATTTCATATGACAAGGTTATCACAAGGTTTTTGTTCTTTATAACAACTGTCGTCATTTTGTTTTTTCTCTTTTTTTTCCATTTATTTTATTAGTTGGAGGCTAATTACTTTACAATATAGTAGTGGGGTTTTTTGTCACTTAGTCGTGTCTGACTCTTTGTGACCCCATGAACTGTAGCCTGCCAGGCTCCTCTGTCCATGGGATTCTCCAGGCAAGAATACTGGAGTTACTGAAGTGAATTGCCATTTCTTTCTCTCTCTCTCTCTGTATAAATATATATAATATCTTAGCATTAAAATAACAGATTTTCCATAGGACAAAGTTATAACCCAATCATCTTGGAAGAGAAAAATATATTCTACTGGCTAGTGTTATTAGGTATAGTCCAAATGGGAGTGATTATGTTTTCTTTGAATAAGTATATTTTATACATAACAAACATAAATATTTGAAGGCAAACCTAATGGAGACCCAGAATAACAAGTTACTGGGTACCAAGTTACTGGATGAGAAGTGATGAGGGAAAGACTGTTTCCAGATGCTTTTTCTTTATCTACTGCCAGTTACATGAGTGATTTCAGTTTTAGCAAATGTATCTGGGTTCATGAAATGGTATGTGATTTGTGACTTTTAAATATGAATATAGCTTCAATTTTGAAAGTTTAAGAAATTAAATGTTGCAAAACAAAATACTTTCTTAAAAAGTTTGTCAATGATAATTTGGCAAATTTTAAAGAAAAATATGAGATTCACTGAAAGGGAAATCTATCAGCTCTTTGTTACTCACTAAACTATTAGATAGATAGATAGATAGATAGATAGATAGATAGATAGATAGATTGATAGATAGATAGAGATTATTTTTAAACCTAAATATAGACAGTGAATGACTCAATTTAATTTCCCCAAATTCATATATTTGAACCTAGATCTTTCTGACCATTGACAGTCTCATTTTAAAGTCTCGATATTAATAGATTTATCATTAAAATTACTTTAAAATATTAAAATTATGTTCCAAGGTCTTTAGTTAGAAATGAATAATTAATATTAGGAGCAAGTTCACCATACCAGTGATAGACCACGTGGAGGAAGGTGAGATCATCCCTTCCTGGGGGACCACATCATCACTGTCCTAACAACCCCTGTCCTACCTTCAGATTGTCTGTCCTGTAGACCTCTCTTCTGAGATCTAGAACCCTGAGTCTAAGTGCCTCCCTGTTAACTACACTTGAGTAGCTTACATATTTTCATGTAAAATATAATCTTAGGAGTCCCAATATGGTCCTTCCATGGCCCTCCCAACCTATTTTTGTTGTCCTCATTTCAGTAGGCAAACATTATCTTTCTCATTTTAGTAAACAGAGCTAACCATACAGGTGCTAATTCCAGACAGCTGCAGTGACTCATATCTCATCACTCACGTGACCAATTTGCTCATTTCAATCTGCTCAGTTCAATCATGCATTGGCTTCCCTATCATCCTATATCTAAACCTGTAACTCTTTCCATGCCTTGAAACTTCAAACTTTTTTTCACCTTATGGTTTTCAATATGAAATTATCTCAAATTGCTTTATTTTCATTCTCAGTAAGTTGGCCTATTCTCATCCTTTATAACACCCAGAAGTTTTTCCATAAAGAGATACCCTTAGACCACTCAGATCAAAATTAATTTCCTATTCTTCCTTCAGATCAAACTCAGATCTCCTGCATTGCTGGCGAATCCTTTACCTTCTGAAACACCAAGTAAGTCTGTTTAGCAGTAAGCATAGTTAAATTATAAATGTATCCATTTACTTGATATTCCCCCAAAGTGCAAGAGCCAATTCTCTAAAATAAATGATAGTATTTATCTATAAATGGAAATGATCATTAAATTGTATATAAATTACATTTGAATGATTTATAAATATAGATTATATTTGTATATATTCTTATGAATATATAGAATTGGTTCTGTTTCTTTGAAGAATCCTAATAGAATAGCCATGTTCAAAACTGGTTGATTTTGGGTTTCAAGCTCACCTTAAGGTTTTATTCATATTATAAAAGCTGTGGGAAAATGCTCTGTTTCTCAAGGAAAAAAAAAGAGCTATTTTGGCTGAAAGGAAATGAACTTATTAACCATTACACCATAGAATGAGATAGCTCTGGAGGCTGCCTGGAGTTCATAATCATATTGTTCACATGCCAGCCAACTGTTCAGTGGAAGGTCATCACAGGTAGCCCGACTCTGGATGCCCAGCCTTCTGAAGCAGAGGTGCAGTAAATGAGACAGAACTTGGCGCAGCAGATGCTTGTGGGCTGGGTCTTCAAACGCACTGCGTGCGCTTAAATGTGCTTCAGGGTAATCTGGCCATATGCACTGGTTTCCTATGACAAACATTACAGTTAATGTATTAGTCCATCCCACATCCCAACATATGAGGACAATAGCAGTGATGCATCACACTCAAATGTAATACTTTCCATGATATGGCAACTACAGTTCTTAGAATATTTAATCACTTTATTCATGAACTAGAATATAAAGATATAGTAGTACATATATGCATCATTATTTAAGGAATTCTAATACATTTATAACCACTTTTAAAGTACTTATAATTAATTTTTAGATGTTAGAAAGGGTGACAAAGAATTGCTGGCAGGGATGTATTTTCCCCCATAGGAAAATATTAAAGTACCAATATTAAAATCTCATTTTTTTTTCTGTCATACCTTGTAAAGCAAGTGGTAAAGATGAATCTTTTTGTTTTGCAAATAAAAATATAAAATACAGAAAAGTTCAAGTTCCTTATCCAGTGTGAACCAATATATCAGTTCAAGAGCTGAGGAACAAAGGACACGTCCCCCTCCCCCCGACACCCCTTCCCCCCCCCCAAAAAAAAAGAAAAAACGAGTCTGGAGTTCCCCAAGTCATCCAACCACAAGAGCAAGGACAATGACTACAACAGGCTGGGAAACCAAGGGTAGCGATGTTACATAAAGACAGTGTCCTGAGTCTGCCGTTTTCATAGATGTGCTAGAACTGGCAACTGGGCTGCTCCACACAGACAGGTGACATCTGTTCCATAATGATGTTCAAGTGAACTAAGCAAGTAGCTCTTATTGTCCATTCTGTCCAATTCTAAGCTCTACATTAGTAATTATTTGATGGGAAAGGCAAAATGGAATCTCAAAGTCACAGTGCTTTTCCAGGCACTAATTCCATCTACCTCATTGGAAAACATATGTACATCTTGGAATGATTTTCAATTGCAGTTAAAATATTCTACAAAAGTAAAAAAAAAATAATAATCTACAAAAGTAAAAACTTACAGAAATATATCAGATTATACTACATGCATTGGACTTTCCATTGAATTTGACTCTGCAATTAATTAATAAATCATGACAAAAGTGAACAGAGTGAAAACAAACCAAAAAAAAAGTGAACAAACTGAGAGTTCTGGAAAATCTTTTGCTGAAGTAGCTTAAGGATTTACCAAAATGAAGGTATTCTAGACATGGCTGTCTCCATTAGCAGGATGCAAAACTGACTGCCATAAAGAGAATGGGCAGTGATGGTCAAGGTGCACAGCTTTGAAATGTGACAAGGATAATAGAGTGACGGTCATAATAAAATAATTAAATAATGTCATTTTCAGCAACATGGATAGATCTAGATGTTATAATACAGAGGGAAGTAAGTCAGAGAGAGAAAGACAAACATCATATGATACTTATACCTGGAATCTAAAAATATATGATACATATGAACTTATTTACAAAACATAAATAGGCTCAAACACAGAAAAACAAGCTATGGTTACCAAAGGGAGAGATGGGGGAGGGGGATAAATGAGAAGTTTGGTAATAAAATATATGCACTACTGTATATAAGAGAGATAGCCAACAAGGACCTACTGTATAGCAAAGGGAACTATACTCAATATCTTGTAATAATCTAAAATGGAAGAAAATGTAAAAAAGAATATATATGTTATAATTATAGGTGTAATTGACACTCTGCTATATGTCTAAAACTAGCACAACATTGTAAATCACCTATACCTCAATTTAAAAATGTTTGAAAATGATAATAAAATCAATTCTGAGAAGAGTTGAGTAGTTCTGGAAGTGTTCTATACAAGTACTTTTTTTCTGGCATTGAAAAAACAAAGATTAGGGGAATTTATCCCATTTCTTTTTTCATTCCTATGTTGAATGTTTTTTTCAGTTCCAGAAACATAGTTTTGGTCCTCTCTGCATTTTGCTTTGTTTTTTTCTATTATGTTATTTTTGAAACTGATGAAATTTCACAAATAATTTATGCTCATCCAACTGTTTAATATTTATACCATGAACTAGCCCTATGATTAGTTTTTTCTTGTTATTTCTAATAAGGGGTAGCATTCAGGAACAGACCAGGCTTAAACATCCAAGGATGTTCAGGCAAGCAGGCAGAATATGGGATAGAGAACAGACTGAATAATAAGCGCCAGAGTCCCCACATCAATGGAGGAGGCTGCAGAGGACAGCTCAAGCAATCCACAGAGGAGGACATTCCCTGGAGTAACATGTCTCTTTAGAGAAGTTTTGGGTGTGCACCAGGGTCAGGATTGTGGGGAAGAGGGGTGGCAAAAGTAAAGAAGTTGGAAACTATTATGGGATGGAAAGCAGCTTCTTGAACACAACCTACACATGACACTTAATACAAGCATAAACAAAGGAAACAGAACACTGGTGGGCTGGTACCAGGAGAAGACAGAAGGCCTAATATAGAAACTGATCTTCACTAGTCCTGCCACTTGTGTACATCTCTGTAAATGAACCAAAGCCAGCCCGGGGCAATATTCTTGCTCAGTCATCTCAGAATTGTGGCAAAGTTGTTATCACAAGAGATGCTGCTAGGGCAAAGCTCAAGAGCTGACATAAGAACTGTGTGACCATGCTCCAGACACTTTACTGAGATCAGGCAATTGAATGCTTTGATTTAAAATCAAGATTATCTGGGGACCATTTTGGGAAGCTTAGAAGACTCCTATGTAGGGAGGTGGCATACGTACTAAGTCGCTTCAGTCACATCCAGTCTGGGACCCCATGGTCAGTAGTCTGCCAGACATCTCTGTCCATGGTATTATCCAGGGAAGAATATTGGAATGGACTGCCATTTCCTCCTCCTAGGGATATTCCCCAGTCAATCAGTTCAGTAGCTCAGTCGTGTATGTATCTTTGTAACCCCATGGACTGCAGCATGCCAGGCTTCCCCGTCCATCACCAACTCCCAGACCTTGCTCACACTCATGTCCATTGAGTCGGTGATGCTATCCAACCATCTCATCCTCTGTCGTCCCCTTCTCCTCCTGCCTTCAACCTTTCCCAGCACCAACATCTTTTCCAATGAGTCAGTATTTCACATTAGGTGGCCAAAGTTTTGGAGTTTCAGCCTCAGCATCAGTCCTTCCAATGAAAATTCAGGACTGATTTCCTTAGGATGGACTGGTTGGATCTCGTTGCAGTCTAAGGGACTCTCAAGAGTATTCTTCAACACCGCATTTCAAAGGCATCAAATCTCTGGCACTCAGATTTCTTTATAGTCCCACTCTCACATTCATACATGACTACTGGAAAGACAATAGCTTTGACGAGATGGACCTTTGTTGACAAAATAATGTCTCAGCTTTCTAACTTGCTATTTAGACTGATCATAGATTTTCTTCCAAGGAGTAAGCATTTTTTCATTTCATGTATGCAATCACCAACTGCACTGATTTTGGAGCCCCCCCAAATAAAGTATGCCACTGTTTCCATTGTTACTGCATCTATTTGCCATGAAATGATGGAACCAGATGCCATGCTCTTAGTTTTCTGAATGCTGAATTTTAAGCCAACTTTTTCACTCTTCTCTTTCACTTTCATCAAGAGGCTCTTTAGTTTTTCTTTGCTTTCTGTCATCAGGGTGATGTCATCTGCATATTTGAGGTTATTTATATTTCTCCCAGCAATCTTGATTCCACCTTGTGCTTCATCCAGTCCAGCATTTCACATAATGTACTCTGCATAGAAGTTAAATAAGCAGGTTGACAATATTCAGCCTTGACATATTCTTTTTCCAATTGGAACCAATCTGTTGTTCTGTGTCCAGTTCTAACTGTTTCTTCTTGACCTGCATACAGATTTTCAAGAGGCAGGTAAGGTGGTCTGGTGTTCCCATCTCTTAAAAAATGTTCCACAGATTGTTGTGATTCACACAGTCAGAGACTTTGACATAGATGTTTTTCTGTAACTCTCTTGCTTTTTCAATGACCCGATGGTTGTTGTCAATTTGATCTCTCACTCCTTTGCCATTTTTAAAATCTAGCTTGAGCACCTGGAAGTTCAGGGTGCACATACTGTTGAAGCCTGACTTGCAGAATTATGAGCATTACTTTGCTAGGGTGTGAGATGAGTGCAATCGTGTGGTAGTTTGAACATCCTTTGGTATTGCCTTTCTTTGGGATTAGAATGAAACTGAACTTTTTCTGTTCTGAGGCCACTGCTGATTTTTCCAAACTTGCTGGCATATTGAATGCAGAACTTTAACAGCATCATCTTCTAGGATTTGAAATAGCTCAGCTGGAATTCCATCACCTCCACCAGCTTTGTTCATAGTGATGCTTCTTAACGTCCACTTGACTTTGCATTCCAGGATGTCTGGCTCTAGATGAATGATCACTAAAAACTGAGGAAGACTTGGGTCTGACAGTTATCTGAAACAAGTATTATGTCATTTAACCAGCACCATGGTAACATGTTAATGTGGATCCTGAATAAGAGGACTTTACTTACTCAGAGAACTCAGAGGACTGGCAAATCTATCAACTCTTTCTCAACTATCTTGAGGATTTTTCAAGTTTCTTCTTTGGCTTAATTACTTGGGAAATATTTGCTATAACTAATTATAGGTTAACTTATTGGTTACTATTCCCTTGGAGAAGAAAATGGCAATTCACCTCAGTATTCTTGCCTGAGGAATCCCATGAACAGAGGAGCCTGGTGGGTTACAGTCTATAGGGTCGCAAAGAGTTGTAAAGGACTAATTGATTGAGCACATTATTCCCTTAATTTGGATAAAATGTTTCATAACCTGAACAAAAGAACAAAAGTCTCTAGAGTTGAGTCTGTTGAGATGAGAACAGACACTGGCATACATTATTCCAAGTTTTACACATTTTACTGGTGATTATTACCTTTGTAGCTCCTCCTCCTTGTGTTAGCCTTATGTGCAATTCAAAAAGAAATATTTACTTCCTTTTCAGCAACCTACTGGAAAACAAACTCCTTAAGCTTAGCACATTTTACACAATGTGCTGTATTGTCTTCTGTTGAATTTACAAAGCAAAGGAGCGGGTTGTTTTATCAACAAAATGAGTTTGTTTCGGAATACCTGAGAATTTCAGTTCTGGACATACTATGGAGAATAGTACACGAGTCGGGAGAAGAAAGGAGAGCATCTTGCTCTTATCGAGGAAAGGAAGAAATTGGAGAGGAGTGTGGGGATTTTCATTGGCTGCAGGCATGGAGTGGCTTTTGATTGGATCAGAGGAAATCATTCTTCATACTGGGCTCTGTAGACTGTGGTGAGTGGTATATTAATGAGAGCCCCCTTCTCTTCCAACACACACTGGGCTTCCTTACTCTATTTAAATGAGTTTTCCTTTATTCATTTTCACACTTTCCTCAGAAAAAGGAGTATTTCCATGGCTTTTTTTTTTTTTCTTTTTTGTTTTAATTCTACTTTACCAGGGATATAAATGTAGATAAAAGAAGAACAATGACATCTTATTGCTTTTAATTTAATGGTTACTGAATCAGTGTAGTGTTTCTAGAGTGTACACAAAACTCCAGTAGAGTTTATGACTAAAAGTCTTTCCTTTAGAAACCAATAAGATAAATTCAGACAAATGATCAACCAAGTGTATATGAGAAGCGTACATCAGAACAGACTCAGGGCAGCCTCCCTTGCTGACTTGATCCAGTGAGTTTAGCCACTAAGGGATTCTAAACAGCAAGGGTTCTTTTTCCAGGATCTCAGTTCAGTTCAGTTCAGTCGTGTCCAACTCTTTGCAACTCCATGAATCGCAGCACGCCAGACCTCCCTGTCCATCACCAACTCCCAGAGTTTACTAAAACTCATGTCCATTGAGTCGGTGATGCCATCAAGCCATCTCATCCTGCCCCCAATCCCTCCTAGCATCAGGGTCTTTTCCAGTGAGTCAACCCTTCACGTGAGGTGGCCAAAGTATTGAAGTTTCAGCCTCAGCATCAGTCTTTCCAATGAACACCCAGGACTGATCTTCTTTAGGATAGACTGGTTGGATCCCCTTGCAGTCCAACGGACTCTCAAGAGTCTTCTCCAACACCACAGTTCAAAAGCATCAATTCTTCAGCACTCAGTTTTCTTCATGGTCCAGGTTTACCTCCATTCAAATTCAAGGCTGGGACCAGACTGATGGCTACTGGTTATTGCTACTCCTATAGATGCTAGGCTAACTTGATAATATTCTAGGAAAGTATTTGCCATCAGAATTATATTGATTACAAGGGGAGAAAATACCTGCCCCATCTTATTTCATTTCTAATAATACATGTAGACTACAAATTTTAGACCTGCAGTTAATTCTGCACCACTTTCAAAGCTCACTGTGCCCATTCACCTGTTCCTCTCTGAGCTTTTCTCCTTCCTCAACTCTGATGCAGGATTCTGTCATGACCTTGCAAGTCATATGTTGGAAGTGTTGGAGTCCCTAAATGTAAAAGGCCTGTGTTCTTAATCTATCACTCAAAGAAGAGCTTCTCACTACTCTGAAATCCTGATTATGTAACTAGTTGAAAAAAAAAAAATTCCGTTGTATCAAGTCACTGTGTTTTAGGGTTTGTTGGTTAAGTGCTAACAACTCCCTAACAAATTCACTGGAATACTATTTCCTCACCAAGGGAAGAGCAGAACTCACAATGCTGTAGTGAACTATGGTGGGGATATTAATAGGTGAAGATGTTATACAAGGTCATTAAAGTCACAGATTTTTTTTTTTTTTTTTTTTTTTTTACTGGATATCTGTCCTACTTTTCATGGAGCTGCCATGTCTGCTTATATCTTTCAGTTATAAATGTATTATGACTGGGGGGACCCAGATGTAGTCTCAAAGCATATTTAATCACAACAAGTAAGCTCTGTGGCTATTTTGTTTTCTAAATTTGACAAAAAATTATACAAAAGTATTCACTGTTGCCCTCTAATTGGTATCTCTAGTGTATCTAAATTTAAGATGATTGGTTACTTGAATATATATATATATGTGTGTGTGTGTGTGTGTACATATGTGTATATAAAAGTACACAGTTACATGGCAAACTTATGTATATAAGTATAAATTGCATTATAGAAGCTATTCTAGTGATGCTTTATGGCCTATCTTGTCCAACAAACCAGAAAATAAACAAAAGAAACCAATATATTATTTATTCTTAATGATCCCCCAGTCCAGTGTAAGTTCTGGTGACTCTTTGGTGGGGTTCATGGCCACCTCCTCCAAGAAGGTTTATGCCATACTCAGGATTGCTGTATCCAGATCCACTGTCCCTGCAGGAGGCCACTGCTGACCCATAACTCTGCACTCAAAGGCAGAGCTACTCAAACTCTGAGTTACTCAAACAGAGAGACACTCAAACACTCAAAGTCAGGTCTGGTTCAGTCTTTTTGGTCTCCTGGTGTGTACCACGTTTTGCTTGAGCCCTCTGAGTATCTCTGGTGGGTTTCGGATTAGAATCTAAATGCAGTTTCACCCCTTATGCCATCTTCCTGGGGTTTCTCCTTTGCCCGTGGACGTGAGGCTTTGTGTGTGTGTGGGGGGGAGATCCAACATTCTCCTGTTGACAATAATGAGTTTTAATTCTGGAGTTCTCACAGGAGAAGATGTTAATTTCATTTTAGGGGCCTGGGATGCAAAAGTAGGAAGTCAGGAGATACCTGGAGTAACAAACAAATTTGACCTTGGAGCACAAAATGAAGCAGGACAATGTTAACAGAGTTTTGCCAGGAGAACATGGTGGTCATAGAAAACACCTTCTTCCAACAACAAAAGAGATGACTCTACACATGGACATCACCAGATGGTCAATACTGAAATCAGATTGATTATATCTTTTGCAGACAAAGATGGAGAGCTCTATACAGTCAGCAAAAATAAGACTGGGAGCTGACTGTGCCTCAGATCATTAGCTTCTTATTGAAAAGTTAAAAATTAAATTGAAGTAGGGAAAACAACTAGACTATTCAGGTGTGACCTATTAAATCCCTTAGGATTATACAATGAAAGTGACAAATAGGTTCAAGGGATTAGATCTGGTAGACAGAGTGCCTATAGAACTATGGATGGAGGTTCATGACATTGTACAGGAGGCCTTACAAATAGCTGAGAAAAGAAGGTAAGCTAAAGGCAAAGGAGAAAAGCAAAGATATATATATTTGAATGCAAAAATCCAAAGAATAGCAAGGAGAGATAAGAAAAGCTTCCTCAGTGATCAATGCAAGAAATAGAGGAAAACAGTAGAATGGGAAAGATTAGAGATCTCTTCAGGAAAATTAGAGATACCAAGGGAACATTTCATGCAAAGATGGGCACAATAAAGGACAGAAATGGTATGGACCTAACAGAAGAAGAAAATATTAAGAAGAGGTGGCAAGAATCCACAGAAGTACTATACAATGACTCAGGTAACCATGATGGTGTGATCACTAAAGGCAGACATCTTTGAAAGCAGAGTCAACTGGGCCTTAGGAAGCGCACTACAAACAAAGCTAGTGGAGGTGATATTGAGCTATTTCAAATCGTAAAATATGATGCTGTTAAACTGCTGCACTCAATATGCCAGCTAATTTGGAAAACTCAGCAGTGGCCACAGGATAGAAAAGTTCAGTTTTCATTCCAATTCCTAAAAATGCAATGCCAAAGAATGTTCAAACAACAATACAATTGTTCTTATCTAACACTCTAGCAAAGTAATGCTCAAAATTCTCCAAACCAGGCTTCAACAGTACATGAACCATAAACTTCCAGATGTTCAAGCTGGATTTAGAAAAGGCAAAGGAGCCAGAGATCAAATTTCCAACATCCAATGCATCATCAAAAAGGCAAGAGAGTTCCAGAAAAAAACATCTATTTATGCTTTATTGACTCTGCCAAAGTCTTTGACTGTGTGGGTCACAATAAACTGTGGAAAATTCTTAAAGAGATGGGAATGCCAGACCACATTGCCAGTCTCCTGAGTAATCTGTATACAGGTCAAGAAACAACAGTTAGAACAGGAAATGGAACTGCAGACTGGTTCCAAGTTGGGAAAGGATTCTATCAAGGCTTTACTGCTGTCACCCTACTTATTTAACTTCTATGCAGAGTACATCATGCAAATTGCCAGGCTGGATGAAGCACAAACTGGAATCAAGATTGCCAAGAGAAATATCATTAATCTCAGATATGCTGATGACATAACCCTTATGGCAGAAAACAAAGAAGATCTAAAGTGCCTCTTTATGAATTGCATGTTAATAAAAAATTAATAAGCAAAAAACCAAGTTACCAAACAAATGTCCATCAACTGATGAATATATAACTAAATAGTGATATATCCATACAATGGAGTATTACTTGGCCTTAAAAAGGAACAAAGAACTGATATATTCTACAAAATGTATGAACCTGAAAACATTATGTTACATGAAAGAAGAGAGACACAAAAGGCCACATATTGTATTATTCCATTTATATGAAATGTTCATAATAGGCAAATAAACAGAGGCAGAGAGTAAATTAGTGGTTGCCAGGGGCTCGGCAGAGGAGGGAATGGGAATGACTGACCATGGCTATTAAGTTTCTGGAGTGGCGAAAATTTTCTGCAGTTATGTGGTTGCAAACTATTAATATACTTAAAAGCACTGTATTGTATAGTTTAAATGGTTGAATTTTATGTTCTATGAATTATATTTTAATAAAACTGTTATTTTAAGAAAGTCTAAAAAGAAAAAAAGCAAATAACCTAACTCAATGTACTTATTTCATTTTTGTAAAAACAAAATATAGTAAGATTTATAACAAGTATATGATTATTTATATACAAAAAAAAAGTGAAAGAGGAGAGTGAAAAAGCTGACGTAAAATTCAACATTCAGAAAACTAAGATCATGGAACCTGGTCACATAACTTCATGGCAAATAGATGGGGAAACGATGGAAACAGTGACAGACTTTATTTTTCTGGGCTCCAAAATCACTGCATATGGTGATTATCTATAAAATTAAAAGACACTTGCTCCTTGGAGGAAAAGCTATGACCATTATACACAGCATACTAAAAAGCAGAGACATTAATTTGCCATCAAAGGCCCATCTAGTCAAAACTATGACTTTTCCAGTAGTCATGTATGGATGTGAGAATTGGACTAGAAAAAAAGCTGAGCGCTGAAGTATTGATGCTTTTGAAGTGTGGTTTTGGAGAAGACTCTTGAGAGTCCCTTGAACTGCAAGGAGATCCAGCCAGTTGATCTTAAAGGAAATCAATCCTGAATATCCATTAGAATGACTGATGCTGAAACCAAAACTCCAATACTTTGGTCACCTGATGTGAAGAACTGACTCATTAGAAAATATGCTGATGCTGGGAAAAATTGAAGGCGGGAGGAGAAGGGGATGAAAGAGGATGAAATGGTTGGATGGCATCACCGACTCAATGGGCATGAGTTTGAGTAAATTCTGGGAGTTGGTGATGGAAAGGTAAGCCTGGCTTGCTGCAGTCCATGGGGTCACAAAGAATCTGACATGACTGAGTGATAGAACTGAACTAACTGAAGGGATTGATTTACAGATCAGTAAATCATGATCTGAAAAGATGTGTCAAATTTATATATTATTACTCTTAAGTTTAACATTGTGAAAAGTATCATCGTTCAGTTGTGTCCCACTCTTTGCAACTCCATGTATTATACAGCCCATGGAATTCTCCTGGTCAGAATGCTGGAATGGGTAGCCTTTCCCTTCTCCAGGGCATCTTCCCAATCTAGGGATCAAACACAGATCTCCCTCATCTCAGGCAGATTCTTTACCAGCTGAGCCACATGGGAAGCCAAGAATACTGGAGTGGGTATCCTTCCCTTATTCAGCGGATCTTCCCAACCCAGGAATAAAACCTGGGTCTCCTGCATTGCAGATGGTTTCTTTACATACTGAACTATCAGAGAAGCCCTAGATTAACATTGAGTTGTATGTACTGCAATTCTTTTGAACAGTACCATAAATAACTGGGTATCCCCCATGGCTCGGCAGGTAAAGACTCCACCAGCAATCTAAGAAATATAGGAGACACAGGTTTGATCCCTGAGTCAGGAATATCCCCTGGAGAAGGAAATAACAACCCACTCCTATATTATTGCCTGAAAAATACCCAAGGACAGAATAACCTGCTCAGCTACAAACCCTGCTTAGGTTGCAAAGTGTCAAACATGACTGACTGACTAAGCACACAATCACAAAAATAATTAACTGTGATATTTCACTGTGTCTCTATATTCAGAGAAGTCTGAAACATAAATTAGTCAGCGTTTCTAAAGCATTTAACAGATGCAAAGTGATACTATTATTTTAAAAATATATAATGTTGACAAACAATATTTTCTCAGGGCTTTAATATTTAATAGAAAAATCAAATTTTATGTGGGAATAAGAAGAAATTTCATCCATTTCTAGTAATAAAGCAAAACGGTACACCGTGCAAGACTATTTGGAAATTTATTATAAAGTATAACATGTACTTACAATAAATCTCAGCAATTTTCTTTCTAATATTTACCCTATTCGATTGAAAGCATTTTTTGTTGTTAAGTTTGACTCTTTGCAATCCCAGGGGCTGTAGCCTGCCAGATTCCTCTGTCCATGGGATTTCCCAAGCAAGAATACTGGAGTAGATTGACATTTCCTTCTCCAAAATTGAAAACTTTTCTTTCATCAGAAGCCTGAACATAGATGTTAAAGAAGGTTGATTCCAAAGAACCAAGGTATCCTTCATAGAAGGATAGATTAACTCTCATGTATCCATACCATGGAATACTATTCAGAAATAAATAGCTGTTGACACAAGCAGCAACAGGGGTGAATATTCAACATATTTTCCTAAGTGAAAAAACTAAACCCCAAAGGTTACATATGGTTTAATTACATTTGTGTAACAATAAGAAAAAGTCAAAATAAGAGAGGCAGAAAACAGAGTCATGTTTGCTGAAAGCATAATATAGTTCGTGCCACCCTCAGCACGCAGCCACTTCTGTGTGTCGCTACCCTGCACCCTGTTACCAGGCAACAGGTCCTGCTCAGCTATTGGTTGATGTCACAGTGGGCCCCGAGGGAAAGCAACCAACTGTCAGTGAGGTCAAATTAGAGGGGTGATTCAGCCGATAGCAGTGGAACGGTGGTTGTTAGGTGGAGAGGGGTGTAAGAGCTGGATCCGGGCCTTCTGCTGGAGCCCTCCAGACCATTCCTTGGCCTTAGGCCAATGGGTGAGTTGGGAGGACCACGGAACAAACTGGGGGCTGTGTACTACGGAGTTCCAGAGCCCTCACCAAGGTCACTGCCTGGATCCCAGTCTGCGGGACCTGACTCCTCCCCCATCCCTATTTGGGCGGTCTGAAGAGCTGGAGCGCCAGTTGGGTTGAGCTTCTGGCTCCCTCATAGATATCAGTGGGTCAGGGTCTGAGAACCTGGCCCTGGGGGTGCAGCCAACTGAGATCTGCCTCCTCTTAGCCAGGGCCAGGACCCTGGAGGGTGAAAGTTGTACCTTGAAACTTGTCAGAACAGAGAATAGCATTTGTTTGGTAGAGATTTACAGAGACATCCTTACCTGACCATAAATAAACCTTAAGAACAAAGGATCTGACATCAAGAACTTTGCAACAACTAACCACATCCCTCCCTCATCTTTACTATAAAAGGGTTTGTGGAAAGTTTTAGGGGTGTTTGGGGCTTTTAAGGCGTGAGCCACTCATCTCCTTGCATGACCCTGTAATACACCTTTCTCTTTTCCAAACTCCAATGTTCTGATATTGTTTGGTTTCACTGCTCATCATTGAGCAGATGAACTTGCATTTTGGTAACAAAGATTAATGGATTAACTTAATAAAGAGTGACAGGGAAATGTTTAGGGTAAAAAGAAAGATATATTGTACTGAAGTATTAGAAACAAGGTTAGGTGTTTGTCAAAGAGCATAGAGATGTACATCATGAAGAGCGAAACTTACGATGTAAATTTAAAAATAAATCAATGTCAGGCGATCCTAGTGGAATGAATTCTGCAAGAAATGAATTTAAATGCATTAAAAATGTCACGGAACTAAGTGGGAGAAAAGATGATTACCTAAGACTTTGGAAATCTGTATTTTGACTGAATACAATAACGTTAATGATATAAGAATAAAAATGCTAATAATAAAATGGGGGGGAGGGGGAGTAGTGCTCAAAATTCTCCAAGCTAGGCTTCAAAAGTACATGAACTGAGAACTTCCAGATGTTTAAGCTGGATTTAGAAAAGGCAGAGGGACTCGAGATTAAAAGATCATATTGCAAAAATCCTCTGATTCATAGAAAAAGCAAGAGGAGTCCAGAAAAATATCTAGTCTTTCTTCATGAACTACACTAAAGCCTTTGAGTGTGTGGATCACAGCAAACTGAAAATTCTGAAAGAGATGGGAACACCAGATCACTTCACCTGCCTCCTGAGAAACCTATATGCAAGTCAAGAAGAAACAGAACTGGACATGCAACAATGGACTGGTTCAAAATTGGGAAATGAGTATGTCAAGATTGAATCCCATCACCCCACTTATTTAACTCCTATGCAGATTACATTACGCAAAGTGCCAGGCTGGATGAAGCACAAGCTGGATTCAAGATTGCAGGGAGAAATATCAATAACCTCAGATATGCAGATGACACCACTCTTATGGCAGAAAGTGAAGAGGAACTAAAACACCTCTTGATGAAGGTGGAATAACAGAGTGAAAACGTGGCTTAAAACTCAACCTCCAAAAAAACTAAGATCATGGTATCCTGTCCCATCACTTCATGGCAAATACATGGGGAAACTATGAAAACAGTGAGAGACTTTATTTTCTTGGACTCCAAAATCACTGCAGATGGTGACTGCAGCCATGAAATTAAAAAACACTTACTCCTTGAAAGAAAAGCCTAGACTGTGTATTAAAAAGCAGAGATATTACTTTACCAACCAAGGTCCATTTAGTCAAAGCTATGGTTTTTCCAGTAGCCATGTATGGATGTGAGAATTGGACTATAAAGAAAGCTGAGCACTGAAGAATTGATGCTTTTGAGCTGTGGTGTCAGAGAAGACTCTTGAGAGTCCCTTGGACTGCAAGGAGATCTAACCAGTCCATCCTAAAGGAGATCAGTCCTGAATACTCATTGGAAGGACTGGAGCTGAGGCTGAAGCTCCAATACTTTGGCTACCTGATGTGAAGAGACAACTCATTGGAAAAGACACTGATGCCGGGAAAGATTGAAGGCAGGAGGAGAAGGGGATAAGAGGATGAAATGATTTGATGGCATCACTGACTCAATGGACATGAGTTTGAGCAAGCTCCAGGAGTTGATGAAGGACAGGGAAGCCTGCTGCAGTTCATGGAGTCACAAAGAGTCAGACACTATTGAGGGATTGAACAACAAAGAATAAAGTTACTTGCATGTACACACTGCAAGTTAGTTAGTAAAATTTTTTGAAGAGATATAGGCTGCAAGTTCTGAAATTGTTTTGCATATATGCTAGTGTTGAACAAAGAAATAAATGAATTGTAGAGAACAGGAGGCAGGTTTCTCACTGTCAGTGAACTGATTTACTGAAAACATCCAGGGAAGAATAGGAGGAATCCTGCAGTTCAGGATTACCTTTGCAAATATCAGTATGAATTCATTTATCTTAAAATATATTCAGATAGACACATATATATGTAAATGTAGATATAAATGCATGCATGGATACAGATAAATACAGACGTCTTAGTTCTGTCCATCTAGAGGACTTGGAAGCAGTGAGTCCTCAATAGCCATGGTTCCCAGCCACAATGAGCACATAGTGCTCAGATCTTGGTTTCTAAATTCCACTGTCCAACAACAGATATAAGGAATTTTGGAGAAATGGTGGAGACAAGGTAAATGAAAAATGAGCCCAGGGCATCTTGTATGCCAGAAAATAAGGGAATGTTTCCACCCACCAAAAAAAAAAAAGAAGAAGAAGAAGAAGAAGCATGGAGGTAGACACATATTTAAAGGACATAGAAACCAACCTGAAAGATTTCTGAAGTAATTTGAGCAAATAAGTAAATAAATATTAGAAGACAACCACTAAGTTAAACTCACCCTTCAGGAGAGAGGGATAAACTCTGGTTCATGGAGGGGAAATAACTTTGCTATATATTATTTAGAATTTTTCACTGAGAAAGTTACATGCTTTTCCTCATTTATTCGCTTACTCGATCATTTATTTATAGCATTATATACATGTGGATATTTATTTCATTATATGAAATTTACGTGTATATATATATGTATATATATCTTATTATTTGAATTCTAATACAGTGAATAAATGATTCAAAATATATGATTGACTAAACAAATAAAGAAAAGCACAAATCTTTCTTACTGAAAAATTCCAAATAACATATGGAAAATTTATTTCCCTTCCATGAGCTGGGGCTTAATTTCTCTCTCCTTAAGTGTGAGTTTGACTTAATGATTGTCTTCCAAGGAGCAGAATTTAAAGTGACTAAGAGTAACTTTATGATGGAGACAACTAGCAGACAATTCTCAAACAGATCAAAATAACTTCATGTTATGTTATGTCATATTATGTTAATATCATGCATTCCACAATAAGTGATAAGGACACTTATCACCTGTGGCTTTCCTTCCAACAATCTGTAACCCCAGTGTAGCCATAGTAAAATACCAAGGAGACCCAAATTGAAAAACACTCTATAACATGCCCCTTCAAAATTCTCAAGGTCATAAAAATAAAGACAGAGAAACTTTCACAGACTGAAGGAGATTAAAGAAACTTGATGACTGAATTCAAAGTGCTATCCTGATTAGATTCTAGTATAGTGGGGGAAAAAAAAAAAAAAAACTTGTCATGGGGAAATTGGTAAAATCCAAAAAAATTTGTGATTTTGACGAGAGTGTTGTACCAATGCCAATTTCTTTGTCTATAAAGACAATGTCTATAAAGAATGCAATAGTTTTGGCATGGTTATGTAAAAAGTTAGCACTAAGAGAAGCTGGGTGAAAGTTACATGGGAACTCTGTGTCCTGTTTGTGTACTTCTCCAAATCTAACATTATTTAAAAAATAAATAAAGACAACTTTTAAAAAATATATGATAATTATACTACAAGTGCAGTATATTTATTATTTCAAACTTTAACTATGTATAGAAATGGCTGAGTGCTGATTGTCATTCTGCAAATCCAGGGTTCAAACCTGAGTTTAATGTATTAAGTACAGAGAAAACAATTATTAAATATTAATCCAAACTCCCCTCTGACCTATATCATAATTTAACATTTTATGTTTAGATGGGAACTTAAATCAATTATCAATCAGTGTCTCAATTTCTTGTACAATATTGTAAAGATCTCCTAGAACTCTCCCAGTCATGGTTATGTTTCATTACAGACACTTAATATGTAAAATCTTGTTATTGTATTAAAATATACATCAATTTCAATTTTGTTAACTAGCACACCATTTTTAGCCTTTTATTTTGAAACTAAAACTAATTAAATATATGTAGCTCTTGTACCATCACATTACCAGGGTAGATAATCATAAATTGTCTTCTCTTTCAGGAAAACCGGTTGCTTTTCTAACAGTATTTGCAAGTGTTTATATATTGCTTTTAATTATTTCTAATATATTAGCAGCTAAGCTTAAAATATTATATGGGTTATGGTCTGATCAGCAAAGATTTAAGGTTGTTTCTAACTTTCAAAACCACTTTGAATACTTACATAGCATTCTTTTTATGCTCTTTAAGGAAAGAATGTTATCAATGCCCTCAACTGAATCGCTGATAAAAAATAAGGGTAGATGAAGGACACAATTCAAAAATATAATTTGCATAATTCACCTCCAGTTTAATATCTGTTGTGTTAAAATTTATCTGAGAAGGTACCAATCTAATGACACATATAGCATAATGTCTCAATCTTATTTGAAGAGAAATTTTATCTAATTACTTGAAAAAAACTGAAATAGTGTCTGCCACATTTCATAAACATATTCCTATGACATTACTTCTTTCTAAACTGTAAAAAAATTTTTTAAATTAAAAAAATACATGGAAAAGTCTTGTATTTTTTCAAGATGAAAGTATATGCATCATATAGACAGAGAAATTAAAAGACACTTGCACGTGGAAGAAAGGCTATGACAAAACTAGACAGCATATATACAAGCAGAGACATACTTTGTCAATAAAGGTCCACTTAGTCAAAGTAGTTATGTATGGATGTGAGAGTTGAACCAAAAAGGCTGAACACTGAAGAACTGGATACTTTTGAAAGGTGATGTTGGAGAAGACTCTTGAGAGTCTCTTGGACTGCAAGGATATCAAACCAGTTAATCTTAAAGGAAATCAATCCTGAATATTCATTGGGAGGACTGATGCTGAAACTGAAACTCCAATACGTTGGCTGCTTGATGCGAATAACTGACTCATTGGAAAAGATGCTGGTTCTGGGAAAGATTGAAGGCAGGAGGAGAAAGGGATGACAGAGGATGAGAGGGTTGCATGGCATCTCTACCTCAATGTATATGAGTTTGAGCAAGTTCTGGGAGATGATAAAGGACAGAGAAGCCTGGCATGTTGCGGTCAGTGAGGTCACAAAGAATTGCACGTGATTGGGTGACTGTGTGGATCAGAAAAAACTGTGGAAAATTCTGAAAGAGATGGGAATACCAGACCACCTGACATGCCTCGTGAGAAACCTGTATGCAGGTCAGGAAGCAACAGTTAGAACTGGACATGGAACAACAGACTGGTTCCAAATAGGAAAAGGAGTATGTCAAGGCTCTATATTGTCACCCTGCTTATTTAACTTATACGCAGAGTACATCATGAGAAACGCTGGGCTGGAAGAAGCACAAGCTGGAATCAAGATTGCTGGGAGAAATAACAATAACCTCAGATATGCAGATGACACCATCCTTATGGTAGAACATGAAGAGGAACTAAAAAGCCTCTTGATGAAAGTGAAAAAGGACAATGAAAAAGCTGGGTTAAAGCTCAACATTCAGAAAACTAAGATCATGGCATCTGGCCCCACCACTTCATGGCAAATAGATGGGGAAACAGTGGAAACAGTGGCTGATTTTATTTTCTTGGGCTCCAAAATCACTGCCGATGGTGATTGCAACCATGAAATTAAAAGATGCTTGCTCCTTGGAAGGAAAGTTATGACCAACCTAGACAGAATATTAAAAAACAGAGACATTACCCTGCCAACAAAGGTCCATCTAGTCAAGGCTATGGTTTTTCCAGTGCTCATGTATGGATGTGAGAGTTGGACTGTGAAGAAAGCTGAGCACCAAAGAACTGATGCTTTTGAACTGTGGTGTTGGAGAAGACTCTTGAGAGTCCCTTGGACTGCAAGGAGATCCAACCAGTCCATTATAAAGGAGATCAGTCCTGGGTGTTCACTGGAAGGACTGGTGCTGAAGCTGAAACTCCAATACTTTGGCCACCTCATGCGAAGAGCTGACTCATTGGAAAAGACTCTGATGCTGGGAGGGATTGGGGGCAGGAGGAGAAGGGGACAACAGAGGATGAGATGTCTGGATGGCATCACCGACTCAATGGACATGAGTTTGAGTAAACTCCGGGAGTTGGTTATGGACAGGGAAGCCTGGCGTGCTGTGATTCATCAGATCGCAGAGTTGGACACGACTGAGTAACTGAGCTGTACTGAACGGAGTGACTGAACAACATAGACAAATTTATCAACAGAGATAGATACTGGTGGATTATATAAAGATATTATAAAATAAATTATAGATAGACATGTGTGTGTGTGTGTGTGATCTTTCATATATTACACAGATCTACTATTGTTATGGGTTGATTGGTACCCTCTCCTCAAGTTAATGTGTTGAAACCCTATCACACCCATTATCTTAGAATGTGATTGTATTTGGAAATAGGGTCTCTAAAAAGTTGCTCAAATTAGAGTCTTTAAGGTCTAATCCAATTAACATTTTAGCAAGATATCATCTTAGCAAGAAGAGATTAAGACACAGACATAGGGAGAAGGCAGCAATCTATACCCCAGGGAGAGAAGGTCTCAGAGGACATCAACCCTAGTGACATCTTGATCTCACACTTCTGCCTCCAGAAATGTAAGAAGTAAAGTTCTGTTTTTCTTTGAATTGTGCTGTCTATTGTACTTTGTTATGGTAGTCTTAGAAAACTAACACAATTATATAAAACTAAAGATTACTTAGTTCTTGTTTTAGCAAAGGCAAAATTTTGTTGAGAATTACCATGCACATCTCTCATATACAGTTTAGGATAAGTGCAACTTTGTGTATATATACAAACTACCATGGGGAACACTCAACAACACTTATATAAACCAAGGTCACAATATGAACCTCACCATGACATCAGAGAGTGGTCCCCATCTCATCAAACTGAATCATGACTTCCAGCTCCACATTCCTCTTGCCCTCCATCCCCTGCTCCCTGCTTCAGGGCCCCTATTACCAATCCGAGACAGCACACAAGAGTTTTAAAACACTTTCTAAAATACATCTTTTAATAATTACTGTTTGGGATGTCTTTATTTTCAACATATTTTGCAAAGTGTTGTCTCTAGACTGCTTGCTATTTAAAATAATGAAAATAAGAGAATGGGTTTTGTTTCCCTTAACCTCAATATCTCAGTTTTAACTTTTAACTTGGTCTCTCTCTCATGGCTTTGCTCCAGCTTAATCAGTGTTCTGACACTGCACTGACACAAAGGTTATCTTACACCTTTATGCAGTGTAATTTGTGCTTGAAGTTGAAGCTGGAAATAAATATGCCATCGCCTATGTCAAGAAATATTCTTGTGACGTAAAGGATCAATCAAAATTTCTTAAGAGCTGTAGACTATTTAATCTCCTAGCAATTTTTTAGTTTATTTTTTCAAGTATTAGTTTAATATCCATGTAGTAAAACCAAAGAAAAACCTTTTTTTGTTAATAAAAATTGTATATTTTCAACATAAGGAAGTTAAGGCATTCGTCAATGGTCTGCCATCTTCAGACCACAGAACATAATTGAAAAATTATGAAATCATTTAATATTTTAATAATTCAAATAGTAAAGCACACAGCTTGTCCTCTATTAAAAGGATCAGGCTTTGAATTATTGTTTTTAAAATTTCACCTGAATGTCTGCTACTATAGAGCCCAGACAACCACAATCCAATATATCCTAATGGCAAAAATTACAAACAGTATAACTGCATTTCATTGGTGGCCAGGAGAAAGCTGTGTGTGTTCTTTTAATTTTTAAACAATAACTCATGGCAATATTTTCTATCTCAGAAACAGTCTATTTTTCCTCAGTTGCATATAGAAATGCATGTGGAAAATCTGAATATATGGAATTATAAGCCCATTTACTTCAGAGATGTTGAAACCTTAGAGTTGTGTCCTGTGGGTAGCTGCCACCTAACCTGTCCTCTGTCTAGTCTGGTAACACATCAACAACCGTTTCAATGTCAGTGGATTTTTGTTCTAAATCTTGTTCCTCACAAGTCTTTCATCATATCTTAGGAGAAGATACGTAAAAGATCAAAGAACACAATGCCCTCTGTTGAGACTTTTAAATCACATAATTATATGTAAGCAAATATATGTATACATTTCCACGATTATGAAAGAACCGGTTTATAGTTGCATCTTACAGAAAAGATGCTTCTCCAAGTAGAACAGTGTTACAACCTATAATTTTGTCTAGAAGGGTTCCAAGTTTGCAAGGATACAATACTTCCTCAGAATCTGTTATTATCAATAAGAGCTTTCACTGGAAGTTAGGGACATTTTTTGGCTCCATTCAGTCAGTTTGGTTTGGTTTAGTTCTCATCCAAAAGGGCCACAGGGGGCATAGGAGTACACATAGTAAGAGGTTTGAACCTCAGTCAGCTGTTACTGATAGATAGCCTCTTTTAGGGGTGTTTTGGAAAGCCTCCCTTTAGTCTTGATTTAGACAGGAATTAACAACTAATGGAGGAATCAAATTCCTCACTTCAATTTTTTTGCAAAACTGTAAGTGTAGTTGGGAGAAATCAAGAACTTTCGTGGAGTTTTTTTTTTTTTCACTTTTTAGATTTTAGCAAGCCTTATTTTGATATCCCAAGACCTAAGTGGGTCTTCACTGAGAATTCCACCACAATTGACTGTACCTCATAGACTATGCCACAATGTATAGCTTTTATTTTATTTTATTTTTTTTTAATGCTCTAGTGCTTCTTTAATTCACAAGCTATATCTGCTTCAGATCATCTATCACTTAACTTGCACTGTTTTGGTAAAATATAAGTAAATTATGGTCACCTATCACATTCAAGTGTTCCTTTTTTTATTAATTAATGTGTCTCAACATTGTCTTAACTTATGGGTCCAAGGAATTTAACATTGGTCATGAACATTGTACACAATTCAAAGTTTACTATAGGCTGGGATCAAAGCAACTTATATGTGAAAACTGTGCCTGTGTGTCTGAGGAGAGGATAAAAATGCTTTCTGTTAAAAAGTGACCTGTATCCTTTACAGCAGAAAATAACAGAACATTGCAAAGCAATTATATTTCAATTTTAAAAATATACAAAGAAAGAAAAACATTGACCTGATACTTGGAACTGGATGAGGTGAGACCAGTAGGTCTGCAATAATTTGAATTTGAATGGAATTCCATGCATTAACATGTGACTCTGGGACATTGATAGCATGCTTATTCTTTTGAAGAAAAGTTATGACAAACATAGACAGCATAATAAAAAGCAGAGACATTACTTTGCCAACAAAGGTCTGTCTAGTAAAGGCTATGATTTTTCCAGTAGTCATGTATGGATGTGAGAGTTGGACTATAAAGAAAGCTGAGGGCCAAAGAACCGATGCTTTTGAACTGTGGTGTTGGAGAAGACTCTTGAGAGTCCCTTGGACTGCAAGGAGATCCAACCAGTCCATCCTATAGGAAATCAGTCCTGAATGTTCATTGGAAGCTCTAATGTTGAAGCAGAAACTCCAATAGTTTGGCTACTTGATGCAAAGAGCCCGATACTGATGCAAAGAGCCTGATACTGGGAAAGATTGAAGGCAGGAGGAGAAGGGGAATACAGAGGATGAAATGGTTGGATGACATCACCAACTCAATGAGTTTAAGTAAATTCTAGGAGTTGGTGATGGACAGGGAGGCTTGGTGTGCTGCAGTCCATGGGGTCGCAAAGAGTCAGACATGACTGAATGACTGACCTGAACTGAATAATCCTTATAGTTAGCATTTATTGTATCTTCACAGTGCACCAGGGAATGTTTTTGCATTTTACATTTTGTGTGTTTGTGTCTATATCTTTACAACCATGCCTCAAAAGACGTACTTCCTTTTAGACCATTTTCAACTGAGAAACAGAATTTCAAAAGCCTGTTTGTTCTAGGTCTTCCCAGCAGAAAATATAAAACCTCAGACTTGAACCCTGGGCTTTCTGATTCAAAATCAATGCACTTTATGTATCTATGAAAGTATGTCCTTCATAACCCCTACTATGGAAAAGACAAGTTGAATGATGACCACAATTGTTGTGCTGTGGCTCCATGAAAGCTAATGCAAGCACATTCCTGGGAGCCCTGGTACCACTCTGAAGAGTGACTTTGCCCATTAGTCTTGCCAAACTCTCATGGAACTGCACTGCCACCTAGGGCTCTTTCTACCCAACCTTCCCTCTATTGCTTCTCTACTTTGTAGGATTTTGTCTTGTATCCAAATAGTATCTCAACCTTGCCTAACTCTGTCCCATTTTCTCTCATAGGCTATCTTATTTAGCTAGGGCTGCTATAACAGAATACCATAGACAACAGACATTTATTTCTGTTTATTTATATTTATTTCATAGACTCCAGACAGTTCTGGAGGCTAAAAGTCCAAGGTCAAGGTGCCGCCAGATTATGTGTCTAGTGAGGCTCCTCTTTCTTTATTACAGAAGCTTGCCTTGTCTCTGTGTGCATGCATGAACCTTCCTTGGTATGAGTGTGTGGAGCACAAAAGAGCTTCCTCTTTTCATCAGGTCACTAATCCCATCCTGAGGATCTCACCCCCATGATCTGGTCTAGACATAATTAACTTTCCCAATCATCATTTTCAAATATCATCCTATTTGGGATTAGGACTTCACCATATGAAGTTTGGAAGACACAAATATTCAGTCCATTGCACTCTGTCCCTGGCCTTCCAAAATGCCTGTCCTTATCACATGCAAAATATATACTTCCAATTCCACAGTCCCAGGAATTTTAACTCATTCAACATCAACTCTAATATCCAAAGTCAAAAGGAGCATCTAAGTATCATCTAAATCAGATTTGTGTGAGATACAGGGTGTGATTCCTCCTGAGCCAAAGTTTATCTTCAGTTTTGACTCTGTGAAACCGGAAAAGCTACCCACCTAAAAAATAAAATGGTGGGCAAACATAAGATAGACATTCTTATTGCTAAAGGGAGATGTGGGAAAGAAAGAAAGAGTGATGTGACCAAGTAAGTCCAAAATATAGTATGGTCTATTCCATTAGAACTTAAAGCTTGAGAAAAATCTTATTTAGTTTGATGCTGTCCCCTGCAGGTACACTGGGGTGGCAACCTCACCCCCACAGCTCATAGTCATTACTTCCAACAGAGGCCTCATCAAAATAGTCTTTAACATCCATATTTCTACCAAGATTCTGTACATGATTTTAGCCTCTTCTAAGAAGATGGAAGTTCTCTCCACAGCTCTTCTGAGTGCCCCAGAATCACCTTTCATATCCATCTTTCTTCTGACAGTCTGTATGCAGATCTAAACATTTTTCTAGCATGCAGCTCGAATCTCCTTTAGCCTCTGCCCATAATCCAGTTGCAAAGCTGTTTTCACATTTTTAGGTATTTTTTTTAAAGCAGCACCCAATTTCTCAAAACCAGCTATTGTGTTCATCAGTTTAGGTACTATACCAAAGTACCATAGATTGTGGCTTAGAAAAAAAAAAAAAAAAAATCTGTCATAGTTAAAGAAATTGGAATTCTAAGGTCAATGTGCCAGCAGATTCAGTTCTTGGTGAGATCACTCTTCCTAATTTGCAGATGACCGGCATCTCACATTACTGTGGGAGAGAGTGAGACAGTGCAAGCTGTCTGGTCTCTTCTTCTTAAAATGGCACTACTACCATTATGAGGACTGCACTCTCATCATCTCATTTAAACCTAACTGCCTCCCAAAGGCCCCATATCCAAATACAAACCCTCAGATGTTAGGGCTTCAACAGAGGCATTGGTGGTGGGGGGGGGCACATTTCAGCTATATCAAGGCATATCCCCCATTTACTTTATTGGAAACATAAACCCATTATAGTTTTTGCTTCTCAAAAGGACACAGCAGGGGCAGAAGTTGCAACATATGTGATATAGGGTACATTGAGATGAGTTAATGAGTCATATTTCCAAATGCAGAGTTCTGAGAAGTGAGTGCCATGATGACTCTAGTGGTTCAAGGCTATCTTGATGGTGATATTCCAGGTACTGGCATATCAGTGGCCATCAATAAATCCATGCCTTAATGCTTTAATGGAAAGGGCAATAGTGAAATTCTCTGGGGATGCAGGGTTCAAAACTAGTAACTGTGAGTAGTGAGATAGATCTAATTATTATTTTTTTTTCTTCACTGGGTAGCTAGAGAAAAAATGAAGGTAGACTGGTCACCCAGGGTGGAAATATCTGCTTCACAGGCAGCTCTTGAGGATTCTTAGACACCAAATAACAAGGAAGCAACATAAAAAGAAATTTTTCATATGAGCATAAACGTTTTTATTTATTTTGTGCACCTCAGTGTACAAGTATGCCTGTTAATTTTATGTATGAATTATTTCCTTAGGAGATAAAAAGACTAAGTTGGCTCCATAAGACTAGCATGATACTGTCCTCTGATAATCAAGAAACGTTAAGCTCTGACTACCCTAGGTCGAATAGCATCTTCATTACAACGATCTGCATCAGCTCACAAAGTAAAAAGTGTGTTGACGGTTGGTCTAGTGTCCCTAGAAACCAGGGGTCCTTAGTACCAGAAGCATCCCATTAACTTTTAACATGGAATGTTTTTTGAATTTTTTATCTTTGAGGAAAGTTAGTCAGAGTTAGAACGCTTTTACTTTTGCTGCTAATTGTGTGTGTGCATGTGTGTGTGTGTGTAATTTCATTCAAATCATCATTATAACTTAACTGAACAAATATAACCTCTGTGGTTGAAAACAGTTCTGTGGTTCTGTAAAATCACACTTACAATAAAGGGAGAGAATTTCAACTCCTCTGTCTCACGTATATGTCATGAGTGAGTGAATGCGTTAAAGTCGCTCAGTCATGTCTGACTCTTTGCAACTCCATGGACTATAGAGTCCATGGAATTCTCCATGCCAGAATACTGGAGTGAGTAGCCTATCCCTTCTCCAAGGGATCTTCCCAACCCAGGGATCAAACCTAGTTCTCCTGCATTGCAGGTAGATTCTTCACCAGCTGAGCTATCAGGGAACTGCCTGTTTATGACAATCAAATTAATTTTATTTGACAAATATAAATAAGAAGAATGAGATTATGGTTATTCTCAAATCAGTAGCCTTCAACCAGAAAGAAGGTTCAAATATCAGTTGGCTAATGATTTAGCCTACAAGGGCTACCATAAGGAAAATTCATAGATAGAGTGACTTAAAAAAGAGAAATATGTCTTTTTATGGTCTTGGATGATAAGAGTCTGAGATCAAGGCTCAATAGTGATTCTAGTAACATTGTCTTCCTGGATCATAGAATTCTCGTTGTCCTCAAATGGCCTATTCTTTTTGCATGCAGAAGAAGAGAAGTCTGTGCTGCCTCTTCCTCTTCCCAGTCCTATAAGGTTAAGGACCCATTTAAAAAATTTACTGCAGTATAGTTGACTTACAAATTGTGATAATTTCTACTGTACAGCAAAGTATCAGTTCAGTTCAGTCACTCAGTCATGTCCAACTCTTTACGACCCCATGAACAGCAGCACGCTAGGCCTCCCTGTTCATCACAAACTCCCGGAGTTTAATCAAACTCATGTCCATAGAGTCAGTGATGCCATCCAGCCATCTCATCCTCTGTCAGCCTCTTCTCCTCCTGCCCCCTATCCCTCCCTGCATCAGGGTCTTTTCCAAAGAGTCAACTCTTTGCATGAGGAGGCCAAAGTATTGGAGTTTCAGCTTCAGCATCAGTCCTTCCAATGAACACCCAGGACTTACCTCCTTCAGGATGGACTGGTTGGATCTCCTTGCAGTCCAAGGGACTCTTCAAGAGTCTTCTCCAACACCATCTTTCAAAAGCATCAATTTTTCGGCACTCAGATTTCTTCACAGTGCAACTCTCACATCCATACATGACCACTGGAAAAAATATAGCCTTGACCAGACGGACTTTTGTTGGCAAAGTAATGTCCCTGCTTTTTAATATACTGTCTAGGTTGGTCATAACTTTCCTTCCAAGGAGTAAGCATCTTTTAATTTCTTGGCTGCAGTTACCATCTGTGGTGATTTTAGAGCCCCCAAAATAAACTCTGACCCTGTTTCCACTGTCTCCCCATCTATTTCCCATGAGGTGATGGGACCAGATACCATGATCTTAGTTTTCTGAATGTTAAGTTTTAAGCCAACTTTTTCACTCTCCTCCTTCACTTTCATCAAGAGACTTTTTAGTTCCTCCTCACTCTCTGCCATAAGGGTGGTGTCATCTGCATATCTGAGGTTATTGATATTTCTCCCAGCAGTCTTGATTCCAGCTTGTGCTTCTTCCAGCCCAGCGTATCTCATGATGTACTCTGCATACATTAAATAAGCAGGGTGACAATATACAACCTTGATGTACTCATTTTCCTATTTGGAACCAGTCTGTTGTTCCATGTCCAGTTCTAACTGTTGCTTCCTGACCTGCATACAGGTTTCTCAAGAGGCAGGTTAGGTGGTCTGGTATTCCCATCTCTTTCAGAATTTTCCACAGTTTATTGTGATCCACATAGTCGAAGGCTTTGGCATAGTCAATAAAGCAGAAATAGATGTTTTTCTGGAACTCTCTTGCTTTTCCGATGATCCAGCGTATATTGGCAATTTGATCTCTGGTTCCTCTGGCTTTTCTAAAACCAACTTGAACATCTGGAAATTCTCGGTTCATGTATTGCTGAAGCCTGGCTTGGAGAATTTTGAGCATTACCTTACTAGTGTGTGAGATGAGTATAGTTATCCCTAATATTTTTTGGTTTCTATTAACATAGGATATTGGTTTCAATCTCTCTACTTTCAGTTTATGTGCATCCTTAAAACATGAGTGAGTTCCTTGTAGACAGCATAAAATTGGATAGTTTTAATCCATTCAAGCACTAATTTTATTTTGGTTGAAGAACATAAGCAGTTTATATTTAGAATAATTATTGATAGGTAAGGACTTACTATCACTGTTTTGTTCATTACTTTGTGAGTTTTTTAATAGTTTGCTTTTTCCTTTTTTTCTCCCTTGCTGTCTTTCTTTGTGAGTTGAGGTTTGATCAGTTCAGTTCAGTCACTCATTCATGTCCAACTCTTTGTGACCTCATGGGTTGCAGAATGCCAGGTTTTGCTGTCCACCACCAACTCCTGGAGCTTGCTCAAACTCATGTCCATTGAGTCAGTGATGCCATCCAACCATCTCATTCACTGCGGTATCCTTCTCCTCCTGCCTTCAATCTTTCCCAGCATCAGGGTCTTTTCCAGTGAATCAGTTCTTTGCATCAGGTGCCAAAATTGTTGGCGCTTCAACTTCAGCATCAGTTCTTCCAATGAATATTCAGGACTTATTTCCCTTAGGATTGACTGGTTTGCTCTCCTTGTTGTTCAAGGGGCTCTCAAGAATTTTCTTTAACAGCATGGTTTATAGTGGTGAGCTTTAATTATTTTATATTTATTATTTTTTAAACTATTTTAGATTTTTGCTTTGGGATTGCCATGAGACTTTTATAATACATTTATATTTTACCAGGAAATATTAAGTTGATAACAGCTTAACTTGCTTACAAATTTTCTACATACTTAGATGCCTCTCCACAAAATATGTTGTTAATATACAAAATTACATCTTTTTGTGCTATGTACCCATAGCACAATATTGTGGCTATAGTTACTCTTAACACTTCTTTTTTTACCTTTATGCTAGAGTTCAAAGTGATTTATATACCATCATTGCAGTATTAGAACGTTTTGAGTATTACTGTACATTTACCTTGACCAGTGAATTGTATACTTTCATATGTTTCCACATTGTTCAGCTTCAAAAATTTCCTAGCATTCGTAGCATCTCCTAGTAATAAAATCTGTCAGCTTCTGTTTATTTGAGAAAATCTTTATCTCTTCTTCATTTCTGCAGGAAAGCTTTTCTGTGGAAAGTTTACTTGGTTGACAGCTTTTTTTTTTTTTTTTCTCCTTGCATACTTTGAAAATATTATTCTACTCTCTATTGGCCTGCAAGGTGCCTGCTCAGAAACCTATTTATGAATTTATCAATATTCACAAAATATAATGAGTCTTTTTTTCCTCTTGTTGATTTCAAGATTCACTGTCTTTGAATTTCAAGAGCTTGATTATATTGTGTTTACTACATAAATAACTGGAGCTGAACTTCAGCCAAACTCTAATCATTGTTCCTCTGATTCTAGTGTGAATTGTGATGATTTATGATGTCAGAGGATTGTGAATTCTAAAAGACTTTCAGTCCTCTAGGACATTAGCATGGCAAGTCTAGGAATACATGCTGATATAGGTGTATGAACCTGCACCAGTACATAAAAAATGGATTAATTTCACCCCCATAAACAAAGTCATCAAAATTCGAAATCATTCTTGGCAAAATCTTAGATACCTAAATGTCCTCTAACATATACTAGCCTTAAATGATGCCTTGAAAAATTGCACATCCTATAATAATACTATTTTTTACCATTTTTCCTAATCTGTTTTTATATCTTAGTTAGTTAAAACTATACTTGAAATTGCTGTCCCCTTAGATATTTGATGCATTGACAGTAAAACTCATTTTATCTCCAACAAAAATTATACTCCAAGGTTGAAAAGGACCTTAACATTCATATAGTGCTACTGTCCATCAGTAACTTAATATTTTATCCATTATATCATTTTTGCTTTCTCTGTGATAAGTTCTGATAATAATGTTGAAAGAATCATAGGAGCAGGAAGAGAGAAAATCACAAGAGAATAATAGAAAAGTGAAATCATGTGGGTGTTGAGTATGGCACATTGATGTTAATGGTGTTTTATAGATGGAATTGTGGATTTTCAATTTTATGCTAATATGAATGATGCTCAAAAATATGAAGGCATTTGTACATGTGCCATTTTGCATATCAATTTGTTAGTGGTATAAACAACTAGCACTATTATTTCTATCAAATTTCTCTTAATACAGATTGTACAAGTGTATATTATTTATCTCTCCATTTCAGTTGCTCTTCTTTTTGTCATTTATCTATCTACATAGTATAAACACATATGCAAATAAAATATGTATAATTTTCTGAATCTTGCCTAATATGGAAATTTGTACATTAGAGTTTTAATTTGTGTTTCCTATATTATGCAAAAAGTTTAGCCTAATATTACTTGTATTTAAGAGTCACGTTGGGATGACATCAGTATCATGTAGGGATAAGATGCTCTCTTTGCCTCCCTTCTTCAATTTACACAAAGGCTTCCCTTGTGACTCAGCTGGTAAATAATCTGCCTGCAATGCGGGAGACCTGGGTTTGATGCCTGGGTTGGGAAGATCCCCTGGATAAGGGAAAGGCTGCCCACTCCAGTTTTCTAGCCTGAAGAATTCCATGGACCGAATAGCCCAGGGGGTTGCAAAGAGTCTGACATGACTGAGTGACTTTCACTTTCACTTCCCTTCAATTCAATTTACAACTAGTAAAACATCCACAACAGAACAAAGTTTCCTCTGACCAGTACATAATGATTCTAGAGAGATCCACACATACCTTTACATCTGAACATTGGTAGATTAGAACAAATAGAGGAGGCAGAACTCAGAGTCACTGTTTCCCTTGTTTATCCATTTATTTGTCATGAAATGATGGGACTGGATTCCATGATCTTAGTTTTCTGAATTTTGAGTTTTAAGCCAACATTTTCTCTCTCCTCTTTCACTTTCATCAAGAGGCTCTTTAGTTCTTTGTTTTCTGCCATAAGAGTAGTGTCACCTGCATATCTGAGGTTATGAACATTTCTCTCAGCAACCTTGATTCCAGCTTGTGCTTCATCCAGCCCAGCATTTTGCATGATGTACTCTGAATATAAGTTAAATAAGCAAGGTGACAATATATAGACTTGACATACTTCTTTCTCAAATTGGAACCAGTCTGTTGTTCTATGTCTGATTCTAACTGTTGCTTCTTAACCTGCATACAGCACAAAACATACAGCACAAAAAATAGGACAAAACATCAAGTCTTTTGCACTCAGCTTTTATTATAGTCCAACTCTCACATCCATATATGTGACTACTGGAAAAACCATAGCTTTGACTAGACAGGTATTGTCTCTGCTCTCTTATATGCTGTCTAAATTCACCGCAGATTATTTTCCAAGGAGCAAGTGTGTTTAATTTCATGGCTGCAGTTATCTGATGTGAAGAACTGACTCACTGGAAAAGCTGCTGGTACTGGGAAAGATTGAAGGCAGGAGGAGAAGGGGGCGACAGAGGATGAGATGGTTGGATGTCATCACCAACTTGAAGGACATGAGCTTGAGCAAGCTTTGGGAGTTGGTGATGGACAGGAAGCCTGGCATGCTTCAGTCCATGGGGTTGCAGAGTCAGACACAACTGAGCAACTGAAATGAACTGATATAGAAGAGAAAATTAACAATTTTGAAGATAGAAATCTAGAAACAGTTTAGGTAGAAAAGAAGAGGAAGCTATTTGTAAAAATGAAGAAAATCTTTAAGAACAATAGGACGCTATTTTTTAAAAAGTGACATAAAGATAATAAGTATCCTGGAAAAGAAAGAGAGAAAGGAGCAGAAGACATATTTGAAGAAATGATAGCTGAGAACTTCCCAAACCTAGGGAAGAAACTGTGTATACAAGTCCATGAAGCTAATCATTTCATCATTTCAATGCAAAAAGACTTTTTCCAAGACACACAATGTGAAAACTGTCAAAAGTCAATGTAAAGGAAGAATTTTAAAGAAGCCAGAGAGAAAAAGAGACTAGCGTACCAAGGCACCCCCTTAGGCTATCAGCAGATTTCTCGGCAGAAATCCCACAGACAAGGAGAAAGGGAATGACACAGTCAAAATGTTAAAAGATAAGTACTGTCAGGGCTTCCCTCACAGCTCAGCTGGTAGATAATATACCTGCAATGCAGGAGACCTGGTTTTGATTCCTGGGTTGGGAATATCCACAGGACAAGGGATAGGCTACCCACTCCAGTGTTCTTGGGCTTCCCTCACAGCTCAGCTGGTAGATAATCCACCTGCACTGCAGGAGACCCCGGTATGGTTCTTGGGCTGGGAAGACCCACTGGAGAAGGGATAGACTACCCACTCCAGTGTTCTTGAGCTTTGCTTATGACTCAGCTGGTCAGGAATCTGTCAGCAATGCAAGAGACCTGGGTTCAGTCCCTGGGTTGGGAAGATCCCCTGGAGAAAGGAAAGGCTGCCCACTTCAGTAGCCTGGCCTGGAGAATTCCATTGACTACATAGTCCATAGGGTCTCAAACAGTCAGATACAACTGAGCCACTTTCACTAAGTACTATCAGCTAAGAAAACTCAATCAAGCAAAATTATTTTTCAAGTATGAAGGGGAAATAAAACCTGTTCCAGACATAAAAGGTAGAGGAGTTCACCATGAGTCAACCTGCATCACAAGAAATGTTGAAATAAGCTCTTCCGAAAGAAATAAAAAGGCAAAATGTTCAGAAAGGTAGGAAATACACAGAATTAAAAAAAAAAAAAAAGAAAGAAAGAAAGAAAAAGAAACTATATCAGAAGAAGTTGTTAAACACTTAACAAGCATAATTAACAAAACACCATAAAGTTTAAGATAAAAGAACACTGAAATAGCTAAAGCTGCTCTAATTTGGTAACAAACATAATATAAAAGGGAATGATTTGTGACAGCAAAAATATAAAAGGAAAGAGAAAAAGGACAAACCCTGAATAGACAAATGAAATTAAGATACAGTCAGCAGAAAACATCATATTTTATCTCTGAGATAGTTTATAAATAACATCATAGTAACCACAAAACAAAAGTCAGACAAAAAACCACCACAAAAGCACAGACACACAACCAGAAAAAAAAAAAAAAAAAAAGGAGACAAAGAAGAAAGAAGGATGGAAAACTGATTAAAGAAAATATCATAAGGAACCATTAGACTATAACAGCAGACAGAAATACAAGAAGAAGAAAACATAGAGACATTGAAAAACCAAAACCCAAATGGTAAAATGGCATTATTAAGTCTTCATGTATGAAATTATCACACAAATTGTAAATGAATTGTATTCACCAAACAAAAAACGCCTGGATGGATGGAAAAACAAGATCAAGGTATATGCTGCCTCTTGTAGACTTACTTCAGTTCTAGAGAAAATATAGGCTCAAAGTGAAACAATGGGATGATGTAGCTATAATCATGTCAGATAAAGTAGACTTCAAGCCAAAAAAAGTAACAAGAGAAAATGATAGACATTATATATTGATAAAAAGGGGACTATCCATCAGTAAGATACAATAGTTATTAATATATATTCACCCAATATAGGATACCAAATATATTATTCAGTTTTAAACAAACCTAAAGTAGAAATTGACAGCAACACAGTAAAAGTAGGAAAAGTTAGCATCTCAGTTGTATCAAGGGATAGATCAGACAGAAACTCAAAAAGGAAATAGTGGCCTTACGTGAAACATACTACTGAATAACTGTTGGATCAACAAATAAATCAAGTTGTAAATGCATGTTACCTGAAAACATATGAAAATCTATAGAGTATAGCAAAAATAGTCCTAAAGGGAAGTTCATTGTGATACAAACATACTTGCAAAAACAAGAAAAATCTCAAATAAACACACTAACTTTATACATAAAACAATTAATGAAAAGAAAAAAAAAAACCCAAAAATTAATTAAAGGAAAGTAATAATAAAGATCAGAGAAGAAATAAGTGAAATAGAGAATGAAATGGTAATATAAAGATCAGTTAAACTAAGAGCTGATTGTTTAGTCAAATAAACAAGACACAAAATTTTACCTAGACTTACTAAGATAAAAGAAAAAGAGAGCCAAATAAATACACTCAGAAATGAAAGAAATGTTACAATGAATAACACAGAAATGTGAAAGACTATAAGAGAATACTATGAACAGCTATCTGCCAACAAATAGTACAACCTGGATAAATTCTTAGAGTCATAAAACTTTCCAAGATTGAATCATAAAATATAGAAACTATAGAAAATCTGAATACCTGACTACTAGTAAAGATGCTGTTGTTATTTAGTCAATAAGTTGTGCCTAACTCTTTGTGACTCCAAGTACTGTGGCCCACCATGCTCCCCTGTCCATGGGATTTCCCAGCAAAGAGTACTGAAGTGGGTTTCCATTTCCTTCTCTAGGGAATCTTCCTGACCCAGGTACACACCCGAAGCTCTTGAATTAGGAGATGGATTCTACTAAGCATACTTAAACAGTAATCAAAAACCTGCCACAAAACAAAATCCCATGATCAGGTATATTCACCGGTAAATTTTACCAAACATTCAAAGACAATTTAATACTTATTTTTTCTCAAAATCTTCCAAAGTACTAAAGAGGAAGGACTCCTTACCAAATCATTTTACAAACATATCACCCCATACCAAAACCAGACTCGCAAAACAAAAAAAAAAAAAAAAAGAAAGAAAAGAAATAATACAGGCCAGTACCACTGATGAACATAATTAAAAAATATGCTCAACAAAATACTGGCAAATTTAACATGACAATAAGTAATTTTATATCTTGACCAAGTGAGATTTATCCCAGGGGTGCAAAGATGGTTCAACATTTGCAAATCAATCAACATGCTACACTACATTAACAAAATAAAGAACAAAAATCATATGATCACCTCAACAGGTGCAGATAAAGTGTTTGACAACATTCAACATCTATTTATGATAAAAATTCTCAAATTAAAGAAAGTATAGAAAGAATATAGCTCAACATAATAAAGGTCATACATGAGAAGTGCACAGCTAAATTTACACCCAAATTCAGTTCAATTCACTCAGTCCTGTATGGCTCTTTGCGACTCATGGACTGCAGCATACCAGGCTTCCCTGTCCATCACCACCTCCCGGAACTTGCTCAAATTCATGTTCATCGAGTCAGTAATGCCATCCAATCATCTCATCCTCTGTTGTCCTTCTCGCCCTGCCTTCAATCTTTCCCAGCACCAGTGTCTTTTCCAGTGAGTCAATTATTTGAATCAGGTGGCCAAAGTATTGGAGTTTCAGCTTCAGCATCAGCCCTTCCAATGAATATTCAGGACTGATTTCCTTTAGGATTGACTGGTTGGATCTCCTTGCAGTCCAAGGGATTCTCAAGAATCGTCTCCAAAACCACAGTTCAAAAGGATCAATTCTTTGGCGTTCAGCTTTCTTTATAGTCCAACTCTCACATCCATACATGACTACTGGAAAAACCATACTTTTGGCTAGATGGACCTTTGTCGGCAAAATAACATTTCTACTTTTTAATATGCTGTTTATGTTGGTCATAGATTTTCCTCCAAGGAGCAAGCATCTTTTAATTTTAATTCACAACCAATGGTGAAAAGCTAATCACCCTAAGACCAAGAACTGTTGCTTTCGAACTGTGGTGCTGGAGAAGAATCTTGAGAGTTCCTCGTCCTAAAGGAAATCAAGCCCAAATATCAATTGGAAGGACTGAAGCTGAAGCTCCAATATTTTGGCCACTTGATGCAAAGAGTCTACTTATTGGAAAAGACTTATTCTGGGAAAGATTGAAGGCAAAAGGAGAAGTGGGTGACAGAGGATGAGATGGCTAGATAGCATAACCAACTCAGTAGACATGCATGCATATGTACAAAGTTGCTTCAGTCATGCCTGGTTCTTTGCAACCCTATGTACTGTAGCCCATCAGGCTGCCTCTATCCATAGGATTCTCCAGGTAAGAAAACTGGAGTGAATTGCCATGCCCTCCTCCAGGGAATCTTCCCGACCTGGGAATATAACCTGTATCTCTTGTCTCTTGCATTTAGCAGGAAGGTTCTTTCTTGTGCCACTTGAGAAGCTCCAAATTCTGGAAGATAGTGAAAGACAGGGGGACCTAGTGTACTATAGTCCATGGGGTTGCAAAGACATGGATGTGACTTAGTGATTAAACAACAACAATAACGAAATAGAAAAAATTTTCCATTCTCATTGATTGTAGGAATTAATAACGTTAAAATCTCCATACTACCCAAAGCAATCTACAGATTCAGTGCAACTCCTGTCAACATTCTAATGACATTTTTCACATAAACAGAACAAAAATTGTATAATTCGTATGGAGCCATAAAAGACCCCAAGTAGCCAACATAATCTTGAGAAATACACGGCTGTTAGCATAACTGATAGCATCTTGGGCATGTACATGTTCTCCTGTCCTTCTACTGACATTATCCAGGACTGTTTAGTGCAGGAAATCACTTCTCTGTAACCCAGAGCTTTGTAATTAATGTGCATGTGTGCATGCTCAGTCATGTCTGACACTTTGGGACCATATGGACTGTAGACCAATAGGTTCCTCTGTCTACAGAATTTTCCAGATGAGAATATTGGAATGGGTTGGCATTTCCTACTCCAGGGGATCTTCCTAACCTAAGGACTGAACTCACATCTCTGGTATTTTGCAGGCAGATTTTTTTATCACTGAGCCACCTGGGAAGCCCATACATGACATATACATAAAATCACATTTCATATATCACACACATATATACTGGAATATTCAGTCATAAAAAAAAGAATAAAACATTGGCATTTGTGGCATGATGTGCCTTATGGGCATTATGTAGGACTTCCCTGGTGGCTCAGAGGGTAAAGCGTCTGCCTGCAATGCGGGAGACCTAGGTTTGATCCCTGGGTCAGAAAGATCCTCTGGAGAAGGAAATGGCAACCCACTCCAGTACTGTTGCCTGGAGAATCCCATAGACAGAGGAGCCTGGTAGGCTACAGCCCACGGGTTGCAAAGAGTTGGACACGACTGAGCAACTTCACTTTCACGGGCATTATGTTCATGAAATAAGTCAGATAAGATAAAAAGAGAAATACTATACAATTTCACTCATATGAAGAAAATAAAGAAAACCAAATAAAAGCAAAACAAAATGAAAATAATTGCTGATAACAGAGAAGTCTGGTGGTTACCAGTGGGAAAATGTGGCTGAAAAGGAGGGTGAAATAAATTTTGTTGTTGCTCAATCACTAAATTGTGTCTGACACTTTGAGACCTCAAGTACTGTAGCAGGCCAGACTACTCTGTCCTCCAAATATCTCCCAGTGTTTATTCAAATTTATGTCCAGTTAATCAGTGATGCTATCTAGCCATCTCATCCTCTGTTGCCCCCTTCTCCTTTTGCCTTCAATCATCCCCAGCGTCTGAGTCTTTTAAAATGAGTCAGCTCTTCCCATTACGTGGTCAAAGAATTGGATCTTCAGTTTCAGCAACTATCCTTTCATTGAATATTCAGTGTTGATTTCACTTAGAATTGACTAATTTGATCTTCTTGCAGTAAAAAAACTCTTAAGTGTTTTCTCTGGCACCGTAATTCAAAACCATCAATTCTTTGACTACTGGAAAAACTGTAGCTTTGATGATATGGACTTTCTGGTAAAGTGATGTCTATCCTGTCTAGATTTTAATTTCATGGCTTCAGTTACGATCCACAGTGATTTTTGGAATTCAAGAAAATAAAATTGATTAGAGTTTCCACTTTTCCTCTTCTATGTGCCATGAAGTGATGGGACAAGATGTCATGATTTTAGCTTTTTAATGTTTAATTTCAATCCAGATTTTTCACTCTTCTTTTTTACCCTCATCAACAGGCTGTTTAGTTCCTCTTCACTTTCTGTCATCAGAGTGGTACCAACTGCTATATGAGGCTGTTAATATTTCTCCAGGCAATCTTGATTCCAGCTTGTGATTCATCTAGGTAGGCATTTCACATGATGTACTCTAAATACAAGCTATATAAGCAGGGTGAAAATGTATAGCTTTCTCATTCTCCTTTCTCAATTTTGAACCAGTCAATTGTTGCATGTACAGATCTAAGTATTGCTTTTTGACTCACATACAGGTTTCTCAGGAGACAGGTAAGGTGTTCTAGTACTCCCAACTCTTTAAGAATTTTCCACAGTTTTTTGTGGTCCACAAAGTCAAAGGCTTTAGCATATTCAATGAAGCAGATGTTTTTCAGGAACTCCCTTGCTTTCTCCATGATCCAATGAGTGCTGGCAATTTGATCTCTGGTTCCTCTGATTCTGTGAGACCCCGCTTGTACATCTGGAATTTCTCAGTTGACGTACTGCTGATGACTATCTTGAAGGTTCTTGAGCAGAACCATGCTAGCTTGTGAAATAAACACAATTGTATGATAGTTTGAACATTTTTGAGCATTACCCTTTTTTGGGATTGGGATGAAAACTGACCTTTTCCAGTCCTGTAGTCACTGATGAGTTTTCCAAATTTACTGACATATTGAGTGCAACACTTGAACAGTGTCATTTTTTAGGATTTTAGTAACTCAGCTTTTGAATTTCATCACCTCTACTATCTTTATTCCTAATAATATTTCCTAAGGTCTGGCTGACTCTACATTCCAAGATGTCTGTCTGTAGATGAGTGAACTCAACATTGTGGTTATCTGGGTCATTCAGATTTTCTTATATAGATCGTCTGTGCATTCTTGCCATCTCTTATTAATCTCTTTTGCTTCTGTGAGGTTCTTAACATGTCTATCTTTATTGTACTCATCTTTGTGTAAAAAGTTCCCTTGATATCTCCAATTTTCTTGAAGTTATTTCTAGTCTCTCCCATTCTATTGTTTTTATCTATTCTTTGCGTTGTTCATTTAAAAGGGCTTTCTTGTCTCTCCTTGTTTCTTGCATTTATTTTTCTTTGGGATGATTTTTATCACTGCCTCCTGTGCAAAGTTACAGACTTATGTGCAAAGTTCCTCAGACATTCTGTCTACCAGATCTAACCCCTTGAAACTATCACCTCCATTTTATAATCATAAGGGATGTGATTTAGGTCATACTTGAATGACCTAGTGGTTTTCCCTACTTTCCTCAAGTTAAACTTGAATTTTGCAATAAAGAGCTCATAGTCTGAGATACAATCAGCTCCTGATCTTGTTTTTATTGAATGTACAGAGCTTTTCCATCTTCAGATGCATAGAACATAATCAGATTTTGGCATTGATTATCTGGTGATGTCCATATATAGTCATCTGTTTTGTTGTTGGAAAAGGGTGGTTGCTAGCAACCAGTATGTTCTTTTGACAAAACTCCATTAACTTTTGCCCTGCTTCCTTATGTACTCCAAAGTCAAGCATGCCCATAATTCTGGGTATCTCTTGACTTCTTATTATTGAATTCCAATTCCCTATGATGAGAAGGACTTTTCTTTTTTTTCTTTTTGGTGGTTAGTTCTAGAAAGTGTTGTAGGTCTTCACAGAACCAGCCAACGTCTATTTCTATAACATCAGTGGTTGGGACTTAGACTTGAATTACTGTTGAATGGTTTCCTTGGAAACAAACCAAGATCATTATGTTGTTTCTGAGTTTGCACCCAAGTAATGCATTTCAGACTTTTTCATTGAATATGAGGGTTACTCCATTTCTTCTAAAGGATTCTTGCCCATTGTAGGATATATAATTATCATCCTTATTAAATTTACCCGTTCCGATCTATTTTAGTTCACTGATACCTAAGATATTGATGTTCAATCTTGTCATCTCCTTTTTGACCATGTCCAGTTTACCTTGATTCATGGGCCTAACATTCCAGATTCCTATGCAATATTTTCCTTTACAGCTTCAGATTTTACTTTCATCACCAGACACATCCACAACTGAGCATCACTTCTGCTTTGGCTCAGCCACATCATTCTTTATGGAGCTATTAGCAATTGCCTCTGTTCTTCCCCAGTAGCATATTGGACACCTTCTTAGTTGGGTGGCTCATCTTCCGGTTTCATATCTTTTTGCCTTTTCTTATTGTTCATAGGTTTCTCCTGGCAAGAATACTGGAGTGGGTTGCCATCTCTTCCTCTAGTAGACAATGTTTTGTCAGAACTCTTCACTATGACCTGTCTAACTTGGAAGGCCCTGCACTACATTGTTTATAACTTCATCGAGTTATTTAAGCTATTTTGCCATGACAAGGCTGTATACATGAAGAAAGTGAAATAGATAAAGGGGGCCAATTGTATGGTGATGGGTGGATCCTAGACTTTAGGTGGTGATCACACTGTAGGATGTGCATGAGTTTAATTTTAATGTTGTAGACATGAAATTTATGTAATGTTATAAACCAATTCACCTCAATATTTTAAGTCTTACTATTTTTCCTTTTTAACACATCATTTGTACCCTTTATCCATTTTCTATTGTTTCTTTTGCTGTTCATTTGTATGTATTTTCTTATATTTTAATGAACCTATAATTTATATGTTTTAAAATTGAAGGCATTTTTCTAGGTTCTCATTTGCTTTTAACTATTTTCTGATATTTTTCCCCATGAAATACATTCTGATATTTTTCTCCATGCATTTAAAATTGATAGGGAAAATTTATCAATCTGCCAATTCATGACTTTTACTTTTTCATAATTATAAAAACAAAACAAACAAAAACAAACAAAAAACCTTCACACTCCAAAAGTAATATATAAAATAAATTTCTTATTTTTTCTTTCTCATACTTTCATTATTTCCTCTAGTATAATCATTTTTTCATTATTCTGGGACTTCTTTTGCTGTGAGATATAAGACATAGCACTTGATGATCATTCAGGTAGCTGTGTAGAAGTTAGATTTGAGAAATAATTTGAGATATGCAATTAGGTGAAAGTTGTGATCATTGGTTGGATAGATCATGAGGACCCACACAGACCTATGATTACAGGATGTGAACTCACACATTAAAAGATGAAATAGGATGAGTTTGAACCACCACCCAGATATACCTGATTTAAATTTTCCTCACAAACTGCTATAGTTTGTACTAAAGACCTATCTGTTCCAGAAATCATGTTTTAATATGTAAACTAATATATGATTAACCAAATTTGCTTTGTAAACATGAAATTGACTTGAAGATGCACATTTATCTAAGATACTGACAACATAAATATTTGCTTCTGAATTTATTCTATTCTATTTGAATCTGGTACACTGCTTAGTAACTAAAATAATAAACCCAGGTCAAATATTGTTCTCTTAAGCTTGCTCTTGTAATTTGTACTCTTGATTTCAAACCTGTGAGGTATCCTTGAAAAATTTAGCTAAACTCATTCATGTGAAAATACATGAAAATTAGGCTTTTTGTTTCAAGACAAAAGTTGCAATTTATTAAATTCATTTTCAAGTACATTAAATCTGATTAGACTTTTAAAGACATTTTTCATGTAATTATGTTGACAGCAGTTTATCCTGAGATGAATCATTTAGAACTTTCAGTCACATATACAAGACTCTTTATCTTCTTCTGTATGTGGAATATGATCTGTCTTCATTCACTTGCTCCTGATAGAATGACTAACAAAATAGCTTGGTGTAATTATTCTCCTATTTTAAACAATACCCCTTAATTAGGATCTTGGTGTACAAAATATCCACGTCCTTGGAAGAATTTGGTTCAGGAGCAAGTGTGATGAAAACTTCAGACCTCCATTCACTTTTGGGAAATTTTCTTTGTGTAGATGAGGAGAGGTTAAGCAGGTAGATGAGTTGCTCCCATAAGTCACAGTAGCAGGCTGAAAATCATAGATAAAACTCATATGCCTGTCAAGTATACTAATAATTACATTTTGTTGCATGTTTTTGAGGTTGTTACATCACATTCTCATGACCATTTATTGAAATGCTTGTTTTGTGTGCCACAGAAAATTAGGCCCATGCCCTCCTAATTTTAAGTTGAATAGCTACAGGTTAGGACTTATTTTCCTTTAATTCTGCAACAACAACAACAAAAATATTTGCCATCATGTATTAAAATATGATCTAATCTAGGGATACCTGAATCAATTTATACATTTTATGAGAACACATAGGAAGACAAAATTCATAAATGGGCCTTTGTATGTCCTCCTGACAACACATTCACCCTTTTAAAAAAAATAATTAAATTTAAATTTTAATTTAATTTTAATTTCTAAAAATTACTTTACAATATTGTGGTGGTTTTTGCCATACATTGACATGAATTGGCCATGGGTATACAAATGTCCCACCCATGTAGGAGCACCCATTATGTACAGCATTGGATAAAACTTTCTCTTCAATTCCTGTGATATTAGGAAATAAATATAAGATAGCAATAATTAATGTAAAAGCTTGATTCAACCAGTCACACTGGACCATTTGATCTTGGAAGGATCCTCCTTTTTCCCATGAATTAAGGCCCATCATGATTTTCTGCCAAGGGCAATTTGATTTTCTATTACTCAAAAATTTAACTTCATGTAAAACACTGAACCTGTTCTCATGTCCCTTGGATTCTCGTGGGCCTCAACATGAAGAAGGTCCATATCAAGAAGCATCTACTATGCTAGTTTTTCCTGCTAGTTTAAGGAAATCCTGGTTCTTCCTTCCATCTCCCTCACCAGAGTAAAGGCTACTGATGATTTCTTGACCTGTCCTAACACATTTGCCCTTTGCAAAGAGTACAATTACAAAACCATTCAAATTCATGGATTTAAGCACATTAAGGAGAAAATGATAAATTCTATTGCAAGGTTTTTCCTGTTCTAAGAATTATTGTTTATGCTTAGTTGCTCAGCCATGTCTGACTCTTTGTGACCCTATGGACATAGCCTGCCAAGCTCACCTATCCATGGGATTCCCCAGGCAAAAATACTGGAATGGGTTGTCATGCCCTCCTCCAGGGGATTTTCCCAACTTAGAGGTCAAACCCAGGTCTCTCACATTGCAGGCAGATTCCCTGATATCTGAGCCATGAGGGAATTATCTCACCTAAAATTGGAGGCTATTGTTGAAAATGTGTTTGAATCACAACAAGAAAAGGAAAAAAAAAAAAGTATTGAAGAAAAAAAAAAGGTATTTGCTGGTACTCAATATGTCAGGAAATTTGGAAAACTCAGCAGTGGTCACAGGACGGTAAAATAATTTTCATTCCAGTCCTAAAGAAGGGCAATATCAAAAACATTCAAACTACAACATGGATGCACTCATATTGCATGCTAGAAAAGTAATGCTCAGAATTCAAAAAGCTAGGTTTCAAGTTCTCCAAGCTAGAGCTCCTAGATGTTCAAGCTGGATTTAGAAAAGGCAGAGGAACCAGAGACCAAATTACCAACATTCGTTGGATCATACAAATAGCAAGAGAGTTCCAGAAAAACATTTACCTCTGTTTCGTTGACTATGCCAAAGCCTTCGACTGTGTGAATCACACCAAACTGTGTCAGGAAACATTTAACAGGAGGCTTCCTGTGTGCTGTTTTGGATCTATCAGCAATCCTCTGTTCCTTATTAATTCCTGAATATTCAGGAGTTAAGAGAAGAAGCAAGTCTCTCCCCTCTCCCGGGGCTGAGGAATCCAGGCATCTCCTTTGTTAGTTTTTCAATAAGGCAATAAGTACCCTCTTCCTTCTTAAGAACCGTATGGTAAAAGTGATCGCCTTATGTTTTGTTAAGTCTGGAATTTTAATCTTTATCTTTGCTGAGAATACCTACCTTATAAGACAGTATATATGCCCACACCATATTGATTAAAACACCTTTGCTCCATCAGAGCTTGGGCCTCCATGTCTGTCTGTCTGTCTCTTTCTCTCTCTCTCTCTTTATATCTGACTGGTTCCCTGGAACACGAAAACCGGCTGCCTAACCCAGGGAATATTAGCTTCCTTCCCTCTTTCACTCTCTCATCGTCGATTCCAGACCACCAGATTCCTGTTCAATAAAGGACCAACAAAGCTGGAAAATTTTTAAAAAGATACGAATGCGAGAGAGCCTTACCTACATCCTGCAAGAGCCATAGCAGGTCAGGAAGCCACAGTTAGAACCAGACATGAAACAATGGACTGGTTCCAAATTGGGAAAGGAGTATGTCAAGGATGTATATTGTCAACCTGTTTATTTAACTTCTGTGCAGAGTACATCATGTAAAATGCTGAGCTGGATGAATCAAAGCTGGAATCAAGATGGCCAGGAGAAATATCAATAACCTTGGATATACAGATGATACCACCTGTATGGAAGAAAGTAAAGAGGAACTAAAAACCCTCTTGTGAACGTGAAAGAGGAGAGTGAAAAACCTGGTTTAAAACTCAACATTCAAAAAAACTAAAATCATGACATCCAGACCCATTACTTAGAGGCAAATGGATGGAGAAACAATGAAAACAGTTACAGACTTTATTTTCTTGGGCTCCAGAATCACTGCAGATGGTGACTGCAGCCATGAGATTAAAAGATTCTTGCTCCTTGTAAGAAAAGCTATGAACAACATAGACAGCTTATTTAAAAGCAGAAACATTGCTTTGCTGACAAAGGTTCATCTACTCAAAGCTATGCTTTTTCAGTAGTCATGTATGGATGTGAGAGTTGGACCATAAAGAAGGCTGAGAGTCAAAGAATTGATGCTTTGGAATTGTGGTGTTAGAGAAGATGCTTAAGAGTCCCTTCGATAGCAAGGAGATCAAATCAGTCAGTCCTAAAGGAAGTCAATCCAGATTATTCATTGCAAGAACTGAAGCAGAATTTTATATTTTGATCACCTGATGTGGAGAGCTGACTCTTTGAAAATGACCCTGATGCAGGGAAAGAATGAAGGCAGGAGGAGAAGGGGATGACAGAGGATGAGATGGTTGGATTCCATCACTGATTCAATGGGCATCATGAATTTGAGCAAACTCCGGGAGATTGCAAAGGACAGGGAATCCTAGCATGCTGCAGCCCATGGGATTACAAACAATCAGATATGACTGAGCGACTGAACAACAACAAATTTTAGAAACATCAACTCATACTAGGAGACCATATGCTGACTGGATACATGATTATATTGATGAATTACTGATAGACTTTTAGGCATGATATTGATGTAACAGTAATACTTAGCAAAACAATTTATCTTTTAGGTATGTGCTAAGTCTCAACATTCAGAAAATTAAGATCATGGCATCTGGTCCCATCACTTCATGGCAAATAGATGGGGAAACAGTGACAGACTTTATTTTGGGGGTTCCAAAATCACTGCAGATGGTGATTGCAGCCATGAAGTTAGAAGACACTTACTCCTTGGAAGAAAAGTTATTAACAACTTAGACAGCATATTAAAAAGCAGAGACATTACTTTGCCAAAAAAGATTCATCCAGTCAAAGCTATATATTCCAGTAGTCATGAATGGATGTAAGAGTTGGACTATAGAGAAAGCTGAACGCCAAAGTATTGATACTTTTGAACGGTGGTTTTGGAGAAGACTCTTAAGAGTCCCTTGGATGGCAAGGGGATTCAATCAGTCCATCTTAAAGGAAATCAGTTTTTGAATATTTATTAGAAGGACTGATGCTGAAACTGAAAATTTAATAATACTTTGGCCACTTGATGCAAAGAACTGACTAATTTGAAAAGACCCTGATGCTGGGAAAGATTGAAGGCAGGAGGAGAAGGGGGCAACAGAGGCTAAGATGGTTGAACGGCAACACCAACTCAATGGACACGAGCTTGAGTAAGTTCTGGGAGTTGATGATGGACAGGGAGGACTGGTGTCCTGCAGTCCTTGCAGTTGAAAAGAGTCAGACATGACTGAGCAACTGAACTGAACTGAAATCGCTTCAGTTGTGTCCTACTCTGAAACCCTATAGACAATAGCCCAACAGCCTCCTGTGTCCATGGGATTTTCCAGCAAGAATACTGGAGTGGGTGTTCATTTTTCTCTCCAGGGAATCTTTTGGAACCAGGGACTGAATCTGTGTCTCTTATGTCTCCTGTATTGGCAGGTGTCTTCTTTACCTCTAATGCCACCTGAAAGCCCATGTTTTAGGTATACATCTGAAATAACTACAGGAAAGCAACAATATATGTATAGCACTTGACACAAAATAATCTGGAAGATGGAGATTGTAGGAGCATTTAGAGAAAACAAAATATGACATCAAATGGTTAAATTGCTATAAATGTAAATAGTTCTAAGTAAATAAGAAGGGAAAGTTACAGGCTAATTTTATATATGATCTTAAAAATAGAAATAAACACAAAATTATAGCAAACATGATTAATCAATAGGTACACATACTGACTGCTTGATTCATCATCTCTATTTTGTGATTCTATTTCTTTCTGTAAAGAAACAAACAAATAAACTTTCCCTTTCTGTAAACAAATTTGACACTAAGGTAATATTCATATATGTCACTAAGTCACAGATCTCCCAAAAACCAATTCCCAAAGTGTTAAAGTAAATTTAAAATAAGATTTACAAAAATATCTGATATAGCACATTTGAGTAACTGAATAAATTTCCAAAATATTATTTTCATCTAATAAATTGGATAAACATATTTCAATTATGTTTTGGAATTACCTTTTTTCATTTTAAAGCATCAGATTAAAAGCTGGCATCACTTAACTATCAGTATTAGTGAAATTCTTATTTTACTAAGAAAAAATAAGAAAATAGAGCAAAATGTCACATCAGACTCACAAACATCAGACTTTTTACTCAATATCAAATTTTACTAACAATTCAAAGGATACAGATAGCTATAAGATACAGAGTAAGTTTGGAGCAGTCTAAAACCACCTTAGCTCTGTGCTTGGGGATCATGATAGTGCTCAGCTCAGATTTATTATGGAAGCCAAGATTGACCTAGGCAGTCTCCCTTCTGAATTTGTCACTGTGTTTACATTGAATCCACTTTTCTTTCATTGACTCTTCACAATCAATGAATGAGTGTGTCAGGGATGCTCATAAAGGCCTGTCTTGTCAAGATGGAAGACACCTCTGGGCAGTAATTACCCAGTGAGTCCCCCATCAGCATAAGTGAACATTTTGCCTGTAGCTTTAGACACTTACCAATTAATCTGCCTGTCCATCTTGTTTTCACAAATGTTAGATCTGCATTAGGATTAGGAAGTCTTTCACTTCTCTGACTCCCTCCTCTTTTTCTTTCATAGGCATGACTTCAATAAAACCCTTGCCTACTTAATTTGGTGTTAGTGCTTGCTTTTCAGAAAACTCTGACTAACATATATAAGAGATGACAGTAGTTATCTAAGAAATGGTAAGATGGGCTTTTGACTCACTCACTCCCTGTCCAGGGGACAAAGAAGATACCTCCCAGCAGTGTAAGTGGAGCATGAAGATCTCCTGCTCTAGGCAACAGGACAATTGATATTATTTCACCACTAGTGACTTAGGAAAAAACCTCCTCTAAAGTATAATACACTGGATGATGTGATGATTCAAACGTTTGACCAAATGGGGCAACAACATAAGGTCATTGATTGCAAGGATGCACTGCAGACAGCTAGTGAGAAACTGGTGACTATGGGCAGTTAAAGGACAAGCACAAGAGCCATGGATCTTCTTTTGTTGCTTAAAAAAGGAATCTCATATCTGACACACTTCAGAAGAAAATTGGTGACCTGATAGGGTCAGAGAGCTCCACAAATATAACACTGAGACAAGACGCATTAGGCACTTGAGGTCCTACTTGGGAAAACTCACCAGGTTGGGACACTTGTTACATAGGATGAGAACACCTGAATAGATTTTCCTGATGGTATTGATTGCACAAACAACAGTAGATAGATCATGCAGACTGAAAACTAGTAAAACATTAGAATTAATCTGAATTTTAGACTAGATGGGCCTAACAGACATACACAGACAATTTCACCAGTAAAGAAAAAGAATACAAAAAAAAAAATAAATAAAAATAAAAAAAAAAATAAAAAAAAGAAAAAGAATACACATTCTTACCAAGAGCACATGGGACATTTTTCTGAGTAAATTATATGTTGCCACACACAAAAAAAGTTTGATCAAATTTAAGGAGAAATTGAAATTATATAAAACATCTGTTGTGACCAGAAGAGTTTAAAACTAGAAAGGGAGAAAAGAGAGGGAAACTGAAAATATCACAAATATTGGAGAGGTTAAAACAGCATTTTTAAGAACAGTCAATGATATGAAGAAGAATTCAAAAAGAGAAATAAAAAATATTCTGAGATAAATGAAAATTAAAACACAACATATGAAAACAAAATGCAACATAAAAAGTTCTAATAGAAAGTATAAAGTGATAAATGTTTAGATTTTAAAATATCTCAACTAAACAATTTAACTTTATACCTCAAGAAGTAGAGAGAAAAATAGCAAACTAAGCTTGAACTTAATAGAAGGAAGAAAATAACAAAGATCAGGATGGAAGTAAATGAAATGGAGACTAGTGACAATAAAAAAGATGAGGGAAAAGTAAGAAGTAATTTTTTGAAAGATAAATAAACTTAACAAATCTATAATTAGACTAATTAAGAAAAAAGACTCAAAAAATCAGAAATGAAAGAGGAGACAATACAACCAATAATAAAGAAATACTAAGCATCATAAGAAAATACTATGAACAATCATATACCAACAAATTAGATAACCTAAAATAAATGAATAAATTCTTAAAAACATGCAACCTACCAAGACTGAAGAAACAGAACACCTGCATATATCAACTACTAGCAAAGATAATGAATCAGTGATCAAAAACTTTCAAATGGTTTTATTGGTGAATTCTACTAAACATTTAAGGAGTTAGCACTGACAGTTTTCAACTTATTAAAAAAAGAGAGAGAGAGAGAGAAAAGAGACTAATTCCAAATTAATTTTACAAAACCATCATTACTGATTCCAGAGTCAGACAAGGACACTACAAGAAAGGAAAATCTCAGGCCAATCGCTATGACAAACTTAGTTGCCCAAATCCATAACCAAATACCAGCAAAGGTAATTCAGCAATACATTAAAAGGATACACCATGATTAAGAAGAATATATTTCTGAGATTCAAGTATGATTAAAAATACACAAATCAGTAAATGCACTATATAACAAAATGAAGTTGACAAAAGTCATATGATATCTCAATAAACACAAAAATGACAAAATTCACCATTTATGATACAAATTCTAAAAAATCATATGATATAGAAAATGTGAACCTCAATACACCAAAGGCAATCTATGATAAGCCCAGTCTAATATCAAACTCAATGGTGAAACATTGAAAGGCTTTTTACTAAAATCAAAAACAAGACAAGGATGTCTATTCTTACCATTTTTATTCAAAATAGTATTGAAAATTCATCAGAGCAACTAGGCAAGAATAATAATAATAAAAGGCAATAAAATCAGAAAAGAAGAAATACAATTCCTCTTTGTTCACAGATGATATGATCATATAGGTACAATACCCTAATGATCTAAGAAAAAACATTAGAACTGATAAATTCAATAACGTTGCACAATAAAAAGCCCACATAAAAATATCAGTCACATTTCAAAATTATCAGTCACAATCAATGAACTATCTGAAAAAGAAATTAAGTAAACTATGTCAATCACAATTGTAACTTAAAAAAAAAAATTAGGAACAAAGGTAACCAAAGAAATATGCTGAAAACTTTAAAACCATCTGAAGGGAATCATAGAAGACATGGACAAGTGAAAATGCATCCCATGTATATGGATTGGAAAGATTAATATTGTCAAAATATCCATAGGACTCAAGATATATGCAAATTCAATGCAATATTCTATCAATATCCTATCCCTCTAATATCCTAACAGCAATTTTTCACAGAAATTAAAAAAAAATAATAATAACCTTTAAATTCACAGATCTGTGGAAGATCCTGAATAGCTAAAGCTATCTTGAAAATAGACATCATACTTTCTAATTTCAAAATATAATGCAAAACTTTAGTAATTATAATAGTATGTATTTGGCATAAAGATGAATATATAGACCAATGATACAGAATAGTAATAGTTTAGTCGCTAAGTCATGTCAGACTCTTGCGATTCTATGGACTGTAGCCTGCCAGGCTCCTCTGTCCATGGAATTCTCCAGGCAAGAATACTGGAGTGGGTTGCTGTTTCCTTCTTCAATGATACAGAATAGAGAACCCCAATCCATGAATCTGCAGCCAATTGCTCTTCAATATTGGTACTAATAACACATAATGGTGAATAAATTGTCTCTTTAATAAATGATGTTGGAAAAATAGATATCCATATGCAGAAGAATGAGACTGGATTCTTATTTCATACTATATACAAAAATCAGCTCAAAATATTCAATAGATTAAAATCTTATGTATTAGGCATGAAATTCTAAATAACTAGAAGAAAACATAGGGAAAATATTTCTTGGTATCGATCTTAGCAATTTTTTTTCATTTGATATCAATAGCAAGTAAATACGGACAAGCGAAACCACATCAAATTAAAAATCTACACACAGCAAAGGAAACAATTAACAGAATGAAAATGCAACCTATGGAGTGGGAGAAAATATCTGAAAACCATACATCTGAAAAGAGTTTACAAATTCAAAGTATGTAGGGAACTCAGTAGGGACTCAGTAGAAAACAAACGAGAAAATGATTTCCTTTAGAAACGGGATAAGGACCTGAATGGACATTTCTCAGAAGAAGACATTAAGTTTTAATTAATGCAAACTTTTAATTTTACTTTTAAAAAATTTATGAAGAATTTAATTTCTGAAAACAGATTTGAAAAGAGCAATTTTATAGGTCTATCAATAAAACCCCTTATGGAATACAGCGTTGTACTGGTGAAGGTGCTTGCATAATTCAAGGAAGCTATGAAAGATGCCATGCCAGGCTGCCCAAGATGAATGAGTCATGGAGTAGAGTTCTGACAAGATATGGTCCACGTGAGGAAGAAATGGCAACCCACCCCAGTATTTGTGCCACAAGAAACCCATGATCAATATAAAAAGGCAAAAAGATATTATACCGGAAGACGAGTTGCTCATGTTAGAAGGTGTTCGATTTGTTACTGGGGAAGAGCAAGTGCAATTACAAATAGCTACAGAAAGACTGAAGTGGCTGGGCCAAAGTGAGAAGGATGCCCAGCTGTGGACGTGCCTGGTGCTGAAGCAGGGCAAGCTAGACATGGTCAAGCAGGAGATGGCAAGATCAAACAGTCACGTCTTAAGAATCATTATGTTCTTTGAAGCTGAAAATGGAGAAGTTCGACACGGTCAACAACAACAAAAAAGACTTGAAGATGACTGTGGCTCAGATCATCAGCCCCTTACTGCAAAGTTCAGGCTTAGACTGAAGAAAGTAGGGAAAATCACGAGTGCATTCAGGTATGATCTAAATCAAATCCCTTATGATTATACAGTGGAGGTGGCAAATAGATTTAAAGGACTAGGTCTGGCAGAGAGACTGCCTGCAGAACTATGGACTGAAATTCATAATATTGTACAGGAGGCATTGACCAAAACCATCCCAAGGGGTGAAAAAAATGAAAGAAGGCAAAGTGACTGTCTGAGGAGGCTTTACAAATAGCTGAACAAAGAAGAGAAGAGAAAGGAAAGGGATAATGGGAAAGATACACCCAACTGAATGCAAAGTTCCAGAGAAGAGCAAGGAGAGATAGGAAGGTTTCTTAAATGAACAATGCAAAGAAGCAGAAGAAAACAGTAAAATAAAAAGACTAGAGATCTCAAGAAAATTGGAGATATCAAGGGAATATTAAATGCAAGAATGAGCAAGAAAAAGGACAGAAACTGTAAGGACCAAAGAGAAGCAGAAAATATTAAGAAAACATGGTAAGAATACACAGAACTATACAAAAAAATTCTTAAAGATCCAGATAACCGTGATGGTGTGGTCACTCATTGAGACCCAGATATCCTGAGTGTGAAATCAAATGTGCCATAGGAAGCATTACTAGGAACAAAGGTAGTGGAGGTGATGGAATTCCAGCTAAACCATTTAAGATGGTCCTGTTAAAATGTTATACTCAATATGCCAAAAAATTTGGAAAACTCAGCAGTGGCCACGTGATTGGAAAAGGCCAGTCTTCATTCCAATCACAAAGAAGGGAAATGCTAAAGAATGTTCAAACTACCATACTATCATGCTCATTTGACATGCCATCAAAGTTAAGCTCAAAATCCTTCAAGCTAGGATTCAACCATATCTGAATCAAGAACTTCCAAATATAAAAGAAGGGTTTAGAAAAGGCAGAGGAGTCAGATATAAAATATCCAAAATTCACTGGATCATGGGGAAAGCAAAGGAATTCTTAAAAAAACTATAGTTCTACTTCATCGACCATGAAAATCCTTAGAGTCTGTGGCTCACAATTAACTGTGGAAAATTCTTAAAGAGATGGGAGCACCAGACCACTTTAGTGCCTCCTGAGAAACCTGTATGTTAGTCAAGATGCAACAGAAGTGGACATGGAACAATCGACTGGTTCAGAATTGGGAAAGATATACAATAAGGCTGTATATTTTCACCCTGCTTATTTAACTTATATGTAGACTAGATCATGCAAAGTGCCAAGTTGGATGAATCCCAAGCTAGAATCAAGATTACCTGGAGAAATATCAACAACCTCAGATAAACATATGATACCACTCTAACAGCAGCATATAAGGAGGAACCAAAGAGCCTCTTAATGATGATGAAAGAGGAGAGTGAAAAAGCTGGGTTAAAACTCAATATCCAAAAAACAAAGATCATGGCATCCAGTCCCAACACTTCACGACAAATATAAGGGGGAAAAGTGGAATCAATGACAGATTTTCTTTTCTTGTACTCCAAAATCACTGTGACTGCAGCTGTGAGGTTAAAAGATGCTTGCTCATTGGAGGGAATGTTATGACGAACCTAGGCAGTGTGTTTAAAAGCAGAGACATCATTTTGCCAACAAACGTCCACATAGTCAAAACTATGGGGCTTCCTGGATCACTCAAAAGGTTAAGAATCCACCTGTAATAAAGGAGACACAGGTTTGATCCCTTTGTAGGAAAGATCCCCTGGAGAAGGAGATGGAAACCTATTCCAGTATTCTTGACTGAAAAATCTCATGGACAGAGGATCCTGGCAGGCTACAGTCCTAAGGGTGGCAAAGAGTCAGACATGACTTAGCAAGTAGAAGCACAAGCATGGTTTCTCCAGGAGTCATGTACAGATGTGAGAGTTGGTCCTCAGTTGAAGTTGAGTTGCTCAGTTGAAGACTGAGCATCCAAAAATAGATATTTTTGAATTGTGGTGCTGGAGAAGACTCTTGAGAGTTCCTTGGACTGCAAGAAGTTCAAGCCAGTCAATGTTAAAGGAAATCAACCCTGAGTATTAATTAGAAGAACTGATGCTGAAGTGAAAGTTCCAATACTTTTCCCATCTGATGCAAACAGCCAGATCATGGGAAAAGACCCTGATGCTGGAAATAATTGAAGACAAAAGAAGACAGGAGTGGCAGAGAAGTTAGATAGCATCATTAGAGCAAACTTTGGGAGACAGCGGAAGACAGAGGAGCCTGGCATGGTCCAAAGAGTGGGACATGGCTTAGAGAATACACAACAACTATTTTATATAATACTCTGAAAAATGACATTCGGTAACACAATGTTAGCATATTTGTGGCACTTTTTTAGAATAAAAACTTTGTAAAGTTCATGTAATATTTATCTGTTTAATTTTAAGGAATTTTATAATTAGCTGACACTGTATGCAGGCTACCCAGTAACCAGAAATAAATTAAATTTCAGGAGAAAACATATGCTATTCAAATTCACAGTCAAAGCCCTCAGGTAACTTTGTCTGATTGTGACCATCTGGTCGACTGAAGAAAAAAGATGAGAACAGCAGGGTCTTCAGTACTGTTCCTCCAACCTAAACAAGCACTGCTGAAATCACATTATCATCTCTGTCCTAATTACTATAACACACTGTTCTCTCTCCACATCTATGATGTTAACATATTAGATCTCATACAAAAGAGTGAATATTCTCTGTGTGCTTTTTTTTTACTTATAAGGCTAGAATAAACTCCAGCCAACCAGTGACCAGAAGGTGGTGAATGTACTTAGTTTAGGGGAGAAAATTTAAAAACAAAACAAAAAAACACAATGGGCCTTTTACTTTACCAATATTCTCAACTTAGCTTCAAAATACACATGTAAGCCTTTTCACAAGAATTTTTGTTTTAGAATATAACACACAAACACAGTTTCCCTGGTAGCTCAGCTTGTAAAAAAATTGCCTGCAATGTAGAAGACCCTGGATTGATTCCTGGATCAGGAAGATTCCCTGGAGAAGGAATAAGACACCCACTCCAGTGTTCTTGGGTTTTCCTAGTGGCTAAGCTGAAAGAATCCACCTGCAATGGGGGAGACCTGAGTTCAATCCCTGGGTTGGGAAGATCTCTGAGGAAGAGAATGGCTACCCACTCCAGTATTCTGGCCTGGAGAATTACATATGGTCTGTATAGTCCATGGGGTCGAAAAGAGTCAGACACGACTGAGCAACTTTCACTAGATCAATAGTAAAATAATTTCAGGGCTTCCCTCATAGCTCAGTCGGTATAGAGTCTGCCTGCAATGCCGGAGACCTGGGTTTAATTCCTGAGTTGGGAAGATCCCCTGGAGAAAGAAATGATAACCCACTCCAGTATTCTTGCCTGAAGTATCCTATGGGCAGAGGAGCCTGGCCAACTACAGTTCATGGGGTCACAAGAGTCGGCCATGACTTAGTGACTTAAACCACCCACGCACAGGTTTAATTTTCATCTACAGAAATTTATTAGGGTTAATGGGAGAATTATTGAGGGAAACAGAAATATTTTTAGAAACATAGATAAAGTTCTGTTTACTTTTTAATCAGTGATGACTTATAGATGACCTAGAACTATATTTTATAATATGTATAGTATACATATATAAGTATGAATATGCATGCATACATATATAAATATTAAAATAGTTATATTTTATTCTATATTTATGGAAGACTTGAATATATTTCATAAATATAATTATATAATGTTAAGCATATATGAAGTCATGGGATATATTTTCAAATTTCTAAGTAAATATAAATATTAAAATTGATTATCTTATAAGCTGAATATTTTAGATCATAGGAAAGAAAAAAAACACATATTTACTTATGGAGAGTTTTAAATAATGGCCACCAAGTCTTTGTCATTTGTCCCATTGAGAGGTGGAGTCTGTGGTTACTTGACCAATAGAACATGGTGAATATTACACTAACATTTTGTGCTTGTCGCCTGAAGAACTAGTCATCTTCAGCTTCCTCTTTCTTGGTATGCTTTCTTGTGTCCTACTGATCATAACCAGAGAGACCCCAAGAAGCCATGGAGATAATCCCAGAGATGCTCCAGGCCCTTTCTAAAAATCCATCAACATTAACCTTTAGCAGAAGCTAACGCACATCTTTAAGTTAAAGAGTCCAGAATAAGAAAGGAAATGGAACCAACTAGGATCAAGATAGCAAAAACCTTACCACCAACAGACCCTGCGTCTAATTATACATTGATTTTCCTACAATAGCATAATGAATGACACATCTACAGGTGGCCTGTTTATTTAACTTATATGCAGAGTACATCATGAGAAATGCCAGGTTGGATGAAGCACAAGCTGGAATCAAGATTGCCAGGAGAAATATCAATAACCTCAGATGCGCATATGACACCACCTTTATGGCAGAAAGTATAGAGGAACTAAAAGTCACTTGATGAAAGTGAAAGAAGAGAGTGAAAAAGCTGCATTAAAACTCAACATTCAAAAAACTAAGATTATGCCATCTGGTCCCATCTCTTCATGGCAAACAGAAGAGGAAACAATGGAAACAGAGACAGACTTTATTTTCTTGGACTCCAAAATAACTGTAGATGGTGATCACAGCCATGGAATTAAAAAAAAAAAAAATGCTGCCTTATGCAGCAGAACCTGACATTTATGAGTGAAATAAATGATATTTTTTGTTTGCTTGTTTCAGGCTACCAAATTTGGGAGTGGGTTTTACTCAGAAATAGTAACTGGAAACAAGTTTTGATGCTGAAATATAGTGCAGGATGGGAATATTTTTGAGGCCTTTCTTGGAAAATACAACTCTACTATAACTTATATTAACTGGATCAATCATTAAATATTCATATGAGAGAGGTTATAACCCTTATTTTACAGGTAAGAGAACAGCCACAGTACCAAGGAGAGAAAGCTTAGGAGGTCACAGTACTGAGATATGAGCATTGCAGTCTGGCTTCAAAGCTCACATTTTTAGTTCTGATCCATTATTATTTTTGATAAGTCTTCTCAGAGTTTTTGAAAATGTTCATAAAAGTTGAGTGATAAAAAATCCTCAAATAAATAACCTTCATAGAGATGGTACTATTGAAGTTTCACAGTATTGTCTATGTGAAAAATGGGAGAAAGTTGTCCTAGAAGGAGGGTGAAAGATAAGGTATGAAAAATGAGAATAATTTCAGAATAAGCAATGAGAAGTGGAGTTAAACACATGGAGTGTGGATTAGGAAATCACTCCTACAATGAGAAAATAAAGCAGTAAGTAGAAATGTCTTCAGTAATAAAATAGTGCAATTACTTATTGCTAAGGACTAGTCAAAGTACTTTATATATACTGATTCTTATACTAGTCTTTGAAGTATACTATCATGTACTATTGCAGTTGTTGTTGTTGTTCAGTCACTAAGTTATGTATGACTTTTCATGACCTCATAGACTGTAACATGCCAAGCTTTCATGTCCTTCACTATCTCCTGGCGTTTGCTTAAACTTATGTCCATTGAGTCATGATGCCATCCATCCTCCATCCATCTCCTCCTCTGTTGTCCCCTTCTCCTCCTGCCTTCAATCCTTCCTGGCATCAGGGTTTTTTCCAGTGAGTCTGCTCTTTGTATTAGATGGCCAAAATATTGGAGCTTCAGCATCAGTCCTTCTAATGAATATTCAGGGTTGATCTCCTTTAGGATTGACTGGTTTGAGCTCTTTGCTATTCAATGAGCCCTCAAGAGTCTTCTCCAAAACCACAGTTGAAAAGCATCTATTCTTTTTTTTTTTTTTTTTAATTTTTCAGTGGGTTTTGTCATACATTGACATGAATCAGCCATAGAGTTACACGTATTCCCCATCCCGATCCCCCCTCCCACCTCCCTCTCCACCCGATTCCTCTGGGTCCTCCCAGTGCACCAGGCCCGAGCACTTGACTCATGCATCCCACCTGGGCTGGTGATCTGTTTCACCATAGATAATATACATGCTGTTCTATCTTAAGCACTCAGCCTTCTTTAAAGCCCAACTCTCACACCCATACATGATTGCTAAAAGCCATAGCATTGACGATATGGGCCTTTGTCAGCAAAATGATGTCTCGGCCTTTTAATACAGTCTAGGTTTGTCATAGCTATTCTTCCAAGGAGGAGGTGTCTTTTAATTTTGTGGCTACAGTCTTATCCACAGTGATTTTGGAGCCCAAGAAAATTAAATCTATCACTATTTCCACTGTTTCCCCATCTATTTGCCATGAGTGATGGGAATAAATGTCATAGATCTTAGTCAACAGATCTTAGTTCTTTGAATGCTGAGTTTTAAGCTGGCTTTTTCACTCTAGTCTTTCACCCTCATCAAGAGGCTGTTTAGTTCCTCTTCACTTTCTGCCACTAGAGTGGTATTATCTGCATATCTGAGATTGTTGATATTTCTCACAGAAATCTTGATTCCAACTTGTGATTTGATATCATTAATGTTTTATCTCGTAAGCAAGTAATGAGTCATGCAGAGAGATGAAATAAAAGGCTTAATGCCACAAATTGGGAGAGTGGTAAAATCTGGATTCCAACTCAAGCAGTCTGGTCTTGAGTCTATATTTTTAAATATTATTCTGTATTATGCTAAGCTGCTGCTGCTGCTGCTGCTAAGTCACTTCAGTTGTGTCTGACTCTATGTGACCCCATAGAGGGCAGCCAACCAGGCTCCCCTGTCCCTGGGATTCTCCAGGCAAGAACAATGGAGTGGGTTGCCATTTCCTTCTCCAATGCATGAAAGTGAAAAGAGAAAGTGAAATTATGCTAAGCAACCTACTGCAAATAAAACAAATATTGAAAGCAGTATAATGAATACAATAGTAAATATGACAAAATATATTATAACACTCAAACAACTTAAAAAAAAACCTCTCCTGCATCTTTTTTTTTTTTCTTTCTGTTTCCAATTCAGCGATTTGTCCCTGAGACTTAGGCTTATCCTTCCATTTATGCTGCCACTCCACCTAAAACTTTTCATTTCAAAAGAGTATTCTTTTTTCTTATAAGCACATCAGGTTATTTCCAAATAAAACAAAGAAGAACTAAGTCAAATGGACTTAAGCAATAAAAAAAAAAAAAAAGCAACATTAAACCAAGTTAAAATGCACAGTTATTGCTTACTGATTTCTGATTGTTATCACCCACTATTTCCTTCACAACTAGGTTTCTTGAAGAAATACATTATACTCATGGTTTCCATTAATACATCAACTACAATCAATCTTATTTTTGAGTCATGTTAATGATTAATCAGAAACAATAACTTACTGTAGCTAAATCCCTTCACTGGGCACTTAAATCCTTATCTCCAAATCATAGATTAGTGCTTATTCCTTGTTCCTTTCTTGGAGTTGTCTTTTGCAGTAGGCATTGCTATTGTGTTTTCCCTCCCTCTATCTGTCTACATAGGCTTCTCTCTGTCCCTACCTGTGCTGCCCTCAGTAGCTGTCTTCACTCTGCAAACTTTCTCTCATGAGACATTCTATCCTCACCCGAACTCTTGATCAATAACATCTATAAATAATCACCTTCCATCACAAATAAAAGCTATAAAGTAGACATCATAATCCCAATTTTATATACAAGAAGACTAAAACATAGAAATGTAAGACAACAAAGTCAAATCACATTACCAGGTAAACAACAGAGTCATGTCTTGAGTTCCTATTCACCAGAATTTGTAGCATTATGCTGGAAGATAGAAAATCAAAATGTGTATCACAGACTAAGTCTCATAATAAAAATTATAATAAAATTCAACTTCCCGCAAAATTTCCAGCTTTAAATTTGGTGTCATTGTCCTAATTCTAAAGATAAACTGTGAACCAGAGAATGTAAAGGATTTGGACACGTGCACACAATCAGAAAGAGACTAAACTAGAATTCAGAGTCAAGCCTTTATGGCTCCAAATGTGAGTTCTCACCATAGCCCTGATATTCTGAGCTACATTCTTGTACTTGATCTAAACACAGAATGATTCTCATTGTTCTGTCACTATATTTTTAATAACTTGCATCCTTCCTAATAACTTTTAAAATGCAAAATGGCTGGATTCATTCCCATTATTTATACTCTTCCATATTTATCTCTCTTATGAAAACATCCCACTTTTTTAGAACAAGAATTTAAAGGAAAATGAATCAAACACAAAATCTCCCTTCTCTAGACCTTGACAATCGTGATGGACAGGGAGGCCCAGCGTGCTGCAATTCATGGGGTCACAAAGAGTCGGACACGACTGAGCGACTGAACTGAACTGAACTGAACTGAATGTCAACACAAATGGAAGCTGATGAAAGAGGTTTAATCTGAGGAGGACAAAACATATTAAAGAAGACAAAACAGCTGTAAATGACAGCAGTAGACATACCCTTAAGGGAGTAGCATAATTTCAAATAGCATTTCTGTTTAGCAAAGCACTTTGCTCAACCCTATCAGTTTCTATTAAAAAAATAAATAAATAAATAAATAATGATACAATAGAGAGTAATTGAAAAGCTAATAAAGAGATTATTTTCTAGAGACCAAAGTTCTAATTGCTGGACTTTATGTGTGTGCTTCCAAGGTGGTACAGTGGTAAAGAATCTGCTTGCCATTGCAAGAGGTGCAAGAGATGAGGGTTTGATCCTTGGGTCACGAAGATCCCCTGAAGTAGGAAATGGCACCCCACTCCAGTATTCCTTGCCCAGAAAATTTCATGGACAGGAAAGTCTGGTGCACCACAATCTAAACAGTCACAAAGAGTTGGACAAGGCTGAGTGACTGAGCATACAATTACAATAAAGACTATTTTCCAGAGATCAAAGTTCTAATCACTGTCCTTATAGGTAACTGCTGGGGCTTCCATGGTGGCGCAGATGGTCAAGAATCCACCTGCAATGTGGGAGATCTATGTTCAATCCCTGGGATGGGAAGATCCCCTGGAGAAGGAAATGGCAGCCCATTCCAGTACTCTTGCCTGGAGAATCCCATGGACAGAGCAGCCTGGCGGGCCACAGCCCATGGGGTCACAGAGAGTTGGACACCTCTGAGCACAGCACAGAATAGGTAACTAGCAATCAAAGGGAGTTAGGTTAAATAATGAAGTGAATATAGGAATCCTCCCTTTGAGGCGTCTTGCAGAATTGTACTTTAGAAACTGGAGAATTTAGCATCGTGGCTCTGTAGTAAAAAATATCTTCAAATAACCTGATCTAGCAGTATGCTTTTTCCTAGATTTTTTGGCTCAAGTCTCAAGAAGTATAAGGTAAATGATGCTAAAATCTCAGCCTCTGTGCACTGGTGCTGAATTAAATCTTAGAGACAGTTTTGGGTGAAAAAGATAGTTGTATTACTTTGCCAGGCAAAAAGGGGCACAGTGAGCTCATTTTCCCCAAAAAAGTGTGTTCCCCAACCCAGGAGGATTTGGCGAGGAGCTTGATAGCAATGATTCCACAGTGGGTTTGCAGACAGGATTAGGGTGTTTGCAGGGCCTGCACTACTCTTCTCTGTGGTGAAATATGCTGACACGTCTCAGGGTTTTAGTTTTTTTAAAAGAGCCCAAAGTTTTTGTTATGTGTATCCCTTGCAGTGAAACCAAGACCCTGCCCCAAGGCTGCACAGCTTTTTCTTGGCCCTCCTCCCTTGTTTTTGCATCCCCTCCCTTCCCTGATTATCAACTGCTTGAATCTGCCCTTTGGAACTCAGGTAAGGTCATGGGGTCTCCAGTCTGTCCCCTACAAACAAGGGATTGGGGACACAGAAAGGCTTCTGTGCCCAGGAACCCCACAGTACCCTTCTTAGTTTCATAAGTATTACTCCAGTAATCATTTGAATAGTTTTTCCTGTATTTCCTAAAACATAATTAGCAGGCAGTCAGAGTGTGAACAGTGTTGTGCTAAAAATTTTGAGAAAACCCCAAAATAACATGTTCATGAATTATATGGTCTTTCTGACGAGAAATTCTCTAAAATTTTGTTAAAACTAACAATCTGTGGTTCCATGTGCTTTTTAACCATTTCTATAATCTAATTTACAATAAATATTATTTCCAGATGGTCATGAATTAAGGGTTGCATGGAAGAAAAAGTGTGCTTTGGTAATTATAACTATCTGACTAGTAAATTATATATAAAAGTAACAAACACAATTTTTAATTTTCTACATATGTTACCTCTCTATAGAAGTTAAATAAATGAATTTATGCTTTTCAGGGTGTTGTCTGAAATGTACTTCTTTTACAGAGATATTTTGTTATCTATTTGGTTGACATGTTCTAGAAGGCACCTAAATAGATAATTCACCCGAAAATATCTTTAGAAATCCTTAAAAAAGCAACAAAATGCCTTTTCCTGTTGCACCAGATTTTTTCAGGACTGACTTTTGAAACTTTTAAAAAGATTTGTATTAGATGAAACTTAACCACACTACCTAAAAATGAGTCATTGGCACTGCTTCTTCCAGTTCTGGATGCATTATTTACCCCCGAAGAACTTAGAAGTCAATCAAATTAAATTATAAAAACCTAAAAAGCAGGTTAACAATTGCCTTATTCACCAACTTTTTCCCCCCTGAATAAAATATATTCATGCCTTTATTTGGCAGAGATTTTTGGCATACCCTCTGAAATACCCTTCCCCACCATGGGGAAAAAACAATGTTCTCCTCTTTTGTAGTATCTCTTGTTTTTTGTTTACCAGTGGAGTTTCTCATTTGTCTACTGCTTATTCACAATTTTGTTTTCATTTTATAACATCTTTGTAGTGGGGATAGGATATAGAGTCAAGCTACCTTACAATTATGTTCAGCAGAAGCATATTGCTGAAGCGGAAGCATACCAGGTGCACTTACACCCTCTGGGACATATGACCGAGCTACTGAACTCGACTTTCTATTAGTAGGTAGGAATCAAGAAAGCTATACTAAGTAGTAAATAATGCAGGTCCACAGGAGACAACATTTCATGTTAAAAGGAGCCTTGTCTACAGGAACTTCACTCACCCACAGGAGCAGCATGTTCTACCCTGACTTGAGGATTAGCCCCTATTCCCACTGTAAGGCCATGATAGTCAGGGCTGTCATGCAGGTGGAACAAACACGAGTGGCTCTAAGGCTGGCTATGCAGAAGAGGAATAGCAAAACTGGCATGCCAAAAATTATGACCATGCACATACACCTCTTTTACATCACTGGACAAAAAAATCCTGTGCTGTCACAATTGTCTCCTGAAAAATAACTAATTACACAGCCAACTTTTCACCATTCAGAAAAGCTTTTTATACTATATAATTTTTCTCTATAACACACAGAATCATGGATTCACAGCCTATCTGAGCATTGCCATAGTTTCCCCAACTGCCAAAATATCAATCTATGTTTCTCATTTGGGCTTAAATTTTGGTTTTGCCTTAATAACTCTGTGATTCTGGCAAGTTATGTGACACTTTAATGCAAATAAGTGCTTATCCATAGAATTGGAATAATCACCTTTATACGTTGATTTTTGAGAGAATTTTGTGGCATAACACAAATTAACATTTTCTCAAAGTGTCTGCCATATAGTAAACAGCAGTAAGTTAACTGCTTTTATTATTTTCATTGTTAAAGTCACCACAATGAAATTTATTCTTAACTAATAATTTCAAAAATTCTCTTGATCTCTTTCATAATGTCCATTTTCACTATTTCTATTTCTTCACACTTTACCAAAACTACTTTAGTTCCATAGAAACTCATCAGCAGAACATAAGGATTTCCAAAGATCTTAAGAAACTCTCCCTGAAAGTGAACCAAGCAAGATTATTTGGAGTACTGAGGAAAGCAATGGACAGAAAGACAGATACCAGAGTGAGAGTTTTCATTTGCTGCCCAAATACCATGGAAAAAAATGAAAGAGTTTTTAAACATATATAGAAGGGAGCCAGAGCCTTTTATGTTTAGAACCATAACCTCCCTGATGTACAGTCTACCTCACAATTAGGCAAACAATACATTTTTGTTCACTTTATCTCTTTTTTCCACTCTTGATTAATGACCAAGCTTACATTTAATTTTTATGGACTTCAGAACTTAATCAATGATCAAAGTTTCACATTTTCTCTCAAAGTTAACAGATTGGAGATTCAGAGCCTCTACCCATGCTGTTCCTATATATCACATAATTATCTCATGTCATGAAAGCCAAAGAATGAGCAGAGTCTAAAAGAAATTTCCTGGCAGTGTGGAGTATTATGTAACTGATGAGAGGAAACTGAAGAATGGAAAAAGCCATTGTTTCTATCTGAAAAGTTTCCTGATGGTTTTCCAGAGAATAGTTTTGGTAATCAGGAAAGAGTAATAAAATCTTGGTTGAAAGGACATATATGAAATCAGTGAAGGAATTTGGAAGATAGAATTGCATATCTCTATAACAGGGAACTCTTGTCTAGAAAATTCCATGGATGGAGGACCCTGGTGGGCTACAGTCCATGGGATCACAAAGAGTCAGACACAACTGAAGGACTTCATTCACTCATAACAGGGAAAATCAAATATATTAGGACAGGGAAGAATACCTGGAAAATATATCCAGTTAAAGGAGAGTAAGTTAAGCATGCAACAAAAGTGACAGTTTGCAAAAGGAATACATGATGAAAAAAGGTTTTCAGGAGTTAGAATTATATTTATTAAATGCACAACAGAGTGATGTCTCCAAGATGGTAACATTGGTTGTTCCTGACTTTGCTCACCTTCAAAAGAACAACTAACAATTGTTCAAATACAAGACACGACTGAGTATCCTAGAACAAGGGAGTGAGGCTGATTCACACTGAGACCAAGATGATCACATTAGAAGGATAAGAGAAATAGTAACTACATGCTGACCACATCGCCCTTACGCTAGTCTAGCACAGTCCCATGCAGAAATGTCTCCCTTGATGCCTTGGTTCCTCTATGGGGAAAGAGAAGAGAGAGGAGACAGCCTCTTCACTAGCATTGCAGTTTGCTTTACGGGAACCCCTACTTTGCCCTTGCACCATTGGGATTATAGGGTTATCTATGGGCTCTACTATTGTGAATCTTATTGACCCATCTCCTGTGGAGAGTGTCTCCCAGCACCATGTGACCAAAAGGACTGGTAACAATTTCTGTAAACAACGTGGTCCAGCAATGACTGAGTTGAGAGTCAGGCAGGCAGAACTGATAGACCCCGGAGCAAAGCCAGGAGGAACATGCAGGCCCCAATGCTACACACAGACAGAGAGATGAATTCATAAGCAAGGCTGAGAGTAATCCCTGATCCCTGTAAACTAGAGAACCTGTTTGGAAAACTGAGGGTAGCCTGGAGCAGCTCTTCCCCTGATATTCAGGCAGGGAACTGTGACATAGTCCCATTTACTGAAAGAGTGTAAGTTTTACTGAATAATTCAGAAAACTCTGGAGCCCATAGTGAAATCTAAAAAAAAAAAAAAAGAAAGAAAGAAAGAAAGAAAAAAGGTATAAATGAACTTACTTATAAAATGGGAAGAGACTCACAGATGTAGGGAACCAATTTATGAATATGAAAGGGGAAATATGGTGAGGCTAAGGGTAAATTAGGGAATTGGGATTAACATACAGACACTACTATTCATAAAATAGATAACAAAAAAAGACCTGCTGTATAGCAAAGGGCACTCTTCTTGATACTCTATAATGATATAGAAGAGAAAAGAATCTGAAACTCAGCTGGTTGAGAATCTGCCTGCAATGCAGGAGACCGCATTTCAGTTCCTGGGTCAGGAAGATAGCTTGGAGAAAGGATAGGCAACCTACTCTAGTATTCATGGGCTTCCATGGGGGCTCAGATGGTGAAGAATCCGCCTGCAATGCTGGGGACCTGGGTTTGACCCCTGGGTTGGGAAGATTCCCCTGGAGGTGGGTATGGTAACCGACTCCAGTATTCTTGCCTAGAGAAACCCCTTGGACAGAGGAGCCTGGTGGGCTACAGTCCAGGGATCACAAAGAGTTGGAAGTGACTGAGTGATTAAGCACAGCACAGTAGCTGGAACTATGCTGCACGCCTGAAACAAGCACAATGCCATAAACCAACCATACTCCTAAAATTACTTGAAAGATTAAAATAGATAAACTTTTTTTTTAAGAAAAAAATAAATAAATAAATAACTTGAAATTCTGAATAAAGAAAAAAGTGGCCAAAATGCAAAAGCTAGGAGGAGGTCAGCTCAGTGGGCAAAGGGTCTATAAACTGGAATGTGATTTATTCATCTTTTACCAAACACCACAGTCTGTTAGATTTGCATTAATGTGCATTTTTGAAATCTAAAATGCTATAAACTAAACATTCAAAGAGTTTTTTAAAAGTACAGCATATTTTATCTTAGCCGAGTAACCACAAGGGATAATTCTGTTGTATTTACACACATCCACACACACATAAACAACTTGCAATAAACTAAAGCATATTGATAACACATGATATTATATGGCACTATATTAGTAACCAATAACAAGGAAAAAACTGGGAATTACCTAATTAAACAACAGTCTCCTGAATAATCAAGGGATCAAAGGAGACATTAAAATGGAAATTAAAAAGTCCCTTGAAGCAAAATTGGAAACACAACATACCAAAACTTGTGGGACACAGCCAAAACAGTTTCTAAGGGAGGGGGGGAGTTCATAGCAATAAATGCCTTACTCAAAAGCAAGAATTATTTCAAATAAATATCCTAACTATGCATTTTTGCTATTGTTGTTATTTAGTTGCTAAGTCATGCCTGACTCTGTAACTCCATGGACAGGAGTTACATTTGGACAAGCATTCCTGGCTTTTCTGTCCTTCACTATCTCCTAGACTTTGCTTAGATTCATGTTTATTGAGTCAGTGATGCTATCTAACCATCTCATCCTCTATTGCCTTCTTCTTTTGCAATTAATCTTTCCCAGTATCAGGGTCTTTTCCAGTGAGTTGACTCTTCGTATCATGTGGCCAAAGTGTTGGAGCCTCAGCTTCAGAATCAGTCCTTCCAGTGAATATTCAGGGTTGACTTCCTTTAGGATTGACTGGTTTGATCTCCTTGTTGTCAAAGCGACTCTCAAGAGTCTTCTCCAGCAGCACAATTCAAAGGCATATATTCTTCAGTGCTCAGTCTTCTTTATGGTTCAACTCTCACAAGGAGCTACGGAAACAAAAACAAACTGAACTCAGAGACATCATCAAAAGGAAAGAGTAAGTAGCAGAGGAAAAATAGAGAACAACAACAACAAACAATGACTAGAAAAGAGTAACTAATCTAAAACTTAGTTATTTGAAAATATGAACAAAATTATCAAACTGTTAGCTGGACTAAGCAAGGAAGAAAGAGGACACAAATTAACAAAATTATAAATAAAATGGGAGACATTATAACTGATATCACAGAAATGTCAAGGATCATAAGAGACTACTATGAACAGTTATATGCTAACAAGCTGGATAAAAAAAGCAAAAAATCTTAAAAATAATCAACTCATTAAGACCTAATTAGGAAGAAATAGAATGTCTGAATAGGTAAATCTGTAGTAAGAAGACTGAATCAATAATCAAAGCTCTCCCAAAGCCGGGGAAAAAATGTTCAAGATCAGATGAGTTCACTAGTGAATTTTATCAAACATTTAAAGAAGTAAAAATGACCTTGCCCAAAGTCTTCTAAAAAACTGAAGGGGAAGTAGCACCACCAAACAAATTATACAAGGCTACTCTCATCCTGATAACAAAATGAGAAAAGGACACTAAAAGTACAGAACAAACTGCCTAATAAATATAGAAGCAAAAAATTCTCAATAAAGCAGCAAACCAAATTGAGTCATACAGTAAAAGGATTATACATTATAATTAAATAAAGTTTATCTAAGGGATGCAAGAATGATGCAACATATGCAAATCAATGTGATACATCAGTTGATAAAATAAAAGAATAACATGATCATCTTCAATGTAGCAAAAGCATTTGACAAAATTAAACATCAACTCTTGATAAAATTAACAAATTTGCAATAAAAAAATATTTTTCAACATAATAAAAGCCATAAATGACAAACACACAGTTAGCATCATACTCATCAGTGAAAGACTGAAAACTTTTCCTTTAGGAAAAAGAATGATGCCTACTATTATCACTCTTATTCAATATAGTACTGGAAATCTTATATATCAATCAGATAGGAAAAAGAAATAAAGGTTACCAAAATTAGAAAGTAAGACATAAAATTGTCTCTATTTGCAGATCGCAGAATTTTGCATGTATAAAATTCTAAAGAATCAACTGAAAGGATGCTAGATCTAACCAATGAATTCAACGAAGCTATAGGATACAAAAATTACACACACAAATCAATGGCATTGGGGGCGGTCCTAAGATGGCAGAGGAATAGGATTGGGAGCCCATTTTCTCCCCCACAAATTCATCAGAAGATCATTTGAATGCTGAGCAACTTCCACAAAACAACTTTTGAAAGCTGACAGAGGACACCAGGCACCCAGAAAGGCAGCCCATTCTCTTCTAAAGAAGGTAGGACAAAATATAAAAGACAAAAAGAGAGACAAAAGAGTTAGGGATGGACACCCTGCGGGGGAGGGATTCGTGGAGCAGAAGTTTCCAAGTACTGGGAAGCCCTCTCACTGGTGGGTATGTGGGGAATTTTGGAATCTCAGGGAGCAACATGACTGGGGGGGGGGGGGGGGGAATCCACAGAGTACTGCTCTAACCACAACTCCCAGCAGAAAAGTATCCCAAACACGTGTCCGCCATCAGTGAGCGGGGGCTGAACAGGGAGGTGCGGGTTGCATGCTTAGGGTAAGGACCAGGCCTGAATGCCCTGAGGAAAATCCGACGGAGCTAATGTGAGATAGCAACGTGGGATAGTCAGAGAGGAAAAGAAAAAGAGAGAGAGAGAGAGAGAGAGAAAGAACTTCCTGCGACAAGCTCTAACCTAAGGTGCAGTCTGGCCCACAAACAGAACAAAGGATTGAGCCAATGCCAAAAGAAAGCTAGCTACAGGGTGGGGTGGGATCCTGAGCTAGCTTAGGATGGGACTGGCCCAACCCCTGACGAGGCAGAGAGGCAGGCAGGAGATAGCCAGAGCTGGAAGGCAAGGGGCAATCTCAGCCCCAGAGATGGCATTCACCAGCAAACTGCGAGCAGGTTCCCAGTTGTTAACCGTCTTCCTGGGATCCTGTATGGCTGACACTGCCAGGAGGGTCGCAGCCAGAGATCAGCTCCCCAGAGGAGACACACAGCACACCTGAGATGGCACACTTGCAGCACTCCCAGGAAACCAGGCTGGGACTGGGCAGGTGATGACGATGAACAGCCCACCTGGGACAGTGCCTCACCAAGCACTTGGTTGCCTGAGCTCCTAGTACCTGGGAAGGGCACTAAATGCAGGTCCAACCGAGTCTGTGCCTTTGTGGAGTACCCGTGAACCCTAACCTGAGCGGCTTAGACCTGGGAAGTGCACGAAACCCAGGGCCTGCTTTGGACAGCACCCCTGCAGAGCAACCTGGAGCCTGAACAGTGTAGACCAGGAAAGGACACGTGCCATGAGCTGGGGCAAACCCAGTGCGGTCCACACACTGCAAGCACTCCCCACACATGCCAGTGATTTTTTTTTTTCCAGTGTCCCTCTCTCCCCAAAGTACAACTGAACAAGGGAGCCTAAATAAGTGACAACCTTTGCCCCCTTGTATCAGGGCGGATATTAGACACTGAAGAGACTTGCAAACAGAGGAAGACAAAATAAAGAAGAGGAAACCGCTGTGGAAGTGACAGATGCAATAGCTTAAAACCGTGCAGTTAGCATTGACAAAGCATTGGGAGGGGCCTCTAGACCTTGAGAAGAAGTATAAGGTGAAACAAGGAACTATCTGAAACTTAACTGAACCCACCCTGCCCACAACAACTCCAGAAAAATTCCTAGATATAATTTTACTATTATCTTTTTTTAATTTTTGTTTTATTTTTAAGTTATTACTCCTTTAATTTTCATTTTTATAACCTACTATTACCTTGCAATAAAAGACCCTATTTTTAAAACATTTTGTGTATATATATTATATAATTTTTGTGATTGATTTTGTTTTGTGTTTTAATATTGTATTTTTGAGAGTCTAACCTCTACTCTAGATTTTTAATCTTTGCTTTTTGGTATTTGTTATCAACTCTGTACCTCTAAGAATCTAATCTTCAGTACTCATTTTTACGTAGGGGTTTGATTACTGGCTTGATTGCTCTCTTCCTATTGACTCTCCCTTTTCTCCCTCAGGTCACCACTATCTCTTCCCTCCCCCTTCTCTTCTCTACTTAACTCTGTGAATCTCTCTGGGTGTTTCAGGCTGTGGAGAAGGCTTAAGGAATTGATTATTGGCTAGATTGGGCTCTCCCCCCTTGACTCCCCTTCTTTTCCTCCTAAACACCTAATCACCCTTCTCCCTCTTCTCTTCTCTATATAACTCTGTGAACATCTCTGGGTGTTCCAGGTTGTGGAGAGCACATAGGGAATTGATTAACAGCTAGATTGCTTTCTCCCCTTTTAGTTCCCCCTCTTCTCCTCCTGGTCACCTCTATCTCCCTCCTCCCTCTTCTCTTCTCCATGTAACTCTGTGAACCTCTCTGGGTGCCCCTCACTGTGGAGAATCTTTTCTCCATTAACCTAGATGTTTTATCATCTGTGCTGTATGGATGGAGAAGTCTTGAGACTACTGTAAGAATAAGACTGAAAGCCAGAGGCAGAAGGCTTAAATCCCAAACTTGAGAACACCAGAAGACTCCTGACTCCACAGAACATTAATCGACAAAAGCTCATCCAAAAGCCTCCATACCTACCCTGAGACTAAGCTCCACCCAAGAGCCAGCAAGTTCCAGAGCAAGACATACCACACAAATTCTCCAGCAATGCAGGAACATAGCCCTCAGCATTAAAATACAGGCTGCCCAAAGTCACACCAAACCCAGGGACACCTCAAAACTCACTACTGGACACTTCATTGCACTCCAGAGAGAAGAGATCAACTCCACCCACCAGAACACCAATGAAAGCTTCCCTAAACAGGAAATCTTGACAAGCCACTCGTCCACCCCACCTACAGGGAGCAAGCTCCACAATAAAGAGGAACCACAAACTTCCAGCCTACAGAAAGCCCACCCCAAGCACAGCAATCTAAACAAAATGAAAAAGCAGAGAAATATTCAGCAGGTAAAGGATCATGATAAACAACCACCAAACCAAACAAAAGAGGAGGAGATAGAGAGTCTACCTGAAAAACAATTCAGAATAATGATAGCAAAGATGATTCAAAATCTTGAAAACAAAATAGAGTTACAGATAAATAGACTAGAGACGAGAATTGAGAATATGCAAAAAATGTTTAACAAGGACCTAGAAGAAATAAGAAAGACAATAAATAGTGAATAGTGCAATAACTGAGATCAAAGGCACTCTAGAGGGAACCAACAGTATAATAATTGGGGCAGAAGATAAGATAAGTGAGGTGGAAGATGTAATGGTGGAAATAAATGAAGCAGAGAGGAAAAAAGAAAAAAAGAATCAAAAGAAATGAGGACACCCTCGGAGACCTCTGGGACAATGTTAAATGCCCCAACATTCGAATCATATGAGTCCCAGAAGAAGAAAACAAAAAAGAAAGGCCATGATAAAATACTTGAGGAGATAATAGCTGAAAACTCCCCTAAAATGCAGAAGGAAATAGCCACCTGAGTCCAAGAAACCCAGAGAGCCCCAAACAGGATAAACCCAAGGTGAAACACCCAAAGACATATATTAATCAAATTAATGAAGATCAAACACAAATAGAAAATGTTAAAAGCAGTAGGAAAAAGCAACAAATAACACACAAGGAGATTCCCATAAGGATAATAGCTGATCTTTCAATAGAAACTCTTCATGCCAAAAGAGAGTGGCAGAGCATACTTAAAGTGATGAAAGAGAAAAACCTACAAACCAGATTACTATACCCAGCAGGGATCTCATTCAAATATAAAGGAGAAATCAAAAGCTTTATAGACAAGCAAAAGCTGAGAGAATTCAGCACCACCAAACCAGCTCTTCAACAAATGCTAAAGAATTTCGAGACAGGAAACACAGAAAACGTTTATAAACTCAAATCCAAAACAACAAAGTAAATGGCAACTGGATCATACTTATCAATAATTACCCTAAATGTAAATGGGTTAAATGCTTCAAGCAAAAGATAAAAACTGGCTGAATGGATACAAAAACAAGACCCCTATATATGCTGTCTACAAGAGACCCATCTCACACCTAGAGACACATACAGACTGAAAGAGAAGGGCTGGAAAAAGATATTTCATGCAAATGGAGACCAAAAGAAAGCAGGAATAGCAATACTCATAACAGATAAAATAGACTGAAATAAAGACCATGAAAAGAGACAAAGAGAGACACTACATAATGATCAAAGGATCAATCCAAGAAGAAGATATAAAAATTATAAATATATATGCACCCAATATAGGAGCACCACAATATGTAAGGCAAATAACAAGTATGAAAGGGGAAATTAACAGTTTCACAATCATAGTGGGAGACTTTAATACCCCACTCATACCTATGGAAAGATCAACTAAACAGAAAATTACCAAGGAAACACAAACTTTAAATGATACAATGGACCAGTTAGATATAATTGATATCTATAGGACATTTCACCCCAAAACAATGAATTTCACATTTTTTTTTCAAGTACACATGGTATATCCTCCAGGATAGATCACATCCTGGGTCATAAATCTCAAATTTCAAAAAAACTGAAATCATTTCAAGCATATTTTCTGATCACAATGCAGTAAGATTAGATGTCAACTACAGGAAAAGAAAAACTATTAAAAATACAAAGATATGGAGGCTAAACAACATGTTTCTGAATAACCAACAAATCACAGAGGAAATTAAAAACGAGAAATAAAAATATGCATAGAAATGAATGAAAATGAAAACATGACAACCCAAAACCTATGGGATTCAATAAAGTAGTGATAAGGGTAAAGTTCATAGCAATACAAGCTTACAAGAAGCAAGAGAAAAATCCAACAAACAGCCTAAATTTACACATAAACCAACTGGAAAAAGAGGAAACTAAGAACCCCAGGGTAGTACAAGGAAAGAAATCATAAAACTTAATTCAGAAAGAAATAAAAAAACAAACAAAGGAGACTATAGCAAAAATCAACAAAATAAAAACTGGTTTTTCAAGAAGACAAATAAAATAGAAAACCATTAGCCAGACTCATCAAGGTGGGGAGGGGAGGAGAAGAATCAAATAAACAAAATTAGAAATGAAAATGGAGAAATCACAACAGACAACACAGAAGTATAAAGGATCATAAGAGACTACTATCAACAACTATATGCCAAAAAAAATGGACAACTTGGAAGAAATGGATGAATTCTTAGAAATGTATAACTTTCCAAAACTGAACCAGGAAGAAATAGAAAATCCTAACAGACCCTGCACAAGCATGGAAACCAAAAATGTAACTAGAAATCTTCCAACAAACAAAAGCTCAGGATCAGATGGCTTCACAGGTGAATTCTACCAAAAATTTAGAGAAGAGCTAATACCTACCCTACTCAACCTCTCCCAGAAAATTTCAGAGGAAGGTAAACTGCCAAACTCATTCTATGAGGTAACCATCACCCTAATACCAAAATCAAAGATGCCACAAAAAAAAGAAAATTACAGGCCTATGTCACTGATGAAAATAGATGTAAAAATCCTTAACAAAATTCTAGCAAATAAAATAAAATAACATTAAAAATATCATACATCATGACCAAGTGGATTTTATCTCAGTGATGCAAAGATTCTTCAGTATTTGCAAATCAATCCATGTGATCCACCACATTAACAAATTGAAAGATAAAATCCATATGGTTATCTCAATAGATTCAGAGAAGACTTTGACATAATTCAACATCCATTTATGTTGAATGGATAACATATATAAAATATATATATATAAATCCTCCAGAAATCAGGCATAGAAGGAACATAACTCAAAATAATAAAAGCCATATATGGTAAACCCACAGCAAATATTATCCTCAGTGATGAAAAATTGAAAGCATTTGCCCTAAAGCCAGGAACAAGACAAGGGTGCCCACTCCCATCACTACTATTCAACATAGTTTTGGGAGTTTTAGGAACAGCAATAAGGGAAAAAAGAGAAATAAAAGGAATTCAAATTGAAAAAGAAGTAAAACTCTCACTGTTTTCAGATGACAGGATCCTCTACATAGAAAACCCTAAAGATACCACCAGAAAATAATTAAAGCTAATCAATGAATAAAATAAAGTTGCAAGATATAAAATTAACACACAGAAATCCCTTGCATTCCTCTACACTAGCAATGAGAAAACAGAAAGAGAAATTAAGGGAAAAATCCCATTCACCATTGCGATGAAAAGAATAAAATGCTTAGGAATGAATCTATCCAAAGAAACAAAAGACCTATATATAGAAAACTAAAAAACACTGATGAAAGAAATCAAAGAGGACACAAAGAGATGGAGAAATATACTATGTTCACTAAGCAGAAGAATTAATATAGTGAAAATGAGTATACCACCCAAATCAATCTATAGATTCAATGCAATCCCTATCAAGGTACCAACAGTATTTTTCAAAGAACTAGAACAAATAATTTCACAATTGGTATGGAAGTGCAAAAAAAAAAAAAACTAAAATAGCCAAGGCAATCTTGAGAAACAAGAATGGAACTGGAGGCATCAACATGCCTGACTTCAGATTATTCTACAAAGCTACAGTCATCAAGACAGTATAGTACTGACACAAAGACAGAAATATAGATCAATGGAACAAAATAGAAAGCCCAGAGATAAATCCATACACCTATGTACACCTTATCTTTGACAACGGAGGCAAGAGTATACAAAGGAGAAAAGACAATCTCTTTAACAAGTGGTGCTGGGAAAACTGGTCAACCACTTGCAAAAGAATGAAACTGGAACACTTTCCAACACCATACACAAAAATAAACTCAAAATGGATTAAAAATCTGAATGTAAGACCAGAAACTATAAAACTGCTAGTGGAAAACATAGGCAAAACACTCTCTGACAAAAATCAGAGCAGGATCCTCTATGACCCAGAGTAATGGAAATAAAAGCAAAAATAAACAAATGGGACCTAATTAAACTTAAAAGCTTTTGCACAATGAAGGAAACTATAAGCAAGGTGAAAAGACAGCCTTCAGAATAGGAGAATATAATAGCAAATGAAGAAACAGACAAAGGATTAATCTCAAAATTATGCAAGCAGCTTCTGCAGCTCAATTCCAGAAAAATAAATGGCCCAATCAAAAAAATGGGCCAAAGAAATAAACAGATATTGCTCCAAAGATGATATACAGATGGCTAATAAACACATGAAAAGATGCTCAACATCACTCATTAGCAGAGAAATGCAAATGAAAACCACAGTGTGGTACCTCTTACGCCAGTCAGAATGGCTGCTATCAAAAAGTCTACAAGCATTAGAAGCTGGAGAGGGTGCAAAGAAAAGGGAACCCTCTTACACAATTGGTGGGAATGCAAACTAGCATAGCCACTATGGAGAAAAATGGAGATTCCTGAAAAAGCTGAAAATAGAACTGTCATACAACCCAGCAATCCCACTGTTGGGCATACACACCAAATTAACCATAATTGACTGAGACACGTGTAACCCAATGTTCATCACAGCACTGCTTACAATAGTTAGGACATGGAAGCAACCTAGATGTCCATCAGTGAGGAATGGATAAGAAAACTGTGGTTCATATACACAATGGAATATTACTCAGTTATTAAAAAGAATGCATTTGAATTAGTTCTAATGAGGTGGATGAAACTGGAGTCTATTATACAGAGTGAAGTAAGTCAGAAAGAAAACCACCAATACAGTATATTGATGCATATATATGGAATTTTGAAAGATGGTAATGATGACCCTATATGTGAGACAGCAAAAGAGACACAAATATAAAGAACAGTCTTTTGGACTCTGTGGGAGAAGTCGAGGGGGGAATGACCTGAGAGAATAGCATTGAAACATGTATATTACCATATGTGAAATAGATCACCAGTCCAGGTGCTATGAATGAGACAGAGCACTCAGGGCCAGTGCACTGGGACTACCCTGAGGGATGGGATGGGGAGGGACGTGGGAGGGGGTTCAGGATGGGGAACACATGTACACCCATGGCTATTTCAGGTCAATGTACAGCAAAAACCACCACAATATTGTAAAGTAATTAGCATGCAATTAAAATTAATTAATTAATTTTAAAAAATCAATGGTATTTCTATATATTAGCAACAAATTTAAAAATCATTTTCTATTTACAATAGCATCAAAAATACTAAAATATTTAGCAATACATCCAGTTAAGAAACTGAAATATCTGAAAATTATAAGATAACAATGCAAGAAGTTGAAGAAGATACAAATAAATAGAAAAGTATTTCAAGTTTAGGAATTGAAAGGATCAATAAAATATAAATATCAATTGAAACTAACCTATTTATAGATTCAATGCAAAACGTTTCAAAATTCTATAGGCATATACATACACATATATATGTATTCATATATATACACATATATCTACATATATATGTATACATGTACATACATATACATACACATATATTCATATATACATATATTAATATGTATATACATATATTCATATATATATATATTTCTCTAAAACCTTTATGAAACTACAAAAGACTTTGAATAATCCAAAAAACCCTAAGTAAGAAGAACAAAGCAAAATATATCAACTGATTTCAAGTTATATTATAAAGCTATAGTTTTCATAACATTATGCACATACTGAAATAAAAATAGACAAAAGATCAGTGAAACAAAATCAAGAGGGCAGAAACTAGCCCAGGAATAGATGGTTAACTGATATTTGATAAGGGAGATAAGAATACTGAATGTAGAAAAGCCAGCTTTTTTAATAAACAGTGCTTGTATCTTTGAATCGTCATGTGTAAAAGAATGAAACTGGATCCCCTATCTTTTCCACTGATGAAAATCTACTCAAACTGAATTAAAAGCAAGTAGACCTGAAACCATGAAACATCTAGAAGAAAACGTAAGAATATAATATCTAAAACACATACAAAACTCATACAACTCAATAGCAAAAGCAAATATTCCAATTAAAAGTGGGCAAAGAATATTAATAGACAAAAAGATATATGAAAGGCTAACAGACACATGTAAAGATGCTCAATAACACTAATCTTGGGGCTTTTCATGTGAATTTAGTGGTAAAGAACCTGCCTGCTAATGCAGGAGACATAAGAGATGTGACTTCGATCCCTCGGTCAGGAAGATCCCCTGGAGGAGGAAATGGCAATCCACTCCAGTATTCTTGCCTGAAGAATCCCACGGACAGAGGACCCTGATGGGCGATGGCCCATGGGGTCTCAAAGAGCCGGATGTGACTGAAGCAACTGAGCATGCAGAATATACGTGCATGCAGAGCACTAATCCTTAGGGAAATGCAAATCAAAACCACAATGAAATATCATCTCATATCTGTTATAATGGCCATTGTCAGAAGCACAACGAAAAACAAAAGCTAGCATAGATGTGGAGAAAAGAGAACACTTGTGCACTGAGGATGGAAGTCCAAGATCAGGGTGCCATCAGAGTTGAGCTCTAGAGCAAGCTCTCTTCCTGGCTTGTGGAAGGCCACCATGTCTTTATACATTCATATGGCAGGGATATAATGAGAGAGAGAAAATCCTCTGAGTCTGTTGTTATGTGGCAACTAATTCCATCAAATCAGAGAATCAGTGGCAATAAATAGGAAAGGATACATACTTTACATGCTTAAATATGGAAAGCCACTAAGAAATAAAAAAACAAAGGTAATAAATAGCAATAGCAGCAAACTCTGTTGCATGGGAGAAGGGTTCTGATCTCCAGAGTTGCCACATTATATTATTTTAAAATGTCATTATCAACAGAAAAGTACAATGTATGCAAAGAAATAAAATATGATTGCCTATAAATGGAGACTGTGATGAGGTAGGAGGAGTCAGGATCAACTGTACTTGAAGACTGACAATGTAAGACTTCTTAGAAAAAGGCTTGAATCAAGTATGTCAAATATGTTCAATAAATTAAAGGAAATTGTGTTAAAAGCCTAAAGGAAGGTTTAAAATGATGTCTTATGAAATAGAAAATATCAATGAACCTAAAAATTATTATGAATAACCTATTAAAATTCTGGAGATAAAAAGTACTGAAGAGATGAAAGCATTCATGACAAAAGTTCAATTACAGATTTGATCTAACAGAAGTAACCAATTAATCTGAAATAGATTAATTGATACTACCTAGGTCTCAGGAACAGATAGAAAAATATATATATAAAAAATATGGAGACTTGAGTACTGTGGGACACCATAAAGCATATCGACCTTGTATAATGAAAGCTATAGAATGAGAGGAGAGAGACAGAAGGGAAAACCAAATATTTGAAAAGTTACTGGCTGTGAACTTTCCAAATTTGATAAAAGATATGAACATACACATCCAAGAAGATTAGAAAACTTCACACACAAAAAATACAGAGATTCACAATATAAATCATTAAAAAAAAACTGTTGAAAGATAAATACAAACTTGAAAACAATAAGAGAAGGGGCTCAGTACATAAAAGGGATCTGCACTATATGTATCAGCTGATTACTCATAAAAAAACTATGGAAATTATACTTAAAGTGCTAAAAGGAAAATACAATCAAGCATTCTTTATTCAGAAAAACTATCCTTTAGGAAGAGTGATAGTATACATGTTTCAATGCTGAAAGTGAAAGTGAAGTCGCTCAGTCGTGTCCGACTCTTTGCGACCCAATGGACTGTAGCCTACCAGGTTCCTCCACCCGTGGGATTCTCCAGGCAAGAATACTGGAGTGGGTCGCCATTTCCTTCTCCAGGAGACCTTCCCAACCGAGGGATCGAACCCAGGTCTCCCGAATTGCAGGCAGACGCTTTACTGTCTGAACCACCAGCGAAGCAATGCTACTCTCTCTTACTTTCCCACCCTCTCTTTCTCCCACTGTTTCCATGCTGGGACATCATATCCCGTGTACCTAGCGGGAGGTGGGAGTGCAGTACAAGAGGGAGGACAGCCTATGGCTGATTCCTGTTGATGTGTCACAGAAACCAACACAATATTATAAAGTAACTATCCTCCAATTAGAAATAGAATAAAAAAGTAGGTAACCAACAAGGTTCTACTGTATAATACAGAAAATTCTGCTTAATAGTCTGTAACAATATAAATGGGAAAAGAATTTGAAGAATGGATACATGTATAATTGAATCATTTTGCTGGACACCTGAAATTAGCACAATATTGTTAATCCACTATATCCCAATATAAAAAAATAAATTATTCAGTTTTATAATATTATTAGAGCTTAAAAAAGTAAGGAAAAGTGGTTAAATCACTTAATTCAATGTTTATTGACATAATTACATTTAAATCTATTATCTTATTACTTATTTTCTATTTGTCCATTGCATATCTATTTGTTCCATCTGTTCTATGTTCTTATTTTTCTCCTCATATTAATATTTAATTTTATCTTTTTTTTAAATTGTATCTTTTATTGACTACTTTCCATAATTCAGTGTAATTTTTTTGGCCAACTGGCTACAACTCTGTTTTGTTATTTTAATATTTGCTGTAGGTTTTACAATGCACATCGTTAACTTATCACACTGTCTACTATAGTCTTCTATGTTAAAGTTTATCCATTCCTACTGTTTAAATACAATTATATATTTCTAATTATATATTTACAGCTTTTGTGCCATTGCTGCTTCACATTATACATTTATACAACATCATATGTATATACAGTCTCTGTCCCATTACATACATTATAGGTTACATTTTCATTACATACATTATAAATGCTATATGATGTTAATTATTCATAATTGTGTTAATAATCCTACATAATGTTTAACTTCATCTCAAGACATTTTAGTTGTAAGAAAATGCATATATTTTCACATGTAGCTTATATTTCCAATGAATTTTTCATTTTTTTGTTGATTGCTGTTTTCATTTGATAGAATCTTCCTTCTGTCTGAAAGACTTCCTATCATATTTTACATAGTGCAGGTCAGCTTGTGACTAGTTCTTTTAATTAATCTGTGAGAAAAAGTTCTTATTTTGCCTTCACTTTGAAAAGAGATTTTGTTAGATATAGAATTTTGGGTTTATGGGTTTATGCTTTGTTTTTCTTTTAGCAATGATAATTCAGTATTAATGTTTCAAAAGACATTGATCTGCTTCTTCTTAATTGCATTTTTCTATTGATAAATCTGCTCTGTCTTTCACTTTTGCTGTCCAATGCATGGGAAAGGCATGTTTTTCTTCTGTTCATTGCATTTATTTTTGTTTCCTTATCACTAATTTTGAACAATATGATTATGATACATGTAGTTTTTCATGTTGCTTATTCTTGAAGTTTATTATTTGTCTAGATTCCATGGGTTTATGCTTTTCATCAAATTTAAAATATTTTCAGTATTTTCCAATTTTTTTTCCTCCATTTCCTCTCCTTTGGGGAATATAAATATATAGATCGAGCAAGGAACTACAGTGATTGTTATTATCACACATTGTCCCTGGTGCTCTGTTACTTTTTGCTTTGTTTTCTTTTATTTTGAGTTGTTTTGTTCTCTTCAGGTTTCATTTTGGATATTTTATATTGCAAAGGTGAAAGAGAAAAGTGATAAAGCTGGCTTAAAACTCAACACTCAAAAAACTAAGATCATGACATCCAATTCCATTACTTCATGGTAAATAAATGGGGAAAAATGAAAATAGTGGTACATTTTATTCTCCTGGGCTCCAAAATCACTGCAGATGATGACTAGAGACTTGAAATTAAAAGATATTTGTTCCTTGGAAGAAAAGCTATGACAAACCTAGATAGCATATTAAAAAAGTAGAGGCATTACTTTGCCAGCAAAGGTCCATGTAGTCAAAACTATGGTTTTTCCAGTAGTCATGTACAGTTGTGAGAAATGGATCATAAAGAAGGCTGAGTGACAAAGAATCAACCCTTTTGAAGGTGTTGAAGAAGACTCTTGAGAGTCTCTTGGACAGCAAGAGAGCAAAACAATCAATCCTAAAGGAAATCAATCCTAAATTTTCATTGAAAGGACTGATGCTGAAGCTCTCATACTTTGACCACATGATGTGAAGAGCTGACTCACTGGAAAAGACCCTTATGCTGGGAAAGAATGAAGGAAGAGAAGGGGGTGAGAGAGGATGAGTTTGTTTCATGGAATAATCAAATCAACTTACATTAGTTTGAGCAAACTCCAGGAGATAGTGAAGAACAGGGAAGCCTGGCAGGCTGCAGTCCATGCAGTCTCAAAGTCAGACACAACTTAGCAACTGAACAACAAAAATATATTCAGCTCAACTAAATTTTTTTTTGTAAAGGTTGATCTGGTACTTTTTTTTTTTTTTTTAATCAATGACACATTACCTAATAACTCTATGTGTTCTATCTGGGGCTTTTTATGTCTTCCATTTTTCTACTTACTGTTTTCAATATTTTTGGTACATATATTTAAATTATATTATTGTCTTTCTGCTGTTAATTATAATTATGCCAGCTTTAGTCTCTGATATTATAACAAGAATATATATATATATGTCTTCATCTCCAGATTCTGGCACAGATATTCTAAAACATTTGTAATTTTCTAAGTGATAAGATGAGAGGAGTATTTTTGCTATCCACGGTAAGCGCCTTTCAATCTTTCTTGAGTTTAGGCATTAGATGACTGTTGGTAATCTCTAGATAGCATCAGGATTGGGGCTGTCTGCCAGAGCAGTCAACCATGTGATTAGAGAACAGGAACTTTCACCTTAACTCTGACCTCTGGGAAGGAGAGATAAGCTTGGGATTGAGTTAATCACCAATGGCTAATAGTTTAATCAGTCATGCCTACCTACTTAAACCTCCATAAAAACCTTAAATTAAAGGTTTGGAGGTCTTCCAGGTTAGTGAACAGTCTCATGCTGGGAGAGGGATGCATGCTGCACTTCACGGAAACAGATACACCTGGGCTCTAGACACTTCCTCATCTGTCCTGTGCACCTGTTCTTCTTTCTATTTGCATCTTTTTCAAGGTCCTTTACCCTGGTGGCTCAGACGGTAAAGCATCTGCCTACAATGTGGGAGACTCGGATTCAATCCCTGGTTCGGGAAGCTCTCCACTCCAGTATTCTTGCCTGGAAAACCCCATGGATGTAGGAACCTGGTAGGCTGCAGTCCATGGGGTCGCAAAGAGTCAGACGCGACTGAGCGACTTCACACTTATAATAAACTGGTATTTGTAAGTAAAGTGTTTCCTTGAGTTCTATAAGCATTAGAGCAAAATTTTGAAACATCCAGTTTTTAACCAAAGCGGACAGAAATCCCGGTAACCTGGGGACCCACTACTTGCAATTGACATCTGAAGTGATAAGCAGTCTTATGGGACTGGGTACTTAACCTGTAAAATCTGTGCTAAGTCCAGGTAGTTAGTTAGTGTTAAAATAAAATTGACAGACATGCAGTCAGTATCCACAGAGAATGGGAGAGTTGTTTGGTGTGAAAAACCCACATATTTGGTGTCAGAATTGTAAATAGGAACATCACAGTAGCAATACTGTCATATTAATTAATTTTATTTCTGTTTCTTTATATGTGGGCTAATTTTTTTATTGGAAGCACGTGTTGGTGAATTTTATCTTGTTGGATGTTATATGTCTTGTTTTCCTATAGTATTCCTAAACTTTGTTGTGGGACGTGGAGAACTTATTAAAAAATCCTTCGATTTTTTTTCAGATTTTACTTTCATGACTTGTTAGACAAGTCCAGAGCAGCACTCAGTTCACAGCTACTTTTTCCCCACCCATGAAGCAAGTTTCTTGAATACAATACCTACACTAATGAATTTAAGTCTGGCTGATGACTGCAGGTGCTATTTCTGATCTGTGTGGGTGTAGGAGTTTCATCTCTAGTCCTTCAGGGTAGTTCTTTCCTTAGTATCACATAGTCTTCTCACATGCACATGGGGAATATATTCAGAGACGACCCTCCTTAGTTCACTAGTCTTCTCCCTATGTGTAGCTTGATCTTCCCTGGCATTCTGCCCAGCAAAATCTAGCTGCCATGGTATTCCTAGGCTTTCAGTTCTATCCCCCTAGATCAGCAAGTCTGTCAACATGTGGATGGGTTCCTGTTCACAATGGTGAACTGTATACATCAACTTGGTTAAGCTATAGTACCCAGCTCTTTGGTCAAAATTTTATATTGATGTTTCTGTGAAGGTAATATTTTGTACATATGATTAACATTTACAAATAGTTGACCTTCAGTAAAGGAGATACTCTTGATGGTTTGAGTGGGCTTCATCTAATCAGTTGAAGGTCTTAAGAGCAAAAATGGAGGTTTCCAAAAAAGAGAAGTTCCTGCTTTAAAATTATCACAGAGATTTTTTCTGCTGCCCTGTACTACAGATCTCAGATTTGACATCCTCTTCCACAACTGTATGAGCCAATTCCTAGCAAAATAGACATATATTTTCATCCTTTGGTTCTATTTCTCTAGAGGACTCTGATTCATACCACCACATCTGTATCCTACTATCTTCTAAGATAGCAAACTGAGACAATATAAGACGTATCTAATTTGATTCTCATCTGTCAGAGATGAGAATTTTTTGCATTATACCCAGTGTCTTTAAACCCACTGTATCATGACTATTGTAAAATTCAGCTTTTTTCAGATCAAAGGGTACATCTTTTTGTTGTTATTGTTGCTGTTTTTGTTTAGTTTATTTATTTTTGATTGGAGCATAACTTCTTTACAATGTTGTTAGTTTCTGCTGTACAGCACTGTGAATCAGCTATAAGTATACATATATCCCCTTCCTCTTGAGCCCCCCTCCCACTCCCATCATCCTTTCCATCTAGGTCATTACAGAGAGTCTAGAGGAGCCCTTTTGTTATACACCAGCTTCCCGCTAGCTATCTGTTTTACATATCGTAGTGTATAAAGGTCAGTGCTACTCTCTCAGTTTAACCCACTGTCTCCTTCCTCTGCGGTGTATACAAGTCTGTTCTCTACATCAGTGTCTCTGTTCCTGCCTTGAAAATAGGTTCATTATTCATTCTTGGAAGTCCCTAGCAAGTTCATGATTTTCAGTGCTTTCAATATAGTTTTTTTTTTTTTTCTTTTGGGCTCAAGCAAATATTTAAATTTGCCTGACTGTTTTCTTTTAAACACTTTTATGCATATTTTTTATTTTTAAAGTACTTCTCCAGGTATTCTCTGCTGAGTGTTGTTCACTTCCACATCATGAATGGAACCCAATCCCTCCTTGGTGTCTGTTTGCTCCCAAATATCAATGCTTGCTGTTTCAATTTCCCCTAAACTTTAGCTACAACTAACTAATCCCATAATGATTTAACACCAGTAATCTTCCTTGTTCCTGCATTTTCTCTAGGGAATAATCTATTTTTAAAACACTACAAACCTACATTCCCAAATGGCTTTCTTATCTGATTACCAGGACTTAAAGACTTGGATTATCAGATATAGCTCTATTCATTGTCACATATACTTTTCAGCAGGAAGTGACATTTACTTCAGTGTACATGCCAGGGTGGAAAGAAGAGTGATGAGGATACTTTGTGTTATTTCTCATATTAACTCTCAGTACAACCTCAGTTCAGTTCAATTCAGTCACTCACTCATATCTGGCTTTTTTGTGGCCCCATGGAATGCAGCACGCTTCCATTCCATCACCAACTCCCAGAGGTTGCTCAAACTCATGTCCACCAACTCAGTGATCCCATCCAATCATCTCATCTTCTATCGTCACCTTCTCCTCCAGCCTCCAGTCCAATGAATCAGGTCTTTGCATCAGGTGGCCAAAGTGTTGGAGCTTCAGCTTCAGCATCAGTCCTTCCAACAATTATTCAGAACCGATTTCCCTAATGATGAACTGGTTTGATCTCCTTGCAGTCCAAGCGACTCTCAAGAGTCTTCTCCAACACCATAGTCCAAAAGCATCAGTTCTTCAGTGCTCAGCTTTCTTTATGGCCCAACTCTCACATCAGTACAAACTCAGATACTTCCTTTCAGTTGTCTATGTCTTTTGTTGTTCTGGGCTTCCCTGGTGGCTCAGATGGTAAGGAATCTGCCTGCAATGCTGGAGACCTGGGTTCAATCACGGGTTGGGAAGATCCCCTGGGAAAGGGAAAGGCTACCTGATTTCTTCTTTAGTAGACTCTTAAAAGAGGTTATCTGTCATCTATCTATCATTTATTATCATCTACCTATCATTTATCTCTGTATCTGTCTATCATATCTCTTTATATATCCATGTGTCTATACAAAAAGAGCTAAAGAAAGAATGTTAACTTCTTCAAAATTAATCTGCTTGCATTGTAGGAGATAGCTTCGGGATGAATTCAAGGACATTTGAGCAAAAAGAAAGAGAGACCCATCTAACCAGAAAACCAGAAAATAGCATGCTATAGCCAAATTCTGCTAAAACATGTTCGTGGAAGTTTTAAGAGGTCTTTTGATTATGCGTAAATATGTTTTGGTTGGCTGAGGTAGTCCTGTTGAACTGAGTTGCCTACTCTTCCAATCTATTAGTGTCTCACAGATTCAGTCCTTCTGTACCATTTAGGAGTTAATTGAATAGCAGTTTTTGATGCCTTAAAGCTTATTTACTTATCAACTGAGTAGTAGGCACCAGTTTCCTAGTAACTTTTCAAGAGTAATATATTAAGGTCAGCTTTGAGTAACTTGAGAAATGAGAGTAAGTAAAGAGAAATGTTGGGTTTGCCCTTTCATTTAAAAATATCATTCAGAAAAACATCATTAGGAAGATGAGTGCCACCACAAGCATTTATGAAATGCCTAGAAAACTACTATGAGGTAGCTCTAAGATCGATGGAATGCATTAAACTATCTTTACATCTAAAAAAAAATGCTTGGTCAGAAAAAAAAAGACACAAGATTAAATAAAATCAAACGTAGTATTTTAAAGAGATGTAATTCATTTAAATCATTTCCCATGTTTTCTTACTTTCAAGGCAAACAGTATACTTTTGCTAAATTTTAAATGGAAGTTTATTTTTCCTCATATTTATTTCATACCAAATGTACAGTGGTTTTCAGGCTATTTTATGTGCTTTCTTTGTATCCCTCTGTTTAAAGTACACAAGGTCTTAAGTACAATAAGTGAACTCAAAGCATGAATACCCTTTTTGTATTTTTTTAATCTAATAATTTTCAATATTTACTATAAGGATACATGTAATTGCAATAATGACTATATAGTGAAAAATGAACCTCAAATGTAATTTTATATTCATGGGAAAATTGAGCATTTTATGATTATTTCTCTAATTGCAATGACAAGGAGAAGGCTGAATACATATGCAGTGGGGTGAATTGTGTCCCCCAAAGATAACTGGCTACACGGAACCACAGAATGTGACGATATTTAGAAACAGGTTATTTGCAGAAGTAATTAGCTAAGACTAGGTGAGCCTTAAATCTAATGACAGGTGTTCTTATACAAAGTACAGAAGACACACAATGACACACACAAGGAAGAAGGCCACATGAGGCAGCCACAAGCAGAGAAAGTCAGGGACTCCTGGTGACCACCAGAAGCCAGGAGATAGTCACAGAATAAACATTCCTCAGAACTTCCAGAAAAGAAATCAACCATGCTGATACCTTGGTTTCAGATTTCTGGCCTCCCACACTGTTAAAGAATACTCTTCTGCTGTTTTAAAGTCACCAGCTTGTGGTCATTTGTTACAGTAGTCCTAGGAAACTAATATAAACTATTCCAGGTTTATTAAGAAAATTAGTAAATTTTACTCTAGTTTTTCTTCTAAAAACTTTGCATATCTCATTTTTAAATAAATATAAAGAATACTTAAAAATAACCCCTGAAATTGCAAAATAAATTACTTTTGAAAAAGCCATTTCCAAATATTAATATTCAGTGTTGCTGCTTCTTAGTCACTCAGTTGTGTCTGGCTCTTTGCAATCCCAGGCACTATAGTCCACCAGGCTCCTCAGTCCATGGGATTTCCCATGGAAGAACACTAGGAGGGTTGTCGTTTCCTTCTCCAGAGGATTATCCGGACCCAAGGATTGACCTCACATCTCCTGCATTGGCAGGTGGATTCTCCACCACTGAGTCACCAGGGAAGCCGACTATTCATGTTAAACATATTCCTTTCTACGTATTTTCCCCATCAGAAAAGTACTACACTGGCGCTGGTGGTAAAGAATCTGCCTGCCGATGCAGGAAACACAGGAGAAACAGGTTCAATTTTTGGGTCAGGAAGGTCCCCTAGAGCAGGAAATGGCAACCCATTCTAGTATCCATGCCTGGAAAATTCCATGGACAGAGCAACCTGGTGGGCTACGTGCCATGGAGTTGCCGAGAGGCAGACATAACTAAGCAGCAGGGAAGGGTTATTTTTAATGTGATTTTTATGTCAGTTTGTTTTATTGTGTCACCCTTGACAACAGGAGAACTGTCTTCCAGTTAAATACACAATTTCAATGCAGTGTATGTGATGGTGCCGTTCCTAGTACCCCCTAGAGAAGGAGGCCTTCACTCCAGAGCTGGTGGAAGGGTTGGCACAAGCAGCTCTCAGCTGAGTCCTTCTATGAGTCTTCCTCTGCACTGAAGAGAGCCAGTGTCCTGTGGTCATGTGCCAGGGGATGGCCCTCATAGAATGATGACCAGTGTAAGAGGATAAAGGCCAACTGCCCCAGCTGGGACACAACTGGGGTGTTCATCTCGCTTTAGAGTTCCCCCAGAAAAGGATTGGCTGAGGTCATTGTGGGAGGACCAAGCAGTTCAATTTCTCTTGTGCCCAATCCTGGTTTCTTCCTGCCCTAAGACACATTCATCCAAAAGCATTTATACATTAACTTCTTGCACATGAACATTTGACCACTGACCTCCTAGTTTGCTTTGCAGGAAACCCAACTGTATCATCTGGGGATGAGGAGAAGTATATTTAAGACCTATTTAGGGCACAATTTGATCATATTTAGATAAAGTCAACAGAATTTCCTCCTGCAGCTTTTTCCCTTACAAAATGAGAAAGTTATATGTTATTTGCTTTGGGTCCTCTCCAGCTCTAAACTACTGAGAAATATTGTTGATATCCACATAATTTCCCCCAGGTCATACAAGCCCAATATAAAGAAACATGGCAGCTATTTATGTTAATAAAGCTCCAGTAATATTTATTTTCTGATCTACAATTGTGCATTATTAAGTTTTTCTTTACAAAGAGAAATACAGTGAAGAACTCTTAAACACAAGAAAGATAAGCTATATTTTCAGCTAGAAAAAAATATTAACTGAACTGCAAATCTCTGATACTGTATAACTTGCCTTGTTGTAAACAGTGTTAACACATGACTTAACAGCAAGCAGTGTTAGCACAAGACTAGCAAGTAACTAGTCTTTAACGAAGCTTATCTTTTCTTCCCACTTCCCCATTCTAACTTGAAGATAGTAGGGAAAAAATGGAAAGGAAAAGACATATACTAGAACTTCTTGCTTACACATTTCAATTTTAGACTCTAAAATTTTAAACTGTAAAATTTTAGGCTGTAACATTTTAGACTGGAAACATCTATTCATCTATTTGCCTATGAGATACTGTATTCTGAAAAAAAGCTATGATCTCAAATTTTCCCTCCAATATATAACGCTTTCCTGAGCAAATTTGCACACAGAATAGATTGTTGAACATGTGAAATAATTTACTTGATGTAACCCTGGTGCTTAGAAATAGCTACCTCTGGATGAGTGTTGTGTAACAAATCTTATACCCACAATTAGCTTTAGGATGCCATCTTAAAGGTGACCTTGATTTATTTAACTGATTAGTCTGTAGATACTTTATAGAGTTCAATATTCTCAAGATCAATCAGAAAAGAAAAATTTAATGTCCTTAATGGGATCATTAGTGATATTACTAAATGAAATTACACTGAAGGACAATCTCGACAAACCTTTTGAGGACTAATAGCATACCCCAGGAGAGTTAATGGTTAGTGTAATCTCCTATTTTCTAAACTTGACTCTTATGAAAATAAATGTATAGACCTTTACAAACTCAAGGAAAATGTTATAGACTGTCAATGAAAAAATTGATACATTTTCCATGGACAATAGAATTTTGAGTTGTGAATAAGTACCTTAGATGATGAAGTATCACCTGAGACTCTCAAGTCATCAGGAAATAAAGCTTACCAAACAATGGGGTTATATATAGATTTTTGTGTTGCCTCCTAAATTAAATGCATTCTGTGGTGTTGTGGAAAAAATCAAGACAGAGTAAGGGATTGCTGATTTTTTGCTGAAGCTTTGCCATGTATTAGGAAACTTAATCATCTGAGCCTTCTGGTGCTTTTTCTTAAGTGGGAAATAATGTTACATGTAAGAATCAAACCAGACAACATGTGAAAGTAATATGGAAACTGAAAAAAACAATACTGAAACAAAAAAATATTTGAGGCATATCACTATTTTGTATTCAGGCCTGAATTTACATTGCTCTCCAAAATAGCAGGAAGACTTCTTTGGTTGTTGTAATCTTTACTTCTTGTTAAGATAAATGAAACAAACAGGATATGCAAATTTGTCTTAAAGCTAAGTTTTGTGGGGTGGGAAATCAATATTAATAGTTTGTAATAAACATGCAGAAAAAATTAGAGTTTAGGATGTATAATAATATATGGAATATAAATTTATCATGCCAAATACTAAAATGAAAAACAAATGAAAGCTCCAAAAAATCTATCAGGATTAATAAACGAGCTTGCCAGGTCACAAAATATAGGATCAACATACAGAAATCAATCCCATTCACAATAGCATTCAAAGAGAATAAATTTATCAAAAGAAGAATAAATTTATCAAAAGAAGCATAACCTATTTACACTGAAAATTGCAAAACTGCTGAGAGAAATTAAAGTTCTAAATGAAATCAAGAAATATTCTATAATTATGGTTGGAAGACCTGACATAGTTGACACCATATTCTACTCAAATTGATCTAAACAGTTTAAAGAATCCCTATCAAAAATCCCTATAGACATTTTTTGTATAAACTGAAAGTTTATTTAGAAAGTTTATATAAAATACAAGATCCAGAAGACAAAATAGTTTCATAAAAGGCTAAGTTGGAGGGAACATACTACCTATTTTCAAAAGTTACTGCAAAGTTATAGTAATTAAGATATTGTGATATAGGCAGAAGAATAGGTGAGGTCAGTGGAACACAGTTGAGAGTTCAGAAATGTTTCTTTATATTTATGGTCAATTGATTTTTAACAAAAGTTCCAATGCAGTTCAGTGAGGAAATAATTATTATTTTTAACAAATGGCACCAGGACAAGTAGATTTATACTTGGAACCAGAAGAAGCAAAGGAGAAGCAGAAAATTTTTTTTTAAAAAAGATGATGATTTTCGGGAGGGGGTGGGAAGAAGGAAAGGGGGAGGGGAGGATGTGGTGGGGGAGGAGGAAAGTAAGGAAAATCTCCACCCTTACCTCATAGCATACACACAAAAATAATCTCAAAATGTATTATAGATCTAAATATAATATCCAATAATATAGAAATTCTAGGAGGAAACATGAGAAAACCTACCTGATCTTAGATTAGACAAAGATTTCTTAGGTATAACATCATATGCACAATGCTATACAACATCACATTGAAATATGATTAACCTAGGGAGTGTTAGGCATGCAAAAGAATGGTCAGTTGTTAACAAGGAAATTTTAGAGAAATTTGTGAGCATTAGGAGCATTTAAAAGATGATTTTGATTAACTCCACATGCAGTGCCTTCCCTAATGGAATTGGCTACAGGCTCTGTCTCTTACCACTCAACAGCCAATAAATTGAGAGGCAAGCATCTATGGAGAAGAAAGATGCTTTATTTAAAAAGCAGGCAATCTGGGGGGAATAGTGGACTTATATCCAGGGACCAACCCTGATGTAAGTCAGCCATGCCGATTTTTAAAAGGAAAAAAATAAAGGAAATAATCTCAGGTAATCATTGAGGCAGGCAGTCTTCATCTTTCTGTTGCATGCAGACCTACTGACTTCTGGTCTTCCATGGGACAGTGTCTTGCTCACAGTGTCTACCTGCAATAGGTGTTGTATTGGCTGTGTGGTCCATTTATGACAATGAGATCCAGTGACTTTAGTAAAAAAAAGCTAGAGGTAGAGTGTTGGTAAATCTTTAACTGTTAAATTTTTCATTATTACTCCTTCTATTGCAAGAAATGAGTCAGCATGTTAAATAAAGAGTTGAGTGCATTTAGTAAAGGAGAAATCAGGAGGTAAGTTACATTCTGCTTAATGATCTCCTCTTTATGATTAAGGTCTAAAACACACAAACAGGGGCAATCAAACAGAAAAGAGGTAAAAGGACTGGCTACACTAACATAAGAAATGTGTAGTTATCCACCCAGTATTGCAGGCACAGTATTGCATTAGAGAAACAGAGATAAATTTCATTCCCTGATCTGAAGTAGCTCCTAGTCTAAGTCTGAGATAGGCAAGTTGAAGAATAGCTACAATAAAATGATGCAAGTTCAGTGCTTGTGAGAGACATGGAAGTGAGGGAAAGTTTCCTAAAACAGGTTACACCTGAGCTGAATTGTTAAGAATAAATACAACTTCACCAGACCAAGAAAGGAGGATTGTATGGTATAGACAAAGGGAGATTCAAGTGCAATGTGTGAACGCATGCTAGGTGGCTTCAATCATGTCAAGCTCTTTGTGATCCTATGGGTTGTAGCCCCCCAGGCTCCTCTGTTCATGGGATTCTCCAGGCAAGAATACTGGGGTGGGTTGTCATGCCCGTCTCCAGGAGATCTTCCAACCCAGGGATTGAACTGGCATCTCTTTGGTCTCCTTCATAGGCTGGCGAGTTCTTTACCACTAATGTCACCTGGGAAGAAATACAGAGAGGTACTCTCAAATTCACAGATACTTGTTTACAACTATGTGGCGAATTCTGTTGTAGATCCTGGAAATATAACAATGAACACGACTGTATATATGTAATATGTTTAGGGTTTGAAAATAAATGCTAAAGGAGAAATAAAGCAGAGAAGGGATGTATGGAATAGATGAGGAAGAGGCCCAGTACTTGAATTGGGGTAAGCTGGGATGGTTCCACTGAGAAGGTGACATTGAGTGACCTGGAGGAAATAGTGAGCTGCTGTTCTGGGAGAAATGAGTAGGTAGAAGGTGTAACACATTCAAAACCCTGAGCACAAGTGAGGCTGGGAGGTCCAGGAGTGAGGAGTCCAGTGTGGCTGGATAATTTAAATAGATAATTGAAAATGAGATCAAAGAAGCAATGGTTTTATCTAGGGAGACAGATCACAAGGGTTTATCTAAATTTGAGAAAAGCTCTCTTAGGGTACAACACCAATTTAGTGTAGCCAGAACATACAGAAAAAAAAAGGATGAGAATTATAAAAGAGAAACTCAAGTGTAGTAAGCATGATTAGTTCCTGAAAATCTCGCACATCCCTTTTTGCTACAAGGAGTTCTGTGGGACTCCAATTGTCCTAAAGTAATTCTTAATAAAACCATATTTTAATCTCAAAAATGTCCTACTTTGGTGACAAAATGTCATTGCCCCCCACCACATGAAGTATATACATTTTAATTTATAAGGAGGGATACATGTCATTATCCCTGGTGAGTCTGAGAAAGAACACATGAATCCATTATGGAAATCATTTGTTCAAGGGCAGGTTAGAGGCTGGGAGGCCATTTTTGTGATGTCAGAGAAGGCTGCAGAAAGCCGGAGTTGGTACAGCCACTTGGGTCAATATGTTGATGGGAGAAACAGTAGCAGAAGTGTACACTCTGGTCTTGTTCTATTATCCTTCATAGTTTTCATTCCTCAGAACCTGGGTGTGTGCCTCAGTGAGGGGAATTGGGTGACTATACTGTCACATATTGGTAAGTCTATATGGGCAGTGGTTTTTTTACCTTAAAAAAGGAATTGTTTGTTATCTAAATGGTGCTGTGGAGTGTTCCTTAGTACCCCCCTTCAGAATGTGAGCAACAGGACTCTCAAAATTCACAACATTCAGATATTATTAAATGATTTGCTTGAGTATTTTAGAATGCTACACAAATGCAAAGAATCCTACTCAAAAGTGCTTAAATCTGCTAAAAGCCCCTGAAATGGTGCATAATTCATTATTAACATTGAAGATTTAAGCCACAGTGTCTGTTATGTAAGTAACTTCAATCTCTTAAAAAAATTCATGAGCAACAATACTACTTTAATTCTAAGGAACTCCACCAGATAGCTGAATGCACTAAATAGGCAGTGTCTGGCTTCTTTAGCAATTTTAAAATCAAACAAATCTTATTTTTGTGTTTTAACAAGCTACATTTGAGAAGACTGTTAATCATGTGCAGGACAAGAGAAAGAATTAACATGAATTAGTAACCTGTAACATGTCAGATGCGCAGCGGCTGCGACAGATGGCACAGAAGCACGGCCTAGAAGAGCTATCCCACGCCGAAGGTCAGGGGCGGTGTTGGAGAGGAGCTACCTCACGTCCAAGGAGCAGTGGCGGCGCGGGCGCAGGAGGGCCAGGAGGAGCTACTCCACATTCAAGATCAGGAGGCGCGACCTCATCCAAGGTAAGGAGCAGCGGCTGCACTTTGCTGGAGCAGTCGTGAAGAGACACCCCACGTCCAAGGTAAGAGCTACCCAAGTAAGATGGTAGGTGTTGAGAGATGGCTTCAGAGGGCAGACACACTGAAACCATAATCATAGAAAACTAGCCAATCTGATCACAGGGCCACAGCCTTGTCTAACTCAGTGAAACTAAGCCAGGCTGCATGGGGCCACCCAAGATGGACGGTCATGGTGGAGAGGTCTGACAGAATGTGGTCCACTAGAGAAGGGAATGGCAAGCCACTTCAGTATTCTTTCCTTGAGAACCCCATGAACAATATGAACAGGCAAAATGATAGGACACTGAAAGAGGAACTCCCCATGTCGGTAGGTGCCCAATATGCTATTGGAGATTAATGGAGAAATGACTCCAGAGAGAATGAAGGGATGGGATCAAAGCAAAAAAAAAAAAAAAAAAAAAATTACCCAGTTGTGGATGGGACTGGTGATAGAAGGAAGGTACAGTGCTGAAAAGAGCAATATTGCATAGGAATCTGTAGTGTTAGGTCCATGAATCAAGGCAAATTGGAAGTGGTCAAATAGGAGATGGCAAGAGTAAATGTCGACATTCTAGGAATCAGTTAGCTAAAATAGACTGGAGTAGGTGAATTTAACACAGATGACCATTATATCTCCTACTGTGGGCAAGAATCCCTTAGAAGAAATGGAGTAGCCATCATGGTCAACAAAGGAGTCCGCAATGCAGTACTTGGATGCAATCTCAAAAACGACAGAATGATCTGTTCGTTTCCAAGGCAAACCACTCAATGTCATGGTAATCCAAGTCTATGACCCAACCAGTAACGCTGAAGAAGCTGAAGTTGAATGGTTCTATGAAGACCGACATGATCTTTTAGAACTAACACCTCAAAAAAGATGTCCTTTTCATTAATAGGGATTGGAATGCAAAAGTAGGAACTCAAGAAACACCTGGAGAAACAGGTAAACTTGGGCTTGGAGTGTGGAATGAAGCAGGACAAAGTCTAATAGAGTTTTGCCAAGAGAACACTCTGATCGTAGCAAACACCCTCTTCCAACAATACAAGAAAAGACTCTACACATGGACATCACTAGATGGTCAACACCAATATCAGATTGATTATGAGTTTGCAGCCAAAACTGGAGAAGATCTATACAGTCAGAAAAAACAAGACTGGGAGCTGACTGTGGCTCAGATCATGAACACCTTACTGCCAAATTCAGACTTAAATTGAAGACAGTAGGGAAAGCTACTAGACCATTCATGTAGAACCTAAATCAAATTCCTTATGATTATGCAGTGGAAGTGAGATATAGATTTAAGGGACTAGATCTGATAGACAGAGTACCTGATGAACTATGGACAGAGATTCATGACATTGAACAGGAGACAGGGATCAAGACCATTCCCATGGAAAAGAAAGGCAAAAAAGCAAAATGACTGTCTGAGGAGGCCTTACAAATAACTTTGAAAAGAAGAGAAGCAAAAAGCAAAGGGGAAAAGGAAATATATTCCCATTTGAATGTAGAGTTCCAAAGAATAGCAAGGGCAGATAAGAAAGCCTTCCTCAGTGATCAATGCAAAGAATAGAGGAAAACAACAGAATGGGAAAGAATAGAGATCTCCCCAAGAAAATTAGAGATACCAAGGGAACATTTCATGCAAAGATGGGCACAATAAAGGACAGAAGTGGTATGGACCTAACAAAAGCAAAAGATATTAAGAAGAGGTGGCAAGAATACACAGAGTACAGAAAAGAACTTCATGACCCAGATTATCACAATGGTGTGATCACTCGCCTAGAGACAGACATTCTAGAATGTGAAGTCAAGTGGGCCTTAGAAAGCATCACTAAGAACAAAGCTGGTGGACGTGATGGAATTCCAGTTGAGCTATTTCAAAACCTGAAAGATGATGCTATGAAAGTGTTGCAGTCAATATGCCAGCCAATTTGGAAAACTCAGCAGTGGCCACAGGATTGGAAAATATCAGTTTTCATTCCAATCCCAAAGAAAGGCAATCCCAAAGAATGTTCAAACTACTGCACAATTTCACTCATCTCACATGCTAGTAATGCTCAGAATTCTCCAAACCAGGCTTCAGCAACACGTGAATCAAGAACTTTCAGATGTTCAAGCTAGTTTTAGAAAAGGCAGAGGAACCAGAGATCAAATTGCCAACATCTGCTGGATCATCAAACAAGCAAGAGAGTTCCAAAAAAACATCTATTTCTGCTTTATTGACTATGCGAAAGCCTTTGACTGTGTGGATCATAATAAACTGTAGAAAATTCTGAAGGAGATGGGAATACCAGACCTCCTGATCTGCCTCTTGAGAAACCTGTATGCAGGTTAGGAAGCAACAGCTAGAACTGGACATGGAACAACAGACTGGTTCCAAATAGGAAAAGGAGTATGTCAAGACTGTATATTGTCACCCTGATTATTTAACTTATATGCAGAGTACATCATGAGAAACGCTGGGCTGGAAGAAGCACAAGCTGGAATCAAGATTGCCAGGAGAAATATCAATAACCTCTGATATGCAGATGACACCACCCTTATGGCAGAAAATGAAGAGGGAATAAAAGACTCTTGATGAAAGTGAAGGAGGAGAGTGAAAAAAAAAAATGGTTTAAAGCTTAACATTCAGAAAACTAAGATCATGGCATCTGGTCCCATCACTTCATGGGAAATAGATGCGGATACAGTGGAAACAGTGTCAGACTTCATTTTTTGGGGCTCCAAAATCACTGTAGATAATGATTGCAACCATGAAATTAAAAGACGCTAACTCCTTGGAAAGAAAGTTATGACCAACCTTGATAGCATATTAAAAAGCAGAGACATTACTTTACCAACAAAGATCCATCTAGTAAAGGCTATGATTTTTCCAGTGGTCATGTATGGGTGTGAGATTTGGACTGTCAAGCACTGAAGAATTGATGCTTTTGAACTATGGTGTTGGAGAAGACTCTTGAGAGTCCTTTGGCCTGCAAGGAGATCCAGCCAGTCCATCCTAAAGGGGATCAGTCCTGAGTGTTCATTGGAAGGAGTGATGCTGAAGCTGAAACTCCAATACTTTGGCCACCTCATGCGAAGAGTAGACTCATTGGAAAAGACCCTGATGCTGGGGGGGATTGGGGGCAGGAGGAGAAAGGGATGACAGAGGATGATATGGATGGATGGCATCACCGACCTGATGGACATGAGTTTGGGTAAACTCCGGAAGTTGGTGATTGACAGAGGGGCCTTGTGTGCTGTGATTCATGGGATCGCAAAGAGTCGGACACCACTGAGTGACTGAACTGAACTGATATGTCAGAAGCTCTAATACTTTGGCCACCTGATTTGAAGAGCTGACTCATTGAAAAAGACCCTAATTCTGGGAAAGGTTGAAGGCAGGAGGAGAAGGGGCAACTGAGGGTGAGATATTGGATACCATCATTGACTCAATGGATATGAGTTTGAGTAAACCCTGGGAGATAGTGAGGGACAGGGAAGTTTGGCATGTTACAATCCTTGGGGTTGCAAAGAGTTGGACACAACTGAGCAACTGAACAGCAGCTATATGTCAGACAGCATTTGAGGATTAGCCATGTTTATCATTCTGATGACCACAGAATTTGTGTTTTAACTAATTTTCCCAAAGGGAGAAACAGAGGGTTACAGTGATTAAGCAACTCACAATGCCACTCAGACAGTTAAGTGGCACAAATTCAATACAAAACAAGTATATCAGATTCTAAAGCCCCAATTCAATTTCTAAAACCAATTCTATGTCAGTATTTACAAAACTATCCTTCTGCATCATCGACAATAAATAACTAAAAGTTAACACTGAGAAAAAAAAAAATTCATTAAATGAGTTGGTATTTGTTACGTGTTGAGGGTTGCATTCATTTTATATGCAACTGTCTGAACTCTAATCCTGGTATGATGGAGATGTTTCACAGAAGTAATTGGTAATAAGACTAAGTGACATTTCCTTTACTATAACCCAGTCATCTGCTCATAAATTAACTCATTTAATGTTCTTAATGATTCTATAAGGTAGCTAATATTACTAGCACTGCTTGCAAATGAAGTAAATGAGGCATTGTGATTCAAAGAGCAGAATTATCTGGAAATGATTCAGGGTGACACCTGGCTTGCCCTGGAAATGTGTGAGCTGAAACCATTTTCTCAAGATTGTAACTGAACTAGAACTCACTTATATTCCTGTTGGTGTGTGCATTCTTCTTTCCAGTCATAGCACTCTAACATCCCAACATCCCCGTGGTCTTTAGGGCCAAGAAGATCATGTTTCCATAAAACTCCATTATGTGGTGTTTGTTAACTTAGGTTCAGCTGCTTGTCACTTGAAAGCCAATAATCAAGGGGCAAGAGTTGGTAGAAAGGAAAGATTTTTTTTTTTTTTTTTTTTTCAGAAGAACCAGCAATCTGGGAAGAAAGTAGACTTGTGTCCAGAGACCAACTCTGACAATTTTGCTCAGTCATGATGAATTTTAAAGGGAAACATTCTCAATCATTAGTCAGTAGGTCAGATTCTTTGTTATTTTTCCATTGCATGCAGATTTACTGACTTCTGATTTTCCTTGGGGGCACTGTCTTGCTCATGTGGACTGCCTTGAATTGGATGTTCTCTTGCCCAGAAGGTCTGCCTGTACCCATGAGATCCACTTGCAAATTTACTAAGGGAAAACTAGGGATAAAGAGTCAGTCGTTCTTTATCTACTTCATTCTTACTCCTTCTAATCAATAAAAGGAATAAATTGGCTAGGTAAGGTGTTGTGCACATTAGTAAATCAGGAATCAGGAACTAGTTTAAATGTTGCCTGGTGATCTCATCTTTGTGATTAAGCTCTGAGGAAAACAGATGCACAATCAAAAATGTGTCAAAGGAGCTGCTTCTAGTAGTATCCCAAAACAGCATTACTTACCAATAAATAGTCCATTATTTCCTCTGATGCAAAGCTGCTTTCACACACCTGCCCTGTGAGAGCAAGAGATCTGAAGGATTGCAATCCCTCCACTGGTAGGTCAGCTGCAACGCAGATTTGTGAAGAGGGAAGATGGGAAACCCATTTCTTCTAGTCTCTGCTGATTCTACTCAGAACTTTACTCTTTTCTCAATGCAGCTTGTTTTTATTTAGTTTGTTTTCATTTAAAAATTTTATGTCTCTTTCATTGCACAGTATATTATGAACAGAATATACAGTATATACAGAATATACTGTATGCTGAACTGAATATACAGTATCATGTGGTTAATTGGTGGAGCACAGACTCAGAATGAAGTTTTAACCACAAAGTATATTTCATTAATTAAGGGCAAATTAAAATAGGCTGACATAAAAGTACTAAATATATCTTTTTTGGACTCCTAATTTTCATTTTTTTACTGTTTGGGATGAGACTGATACGTATTACAATTGATGGTAGCTGAGAATTCAGAACAAAAGATAATTGACTTAAAATGTGAGAAATTGAAATGAGGCCAGAGGCAGAAATTTTTATGGCATGGACAAATCAATAGAACACCAAATCCTCTGGGAGGAAGACACTGGTATCTGAACATTGATCCTTAAGTCAGTGGAGACAGATGGTGGTTTAGTTAGGTCAATCTCAGAATCATCGCTTCAACTCTAAGTAATTGTTTGAATTTGGTCATTAAAAAAATAATAATAATAATAGCTAATTGCCATTTTGACTTCCATGGTGCTCAGACAGTAAAGAATCCACGTGCCAACAAACCCCATTTGTTTATAAAGTGAGAAAAAAATGCCATTTATTTTGTAAGGTAGTTGGGTGGGTTAAAGAGAGACATGGTGTAGAAAAGAAAAACAATATGTGCAACAAAGCTATATGGAAATATATGTGCAACAAAGGCTGGAATGTTATGTGCTTGCTTTCCTTGTAAGTATATTCATTCTAGTCAGGTAAAATCAAGGAATCATACAGTCCGTTATAAGAATTTCTACTAATTAGTGACTCAGGTCAAGATTGATTAAATGAATTTTACACTTGGATTTGCAATATAAAGTTTTTTAACATTTCAAGTATGCTGCAACAAATTGAACAACTTAGAAAGCAATTTTTGAGTGCACATACAGATACAAGTAACAGAATAACTTGAATGACATAATATTTAAAAAATAAAGTAATGATTGATTTAGACATTGTTCTACCTAATGAAATTCAGGAGGAAATATAGTTCCAAATATATGCCACGCATGTTGTAAAATATAATATCTATAGATTGGAATAATTATTTTTAGAAAATGCCTGAGGAGTTTCTCACAGGAAGAGACCATGTGGTATTATGGTCTTTCAAGTTATGCTTTCACTAACAGTTGTTTCAGTTGGATGTAACTTAGTTGAGAAGCAAGATGCTTCACCTGTATACATTAAAAATCTTGTCTATGCTTAATATGAAAATTGGTTCAAAAAGAATAGCATATCTAAAGATAAATGTTGTTGGAGGTGAAAACTGGAAATTTAACTTTCTGCACTAGAAGAGACAACACTATAGATATTCAAGAAACAGAGAAAATAGATGTGATATTAATGCATTATTTTAGATTATTTTGCTATATTTCAGTTTTATGCAACACAACATACTGAATATTGAATTTCATCTAGAACACAATATATTTATTTGTAATTTCTATAGTGTTGCAGATATTAGTAGACCGACTTATTTGTTTCCATAGTTGATTGTATTCAAAGAACTTAAGAGAGTTCATAGAAATCAAAGTTGATAAGAACAAAACATCAAGCAAATTGTTTTATTTTTGTTATTACTATATTGGAAAATTTTCTTCTATAAATCTCATAGATTTCTAGATAAAAATTCTTGATTTACTGCATATAAAATTTATATGAATATGAATTTGCTGTTGGTTCTCAATCTATGTAATTAATATCTCATTTCAATTAAAAGAGTTTATGGATAGAAAAGGCTACATATTTAGCACACATAAAAGTCTTTTACATTTAACCTTTGTTGATCTGAAAATGCTAAAAAGTGATATTCAGCAACATTGTCAACTAGAGAAGCAGAGCAATGGTGGAAGGATATGTAAAGAGTTATCTATGGAGTTTAGCAGAAAGAGCAAGGATAGATGTTTAATCCTTAAAATCTAATACACTTTGAAACTCCCACTATAATTTTATACTAATTTTATTAAAAATGCTACTACCAAATATCTTTGTAACAACAGAAAATTATTCAAAATATTGTGCTTTATAAACTACAATTTTCTTATCATAAAATAAATAAATAAACATATGACCTGATTTTAACAACGTGTTCTGAGGAACAATTAAAACAACATGTAAAAAATTATTTGTTAAACCATAAAGTTTAATGCTAAAATTACTGATGAAGTATTAGTCACAGAATTATCTCTTTATTCTTAAAATTAATCGTGAGTTATTCCATCAGACTGAAGGCAGGAGGAGAATGGGACAACAGAGGATGAGATGATTGGATGGCATCACCGACTCAGTGGACATGAATTTGAGCAAGCTCCAGGAGATGGTGAAGGACAGGGAAGCCTGGTGCACTGCAGTTCATGGGGTCAGAGAGAGTCAGACACGACTGAGCGACTGAAAAACAACAACAAATTCCATTAAATCAAATTATATGAGTACCTCTCTCATATAAAATAGAGCTGAAGATTTCTGATTGCTATTTTCACGATCCCATCAATTATATCGTTTCCTGTATAGCCACACACACCCAATGCTACTGAAAAATATTGTCAGTTATCTATGCACTGCAAATAGTAAACAGTTTTGTTTCAACAAGCTCTTCATCTGAGTAATTGTGCACTTCCTCACTCTACATTGTACATTTAAACCTGAGCCGTGATCCCAGTTCAACTAGCTGTGGGCATCATGACTATGCCTGCTATATTGGCTACTCTAACAAACAGATGAGAACAGTGAAAAGCCCATATGCTGGATGTAAAAATAGGATGTCATGTGATGTAGTTGAAATGCTCAGGAGTCGGCAACAAAGGATCAGTTCTGTCACTAAAGTGGTTCATTTGCTTTTTATACGTTAGTTTTTCACTCATTAAACTGCAAGCTCAGTGAGGGCACAACTCTAGTTTATTTACCCACTGGAACTGGCTATCACATTTTCTGCCCCAAGATTAATCTCAAAAATTGCTTTTTGGTTTAACGGTTTGTTAAGAACATTTATTAAAAAAAAGAAAAAAATTATGCCATCTTTCTTCCTTGCAAAACAACTTGAAAGTGAAAGTGAAGTCACTCAGTCGTGCCCGACTCTTTGACCCCATGGACTGTAGCCCACTAGGCTTCTCCATCCACAGGGTTTTCCAGGCAAGAGTACCTGAGTGGGTTGCCATTTCCTTCTGCAGGGGATCTTCCTGACCAGCGATCGAACCCGGGCCTCCTACATTACAGGCAGATGCTTTACCCTCTAAGCCACCAAGGAAGTGGTGCAAAACAATTCATTTATGTTATATGAAGATTAGATGTAATTTGAATTTAAAGTTGCTTCTGTTAAAAATGACATGTATTAATAGATACAAACATAGCAAAATGTGCACATATTTTAAATAAAACTGCCAATTTTTATGAAGAGACATAAAATGACTCAAATCAATAAAAATACATATGATTCATACAATTTATTACATAGTCAGACTCAATAGTGAAAAGATGTCTATAGGAATTTGCTTATAGTTGCTGGGAATTTTATATATTTTAACTGAAAAAATAAATAAATACAAATAGCCAGGAAAAAAACTAGAATCAAAAGTTTGGTTACAAATCACCCCTATCAAATACTTTAATGAATTACAAAATGATAATGACTAAAAACTTGTGGTACAGAAGAAAAAGGTAGAAAATCTAAAGATATTTTCAGAAGATTTAATAAAACCTGGCATTTATAATCAGAAGGAAAATTCGTTTTCTTGGTAAATGTCAGTGGGATACTGGCTGCTAGTGGGATACTGGCTACCAATTTGAAAATGTCTGAGTCTATTTCTCCCTAATTATTTCAAAGTAAGTCTCATGGATCCAATGATTGAAATAAATAAAAATTTAGTCATCAAAGTAGCCAGAAAAAAAATTAAAGACTTTTTAAAGAGTGATGTTTTTGATAGTATAAGAAAAAATTTTACTGCCTTTATATGTTTCTAATATATGGAGAAAAAGATTTTCAAATTCACATACAAAGCATTACATTTTTTGAGCTATTTTTCACTCACTGAAATAACGAATATAGTCATTTCTCAATATCTGTGAGGGATTGGTTCCAGGACCTACCATGAGCACGAACATTTGCAAATACCTACATTCCAAACATGGCCCTCCCTATCTGTGTTTTCCACATCCCTGGATTCACCCAACTGTCCACCACGGAGGACAACAGTATTTATTGAAAAAGAAAAAAAGATACCTTTAAGTGCACCAGTACAGTTCAAACCCATGTTGTTCAGGGATCAACTATGTGTTTCTGTGTACGTATGTGTATATATGTGTGATTTGTTGCATATATAAGAATTATATATGTGAAAAAAAGGAAGCCCTGCAAAAGATTCTGAGAATGTAATTGGCAGCACATCCATGCTGTTGAATTTAAAGCAAGAATTAACATTTTGAGTATAGTATATAATAACAAATGATTTATGCTTTACAAATGTCTTGGTTTTATATCCCCCAAAGGTTATAAAATTATTGAACATGTAGGAGAGTGTGTCCACAATTTATTATGGGAGATGAAATTATAGATTTACATTTGTTAGGAAATAGGAAAGCAATTCCTAAAACTATCTTCTATTATATATTTTATACTTTTTATAATTAATTTCCAACAAGTTAAAATTTTAACAAAATGTATTGGCTCGTAATAAATGAAGTCTTATATAACTCAAACATGGTTGAGATCTGTAAATACCTATTTCTTAAAGTGAAAAAGCAAAGGAGAAAAGGAAAAGATATATCCATTTGAATGCAGAGTTCTAAAGAATAGCAAGGAGAGGTAAGAATGCCTTCCTCAGTGATCAGTACAAAGAAATAGAGGAAAACAATAGAAAGGGAAAAACTAGAGATCTATTCAAGAAAATTAGAGATACCAAATGGATATTTCATGCAAAGATGGGCACAATAAAGGACAGAAATGGCATGGACCTAACTGAATAGGAAGATATTAAGAAAAGGTGATAAGAATACACAGAAGAACTATACAAAAAAAGATCTTAACAACCCAGATAATAATGAGGGTATGATCACTCACCTAGAGCCAGACATCCTGGATTGCAAAGTAAAGTGGGCCTTAGGAAGCATCACTACAAACAAAGCTAGTGGAGGTGATGGAATTCCAGTTGAGCTCTTTCAAATCCTAAAAGATGATGTGATAGTGCTGTACTCAATATGCCAGCAAATTTGAAAAGCTCAGCAGTGGCCACAGGACTGGAAAAGGTCAGTTTTCATGCCAAACACAAAGAAAGGCAATGCCAAAAAATGCTCAAACTGTTGCAGGAAGGGGGACCCCTTCCAGGGCCCGAAACTGGGCTCTTGTCTAACACTCGGAAATGAATTGTCCGAGGAGACACATGCTGACAAAGCAAGAGATTTTATTGGGAAAGGGTACCCGGGTGGAGAGCAGGAGGGTAAGGGAACCCAGGAGAACTGCTCTGCCGCGTGGCTCGCAGTCTTGGGTTTTATGGTGATGGGATTCATTTCCGGGTAGTCTTTGGCCAATCATTCTAATTCAGAGTCTTTCCTGGTGGCGCACGCATCGCTCAGCCAAGGTGGATGCTAGCAAGAAGGATTCTGGGAAGTGGACGGACAGGTAGTGTCTCCTTTCGATCTTTCCCGAACTCTTCCGGCTGGTGGTGGCTTATTAGTTCCGTATTCCTTATCAGGATCTCCTGCCATAAAACAACTCATGCAAATGGTTACTATGGTGCCTGGCCAGGGTGGGCGGTTTCAATCAGTGTGCTTCCCCTAACAAAACTACTGCACAATTGCACTCATCTCACAAGCTAGTAGAGTGAAGCTGCTCAAGTCATGTCCGTCTCTTTGTGACTCCGTGGACTGTAGCCTACCAAGCTCCTCTGTCCATGGAATTATCCAGGCAAGAATACTGGAGTAGGTTGCCTTTTCCTTCTCCAGGAGATCGTCCTGACCCAGGATCAAACCCGGGTCTTTTGCATTGCAGGCAGATGCTTTACACTATGAGCTACCAGGGAAGCTCAAAGCTAGTAAAGTAATGCTCAAAATTCTCCAAGCAAGACTTCAACAGGACGTGAGCCAAGAAATTCCAGATGTTCAAGCTGGTTTTGGAAAAGGCAGAGGAACCAGAGATAAAATTGCCAACATCCATTGGATCATCGAAAAAGGAAGAGAGTTTTAGAAATACATCTATTTCTGCTTTATTGACTATGCCAAAGCCTTTGACTGTGTGGATCACAATAAACTGTGGAAAATTCTTCAAGTAATAGGAATACCAGACCCCTGACATGCCTCTTGAGAAACCTGTATGCAGGTCAGGAAGCAACAGTTGGAACTGGACATGAAACGATAGACCTTTTCCAAATTGGGAAAGGAGTACGTCTAGGCTGTATATTTTCACCCTGCTTATTTAACTTATATGTAGAGTACATCATGATAAATGCTGGGCTGGATGAAGCACAAGCTGAAATCAAGATGGCCAGGAGAAATATTGATAAGCTCAGATATGCAAATGACACCACCCTTAAGGCAGAAAGCAAAAGAACTAAAGAGCCTCTTGATGAAAGTGAAGAAGAGTGAAAAGTTGACTTAAAGCTCAATATTCAGAAAAGTAAGATCATGGAAACTGGTCCCATAACTTCATGGGAAATAGATGGGGAAACAGTGAAAACAGTGTCAAAATTTATTTTGGGGGGTTCCAAAATCACTGCAGATGGTGACTGCAGCCATGAAATCAAAAGACACTTACTCCTTGGAATGAAAGTTACGACCAACCTAGATAGCATGTTAAAAAGCAGGGACATTACTTTGCCAATAAAGGTACATCTAGTCAAAGCTATGGTTTTTCCAGTAGTCATGTATGGATGTGAGAGTTGGATGATGAAGAAAGCTGAGTGCTGAAGAATTGATGCTTTTGAACTGGTGTCTCTGGAGAAGACTCTTGAGTCCCTTGGACTGCAAGGAGATCTAACCAGTCAATCCTAAAGGAGATCAGCCCTGAACATTCATTGGATTGACTGATGTTGAAGCTGAAACTCCAATACTTTGACCACCTGATGGGAAGAAGTGATTCGTTTGAAAAGACCCTGCTGCTGCAAAAGATTGAAGGTGGGAGGAGGAGGGGATGACAGAGGATGAGATGGCTTCATGGCATCACCGACTCTATGGACGTGAGTTTGAGTAGACTCTGGGAGTTGATGGACACGGAAGCCTGGCTTGCTTCATGGGCATCACAAAGAGTCGGACATGACTGAGCGACTGAACGGAGCTGAACTAATTGCTTAAAAATTACAATATAGAAAGGAGAACATAAAATAAAAACATTTTCTTGTGAAATGAAATAACACTCTAAAGACTACAAATATCTTAATTATTTTTAGCAGTATAAGAAAAAGATTACCATTTGGGTATAGATGGTATGGGCACTTTTGTGTGTTTGAAAATTTCAGGCTTTGTCCTGGGAGGGGCTCTTTGTTAATTTTGGAGAAAAGTAATACCTTTGCTAATTTAATTATTTAATCTTTCCAGTTTTTCAGAGCATGTGATTCCTCCCATTAAACGCATTCAGGTAGAAAGAATGGGACAGGGCAATGTGTTTATTTTCTAAAATATGTTTTACTATTTAGTTGAAATTTTACATCATACAAATAAATCAAGTTGAAATATTTTAAATATCTAAATATAAAATATAGGGAGAAGCTTCATCATGGAGCTTGCTAATAGTCTTGGTAATGATTTCTTAGATGTGACACCAAAATTACAGGCAACTAAAGCAAAAATGGGCATTAGGGACTACATGAAGCTAAAAGACAATTAATAAGGTAGCATGGTTATGCAGAATAGGAGAAAATGTTTGTAAGCCATATAACTGAAAAGAAGTTAATCTATAAGATGTGTAAATAGTCTCTACCATTTACTAACATAAATTAAATTGAAAATTAGAGAAATTGATAAACATTTCTCAAAAAATGCATACAAATTGCCAAAATGTATATGCAAAGGTTACTCAAGATTACAAATAATAAGGAAAATTGGAATCAAAATGACAAAGAGATATCACCTTATACTATTAGGATGACTATTATTAAAAAATGATAAGTGTTAGTAAGGACATAGATAAAAGGAAGCATTTGCATACTCTTTGTAGGAATGTAAATTCATGCAGCTATTATAGAAAACTATATGGAGAGTTCTCAAAATATTCTACTATAGAATGTAGACATCACACCTCTGGATATTTATTTAAAACATTTGAAATCATAATCTTGAAAAGATGCCTGCACTCCCATGTTCTTTACAGCATTATCATCAATAACCAAGATGAGGAAACTACCTAAATGTCTATCAGTGAATGATGGATAAGAGTATTTTGGTATATACATACAATGGAATAGCAGTCAGCATAAAAAAGAAAAAAATAACAGTAAATATCAAGAAAATGAGAAGGCCAGTCAACCTCTGGGATTAAATATTTGTAAATGATACACCAGACAGAGTACTGTCATCCAAAATGTATAAATAATCCTTAAGAGTCAATGATAAGAAAGTATCCCATTCAATTAAAAAATGGACCAATTATCTTAACAGACACCTCACTGAAGGATGCATACAGGTGGCAAAAATGCTATAAAAACATGCTTCTTATCACAGGTCATAAGATAAATGAAAATTCAAACAGCAAATATCACTATACATCTATTAGAATGGCTAAAATCTGACAACAGTAAGTGCTAGCAAGGATATAGAGCAATAGATCCTCTTATTCATTGCTGGTGGGAAAGAAAAATAACACCAGCCACTTTAGAAGACAGTTTGATGATTCTTTACAAAGCTATAAAAAATCTTGCCATAAATCCAGTAATCATGATCATCCAAAGAGTTGAAAGCATATGTGCACACAAAAACCTGCACGTGGATATTTATAGCAGTTTTATTCATAATTACCAAAACTCAGAAGCAACCAAGATTTCCTCTGTAGGCGAATGTGTAAATAAGCTGTGATATATCCAGACAATGGAATACTAGTCAATGTTAAAAAGAAGTGAAATATCAAGCAGTGAAAAGATATGGAGGAAACTTAAATGTGCATTACCAAGTGAAAGAAGTCAATCTAAAATGGTTACATATTGTTTGAATCCAAATACATGCTATTCTGGAAAATACACATTACAGAGGCAGTAAAATGGTCAGTAATTTCCAGTGGTTGATGGAGAGAGAAATGAGTAGACAGACCACAGAGGACTTTAGGACAGAGAAAATAGTAAAATTTGGGATGACTGTAATTGTCAAGATAGGTTCATTCATTAGTTGTACGAAAATGTACCACTCTGGTGAGAAATGCTCATAGTGAGCAAGGCTGTGACTGTGGACGGGAAGTGAGTATATGAGAAATATCTGTACTTTCATCTCAATATTATAATGAACCTAAAATTTCTCTAGAAAATATAGCATCTTTAATAGCAACAAAGAATTAAATTCTGCCACATGTAACATGGTTAAACCAGGAGGAAATTATGCTAGGTGAAATATACCTGTCACAGAAGGACAAATACTGCATGATTCTACTTTATGAGGTGTTAATAGAAATAATCAAACTTATAGAAGCAGAAAGTAAGTGAAATGGTGTTTGCCAGGGAATGAAAGTAGAAGAAGACAGAGAACTACTTTTCAATAAGCATAAAATTTTAGTTTGGAAGATAAATTTTCATGATTTGCCACATATCTTAGTGCTTATAGTCAACACTGCCTTATACACATAGAAAAACTGCTAAGAAGACAAATTTCATGTTAAATGTTTTGCCAAAGTGAAAAAGTAATAATTTCAAGTGCTTTAGAAAGCTAGCCTATCTTTCTTGATAAATGTCTTTTATATATAAGTATACACTATTATACATAAGTGTGTGGTTGCATATACCTATTGGTGGGTTACTGGGTTTCCTCGGTGGCGCTGAGAGTAAAGAATCGCCTGCAATTCAGGAGACCTAGATTCAATCCCTGGGTTAGGATGCTCCCCTGGGGAACGGAATGGCTACCCACTATATTACTCATGCCTGGAGAATTCCAAGGACGGAGGAGCCTGGTGGGCTACAATCCATGGTTCACAAAGAGTCAGACACAACTGAGTGACTAAGTACACATATGTAGACCTATTAGTATATTTATATATCTAGCATATATATAGCATATATATATATAAACATATATATATATATATAATATTTCTATCATAGTTCTCTCATGTTACCTGTATTTCTCTCATGCTTTAGTTTTCACCACAGAGCTCATCCAATATACAATTTAAGTATTCACTTAGTTTTTATCTATCTCTTTTCACTAGATTATAAATTCCAAAATGGTAGAGATTTTTCCTGTTAAATGTAAATATTTGTTTAATAAAAGCATGGATATTTAAAACAAAATTAATCTAGTTGAATTATTTTGTGTCATAACTGTTCCCATAATGTCTAATGTTTATAGATTTTCTAGTGAATAAATAAGTGGTTTCTAATTTTTAAATTCCTTCTTTATCAACAAACATTTTAGATAACATTAATCCAAATGTCTTCCTGAAAACAATGAGCATAACATTTTTAATTTCCTCATAGATAAAAGGATTGAAAAACAATAGCTCTTATGCTTTAAGTCTTTAAAAGATAAGAACATATCACTTTTTTCACTATATAGGGAGGTCACTTAAAATTTGCTTAGCATAATGCAGTAGAGTTTAATAGAATAATGACTCTGCAACAGAGCTATTAAAGCAAACAGGTTTATCTTGTACATAGATTCTAAAATAAAATAATAGAATAGCTCTGGGTTGACACAAAATGGTAGGAAATTATTTAGAGTGACATTAAGACTATTAAAGAATATCTGTCAGGCAAAATAATCCACCATTTTTGCTGTTTATGATTTTTTGGATAAATGCTTTAAAAAAAATAATTTGCTTCATTCTTATGTTATACCTCCAGCTACTAGCTCTATACCTATTAGCTGTATAATTTTATTAAATTATTTAACCTCTCTGTACTGAGCATTCTTGTTTGCTTAAGGGGGATAAAAATATATGAACATTATAGGGATAGAGATAATTATTTGTATTAATTCCCTAAAACAATCTGGTATACAGCTAACACTGTAAAATTATTCTTATTATTAATGTTATTAGTTTGTGTGATTTATAAAAACTGAATATAAGAAACATTTACTACAAAGCCACATTGTTACTCAGTAGGCACTAAATACATGTCACTTTAAATGTGTGCTTTAGAAAAATCATAAAAACATTGATAAATTTAAAACAATATATAAAAGGCAAATATGGAGCAAGAAAAGCACCAATATGTATCAAAAATAACCACAGAATAATTTTAAAAGGAAAATAAATATTTTTTAATTAATTTTTGTATCCTACAATATTTCATGCAAAAATGGGCACAATAAAGGACAGAAATGGAATGGACCTAACAGAAACAGAAGATGTTAAAAAGAGATGGCAACATACACTGAAGAAATATACAAAAAAGATCTAAAAGACCCATGTAACCATGCTGGTGTGATCACTCCTCTAGAGCCAGACATCCTACAATGTGGTCAAGTGAGCCTTAGGAAGCATCACTACAAACAAAACAAGTGGAGGTGATAAAATTCCAGTTGAGTTCTTTCAAATCCTAAAATATGATGCTGTGCAAGTGCTGCACTCAATATGTCAACAAATTTGGAAAACTCAGCAGTAGCCACAAGGCTGGTAAAGGTCAGTTTTCATGCCAATCCCAAAGGAAGGCAATGCCAAATAATGCTCACACTACCGCACAATTGCATTCATTCCCACACTAGGAAAAGTGAAAGTTGCTCAGTTGAGTCTGACTCTTTGCAACCCCATGGACTATTATAGCCCATGGAATTCTCCAGGCCAGAATACTGGAATGGGTAGCCTTTCCCTTCTCCAGGGCATCTTCCCAACCCAGGAATTGAACCAGGGTCTCCTGAATTGCAGGCGGGTTCTTTAACAGCTAAACTATCAGAGAAACCCTAGCTAGCAAAATAAAACTCAAAATTCTCCAAGTCAGGCTTCAACAGTACGTGAACCATGAACTTTCAGATGTTCAAGCTGGATTTAGAAAAGGCAGAGGAACCAGAGATCAAATTGCCAACATCCGCTGGATCATCAAAAAGCAAGAGAGTTCCAGAAACACATCTACTTCTGCTTTACTGACTATGCCAAAGCCTTTGACTATGTGGATCACAGTAAACTGTGGAAAATTCTTAAAGAGATGGGAATATCAGACCACCTAACTGGCCTGCTGAGAAAGCTGTATGCAGGTAAAGAAGCAAACAGTTTGAACTGGGCTAGAAAAACATACTGGCTCCAAATCGGGAAAAGAATATGTCAAGACTGTATATTTTCACCCTGTTTATTTAACTTCTATGCAGAGTACATCATGCGAAATTCTGAGCTGGATGAAGCACAAGCTGGAATCAAGATTGCTGGAAGAAATGTCAATAACCTCAGAGACCCAGATGACACCACCCTTATGACAGAAAGCAAAGAAGAACTAAAGAGCTTCTTGATAAAAGTGAAGGAGGAGAGTGAAAAGTTGGCTTAAAGCTCAACATTCAGAAAAGTAAGATCATGGCATCTGGTCTCATAACTTCATGGCAAATAGATGGGGAAACAGTAACAGACTTTATTTTTCTGGGCTCCAAAATCACTGCAGCCATGAAATTAAAAAGACACTTGCTCCTTCGAGGAAAAGCTATGACCAAACTAGACAGCATATTAAAAAGCAGAAAGATTAAACGCCAACAAAAACAAAGCTATGTTTTTCCAGTGGTCATGAATGGATGTGAGCATTGGACTATGAAGAAAGATGAGTGCTGAAGAGTTGATGTTTTTGAATTGCGGTGTTGGAGAAGACTCTCTTGAGAGTCCCGTGTACAGCAAAGACATCCAACCAGTCCATCCTAAAGGGAATCAGTCCTGACTATTCATTGGAAGGACTGATGCTGAAGCTGAGACTCCAATACTTTGGCCACCTGATGGGAAGAGCTGACTCATTGGAAAAGATCCTGATGCTGAGAAAGATCAAAGGCAGGAGTAGAAGAGGGCAACAGCAAATGAAATGGCTGGATGGCATCACTGACTCAATAGACATGAGTCTGAGCAAGCTCCAGGAGTTGGTGATGGACAGGGGAGCCTGGCATGCCACAGTCAATGGGGTCACAAAGAGTAGGACACGATTGGGCAACTGAACATCAGACATTTTTTATTAACTGTTATATTCTAAATCTCTTGGTTTATTTTCTACTTATTTGTTTCGTGTATTATATCATTGTATGGAGACACTGTAATTTACTCATCGGTGCATCTATTAATTGATATTCTGGGTGCTCACAGTTTTTGACTGTTAAGGAAAGGAGTCTATGAATATGTCCTGTGGTGTGCTTAATCTCAGTCTCAGTCATCTGACTCTTTGTGACCCCATGGACTCTAGCCTACCATACCCCTCTGTCCACAAAATTTCCCAGGCAAGAATACTGGAGTGAGTTGTCATTTCCTTCTCCAGTGAATATTCCAGACCCTAGCATCAAATCTTGCATCTCCTGTATTGGCAGGTAAATTCTATATCATCTGAACCACCAAGGAAGCATATAGAAATATATAAAAAGCATACAAAAATTATGAAATAAGATTAAAAAGATAATATTTAATTTTGAGGTTAATTAATTTTTAGATTAAAATTGCCTATCTTATTAAATGATCAAATTATTAAATTCCATTAGAATATCTAGTAGTTTGACAAATACCAAAACCAATTAATAATAGAGATATAACTATGAGAGGGGAAATTTAATGTTATTTATTTAGATTTGGCATCATTCTGGGTCGTGAAAATCTTTTTTATAGTGCCAAAGAATTGATGCTTTTGAATTATGGTGTTGGAGAAGACTCTTGAGAGTCACTTGGACTACAAGACGATCCAACCAGTTCATTCTAAAGGAAATCAGTCCTGAATATTCGTTGGGAGAACTGATGCTAAAGCTGAAACTCCAATATTAGGCTACCTGCTGTGAAGCATTGACTCATTTGAAAAGACCCTGATGCTGGGGAAGATTGAAGGAGGGAGGAGAAGGGGATGACAGAGGATGAGGTGGTTAGATGGCATCACCGACTCAATGGTCATTAGTTCGAGTAAACTCCATAAGTTGGTGATAGACAGCGAGGCCTGGCGTGCTGCAGTCCTTGTGGTCACAAAGAGTCAGACACGACTGAGCTACTGAACTGATTTATATTTTGTATATAACGTTTAGACTTCATGAGTATCTGAAAATCTACAAAAAGTAACATAAGGACTCAATGAGTTGGTTAATCACAAAAATAAATTAATATTTTATGATGTAATAGATTACTTATACTCGAGTAGTAAAGAATCTGCCTGCAATTCAGGAGTCCCCAGTTCGATCCCCTGAGTCATAAAGATCCCCTGTAGAATGGAATGGCTACCCACTCTAATGTTCTTGCCTGGAGAATTCCATGGGCTGAGGAGCCTGGTGGGCTATTGTCCATGGGATCGCAAAAAGTCGACCACAACTGAATGACTATCACTTTCATTTACTTTCATTAGTGAACAGTAGAATGGGGCAGATAGGCAGAGCTAAATGGTACAAGGGTGAATGAAGAGACAAAGTAGCTTTCTATAGCAAAAATAAGTTGAATTGTTTAGTTAATTAATGGCACTCAGCAAAGTGATTAATATTTTGGAAATAAGTGAAATTAGAACTTTTGTATATGACAAATTATTTTAATTTGATAAAAATAATATAAAATAAGTAAACCATGAAAGGAATTTGTATAGACTTATGCGATTGTGTGCTAAGCAAGCATCTTTTTTTTTTTAATATGCTATGGCAAAAATCATATTGAAAAACTTTAATAGACCTTTGAAGATTTTGATTCTTTTTGAAACTGACTGAATAGAATGTTAAAAATTATGTGTAAAAAAATCCAGAGAGTAGTTAAAATAAAAAAAAGATGAACTTAGAAAAAATATTTGCACAAAACTCAATATGTTGCATCAAGAGTCTAGCAAAGTACTGAGAATAAGTTAAAAATCTATAGGATAATTGGTAACGGATGTAGCACAGCAATTCACAAGAAAATGGACTAAAAATAAAGCACATACACACACATACATTGCTATCAGTGAGAAGGAAGAGGAGGAGAAGTTAGAAAAAAATGAAGATTAAAGATAAAGGGATAGAGGATGAAGTTATAAACTTGCAAATGTAAAAACAAGCAACAAAATACCCCCAGCATGTTATATTGTCTCTGATCATTCACTTACATATTTATTCATACATCCATTCAACAATGACTCTAAGAATATTTTTGGCCACTAATATGTTGCCAGTACTGGGCTAACATACAAATTTTAAAAGTAAAACAAACAAACCAACAATAACAACAAACCAAAAAAAAAAAAAAAAAAAATCCCAGACTTCTTGGTTTACAAATTTTTGAATGAGTCTTGTTACACCATTCTGGTCCTTATTTTTTATTAAATAATATGCTTTGAGATCCTTTAGACAGTAGCTGTGTCTTTCCATCCCAGTAGCAAGAAAGGAGCTGAAATATATTGGGCAGCCAATAAATATTTTCTGGATTAACAAATGGATACAACTGTGAGGGTAAGAGAAAAGTGGTAACAACTTTATTGGTTAACTATATGAAAAGTAAAGAAATACTCAAAGAATGGAGGTATATCAAAACATTAAAAATTATTGTCACAAATTTCTAAATTTAAAATGATAGGGAAAATGTTGGTAAAATATTGATTAGTGCAGTGCTATATCATAATGTTGAAAAAGGAAACAATGTATGTTTACAATCATAGGAACAGTTACTTAAAGGAAAGAGAATTTGTTATAGTTGTTCAGTCCTAAATCCCAAATGACTTTTAAAACTCCATGGAATGTAGCATGCTAGGCCTCTTTTTTCTCCAGTGTTTCCTGGAGTTAGCTCAAAGTCATATCCATTGAATGAGTGATGCTATACAACCATCTCATCCTCTGCATCATCCATCTTCTTTTGTCCTCAGTTTTTCCCAGCATTAAGGTCTTTTCCAGTGAGTTGGCTCTTCACATCAAGTGTCCAAAGTATTAGAGCTTCAGCTTCAGCAATAGTCCTTCCAATTCGTATTCAGGGTTGAATTCCTTTAGGAGTAACTGGTTTGATCTTGCTGCCCAAGGGACTCTCAAGGGTCTTCTCCAACACCACAAATCAAAAGTATCAATTTTTTGGCACTCAGATTCCTTTATGGTTCAACTCTCACATCTGTACATGACTACTGGAAAAACCATAGCTTTGGATATATGAACATTTGTCAGCAATGTGATGTCTCTGCTTTTTAATATGCTGTTTAGATTTGTCATAGCTTTCCTTCCAAAGAGCAAGCATCTTTTTTTTTTTTTTTTTTTTTTTTTTAATATTATTTTATTAGTTGGAGGCCAATCACTTTACAACATTTCAGTGGGTTTTGTCATACATTGACACGAATCAGCCATAGAGTTACATGTATTCCCCATCCCGATCCCCCCTCCCACCTCCCTCCCCACCCGACTCCTCAGGGTCCTCCCAGTGCACCAGGCCCGAGCACCTGACTCATGTATCCCACCTGGGCTGGTGGTCCGTTTCACCATAGATAATATACATGCTGTTCTTTCAAAACATCCCACCCTCACGTTCTCCCCCAGAGTTCAAAAGTCTGTTCTGTATTTCTGTGTCTCTTTTTCTGTTTTGCATATAGGGTTATCGCCACCATCTATCTAAATTCCGTATATATGTGTTAGTATACTGTAATGTTCTTTATCTTTCTGACTTACTTCACTCTGTATAATGGGCTCCAGTTTCATCCATCTCATTAGAACTGATTCAAATGAATTCTTTTTAACGGCTGAGTAATATTCCATGGTGTATATGTACCACAGCTTCCTTATCCATTCATCTGCTGATGGGCATCTAGGTTGCTTCCATGTCCTGGCTATTATAAACAGTGCTGCGATGAACATTGGGGTGCACGTGTCTCTTTCAGATCTGGATTCCTCAGTGTGTATGCCCAGAAGTGGTATTGCTGGGTCATATGGCAGTTCTATTTCCAGTTTTTTAAGAAATCTCCACACTGTTTTCCATAGTGGCTGTACTAGTTTGCATTCCCACCAACAGTGTAAGAGGGTTCCCTTTTCTCCACACCCTCTCCAGCATTTATTGCTTGTAGACTTTTGGATAGCAGCCATCCTGACTGGCGTGTAATGGTACCTCATTGTGGTTTTGATTTGCATTTCTCTGATGATGAGTGATGTTGAGCATCTTAGGATTCTTTAATATCCGCAAATCGATCAACGTAATACACCACATTAACAAATTGAAAGATAAAAAACATATGATTATCTCAATAGATGCAGAGAAAGCCTTTGACAAAATTCAACACTCATTTATGATTAAAACTCTCCAGAAAGCAGGAATAGAAGGAACATACCTCAACATAATAAAAGCTATATATGACAAACCCACAGCAAGCATCACCCTCAATGGTGAAAAATTGAAAGCATTTCCTCTGAAATCAGGAACAAGACAAGGATGCCCACTCTCACCACTACTATTCAACATAGTGTTGGAAGTTTTGGCCACAGCAATCAGAGCAGAAAAAGACATAAAAGGAATCCAGATAGGAAAAGAAGAAGTGAAACTCTCGCTGTTTGCAGATGACATGATCCTCTACATAGAAAACCCTAAAGACTCTACCAGAAAATTACTAGAGCTAATTAATGAATATAGTAAAGTTGCAGGATATAAAATTAACACACAGAAATCCCTTGCATTCCTATACACTAACAATGAAAAAACAGAAAGAGAAATTAAGGAAACAATACCATTCACCATTGCAACAAAAAGAGCAAGCATCTTTTAATTTCTTGGCTGCAGTCACCATCCACAGTGATTTTGAACTAAGAAAACAAAATCTGTCACTGCTTCCACATTTTTTTTTTTTAATGTTGAGTTTCAAATTAGCTTTTTCACTCTCTTTTTTCACCATTCTCAAGAGTATTTTTAATTCCTCTTCACTTTTGGCCACAGGAATGTTAACATCTGCATATCTTAGGTTGTTGACCTTTCTCCTGGCAAACTTGATTCCAGCTTGTTTCACATGATGTACTCTACACATAAGACAAATAAGGAGGGTGACAATGTACTGGGTCTTGTTCTGATGGGTGGGGCCATGCTCAGTAAATCTTTAATCCAATTTTCTGTTGATGGGTGGGGCTGTGTTCCCTCCTTGTTATTTACCTTGGAAAAACTATGGTGGAGGTAATGAAGATAATGGCAACCTCCTTCAAAAGGTCCCATGCATGCACTTCTACACTCAGTTCCCCCAACCCTGCAGCAGGCCACCACTGACCCATGCTTCCACCACAGCCTCCTAGACACTCCCATGCAAGTCTGGGTCAGTCTGTTATAAGATCACTGCTCCTTTCTTCTGGATCCTGGTACACACAAGGTTTTGTTTGTGCGCTCCAAGAGTCTGTTTCCCTAGTCCTGTGTGAGTGCTGGCACTTCTATGGTGGGGTTAATGATGACCTCCTCCAAGCAGATTTATGCCATACCCAGGCCTGCAGGAGCCAGAGCTCCTGCCCTGCGGAAGTCCACTGCTGACCCATACCATTGCAGGAGACGTCAAACACAGTTCTGTCTCAGTCTCTGTGGAGTCTCTGGGTCCCGGTGTGCACAGGGTTGGTTTGAGCCCTCTGAGCATCTCTGGCAGGTACGGGGCTTCACAGCCACCACTCCAGCACTTACAGTCTTGCTGGGGATTCTCTGACCTTGGACATGGGATCTCTCCTAACAACTGCTCCAGGGTCACAGAGACACTGCTCCAGCGCCTTCCATTTCCCTCAGTCAGGCTCTCCCATCAGGAAGCTTCCATAAGTCTCCTATCCTTCTCCATCAGAGGGCAGACAGACTGAAAATCACAAACACAGAAAACTAACCAATCTGATTACATGGACAACAGTTCAGTTCAGTTCAGTTGCTCAGTTGTTTCCAACTCTTTGTGACCCCATGAATCACAGCACACCAGGCCTCCCTAACCATCATCAACTCCCAGAGTTTTCTCAACCCATGCCATCAAGTCGATGATGCCATCCACCATCTCATCCTCCATTGTCCCCTTTTCCTCCTGCCCCCAATCCCTCCCAGCATCAGGGTTTTTCCACTCAGTCAGCTCTTCGCATGAGGTGACCAAAGTACTGGAGTTTCACCTTCAGCATCAGTCCTTCCAATGAACACCCAGGACTGATCTCCTTCAGGATGGACTGGTTGGAACTCCTTGCAGTCCAAGGGACTCTCAAGAGTCTTCTCCAACACCACAGTTCAAAAACATCAATTTTTCGGTGCTCAGCTTTCTTCACAGTCCAACTCTCACATCCATACATGACCACTGGAAAAACCATAGTCTTGACCAGGTGGACTTTTGTTGGCAAAGTAATGTCTCTGCTTTTTAATATGCTATCAAGGTTGGTCATAACTTTCCTTCCAAGGAGTCTTCTAATTTCATGGCTGCAGTCACCATCTGCAGTGATTTTGGAGCCCCCCCAAAAGTAAAGTCTGATACTGTTTCCACTGTCTCCCCATCTATTTCCCATGAAGTGATGGGACCAGATGCGATGATCTTAGTTTTCTGAATGTTGAATTTTAAAACAATTTATTCACTCTTCTCCTTCACTTTCATCAAGAGCCTTTTTAGTTCCTCTTCACTTTCTGCCATAAGGGTGGTGTCATCTGCACATCTGAGGTTATTGATACTTCTCCAGGCAATCTTGATTCCAGCTTGTGCTTCTTCCAGCCCAGTATTTCTCATGATGTACTCTGCATATAAGTTAAATAAGCAGGGTGACAATATACAGCCTTGATGTACTCCTTTTCCTATTTGGAACCACTCTGTTGTTCCATGTCCAGTTCTAACTTTTGCTTCCTGACCTGCATACAGGTTTCTCAAGAGGCATGTCATGTGGTCTGGTATTCCCATCTTTCAGAATTTTCCACAGTTTATTGTGATCCAGTCAAAGGCTTTGGAGTAGTCAATAAAGCAGAAAGAGATGTTTTCTGGAACTCTCTTGCTTTTTCAATGATCCAGCGGATGTTGGCAACTTGATCTCTAGTTGCTCTGCCTTTTCTAAAACCAGCTTGAACATCTGGAAGTTCATGGTTCACATATTGCTGAGGCCTGGCTTGGAGAATTTTGAGCATTACCTTACTGGCGTGTGAGATGAGTGCAATTGTGCAGTAGTTTGAGCATTCTTTGGGATTACCTTTCTTAGGGATTAGAATGACAACTGACATTTTCCAGTTCTGTGGCCATTGCTGAGTTTTCCAAATTTGCTGGCATATTGAGTGCGACACTTTCACAGCATCATCTTTCAGGATTTGAAATAGCTCAACTGAAATTCCATCACCTCCACTAGCTTTGTTCATAGTGATGCTTTGCAAGGCCCATTTGACTTCACATTCCAGGATGTCTGGCTCTAGGTGAGTGATCACACCATCATGATAACCTGGGTCATTAAGATCTTTTTTGTACAGTTCTTCTGTGTATTCTTGACACCTCTTCTTAATATCTTCTGCTTTTGTTAGGTCCATACCATTTCTGTCCTTTATTGAGCCCATCTTTGCCTGAAATGTTCCCTTGGCATCTCTAATTTTCTTGAAGAGATCTCTAGTCTTTCCCATTCTGTTGTTTCCCTCTATTTCTTTGCATTGATCACTGAGGAAGGCTTTCTTATCTCTCCTGGCTATTGTTTGGAACTCTGTATTCAAATGGGTATGTATTTCCTTTTCTCCTTTTCTTTTCACTTCTCTTCATTTCACAGCTATTTGTAAGGCCTCCTCAGACAACCATTTTGCCTTTTTGCATTTCTTTTCCATGGGGATGGTCTTGATCCCTGTCTCCTGTACAATGTCACGGACCTCCATCCATAGTTCATCAGGCTCTCTGTCTATCAGATCTAGTCCCTTACGTCTACTTCTCACTTTCACTCTATAGTCATAAGGGATTTGATTTAGGTCATACCTGAGTGGTCTAGTGGTTATCCCTACTTTCTTCAGTTTAAGTCTGAATTTGGCAATAAGGAGTTCATGATCTGAGCCACAGTCAGCTCCCAGTCTTGTTTTTGCTGACTGTATAAAGCTTCTCCATCTTTGACTGAAAAGAATATAGGCAATCTGATATTGGTGTTGACCATCTGGTGATGTCCATGTGTATAATCTTCTCTTGTGCTGTTGAAAGAGTGTGTTTGCTATGATCAGAACTTTCTCTTGGCAAAACTTTATTAGCCTTTGCCCTGCTTCATTCCATACTCCAAGGCCAAATTTGCCTGTTACTCCAGGTGTTTCTTGAATTCCTGCTTTGCATTCCAGTCCCCTATAATGAAAAGGACATCTTTTTTCAGCATTAATTCTAAAAGGTCTTGTCAGTCTTCATAGAACCGTTCAACTTCAGTTTCTTCAGTGTTATTGGTTGAGCCATAGACTTGGATTACCATGATATTGAATGGTTTGCCTTGGAAATGAAAAGAGATCATTCTGTCATTTTTTGAGAGTGCATCCAAGTACTTCATTTCAGGCTCTTTTGTTGACCATGATGGCTACTTCATTTCTTCTAAGGAATTCCTGCCCACAGTAGTAGGTATAATGGTTATCTGAGTTAAATTAACCCATTCCAGTCCATTTTAGTTCACTGATTCCTAGAGAATGTCAACATTCACTCTTGCCATTTCCTGTGTGACCACTTCCAGTTTGCCTTGATTCATGGACCTAACATTCCAAGTTCCTATGCAATATTGCTCTTTACAACATCAGACCTTGCTTCTGTCACTAGTAACATCCACAACTGAGTATTGTTTTTGCTTTGGCTCCATCCCTTCATTGTTTCTGGAGTTATTTCTCCACTGATCTCCAGTAGCATATTGGGCACCTAGTGACCTGGGGAGTTCCTCTTTCAGTATCCTATAATTTTGCCTTTTCATACTGTTCATGGGGTTCTCAAGGCAAGAATACTGAAGTGGTTTACCATTCCCTTCTCCAGTGGACATATTCTGTCAGACCTCTCCACCATGACCTGACCCTCTTGGGTGGCCCCACAGAACATGGCTTATTTTCACTGCATTAGACAAGACTGTGGTCCATGTGATCAGATTGGCTAGTTTCTGTGATTATGGTTTTAGTGTGTCTGCCCTCTGATGCCGTCTTGCAACACCTACTGTCCCACTTGGGTTTCTCTTACCTTGGACATGGGGTATCTCTTCACGTCTACTCCAGCAAAGTGCAGCCGCTGCTTTTACCTTGGACGAGGGGTATCTTCTCATGACCGCCCCTCATGATGGACAACAGCCTTGTCTACATCAGTGAAACTATGACCATGCTGTGCAGGGCCATCCAAGACGGATGGGTCATGGTGGAGAGTTCTGACAAAACGTGGTCCACTGGAGAAGGGAATGGCAAGCCACTTCAGTATACTTGCTTTGGGAACCCCATGAACAGTATAACAGGGAAAAAAAACAGGACAATGAAAAATGAGTTACCCAGATCAATAGATGCCCAATATGCTACTTTGGGGCAGAAGCTCTATACAGTGGAGACCAGAGGAGAAATAACTACATAAAGAATGAATAGACAGAGCCAAAGCAAAACAACACCCACATGTGGATGTGACTGGTGATGGAAGTAAGTATGATACTGTAAAGAGCAATATTTCTCAGGAACCTGGAATGATAGCTCCATGAATCAAGGCAAATTGGAAGTGGTCAAACAGGAGATGTCAAGAGTGAACATGGTCATTTTAGGAATCAGTAACCTAATATGGAATGGAATGGGTGAATTTAACTCATATGACCATTATATCTGCTGCTGTGGGCAGGAATCCCTTAGAGGAAATAGAATAGCCATCATAGCCAACAAACGAGTGGGAAGTACAGTACTTGGATGCAGTCTCAAAAATGACAGAATGATCTCTATTTGTTTTCAAGGCAAACCACTCAATATCACAATAATCTAAATCTATGCCCCAACAAACAATGCTGAAGAAGCTAAAGTTGAACGGTTCTGAGAACTACAATACTTTCTTGAACTACCAGCCAAAGATGTTCTTTTCATTATAGGGGACTGGAATGCAAAACTAGGAAGTTAAGAAACACCTGGAGAAACAGGCAAATTTGGCCTTGGAATACAGAAGCAAGACAAAGGCTAATAGAGTTTTGCTAAGAGAATGCACTGGTCATAGCAACCGCCCTCTTCCAACAACACAAAAGAAGACTCTACACATGGACATCACCAGATGATCAATATCAAAATCAGATTGATTATATTATTTGCAGCTGAAGATAGAAACACTCTATGAATTCAGCCAAAACAAGACTGGGAGCTGACTGTGGCTCAGATCATAAACTCCTTATTGCCAAACTCAGACTTAAACTGAGGAAAGTAGGGAAAACCACTAGACCATTCAGATATGACCTAAATCAAATCCCTTATGACTATATAGAAGTGACAAATAGATTCAATGGATTAGATTTTTAAGATCTAATCTTAGGGATTAGAAGAACTATGGACACATTGTACAGGAGGCAGGAATCAAGACCACCCCAAAGAAAAAGAAGAGCAACAAGGCAAAATTGTTGTCTGAGGAGGCCGTACAAATAGCTGTGAAAAGAAAAGAAGCAAAAAGCAAAGGAGAAAAGGAAAGGTATTACCCATTTGAACACAGAGTTCCAAAGAATAGCAAGGAGAGATAAGAGAGCTTTCCACAGTGATCAGTGCAAAGAAATATAGGAAAATAATAGAATGGAAAAGACTAGAGATCTCTTCAAGAAAATTAGAAATATCAAGGGAACATTTCATGCAAAGATGGGCACAATAAAGGACCAAAATGGTATGAGCCTAACAGAAGCAGAAGCTATTAAGAAGTGGTGGTAAGAATACACAAAAGAACTATATAGAAAAGATCTTCACAACCTAGATAATCATGATGGTGTGATCACTCATCTAGAGTCAGACATCAAGGAATCCGAAGTCAAGTGGGCCTTAGGAAGCATCACTACAAACAAAGCTAGTGGAGATGATGGAATTCCAGTTGAGCGTTTTCAAATTCTAAAAGATGATGCTGTGAAAGTGCTGTACTCAATATTCCAGTCAATTTGGAAAACTCAGCAGTGGCCACAGGACTGGAAAAGGTCAGTTTTCATGCCAATCACAAAGAAAAGCAATGTCATAGAATTCACAAACTACCACACAATTGCACCCATCTCACATGCTAACAAGGTAATGCTCAAAATTCTCCAAGCCAGGCTTCAACAGTATGCAAACCGTGAACTTGCAGATGTTCAAGCTGGATTTAGAAAAGGCAGGGGAACCAGAGATCAAATTCCCAACATCCATTGGATTATCGAAATATCAAAAGAGTTCTAGAATAATATCTACTTCTGCTTTATTGACTATGCCAAAGCCTTTGACTGTGAGGATCACAATAACTGTGGAAAATTCTTTAAGAGATGGGAATACCAGACCAACTTTCTCCTGAGAAATCAGTATGCAGGTCAGGAATCAACAGTTAGAACTGGAAATGGAACAACAGACTGATTCCAAGTTGGAAAAGGAATATGTCAAGGCTGTATATTGTCACTCTGCTTATTTAACTTATATGCAGAGTACTTCATGTGAAATGCCCGACTGGATAAAGCACAAGTTGTAATCAAGTTTACCAGGAGAAATATCAGTCACCTCAGCTATGTAGTTGACAGCACCCTTATAGCAGAAAGTGAAGAAATGAAGATCCTCTTGATGAAACTGAAAGAGAACAGCTAAGAAGTTGGCTTAACTGGAACCCATTATACAGAGTGAGGTAAGCGAGAAAGATAAAGACCAATACAGTATACTAGCGTATATATATGGAATTTAGAAAGATGGTAACGATAACCTTATATGCAAAACAGAAAAAGAGACACAGATGTACAAAACAGACTTTTGGACTCTGTGGGAGAAAGCAAGGGTGGGATGTTTAGAGAACAGCATCGAAACATGTATATTATCAAGGGTGAAACAGATCACCAGCCCAGGTTGGATGCATGAGACAAGTGCTCAGGGCTGGTGCACTGGGATGACCCAGAGGGATGGGATGGAGAGGGAGGTGGGAGGGGGGTTCAGGATGGGGAATACATGTAAATCCATGGCTGATTCATGTCAATGTATGGCAAAAACCACTACAATATTGTAAAGTAATTAGCCTCCAACTAATAAAAATAAATGAAAAAAAAAAAAAAAAAGAAGTTGGCTTAAAACTCAACATTCAGAAAACTAAGTTCATGGCATCTTGTCCCCTCACTTCACGGCAAGTAGATGGGGAAACAATGGAAACAGTGTTGAACTTTATTTTGGGGGGCTCCAAGTTCACTGCAGATGGTGACTGCAAGCATGAAATTAAAAGATGCTTGCTCTGTGGAAGAAAAGTTATGACCAACCTAGACAGCACATTAAAAAGCAGAGACATTACGTGGCCAACAAAGGTCTGTCTAGTCAAAGCTATGGTTTTTAAAGTAGTCATGTATGTATGTATGTAGAGTTGGACTATAAAGAACGCTGAGCACTGAGGAATTAATGCTTTTGAACTGTGGTGTTGGAGGAGACTCTTGAAAGTCCCTTGGACTGCAAGGGGATCCAACCAGTCCACACTAAAAGAAATCAATCTTAATATTCATTGGTAGAGCTGATGCTGAAGCTGAAACTCCGATACTTTAGCCACCTGATATGAAGGACTGACTCATTTGGAAAGACTCTGATGCTGGGAAAGACTGAAGGCAGGAGGAGAAGGGGACGGCAGAGGCTGAGATGGTTGGATGGCATCAACGACTCAGTGGACATGAGTTTGAATAAATTCCAAAAGCTGGTGATGGACAGGGAGGTCTGGTGTGCTGCAGTTCATGGGGTTGCAAAGAGTCGGACACGACTGAGTGACTAAACTTAACTGACAATGTACAGCCTTGTCATACTCTTTTCCCAATTTTGAATCAATCTCTTGTTCCACATGTTCTAACTCTTACTTCTGTTACAACCTTGAGGAACACACATGTTTCTCAAGATACAGGGAAGATGATTGGTGCTGTAATCTCCTTAAGAATTTTTCACAGATTGTTATGATCCATGAAGTCAAAGGATTTCACCTATTCAGTGAAGCAGAAGTAGATGTTTTTCTGGAACTCCCTTGCTTTCTCCATGATCAAACAAATATTGTCCATACAATCTCTGGTTCCTCTGCCTCATTTAAACTCAGCTTGTCCATCTGGAAGTCCTAAATTCATGTACTGCTGAAGCCTAACTTGAAGGATTTTGAGAATAACTTTGCTAGCATGTGAAATGAGCACAATTCTTTGGTAGTTTAAACATTGGTGGGATTGGAATGAAAACTAACATTTTCCAGTCCTGTGGCCACGGATGGATTTTCCAAATTTGTTGATGTATTAATAATTTAAGAGCATCATATTTTTGGATGTTTAATAGCTCAGCTGGAATTCTGTCACCTCCACCAGTTTTGTTCATAGAATTCCTTCCTAAGGCCCACTTGACTTCATACTCCAGGTTGTCTAACTGGGTGAGTGATTACATCATCAGGATTATCTAACCACACCATCAAGATTATCTCCGGAAGAGATCTGTAGTCTTTCCCATTCTATTGTTTTCCTCTCTTTCTTCGCATTTTTTCATTTAGGAAGTTCTTCTTATCTGTCTTGCTACTCTCTGGAACTCTGCATATCTTGCATATCTTTCCCTTTCTCCCTCGCCTTTTACTTTACTTCCCTCAGCTATTTGTAAAGCCTCCTCAATCACATTGCCTTCTTGCATTACTTTTTCTTTGGGATGTTTTTGGTTACTGCCCCCTGTACAATGTATTGAACCACTGTCCATAGTTTTTCAAGTATTTTACCAGATCCAATCTCTTGAATCTAGTCATCACCTCCACTGTACAATTATAAGGGATTTGATTTAGGTCATACCTAAATGACCTAGCGATTTCTCCCTACTTTCTTTAATATAAGTTTGAATTTTGCAATAAGGAGCTAAAGATCTGAACTACATTCTTCTTTAGGTCCCTTTTACTTTTTTTTTTTTAACTGACTGTATAGAGCTTCTCCATCTTTGGCTGCAAAGAACATAATCAATCTAATTTCATAATTGATCATCTTGTGATGTCCATGTGTAGGCTTTTCTCTTGGGTTGTTGGAAAGGGGTACTTACTATGATCGGCATGTTTTCATGACAAAACTCTGTTAGCCTTTGTCCTGCTTCATTATGTACTCCAAGGCTAAATTTACTTGTTATTCTGGGTATTTCCTGACTTGCTACTTGTGCATTCCAATCTCCTATGAAGAAAAGGACTTTGTCTGTGTGTGTGTACATGTGTATTCTATTGTAGGTCTTCACAGAATTGTTAAATTTCAGCCCCTGCAACATAAAGTAGTTGACTTCATCTCTCTCTGCATCAGTGATTGAGGCATAGGTTTGGATTATTATGATGTTGAATGGTTTGCCTAGGAAACAAACTGAGATCATTCTGTTATTTTTGAGGTGACACAAGAGTTCTGCATTTAGAACTCTTTTGTTGACTGTGAAGGTTACTCCATTTCTTCTAAGGGATTCTTGCCCACAGTAGTAGATATAATGGTCATCTAAATTAAATTTGTCCATTCCTGTCCATTTTAGTTCACTGTTTCCTAAGATGTCCATGTTCAATCTTGCCGCCTCCTACTTGACCACATTCAGTTTACCTTGATTTGTGGACCTAACCTTCCAAGATCCTGTGGAATGTTATTCTTTCTAGCACAGGATTCTTCTTTCACCAGAAGGCACAGCTACAAGAGACTGAAGTTTCTGCTTTGGCTCAGTTGCTTCATTCTTTCTGGATCTATTAGTAATTGCCCTCTGTTCTTCCCCAGTATCATATTGGGTACATTCCAACCTGGGTGGCTCATCTTCTGGTTTCTGATATCATACATTTTCTAACTTTTCATTCTGTCTATGGGATTCTCCAGGCAAGAATACTGAAGTGGGTTGACATATTCTTTTCCAACTGACCATGTTCTGTCAGAACACTTCACTATGACCTGTCTGTCTTTGGTGGCCTAATAGCATTGAGTTATGCAAGCCCCTTGGCTGTTATACAGCTATGATTCATGAAGTTGGAGAACTAGATGTAACTCAGTATTGGGTCTATGCTTTTAGTTCTAATGCTTGTGTTCTGTTGTATGTGCTTAGTCATGCTGGCTTAGCACCCTTTGTAACAGAATGTTGCATTTAGCTTGAAATACACAGGATACCCCATTCTCAAGACTCTGACCTTTAAAAGTATAACACTTTTCCATTCAAATAGAGATAAAAATGAGCAGGTCTAAAGAATAGCATTCGGATTCTTGGAGGTTTATGACTAGACCTACCTGGACAGCTGCAAGAACAAAGAGTTCTAGCATCAAGATGTTTACCGCCACCAGCTACACCCACCTCCCCTTTAAGTATAAAAGTATCTTGGGTTCTAAATGGGGTAAAATGATTCTTTAGGACACTAGCCCACCATCCTCTTGTCCTGCTGGCTTTCCAAATAAAATCATTACTCCTTTGCTCATTGACACATCTCTTCATTTACTGTTCTATTGTGCAGTGAGCAGTATGAGTTTGGGTTCAGTAAAAACTTGCCTTGGAACTTATTCCTTTTTTTGGTGATTATTTATTTACTTCCATTTTCTAAGTTTTTCATAGTTAGAAAATTTAAACTTGAAATAGTAGTGCAAGTACATTTTAACTCTCCAAAATATAATGACAAAGCAAAACTTACCTATATATTACAAACTTCAGAAATATTGCAATGACAATCATTTTTAGAGCATTTCCCCCTCTCTGATGTCTTTTTATTAATTATCATTGTTTAAATATATTTTTAAATTGGTTTTTACACTTTCTTGTCTGTATTTCTCAACAGTATTAGGACCATTTAAAAATTAGGCTTCTGTGGTTATAATTATTCTATTGTATATCACAGAAAAATTTAACATAGAAAATTGTGAAGAACTTTTAAAACATGTACACTTCCACAATTCAGAATAAATCTATTGTTAATGAAAAAAAAATCAAAACAAAAACAAAAAGCTACTGCTACCAAACCAAAATCAGATCCATTTATTTTATGAGCAGCAAAGTCAGTCTCTGACATCACACTCTGGTGAAGGAAAGTACAAGATTTATTTTAGGGCACCAAGCAAGAGCATGCATCTCAAGCTGAAAAGACCAGAACTCCCTGATGGCTTTTAGGGAAGTGTCTCTAAAGGCAGCATTAGTGGTGTGGATTTTAGGATCAGCTCCTGGGCATTCTCCTGATTGCTCGGAAGTGTGACAGGGTGATATTCTGGGAATTGACAACATCAATCTTATGGCCCTAATTTTTCAGGGCTTGTGAATAGAAATTTCCATCAGATGGTAACCTGGTTTCTGTATAAACAACTTAGGAATGTGGATCAAACATTGTTATTTATTCCCTTCAGGGAAAAACTAAAAGTCCCATGGACTCTGCTATATGACTGATCTGTTGTTTAAATTTGGTACCAATTTTCATTCAATAGCTATTCTTCACTACTACATCTTCACATTGTTCTCATTGTTAACTCTTGAGTGAGTCTTCTGAGACCCAGGAAAGGTATGAAGGAAGACCTTTCACTTAAGGAAAGGGGGACATGGTGGGGATACTATATTGATAGAGTCCCAAGGGTTTTTTTGGGGGGCACAGATGTAAATGCAAGGAGATCCAACCAGTTCATCTTAAAGAAGCTCAGTCCTGGGTGTTCATTGGAAGGACTGATGCTGAAGATGAAACTCTAGTACTTTGGCCACCTCATACGAAGAGTTAACTCATTGGAAAAGACCCTGATGCTGGGAGGGATTGGGGGCAGGAGAAGGGGACAACAGAGGATTAGATGGCTGGATGGCATCACCGACTCGATGGACATTAATTTGAGTAAACTCCGAGAGTTGGTGATGGGCAGGGAGGCCTGGCGTGCTGCAATTCATGGGGTGGCAAAGAGTTGGACACCACTGAGTGACTGAACTGAACTGAACTTAACACACAAAGGTTTGGGATAAGGTGTTTTATTAACCCTGAAAATTTCTTACAGTATTATTGTTTAATATCTTTTATTAAAATTGCATAATTGGGATTTAATTTACCCATAGTGTTTCTTCTGCAAATTCTGTGTTTGTTTTTCACTGTTGTGCATTACTAAGACATAATACTTACTGTCCTGCCTGAAATTATAATCCTTCTAACTGGGTAGACTTCATTCTCTAATTAAATTGACTCAATACTTACTTTGTCTTTCTCCAATAATTTCTGATATTTTTCTTATTGTTTATCTTGTATTGGATGCATTTCTTCACTTAGTCCTATTTTTGTTTGTTTTGGTAACATTTTCCTAGATATATTTGGTTATTGTGCTTATTTTTTTCTTTGAGGATCTCTCACTGCTGTGCTATATAGTAATTTGATATGTATATAGCAATTTGACTGGTTATAAACATTATTGTAAATATTTTATCAAACTTAGAAATATTTACTAAAATATTTAATTTATATTATTATAAGCATAAATAGCATAGTCTATTTCCTGATTTGTTTGGTGAATGCAGTTCTCTGCTCTTATGGCAGTGATTGTTGCTGTGAAAAATTCTGAGACAAGAATGAGTTCCTCTCTACCCTTCACCCATTGGTGGCTTGCCCTTATCTTTCACAATGCTATCTGGAGTTCTAGAGCTCCTTATCGTGTGTGCATTCGTGCTCAGTCACATTCAGCTCTTTGCGACCCCATGAACTGCAGTCTACCAGGCTCCTCTGTCCATGGGTTTTTCTAGGCAAGAATACTGAAGTGGGTTGTAACTCCCTTCTCCAAGAAATCTTCCAGATCTAGGAACCAAATCCTCATCTCCTGCATCTCCTGCATTGACAGGCAGGTTCTTTACCACTGAGCCACCTGGGAAGCTAAGTTCCTTATCAGATAAAGGTAAAATCTGTCCCTGGCATTTGTTTCCTCCAATCCAGCATGAGTTTAGAAAAGATAACTCCTTGATGGTCCAAGTAACCTTAACTGAGATCCCCATCTATTGCATAGGCTTAATTCCTCAAACCTGCTGAACCAGACTTTAGTCTACATTTTTTCCTCAAAGTTTAGTTAACTTTAAGAGGAATGCTTAAATTTCAGATCCATTTTTTTTTCCCATCTATGTTACATGTATAATGTGGAATGTGAGATCAGGAGTCAGGTCATGCTACAGCTGAATATTCTAGGCTCTTCCTTGCTTGTGACATTATAAATTTCATGGCACAGACGTTAATACTTTTTTTGACTGCCTTCTGAAATTATTTTCAGGCAGTTGTCAACTAAAAAAAGATATACAACTTGAGAGCTGTGAGTTTGGGGCAAAATGAGGACTGCAGCCTGGGAGGCAGCATCTCAGATAGCTCTGAGAGACTGCTCCAGAGTGGCAGTGGGGGAAAGTCAATATATAAGGTTTTGGTGAAGGGGGAGTTCAATGCCATGAAACACTCAATTTAAAAAAGATTTTTTGTTAGTCATGAGGGTCTGATATCACCATGAAGGGATTTAATGCTTCTTTAGATATGAGGAGAGGCAAGGATTGAGATCATAAAATGTGTTCCTAAAAACATCCAGCTATCTATAGACCTGTCCTACCAGATTCCCTGAAGCACAGAGTGCCTCACTCCACCCTGAACTCCTTCAGGGGTTGTTGAAGGTTAATAGCTATAGCAGTACAGGTTTCAATCTCCACAGAGGCAGATGGCAAGCGCCTTTGTTGTTCAGTCATTGGCAATGCTCTTGGTAAGTGCCAATTTATAGCTGACACAGTAGATGCTAATTTGATTCCCACTTCAAATCTATAATTTCTAGTTAAGAAAGAGGTTGAAATTTATAGAGACTGAGCTGTTTTGTAAATTAAACAAAATTATGAATTTAAAGTATTCTCAGGTAACATAGTAATCAGTGTTCAACTTTTTCTGTAAAGGGCCAGATAGTGAATAATCTTGGCTACAAAGCCTTACAAATCCTCAAGTCTGCCATCTCAGGGTGAAAGCAGCTATTGACAATCTATAAATGGATAAGTTTGTACTCCAAAATGATTGTATTTGTTGTTCTTCAGTAACAGAGTCATGCCAACTCTCTGTAACCCCATGGACTGCAACATGTCAGGCTTCCTTGACCTTCACTATCTCCCAGAGCTTGCTCAAACTCAAGTCCATTGAGTCAATGATGCCATTCAGCCATCTCATCTTTGGTTGCCCCTTCTCCTCCTGCCCTCAGTCTTTCCCAATGTCAAGGTCTTTTTCAATGAGTTGACTCTTCCCAACAAGTAGTCAAAGTATTGGAGCTTCAGCTTCAGCATCAGTCCTTCCAATGAATATTCAGGGCTGATGTCCTTTAGAAGTGACTGGCTTGACCACTTACTGTCCACGGGACTCTCAAGTATCTTCTTCAGCACCACAATTGGCTACTGGAAAAACCAGAGCTTTGAATATATGAACGTTAAAGAGCGGTTCCATGGTGTAATGGTTAGCACTCTGGACTCTGAATATATGAACGTTGGTCAGCAAAGTGATATCTATCTCTGCTTTTCAATGTGCTGTCTAGTTTTGCCATTGCTTTCCTTCCACGAAGCAAGCTTCTATTAATTTCATTGCTGTACTCATCACCTGCAGTGATTTTGTAGCCCAAAAAATAAAGTCTGTCACTGTTTCTACTTTTTTCCCATATAGGTGCCATGAAGTGATGAGGATTGTATTTACAAGCATTTAAATTTGAATTCCATATAATTTTCAATTATCAAATTATTTGTTTTGGCTACCTTCTAACAATTGAAAAGCTAGCAACTACTTTTAACTCATACTGCAAAAACAAGTGATATGTTGTGTTACCCAGATTATACGTTGGTGTGTTCTAAGACCCAGATTCACCCGCAACCAGTCCCTCCCATCAGGAAGCTTTACAAACCTTTTATCCTTATCCATCAGAAGGCAGACGGAATGAAAACCTCAATCAGAGAAAACTAACCAATCTGATCATGTGGATTGCAGCTTTGTCTAACTCAATGAAACTATGAACCATGCCATGTAGAGCCAGCCAAGGGAGATGTGTCATGTTGGAGAGTTCTGATAAAACATGCTCCACTGGAGAAGGGAATGGCAATCTGCTTCAGTATTCTTGCAGTGGGAACCCCATGAACAGTATGAAAAGCCAAAAAAAAAAAAAAAAAAAGACACTGAAAGATGAACTGCCCAAGCCAGTAGGTGCCCAAAATACTACTGAACAAAAGTGGAGAAATATCTCAGGAAAGAATGAAGAGGCTGAGCTGAAGCAAAAACAACACCCAGTATGAATGTGGCTGGTGATGCAAGTAATGTCCAATGCTGTAAAGAACGATATTGCAAAGGGTCATAGAAAGTTAGGTCCATGAATCAAGGTAAATTGGAAGTGGTCAAACAGGAGATGGCAAGAGTGAACATCAACATTTTAGGACTCAATGAACTAAAATGAAATGGAATGGGTGAATTTAATTCAGATGACAGTTACATATACTACTGTGGGGGAAGAATCCCTTAGAAGAAATGGAGCAGCCCTCATAGTCAACAAAAGTGACTGAAATGCAGTAACTGGTACAATCTAAAAAATGACAGAATGATCTCTGTTCATTTCCAAGGCAAACCGCTCAATATCACAGCAATCCAAGTCTGTGCCACAGTCACTAACGTGAAAAGGTGAAGTTAAATGGTTCTATGAAGACCTACAAAACCTTCTAGAACTAACACACACACACACACAGAAAGATATCCTTTTCATCATAGAGAACTGGAATGCAAAAATAGGAAGTCAAGAAATAGTTGGAGGGACAGGCAAATTTGGCCTTGGAATACAAAATGAAGCAGGACAAAGGCTAACAGATTTTTGCCAAGAGAACATTATGGTCATAACAAACATTGTCTTGCAACAACACAAGAGAAGACTCTACACAGAGGCATCATCAGATCGTCAAAACCAAAATCAGATTGATCACATTCTTTGAGTCAAAGATGGAGAAGCTCTATACAGTCAGCAAAAACAAGACCAAGACCGGGAGTTGACTGTGGCTCAGATCATGAACTCTATATTGCCAAATTCAGACTTAAATTGAAAAAGTAGGGAAGACCACTTTACCATTCAGGTATGATTTAAATCAAATCCCTTATGATTATACAGTGGAAGTGACAAATAGATTCAAGGAATTATATCAATAGAGTGCCTGAAGAACTATGGACAGAGGTTTGTGACACTGTACAGGAGGCAGGGATCAAGACCATCCCCAAGAAAAAGAAATGCAAAAATTAAAAACGATTGTCTGAGGAGGGCTTACTGATTGCTGAGAAAAGAAGAGAAGTGAAAGACAAAGGAGAAAATGGAAGATATATCCATCTGAATGAAGAGTTTCAATGAATAACAAGGAGAGATAAGAGAGCCTTCCTCAGTGATCAATGAAAGAAATAGAGGTGGAAAAAAAAAATAGAATGGGAATGACTAGAGATCTCAAGAAAATTAAAGCTACCTAGGTAACATTTCATGCAAAGATGGACATAATAAAGGATAGAAATGGCATGGAGCTAACAGAAGCAGAAGATATTAAGAGGTGGCAATAATATACAGAAGAACTATACAAAAAAGATCTAAAGGATTCAGATAACCACAGTGGTGTGATCACTCACCTAGAGCCAGACATCCTGGGGTGTGAAATCAAGTGGGTCTTAGAAAGTATCATTAGAAACAAATCTAGTGGTGGCAATGGAATTTCTACTAAGTTCTTTCAAATCCTAAAAGATGATGCTGTAAAAGTGCTGCACTCAACATGCCAGCAAATTTGGAAAACTCAGCAGTGGTCATGGGACTGGAAAAGGTGTTTTCATTCCAATCCCAAAGAAAGGCAATGTAAAAAAATTTGCAACTATCACATGATTTCACTCATCTCACATGCTAGCAAAGTAATGCTCAAAATTCTCCAAGCTAGGCTTCAGCAGCACGTGAACTGTGAACTTCCAGATATTTAAGCTGAATTTAGAAATAAAGGCAGAGGAACCAGAGATCAAATTGCCAACATCCATTGAATCATCAAAAAAACAAAAGAGTTCCAGAAAAACATCTACTTCTGCTTCATTAGGTTAGTTTAGGTTTAGTTGCTCAGTCCTGTCTGACTCTTGCAACCCCATGAACTATTTGCTCTCTGCCCATAGGATTCTCCAAAGCAAGAATACTGGAGTACTTTGACATTTCTTTCTCCAGGGGATCACCCCAACCCAGAGATTGAACCTGGGTCTCCTGCATTGCCAGCAGACTCTTTACCAAATGAGCCACCAAGGAAGCCCCTAGGCTAAATCCTTTGACTGCTTGGATCACAACAAACTGGAAAATTGTTAAAGAGCTGGGAATACCAGATCACCTGACTTGCCTCTTGAGAAATATGCATGCAGGTCAAGAAGCAAATAGTTAGAACAAGATATGAAACACCTTACTTATAGTTTCCTTTGTTGTGCAAAAGCTTTTAATTTTCATTAAGTCCCATTTGTTTATTTTTGCTTTTATTTCCAATATTCTGGGAGGTGGGTCATAGAAGATCTTGCTGTGATTTATGTCGGAGAGTGTTTTGCCTATGTTCTCCTCTAGGAGTTTTATAGTTTCTGGTCTTACATTTAGATCTTTAATCCATTTTGAGTTTATTTTTGTGTATGGTGTTAGGAAGTGTTCTAGTTTCATTCTTTTACAAGTGGTTAACCAGTTTTCCCAGCACCACTTGTTAAAGAGATTGTCTTTTTTCCATTGTATATCCTTGCCTCCTTTGTCAAAGATAAGCTGTCCATAGGTTCGTGGATTTATCTCTGGGCTTTCTATTCTGTTCCATTGATCTATATTTCTGTCTTTGTGCCAGTACCATACTGTCTTGATGACTGTGGCTTTGTAGTAGAGTCTGAAGTCAGGCAGGTTGATTCCTCCAGTTCCATTCTTCTTTCTCAAGATTACTTTGGCTATTCGAGGTTTTTACAGCCCTCAGATTGGGAGAAAATAATAACAAATGAGGAAACAGACAAAGGATTAATCTCAAAAATATACAAGCAACTCCTGAAGCTCAATTCCAGAAAAATAAACGACCCAATCAAAAAATGGGCCAAAGAACTAAACAGACATTTCTCCAAAGAAGACATACAGATGGCTAACAAACACATGAAAAGATGCTCAACATCACTCATCATCAGAGAAATGCAAATCAAAACCACAATGAGGTACCATTACACGCCAGTCAGGATGGCTGCTATCCAAAAGTCTACAAGCAATAAATGCTGGAGAGGGTGTGGAGAAAAGGGAACCCTCTTACACTGTTGGTGGGAATGCAAACTAGTACAGCCACTATGGAAAACAGTGTGGAGATTTCTTAAAAAACTGGAAATAGAACTGCCATATGACCCAGCAATACCACTTCTGGGCATACACACTGAGGAATCCAGATCTGAAAGAGACACGTGCACCCCAATGTTCATCGCAGCACTGTTTATAATAGCCAGGACATGGAAGCAACCTAGATGCCCATCAGCAGATGAATGGATAAGGAAGCTGTGGTACATATACACCATGGAATATTACTCAGCCGTTAAAAAGAATTCATTTGAATCAGTTCTAATGAGATGGATGAAACTGGAGCCCATTATACAGAGTGAAGTAAGTCAGAAAGATAAAGAACATTACAGTATACTAACACATATATACGGAATTTAGATAGATGGTGGCGATAACCCTATATGCAAAACAGAAAAAGAGACACAGAAATACAGAACAGACTTTTGAACTCTGGGGGAGAACGTGAGGGTGGGATGTTTTGAAAGAACAGCATGTATATTATCTATGGTGAAACGGACCACCAGCCCAGGTGGGATACATGAGTCAGGTGCTCGGGCCTGGTGCACTGGGAGGACCCTGAGGAGTCGGGTGGGGAGGGAGGTGGGAGGGGGGATCGGGATGGGGAATACATGTAACTCTATGGCTGATTCATGTCAATGTATGACAAAACCCACTGAAATGTTGTAAAGTGATTGGCCTCCAACTAATAAAATAATATTAAAAAAAAAAAATAAAAAAAAAAAAATAAAAATAAAAATAAAAAAAAAAAAAAAAGATATGAAACAATAGGCTGGTTCCAAATTGGGCAAGGAGTATGTCAAGTCTGTATATTGTCACCCTGCTTATTTAACTGCTTATTTACATGTACTTAAATGATGCAGTAGTGGATGCCAGGCTGGCTGAAGCACAGCCTGACATCAGTTTTCACCTGGAATCAATTGTCACCTGGAAAATTGTCAATAACTTCAGATATGCAGATAACACCATCCTTATGTCAGTAACTGAAGAGGAACTAAAGAGCCTCTCAATGAAAGTGAAAGAGGTAAGTGAAAAAGCTGGCTTAAAGCTTAACATTCAGAAAACTAAGATCATGGCATCTGGTCCCATCACTTCATGGCAAGTAGATGCAGAAACAATGGAAACAGTGACAGACTTTATTTTCTTGGGCCCCCAAATCACTGCAGATAGTGACTACAACTTTGAAATTAAGAGACACCTGGTCCTTCTAAAAGAAGTTATAACCAACCTAGACAGCATATTAAAAAGCAGAGACTTTACTTTGCTGACATGGGTCCATATAGTCAAAGCTGTGGTTTTCCCAGCAGTCATGTATGGATTTGGGAGTTGGACCATAAAGAAAGCTGAACACCAAAGATTGATACTTTTGAACTGTGGTGTTGGAGAAAATTCTTGATAGCAGCATGGGCTGCAAGGAGATCAAACCAGTCAATTGTAAAGGAAATCAGTCCTGAGTATTCGTTGGAAGGGCTGATACTATAGCTGAAGCTCCAATACTTTGGCCACCTGATGCAAAGAACTGACTCATTGGAAAAGACCTTGGTGTTGGGAAATATTGAAGGAAAGAGAAGGGGACAGCAGAGGATGAGATGGTTGGATGCCATCACTGACTCGATGGACATGAGTTAGAGCAAGCTCCTGGAGTAGGTGGTGGACAGGGAAGCCTGGCATGCTGCAGTCCATGGGGTCACAAAATGTCAGGCATGACTGACTGAAGTGAACTGATGCTGTGTTTCACCTCTAGTTGCAGTTTACAAACCCTTGATATAAGTGGCTACATTTTGGAAGAATGAAAAAAATTTTGTCAGGATGACTGTGATGTGACCTGAGAACCTCCATGTTTGGTTTCCATGTTGGAATTTTGCTGAACATTTAATTTGAAAACTGCTGAATCGTAACTGAGTTACAAAATAGAATAATACTAAAAACTGAACTTTATCTGGCCAAAGATAATTACCCCTAGTAATGAATGAAATACATCCAATAACCTATTTGTGTATAAAAAATAATTTTACCTTCCAATTCAAATTATTGGTAAACAGCTTAGGTAAACCTATATTAACATCCTTTATTTTCCTGTAAAAAGTCCTGCCCATTTTTCAATGATGGGACACTATTCTGGTTTCTTCTTGAATCTGTGATCCCCAAATTACAATACTAAGACCCCTTAAGGCATTGTCCTTTTGCTTCTTTACAGTTCATGTTCCTGTAAGTTGACATTTTTGGTATCAGAAGCGGGACCTGAAGTGGTCGTCTGCCTATCTCCAAAGCTGTCATGGGTGTGAGCAAGGTGCTTGTGTGAGCCCCCTGTGCTGTCACCTCCCTGCTGGTGCAAGACTTGGATGATAAGTCCTCTCGGTCTTCAACCTTCCTCTTTGGTTGAGGTTCAGACCTTTAGTTTGGATGTCCTTTTTAAACCAATTGGTTAAGGTGCTCCCTTTCCCTGAGTTCACTATAATGGAACATTTACAGCCTAACACTGTTATAGGGGAGGATTTTTCCCCCATCTGGGACTCCTGCAGGGTACATGTTAAAAAAAAAAAAAGCTGGAGGTTTCCTGTTGTGCTTGTCTAGGTCAGCATACCAACGGCAATAGATGACATAAAATTGACCTAGCCACAATGGGGAAATTTTGAAACTGAAAAGTTCATCATTTGGGATGTACAGTTAGAGGCTAATTGGTCTAAAACAAACAGAATAGTAAATCTATTTAAATTCATAAGCTGAAGCCTCCCAAGGAGATCATGAAACTCCAAGGTTTAAAAACCAAAACTTGCTTCATTTCAGGATACAGTGTCCAAGTTCACTGCTGCAAATAAAGACCTCTACTTTCAACTAAATTAAAAAAAAAAAGTCAAGAGACCTCTTCTTCTGCTCATTCTCCTTTGACTCCTGCTTACCTAGGACTCACTGTGTTGCCATTCTATTTTTCTGATTCCCCTAATCCTCTTCTGTAATCTCCCCACCTAGTAGTCCTCATGTAAAAATTTTTCCCTTTGTCACTGTTTTTTTTTTTTTTTTTTTCACTCTATGGCACCCATAATCTGGAATCCGGAGCCTTAGCTCCTTGCAGAATTATGGGCCATAGTTGAGTATTTTCCCAAGGTCACAAAGACCCCTTCTACTCTGTAAAAAAATATAATCGTGTGATATAAACCTATGATCGAAGCCATCTCTGACTTGCATCAAATTACCTGTGTCTTAGTTGGAGATGACCAATCCAGACACAGGCATACCACTGTGGGCTGGCTTCACCCTTTAGATGATTTCCAAAGAAGGAGAATGGGTGCAGAATTACTAGCTTCTCAGGTTTCTTGAGTCCTTCAAGAAGCAATTCCTCAGGCTTTTTCCCATTCTACTGACGGGAAACATTTAGTCTATTAACAAAGATCTGATGGAACTGTTCACAATCCATATCCATGCCATAACTGAATTGTTTGTTTAGATTCATCTTACCCTCTGATTCAAACGACTTGTGTAAGTTTGGATTAACATCCTCCTTTTAGCCTATTAAAAAACAAACAAACAAATAAACCTCTGCCCAGGACATTATTGTGGTTTCCTCTGGAATCTAGGATCCCTGAATTACAGTTCCAAGACCTCAAATAAGTTTGTACTTTTTTTGGGGGGGTGGGGGATGGGGGGGGTTATAGTTTGTGGTCTTTTTGGTTGCCAGAGGTTTAATTATTGGTTTTGTCTGTTTGTTTGTGCTTTAAGCTGGTGTTCTATTTTGTTTCTTCTTCAAACTGAAGATGAACACATTTTCTATAATCCAAAAAAACAATTTAGAATTTTTCTTTTTATTTTAATTGGAGGCTAATTACTTTACAATATTGTGGTGGGTTTTGCCATACATTTACATTAATCACCTAGAATTTAAACTAAAAAAACACATTTAATGGTTTCCTCAGAACTTCCCCATGAGTGAAAAACAACGCAGACATCTTGCATGGACTAAGTACACAGGAGATTTATTTTAGAGCGTTCAGATAAAAACTCCTTGAGTAAGTTTCTTTTCAGTGTGAGAGACTTTTAAATGTGATATCCGGAAGACAGAATATTCCCTTGAGAGTTTTCATGTGGATTCTTCACTCATGTTTCATGTCCCTACTGAAATGTAAGAGACTGAAATGTTCAAATTATGGAGTCAGTGCTGTATCCATCTTGGTCTTTTTTATAAGATTTGTAACGATATCTCATTGAAAAAGACCCTGATGCTGGGAAAGATTGAAGTGGGGAGGAAAAGGGGATGACAGAGGATGAGATGGCTGGATGGCATCACTGACGTGATGGACATGAGTTTGAGTAATCTCCAGGAGTTGGTGATAGACAGGGAGGCCTGGCGTGTTGCAGTTCATGGGTTTGCAAAGAGTCGGACACGACTGCATGAATTGAATTAAACTGAATAATATCTCTTCTACTAGAATTTAATCTGTTTTTATAGCTTCCACAACTACTAGAAAAGTCCCTTGTGAAATTGTCAACGTGTGAAGTTCACTCAAGACATGGCTCCTCTCTTCTGGTCATATTTTTATGGCAAAGATGACAATTTATTACAGTCTTTCTCATCTTAGTAGATACATTTTAGTTACAAAGGAAGCACTGCCAAGTCACTGCCGAGAGTGCCCTATAACCAAGGGTGCAGTAGGAATGGTCTCTGCGTGAGTCAAAGTTCATTGACTGGCCCGGTGAAACCAGAACCTAACAGGCACAAAGCTCCACCCCTATCCTCTCCCAGACCTGGAAGGGTCCCTAGATCTCAACCAGAGCTAGAGATATTTTTCTTTACTTTCTTTGCATCCTTCTGCTACCTGCCTTGACATTCAGATATTTGTTGGTTGTTAAAATACTCTTATCATGCTGTTTGCAAGTTTTAAATCTTGTTTCACATTCACACAAAACATTTTGTACTTTTCTTTTAATTTATTAATGATAGTTTAATGACTCGAATACTTTTAAAATATATTTAAATTGATAGATATATTATTTTGGAGTTCTTGAAATGTTCTTGTGCCTATAAAAGTTCTTACCATATGGACGTTATTTAATATCATTTAAATACTTCTAATTTGTTTATGATTTCAGTTTTTTAATGATAATGTCTTTCTGATAATGAAATAATTGCATGCCTATTGAAAATATACAGGAAATGTTCAAGCATCCAATGGAGAAAACAAGGAGAAACTCTGCTCCCTCAACTGTAGAACTTAACTGCAGCATTTTGTGGTGTTTTTTTCATATTTGGCCTTATCATTTGGAATATTAGTTTTGAATACAGGTAAATCATATGTTCAAATCTTCAATTCTATAGTTGCTAATGAAGAAAGAGTATCTATTCATAGATATTTTTGAAGTTATTTATGACAATTTGAAGACATTTATGTTGAAATTCATATTCTAAAACTTCTATCAGGGGTTAATCACTTTCTAATTGGTTTTTGTAGAGTTTTACATTATTGGTGTTAGCTCCTCTCTTATTTTGCAAAAATGTTTCTACTTCATCTTTTTAATTAAAATTGTATTTTTTGTATTAGAATATCCATGCTTTGTGATAGTAACTAATCCCTAAATCTGTGACTTATCTCACTAAAGGTTTATTTATCAACAATACAGATTCTACTGCAGGTGGTGCAGTACTCCATGACAAATATGAAATAAAGAACATACACTTAGGACACTTTGATCATGAACACTGGCATCATGAAGTCTCATATATTGCCACAGTGGGGTAAAGGGAGCCATATCACTGTTGATGCACGATTTTCAATGCAATAACCTTAAAACCATATGTTCTGTTCTCTCAGGCAATCGGGTAGAACCAGTTAATGACTCTGCTACATGGCACATGGCAGGGAGAAAGTACATGGCAGCAAACATCTCAACTGAGGTATCTACTACAGAGATATTTTATGGCTTTATTCTTCATATAAGTTTAATGTTGGAATTGCTTATTAGGTCATTGTGAAATTATGATATATTCTTTCTTTTTGTCCTACTCATCTCTCTACTTTGACTGACCTTTTATTCTCTTCTGTCTGAAGGCTCCAGACAACCTTAGGTCATGAGCAATAGTCACTTCCTCTTCCTTGTCTTCTGGATACTCAGAGCAGTATAACCTTTGCTGCTATACAGGATTCACAATATTTTTGAAACATATTTTTTTTATTATGTCCACCTCTTCTGTGGATATACTTTGGAGTAAGGAATCACATTGTTTATATAAAATGACCCATTCAATATGTTCACTTAAAGCAAAATATTGTACAGTACAAACACCCAGAATTCAAGTGTGTTTCATAGAACTTTTTATTAATTCAACTTTGAGTTATTAAATGTTTCAGATTTTACATTCTGCCTTAAACTAGAGGTACAGAAGTAAATATTGGATTTTTCATAGGAAGTAAATGAAATAGTTGATCCAAAATGAAAACTATAGTGCCCAATATAAATTAGAAAAATCAATATTTTCCCCCTCTCTCCTCTCTCTTGCATAGTTTATTATTCCTGGTGGCTCAGCTGATAGAGAATCCATCTGTAATGCAGGAGGACCCAGGGTCGTGACGATCTCCTGGGGAAGGTAATGGCTACCCACGTCTTGCTAGGAGAATTCCATGGACAGAGGAGCTCGGTTGGCGAGAGTACACAGAGTAGCAAAGAGTCAGACACGACTGTGCGACTAACACTCTCTGCTATAAAAGGAACACGAAAATATTTATAAGTCATTATTGTATAACAAAATGCTTCCAAAACTTCATGTATTTACCAATTTAAAAACCTTACAATAATGGTTGACAATGTATATTATTATCTCGTCACCAGACGGTAAACACCAATATCAGATTGATTATATTGTTTGCAGCCAAAGATGGAGAAGCTCTATACAGTCAGCAAAAACAAGACTGGGAGCTGACTGTGGCTAAGATCATGAACTCCTTATTGCCAAATTCAGACTTAAACTGAAGAAAGTAGGGATAACCACTAGACCATTCAGGTATGACCTAAATTAAATCCCTTATGACTTTACAGTGGAAGTGAGAAATAGATTTAAGGGACTAGATCTGATAGACAGAGAGGTTTGTGACATTGTACAGGAGACAGAGATCAAGACCATCCCCATGGAAAAGAAATGCAAAAAGGCAAAATTGTTATATGAGGGGGCCTTACAAATAGCTGTGAAACGAAGAGAAGCGAAAAGCAAAAGAGAAAAGGAAAGATATATCCATCTGAATGCAGAGTTCCAAAGAATAGCTAGGAGATATAAGAAAGCCTTCCTCCGTGATCAATGCAAAGAAATAGAGGGAAACAACAGAATGGGAAAGACTAGAGATCTCTTCAAGAAAATTAGAGATGCCAAGGGAACATTTCAGGCAAAGATGGGCTCAATAAAAGACAGAAATGGTATGGACCTAAAAAAAGCAGAAGATATTAAGAAGAGGTGTCAAGAATACACAGAAGAACTGTACAAAAAAGATCTTCATGACCCAGATAATCACAATGGTGTGATCACTCACCTAGAGCCTGACATCCTGGAATGTGAAGTCAGGTGGGCCTTAGAAAGCATCACTATGAACAAAACTAGTGGATGTGGTGGAATTACAATTGATCTACTTCAAATCCTGAAAGATGATGTTGTGAAAGTGTTGCACTCAATATGCCAGCAAATTTGGAAAACTCAGCAGTGGCCACAGGACTGGAAAAGTCAGTTTTCATTCTAATCCCTAAGAAAGGTAATCCCAAAGAATGCTCAAACTACCGCACAATTGCACTCATCTCACACGCTAGTGAAGTAATGCTCAAAACTCTCCAAGCCAAGCTTCAGCAATATGTGAACCATGAACTTCCAGATGTTCAAGCTGGTTTTAGAAAAGGCACAGGAGCCAGAGATCAAATTGCCAGCATCCGCTGGATCATCAAAAAAGCAAGAGAGTTCCAGAAAAACATTTTTTTCTGCTTTATTGACTACGCCAAAGCCTTCTACTGTGTGGATCACAATAAACTGTGGAAAACTCTGAAGGAGATGGGAATACCAGACCACCTGATCTGCCCCTTGAGATACCTGTATGCAGGTCAGGAAGCAAAAATTAGAACTGGACATGGAACAACAGACTGTTTCCAAATAGGAAAAGGAGTATGTCAAGGCTGTATATTGTCACCCTGCTTATTTAACTTATATGCAGAGTACATCATGAGAAACGCTGGGTTGGAAGAAGCACAAGCTGGAATCAACATTGCCTGGAGAAGTATCCATACCCTCAGATATGCAGATGACACCACCCTTATGGCAGAAAGTGAAGAGGAACTAAAAAGGCTCTTGATGAAAGTGAAAGAGGAGAGTGAAAAGTTGGTTTAAAGCTTAGCATTCAGAAAACTAAGATCATGGCATCTGATCCCATCACCTCATGGGAAATATATGGGGAGACAGTGGAAACAGTGTCAGACTTTATTTTTGGGGGCTCCAAAATCACTGCAGACAATGACTGTAGCCATAAAATTAAAAGACGCTTACTCCTTGGAAGGAAAGTTATGACCAACTTTGATAACATAGTAAAAAGCAAAGACATTACTTTGCCAATAAAGTTCTGTCTGATCAAGGCTATGGTTTTTCTAGTGGTCATGTATGGATTTGAGAGTTGGACTGTGAAGAAAGCTGAGTGCCGAATATTTGATGCTTTTGAACTGTGGTGTTGGAGAAGACTCTTGAGAGTCCCTTGGACTTCAATGAGATCCAACCAGTCCATCCTAAAGGGAATCAGTCCTGGGTGTTCATTGGAAGGACTGATGCTGAAGCTGAAACTCCAATACTTTGGCCACCTCATGCAAAGATCTGACTCGTTGGAAAATATCCTGATTCTGGGAGGGACTGGGGGCAGGAGGAGAAGGGGATGACAGAGGATGAGATGTCTGAATGGCATCACCGACTCGATGGGCATGAGTCTGAGTAAACTACAGGAGTTTGTGATGGACAGAGAGTCCTGGCGTGCTGCAATTCATGGGGTCACAAAGAGTCAGACACGACTGAGTGACTTAACTGAACTGAACTGAACTGAACCAGTATTATTTTGCTTTGTAAAGTTTAGTTCCAAAATATATTTAAAATGAATGTTTTATATCACTAGTATTAATGGAAGACCAGTAACACTTGTCATAAATAAAAGTTAACAAAACAGCTTTAGTAAATTAAAAATTAAATTGTGAAATAAAAATAACCAATTAATTGTGGAAATACATTCAAATATTGCAAAATTACTCATTAGAAAATAAATTCTTTAATGAGAAGTCTTGTAATATTTATGATTATTCAATAATGAAGAGACACTTGGCTCAATATTGCTTGTATAAACGTGTCACTGCGGTTCTACGTCTAAAAGAAAATTGTTGCTCACTGAGAGTATTCAAACACGGATGTCTAGAAACACGTGTGTAAAAACAAACAAAATAAAAAAACTTAATGCATTCCCTGAGATGTCTGAACACTGAGACCATATACTGTTAGCCAAAATAGTGTAAATGATCATTGATATAAGAATTTTTATTTCAATATGTTGTCTTCTTAAAACAATCTTTCATATTCCACCTGGCATAAATCAGTTACACAGTTATTAAAATTCTTAGAATGTCAATAAAATAAACTCCCCCATAATAAAATCAATAAAACACACAATGAACAATGACCAGTTTAATTTCCACTCCCTTGTTCATAAAACTGCAAAAAATAACAAATAGTCAATGATCTGCTCCTAATATGGTTGGCAATCACTTGAGCTTAACAGCAACATCTCTTAATAGTCCATACATTATTGGCCATAGCACCTTTCTTTACATCACAATAAGAAATGTGGATGAAAGCCTCCTTTTGACAGATTTTTGGATTTCCCTATCCTCAGTTGTACAAGCGCAGTACCACCAGTGTATATTGTTTAAAAATTCCTTTTCCATTTCTACAAACTGACAAATAATTGGAGTATACTGTGATTTAGGGATTCTTTTTATACCTCCAAGCTGATAATTACCAAAAAATCACTGGATTCACAACTGTAGTTTCATCAATGTATGATGGATAATCCTGAAATTTTTAATATTTATAATTGAAATAGCAGATTTAAAATGTTGACTGTTTCTTTAATTCTATTTTGTTCAGTGTACTTTGGACAGGCATGTCTTATCAATCAGTTTCTTGCTTTGTCCATGATTATCCATTTTGCCAGTTTTTTGACAGAAATTTTGCTATACGTCTTTCTAATTATCTCGGCATCTCTGGCCCTTGAAATTAAACACGATGTTACAAACAGTCTTCATGAATTTTCATTTCATTTCCTGTCACACTGATAATAAGTTTCTAGGATACTTGAAAAATCATTGTACCTTGCTTTAAAACTTTTAGTCAGTTTGTATGAAATTATTTGTGTATTTTAAGATAAGACTTGAAATTTGATACTTTCACTATGGAATATTAGCATTTGCAAACATAAGACACATGGAAAGGTTTAACTACAGCCCTTAGAAATTAGAAAAATGGAAGCACAAATTAAAAATAATAATCATTTCACAGTGTTTTTCTTTTAGCTGAAGGTGTTTTAGGATATACACACACATGCATATATATATCTGATTTAATTGTATCAAATGCTAATTTTTAATTGTAATTTTTAATCAAAATCTTCAATATCAATCATTAAAATTTTATATTGTTTAAATTTTGTGTGTGTCTATAATTTCATTAAATTTAGCACTTTAATTCTCTTGTTCACAGTGTCTATCTTCTTACTAATATTCTTCCTGATTGATTCATTTCTAAGAGAAATATATTATTTTTTTTCTTTTTTCATTGTGGAATTATTAATTTTTCCTCCATAGATTTTTACTGCATATATTTCATGCTCATATATATGTTCATGACTTTTATTTTTTCTCATGCCATTCCATGAAAAATGTATGTTATCCATATATGTCTATAAAGATTTTACTTTATATCTGTTGGTTTCATGTTAATTTTTATATTGAATTGCATATAGGTTTATATCAGTTTGTGGACTAGTAAATGCTTAACAGTCAGTCACCAGGGTAAAGCACAGCTATTTGAAAAATTTGCTTATTTCCATGGCATAACTACACAGATACCAACCTTGGCTCTCTCCTGCCAGTGCTCATAGGATCTAGCTCTATTTATGTCACTTCACTTCCCAGCTGGCAATGTTTCCCTCTTCTTAGGCTCATGAGGATCAGTAAATCTTGAATTAGAGGTCCTACTGTGGTTTCAGCCTTCCTCAGTGGGCATGATCTGGTCTTCACTTGGCTAACCATCTTAGACATCAGCTCACTTCCAGATCTGCTTTCCCATCAGTCACTTCAAATTTGAACCTGAAAGCCCCCAGAAATTCACAAGGCCTGATGCTGCAATCCCTACTCATGTTTTGGCATCTAGAACATCTGTAACAATGTGTTTAAAATAGAATCATAACTATGTTAGGCCTAGGTTCACCTGAGTTTTAGCTGATGTCCTCCAAAGTGAGATGTTAGGCAGTAATCACCCTTTTAGGAGAGTAAAGTGTCTGACAACTGGTGCTTTAATTGGCAACTGATCCTCAGTATGTGAACTAGCTTGGAGAGGCTGAGTAAGTAACTGGAGGTTAAGGATGTGGATTAGGAAAGGACAGCCAGAGTGCCTGGGCTGCCCTCCTCCACGCTGGAGTGAGTCTGTATGTGGGAAGGTAGTTGGGGTATTCCACTTTGATATGTTCGGAAGCCTACAGAGACCACAGAGAGAATGTGCGTGCAGCCCAGGAATCTGGCACTGTACTCTATCAATTCCTCAGGAAAAGAAAGGTGTGAGGTGGTGACTGGCTGGTGGTCCTGATGACGGAGCAAAGCAGATGGAGCTGCTTAGGAAGGGACTTGTGCTGCCAGAATCTTTCAGGCTGAAGCATGCACCAGGGGCGCCTGGATGCAGAAACACATCATCCATGTGGGAGAGCTGAAAAGGAGATGTCATTAGATTCTGGTCTAGAAGGCCCAGGGAGTGTCTAGGAAGCTGTGTGTAGATGACGTGAGGCGCACCCCTAGAGGCCTGGTAGCTGAGGAGGAGGTTGTCAGGGCCCAGCAGGCAGAGCGGTGTCTTTGTTGGATGCAAATGTGACGTGGGAGGTGGAAGATTCTCTAAAGAACACATATACACGCTAAGACAAAAGTCAGTTCTAATAGCAGCCAAGCGCAGAAAGCGCCAGAGCTCACCATGGGTTAAGTCGACATGTAGTTTGTATGCTTCTGTTTCTTCTCTTCCCTTCCTCCCCTGTCTTCTGATACTTTGCACGGGTTGAATGCAGCATAGGCTAGAAAGAGGTGAGGAGGCAGTGATTTCCATTATTCTGTCTTCCGATCTTTTATCAATTCTTCTGTTATTCTCCTATTGATTATTTCTAGCTTATTTTTCAATTCAGTTGTATTGTTTATATGTTTTTTGTTCTCTAGTGCTTCTAGGCCTTTGTTAAACATTTCCTGCATCTTTTCAATCCTTGCCTCCTTGCTTATATGCAGAATCTAAAAAAAAAAAAAAAAAAAAAATGCATTTATTTAGGAAACAGCAATATATTTACAGATTTAGAGCACAAATGTATAGTCACCAGGTAGGAAGGGGAGGGTGAGGATTAGCAGTATCAGGTTGATATATACACATTATTATGTTTCAAATAGATAACCAACAGGGACCCTACTATAAAAAAGAAAAGATAAATATGAGGGATAATAAATATAATCAGTACTGCTCTGTTACATATGAAAACTGTATAGAGAGTAAATCCTAAGAGCTTTCCTCATGAGGGAAAAATATTTATTTAATAATGTCTTAAATTTTGTATCTATATAAGATGGATGTTCGCTAAACTTATTGTGGTAATTGTTTCTTTCTGTTAAGTTAAATCATGGTGCTTTACATCTGAAACTAATACAGTGTTATATGTCAATTATATCTCAATAAAACTTGGGAAGAGAAAAGAAAGCGATGACGAGAGGCAGGAGCAATAGGAGAGGAGAAGGAAGAAGCCACCTTCCTTGTCTTCCTGCAACTGATGGCCTGAGGAAGGAAGAGGCTTATCTCACTTATGTTCAGTTATGACACAAGGCTGGATATATTAATTGTTGAGATAAGACCATTATGTGATTAGATGACATTGGAGGGTTTTTCATTGTCTGTGTGTGATGGAAAAAAGAACCTGCTCCAAATCTAGCCCAAAGTTATGGGAAGAAATAGCCCCCAACATGTGTGTGTACAGAAGTGGGTGTGAGGTGGAAAAGTTGAGTTGCCTTCTGATTTTTTTTTTTTTTTTTTGCCTTCTGATTTTAATGCAAAAGTTCTAACTGTTCAATTGAACTTTTAATGCAATGTTACTCCTGTGTTATCTTTCTCAGTTTTTCTTTTTATATATTTTCTATGATAGCTCTTCATTTTCAGTAGAGATATGTTCAGGCATGGTATCACTGCAACACACTGGCCATGAATCCCACTGAATTTATCTTAGGAATAAAACAGAGTATCAGTCTTCCTTCGGTCTTTGGAGGAAGTGGATATTTAATAGAAAGTTAAAAACTGATAATGCAAGAAATGTTGAAAATAAACTTTAGCAGGCCATCCTGAAAGCTAAGTGTTAGTGACAGTTGAAGCATTAAACATGAAGTTCTTCATGTTTAGAAGTATTACTGCATCTGTATACTCTTCATTTCCTTGGATTACTGAACTCCTAAATGTTTTATAATTGTTTACAGAAAAGTGATTATACTAGAACTATGAAAATATGTTACTATAACAAAGCATAAAATAAGTAACAGATGGATATGTATTATAAAACACTTTTGTCTTTCTTTAGATGTACTTACAGTAAAATTGAAAAAAAGGAAGCTTTAAAAATGCATTAGCAAAATATGTCTATGAAGTGTTTTTGAAATATTTATCCATTAAACATCAAATAGTCTGTTTTGTTTTATTCCTCCAGAACATTAAACTTACGAATTTCCAGATCACATTCCTTAGTTGAATATATCTCTTGCTATAAAAAACACTATCAGTCATTTTGCTTTACCTTTTTTATATATTTTGCACATTAATAAGCAGATGTCGAGAAAAGATAACACCTTGCCCATGTTTCCAACTAATAATTGAGAGAGGTGAGTTTTGGCTTTTTCAGTTTTTTTACTCTAGATATATTGACTGTGTTGTTCATTTAAATGATGCATCTTATGAATTACAGGTAACTGGCACCACAATAATGCCATTTTTCATATTATATTCCCTTCATTATAAAATGTGGCATATCTTTTCCCACCCAGAACTTTCAATATTACTGAGCTGTAACAAAGCATGATCACACCTGAGCTCATAGAATAAAGCATCACATGAACAGTGTTGATTTTACTCTCTCACAGTTTTGAAGTAGTTGTATATGTGGTCCATGGAGAAAGAAGTGTTTCTGAAATTGACAATGAGGGACTCGAGAGAGTCCTCACAGGAAGATTCAAAGAGTGTCTGAGGACTATGAAAAGCCCACCTCAATATAGTAACAGTTATATTGTCATGAAACTAATTTCTACTGTGAAAGGATTCTGCTCAGCTGTGCTGCAGCCTCATATAGGGGAAGAGATGGGGAAGTGAGGTAATAGGGCCAAGCAGCTGAGATCTCATAAGGATTAGTTTGTAGTAGATTACAGATTAGTTACACTCTTCCTGACTCTGTACCCCTTGCAAAGGAACACAACACCCTCTCTCATTAAGCTATGGAATCCATTTATCTTTATTTTCATCTGGGCTGTCCACATGACTTCCTTTGCTCAACAGATGCGGCTGAAGTGGTAATCTGTAAGTTTCATGTTTCGATGTCAAGGAGACTGGCATGCCTTCTTTCTCTCTCAGGGTCCCTGGCAATATCACGAGACCAGCCCTAAGCCAGCCCCACAGGAATGAAGAACCACGAAACAATTCCCAAATCAGAGCAGCTATATCAGTGATATTTAGAGCAGACAGTGCAGGTAAGAAAGCTGCACCTAATGAGATTGAGTAAAGATGCATGGAAGGTCCCACTTGGAATGAAAATAAACTACTAACTTGAACTGTGGATAAATAAATAGTTGTTTCAATGGCACAATGTTTTGAGTGATTTGTTGCATAACAGTAGCTATCTGATGCAAAGTATAGTACTAACCAGGAAAATCAATTTTGGGGAGAAAGGAAGTAAGGTTAGAATAGGTATGATAAACTTAATGAATAAAGGCACACCAATGTTGTTAGAAAGAAAGTGATGTAAGGCAATGAATACAGGAAAGTTTAAACCAGGATTTCAGGGAGGAGGGGACTAGATTAGACCTGTGCTGGTAGACCATTGCTCTTGTGACTTTTGTTACATCACTCTAAGTCTGCACAACTTTAGTTCAAATTTTCAGGAAAAAAAAAAAAAAAACATTTTTTCCACTTGTAAAACAACCAGTTGACACCTTTTAGGTCAGTCTACACTCATCTGAGGACTTAGTATAGAGCAGTACTGATCAATATGTATATGATTGCATAAAGGTGATAGTATAGCATGACTACAGGTACCATATATACTACATATATTGTACTATTGATTTAGATAACAAGAATGTAGCAAGGCACGCCTGCTTTAATTACTTAGAAAAAATGAGTCTGAGGAGAAAGGGACAGCCAGAATGACTAGGTGACTTGAAGTTTGAAGAAACAAGGGTTTTGCAGAAGATTAAGAAAATCATGGTCTGTAAAGAGTGTTGAAGAATTACATCAATACTGACCAAGGATCATCAGGAGATTTGACGTTAGTTCCACTGGATGATTCTAGTTAAGGGAAAATAGAAGAGTTGTCCAAGCAGATTGAAGTAAAAGGTGGGTTTATAATTCAGCACTGAATTGTTAAAGAGGCTTGGTACTAAAAAGAAGGGAAAAAACTCATAGTGATTATACCCTGTAAAGAATGTTGTCTGATGAATGTTGATTTACAACAAGGTATAAAACAGTTAGAACTGGACATGGAACAACATGCTGGTTCCAAATAGGAAAATGAGTATATCAAGGCTGTATATTGTCACCCTGCTTATTTAACTTATATGCAGAGTACATCATGAGAAAGCCTGGGCTGGATGAAGCACAAGCTGGAATCAAGATTGCTGGGAGAAATATCAATAACCTCAGATATGCAAATGACACCACCCTTATGGCAGAAAGTGAAGAAGAACTAAAGAGCCTCTTGATGAAAGTGAAAGAGGAGAGTGAAAAAATTGACTTAAAGCTTAGCATTCAGAAAACTAAGATCATGGCATCCGGTCCCATCACTTCATGGCAAATAGATGGGGAAACAGTGGAAACAGTGGCTGATTTTATTTTATTTTATTTTATTTTTATTGGCTCCAAAATCACTGCAAACAGTGACTGCAGCCATGAAATTAAAAGACTCTTACTCTTTGGAAGGAAAGTTATGACCAACCTAGACAGCATATTAAAAATCAGAGACATTACTTTGTCAGCAAAGGTCCATCTAGTCAAGGCTATGGTTTTGCCAGTAGTCATGTATGGATGTGAGACTATAAAGAAAGCTGAGCGCAGAAGAATTGATGCTTTTGAACTGTGGTGTTGGAGAAGACTCTTGAGAGTCCCTTGGACTTCAAAGAGATCCAAGCAGTCCATCTTAAAGGAAATCAGTCCTGGGTGTTCATTGGAAAGACTGATATTGAAGCTGAAACTCCAATACTTTGGCCACCTGATGTAAAAAGCTGACTCATTTGAAAAGTCCCTGATGTTGGGAAAGATTGAGGGCAGGAGGAGAAGGGGACAACAGAGTATGAGAACATTAGATGGCATCACCAACTCAATGGACATGAGTTTGGGTAAACTCCAGGAGTTTGTTCTGGACAGGGAGGCCTGGCGTGCTTCGGTCGATGGGGTTGCAAAGAGTCGGGCATGACTGAGCAACTGAACTGAACCGATAAGACAATAAATTCAAACTTATTTAGAAGGCATTTCCCACACCTTAAAGTGGGAAGGCTTGCTGCACTACACATACTTTGTGTTCAACTGCTGCTTTCTCAGTGTTTGTGAGTGTGGTAACATTGCAACAGCAGGGGTGTGGAACTTTGTGCATGAGAACATGACAGGTGTCTAAAACCACAGAAGCAGTTTCACACTCATTCCCTTCTTATGTGTAAAGAATGTCTGTAGAGAAAAGAGAAACCATAGATGCTGCTGCTCCTCCTTTACTTTAGGTAGAATCTTTACTGGCCATTTGAACTTTCTGCCTTTGCACCTGTATCTAAGGCCATGATATTTTCCATCCAGTGTTTTGTTACCTTAAATTATGTAGCAATAAGTATATTTTCTTAAAATGTTCATACATTTTAGGACCAAGTTTAGTGTGAGATGCTGCTTTATCACCTGAAAAGAGCTTTCAATAAAACTTATGAGTGAAGACAGAGATTTGAGGAGCTATCCTTATAAAGGTTATTTATGACCACTATTGAGATAGAATGTGAGGAGAGATGAACCTTCATCAGCAAGATGAACATCTATTCAAGTTAGGGTGTGCCAAAGTCTGTATTTCAGGCAGAATTAATATCCATAAATAAATGGGAAACATTTTCTTTGGGGCAAACAGACTAACATATCAAATAATTTTTAAGTTATAAAGAAAAATGTTTGTGAAATTTGTGGCCTTTACCTATTTCATAAAGTTATGTACTTGCTTCCTTGTTTGGGAATAAGAAGCATTCTTTACATGGGTTTTTATTCATATATTCCTGTTTTGTGTTTTCACTGCCTCCCTACTGTTTTCCTCAGAAACCCCTGGTCATGTGGAAATAAGGAAGGTAATAAGAGGGGATTTAGTGGCTGAAAAAATTCACCTACTTTCTTTGAAAAAATGAAATTAATAGAATTATACTTCTGAGAACAAGTTTTATCCAGAGCAGCCGTAGGAGACAGTATTATTCTAATTAGGAAGCTTATAGCATATAAGACAGATATTTGAGATCAGATGAGAGGATGGGGGATGGGAAGGATAGAATAATTCAAAGAGAAGGACAAAACCCTCAAAGACCCAGAGGGTCCACCTGTGCATGCCAGAGAGGCCGGGCATAGGTGGGTTGGTCTCCCAGGACAGGGCAAATGCAAGGAGCTTGAGCATCTCACCTTCAGTGTTGCAGGCTGGGCAGCCTTTGATACAGTGGCCCCATGAGATGACAAGCCAGCCTGGAGGAATGCAGTGAAGCCATTGGATCAAAAGATCTAGTTCTGGAACTGTTCAGACCCTCAACATGACATTCTATCCATCACCTACCATTTCTTATTTTTTCCTCATGTAACTTTTTTTTTCATTATCAAAGAATATAGAGAAATAGGAGTTGACATAACTGGGAGAACTATATTAGAATTAAAAATGAAAACTAGTGAAAATAGCAAGTATTACTGGCAATTTTACTTACATAAGCATTCAGTTTCAGCCAGACCAGGGACTGTTATATTATATAGACACACACACACATACACACACACTCCTTATCCTCATAATGCCTGTTTAATTTTATTAGGCTTGAAATTTAATTTAATTTTTAAAGTTTTCAATTGAAATACAACTGACATATAACAGGACATAAGCTTCAGATGTACAACATAATGATTCAATATTAATATACCTTTTTTAAATACTCACCATAATAACATCCCTCACCTAACATAGCTTTTTTTTTTAAATTTTGGTGAGAATTTTTAAGATCTAATCTCTTACAATTTTCAAGTATGCAATAGAGCATGTTTAACTATAGTCCCATGTTGTAGATTACAACCCATGACTTATTTATTTTATAACTGGAAATCCATACCTATTGACCTCCTCAACCATTTCTGTCAACCCCTACTTCTGCCTTTGGCAAACACCAATTTGTTTTCTGTATCTATGATCTTTGCATTTATTTTTATTTTTTTACTTCCAGATATAAATGAGATTGCACAATATTTGTCTTTCTCTCTCTAACTTATTTCACTTGGCATAATGACATCCATGCTGTGGTAAATGAAAATATTTCATTCATTTTACACTTGAATAACATTGCATTGTGTCTCTGTGTGTGTGTATATATATATAATACTTCATCTTCTTTATTTATTTTGCAAATGAGGAACTGAGGAAGAGAAAGGTTAAGGTACCTAAAGTTATATTGTTAATAATCAGGCAACCAGGAATTGAAAGCTATGCTTCTGACACATGTAATGCCTCTGAATAGCATTCAACATGTTTCTATTAATGACATTTTATATTCTTGGATGAAGGCCAAAAGGGAAAAACAAGACTCAAGCAAAATATAGACCCTGACAATAATAGATAATTATTTAATTAGTGAAAGAAACAATTACATATGTCATATCAGAAATTATATATATGTGTGTGTGTATATATATCACACAGAGGAACATTAGAATGAACAAAAATGTGGTTTAACACACAGGATCTAGAGGTGATCCTTAAGTCTGGAATCTTTGTTCTGCCACTTACCAGATATGTGATGCTCTGAGGATCAATGCTCTTATTTATAAAATAAGATTAATAATAAAAATGAAAGAGAGCTTACTGTAAATGAACACATTTAGAACAGTGCCTGACACAGAGTAAGCACTCAAAACAAGGTAGCTTTTCTTATCACATGTGAAATCAGAGACTCAATTAAAAATGTAGGTTGCATAATTAGGATATCCATGTGCTGAGAGCTTTAGGAAAGACTAGAAAACATGAGAAAGTTAAAGAAAGTACAGCAACATCAGAGGGATGTGGGATTTTGTGGAAAGAAGACTGGAGAAATTTGTTAGATGCATAGAGACCTCGAGACATACACTATGAAAATTATTAGGGTTCTATTTTTTAAATTAGAAAATAAAACTGATTAAAATCAAATAGAAATTTTCAAATGAATGCTGGTACGTTTCCATGGCCAAAGGAAGGTCTAGAAAGGGAAACTGTAACTTGAAAGCTGCTGTTATAGGCCCATTGTGAGGTTGTAGAAAGAAGCCCAAGAAGACTCATGTTTAAGAAAAGTATGAGGTATAGCATTTACAGCACACGGTGCCCAGAAAGTAGATAAGAAGAAAAAGGAGGGAATGCTGCACCTTATTTCAGACTTACTGCTCTGGGGATGTAGAATGGCCAGTTTTCAAACTTGAGGCTAAGGTCATCACATGATGGACAAATAATGGAGCATGCAGAGTGGGCATCTGAATAATTGTGACAGACTCCATGGAGAAATCCAAAGGTTTGTTTACTCTCTAAGAGTTCTTTGATATAGCATTTCCCTGAAATAATGAATATTCTTCTGCTCATCATAAACTTCTGATTACTCTTAGGAAAAATAAGCCCCAAATATCTAAACATGGTGAAGTAAGGGAGGCTCTGTCTCCTCAATGACCTTTACCCATTCTCTTTGGACTATTTATACCCAGGTTATAAACTGTTTTTACTTTTTTTTTTTTTTTAATTGTAAGCTTCTGTACCAAGACTTTTCTCATGCATCTCCACCTCATTCTCTTAATATGAGTTCTCTTAAGTTCTTGTTTCATTAATGTTTTCAAAGAAAGCAAGTGTCCCTTGAACTTCCTCATTTGGTCTGTTCTCCCTATCAAGTGTTCTCATTACACCTTATAGATATTTTAGCTGATTGCTACTATCTTTTCCTGCCACTTTTCTGTTTCCTGTTAATAACCATGAGGGTATACACACAAACAAACGACACACACACATGTCTGAGAGTGTAGTAAAGATTGAAAAATTAATATTTCTTCAAAATAAATAAATAAATAATTTAGCCATTTAAACGTTGTCTGGTTATATTATTTATGATTTTATTTTGTTTTCTAGCCATTTTAGAAGAGTAAGTGGAAAATAAATAGCAAGTTGATTTGGATGTAACATAAACTTCTGTAGCTTGAAGTTAAACCATTTTATTGCCTCATCAGCGAGTTTCCTTGGTAACTACATAATTTCTGACTTTCAAATGGACCCCTATTTGAATTTTCTCCAAACCATTAGGCTGTTTTCCTCATCAGTATAGGTGTTCATTACAATCATAGTGTTTGGAGCCGCATGGGGAGGAAAGTGGCCTTTTTTTTCTGGGATAACAGCTGTGGAGATGAACAGATGCCATTGATGAGCTGTGTGGTGTTGCTGATTCTACGTAATTGTTATGAGTATTGAAATGTGGCTGAAATGATACGGTTGGCAATATCAATTTCTCTAGCATCTTATTCCTATCCATCACATTTTTAATTCTTGTGTTTATTCAGTTCATGGGAATTTTCCTTTTATGACTACTTAGATTTCATTAGTCATCTCTTCTGTTAACATACTAAGCCATGAGCAAATTTGTTAGTAAATGATCATGAAGGAAAAGTGTGAAAGGAAACAACCCTTTCATACTGAAGAGCCAAAAACATGAGGTTTGAGACATTCTTTTTACAGGGGTCTGGTATTAAAGTGATGAGGACTTATAAAACAAGCATGTGAAATTAATGAATACTCAATCCTCAGTCACTCATTAGGGACCCAGCCTTATTAAATTAGTTGGGTATTGTGGCAAATGGAAGCAAGTTATTGGGTTAAGTGACATATGAGCCAGAGAGCTTGAATTGTTCAATTTTGTGTGTCTGTATTAAAAATACTCACTGACCAATGTGCTCCTACTTCTCCCATCAGGAAATGTACGTTGAGGTGTGAGCTAAGCATCAACAATGCCAACTTTGTAGAAAAAAAGAATCACAATTTTAACCTCAATAAAAAGGACAATGACAACTTACCATCTTGGAATTTATGGAGGTAAATACAGCTGTATCTGATACCAGGAGTCCACAGTCAGACACACCACAAAACTCAGGAAAAGTATGTTATGGGAATATATAGTTCCTTAGCCATCCTACTTCCAATATTTTAATATCCACTAAAGGTTTCTGTTTATTGACTACGCCAAAGCCTTCAACTGTGTGGATCACGATAAACTGTGGAAAATTCTGAAAGAGATGGGGACACCAAGATCTGCCTCTTGAGAAACCTGTATGCAGGTCAGGAAACAACAGTTAGAACTGGACATGGAACAAGAGACTGGTTCCAATAGGAAAAGGAGTACGTCAAGGCTGTATATTGTCACCCTGCTTATTTAACTTATATGCAGAGTACATCACGAGAAATGCTGGGCTGGGAGAAGCACAAACTGGAATCAAAATTGCTGGGAGAAATATCAATAACCTCAGACATGCAGATGACACCACCCTTATGGCAGAAAGTGAAGAGGAACTAAAAAGTCTCTTGATGAAAGTGAAAGAGTTGGTGAAAGTGAAAGAGAGTGAAAAAGTTGGCTTAAAGCTCAACATTCAGAAAAATAAGATCATGGCATCTGGTCCCATCACTTCATGGGAAATAAATGGGGAGACAGTGGAAACAGTGTCAGAGTTTACTTTTGGGGGGCTCCAAAATGACTGCAGATGGTGACTGCAGCCATGAAATTAAAAGACACTTACTCCTTGGAAGGAAAGTTATGACCAACCTTGATAGCATATCAAAAAGCAGAGACATTACTTTGCCAACAAAGGTCCACCTGGTCAAGGCTATGGTTTTTCCAGGGATCATGTATGGATGTGAGAGTTGGGCTGTGAAGAAAGCTGAGCGCCAAAGAATTGATGCTTTTGAACTGTGGTGTTGGAGAAGACTCTTGAGAGTCCCTTGGACTGCAAGGGATCCAACCAGTCCATCCTAAAGGAGATCAGTCCTGGGTGTTCATTGGAAGGACTGATGCTGAAGCTGAAACTCCAGTACTTTGGTCACCTCATGCGAAGAGTTGTCTGACTGGAAAAGACCCTGATGCTGGGAGGGATTGGGGTTAGGAGGAGAAGGGGACGGCTGTCAGGAAGCATTTATCAGAAGGTTCCCCATATGCTGTTATGGATCTGTCATGAAACCTTTGGTATTTAAGGAATTAAGAAGAGAGGCACGCCTTTCCCGGGCTGGGGAATGCAGGCATTTCCTTTGTTAGTTTCTCATTATGGTGATAAGTACCCTCTTCTTTCTTTAATAGGGATCCCCTTGTGTTTTGTAAGTCGAGTTTTAATCTTTATCTTTACTAACCTTGTAAGACAGTATCTATGCCCACGCCATGTTGAGTAAAACACCTTTGCTCCATCAGAACTCTAGTCCCTGTGTGTTTCTTTCTTTCTCTTCCTCTCTTTCTCTTTATCTCTCTATTTCTGGCTGATTCCCTGGAACGTGAAAGCCGGCTGGGTAACCCAGGGAATATTAGCCTCTTTCCTTCTTTCACTTTCTCATCCTCGACTCCGGACCACCAGGTTTCGGTCCATTAAAAGACCAACAGACGACAGAGGATGAGATGGCTGGATAGCATCCCCTACTCGATGGACATGGGTTTGAGTAAACTGCGGGAGTTGGTGATGGACAGGGAGGCCTGGCGACCAGCGAAGAGTCAGGTCGCAAAGAGTCGGACACGACTGAGCGACTGAACTGAACTGAAGAGCTTCTCTGGTGGCCCAGACAGTGAAGAGTCTTCAGGCAATGCGGCAGATCTGGGTTGGATCCCCGGGTCAGGAAGATCCCCTGGAGAAGGAAACTGCAAACCACTCCAGTGTTCTTGCCTGGAGAATCCCATGGAAGGTGGAGCCTAGGGGGCTACAGTCCACAGGATTACACAGAGTCAGACACAACCGAAGCGACGGCATTCACACATGCACACATCAGTTGGCTCCGGGTGAGCCGGGGCAGCGTGCGGGGCGAGGGGAGGGCATGACCGGCTGCTCACGCTGCGGACTGGGGGAGCCAGGACCTGGCGTCCCCTCCGCCTGGGCTCCCCACAGGGCTGGCTGCGCTCACAGGCCCGCGCAGCCCCACTTGCCAGACGCTGGGCAGGCCCAGCGGGACGAAGTTGAGGGGGCTCTGCCCAAGTGCCCTGGCCGATGCCGCGGTGGCCACTGCAGACCTGGGAGGGGCAGTGGTTGGGGGAGCCGGCGCCTCAGGGACCCCTCTACTACTTCAGTGCTGTTCAGATAGGCACACACCCCTCCTTCAGCCCCTACCTTGCCTTTGAAGTTCCCCTGAGAGCCACACTTTCTGCTTAACTGTGTTGGGAAGAGAGGATATTGACATCTGCTGTGTGTGACTACCCAGGTTAGGACTGGCCTGAGTCTTGAGCTGAATGTGATGGAGAGGAAGGAGCAGGGATACAGAGCCAGGGAAACACAGGTGATGCTCACAGATCTAACACTTTGCCGCCTGTGCGGCTCACACTCATTTTGTTTTTATCCATGTTCAACCCTCATTTGTAAAGTGAACATAATGAGCTAATAATGCATTTAAAGGCAATGACACACAGTGCTTCATAAATAAGTTATTAAAAGATAGGATTTTTTTTTTTTGCCTTCTTTAGTGAAGAGGCAATTATATTCCTATATTATAAAACATTACATTAATTTTTGAAGTGGATATGAAGTTGCTAAATTGAAGACTCCCATATGTTTACGGAGTTAATGCAAAAGTAAATACAAAATTAAAATATGTTTTTTGTTTGTTTGTTTGGTAAATAACAAAGTGGATATGTCATGACAAGTTTTCTGGACTTTAGTAATTGATAGAGAATATTTCTAGAAATTTATTGTGTACTGAAAGTTTGCACAATAAGTCTTTCTGTCCTCCACAATAGAATGACTACATAATAATATGGAGTTAGTCCTCAGAACTCTGGAATTTGGATATAAATGTCACATGGTAGGAACAATCAGATGTACACACATAAAGCAAAAATTGGGAACAATTTTCCATCCAAAATGTGCACACTACACTCCATTAACAGGTGGTAAAACCATAATTTCCCCCTAATTTAAATAAATCAAATGCATATTTGCATATAAATACAATAAATGATGGTGGAAAACACTTTAGTATAACTTTCTAAAGTTTACTTTTCAACTTGATGCTAATACAAAATAACTCTGTAAGCATATATGCGTCTTTAACAACTTCAAGTTCACTTTGAAAATTAAAGTCTTCGTTTATAATATAGATAGAGGATTTCTCAAGCAAATAAGAAAAACAAATCAGACAATATCAGCATTAAATTACTATAATGCTTATTTATTTAAATCTAATGCTAAAACTTTAGAATCGCTTTTTTTCCCAAATATTTCTTTGTAATGTCATTTTAACAAGTGGATTTAGCTATTGAAAGTAAAATGAGAAAAAAATTAATTATGGAAAGTGAAATTGTTTAAATTTCAAATGTGCCACAGATAATTAGTGGTTTAGTGTAATTCTATCACATAAATACTAAGCTTCCTAATTCTAGAATCAGTAAGGGATTAAAATATCTTGCTAATGGATTCACTTGAAGAAAAATAAAGCCTCCAGAAGTCAGTTTTAATGTCCTCCCATTTAGGGTGGTAATACTACCTATGAAATTATTATGTCAGCAAGAAAATGTCGTGCTTCATTAGCTACAAATATTGCCAGCAGAACGAGGACCTTAATGAAGGTCAAGGTTAGTGGTTTAGCAGTGATGACCACTGTGGAGAGTGATACTACAGTTTCCACTTTAATTCTAGTAGGAAAGAAAAAAAATGCCATTCTGTTCAAATTGAAAAGTTATGCCTATAAATTGTTTCACACACTATTTATAAATATATACTCATTTACATGAATCCATGTACTTTCCAAACACAATCACCTAATACAGACGTGTATTGTTCAGGTACATATTATATGATACATTGGTCAATTACTTAGATTTTTGAAACTTGGATATTTTTCTATTTTAATTGGAGGAAAATCACTTTACAATATTGTGATGATTTTTGCCATGCTTCAATATGAATTGGGGCCATAGGTAATCATCTGTCCCCCCATCCTGAATACCCCCTCATAACTCCCTGCCCACCCAATCCCTACAGGTTGTCACAGAGCACTGGCTTTTGTTGCCATGTGTCATACATCAAAATCCCATTGGTTGTCTATTTTACATGTGATTATATATATGTTTCAATGTTATTCTCTCAAGTCATCCTACCCTCTCCTTCTCCCACTGAGTCCAAAAGTGTTCTTTATGGTTTCTTTTTTTTTTCCTTTTTTATAAAAGTTATTTATTTTTAACTGAAGGACAATTGCTTTACACATTTTGTTGCTTTCTGTCAAACCTCAACATGAGTCAGCCATAGGCATACATATATGCCCTCCCTCTTGAACCTCCCGAACCTCCTGTTCTTTATGTTTGTGTCTTCTTTGCTGTCCTGCATGTAAGATCTTTGGTCTCATCTTTCTAGACTCTATGTATACACATTAATGTACAGTATTTGACTTTCTTTTTTTTTTACTTACTTAACTCTGTATATTGGGCCTTCTCTGGTATCTCAGCTGGTAAAGAATCCATCTGCAATGCAGAAGACCCCAGTTCTATTCCTGAGTCGGGAAGATCTGCTGGAGAAGGGATAGGCTACCCACTCCAGTATTCTTAGGCTTCCCTGGTTCAGATGGTAAAGAATCTGCCTGCAATGTGGGAGACCTGGGTTAGTTCCCTGGGTTGGGAAGGTTCTCTGGAGAAGGGAATGGCTACCCAATCCAGTATTCTGGCCTGGAGAATTCCATGGGCTGTATCGTCCATGAGCTCACAAAGAGTCTGACACGACTGAGTGACTTTCACTTCACTTCACTTCACTTCACTTCACTCTGTATACTAGGCTCTAGGTTTATCCAACTCATTAGATCTGACTCAAATGTATTCCTTTTTAGTAGCTAAGTAATATTCCATTGTGTATATGTACCACAACTTCCTTATCCATTTATCAGCCAGTAGAAACTTAAGTATTTTTTAAAAATAATTTTCTGCTGAGTATTTAACTCATTGTTTCCCAAAGATATTTAATATACAAGGAAGAAAACTGTGTGATGATACACCCTTGAATAAAGGGCATCATTTTCTCTCTGCATCAGCAGGTCTGGAAGGATGGCTGTAGACCGGTGAGCACATTACCTCATTTGGTAAGCTCACTTGCAAGACCTGAAGAGCTTCAAGTCACATCCCGATTTGCCCTGCTTCCATCTGTTCTCTCAGTTCTACAAAGTATGTTTTGACTCTTCTCTGGCATCTAGTGAAAATGAACAAACTCCAGAACATATAGTTTTCATAATCCACAACTAATGCCTTCACAAAAATCCATGTTTGAAATTTAAAATCATTGTCAAGCTTCAAGGTTAAAGTATCATGTAATTTGAAAATATAGAAATGTATTTCAGTTCTGAGTTTACACAAAAGAGTGACAAAAATTATTTCTATAACATTCAGCTTGAAAATGTGTAGCTACTGAATATATGTGGTATTTTATTCATACAAATTATTATATCCAGCTTTTCTTTTATAGAGTCAAACTAGTTATCTTTGGTATATGCTGAGGAAGGTGGAACATTTAAGTGTGGCTGAGGCGTCTATGAAGACACACAAGACAAGGAGGCTACCCACGTTTTATAGATTGGGGAGGGGGTTCCAGGATATAACTTTCTTGAATAATCGTTGTTATTGTGGGTTATATTATTATTACTGTCATTATTATTGGTATTTTTATTATGAGGTACTCATAGCACAGAGACTATCATTATTTCTATTCTCATTGCCTAGTTTATCAGCCTTAACATTTTGCCTTATTTTTTTATAAATAAAAATATCATCAATAGAGGTAGAAATTCCCTGTGCACAGCACCCTCCCTCCAAAGAAAAGTAGTATTGTAGATTTATACATCCTCAAATGCTACTCAATATCACAAATATTGTGTATGTTACACATAGATTTATATTACATATAATATACCCACATGTGTATAATGTGTACTACTAATTTTTATTTCATTAGGATGGTTCCATCTAGTCAATATTATTCACTAATCATTATATCCTTGAGATTGATACATGTTACCACAGGTAGTTTATTTTAACTGCTATATGTAATCGCATTTTAGAACTATGGCTCAAAATATTTACCTGTTCACCCATGGATGGGTGATAGTTTTTTCTAGTTTTTCTGTGTTACAAATAATGTTGTTCAGAATAGACTCATCCATACCCCTTCATGATCACATGCCATGGTTCGTAGGATACATAACTAGAATTGTAATTATTGATCATATATACCTTAAATGTGACCCATATAGTATTTCCATTGTTTCTCCTTATCTTGGAATTATTCTAATTTTTATAACCAGTTATCTTTCACTGTTTATTTTTATTTGCACACTTGCTCTTAATTTGGAAAACTTTACATCTGCTTAGCAATCATTTGGATTCCTGCTATCTTGATTAGACTATTGATGATCTAGGCCCAGACTTCTTTCTAGTTGATTCTGTTTTTAAGGATTCATATTTGTTCTATTTTCTGAACACATATCCGCTATCTATTTATTTTTTGTAGGCAATTGCTTAGCTTTTGTCTATTAGAAGGACCTTTGTGAAGCATAGACATGAATTTTTAAGGTTGCCAAATGTAACAGTTTTTCATTTTATTTACTTTTTGCATCATGTTTAAGAAGTTACACATTAACTTGTCTGTATTAATGAAATATTGTCCTATATTTTCTTTTAAAATTGTATAGTTATTTTCTTTACTGATTTTGTAAATATCACTTTACCTTCTTTTACCATGATAACCTTTGAGTTATAAATTATATCTAGCAACTAGGTGAGTTCATATGAGGTTAGAAAACAAAACTGAGGCAGTAGACATCTTCTTGGCTCTGTTGGTACTGAGAAGGAAGATTGGAGGAGAGTGAATAGAGAGAGGCAAAGAGTGAGTACATGCCTGTCCTCAAGGGCTCAAGGCCCAACCCAATCATAAATTTTAAGTGAGGAAGTGTGATGGATGGTAAGGAGATCAGAGACAGCATCAGAAGCTTCCCTGTCTGTGCTTTGAAGGGGAACAGAGGGAAGCTGACTCCTCTAAGAGTGCCCTTCCCAGATCACTCCAGTGCCATCTGCCAAGTTCATTTAGGGAGATGCCCTCCTTCCAGGAGGAAGCAGCTTTTTGCTGATCCAATTTGGGAGCACAAATTGGTGGGTTGCTTTTTTAGGCCAAGCTTTCTTTTCTTGTGCCCTTCAATTCTTCAGAATATTACAAAGATCCTCTGAGTAATATGATCATAACAAAAATAACAATCCTCAAATTTCTCTCCCTACTTTGAATAGTATTTTGTCAATCTTCCCTTTTTATGTACTAGCTTCTGCACTTGGCCCACTCTGCTCCCCCTTGGCTTGTTAGCTACAAGTTTAGGAAACTTTGAAAGAATAGCTTGGGGAATGAAGGGCCTAGCCTTTACCTTTGGGTTGGTTCTCCTTGTCTTAAAGGGAAGGAGACATTTTAGGAATTGCTCTGAGTAGATCCTGTTACTGAAATAAGTGGCTGACTCTTCTATACAATTGTGCCAGGCCTCATCTCAGTACATCCACAGAATATTTAGCTTTCAGGCCCCCAGAGAAGTTTCCTTTCTCAGCGAATTCCATTCAATCATGTTTCCAAACCATTCCCCCACCTGCATTGCTCTGGCTGTGGTATGCTGCTCAAAACAGCAAAAGCACATTCAACATCGGCCAGGATGCTGGTTTTCTGTACCCATTTCGCTACAGCTTGAGGTCTTGGTAATATGATTCACCTTGCAAGTCATTCACATGACTCTATTAGGAGGTGTTTGCTAGAGCTTGGCAAGGGACAGCAGTTTTCCAGACAGAGTGATCTCTTCCCTCACTGTCTACTACCCAATCCACCCCTTTCCTCTTACAGGCCACTTCCAGAGCCTTGCAAAGAGTGAGGAAACTGAACTTCAAGTAGCCTGAATAACCAATTGTGGTGGGAACTACTGTCTCCTCCTAATTTTTAGAAATAGAACATTCCCTGTCTACCTACCCTGACAGCTTGTAGCTGGGTCCACGGCAGTCAAGCTAGATATTAAATTCCACAATGCTTCTGGTAACTAATGATAAGTATGTGAATGAATACATTAGAGAAGACAGGATGTGAGTTCAAACATCCTGGTCAATTTCTTTGAGGGAGATCAAGATGTACTACACCAAAATATGCCACTTGGGATAAGGGTTATTTTGAACGAAGGATGATTAAAAATCAACAGACAAAGAAATATTTCTCTTTCAGCCTCTTATCTGCCTAAAATCAGGGCATAAATTTCTCTTTCTGAAGGTGGCATGCATTTCTCCAACCTCCTGTACCAGAATGAGGAAACAACACTTATCACAGGAGATGAAGAGCTGCATAAACCAACTTTACTGAAATAACTCGTATTTATTATACCTTGATAAATAAGATTGAAGCCATGAGGAGAAGGGGATGGCAGAGGATAATGTGATTGGATGGCATCACTGAGTCAATGGATATGAGTTGGAACAGGCTCCAGGAGTTGATGATGGACAGGGAAGCCTGGCATGCTGCAGTCCATGGGGTTGCAAAGAGTCAGATATGACTGAGAGACTGAACAGAATTGAACTGATCATTCTTGAGGCCCAAAACTCTTTTTTTTAGAGAATATGAACACTCAAGTCTAGCTACTTATTTGAGTGTCACTTCTTTTCCTGTGAACTCTCGTGTATATAAAAATATTAATGACTCTGTAATCCTTTCCTTCCTCTATCTTTTTCCTGTCAGTTTAATTCACGCAGATCCAATCTCTGAACCTAAGTGGGTAGAGGAACACGTCTCCCCTGACACTGCAAAGAAAACTTTAAGACTTTTCTTTCCTTTTCTCCACTAGCTGGGGAATGAACACAACTATTGCTTCCACCCTGAGCCCATGGCTTTAAGCCACACACCTGCCATTCTGGACCCTGAATGACACCAGCAAATAAAGCTCTTTGCTCAGTGTAGAAACTTAGAAAACAACAAAATAAACACTCATTTTATATGAGCCACTGCACTTTGCAATCTCTTATATATCAGCCTTACTTCTACTCTGATAACACAGTGGTTTATTAGACCAATAATTTTAGTTTATTAGTTCAATAATTTTGGTCCTTTTTCACTGATCTAAAACATCCTTTGAAGAAATAGTCCCTGGTCATGGGTTATCAGTAGTTCTTCATGTCCCCTTTTTCCTCATTTATGAGATCCCTATCCCAGAGAGATGACTCAGGTCCCCACAGGATCTCCTGAACACTGTGGATGTACTCTGCCCTGTACTCTGAGGCTTGCCACTAACCCCAGTCCGGACCCCAGCTGCCGACACATCATCCATCTCTCTTCCCACTGGCATTTCTCCGTTGTTTATGGTATCATTGGAACATTTTCTTATACACAAGTACAACTATGTGTTTTGTTTTCTCTTTTTATGTTCAATCTATAAGTGTTACAGGTTTGGAGAAAATGAAATGCATCAAATTATAAAGCTATCGCATTTTATGTTCAAATTATTTGTATATCTTTGAATTAATTAGAAAAGCTGTGGCAAGAACAAAGTTTTATATATCCTTATTTATTTCTTGATGGACTAAATTAAATATATGTTTTGGGCACTGTGAAAAAAGGGTTTCCTATCAGCTTTGTTTGTTTTTTGTTTGTTTGTTTGTTTTTGTTTTTTGTTCATTTTTAATTGTGATAAATTCACATAATATAGAACATGCCATTTTAACCACATTTTTAAAAAGTACATAAATTAAGAATCTAGAAAGACAGCTTAGTGTTTTATCTACAGGGTAGGTTTAGTGTCTTCAGACAACCACTATTTTTAAAGGTATATTTATAGGTCTCATCTCTGTCTTGTGAAATTGTGTTTCCATTTATTCTCCTCCCTTCCATTTTCTATATTGAATATGCATTACTTTCCTAAGAAAACTGTTTTTGTTTGTTTGTTTATTTAAAAAATTTATAGGAAGGCACTGTATAAGCATTTTTAAATTTTGCTCTAAGATTATCAGAGAAAACCTGGCTGGGGATGATAAAGACAAAATAGTTGTCAACTGAAGGTTCAGAAATTTCCTCACATTGTTCACACCTCTTGGAAGAAGAAATACAGAAGTCATACAAGTTTAGATTGTATATTGATCATTTTCAATCAACATGCAGGCCAAAGGGAAGTTCATTTTTAATACTATACAAAACAATCTGTCCTTACATATCAGGTGATCTTGGGGTTGAGTAATGAGTAGCTCTCCTCTTTCCATGCTTTCTGATCAGCTCTTAGGAGAAAGGAAACCAGTGAGAATAACTTAGTGCTCTGGAGGCAATCCTTTCACAAGGCTGGACCTGCTGAAGTAGTAGGAGGGATATGTGCTGGGACAGGTAATAGAAAATGGGCACCAGGCCATGACTGATGGCTATGGTGGGGGCAGTCTGCTTTCCCAGCTTTCACATTACCATGTAGCCCAATCCTACGTTCCCTGGTTTTTGTTTACTTGTTTGGTTTCATTTTTCTCTGAGAGAAGAAAGACCTTCGGTATTGACCAATGGCAGTAAAATATCTCAACACTTCATTCTCCATCAGTTATCCTCATGACAAGTGAATTTTTTCAGATAAAATAACAATAAATAACATAGTTGGATCAATTACCTTAATTAGTCAATTAAATTACTGTTTATTTTTGTTCTAGATTGTAGCATGAGAAATATCCAGTCTAATTCAAAGATAAATTGGTAGGAAGAAATAAAATTATTAACATTTTGCTGGAAATTATTAAAATTTCCAGCTGATATACATTTTCTTCTATAAACATTTTGTTGTTTCCAGTTATCAGACAAATGATGGTAATCACTCCTCCCTATGTCTAGATCACCAGTCATGAGGGAAACTCCTGGGCATTCATTTTCGCCAAAGCCCTTGTAGTTCTTTAACATTATCATCTGGTATTTTTGACCTTTGAAGATCTGATATCATCTGCCAAAAAAAGTGATCCCAGGCCTTTAAGCCTGGTACTAATTTTTTTTTTTCCTATGGTTTATTTTCTCTTTCTTTCATTCCTAACCAGCTTGCTTAGAAGAAGACAATTTATAGTTACAGGCCCAAATGTTATCTATCATGGTTGAAATTACAAGAGTAATTTTTGTTCAATATTCACCTTTGTGTAATTTGATATTGTAATACAGAATAAATCTTAATAACGTTTTGGGGAAAAATTATTTATGAAATGTAAGTAAATCATGGTATATACAGTGGAAAATTCCATCTATATTTGTAGAATGAGAGTCAAACAACTTGTAAAAATCCTATTTTCTAATTTTTTGTTGCAAATAGAATCTATGTAGACAGGTAACTTCTTTAATGGAGAAGATGCCTCTAACCTCTCAGGGAAAAATAACACTAGGGTGTTATTTTCTTCTGCAGACATTTCTTTGGGTGAACTTAAAAATATGGTTTAAACCATGGCAAACTTTTTTGAATATGAAAAATAATGACTATCTCAGAAGACTTGATTTTGTATTGAATGATGTAATATTAATATCTTAAAAGATTTAATACACCTTCATAATTGTTTATAAATTTAAGGCATAATTAAGTACTGGAAGGTCCTTATCTTTTATTTTAAACAGTTTTAATGTTATAATTTAATTATATATGAAAGACTATACCTCCTTGTAAGTTTGCTTCCCTTCTCTTCAGGGATTTTACTCTATGACTCATCTTTTGGAACTGGCATTCTGACACAGCACCTAAGCATTTTGGCTGCATTAGACGTTGCCTACCCCAACAATGGATAGCATACAGCTGGTTGATTTTCAACTTTACAAAGAAGTTCTTGGCGGGAAATTGTCTTTGACTTTTCAGTAATTATCATTTCTATTGGTTTTTGAATTGAATTATTGCTGTGTGATGGGTTCTATCCCATAACAAAGCTACCTGCTCCTAGAAGACAGATCTTTCATGCTGTTCCCATCCAAATATGTATTTTATATTTTTTGATGACACTAGAAAGGGTGGACTGCAATTCATTTAGAAATTATAATTTGATTTCCTTTTTTTTTTTTTTAACGGAGCTTACTTTACCACTTCTTTATAAATGGACAACTGTAATTCTCCTGAAAGACTCAATTTTTTTTTTTTTTTTACCATAGTGTCAGGAGAGTATGTAATATCCTTGTTTCTGTCTTGCCACAGCAAAGATTTGAAATGGCAGACCAGTGTTACAGATCAGTTACAGCTCAGAGTTTTATTCGCAAACAAAGGAGAGTATACCCTGGAGATTTGAGGGCGGGCCGACCCCAAAGGAGAGGCCTCAATCTGTTTTGGCTTCCTCTTTATATGCATTTTGTCTCCTTCCCACTGAGCTTACCCTTCGCAAGTTGGGTTAGCCAAGTAGGGGGCATGTTTGCTTCACCTAAAGTTTTTTCACTCCGCTCTGCAGATTTTCTTTTGATCTATTTTCATGGGCTTTTCCCTTTCTTTGTCTTTTAGCCACCGCCATTTTGGACTCCTTTCTCCTATTCTAATTATCTAACAATAGTATACTTTGTTGAAGAAAAAAAATTGGTTAATATGTCATTATCTATTAAAAACAATCCATTAATTGATAAAGCATTACAAATCTTAAAAATAAGAATGCTCAATTTATTTATGTTGCTTTCAGTTAACTACTAAATATGAAATATACAAGATTCTCAACATGGTGCATCAGGAATTTAAAACTGTATATGGTATTTATGAAATGTCAAAATAGCAACTATAGAAGACTTTGAGGCAAGAATAAGCCAGGTAAATTTCAGGATAAGAAGGAGTCTGCTTTTGCAGAGAGCTTGGGTGAGAGGGGATGGTTCTGTGCCAAGGTTGACAAGGGCTTTAGAATTAGTCCTGAGAGCAAAGAGGAATAATCAAAGGGTTTTGAAGAAAGGAGTTATATGATCTGATGTGAAATTTCAAAAATCATTCTATTTGTTATATAGATAAAAAGGTAGGTCAAGGGGCTTATGAAGAAGCAGGGAACCAGAAAGAAGGTCACTAGGTTATTTCAGGTGAGACACCTGGTGATTTTGTCTCAGGCCCCAGGGGCAGAGGTGAGTATTCTGACAGGGATAAGCCTTAAATATGAACATGACAAAATTTGCTAATGAAATGAGTTACAAAATAAAAATGAAAGTCACTGCTGGAATATTTTGCTCCAACAATTATGAAGAACATGGCCCACATCCTCCAGTTGGAAATCCTACTGGAATAATGGGAAAGAACTGCAAAAATAAATAATTCTGCTCTGAATTTGCTAAGTTGGAGGTGTTTCATCAATATTAAATGAAGAAATCAAGCAAGTAGTTGGTTACATGAGTTGAGTCCATGAAAGTAACTGGTGCTAGAACATTCTTTTTTTTTTTTTTTTTTTTTTAATCAGTCAGTGCTTACATTATATGTCAAGTCAATAGGGCAATGAGATGCTTCAGAGACTATACTAACAGAATAGATATAAAGAGTGATGCTCACATATTCTTCTAGTGTTTTTATGATTTTTCTTTTTAATTCATTTTCCCAGTTTAGAAAAGAAGCAGATCCCAAGTCTTGTAGGTAGACCTATAAAGTCAGCTTCTTCTTCTTTTCGTTTTACTTTTATATCATATCTTATTTTACACTCATCTTATGAGTATCTAATTCTTAGGTTGGATTTTCTCTGCTTTTTCTTACTTTTTTTAAAAACAAACCTGAGTTTGGGTAAAGAGAAACTTTATTCAAGAAGACTTGCAATAAGAAGAGGGACTTACTATATGAAGGGAAAGATTATATTGCATTAGGGGAAGAGACAAGGGGAAGGGCTTTCTTGTGCAGAAAGAAATAGATAAGACTGAAGGGAACATGGTGAGGGGGTGGTCTGAGCAGTGTGATAAGCAAATTGATGGGAGAATTTCTTCCCCTGAGTCCAGTTAATTTTGAGAGGAGTCTTCAGGCAGAGGTGGCTGCAGTTTCTATTGCTGAGACCTGGGGAAGGATGACCCCCTGCTAAAGTCTGGTAGGGTCTGATTTGCAGGCATTTTGTCTATGTTGATGGAGACAAGCAATTCAATTCATTTACTAGCAGAAGGATGGGAGTGTGCAGTATCTGTGTCTGGTCTTGACTGAGATAAACAAGGGAGTCTTAGCTAAGTGATAGGGAAATGCAGTGAGCCATTTCCCAAAACACAGGGACAGGGCTTCTTAACCATCTTTGTTGTCCAAGAGCACAGGCTCAGATGACATTCAACAGTGTCAACATCTATAATTTTTCAAATGATTTTTGCCTTTCCATCTTCATGCTGGGAGAAAATCCTAGAGACTTTTCTTGATTGTGTTTATTATTTTCCATACTCTCCAACAGACATTTTTATTCTATTTCAAATAAGAATTTTAGGTTTGCTATTACACTTCCTTGACTTTTTTTTTTTTTTCTTTTTTTTTTAGGTCATATAATTCTTTTTTAACCTTGTCTCTTAGTTCTGCTTTCACAGAAGTTCTGTCTTGTTTCTCCTGTTTCCTGTTGTCCTGGGGCTCTATAAATTTCATTTTCATTTTTCTAGGAAACATTCAGAACTAAGTCTTTCCTCTGACTTTTCAGAAGTAGGGTTGAATTTCTCTTGTGTTTTAGAAAACATCTTGTTTATTTTTAAATATTTATATTTCCCTTTCATTTATTCAGTCTATAATAAATATGTCTGCATATTTCGTGTTTGTTGTAAAATCTAAGGATTGCTTTTTACTGGGTTCTACCTTTGGCTTTTGTGTTGTTGTTAGAATCTTCTTCTTAAATCCCAAGCTAGGAAGCAGTTGGGTCTAAACACACACTTCAATCTCATTATGTGACAAGTCCTCACACAGTAAGACTTAGCTTATTCTTGGTTCTCTGACACACCCAAACATTGACACACATATAATAAAACTGAAAATGCACTTCATTTTTTTTTTTTTTTTTAATTTTTCTTCTGTCTCCTTGATAGGTATTTGTCAAGATGTGACTCTTCACTAATCCTCAATCTACCAACTTTCAGACTTATGGTTTCTGTGTGAGGCAGTCCACTGGGCTAAATGTCACATTTATGCTGAAGAGAGAGTTATTGTTGACTTGACTGGCAGAGACCACGTGTCCTAGGGGATACTATGAAGAATAAATTGTTAAGGGAGCAAGACCAAGACGTAATTCTTTTTTTATTATAATCCTAATCTTTATTCTCATAGCCATATAGGTTGTGGATTCTCAGAGCAAGTTAATTTATAATTTTAATTGGCAGTGTTTTATTATTTCGTTACACACTTGAACACATTTTTAATATATATTTTTTTTTCTTTTTTTGGAGGGAGGATAGGGGCTAGCTTTAAGAGACAGATAGAGACTGAGCTGTGACAGTCAGTTGCACACTATTCCAAATCCAAAGTCAGCATTACTGCAGTAAGAATAGAAAATAATGTTGAAGCTATGCTGCACAATAATTTGAACTCAGCTGTAAATAAAATTTAAGTTAAACTAGATTACAATCATGAATACCTGGTCATAATTTTTTGTTGTATTAAGGTATTATTCCAAAGCAAATTAAAAATTCAATAAAAATACATTTTAACAACTTCCAAAATTATTTAGTTAATTGTGATAATAGTATGCTCACATAGTATCTTCTCACTCAAACCAAAATAAGGAATTGATGAAATCTGTAAAGCATTTCAGCAAAGTAATAACCTTTCAGAAAAAACTACATACATTTTGTATCATCCTGTGATACAGTTAATAATACAGTAAATTAGTCTTTGTCATTTACATTTCATCTCTTTTAAAACAGTTTCTATAGACCTTATTTTTCAAATGTTATAGTCTAGCACTCTTATGTTGGCATCCAATTACCTGATAGAAATAAAATGCTTTAAAAGTGCATAACAGGTATTTTGTGGCTGAATTTTTTAAAAGCTTTCCTTGAGTTATAATTTGCATGAGTTAAGTAAAATGAAAACTTTTCTTATGAAAAAGCAAATGGGTAAAAATAATTTAGTATGTGTTTAATGATTATATTTAAATAATTACAGCACTTTGTACATGTTTTTCATATTAAGATAAATATTTGATTGAAACTCAAAAAAATCTCACTTTTTGTTATATGTGCATTAATGTTCTGACTGACTAGTCAGATAGCTGCATTAAAGATAAGTATTTAATGAGTGTTAAGATACTAAATAGGAACATTTATAGGAGAGTTCATTATAAGCCTTTGTAAGCCATACTTACTTGTTATGGCGGTTTTTATCTAATGTCTTTGCCTAAAACTTAAGCTACAAGTAATTCCTGCTGATTTTCCCCCCTTAACATCCTGTTCACGTTTGCTTTTATTTCCATAGTAACCAGCTAGTCCAGGAATGTTCCAGCAGTTCCGCTGGCTTCATATCTCTTGCCAAACTGCTTTGGTGCATAAGATTCTAGCATGATAATATTCTGCGACTCAGCTTCCTAATGAGCTATGCTTCTAATTAGTGGTGAATATTCTCCATCATTTTTTTTTTTAATTTCAAGATATGCCATATTAAATGTTTAACAAATTCATTTACTATATAGTTAATGATATTTTTCTAATTTAATACTTTTACATATATTTGATGTGTTTCTTTTAATCAAGATAAATATGCTCTATTAATGTTTGAGCATCTAATATATCTTAGAATGTTGATATATGTTGGTCCTTTAATGGACCGGAACCTGGTAGTCTGGAGTTGATGATAAGAAAGTAAGAGAGAGAAAGAAGCTGATAGCGCTTGTTGGTCCTTTAATGGACCGGAACCTGGTGGTCTGGAGAGTAAGAGAGAGAGAGAGGCTGATATACCCTGGTTTATGCGGAAAGCCAATAGAGTCCTGTTCTTAGGGCTCGCGCTGCTGCACGTAGGCACTAGGAGCCCTCTCAAGTGGGTGAAGGCAAAGTGCGCCTTCTCGAGAGGGTCTTAGAAGCCTGGGCAAGAAAGTGAGCTCAGCGGGCCTCCGCACTCCAAGGAATTAGCCAGAAATAGAGAGAGAAAGAAGGAGAGAATAGAAAGGAAGGGAGGGAGGAAGGCAGACAGACAAACACGGGGACCAAAGCTTTGATGGAGCAAAAATGTTTTAATCACATGGCGTGGGCATATATACTGTCTTACAAGGTGGTTATTCTAAGCAAAGATAAAGATTAAAATTCCAGACTTACAAAACATAAGATGATCCCTATCAAAGAGAGAGTTGCAAACAATCGCCTTTTACCATATGGCTCATAAAAAGGAAGAGGGTACTTATCACCGTAATGAGAAATGCCTGTATTCCTCAGACCTGGGAAAGGTGTGCCTCTCCTCTTAATTCCTGAAGGAATTAATAAGGGCCAGTGAGTTCCTGATAGATCCAAAAGAGCACACAGGAAGCCTCTTGTTAAATGCTTCCTGACAGATATATATGAAGATATTTAAAGTAAATGTTTTGCATTCTAGAACTTGTACTTAGTAGAAAAGAAAATCATAAAAATTATCATTAGATTTTTTAAAATATAGACTACAAATTACTATCAACTTATATAGAGAGGATAATTTATTCTGGAATGGAACCTCTGCATAAATGAGATTTTCCAGAAAGAAAAGTATGAGGAAGATATCTAAGAAGAAGAATAGAATCAAAGAAGATGGAAGAAGAAAAAAAAAAAAAAAAAATCCAAGTGTTCAGATAAAATAAGTAGTATAATGTACCTAAAGCAGAGAATTATCAGAATGTTTGATTCTTGAAAATAATTTTAAAAATTAATAAACAGATGCAATTAGAATAGTCAGGTGATCAGTATTGAGAGCTCTCACGTTCTACTATGAAGACCAAGCCCAAGAAGAAGAAATCTTTTGCAACTCCATGGATTGTAGCCCACAAGGCTCCTCTGTCCATGGGATTCTCCAGGCAAGAATACTGGAGTGGGTTGTCATTTCCTTCTCCAGGGGATCTTCCCAACCCAGGCATCGAACCCAGGTCTCCCACATTGCAGACAGACTCATTACCAACTGAACCACCAGGGAAGCCTTAAAAATTAATAAACAGAAGCAATTAAAACAATGACAGGGGATTATTATGAAGAACTCTCAAGTCCTACTATGAAGACCAAGCCCAAGAAGAAGAGAAACTCCCTTTCTGGTCTGACAAGAGCTCAGTCAAAGAGAGATGGTCATAGCCCAGTCAATGAAAAGGCTCGATACTTGGAACTTTCTATTCCTCCAACGGTCTCTACCATAGACATTCTACCTTCCTCTACTCTTTTTAAGGGACTCCTCCTCTCCTTGGTACAGAGGAGCTTGTATGTGACTCACCACAGTGGCTGACTGTAAATTACAATTATTTGTTGATCCTGAATAGACTAATTTTTGCTGGAGGAAAAAAAAAAAAAAAACTAACACTCTAGTTCTATAGGTCATCTATGTTGATGACCCATGTGGGGACCAGAAAAGATCACTGAAAACAGACTGGTGAGGCAACAGGTAAAGTAGCCACACTGGGGTCCCTGCTTTTATTGGGGCCCTGGAGTTTGAGGCTTAGTCTTACTCTTGAATCCCAGTTCCTGCCATATGCTCATTTTTAAACTCTTGGCATTAGGTGGGATTCATTTAAAGCTTTATCCTTTCTGGCTGCAGACCTTGTTCTGTATGTGAGTACTCATTTGACACTTCATCCTGACTCCTCTGAAACGAGGCTATTGCAACTGGAACTGGCTAAAATCTGCCTGTTCGTTTGGAAACAGGGACTGTTTCTTCAGGGCTCTGCAATTAAGGTTTTGGACTGACTCCTTCAGGACAAGACTTTCTTTTAGAACTGACTGATATCCAGTATGACCTAAATCAAATTCCTTATGACTATACAGTGGAAGTGAGAAATAGATTTAAGGGACTAGATCTGATAGACAGAGAGCCTAATGAACTATGCACAGAGGTTTGTAACATTGTACAGGAGACAGGGATCAAGACCACCCCCATGGAAAAGAAATGCAAAAAGGCAAAATGGTTGTCTGAGGAGGCCTTACAAATAGCTGTGAAATGAAGAGAAGCAAAAAGCAATGGAGAAAAGGAAAGATATTCCCATTTGAATGCAGAGTTCCAAAAAATAGCCAGGAGAGATAAGAAAGCATTCCTCAGCAATCAGAGCAAAGAAATAGAGGAAAACAACAGAATGGGAAAGACTAGAGATCTCTTTAAGAAAATTAGAGATACCAAGGGAATATTTCCTGCAAAGCTGGGTTCGATAAAGGACAGAAATGGTATGGACCTAACAGAAGGAGAAGATATTAAGAAGAGGTGGCAAGAATACACAGAAGAACTGTACAAAAAAGATCTTCATGACCCAGATAATCACGATGGTGTGATCACTCACCTAGAGCCAGACATCCTGGAATGTGAAGTCAGGTGGGCCTTAGAAAGCATCACTACGAACAAAGCTACTGGATGTGATGGAATTCCAGTTGAGCTATTTCAAATCCTGAAAGATGATGCTGTGAAAGTGTTGCACTCATTATGCCAGCCAATTTGGAAAACTCAGCAGTGGCCACAGGACTGGAAAATGTCAGTTTTCATTCTGATCCATAAGAAAGGCGATCCAAAGAATGTTCAAACTACCACACAATTGCACACAGCTCACATACTAGTAAGGTAATGCTCAAAATTCTCCAAGTCAGGCTTCAGCAATACATGAACCGTGAACTTCCAGATGTTCAAGCTGGTTTTATAAAAGGTAGAGGAACCAGAGATCAAATTGCCAATATCTGCTGGATCTCTAAAAAAGCAAGGGAGTTCCAGAAAAACATCTATTTCTGCTTTATTGACTATAACAAAGCCTTCAACTCTGTGGATCACAATAAATTCTGGAAAATTCTAAAGGAGATGGGAATACCAGACCACCTGACCTGCCTCTTGAGAAACCTGTATGCAGGTCAGGAAGCAACAGTTAGAACTGGACATGGAACAACAGACTGGTTCCAAATAGGAAAAGGAGTACGTCAAGGCTGTATATTGTCACCCTGCTTATTTAACTTATATGCAGAGTACATCATGAGAAATGTTGGGCTGGAAGAAGCACAAGCTGGAATCAAGATTGCCAAGAGTAATATCAATAACCTCAGATATGCAGATGACACTACCCTTATGGCAGAGAGTGAAGAGGAACTAAAAAGCCTCTTGATGAAACTGAAACAGAGGAGTCGGGTGGAGGGGGTGTGGGAGGGGTGATCGGGATGGGGAATACGTGTAACTCTATGGCTGATTCGTGTTAATGTATGACAAAACCCACTGAAATGTTGTGAAGTGATTGGCCTCCAAATAATAAAATAAAATAAAATAAAATAAAAATAAATAAAAAATAAATAAAGTAGCATACTAAAAAAAAAAAAGAAAGTGAAACAGGAGAGTGAAAAATTTGGCTTAAAGCTCAACATTCAGAAAAGTAAGATCATGGCATCTGGTCCCATCACCTCATGGGAAATAGATGGGGAGACAGTGGAAACAGTGTCAGACTTCATTTTTTTGGGCTCCAAAATCACTGTAGATGGAGACTGCAGTCATGAAATTAAAAGACACTTACTCATTGGAAGGAAAGTTATGACTAACCTAGATAGCATATTAAAAAGCAGAGACATTACTTTGCCAACAAAGGTCCATCTGGTCAAGGCTATGGTTTTTCCAGTGATCATGTATGGATGTGAGAGTTGGACTGTGAAGAAATCTGAGCGCCAATAAACTGATACTTTTGAACTGTGGTCTTGGAGAAGACTCTTGAGAGTTCCTTGGACTGCAAGGAGAGCCAACCAGTCTATCCTGAAGGAGATACCTCCTGGGTGTTCATTAGAAGGACTGATGCTGAAGCTGAAACTCCAATACTTTGGCCACCTCATGCAAAGAGTGACTCGTTGGAAAAGACCCTGATGCTGGGAGGGATTAGGGGCAGGAGGAGAAGGGCATGACAGAGAATGAGATGGCTGGATGGTATCACCAACTCAATGAGCATGAGTTTGAGTAAATTCTGGGAGTTTGTGATGGACAGGGAGGCCTGGCGTGCTGTGATTCATGGGGTAACAAAGAGTCGGACACAACTGAGCAATTGAACTGAACTGAAATGATGTTACATCTGCCGGCAGTTTGAACTGTTTAAGCTGTAACCCTTTTGAGTTGTACAGGTTCTTTGAAAATTATTCTTTAACTGAAGGGAAAGACCTCTGAGAATTAGGATCCCAGTTACCCAAAAATTTTGAAGATCCCCTCACATAGGGATCCTGGTCAATGTTAGGTTTGAAAACTAGGCTTATCTTATACCATTTCTAACTAAATGAACCAAACTAACCAAAGACAATTTAGAACATCAGTAGTCATTACAGGAAATTCTTTAATTCCTCAAACTTACTTTTCTTTAAACTCAATGTACAACCATAGCTCTAAATTTCCAAAACAGAAGGAAACACTCTTTTTGACTGTATTTTGAAGCTTCCAAATATTACCAGGTTCTTAAAATTGCCCTTCTCCCATATATGATTTTAAGCTAAACATGAGCAAAGAAATGGTTAAAGAAAGAAAAGAAGTCATCTGAAATCTCAGGCTCTTCTTCCCTCTGCTTTTGGCTCTGGTGTCATCTTCCTTCTCGCCCCAGTTTTTCACTGGTAGAGTCCTCCTCTTCTTGACCTTTCTTCTTCCCTTTCACATTCCCCCCATACTCTCGGTTACTCCATAATAATTCTTTCACTGAACTTTCCTTTTCTCCCTAAAATTCTCCACCTTTTTTTCCTCTGAACCTCTCAGAACTTGTACTTTTAAAAGTCAGTTTTTTTAGCTTCCAGAGGCTAAATATTTAATTTCTTATATTTTCTGGACTAATGGTAAACTTTGAGCCAAAGTCAAGACTTTTTCAGAAATAATTAAAAATCCTCAAAGATTTGCTGATGAATTTTGTGTAGTCCTTCAAGTTTACCAATTGGTTTCTCTAACTTATATCATCTGATTCACATGCTTGTAGGCAAGGACAAGGTGCAGGACCAGGTGAAAACCACTAGCTGGGAAAATTCAGAAAGGTCTCTAGAATTACAACCAGGAGACCAGCCCACTAGCTCATATGACCATACTTGGGCAATTGCTAGATAACAAACAAGCAGTTCCTAGGGCTTTTCTGAAACCTGTTGATTCAAAGAAAATTTAGTCTTGTGCAGAAAATTCTGATGAACCTGTTCATGAATATTATACTCAGTTTCATATTATTTTTAAAGAAAATTCTGGTCTTTCCTCAGATGGTGATTGCACCTGAAAATCTTCTAACTCTCTGCTTATTAGTGGGCTGAACCAGGGCCTTTTCACCCAGATAAAACAGAGACAGGATGAAAAAGGAAACTATGTCCACTCCGGACTTGGTTACTGGCAAACCAGCTCCTCTCACTCTAGATGAGTCACCTCAAAGAAAGAACACCAAAATTCTTAATTATCACCTGTAGCAAATGAAGACTCCTAAACAAAACTAAAACCCTTTTAATTTTTTGCTATTTTTGCGAAGAGACTGGACATTGGAAAATATATTGTTTTAAATGTAAGATCTTCAGGCAGTAACCTTTCAAAGTCTTCCTAATTCTTAAAGACAGGGTTCCATGGACTAGGCTCTTCCCAAACCTCCCTCTTATTTGCTTTAGAGAATCACTTCTTCATATGGGGGATGAACCTCTTCCAGTCCCAGTTGACACCAGAGGATTGCTATTGTAAAGCAGTCCCTGTGTCAGAGGACTAAAATAGCTGAAATAGAGGGGATCTTGAATGAACCTCAAGAGGTTCCTGTCTTTGAACACTTTATCTTTTGTTTAGAACTTTTGAGAGATACCTACCATTTTCTCCTTAGTCTGTCAGCCTCTACACATCCATTAGGTTGAAACTACATAAGAAAGTATCATTCTGGAATTTCTTCTCCTAAAAGAGAGATTATTCTAGAACTTGATAGCAGTCATCAAAGTAGACCACCTGAATTAAATGATCCCATCACATCATTCATTTAATCTACCTCTGACAGTACTAGAGCAGATTCTGAAGAACTAATCATTTGCTCCTATTGAATCAGTGACTACCCTCCTTATGGGTGAAATCTCCAACTAGCGTTGGCAAAATTCACAGTGCATTTCCCATCAAGATTCAAATACACCTCTCAAATTCTCTCCTCGGAATTAATCAGTATCCTGTAAGTAAAGAAGTCCTTCCAGGCAGAAAGCCACTGATATAAGATTACAAGTCTCAATGTTTCATTTTCCCTTGTAATAAATCCTCATGTTTTCCTGGAGAGAATATCCAAGAGCTGAGGATGGAGGTTGTGTTGTTAAACCCAAATTTGTGTACCCGATGCAATTTGAGGTCAACATCCAAAACATTGGCATTTGGTTCAGAGAAAGGTTTATTAGTCAAGAACATGCCAACCAGGAAGATGGGAAATGTAGATTCCTTTCAAATTTATCTAGCAGTTTGGCTAGGGAGCAAGCATTTTACAGGCCAAAAAAAAAAAAAAAGAAAATAAGTAAGGAGTTTGCAGAGAACCAATTCTGACTCTGACTCCAGTTGGAACTGTTTCTTTGGCTTGCTTTTTGTTGTTGCTGTTATTATAACCATACATAATGGCCTGCCTCAAAGAATTCTGCCCCTTTGCCTGACTGTTAAACTAAAATGTCTTTGTTCAGCTCAGAGGGAGATAATCTAAACCTGCCTACAAGAAGAGATTAACACACCCCTTCCAAAAGCTGGCCCTTCCCAGAGATGTTTTGCAACACTGAAGACCCTTTTTACTTTACTTCCTCACTGCCTCTGTCTCTATTCTGCCTTTTGACTTTAGTTCCTCACTGCTTTCCTCGCTGGTTCTATAAAAGAACCTGGCATCCAAACCCTGACAACATGGTTACTTTGAGACATTAGTCTGCTATTTTCTTGGTCAGCCCAAGAAAGTCGTATTCCCAATAAAGTTGTATTCCTTGCCTCAACACCTGCTTCTTGGATTCATTGGCCTGTCATGTGATGAGCAGAGTGAGCTTGGACTTGGTAAGCTTCCTGGCACTGTCTTGTGACTTGAGGTGTCATTGGTGATTTCAATTTATCTCTGTGCTTCTGCAAAACATTTAGTAAATCATGGTCTTATGCTCCTTTAACCTCTTTCTAGGATAGAGCAAAAGCCATGGCTGAGACATGTTATTCTTTACTTAGAGCCAAATGACAGGTTGGGCTTCCTTATGGCTCAATGTGTAAAGAATCTACCTGCAATGTAGGAGACACAGGATATGTGGGTTCAATTTCTGGTTTAGGGGAGATGCCTTGGAGGAGGAAAGGGCAACCAACTCCAGTATTCTTGCCTGAAAATGGACAGAGGAACTTGGCAGGCTACAGTCCAAAATGTTGCAAAGAGTTGGATATGACATATACACATTGTCATGCACGTTGATTGCTAGCAATCCTGGTTGTAAATTAGGGTGGAATGTGTGAGAAGAAGCCAAAATAAGGTTGTGTCTCTCATTATTTGGCAGGTTAAGAATTTCAATCCCTGTCAGCCTCAGATGTCTTCTTTAAGACTGTTTGAGTCTACTGTTCTTTTGTTTCTGTATTCTCTCACTTCCCTAATTAGTAACTGTATGAATCTGCCCTTTTGAACTCAGGGAATACCTACAAACAAGAAACAGGGGACATAGAAGAGCTTTTCACATGGGAGGTACCCACAGGTTCTTATTCTATTTCAACTTGTCCAGGACCTCTTAGCAATAACTAACTTTGCTTCTTCTCGACAACCGTTGTTCCTAACCTCGTGTAATACCAGAAGTAAATCCTTTACTGAAATTGGTTTATGCAGAGAATTCTTTAGCATTACAGTTGATGAACTAACCAGTACCTTTCTGCCATCGTTTGGGAAGAAGAAAAATTCACCTGGACCCTAATATCTCAGGGTTATACTTGGACTCATTTCTCACAAATGCTAAAGGTTGATCTAGATGATATTCCTCCTCACAGGAAGAGAGCCTCTGCTTACTAAAACTAGTAGCCTTAAAGGAACATAAAGTCATCAAAGAAATATTATAGTTTGCCCAAATCCAGGTTTGATATTTAGGACATCTGATAACAGAACAAGGGGTAAATCTAGGTCCAGGGAGACTGTATGGTGTCAATAGGTCGGGAGAGTGTGTAATTTCCTCAGTTCTGTCTCACTGCAACAAAGATTTGAAATGGCAGGTGAGTGTTACAGCTCATTTACAGTTGAGATTTTATTTAGTAAGAAAAGGATAGTACACCCTCAGAGGCGTGAGAGTGGGCCAACCCCAAAGGAGAGTCCTCAAGCCGTCTTGACTCCCTCTTTTTATACATTTTGTCTCCCCTTGCCCCGAGCCTGCCAGATGTAAATTAGGGATAGGCAGGAAGGGGGCATGTTTGTTTCGGCGGAAGTTCTTATTCCAGTCCATGGAATTTTCCTTTGTTCCCTTTTCATGGGCTTTTCCCTCTATCTTTTAGCCACTGCCGGTTTGGACTCCTTTTTCCTATTGTAACTACCTAACTCTAAGTTTCTCCAAACTCAAAACTAAGCATCAACTGAGATATTTTTCAATCTCAAAATTAGTTTCCAAATTTCTCTCTTATGGCCAAACTTCTGTATGTTTTACTGAAAAATAACAACCCAATCCAATTTTCTGTGCAGAAGTAGCAACAGAATCTTCAGTGTTTTAAAGGAGAGCTTGAGGAACCTAACTACCCTGGACACCTCAATGACCAGTTTCTCTTTTTCTTATTTGTATTTGCAAAGGAATGAAATGCCCTTGAGGCACTCATTCGAAACACAGGGACCATCATTGACTCATAGGCTATAATAACCAACAACTGAACACTGGCATGAGGATACACTTCTTTCCTTAAAGTCATAATGACCACTGTCCTTTTGATTAAGGTCACTGAGAAAATCATTGTAGGACCCTCTTTACTTATTTCTGTACCCCCTGCAGTAGAAGCTCTCCCAATTTGTCATCACATTTGACATTTCTCAGCCAGCTACCCCACTTCTATAAAGACCTTTTGTTAAGGAATTTGTTGTTAACTGCTCCTCACATAACACTTTCACTTTGTAATAACCTTAATCCTGCCATTCTTCTCCTTTCTATCACTGACAATACAGATTGCTTAATGCTGGTGGGCCACTTTCTGCCTCCTTGCCATGGTTTGTAGGAAATTCCTTTGGGTAACATTGACATTTCATGGTTCACTGATGATGCCAATGGAAAATACCCTGCTGGGTATATTATTGCACGTCCTTTTCATGTCATTGAGGCTTTACCTATGGCTACTTCAGCCCCAAAAGTTGAATGATGTACATTGACACAGGTTTGCACTTTAGCCAAGAACAGAACTACCAATATTTATACACATAGTAGGTATGGCTTTGTAGTAGCTCATGACTATACAATATTGTGGAAAAATGTATCTTCCTCACTTCCAAAATGGTCCCAATGTTCAGAAATTATTGGAGACTATATTTTTCCTGCTACTTTAGCTATTATTAAGATTCTGGGGTATTTTAAACTTGACTCTCTGGAAGCTAAGGGGAATCTCCTTGCTGATATTTCTGCAAATAATACTTCCCTTTCAAGGAACCAATAGCTGAACCTCTGTCATGGCCCAGGAATATTTCCCTTAATGATAACTTAGGATAATCTAGCTAGAGAAGGCCATAGGCTGACCTCTGAAAAGGAAAGAAAAAAAAAAAAAAAAAAAAGAAAGGAAAAGTTTGGGGATTCAACAATTAGTAAAAAAAGAGAAAGTTCTAGTTCAAGTCAAGTGACAATTCAACCCTATAGGAGGCTCTAGAATTCCTAATCCTCACTACTGTGCATGAATTAAACCATTGATCTACTGACAAAATGATAGCTTTAATGAGTCAATATTGGTGGGGACACATTAACAAGGCTACAAAATGTGCTTACTTCACTTGTCCCACTTCTCCAAAGTACAACCAGGGATTCCTGTTCATTCTACTTCTAGGTGTTTTAAACTGTTTAATGGGCCATCTGAAGTCTGGCAAGGTACTTCACACAACTCCTTCCATCATATCTGTATGCTGTCTCACTGGAGTGAAGCTTTTCCTTCCAGACAAGCTATTGCCTTTTCTGTGGCTAAATCCTTTTGGAACAAGATGCCCCTTCCTGGCGAGCTTCTCTGGAAATTCAAGAAATCCATTTTACTGGCTATATAATCTGACAAGTCTGTGCTGTTTCACAAGTTTTGCATTTTATCTGCACTTACCACCTCAATCCTGGTTTAGTTTTGCCATTTAATTACATTTTTAAGACTTAATTGGCAAAAATGATAGAGGCCCTCTCAATAGCTTGTTCATAAGCATTACTGTTGGTTCATCTAAATCTTAAATCCACCCCTTTGGTAACTCATAAACTTTCACCCTTTAAGATAGACACAGAAAGCCCAATACATGGTGGTTTCTGTCTCTTTTAATCCACACCTGATAAGACATAACTTCAGAATTTCAAGGTAATAATAGCTTCTATGGGAAATAACCATGTTTTGGTAGAACAATGTTTTCACAATATGACCTTGGAAGATGAAGACCTTAAGCATCCCATCTTGCAAGCTGGAGATTTTGTCAATTGGAAAAGACACCTGAAGGACTCTTTAACCTCTCTGTAAAGGCCTATACCAGGTACTGCTAACTAATCCTTGTGCTACAAAACTCCAGTGAATAGGTTTTTGGATTCACAAGAGACACTATAACATGTCCTGAAAACTTATTGAGTTTACACACCATCTGATGACTTAAAAATAAGTATTTACTGGGATGGAAGCAAATGATATCTGATCAAACTACTTTCCCAAGGTATCTAAACCTGATTTGTTGGAAGTTTTTTCCCAGATTTTGATGATGTCATAATGCTTCTGATCATCTCCAGTGTCTATGGTCTTGATAAAATGTGGACTTTAGATTAAAAATGACTGAGTATTCTCTCTACTATGCCTCCTTCCTTGTCCCTTGAATGTGACCTCAATAGATTTCTAATCCATACATTTTTCCCTGGAGTGAGGGACATTACACCCTGAAAGGTCCTTCCTGGTAGTGAGTGATGAGCAGTACTCTCAGAGAAAGTGCTCTTGATGAGCAATTCTTCCAGAGAAAGATCTCAATCAAAAGGGAGAAATGTAAAATTAATAAGCAAAAACCACAGTTAAAATAGGGTCTAGAGGCAAGAACAGGGAGCTCTTACACCTTAAAACAATAGCAGAGCCAAACAAGAAGTTCAACCAATGAGAGATTGTCATAGCTCAACCAGTGTACAAACCTCTATACTTGAAACACCTAATTTCTTCAATAGACTCTTGGTAAACTCTAGCCTTACTCCTTCCTCTTCCCTTTATTACAAAAGTCTTCCTTTCTCTGAGGTGGGGGACTTGCATGTGATTCACCATGATTAAAAACTCCAAATTGCAGTTCTTTAATGATCCTGAATAAATACAATTGTGCTTAAAAAAAAATAACTGATAATTTATTTAAGATCAATATCATGTAACATCTGTATTTATATGAAAATAGAGTTTACAAAGATAATGTGCAACTAAAGATAAGGAACTGCATGAATTAAACATGGTTTTGGTTTTTTTGCTTTTATTTTCAGAGTTGGTACATGTCACTGGTTTGATACAGTTGTTCAAAACTCAAGAGGCCTCATTGGTGTCCATATTCATTTCTCCAGTAGCAGAAAATCATGGATAACTAAGAGAGAGTCCATCTATTGCTAAAGTTATTGCTTTTTGTTGTATGTAGATTTTCTTTGAGTTATAAGCAATTTTGTATCCTTCCATCTCCTTACTTGGAAATAAACATATAGTTACTAATACATTATTTTTTAACCTTCCAGCTGAAATCCTAGATTCCCTCACATCAGCAAGCATCCAAGGTACAACCTTGCTGGTCACAGGGATTTGCTTGAGGACAAACTTTTTTAATACTTTAGAAACTTGAGTATTGTAGCTCCAATGGACATTATTCCCCTGGTTTAAGCTTCTGCATTGGAAAAATCACACTCATGGTGAATAAAATTTGCAAGGGTTTTATAGTTACCTTTGTGAAATTAAATTAAAAAGTAGGTTTCTATTACATTTTGTGACATTCAAGCTTTAAAGATCTTATCAAGAATTAAATTAGGCTAACTTTATCCAATTTTTTCTTAGTGTACATCTGATGAAGTAGTTCTTTCATTTAGTGGTGGGATAAAAATATCTTAAATCTGGCATTTTAAAAGGTGATAAAACTGACCCTGGATGTTATAGACCAATCAACTTCATTAATGCTGCTGTTAAATTACACATGAGAATTTTATTTCAGTAGCTGGAACTGATGAAAAAATATTAAAGGACAAATCTTAATATGCTAATAGTAGTTAGGCAATTTCTTAAAGATGCAAAGCAATCAATTTTTCCTATTGAAAATTGATCTTTTCACCTTTATTTCATATATTTATCCAAATATAAACAGCAGGAAAAAAAAAATGTAATTTTTCTATCTGCCTCCAGTAGGTCTCTGCTTTGTTGAGGTCTCTGCAAGAGCTACATTGCAATGACATCTTTTTGGTCTATAATCGTCATATGGTCTCAGGACAAGTTACTAACAATTCACAGCTTTCATGAGCAGTAAAATATGACTTGACAGAGAATTCCAAGACATTTTGCTTCAATCAATTTATGTGTACTTAATTTAGGCAAAAATATTTTTACACACACACATACATAATACACATTTGTTTCTGGGTGAATGTCTATGACCATGTACAGTGAACAATTAAGAGTGAATGCAGCACATCCAGAATTGTTTGAATCGGTTTGTGTATCTTCATCCCTTTAGTCCTTAAATAAAACTTGCCACTATATAAACCCATCTATATATAAATAGTATGTGAATGCATGAGATTATGAGCTCAGGTCATAGGGATCTTACTCTGAACTGCAAGTAAGTCACCTAGATATCTGATAACGTCCAGAACCCACTGCTTAGGTTGGGAGTCCGTGACTCCAAGGATAGGGATTCAGCAGTTGCGTTTTCAACGATTTCCCAGATAATACTACTGCTCACCAAAATGTATCACCCTCTGTCTTACACAGGCATTGTCTTGCTTATTTTATATTAGTTTCTCAAAAAGAATTCTAAATGATGACAAAGAGCTTTATATTATATTCTTCTTTTAAAAACGCCACATTTTGTATCTCCATTTTGATCCCTTGGACAGTTGGCAGTGTTTCTGAGTCCCTCTGCACACGTTAATCGTATTGTAAAGATTTACTACTCAACATCATAGAATAATGTTATTATTGATAATGTACACCCAGTACTGAGTAACTGTCTTTGGCCTTTATAGATTTGTAATTGCATTTGTTTATAAGAATATCCATTCCCTTTTATGATATCACTTTGTATTGCATTGTAGTTTCTATTTTAGGCCCAAATTTCTTTCTTTTACTATATAGTCACAAAGGCCAGTTCTCACATGCCCCAGTCCAAGATGGGACGCTGGCCCTGATCATGCAATCATGTGGTCAGGCTCCTCTTGTCACTCTGAGAACACTGCTGCTTGAATGGTTGGTCTGTAATTGCTCTGCCCTGCCTCACATTGTGTCCCTCATAGACACCCTTCCAACTTTTCTTCTGAAGAGATGCCAGGCTTACTTGTATACACGGTTTTGTTTTTTGTTTTTGTTTTGTTTTTGTTTTTTCCTGTCAGGCCAGATCACAGGGGGAAAAAAATATATATATATATATATATATATATATATAATATATAATAAAAAGCATATATATATATGCTTTTGTTACATTGAGTGCCAAGTTCCCTTCTCCCAGTGGATCCAAACTGCCAGCTGAGTTCTGAAACTCTGGATGAAAACATCTGATATAAGTGATTCTCTGTCTCACACATCCCAAGGATCACTTAACTTCTCTTCTCAGCATGACAGAGGGTGTTTTATTCACTTTTTCAGATTTGAGAGAGTAAGAATAGCTTCCAGGCAGATTTGCTCCTAGGAAATACAAACAGACATTTTTCCTATGATATTTTTAGTTTTATTTTCAATTTTGTTTTTACAGAGAACATTATTATAACATCCTAGAAACTAACTTTTAACTATGAGTGGCATCAAAAAAAGTATTTATTACATTTTTAATGTTAGGAATATATTTTTAAAAGCAGAGATGACAAAATATCAAGAATTGGATCACAGGTCCAATTCTTCTTTCCCCTAATGCCGTAATGTCAAATGGAGCAGAATGCACATACATCTACTAGCTGTGATATGTGAATCTGGAAAAGTTATCTTAAAGTCATCAAAGGTCACAATCAACCTAAAAGAAAGCCATATAATGTTACTGGGACAACCCTAAATGGACAGTAAGTTAGTTTATTTTATAACATCACAGAAAGGCAGAATTAGGAAGGACATTTAAGATAATCTATTCCAGCACCTTCATTTTCAAGATGAGGAAATGAGAGTCCAGAGAATTTATATTTCTTGCCTAAGGTTATAGAATTAGTTAATTAACATTTTTAATAACTATGATAAATCTATATTTTGAACCAACATCAATTTTTCCACAGTGAAAATATATGGAAAAGCAAATTATAATCTATAAAATAGTATAGGGGGATATTTTCAAATGACTTTAAATATTACAATATATTAATTTTTAGAGTTTTTATTTTTATCAAAGTTATGCATGCACATTGGTTGAAGATATAAGTAGTGAGTTTCATAGTTATGCTTGTGACATATTTTTGACCCCACATATAAGTAATATATATAGTATTTGTCTTTCTCTTTCTCATTTACTTCATTTAATAAGATGATCTCTAGATCCATCCATGTTGCTGCAAATGACATTACTTCATTAATTTTTATGGCTGAGTTTATGGCAACCCACTCCAGTATTCTCGTCTGGAAAATCCCATTGATAGCGGAACCTGCCTGGAGACCGTCCACAGAGTCACAAAAGAGTTGGGCATGACTGATCAACTAAACAACAACCAGAGAGAGAGAGAGAAAGAAGATTTCTTTATCCATTTGTCTCTCGATAGATATTTATACTGCTTCCAAGTCTTGCTGTTATAAACAGTGCTGCTATGAGCACAGGAGTGCACGTATCTTTTCAAATTATAGTTTCATGTAGCTATATGGCCAGGAGTGGGATTTCTAGATCATATGGTAACTCTATTTTTAGTTTTTTGAGGAAACTCCATACTGTTTTCCATACTGACTGTATCAATATACTGTCCCACCAACAGCGTAGAAGGGTTCCCTTTTGCCTACACACTTTCCAGCATTTATTATTTCTGGATTTTTTAAATAATAGCCTTTCTGACAGGTGTGAGTTGATATCTATTTTAGTTTTGATTTGCATGTCTCTAATAATTACAAGTGGTGAGAATCTTTTCATGTGCCTATTGGCCACCTATATGTCTTCTTTGGAGAATTGTCTATTTAGGTGTTTTGTCCATGTTTAAGATGTGTTATTTTGTTGTTGTTGTTGAGTTTCAATTATGTGTATACTCTGAAAATTAAACCCTTATTGGTTGCATCATTTGCAAACATTTCCTCCTAACCTATAAGTTGTCTTTTTGTTTTGTTAATTGTTTCCTTGGTGCACAAAAACTTCTAAGCATGATTAGATCTCATTTGATTGTTTTTGCTTTTATTTCTATGTTATATATTCCTTTTAATTTTAGAAATGTGAATTTATAAGAACCTGATTTATACAATATTCACAAGAATGCTCAAGGAAACAAATGTTCTGCTCAGGATTTACGGCTGGTTGCTTAAATTTATTACACTGTTTTTCCTGTTAAATACAGAGGGGCGATAGGGAGAATCTAATAGCTGGCAACAGGTAAAGTTTCTGAAAAGTGATTATCTTCCCAACAGAATGTGGTTTGTTGACCACAGACTCTAAGGATAAAATTTCTGTAACTAGTTCTAAGAAGACTGTGAGTCATGAAGAAGAGAACATTCATCAGAATTTCAGGCTGCTTCTAGAAATCTTTTCTTCAACAAGCAATCTTTCCATCGGCTTCCTCATTTCTTTAAAAAAAAAAAAAATTCGCATAAAAACAACATTTAATTCTGAGATCGGACTCTGGAAGCAAGCTGCTGCTCTTTGAGTCCAGAATCTTCCATAAGCAATGTAAACCTCAGCAAACTGTAGATTCTCATTGAGTCTCAAATTCCTCATTAAGAATTAATTGAACAAATGTATATAAAGCACTGTTCATAGCAAACACCCTCTTCCAACAACACAGGAGAAGACTCTACACATAGACATCACCAGATGGTCAACACCGAAATCAGATTGATTTTATTCTTTGCAGCCAAAGATGGAGAAGCTCTATACAGTCAGCAAAAACAAGACCAGGAGCTGACTGTGGCTCAGATCATGAACTCCTTATTGCCAAATTCAGACTTAAACTTAAAAAAGTAGGGATAACCTCTAGACCATTCAGGTATGACCTAAATGAAATCCCTTATGATTATACAGTGGAAGTGAGAAATAGATTTAAGGGACTAGATCTGATAGACAGAGAGCCTGATGAACTATGCACAGAGGTTCGTGGCATTGTACAGGAGACAGGGATCAAGAACTTCCCCATGGAAAAGAAATGCAAAAAGGCAAAATGGTTGTCTGAGGAAGCCTTACAAATAGCTGTGAAATGAAGAGAAGCAAAAAGCAAAGGAAAAAAGGAAACAGATATTCCCATTTGAATGCAGAGTCCCAAAGAATAGCCAGGATCGAAAAGAAAGCCTCCCTCAGCAATCAGTGCAAAAAAATAGAGGAAAACAACAGAATGGGAAAGACTAGAGATCTCTTCAAGAAAATTAGAGATACCAAGGGAACATCTCCTCCAAAGATGGGTCCGATAAAGGACAGAAATGGTATGGACCTAACAGAAGCAGAAGATATTAACAGGAGGTGTCAAGCATACACAGAAGAACTGTACAAAAAAGATCTTCATGACCCAGATAATCACAATGGTGTGATCACTCACCTAGAGCCTGACATCCTGGAATGTGAAGTCAGGTGGGCCATAGAAAGCATCACTACGAACAAAGCTAGTGGATGTGATGGAATTCCATTTGAGCTATTTCAAATCCTGAAAGATGATGCTCTGAAAGTGCTGCACTCAATATGCCAGCAAATTTGGAAAACTCAGCAGTGGCCACAGGACTGGAAAATGTCAATTTTCATTCCAGTCCCTAAGAAAAGCAATCCCAAACAATGCTCAAACTACCGCACAATTGCACTGATCTCACACGCTAGTAAGGTAATGCTCAAAATTCTCCAAGCCAGGCTTCAGCAATACATGATCCGAGAACTTCCAGATGTTCAAGCTGGTTTTAGAAAAGGCAGAGGAATCAGAGATCAAATTGTCAATATCCACTGGATCATTGAAAAAGCAAGAGAGTTCCAGAAAAACATTTGTTTCTGCTTTATTGACTATGCAAAAGCCTTCGACTGTGTGGAAAATTCTGAAGGAGATGGGAATACCAGACCACCTGACCTGCCTCTTGAAAAACCTGTATTCAGGTCAGGAAGCAACAGTTACAACTGGACATGGAACAACAGACTGGTTCCAAATAGGAAAAGTAGTACAACAAGGCTGTATATTGTTACCCTGCTTATTTAACTTCTATGCAGAGTACATCATGAGAAACGCTGGGCTGGAAGAAACACAAGCTGGAATCAAGATTGCTGGGAGAAATATTAATAACCTCAGATATGCAGATGACACCACCCTTATGGTAGAGAATAAAGAGGAACTAAAAAGTCTCTTGATGAAACAGAAAGAAGAGGGTGAAAAAGTTGACTTAAAGCTTAACATTCAGAAAACTAAGATCATGGCATCTGGTCCGATTATCATGGGAAATAGATGGGGAGACAGTGGAAACAGTGTTAGACTTCATTTTTTTGGGCTCCAAAATCACTGCAGACAGTGACTGCAGTCATGAAATTAAAAGACACTTACTCCTTGGAAGGAAAGTTATGACCAACCTAGATAGCCTATTAAAAAGCAGAGACATTACTTTGCCAAATAAGATCCGTCTGGTCAAGGCTATTGTTTTCCAAGTGGTCATGTATGGGTGTGAGAGTTGGACTGTGAAGAAAGCTGAGCACCGAAAAATTGATGCTTTTGAACTGTGGTGTTGGAGAAGACCCTTGAGAGACCCTTGGACTGCAAAGAGGTCCAACCAGTCCATCCTAAAGGAGATAAGTCCTGGGTGTTCATTGGAAGGACTGGTGCTGAAGCTGAAACTTCAATACTTTGGCCACCTCATGGGAAGAGTTGACTCACTGGAAAAGACCCTGATGCTGGGAGGGATTGGGGGCAGGAGGCGAAGGGGACGGCAGAGGATGAGATGGATGGATGGCATCACTGACTCGATGAGCATGAGTATGAGTAAACTCCGGGAGTTTGTGATGGACAGGGAGGCCTGGCATGCTGCGATTCATGGGGTCGCAAAGAGTCGGACACGACTGAGCGACTGAGCTGAACTGAAGTGAATTTTCCATAGTGTTTTTAATGGCTTCTACATATGTTGTCTTATTTGGTATAACTAGGAAAACCTGAGAGAGATAGTTTAGAGAAAGACATTTTAGGAGTAGGTATATATTAGGAGTATGGAATTAACAGATATGGCTATATATATAAAATAGATAAACAGAAAGGGCACTATATTCTATATCCTGTAATAAACACAGTGTTAGATAATTCATGTGTATATTATTAATATATACCATTATATTTAATATCACATATAAGTATGTATTATTTACATCATATATAATATTATATATACTTATATCATATACTTCATAATTATACTGCACATTATATACATATTATATGAACTATATGTTAATATATATAACATCAATATTTAATACATATGTAATATATATCATATAACATATTTATTTCCTATTATATGATTAGATATTTAATATATTAAATATGAATAAAGCATATTAGACATAAAGTATATTATATAGTACATATTATTTATTATGTATCATATACATATATGCTATTTATATTTTTATATTATATATCTATATACTTATGTAGTATAAAACATGCAAATTGTATACAACATGAATGACTTTGCATTCACTAGAAACTACGAAGACATTGTAAATCAACTATTTTACAATTTTATAAAGTCTTTGTCTGGGGCTGTAGAATATAGTAGAGGTTTGTGTCCAGGGTACATTCTCAGTCTCAATGGAACCAGACAGAACTCTACAGGGCAGCACCCCACCCCCCCCCGCCCCGCACAAAACCCCTTTATGTCTCCTGCATCTTGTTTATAGAAGACCTGAAGTCTCCCAGGACTCCCAGAGTCACCAAAGATCAATTCAGGCAGTTCTCGATTAGGACAACAGAGTCACAGCCTAAGTTTCTCGTGAAATAATGGAATTATCATTATTGCTCATAAATAATTTATATTGCTTGGGCATTAACATACTTGTAACTTGCTCTTCAGACATTAGTAATCAGGCAACTAAAATTGTCAGTAAAGAGATGCTATGATATTATGCTAACATCTTTCATTCTAAGCCCTCAATCAATGCCAGTTCTCAGCATGAAGCAGTTCTAGAAGATGGATCTTTGCCCCCAGTCCCATAGAAATGCAATGACGCTGGACAGTGGGGATTCGTAAGCAATTCTTTTGTCCCTTTTTGTTTGTTCATCTCTGTTTACCTTAAATCTTAATAATAAAAATGGGGTCTCTAGGTCACATTTATCCAAATTCCTGATTTCTGCTCTACTGAATGCACACAATGTCTTATGTAACCTGTTGATTCCTTTCCTGGATTAGAAGGAGTAAGAATGCAGAATTAAGTAATTAAAAATGAGACTCTCTACCCCTAGCTCCCTCTTAGTAAATTTACAGGCAGCCCTTGTTGGGTCATGAGAACCATGCAGGCCAGAGAACATCCAAAGAAAGATCAGAAATCATCAGCCTACATGCAATAGAATATGATGAAGAACCTATCCTGCTTCAGTGTTTAACTGATATTACTTCTTTTCCCTTTAAAAACTGTCATGATTGAGGCTTTCTGGAGATCTTTAGAGCCGCCATGGCCTGTATTAAAATTTCTTCCTCCTGGGGTTCTTGTTGTTTTGTCTCCATTTTGAATGTCGGGGCCCCCTTGGGTCGAATTTTCCAAGGAAAAATTTGTTGGATCCATCTGATATTTTCTGGATTCCGTCCAAGCAGATCCGTTTTCTGCTCTGTAGCTTCCTGGAGTAACGCTGAGCATCATAAGGGGGAACTCAGCTGCCATTGGACTGTATATCAAAGCAAAGGCTTTGGAGATCTTTTCAGTTAAAACAATAATGACTTTCTTGAAATGTAATCCCAGTGGAGCTTGTTTTCTGTGTTGCCTGGAAGAATCCTTACCTACCATCAGCAGATCTTCAGAGACCTTCTAAAAACTTCTGTTCATCAAGCAACTGAGTGACTCTTGAGTTATTCACGGGGACCTTAAGAACTGTGGGTATCAATTTACCTGGAAAATTCAACCACTGCCACTCAGAGCTACTGCTGAAATACCATGTCTAAGAACTCTGAGTTCATTTTTATTAGATCATGAGAAGAAGATGATTCTGGGAGTCCTAAAGAGAGATGAATATTTGAAAAAACTAGAGGACAAGAGAATAAGGAAGCTGAAGAACGAACTCTTGGAAGCAAAACGCAGAAGTGGGAAGACTCAACAAGAGACCACCAGGGTCTGTGCCCACTTTCAGAGAAACCTGGGCTTGATATTCGACCCGGGAGACCCGTGCCAGGCCTGCTCCCTCAGAGTGTGCAGCCAGTGCCGGGTCTCATGCCTTGATGGCAGCTGGCGGTGCACCATCTGTGCAAGAGTCGCGTGAGTTTCTTGCCTTTGAATGCAAAGTCAGCTTTGATGACTGGAGAGTTGGGGGGGAAGCAAGGAGGAAGAATATGTAAAATGTAGCGATAGAGAATAGAATTGAAAGTATAGCCCCACTAGAAGTTCAGTACTGCTTTGGAAGGATGTGATGTGTATTTGTGTGTGTCTGAGACACAGAAACATTATACGGTTGGAAGCCTCACAGGACGTGGTCTCTTCCCGCATCTGAACATGGTCTCTTCCCTCAGGCTTTCTTAGAGCTGCACTTGGCTCCACCCAGCTTCTTAGGGTGTGTGTGCTCAGTCCTGTCCGACTCTTTACGGCCCTGTGGAATTTTCCAGGCAAGAATACTGGAGTGGGTTGCCGTGCCCTCCTCCAGGGGATCTTTCCTAACCCAGGGATTGAACCTGCATCTCCTGCATTGGCAGGCGGGTTCTTTACTAGTGCAGCCTGAGAAGTCCAAAACTGGGTTTAGTAAACTGCAAATCAAGGTGCAAAAATAATTCTGGATATCTTCCTGATTTCCTCATGAAATCAAATTGTTTACTTGGGGTATTTCTCCATATATGTGTACAGAAAAAGTATCAGCAATGCACTTTGCTTTCTACTTAAAAGGAACATGATACATCTGTGACTCAAGTACATAATGTAAAAGTCGCTCTTTTAGACCCTGAACTCTTCTTAGAAAGTTTTTCTCAGTGTGAAATAATGGGTCCTTACAACTCTGCTCCCCTTGACTTCACATTTCAGAGTTGGATATAAAGGCTCTTCCAGTACTGTCAAATTGGAGAGGGAAATAGCAACCCACTGCAGTATTCTTGCCTGGAGAATCCCATGGACAGAGGAGCCTGGTGGGCTATAGTCCATGGGATCGCAAAGAGTTAAACACCACTGAGTGACTATTACTTACAGTATAGTCAAATAATGACTTACAGAGGAAATAATGGACAGAATTTCCTCAATTATAGTTTTGCTTCTATACAATTTTGCAGGACCATTTATCCCTCTCTGCTCTTAGTGACCACTAGAGGACAACAAATCAGAATAGGAAAACATGCAAAAAGACTAGCACCTTTTTTTTTTTTTTTTTAATGAAAACATAATGCACATGGCTTTTGTTTTTAACTAGAGTTAACTTACACAAAAGGACACAAATGACAAGTGTACAACAGGGTTTCTCAATTTCAGCATCACTGAAATTTTTGGTAATATGGTTCTTTGTGGGGGAGGGAGGGCCTGTCCTGTGTACTATAACATGTTCATGGCTTCTACCCAGTAGAGACCAATAACACTACTCCCCTTTGCGGTGGTAACAATGACAGATTCCTGCCAACATTGCCACATGTCCCGTAAAGAGTAAATGTCTTTGAGAAGCACTGATGTACAACTTTGCAAATTATCACAGTTTCTGTGTAACTACCATTCAGGCAACGAAGTAGAAATGCTACTGACACCCCAGAAGCTTTTCTTCTTCCTCTTCCCAATCACTAGTCCCTTCTTATTCTCCAGTTATAAATATTATCCTGCCAACACCATAAGTTAACTTTGAATTTTTTATACTTTAAATTGATTTTATGCTTTAAATTGATTTTCATTGTTTAAATTGTTGATTTTATACTTAAAATATAAAAAAAATTTAAATTTTTTATACTTAAAAAAAAAAAAAAAACTGTCATGACTGAGAAGAACCTTTAGTGTTGGCCTGTGGACATGAGTGTACCTTCTCTCCAGATTACCTGCTTTTCTGAATAAAGCATCTTTCCTTTCTACTGGTCCTTGCCCCTCAGTTATTGGCCTCTGAGTGGCCTATGGTCAAATATGAGTTCTGTATCATCTGGCAGGAAATGCCTAAACCTAGGAATTTCATAGTGGCTGGAGAACACTCATTAATTTACTCTTTCTAGAAATGTTCTTTTATTCACCAAAAAGTCTTATGCTTCCCACTTAATTAAGTGGAAATTTTACCTGAAAGTTATTCTTCTTTTTTTTAAAACATCATTCATTCATTTATTCAGAATATATCATCATTTAGGGTTCTAAACTAGATGAGAGGCTGGTAATGCAGAGATAATGTGTTTCACTGAAAATGTTCTCTCTCATTTTAGGTTTGAAAGATTCATTAACAAAAGAAAGCACTCATTATGCCCAAGTAAATAATTTCAATTTTTAATAAAGATTATCTAACTTACTTGTGATATATAATCTGTAAAAGAAAACAAAACAGAAACAGTAGAGGAGAGTTAGCAGCACATACATCATTGAATGTGGTCGACTAACATCCAGAGTCAGACAGTGTTGTGACAGAAATCTATCGCTCCAATTGGGAAAAGGTCCTGGCAGTGCATCCATGCCAAAGGTCAACTTCCATGGCAGTTTTGGGGGTTCCTGCTTATAATTCCACGCCACAAACTGATCTCCCCATCAGTCTGAGAGCAAATTGCACCTCTGATTTCATGTAAATCTTTTTTACAATGCTATTTGTTTTACTTGCAAGTCATAGATTTTGTTAAGCCTTGGTTGGCTGGACCTCCCCCAGGGGCTCAAGAGTTCCAAGGCCTGCTCCCTATCTTATCTACAGTGTCGCTTGTCTTACTGGCAAGGATCAGTCACCCTCAGCAGGATCACAGGTCAGTGTCCAGGCAGGTCAGAAGCAAGGTCAGTGTCAGGTTCTGCTTCCTTGTCAGTGAAGCCTGAACAAGCCTACTTGAAATACTTCATCATAGTCCTCCCATAAATACATTATTGTTAGTATTAGTAGTTTATTAATTTTTAAATTCTTTATGCATTTTGCTCAACTGACAACCTTATATAGAACTTTGAGTCTCCCTTTTCAGCAATTATATCATGAAGTATTTTCCTCTTATAAAAGTCTGCAAATGATGTGAAAAATATTAGTGTCCCTTTATCTATTAGACATTTACATTGAAAACTTTAGGAAACAAAGAAAACCAAATGCTAATTTAAAAAAAATTGAAATAATGCCAATCCAGATACTCAATTTGTTCCAAATACATTGCTGTCTTTATCTCATAATTCAAGGAAGCTTAAAATTTCAATTACTGTTTCTCTATGTAGCAAGAACTTTAATATAAACAAGCATGTTATATTATTTTCCTAACAATATTTTAATCTCATCATGAATATTGGTTTATAACTTGAATCTTTTGCCCAAAATATATATTATGACTATTTTCTGATTTTTCTAGTCTTTAAAAACTTGACCTTTTATTGCTGCTGAGAAGAAATGATATATGCATATGTACAAATTTATATATACTGTTCATATTATTCCTTATATGATCCATGTTTTAAGAGGCTCCCCACTATGGTTTTAAACATGATACAAAGATGCAGTGTAATTAAGTTGTGAAGACCAATGCTGAAGACAGACCACATGGGTCCTAATCCTTGCCTGTCACTTACTAGTTGTATGACCTTGGGCAAGAGACAGCCTTCTTGTGCTGGGGTTTTCTCATCAGTAAAGCTGAAATTGTAACGATCAGGTTGCAGTTAGAAGAAACCAGTTCTGACTATTTCAAGCTTTGGAAGTCTAATATTTAAAATGGGTTACATGATTATTTGATGGTTGGAAAGTCAATAAATCCATGCCAAGTAACCTGAATATTAACAGCCATGAGAAGCACCTTGGCCACTAGGACTGGGGAAAAAAAGTACCTCTCATTGGAAGAACACAGCAGAAAGCCCATGGGTAATGCATCACAGAACATGCAACTTGCAAACTTCCAGCAGCAGCATCAAAGCACAAAAATTTAGAAAGAGACAGCTTTAATGCTGAAAGGCTATAGATAAATCATTAGTGATAATCCATCTCATATGGTTGGCATGACACAACTGTTTTAATAGCAAAGCCTGATATAGGGTATAAACTAAGTAAGTGTTGACTAGTTTTGTTACTACTAATTCACTTAACCCACATATCTCATTATTTCCCTATTTTATTTTGTTCATCTAAATTCCAAAGCCCTATTAGCCACAGAAAAACTATACTTTGAAATCCCAGATGACATGCTATAGGAACTCTAGCAGTCATTTCCCTTTGATTGTGTTTATTTTTTCTTCAATAAGAATAGACTCCCATTTTAACTTCCTTTACCAAACTAGCATTCTCGGTAGACTTTTTCTACCCTCTCTGTGGGCTACATGATTTCTTTCTACAAGAGTGTTTACAACTCTGGAATAGCATTTTGAAAACAAGACATGGCCCCATTACTCTTGTTTTCTGCAACACAGCAACTGCAAATAGAGGTATGAAAGTGAATACATTTAACTGATGACAGAGTCAGGGTTTGGAGGTGGATACTGGGTGCTGAGCAGAGCAAAGAAGCATGGAACCCTTATATATTGCAGGGCTATAATCGGAAGTAGCTTAATTTGACTTCTATTTATAAATATCACTCTGGCATTGTTTGTAGGCTGATTGGATGAGAAAGCCAAGAGAAAAATCAGGGTGAAGGTTTAATAAGTCATTGAAGCAATCTAGGTGAGAAATGGTTGTAGCCCAGACTATGGTCTTGTCAAGAAGTTTCATAGATGAGAAAGATTCAAGATATATTTTGGAAAAACAAATGGCATTTAATAAATAATAATGGTTTCAGAAAAGGAAGAAAAGTATCTCATCTGTACCTCCATCTGTACCTTAATTTTATATAGTTCAATTGCATATTTTATACTGAAGTCTCCACTTTATACATAAAGAACCTAGTTTATTTACCTTTATTTGAAAATAGAAACAAATTCATAATTTTACTTTAGAAATAATGACATACAAAACACTTTGGGTTCTTATTTTTACATACTCCAAAGTGTTTACAAGCTGTGCTACTGCACTACCAGAACTATGCTTCAGAGTAGTTATGTACCATAAAAATTTAAACATAGTCACCAATAATCTTGCAGCTTGGTTGGTTGTGACTAAATTTGACTGAAATGAAAGAAGTATCAACATGTGTCACTGATTCATACTTAAGTGTTCACATAGACTAGCGTGTTTTAAAGAGAGATGAATTCTGAATATTTCATTTGGGTTAAACTGCAGCATATATGTTGGATATAAAATCACCTATTTAAATTCACTTAAGTCCATTTCCATTTTAGTAAATTGAAGAGAAAGTTATATATGTAATAGAGGCAATTAAAAACCAAGATACTTAGAACTTGGAATAAATTGACAAGTTTGGAATAGATTGACTATATGTTTCAGTATAGCCAATTTTATGTCCTTTTGAGGGCCTAGGTTTTTTTTTTGATGTAATATCTACAAGCAAGGTAAATGATAGAAATATTTAAAGAACAACATACAGACTCTATCAAGCACTTGCTTAAACAATAAAGAACTGGTTATAACTTCTAACGGTTAAAGCAAAATTAAATTGTGCTAAGGTAGATAGAAATCTAATTGTTAGTCATTCAAAATCAGTCTATAAATTGGAGAAATGTGACAAATAGCCTCTGACCTATAACACTGTTGCTACAGGCACCAATTGGAAATACAGAATAATGTTATCAAAACAAGCCGAAAGTCTATAATCTATTCTGACAGCTTTGTAAACAGAAGCAGGAGGAGTAAGCATGGAGTCAACCACAACTAGTTCTTAGGAAATAAAGATGGAAATATACAGCAGTCAGCAGTGTTCCTTTCAAGATATAAACATATTAGTTTGCTTCCAGGGTCCACCATTCTACAGCATTAAACATGCTTAATTACCTAGGAGTGTCAGAGGAAAGTAAAAACTCAACTAATTCAGATTAGTTCAATCCATTACATTAAATAATTAATACATTATAAAATTTGCATCATTGTTTTGGAATAAACTGATACAATGGCTTTAAGGTTCCAGCTTGAAGGAAAGGCCAACAAATTATTTACCTTATGATAGGAACCAACATAATTTGTGATGCATTAAGACTTACTTCCACCAGCAACAAAGAACTGGTCCAATCTTTAAAGTGAGATCATAAAATGAGATTAGAAATTGCATTTCAATTTGTTTAGAATATCTGTGGAAAACATTAATAAAGGCAAAAAGACAAGAGACATGACAGTTATTTGACAACGTCTCCAGTGTACATGCTGATTTCAGGTGAGGGTTCTGAGAAGCTAAGAGGCATATCATAACTTTGAATAAACTCAAAATCTTGGGGCCTGCTGAAGGGAGATCTACCAATCCTTCCCACATCCAGGGCCCTGGGTTTGTCCATAAATGAACTGGACATACATATATAAGGATGAAGTAAGACAATTGCAATTCTTATTTGGATTATGTGATGTGTGTTTGCAATAATTCCTAATCACCTAACAAAAAAAAAGTTAAATATTTTTTAAAGGAAAATAATACCATTTTAAGTTACAAGTTATATCCAATATTTTCATCATTATTATTCAGAAAAAGCAATTCATAACCAGACATTGGAAGAAACAAGACAATATGATGAATAAATAAGAATAGTAACTATATATTGGAATAAATCCTACGGGACTCAAGTAAAAGCATTATCAGATATAGTATTTGAATTACTATGCTTAGTATATTGAGATAAGATTGAGAACTTACACAGGAACTGGAAAATATAAGGAACAACAAAATGGAAATTGAAAAGCTGAAAGGTAGAATAAATAAATTATGAACCAGATGGAAGAGTTCAATAGCTGACTAGGAACTACAAAAGAGGGATATAGAAAACTGGGAGACACTTTTGAAAAAAATATTCAGAGTGGAGAAAAGAAAGACAAAAGAATGGAGAATATAAAGATGCAGGGTAATCAGCAAGACATCTAACCTTTGTGTAACATGTTTTCCTGAAAGAAAGGAGAGGGAGAATTCACAGGTGTGGTGATTATTGTAACCACAAGCTGAGTAAGGAAAAACAAGACAGAAAAAAGAAAGCTACTTCTATTAACACAGAAGTAAAAGTGCGAGGAAAACAAATAAACAAAAAATTAAACTTCAAACAAGATAGATACTTTCAAAGGGCCAGAAATTAGACTGGCATGTGACTTGGTAGCACAAACACTGCAAGCCTGAAAACTATTTAGAACCCCAGTGGACTATTAGAATGATCAGAAGGAATAAAAAGAAGAAAACAACAATAGCATATATGTAAAACCTGTATAAATGCAGAAAAAGTGGTCATAGATCTATGAATTTTTTGGGGAATAAATAAAATAAATAACTTATGTTAGAATCTGATGAATCAAATGTTTATGTTGTATCTCTAGGGAAATGAATAAATGAATATTTTAAGAGTATGTAATTATCAACATACTAGAAGATAAGCATTATAATAATAAATAAACAATACTTTGTGAACTAAAAATAAAGTAATAAATAATCAAAAATACATGAATTAAGTGGGCAAAGTAAAATTCAGTTAAAATATAGTTAAAAATATAAATACTTTAATTTTCAAATTAAATATAAATGCAGTATAAAAACTAAGATTGAGTAAAAGCTATCTATATGCTTCATTTAAAAATATCTAAAATATTAAGGATATAAAAATCATGAAAGTGAAAGAATTAAGATGCATGTGTCTGAAAAACTCAATGTTCTTAAAAAAGTATACTAATATAAGGCATTGATATCAAAGTAAAATATATTAAATTTAAAATTTTAATAAAAATAAATATAGATAATGACATAATAAAATTTCAAATCATCACAAAGACAAACCAATTCTAAATTCTGTGTGCACCTGATAATAAGCTTTATACTATAAAAAGAATAAATAATAGACAAAATTGAAGAAAAAATATATATTTAATTTCTTAATCACATTGGAAGGTTTTCACATGTCTCTTTCATTATGAAATAGTTCAGTCCAATACAATTCCAAGATGACTGAAGGTTTATACAACCTGAATGAAAAACTAGAGTAGTTGATAGGAAGGTGCACTGTTCCTCCTCACCGCTGAATTCACAGACTTCACATACACATTTGCCATAGACTAGATGATAATGCAGACCTCAACAAACACACAAGGATTCCAATCCTGTAGAGCATGACATCTGACTAGAGTAAAGTTCAGGTAGAAATTAATTATTAAGAAAGGTGATGAGGAGAAGGAGTAGCAGAGAAAGCAAAGCTGAACAGTGGTCCACACGTTCCCGCTGTTTCCTTCTCATCTCTGTGCTCCAGGAGCACGCTATTAACTGTCTTAGAAGTCTTCTGTTTGCAATTCTTTCTTCGAACTTTTAGCTACTTCTTTTTAACACACTCTAATAGATTTATACAACAGATAGAGAGAGAGAGAAAGATCAAGCTTGTCCAAAGGTCAGAGTGACTAATCTGAAAAAATTCTTAAGGCAAAAGTTGGAAAAAATTTAGCAATGAAGTAAATAATAATACTCCTAGATATTAACACAATGAGCATATAAAATATCTATGAGTCTATATAGATATAAATAAGTATATGATGGAATAAGTTGCAATTGAAGGAAAAGGTACAAATCTTCCTTGCTGAAAAACTGATCAATGACTGTAGAAGGAATGATGGAATTAGAAAATCACCAGTAGAACATCACAGTAATAATTGTTTCAGGCAAGATTCATAGATCATTGGCAAAATTAGTGATGAACTTCAAGAAACAGGATAGCTGCAGCACCCCAATTTATATCTAAAACTATTAAAAAAAAAAAAAAAACACTGTGGAGGTTCTAACATGTATACACCAATTATTGCAATTCGTCCCTTCAAGAATAGGCAGGACAAATATCAGTGTGAAACCTGCAAATGCCACTTCAACTGCATAATCAGGGCTCAGACACCAGTAACAGGCCATGTTACTTTATCTCCATGTAATTCTTACCAAAAAACCATAACCCGAATACCCGAATTAGTCATGAGAAAGCATCAGGCAAACTTAAACTGAGGTCAGTTCAGTTCAGTTCAGTTCAATTCAGTCGCTCAGTCGTGTCCGACTCTTTGCAACCCCATGAATCACAGCACGCCAGGCCTCCCTGTCCATCACCAACTCCCGGAGTTTACTCAAGCCCATGTCCATCGAGTCGGTGATGCCATCCAGCCATCTCATCCTCTGTCGTCCCCTTCTCCTCCTGCCCCCAATCCCTCCCAGCATCAGGGTCGTTTCCAATGAGTCAAGTCTTCTCAGGAGGTGGCCAAAGTACTGGAGTTACAGCTTCAGCATCAGTCCTTCAAACTGATATATAAAATATCTGACACTTAACTTTTCAAGGTGTGAAGGCCATGGAAGTCAAGATGGTCACAAAGGGGAGGAGACCAAGCAGACACAACTACTAAAAGTAGCAGAGTACTTACATAACCCAACAAGAAACAAGGGTAGTTCCCAGGGAAGACTGCTTCCCCATGGCCTCTGCCTGCATCTTGTTTGTAGAAAAACTTTGGCCTCCTATGTTTTCCATAAGTTCCAAAGAGTATTAATCAGACAAGTGAGAAAATGCAGAAGCAAAGGAAAACAGTAAAATGAGACAAAATAAAAATGGCTTAGTTAGCCCCACCAGATGGAAGAAGTGAACGATACTGCCCACAACCAGGGAGACCACAAACCTCCAGAACCAGAAGGTGATGCTGCTGATCCTTCTTACCTCACCACCAACCAATCAGAAGAATGTCCTCAAGCCAATCAAATACTAGACAACCCCCTCCCTCCCCCAGTCTTTGAAAATCTTTCCCTGAAAGTCTTTAGAAAGTTCTGTATGTTTTGAGCACTATCTGTCTTGCCTCCTTGCTTGACTCCAGCGATAACCACTGCACTTTCCTTCACCATAACCTTGTGTCAGTAGATTGGCTTTATTGCAAAAGGGTGAGTAGATGCATGTTTGGTTTGATAATGCTTTGAATTGTGTCCACAACAGGAAGGTAAATCACTAGGGAAAAACTTGTGAAATCTGAGTGAACTTAGTAGTTTAGTTAGCAATGCTGTACCAGCTTAAACTATGTGGGTTTGCTAAACACATGACATTTACATAAAATGTTAACATTAGGGGAAGCTGGGTAAAGAGTATATAAAAACTCTTAGTACTGTATTTGCAAACCTTCTATAAGTAAAATTATTTCAAAATGAAAGTTTTAAAAGTAAAATAAATAAATAAATAAAGAGGATCAATTAAAGGTATATCATGGGCTTCACAGGTGGTGCTACTGATAAAGAATCTGCCTGCAATACAGGAAACATGAGACCAGGATTTGATCCCTGGACCTGGATGATCCTCTGGAGAAGGGAATGGCAACCCACTCCAGTATTCTTGCCTCGAGAATCCTCATGGACAACGGAGCCTGGTGGGTTACAGTCCATAGGGTTGCAAAGAGGCAGACACCACTCAAGTGACTTAGTACACACAATATCATAAATAAGTATATAATAGTTGCAGTAGTGTCATTAATATGACACAACAGTCTTTTAATAAAGACTGTAGTAAGGTTCTGATTAAGTTTTCCTTCCTCTCATAGCCTATATTTATAAACTGAAACTACTTTCCATACCCCAGAAATCACTGGGAAGGGTATGCTGCAAAATATGCACATTTAAATTTCATATGAGTTAATATATCAGAATTAAATATTGAATCATTTCTTTTAATGTTAATTATCAAGTAAGAATGATACACATTTATTAAAACACAGCTGAAACATTTCCAAGCATTCCAAAATGCCAACAGTTTATGAATGCATTTAGATGTTATACAGTGAAATAACCTACTCATCATTTTAAATACCTATTTTTGTTATATATATTATTTATAGATTATTCTTTCTAGACACTTGAGAAAAATATCTGAAATGTATTAAATTTAATCATTTGTCCTGTTAAATCTATTTTCACTGAAAACTGAATTAAATATTTTTGTTACCTAAACAAAGGGTAGTTTGAAAGGAAAGCTCAGGATACTTTTTAAATGTACTTGGGAAAAACTCTATTTCAAATATGGAAAAAATGGGGAGATTTGTTTTTAATAAAAACTCAGTATCAAAATAAAATACATATCTTTTGAGACTTGTAGTGAGAAATGTATTAATTTAGTCTTTTGGAAAGTACTATTTAAAATATTATCATTTTGTCTTAATTTAAAATTAATAACTTACAATATTAAATATTATGTATCTCAAATACAAAACACCATCAACCACTTTAACACATTTTCAGTGTCACTTTGTTCAGAGCATTTTCCCCAGATGATGGTTAAAATAATGTTAGCAATATAATTTTTTCAAAGTATATATATGGATTGCATTCACATGTCTCTTGTACTAGGACAAAATGCACAAAAGCATAAAAAATCTTCAAATATCTATAGCTAATTTTCATTGCAATACTGTATTAGAACTGTTTTCAAAACTCAGCAATGAAGTATCAGTTAATGGTCAGTTACATGAAATCAAGAATTATTAAATCTTTCAAGATATATCCAAAGTTTTAAATGCAAAATATATTAAGAAAACATAGTTTTGCCATATTTTTCTAAGTAATACATACACACAGAGAGAAAAAGAATATTCCAGCTACATACTTTTGCATACAATGCTTTAAGACAACTCCTAATACAATTCAGCTCAGTTCAGTCGCTCAGTCGTGTCCGACTCTTTGCGACCCCATGAATCACAGCACACCAGGCCTCCATGTCCATCACCATCTCCCGGAGCTTACCCAAACTCATGCCCATCAAGTCAGTGATGCCATCCAACCATCTCATCCTCTGTCATCTCCTTCTCCTCCTACCCCCAATCCCCCCCAGCATCAGAGGTAAGTTGGAGACCACCCACGTAAGGTTGAAATTTTCAATAAATTAGAATGTGGCAATAAGTTAGTGCTCAGAAGTTTTCAATACAGGAATTCAAATATGAGCATGACTTGAAAGGCTACATTTCTTGTTTTGTATTTTGTGGAGACTATACTCCAAACATAGATGTGAATCACAAAGGCCATTTTTTTTTAATTATCAGAACACAGATTTTGTTAGTTTTTCCAGTGGAGTTGATTATACAGTTTCATGAGAATGTTACCAAAATGGTGTGATTAAATTTCCAAGTGTTAGTGGTTTTTTTCGTGGTTTTTTTTCTTTTTTTTTTTTCCTTTTCTATGCCTGCACTTAATAGATGAAAGATTTACAAAGGCCATTTTTGAGGATGTTTCTGTTTGCAGGTCTCCAACAACAACACCATGTTTCCTCATATCCATAGCTGCCTGGTCAGGGTCACTGATCCTTTGTGGTTTTTGTTTTGCTTTGCTTTTGTTTTCAATCTGCTTTGGAGTTAATTAAGAGGGGGCTTCTGTCCTACGGGATCAGAATTTAATACTTATATAAAATCATTGTTGGGTCCTTGATAGTAATTGCTCTCATTTTGTGTGTTCAGTCAGTGTCTATATTCAACAAGAGGTACAAGAACTGAACCCCTGCATTTCCACCATCGCCTCCCCATAGTCAGTTTCAGTAAGGGCCTTGGAAGAGAGCACATCCCATGGCCTGATCTATTTGTGAATGGAGCTCAATGTTCTACCCCAATGGTTCCAGAGCCCAAGCTCCTCATACTAATTTCACTAACTTTGGTAATAGGTTTTTAAAATGCTTACGCTTTATACTCCCGAAATTACATTTTCTTAATGGAACAGTGTAAATCTACCTACCCATTCCTCAAAGATTCTAGCCTCAGAATTTCAAGTCAAGAATCCAAATTGAACTAAACTGATGGTTTCAAGATTTGAAACCTTGAAAAAAAATCTGATGGTGAGCCAATTTTTTTTTTTTAATTTTAACATAAGGCTCCCATTTTATGTTAAACTAACATTTCTGAAGAAGGGGTGATTAGGTAGGTGGGTTTAGTTTCTCAGTTGTGTTCCACTCTTGCGACTACATGGACTATAACCCACTAGGTTCCTCTGTCCATGGAAGAATACTGGAGTGGGTTGCCATTTCCTTCTCCAGGGCATCTTTCTGACCCAGGGATCGAACTTGCACCCCCTTCATTGCAGGCAGACTCTTTACTGACTGAACCACCGGGGAGGCTGGTGAAGAAGGGGTGGTTACTTATTACTTTAATTCCATGGTACCAATGAAGTATAACATGAGCATCCCTAGAGGGAAAATAAAAAGTTAACCTGATTGTCAGAGATACCCATAAGGTGAAAAGTTTAGAGCACATGATTTAAAATAGTTTTTGTATAGACATTCTATATTATTTGACTATCTACTTTTGCATCTCTAGGAGTAATAAAACATTAATAACATTATTATCACATGCAAGCAATAGTTATTAGTGTTGGTAAGATAATTTTCAAGAATATTTTGCATATGCTACTTTTGTAAAACCACCACTTTACATAATTTGCTTCCAATTTTCAACCCTGGAAACTCTGCCTAATTTCTCTCTCTCTCTCTCTCTCTCTTTTTTTTCATTTCATTATTTGGAGAAGAAAAACAAATGCACCTATATACTAAAGGCCTGAAGCTATTAGACAAAGAAAAAAAAAAGTAGTCAAAATATAGAAAGCAACAAGAACAGCACATAGAGCCCTAAAGAAAGGTTCATCATCATCATCATGATGCATACCATTTATACTGTGAAGGTCCATACACCTTCTGTTAAAGAAAATATTGTTCTGACCCTTGTTAAAAGATGGCAAGGGATATTTGATTCAAGGATCATCAACACGGGCTTTCGGTAGAGGAGAGAGACTGGGATCAACTCCAAATACACAAAAAAGTGAGGATTTATAACCAAGGAGCAGGGTGGTGTCAGTTGATGGAAAGTTACTAAGAGGAAACAGGAGGGACAAGGGGGATTCTGGACAAGACAATGTTGTCCAGACTGGGTTCTTATTGAAGGCAGGCCAGGATGATCAGATATTGTCACCAGAGGAGGTGGGAATGAAGAATTTGATCAGATATCAAGGCTGAGGCTTCCTTCTCCACTGATTTAACAGTATTTTTATTAAAATTGGGTGATGTAGGTCCAACAGAAATGGACACCAAGGTCAAGGCCTGAAGGGCTCAGAGGAGCCTTAGGTCAAAGAAAAAGCCTGCCACTTCTTAATCAAAAAAATGTGTTCCTAACTGATCTACACCAGCTTCCTAAGGCTACAGTTAACAAGTTGCATAAACTGGACGGCTTAAATACCACGTATGGAGGCCAGAAGTCTGAGATCAGTGTGTTGCAGGATTCTAGAGGAGAGAAACTCTTGCCTTTTCTGCCTGCTGGAGGCTTCCTGGAATCCTTGGTTTCCCTCAGCTTGTGGCTATAGCACTCCATTTTCATATCATCTTCTCCTCTTATCTGGCTCCCTCTACGCTGTGTCTCTTCTAAAGTCACTTGCCATTGACTTTACAGCCTCCCCAGATACACCTTTCCAAATCCAAAACCTAAGTTATAAACTCTATGTTTTATTTTTCCATACTGAAACCTTTTCTAATCCTTTAGAAATGGGCCCACAAACTTATTAAGATAATCTCATCAATCCAAATGCTATAAAGATATTTAAAGTAAATATTCAATATCCCATGACAAATAAGCACTAATTGTTTTTGCTATGCTCAGATGCTCAATTGTGTCCAAATCCTTGCAACTCCATGGGCTGTAGCCCACCAGGCTCCTCTGTCCACAGGATTCTCCAGACAAGAATATTGGAGGGATGCCGTTTCCTCCTCTAGGGATCTTCCTGACCTAGGGATCAAACCCATGTTTCTTGTGTCTTCTGCATTGGCAGAAGATTCTTTACCACTAGTGCTACCTTGGAAACCTAAGCATAAATTATCTACAAGAGCTTAAAAGATATATTTTAAACGTCATTTCTGTATCATTTTACTCCTAAGAAGGGTTTAGATCTATGAATCCCAGAGTTTTTGAAAATTTCACGTCCAACCTCGTACGTTTTCATCTAATTTTCAAACACTCAAATATTTTGATTTATTTTTAAAGTCATATATTCAATGTTATAAGAAATTAGTCATTATGCAAATCAAAACTTGTTTAAATCATTATGAGTCAACTGAACCAGTTAATCAGAAATTTGACCTGCAGTTTTCCCATATAAAGAAACTCAGGATTTCAGTCTTTGAATTTATAATTGTTCTTTAGCTCATGTTTGGAGCTCTTATTTCCTCTTTTCCCTTAGTTTCTTTGTTTCTTCAATTTTTTCTTTTTCTTTCAGTCTAGCTGTGCTGGGGACATTATTCCCAGTTTGGTAGGAACAAGGAGTGAACACGGGTAAGTACATCATGGGTTGGTTTCTTCTTCTCTGAGGAAGCAGACATAACATCTGCTCTTGTACTCAAATGAATTTCCCACTGAACTTTTTAAAACTCACCTGTGAATCTGGTTATTGGTATTTTATTTTAAGTATTACCTAAGTGTAAATAATTTTTAAATATGAGTTTTTAAATTTTATTTTATATAAAAAAGGCATTATGCAACACAATACAAATCTTAATCCAGGTTTTTATGACTAAATACTAGATCTAATGCCTGCTACGTTCTGTGCTATTTATTTTAAAAATTAAATAGTTTATAAGCAATTACAATATTAATAAACCCAGCTCTGTTCTGTTTACAAGAAATTTGCCTTAAACAAAATATTATAGAAATATTATAAAGTATTAGGTAAGGTATATAAGGTCAATATATATTTGTAAAATTTATGTTTTATATTTGTTTCAGAAAAAAGCAATTTACTCTATTAAATAAGTGTTGTCTTTATTGACAATATACACAATCAATAGGTGTAATGACAACTATGCATATCTTTATAATAAACAACATAGCATCAAAACAGTCAAAATGAAGTCTGCCGGAAATATTTGAAAGAATATCAAACATCAGTATCTCCATGTAAAATAGACTTATTATATATAATAATTACTTTACTTATTAACTGATAAAATACAAACTAAAAGGAGACAACAGAAGTGCCTCTTAAACAATTGAGTCATGGATTCTAGCATAGAATAAAATTGATCTACTCCAGACAATAAAACTGTGTTAACATAATCTTTGTATATGTTATAATGGGATTCAGACACTTAACCTCCAGTTAAGGAAATTCTGTTGAATTGGCTAAAAATAATGTATACTTAAATTTAAAAAAATAATAATAGGCATATGTAGTAAGGTCAAATTTTGCATTAAATTTTCTCACAGAACTTAACAGAGATTTCTTTACATTAATATTTAGGTTTGTATTTTGGTAAGAGGTTTAATCTGTTTAACTCATAATAGTGTACAAAATTGACTGCATCTATGCTTTCTTAGTGTTTTATTTTTTTTTAAATCAACTTGAACTTTCTACAGAAAGTCCTCAGAAAACAGACCAACAAAGAAAAAAAAGCATGGGCAGCATCTAGATGACCACCTTTAAGTGCCGTTTCCACTAAAAGTCACTAGGATCTTTTAGGAAAATATCCAAGTCCATGTCTGTTGCATACAATGTGCAAAACAAGCTGACTTTATCTGATAACAGAAGATTAAGAAACTTTCAGTGATGCCAAAAGGAAACACTAGCTAGCTTGGGGAATCTCCCAGTGACCAAAGTCAGACAACATCAATTAATTAAAAAAAAAAAAAAAAAAAAAAAACTGCAATGTTTTGATACTTCTTAGCTCTATTTAAAAATGTTAATGTATACTGATCGAAAATACACTTGCATGCACACACACAGACACACCTCACTGACATGCCTACCTACACCTTACTTTTTCCCATTTGAAGAACATTCACTAATCAACTCATTATCTATATAAAGGAAAGCAAGCATATATCACTTATCTTGATTTTCCTTTTTCAAATTTTATATCAAGGTGTGGAAACAGTGACTAACTTTATTTTTCTTGGCTCCAAAATCACTGCAGATGGTGATTGCAGCCATGAAATTAAAAGACGCTTACTCCTTGGAAGGAAAGTTATGACCAACCTAGATAGCATATTAAAAAGCAGAGACATTGCTTTGCCAACAAAGGTCCATCTAGTCAAGGCTATGGTTTTTACAGTGGTCGTGTATGGATGTAAGAGTTGGACTATAAAGAGAGCTGAGCGCAGAAGAATTGATGCTTTTGAACTGTGGTGTTGGAGAATACTCTTGAGAGTCCCTTGGACTGCAAGGAGATCCAACAAGTCCATCCTAAAGGAAATCAGTCCTGAATATTCAGTGGAAGGACTGATGTTGAAGCTGAAATTCCAATACTTTGGCCACCTGATGCGAAGAGCTGACTCATTTGAAAAGACCCTGATGCTGGGAAAGATTGAGAACAGGAGGAGAAGGTGACAACAGAGGATGAGATGGTTGGATGGCATCACTGACTCAAGAGGACATGGGTTTGGGTGGACTCTGGGAGTTGGCAATGGACAGGGAGGCCTGGCATGCTGCGGTTCATGGGGCTGCAAAGAGTAGGACACGACTGAGTGACTGAACTGAACTGAACCAAAATACTTGAAAAGGAGATGTGAGTAACCAAATAAATGTTGAGGAAATGTGTCTTCTATATACTATTTCAGTTTATAAATTAAGAATGAGTGAAACAGTTAGAATATCCCCATTTGCAATGTCTACTGAACTATCAGATTTAGTCAGTAGTCACCAATGGCTGACTACATATAAAAAGGGGAGACAACCAATCATTGACTGTCTCCTTTGGAGAGGGAGATAAAACCAAGTCTAAAATATTCTTGTGAAAATACTGAACTTGAATCTGATTAAGATGTTTGATCCAGTCATGAAGTTAAACAATGACAGGGGACAGAGGAACATAAGAAATGGCACCACAGTATTGCAGTCAGTAAAATTTGGGCTGTAATAAAAGCTACAGAGTGAAAAATCTCAGGTTCTTTTAAAAATAAGTTGAAAATAAAATAAGTTGAAACAATGAAACCAGTATTCTTAAAAAAATAAAGTATCAAAGAGACTTTATAATTTATTATAGATCTTATTTTAATAGGTCCTTGATAAAAACAAATAATCTGTAAAAACAAATATGTGATAAACAAGCTTACACACAATGTAATGATATTAAATACTTTTTAGTTTTTAGGTGGGATATAGGTATTTTAGTTCAGTTAAAAAGCAAATCATATATTGAGATATATTTTAAAATATTTACTGGTGAAACATAAGAATACTGTTGGAACAATATTATTCATTATATGATAATTGGTAAAGTTGTATAAATTAATTCTTTGCTTTTATAAATGTTTGATATTTTTTCCTAATAAAGATATTTTTAGAAAACTACCCAGAACATAATGGTGCTTTTGAAATGACTTCAATGAAGGATTTGAGTTAAATTTTGTTTAACTAGCTTGTTATAATTTTCAGACTCACAATTAGAAATATTTTTGATGAGTCACACTTATCAAGTTTTTCTGAATTAATTAAATTATACCTCTTAAAAATATAATGCTGTTTCCAATCATCATTCAGCTGCTTTTTAAAATTGTAATTATCATTAATAGTAAAAGTGTCATAAGAGGTTTAAGAATAAATACAAGTTGACTTTAAGAATTAGATAGCCCAGTTGCTAGGAAAGTGTGTGAGAAATTACAGAACACCCTATTAGTTAATTGCTTTTTATTTGTTTTTTTAAGTGGAGGAAAATTGCCTTACAATGTCATGCTGGTTTTTGTCATACAACAATGTGACATAGCCATAATTATACACATGTTTCCTCTCTCCTGAGTCTCCCTTCTGACCCCTCATTCCATCCCTCTAGGACATCACAGTGTCAGACCAGGCTCCCTGTATTATATAGCAACTTCCCACAAACTATCTATTTTACACATGATGGTGTATATATATCAAAACTACTTTCTCCATTCATCCCATCCTCTTCTTCCCCTGCCGTGCCCACAAGTCCATTTTCTACATCTGCATCTCCATTCTTCCCCTGAAAACAGGTTCATTATCACAATTTTCTAGATTCCATATATATGCATTAATATACAATATTTGTTTTTCTCTTTCTGACTGACTTCACTCTGTATAAGAGAATCTAGGTTCATCCACCTCACAATCATGCTATTTTTTACAGAACAAGAGCAAGAAAAAATTAGACTTTGTATGGGAAAGTCAGGACACAAAAGACTGTGAATAGTTAAGGAATTTTGAGAAAGAAAAATGAAGCTAGAAGAATCAACTTTTTGGACTTCAGACTATACTACAAAGGTACAGACATCAAGACAGTGTGGTACTGGCACAGAAACAGAAATAAACTGACAGAACAAGATAGAAAGCCCAGAGATAAACCCACACACCTATGGACACCTTCTCAGCGACAAAGGAGGCACAAATGTAGAATGGAGAAAAGAAAGTCTCTTCAATAAGTGGTGCTAGAAAAACTGAAAATCTCCATGTTAAAGAATGAAACTAAAACACTTCCTAATATTAATAACGTAAGGTGAAGGATGTTGGATTTGTGAGCCAAAGAAGAGAATTTAACTTCAGGATCAGGGAACAGGCTTGACCACTCAGGGCTCTTGTGTGGTAGAAGTTTTGTTACAATGAAAAGGGCCAGAGAAAGTTTCTGAGGTAGACATCAGAAAGGAGCAGAAAAGTGCCCCTCACTAGTCTTAGCAAGGGAGCTATGTACTTTTTCAGTTGGTTATTACAGCATATCAAAAGAATGTTTCGATGTTGTAAAGGTCTTACTAGACCCAGTCCCACAAGTTACATTTTAAGAAGACAGGATTAGAACTAACCAAAGATATTATCAGACCCATGCCCTTAATTTTAAGATAACAGGATTTAGTCAGAAGGTTCTCAAGGAGGAGAAACATGTCCTCAAATGGGATACATTGTTGTTATGCAATTCTTAGTACAGAGTTTAAGCTGAGTTATGTAAAATGTTTTATGTGGCTAAAACTAAGAAATGTAGAGAAAAAGTTTTTCTTTATCTCTTCCTTGAGAACCCCTATCTCCTCCAAAGCCCCAAACCTTTTTCTCCTCCTTGAGGACCCTGGATTTCTTAACAACCTACCTAAGAATTGACTCTGTCAATACCATAAACAAAAATAAACTCAGAATGGATTCAAGACATAAATGTAAGGCCAGAAACTATAAAGTTCTTAATGGAAAATATAGGCAGTACACTCTTTGACAGTAAGATCCTCTTTGACCCACCTCTTAAAGTAATGTAAATAAAAGGAAAAATAAACAAGTAGGACATAATTAACCTTAAAAGCTTTTTCTTTAACAGCAAAGGAAATAATAAACAAGATTAAAATACAACTTTTAGAATGGGAGGAACTAATTGCAAATGAAGCAACTGATAAAGGATGAGTCTCCAAAATATATAAGCAGCTCATTCAGTTCAATATCAGAAAAACAAACAGCCCAATCAAAAAATGGGGAGACTTAGACAGACATTTCTCAAAAACAGACATGCAGATGACCAATAAGCACACAAAAATGCTCTTGACATCACTAATTATTGGAAAAATTCAACTCAAAACTGCACTGAGGCAGGCAGAATGGCCATCACTAAAAAATCTACAAACAACAAATGCTGGAGAGTATGTGGAGAAAATGCTGTTTGTGGGAAGTAAATGGATACAGCCACTATGGAGAGCAGCATGGAAATTCCTTTAAGAACTAGGAAGAAATCTATCATATCATCCCACTACTGGGCATATACTCTGAGAAAGCCACAATTCGAAAAGACACCTTTACCCCAGTGTTCATTTCAGTCCTGTTTACAATAGCCATTACCTGGAAATGACTTAGATGTCCATTAATAGATGAATGGATAAAGAAGATGTAGTACATGTATAAAATGGAACATCACTCAGACATAAAAATGAACAAATTTGAGTCTTTCATTTCATGGACCGTAGTCAGTATGATACACAGAAGATATAAAAACTGCTAATCTTGTAGATTGATTAAACCAATATATCCAGAAATTCATCTGTGATCCTTCTACAAATAAGACTTTGCATGAAAATGTAGAGCTCCTTAATGCATCAACTAGTCAGTTGTCATTTTCAATTCTCCATTTATTTTCATCAATAAAAAAAAATAAATGGCCAACACTTGTATTTGGGGACCATATGTGTTAGATTTACCCTTGATTCTTGCCTTCCCTCTGGGCCGTAACTGACAGCTAGGTTCTGAATCAATTCTGATCCAGTTCATTAATCTTGGCTCAGCAGCTCATTTCATATGATATCATATGGTAAATTAAGGTTAAGGCTTATTTAAGAATAGCAGTAACAACAAAACCATTTTAGTCAGATCAGATCAGAAACTTTTCTATGAGTTTGTCAAGGTGACAAAGTTCTACTACCTCTTGGAACATATATTCCAGAAAAGAAGCCTTAGATCTCTCCAGCCTTCAAGGCTGCAGAACCCACACCCCCAAACCAGACTTTATTTCACAACTCATACTGTTTTTTTTCTGGTATTGCACACTGATCAAATAACCAGCCAGCAAAATGAACCTGCTAATATTTGATCTGGTGACCATTTTCTTGTTTGGGTGCCAAGAGAGAAGCTAATGAAGTCTTCCAAAAGGTAAAAGCAAGTCTAAGAATCCATGTTTTCCCTTAGGTAAAGTAAATATTAAAAGCTTGTTTCCCATCATAATGAAATCAATGTTAGGAGGGCCTGCTTCTATTAATAGAGTCCATGACATAAAGGTGAGTTTCTCCAGAAACACTTGTATTCTTCACTTTTATATTTTTTACGAAAATAATATGCATTGTTTTTTAAGTCATCATTAATGTATTACTCTCTCAGTCTGATGTATTTCTACAAATGGTACAATTTGAATATCTATAAATAATATTCAATAAAATTATGGAAAAGCATATTCTGTATATATAAGCAGCTGTTAAAATTATAACAATATGAAACTAGTTGATGTTTTACAAATTTCAAGAAAGCATATTGTAGAGCACAGATTTAATAATTATATTTTTTCAACCACTTTTTAAAAATATTTGATTGCTACAGCATATATACAATATCTTATCAAGTTTTTGAAGTTTGAAATGAATAAAAATGTCATGCTGTCAGAGTGACATAGCTGATTATATCTGAGTAATAGATTTGTGAAGTGAGGGTGTTTTCATTATTTTAACTCTGTTAACATGTGTATTGTTGATTATTTTATATGAAGAAGCATTATCATGTGATGTTTAAAAGTAAAAAGGAGTTTAAAATTATTATAATTTATAAATTACCAAATATATGTAAATTAAAATAAGAATTCAACATGTTTGTCTTTATTACCTAGTAAACTTACTAAAAGCATATTACTATTGCATGAACATTTTGCTAAACAAGTCAAATATTTAACTACAACTGTTTTCTTTTAGAAAGAAATTTGCCAGTAGATATTTTTAACTGTACTTTCTTCAAGCCACTTCTTTCTTTTCCTAAGAAAATAAGGAACTTAAAATGACTGGACTTATAAGTATACTATTTGTGAAATATAGCTATAAAGATTGATGAAATTGAAAACAAATAATATATTCATTTGTGAGGAAGTTTTTTCTTTAAATTAAATTTTATAAAGCCTATGAACTTTTTCTGCGTTAAAGTGTTAGCTCTGTGAACCAACAAAGATTACACTTAACGAGTTACTACAATGTGCCATTGTAAACTCAAGGCAGTTTATTTATTTATTTTTTAATTTTATAGAGGAACTACCTTGAGTGTAGAGAGGCTGACTCACCTGCCAAAAGTCACTGAGGTGGTCAGAAGCAGGCTAGCTTTTAAAATCAATTTATTGAATCCAAAATACTTCAAAAAAATGTATTTATGATAAACCAGATAAATAAATAACTTGCAAAACCAGATACAAGAAAAACTCATTTTTGCACATTCAATTCTATCTAAAAACTTGTGTAATTAAAATTATTTTAAACTAGTGAAGTGAATTATATATAAAAAATAATGAAAGGATATTACAGTGTTAGATAATTAAATAAAAATATTTAGTCTTAGTCTATTCCTATCATGACATTGCATGGAAACTGAATCTTGAAATTAATATGTCTTTTTAAAAAATAAAATTGTATATGGAAACACAGTGAAATGATTGCCACAATTAAGCTAATTTACATATCACCTGCTAACATGACTACTGTTTTTTCTGTGTGGTGAGAGCATCTGATGCTTATTATCTTAGAAATGTCCAGTATTATTAACTATAGTCATCATGCTACACATTCTATCTCTAGATTTATTCATCATTCATAACTGTAACCTTGTATTCTTTCGCCAACAGCTTTCCATCTCCTACCTCCTCCTTCCTAGTGTCCAACATTCTAACCCCATTCCATATATTCAGCTTCTTTAGACTCCACCTGGGAGATATACAGCATATTTCTTTCTTTGTCTGGCTTTTTACACATATCTTAATGTCCGCCAGGATCATCCATGTTGATCTCCTTTGTTAAAGCTGAATTATATGCCAATATGTATGCATTTATCTATTTATCAGTTGCCAGATATTTAGGTTATTTTCATATGCTGGTTATTGTGAGTAATGTTGCAATGAACATGGGAGCATGGCTATCTCTTGAAGGTAGTGCTCTCATTTTGTTTGGATGTGTAACCAGAAGAAGGATTGCTGAATCATGTGGTAGTTCTATTTTTCATTTTATAGGAACTTCCATACAGTTTTTCATAGTGTCTGCAACAATTCACATTCCCATCAGCAGTGTACATGGACTCTCAGAAAGACTCCAATTCCTTGCCAACACTTCCTATCTTTCTTGATAGCAGATATCTGTATGTGTGAGGTGATATCTTATTGTGGTTTTGATTTACATTAGAGATACTGCATCTCCACATGGGCAGTTCCACCTGATTATGCTCTCTGCACAGGAGCCCATGACTATTCCATGCAACAAGAGTGACTGAAGTTTGCTCAAACTAAAGATTTGACAATGTCTTCTTAACTTTAGATATTTGTCTGGTATTTATAGTATACATGACACAATATAGTGACAGTATTTCTTTGGATATTATAATCACTTTTGGAATCTTTTGATTTCCATATACAGTAAATCTCCTACGTGCAAATGAGTTTCATTTCAAGAGCATATTCATAAATCCAACTTTTTCATAAGTCCAGCAAATTTAGCCTGGGTATCCAACTAACACAATCAGCTACATAGTACTGTATTGTAGTCAGTTTTTAGTACTTTTCACACAAATAATACATTAAAATATCAAGAAAAAAATTTTTTTAACCTTAGAACACAGTTACCTTGAAAAGTATAGTAGTAGAGTATAGTAGCTGGCATACAGGCGCTGGCATCTAGTGAGCAGGCTGGAGTTACCAACTGGAGGAGGGAGGGGAGGTGGCAGATGGTGGAGCTGAAAGGTCATCAGCAATAGGAGACAGAGGGCGAGCTGCTATCTCACTCACACCTGACCTTGATGGCACAGGTTTTGGTTCCTTGCTTGATTCAATTCTACCTACCCTCTTGAAAAAATGACCCAGTGATGTCGAGGCAGTAGCTTTTTTTTTTTTTTTTTTTCTCATCACTGGCTTACATGCCGAACAGCTGCTGTAAACGTCATGTTCCGTTCTGCATTTGGGTCCTGTGCTTCAAACCTAACAGTTACTCCTCAAGTAAAGACAATCCCTCCACCATTACCTGAATTGTGAATCTCTTCCATTCTTCAGTTATTTCTTCCTTTTGTCCTTTCTCTGGGTCTCCAAATCCTGGTGCTTCTTAACAATATCAGCTTTCATGCTTGCTTCTGGACATCCTGGCCTTGAAATAAAGATACTGTGCTACTGTATTCTATACAGTTACAGTAAAATACACAAAACACAACCACTTGTAGAGGATGCACACATGTGACAATGTATGCCAGACATGTGAACTAACATGTGAATGGACATGCAAATGCATGTTCTCATCTTTGAAAGTTTGCGATATGAACGTTCATATTATATGAGGCTTACTGTAACACTTCCACATGAGATATAGTCAACTACTTCTTGCAATGTACCCAACTCAAAAAGAACAGGGTAAGGGTTTCCCGCTACCTGATTCTATAGTCTTTACTTTGCAAAATTTGGCCTTTTAATTAATCTCTCTTCCCTTTTAATTAATCTGGGCTTCCTTGTGGCTCAGCTGGTAAAGAATCTGCCTACAAGGCAGGAGACCTGGGTTCAAACTCTGGGTTGGGAAGATCCCCTGTAGAAGTGAATGACTACCCACTCTAGTATTCTGGCCTGAAGAATTCCATAGTCCACGGAGTCATGAAGAGTCAGACATGACTAAGCGACTTTCAATCTCTCAAAACCATGCAGATAGAGTGGTTCTCTTTTAGTCTTACTCACTGAGGGGTTGAGATATAATTTCACTTAATTATAGAAACTATACTAACTCTTGGTTTTAAATATAATTACCCCATGAGTTCCCCTTTGCTTCTTGACTCTTGCTATTTAATACTTCAATTCATTATTTTTAATCATATTATTTATTTATGTGTGTGCTCAGTCATATCTGACTCTGCAACCCTATAAAGTCTAGCTTGCCAGGCTCCTCTGTCCTTGGGATTTTCCAGGCAAGAACACTGGATTGGGTTGCCTGCATTGGTAGGCAGATTCTTTACCCTTGAACCACCTGGGAAGGCCATATTACATATTTACTGTTTCTCAAGTAAACTTGATTCATTTGGGAGGTCTGTATCACAGTTTTAAAATTCTTTCTATTTTTGGAGCATTAAGATGGTTAACATAGTAAAATATATATACTAGATTTAAAATAAAACCTTGTTTTACTATTTTTGGAAGATAGAATGTGCCCTATGGCCAGATATCTCTTTAAATACACCATAAATATTTCATATAAAATCTAAGTATCAATATTTTAATAGTTAAAAAACAGTACCAGAAGTTCTGGATGTTCATAATAGTTACAATTTGAATTGATAGTCATACTCTTAAAAAATAAATAAACATAGTTTTTGTTTCTTTGCTGACTTCTTGCATTGATTTATCTATGATAGACATAAGTGTACATGTGCACACACATCATGCACATAGATACATGCACTGCCTCATTTGCATGTATAAAGTGATGTATTTCACTTAGTTGAATAAGTCTTGTAACTTGAGCAGAGAATTTTAAAGGATAAAGGAATGATAAGAAATGTAAATGCTGAAGTCTCTATTCTGTAGTTCACTTCCTCAAAGGCAGTGAGGTCTGTAGGAAACAGCTATATACATGTATTTCCATGCAGTCAGGCACTACATCTTCAAACCAGATTCTGCCCAGTATGTTAAATTTCAAAATCTTATTTTTCTCATCTGTAAAATAGGGAGGATAATACAGGATTGAAGTCAGAACTCAAGTTCATAGCTTATGTGGAAAAGTCTACAGGAGGATTTCCAATTTGGTGGGAGACAAATAAATGTTATTTCTTTACTGTATTTTTCATCTTATTTTATTTTCAGTGTGACTCTGTATGTGTGTGGATATGTTGTTTAACTGTGGATTCTGTTTATACTGTGTTGTAATAGGAGACTTTTTTTTTTTCTTGAAAATCACACTCTCTGTAGTTTAATCATGGGAAGATATAGTGTGTTATATGTAGCTGAATGGCTGAGTCTCCACCTGAAGAGAAACCATTTAAAGGAACATCAAGCCCTTGTGACAAGAAAGAAGCACATATGGGTTTTTCCTGTAGTAGGTGAGGAATAAGAGCTGGTGGCTGGCACTGACCTAAGAGGGAATCTGTCAAAAAGGGGTGCCAGATAACCTTTTACTAAGAGAACTTGGCCAAGTAGTGAGAATGCTCAGGAGCTTCATAGGCATGATGTGCCTGCCAAATCCACACCACCTGCTCCCCAAACACTTGCCCACCACATTTCAATTATCCATGAGAGGAGAAATGTCCCAGGCATTAGCCTTTAACTGCATTTCAAAGGTTGTTCTCAAAACTCTCCATGACACCAAACCATACGGGTTTTCCATGTTCAAGGATCTTGAGGAGAGGGTATTCAATCAGAGCTTGAGGGTGAATTCAATTCAGTTCAGTTTAGTCACTCAGTTGTGTCCAACTCTTTGTGACCCTATGCACCGGAGCATGCCAGGCCTCCCTGTCCATCACCAACTCCATGGAAAAGCATCTTAGGTTGGGAAAGTGAAAGACAATACAATAACTGCACCAACCATCCCATTAGATATCTGTTCAGTTCAGTCACTCAGTTGTGTCAAGCTCTTTGTGACCCCATGGACTGAAGTACATCAGGCTTCCCTGTCCATCACCAATTCCCAGAACTTACTTAACCTCATGTCCTTGAGTTGGTGATGCCATCCAACCATCTCATCCTCTGTCATCTCCTTCTCCTCCTGCTTTCAATCTTTCCCAGCATCAGGGTCTTTTCAAATAAGTCAGTTATTTGCATCAGGAGGCCAAAGTTGTGGTTTCAGCTTCAGTATCAGTCCTTCCAATCAATATTCAGGACTGATTTCCTTTAGGGTGGATTAGTTTGATTTCCCTTAGGATGGACTAGTTTGATCTCCTTGCAGTCCAAGGGACTCTCAAGAGTCTTATCCAACCCCACAGTTCAAAAACAACAATTCTTTGGCACTTAGCTTTCTTTAGAGTCCAACTCACATCCATACATACTGGGAAGACCATAGCATTGACTAGATGGACCTGTTGTCAAAGTAATATTTCTGCTTTTAAATATGCTGTCTAGGATGGTCATAACTTTTCTTCCAAGGAGCCAGTGTCTTTTAATTTCATGACTGCAGTCACCATCTGCAGTGTTTTTGGAGCCAAAAAAATAATAAAATCTCTCATTGTTTCCCCATCTATTTGCCATGACGTGGTGGGACCAGATGCCATGATCTTAGTTTTCTGAATGTTGAGTTTTAAGCCAATTTTTTCACATTTCCCTTTCACTTTCATCAAGTGGCTTTTTAGTTCTTCTTCAATTTCTGCCATAAGGGTGGTGGCATCTGCATATCTTTCTCCCTGCAACCTTGACTCGAGCTTGTGCTTCATCCAGCTCAGCATTTCACATGATGTACTCTGCATGTAAGTTAAGTAAGCAGATGACAATATACAGCCTTGACGTACTCCTTTCCCAATTTGGAACCAGTCTGTTTTTCCATGTCCTGTTCTAACTGTTGCTTCTTGACCTGCATACAGATTTATCAGGAGGCAGGTCAGGTGGTCTGGTATTCCCATCTCTTTAAGAACCTTTCACTGCTTGTTGTTATCCACACAGTCAAAGGTTTGGTGTAGTCAATAAAGTAGAAATATATGTTGTGTGTTTTGTTTGTTTGTTTGTTTGTTTTTTGAAACTCTCTTGCTTTTTGAAGAGAACTATGCAGAACTATGGACAGAGGTTTGTGACATTGTACAGGAGGTAGTGATCAAGACCATCCCCAAGGGGCGGGGGGATGCAAAAAGGCTAAATGCTTGTCTGAGGAGGCCTTATAAACAGCTGAGAAAATAAAAGATATGAAAGGCAAAGGAGAAAAGGAAAGATATACCCCTTTGAATTCAGAGTTCCAAAGAATAGCAAGGAGAGATAAGAAAGCCTTCCTCAGTGACCAATGCAGAAAAAAAAAAAAAAAAAATAGAGGAAAACAGTAGAACAAGAAAGACTGGAGATCTCTTCAAGAAAATTAGAGATAGCAAGGGAACATTTCATGCAAAGATGGCCACAATAAAGGACAGGAATGATATGAACCTAAAAGATATTAAGATATTAAGAGGTGGTCAGAACACATAGAAGAACTACACAATAAAGATCTTCATGACCCGGATAACCGTGATGATGTCATGACTCACCTAGAGCCAGACATCCTGGAATGTGAAGTCAGTGGGCCTTAGAAATCGTCACTATGAAAAAGCTAGTGGAGGTGATGGAATTCCAGTTGAGCTATTTCAAATCCTAAAAGATGATACTGTGAAAGTGTTGCACTCAATATGCCAGCAAATCTGGAAAACTCAGCAGTGGCCACAGGACTGCAAAAGGTCAGTTTTCATTCCAATCCCAAAGAAAGATAGTGACAAGGAATGCTCAAACTACAATACAATTGCACTCATCTCATATGTTTTCAAAATAATGCTCAAAATTCTCCAAGTCAGGCTTCAACAGTATGTGAATGGTGAATTTCCAGAAGTTCAAGCTTGATTTAGAAAAGGCAGAGGAATCAGAGAGCAAATTGCCAACATCAGTTGGATCATCAAAAAAGCAAGAGCATTAAAAAAAAAAAAGCAATAGGTAACAACTTTATGCAAAGTGACCCAATAGACTATACAGTCCATGGAATTCTCCAGGCTATAATACTGGAGTGGGTAGCCATTCCCTTTTCCATGGGCTCTTTCCAACCCAGGGATCAAACCCAGGTCTCCCGCATTACAGATAGATTCTTTATCAGCTGAACCACCAGGGAAGCCCAAGAGAATGGAATGGGTAGCCTATTCCTTCAGCAGATTTTCCCAACCCAGGAATTGAACTAGGGCCTCCTGCATTGCAGGCAGATTCTTTACCAGTCGCCAGGGAAGCCCCTAAGTTAATATCAACAACTATTTATTGGCATTAATACTTGTGCATTGTAAGAAGTGATCACATTATTATCAATTTGACCTAAGTATAATTAAATAATTGCTTCATTTACATTTTTATGAAAAATTTAAATGCAAGTATTATATTATATATTCAGCTTGATCACTCAGTCACGTCCAATTCTTTGCAACCCCATGGACTGCAGCACACCAGGCTTCCCTGTCCATCACCAGCTCCCAGAGCTTGCTCAAACTCATGTCCATCGAGCTGGTGATGCCATCCAACCATCTCATCCTCTGTCATCCTCTTCTCCCACCTTCAATCCTTGCCAACATCAGGGTCCTTTCAAATGAGTCAGCTCTTTGCATCAGGTGGCCAAAGTATTGGAGCTTCAACTTTAGCATCAGTTCTTCCAATTCAGGATTGATTTCCTTTAGGATTGATTAATTTGATTTCCTTGCAGTCCAAGGGCCTCTTGAAAGTCTTCTCCAATGCCACAGTTCAAAAGCATCAATTCTTCAGTGCTCAAATTTCTTTATGGTTCAACTCTTACGTCCATACATGATTATTGGAAAAACCATAGCTTTGACTAGACAGATATCTATCTATCTAGCTATATATATATACATATATCTAGCTACATATATATATATTATATATATATATATATATACACATATATATGATCTTAAACTCTTCTATGTCCTTTTTGTTCCTATATAATGGTAACCATGTACACATGAATCCTTTCATTGTCTCTGCTAAAGATAGAAATACATGTGTGTGTGTATGTTCATTCTACAAAATTTGTTGCTGTGGTTTTGCTTCTCTGCTTACAGGATAATTTACAGTAAAGTTCTGCTTTCTCAGCAGGAATATTCTGCTTTGATGGCTCTTGGAGGCTTAACAAATTACAAAATTATTTATCCTACAACATCTTCAGAAGATACTGTTTCCTGTAATTTTGTTTATAAACTTACATATACCTACATTGATTTTAAAACATCAGTCACAGAGAAGTTTTATAACATGATTCAATTTAAATAGTTCTTTTTTAAAATTCTAAACTTGTCTACAACTCAGAGTGTTAAACTGTTTTATAACTGTCCGCTGCTTACAGCCTAATACGGGATGTTTCCAGGGTAGGGAAAGCAACCATTACCTTCTCATCTGTTTCAATTTTCTGTTCCTGTCAGTTCCTTTTCTTGGCTAGCATGGAAATTCATGCACATCCGAGTTGGTTCATTTGTATTCTTGTTTCCAAACATCAAGTAAATTCATCCATAAATTAATTTTATGAGCAATTAAGTTCTTCCAAATCAGTACTTTCTAAATTGATTCTTCTTTTACAATCAAGACACAGTTTAGCTTCATTTTAAAGCATTAGACACTGCTCTCAGAGAGTTTGCCATTTTCTTTTTTCAAAATTTTTAAAATTAATTTATTTTCTTATTGACGGATAAATGCTTTACAGAATTTTGTTGTTTTCTGTCAAGTCTCAACATGAATCAGCCATAAGTATACATATGTCCCCTCCCTTTTGAGCATCCCTCCCCATTCCACCCCTCTAAGTTGATTTTCAATTTCCAGTTTCTTTTAAAATATTTTTTTGTAAAGATAAAATTGGTGAGAGAGAGAGAGAGTCTTCTGGAAGTGCTGGTTAAGGAAAGGGTTGATATCAGGGCTCAAGGGAATTAGTTGTTCAGGCAGAGGGACTATGGCCAGGGCAGAAGGGACCCTGCTTTGTCCCATTGGGGGCTGGTTCACTTAGGACTTTCAAGTCAGCTGGACATACAGCCAGTGAAACACTGGAAAGATGGTCAGCATATTTTAGGAATGTGAGTAAATATAATTTTAATGGTAAGATTTGGCCTCTTGATAAATTTCCTTATGATCATTTAGAAGAAATCTTCACAGAAGATAAGCAATTTTAATTCTAAGAACTTCTAAATGACGCTAGAAGAAAAGAAAGGTAAGTGGATGGGTTCTATCAAAGTGTGTGCCTGATTTTGTAAATGTAAACAGGATTGATCCAAGCAAAAGCAGAAAGATGGGCATTATTTCAGATGGTTGCCATGGAGATGATGAGGGAGGCTCCAATGCTGGGGGATGCCATGTTTCTGACTGTGATCATATGACCACCTCTGTCAAGGATTTAATTGCAGTAGCCTTGCCTCTAGTTTTACTTCCATTCTTGTTCTGCTATGTCTTGTTTCTCACTTCTGTCCTTTCCTGGAAATTTGTGTGGCTGAGATTACTAAAATCTTCTCCTGATCCTCAGTGGGGGAAGATAGGACACCCAAGGAGTAGGTCAGTTGTTGGAATTCTCTATGTATCCCAACATAGAGTTCCCTGTGGTCATTGACTAAAATCAGGTAGCTATATGGAGCCACACTAGAGTTTGATGAAAGTTTTAGATCATTTTGCTGAAGAGGGAAGGATGAATTCACTATCAACACAGTTTCAATGGCATATAATGATGCTGAGAAAGGAAGAGATCAGATACATGAAAAAGAAAAAGAAACATAGCACTTAAGGGTGAGTCCATAGATGTCACTGAAAAGACAGCATGAACAGCGTGAGAAAGAGTTTGTGAAATCCAGCAGACAGGGCTGGCAGTAAGGAGAGGGGAAACTCATGCACTGCCTCCAACTTGCCGTTATGTGCATGCTCTGCCATGGTATTCGGCATGGGCACAAAGCGCCCCATTTTCTCCTGCCATTTTTAGATGGCACAAGGCTAGCAACTTCCCAAGTTCAGCTTCCCTAGGTTCACCCGTTACATTGTCTAACTCAGGCATTAGCCACATGTGACCATAAATATTTGAAATATCACAAGTCTAAGTAAAGATATGCTATGAGTATAGAATATACACGGTAGTTTGAAGACAGTAGTACAAGTACAAGCTCCTTCTGCTCAACACACAACAGGCAAATATGTTGGAAGACAGATTGTTGGGAGAAGGAATAATGACTATATTCAGAAAGTCAGCAGACAGAGAAGACGGTGTGCTAATGTTCTAAGGAACCATCTTACCCTAGTCAAAATTCGCATTATTTCTACTCTAAAAGTGGATGGAGTATGGTCAGTTGTTGCAAACTTCTTGGAGTTGAATTCTTTGTTCTTGCATCTATCCTCATAGACCAGGTCATGGTGTTCCTGTAAACCTCACACAACACAAACATTATTCTCTGTTCTGCAACTTTTTATTTCTTATGAATGGGAAAGTGTTATACCTTAAAGGTCAGATATTTGAGAAGGGACTCTTCTGTATATTTCAGGCTATTGGCAATATCCTTAAACCAAAAACAATAGAATACAAAGTTAAAGAAACAGATCTGTAACAATATGGGGTCAGACTTGTTTATTAGCACATATAAAAAGAATGGTTAAAATATCTCATTAACCAATTTTAATGTTGTGAACAGGTTGAAATTGTAATATAGTGAACATGTTGCAATTGTAATATTGTGGATTTTTTTGCTGAATAAAAATATATTATTAAAATTAATTTCACCTATTTCTCTTAATTTTTTTCAAATGTGCCTACCCCAGACAAACTTGTATTTCTGGTTAGCTTTATATTTCTGTTGTGTAGAAATGCTTTGGAGACTTCAAGAATGTTCTTAGAAAACCACTCTCCTCATCCAGACCCTTTTGTATTCACAGAGTATTTAGAGCTGGCTATGGTGACATCAGGAGAACAGTATCTGCCGTAACATTCCTAATCAGGTGCTCTGGCTCAGTTAGTACAGTTAGTCTGTTCAGTTAGTACTTTGGGATTTGGTTGTGATTTGGTCTTCAGGATGTGATACAGGTTAGACTAGAAAACATATGGAAAGAACAAAAATACATTTCATTGAAGTGAAATCGGCCATTAAGTTTCCACTGTAAAGTTTTGTTCATTAGCCCAAGAACAGGTCTTTGACCAATTTAGATTTAATACTCAAAGCACTGGGACGAATTTGATATTATCATTTTCATTTTACACATGACAAGACTTGCCCTACCAGGAGCTCAGCACCTTGTCTTGCTCAAAGTTCCAATTTAGGAAATGGAGCTGGGATTTGAATAGAATTCTGTGTTGACATTGGTGCAATGGATCTCTGCAAGTGCTTAAATCCCTGGGTCAGGAATATAAAAGAACAGTATCCATGAAGTGAATAAGCTGACATTTCTTTTCCAAAGGATAAAAAAGCTGCTTCAGAAATCTCCAAATCCATATATGTCTTTATTTGCATTTCAAACTTTATTTGGATTTCCTGACACTGACTTTGTTCCAATGTACTATTAAATGGAAGAATGGAATCTCTGAAGATTTTCTGGTCTTAAAGAAAAAAAAAAAAAAATACTCAAGTAAAATTCAATACTTAACTTTGTTTTGAATAAACATTCAGTGAAAAATCTAAGCAAATTGTGATTGCAGTAGTACTTCAGCAATCATTAAGTGATTTCTGTTTTAAGTAGTAAAGAAACAAAGAAGATCAAGAAATAATTTCTGTTCTCTCAGAATGAACAGATTGTGGGAGAGATGAGTGTAATGGATTTTGGTAAGCATCATATGATACGTGTGAGATTGAAAAGTCACAAAAAGCTAAAGTATTGACATATATTGGATAGGACAGAAAAACCATCATGGAAGAGTATTTTCTCTGGGACTTGAAAGAAGAAAGAGTACCTGCAACAAGAAACAGAGGTGTGAGACTGCCACAGACAATCAGAAACCATAGATCCTGGTAATACTTTGTATCCTACGAGTGAATATAGAAGTATGTATGCATTGGTGTTAGAGGGGTCTCAAGAGAATATGGATGGGAGAGGTGATGACACAATGGACCAATGGACAGTGAGCATCTTAGGGTCTCTGATCAACTAGTTTGTGTGCTTCACTTTGCTCGTGATGAGCTGCTTGATTATAACAGTAAAAAGGCAGTGAGTGGTCAGTAATGCGATGTAATTTTGCACTCTGAAAATGAGAGAAAGATGAAGAGATGAGTAAGATTTTTAGTGAAAGGGTGGATTCCCTCCTTTCTTTCTCTGTTTTTTTAACATTCCAAGAGGCTAAAACTTTAAAAAAAAAATGTTAAAAATAAACTGAAAAATAAATAATGGATGTGGTCAAGGGCCTGAAAACCTGTATGTCCTCACTGCACAGAGAGAATGGGTACAGTGCAGGACAGAGGGGAAAGAATGAGTGGCTAGGTTTACAGCTTGCTGATTGAAGTTAATATTCTATCCATTTACTGGTATTTCATTTTCATCTTAAAACATCCATAAAATGGCATTGTTTAAACAGTTTAAAATTCAAATGGTTGCAAGTTCTCTATGTTTCAATAAATGTATGTGGTAAAAAATAAAAATACAAATAATAATTATCTGTCATCATGACATATCTGCACAAGAATATAAAATGGCAATGTAACTATTAGTTGACAACAACAGACTATAAAAGATCAAATATATTGTTAAGGATATCATCCAGATTTCATATATCCTCTAAGAAAATGCCCTAAACTTTTCAGTTCCTTTCACTTTATTACTCATTGCTTACATATTATAAAATAATCCATGTCTCTAAAAAAAGCAAAATAAATAAATAAATAAATAAAGCCAGTACAGTGTGTTTGTGCTAATATTAGGAAAATTCAAGTTTGGGGGAATTGAAAGAACTGTGGTTATTCTTTCCCAGCACCCAGAGAAAAGGATCTATATTTTTCTAAGGCAGATTCCTGAAAATGATTTATCTCACACCAACATCAGGAGCAAAGTCCAGGCTCATATCCAACTTCTAGAATGAAGCATTTCAAATAACTTTATCAGGTCCAGAATTCCAGTGATGTCCTAGTCTCCTATCAAGGCAAGGGTATAATTACACTCCCTTAGTAACTGCAGGGAAACTGGAGCATTGCTGATAAGCTGCTCTCTCTTTGACCCGCTGCACACCCAACTTCTTTCCCTCAGCTCCCCTCACCTGACAAGCTCAGCATCCCCTCTCAGAGTGAAGAACTGAGACTTAAGCAGGCAAATTGGTGTCCATGCCCCATCCTCACATCTAGCCTAAGTGATCTGCAAGGTAATATGTACAATTTATAAGTTCTACCATTGGGTCATGAGGAAATTATAGGTTAAGAATTATGCCCAAGCAAGTCAGAAAGAGAAAGACAAATACAATATGATATCAATTATTTGTGAAATCTAACAAATGATCCAAATGAATTATTTGCAAAAGAGAAACATACATAGAAAACAAACTTATGGCTACTGGAAGGATGGGAGTGGGGGGAGGGATAGTGGAGGATAGAGAGATACATTAAGAGTTTGAAATTAACATATAGACACTATTATATATAAAGTAGATAGAAAGCAGAGACCTACTGTATAGCACAGGGAACTATCTTCAGTAACTTGTAGTACCCTTCAATAACTTGTAATGGAAAATTATATATGATAAATATGCAAATTAAATATTAATATTATGTATATATACAAAACTGAATCACTGATGGTGTATACAGGAAACTAACACAATGCAAATCTACTATACTTCAGTTAAAAACAGAGAAATTATGTCAGCTCAATCCTGTTCATTTGAGTAAAGACCACAAGCTGAAGTGCTAAAAGCAAGGAATCTGAGAGCTGTTTTCCCAGACCTTACATGAATTTTGATCTCATTCACAAACCCTTTCAATCTTCATATTTTTCAACCCATTTCAGTTCAGTACAGTTCACTCACTCAGTCGTGTCCGACTCTTTGCGACATCATGAATTGCAACACGCCAGGCCTCCCTGTCCATCACAAACTCCCGAAGTTTACTCAAACTCATGCCCATTGAGTCGGTGATGCCATCCAGCCATCTCATCCTCTGTCGTCCCCTTCTCGTCCTCCCCCCAGTTCCTCCCAGCATCAAGGTATTTTCCAATGAGTCAACTCTTCTCATGAGGTGGTGAAAGTATTGGAGTTTCAGCTTCAGCATCAGTCCTTCCAATGAACACCCAGGACTTATCTCCTTCAGGATGGACTGGCATGCTGCCATCCACAGGGCCGCAAAGAGTCGGACACGACTGAGCGACTGAACTGAACTGAACGGAACTCTACACAGGTCCACATGGAAGTCAGGAAAACAGTGGGGTGAAGGAACAATCTTTGAAACACTGTCTCCAGGGAAGAGTTGAACAGTGACTGTAGTATTATAGTCAGTAGCTATAAGTTAACAGATTTTAACCTATTTTGAACTTATTGACTATTTAGAGTTACTGATTCTGCAAAATATTTTCACTTTGTTTTTATAACTGATCAAATATTTGTATTCCAATATCAAAATATGTAGCCATCTTTATGAATATATTAAGAAATAAATATAAAAATGTAAGTCTCTGGAATGTACTAAATAGTACAAACTGAAGAACATTATTAAGCCATGTAATGGCACATTTTGTTTGTTGACACAGTAATTAAGTTTGGTTTAAACTCTGAGTACAGTTAATTTTTGAGATCCATGCTGAAGTAGAGAAGAAAATCTTTTCAAAGAAACATCTAAATTTTAAATATCATGGACTTTGCAGAACAAAACCAGGTATTATCATTGTCTCCAAAGTAAAATCTCATTTCATAACAGAATTCAATTTATAGAACATAATAGAATAGCAGATGTTACAGTAAGCATTTTGACAAATCAATCAATATTTCAACTAAAATCAGTTTAAAGTTGTATTTATAGCCACACTTTGTAAAGCACTTACTGTAATGCCAGCTATGTGTTTTGAATACATTATGTCACTTATCATGCCCATTATATAAAAAGAAGCAATAGTAGCCCCATTACAGAGATGATGTCCAGGTCACTCCTGCAACCAGCAGAGTTGGAAACCAGCCAAGATATCCCAACCTCAGAGTGCTTGCTACGAACCTCCATAATTCCTGTCAGAATAAATGCAGGTTATCACATTAAGTAATGGATGCACTCTTGTGTTGATGTCTGTTGGTGGAATTTTTAGTCAGTTCCACCTTGTAACAAATGTAAGACTCATAAGATGTTACAAAAACAAAGACACCAGCACTCGCATATGAGACGCTCATACTGCTCCCCTTTCCTCATCCAACTCGAGTGATGACACAGGTACAGACTAGCGGAGGTGTGAGTTGGCCTGGTGAGAAATAAGCGAGCATTTTTTTATTATTATTATAAATACAATGAAGTTTCTCAGCACAATCCCTTTTCAAGCATCTTTATATGACATTCAGTGGTTTTCTAAGAGCCCCCCTTTTTTTTTTATAACAGACTTCATAACATATCTAAACTGGTGGTTCAGTTCTGAAGTTTTGAACTGTGGTCCATGTTGCTTCCCAAGTACCTTTGTAAATTGAGAATTGCTCTCCTTTGGGGTTCAGAATCTGGAGCAGCTTTTTTCTTATTTTCCTTCCCTCGCTTCTTCCCTCTCCCCATCCTTCTTTCTTTCCTTCCTTCTCTTTCTTTTTCTTTTTTTTTTTCTTTTGGCCTTCTGCAGAGGATATCATACCTAAATAGTGGTTTCTATTGACATCTTTTCATCTTGTATTGGTGTATATTTACACTTCCTTTTCACATGTCTTTCAAATTTTGTACTTTGATGGGCAAGTAATAATACTAATCATTTTGACTGAGCTCAAATGTAGTATGGAGGTTTTCCTGATGGCTCAGTGGTAAAGAATCTACCTCCCAATGCAGGAGATACAAGAGATGCAGGTTCAGCCCTTGGGTCGGGAAGATCCCCTAGAGTAGGAAATGGCAACCCACTCCAATATTCTTGCCTGAAAAATTCGATGGACAGAGGAGCCTGGTGGGCTACAGTCCATAGAGTCACAAAGAGTCAGACATGACTGAGCACATACAATGCTCATAACAACATATGAAAAGTCCATTTTTATTTCACTATTTCAGTGGCCATTTCAAGTAAAATATAAGTCATCCTATCTTGAAATCAGCATAGTCCTTCCTTTCCTTTGTGAGTTACTTTCACATTCCCCTTCTTACTTCTGGGGATTTGAGACCAGCCGGGGAGCTTTCTTTGCCCATTAAATCTGCCTTAGGGGCTCCAGACTCAATGCTGCAACTTCTCTCAGTTCTTGCAGGACTTGTGACTGGTAGTGCTCATGGAATCTTATCTATTATCAACAATTACCAAGTTCTATATGTGTATTTTCTTCCCTAATAAACCTGGAAGTTTCTTATGACAATAAATGCTTGATGTGACAAGCCAGGAATCTGCCTTTACTGAAGTTCTTTCCCTCCTGGGGAATAACATCCTGATAGTCATATATTGCCTTTTCTTGGAGATCTCTTTGAAGAAGATATTGCCTGTTGGATTTCGGCACTACACAACTATTGACATCTCATCTTTAATGTCTCTAACATTGACTACCTAAGCAGTGATGTCATCTAAAAATTATAAGACATTCTCTGTTGATAAAAACTTAGCAGTTCTTCAGAGTCAGCATCACAGCATATAAGGAATATGTTAAGCCATATTTTAATTAAATTGACAGTTATTAAAAAGATTGCTGCTTCCCTGATAGCTCAGTTAGCATAGAATCTGCTTGCAATGCAGGAGACCCTGGTTCAATTCCTGGGTCAGGAGGATCCACTGGAGAAGAGATAGGCTACCCAGTCTAGTATTCTTGGGCTTCCCTTGTGTCTCAGCTGGTAAAGAATCCACCTGCAATGTGGGAGACCCGGGTTTGATCCTTGGCTTGGGAGGATCCTTAGAGAAGGGGAGGGGTATCCACTCCAGTATTCTGTCCTGGAGAATTCCATGGACTATACAGTCCATGGGATTGCAAAGAGTCCAATGCAACTGAGCAACTTTCACTTTCAAAAAGATTAACAAGGAAAATATACAATTGCAAAGGGCATATAACCTTCCAAATGCAATAAAACTTTTCAGATTTCACTATTTATTTAGACAATTCAGGATTTTTTTTTTTTTCCTGAACTTGCATTTGTATCCAGGCTTCTAAAATATCATTTTTGTTCCTATAGCATTTAAAGAGTATTTTACTTGCTTCATTTAAAACATAAGATTTTATGAACTATCAGAACTTCTTAAATGTTGTATTAGTCTTCTAGTGTTATCATAACAAAGTACCATAACAGAGAGAAGGTGACTTAAACATCAGAAATTTATTATCTCCCAATTATGGAGGTACCAGCAGGATTGATTCCTTCTGAAGCCTCTGTCCTTGGCTTGTACATGGCCACTTCCTTTGTCTTGACTAAGAGGATATTGTGCGTCTGTGTTAATTTCTTCTTACATAAACAACAGTCATACGGGATTAGGATCCCCTTTTGCAAACTCATTTTAACTTAATTTCCTCTCTAATAGGGTACTGAGGGTTAGGACTTCACTGTATGAATTTTGGGGGGGATACAAATCAGCTTATAATGCTCTGTGCTCTGTGACACCCCTCAAAAAATTCATGCCCACACATGTAAAATACATGCATTCCATCCCAATAATTCTAGGATTCTTAGCTCATCCCAGCATCAACTTCAAGTCCGAGTCTCATCTGAACATCAGCTCAACCAGTTGTGAGCAAGAAAGGAAGTGTGAATCATCCTGAGGCAAAACTCCTTTACAGCTCTGAATGTTGTAACCACGTGTTCCAGGAAACAAACTCACTCAGAAGGACAATGCAGATAGTGGAGTGCAGTTTATTATACCCGCGGGCCCAAGGCAGAGTCTCCTCTTAGCCAAGGGCCCCGACCAGCATTTGTGAAAATCCTTTATACCCCATGTGTACGTGTCCAAACCCACCAGCCCAAATCCCTTGAGGCTTACAAAGGAAGGGTAAATACAATCACAATAACCCCATCATTCACGTGTTATGTGTTCAAACAGTTACTAATCAATAAGCCCACGGTTATATTCCAACCAGTTAATAACCGATAATACTGTTCCGATAGATACTATGGAGGCAGGGGTCATTAGTGTCTGTTTTCTCTTAGGCAATGAGAAACCTGGATGTGATCTTCAAGATTCCCCTGCCCAGAGGGGGGTCTAATCCTTCCATTGTCATTCCCACAGGCGCTAAGCACGGAGTTCAGAGTCCATTGGAGAGGCAGCCTAGCAGGATCAGCACGGACAGGCCTGAGATGGAGTCCAGGCCCTATGAATTCCTTCTTCATAAACTTGGGTAACAGGAAAATAAGTTATCTAATTCTAAACTACAGTGTTGTAATAGGCCTAGCATAAGCACTCACATTCAAAAGGGAATGATAAGATAGAAGAGCTCTGCAGAGCTAAGCATGTCTGAAAATAAACAAGAAAAATTCTATTTTGCTTTAAGGCTCTAAAATAATCCTCTTTGTCTCCAAGCTCTGTTGTCCCAGCTCCCTAGTATGGTCTTGCTTCCCCGGTCCAGCAGCGCTGCTCCCCGTCCTCTTCGGAAATGAGCAGGTGACAGTGTCACCCCTGGATGCCTGGAGGCAGTAGCAGTCCTGCTGACCTCTGAATCACTCTTGGGTTTAGTATTCTTTTTTTAAGAACAACTACATTGTTCTTAATTGTTCTTAGTTGTTCTTACATTGTTCTTAATGTAATTATCCAATTACATCTGGATAGAAGTGTTGGTCTATTCTATAGAATCCTGTAAATTCAATCAGTAAGGAATAATGAACCCAAGATTTTCAAACACAGATTTGGCAAGGGAAATGCACTGAAGAGGTAAGTGAGGGAAGTTGGTCATATGAATAAAAAAGCATCCTCATTACTAAATGGCACTTTTAGAAGTTAGGCCCCTGCCCTCCCATAGACAACTTCCTGCTTAATTACATTTCAAAGGGATCTCCAAATGAGGATTCCTCTTGTTTCATTATAAACATTTTCTCTTTATAATTTGCAGTCAATTAACTGCAAATTCATTGGGAGGTGGAACATATTAAATAACATCTGGGAGAATTATTACACGACTGCCATACAAAGTTAAAAAGGAAGATTATTGACAGCTGAGACACTTGGATGATAATTCTATTTAAAAGTATCAATTTTTTGTTGAGTTGTTTTTCCTTAGTGGCAAGGGCATGCACTTACATAAATATTGAGAGACTACATATTTCTTGTTGTAAAATAAAATACAAAAGCATCAACTTTTTGCATCAACTCAGAAATATTTATTATATTTGGGAAACATTGTAATCCTTTTGACTTTCAATTAAGTTGGTCAAAATGCTTTATGTTCCTTGAGAAAACGTGCCATCAGCTATTTTGTGTTTATGTGTTATATTAACGCATTTAAGGATTAACTACAGGAAACTTTGTCAAAACAGGAGAATAGATTAAAAAAAAAAAAAGTTACTAAATAAAGACAGAGAATCTTTGATTTCTGAGGAATAAGTATCAAAAAATTCCAAGTTTATGTGAAAACATGACTAAAAATATAAATCCCCAAAGTTTCTCCTGAAGGAGATTCTATTATTCCACCACAAAATATTCCTTTTTGGCAAATGATTATTCTGAGCTGAATGCAGACTGAGAATCAACAGACACAGGAAGAAGTCTTTCTTGGAGCTCTTTTTTTCTGACTAAAATTAGAGACTTGAGCAAGAACATGTATTCACCCTCTTCTAGGTGAATTTTATGACTGAAGATAGACTAGATAGACAAATAGACCTGCACAAACAAGCTCTTACTAGATTAGGCCTTATCATTTATCCTCCCCTACATAAATATATCTTCTCACAGTTTGCCACCTCTGAAAGTCTAAACCTGTTTTCCTTTGTCCTATCACTTTTCCACACTTTACCCCTGTGTTGAGATGCTATAAAAGCCTAAGCTCTAGCCACCCCTTTTGAGTTACTCATCATTAAATTCTCCCACATATATTACTGCACATGTTAACAAGCTATGATTGCTTTTTTTTTTTTTTTTTCTTGTTAATCCCTCTTTTCTTACTGTGATATACAAGTTCCCTGCCAGAGAACCGAGGAAATTAGAAGATAAAGGCTTTGTTTTTTTCTCCTCTATACTTCTGTCCCTAACCTCTGAACCTTGTTTTCATGATCTGCTGTCCTGGATAATACGTGTGGACCCTGTTCTGATACCAGATATGAATAAAGTCCACCTCAGAAGCTTCCCCTAAATTTTATACTCAGGAATAAGAGGTTGAATTCTTGGTGGGAAAATCACATAAGTGGGTTGATTTATACCATGGTACTCTTTTTCATAAAAAGAAATATTTTTAAAAGTGGAGGCAGTAAGAATATTTTAAACTTTTCTATTTGCATAAACAAGATAGCAACCAAGAGACTCCTTCCAGAATCTGGTTTGTTTCTTTCAAGAGGACACAACTTCAAGGAGGCAGATAAATGGAGGTGAAATTTGAGGTGCCAGTCAATGGCCCCTCATTATAGACATTTGCTTCAAGTGTCTTTTTCTAAAGTGTTATTTTAAATTGTGCCAAATTTCATTGGTCAAGTTCCTTGTGTGAGTTCCACTCAGGACTCCAGAATTGATGGGGAGATTAAAGACATTTGAGATTTGAAAGATGGAGAGAAAAGCCTTTATGGAGATTCTATTATTTGACTAAAACCAGCAACTTCTGGAAAGTGAACCTTCAGGACAGATCTACTCCTAGGAAGAACACTGGAGATTAAATTTCAAAATTTCATCCTTTACACCCTCAGGATACCCACGGTTCTTCATACCCAGAAGAAGAGACTTATGCACACGACTACTGCACTACTCACGCATCATCAAGACTACACAGTGTTCTTCGGCGCCAGACTGACAACTTTTCTTCCCAATGTGCTTATCACCACTATTATCATCACAAACTTAAAAGGCCAAACAATGACATTTTATTAAAGACCTTACACCATTGTTCCCTATTTATGAAAATGCCACCCATTGTCCAATCATGAAAATTGGTATACCTTAATTTTTATCATAAACTACATATAATCTATCACTAATTCCTGTTGACCTTATGTCCTCATTTAAAATCAAAGTGGCCATTTTTTATCTCCTTACTGGCACTCCTATCTCCACCCCAGTTTGCAAACATCAACCAGAAAGATAATCTTATATAGAGAACATATAACTCTACTGATGAATATTCTTCTATAACAGAGATGTCCATCATGCCAGACTCAGTTTTTCATGTGGAAGAATTTTCTAAGTGTGCTGTCCTGTCTGTGGTCAGTGTAGAATTTTCAAAAAACAAGCTTGTGGTTTTGATAAATCTCTTTATTATCTTTTTTTATTTTCAATTTTGTTCATTTCTATTATTTAGATTTAATGTTTTGATCCTTATATATTTCTGCAGGTAGTATATTGGCTATTTCTATATTTTTTAGTAAATTCCTCACTTCTAATATGAGTTTAAACATAAAATTACCTCTCTTGTTGCTCTCCAGATTATCTCTCTCTGTCTTTGTCTTTGATTTTGATCAGTCTTAGTGTGAGGATCTTTGAATTTATCTTACTTGGAGTCTATTGACTTTCTCAGATCTGAAGATTCATGTCCTTCATCAATTGTGGCATTTTCAACCATAATTTTTCCTTTTTTTTTTTTTCTTTTCTCTCTTTTCTGGGATTTTAATAATGTGTATGTTAGTATGATTTTTGGTATTCCAGGGATCTTTCTTACTCTTTACTTTTTGTTCTTTTTTTTTTTTTTTCTCCTGTTCCTCATAAATGATCTCTATTGTCCAGTTTTCAAGTTCACTGATTTTTTTTTTTTTCTTTTGTCCCCTCAAATCTGGTGGTATTGAATTCTTCTAGAGAGTTTGTTCATTTCATGTACTGTACTTTCAGCTCTGTGATTCTTGTTTGGTTGCTTTTAATCATGTCTACTTTTTATAGATATTCTCATTATATTTACACATAATTTTACTTATTTGCTTTAATTATTTGTCCATAGTTTCTCTAGCTGTTTGGCATATTAAGAAAGCTCATTTAATGATCTTTGTCTAGTGAGTTAAATGTCTAGTTCTCCTCACGGATAGGTTCTGTCAATTCATCTTTTGTCCTTTGAGTGGAAAATACTGTATTGTTTCTTTGTGTGACTTAAATTTTGTTGTTTAGAAACAAAATTGGATATTTGAATAATACAATGTGATAACACAAGAAGACAGTTCCTCTTCCCCTGGATTTGTTGGTGGCAGTAGATGAAATCTTTGATTGCCTTATTTTCTTTGAGACATTTCCAAACTCTTTTTGCAAGAAATTTATTCTATGTCTCTCATGTGTGTTCACCAGAGTATCTGTCCTTTTATGTCAGTGATCATCAGGTCACCTAAGAGCTTTCCTTATGTACATGGAGCCAAATAGAGAAAAAGAAAAGATTACTCTCCTGTTCTTTGCAGCATGCCCTGCTAATCACCTGGCTGGGACACTGATCCAGTATTAAATGGACTCCCTACAGCTCTTCTTTTGTCTTCATCTCCCACTTGCAGAGAGTTCACAGATATGCCAGAGGTACAAATTTAAGTTTATCTTAGATAATTTTTGAGCAGGTGTCCAGGCCTGGGTAAATCCATTACACTTCCTCTTCCAAGTCCTTATTCCATAAGATATTTCCTCCTCTGCCTTCTTTTTTTTTTTTTTTGCTCTGCCTTCTCCTGAATAAATTAAGACTGCATACCACCTGCTCCATCTGCCATCTCCTGGCCCAGGTGGGGACAGAAGTGGGCCTTTGAATCTTTTGGTATGTACCACCACCACTACTCAGACAGCTGCATCAGCCCAAGGTAGGGAGGAAGAGTCAGTAAAACAAGCCTCAGCATCTGCGTCAGTCCCTCAGCATTACACTAGGCAAATCAAAATGCATAACTACAATAACTTGAGAAAAAAAAAGAAATCTCATGCATACTAATGACCTGGCATTAGCAAGCTGCTGCAGGAACTCAGGATGCTATCTGGGGATTGTGGACACTACACTGGAAAATAATAGATGCTACACAGGTGAATGAAACTGCTGGAACTCTCTCTTATTAAAATTCAGTCACCCTCTACTCTAAAAAGAAACTGTATGGTTGCTGGACATTTTGGATTAGATTTCAGAGTTTTAAAAATGCTTATTCTATAAGAGTTTACCAGCTTATGCTTGTTTTGTAAAAGGGCCAATTATATTAACGTTTCACCATGAAGTTTCCAATTTTTACTTTTTATGTTACCTTTTTATATGTTCAATGATGTTATATAAAGGATTTCTGTATCTTTAATAATTTAAAGTACTTCTTGTAATATGTCTAAGTGCTTGGTATATTAGTTCTTTACTTTTTATGAACATTTCCCCATGGTGTCTTTTTCTTTTCTTATTGTTGCTATTTAGGATAAGATTTTATTCAGTGAAATGGTTTTGTGTGTATGTTTATAGGATCTTTTACAGCTGAACTTCAGGAGTTTCTTCAGTTTTGCAATTGCCAGGTTTTAAGTTTTATATAAAACCCTTAAATTTTAAATTTTACATTCGGATAAGCAATATAAATTCAGATGCCACACCAACTTCATGATTAAGACTAGAATTTAGATTATCCATGTTAAACTTTATTACTTTTTAACTTATGGTCTTGAGAATAACATATGACACTTTATTGTCTTTTTTAGCCATTAAGCAGAATTTTGTCTGGATTACTTTAATGTTTCTATCTGTTATACAGGTGTCTCAGTTCTAACCTCAAGCTCTGCATTTCCTATCATGAGTATTTAGTCCATTACTCTGTATAACATAGCTCTATTCTTCCTTTGTAGCTCTAAATTGTCTCTTTGTTTCTGATAGTAAGCATATCTTTTTCTTCTTTGCAGCTCCAAAGTGCCCTTTTAAAAAAAACCTTCAGTTGCACAACATTTCAAAGACTTGCACAGCAAAAGTTCTGCATAGCCTTGCCCCATTTTTCCTGAACCTGAAGTATTCTCATCGATTCTCCAACCCACATGGCTCTGCTTCCACTCATATCACTTCACTGGAGCTATCATAGTCATCGTATCCTTCAAATTGTCAAGTTCAATGTCTTTAATGTTTTCATTTCGTGGATCATGCATCAGCAATTGGTACAAGGAATCATTATCTTACTTCCCAAATATATTTTCATATGCCTTCTTTTCTAGTATTTCCTATTTTTCTTTTACTTCTGGTTGTTCTATTTAGTACTTTTCAAGTCCCTCCCTTAATAATCTTTGATTATTAACAATTTTCTAGAGTTTGTTATTGAATTCTCTTTGTTTCTCACCCTACAGCATATTCTTAGGTATTCTTAAGCATCCTTTAACTTCAGTCATCATATATATATATATATGGATCTAAATTTTTTTTTAACTAGTACAAATACCTATGTGATTTTTATGCAAAATGCCTTTGGGAATTTAAAACCAAATATTCCTGAACCCAACACTTATTTTCCTTTTCTAAAATTACTATTTTCCATCCTTCATTTTAACAAATAGCAAACTTATCTACTCAGTTCCGCTTGTTAGGGCCTTGGAAAAAATAAGTTATGCTTCTCTATCCTTCATTCTTTCACTGCACATTAATCATCAGCAAAACTGTCCTTTTTTACATGTAATATACAAAGTTTCTACAAGACAAATTAGAAAATATTTTCACAGTGTTTGTGAATGCAAAGATTTCTTACAGTAAACATAAGAAGCATTAACATCAAAAAATTTAAATGATAAATTTGATTTCATAAATATTGAAAAAATCCATTCATCTAAAATAACCACTGAACAACTAAAAATGCAAGCCACATGCTCAGAGTATATACTACACACACATACAAAGAGATATATTTAATTACACAGATAGATACCTGATTAAAGCACTTGTGTCCCCAGTATACAAAGAATTCTTGCAACTCAATACTAAGAAGTCAAAGAATCTATTAAAAAGGGCAAGCAACTTGGCAGTCACATTACAAAGGAAGACATGAATAATAATAAATACATAAGTAACACATGAAAAGATTCTCAACATCATGACTCATTAGGAAATACAAGCTAGTATCACATAGATATACTCCTATAAACCCAGAAAGAAGGCTAAAATTAAAATTTATGAAAATTCCAAATATTGACAAGGATGTGGGATTAATCAAAGTCAAAGTCCATTGTTGGAGGGTCAGTAAGATGGATCAACCAATTTGTAGAAATATTTGGATCCTCATATTGATAAATACATGTAAACCACATGGCTTGATAATTAGTTTCCTAAGCATCCTACAACTAAATATTTAAGAGAAGATTACATATCCACACAAAGATTTGTAAATAATTGTCCATAGAAAGTTTATTCATAGAATCCAAAATGTCCAAACATTGGAAACATCTTAAATATTAACCAAGAAGACAATGGGTAAACAAAGTGTGATGTATTCATACACTGGAATACAGCTCAGAAATAAAAATAAGCTATTGATAAAATAATGTAGGCTAATCTTCCAAAGAACATTTTATTGTTTTTAAAAAGTTAGACACAAAGATTTTATACTTTACAATTTCAGTTATATGGAGTCCAACAGTGGTAAAGATAACCTATGGTGTTAGGAATCAGAGCAATAGGCAAGATTAACTGGAGGATGGCATGAGTGAGTTTTCTGGGTGGTGGAAATATTCAGTATCTTGATTGTAGTGTGGTGGCTACATAAGTGTACACATCTGTGAAAACTCATCAAATTGTGCACTTGAGATTTATTAATGCATGCCTGCCTGCATGCTAAGTCACTTCAGTAGTGTCTGATTCCTATGACTCAAGGACTGTATCCTACCAGGTTCCTCTGTTCATGGGATTTTACAGGCAAGAATACTGGAATGAGTTACCATTCCTTCCTCCAGCGGACCTTCCTGACCCAGGGATGGAATCCACATCTTCTATGTCTCTTTGCCACCTGGGAAGCCCTTTAATGCATAGATTTCTCCATAAATAGATTTCAGTGTGTGTGTGTGTGTGTGTGTGTGTGTGTAAATAAATAAAATTATGTGTGAAATAGACAGTTGATAGTAACTAGTTAGGCAGTCCGTACCCCAGAGATAGGGGTCCCAGAACATGCTCTGAACTTAGCATTCTTAACTTGGACTTTTACTGTCAACATTACCTAGTTCCTTTGCAGTTAGGAACAAAAACAAGAAGGTGAAAATGATGGTTTACATTATATAAATACAACTTTTAACTTTCTTGAAAATCTCATACAAAAAGTATAACTTACATGTAGTTGACTGGTCTTCTCTTTGAGAGAGCCAGGCAAATAAAATTTTAAAAACCCAAGCATAATATCACTCCCATCAGCATAGCAATCCTATTAAGTAAGAAGAGGTAAACAAAAATAAAATACTAATCTTTGTTGGACTTTTCACTCCTCCCATTGAAATTTTCAAATTGTCATACACAGCTTTTTCATATATGTGACACATTTCACATATGACCATTTCCCCTTCTCCAAAGATGATAACCCCAAAGCCTCACCAAATTTTTGCATTTATCTTTGAGAAGAAGTCCAGAATTTCTGGGTAATGTAAAGACCTCTTATCTGTTTATAGCTCTTGATCCTGACTTTTCAAAATCTCTTCCAGACACATCTAATATAACGTGGTTGAGAATAAACAATATAAACACTACGATAGATTCATTTGGAAAATTGGAAGAGTGAAAACTCTCTCAGAAGTCACTAACTCATAGTTAATGCCATTCTTTGGGAGGAAATAGCAGACAATTCTTTGTTTCATACTTTTTTGACTGTGATTCACACTTGTAGAAAACCAAGCAACTAATGAAGAATATTACAGGTAAGACAGATCGTGATCTGGGTCAATGTGAATTTAGCTAAACTTCGAATTGCTTTTTCATTGTCCTCTTTTCCTTTTCCTTCTTTTATTTTTCATTGTCCTCTTTTCCTTTTCCTTGTTTTATTTTTCCTCCATATGTTAACATTTTCTTTCTTCATTGTGTGAATGCTAAGTCGCTTCAGTTGTGTCTGACTCTTTGTGACACCATAGACCGTAGCCCGCCAGGCTCTTCTGTCCATGGGGTTTTCTAGGCAAGAATACTGGAGTGGATTGTCATTTCCTTCTCCAAGGGATCTTCTGGACCCAGAGATGGAACCCGTGTCTCTTAAATCTCTTGCATTGGCAAGCAGGTTCTTTACCACTAGCCCCACCTTAAGGCCCATGAAACCTGTTTCTGAGCAGATATGGTGATTGTATGGTGAATTCTACCTCTTTTATTCTACTTCACCTCTGCCATCTGATGCTCATGATAAATAAAAATAGGCATTGAACTTTTTATCTTTCTGTTTCAAAGCATTCTCTATTTTGCCTTTGTTAGACTCATATATTTATTTCTTCAATTAACAAATTGTTGGATAGACTTTTTAAAGCAATGATGCTTATCTTAGGACAGTGGGTATTTCTCCTGAGGTTCAAGATAGTGTGTATCAGCTAACTTTTCTCCTGGACTCCAGCTCAAATTAGTCAATATTTAGTGGTGTTTCCTTCACCATTCTTGATGTGGATCTTTCTTTCTTAATTTCACTTAAGTCAGTTATTAATTTTTACTACTTTTGAATTATGTGTTACATTCAAAAGAGAAAGAAAAAAATAACTACCTTATTATATCAGCTTTAAATATAAGACAAAGGAAGAGTTCTTAGCACTATTTACACTTTTGGATGGAAAGGCTTTCTAATCTTTCTAACAGCAGACTCACTGACCTGAGGCACGTCCATGCATTTCTGACAGGTAAAAAACAACAACAACAACAAAAAAACCTGATCAAGCCATGCTCGTGGTAATGGCAGCATGTCAAATAAGCCACAAGAAAGCTATTCAGAAATATATTCAATTAAAAAATTTAAAACTCCTTACATCAAGGCATCTTGAGTAAAACAAATCCCAGTGGGAGTCTCTTGGCTTACTTACTAAATCTGTTAATATATATATAGATTCCAGGACAGAATTGACTTGTGGTTACAATAAGAGTGATTATGAAAGCACAGACTTCCACTGACGCCTGACTGACCTAATTCTCTTAGTTTGCATAAGAGGGTAAGTGGAGGAAATTTGCAAGAGCTGAGTATATCTCCAGAATACATTTTATAATAATTTCTGTGACCTTCATTGTGTTCATGATTTTTAGGTATTTTATTGTAGAAAATACTGTTGCAGTGAAATTTATTTAGTGTGTTTTTTTTTCTTTATGCTAAATGATTCTTTTTAAACTAATTCAGTAGATTCATTTTCCGCAAAAATAAAGAAAAAATACTATTTTCTCAGAAGAAAAGATTTAACAGATTTTTCTGTCTTCAAAATTATATATGGAAATTTTGGATTTCACATTCATATTTCTAGGTTAAACAAGATCTTAATCCATAACTTTAAAAGTTTCTGGTAGAAGGAACATTAAGCCTTGACAACAGTGAGAAGAATGTGAGAAGGAGAGATACAGCCAGAGCCATCTTTTCGCTGATTAAGAGTCCAGCTGCCAAATCACAATGGATCAGGGAATGAAATGCATTTCTTTCTCATTGTATAGAAGCCTGAAAGGTATAAATTAAAGATTCCTTCACAGGGTCAATAATAACAGCATTATAATTGGGGGGAACCCTAAATACTGAGGTGGTAAAAATGTTATCAGATCAAGGAACTGAGATGGTCTATATCATGTTGTACATTTGTGAAAAGACCCTCAGTTAAGGTCCAAGGAAACACTCCAGAGAAGACTTCAAATTGCCTTATTCTGTATTTTAGTGTCTGTGCCCATATCTCATACCTAGCTCAACATTATGTATAACTCAGAATGCTTTCAGGTGCAGATTTTAGAAATCCATATTAAACTACATGAAGTTTCCAAATCAAATGAATAAAGAATAAAGGCCACATTTGTAAGTTATTATAACTTCCAGGAATCTGAAAAGCAGGAACCAGAAATGCAAAGGTACAAGCAACTGATATCAAAACTACAGAGATGAAACTGCAAGATGGGTAATTTCCAAAGTGAAGAAAAGTACTAATCTTTCCATAGACATGGAGCCTATGGCCAGATATGATACAAAAGAGGTGATCATATCCCCAAGGCTCTTAGTGAATTCTTACCAAAAGTTATATCAGCATCAATTATATTACATTAAAAAAAATCCCTAAATATATTACTTACTTAGGAAATTGTAATGAACTTGATGATTACCGTGGAACATGGGCTTCCCACATGTCACAGTGGTAAAGAATCTGCCCATGATACAGGAGACATGAGTTTAATACTTGGGAGGGGAAGATCCCCTGGAGTAGGAAATGGCAACCCAATATAGCAAACCTGCTTAAAAAATTCCATGGAGAGTGATGCCAGGGGCTACATTCCATGAGGTCACAAAGAGTCAGACATAACTAAGCACGCACACACACACAGGAACATATGCTGACATTAATGGCAATTGAACTGAATAATTGGTTCCTTGACTGTAATCTTCTTTCAGAATAGTTTAGAAATATTGCTTTTAAGAGTTAAATATCGGTTCAGTTCCGTTCAGTCGTTCAGTTGTGACCGACTCTTTGCAACCCCATGGACTCACGCCAGATCTCCCTGTCCATTGTCAACTCCTGAAGTCTACCCAAACCCATGTCCATTGAGATGGTGATGCCAACCAACCATCTCATCCTTCGTCATCCCCCTCTCCTCCTGCCCTCAATATTTCCCAGCATCAGGGTCTTTTCAAATGAGTCAGCTCTTCGCATCAGGTGGCCAAAGTATTGGAGTTTCAGCTTCAACATCAGTCCTTCCAATGAACACCCAGGACTTATCTCCTTTAGGATGGACTGGTTGTTTCTCCTTGCAGTCCAAGGGACTCTCAAGAGTCTTCTCCAACACCACAGTTGAAAAGCATCAATTCTTTGGCACTCAGCTTTCTTTATGGTCCAACTCTCACATCCATACATGACCACTGGAAAAACCATAGCCTTGACTAGATGGACCTTTGTTGACAAAGTAATGCCTCTGCTTTTTAATATGCTGTCTAGGTTGGTCAAAACTTTCCTTCCAAGGAGTAAGCATCTTTTAATTTCATGGCTGTAATCACCATCTCTAGTGATTTTGGAACCCCCAAAAATAAAGTCTCTCACTGTTTCCACTGTTTCCCCATCTATTTTCCATGAAGTGATGGGACTGGATGCCGTAATCTTAGTTTTCTGAATGTTGAGCTTTAAGCCAATTTTTTCCACGTTCCTCTTTCACTTTCATCAAGAGGCTCTTTAGTTCTCTTTCTGCCATAAGTGTGGTGTCATCTGCATATCTGAGGTTTTTTATATTTCTCCCTACCATGCTCAGTAAATCTTTATCCCAATTTTCTGTTGATAAACAGGGCTGTGTTCCCTCTCTGTTGTTTGACCTGAGGCCAAACTATGGAGGAAATAATGAAGATAACGTACCTCTTTCAAAAAACCCTGTGCATGCCCTGCTGCACTCAGTGCCTCCTGCCCTGCAGCAGGCCACCGCCAACCAACACCTCCATCGGAGACTCCTGGACACTCACGGACAAGGATGAGTCAATCTTTTGTGGGGTCACTGCTCCTTTCTCTTGGGTTCTGGTGCACAAAAGATTTTGTCTGTGTCCTCCAAGAGTCTGTGTAAGTTTTGCCAGCTCTATGGTGGGGCAATGGTACCCTCTTCCAAGAGGGCTTATGCCATATCCAAGTATGTTGCACCCAGAGCCCCTACCTTTGTAGCAGTGACTGATGGCCAGTACCTCTGAAGAGACACTCAGACACAGTTCTCTCTCAGTCTCTGTAGGGTCTCTGGGTCCTGGTGACCAAAAGCTTTATTAGAGCCTTCAGAGCATCTCTGGTGGGTGAGGAGTTTGATTCTAAATGCAGTTTCACCCCTCCTACCATCTTGCTGTGGCATCTCTTTTGCCCCTGGACATGGGGTATCTTTTTGTGTGTGTGTGTGTGTGGAATCCAACTTTCTCCTGTGGATAGTTGTTCAGCAGCGAGTTTTAATTTTAGAGTTCTTGCGGGATAACATAAGCACATGTCCTTCTACTCCACCAGGACCAACACAAGAGAAGACTCTACACACAGACATCACCATATGATCAATACTGAAATCAGATTGACTATATTCCTTGCAGCCAAAGATGGAGAAACTCTACACAATCAGCAAAAACAAGACTGGGAGATGACTGTGGCTGAGATCATGAATTCCTTATTCGCAAATTCAGACTTAAATTGAAGAAAGTAGGGAAAACACTAGACCATTCAGGTATGACCTAAATCAAATCCTTTATGTTTATACAGTGGAAGTGACAAATAGATTTAAGGGATTCTATCTGACAGAGTGCCTGAAGAACTATGGACAGAGGTTCATGACATTGTATAGGAGGCAGTGATCAAAACCATCCCCAAGAAAAAGAAATGCAACAAGGCAAAATGGTTGTCTGAGAAGGCCTTAGAAATATCTCAGAAAAGAAGAGAAGCTAAAAGCAAAGGAGAAAAGGAAAGATATAGCCATTTGAATGTAGAGTTCCAAAGAATAGCTTGGAGAGATAAGAAAGCCTTCCTCAGTGATTAATGCAAATAAACAAATGAAAGAAATAAAATGGAAAAGACTAGAGATCTCTTCAAGAAAATTAGAGATACCAAGGGAACATTTCATGTAAAGATGGGCACAATAAAGGACAGAAATGGTATGGATTTAACAGAAGAAGAAGATATTAAGATGAGGTGGCAAGAATACACAGAAGAACTGTACAGAAAAGATCTTCATGACCCACATAATCATGATGGTGTGCTCACTCACCTAGAGCCAGACATCCTGGAATGCAAAGTCAGGAGGGCCTTTGGAAGCATCACTGGCAACAAAGTTAGTGGAGGTGATGGAATTCCAGTTGATCTCTTTCAAATCCTAAAAGATGATATTATTAAAATGTTGTACTTAATATGCCTGTAAATTTGGAAAACTCAGCAGTGTCCACAGGACTGGAAAAGGTCAGTTTTCATCTAACCCAAGGAAAGGCAATGCCAAAGAAGGCTCAAACTACCACACAATTGCACTCATCTCACACGCTAGTAAAGCAATGCTCAAAACTCTCCAAGCCAGGCTTTAACAGTACATGAATCATGAGGTTCCAGATGCTCAAGCTATATTTAGAAAAGGCAGAGGAACCAGAGATCAAATTGCCAACATCCATAGGATCACTGAAAAAGCAAGAGAGTTCCAGAAAAAGATTTACTTCTGCTTTGTTGACTATGCCAAAGCCTTTGACTGTGGATCACAACAAACTGTGGAAAATTCTTAAACAGAAGGGAATACCAACCACCTGACCTGCCTCCTGAGAAATTTGTATGCAGTTCAGGAACAACAGTTAGAACTGGATATTCAGGAAAGGAGTAGATCAGGGTTGTATACTGTCACCGTGATCATTTAACTTATATGCAGAGTACATCATGGGAAATGCTGGGCTGGATGGAACACAAACTGGAATCAAGATTGTGGGGAGAAATACCAATAACCTCAAATATGAAGATGACACCACACTTATGGCAGAAAGCAAAGAACTAAAGAGCCTCTTGATGAAAGTGAAAGAGGAGAGTAAAAAAGTTGGCTTAAAACTCAAGATTCAGAAAACTAAGATCATGACATCTAGTCCCATCACTTCATGGCGAATAGGTGTGGAAACAATGGAAACAGTGAGAGACTTTATTTCTTTGGGCTCCAAAATCAGTGTAAATGGTGACTTGCAGCCATGAAATTAAAAGATACTTGCTCCTTGGAAGAAAAGCTGTAACCCAACAAGGCAGTATATTAAAAAGCAGAGACATTGCTTTGACAACAAAGGTCCTTCTAGTTAAAGCTATGTTTTTTCCAGTAGTTATGTATGAATATGAGAGTTGGAATATAAAAAAAAGCTTAGCACCAAACAATTGATGCTTCTGAATTGTGGTGTTGGAGAAGACTCTTAAAAGTCCCTTGAACTGCAAGGAGAGTTAACCAGTCTATCCTAAAGGAAATCAGTCCTGAATATTCATTGGAAGGACTGATGCTGAAGCTCCAATACTTTGGCCACCAGATGCAAAGAACTGACTCCTCGGAAAAGACTCTGATGATGAGAAAGATTGAAGGTGGAAGAAGAAGGTGATGACAGAGGATGAGAGGCTTGGATGGCATCACCAGCTCAATATACCTGAGTTTGAGTAAACTCTGGGAGTTGGTGATGGACAGGGAGGCCTGGAGTGTCACTGGGGTCGCAAATAGTCAGACATGACTGAGTGACTGAACTGAATTGAAACCTTAAAATTAAGTAGAAAAAATGATATAATAGATATAATATCTGAAATTAATTGCATAAAAATAAGACAAAGAAAAATTAATAAATGAAAAGTTGAATCTTTGAAAAGATTAATAAAATTGATACACTCCTTTCAAAATGTTTGAGAAAAAATTTAGAAAAAATATAATTACCAACATCATGAATACAAAATATGCAACCTATATTAAAAAGGAAATAAGGGAAATAAGAACATAGTATGAATATTTTTGTAATAGTTGCTTTGACAAAATACATGATACAGGGAGCTTCCTTTGTGGCTCAGCTGGTAAAGAATCCACCTGAAATGCAGGAGACTTTGGTCAGTCCCTGGGTTAGGAAGAGCTCCTGGAGAAGAGAAAAGCTACCCACTCCAGTATGCTGGCCTGGAGAATTCCATGGACTGTATAGTCAATGGGGGTCACAAAAAGACAGACACAACTGGATGACTTTCACTTTCAGAATATACAGATGCTTTTTAGAAAATAAATATAACCTATCAAACTTGAAATAATTTTTTTAATATAGTTAATAAAGGAATACATTTTATTATTAAACACCTACTACAAGTAAAACTACAGCCAAGTTTGTTTGCATACATGCTCAGTCACTCAGTTGTGACTCTTTTCAACCCTATGGACTACAGCCCACCAGACTCTTCTGTTTGTGGAATTCTCCATGCAAAAACACTGGAGTGGGTTGACATTTCCTCCTCTCGTGGATGTTCCCAACCCAGGTACTGAACCAGTCTCCAGTGCTTTTGTGTCTGCTGCATTGGCAGGCGGCTTCTTTACCTCTGAGCCATCTGGGAAGCCCATTGCCAAGTTTAGTTGTCAATATTTCCAGTAATATATAGAAGAAATATCTTCAACCTTACCCTATCTCTTACAGAAACTAGAGAGTTAATATTTCCTAAATCCTGTATGAGATCACTATAGTCTTGAGGTTAAAACCTGAGAGAATATTTCTAAAAGGTACATTACAGCCAAAATCTCTTTCTTGAAAATTTAGCATTAGTAAGTTTTTCCAGGAAAAAAATAAGTGTATTAACAGTCAAAAACAATTTATATAACTCATTGAATTGACAGAAAATATTTCTAGAAAAAAATTATGAAGCATATTTAGGAAAAAAAGACAATAAAATCAATACAAAGCCTTTTTATAAAATGGTATATCTTTGGGTTTTTTTTTTTCCTCAAAAATATATCTTAATGAAACATGAATTGAAAGAAAATTAAACTCCTGAGTATATTAAAAACAATAAAGTAAGTATCTTGCTTAAATATTAATGGCAAAGTATTTAAAATTTCCCACCAAGATCAGAAATCACACAAGGGAAATTATTCTCATCACATCAATATATCATTTTACTGATAGCTTTATTCCGTATGATTTATGTAAGGAAAATAAAGAGCATAATGACAGGGATGCAAAAATTAAATTGTCTTTATTTTTTAATAATATAATATATATGTAGAAATTCCAAAAGTACCTATAAAATATTAGAATTGTAATAGTGAATTTAGTGAAATCCTTGGGTAGAATATCAATATATAACAATCTTTTGTTATTTGTATGCCAAATCCCAGAATAAACAAATACAAAGAAAGTGAAGCTATTCAGTTGTGTCCGACTCTTTGTGACTCCGTGGACTGGGGGCTGCCAGGATCTTTGTCCGTGGGATTTTCAAGGCAAGAATACTGGAGTGAGTTGCAATTTCCTTCTCCAGGGGGGTCTTCCCAACCCAGGGAGAGAACCCATGTCTCCCGAATTGCAGGCAGACTCCTTACCATCTGATCCACCAGGGAAGTTGACCAAAAACAAACACAAAACCCCAAAAACTAACCACAAGATTTACTATAGACATTGTGAGAGGTAAGTACTGCAATCATAGTTTGCAAGACAGTATCATAGAGATTAGTTCTTTCCAAATGATTAGAGTGTTTATGTAATGCCAGTCAAAGGAGTATGTCAAGGCTGTATATTGTCACTCTGCTTACTTAACTTACATGCAGAGTACATCTTGAGAAATGCTGAACTGGATGAAGCACAAGCTGAAATCAAGATTGCTGGGAGAAATATCAATAACCTCAGATGTGCAGATGACACCACCCTTATGGCAGAAAGTGAAGAACTAAAGAGCTTTGTGATGAAAGCTAAAGAGGAGAGTGAAAGAGTTGGCTTAAAACTCAACATTCAGAACACTAAGATCATGGCATCTGGTCCCATCACTTCATGGAAGATAGATGGGGAAACAGTGGAAACAGTGACAGACTTTATTTTTGGCAGCTCCAAAATCACTGCAGATGGTGACTGCAGCCATGAAATTAAAAGACACTTGCTCCTTGGAAGAAAAGTTATGACCAACCTAGAGAGCATATTCGAAAGCAGAGACATTACTTTGCCAACAAAGTTCCGTCTAGTGAAAGACATGGTTTTTCCAGTAGTCATGTATGGATGTGAGAGTTGGACTATAAAGAAAGCTGGGCAGAGTAGAATTGATGCTTTTGAACTATGGTGTTGGAGAAGACTCTTGAAAATCCCTTGGACAGCAAGGAGATCAAACCAGTCCATCCTAGAGGAAATCAGTCCTGAATATTTACTGGAAGGACTGATGCTGAAGCTGAAACTTTGGCCACCTGATGCAAATAACTGACATCTTTGAAAAGATCCTAACTTTGGGAAAGATTAAAGGCAGGAGGAGAAGGGGACAACAGAGATGGTTGGATGGCATCGCCATCTCAGTGGACATGAGTTTGAGTAAACTCTGTGAGTTGCTGATGGGCAGGGAGGCCTGGCGTATTGCAATCCATGGGGTCGCAAAGAGTCAGACACAACTGAGTGACTAAACTGAACTGATACACTTTGGAAATATTTTTTCTGAGTTTTCAATTTAGAACTATTTTTTTCATAATTCTTATTTTATTTTCTTCTTTACTACAAATGTTTCTTTAGTTTCCTTCCCTTTTTCTCATCATATTTGTTGCTGTTGTTTTATTTATTGCTTCCTTCTATTACAAGAGTAACATTTTAAGTTGTCAGATTTATCCATATTTTAATTAAAGAATTACTGTTGGAGTCAGGCATAGGAAGCCCTGAGTCATATTAAATTATATAAATGTTCATGTTTTTTTATTCAGGTTTTTGCATTTTTTCACATTTCATTTCTATTTGAATGCATCATGCAGCAGCATTTGCTGTAGTTTTAGGGATGATAATACTATTTGTGTTTTTGGAAACAGTGCGCTTTCCTTTAGGAACTTACTCTTCCCAACCTCTCAAACATAAAAAAGGCTTGGGATCTAGTATGAAGGAACATTTTAAAGTAAAGGATACAAGTTATCTAAACAGCTATTTTTAAATGAAAGAAGAGGGATGATCATTTCTGTAGAAAAGTAGAGAGATAATGTTGAAGTTTAAGGTTACTTCTGGTAATCCAATAAGTAGGGATTTATGCCCAAAAATGATAAGGGAGAATGCTGATTGGGATGTTAAAAAGCACCTGCATGTAAAAGGCAAGTCCCACCAGCAAGACAGAGGAGCAAGCTGTGTCTCAAGTCAGTAGGTTGCTAGTAAGAGCTCCATTTGCTGGAGAATGTTGGTGGTGGCCAGTAATGCACTCCTTAAAGCTTATTTTTCTAGTTAAATCCCTTCTAACTCCCTGAATTCTCCTGACAATTTTATTATTCAATGTCATTAATGCTGGTTCTTTTTTAATTCTACATACATATATACACATACATATAGCGCAAAGCAGCTGAAATACCTGAGGGGGTCTGCAGAAGCCTGAAGCCACAGTCTGAACAAAGATCAAATCTGGTAATACAGGCATGTAAGTTTTCCTTGTAAATCTCCTGATGAAGAGGATAAGGAGTTTCTCAGCAGTCAAGTAGGCTGTCACTCAAATAGATAGAAAAATGGCAAACTCAGGTGAGGGTAAACTTGGACATTATTTCTAATAAGAGATGACAAGAATAAGAGCCATTCTCTTCAAGATGTCTGTTACAACGTCTATGTTATAAGGTGACTTCTTAAATGATTTAACCACAGTAAAGAAAAGTAGAGTTTTGATTGAAACTTTAGTTTTTCTAAAGATTAATTTGGGGAGAATTTATCCATTCTCAGTATGAATGAGAATGAAAGAGTGAGGCAATCTCTCATTTTATTCCTGAATTATTTATGTCTCCCAATGAAAATTAGTAATATTTTCACATAGGTCTTGCACAGTAAACAGTTCTTCCTATTTTTTTAAATTTTATACTACTGTGAATGATATTCTTAATATTTAATCTGCTTTTCCAAATGTGCTATAAAGGTTATCATTTTTAATCTTCACTTTGTCATTTTCCAATTTAATTTCTTTTTTGCTTCCAATGTGTTTCAGTAAGTAATTAAGCTGTGCTTAGTCATATCTGACTCTTTGCAACCCTATGGACTGTAGCCTGCCACGCTCCCTGTCCACGGAATTTTCCAGGTAAGAATACAGGAGTGGGTTGCCATTTCCTACTCCAGGGGATCTTCCTAACCCAGAGGTCTCTTGTGTCTCCTGCATTAGCAGATGGCTTCTTTACCACAGCATGACTTGGGAAGCCCCAGTGGTTCAGTAGATTTGTTTAAATCTTTGGTTGCAAAATGATTCCTGTAGCAAATAACGATAATGGTGCTTACTCAGTTTTATTGAGTACCTTTAATTACTTTCCATACTCTATTACAAAGGCTGGAATCTAAGAAAAAAATGTTCCATAGCGGGGATAACAATGAATAGTCTTGTCTTTTTAAAGAGTTTAATGGTGAAACCTGTAGTGATTCAGCATTTTATATGTTTGTTATTGATAATATACCACACTAAGGAAGTAAAAAGTAAATACGGTTTTTACATTTTTTTTTATAATGAGAAGTTAAATTTTCAATGACTTTCTATTCATAGTAAAGTAAGAAGTTTTAAGAATTATTGCTGTTTTAAATGTTTTAATTTCTTATTACTCTATGGCTCAGTCTTTTAACTAATAATATCATCATTTATTATTATTTTGTTATAGGAAATCCTTCATTATCCTTTATACATTTTGTGATTAAGGGCCATCATGTTCTTTTTGTGATTCTTTCTTTTTCTGTAGTCATTAGGACTGTGTTAGTCTCATAAAATGAATTGAAACAAATTTTTCTTTTTTTGTGTCCATAAAACCAAAACAATCCACTGAAATTTATTATAATGGAAGTTATCTGGTCATGAAAAACTAAAATTTTTTGACTGGTCACCATCTGGCCAGTACTATTTTGTTACAGTTTTGTAAGTTTTTTGGTTTGTTCAGTTGTTTCAACATCTTGAGATAAATTTAGGAGCCATTAATTTTTATGGAAACTTACTACAGAAAATCAAAACCTACAAACAGAAATGTGCAAGCCAAAATTTTGTAATTTTTAAGTCTTGACAATTGATTATCCTCATATATTATTATTTTTTATCTTTATATATTTATCTATATATATTTTATATATATATATATCTTTATATATATATATATCTTTTATATATATATCTTTTATATATATATATATCTTTAGATAAAAATATATCTTTATTTAAAGATATAGATATATATATATAGATATATAGATATAAAAGATATAAAAATATAAATATATATAGATATATATTTATATATATATCTTTTATATAAATCTTTATATATTTATCTATATATATTTTATCTTTATATATTTATTTTTATCTTTTTTTGATCACTCCACAAGCTTGTGGGATCTTAGTTTCCTGACCATGGATTTAACACAAGTCCCTGGCAGTGATAGCATGGAGTCTTAACCACTGTACCACCAGGGAAGCCCTTCTTAGCTATGCTATAGTTTCCTTCACTCAGTGTTTTGAAGTTTACCCACTCTATTTATTTATGTTAATAAAGAGTATTTGATTTGATCACTTATTAACAACAGATTTTCACTTTTTTAATTAAAAAAAATCTGTTACTGCTCCCAGTTTTCAAATTACTCTATTTTAGATTACCAAACCTTCTTAACTAACCCTGTAATGCATTTGTTTTATTTTTTAACTATGAAAGCTACTTGTATCATAACTTTTTCTTTTATACAACCTTGACTGAATATAATTTCTCATATTTTATTCTGATTTGTCCCTTTAATATGAAGAGTTACATTTGCTTATAATAGTATTAAATAAATTGCATTACTGTTATGCCAAAAGTTGTGAATTGAAGACTCCAGTGTTTTTGTGTTTCTAAAGTTCTCTTACTTACCACTATTTATATATGGAACATTCTGTTCTTTTTATCTTGAAACTATTGTGTTGCATGAAGCTACAATCTTCTGAGTGGATGTAGAAAATGAAGTAAGCTTTCTTTGTAAACTACTCTGTGGGAAATAAATGTAGTGTTTTCTGTTCCACTATGAAGTCTAATTTTCTGATATAAGGCTTGAAAAAGATAGGTGTGTGGAAGGTACAAGCTGTTTCCCCATCCAGTAAAGTTTCTTTATTTCAAATGTTTAGAAGTGAGTTGGTTACCAAATATTATTTTCTGTGGCCCAGTTTTCTGAAACTAGCAGTAATCATTTGTGATGTCTCGTATAGCATTCAAAAAAGACAATCTTACTCCAACATTCTCTTTTTCTTTTTTTTTCTCTTTTTTGATGAGTGCTAATTTTAAAGAAAATTTAACAAGATGAGTCAATGCCACACAGTTATCCAAACTTGCATTCCAAATATCTTCTGGATAATGTTTTTAAGTCTTATGATATATATGGAGTCAATGTTACTTATTAAAGTTTATGATATAGGGTATCTTGTTATTATTTTTTTGATTCCTTACTTGAGAAAGGCTTTGAACTGGTCAGAGAGATAAAAGTCTGAACAAATAATATTGCTAATAAGTCCATACTTATCTGGATTGGGGACACTGAGATAAATTGAAATATGCCATCTTTTGCTTTCCATTTAGTGGAGTTTTGACAAATATTTAACAAAAGATTGTTGAAAAATATATGTATACTTTTAAAATAAATATACACATATTTAAGTATACATTTAAAAACATATATTTACTTTTAAGTTTAATTTGCATATACTTATATTCATATGTATGTATATTTGTTATACATTTTACTCTTTTCTTTTTCTTTTTTTTTTTCATTTTACTCTTATAAAGGATGAATATAAAACAATTTTTAGGATTTGAAATAGCTCAGCTAAAATTCCATCACCTCCCCTAGCTTTGTTCACAGTGATGCTTCCTAAGGCCCACTTGACTTTGCATTCCGGGATGTCTGGCTCTAGGGTGCTGATCACACCATCAGGATGAAGATGTTTTTATGTAGTTCTTCTGTGTATTCTTGTCACATCTTCTTAATATCTTCTGTTTTTGTTAGGTCTATACCATTTCTGTCCTTTATTGTACCCATCTTTGCATGAAAATTTCCCTTGGTATCTTTAATTTTCTTAAAGAGATCTCTAGTCTTTCCCAGTCTATTGTTTTCCTCTATTTCTTTGCATTGATCACTGAGGAAGGCTTTCTTATCTCTCCTTGCTATTCTTTAAATTCTGCATTCAAATGGGCATATCTTTAGTTTTCTCCTTTACTTTTTGCTTCTTTTCTTTCCATAGATATTTGTAAGGCCTCCTCAGACAACTATTTTGCCTTGTTGCATTTCTTTTCCTTGGGGAAGGTCTTGATCCCTGCCTCCTGTACAATGTCATGAATCTCCATCCATAGTTTTTCAGGCACTCTGTCTATCAAATCTAATCCCTTGAATCTATTTCTCACTTCCACTGTATAATCATAAGGGATTTGATTTCAGTCATACCTGAATGATCCCTTTAGGTTCAATTTAAGCCTGAATTTCTCAATAAAGAGTCCATGGTGTGGGCCACAGCCAACTCCTGGTCTTGTTTTTGCTGACTATATAAAACTTCTTCATCTTTGGGTGCAAAGAATATAGTCAATCTGATTTCTGTATTGATCATCTGGTGATGTCCATATGTAGAATCTTCTCTTGTGTTTTTGGAAGAAGGTGCTATGACCAGTGTGTTCTCTTGGCAAAACTCTGTTACCCTTTGCCCTGTTTCATTCTGTATTCCAAGGCCAAATTTGCCTGTTACCCCAGGTATTTCTTGACTTCATACTTTTGCATTCCAGTCCACTATAATGAAAAAAGACATCCTTTGGGGTGTTAGTTCTGAAAGGTCTCAATGCTAGCAACTTTGGAAAACTCAGCAGTGGCCACAGGACTGGAATGGCCACATTCCATTCTCAAAGAAAGGCAATGCCGAAGAATACTCAAACTACTGCACAATTGCACTCATCTCACATGCTAGTAAAGTAATGCTCAAAATTCTCCAAGCCAGGTTTCAACAGGATGTGAACTGAGAGCTTCCAGATGTTCAAGTTGGATTTAGCAAAGGCAGATGAACCAGAGATCAAACTGTCAATATCCATTGGATCATTGAAAAAGCAAGAGAGTTCCAGAAAAATATCTACGTCTGCTTTATTGAGCATGCCAAAGCCTTTGACTATGTGGACCACAATAAACTCTGGAAAATTCTGAAAGAGATGGGAATACCAGGCCACCTGACCTGCCTCTTGAGAAATCTGTATACAGGTCAGGAAGCAACAGTTAGAACTGGACATGGAACAACCAGTTGGTTCCAAATTGGGAGAGGAGTACATCAAGGCTGTATATTATCACTCTACTTATTTAACTTATATGCAGAGTACATCATAAGAAATGCTGGGCTGGATGAAGCACAAGCTGGAATCAAGATTGACAGGAGAAATATCAATAACCTCAGATATGCAGATAACCCTACCCTTATGGCAGAAAATGAAGAAGAACTAAAGAGTCTCTTGATGAAAGTGAAAGAGGAGAGTGAAAAAGTTGGCTTAAAGCTCAACATTCAGAAAACTAAGATCATGACATCTGGTCCCATCACTTCATGGCAAATAGATGGGGAAGCAGTGGAAACAGTAACAGACTTTACTTTTTTGGGCTCCAAAATCACTGAAGATGGTGATTGCAGCCATAAAATTAAGAGACACTTGCTCCTTGGAAGAAAAGTTATGACCAACCTAGACACATATTAAAAAGCAAAGATGTTGCTTTGCCAACAAAGGTCTGTCTAGTCAAAGCAATGGCTTTTCCAGTAGTCATGTATGGATGTGAGAGTTGGACTATAAAGAATGCTGAGCATAAAAGAATTGATGCTTTTGAACTGTGGTTTTGGAGAAGACTCTTGAGAGTCCTTTGGACTGCAAGGAGATCCAACCAGTCAATCCTAAAGGGAATCAGTCCTGAATATTCATTGGATTATGAAACTCTAATAGTTTGGCCACCTGATTTGAAGAACTGACTCATTAGAACAGACCCTGATGCTTGGAAAGATTGAAGGCAGGCAGAGAAAGGGCGACAGAAGATGAAATGGCTGGATGGCATCACCGACTGAATGGGCATGAGTCTGAATAAGCTCTGGGAGTTGGCAATGAACAAGGAAGCCTGGCATGCTGCAGTCCATGGGGTTGTAAAAAGTCAGACATGACTCAGCGACTGAACTGAACTGACTGATCACACAGTTTGCAAATACTAACAAAATATTTGATTATTTCATTTATTCATTTGATTCTCACAGAAAGCATTCACTGATTTTTTTCAAGCTCTTTTATCTGTAGCCAGATTGGGGTTGAATTGCCATGAATGTAGTTCTGACATAAATGTTAGTTGATGCCTTTTTTGTATACTAATGAGAAAGAAGTTGAGAGAATATAGACAAACACATGTTGTGACATACATCTTTGATAACAGTGGGTTCTTTATTAAAGTGGATATAAGTTTTCTAATTTTAAAAATCTTCTTCAACATTTCTACATCATTTATGAGTGATGCTACAGATATATTACATATTTAAGATAAAAGTGAAAGAAAGAAAGTGAAAAAGAAAAAAAAAAAGAAAGAAAGTGAAGTCGCTCAGTCATGTCTGACTCTTTGCAATGCCATGGACTGTAGCCTACCAGGGTCCTCTATCCATTGAGTTTTCCAGGCAGAGTGGGTTGCCATTTCCTTCTTCATGGGATCTTCCCAAGCCAGGGATTGAACCCGGGTCTCCTGCATTGCAGGCAGACACTTTATCATCTGAGCCACCAGGGAAGCAACATTTAAGGTAAATCTTTCTAATTACATTTTTCCATCACTTTTTCTAAGATTAGACAGTCAACGATATTTTATATAAAACCCTGATTTGGAAAGTATTTTTTATTTCCACAGTGCATCTATTCCTATTGTGACTAATTTCTGACTGCCATTATGATATGCAGTCACACTCTGTGGTATATTATTTCCACCACACTGGTTCAATAAGTACATAAGCTCAGCAGCATAGATAATAGTAAAAGTATAGCATAACTAGGAAGAAAATAATCTGAATATGTATTGGTTTGCTTTAGAATTGTTATTTTTTTGAAATCTAATTTCCAATAAGTCTATGTTTAAAGCAAGCACATAACTTTTCTGAAAATGTAACTGTGAGTTACTCCTATGAGTATGTGTGTTAGCCATAATGTATCTTTGATTCCACACTAGTCTTGACATCAATTTGATTAATGACTGTCCATTCCATACAGTACTATATTCACTGAGTGCTCTGTGATGTGGTCAGTGTGATTACTTTTGTAAAGATAGACAACAAGAATAAAATATTATTTTATTTTATTTACATAAGAAAGTAATTCACTCAAATTTTGAATAGCAGGAATTTGGAGAATAATTTTGAATAGTGATATATTTTTGCCTAGGATAAATCTATATCAATAAATTCTCCTTCAAATAAAGGAAAAAAAAACAAAAACTCACAGTCAGTTTGCCTCCACACAGAGAAAATAAAGTATAAGCCTTTATCAACATTATTATCACATAGGCAAGTCTCCCAGCAAATACAAAATAACAAACATGAAAAGCATTACTACACAGGGCTAGATAAAGAAGTTGAGGTTGACAGAGGGACGATACATAGATACCATCTCTGTTACTCAAGAGTATATGAAGGAATTATGGAGAATTTTAAATAATACTCCAGTATTTTATGTAAGTGGAGTTCCCTTGTAGTTCAGTCAATAAAGGGGTAAAGAATCTGCCTACAATGCAGGAGACTTGGGTTTGATCACTTGGTCAGGAAGATCCCCTGGAGAAGAAAATGGCAATCCACTCCAGTATTCTTGTCTGGAGAATCCCATGGACAGAGGAGCCTGGTGGGATGCAGTCCATGGGATCGCAAGAGTCAGACGCGACTTAGCGTGTGTATGTATTTTATGTAAACGTATGTATTTTATGTAAATGTATGTATTTTATGTAAACATATGTATGTATTTTCTGTAAGCGCTTCCTTTTCTCCTCTTTCCTCTTTTTGGTTAGGTGTGATGTTATGATTATGTAAAACTGAACAATGATTTTTCAATTAAATGTAAATCAAATATCAATAAACTTATGTGACTACAATTTTATTTCAGAGGAATTATACATATGAGATTCCTCTAATGGTTCATTAACTGAGTGATCTAAATTCAGTGTGAGCAAATTTATCGATGTGGAAATTGATTTGCTACCATATTAATACATGAGTTAAGTATTTCTTATAATGCATGTGTGCTATCAATACATTTCTTGACATACATTTGAAAATAAATGATACAACAGCATACTATTTTTGCAACCAGATTCATTTTGAGAAAACTAAAGGAGGAGTAAGCTAATTCCAAGGTTTGGTGCCACTCATCCTAGATGGTGACTAAAAACTGAACACTAAGCTTTAACTTCCTGAGCCAGAAAGGTCTCTACCAAATTAAAATTGTACCAAGGCATGTACATATTAAAATATTGCTATCGAAAGAGACATTGTTGCTAGTACAGTTTTTCCTGTTAATTTAACTTTTTACTTAATTTTCTTCTTAAAATAAAATCATTCTCTTTCTCTATCACTAACTTTATGAATTAACCTTAATTGCCAATGAGAGTATTAATTCTGTGTCAGGGCCATTTTTTTTTGCTTAAAGATGTATATTTTAGATATATAATACAAATTGCATGGATTCTATACACCTTATTTTCATGAAAGTAAATTAATTGCTATCAGGAAGAATATATTTTATACTATATCTCTACTTTAATATATCTTTAAAAATCATATTCTTATAAGACATATCTGTCAAACATTTAAATTGGATTATTAATGTGTTCTTATAGCTCAGGGGCAGAGTTTAAATTTATATGCAAATGTCACAACTTCTAAAGGTCTGAATTGATCTAGTTTGTTGAAGTGTGACTTTGTATTGAAGATAGTATGCATATAATCCTCTGGAATAAGAATGACATTCTCTAGTTATCTTTAGTATAACAACTGAACAGGAACATTTGAATGCTCATAAATGTATAAGACCTGTTTTATAATTCCATAAATATTTTATACAAGAGAATTTTACAGTATTCACTTTCAAGTTGCTCTCATTAAATATCAAGATTAACCCAAGTAAATATTCTTTTGAACTTATTGTCAAGCACTAATAAAATTAAAATTACAATATATGTATAAATAACCTACAAAGGAAAAAACTACTTCCATACCACTCCTCGGGAAAGAATTATGAATAAGTTGATTTATTCTTATTTTGAAATATCACTGGAGTTAATAATTGTGTACTCTGAACTAATTCTATTTTTAAAACAATTATTTAAAAAATATTTTAAATAGACCTTCAGAAAGATGAAAAAAAAAAAAAAACTAATTTATCTCCTTTCCTAAACTTAAAATGATCATGCTATATTATTAAATCATGATTCATTAATGTCTCTGTATTTTGGGCTATGTACATACAGATTTTCTTTTTTTTTTTTTTTTTCCATTTTAAATGGTTCTTAAATGTCAAACTGCCTCAACTACGGAGCTATGAATCTGATAAAGTGGGGTTTATTCCAAAGATGCAAAATTGGTTCACACTTGAAAATCAATTAAAGTGAATGTACCATATTAACAAACTATAGAAGAAAACTCAAATAATCATATTGATTGAAGTAAATACATTTTACAAAGTATTTTACTCATATTCAGTATTGTTGTTGTTCAGTCACTAAGTTGTGTCCCACTCTTTGTGACCCCACGGACTGCAGCACACCAGGCTTCCCTGTCCTTCACTATCTCCTGAAGTTTGCTCAAATTCATGTCCACTAAGTTGAGGATACCATCCAACCATCTCATCTTCTGTCACTCCCTTCTCCTCCTGCCTCCAATCTTTCCCAACATCACAGTCTTTTCCAATGAGTCGACTCTTCCCATCAGGTGGTCAAAATATTGGAGCTTCAGCTTCAGCATCAGTCCTTCCAATGAATATTCAGGACTGATTTTCTTTAAGAGTGACTTGAGTCTCCTCCAGACCCACAGTTTGAAAGCATCAATTCTTCGATGCTCAACCTTCTTTTTGTCCAACTCTCACATCCATACACAACTACTGGGAAAACCATAAGTTTGACTTAGACAGACCTTTGTCAACAAAGTAATGTCTCTGATTTTTAATACTCTGTCTAGTTTTGTTATAGCTTTTCTTGAAAGGAAGAACGGTCTTTTAATTTCATGACTGCAGTCACCATCCACAGTGATTTTGGAGCTCAAGAAAATAAAGGCACTGTTTCCATTTTTTCACCATCTACTTACCATGAAGTGATGAAACCAGATGCAATGGTCTTCATTTTTGGAATACTAAGTTTTAATCCAGATTTTTCACTCTCATCTTTCACCCTCATCAAGAGACTCTAATTCCTTCACTTCCTGCCACTAGTGTAGTATCATCTGCATATCTGAAGTTATTGATATTTCTCCTGGCTATCTTCATTGCAGCTTGTGATTCATCCAGCCTGGCATTTTGCATGATGTACCCTGCATATAAGCTAGATAAACAGGGTCACAAAGTATAGTGGTAAAGATTTTATCACTTTGTAATAAAGAAAGAAAGTAAAAGTCACATTGATTGAAAGGGAAGGTAGAAAATTATCTATATTTACATATAGCATGATTTTTTACAGAGGAATCAAAGAATCTGCAAAAAGTTTCCTAGAACTGATAATTTTGTAAAAGCCCAAAGGATACAAAGTGAACAAACAAAAATTATCCTTTTTAGATAAACTAACAATGAATACAATGATGCAATAATATAAACTGTGGTACCATCTAAAATTAGTAAGTAAAATACTTCAGAGTAAATCTAAGAAAATGTGAATGGATGCTACAATTAAAAGCTACCATAGTTATTGAAGCTCAACATAATAAGGATGTCAATCCACCCTAAATGGATATTTAGGTTAAAAAAAAAAAAACAAAAAAAACTCCTAAGAAAATCTCAGAATGATGTTTTGTGCATATAAAGAAGATTTTTCTAAAACTTATAAGAAAAGTAAAAGGAACAGTAGCTAAAATAATTTTTGGAAAAAGAAAACAAATTTAGAAAAGTAATTCTACTGAATTTCAAGACTTACTCTGCATTAATAACTGCACAATCAAGGTTCTGTGGTATTCACAGAGAGGTAAACACTAGATCAATGAAAGATGGTAAAGACACACACAAATATGCCCACGTGATTTTTGAGGAAGGAACAAAGGCATTTCAATGGAGGGAGGATAGCCTTTCAACAGTGGTGCTGGACCAATCAGACATTTGTAGGCAAATAATGACCCTGCCCTGAACTTTCCAACTTATATGAAAATTAACTCAAATGAATCACATACTTAACTTAAAAACTTAATTCTAAAACATTTTCAACCAAATATTTATTAGGATATAGATAGGTCTGGTAAATAATTCTTATACCTGACATCAATACGTAAAGCAAAAGGGCTGTGCATGCATGCTCAGTTGTATACGACTCTTGGCAACCCCATGGATTGTAACCTGCCAGTTTCATCTGTCCATGGAATTTTCCAGGCAAGAATACTGGAGTAGGTTGCCATTTCTTCCTCCAGAGGATCTTCCTGATCCAGTATCAAACCCATGCCTTCTGAAACAAAAAGAGAAAAGTTGATAAATTGAATGTCCTAAACTTTGCAAACTTTTGTTCTACCAATACCCTATTGAGAAGATGAAAATGTACACTGGGAGGAAATGTTTGCAAACCACATATTTGACAAGTGGCCAGTGCCTAGAATATGTGGTGGTGGTGGTTTAGCCGCTAAGTTCTGTCTGACTCTTGTGACCCCATGGGCTATAGCCAGGCAGTCTCCTCTGCCCATGGGATTTTCCAGGCAAGAATACTGGAGTGGATTGCCATTTCCTCCTCCAGGGGATATTCCTGACCCAGGAGTAGAGCCTAGGTCTCCTGCATTTCAGGCAGATTCCTTACCGACTGATCTATGAGGGAAGCCCCAGAATATATGCAGAACTCTCAAAATTCAAGAGTTAAAAAAATAAAGTTACCAAAAGGGCAAAATACAAGATCAGATATTTTGTTGAAGAAGATCTGAGTAGATGACAAATAAGCACATGAAAAGATGTTGAACACAATTCATCATTAGGGAATACAAATTAAAACTCCAAAGAGGTTTTACTATAAGCTTAATCAGGATGTCTAAAATAAAAATAGTGGCAACACCAAATTCTGGCAATGATGTAAAAAAGTTGAATGACTCACACATTGCTGGTCGGAATGTAAAATGATACAGACATACTTGAAAACACTTTTGTGGTTTTTCATAAAACTAAATATATAACAACCACATTTCCCAGAAATCGTACTCCTGGGTAATTTTCCTGGAGGAATAAAAGGTATATTCTAATAAAATCTGTACATAAATGTACATAGCAACTTTTCTTGTAATAGCAAAAACTGGAGAAAAATCCAAGTGTCCATCAACTGGTGAACGACTGAACAGATTATGGCACATTCATGTAATGAAATACATGAAGTGAAGTTAATAAATATTGATAAATTATTGATATACACAACAATCTCAGTGAATCTCCAAAGAATCATGGTGAGTTAAAAAAAAAAAATCCAATCACGAAATGTCATAAACTGAATGTTTCTATTTATATAACATTCTTAAAGTGTCAAAACTATAGAGAATGTTAATGATTACCAAGAGTCAGGCCTGGGATGGGGAAAGCGTTTTGTATCTTCAGTGTATCAGTATCAGCATCCTGCTTGTGATGTTTTAGTATCATTTTGCAAGTTGTTGGAGGAAGTTGGGAAAATGATGCATGGCGCGCAAGCGCACACACACACACACACATGCATGCTAAGTCACTTCAGTTGTGTTCAATTCTTTGCAACCCTATGGACTGCAGCCTGCTGAGCTCCTCTGCCCATGGGATTCTCCAGGTAAGAATACTGGAGTGGGTTGTCATTCCCTCTTCCAGGGGATCTTCCCAACCTAGGGATCAAACCCACGTCTTTTATGTCTCCTGCCGAGCTCCTCTGCCCATGGGATTCTCCAGGTAAGAATACTGGAGTGGGTTGTCATTCCCTCTTCCAGGGGATCTTCCCAACCTAGGGATCAAACCCACGTCTTTTATGTCTCCTGCCGAGCTCCTCTGCCCATGGGATTCTCCAGGTAAGAATACTGGAGTGGGTTGTCATTCCCTCTTCCAGGGAATCTTCCCAACCTAGGGATCAAACCCACAGCTTTTATGTCTCCTGTATTGTCACGTGGGTTCTTTACCATTAGTGCCACCTGGGAAGTCTGTATACATATAATTTCTTACAACATGCAAATTTACAAGTCTTTCAAAATAAAATTTAAGCAATTGTATATATTCAACTAGACAGCTTTCTTTCTTTCTTTCTTTCTTTTTTAACATTTTAGAGGCATTATGATCTTCTTTATTTCCTTACATCTCCCCATATTCAGGATCTTATGAATGCCTTACTGACATCAACCAGTGCTGATCCAAGGATAAATTTCTCAGTTAGTGAAATATGTTGGTTTTCTAGATTCTATTTGGTGCTTCAGCAACTATACTACTAAGAAATAATTTTAAACACATCTTTTTATAAATACAACTTTTAGAAAACTAAAGAAATTTGTAACGAATTTATCTCTGTATAGAATGGATCTAAGTAAACTATTTTGTAACATGAGTTCATTAAACAACATGGCATTTTTGCCCACAGTCATTTAGCGTCTGACTTCCAGGTCTTTGATTCTCTATGGCTCCAATAATAATTAAACTCTGTATTAGAAGCTAAACTGAGCAGTTTACCATACATTAATAAAAATATAACAATAATGATAGAATTAAGGGTGGACAACTGTGTAATTATCTTTGAATTGTTTACACCAAAGAGAGATAAAAGTGTTATATTCATTGCGTTCCTGCGTTAATTGCTCAGTTGTGTCCGACTCTTTGCGATCCCACAGATTTTAGCCTGTCAGGCTTCTCTGTCCGTGGAATTCTCCAGTCAAGAATACTGGAATGGGTTGCCATTCCCTTCTTCAGAGGAACTCCAGGGATCGAACCCTGGTATCCTGCATTGCAGGCAGATTCTTTACCGTTTAAGCTACAGAGAAGTCAATAATGGCTATCTCTTAATTATCTTATAAGTTGTATAAATGCTTGTAGTGTCTTTTCAAATTAATAGAGTAACATATAAAATGTTTTCAAGTCTTTACTGAAGTAAAACTAAGGATTAAAAATAATCTTGATTTAAAGGATTTCTCTATATTGATGTTTTCTGGATTTGAGCTCCATGCAAACTACCTGGTTAAGATGGTATCTAAGGTCTTGGCTTATCATTTTCCAAATTCCTACTAAAACACTTTAAAATTTGTGTGGAGGAGATGAAAGACCCTAACAGCAAAACAAAGCAGCAGACAATTTATAAACTCCCCTTATATGCATGACATATTTAACCTAAAATCATGTCAACAACCAGTGCTGACAAAATCACCACCACTCAGAAGTACACACAATGAACACTTACTTTTTCATTGCTCCTTTCACCAGCATTCTACCTCTAAGTTCAGAAATCAGGGCGTGTTCCATCCAGTAAACTAGAAAATAAGATAAATACATTTTTGTTGCATATCTACTCATTCTTAAAATAGTTTCCTACTCCCTTCATATGCAAAATTACAAATCCTCCTACAAGGAGAGAAGTATGTTTCCAAAAAGCAGTATTTAGTTGAAGAATCTTGGACGGAGAGGAATGTTAATTGGATTTGTTGAAACTGGCTTTCTGGAAATGGCTTCAAATTTTTCAAGACTGCTAAAGGTGGACATGATGATGCCTCAGACCTTCAACTCCATCAGGATTTAGCAAAGGTATTAGTCACTGGCAACCCACTCCAGTATTCTTGCCTGGAAAATCCCATGGACAGAGGAGACTGGCAGGCTCCAGTCCATGAGGTTGCAAGAGTCAGACACTTAGCGAGTAAACCACCACCAGCACCATTGGAAACTGGTCCTCCCCTAATCTCTATGTCAGAAGGATAAACACTCAATATCAAAGCAGAAGTTCCCTCTCATCTATTTGCAGACTCTTTAAAGGTACTAAAAGGACTTAAAACACAGTTATGGAAATATCCATGTAAACAAACAAAAATAAGGCAAGCAAACACAAAGTCATATAGTAGATTTCATCAGTATTGACTGAAAAAACAAGCACTGGATTCATAGCTAGATCATAGGAAGCTAAATCATGTGAGGAGTATTTGTTCAGCAGGATGCAGTTAGGATAAAGGTGACAGTATTGACCAGTCTAAGGTTGACACTGGTTTGGTCAATATTGTTACCTTTTTACACGCACTTGCCAGGTGGCTCAGATGGTAAAGAATCAGCCTGCAATGTGGGAGAACTGGACTCCATCTGGGTTGAGAAGACCCCCTGGAGGAGGGCCTGGCAACCCATTCCAGTGTTCTTGCCTGGAGAATCCCCATGGACAGAGGAGCCTGGTGGGCCACAGTCCATGGGTCACTCAGGGTAGGACACAGCTGAGCGAGCAACTGAGCACACAGCACAAGGCTTACACAGGAAGTGTGAAAGGCACTCACACAGCTTATCCAAACTGGGTGCATGCAAGAGAGCAGGCGCAGAGAAAGTAAAAGTCAGGAGTGAAAACTGAGGTGGAGTAACACAAACTGAAGACACCGAAAGCTTTCCAAGTAAAAATTAAGTGTAAGAACTATAATGAAAAAAGGTAAATCTGACTCAGAACAGCTGCACACCAGAATATAGTTTTAAAATATCAACAGTACACAAATAATAGCACATGATGAAGGGAAATTCCAACCAAAATCTCAATATATTGTTTCAAAATCTCAAAATGACTCTAAAACTTACAAAAAAACTACAAGGAAAAATTCTGAAGTAAAAATTGCTCCGTATTTCTAACATATTGCATCATGGTATATTTGGCACCTCTTGACATTTAGTGAAAAGTGATATAGATTTTTATCATGAAAGAAGACATCCTAGTCCAATAAGGCACATCTCAAATTTGGTATAACTTTATATGTATTAAAGAGGTTATACATACTTTCATGAGGTCATAAATTATGATAACCTCAGAGAGTAATAGCAATTCATATATTTTGATTACTGTCAATTATTTAAAGTATAAATGCTTTTGTGATAAACACATATTTCCTTCTTCCACATTATTCTGTTTTCAACTCAATCTGAGTATTTGGTTCAAAGACATAAAGACTAAGGAAATATTCTACAGAGTCATAAAGCAGCATTGTTTCCTACTGTGACTTAGGAGGGTGAGCCTTACAAATGGGAAAAACTGTATCAGGGAGGAAGACAGAGACACAGACAAGGGCAATTTAATCCCTACCATAGGGAGAGTTGAAGACTACCTGAATAATGCCCCAGTAGAAGACAAACAAATAATTACACAAAGACACAGATACACAAAATGCAGTAATATACAAGTATTGAAAAAAAAAATGGAGTGATCTTTTTGATTAGTTTCTTTTTAAAAGTATATATAACTGTTTTGTTTAGCCTCCCTGACTATTTCTTGGGCTTCACAATTGGCTCAATGGTAAAGAATCCTCCTCCACATGTAGGAGCCATAGGAGATGTAGGTTCATTTCCCTGGAGTAGGAAATAGCAACCCACTCTGGTATTCTTGCCAGGATAATCCCATGAACAGAGGAGCCTAGTGGGCTATAGTCCAAGGGGTCGCTAAGAGTCGGACACGACTGAGCTCCCGCAGTTATTTCTATTTTTATTTACTGATTCCTTTAGCTTCATAAGTTTTAAATATATCTAAAACAAAAACACTTAACTTAAAGAATTACCATAAATGACCCATATAATAACTCTTCAAGTCAAGAACTAGAATTTAGCAGCACATCAAAAAACCACATTGTGTATATACTTTGACATCATAGCTCTCTCACTTCCTTAAGGCAATCATTATCTTAACTTTTTTAGAAGTTGTTTTTTGGAACTTAATCATTATGTTCATACCTATACACTGTAGTTTAAAGTTCTATTTATAAACTGGGAACTGGAAATATTCAGGATATTCTAGTGTATCTGGCCTCTTTCACTCAACATGATGTCTTAAATTTCAGTGCTTTGCAGGAAGCAATATTTTATTCACTTCCATTGCCTAATGAAATTTTGTGTGAATATACCATAATTTCTTCACGCATTACACATTGATGAATATTTTTGTTATTTCCTGGTTTTGTACTTTAAATACAATTCTACCCAAAAATTTAAGTACACATATTTTGGGGCACATATATACATATTTCTGTTGTGTATATATATACACCAAAGACCAGAAATATAAATATGTGAAATGTATGGCTCCTACTTTAATAGGTATAAGTTCATTCCCAAAATGATTGCATCCACAGAAATGCCCACCAGCACATAATACTTCAGTCTTTTTCATAGTGAATATTCTGTATGCTGCGTAGAGGCAGCTATTTCATTTTAGTTTTAGTTTGCTTTCCTCTGATTATAATGATTCTGAGCATCTATTTTATAACAACTTTCTATTTGTCTGCCTTATGAAATATCTCTTTTAATCTCTTTTTTCTACATTGCTATGTATCTTTTTGTCTTACTGATTTGTAGATGATTCTTCATAGACTGTATGATCTCAATGTTAGAATATACATCTTTACCACTTTTGTCACTTGTTTTGACTATTTTAAAATTGTATTTTGATAAACAGAAATTTGCAATTTTAATGCATTAGATTGCATCACTTTTCTATTGAGTTTACAGCTTTTGTATCTTGTTGAAAAAATTCTTGAGAAGAGGAGTGGAGGAAAGAAGAATTGAGAGTTTGGAATGAGTACTAATATACATAGAATGGATAAACAAAAACTACTGAATAGTACAGGGAACTGTACTCAACATCATGTGATCAAACATAATGGAAAAGAATATATAACTGAAAAAATTTATTGTCCAGCAGAAATTGACACATTGTATATCAACTATACTTTAACAAAATATTTTTAAAAATGAAATTATGTTCTACTCCCCAAATCATGAAGATATAATCTTATATTATCTTATATTATAATATCTAATAATATATAATTATTATATATAATATATAATAGATTAGATTAGATTAGATTATATAATCTTATATTATATTATTATTGTGCTACTTTTCATAGTAATAACCATAAATCACCTAAAATTCACTTTATTTATGTGGTGAAGAATGGGCCAAGTTTTATTTTACCCTATACTTTTGCAAATGAGCTAGCACCAATGATTGTCTTCTTCTTAATATTCCTCTGTAGCATCTTTATCATAAATCAAATTTCAATATGTTGGAAAATTATTTAATCTTGGAAAAATAGCAGTTTTGTCTTAATTAATGTAGCATTTTAATTAAAACTTTAATTTTGATACAGTTGAGTATTCACGTGCAGTTATAAAAATAATAAAGCTATCATATCCCTTCATTTACCCAGTTACATTTGAAGTAACAACTTTCAAAACTATATTACAGTATCATAATCAGAAAACTTATGTTGATATGTTGAAGATGACATTTTCGTTACCACAAGGATTCCTGCTCCTGTCTATTTCTGCCACAAATACCTTCCCTTCTCCACCACATTTCTACCACCCAGTGAGTATTAATGTTTTCCATTTCTAAATCTTTCATATTTCAAGAGTGCCATATAAATGGGATAACTCAATATATGCTCTTTGGGGATTGCCTTTTTTCCCCGAATATATTTTTCCACAACTTCATTAAGGCATGTATAAGTGAGGTATTCATTTTTATTGCTAGGTAGTATTCCATGATAGGGCTTCCCTGGAGACTCAGGAGTAAAGAATCCACAGACCAATGCAGGAGACATTGGTCCAGTCCCTGGGTTGGGAAGATACCCTGGAGAAGGAAACGTCAACCTACTCCAATATTCTTGCCTGGGAAATCTCACAGACAGGGGTGACTGGTGGGCTGTAGTTCAGGGAGTCACAGAGGAATTGGACACAATTGAGCAAAAAACAACAAGAGTTCCAAGATTTGATATACAACAGCTTCTTTGATCATTCACCTTTTGAGTGAATTCTGAAGCCTCCAGTTTTAAAGTATTATTTTTAAAAAATCTAAAGTGAATATCCTTATATAGGCTTTTATGTAAACAAAATTTTTTATTTCTCTGAGATAAATATTCAAATATTCAACTGTTTGGTCATGTAGTAGTTGAACGCTTAATTGCAAAGAAACTTCCAAACTTTTCCAAAATGTATGTTCAATTTCACAGTTTCACTAGCAATGCATGAGTGATCTGGCATTTTTCATACTCTCATCAGTATTGATACTATTTTTTATTTTAGATTTTTTTTCTGTTGATTTTTGAGAGTTCTTAATATATTCTAAATACTATTTCTTTGTCAGATAAGTGGTTTGAAAATATGTTCTCTCAGTTTGTGACTTGTATTTTTATCCTCTTAGTGGTATTTTAATTTAATCAGGTCTGATTTATCCTTTCTTTCCTTTTAGGAATCATAGTTTTAGTGCCAGGTCTGTGAGCTCTTTTGCCTAGCTCTAGATCCTGAAGATTTACTCTAATTTTTCTTTTCTTTTTTTGAAGTGAAAGCTTACAAATTCAGTTTTGTGCATAAGTCCACGATTCTCCTGAGAAATGTTGTCAGTAGAATGTGGATATACAAATAAGGACATATTTTGGAGAATCAATTCCTTCCATTACAATGGCTGGATAGTCCAAAACCTGTATGGTGGCCCAACACCTTGGAGACTCAGGAAAAAGCTGACATTGCAATTCAAGTCTGAAGACATCTGCTGCAGAATCCCCCCTTGCTCAGAGTGGGTCAATCTTTTATTCAATTTAGATCTTCAACTGATTAAATGCAACTGGCTTACATTGTAGAAATCAGTCTGCTTTACTCAACTTCTATGTAACTTTTCATCCCCAGAATATTTGGTGAAATATCAAATATTTGAGCACCATGGTCCTGTCAAGTTGACACACAAAATTAAACATCACAGAACTGCCTCATTTTGAGATAATTTCTGCATAGAGTACAGGTTACAGGTCAAAATTCTATGTATGCTTTACTCAAATTCAATGTAACTTCTCGTCCCCAGAATATTTGGTGAAATATTTGAGCACCATGGTCCTGTCAAGTTGACACATAAAATAACATCACAGAACTGCCTCATTTTGAGATAATTTCTGTATAGAGTACAGGTTACAGGTTAAAGTTCTTTTCTTTACCCTGTGGTTATCCAATTAGTCCAGCACCGTTTGGTGAAAAGGCTATCTTTCATCCTTTCAATTGTTTTTCCTTGTTTGTTTGCTTTTTATCTTTGTACAAAACCAACTGGACATTTTACTTGTGTCTTCTGGGTTCTTTTTTCTACCCTTTTGATCTTAGTCTCTCTGCAATTACACACAGTCTTAACCTGTGAAGCTATATGATAAGTGATAAAATCAAGTAGAGTGATTCTCTATTGGTATTTAGAAAGAAAAAAAATAACCTATTCCAGCTACTTTGCTTTCTGTATAAATCATAGAATAATCCTCTGTCTATGTTAAAAAAAAAAAAAAAAACTTTAATAAAGGTTGCAATAAACTGCAACAACAGTCTTTTCTATGTTGATTCTTCAAATCCATGATCACATATGACTCTCCATTTATTAATGGCTTTTATTTTTTCATCTACTTTTTATAACTTTCTCCATGCCAATCCTCTACATGCTTTGTTATTGTCTTTCACAATCTGTAGAATGGTTTTAAGTTGTATTGTGATTCTAATTTTTGTTTTTATATCCTCAAAGTTAGTATACAGAAATATGGTTGATTATTGAGTGGTTTTTTTTTTTTTTTCTTGTATTCTGAACTCTTTGCACATGTGTAATAGTTCTAAGATTTTTTTTTACTTGAGATGTTGTTATGGGCTGAAATGTGACTTTCTCTCAATTCATATTTTGAAGTCCTAACTTCAGGTGCCTCAGAATGTGGCTGTATTTAAATTAAATATCAGCCTTTAAATTGGGGAGATTAAGGTAAAAATGTGGTCATTAGAATGTGCCCTAATCCTATGTTGCCAATGTCCTTGTAAGAAGAGATCAGAACACAGGTACACAGTTGGGTTATTTGAGCAAATAGCCACCAATAAGACAAGGAAAGAGGCCTTAGAAGAAACTTATCCTGCTTGGACATCTAGCCTCCAGAATCATGAGAAAATAAATGTCTGGTGTTTTAACCACCTAGTCTGTGGTGCTTTGTTATAGAAGCAGAAGTAACCTAATTCAGATGTTTTAGAATTTTCCACATACACAATCATGCATTTGCAAACAGAAGGTAAAACAGTGACATTTTTTCTATCCTCTTTTTTAATCTGTCACTTATTTCTTAGTCTTGCCTTTATTAAGTGGCTGAAAGTTCTAGCATTATCTTGAAGAATAGCGTTGTGAGTGGATATCTCCGCCTCACTCCCAATCTAACAGGGAAAACATTTAATCTTTTACTGCTTTTTTTTTTTTTTTTTTGTATTTTTTAAGAAATATTTTATATATAGCTTGTTGATCTTCTATAAAGTTTTCTATATCTGAGAGTTCTGACACTAACTTTCATTTTGTTGGATTCTGAAGGTGTCTTTTATTTTTTTCTGCCTGCCTTTCACTCTAAAATAGGCTGAACAGAGCTTCTAATATTCCATAAGGGTGACTGGTTTCTCAAATGCTTGGTAAGGAATTCACAAGGTTCTCCTAGTAAGAATTATAATTGCCTTCACTTTTCTCTCCCTCTGTACAGGTAAAATTAATTCAAGTAAACTTTATTTAAATAATTATTACAGCACATATTAAAATCAATTAGCATGCCTCTCACTCCAAAGATGGTAATATTTGACTGAGAAATTCTTCAATCTGATAGAGAGTAGTTTGGTAGATTCCTGGCTTTCCTGCCATTTATTATAGTGTATTTTTGCTATTATTCATCATGAGAAAAGCAGTGTCATTCTGAAAAAGCTAAAAGAAGTTATACCATAGAATAAATGAAGTCACCTGTCTCTACTAGAATATGCCAACCTGCTTTTCCCTATGGTAATGATGCAATTGAATAGTCAACTGTCTTTTTCTTGAATAGCCAACTGTGTTTTTCAACTAAAGGCTTATTCCAATACGTTTTGTGATACTGGATTAGAAAATGTCCCTGACTTCTACTGTTACTTCTGATTGTGGGTCATACACATCTGCTCAAATACAGAATTGTTGATATACATTGGCTTTCTGCTATGCTTGTGCATGTGTGAAAAATACAAGAAAGAATGGCAAAAAAATAAAGTGAGGCTCTGAGGGATTTTTTTCCCTCTTTCTAATGTTTCTGCTAATGTTGTAATATCAATTTGATCAAAAGAGAATATCTACTGCCAAACAAGTAAGTTCTAATTCATATATTGGTTTATTCAACAGAGTTCAACAAAGAAATATGTGAACAAATATTATATGCCCAGTACTCTGTAGGCTGCTGGATACACTGTAACGAGTCAAAAAACTGTAAGTAATCAAAGAGTGTAAAAAAATGCAAATTGGGGTAAGTGCTATTTATTTAAAATCAAGTTTATTGAAGTAATAGACACAAGATAAAATTCACACATTTACACATTTGGTCCTATGACTTTTGACAAATTCATAGCTATTCAACCACTCCCATATGGTACTATAGTAGTATATAGACACTATTTTAAGTGATAATTCATTTGCACTGCTTGGTTTGCTTGCAAACATTTCTCTAACAAGTTACTATATTTATCAATAATTTCTTCTAGATCCTTTCTAGTTGTTGTAGTTTTATGGCAGATAACATCATTCTATGTTTGGAGAAGATGCTCTTACAAATATCAGTGCTAAGATGCCAATTCAAGAGAAGATTTGAAGACCCTGCTATTGGCCACATAAGAATTCATGCAGTCAGGTAACAACTGCTTTGCTTTTGAGATCATCTCTGAATTGCATATAGGGAGGAAGAAATTATGTCTTTCTAATACTTATACCTAGTATACTATGTCATATAGTTTTTGTGCATTAAATTAAATACATATAATCAGAGTATTATCTGACTAGAAATGTAACTTTTACCTCATCAATATGATCCACTGGATGGCCTATATTTCTGAATTATTTGCTTAAATTTAGATTGACTCCCATGGGATGCTTTTGAAACAGGTTCTCTAAAATTTGTTAAATCAAAGCTACAAATTTAGTGTCTATTTGTAAGTCTAGAACTAAAAGTTCTTAACCAAGTCGATAATTCTGTTTTGTTTATTCTGCTTTGTGTGGTGTCAAGAAATGAGGACTTGGTTAAGATGGAAAAAAGCCTTCTGGTTTTATATAGTCTTAGTAATTATAAGCATCTTTATTCTTTATAGGGATTGACTTTAACACTTGGAATACATTCATCTTATCTAAGAAGAAAACTAGTATGTAAGAATAAAAAAAAAAGTCTTTGCCTGTTTACAGTTGAAATCTAGGTATGAACTTCCTGGATTCCAACTTTGTGATTTTTCCTGCTTTATGTCCTACAGAATCTAAGTTCATGTTGGGTGAATTCCAGCCGATAACTTACAGCCCTGCCCTTAAGTTAAGGTTGATTTTAAGTCTTTTGTCTTAATAGTTCTGGATGCTATTCCATACACACACACACACACACACACACACACACACACACACACACGTGTGTGTGTGTATGTGTATGTATATAAATATATATATATATATACATACTATATATAACATTTATCATATATACCAAAACCACTTTAATTTTAAAAAATATATTATTTACTTGGCTAAGATCATGATATCTGGTCCCATCACTTCATGGCAAATAGATGGAAAAACAATGGAAACAGTGACAGACTTTATTTTCTTGGGCTCCAAAATCACTGTGGATAGTGACTACAGCCATGAAATTAAAAGACATTTCCTGGCAGCCAGACTTCAGACTCTACTACAAAGCCACAGTCATCAAGACAGTATGGTACTGGCACAAAGACAGAAATATAGATCAATGGAACAGAATAGAAAGCCCAGAGATAAATCCACGAACCTATGGACATCTTATCTTTGACAAAGGAGGCAAGGATATACAATGGAAAAAAGACAACCTCTTTAACAAGTGGTGCTGGGAAAACTGGTCAACCACTTGTAAAAGAATGAAACTAGAACACTTTCTAACACCATACACAAAAATAAACTCAAAATGGATTAAAGATCTAAATGTAAGACCAGAAACTATAAAACTCCTAGAGGAGAACATAGGCAAAACACTCTCTGACATAAATCTCAGCAGGATCCTCTATGACCCACCTCCCAGAATATTGGAAATAAAAGCAAAACTAAACAAATGGGACCTAATGAAACTTAAAAGCTTTTGCACTACAAAGGAAACTATAAGTAAGGTGAAAAGACAGCCCTCAGATTGGGAGAAAATAATAGCAAATGAAGAAACAGACAAAGGATTAATCTCAAAAATATACAAGCAACTCCTGCAGCTCAATTCCAGAAAAATAAATGACCCAATCAAAAAATGGGCCAAAGAACTAAACAGACATTTCTCCAAAGAAGACATACAGATGGCTAACAAACACAGGAAAAGATGCTAAACATCACTCATTATTAGAGAAATGCAAATCAAAACCACAATGAGATACCATTACACGCCAGTCAGGATGGCTGCTATCCAAAAGTCTACAAGCAATAAATGCTGGAGAGGGTGTGGAGAAAAGGGAACCCTCTTACACTGTTGGTGGGAATGCAAACTAGTACAGCCACTATGGAAAACATTGTGGAGATTTCTTAAAAAACTGGAAATAGAACTGCCATATGACCCAGCAATACCACTTCTGGGCATACACACTGAGGAAACCAGATCTGAAAGAGACACGTGCACCCCAATGTTCATCGCAGCACTGTTTATAATAGCCAGGACATGGAAGCAGCCTAGATGCCCATCCGCAGATGAATGGATAAGGAAGCTGTGGTACATATACACCATGGAATATTACTCAGCCGTTAAAAAGAATTCGTTTGAATCAGTTCTAATGAGATGGACGAAACTGGAGCCCATTATACAGAATGAAGTAAGCCAGAAAGATAAAGAACATTACAGCATACTAACACACATATACGGAATTTAGAAAGATGGTAACGATAACCCTATATGCAAAACAGAAAAAGAAACACAGAAGTACAGAACAGACTTTTGAACTCTGTGGGAGAAGGTGAGGGTGGGATGTTTCAAAAGAACAGCATGTATATTATCTATGGTGAATCAGATCACTAGCCCAGGTGGGATGCATGAGACGAGTGCTCGGGCCTGGTGCACTGGGAGGACCCAGAGGAGTCGGGTGGAGAGGGAGGTGGGTGGGGGGATCGGGATGGGGAATACGTGTAACTCAATGGCTGATTCGTGTCAATGTAGGACAAAACCCACTGAAATGTTGTGAAGTAATTGGCCTCCAACTAATAAAATAAAATTAAAAAAAAATAATAATAAAATTAAAAAAAAAAAATAAAAGACATTTACTCCTTCGAAGAAAAGCAAGGACAACCTAGACAGCATATTAAAAAGCAGAGACATTATTTTGCCTACAAAAGTCTATATAGTTAAAGCTATGTTTTTTTTTTTTTTTTTTTTTTCCAGTAATCATGTATGGATGTTAAGAGAGTGTTGGACAATAAAAAAGGCTGAGTGCCAAAGAACTAATACCTTTGAAGTGTGGGCTGAAGACTCTTGAGAGTCCCTTGGACAGCAAGGAGATCAAACCAGTCAATCCTAAAGGAAATTGACTCTGAATATTCATTGAAGAACTGATGCTGAAGCTGAAGCTCCAATACTTTGGTCACCTGATAGCAAGAGCTGACTCATTGGAAAAGACCCTGATGCTGGAAAAGATTGAAGGTAGGAGGAGAAGGGGACAAGAGAGGATGAGATGGTTGTATGGCATCACTGTTTCAGTGGCCATAAATTTGAGCAAACTCAGGGAGACAGTGAAGGACAGGGAGATCTGGCTTGCTGTAGTCCATGGCATCACAAAGTTTTGGACACGACCAAGTGACTGAACAAAAACAACCAGGACTTAGTTGCCTCATGGGGGAGCTAATTACCTGACCAGGGATCAAACCTTGACCCCCTGCATTGGGAGTGCAGTCTTAGACCCTGAACCACAGGGGAAGTCACCATGTTCACTTTTTTATCTTGTCTTTTACTGTTAAATGTGATATTAATGGTAGCTTTCTATTTGTTTTTAAATGTTGCATATGAAGTTGATGAAATTCCACTCTATTCCTGTGTTGAGAGTTTTTATAATTCTTGCATTCTGTCAAATGATTTTCCTGCAACATTTTATTAATTGATGTGATTTTTAATCTCCTTGATATATTGGATCAGACCTATTTACTTTCAAATGACTAATCAGTCTCATGACCTTGAAGAAAAAGGCATTGGTCATTGTATATAATTGTTTTATGTAGTGTTGGATTTGATTTGCTAAGTTCACGAAGGATATTGGTCTTTGGTTTTCTTTTCTGGGGTACTTCTGGTAAGATTAGCTTTTAAAAAATGAGGTGGGAATGTTTCTTCCTCTACTTTTGAAAATATTGTGTAAAACTGTCATTAATTCTTCTTTAAATATTTAAATTCTTCAATTAGATAATTTTGGCCTAGCTATGTCTTCTATGGGAAATTTTCATTACAAAAGTAATTCTTTAATGTTTATAGAACTAGGCATGTTGTCTCTTCCAACAAAAATGAGTTTTGGTACTTTGTTCTCATGAAATTGATCCATATACTCTAAAATTTCAAATTTGAGCATAAAGTTGCTTGCATATTAACTTTATTAAGACTACAGGATCTGTGGTGGATTCCCTTATTTCATGCCAAAAAAAAGCTTGATGATTTTTTCCTCTCTTTTAATCTTTATTAGTCTTGCTAAAGATTTATGGGTTGTATTTTTTTCTAGTTTCTCTAGGAAAATTGAATGTTTTTGACATTCCCTCTTTTCTAATGTAAGCATTCTTTTTTTTTTTTTTTCCGTTTCAGAAAGGTGGAATTTAATATAGTCACTGTTTATTTCATGAAAACTGAAGTTATGCTGAGGGCTGAGCACACTGGCATTGAAAAAAATATAATAATCATAAAGTCTGTGTCTGAATCTCTCTTTTCCGAGCTGAAAGGGGAGGTGGTATTGTACCAGCTGGACTAGGCTCCAGCTCTAGGCCTCCTGGCTTATTCAACACGCCTCCCTACCTAAAGAAAGGGCCACAGCTTCTTTGTTTTTTAAAAATTCTACCAGTGCACGCCCCAGCCCCTGCTCCCAAGCGTGGGAGTGGGCGTGAGGGTAGAAGATGAGGAAAGAAAAAGAAGAAAGGCATTGATACCAAATCACTTCACTTTCACCTATGATGCCCTTTGCCCAAACCAGAAGAAAGCACAAAGGGAAAGGGCTGCAGGGTACATTATTTATTTTCACTTAAACATGGAAAGAAGTGTCACACTCCCCCTTCCCCTTTTCAGGGGGAGTGTATTTTAATCAGCAACCACTTCTCCATCCACCGTGTGTGTGTGTCTGTGTGTGTGTGTGTGTGTGTGTGTGTGTTGGGACGGTGACTAGGGTGACCTTGTCCTCTTACCTATTGTTCCTTTGAAGAAGGTTTGACAGAGAGGGAAAAGGAAGGAGCCACACCAGCCAGAGGTTTCAAGCCATGGAATGGAGGAAGCGAGGCAGAGAGGAGCAGCACCAGAGGCCAGGAGAGAGTGGAAAGAGCCACAGCTTCTTTGTTTTTTAAAAATTCAATAATTTGGGAGAGGGTGGTGATTAATTTCCAAAATACACTTCAGAGTCCCACCTTCCACACAGCTCCCTACTGACAGCCCTTTGGTTTTTCAGACAGAGTTTAAGAGCCCTCATAAAGCCAGAAGTACTGATAACGCCTCAATGCACCCAAAAGCAGTGACCACTTCAATCCCTTACAAAGACTATGGTCTGTAGCCTTTCTTCTCCCTACACATTTGTCTTAAGGCTCAGTGGCAAGGTGACTGTAGAGACACATGAGGGGGTGAATGGAAAAGGGAAGCAAGGGGAAGCCCAGGCACATGGGTGCAGGGAGGGGTGGGGGACACCACTTCCATTTTTCTTTTGTCTTTCCCTTAAAAAAAAAAAAAAAAAAAAAAAAAAAAGGCAGGGGTTTGATTGGTTGGAAGGGTAGAGAACAAACCCCAGCACAGCATGTAAGCTCCAGAGGTGGGTGGTGAGAAGTGCCCAGAGAAGTGAGAGGGAAAAGGTCAGGGCTTGAAGCATCAAGTTCCTCAGGAGTTTCTGCCGGCCCAGCTCATAGTCCTCCTCGTCCACGTTCACCAGCAGCTTGATGGCCTCGTGGCCCACAGCCTGCTTGAGGGAGTCTGTGATAAAGACGCCTTTAAGCGCCTCTATTAACGAGCCATTGATGTAGTCGCGCCAGAATGCATCGAGGTAGGTGAGCTCAGAGAACTTGATGTCACAGATGATGGAGCCCAGGTTCCGGGACTTGAGGATGGTGTTGGCCTGGTTAAAGCGCTCAAACTGGCGCTCAAGTGGGTTCTGCTTGTTGGAAAAGACGTTGCCCTGCAGAGCAGTCTCATGCTGGCAGTATTCAGCCCGAACCCGCAGTCTGATGTCGCATGTCTGCTTTTCCTTGGGATCTGGTGTCACTGACTTCCGGCGTTTTCGCTGGCTCCCAAGTGTGGCTCTCCCTCGAACTGGCCGCTTGCTACACATCTGAGGGCCCGAAGTAGGGCAGCACACCACAGGATAGTGGGGAGGCACTGTTTTAGGGGGGTGGGGAGGCCTCGGTTCTGGGTCGCTGAGGGCTCTGGGTGTCACATAGCGAGCTGCTGTCTCCTTCAGGTATTTGTCTACAAGATCAGGGCACACAGCCCGTCTCCGCTTGAGAGTGACGTAGGGCAACAGGTCGTGGCGAGTGATGATGCGCAGCACCTGCAGCACCTGGCAGAAGTTGCTCTCCTCACAGCGGCCCTGGCGCTCCAGCGCCAGTAAGAAGTCACGTCCGTTCGGGATGAGGCCACGCTTGTGGTCGTCGATGACGTAGACAAAGAGGGAGAGAACGCGCACGTCACGTCCCTGTGCGTCAGGTGGGTGCCCACGATGCCGAACATGCGGTGGAGGCTATAGAGCCCGTGCTCTTCAGGCCATGCCTGGCTTGCCCTCCGCTTCAAGCCTGCCATGCTGGGGGCTCAGGCACACAGTGCTTCCCAGAATCCCGGCTCAGCAGTCACAGTCCCCACTGTGCTCTGCAGGAAACTCAATTGCCCAGGTCTCTTCTCTCGGCTCAGGTTCTGCGCCACCATGTTGGATCCATCTGCGCCGTGCTCCCGGGCCTGTCTCACGGCTCCACATCCGGGCTCCAGCCCTAATGTAAGCATTCTGTGTGATAAATTTTCCTCCCAATACTGCTTTAGCTACATCTGATGTATTTTGTATTTTGATTTTTTCATTCACTTTTATGTGTTTTTCAATGTCCTCTCTAACTTCCTCTTTGATGCATGACTGCTTAGAAGGATATTTCTTAATCTCCAAGATTCTGAAGATTTTCTTATTTTTCTATTACTGATTTTAAATTTGATTATATTTCGGTGAAAAAGCACACCCGGCATAACTGTGAATATTGTACGTTTGTTAATATTAGTACATTTGAGAGTTGTAGGTTAGTAATTTTGAGTATTTTATATTTCAAGATAATTCATTATTGCTTCCTGAAACACTATTATGACAATTGCTTCAAAGTCTACCTCAGATCATCCCAGCATTTAATAGATTTCTGTGCTGACATCTGTTAATTGTCTTTTTCTCATTCTTGCATTTTGTGTGGTTTTTGATATGATAAGTATTTTTTAATTGTATCCTAGACATTCAGGCTATTTTATAAGAACCTGGAATCTCTGTTGAGATGTAGCATGTGGACCATGTGTATGTGTGAGCTTATGAGTTTCTCTCTGGGCCCCACAAACAGCATCTCAAATGTAGAACACTGACTTAGTTCCATCTCTTCTCCTCCAATTGAGATGGTAAGACCAGTACTTTTCTGGATCCCAGTGTCACAAGGGAGGGTAAATCATAGGAAGTATTCAACTGATTTGTTGCTCTAATGTGGTACCAGAAGCTTAGCTACCCTTTGTATCCTTCTGACTCCTCAAAACGACAAGTGCCCACTTCCACCACATCAATCTCATTAATGCAGGTTGGAGGTCAGGCACATCTTCATTTTGGGCCCTGCTCCCATGAAGGAAGCTTGGAAGCTGAATGTTGATTATCTCACTATTGTCCACCTCATTATGTTTGATTGAAAACAGATTGGGTTAGGTTCTTAGCTTCCTTTATGAACCTGCTAAACTCAAGGGTTGAAGGAGAGGACAAAGAAACAGCACCCATTGCTTTGTGTTGCCTTCTTCAGTCATTGCTGTCTGCAGGAGGTAGACATTCAGCTTCATGGAGTCTCAGTGACATGAGGGATAGAATTGGGTGGGATATTGGAGTGTTTTCTAGTCCTGACTTGCAGCACCTTGTTCAGTGTTGCTGATGCCATGTATGCTGAGGCTCTTATCCATAAGAACTGGATGACATTCAGTGGGCTGGGAGGGGTGTAGGGAATCCTCATGGCAATGAGAGTGAGCTTACTCTTCCTGAGGCGAGTCTCCTTGTAACTAATTGGAGCTGGAAGTCCAGCTTGAGACTGGATTCTGCTAATACTTTCCTTCTGGGATAATCAGAGAGTCATCTGCTTCCTTCACGTTTAGGTGGAAAATCAACTTCTTGCTAGACCCACCAACGTTGTCCCAGGCAGACAACTGGTACACTTCCTGTTTCCACTGGATAGGAGTTGGAAGATCAGCTGTCTACTCTCTAGCTGACACCACCTGCAGGACAGAGCACCACTGACTGCTTCCTTCAGAATGGGGTGGAATGGCAGGTGGGGAGTTGGTGTGTACAGAAAGCAAATTAGCCAAGATGGCACAGTCAGGCTCTCTTACCCCACTGCCTCTCGCTCGTGCCTCATGTTTTGTAAATAATGATTGTATAACAGCTGAGATGACTTATAGCACCACACATGTGCATCACAAGGCACTCGCTTGGTCACAGGCTACTGTGTATGGTACGCCTGTATGAGCTCCACGTAGAAAAGTGGCAGTGTTACTGCTGCATCATGGCTGTGTCCACTGTGTCAGCCAGGAGAGGAGAGAATGTAGTGTTTCTGCTGCCATGGCCGCTGCGCCAGCTGGGAGAGAATGCTGTTACGGCTGCTTTGCCAGCCAGGAGAGATGCTGTGCTGGTTAGGTTATGGTATGGCTGCTGCTCCAGCCGCTGCTCCAGCCAGGAGACAATAACCAGGTCTGCAGTTCCTGTGGCTCCTCAAGTCTTCTTCCACCTCTTAGTTTGTGCCTTGCCCACCCTGGATTCAGCAAACAGTGTGAACAGCAAGAGAACTGGCACTGTGGACATGATCAGTGACACATGGTGCTAAGTCAGTTTCCCACAAGGTTTCTCTGAAAGCTTTGAGAGGGGTAGTTCTTCCATTGGTGATTGAATAAAAGATGGCTGGCATTGCCATACAAATTTTGTCATCAGGCCATTCTTTTCCTCACCCTTTGGTTCAATGATCAGAGTTTTTTTTAGACTTCTAGTCTGTTCCTCTTGGAGAGTCCAGGACAGAAGCTTCTGGAGAAACTTCTCAGGATATATTAGAGGAACAAGAACATAAATCTTCAAGTTCCAAGATCCCTAGACAGCTCTCTTCCTTCTTTACACGATTCAGAGACTTGTGTGTTTATTGTCTTACCTCCAGGGCCCTTTAGCTGTAGGGGAGAAGCTAAGAAGAATGGAATTACCACATCTTGGCAGAACTAGAAGTTTTAAATGTAGTGTTTGAAATAAATTTGGTATATTGTAGCTACTTCTCCTACATTTTTGTCTTTTCAATAGAGTCTGTCTATTCCTTTCCCTTCGATTTTTCCATGTAAGCTTCAAAATTAGCTAGTCCAATTTTTGAAAAGATATTCATTTGGAATTTCAACTATTTGTTACTAATCTGGATTAATGTGGAGAAAATTAACTTGAGTTTCCTAATCCATGTAAATATAATGCTTTCTATGTATTGCGTTTTTCAATATATGCCAATACTATATTGTAGCTTATTACATACAGATCTTTTACATATTTTATTATATCTATTTCAGAGCATTTAATTTGTTGCTATTATTAATAACTTCTTTAAAAAGCATTAATTCTTTTTTACTCATTTGCAGAATTGCAGTTGACTTATTTTACTGAGACTCCATATAACAAAATTGCTATAATTTTTACTCATTCTAATAATTTATTTCAGTAGTTTATTTTTGGATGTTATTGATACACAGTTACATAATCCACCATCAGTGACAATTTTGTATTATCCTTTTTACTATTTTTGATTGCTTTATTTTCTTATTCAGACATCTAAAACAATTCTGACTAGAAGTGGTTATATTAATTACCCTGAATTTTTTTCCCAGTTTAAAGAGAAGACATTTAATAGTTCCTCTTAAACTTTTAAGAATACTCTTTTGTTTAACATAAACAGTATTGTCTTATTTTTATTTGTAAGTTAAAGTGTTATAACAGTAATACTGTCTTAGTGTTCTTTTATCTAAAAACATACTTCTGTCTTCCTAAAATATAAAAGTATACTGGAATTATAATTCAAGCATTGCAAAATGTTTCTACTTTCTGTATATGCTGCTCTAATATTTTATAGCATTGTTATTTTTTACATGAAAATATTGTAAATGAAATTCTCCTTAAATGTACTTAAGTATCATGAGTTTTTATCATGATATTTAGAAATGTCTTGGATGTATGTTATTATGGCTGTTTTGTTTCAAACACTGTGTCCATAAGTTAGTTTACCTTTTTGAATCAAAGTCTTTATTCACCTAGGTGAAATTTCTTTCAGCTGATCATTACTTTCCCATATTCTCTTCTTTCTTACCAAAACCTTATTTACTCATTATTGTATCATTTGGATTTAGTGTTTTTTTTTTTTAATATTATTTCTCAGTTCTTTCATAGTTTTCCTCTTTCAGTCTGAGAAAATAGTAAAAGTTGGCCTTATATCACTTTTAATCTTTTTATCTACATGAATAATTCCAGAAATAAGCATTTAATCTGACATTTTTTTTTCTTTTTTTAACCTGGGGTTCTAGACACTCATCACATGTCTGGTGATTATTTTTCCCTCAAGAGGTCTTGTTTCATCTCTGTGGTTGACTCATCATATATTTTATCAACTCTTGGTAACTTTTTTCAAGATCTTCTCAAATCCCTTAACATTGTAAAAGGCTGCCAGAATCCTTAGTCTCAGCTGGTAGCATGCTGCTCTATGGTTTCTGTAAACTAAAGTCACAGCAGGTACCTCTGCAGCTTGACAAGTTGTCCATGCATCAACATCCTAATTAGAGTCACGTGGCCAAAACCAAGACTTCTCCATGTTTCTGGATAAAAATGACTTGAAGGCAGGGGAGAAAGGCAGGGATTGGGCAAGAAATTTGTCTTTAGTGTGATGATATAGAAGGCTGATCCTGCTTCTGCTTATCACATCTCCTCAAAAATCTCATGTTGGGTATTTCAAAGGGTTTTCTTTCCAATTACTCAGTCCAGACATTAAAAAAAATAGATTTGTGCTGTAAATGGCAATTACCAGTCATTTCTGATTTTGTTCCCCTTCATATGAAGAACAGCTAACAACTATTCAAGAATAATCACCACCGAGAGAATCTTAAAAGAAAGAAGGATGAGGCAAAAGCAACGCCTGCACCACAGAGACAAAAATGTTATTAGAAAGTCAGAGAATCTGTTACATATTGACTCCATTTTCCCTTCCCCAGGACAGCACAGAACCATGAGGAAAGGTCACCCCTGAGCCCCCAGTTGGAAAAGAGACCCCAGGGAAGCAGCACACCAGCTTTGTGGATCACTCTGCCTAAGCCCCTATTTCTGACCTTGCACTGCAAGAATTGCTGGGGACTCTGCAAGGCTCAGTTACGAGGAAACTGATTGTGACAGAAAAGTAGTGAGGGGCTTTCAAAAGTATCATAGTAATCTCAACACACTGATTTCACACCTGCAGTGCCCAAGTATTAATCCTAACCAGAAACTTTGCTCATCTGCAGAGCCAAGTAAGGAGTAGATTCTGATCATGGAGCTAGGAGGGTTACAGATCTGCTTTGCTGGGTCCTCAAATAAGTAATTATGCTGGCCCTAAAACCCAGTTAGCGTATACCTAGGCAAGGAGCTGAATCATAGCCCCATCTGCTCCAGAGAATGCCTCCCAGACCAATCTGACCAGAGCTGACAACAACTCCTGGTTGAGTGTGGGCCCAGAGATGCTTGGGCTAAGAAATGGGGTTGTTTAGTGATTCAGTTATGTCCAACTCTTTGTAACACTTTGAACTGTAGCCTGCCAGACTCCTCTGTCCATGGGATTTTTTTCAGGCAAGAATACTGAAGTGGGTTGCCATTTTCTCCTCCAGGGGATCTTCCTAACCCAAGGACTGAACCTGTTTCACCGCATTCCAGGCAGATTCTTTGAGTCATTTCACTGAGTCATTGGGGGAGCCAAGAGAAGGGCCAACAAGAGTCAATAGTTTGAAGATTAAAGCAAGCAACCCTGTTTGGCCAAGGAAGCTGGGATGCAGGTCAGCTCGAATTAATACAAGAAGACCTTACCAGCTTTAGAGCTGCTTCTGCTGTTGCTGGCCAGGGACTCTAATTCTTAGTCCCACTCATCACTGGATATTGCCTTTAGCCTATCTAATAAAGGAACCTAACCAGAGCACATGGATTTTGTTTGTCCCAACAGCCCTTCATACAGTGACATTTGAACACATAGTACAACCTGTGTCTCCTCCATCTTCAGAACATAAGCAGTGGCTTCACCTAACCAGAGAACTGAGTAGACACTTAGGCCTGATCTGGGCCTCCAAATAATAAGCTATACAGACTGTAGGTCATATCCTACAGTACCATCAGGGAAGGATTCATTCACACCCTGTCTCCTACTGAGTATAGCGTCCAGTCCTAACCATCTACTAAGAATCCAGACATCATAAAGCCTCACTTTGGTAGGAAACCAAACTAGCAATTCCACCCAACTATTCTCAGCCATTGGTTCAAGATTCAACCCCACTGGTCCCCATTCTCAGAGCTTTATCAATTGCCTGACTCAGAATTATACCTAATCGCAGTCCCCAACTGCCCAAATGCATTACCAGATTACCACTCAGAAACCCAAACTGAGCTTACTGAGGCAGAGCGGTCTCTGCTGAAGCAAACCTCTGGAAGTCTGAAAGAGGACCCTGATTACTCAGATACACAGACACCAACAGGAGAAATCAAGTCAGGAAAAATCAAATAAATGTGACACCATGAAAATAAATCTGATAAAACTGACCTTAAAGAAATGAAAATCTACGAACACTTACACAAAGATTCAGAATAATTTTTAAAGGAGTTCTGTGAATTACAAGGAAGACAGATAACAAAATGAAATTAAGAAAACAATATATGAACAAAATAAGTTTGATAAGAAAACAGCAATACCACCACCAATAAAAACAGAATCCCTAAAGGCAAAAAATATAATAACTGAACTAAAGAATTTAAAAGAAAGCTCCAAAAGTAGAGTCTACCATAAAGAAAAAGAATATTGGAAATTGCCTATTCAGAAGATGGATAATGGGGAAAAAAAGGAAAACAATTAAGAAAGCTAATGGGGATTGTGAGACACAAGGAAGAGAAAAGATGTTCACCTTATGGAGATTCCAAATGGGGAAAGAGAAAGATAAAGGACAGAAAATAGTTTTAAATCCATAATGGCTGAACTCTTCCTGAATATGGGGACACAAATGGACCTCAAAAAGTATGAGGGCCAAAGAACCCAAATAAGTTGACCCTGAACAAGACTACACTGAGACACGTTATGCTTACCAAACTTCAAGACAAAGAATTTTGAAAGCAGCAAAATAAAAGTCAGAATTGACATGTTTTCATTGTTGTTCAATTGCTAAGTAGTGTTTGACTGTTTGAGACTCCATGGACTGCAACCTGTCAGGCTTCCCTATCCCTCACTGTCTCCTGGATTTGCTCAAACTCATACACATTGAGTCAGTGATGCCATCCAACCATCTCAAGTGTCTTTCCCTTCTCCTCCTGCCCTCAATCTTTACAGCATCAGGGTCTTTTTCAATTAGTTGGCTCATCACATCAGGTGGCCAAAGTATTGGAGCTTTAACTTTAGCACCAGTCCTTCCAATGAATGTTACACATTGATTTCCTTTAGGATTGACTGGTTTAATTTCCTTGCTGTAAAAGGGACTACCAAGAGCCTTCTCCAGCACTACAATTCAAAAGAATCAATTCTTCAGTGTTCAGCCTTCTTTATTGTTCAACTCTCACATCTGTACATTACTGGAAAAAACATAGTTTTGACTGTATGGATCTTTGTCAGCATGTGATATCTCTGCTTTTTAGTGTGCTATCTAGGTTTGTCATTGCTTTCCTTCCAAGAAGCTTGTGTTTTATTAATTTCATGGCTGTAGTCACCACCCAGTGATTTTGGAGCCCAACAAAATAAAATCTGTCTCTCTTTCCACTTTTACCCCTTCTATTTGCCATCAAGTGATGACACCAGATGCCATGATCTTCGTTTTTGAATATTGAGTCAGCGTTTCCATTCTCCTCTTTCACCCTCATCAAGAGACTTTTTAGTTACTCTTCACCCTCTTCCATTAGAGTAGTATCATCTATGTATCTGAGGTTGTTGATATTTCTCCTGGTAAATTTGATTCCAGCCTGTGAATCACCCAGCCCAGCATTTCACATGATGTACTTTGCATATAAGTCAAATAAGCAGTGTGATATTATACAGCCTTGATGTATTCCTTTGGCAATTTTGAACCAGTCTTTTTTCCCATGTCTGGCTCTAATTGTTGCTTCTTGACTTGCATACAGTTTTCTTACAGGCAAGTAAGGTGGTCTTATAATCCCATCTCTTTAAGAATTTTTCACAGTTTTTGTGATCCACACAAAGGCTTTAGCATAGTCAATAAAGCAGAAATAGATTTTTTTTTTTCTGGAATTATCTAGTTTTATCTATGATTCAGTAAATGTTGGCAATTTGATATCTTGTTCCTCTGTCTTTTCTAAAAATAGCTTTTACATCTGCAAGTTCTTGGTTCTCAGACTGCAGAAGCCTAGCTTAGAGGATTTTGAGCATAACCTTGCTATTAATAGCATGTGAAGTGAGCACAATTGTGTGGTAGTTTGAACATTCTTTGGCCTTGCCCTTCTTTGGGATTGGAATGAAGAGTGACCTTTTCCAGTCCTGTGATGACTTCTGAGTTTTCCAAATTTGCTGACATACTCTGTGCAATACTTTAACAGTATCATCTTTTAGGATTTGAAATAGCTCAGCTGGAATTCCATCACCTCCTCTAGCTTTGTTCATAGTAATCCCTCCTAAGTGCCACTTGACTTCACACTCCAGGATGTCTGGTTCTAGGTGAGTGACCACACCATAGTGGTTATCTGAGGCATTCAGATCTTTTTTGTATAGTTTTGTATATTCTTTTAAAATTCTTCTTTATCTCTTCTGCTTCTATTAAGTCCTTGTCATTTTTGTCCTTTATCATGCCCATCCTTACATGAAATGTTCCCTTGATATTTCCAGTTTTCTTCAAGACATCTCTAGTCTTTCCCATCCTATTGTTTTTCTCTATTTCTTTTCATTGCTTACTTCAGAATTGTTTTTTTATCTCACCTTGCTCTTTCTCTGAAACTCTGCATTCAGATGAAGGGATTCATTATCACCAGACAGTCCTTATAAGAAATCTAAAAGGGATTCTTAAAAGAACACTAATTAACATCATAAAAAATGTGACATCAATCTCACTGATAATAGTAAGTTCATAGTCATAACATCTGCAATATAATATTAGTGGTACATAACTCACTTACAATTCTATATTAGACCTTAAAAAACAAATGTAGTAAAAATAATAAATATGATAAACTGTTATCAGTAACATGGTATAAAAATAGGTAAATTATGGCAGCAATAACCTAAATAATGAGGGGGTGGAGAAGTATAAGTGTAAAATATATAAATCTGATTTATACTAAGTTGTCTTCAGCTTAAAATTGTGTGATATAATTTTAAGATATTTCATGTAAGCCTCATGATAATAGCAAGAGAAAATTTAGTAGTAATAATGAAAATGAACATAATAAAGAAGTCAAAACATGCTGACATCAAAAGACCTCCAAGATGAAAAGAGAGAAGAAGAAAAGAAAAAAGAAATATATATCTAGAAAATAACCAGGAGACAGTAAACAAAAAGACAATTAAAGGGCATATCTTTCAGTAACTACTTTAAATATAAATGGATTAAATTATCTCATCAGAAGGCATTGAATGACTTGCATTTCTCTGATAATTACTGATGTTGAGCATTTCATCATGGGTTTCTTAACCATCTGTTTGTCTTCTTTGGAGGAATGTTTCTTTAGATCTTTCACTCACCTTCTGACTGGGTTGGGTTTTATTTGTTTTTATTGAGCTGCATGGACTGTTTATATATTTTGGAGATTACTCACTTGTCTGTTGATTCATTTGCAAATATTTTCTCCCATTCTGAGGGTCGTCTTTTTGCTTTGTTTAAGTTTCCCTTGCTGTACAAAAGCTTTTGTTTAACCAGCTACCATTTATTTATTTTTTATTGTCATTACTCTAGGAAGCGGATTGAAAAAGATATTGGTGAGATTTATGTCAAAGAATATTCAACCTGTTTTCCTCTAAGAGAGTAACAGTATTCAGCCTTACATTTAGGTCTTTAATCAATTTTTGGTTCATTTTTTGTGTATGGTGTTAAGGAGTGTTCTGATTTAATTATTTTACATGTAGCTGTCCAGTTTTTTCCAATACCACTTATTGAAAAAACTATCTTTTCTCCATTGTATAATCTTTCCTTCTTTGTCATAGATTAGGTGATCATAGATATATGGGTTTATATCTGGACTTTCTATAATGTTCCATTGATCTATATTTCTGTTTTTATGCCAGTATCACCTCACAATAGTCAGAGTAGCCATCATTGAAAAATCTGTAACAATAAATTCTAGAGAGGATGTGAAGAAAAGGGAACTCTCCTACACTGTTTTTGGGAATGTGAATTAGTACAGTCACTATGGAGAACAGTATGAAGGGCCTTTAACAAACAGTAGACAGAGTTACCAACAATCCAACAATCTCACTTTTGGGAATAAATCCAAAAATCATAATTCAAAAAGATACATATACCCCATATTCACTGTGGCAGTATTTACAATAGTCAGGATATGGAAGCAACCTAAATATCCATCTACAGATGAATGGATAAAGAATATATATATATTGTGTGTGTGTATGTATATATATATATATATATATATATATATAATAGAATATTATTCAGACATAAGAAAGAACAAAATAATGCAATTTGCAGCAATGTGGTGAATATAGACATCCAGTTAATAACATTGTAAAGCAACATTATCCCAATTTTTTTTAAAGAAAGATACAGAATGATTGAATGGATAAGAAAACAAGATACAAAAATATGCTGCCTACAGGAGATTTGCTAAGCTTTAAGGATACTCATTGTCTGAAAGTATTGCAATGGTAATGCCCTCATTTCAATCCAATGGTAACAGAAAAAAGAATAGGCATGGCTATACTTATAAATACAAATAGACTTTGAGCTAAAAATGGTTAAAAAAAAAGAAAAAGATGACAGAAGTCTATCAAGAAGATATAATAACTGCAAATATTTGTGTCTCAAAAACCAAAGCATCTAAAAAAAATGAGATTTAAAAAGAGAACTAAACAGTACTACAAAAAAATTGGGAACTTTATTATCATACTTTCAACAATGGATAGATCATGCAAACAGAGAATAAACAAGAAAACTGGTTTTGAAAAATATTAAAGATCAAATAGATCTAACATGCATAAATAGAACATTCTATCCAACAACAGAATAATACACATTCTTCTCAAGTGCACATGAAACATTTTCTAAAACAGAACATATATTAGGCATTGAAACAAGTCTTAGAAGAAACAATATTTAAATTATACCAAGTATAGTTCTGACCACAATAACATGAAACTAGAAATAATTAGCAAGAAGATAACTTGAAAATGTATGAACATGTGAAAATTCAAATACAGTTTTCTGAACAGCCAGTGGCTCAAAGAATAAAGTGAGAATTTAAAAAAATATTTCTTAAGACCAACTAAAGCATAAATAAAACATCAGAATTACGGAATTCAGTGAAATCGGATCTATGAGGGAAATTCATACCAATAAATGATTATATCAAGAAGCAGAAAAGATGTCAAATAAATGACTAAACTCTGCACCTTAAGAAACTGAAGAACAACCTGAGACAATGTTAGGAGAATAAATATATATATATTTTTAATATAGATTAGAACAGAAATAAATAATATAGAAAAAAAAAAAGGGGGAATAAAACTCACCAAAGTAAGAATTGCTACTTTGAGAAGATTAAAAAAAAAAAAAAAAGAAAAGAAAAAAAGATAACCATAGTTAGACTAACCAAGAAAGAAAGAAGAGCCAAATCAATGAAATTAGAAATAAAAAAAAGATATTACAACTGATAGCACAGAAATTCAATTGAAAATAAGAAGTTATTATGAATAGCTGTATGCCAACAAATGGAAAATATAGAAGAAATAGAAAAATTCTTAGAAGCACAATTTACAAAAACTGAATAAGAATTAAAGAAGAAATCTCAACAGTCCAATTATTAGAATAAAAACATAATCTGTAATTAAAAATTTCCCAAGGAAAAAATCCCAGGACCAAAAATGGTGACTTTTACCCAAATTTTGAAAAAAAGAATTAACACCTTTTCTTCTCAATCTCTTTCAAAAAGTCAATGAAAAATAAAGGCTCCCAAACACATTATTTAAAATAAAAAAGAAGGATAATCGCTTTACAGTGTTGTGTAGGTTTCTGCCGTACAACACTCTGAATCAGTCATAACTGATTATATATATTTAATTTATGCTTATAATTTATGCCTATAATTATGTAATTATATATAATATAATTAAAATTGTATACTTATATAATTATAATTATGATTATATATAATTTATGCTTAATTTATTATATATATAATTTATGCTTTATATATATGCTTATATATATATATATATACTCTCTCATATATCAGATTCCTCAACTTTCCTGGTGTGTGTATATATATATATATATATATATATATATATATATATGCTCTCTCTTGGGCCTTCCCTCCATCCTGCCCTTCTAGGAGCACCAGGCTGGACTCTCTGTGTTATATAGCAGCTGTCTATTAGCTATTTATTTTACACATAGTAGTGTGTATATGTCAATGCTAGTTTCTCAATTCATCCCACATTCTCTATCCCCCACTGTGTTCTCAAGTCTATTCTGTACACCTGTGTCTCCATTCCTTCCCTGGAGTTAGGTTCATCAGTACTATTTTTCTAGATTCCATGCATATGGTTTAATATATTATTTTTGTTTTTCTCTTTCTGACATACTTCACCATATACAACAGGCTCTAGGTTCATCTGCCTTATTACAACTGACTCAAATTCATTCTTTTTTCATGGTTGAGTAATATTCCATCTATGTACAGCTGTGATAGTTCACTCATAAAAAAGGCTGAACACCAAAGAACTGATACTTTCAAGCTGTGGTGCTGGGGGAGGCTCTTTAGAGACACTTGAACTGTGAGGAGGTCAATCCTAAAGGAAATCAACCCTGTGTATTCATTTCAGCTTTGATGTTAAAGCTGAAATTCCAATAATTTGGCCACCTGATGTGGAGAACTGACTCACTGGAGAAGACCTTGATCCTGGGAAAGACTAAAGGCAAAATGAGAAGGAGTCAGGAGAAGATGAGATGATTAGATAATTATCATCAACTCAATGGATATGAATTTGAGCAAACTCTGAGAGAAAGTTGAGGAATCTGACATGCTACAATCCATGAGGTCACAAAGAGTCAGACACGACTTAGCGACTGAACAACGACAACAATATTCCATTTTATATGTGCTGTACATCTTCTTTATCCATCTGTTGATGGACATCTAGGTTGCTTCCATGTCCTGGCTATTGTAAATAGTCCTGCAGTGAACACTGGGGTGCATATGTCTTTTTGAATTGTAGTTTTCTCAGGGCATGTACCCAGTAGTGGGATTGCTAGGTCATATGGCAATTTTATTCCTAGCTTTTGAGGAATCTCCATACTGTTCTCCAAAGTGACTGTATCAGTTTACATTACCACCAACAGTGCAAGAGGGTGCCCTCTTCTCCATATCTTCTTCAGAATTTATTATTGTAGATTTTTTTTTTTTGGTGATGACCATTCTGACTGGTGTGAAGTGATACCTCATTTTAGTTTTGAGTTGCATTTCTCTAATAATGAGTGATGTTGAGCATAAACACTTAATGCGTATATTGGCCATCTGTTTTTCTTCTCTGGAGAAGTGTCTGCCCATTTTTTATTATTGGGTTATTTGTAATTGTATGAGTTGATTTTGTTGAATTGTATGAGATGATTTTGGAGATTAATCTTTTGTCAGTTTTTCTCCTTGTAGTTATTCTCTCCTATTCTGAGGGTTGTCTTTTCATCTTGTTTGTAGTTTCCTTTGCTGTGCAAAAGCTTTCAAGTTTAGTTAGATCTCATTTGCTTATTTTTGCTTTTATTTCCATTACTCTAGAAAGTGAATCAAAGAGAATCTTGCTTTCATTTATTTCAAAGTTTATTCTACCTGTTTTCTTCTAAGAATTTTACAGTTTGTGTCCTTACATGTAAGTCTTTAAGCCATTTTGAGCTTATTTTTCTTTATTGTTAGGCACGGTTCTAATTTCATTGTCTTACACATAGCTGTTCAGTTTTCTCAGTAACATTTATTGAGGAGGTTGTGTTTCCACTGTATATTCTTGCCTTCTTTGTCAAAGATAAGGTGTCTATACCTAGGAATAAACCTACCTAAGGAGATAAAAGATCTGTGTACAGAAATCTGTAAGTCCCTGATGAAAGAAATCAAAGACAACAGAAACAGATGGAGGGATATACCATGTTCTTGAATTGGAAGAATCATTATTGTTAAAATGAGTATGCTATCCAAAGCAATCTACAGATTCAATGCAATATTTATCAAATTACCAATGGCATTTTTCACAGAACTAGAACAAGAAATTTTAAAATTTGTTTGGAAACACAAAAAATTATGAATAGCAAAAGCAATCTTAAGAAAGAAAAATGGAGCTGTAGAAATAAACCTTCCTGACTTCAGACTATACTATAAAGCTACAGTCACCAAGACAGTATAGTATGGACTTCACTGGTGACTTGGTGGTAAATACAACACCTCCCAGTGAAGAGACACAGGTTTGATCACTGGTCGGGAGAAGACCCCACATTCCATGGAGCAACTAAGCCCATGCCCCACAGCTGCTGAGCCTGTGCTCTAGAGGCCAGAAACCACAACTGTTGAGCTCATGTGCTGCAACTACTCCTGTGCAACTATGCAAAGCTCGTGCCCTAGAGCCTGAGTTTCACAACAGAAGAATCAAGCCCAATGAGAAAATCACACACTGCAACAAAGAGTAGCCCCTGCTCACCACAACTAGAGAAAGGCCCAAGCAGCGGTGAAGACTCAGTGCAACTGAAAATAAATAAATAAAAGTAAAAACAAACAAACAAAAAGAATGGTCTGGATCAAAAACAGAAATATGGAACACAATAGAAAACTAGGGGATAAACCCAAGCTTGTTTAAGAAGGTCAGCATTAAAATCATAAAAGCTCATTCCAAAAAAGGAAAGTACAGATCAATATCGCTGATAAATACAGATGGAAAAATTCTCAATCAATTAACCACAAACCAAATTCAGTAGCCCAATTAAGAAAATCATTCACCATGATTAAATAGAATTTGTCTTGGTATGCAAGACCAGTGCAACATAGACAAATCAATCAGCATGATACATGATATTAACAGAATGAAAGAAAGCAATTATACATTCATTTCAATAGATGGAAGAATAGCATTCAGCAAAAAATTAACCTCCATATATGATGAAAATTATTAACAAATGTGGCAAAGAAGAAACCTAGGTCTACTTGTTAGTGTCCATATATGACAAACCCACAGCTAACATCAGACTTAATGGTGAAAGTTTGAAAACTTTTCTTCTAAGATCAGAAATGTGACATGAGTGCCCTCTAACCACTACTAACCAGCATAGTACTGGAAGTCCTAGCTAGAGCAATTAAGCAAGAAAAATAATTAAATGTTATCAGAATTGGAAAGGGAAGATGAATATTGTCTCAACTGAAAACAAAATGATTTTATATATAGAAAATCCAAAAAGACTCAATCAAAAAACTCTCAGATCGAAAAAGTAATCCCATTAAATTTGTATGGGTGTATGGATGTGAGAGTTGGACCATAAAAAAGGCTGAATGTCAAAGAATTGATGCTTTTGAACTGTGGTGTTGGAGAAGACTCTTGAGAGACCCTTGCACTGCAAGGAGATCAAACCAGTTCATCCTAAAGGAAATAAATCCTGAATATTCTTTGGAAGGACTGATGCTGAAGCTGAAGCTCCAATACTTTGGCTGCCTGATGCAGAAAAAAACAGCTCCTTAGAAAAGACCCTGATGCTGGGAAAGATTTAGGGCAGGAGGAGAAGGGGATGGCAGAGGATGAGATGTTTGGAAGGCATCACTGACTCAATGAACACGAGTTTGAGCAACTTCCAGGAGATGGTGAAGGACGGAGAAAGCTGGCGGGCTGCAGTTCATGGGGTCACAAAGAGTCAGGCGTGACTGAGCAACGGAACAACAACAAATTTACTTGAGGAAAATTTAGCACACAAAAAATAAGTAGAACTCTATATACTAGTAACAACATTTATGAAAAAGATAAAGAAATTGATCCCTTTAATAATAGCATCAAAATGATAAAATACTTAGGAAAAAAAAAATTTTTGGAGGCTAATTAATTTACAATATTGTATTGGTTTTGCCATACATTGACATGAATCCGCCACGGGTGTACATGTGTTCCCCATCTTGAACACCCCTCCCCCCTCCCTCCCCATCCCATCCCTCTGGGTCATCCCAGTGCACCAGCCCCGAGCACTTGTATCATGCATCGAACCTGGACTGGTGATCCATTTCACATATGATAATATAGATGTTTCAATGCCATTCTCCCAGACCATCCCACTCTCACCCTCTCCCACAGAGTCTAAAAGACTGTTCTATACATCTGTGTCTCTTTTGCTGTCTCACATACAGGGCTATTGTTACCATCTTTTAAAATTCCATATATATGCATTAGTATACTTTATTGTTGTTTTTCTTTCTGACTTACTTCACTCTGTATAATAGACTCCAGTTTCATCCACCTTATTAGAACTGATTCAAATGTATTCTTTTCAATGGCTGAGTAATATTCCATTGTGTATATGTACCACAGCTTTCTTATCCATTTGTCTGCTGATGGACATCTAGGTTGCTCCCATGTCCTGACTATTATAAACAGTGCTAAGATGAACATTGGGGTACACGTGTCTCTCTCAATTCTAGTTTCCTTGTGTATGCCCAGCAGTGGGATTGCTGGGTCACATGGCAGTTCTATTTTCAGTTTTTTAAGCAATCGCCACACTTTTCTCCATAGTGGCTGTACTAGTTTCCATTCCCCCCAACAGTGTAAGAGGATTCCTTTTTCTCCACACCCTCTCCAGCATTTATTTCTTGTAGACCTTTGGATAGCAGCTATTCTGACTGGTGTGAAATGGTACCTCATTGTGGTTTTGATTTGCATTTCTCTAATAATGAGTGATATTGAGCATCTTTTCATGTGTTTGTTAGCCATCTGTATGTCTTCCTTGGAGAAATGTCTGCTTAGTTCTTTGGCCCATTTTTTGATTGGGTCATTTATTTTTCTGGAATTGAGCTTCAGGAGTTGCTTGTATATTTTTGAGATTAATCCTTTGTTCATTGCTTAATTTTCTATTATTTTCTCCCATTCTGAAGTCTGTCTTCTCACCTTGCTTAAAGTTTCCTTTGTTGTGCAGAAACTTTTAATTTTAATTAGGTACCATTTGTTTATTTTTGCTTTCATTTCCAATATTCTGGATGGTGGGTCATAGGGGATCCTGCTGTTATTTATGTCAGACAGTGTTTTGCCTATGTTTTCCTCTAGGAGTTTTATAGTTTCTGGTCTTACATTTAGATCTTTAATCCATTTTAAGTTTACTTTTGTGTATGGTGTTAGAAAGTGTCCTAGTTTTATTTTTTTTACAAGACATTGACCAGTTTTCCCAGCACCACATGTTAAAGAGATTGTCTTTCTCCACTGTATATTCTTCCCTCCGTTGTCGAAGATAAGGTGACCATAGATTACATGGATTTATCTCTGGACTTTCTATTTTGTTCCATTGATCTATATTTCTGTCTTTGTGCCAGCACCATACTGTCTTGGTGACTGTGACTTTGTAGTACAGCCTGAAGTCAGGCAGCTTGATTCCTTCAGTTCCATTCTTCTTTCTCAAGATTGCTTTGGATATTCAAGGTTTTTTGTATTTCCATACAAATCATAAAATTATTTGTTCTAGTTCTGTGAAAAATACCATTGGTAGCTTGATAGGGATTGCATTGAATCTATAGAATGCTTTGGGTAGTATACTATTTTCATTATACTGATTCTTCTGATCCATGAACACGGTATATTTCTCCATTTGTGTCCTCTTTGATTTTTTCACCAGTGTTTTAGTTTTATACATATAAGCCTATTGTTTCTTTAGGTAGATATATTCCTAAGTACCTTGTTCTTTTCATTGCAATGGTGAATGGAATAATTTCCTTAATATCTCTTTCTGTTTTCTCTTGTTAGTGTATAGGAATGCAAGGGATTTCTGTGTGTTGGTTTTATATCCTGCAACTTTACTATATCCATTAATTATCTCTAGTAATTTTCTAGTCGAGTCGTTAGGGTTTTCTATGTAGAGGATCATGCCAACTGCAAACAGTGAGAGCTTTACTTCTTTTCCAATCTGGATTCATTTTATTTCTTTTTTGCTCTGATTGCTGTGGCCAACACTTCCAAAACTATGTTGAATAGTAGTGGTGAGAGTGGGCTCCCTTGTCTTGTTCCTGACTTTAGGGGGAATGCTTTCAGTTTTTCACCATTGAGGTTAATGTTTGCTGTGGGTTTGTCATATATAGCTTTTATTATGTTGAGGTATGCTGAAAACTACAAGACATTGATGGAAGAAATTGAAGAAGACACAAATAAATGGGATGATACCTTGTATTTATGAATGTGAGAGTTAATAATGTCAAAATTCCAATAGGACCGAAAACCACCTATAGATTCAATGAAAGCCTTATGAAGGTTTCAGTTAAATTTAAACAGAAGTACAAACATTACTTGTAAAATTTATAAGCAACCACACATTTCCCTGTATAGCCTGGGAAATCCTGAGAAAGAAGAGAAACAGAAGATATCACATTTTCTCATTTCAAGCCATACTGTGAAGCTATATTCATCAGGACAGTATAAGACTGATATAAAAACAGACAAATAGACCAATGGAACAGAACTGAGAATCTGGAACTAAATTTAAATGTGTATGGTCAACTAATGTTTGATATGGGAACAAAGAATACTGAATGGAGAAAAGAGAATCTTTTAAGTAAATGGCGTTGGGATAATTGGATCAGTCAGTCAGTCCAGTCACTCAGTCGTGTCCGACTCTTTGCGACCCCATGAATCACAGCACGCCAGGCCTCCCTGTCCATCACCAACTCCCGGAGTTTACACAAACCCATGTCCATCGAGTCTATGATGCCATCCAGCCATCTCATCCTCTGTTGTCCCTCTCTCCTCCTGCCCCCAATCCTTCCTGGCATCAGGGTCTTTTCCAGTGAGTCAACTCTTCGCATGAGGTGGCCAAAGTAATGGAGTTTCAGCTTCAGCATCAGTCCTTCCAATGAACACCCAGGGCTGATCTCCTTTAGGATGGACTGGTTGGACCTCCTTACAGTCCAAGGGACCCTCAGGAGTCTTCTCCAACACCACATATAAAAGAATAAAATTAGATACATATATTATACCAATCACACAAAAAATTACCTTAAAATGTAGTAAAGAGTTAAGATCTGTAACCATGAAACTCCCAAGGGAAAAACAAAAAAAGAATAAGCCTTCTTGTTTTTTGTTTTGTTTTGTTTAACATACGACACCAAGACCACAAGCAAAGATTAAAAATAAACAAATGCAAGTGCATCAAACTAAAAAGCTTCTGCAAGCAAAAGAGACCACTGACAAAGTGAAAATACAATCTACAGAATGGTAAAAAATATTTGTGAGCCAGATATCTGACAAGGGCTAATAATAAGAACAAATAGAGATCTCATCCAATTCAGCAAAAATCAAAGAACCCAATTAAAAATTGAAAGAAAAAAAAAAAGACCAAATAGACATTTATCTAAGGAAGGTATATGAAAGGCCAACAGGTACATGAAAAGATGCTCTTTAAAACCATGGTAATATATCACCTCATACTTATTCTAAAGTTTATCATCAAAGACCAAAAGATAACAGTGTGGATGTGGAAAAAATGGAACCTTTGTGCACTATTGTTTAGATTATAAATTGGTACAGCCACTGTGGAAAATAGTATGAGTGAGTGAGTGAGTGAGTGAATGAATGAAAGTCGCTCAGTCGTGTCTGACTCTTTGTGACGCTATGGACTATACAGTGTGTGGACTTCTCCAGGCCAGAATACTGGAGTGGCTAGCCATTCCTTTCTCCTGGGGATCTTCCCAACACAGGGATCGAACGCAGGTGTCCTGCATTGAAGGCAGATTCTTCACCATCTGAGCCACCAGAAAAGTCCAAGAATACTGGAGTGCATAGCCTATCCCTTCTCCAGGGGCTCTTTCCAACCCAGGAATCGAACCAGGGTCTCTTGCATTGCAGGTGGATTCTTTACCAGCTGAGCTAATAGGGGAGCCCTAGAAAACAGAATCACATATCCTCAAAAAATTAAAAATAAAATTACTACATGATCCAGGAATTCCACTTCTAGGAATATGCCCAAAGGAAATAAAAACATTAATGCAGAAAATTGAAAGTGCTGAACTCAATATGTCAGCAAATTTGGAAAACTCATCAATGGCCACAGGATTGGAAAAGATCAGTGTTCATTCCAGTCCCAAAGAAGGGCAATGGCAAGTAGGGCTGAGCCATCAGGGAAACCCAATCTCACTTATATGTGGAGTCTAAAAATTGTGAAAATCTCTTATAAAAAGATATAGCCTGTTGTTAACCAGAGGTAGAGGGTGGAAAGAGGGGAATTTGGAAGAATGTGGTCAAAAGTGAAAACTTCCAGTTATAAAGTATTTAAGGACTAAAGGTGTATGTACATTGTAAAGGCTACAGCTAAAACTGCTGCCTGTATAGAAAGGTAGTTAAGAAAATAAACTTTAAGAAGAGTTTCCATCAGAAGAATTTTTTCCTTTATCCTTTTTTTTTTTCCTTTGTACCTATACAATAAGATGGGCGATCGTGGTGATCATTTCACCAACATGTGTAAATTAAAACATCATGCTGTACATCTTAATCTCACACAATCATGTATAGCATCACCTATTCTATGGACATGAGTTTAAGCAAACCCTGGGATATAGTGAAGGACAGGGAAGCATGGCATACCACCATCCATCAGATTGCAAAGAGTTCGACATGACTTAGTGACTGAACAACAACAAATATCTTTTTTTTTTCTCAATGAAACTGGAAAAGAAGCACAATCAAAAGAAAGATATGTCTAAAAAGAGAAAAAGTAAAGTTTTCTGCCTAATGATATTTTTTAAAAGGGAAAATGCAAGAGAAACTAAAAAAAAAAAAAATCAAACAATTCAAACTAGCTAAGCAAGATTGCTAGATGTACAAAAGTAAATGAAAATCAACTTTGCAGTAACCAAGAAAAATTGACGAGGTAGCATCAATATTTTGGAGGCCTTATTAGCAATTGCAAACAAACTCTAAGGTTTTTAGGAATGAATCAGATAAATAAAGTTAAAGAACATTAAAGGAAATATATATTAAATATAATTTAAGTATATAAAATCTAGAGAGAGATATATATTATGCCCATTGAGGGGAAAAAAATTATAATAACAGAGCTACATTCTTTCTAAAAATATATTTGAAATTAAATCAAAATTTGGGAGCTATTTTTTTCACATTACTATAAAAACCAATCTGAATGTTTTCAGTCACCATGAAGGTATAATTGAAGCTACAAAAAAAAGAATAAAGAGAGTCTAACCTGTTAGGTAGTGAGACTTAAAAATAAAACAGCATATTTCGATACCAAAATATACAAATAGGCCAAATAAAACTACTGAGCCTGGAAAGACATCACTTCAATATGAGAACTTGAAATATAATAGAAAATAATTTTATAATGAGCAGGAAAGTGATAAACTATATCCTAATCTTTGACATATATTAAAAATATAATAATGAATATTATATAAAATTTCCTCAGTTTTTTAGGGATGATTTTATATTCTATTCTATTCTTGGGCTTTTCTTCAGTTAAAAGGTAACATCATTTCATCCAAAGCTTACAGAGTCACAATGGATGAAATTTGAAACCTGATTAACATTTATCAGTAGAACTGTTAGACGGCTCTTGAAATATTTTCAAAAAAATCTAGATAGTACAGTGATTTGCTACCCTCTGTAATGTGCAAACATTTTTTTACAATGTACATTCTTTACAACTTTACATTGCATGTTTTCTCCTCTAACTTGGGTCAATTTTCTTTATTTCACAGAATTTTATCCCAATATATTTGAATTTATGTTATTAATTCCCCATCATATATGTACTACAAAGTTATATGTGAAAATTGACTTTTAAAAAGTCTGTAATTATATGTCTCCAAGTTAATAAGTGATCTGGATTGATTTATTACAATGCTAATATTAAAAGTTGACCAGAAACTAGAGGAAAAATGTATTGTAAATATTAATGTCTTAAACATAAAAATAGAAGCATCACTTAACTATATCTGCATATCCCAATGGACTGCTGTTTAATTTGTTTCATTTGTGTTGCTGTGCCTCTTAGTGAGTACTGTTTGTGCTGCACTGACTGAAGATTCATCATTATTCCTTAGAGAAAGACACTGTATCTGTGTTCACACGAATTAATAAATGAGCAATATATTGGCAGGTGGAGAGTATTGCCATCTGATTTTTTGAATTTCTTCTGAGTCATATGCCAAAAGTGACAATGTGGTTTATTACCATGCATCACTTTTAATAAATGAATACATGACAGCTTGATTGGTTGCTTTTTCAATGCTGTTGAAAGCACAAAATGAAGCTGATTCAAACGGGTATATTTTTTCCTATATAACCAAGTGTAATCTTATAAAATAAGAGCAAAATGGCCAAAAAAAAAAAGAATACCTTGACCTTAATCAAAGACTTATTTGTAAGAGGATTACTTCTAAGAAGGACATACAATGATATTGAAGATATGGAAACATGTTTGTTTGATGCTATCTACAAAACACAGTTTGAACACTGCTTATCAGTTCAGTTCAGTTCAGTCGCTCAGTCGTGTCCGACCATTTGCAACCTCATGAATGGCAGCAGGCCAGGCCTCCCTGTCCATCACCAACTCCCGGAGTTTACTCAGACTCATGTCCGTCGAGTCGATGATGCCATCCAGCCATCTCATTCTCTGTCATCCCCTTCTCCTCCTGCCTCAGTGCCTCCCAGCATCAGGGTCTTTTCAAATGAGTCAACTCTTTGCATGATGTGGCCAAAGTATTGAAGTTTCAGCTTCAGCATCTGTCCTTCCAATGAACACCCAGGACTGATCTCCTTTAGGATGGATTGGTTGGATCTCCTTGCAGTCCAAGGGACTCTCAAGAGTCTTCTCCAACACCACAGTTCAAAAGCATCAATTCTTTGGTGCTCAGCTTTCTTTATAGTCCAACTCTCACATCCATACATAACCACTGGAAAAACCATAGCCTTGACCAGGTTACTTGTTGGCAAAGTAATGTCTCTGCTTTTTAATATGTTATTTAGGTTGGTGATAACTCTCCCTCCAAGGAGCAAGCGTCTTTTAATTTCATGGCTGCAGTCCCCATCTGCAGTGATTTTGGAGCCCCAAAAAATTACAGTCTGACACTGCTTCCACTGTTTCCCTATCTATTTCCCATGTAGTGATGGGACCAGATGCCATGATCTTAGTTTTCTGAATGTTGAGTTTTAAACCAACTTTTTCACTCTCCTCTTTCATTTCTATCAAGAGGCTTTTTAGTTCCTCTTCACTTTCTGCCATAAGGGTGGTGTCATCTGCATATCTGAGGTTTTTTATATTTCTCTTGGCAATCTTGATTCCAGCTTGTGCTTCTTCCAGCCCAGCGTTTCCCATGATGTACTCTTCATAGAAGCTAAATAAACAGGGTGACAATATACAGCCTTGACGTACTCCTTTTCCTAATTGGAACAAGTCTTTTGGTCCATGTCCAGTTCTAGCTGTTGCTTCCTGGCCTTCATATAGGTTTCTCAAGAGGTGGATCAGGTGGTCTGATATTCCCATCTCTTTCAGAATTTTTCACAGTTTATTGTGATCCACACAGTCAAATGCTTTGGGATAGTCAATAAACATATGCATCATCTAAAATGGTAGAACTAGGTTAAGAGACTCAAATAGATACCTTTAAACTTTTTTTTTTTTAATTTTATTTGAAGATAGTAATCCAGTGTCACACCATTTATGTAAATTTTCAAAACACAATACAGTATTAAACATACCCACTGATGGCAAATCAGAAGTACATTGAAGTAATCGTATTTCAGGCATGTGGAAATGAAATTAGTAGCCACTGAGGATCTGATCTCAGACATGTTTCTGCACCACTGATAACTTGGGCTTCCTGTTAATTATCCCTAAGTCAAGGACACCTCTTATACTCAAAACAACCTCTGCTAACTGCAACTTTGTGTCTTAAGGCTGTTCTCCTTTTAACCATGCAAATGTTTCTGATTCAACCTATCCTTACTTAATAAGTGCCCTTCCTTCTTACAGTTCCAGTCATGATTCTAGATAAACACCTCATGTAACAATAATCTTGTGACTTGTTCCTTCATAAACCTCTTCTTTTTTGTAGCCTGCTGTAATATAAATATAATTTTATATCATTGTGTGTGTATACATTTGTGTGTAAACAAAAATTTCGGAATTGAAGACTTGATTGAAATGTAAAGTTATTTATTTGGGATTTGTTAGGATGGTAACCTGAGAGATACAGGTTCAAGAAGCTAGGTGGCAGCTAGCAGTTGTTATTTTTAAAAGTAGTTGGCGTTCTTTTGATTCTGGGAGTGAAACAGCTGGGAGAAGGACCTTGGTCCTTATCTTCTTTGAAGAAAGAATTCAGCGAAGAGACCAAGATTGTGAAATAAAGACAGTGCTTATTAGTAGCAAGTGCATGTGAAAGAGCACACAGGTGAATTCACAGTGAGTTGTGTGCAGTAGGAGTAGCTTAAGTTGGTTAAAAGGGAGATAGTCCCAGGTTGTCGCTAGACAGCCACCTCACTTGTGCCCATATTTGGTCAGGCTTAGGGTCCTTCTTGGTGTGCGTGTCTCTCTCAACCAAGATGGATTTCAGGACAAAGGTTTCTAGGAAGTTGGCAGAACATAATATGGGCTGCACCTCTTTCTCCCCTTTTCCCTTCTAGACCTGTTCTGCACATGTCAGACTGAGAAATTCCCTTGACCAAAAGGATGAGGACACAATGGCTGCTTTGTCTTTTGCTTAATCAGGCTCCAGCACTCCTACTGTTATCTTATTTCAAAATATCAGCAGGAGAACAGTTGTAGCTGTTCAGTCTGAGGCCAATCTATATTCTATCTCACTTGGATTTAATACAGTTCGCAGAAAAATCAAGTCCTCACCGATACAGGGATGTCAGACCAAATCCTCAGTAGCTACCTGACTCCATTTGTATGCCTGAATTATGATTACTCCTTTATGATTTCAATCTGCTGTCATATTATACATAAGGTACCATTATACAGATGTGAGAGAGAAGGATACCTACAAGTTTCAAATTTTTCATTACCAATAGTGGTGATTTGGGTGGTTTCTACTCTTTCCTTAACATGATATATTTCCCATAGCATATTTCTTCCGAAAGGAAATAAACCTTGACGATAAAATAAAGGGAGGCAGAAAAGAAAGGGCTGGGCCAGAGAATAGCTTCTTCATGCATAGGCATTAGGCAGAAGCCAAAGCCACTTCCTTGATTTGCATTTAATGAGGCCATGATGCATGGAGGGATGGCATCTAAAACAAACCTTGCAGCATCTGAACAAGAAACTCAGACCATAAAAATAATGGAGCATGTGCAACAAGAATGCACAGAAGGTTGATGATCCTATATAACCTTTCACTCAACTATTGAGTGCCAAATGTGACACTCAACTATTAAGGGAAAATTTTAAGGAAAAACAGCTCTAAGTGGCTCCAGGAGCCAAATGTACATGACCTGGATTTGAAAGCTGGTGCAATGCAGACCACACCTCAGTCTTTCCCTCAGTGAACTTAACTGTCCATAGTTAGAAATACTCCACCCATTCAAAGGGCTAAAAATAAGGTTAAAGGAGGATAAAAAAATCTTGCTGAGTGACCAACCCTCATGAGATAGCTCACACTCTTCTCCAAGTGTGTGACTTTTCCTTCCGCCTTAAATAAACTACTTTTTTGTTCTTCATGCTCCTGAGAAAGTTTGTGTGAGTGTGTATTTCCTTTGCTTTCTTCATCCAAATTAATTTGGATGAACTGAACAAGAGTTTGGACTTTATTAAAACTTTTTTTGTGTGTCAGAAGTGCAGAGGGAAAGAAGGACAAAAGGAAGGAAATAAGTAAAACACAGAGGAGGGGTTGATTTATAAATGTCCTCAATAGATAAATAATTATAATATGTCTTTCTATGGAAAAAATATAGAGATATAGTGCACAAAATGTGCACTGGACATATCCAAAAAGGCAGAAGCCAAAAAAAATACTATATGCTATGAAGAGTAAGGCTAACATTGAGATGTTTCACACTCATTGAGTAGAGTAATTGAAAAGTCAAAGATGATCAGAATGGAAAAGTATATGTCTTGTTTGGTTATTTGTTTAAAGCTACAAAGTCACAGATGATCAAAAAGAAAAAATATTTTCTGTATAAATAAGAATTTAGAATTATTCCACAAAATAATTGCATTATCATGTACAATTGCAATAACTTTTACAAATTTTGCAATTAAGTGTTGTAATAGCATTTTTATCTGTATTTCAAATCAGTATATTTGGATGGACAAAACAGTTTTACTAAGGGTAAAAGTAGACAGGAATTGTGCAAAATTATTTCAGTAAGAAAAAGATAGCAGAAGAGTTTTCACACATAAAACTTTGACCTTTGAAATAACCAGAGAGATACTTGAAAACTCATTCCCTTAAGAGTCTCTGAGAAGATGGGTTTGCCTGAGTAATTCTTGTTCCCTACTGCTTCTGTGTACTATTAACTATTTTTCCCAGAATAAAAGCAGTCATCAAGGTTATTGGTTATTCTAGACAGGAGAAAATAAAACCATTAAAGATAACTAACTGTTTCTTTGTATTTCTGTGAGTAAGAGTGGGTGGAAGTCTAGCTTCAGCTTTTGGGTGGTTAGATGCTTTAAGCTTCATTTTATAAACAGCACAGATTAACCACCCTCATAAATGCTTGAATAAAATTCATAAACATAAATGAACAGCTGGTTTACAAAATTTCATAGTCTTATCACTCTCCAGTTTTACTAAATGAAGAAGAAAGTATAGGCTTAGAATGTGCACTAACAATATAGAGAGTGAAGGGCTTTCCTGTGGCTCAAAAGAATCCACCCACAATGCGGGAGTCCCGGGTTCGATCCCTGGGTTGGGAAGATTCCCTGGAGAAGGAAAAGGCTACCCACTCCAGTATTCTGGCCTGGGGAATTCCGTGAATTGTATAGTCCATGAGGTTTCAAAGAGTTGGACACGACTGAGCGATTTTCACTCACTCACTCACTCATAGACAGTGAAATCAAGTTCAGGTGGCTCTGAGGGTGGCTTGTGTGATCTATTGAGGCACAAATCCTCCCTGGAACTGCGTACTGTGTATATTATTGAAGAACTCTTTTTTTTTTTTTTTTTTTTTTTTTTTTGTAGTTTTCACATGGGACGAGTTCATTATATAGCAAAACAATAATGATAAATCATCCAGGAATTTTGTTAGTTAATAACTCAGTGAAACTTAGAGAACAGAAAACAGCTCTGATGTTAAGCCACTTTCCAAATGCTATCAGCATGAAGAAGGGACTCATCCTATCCCTGAAATTCTTTATTATACAGTATACTAAAAAGATTTTGACTGGTATGGCACCTCCTTTAACATTGGATTTCAAAACCACATGATTTTTAAGTAGATTCAAGGAAAAAATAACTTCAAATGCATCATGTCTTGATGCAAAAGTTCAAATGCATCATGCTTTGGCATCTATTCTGTGTATATTTTCAGGACCAATAGTCTTGTTAATGTCCCAAGGGTATAATCAGGCCACTACACTATACCTATAATAAAAGTGACACACACACACACACATGCACACGGATTGCTTTGTATACATTCTACCTCTAATAAATTATATTTCAAGTGACATGTCTGAAATCAATTTCTGTCCTCAATTTTCCATTATGTAAAGTTGTGAATTGGATATCAGTAATAATTAGAAGATAAAGTAATGATATAACATTTTAATATATTTTTTTCTTATTTGAAGTTATTCCTTTATCCATTAGCTATGCCAATTGGCTTTAAGCGTCAGTATGAGAAAGTTTGCATAGTTGAAGTGCCTGTTGTGTAGTATAAAGAAGTTTAAAGAGTACAGGAGAGTCTAGATGCAAGTAGGTTCAAGGAGGCATAGCCATACTACTACTTGTACTGCTTAGAGTTCCAAGTAGTTATTCCATCTGTGAATCTGGTTTGGAAATTACAGAGAACTTAGTATTCATTTGGGCGTCTAGTCTCAAGAAAAAAAAATATAGGTCAATTAGTAAACAATCCCACAGAAATATGTGATGTGATCCAAGATGTCTATAACTGCCTATCAGACTTAGTCTATAGAGATGATCACATAAACAAAGTAGCAAAAAAGACACAGAACAGACAGGTTGAAAACTGAACCTAGATTTGTAAATTTTAGCAGCAGGGGTTCTATTTTGAGATTTGACAATAGATGTTATGGTAAATTTGCCTTATTTCTAATTAACATCAATTGTGTGTTTTTGAAAAATACCTACATGAAAATGCTAGAAAGCTAACAACACATTAAGAAATTGAAAGGGAGCAGATAGCTAAAGGAATAACACTGAGTAAGAATAATGCTTGTATAGTTTTCATGAGATGACAGATCTCAGTTCTTTCAGTTGGATTAGCAATCAGTTACATAAAAACTCTACCTTTTTTATGGCTAAGTAATATTCCATCACATATATGTGTATATATATATGTGCGTATATATATATATATACACACACACATATATATGCCTCATATATTCTTTATCCATTCATTTGTTGATAGACACTTAGGTGTTCCTTTATCTCTGCCATTGTAAGTACTGCTGCTATGGATATTGGGGTGCATGTATCTTATTAAATTAGTGTATATGTTTCTTTTGGTCATATACTCAGGAGTAGAATTGCTGGATCACATGGCAATTTTAGTTTAGGTTTTTTTTTTGAGAAACACCTCCATAGTGCTTCCCACGGTAGCTGTGTAAATTTTCTTTCTCACCAACAGTGCATAAGAGTTTTCTTTTCTCCACAACCTCCCCTATGCTTGTTATTTGTGTTCTTCTTGATGAGAGCCATTCTAACAAGTGAGAGGTGACACTGTGGTTTTGATTTGCACTTCTCTGATGCTTGAGTATATTTTCATATACCTGTTGGCCATCTACATGTCCTTTTTATGGGGAAATAAAAAGTCTATTCAATTCTTCAGCTCATTTTTTAAAAATTATTTATCTGTTTTACTTTACAACATTGTATTGGTTTTTCCATACATTGACTTGAATCAGATGTTTTAGTTTGATGTTGAAATGAATGGACTCTATAATTTGGCTATTAACCCCTTATCAATCACATCATTTGCATATCATCATGCTCCCTGAATTCAGACAGTAATACAAAACTATAACCATTAAAACAGTGTAGAACGGGCACACGCACAAAAACAGAATGGAGCAGGATAGAGGGCCAGAAGTAAACTCGTGTAAACTCAACAAAGGAGGCAAGAATATAAAGTAGAGATAAGATAGACTATTCAATTAGTGGTGCTGAAAAACCTGGACAGGTACATGCATGTAGAAGAAAGAAATTAGAATATACAGTGCATACAATTTGACATCACACAAACAAATAATTCAATTAAAATTAATAAAGACTAGAGCAGAGGTTATAATGGAGGTTAACAGAGGGTACAATCAAAGATGTAATATAAAAAGTTTGAGGGAGAATGATGAAATTGTATTTTTTTTTTGATGAAATTATATTTTGAGCATAGTGGTTGGTTTATAACATTATGAATTTTTAAAAACACACAGAAAGCAAAGTAGATTTATTTATAAAATATTTTAAATTATAAAATAAATTTTAAATAGAAAAGATACTTAGAGAAACTAAAATGCTAGGAAACTGCATAATTGACTCAGAAGAAGGCAGGATATCCAACAAAAGAGGAGCAAAATTATACCAACAATTAGCAGAATGATAAACATGAATCTTAATGTATCAATATATTAAATATCAATACACTATACACTTCAGTTATATTTAGAGATAGCACAAATTGTTGAAGAGATTGTCCTTTCCTGCTGTGTATTCTTATCATGCTTGCCAAAGATCAGTTGATCATACAAATGTGGATTTCTTGTTCCATTTGTCAATATATCTCTATTTATGCTGGTACCACAATGATTTATTTTTCTAGCTTTATGAAATCTAGAAGTGTGATGTCTCCAGCTTTGCTTTTCTCATCAAGACTGTTTCGGTTATTTAAAATGTTTTGCCATCCATATGAATTTTAGAATCATATTTCCATTTCTACAAAAAATGCTATTGGGATTGTGACAGGAATTTTATTGAATCTGTACTTTGCTTTGAGTATTTTGTACATTTTAACAATATGAAGTCTTCCAATCCATGAACATAGGGTATAATTCAATTTATGTCTTTGATTTCTTTCATCACTGTTTTCTGTATAGCTTTTACTTCTTTAGTTAAGCTTGTGCCTAATATTTTGTTCTTTTATTGTTATTGTTAATGGGGTGGATTCCTATTTGCCTTTTTAGGTAGAAAGGAAGTTATTTAAATACAAAAGAATTAAGTAGTACCTGTATCTCATACCATAGGAAAAAAAATAACTCACAATAAAGCAAACATTTAAAGGTAAAACAGGAACCTATAAAAGTCCTAGATGAAAAACTGAGAAAAAGCTTCTTGACCTCTGTCATGGAAATGATTTCATGGATATGAAAAGCACCAGCAATAAAAGCTGAATTAGACAAATGGTACTACATCAAACTTAAAAATCTTCTGTACAGAAACATATAAAATCAAGAGTTAAAAGGCAGTCAAACCAAAACAGAATAGAAGAAAATATTCACAATTATTACATTTGATGAGGTTAATTTTCAAAATATAAGAAGCTGCCACAACCTGGTAGCAAATATACCAAATAATAAATGGTTTTAAAAATGACAAGAATCAACAAGTCATATATTATGGTGTGTGAAAAATTTAAACATATTAAGTATACACCTAAAAAGTAGTTCAGTTCAGTTCAGTTCAGTCGCTCAGTCATGTTCGACTCTTGCAACCCCATGAAATGCAGCACACCAGGCCTCCCTGTCCATCACCACCTCCCACAGTTTACCCAAACTCATGTCCATCGAGTAGGTGATGCCATCCAACATTCTCATCCTCTGTCATCCCCGCCTCCTCCTGCCCCCAATCCCTCCCAGAATCAGGGTCTTTTCAAATGAATCAGCTCTTCCCATCAGGTAGTCAAAGTATTGGAGTTTCAGCTTCAACATCGGTCCTTCCAATGAACACCCAGGACTGATCTCCTTTAGAATGGATTGGTTGGATCTCCTTGCAGTCCAAGGGACTCCCAAGAGTCTTCTACAACACCACAGTTCAAAAGCATCAGTTCTTTTATGCTCAACTTTCTTTATAGACCAACTCTCACATCCATACATGACTACTGGAAAAACCATAGCCTTGAATAGACAGACCGTTGTTGACAAAGTAATGTTTCTACTTTTTAATATGCTGTTTAGCTTGGTCATAGCATTCCTTCCAAGGAGTAAGCGTCTTTTAATTTCATGGCTGCAGTCACGATCTGCAGTGATAGTGGAACCCAAGAAAATAAAGTCAGCTACTGTTTCCCCATCTATCTTCCATGAGCTGATGGGACTGGATGCCATGATCTTAGTTTTCTGAATATTGAGCTTTAAGCCAATTTTTTCACTCTTCTCTTTCACTTCCATTAAGAGGCTCTCAAGTTCTTTGCTTTCTGTCATAAGGGTGGTGTCATCTGTATATCTGAGGTTATTGATATTTCTCCCAGCAATCTTAATTCCAGCTTGTGCTTCATCTAGACCAGCGTTTCTCATGATGTACTACTCTGCATATAAGTTTAATAAGCAGGGTGACAATATACAGCCTTGACATATTCCTTTTCCTATTTGGAACCAGTCTGTTGTTCCATGTCCAGTTCTAACTATTGCTTCCTGACCTGCATACAGGTTTCTCAAGAGTCAGGTCAAGTCGTCTGGTATTTCCATCTCTTTCAGAATTTTCCTCAGCTTATTGTGATCCAGACAGTCAAAGGCTTTGTTATAGCCAATAAAGCTGAGATAGATGTTTTTCAGGAACTCTCTTGCCTTTTCAATGATCCAGGGGATGTTGGCAATTTGATCTCTGGTTCCTCTGACTTTTCTAAAACCAGCTTGAACATCTGGAAGTTCACAGTTCACGTATTGCTGAAGCCTGGCTTGGAGAATTTTGAGCATTGTTTTACTTGCCTGTGAGATGAGTGCAATTGTGCGATATTTTGAGCATTCTTTGACATTGCCTTTCTTGGGGGATTGGAATGAAAACTGACCTTCTCCAGTGCTGTGGGCACTGCTGAGTTTTCCAAATTTGCTGGCATGTTGACTGAAGCACTTTCACAGGATCATCTTTTAGAATTTGAAATAGCTCAACTGTAATTCCATCACCTCCACTAGCCTTGTTTGTAGTGAGGCCCAGTTCACTTCACATTCCAGGATGTCTGGTTCTAGGTGAGTAGTCACACCATCGTTATTATCTGGTTCGTGATGATCCTTTTTGTACAGTTCTTCTGTGTATTCTTGCCACTTCTTAATATCTTCTGCTTCTGTTAGGTCCATAACATTTCTGTGCTTTGTTGAGCCCATCTTTGCATTAAATGTTCCCTTGGTATCTCTAATTTTCTTAAAGAGATCGCTAGTCTTTTCCATTCTATTGTTTCCCTCTATTTCTTTGTATTGATTGCTAAGGAAGGCTTTCTTATCTCTCCTTGCTATTCTTTGGAACCCTGCATTCAAATGGGTATATCTTTCCTTTTCTCCTTTGCTTTTCACTTCTGTTCTTTTCAGAGCTATTTGTAAGGCCTCCTCAGACAGCCATTTTGCCTTTTTGCATTTATTTTTCTTGGTGATGGTATTGATCCCTATTTCCAGTACAATATCATGAACCTCCATGTCACTCTGTCTATCAGATCTAGTCCCTTAAATTTATTTCTCACTTCCACTGTATAATCATAAGATATTTGATTTAGGTCATAGTTGAATGGTCTGGTGTTTTTCCCCACTTTCTTCAATTTAAGTCTGAATTTGACAATAAGGAGTTCATGATCTGAGCCGCAGTCAGCTCCCAGTCTTTTTTTTTTTTCACTGACTGTATAGAGCTTTCCATCTTTGGCTGCAAAGAATATTCTCAATCTGATTTCAGTGTTGACGATCTGGTGATATCCATGTGTTGTCTTCTCTTGTGTTGTTGGAAGAGGGTGTTTGCTATGACCAGTGAGTTCTCTTGGCAAAACTCTATTAGCCTTTGCCCTGCTTCATTTGTTGTACTCCAAGGTCAACTTTGCCTGTTACTCCAGATGTTTCTTGACTTCCTACTTTTGCATTCCAATCCCCATTAACAAAAAGGACATCTTTTTGGGGTATTAGTTTTAAAAGGTCTTGTAGGTCTCCATAGAACCATTCAACTTCAGCTTCTTCAGCATTATTGGTCAGGACATAGACTTGGATTACTGTGATACTGAATGGTTTGCCTTGGAAATGAACAGAGATCATTCTGTCTTTTTTGAGAATGCATCCAAGTACTGCGTTTCAGACTCTTGTTGACTATGATGGCTACTCCATTTCTTCTAAGGGATTCCTGAGCACAGTAGTAGATATATTGGTCATCTTAGTTAAATTCACCCATTCCAGTCCATCTTAGTTCACTGATTTCTAGAATGGGAAAAATTAATACTACATATATTTTGAACTTTAGATGATCAGCTTGCTTTTTACAGTGGTTTGAATCAGCAATTCTGAACTGTTTTCTCTGTATCTAAACTTGAGAAAAATGAGTAAATAGATTGAAGATAAATAAAGGGAACCAGATTTCACACTTTGAGGATTGGAATTGCATTTAGGTTTGGAGGTCAGGGTTTAGAGGGATCAATAGAAATGAAGATCATTGCCTATACTCTGAAAGAAGTTTCAGGTTTTGACTCTGATCTGAAATTTATTATTTTTCTCTTTGAGTCATTCTCTATCTAAGTAGAGAGTTTCCAGAGACCATCTATGGATGGAATAAAAACAAACAAACAAACAGGAATCTCTATTGGACAGGAAAATAAAGAGGGCATGGGGATGTTAATTTTCTTACTCTGAAGCTTGCAGTGTGGTCCTGTAGTTTTATAGCATTGTTGAACTATAGGTGAAGGGTATACATCAACTCTCTGAACTGGTATCTGCAGCATTTTTTAGAGTCTAAATTATTTCTAAACAAAATATTTTAAAAAGTCCTTTGTGCCAGAAAATAAGTATGGGCTATTCTCAAGAAACATCTGAGTACTCCTGTGGGTTGTTAAAATCTTTATTATCTCAGTAGTTAAAAAAACAATCTTTTGTATGAGTCATCAATTAAGTTCAGTTGCTAGTCATGTCCAATTCTTCCTGACTCCATGGACCACAATATGCCTGTCCATCACCAACTCCCGGACTTTCCTCAAACTCATCTCCATTGAGGAGGTGATGCCATCCAACCATCTCATCCTCTGTCATCCCCTTATCCTCCTGACTTAAAAATTTCCAAGTATCAGAGTCTTTGCAAATGAGTCAGCTCTTCACATCAGGTGCCCAAAGTGTTGGAGTTTCAGCTTCAACATCAGTCCTTCCAATGAACACCCAGGACTGATCTCCTTTAGGATGGACTGTTTGGATCTCCTTGCAGTCCAAGGGACTCTCAAGAGTCTTCTCCAACATCACAGTTCAAAAGCATTCATTCTTCGGTGATCAGCTTTCTTTATAATCTTTACAATCTAACTCTCATGACTACTGGAAAAACCATAGCCTTGATGAGATGGACCTTTGTTGTCAAAGTAATGTCTCTGCTTTTTAATATGCTATCTAGGGTGATCATAACTTTCCTTCCAAAGAGCAAGTGTCTTTTAATTTCATGGCTACAGTCACCAACTACAGTGATTTTGGAGTCCAGAAAAATAAATTGAGCCACTGTTTCTACTGTTTCCCCATCTATTTGCCATGAAGTGATGGGATCGGATGCCATGATCTTAGTTTTCTGAATGTTGAGCTTTAAGCCAACTTTTTCACTCTTCCTTTTCACCTTCATCGAGAGGTTCTTAAGGTCTTCTTTTCATTCTGTCGTAAGGGTGGTGTCATCTGCATATCGGAGGTTACTGATATTTCTCCCGACAATCTTGATTCTAGCTTGTGCTTCTTCCAGCCCAGCGTTTCTCATGATGTACTCTACATATAAGTTAAATAAGCAGGGTGACAATATACAGCCTTGACGTACTCCTTTTCCTATTTGGAACCAGTCTATTGCTCCATGTCCAGTTCTAACTGTTGCTTCCTGACCAGCATACAGATTTCTCAAGAGGCAGGTCAGGTGGTCTGGTATTCCATTCTCTTGAAGAGTTTCCCACAGTTTATTGTGATCCAGAAAGTCAAAGGCTTTGGATAAGTCATAAGATATTTCTTTGGATAAGAAATAGATGTTTTTCAGCAATTCTCTTGCTTTTGCAATGACCCAGTGGATTTTGGCAATCTGGTCTCTGGTTCCTCTGCCTTTTCTAAAACCAGCTTGAATATCTGGAAGTTCATGGTTCATGTATTGCTGAAGCCTGACTTGGAGATTATTGAGCTTTACTTTACTAGAGTGTGAGATGACTGCAATTGTGCAGTAGTTTGAGCATTCTTTGGGATTGCTTTCTTTGGGATTGGAATGAAAACTGACCTTTTCCAGTCCTGTGGCCACTGCTGAGTTTTCCAAATTTGCTGACATATTGAGTGCAGCACTTTCACAGCATCATCTTTTAAGATTTGAAATATCTCAACTGGAATTCCATCACCTCCGCTAACTTTGTTTGTAGTGATGCTTCTTATGGCCCAGTTGACTTCACATTCCAGGATGTTTGGCTCTAGGTGAGTGATCACACCATCATGATTATCTGGGTTGTGAGGGGTTTTTTGGTATAGTTCTTCCATGTATTCTTGCCACCTCTTCTTAATATCTTCTGCTTCTGTTAGGTCCATACCATTTCTGTCCTTATTGTGCCCATCTTTGCATGAAATATTCTCTCAGTATCTCTTAATTTTCTTGAAGAGATCTCTAGTCTTTTCCATTCTATTGTTTTCCTCTATTTCTTTGCACTGGTCACTGAGGAAGGCTTTCTTATCTCTCCTGAGTATTCTTTGGAACTCTGCACTCAAATGGATATATCTTTCCTTTTTTTCCTTTGCTTTTCACTTTTGTTATTTTCACAGCTATTTTTAAGGCCTCATCAGACAGCCATTTTGCTTTTTTGCATTTCTTTTTCTTGGGATGGTCTTGATCCTTGTCTCCTATACAATATCACAAACCATCCATAGCATCAGGCAGTCTGTATGGTTCATATACTCTCCTTAACAATGAAATAAGGGTCTTTATTGATCAGCCTGGCTTCACAACTTTAAAATCCTCTGTAAAAGAAAAAAAAATATTCAGTTATTTTGCAGGCTTCATATGCAGCTGCTGGTAAGCATCTGCTACATTGCAAACATGTTATGATCCTGATGATTTGTTTTTGTCATGGATGTGATGTCTATAAATTGAAACACTGAGGATGTATTCTCTGAGTGTAAATTTCTGGAGGACAGGACTGAGCCTCATTCCTTTCTGTAAGTCCTCCTGTGCTTTAGGGAGATAATCACCTGCTTCTTGTATTAACTTTAAATGAATTCTCCAAATATGTTTCAAATCATGTCTACAGTGATAATCCAATTGGGTGAGCTTCTTTAATTAAAAGTAACTCAGGCCCTTCATGCTGCCATCAGATTTGTATATTTTGTATTTTTGTTTTTCTGTCTTTACAGGCTTGTTAATTATAGAAAATTTAGAAAAGTATTACAAAATAAAACCAATTAGTCTACCATATAAAATTTACCACAATTAGCATTTTACTTTGTTTCCCATGCTGTCACAAAAGATCAGATATGACTGAAGCGACTTAGCCCAACACAGACCAACACAAGATGTATTTTTCCTATTCCTATGACTGTGCATTTCACAACATGTGGGGACTTCTAAGGACTGTATAATAAGATTTACTTTTAACTACTATTAGACAGCAGGGAGCTCAACCAGTAAATCCAAAAAGAGATCAGACTTGAATATTCATTGGAAAGACTGATACTGAAGCTGAAGCTCCAATAGTTTGGCTACCTGATGTAAAGAGCTGATTCATTGGAATCAATGATGCTGGGAAATATTGAAGGCAGGAGTAGAAGGAGAAAACAGGGGATGAGATGGTTGCATGGCATCACCAACTCAATGGACGTGAGTTCGAGCAAGCTCTTAGAGATGGTGAAGGAGAGGGAAGCATGGCATGCTGCAATCCACGAGGTCTCAAAGAGTTGGACACGACTTAGTGACTGAACACGACAACAATACTACTTTACATATTTGACAGTGGTAGTCAAAAATTTTGCTTGTATAATTTCTCCTTTTAAAAGTATGCCTTGTATAACAATGCATTTACTCTTGACCTCTAGGTCATTAAGCTTGTAGTTCCATCATGTGTCCAGGGCCCACTTTATAGGCAAGAAATTGAAAATTAGAAGGTGGGAAAACGAGTTCATCCTGCACAGTCATAGAAAGTGACATCAGGACACATAAATCCTGGGCAATAGTTTCAGAATTGTTTGTAGAAAGTGCATTGTACTGTACCTTTTAATGCATTTATTTATAATTATCAAGAACTATTACATATTGCATTTTGATTAAACTAGAAGAGTTTTATTTATTCAGCTGCTACAAAGCCCTGCTGAGGCTCTATTCCTTTTGCCAGACAAGAGAAATCTATACGCACATTTTACTAAAAATTGCAACATGAACATGGGGAAGCATGCTGTTTAGTCAAACTCTCCCCTTGCTTAATCCACTATAATTTTGGATAATCATTTGGTTAAGTAATAGAAGAGCAAAAACAGATCTATTAGTGTAATACTGAAGTCCAAGATTAACATACCCAATTTCAAAAGGATAAATAGGCATATTGTGCTAAATAAATTATGTGTGTGAATTAACAATTCATTTGAACAGAGTAGGGTATTCAGAAAATTAGATAATTTGGGATTTAAAATTTAATTATAAAGGAAGCACATATATTACTTTAAATAAAGTGCCTGGTTTAAAAATAAATACAGGAAAACATTCAACAGCAAAAATCATTAACACAAATACTTCACTATAAATATATAAATACTATAAGAATTGATTTACACATTCACTCATTGGCCTCATTCCTGGTTGTATGTCTGTTATTATTAGAAAAAATAAATAAATGAATAACAGTGATGGTAGCACTATAAACTCATGATTACAACTTCAGGTCTGCACTCAGTGTTGCCTGAAAAACTTAAAAAACTTTTCTAATACATATACTCTCCCACTATCTTCAATGACTTTTATAATTTAGCACAACTACTCTACACACCTTTCTTTGGAAGACAGTCTGCCTATGTTTTATAGATTTTTTTTAAAGATCTCTCTTATCTTCTGGCAACTGTGTCTGCATAACTGATTCCCCCCTTTCGTTCTGTGAAGGAGCAGCATACTCATCCACCCACTGCCAGTATACATCATCCTAACTGCCCCCTTATTTCACATTCCCCTTAACCATAAAAATATACTTATCCACCCAGAACCTCAAATGTTTTCTATTCCAACAGTCTGTACATTCTTACTGTTTTTCTTCATTTTGAATTTTGAAACATTTCACTCACAAAGAAAAGTCCAGATGAGCACATAAATACCAGTTACATTGTCCTACTGAGATTTCCTAATTGCTATTTTGCAACTACTAAGACTTTTATTTTTTAATGAATTAACTCTACCATTTGAAATGACAAGGCATCCTTTCCCAGTTCACAAATTTATCTTTTTTTTTCTCTAAAGTTAGCTATTTTGCTATTTCAGTCTATTCCTACATTTTTGTACTACATATGTTTAGTTCCATGTACCATGTATAGCATGTGTGCAACAAATTGCAGTTTCTAATATTTTTTAGATTTATCTGCATAATTATATATAGAATTGTATCATTTATTTAAGATGCCCTATGCTTTTCCATCTGGTGACATGCATGTGTAGAGTCTTGTGTTGTTGGAAGATGGTGTTTGCTATGACCAGTGCATTCTCTTGGCAAAACTCTGTTAGTCTTTTCCCTGCTTCTTTCTGTACTCCAAGGCCAAATTTGACTGCTACTACAGGTATTTCTAGATATCCTAGTTTTGACATACTTTTTGTGTATTAGTTCTAGAAGGTCCTGTAGGTCTTCATAGAACCATTCATCTTCAGCTTCTTCAGCATTACTGGTCAGGGCATAGACTTGGATTACTGTGATATTGAGTGGTTTGCCTTGGAAACGAACAGAGATCATTCTGTTGTTTCTGAGAGTGCATCCAAGTACTGCATTTTGCACTCTTTCATTGACTATGATGGCTACTCCATTTCTTCTAAGGGATTCTTGCCAACAGTAGTAGAAATAATGGTCATCTGAGTTAAATTCACCCATTCCAGTCCATTTTAGTTTGCTGATTCCTAAAATGTTGAAGTGCACTATTTTCCATCTGTTTGACCACTTCCAATTTGCCTTGATTCATGGACCTAACATTCCACGTTCCTAAGCAATATTGCTCTTTACAGCATCAGACTTTACTTGCATCACCAGTCACACCCACAACTGGGAGCTGTTTTTTCTTTAGCTCCATCGCTTTATTCCTCTGGAGTTAGTTCTCCACTGATCTACAGTAGCATGTTGGGCACCTACCAACCAGGGGAGTTCATCTTTCAGTGTCTTATATTTTGCATTTTCATACTGTTCATGGGGTTCTCAAGGCAAGAATACTGAAGTGGTTTACCATTCCCTTCTCCAGCGGGCCATTTTTTGTCAGAATTTTCCACCATGACCCATCCATCTTGGGTGGCCCTACATGGGATGGCTTATAGTTTCATTGAGTTAGACAAGGCTGTGGTCAATGTGCTTAGATTGTTTAGTTTTCTGTGATTGTGGTTTTCAGGTTTTCAGTCTGTCTGCCCTCTGACGGAGAAAGACAAGAGGCTTATGGTAGTTTCCTGATGGGAGAGACTGACTGGGGGACAAACTGGGTCTTGTTCTGATGGGCTGGGCCTTGCTCAGTAAAACTTTTATCCAATTTTCTGTTGAAGAGAGGGGCTGTGTTCCCTCCCTCTTATTTGACCTTTGGCCAAATATGCTGGAGGTAAGGAAGATAATGGTCAACACCAAAATCAGATTGGCTATGTTCCTTGCAGCCAAAGACAGAGAAGCTCTATACAGTCAGCGAAAACAAGACCAGGAACTGACTGTGGCTCAGATCATGCACTCCTATTGCCAAATTCAGACTTAAATCAAAGACAGTAGGGAAAGCCATTAGGTTATTCAGGTATGACCTAAGTCAAATCCCTTATAATTATACAGTGGAAATAACAAAGAGATTCAAGGCATTACATCTAATAGACAGACTGCCTGAGAACTATGGACAGAGGTTGGTGACATGGTGAAGGAGACAGGGATCAAGACCATCCCCATGGAAAAGAAAGGCAAAAAGGCAAAATGGCTGTCTGAGGAGGCCTTACAGATAGCTCTGAAAAGAAGAGGAGCTGAAAGCATAGGAGAAAGAGAAAGATATACCCATTTGAATGCAGAGTTCCAAAGAATAACAAGGAGAGATAAGAAAGCCTTCCTCAGTGATCAGTGCAAAGAAATAGAGGAAAACAATAGAATGGGAAAAACTAGCAATCTCTTCAAGAAAATTAGAGATACCAAGGGAAATTTTCATGCAAAGATGGGCTCAATAAAGGGTAGAAATGGTATGGACCTAACAGAAGCAAAAGACATTAAGAAGAGGTGGCAAGAATACACAGAAGAACTGTACAAAGAAGATCACGACCCATATAATCATGATGGTGTGATCACTTAGCTAGAGCCAGACATACAGGAATGTAAAGTCAAGTGGGCCTTAGGAAGTATCACTATGAAGAAAGCTAATGGATGTGATGGAATTCCTGTTATTTCAAATCCTAAAAGATGAGCCTGTGAAAGTGCTACACTCAATATGCCAGCAAATTTGGAAAACTCAGCAGTGGCCACAGGACTGGAAAAGGTCAGTTTTCATTCCAATCCCAAAGAAAGGCAATGCCATAGAATGCTCAAACTCCCACACAATTGAACTCATCTCACAGGCTAGTAATGCTCAAAATTCTTCAAGCCAAGCTGTAAGAGTATGTTAATTGTGAACTTCCATATGTTCAAGCTGGATTTAACAAAGGCAGAGATCCAATTGCCAACATCCGTTGGATCATTAAAAAAAAAAAAAAAAGAGTTCCAGAAAAACATCTATTTCTGCTTTACTGAGTATATTAAAGCCTTTGACTATGTGGATCACAGCAAACTGTGGAAAACTCTTCAAAAGATGGGAATTGCCAGATCATCTGACTGGCCTCTTGAGAAATCAGTATGCAGGTCAAGAAGGAGCAGATATAACTGGATATGGGACAAAGAATGGTTCCAAATCAGAAGAGTATGTCAAGTCTGTATATTGTCACCCTGCTTATTTAACTTATATGCAGAGCACATCATGATAAATGCTGGGCCAGATAAAGTCCAAGCTGGAATCAGGATAGCTGGGATAAATTTCAATAACATAAGATACACAGATGACACCACCCTTATGGCAGAGAGCGAAGAAGAAATAGAGAGCCACTTGATGAAAGTGAAAGAGAAGTGAAATAGTTAGCTTAAAAATCAACATTCGGAAAACTGAGATCATGGCATCTGTTTCCATCACTTCATGGCAAATAGATGGGGAAGCAGTGGAAACAGTGACAGACTTTATTTTTTAGGGCTCCAAAATCACTGCAGATGTTGACTTTAGCAATGTAAATTAAAAGACACTTGCTTCTTGGAAGAAAAGTTATGACTAAACTAGACAGCATATTAAAAAGCAGAGACATTACTTTGGCAAAAAAGGTCTGTCTCATCAAGGCTATGATTTTTCCAGTAGTCACATATGAACGTGAGAGTTGGACTATAAAGAAAACTGATCACAGAAGAATTGATTGTTTTGAAGACTCCTGAGAGTGCCTTGAACTGCAAGGAGATCCTACCAGTCCATCCTAAAGGAAGTCAGTCCTGAATATTCACTGGAAAAGCTGTTGCTGAAGCTGAAACTCCAGTACTTTGGTCACCTGATTGAAGAACTGACTCATTTGAAAAGACCCTTACACTGGGAAAGATTGAAGACAGGAGGAAAAGGGAATGACAGAGGATGAGATGGCTGGATGGCATCACCGACTCAATGGATATGAGTTTGAGTAACTTCTGGGAGTTGGTGATGGACAGGGAGGCCTGATGCGCTGCAGTCCATGGGGTCGCAAAGACTCGTACATGACTGAGCAACTGAACTGAACTGAATGCTCTTCCATTAACCATTTTTCAATAACCATGTTGTAGCTATTTGGTTAGACAGAAAGAAAAGCTGTTTCTATATTTTCTTATTCAAACTGTGTTGTTATGAAAATCCACCTTCTTGTCTCTTTCAATAGAAGTTTGACCAGTTCCAGTAAATATTCAGAATATGAGTTACTTGCTCGTTGGTTATTCTCATCCTCATCTTAAGTAGATGTTGTTAAATTGCTTTCTAAATTGGTTTTATGAATTTACATTGCTACAAGCAGCAGGGTTTACTTTCCTCCATCAGATCAATGACATATGTTACAGTAAGAGTATTGAAGTGCTTGGCAGTTTTGTGTATGCAAAATGCATTTGCATTTGCCTGACGATTATTGTGATTGACATGCTTTCATTCATTGAAGTTTATGTTTCCTTTTCTGTGAATTACTTTTTCACCTGTTTTGCCACTTGTAGGTTTTACATCTTTTTCTAAATCTAAGTTTTATTTTCATTTTCTGGGATGATTTTTTGATGAGTTTATGGCTTAAAATATCTTCATGCAGACAGTGTCATTTCTTTAAATTATGTGCATTTTTATATAAATATATATTTTATATAATCATTTTCTTTCTAATTATCTAAAAGCTTTAGTGTTAGTTCTGTTTTTCAGATTTAAATGGCTAATTTATGTTTATTTTATAGGAAATAAGTTAAGGACAGAAATAGGTCTTTGGGTCTTATTGATACTCAGTTGACAACCATTGTTTTATTGCCCTTGAATTAACTCACAGGTGACCTGTGATGCTGTCACTGATATCCCAAGCTTCCTCAAGGTGTGGCACTGTTTCTGGACTCTGTAGTAGGTTCCAATAATTAACCTCTTCTGCCCAAGTACAAACTGTTTTTGTTGTAATAATTTTTATATTGAATATGAATAATTTTTGAATCTGAAAAGGTTGATTCCTCCAGCTTATGTTGTTTTTATTTATAAAGACTATTCTTGTCCCTTTATGATCTTCTTTTTATATTTTCAAATTGTTTTGGCTTGTGTGTGTTCATCTTGAATTCAACAAATTTATATCTAACAAAATGTCTGACATAATTTATATCTAATCTTCCTTGGAATTTTCTGATTAATTATGTGTAAAGAGATAAATATACTTCTAAATAGTACTTTAGTATTCTCCTGTAAGTTTTGATATGTGTTGATATCACTTATATGAAATTATAAACATTTCACACTCTCATCTTTGTACACAATTCATTGTAAAGTTTACCATTTAGCTTTCAAACAGAAGAGTTTATTTAGTCAGTTTTACTAAGGTAAATGTACATAAAGCAAAGTTCACCCTTTTAAGTTCACATATTCCTTGAGTATTCCCGAACATACTGTCATGAAATCATCACCCCAAACAAGATATGGAATAGTTTCATCATCAAAAATAATCCCCTCATACTTCTTTGTAGCCAATCCTACAATCATCCCCATTTGGGATCACCCTTGGTTAATGATTCTCTTAGTAATATTTTTAAATCAAATATTAATTAATAATATTAAATATTAATTAATAGTATAATTGCCAAATATAAATTTATAGTTAAATTAAGAAAAATACAGTTTTTTAAAATTTTAATATAATGGGTTAGATCTCAAAATATAGTTCTGTATGTTAAATGGCTTCTGAAAATGATGCACAATTACTTTACAATCTAGTATTAATCACAGGAGAGATTAGCCAAGGGAATCTACCTGATTTGTGTGGGTAGATCAATATCAAAAGGCTGTTGTTTTGACTCTTTGCCATTAGTGGTATTTTGCTGTTACTGCTTTTCATTCGCTAAGTCATGTCCAACTGTGTGCAACCCCATGTAGTGTATGTCACAGGCTGCTCTGTCCCCCACTGTCTCCCTGAGTTTGCTCAAGTTCGTGTCCATTGAGCTGGTAATGTCATCTAACCCCTCATACTCTGCACTCCCTTTATCTCTTGCCTTCAATCTTTCCCAGCAATGTTAATCTTTTGCTGAGAGATACTGCCATCTTTTTTTCCTATTATTTTTTTTTTTGAGTGCTGCATAAAAGGGATAAATGAAAAGATTGCAATTCTTAATAACTTAGCATTATTTGAAAGAGAAGTTGGGAAATCAAAATTACCAATGCCAGGGTTGGCCACATCTCCTACGTCATAAACTTAACACAAGTACTCCAGTTGTTAGCCAGTTTGAAACTGCAGTATATTCTTTGACCATTTGCTTCCAGGTCTTTGCATTTGAAAAAGACAAACATCTTTGCTTGGTTCCCCTTGAAATCAGGGTCAATAACATTAAAAAACAAAACAAAACAAACAAACAAACAAAAAAAAGCTTTAATATTGTCCAGCAACTGTATTACCATACCTCAGTCTATTTGATCCTGATTCTCTAGACTGTCAGACTCTTTCATTTAAAACTAAGATACATCTTCCCTGATTCCTCCCTCTGAAATGACATCTAGTTCTGTGATTCACTGAGATAATAGGGAAATAAGGGAATAATGAGTTTGGTTTTAGGTACCAGTGAATCCAAAGTACTGTGGTCAAAAGAGTTAGGATTTTTTTTTCCCCTTCTGGTAAAATAAAATATCCAGAAGTAGATAGTCAACCAGTAGCATATTTTCTCAAAGTTATTATGGGCTCACTTTTAGCACATGTTTTTGTCTTCAAATCTGAAAATAATTGCTAAGCCTACTGATTTGCATCACTATCCAGGCAGGAGAAATGTGCAATGAACAAGAGTTCAAAGGGACAAAGGAAACATGTTTTTATCTTAAGAAACTTTTTCTTTTTGTCTGGAAAATTAAAGTTACCTTCTCAAGAATTTCAGCTATTCCCCCTTCTCCTAAGGCTGACACATGACCCCCACCTACTCCCACAGTGGAGTCTGGGAGTCTGTATCTCATCTTCCCATCTGTAGCCCCCCATGTGCTGTTCACCTCCTGACTCAGACTGGAGACTTGAAGAAGCATCTGAGCCTCAAGTGCTCTACCTGGCCCTGGCTGCTCTTGCAGCATCCATCTCTTGCTTCTGGTATGTGTGTTTAGCACCAGCTGTGCAAATCTAGTTTCTGTGGGATGCTAACACTGCTTAGATCATAGGAAATGGGAACTGAATGGAAACTGATGTGAGTTCATGAGTCTACCTTTATGAAGGTCCAGCTCATGCTCCCAGGTTTTACCCTTCCCCCAAGTTACATCCAACTTTTATCCCAACCACCTGCCTGTGACCTTAAAGCTACAGCATCAGACATGAAGACAAGTACCTTAGTCATACTGCTTAACCAGCTTCCAAGACCACACAAGGGAAAGCGTGTAGCAAGCACTCTCTCTCTCTCTCTCTCTCTCTCTATATATATATATATATATATATATGCATATATTAGTAACAGTAGATCTTCTCTGATTAAACCCTGAATGATACCCAGTTTGGAATTGTAAATTGGTTTTTGTTAACTGTTCTTTAGTGAATGTCTTGTAGCTTTAATTTTAAATATTATTTTCCTATAATTTACTATGGACACATGTTTTATGTTTTATTTTAGTTACTGTATTAATCAAATTTCTCCACAGGAAGACAAGAAAGAATTGAGAAAGATTTATTTTAAAGAATTTTCTCATGTAATTATGAAGGTTCAAGTCCAAAATCTGATGGGGGAGGTAGGCTAGAGTTTGAGCCCAAACACTGTCTGCTGGCAGAATTCTTTCTTGCTTAAGGGAAATCCATCTTTTTTCTATTTAGGCCTTCAATTTGTTGGATGCAACCCACCCACAATAGGGAGAACATTCTACTTTACCCAAAGTCTACAGATTTAAATGCAAACCTCATCTAAAGACATCTTCCCTTTACAGAAACATCCAGAAAAATGTTTGACTAAATATCTAGGCAATATAACCCAACAAAGGAAATTTATAAAATAAACCAACACAGTTAGTACTGACATGATAAATCTTTTTCAACCCTTGACTTTTTAATGTTCAATTTATTTATTAGTTATGTCTCTTGTAAGCATTTTAGCTAGGTTTTTGAGTTTTAATGAAATTTGGTTTTTATCATTGGTGAGATTGTCATATGTACTTGTGATTATATATTACACAATAGTTTGTAGGGTGTATATAGGTTTCCCTGGTGACTCAGACATAAAGAATCTGCCTGCAAGGCAGAAGACCCCAGTTTGATCCCTGGGTCAGGAAGATCCCCAGGAGAAGGAAATGGCCACCCACTCCAGTATTCTTGACTGGAGAATTCCATGGACAGAGGAGCCTGGTGGGCTCCTTTGTGACCTCATACATGGGGTCACAAAGAGTCAAACACGAGTTAGTGACTAAGACTGTATTTCTTACTTGCCTTTGTATTTCTTAGCTTCATTTGTGTTTCTCATGCTTAAGGTTGGGTTCATCAAGTTTTTATATTTTATTTTTATTTTTCTTGGCATACTTAGGAAGTATAGAAAAATCTCAATAATTTATTATCCTTAAAAGGTTAATACACTTACTCAACTTTTAAATGTTTCAAAGACTAAAATTATTCAGTAACTCTTTCCTCTTCTTAAATAAGACAAAGCCCTTAGAAAAAATTAACTTCCTATAGATACAGTCTTTGAAATAATTTTCAGTGTTATTGCTGTCTAGAGATGTAGTTCTGCCTTTTGAATACAAAACAAAATAAAAAACTAGCCTGGTTTTTACACTCAACAGTTAATTTAATTGTATGTTGCACTTAGTATTTGCTTGCACTGGTCTTTAGTATTTCATGCCTCATCCTTGGGAAACATTTTCTCTCCTGAAGTAGAGTCTGATACTATTTCTTCTAATTTTCTTAATAACTGAATCTCTTTGTCATTTTATGATGCCAAATTATTGTGTCTGCATCATCTTGCAGCTGGTTAACATGGCCGACTACCTCCAATCCTGCACAGAGTTTATTGTGACAATTAACTTTGTAAAAATATTCAGTGATTACAATTTATTTAGATCCTATGAAGTATTTTATCATCCATTTATCTCTTCATTTCTGGTTGTTTAATAATTCCACATTACCATTTTGGAATGATTTTCCAACTATTTTCTCTTTGAGAATCCCAAACATACTTATTTTAAGGTTGTATTAGTTTGTAAAAAAATATTCTCATTTGATCTGGGTGAATTTACTTTTTTATAGTGGATGCTAACAGTTTTCTTTTATAGTTTAACAATCTTTATGTATTTTCAAAATTTTGTTTGAAAATATGCTAATAACTAGTAAACATTATTATTTGCTTTATTTCTTGTCATTTCTTTTCCTTTTTGAGCTTTTTTCTCCCCCCATGTTTCCTTTCTAGTTTGTTACTTTATAGGTATCTCCACTCAATCCTGAGAACCAATATTTATATAAATGTTTGGAACATCTGCCACATGGTTATATTGAAGATAAGACAGAGATGATAGCAAGCAAGTGGTGCATATTCTATTTGTGAGAGTGTATCTGTGCCATTATCAGTTCAGTTCAGTTGCTCAGTCATAACCAACTCTTTGTGACCCCATGGACTGCAGCACGCCAGGCCTCCCTGTCCATCACCAACTCCTGGAGTTTACTCAAACTCATGTCCATTGAGTCAGTGATGCCATCCAAACATCTGTCGTCCCCTTCTTCTCCCACCTTCAATCTTTCCCAGCATCAGGGTCTTTTCCAATGAGTTAGATCTTCACATCAGGTGGCCAAAGTATTGAAGTTTCAACTTCAGCATCAGTCAGTCCAATGAATATTCAGGACTGATTTCCATCCTAAAGGATGGACTGGTGGGAATCTCCTTGCTGTTCAAGGGACTCTCAAGAGTCTTCTCCAACACCACAGATCAAAAGCATCAATTCTTTGGTGCTCGGCTTTCTTTACAGTCCAACACTCACATCCATACATGACTGTGTCATTGGGTAACTACATAACATTGGTAACATTTTCCTCACTTGTACAAATGAGGAAGCCCTACAACAGCCTCTGATTGTGAAAGGAGAGTCTGGGCTTTAGTTTCTCCCTTATGACGGGAATGTCATGCCTATTATTGCAGAACGCTCACCTTTCATGTCTTCCTAGGAGTATGTGCTTAGTCGCTCAGTTGTGTCCAACTCTTTGCGACCCCATGGACTGTACCCACCAGGCTCCTCTGTCCGTGGGGATTCTCTAGACAAGAGTACTGGAGTGGGTCACTATGCCTTTCTCCAGGGGATCTCCCAACCCAGGGATTGAACCCAGGTCTCCTGCATTGCAGGTAGATTCTTTACCAGCTGAGCTACCAGGGAAGGCCAAGAATATTGGCGTGGGTAGTCTATCCCTTCTCCAAGGGAACTTCTCAACCCAGTAATCAAACTGTGGTCTTCTGAATTGCAGATGAATACTTTACCAGCTGAGCTACAAAGGAAGCTTTTCCTAGGAGTATAGGAGTCACTAACTTTTACACACTCTTATTTTGGCTTCTTTGACAGCACACTTTCCAGATTTCTTTTCCATACTTTGGATGCTCATTTTAAATTCATTTTGTAGGCACTTATTTTTCAGTTGTAGGCTCCCCTGGTTTTAAATAACACCTTTGTGCTGACAAGTCATCAATTTATGTCCCCAGTTAAGACTGAAAATTAAGTGCAGGTAATTCATTGGTAATTGGCCGATTGGACTAAATGGTCTAGAGACCATGCTGGGATTCTTGTCTTCACATACACTTTCCTTGGCTCAAGTGTTAACCCCACTATTTTCATCCGGGAGACACTTAACTCTTAATGTCTTTTTCAGTGTGGTATCTGTGCTTTGATGATGTATGATGTTATTTCCTCACTGCCTTCTAAAGTGTACCATACTGACATGCATAGAAATAGGACTCTGGTTCAAAGAGAGAAAGATGCAATTAAATTCTTAGCAAGATAGGGGTCATATGAGAAATTCAATAAGTTAACTTGCCAAGTGCCCCAATCTGGGCCAAAGTCCTGTACTAAATCAAGTATCTCATGGATCGTGTGATCCCATGATGCCCATTTAATTCCATCAAATGCATGACAACTTAGCTTAACTGTCCCTTACTCCTGGTGTGTGGATGCTTAGTTACTCAGTCATGTCTGACTCTATGTGACTCCATGGACTGTAGCCTGCCAGGTTTCTCTGTCCATGGCATTTCCCTGGCAAGAATACTGGAGTGGGTTGTCATTTCCTCTCCTAGGGATCTTCCTGATCCAGAGATCAAACCCTTGTCTCTTGCATCTCCTTCATTTGTAGGTGGATTATTAACCACTGCACCACTTGGGAAGCCCTTCCATTATGACTCACCACAACTTAAATCCTAGAGCTGATTTAGAAAGACCTAAATGATCCAGCAACAAGTCATTCCATTCTCCTCTTCTAGCTACCTTATTTGGTTTAGCTCTCTTCAAGATGCAAAACACTTCTGTGTGGGAGGAGACACATGTACTGGGTACAGAGTGGTGTGAAACAGAATAGGAAACTCGCCTCCTGACCTCATTTGTTGGCAGAAAGATATGATATTTTCCTCATTTAACCATGATCCTCATGATGATGATGTCAGAGAATGTATGTGCTAAGGATTTCTAGTTTTCCATAGCCTGATTACTTGTCTGGGAAACAAACAACAAAAGAAAACTGGGACTTCAGGCATGATGTGGAAAAGCAGGGTTCAGAAAGTCAGTTGCTGGAGTCCCAAACTGTCTCCACTTACAATACCCAACTTTAGACAAAAGAACTGGGAGCTTATTCTTTCCAGCTCTATTCTTCACTGGGAAATACTTCACAATGGGTGTCCCTCTTGATGGGATTGTTTATAATTGAAGTTATTAGATTAGAGAGGAAACTGCCACCTAATTTATTAGATTAAATTCATTTTAATTAGTGAAGATTTGCTCTCTACAATAAAATCTTCATCTTTCAGACAGTACAATTTATTTCAATTATAAACATTGTCATTAATTTGTTAGTATCATAACACATGTGTGCTATTATCAATATAGAAATTGTTGATCTTGTTGGAAGAGGTCATGAAGAGGACATGAATGACTGCTTGTTGACCTATAAACTGGACCCAGGCAACTTAAGTCTCCTCAGATCCTCCCCATTCTTGAAATATACTTCTGCCCACTGTTCTCACAGTGGAAGCTGTGAGATCATCTGAACAGTATGTGACTGAACTCAGTTAAGCCCTCTATATTAACTCATAAGAGTCTGGTCTGTGGGCATGGAGATCTAGTTCTCTTGTGGTGCCCAACACAAGCCTCATTACTAAGTTCTCTTGGTTATTAAACCTGCCACCTCTCCCTCTGGAGTCTGGCTCTTTCTTGGGTCTCCCCTTGCCCTCTGAGTATGGGGGTTATTCCAAATTTAATCAGGGAATTTTCCAAGGCTATGGACCAAAAGATATGAGTATATGATAGATATTTTGCTCCCTATTTGCAATCTCTATCCAACCTGAAATCCAGAAACTTGAAGGGTAACAACTGTTATCTACATTTTAGATTGGAGTGTGAGAGCTTTTAGAATTCAGTCAAAACCTTTTCATCTCTTTCATCTTTTTCTTTCTAGTATAATACATCAACTTCCCCCACCCAACCAATGTTTCCAAATTAGAGGTCACTTACAATATTTTTTTCCTATCATGTATATTAACTATTTGGAAAAGTATTAAAGACATATTTTAGGTACATATGGTATATGCATATTCTTTCTATGCATCATATGTGTTAGTCACTTAGTATGTCTGACTCTTTGCAACCCCATGAACTGTGGTCTGCCAGGCTCCTCTTTCCATGGAATTCTCCAGGTAAGAATACTAGAGCATGTAGACATTTCCTTTCCCAGGGGACCTTCCTGACCAAGGGATCAAACCCCGGCCTCCTTTACCATCTGAGCCACCTGGGAAGCCCTATGCATCATACATCTATTAAGAATTTAGGTTCTTTCTAATTTACTCATATTCTCATCTTTATCTCTAGTCATTTTTTTTTCTGTACAAAAACTGTATTATATCTCATATGACTCTATATATCTATGCTTTGTTATCACTTCCTCAAGTCCATTCAATGTTAAGCTATTTAAATTACACTCCCATCTTCATCAAGATGAACACTATTCTCCAAGAGACCTTAAAAATGTCTATGCTTCCAATTTCAATGACCATTTTACTTGATTTTCTGACATATTTTTGACAGAGCTGATTGCCCTCTTTTTCCAAAATTCTTTCTTTACTTGACACTCAAGCCCTTCCTTGTGATCCTTATACAAAACCTGCCAATCCTTCTCTGTCTCCATTGTTAAATCTTCATCTTTTTTACCTTTAAATGCTGAGGTATCTGGGATTTGTTAGCTGTTCTTGCCTACTCAGTGTTCATTCTCTAGGTGGACTCATACCACCCTATGTCTTCTGCTCCATTGTTTTGCAAAGGTTTCAGCATTTGTCTTTAAGTTGAACTCTAGACTTGAAAAGTTTAGCTGTTTACTTATCACTAATTGAATGTTTAATAGACTGGGTAAATTTAATGCTTCCAGGACAGTACTGTTGAGTCCCCTCCCTTTAAAACTAAACAGACACAAAGCCTGCTTTCTTTCTTCCCCCTGTATCACTCTTTTCAGAATATGACACGATTAATTTAACTGCTCTGGAGAAAACCTTAGAAGACATTATCTTTGTCTCTTCATTCTCTCACATCTATCATCTAAATTCACGTGTTTTTTTTTTTTTTTTCCCTATGTCTGCTTTTGATCAGTGATTTAGAGTTTACCGCCCTTTTCAAAGTCACAGTTGAATCCCATGTTGAATCTCCATCAGGTCTCTTTTCTCCCACTCTTGCTCCTCTACACAGTATTTCTACTCAAGAAATAAAGTTATCATTTGAAAATGCAAATCAGATCATCAAACTATATGGTTAAAAATATCCCAATGGTTTTCCTTCTTACTCAGGAAAAAAAAATGTTATTCATAACGATGTACCAGTCCAGTGTGATATACTGATGTTCAGACCACAAAATGATTTTTTCTCTAGCCACACAGACCATCCTGATGAAATTTTCTGGGTATTTGCAGTTTCTGTTCCTTCTACCTGAAATAATTTCTCTACAGATCCTTGCATCATGTGCCTTTTACTATACCAAAACCTCAAATTAAATGCAATTTCTTCAGAAAATAAGTTCTTATAAAATATACCCCATTTCACTGTCCCCAATAAGCATTTTCTGGCACTTAGTTGGAGCTCAACAAGTATTTACTAGATGAATGAAATACAATACAAATCATATGTACTATTATTGATTCTTAAGTCAAGATGGCTACTTATCTAGAACATAGGTGCTGCCCAAGGAGTGTGTAGAAATATGAACAAATATTTTTGTGTTCCAGGATTTTCTCAATGAACACTTTTACTAAAAAAAAAAAAAAAAAAAAATTACAAAATTGTGAACTCATAAAAATTATAGTAATTTATTCATGAATAAAAAGATGTATAAAATTTTAAAAGATGTAAGCATGCTTTATCTTACATATTTGCTTAATGTCCAACCATCACAGATGAGGAATTCATAGTGTCCAAGCGCGTCTACCCCTTGTCAGGTACAGGGTCCATCTCTTTATGTGTTTTTTATTGCCAAGTGCACAATTTCTTCATAATTCCTGTGTTCCCCTGAGAAAAAGATGGTAGTGCTCATATTACTCGCTAATTTGTTGGGCCCTGTCTCTGCTGAATAGCGTAGAACATCTACCCTTTATTTTTCCAATGACTGTTACTTAAGTGCTGGTTACACTGTTACTCTGACACCTCATCCATTGTGTCCTCTGTTCAGCAATGACTCTCTCAAAGGTGTTCACTGTTTTTGGTTAATGATGATCCCAAGGTCAAGTTCTGTCCAAAATATGCATTAAAAATATGAATGGTAATCTGTTTCCTTCTTATGTGAATTTTTTCTCCTCAGATTTTGTAGTGTAGACATATAAAATTGCACTTTCCAATCACATCTTCTCTTGAACTCTATGGGCTACTCCAGGCATCTCTTTCAGCCACCGCAGACCCCAGATTACGGACAGCTGGCAGGACCATCGACAGAGCAATTAGAACGAAGTCTTTCCTTCATCTCCCAGTGGCGTAGGACCACCTAAGAGAGTCCCATGTCAGAACCGCTGTGGGCATCGCAGAGCAGAAGACTCTATCTAGTTGGCCTGACAGTGGACGCAGCCCACGCAGAGGGTGACTGAACTCGGCACTGTGGGTGAGGATCAGCACGTCCACCTGTACCTAAGACTCTGTCCAGCCCAGTGCCCAGCAGTGGGCCCCCTAGGTGAGCTAGCGTTACTCCACGCCAGCGTATCAGTGCCGCTCTGCTGGGGTGCTGGATCACAGGTGCCAGCTCCCCATCTCCTGAGGATCTGGATGTTCCTAAAAGCAAGGGCAGTAGAAAGAGAGAGAGCAGCCTCAGGAACAAACAGGACCTAGCACATGTTCCTGGTAGGTGCTCAGAGATCCCTGCTCAGACCACACTGAGGCCACAAACCTCAGAACAGGAGAGAGACTTGGAAAATTCCAGCGAGTCTTTGTAAAGTGTAGAGATTCCCTGAGGCCCCAGGACCAGGATTCCCTGACTGAGTCTAAGGACTTCTCTACAAGAGGAAATAGTTTCTACTTAACTACTACCAGAAGAAATACTAGACCATTTTAACACAAAATCTTGGTTTAAAGTACCCTCAAATATAGCAAATGAAATCCTATAAAATATAGATTCAGATATTATAAGTGGACAAAAATTGATGCCTGATAAAAGATATTGTTCTTGTCCAAAATCAAATGAATTGTGCTCACAAATAGTGAGATGACTATTTTATTGTTTAACCGAAAACTAACTTGCAGGCAATTGCTATAAAGGAAATTTGAAATTGTTTAGAGCAGTGCAAATATCAGAATAAGTGTTTGGCCCATCATAACTGTTTCAAAGGATAGCATTTATCTGTTAGTGTATCTGTTAGGGTTATTAAGGATTTTTAAATTTTTTATTAGGATTTTTAAATCAAGTCTTACTACTAATCAGACAAAGCAAACTAAATAATTCTCCAATGATATTGACAAGCTGTACACCTCATCTCTATGATGAAGGCACACACTAATGCAGGCTAAATTCACTGGTTAATTTCCTAGTTTTAAATGGGCAAAAATAAATTGGAGAGAGGAGTAAGAGCAAGCAATAAAAATAATTGAAAGACTAGGAGATACGAGGATTTGATTTAGTTGACTGAAAAAAAAAAAGTGCCGAGGGGTGAAAGGGATATCTCTATTACTCTTCTCAAATAAATGAGAGGAAATGCTCATAAAAGAGCATGTGTACACAGAAATGACTCCTTTGGCAAGAGCATCTTTGTATTGCACATGCATTTTATTTTCTACATGCACTGGAGTTCTATTTTGGCTCAACTGTGTAAATCAGAAAAGCAGAAAAAACACACACCCAAACACACACACATACACCAGTAATCTCAGGATTCAAAGACTGAGGCATGATTTAGGACCAGCCTGGTATAGTGCTGAGATGAATTGATTTATGATAGATTCATAGTACTAATAAATTTTCTCCTTTTCCTAGAAGAATACTGTTTCTAGGAATATTCCTTAAAAGAAAAATTTGGGAGAAGAGAGAAAGGGCCAGCTTTGCCCTTTCATTTTAGGTTCAATAGCATGATAGAATTGTGTTTCAAACAACTGTGTAAACTGTATTAGTTTTCCTCTGGCTGCTATAACAAACTACCATAACCTTGATGGCTTAAGGTACAGAGAATTCCCATGTACCCCTGCCTCTCCACACACACACAGCCTCCCGCTTGCAAACATCCCACACTGGAATGATACATGCTATAATTAATTAATTAATTATAATTATATAATTATAATTAATTGGTTATAATTATGATTAATTAATTAGTTAATTAATTAATACACTTGTGTACAGCATGTAACTTACAGTGGAGTTCACTTTTGATTTTCTAAGTTCTGTGAGTTTTGGCAAGTGTGTGATGATGTGCACCAACAATTATGATGTCATGCAAAGTAGCTTCAATGCCCTAAGAAAATTCTTGATGCTCTACATTTTCTTTTCTTTTCTTTTTTTTTTTGGTTGGTCTTGTTTAGCTCACAAGACCTCCAAAAATTGAGGGTGACACAGTCTATGTTTCTCCTCGGACCTAACCATGTGTGTGTTTTCATTCTTCCCATCTCTCAATCTCTGCAACCACTGATCTTTTTACCATCTTCCTAATTTTTTTAAAAAGTATTATATAGCTGGAGTCATAAAGTATGTGGCTTTTTCCAAGTGGCTACTTTTACTTAGTGCATGTAACTTCCCTTTTTTTCTATTGCTTGATAGTTCATTTTTAGAGCTGCATAGTAGTCTGTATAGTAAAATCTATGGTTTTTCCAGTAGTTATGTATGGATGTGAGAGGTGGACCATAAAACTGAGCACTGAAGAATTAATGTTTTCAAATTGTGCTAGAGAAGGCTCTTGAGAGTCCCTTGGACAGAAAGGGAATCAAATCAGTCAATTCTAAAGGAAATCAACCCTGAATATTCATTGGAAGTACTGGGGCTAAACCTGAAGCTTCAATACATTGGTCACCTGATGCAAATACCCTGATGCTGAGGAATATTGAGGGCAAGAGGAGAAAGTTGTTGGGGGAGCAGAGGGTGAATGGTTGGATGGCATCACTGACTTAATGGACATGAGTTTGAGCAAACTCAGGGAGATAGTGAAGTACAGGGAAGCCTGGCGTGCTGCAGTTCATGGAGTTGCAAAGAGTCGAACATGACTTAGCAACTGAAGAACAATAGCAATATTCCATTATGTACCACAATTTGTTTATTCATTTCTCTGTTGAAGGGCATCTGGTTTGCTTCTAAGTTTTAGTGATTATGAATAAATCTTCTATAAAATATCCATGTGCAGGCTTTGCAAGATTGATATTTAATACATGCCATTGACCTATAAAGGCAAATGATACTCATTAATGTTGCTGTGAAATATTTATCCATTTAGCATTTCTGATTATTCACATTGTAGGTCCCAAGACTGAAGATATCATGTTTTATGAAAATTGCTTCCTCAATCCTTCTGCTGGGGTTCATGTTAACTTTTTATCCTTCTTCCAAATAATCACATGGAGAAGGCAATGGCAACCCACTCCAGTACTCTTGCCTGGAAACTCCCATGGATGGAGGAGCCTGGTAGGCTGCAGTCCATGGGGTTGCGAAGAGTCGGACATGACTGAAGTGACTTAGCAGCAGCAGCAGCAAATAATCACTTTTCTGCTTCCTCTTCAGAGATTGACTTATTTGTTTATTGGATTTTTCCAATGACTAGATTCTGATCTTGTTTTCACCTGATGAAATTTCTCACAATAATAATAATCATAATAAATGGTCACTCATTACATATAAGACACCCTGTGAGTGCTTTCTATTATACAAATATAAATCAAATCCACTTTACACATGAGGAAATAGGGTTTTGAAGCTAAGTACCTTGTCTAAAGTCACATAACCATAGAGATGAGATTTGAGTCCTTCTGACCAAAATCCCCTGTTGTTTGAACCCTATCCTTTGCAGTGGGGTTCCAGCTTCCTTTCAAGGATCAGTGTTGCTGTCCTAAACCTAATTCTGAGAACTTGCTACCTAGACTCTTGAGGCCCAGATGTCAGACAGACTTGAGAACACAAGAATCATATCAGCTTCTGGTCTTAAATCCTGCCTATTTCTGACCCCGATACCACCCCATTACTGGGTTTATCTTAAAATTTAAGAGCTGAGTTTTGGCTCTCACCTTATGGAACCACTCTTAGTATAATAAATGTTAGATTTATCTCAAATTCAGATGCCAAATCTTTATTTATTCCTACAATTTCAGTTTAAATCTGTTTGAGTTTTTACCAATGTGGCCCAGTTTCGTACTTTCCTGAGCCTATGTTGGAATGCTGCCAGTCTGTGATAATTTACCCTATGGCTCCACAAATAGTAAGTGCCCAATCATTGAAACTATTATATGTAAGAATCTGACACATGGGAGGCCAGAAAATGAAGTGCCCGATAAGAAATCATATCTCACTTTAAAATAAAATTTACTCACAGGGAAATACTTATTTCTAATACAAGATAACATGCAAAATAATTGTGTAGAGAAAGAAAAGTTGATGCAGTAGTTTATTTCTTATGATAGCTTTCAGATTGTTTAGTAATGCTTAATTCATAAACTGTGAAATGCACAAGTTTTAGGTGTAGAATACGAGTCATTGTTTATTATTTATATCACCAAAAAATGTTCCTTGCATCCATTCCCTTTAGCCCCCTTAGGGCACAACTCTGCTTTCTGGGTCCATAGATTTTCCTTTTCTGATATTTTATATAAATGAAATCAAATAATATGTGATCTATTGCATCTGATCTCTTTCATTTAGCATAATGTTTTTGAGATTTGTCTTACTGTAGTGTGACATAGTATTTGTTTTTAATAATTCTCCACTGTGCAGGAACATGTGTGGATGTGCTTGGTTGCTTCAGCTGTGTCCGACGACTCTTTGTGACCACATGGACTGTAGCCCACTAGACTCCTCTGTCCATGGAGTTTTCCAGGCAAGAATAGTGGAGTGGGTTGCCATTTCCCACTCCAGGGGATCTTACCAACCCAGGGATTGAACCCACAACACACGTGTCTCCTGCACTGCAGGTGAGATTTTGAATGTTTCTGAGGTTTGTCATGCTGTAGCCTGAGATAGGGTTTGTTTGCTTGCTTGCTTACTTGTTTTAAATAATACTCCACTGTGCAGGGATAGTATGTTTTATTTATCTACAATAATAATATTGATCAGTTGATCAACATTCAAAATGCTTTTACATTTTAGGTATTATAAATACTGCTGCTATGAACTTTTGGAACAAAATGTTTTCTTCACCTTTGCATAGATACCTAAGAGTGAAATGGCTGGATCAAAAGGTACATTTAGAAATGTCTCATCAGGCAAACCTGACAGTTTCTATTAGTGATCCTAAAGTTCTATTCAGCCCCTAAATTTAAAGAATCATGCAAAAATTCAAAAAAACAAAATTTATAAGCTTGTTAGCCATGTCTATGAAATTTTTTACCAAGTACCTATGACAGATTGGAATGTGTAATGCAGATTTCATCTAAAGAAAATGTATATCTAGAAAAAATTAAAAATACAATTCTGTTGCTTGAAATTAAATTCTGCAATCTTTAGTTACTCTCCTACTATTTGCTCCCTGATAAAGTGTAACATGTTTATAACCAAAGCAACTGGGGTGTCACCCATTGCCCTCAGATATGTAATTTCTAGGTGGTTGGAGATCTAGCTGCTGCACCACACTTCTCATAATAAACTTTCTGAGGCTGCAAAGTAACAGAAAACCCTCACAAGAAAGGAAGAGATGGTGCCTACCCTGCTGGTTTGTGTTCTGAGGTCTCTGAGAGCAGAGCTATAGGCAGGAAGCCCCACAAACTTGCTTTTCATCCAGCTGAATTCATTTACAGTGTCAGGATGTAAATGTGCAGTAATAATAGAATATTTCATCTCCAGCTGCAAATGGAACTTAAGCAAAAGTACCCAACACTCTTTCAGTCATGAATCACAATTTGCAAGACATAGCACACAGCATAATGTTGTAGGTCAACCAAAAATAGTTGTTGCTGTCTGCTTGCTTACCTGATTGCTTTTCAGGACTGAAAGATGGAGGTGACAGAGAGGTTGGGGAAGCAGTGTCATAGAAGGTCCAGATTTCCAGTGTCCTGCTCCTTCTCTCTTCCCAAGATCACAACTGGCATCCAAGGTGGGCCTCTGCTTCCAGCCTCCTGACTGAGCTTTAGGCAGAAAGAAAGGCCCAATGAGGACACAGACACATCACGTAAGTGGCAAAGCAAAAACAAGTTAAACATTATGGAACTATTGAAGAATTCTGTGGGAGACTAGTGTAAAATCCATTCTTGCAGATATCCAGTGCAAATTTTTAAGAGTACTTTCCAAAAGGTAAAATATATAAAATTTTATTTTTCTTCATTTTAAAATTTATTTTATTGCTCACATATCCAGTTAACATGTGTAAATTTATTTTTCACATTTAAGTAGAATTAGTTCTTACAACACCTGGAACACAGATATTCTTGTTGGAAAATCATTTATTCCTATTTTTCTCTAGAGTATATTTATTTTTTCATTCTATCTTTTTTCTTTGCACATTAATATCATTATTTACTTGTAATTTAATCTTTTATAGGGCTATATTTAATTGATATACACTCATACTTTTATGGTTAATATATCTTTATTTTCCATATATGATATTCTTAGAAATAATTTTGATTTGAAAGCATAAATAATCATACTGTATTTCTGTTGCCTGGAGATGCTGAACTCACTTCTGTCATCTTTCTGCATGTTTTTTTTTTTAATTTTTCATATTAAATTTATTTTTTTGTTATTGAAGGATGATTGCTTTAGAGAATTTTATTGCTTTCTGTCACATCTCAACATGAATCAGCCATAGGTACACATATATCCCCTCCCTTTTGAATCTCTCCCTGTCTCCCTCCCCATCTCAGCCCTCTAGGCTGACACAGAGCCCCTGTTTGAGTTTCCTGAGCCATACAGCACATTCCCATTGGCTATCTATTTTACATATGGTAATGCATGTTTCCATATTACTCTTTCCATACATCTCACCCTCTGCTCCCTTCTCTCCATGTCCATAAGTCTATTCTCTACATCTCTTTCTCCATTGCTGCCCTAATAAATTTTTCAGTTCCATTTTTCTAGATTCCATATATATGCATTATAATATTTATCTTTCTCTTTCTGACTTACTTCACTCTGCATAATAGGTTCTAGATTCATCCACCTCATTAGAACTGACTCAGATGTGTTCCTTTTTATGGCTGAATAATATTCCATTGTGTATATATACCACAACTTCTTTATCCATTCATTTGTCAATGGACATCTAGGTTGCTTCCATGTCCTAGCTATTGTAAATAGTGGTGCAATGAACAGTGGAATACATGTGTCTTTTTCAATTTTGTTTTTCTCAAGGTATATTCCTAGGAGTGGAATTGCTGGGTCATATTGTGATTTTGTTCCTAGTTTTTTAAGGAATCTCCATAATGTCTTCCATAGTGGCTGTATCAATTTACATTCTCCTGTGAAACATTCTCTGGCCCTGGACTTTTGTTTCTTGGGAGATTTTTGATCACAGCTTCAATTTCAGTGCTTGTAATTTGGTTGTTCATAATTTCTCTTTCTTCCTGGTTCAGTCTTGGAAGATTGAACTTTTCTAAGAACCTGTCCATTTTTTCCAGGTTATCGATTTATTGTCATATGCTGCTGCTGCTGCTAAGTCACCTCAGTCATGTCCGACTCTGTGCAACCCTCTAAATGGCAGCCCACCAGGTTCCCCTGTCCCTGGGATTCTCCAGGCAAGAACACTGGAGTGGGTTGCCATTGCCTTTTCCATTATTGTCATATAGTTGCTCATAATAGCCTCTTATAGTCATTTACATTTCTGCTTTATCTGTTGTAACCTCTCGTTTTTCATTTCTAATGTGTTGATCTGATTCTTCTCTCTTTTTTTCTTGATGAGTCTGGCTAAAGGTTTGCTAATTTTATCTTCTCAAAAAATCAACTTTTAATTTTATTAATCTTTACTATTGTTTCTTTCATTTATTTCTGTGGGATTTTTATGATTTCTTTCCCTCTACTAATTTTGTTTCTCTTGTTGTTCTTCTTCTTTTTCCAGTTGTTTTAGGTGTAAAGTTAAGTTGTATATCCAATTTCTTTCTTGTCTCTTGAGGTAGGATTATATTGCTATAAACTTCCCCTTAGAATGGCTTTTGCTGTATCACATAAGTTTTGAACTATCATGTATTCATTGTCATTTGTTTCTAGAATTTTTTTTTTAATTTTCCTTTAATTTCTTCAGTAAGCTGTTGATTTTTTAGAAAAGTGTTGTTTAATCTCAATATGTTTGTGTTTCTTACAGTTCTTTTCTTGTAATTGATATCTAGTCTCACAGCATTGTGGTTGGAGGAGGTATTTGATATGATTTCAATTTTCTTAACTTGACTGACGTTTGTTTGTGACCCAAGACGTGGTCTATCCTGGAGAATGTTCTATGTGCACTTGAGAAGAAGGTGTATTGTTCTGCATTTCCTTTAAGAATTGTGTTTCCTTATTAATTTTCTGTTTTGATGAGCTGTCCATTGGTGTGAGAGGGGTGTTAAAGTCTCCTACTACTATTGTGTTACTGCCAATTTCTCCTTTTACATCTGTTTGTCTTATGTATTGAGGTGCTCCTATGGTGGGTGCATAGATATATACAATTGTTTTGTCTTCCTCTTGGATTGATCCCTTGATCATTATGTAGTGTCTTTCCTTACCTCTTGTAATATTCTTTATTTTAAGGTCTACTTTGTCTGATGTGAGGATTGCTACTCCAGCTTTCTTTGGCTTCCCATTTGCATGGAATATATTTTTCCATCTTCTCACATCCAGTCTGTATGTCTTGAGGTTGGAAGTGGGTTTCTTGTAGACTGCATATATATGGGTCTTGTTTTTTTATCCATTCAGCCAGTCTGTGTCTTTTGTTTGGAGCATTTACTCCATTTATATTTAAAGTAAGTATTGAGATATATATATGTTCCTATTGCCATTTTCTTAATTGTTTGGAGTTTGATTTTGTAGCTCTTCTTTCTTCTCTTACATTTCTTGACTATATAAGTTCCTTTAACATTTGTTGTCAAGCTGGTTTGTTGGTACTGGATTCTCTTAACTTTGTTTGTCTGAAAAGCTTTTGATTTCTCCATCAGTTTTGAATGAGATCCTTCCCAGGTATAGTAATCTTGGTCGTAGATTTTTCCTTTTCAGTAATTTAAATATACCCTGCCATTTCCTTCTGGTCTTCAGAGTTTCTGCTGAAAGATCAGCTGTTAAGTCTATGGGGTTTCCCTTGTATCTTACTTTTTGCCTTTCCCTGGCTGCTTTTAATATTCTTTCTTTGTGTTTAGTCTTTGTTAGATTGATTATTATGTGTCTTGGCATGTTTCTCCTTGGATTTATCCTGTATGGGACTCTTTATGTCTCTTGGACTTGATTGATTATTTCCTTTTCCATGTTGGGGAAGTTTTCAGTTATAATTGCTTCAAAAATTTTTTCATACCCTTTCTTTATCTCTTCCTCTTCTGAGGCCTCTATAATTTGAATGCTGGTGCATTTGATATTGTCCCAGAGGTCTTTGAGGATATCCTCAGTTCTTTTCATTCTTTTTACTTTATTCTGCTCTTCAGAAGTTATTCCCTCCATTTTATATTCCAGCTCACTGATTTGTTCTTCTGCTTCAGATATTCTGCTATTGATTCCCTCTAGAGTATTTTTAATTTCAGTAATTGTGTTTGTCTCTGTATGTTTATTCTCTAATTCTTCTAGGTCTTTGTTAATTGATTCTTGCATTTTTTTTTCCATTTTGTTTTCAAGGTTTTTCATCATCTTTACTATCATTATTCTAAATTCTTTTTCAAGTAGTTTGCCTTCATTTATTTGGACTCTGTGTTTGTGGTTTGTTCCTTCATTTGTGTAGTATTTCTCTGCCTTTCATTATTTTTCTTAAATTATTGTGTTTGAAGTCTCCTTTTTCCAGGCTTCAAGGTTGAATTTTTTTCTTCCTTTTGGTTTCTGCCCTCCTAAGGTTGGTCCAATGCTTTGTGTAAGCTTTGTGTAGGGTGAGATTTGTGCTGAGTTTTTGTTTGTTTTTCCTCTGATGGGCAGATGAATGAGATATCAATCCTGTCTGCTGATGATTGGGTTTGTATTTTTGTTTTGTTTGTTGTTTAGATGAGGTGTCCTGCACAGGGTGCTACTGGTTGCTGGATGATGCCTGGTCTTATATTCAAGTGGTTTCCTTTGTGTGAGTTCTCACTATTTGATACTTCCTAGGGTTAATTCTTTGAAAGTCTTTTAGTTCTTTAGTTTAGTTCTTTTAGTTTAGTCTTTAGTTCTTTAGTTCTTTTAGTTCCTAGGGTAGTCTAGGGTTTTGGAGTCAGTACTCCCACTCCAAAGGCTCAGGGTTTAATCTCCTATGCCAAATCCTCAGTCATAAAGGAAACGAAGATCTCTGCCATCATGCAGCTTTTAGTCTCTTGGTGTAGTCTATTCTATTGTTCATCAATTTGATGGGAATTAAAAAAAAAAGGAGCACTTTAAAATAGTGGCATAGATATCACAAAAACTAGCTGGAACCTACTAAGCTCAAGATGGTGAAAGTTTCTAAATGGTTTATGTGTTGTACATTTATTTTTTTTGTAATATACTATGTGGATTATTTAATTTGCTATTTTTAGTCATTTTCTAATTTGGAAAGTACGCATCTTTTGCTATTACTTAGTTTAAAGGTTTTGATGTCCTTTACACCTACTTGATTCAATTTTGCTCTAAAGAACAATGGACTGTTAAGAATGAACTAGTATACATCTATAACAGAATTTGGCAACCTGCAGACTTTTAGGCCAAATCAACCCCCCTACCCTAAAACTGTTTTTGCAAATTGAATGTTATTAGAAAATCTTTATGCCCATTTGTGTGTGTCTTATCTAGGACTGCATTTTCACTATAGTGTAAAATAAGGACAATTGTGACAGAGATCTTATGACTGGTGAAGTAGACAGCACTTTATGTCTCTTTACATGACACATTTGCCAACCCTTGATCTAAACACACACACACTCACACACACAATCACATAAGTATCCATATACACATTCTTTTTGACATGTGAAGCAAATTTTAGCCAACAAGATAAAGTTTCAACAATTTGGTGTATATAATGCTATGTACATAATTTATTGTACATAATGCTATAGTTCTAGCACTTAAAGGTTATACTTTACAAGTATAAGAATAAATATAAGATAGTTTGGGAAATCTAGAAATTTATACATTTTTGAAAAAAAATATGCCTTCTTAATAGAAGAACACAGTTACAGTTACAGAAAAATGAATTTCTTAATATGGAAAATGCCTATAATTACATCTTTAATGTATCAAAAAGGTGACCTTTATTAAAGATATGTTTACCACTTGACAATGGTCATTATAATTTTTAAAAATAATTAAAATTATAGAAACAATAGCTTTAGCAATTATAGAACAGCAACAACATACGCACTTTAGAAAACACTTCCATTATAGTCTGTAGGTATAGAACTATTTTAATAGTTTCTTATTTCTTATAAAGGGGAACTAACTCTATTCAAATAGATGCACTTCATTTCACATCAATAAACCCTTAAGGGTAACATAAAATTTGACAGGCATATAAGTGGCAAATCACTATCTATTTCTTGCATGTCTGTTCTAGAGTGTTAATCGTGCCGTTGGTATTTAAAGGGTTGCAATGAACATTCCCATCAGTATTCTATAAAAATTTAATCACAGTAGTACTCATCATTAAGTGTTACCCTGTGGATAATATCATTCACTGTAGGGCTGACATGATGATACACTGGGGACATGAGAAAGCTCTGTCTTCATTAGCTGACTTATGTGGTGACTTGAAGATTAAATATCGTCAGTGACCTCCTAATTGCCAAATCCACTGGCCTCCTTGGAGTCCTCGGGCTAATTGTCCTTCTTGTAGTGTTTAACCTCACTATATGCCACATTATTTTCATGCCCTTTTCTGTTTCCTTGATACTACACTGTCCTACCCTAGTCCTTTCTTCAAAAGTTTCTTGTTCAGTCTCTTTTTGTGACTGCATTTCCTTTGCCTTGTTTCTAAATGATTCCCTCAGATTCCTTGCATAAGCAGCTTTTCCTTTGTTACCCTCTCTCAGGGGTCATTTCCACCTGCATGAATTTATTTTCACTTCTAAGAGCAGACTCTGGTGTCCAGAGTCATAGTTTCAAGTACTTTTTAAAGTAGGTTAGGTTCACCTGGGCAGGACAAGGAAGAGAAAAGGGGTTAACATGAGAGAAGAGTATTTTATTTTAGATAATGGATTCCTCCATGTTCCAGATTTTTATCCAAAATAACAAGAACTGATAGTGGACATGTGTTCTCATATTGATTTCAAATAATATCACCCAAATTATCTTTGTGCTAACTAAAATGAAATTAAAATGAATTTTTCCATGCTGAGGATTGTTTTTTTAATTAAAAAAATCAAGAATTTACCTGGTTAAAATTTTGATGAATTATTATATGATTTAATGATAACATCCACTATCAAAAACTGTGAAAGGTCTGAGAACTTATCTTGTGTGCATGCGTGAGTGTTTAGTTGTATCTTACTGTTTGAGACTCTACAAACTGCAGCACACCAGGTTTCTCTGTGCATGGAATTTTATAGGCAGGAATACTGGAGTGGGTTGCTGTTTCCTGTTCTAGAGGATCTTCACAACCCAGGGATAGAACCTGCATCTCCTGAGTCTCCTGCATTGGCGGATTGTTTACCACTGTGCCACCTGGAATAGCCTTATTTACAAACTAATAATTTAACTTGCCACAGGTTCATGGATTCTGGCAGAAGATGCAAAACTTCTGAATCAGAGAGAAAGGATAGATTAATACAGACAGAGCAGTAATTTAATATCAGCTTTTACAGGGGTTCCTCAAAACCCAAGTCCTCTGACATAAAGGTCAGGCCATGTCTGCAGAGGCAGTGAGTCACTCAAATCCTGCATAACATAGGGGAAGTCTTCCTGGCCTTTGTACTGGAGGGGACATTATGTTTATATTTAACAAACTGGATAGCAAACAAATATGTCCTTTGCTCCTCTCTCTCCATCCCAAGACCGTTCACCATGCAAACATCCTTGAAGGGATAAACTGCAGCCAGTGCCTCTGCTCATGAGATATGAAGAGACTCTTAAAGAGACCCATAGAGAATTGTTTCCCTATGAAATAATAATTAAGGAAAAAAGATCAAAAATAGCATTTATGACTTTCTTTTAAAAAAAAAAAAGGTGTGAAAGGAGTTCATTGTTCTTTATAAGCCATATCTCTAGTGTCAGTAACCTTGAACAATTAAGAAAACAAATCAGAATAATCGATTCTAGCTTCCTTTAAATTATTTCTTTTCATTGCTGCAATTTACCTCTATGGTAACTGGAAGATAACACTTTCTAATAAAGAGGAACAGAACTTTCAGTGATTCATTCACATTTCATGTTTACAAATTGCCTCATTTCCTGAGATGGGCAATCTAGACATCCTTGAAAAGACTAAATGCTCCTCTTCACCTGTTGGTAACAGCAATGGTGAAAATTAAATAATAGAGGCTCTTATGCAGTGAATTCCCTCAAATACTTTAGGAATTTTGAACAACCTGCAAAGATAAACCTCTTCCTTACCAGTCACTCTGCTTGGTAAACATCACAAAACATGGATTGTCAATACCAGGTGCTTAACTTTCCTGACACATCACCCCATGCTTGGCAGCCCACAGTTCATAAAGTTATTAATAAAATAATAAAAAAATAAATTTCCATCCCTATATTTATTTTTTACTCATTTTATTTGATGTGTTTCTTTGAAAAGACTATACTCTTTTGATTACCACAGCTTTAGAGTATACTTTAATAAATTATAAGGTTGATTTTCCATATTTTAATCTCTTCTTTAAATATATTTTCAGACTAAAATTACTTATATATTCTTCAATGTTTAAATCACACACAAATTTTGTCTAATTGCCTTCACAATTGTTGATATTTAATTGGGACTTTATCTGGGGAAGACTAGAATTTAAAACAGTAAGTTTTCTTAACAACAAACCCAATGAACAGATCCAGTGTGAGATGTCTTAATTTTCTTGAGTATAACCATAAACTCTGAGTTGAGTCTAATAATAACCCAGGATAGTTTGTCTCTCCTGGTACTGGAGAGGTGATTCCATTTCATATGAATTTACTTATTTCTTGTTGCACACAATTTAAACGTTTTTATTTAGTGGACTAATTAAATACTTGTGTCTGATCTTAAATCTATGGAGTAGGATGCTAGTTAACCCATCCCAATATTTATCAAGTGACACATTTCTTTAAATAACTACCCTAGGTAGATTATGTCTGTCTGGATCCATAAAATAATGTTTCTCCAGTGATCTCTCTACTTTTCCAATAGCTTCTTTCATTGGCCATTTTCCTGGAGCATTTTGCCTTGATATTCTAGAATACTTTTGTCTTGCTGAGTGGGCATATTCACAACCATTAGCACATTTAGAATTGCATGATAAATTCTGATTTATATATTTTAGTTATTTTTGGCATGGTTTATTGCTTCTATTTGATTTAGGCATTTGGAGGTCAGAGATTGATAATGTGTTGGCTACCACTTTGACTCCAGTCAAAGATCTTTAGCAGGCCTACAGGATGATTGCTAAGTCACTCATCTATTTCCAATTTTCTGAAAAGTGTAATTGGCCTTTTGGTGAATCATCATTTTAATGGTCTCAGAAAGGTCAGATAGGGAATCTTAGAGAGGGCACAGAATGTTCAGACTTTGCACCTTCCACCAAGTTAGTGCCAGGAAATCTCAAAATGGGATAGGTTTGAGTAATAATTCATCTAAAAAATAGCCTATTTTTTTAAGTTGACTTTGTTCCAATGGCAATACTTTGTAAAGAAGATTGTAACTATGGAAAATAAGAATGCTTATTCTCTATAAATTTATAATTATCTTGGTTTAACCTGTAGCTTTAAAACATCATCTAAAGGCTGCAGCTTTCAATATTTATAAATAAAAAATATAGATGATAAAACAAGAAGTCTCAGCTGAAAAAGAAAAGATCAATGTCCTCTAAGGAAAAAATGGAAATTGTAGAAGCCACAAGCTAGCTTTTCTGGTAAGGGAAACTCCTCATTCCTCATACCCTTGCTAATCATACAGACTTGGGTGGTTACAACATTGAATTGGGAAGAAGATATAAAGGATTATGAAGTAATGCTTATTCTGAAACTTATTGATCCTTTGAGAAAGACATTAAGAGAACCAGTTTCAGTTTGGACATGCTTGTTGGAGATGGGCAACCCAAGGCCAAGAGCAACTCTCAAGATTCTACCAAACCAACTAATTCTGTGTTAATTTATATCACTTCACTTCGCTAGTGGCCTGGACTGTGGATAATGTGTTATAACATCCTTAATTTTATTATTCAAATTTAAACCCTAGGTTATGTAAATTTATAGTAATAATGGAACAACAGTAAGGTTTACTCCTACTCGGAAATCAAATTGACATGTGTTTATTAGATACTTTGACTTACATGCCACTTTTTTTTTGTGACAGTAAAGCAAAGTATCTATGCCTGTATCTCTCTCTAGATCTATAAGTCTACTTATATCTGTATCTATGCATGCTAAGTCACTTCAGTCATGTCTGACTCTGTGATACTATGGACTGTAGCTCGCCAGGCTCCTCTGTTCATGGAATTCTCCAGGCACGAATACTGGAGTGGGTTTCCATGCCCTTCTCTGGGGCGTCTTCCCAACCCAGGGACAGAACTTATGTCTCTTACATCTGCATTGGCAGATGGGTTCTTTACCACTAGAACCACCTGAGATGTCCATCTGTATCTATATTTGTATCTATACATGTATGTCTTAGAGATGTATGCAGCATAATAGGAGACAGAAGCAGATCTTGTATTTAGAACACAAACCTCCAAACAGGCAGGAACAATTTCAGCTGCTGACAGCCTTCTGTTCATAGCCTCATACCCCACTGCTCCATGCTCAGCTTCTTGTGCTAGCCATGTGGGCAATGCTTTCTTCTCCTGAGTATGACTGGAGTCAGGAAACCATGGGGACTTGGCTGCTGCATTACTGAACATCTAAAAGAGGAAGGAATTTCCTAATATGTTCTCACAAGCAGTCATAAAAAAAAAAAAATAGGCTCATTTGTTCTCTTCACTGTGTAGAATCTGGGCCAGCTAAACTGGCTGAACAAAGAGTAAACCTCTGCCAGTGAAGTGAAATTTTGCAGACTTTGGGTGAGTTTGTGTCTTTGACTATATACTCTCTCTACTGCTGCTGTTTAATCACTTAGTGGTGTCTGACTCTTTGCAACCCCGTGGACTATAGCACACCAGCTTCCTCTATCCAAGGGATTTCCCTGACAAGAATGCAGGAGTACGTTGCCACTTCCTTCTCCAGAAGATCTTCTTGACCCAGGGATCAAGCTCGTGTCCCTTGCATTGGCAGGTGGATTCTTTACCACAGAGTCACCAGAGAAGTCTACACTCTCTCTCTGGGTGAATTCAAACATGTTTGCTAATAGCTCCCAAATTCATGCCTCTAACATTTATATCTTCTTTATGAAACTTGTGATTGAATATGCAATTGATCTCTGGTTTGCTCTACTTATTCTTAGATGATTGTGCCCTTAACTGATGTCCCTTTAAATGCCATCATATGCTGAATAATTTAGGCCTCAAATCTAGGACTCATCACTGAGTTGCTCAGCCTACAAGCTCAACCTTTAAGCAGGTCCTATTGTTATACAGTAAATATTTCCTTCTGTTGCATCTATCCTTGTCTCTGCCTTAGAAGCTACGTATTTTAACCTAGCTTGTCTCCTTCAGACTTGACCACAATAATCTATTAACCTTTTGAAAATATGAAACAAAAACCTGATTTCTGCTTATACCTTTATTGCTATTCCCAAATTACATTTAAAGTCCAAATGCTAACACATGGTTTACAAAGCCTCACAGTGTGAGAATTCTGCTACCTCTCAGACCATCACTGCCAGCCTGCTTCAGCCCATGGTGCTCTTATATGCTCCAGCCTTCTTTCCATTTCTTGACTTCAGAGACTTTCTCAATCACCAGTGATAACTAAAGCAAGTCCCACCCCAGTCACCCAGTCACTTGCTCCATGACTCCCTTGCCTCATTTACCTCATAACATTTTATGTATTCCTATAGTTAGTGACTTAGGTTTTATTTTATTTTTTTTTTTATTTTTTCCCCAAATGACAACAGAGACCTTAGGTATTTTCCTTCCTATGCCTCACTTCATAATAAACTGTGGAAAGCTCTTAAAGAGATGGTAATACCAGACCATCTTACCTTTCTCCTGAGAAATCTGTATGCAGGTGAAGAAGCAACAGTTAGAACCTTGTATGGAACAATTGGTTGGTTCAAGATTGAAAAAGGAGTATGAAAGCCCTGTCTGGTGTCACCCTGTTTGTTTAATCTATAGGTTGAGCACATCACACAAAATGCCAGGCTGGCTGAGTTTCAAGCTGCAATCAAGATAAGCAAGAGAAATATCAACAACCTCAGGTATGCGGACAATAATATTTTAATAGCAGAAAGCAAAGAGAAACTAAAGATCTTCTTGATAAGGGTGAAGGAGGAGAGTGGAAGAGCCAACTTATAACTAAAAAAAAAAAAAAAAAAACACTAAGATCATGACATTTGGCCCCATTCAGTCAGTCAGTTCAATCGCTCAGTCATGTCCGACTCTTTGCAACCCCATGAATCACAGCACGACAGGACTCTCTGTCCATCACCAACCACCAGAGTTTACTCAAACTCATGCCCATCGAGTCGCTGATGCCATCCAGCCATCTCATCCTCTGTCGCCCCCTTCTCCTCCTGCCACCAGTCCCTCCCAGCATCAGGGACTTTTCCAATGAGATATGCTTCCCATGAGGTGGCCAAAGTACTAAAGTTTCAGCTTCAGCATCAGTCCTTCCATTGAACACCAAGGACTGATCTCCTTTAGGATGGACTGGTTGGATCTCCTTGCAGTCCAAGGGACTCTCAAGAGTCTTCTCCAACACCACAGTTCAAAAGCATCAATTTTTTGGCGCTCAGATTTCTTCACAGTCCAACTCTCACATCCACACATGACTACTGGAAAAACCATAGCTTTGACCAGGCATACCTCTGTTGGCAAAGTAGTGTCTCTGCTTTTTAGTATGCTATCTAGGGTGCACATAACTTTCCTTCCAAGGAGTAAGCATCTTTTAATTTCATGGCTGCAGTCACCATCTGCAGTGATTTTGGAACCCGAAAAACAGTCTGACACTGTTTCCAATGTTTCCCCATCTATTTCCGATGAGGTAATGGGACCAGATGCCATGATCTTAGTTTTCTGAATGTTAAGCTTTAAGCAAACTTTTTCACTCTCCTCTTTCACTTTCATCAGGAGGCTTTTTGGTTCCTCTTCACTCTCTGCCATAAGGATGGTGTCATCTGCATATCTGAGGTTATTGATATTTCTCCCGGCAATCTTGATTCCAGTTTGTGCTTCTTCCAGCCCAGCGTTTCTCATGATGTACTCTGCATATACGTTAAATAAGCAGGGTGACAATATACAGCCTTGACACATTCCTTTTCCTATTTGGAACCAGTCTGTTGTTCCGTGCCCAGTTATAACTGTTGCTTCCTGACCTGAATACAGGTTTCTCAAGAGGCAGGTCAAGTGGTCTGGTATTCCCATCTCTTTCAGAATTTTCCACAGTTTATTGTGATCCACACAGTCAAAGGCTTTCGTAAAGTCAATAAAGCAGAAATAGATGTTTTTCTGGAACGCTGTGCTTTTTTGATGATCCAGCGGATGTTGGCAATTTGATCTCTGGTTCCTCTGCCTTTTCTAAAACCAGCTTGAACATCTGGAAGTTCTCAGTTCACGTATTACTGAAGCCTGGCATGGAGAATTTTGAGCATTACTTTGCTAGCATGTGAGATGAGTGCAATTGTGCGGTAGTTCGAGCATTCTTTGGGATTGCCTTTCTTAGGGATTGGAATGAAAACTGACCTTTTCCAGTCCTGTGGCCACTGCTGAGTTTTCCAGATTTACTGGCATATTGAGTGCAGCACTTTCACATCATCATCTTCAGGATTTGAAATAACTCAACTTAAATTTCATCACCTCCACTAGCTTTGTTCATAGTGATGCTTTCTAAGGCCCACTTGACTTCACATTCCAGGATGTCTGGCTCTAGGTGAGTGATCACACCATTGTGATTATCTGGGTCGTGAAGATCATTTTTGTATTGTTCTTCTGTGTATTCTTGACACCTCTTCTTAATATCTTCTCCTTCTGTTAGGTCTATACAATTTCTGTCCTTTATTGAGCCCATCTTTGCATGAAATGTTCCCTTGGTATCTCTAATTTTCTTGAAGAGATCTCTAGTCTTTCCCATTTTGTTGTTTTCCTCTCTTTCTTTGCATTGATTGCTGAGGAAGACTTTCTTTTTTCTCCTGGCTATTCTTTGGAACTCTGCATTCAAATGGGAATATCTTTCTTTTTCTCCTTTGCTTTTTCCTTCTCTTCTGTTCACAGCTATTTGTAAGGCCTCCTCAGACAACCATTTTACCTTTTTACATTTCTTTTTCATGGGAATGGTCTTGATCTCTGTCTCCTGTACAGTGTCACGGACCTCCGCCCATAGTTCATCAGGCTCTCTATCAGATCTAGTCTCTTAAATCTATTTCTCACTTCCACTGTATAGTCATAAGGGATTTGATTTAGGTCATACCTGAATGGTCTAGTGGTTTTCCATACTTTCTTCAGTTTAAGTTTGAATTTGTCAATAAGGAGTTCATAATCTGAGCCACAGTCAGCTCCAGGTCTTGTTTTTGCTGACTGTATAGAGCTTCTCCATCTTTGGCTGCAAAGGATATAATCAATCTGATTTCGGTGTTGGCCATCTGGTGATGTCCATGTGTAGAGTCTTCTCTTGTATTGTTGGAAGACAGTGTTTATCATGACCACTGCATTCTCTTGGGAAAACTCCATTAGCCTTTGCCCTGCTTCATTCCATACTCTAAGGCTAAATTTGCCTGTTACTCCAGGTGTTTCTTGACTTCCTACTTTTGTATTCCAGTACCCTATAATGTAAAGGACATCCTTTTCTGGTGTTAGTTCTAAAAGGTCTTGTAGGTCTTCATAGAACCGTTCTCAGCTTCTTCAGCATTACTGGTTGGAGCATAGGCTTGAATTGCCGTGATATTGAATGGTTTGCCTTGGAAACGAACAGAGATCATTCTGTCGTTTTTGAGATTGCATCCAAGTACTGCATTTCAGACTCTTTTGTTGACCATGATGGCTATTCCATTTCTTCTAAGGGAATCCTGCCCACAGTAGTAGATATAATGGTCATCTGTGTTAAAATCACCCATTCCAGTCCATTTTAGTTCACTGATTCCTAGAATGTCAACATTCACTCTTGCCATCTCCTGTTTGACCACTTCCAATTTGCCTTGATTCATGGACCTAACATTCCAGGTTCCTATGCAATATTGCTCTTTACAGTATCAGACCTTGCTTCTATCACCAGTCCCACCCATAACTGGGTATTGTTTTTGCTTTGGCTCCATCCCTTCATTCTTTCTGGAGTTATTTCTCCACTGATCTCCAGTAGCATATTGGACACCTACAGACCTGGGGAGTTCCTCTTTCAGTATCCTATCATTTTGCCTTCTCATACTGTTCATGGCGTTCTCAAGGCAAGAATATTGAAGTGGTTTGCCATTCTCTTCTCCAGTGGACCACATTCTCTCAGACCTCTTTACCATGACCAGACCATCTTGGGTGGCCCCACATGGCATGGCTTAGTTTCATTGACAGACACGACTGTGGTCCTGTGATCAGATTGGCTAGTTTTCTGTGATTATGGTTTTAGTATGTCTGCCCTCTGATGTCCTCTCGCAACACCTACGATCTTAATTGGGTTTCTCTTACCTCGGACGTGGGGTCTCTTCACGGCTGCTCCAGCAAAGCGCAGCCGCTGCTCCTTACCTTGGACAAGGGGTATCTTCTCACGTCTGCCCCTCCTGACCTGGAACGTGGAGTAGCTCCTCTCGGCCCTCCTGCACCCACTCAGCAGCTACTTGGAGGTGGGGTAACTCCTTTTGGCCGCTGCCCCTGCCCTCGGAGGTTGGGTAGCTCCTGTAGGCTGCCGCCGCTGACCTCAGAAGTGCGGAAGCTCCTCTCGGTTGCCGCTCCTGCGCTGTCGCAGCCTGGAGCTCTCGGTCGCTACCCCTGATCTTGGGCGAGGGGTAGCTCCTCATGGGCACACTTCTGCGTGGTCTGTCGGAGCCGGCTAACTTCATGGCAAATAAGAGGGGAAAATGTGGAAGTAGTGACAGATATCCTCTTCTTGGGCTCTAAAAATCACTGCAGATGGTGAATGCAGCCCTGAAATCAGAAGACAATTGCTTCTTGGCAGGAAAACTATAACAAACCCATACCGAGTGTTGAAAAGCAGAGACATTACTCTGCCCAACAAAGTCCATATAGTCGAGGCTATGGTCTCCCCACTGGTCATGTACAGTTGTGAGAGCTGGACCATAAATAACATAGAGCCCTGAAGAACTGATGTCTTCAAACTGTGGTGCTGAAGAAGACTCCTGAGAGTCACTTGGACATAAAGGAGTCCAAGCCAATCAATCTTAAGGAAAATCAACCCTGAATCCGTGTTGGAAGGACTGATGTTATAGCTGAAACTCCAATATTTTGGTCATCTGATGCGAAAAGCTGGCTTATTGGAAAAGTCCCTGACGCTAGGAAACCTTGAGGGCAGAAGGAGAAGAGGGTGTCAGAGGTTGAGATGGCTGAATGGCATCACCAATGCAATGGACATGAACTTGGGCAAACTTCAGGCGATGATGAGGGACAGAGAAACCTGGCATGCTGCAGTCATGGGGTCAAGACAAATCGGACACGATCGGGGCAGCAGAACAACAACAGTCCTTTACTTAATGCCTAGAATAGTACCTGGCACATATGAAGTTCAGTAATTATTTGTTTATATGAATGACTGAGTAGATGAATGAGTAATTTGTTATAAGATTTGGACTGGATTCACGAAAGTTCCTTATTATTTCCACTATTCTAAATGAGAATTTTCTTTGAAGACATCCTGTGTCTCTTTCATCATTTTGATTGAAAATGTTTGGAATAATTGAATGTTTCTGTTTGCTCACAGATTTCAAAGTCATATATGAGTAGCCACATAGGGTCGGGATTGAGAGAAACAGAAAAGACCCAGACGTTTCAGACTTAAAGTTCAGTCTAGTGACTGGTTGTGGTTTTCGAGTAGGTGTGATCCTGATTGTATGCAACCATTTTCTGTCATAATAACAATAAATTAATTTGTATATCATATATACAAAGTGTTTATAAACCTCTATGTAGGTGTGCAGATACCAGACAGCTGAGAATTGACTGCATTTAGTGCTTATTGCTTCTCTTGTGCAGATAGAACACCCTTTTTCTTAGAAAGTCACTTTTCATCCAGTCAAAACTATGACAGCACATTTTTTGGTCCCTAAGTGGGAAAATTACACCGACAAACAGAGACGACAACCATTCTGACAGGCATCAGTTGTTAACCTTAATAACTATCTAGGTCTGTCTAGGTCTTCCCCAAGGTGCTGATCCTCACACATCTGACTTCTGGTGTCCTGGATATGTAGGGCTTAAATATATAAACCACATATGTTGAGAAGAGGAGAGACAAGGGATGGTCATGAGAAAGGGATCTCTCACAGTCTAGTATTATCTCTAACCTGCACCTCCACATGCCACTTATTTAATCCAATAAACTATTGTATGTAAGCATATTTAATTTGAATGTAAAGTTTTTCAACAATAGAACGGCAAATATCTTCAAATTTTTAATAAAGGCTCTGGATGTGCTCTGAAAATCTGCATTAGCATCTTGTCCAAGTTGTTTTGCCTCTCAGAGTGTTTTTTCATTTCTTCTTTTTTTAAAAAAATAATTAACTTATTTTAATTGAAGGCTAACTACTTTACAATATTGTGGCTTTTGCCATACATTGACATGGATCAGCCATGGGTGTACATCTGTTCCCCATCAAGAACCCTCCTCCCACGTCTCTCCCCATCCCATTCCTCAGGTTCGTCCCAGCGCACCAGCCCTGAGCATCCTGTCTCAGGCATCAAACCTGGATTGGCGATCTGTTTCACATATGATAATATGTATGTTTAAATGCTGTTCTGTCAGATCATCCCACCCTTGCCTTCTCCCACAGAGTCCAAAAGACTATTCTTTACATCTGTGTCTCTTTTGCTGTCTCAGACACTGGGTCATTACCATCTTTCTAAATTCCATACATATGCGTTAGTGTAATGTATTGGTGTTTTTCTTTCTGACTTCACTCTGTGTAACAAGCTCCAGCTTCATCCACCTCGTTAGAACTGATTCCAATGCATCATTTTTAATGGCTGAGTAATATTCCATTGTGTATATGTACCACAACTTTCTTATCCATTTGTCTGTCGATGGAAATCTAGGTTGCTTCCATGTCTTGGATATTTTAAACAGTGCTGTGATGAACATTGGGGTACACATATCTCTTTCAATTCTGGTTTCCTTGGTGTGTATGCTCAGCAGTGGGAATCCTGGGTCAAATGGCAGTTCTATTTCCAGTATTTTAAGGAATCTCCACACTGTTCTCCATAGTGGCTGTACTAGTTTACATTCCCACCAACAGTGTAAGAGGGTTCCCTTACACTGGGTGGAGACACACCCTTTCCAGCATTTATTGTTTGTAGAGTTTTTGATAGCAGCCATTCTGACCAGCGTGAGATGGTACCTCACTGTGGTTTTGATTTGGATTTCTCTGATAATGACTGATGTTGAGCATCCTTTCATGTGTTTGTTAGTCATCTGTCTGTCTTCTTTGGAGAAATTTCTGTTTAATTCGTTGGCCCATTTTTTTTTTTTTTGATTAAGTTGTTTATTTTTCTGGAATTGAGCTACATGAGCTGCTTGTAAAATTTTGTGATTAATTCTTTGCCAGTTGCTTCATTGCTATTATTTTTCTCCCATTATGAAGGATGTCTTTTCACCTCACTTATAGTTTCCTTCATTGTACAAAAGCCTCATTTCTTAAATGGGGATATAGTGTGTGCATGCTCAGTTGCTCAGCTGTGTCTGACTCTTTGCAAACCTATGAACTATATCCCCCACCAGGCTCCTCTATTCATGGGATTCTCTATGCAAGAACCCTGGAGTGGCTTGCCATTTCTTCCTCCAGGGCATCTCCCTGACTCAGGAATCAGACTGCTTTTCCTGCAACTCTTGCATTGGCAGGCAGATTCTTTACCACTGAGCCACTTGGGAAGCCCCCAACTGGGGATCTGATACTTAATTTTTTAAAGATTAAACAACTGGGCAATATGTATAAAGTGCTTTAGGGCTTCCCTGGTAGCACAGCTGGTAAAGAATCCACCTGCAATGCAGGAGACCCCGGTTCAATTCCTGGGTCAGAAAGATTGCCTGGAGGAGGGATAGGCTACCCACTCCAGTATTCTTGTGCTTCCCTAGTGGCTCAGTTGGTAAAGAATCTGCCTGAAATGCAGGAGATCCTGTTTCAATTCTTGGCTTGGGAAGATCCCTTGGAGAAAGGCATGGCAACCTACTCCTGTATTCTTGCCTGGAGAATCTCCATGGATAGAGGAGCCTGGTAAGATACAGTTTATGCCATTGCAGAGTCGGACACAACTGAATGACTAAGCACAACACAGCATAAAGTTTGGAAAGTATTTACCATAGAAACATTCAGCTTACACCTTCACAACTATCACCACCAGCTCCACATTGTGTGCCTATGGACTCTCATGAAAATGATTTGCCCAAGAGCACTACAAATTTCTGGATGTCTCATTACTAACCCTGGATCCTCATTCACTATACTTCTTCTCAAGATTTATGTGCACATTATTGTAATATTTAATAGATTCAACTTTATTAACAAGGGCTAAAAAAAAAACAGATGTTTATTTTGTTGAAAAAAATAAATGTTTGAAGACCAAATTGTTCATCTCCAAACATGTTATTATTGCTTTATAAATAGAAAGAACTAGATTACCACTTTCAGATGAAAATATCTGAGATTTATTCCTAGTCATCATTTATTTTATATGTATTTTCCACAAACTGAAGATATATAATAAATATTCAAGAGTGAATACAAAGTGTTCTATAGAAATATTTTTCTATCCTTTTCTATTTAATTCCAAATTTTGAAAATATTAGCTAATTTCTAAGTGTACATGATATTTGCTAAGCTGCAATTGCAGACAAATTCAAAGTGTGTCATGGGAAAGTACATCAGAAACTAATAAATTGACCCAAAATTTCCACGAACAAATGAAGCCCATACATCTCTACTTCTCTAAATACTTATTATAAATTTATTTCACCTTTTTTTTTACATTTTCTATGATACATAACAGCAACTTTAAAATATGAATCAAGAAATTGCAAGCTGATCTTCTACAACAAATTATTTAAGGGGAATATATCATACCAAGTTTTCTGCTGCAGAGTTGAGTAGTATGGATTCTAAATTCATATATCAATAATTACCAAATTCACTAAAAGATTCATCACTTTACATTACTTAGCTAATAATGTGGTATGTGATGTTTCTCTTCTCCTAGTCTAGAAAAACATGCCACACTAACTTTAGTGTGTACCAAGTGCATTTATATATCCTACATTTCTCTCTTCAAGGACAGACTTTGACAATGTGTTGCAATATACCAAAATTTTGAGACAAGAAAAATAAATGACAAAGTCATCATGAAATAAATGTTTCAAAATAGCTGAATCATAGCTTATGAGAATGAAAAATATATTTATCTAAACCTTCCTTAATTGCCATTTATTTTTGGTTGTTAGAAGCATCTGTGCATAGTCTAACAATAGGCATTGACACATTTTATTTTGCCAAATATCTTGACAGTAATAAAATGCTTTGCTGAATAGCTGATAATTGATCATAGCTGGATGTATCCTGCTTAAATTTGATAGCATCTCTATTAAAAACCAGAATGCACTGCAAACACTAATGTCAGTTCCAGGCTTGGGTTTGTTTTTTGCCATTGAATTTTAAAAAGGCTTTCAGTGAACTAAATAACACTTTAGCTATATCTTGAAATCTCAACAATTTTTTAAGAAAATGTGGTGTCTTGTTGTGAATGTATTAATGATAAACTAAGCTTTTGATCAGTAATGTGATCAATAATAGATGCACTATTTTAACCCAACACATAACATTTATATTGAAACCCTTAAGATTTGCTACTGCTTTGTCTAGAAAAATATTTTCTCAAGGAGATAGCTATGCATTCATTAATGTAAACTTTTAAATGAATAATAACAACAGAGGAAAAATATTTTAGAAGAATTATCATTATATTTAGTGTTTTTGTTTTTTATTTTTTAATTCAACAAATGCCTTTGAGTGCTAACTTCCAGGTATTATTTTAGGTGTCAGGGTAGAGAAATAAAAGGATAGGGGGTGAAGGCAAAACTCTGCCTTGGACAACTCATGTTTACTGTTCCAACAGATAGTCATCTATTTGAGATGTTTATGGCATAGATCCATGTGTGTATGCATAGATCTTGAAGGGTGAATGATTAAGAGGTAAATCTATAATAATATGGCTCATTTAAACTACTATAATTGTTTGTAAAATAACAAAATTCCAGAAATACAGGTTAAAATATCAGCAAATCAACAAATTTGTCAGTATTATTAAAAAAGAAAAATCTCTCACATTTGTTTACATTAATGTTTATTCAGTATAACTTAGATTTTATCCATTTTTAAGGCATGAAAGTAATTAACAAGTGAAAGTCTAATTAACTATAAATTAAAAATAAAAATAAGCATAATGGATTACTGATATCAAGTATTTCATAAATACTTAATTTATGCTCATTTTTATCCTATGTTCATTTGCTATCAGGACTAGATAAAACAATTGTATTCCTTGGAACATGCACACCAAATATGAGCTGAAAGTCTAAAACCATACCAAGAGTAAAACAAGTATGTGAAAGAACTGTGATGGATTCAAAATGAAGCTATGTAGACATGTTTTTTTTTTCCTCTGACTTTTATGAAATTATCATCTATGATATGATCCTATAAATGAGTTCTTTTACTTAGGACATTATTTTATAACTAATGAGGAATTGTATACTGTCTATTTGTGATATGCTGACCCCCAAAGATCTCTTGTGAATGCTTGGAATCTGTGAATATGCTATCTTGCATTGCAAAAGGATCTCTGCATATGTTATTAATCTAAGGAACTTGAAATGTGAAGATGTCTCTGGCTTATAGGAGAAAGTTCAATGTAACTATAAGGGTGCTTATAAAAATAAGCAAAGAGTCACAGAAGGAACAGGAGAGATGATGAAAGAAACAGAAGTTGGAGTGATGAGAGGAAGAGGCTCCTTGTGAAGAATGTCAGGGTGCCCCAGAAGCTGGAAAAGGCAGCTGGAAAAGGCCCAGAGTCTTCAGGAGGAACACAGCTCTGCCATCACCATGATTTTATCCCACAAGGCCCATTTCAGATTTCTGACTTTCAAAATTTTAAGATAATAAATAAGTTAGTATTGTTAAGTCTGTAGTAATTTGTTACAAGGGTAATAGGAAACTAATATGCTGTTAATTAAATTTTTCATTCCACCGTCCATTTTTTATAATCTCTCTGCATTGTAATTATCATAGATCCTTTTTATTTATTAAACCTGTGACATACAACTTTCAAATAATTGTAAATTTCCATTATATTCTTCACTACCTTTGCTTATTTAAATCACATTTAATTCTCATAGATTTGCTTATAATAATAAGCATTCATTCCACTTAGTTTTAATATTATTTGCTATGAATTGTTTAATCATCTTAGCACAAAATGTAAATGAGTTTTGGTGAGAATATTTCATATAATGGAAGAAAATAAGAAGTTGAAGAAACAGCTGAAGTTACCAACTCTTAAAGCAGAATCAAGACTGCTAAGACTGGTAAGTGACTCTTTGTGTCAAATAAAGAATACCCAAGGGGATATGACAAGGATTAAAAATTACACTGAAATTGATCAAAGCATTTGAGATAAAACTTTTGTACTCCAAATTTAACTTAGATAAATATGTTACCTCATCTTTCCACCTGATAAGATTACATTTTTTATTATGATGAAACAACCCCAAAACCCCAAAAAGTCACTCTATAAATGCTGTTCCCATTTTATTTTGCCTACATTGTAAGGGATCATTTACTATAATATTCAGTAACAATTTTGCTTTATTGCAAAGGCTAAAATTGATACTAAATGAAGTGTTTACTATCTAGAGTTTCTTAACAATCTTCAACTTTCCCTTTGATATTAAGAATCTAAAGAATATGAGACGGCCAATGGTTTATATCAGATACACAGTAAACAAAAATCCCACTTGAACTATTTTAAACTATACAAAGTGTTTACTATTAACTAATTAGATTCAGATACCAAGATTCTATCAGGTGGGTATCAGGTTATATTCCACTGGGTGTAGGAATTAATCTTTCATTCCTGATATTTTTAGAGTGGTTAGTGGATCCATCAGTGCAGACATGGAACAATCCCAGGGAGAAGCCAGAATCTGAATCAGACCTCCAGTGAATTTCAGGTTAAAACATCTTACTAGACACTGTCTGATGTTTACATTAAACAACATGAAGTATGATAAATGTAAAAAATAAAAATTGACAATAGCACTGGAAAAGTAAAGGAATGAGGCAGGGCTAGTATGAGAGTTTTTACCCAAGGAAACCTCAATACTTCAACCTAAACAGCAGGGAACGTGCAGTGATTATGTTGAAACAAGCCAACAAATAGAATAAAACCCATTTAAAACAACCTCTGTATTCCCTAAAATTCAGATAAACAGTAATTTATTCATTTTCCCAATAATGAATCAACTGCACTTCTATTGTGGAGTAGTTTATGATTTGATCAAAGCCATGCAGATTTCTACTTCAGCTTCATCATTAAAAGAATATATATATTTTTTCAATTTGGTCATACAGCTAATTCAGATTTTGAATATTTTAATTGTTTAAAAACTCTTAAAGCTCCTTACACTACAGTTTTTACCTCAGTGTATGGTTTGTAGATGAAAAAAGTTGCCATCTCTTTTTCAGGTGTTGGAAGAGGATATTTAAAGAAACATTCCAAGGTATGTTTGGCATGATAGAGGCGTACATAACAGGGGAGATATTGGAGACATTCATCTCACTGTCAGATGTGGACAAGATAGTTGAAGAGGTCTAACCTGCAGAGTCTGAAACTGAGGAGGTAAAAGAAGATTGAATATATGACCAAACATTCAGAAGGGACCAGATTCATATCGCATTTAGTGACACTTTCCAGCTCCAGAAAGACCATGAGGTACCGCTGTAAGACATATGGGAACCACTCACTCCTGAGATGAGTGCTTTTGCTAAGGGAGTGTTATAGAATCTTTGTGAAAGCAGTTAAAGAGCAAATATCTTCAAATTTTGTCATGTTGATTATTACAAATATATCAATAATAAAGCCTTAATACTGAATTTAAAAACAATATTGACATAGTAAGCATGGTAAATTAACTCTATATAAAATTACACTGATGAACATAGGTGTTAAAAAACTCACCAGCAAGTTAAATTGGAAAATTTAAGCTAATTTAAATAAATGTCTACCAAAACAACTACTTTCTAATCATAAAAATGCAAAGATGACCATCTTAAATATTTAGCATAATTAATATTGTATATGATAATACATAGATCGCCATCTATAAGAAATATGCAGTAATTTGATACTTTTTTTAATGAATAATAAATTCAAAACGGGTTTCCCTGGTTTCTCAGATGGTAAAGAATCTGCCTGCAATGCAGGAGAACCAGGTTCAATACTTGGATCTGGAAAATCCCCTGGAGAAGAAAATGGCAACCCACTGCAGTATTCTTGCCTGGAGAATCCCTATGGACAGAGGAGTTTGGTGGGCTGCAGTTCATGGGACTGCAAAGAATCAGACATGACTGAGGGACTAACACAGTTTCATACTCAAAATATGTTTCAAAAATTCAGATTGAAAATATGAAATATATGCATGTTTCCTTAAAACAAATTTGTTTCAAAATAATGAAAACAAACCACATTTAACCATGCAAGCTAAAGTCATTTAAAAATTTCTGGTCAAAAAGTAAGGAATACAAAAAGAAACAAAGCACATATTAAAAGGATCAGTTGAAAGAATTATTGAAAGAAATAACATACAAACTATTTGTCAAGAATGATCATTTTTCTTTACGTTAGCAGTAACATATGAGAGCTGTTGTGGGGGACAGTGTTCATGTTGAAAAACAAAGTAATAATAATAATAATAAGATAAATGGAATATTTAAAAAGCGGTGAATATTGCTTTACTCAGTGTATAAAAGTCAGTAAATGGAATGACAAAGCATATTACTGAGTTAAAATATTAGTAATGCAAATATGGAATAATTTCTAGATTAATGTATGGATTTAGAACAGTTTATACTAATTCTCAATTATTTTATGTTATAATGATTCAAAGTGGTCATCATGCTAATACTTAAACATTTAGCCATTCTCCTAGGATTTGGTTTACTTCAAATTAGCCTATTAGTATGAACCAGACTTTAGTGAACAAAATTTTAAATTAATTGTCCTCTATCTTGATGGCAAATAGGATCATCTGAGAAATTTTACAAGCCCCCCTAAGGAAGGGAATAACCCAAATCAATCAGAAACTCTGGTGTTTCAACAATTTTTAAAGTTTCCCAGGAGCAAATAATGGAAAATTAATTTTGGACAACTGCTTTTATTTGAATAAATTCCTTGGGCATAAAATGGTTTTGCAAAACTATTTTTATTTTGATGTATTTTTATACCTTCCTGGAATGAAAGCTATGACAAACTTAGTGTACTAAAAAGCAAAGACATCACTTTTCTTACAAAGGTCCATATGGTCAAGGCCATGGTCTTTGCAGTAATACTTTACAGATGTGAGAACTGCACCATAAAGAAGGTAGAGAACCAAAGAAATGATGCCTTCAAACTCTGGTCCTTGAAAAGGCTCTTGAGAGTCCCTTAGACGGCAAGATCAAACCAGTCAATCCTAAAGGAAACCAACTTTGAATATTCATTGGAAGGACTGATACTGAAGCTGAAGCTCTAATACTTTGGCCACCTCATGCAAAGAGTTGACTCAATGGAGGAGAACCTGATGGTGGGAAAGGCTGAAGGCAGAAGAAGAGGACAACAGGGGATGTGATGGTTGGAAGGCATCAACTCAATGGACATGAACTTGGGCAATCTCTGAGAGATGGTGAGGGACAGAGAGGCCTGGTGTGTTGCATTCTATGCAAACTTCACAGATAGAGGATTAAATAGCATTTTCTTGCATCTACTCACTTTGTCATACCTTGTAGTCATTATCAACTTGCTATCAAAGCAGTGACTACATATAATGCTAATATATGTGTTCTGATTTATATTTGTATTTTTTAATTTCCTCATCATAATTATAACAATGTTTAGGAATGTTATAATTATAACATTCCTCTATTACATCTTGCTTTTAAGGCTTCTTGTAATAAATCTTAATCTCTTCACTTTCTATATCTCTTCTATGTATGTTTTAATTTTACTAAACCATTTTGAAAAAATTTTAACTAATTTTTTTATTTTTTATTGAAGTATAATTGACTTACAAATGTTGTGCCAATCTCTGCTGTAGAGGGGATAAAACAGCAGAGTCCTAATTTATAGCACAAGGAACTATATTCAATTCACTAAACTCTTCTTATTACACCTACTTTTTTAAGATTACTGATGATTTCCTGAAAATAAACTATAAGCTTGTGGTTTTCACATGTGAGATTGTGCTGTTTTATTATATGAATTTCTCTATATTTTTATCTTCATGATTTAATTTTTATAGTTTTCTGTTTAATACAAGAATTTGGTTCCTCCTATTTCAAATGTAAAAGCTACATATCTGTAATTTTTGTACTCCAAATAATAAACTCTATTTCATAAATAGATTATCACATACATTTTTCCAGATTGACCCTTGCTAGGTTCACATATATCTTATTACAGATGTGCTTTAAAATAATTTTGACACATTGAAAAATTAAACTCCCTGGAAGTGTCATCAAAATATGTAAAATATATGTACATCTGTTGTTATTCAGGTACTAACTCATGTTCAACTCTTTTGCTACCCCATTAACCATAAGCTGCCAGGCTCCTCTATCCATGGGGTTTTCCAAGCAAGAATACTGGAGTTGGTTGCCATTTTCTTCTCCACATATTTCCTAAAGAGTGTTGCACAAATTCTTACAGCTTCAGGTTTTTGTTTTTTTTTTTTTACAATGTGACCTTGTTATTTCTTCTGAAAAGAAAGACTTCCCTTTTATTGTTGAATATGGCAGAGTGATCTCTGAGGCTACTCATAAAAGATGATGCAGCTTCCATTTTGTTCACTGAAGTCCTGAATGAGTGTGTAAGTAATTGGACTGCTCTGAGGCCATCATTCTGTGATCATCTAGGTAAGATCTAAGATTGTACTGACAGAGAAAGAGACAGACAGAGAGAGAGAGGTGCCAGGTCAGCCTTAGTTTTCACAATCACCCCCAATTGGTTGTTCTGGGGGAATTTTTATGAAGCAATAGGAAGCAGAACACCTTATGCTAGGAAGTAATGATGATGTTTCTTCTCTCCTAATATTTTTGTGCTTCATATTCTATTTCTTATTCTACTTTATTGTCCAAAATCTTTGAAATAGTATTAAATCATATTAGTGATAAATTTTCTTTTCTTTACCCTCCCTAAATAGTAATACTAAAAAGTTATTTTACCAGTACAGATGATGTCAAGTGTGGGCTAAGAGATGTAAACAACTAGTAAAACTTTCTGGTACTACCTTAAACATTACCTAGGAAAACCAGGCATATTTCAAGGTAAATTGAATTTACCTTGAATTGAATTGTTGCATCTCATCAGGTAAAGAATCTTCCTGCAATGCAGGAGACTCCAGTTTAATTCCTGAGTTGGGAAGTTCACCTGGAGAAGGGATAGGCCACCCACTCCAGTATTCTTGAGCTTCACTGGTGGTTCAGACAGTAAAGAATTCACCTGTAATGCAGGAGACTGGGACTCAACCTCTGTGTTGGGAAGATCTCCTGGAAGAGGGCATGGAAACTCACTCCAGTACCCTTAGCTGGAGAATCCCCATGGACAGAGGAGCCTGGAGGGCTACACTTCATGGGGTCGCAAAGAGTTGGACATGACTGAGTGACTAAGCACAGCACCATCGTCAAGTATAAAGCAAGTCAATATGGTACTCAGAAATATTTATGGGGAATGAATAGCTAACTACTTATGTTTCTTAAGTACTATATAATGTATCACACAATGAACCTTAAATATTGCTCATAATACACAGGCCACCTAAAAGTGGAAACACAGAGAATGTCAGTAAGAAAAGAAGAGTTCTCAAATCTAAACTCATGTCCGTCCAACATCAGAGTTCCGTAACAGATAATAAAAAGTATGCTTACAAAGCTATAGTAATAAAAATAGCATGTTATTGGAACAATACAAACATAAAACAATGGAAGAGGATAGAGAACAAAGAAATAAGCCAGCATACCTTCAGTCAATTACTCTACTACAACAGAGACAAGAATATGCAATTGAGAAAAGATATCTCTTTAACAAGTGGTGCTAGAAAAGCTGGACAGCAACATGTAAATCAATGAAATTAAAACAGTGAAATTAGGACACCATGTACAAATAAAAACTAAAAATAGTTTAAAATCTAAATATGAGACAAAACACCATAAAACTCCTAGAAAAGAATATAGGCAAAACATTATCTGACATAAATCATAGCAATGTTTCATAGATTAATTTTCCAAGTGGGGGAAACAAAACAAAAAATAAACACATGGGTCTGAATCAATCAAAAGATTTGCACAACAAATGAAAAAAAAAATATAGCCTATAGAATGGGAGAAAATATTTGCAAAAGATACAACTGACAAAGACTTAATTTCCAAAAAATTCAAATGACTCATGCAACTCAATATTGAAGAAACAAACAGCTGAATCTATAAGTGGGCAGAAGACCTAAATAGACCTTTCCCCAAAGAACAAATAGAGATGACCAACAGGCACATAAAAACATGAACAAGATCAATAATTATGAGAGACAAACAAAACTACAATGAAGTATCAACTCACACCAATCATAATGGTCATGATCAAAAAGTCTACAAATAATAGGGTGTGTGGAAAAGAAAACCCTCCTACACTGATGATGAGAATGTAAATTAAGACTGTGGAGAACAGTAAGGAGGTACCTTAAAAGTTGAAAATAATCTACCATATAATCCAGCAATCCTACTCATAGGTAAATACTCAGAAAAAATGAAAACACTCATTTGAAAAGATGCATGCATCCCAGTGTTTATAGCAACACTATTTACAATAGCCAAGACATGGAAGTAACCCAAGTACCCATCAACAGTTGGCTTAAGATGATGCGGTGTACTCTCCATATACAATAAAATATTACCCAGGCAAAAAAAAAAAAAAAATGAAATACTTTCATTTGCAACAACATGGATGGAGGATATTATACCCACTGAAGTAAAAGACAAACACTATGTGATATCACTTATATGTGGATTCTAAGAAAATAACACAAATGAATCTGTATATAAAACAGAAACAGACTCTCAGACATAAAAAACATATTCATGGTTATCAAAGGAGAGAGAGATTGAGAGGGGCAAATTATGAGTATGGAATTAACAGCTACAAACTACTATATATAAAATAGTTAAACAACAAAAATATGTTGTATAGTAAAGGGAACTATACCCATCATGTTGTAATAATCTTAAATGGAATATAATATACAAAATCTGAATCACTGTGCTGTACATCTGAAACTAACAATACTTTAAGTCAAACATACTTCAACTAAAATAAAGAAGTGTGTTTAACTGAACCACAAACAAAACAAAACAAGAAGTTTTAGTTTAAGTAGTTTTGAGACTATGTTTTTATTTTGTTATATTTCTAGACATTATATTTGCATAGAACATTTCAAATTATCTTCCATTTTTTCATTTAGTGTACAAAACTATTACTCAGTTCTTACCACTCAGTAAGCAGGCAGAATGACAAAAAATCAAACAGCTTTTTGAAAATATTATCTGTGCCCATCATATTGAAGCCAACATCGTTGGATCATTATACATAGCCACAGGGAACTAAGTTAACTTCTCCTTGATGAGAAATTAGACTTGTGAGTTCCTCATAAAAAAAAAAAAAAAATCAATTAGCACAATCTAACCAGAATATATCGATTTAAATGAATTCAATGATACCAATATCTAGCTAAAGACACTCTGTTAATCATTTAATTTTTATAGCTTATCTTGTATCAAAAAACAGATTCATGATAATTTGCAAACATAAATTCAGATAGATGAAAGAAATAATTATAGGTTAAATAAAACTGGAATAGGAAGATAAAAGCTAAAATCATGATATAAAACAAAGAATAATGACTCTGCAGAGCAGTGATAAGGAAGTATGACAACCCCTTTCTAAAATTTATAAATGTAATATTGTGTTTTAAGCAAAGTTTTATTAAACAATAATTCTAAGTAGCATTGATATTTGATTCATAGTTTTTGCCAAAATACTGATATTACTTTCATTTAGAAATTTGCAGACACGCCAGAAGCTTTGACTGGATGGTTTGTACTCAGTACTTGAGAAATATGGCCCATTGCTCAGCAGTAGCTTCCTATGTTTTCTTAGGTCTAATTATTGAGAAATAATGAATCTAATTCATGTTAATAGAAAGTTTTTCAGAAATTAAAAAAAAAAAAACTACATGTATCCAAAAGGCAACATTATCAATTATGTGCTGATCAAGAGCAAACAAAATAGTTTAGATTGTGTGTTTTACTGCAGTTATACACTCCCTCAAGTCACAATTGACTCTAAACTGAATTAGTAATTTCACTGTAAAGTAGATGGAGTAAATCAAATCAAGAAGGTCAAATAATACCTGTAATCAGATAGTTCCTATCCTTATACTAAAATGTACAGCATTAATTTTAACTTCCTTTTTCATAAACATTTATTTTTATTTATTTGTCCAGCTTTATTAGATGCAATTGAAAAATAAAACTATATATTTTAAGTGTACATTTGAAATGTAAAAGTAATCATTGTAAAGTGATTATCAAATTCGAGTACACATCTGCACCACTTCACATAGTTACTTTTTTTTCCCCCTAAGGAGAACACATAAGATTTACTCTCTTCAGTTCAGTTCAGTTCAGTCGCTTGGTTGTGTAAGACTCTTTGTGACCCCATGGACTGCAGCATGCCAGGCTTCCCTTTAAGCAAATTTCAAATATACAGTACAATAGTATTAACTATGTCACTATGCTGTGTATATCACTTAATATGCATACTACATATTACATAATATACACTATGCTGTGTATATTACATCCTACAAAATTATTCATCTTATAACTGAAAATCTGTATCCTTTGACCAACATCTCCCTACTTCCCTTACCCCAGAGCCCCAGACAGAGATTAGTATGAAATCAACTTTGTTTTCAAGAATCTACATATAACAAATACTGTAAAATAAGAGTAATGTTATTATTATTATATTAGGTTTCCCCAGTGACTCAATGGTAAACAGTATTCTTTTGGTTGATTGTGTACACATTCATTTGTTTCTGTGTTATCTACTCTGTTCTATTGGTTTATATTCCTGCTTTATGCAGGACCATACTGTTTTAATTACTACAACTTTGTAACACAGTTTGAAATCAGGAAATGTGATGCTTCTCACATTGTTCTTCTTGCTCAAAATTGCTTTAGTCACCTGAAGACTTCTGTGATTCAAAATGCTTTTAACAATTGTTTTTTTCCCCCCATTTCTGTGAAGAAATGCCATTAAAATGTTCATAGAAATCAAATTGAATCTGCAGGTTGGGTTGAGTTATTACCAATATTTTTGTCATTGCTCTTCAGTCACTCAGTCGTGTTCAACTCTTTGTGACACCATGACTGCAGCACACCAGGATTCCCTGTCCTTCACCATCTTGATTGAAATCATCTCCACTGAGTCAGTGAAACCATCCAACCATCTCATCTTCTATCATCCCCTTCTCCTCCTGCCTTCTATCTTTCCCAGTATCAGTGTCTTTTCCAATGAGTCAGTTCTTCTCATCAGGTGGCTAAAGTTTTGCAACTTCAGCTTCAGTATCAAACTTTACAATGGATATTCAGAACTGATTTCATTTAGGATTGACTGGTTTGATCTCATTGAAGTCAAGGGGACTCTCAAGAGCCTTCTCCAACACTACAGCTCAAAAGCATCAATTTTTTGTCCCTCAGCTTTCTTTATGATCCAGCTCTAACTGGACACCATACATGACTACTGGAAAAACAAGGGCTTTGACTAGATGTATCTTTGTCAACAAAGTAATGTCTCTGCTTTTTAATGCACTGTGAAGCTTTTTCATAGCTTTTCTTCCAAAGAGCAAGCATTTTTTAATTTCATGGCTGCAATCACCATCTGCCATGATTTTGGAGTCCAAGAAAATAAAATCTGTCACTGTTTCCATTGTTTTCCCATCTATTTGCTATGAAGTGATGAGACTGGATGTTATTGTCTTAGTTTTTTGAATGTTGAGTTTTAAGCCATATTTTCACTCTCCTCTTTCACCTTCAACAAGAGGTTCTTCAGTTCCTCTTTGCCTTCTGCTATAAGGGTGGTATCGTCTGCATATCTGAGGTTATTGATATTTCTCCTGACAATCTTAATTACAGCTTGTGCTTCATCCAGCCTGGCATTCCCCATGATATACTCTGCATTGAGTTTGAATAAGCAGAGTGACAATATACAGCCTTGATGCACTCCTTTCCCAATTTTGAACTAGTCCATTGTTCCATGTTCATTCCTAACTGTTGCATGTTGACATTCATACAGGTTTCTCAGGAGGCAGATCAGATGGTCTGGTATTCCCATACCTTTAAGAATTTTCCGCAGTTTTCATGATCCACACAGACAAAGACTTTCACGTATTCAATGAGGAAGAAGTAGATGATTTCTGGAATTCTCTTGCTTTTTGTACGATCCAAAGTGTGTTGGCAATTTGATCTCTGATTCCTCTGCTTTTTCTAAATTCAGCTTGTACATCTGGAAATTCTTGATTCACACACTATTGAAGCCTCGTTTGGAGGATTTTGAGCATTACCTTGTTAGAAGATGAAATGACTGAAATTGTGTGGTAGTTTGAACATTCTTTGGCATTGCCTTTCTTTGGGATTGGAATGAAAACTGATCTTTTCCAGTCCTGTGACCACTGCTGAGTTTTCAGATTTGCTGGCGTATTGAGTGCAGCACTTTGACAGCATCATCTTTTAGGATTTGAAATAGCTCAGCTGGAATTCCATCACCTCCACTAGCCTTGTTTATAGTGATGTTTCATAAGGCTTATTTGACTCCACACTCCAGGATATCTGTCTCTAGGTGAGTGCTCACAGCATCTTGTTATTCGGGTCATTATATTCTTTTTTTTAGTTCTTCTGTGTATTCTTGCCATCTTTGATTAATACTTTCTGCTTCTGTTATGTCTGTACTGTTTCTGTCATTTATTGTGACTATTTTTGCTTGAAATACTCCTTTGATAGCTTTAATTTTCTTGAAAAATTCTTTAGTCTTTCCTATTCTATTGTCTTCCTCTATTTCTTTACATTGTTCACTTAGGAATATATATATATATATATATTTTAATGTCTCTCTGCTATTCTTTGGAACTCTGCGTTCAGATGGGTATACCTTTCCTTTTTTCCTTTGCCTTTCACTTCTCTTCTTTTCTCAGCTATTTGTAAGGCCTCCTCAGACAGCGATTTTGCCTTTTTGCATTTCTTTTTCTTGGGGATGCTTTAATATTAATTCTTCTAATTCATGAACATGAAAAGTCTTTCCATTTATTTGTGTCTTTATTTTTTGTAATTATTGTTTCACAGATTTCAGTGTACAGGTCTATTGCCTCCTTGTTTAAATTTATTCCTGCACATGTCACCCTTTTGTTGATATTGTAAATAGAATTATTTTCATAATTTCTTTTTGGGATAGCTTATTATTAGTGTACCAGAACAAAACTAAGTTTTGCATGTTGATTTTGTATCCTAAAATCTTACTGAATTCATTTATTCATTGTATTAGTTTTCTGTTGTAGTTTCTAAGATTTTCTTCATATAAAATTATGTCATCTGCAAACAGAGACAGTTATACTTCTTCCATTTCTATTTGGTTGACTTTTATTTACTATTTTTGCCTAAGTTTCCTGGCTAGGAATTCTAATGCTATTGAAAAAAGTTATAAAAGTGGACACTCTTGACATTCCTGATATTAGAGAAAAAATGTTTGTTTTTGCCACTGAGTATGATGTTAGCTCTGAGCCTCCAATATATGGCCTTTATTATGTAGTTGTCTTTGTGACCCCATAGACTATACTTTCTATGGAATTCTCCAGGCAAGAATACTGGAGCGGTATTTCCCACTCCAGGGGAATCTTCTCTCTTTCCGTTCTCCAGGGGATCTTCCCAACCCAGGTCTTCTGCATTGCAGGTGGATTCTTTACCAGTTGAGCCAGAGGGATGCCCATTATGTAGTGGTACACTACTTCTATTCTTAATTTGTTAAGAGTTTTCATCATAAAGGATATTGAATTTTATTAAATGTTTTTTCTTTATTTTTATGATACTTATATGATTTTTACTCTCATTCTGTTAATACAGTGTATTGATTTGCATGTATTATACTGAACTTGCATCCCAGTGACAAAGCTCATTTGATCATGGTGCATAATCCTCCTACTGTTCTGTGGAACTTGGCTTGCCAGTATTTTATTCAATATTTTTATATCTCCACTCATCAGATATATTGACATATAATTTTCTTTTCTTATACTATCTACCATCTTAATGAATTACTCTTAGATTTCTCATCCCAAATTTTGTGGTGTACAACTGGGGAATCAGGGACAAAAACTAAATCTTCAATTAGTAATGTCATTTAGCCATGTTATACAAAGAAACTTAGCGTTAATTACTTTTATTAGTTATTTATCAAACATAAATATCAACAATTCCTGGATACAATGTTTAATGACTATTCAATATTAATATTAATAATGAATTTCTATTAATATTTTAAATAAGTCTTTCTAATTTATTTCTCTTGCAATGTTTTGCTTTTTATTTTTTTAATTTTTTCTTGAATTATGAAAGTATGAAAACACATTTCAGGGAGAGTTGGAAAATACAGAGCAAGGTTACATATAGTTCTACTGTATATTGCATTGTTTTTTTCAGTAGATAAATTAAACATTTTAGTTTGAGTTTCAATATCAAACTCTCAAAAGTTGATAGGAGAAAAATTAACAGAGAAGTAGAAGGATATAGTTGTCCAGAAAGCACTGTGAACCAATTCAATATAATTAAGATTTATACAATTTTCACATAACAATAGGATAAAAATTCTATTCAAATTCCCATAAACTGTAAAGTAGGAGACACTGGAACATATCCATGGACATAAAGTGAAACAGAAAGTATTAGTCACTCAGTTGTTTCTGACTGTTTGAGACCCATGGACTGTAAACCACGAGGCTTCTCTGTACATGGAGATTCTCTGGGCAAGAAGCTAAAAGGTTGCCATTTCCTTCTCCAGGGAATCTTCTCAACCTAGGGATCAAATCTGGGTCTCCTGCATTTCAGGCAGTTTCTTTACTGTCTGACAAACAAGGGAAGCCCTGGGGACATAAAACAAGGTGTAAAAATCTGTGGTTTAAAGGTGTTGAAATCATACAGAGTTTGTCCTCTTATCACTGTGGACTTATGTTAGAAACCAATATCAAAAGATATTCCGATGTTTTCAAGTGCAATGTGACATTTACTAAGAGAGAGCTTCAACTTAGCCATCGAAAGCCTCAACAAACTTAGACTGAAAAACAAAAAACAGCAGCAACAGTATGATGGCAGAGAAGAAAGAATTTTAATGAGGTTAGTATCAAAATGAGTAATTAATATTAGATACTTTAAGCAAAGTCCCATTATTTGGAAATCAAATGTCCACTTTTAAATAAAGGGTGTATCTAAGAAGCCATAGCACAGAAAATTAGAAAGATATTTATAATAGAATAAAAATGAAAAGAGAATTTGTCAGGATTTCTTGCATGCAACTGAAGCTGCTCAATGCAATTAAATGCAACATGGAGTCTTGAATAAGGTATGGAAACAAATAATGAATACTAGCATGAAATTTTGTGAAATCTGAACAAATCTGTACTTTTGTTATAATACTGTATAACTTGTTAATTTTACATTTTTTATTAGCATAGTATTCCTTTATATTCTCAGAATTGGACTAGAAGTTTCAAGCCTCATTCAAATTTTTTAAAATCACTGAGATAATAAATTTTCTATACTTTTTTGCAGTAATACTAGATGCCAAAATACATAAAACTATGTCAAAGTTTTGAGTGAATATTTATTAGAAATCCAGCATTCTATTCACACTAAGTCAAACAAGTGGAATAAAATGCCATATTTTTTTTAGCTAAGCAAAGATTCATAAATTTTCTAAACTACACATATATTATATTATACATTATATATATATACACACACACACAAAATCTTTTCTACTATACTTGATAAAGTCTTGAGAAAAAAACAACTAAAATAAAAAGATTTGGAAATTGGAAAACATAAACTAAATAAAATGAAATCATTGAATATGAAATAGAAAAGTAAAACAAACTAGATATAAGATCATCATATTGTCCATTTGTTTTTAAACATAACTACTCATTAGAAATGCATCTGGAGCTTTAGAGAAGAATAGCAATACCTGGCATTTGTATTTTTCAAACAATTCCAAGATAATTCTATTATGTATCTGGATTTAAAAAGTGATTGCAAGCTTTCCTAGTAAATGGTAGTTTTAGTGATACAGAATCCTATTGTTTTCTGTTGACCAATCATGATACAATGATATGAAGTGAATAATAGTTACATAATCACAATAGTAAAATATGCTTGTCTGTTTTCACAGTTATTAGCCAGACAAAAAATAAAAGATAATTACAATTGCAAGCCATAATGGAAACTTGATTAACAACATTATAAAATAATTACATGTAATTTAGGGTCTTATATAGACTGATGTGGTAAGTGGAAGTGCATGCATGCACATGTTTTCATATGCTCACCCATTCTGTGTCTTTTGGTTAGTGCATTTAATCCACTTGCATTTAAGGAAATTATTAATATGTATGATTCCATTACCATTTTCTTAATTTTCTTTTTAAATTTCTTTTGTGTATTTGTCTTCCTTCTCTTGTGTTTCTTGCCTAAAGAAGTTCCTTTAGTTTTTGTTGTAAATCTGGTTTGGTTGTGATGAATTCTCTTAACTTTTGCTGGTCTGGAAATCTTTTGATTTCTCCATTAAATCTGAATGAGAGTCTTGCTGGTTAGAGTATTCTTGGTTGTAGGTTCTTCTCTTCCATCACTTCAGACATATCCTGCCAATCCCTTCTGGCTTATAGAGTTCCTGTTGAGAAATCCACTGATAACCTTATGTAAATTTCCTCCTATATTATCTGTTGTTTTTCTCTTGTTGCTTTTTGTATTTGATCTTTGACTTAATTTTCATTATTTTGATTACTATGTGTGTTGGTCCATTCCTCTTTATGTCTGTCCTACCTGGGACCCTCTACATCTCCTGGATATGGCTGACTATTTCCTTTTCCATGTTAGGGATGTTTTTCAGCTGTTATCTCTTTAAATACTTTCTCAGGTCATTTCTCTCTCTCTCGTCCTTCTGAGACCCCTATAATGTGAATGTTCATGTATTCAATGTTGTCCTAGAAATCTCTTAGGCTGTCTTCATCTTTTTTCAATCTTTTTTCTTATATTCTGTTCTGTAGCTGTGATTTCCAGCATTCTGTCCTCCAGGTCACTTATCTGCATTAGTTAACCTGTTATTGATTTCTTCTAGTATATTGTTCATCTCTCTTTGTTTGTTCTTTAGTTCTTTTAGGGCTTTGGAAAACATTTCTTGCATCTTCTCAACCTTTGTCTCAATCTTTTCTTTGAGATCTTGGATCATCTTCACTATCATTATTCTGAATTCTTTTCCTGGAAGGTTTCCTATCTCCATTTCATTTGGCTGTTTTTCTGGGGTTTTATATTATCCCTTAATCTGGAACAAAACCCTCTGCTTTTTCATCCTGGTTAACTTTCTGTAATGTGATTTTGGTTCTAGTTGCTGAGGAATTGTAGTTCTTCTTGCTTTTTCTGTCTGTGTTCTGGTAGATGAGGCTAAGAGGCCTGTATTGTCTTCCTGGTTGGAAAAACTAGGTCTTGGCTTTAGTGGGCGATGCTATGTCCAGTAAAGCTTTAACCCAGTTAACTGCTGATGGTTGGGGTTGTGCTCCACCCTGTTAGCTGTTTGACCAGAGGGAACCACGCCCTAGGATTTATGGGCTCTGTGGTAGGGTTGATTGTGACTTCTAAGAGCACTTATGCCAAAGGAGTCCAGCTGCTGCCAGTGCGCCCATCCTAATGGTAAGCCACTGCCAGCCCAAGTCTTCACGGGAAACCCACCAGCACTAGCAGGCAGGTCTGGTTCAGTCTCTTGTCTGTTCACTTACTCCTTTCCCCTGTGTCTGGATACACACAAGATTTTGTTTGTGCCCTCCAAGAGAGGAGTTATCTGTTTCTCCCAGTCCTATGGAAATCCTGTAAAAAAAAAATCCCACAAGTCTTCAAAGTTATATTCCCTGGGGATTTCCAGTACCTTTGCCAGATCCCCAGGCTTTGAAGCCTGGCATGAGGCTCATCGTCTTCATAACATCAGGAGAACTTCTTTGATGTTATCGTTCTCCAGATTTTGGGTCACCTGAACGGTGGTTATAGAATTAGATTTTATGGTGTTTGCACCTCTCCTAACATCTTGTTGCAGCTTCTTTTGACCTCAAATGTGGGGTATCTTTTTCTTGATGGTATTCAGTGTCCTTGTGCGAATCAACAGGTTCAACAGGTAGCTGCAATTTTGGTGCTCTCATAGGAGGAGATGAGCACAGGTCCTTCTACTCTGCCATTTGAACTGAAAATGACATATTTAATTTAACTTTTTCATTTGATAAAAACTGCAACATTTTAAATTTAAAATTCTATCTGACAGAGGTACGCTTAAATCACACCTGAAAATAATTTCAAAATCATCAAAAATTATAATAATTATAATAATAACTAAATGAATAATCAAAATAATCCACTATTGTGTTTTTCATAAGTAGCTAGTGACTAATATAATTCAGTTCAGTTCAGTTCAGTCACTCAGTTGTGTCTGACTTTTTGCAACCCCATGAACTGCAGCAAGCCAGGCCTCCCTGTCCATCACCAACTCCCAGAGTTTACTCAAACCCATGTCCATCGAGTTGGTGATGCCATCCAACCATCTCATTCTTTGTCGTCCCCTTCTCCTCCTGCCCTCAATCCCTCCCAGCATCAGGGTCTTTTCCAATGAGTCAACTCTTTTCATGAGGTGGCCAAAGTATTGGAGTTTCAGATTCAGCATCAGTCCTTCCAGTGAACACCCAGGACCAATCTCCTTTAAGATGGACTGGTTGGATCTCCTTGCAGTACAAGGGACTCTCAAGAGTCTTCTCCAACACCACAGTTCAAAAGCATCAAGTTTTCAGTGCTCAGCTTTCTTTATAGTCCAACTCTCACATCCATACATGACCACTGGAAAAACAATAGCCTTGACTAGACGGACCTTTGTTGGCAAAGTAATGTCTCTGCTTTTTAGTATGCTATCTAGGTTGGTCATCACTTTCCTTCCAAGGAGTAAGCATCCTTTAATTTCATGGCTGCAGTCACCATCTGCAGTGATTTTGGAGTCCAAAAATGAAGTCTGACACTGTTTCCTATCTATTTCCCATGACATGATGGGGCCAGATGCCATGATCTTAGTTTTCTGAATGTTAAACTTTAAGCAAACTTTTTCACGCTCCTCCTTCAATTTCATCAGAGGCTTTTTAGTTCACCTTCACTTTCTGCCATAAGGATGGTGTCATCTTCATATCTGAGGTTACTGATATTTCTCCCAGCAATCTTGATTCCAGTTTGTGCTTCTTCCAGTCCAGGGTTTCTCGTGATGTAATCTGCATAGAAGTTAAATAAGCAGGTTGACAATATACAGCCTTCACATACTCCTTTCCTGATTTGGAACCAAACTGTTATTCCATGTCCAGTTCTAACTGTTGCTTCCTGACCTGCATACAGGTTTCTCAAGAGGCAGATCAAGTGGTCTGGTATTCCCATCGCTTTCAGAATTTCTATAGTTTATTGTGATCTACACAGTCAAAGACTTTGGTAAAGTCAATAAAGCAGAAATAGATGTTTTTCTGGAACTCTCTTGCTTTTTCGATGATCCAGCGGATGTTGGCAATTTGATATCTGGTTCCTCTGCCTTTTCTAAAACCTGCTTGAACATCTGGAAGTTCCCGGTTCACGTATTGCTGAGGCCCGGCTTGGATAATATTGAGCATTACTTTACTAGCTTATCAGTTGTTCTCTTGGTATCTCTAATTTTCTTAAAGAGATCTCTAGTCTTTCCCATTCTGTTGTTTTCCTCTCTTTCTTTGCATTGTTCGCTGAGGAAGGCTTTCTTATCTCTCCTGGCTATTCTTTGGACCTCTGCATTCAAATGGGAATATCTTTCCTTTTCTCCTTTGCTTTTTGCTTCTCTTCATTTCACAGCTATTTGTAAGGCCTCCTCAGACAATCATTTTACCTTTTTGCGTTTCTTTTCCATGGGGATGGTCTTGATCTCTGTCTCCTGTACAATGTCACGAACCTCTGTAAATAGTTCATCAGGCTCTCTGTCTATTAGATCTAGTTCCTTAAATCTATTTCTCACTTCCACTGTAGAGTCATAAGGGATTTGATTTAGGTCATACCTGAATAGTCTAGTGGTTTTCCCTACTTCCTTCAGTTTAAGTCTGAATTTGGCAACAAGGAGCTCATTATCTGAGCCACAGTCTGCTCTTGGTCTTGTTTTTGCTGACTGTATAGAGCTTCTCCATCTTTGGCTGCAAAGAATATGATCAATCTGATTTTGGTGTTGACCATCTGGTGCGCCAGCTGCTATGGTCCGTGCAGAAGCCTGGCCGTGAGGAACTACCTCTTGCCCAAGGTCAGGGTGGTGACCAAAGTGCCAGGCTGCAACAGCGCAGGAGTGGCGCAGAGGAGCTCCCCCACTTCCGAGGTCAGGGGTGGCGGCTGAAAGGAGCAACCCACCTCCAAGGAGCGGTGGCTGCGCGGGCGCAGGAGGGCTGAGAGGAACTACTCCACATTCAAGGTCAGGAGGGGCGGCCGTGAGTAGATACCACTCATCCAAAGTAAGGAGCAGCGGCTGCGCTTTGCTGGAGCAGCCGTGAAGAGATGCCCATGTCCAAGGTAAGAGAAACCCAAGTAAGACGGTAGGTGTTGGGAAAGGGCATCAGAGGGCAGACACACTGAAACCATAATCACAGGAAACTAGCCAATCTGATCACAGGACCGCAGCCTTGTCCATCTCAGTGAAACTAAGCCATGTCATGTGGGACCACTGAAGACGGTCGGGTCATGGTGGAAAGAAGTGAAAATACCACATTAGGATACTTTCTGTAAGTGCCCTAATTTGCTATCAATTAAATCCTTGCTTATTCAGAAACTAGAAATTCAGAAGCCAAGTTTATCTATACTTTCTCTAAAAAAATTTTTTCCAAGTGAATACTTTTTTACTAGATTGTTTTATTTCAGTTCAGTCGCACAGTTGTGTCTGACTCTTAGCGACCCCATGCACTGCAACACGCCAGGCTTCCCTATCCATCACCAACTCCCGGAGTTTACTCAAACATGTCCATCAAGTTGGCGATGTCATCCAATCATCTCATCTTCTGTCGTTGCCTTCTCCTCCAGTCTTCAATCTTTCCCAGCATTAGGTTCTTTTGAGATGAGTCAGTTCTTTGCATCATATAGCCAAAGCATTGGTGTTTCAGCTTTAGGAACAGTTCTTCCAATGAATATTCATGACTGATTTCCTTTAGGATGGTCTGCTTGGCTCTCCTTGCTGTCCAAGACTCTTCCCCAACACCACAGTTCTAAAACATCAGTTCTTCGGTGCTCAGCTTTCTTTATAGTCCAACTCTCAATCCATACATGACTACTGGAAAAACCATAGCTTTGACTAGACAGATCTTTTATGGAAAAGTAATGTCTCTGCTTCTTAATATGCTGCCTAGGTTGGTCATAGCTTTTCTTCCAAGGAGCAAGCATGTTTCAATTTCATGGCTGCAATCACAATCTGCAGTGATTTTGGAGCCCAAGAAAATGAACTTTGTCACTGTTTCCATTTTTTCCCCATCTATTTGCTATGAAGTGATCAGACTAGATGCCATGATCTTAGTTTTCTGAAAGCTGAGTCTTAAGCCAACTCTTGCACTTTTCTCTTTCACTTTCATTAAGAGGCTCTTTAGTTCTTCTTTACTTTCTGCCATATGGGTGCTGTCATCTGCATATCTGAGGTTATTGATATTTCTCCCAGAAATCTTGATTCTAGCTTGTTCTTCATCCAGGCTGGTATTTCACATGATATACTCTGCATATAAGTTAAATAAGCAGGGTGACAATATACAGCCTTGACTTACACCTTTTCCTATTTGGAACCAGTGTGTTGTTCCATGTCTAGTTCTAACTGCTCTTCTTGAACTGCATACAGATTTCTCAGGAGGCAGATAAGATGGTCTGACATTCCCATTTCTTAAAGAATTTTCAACAGCTTGTTGTGATCCATATAGTCAAAGGCTTTGGCATAGTCAATAAAGCAGAAGTAGATATATTTCTGGAGCTCTCTTGCTTTTTTCAATAATCCAACAGATGTTGGCATATTGATCTTTGGTTCCTCTGCTTTTTCTAAAACCATTCTGAACATCTGGAAATTCACAGTTCATGTAATGTTGAAGTCAGGCTTGGAGAGTTTTAAGCATTACTTTGCTAGCTTGTGAGATGAGTTCAATTATACTGTAGTCTGAACATTTTTTGTCATTACCTTTCTTTGGGATTGGAATGAAAACTGACATTTTCCAGTCCTGTGGCCACTGCTGAGTTTTCCAAATTTGCTGGCATCTTGAGTGCACCAGTTCCATGGCATCATCTTCTAGGATTTGAAATAGCTCAACTGGTTTTCTATTACCTCCATTAGCTTTGTTTGTAGTGATGCTTCCTGAGGCCCACTTGACTTTGCATACCAGGATGTCTGGCTCTAGGTGAGTGATCACATGATCATGGCTATCTAGGTCATGAAGATCTTTTTTGTATAGTTCTGTGTTTATTGCCACCTGTTCTTAATATCTTCTGCTTCTGTTAGGGCTATACAATTTCTGTCCTTTATTGTGCCCATCTTTGCCTGAAATATTCCCTTGGTATCTCTAATTTTCTTGAAGTCTTTTCCTTTCTATTATTTTCCTCTATTTCTTTGCATTGATCACTGAGGAATGCTTTCTTATATCTCCTTGCTATTCTTTGAAACTCTGCATTCAAATGGGTATGCCTTTCCTTTTCTCCTTTGCCTTTAGTGTCTCTTCTTTCCACAGCTAATTGTAAGACCTCTTCAGACAACCATTTTGTCTTTTTGCATTTTTTTTTTCCTTGGGGATGGTCTTAATCGCTGCCTCTTGTACAATGTCATTAACCTCCATCCACAGTTCTTCAAGCACTCTATCAGATCTAATCCCTTGAATCTATTTGTTACTTCCACTGTATAATTGCAAGGGGTTTGATTTAGGTCATGTCTCAATGGTTTAGTGGTTTTCCCTAGTTTCTTCAATTTAAGTCTGAATTTGGCAATAAAGTGTTCATAATCCGAACCACAGTCAGTCTTGTTTTTGCTGGCTGTAAAGAGCTTCTCCATCTTTGACTGCAAAGAATGAAATCAATCTGATATCAGTATTGCCCATCTGGTGATGTCCATGTGTAGATTTCTCTTGTGCTGTTGGAAAAGTGTTTTTGCTATTGATAGCTTACAGGGAGCAGTGTTGGATTCATGATCTCCAAAGAAGATTTAACTTCGGGACCCGGGACCAGGCTTGATCATTCGAGAACTTTTGTGTAGCAGAGTTTTATTAAAGCCAAAAGGGGCAGAGAAAGATTCTGACATAGACACCAGAAGGGGGCCAGAGAATGCCCACCCCCCACCAGTTTTAGCGAGCTGTTTATGTCTATTAGACAAGCTATTAATTAGAGACACACCTCACGGCTGAGGGAGCTTCACCAGGCCCCTCTCCCACAATGTGCATTTTTGAAATAGAATGGCACAAGATGTGTCATCCCCCAGCCATGAAACAATTGATATGAATACTGGTTTGTTGAGCTATTATCTGCACAAGGTTTGAGAAAAGGAAAAAAGTTAGTTGTAGGTGGAACCATTTTGAAGAAAGGTAAATTCCAAAGCAAGTACATAGTTTCATTAGCGTAGCTTAAGAAAAACATTTCCATGAAGAGTCTATTTTCTCCTGCCGCTTAAGGAAGAGGTTAAAAAAAAAAAAACAATGTCTGATACTTAGCAGCTTATTCCCCTGCCTTTCCTGCCTGTTATCTTCTCATTCCTCTCTTTTCTTTTAGGAGAGTTATGTTGCCAAGGGAAAGGGGCATCGTTTTCATTCCATAAGTACTTCCTGCTGTTGAGGGGTGTGGTTCCTAAATTGTTGAGGCAACATATTCTCCTAACCCTCATATTTAGGGTCTCGATCCAGAGGCCCCAAGTAATAGTTTGAGGAGATTCTGTCACTTGTGGGAGCCTGGACAACCATTTGTAATTTAAAAGCCTTCAGGCAATTAGAAATAAATCCAGTTATAGTTACAGATATAAGACAAAAGAGTCATTAAATCATAATCAAAATTAAAAGCCACATTATGTCCATATTTATACCAGTCTGTCTTAGGATTGTTAGATGTCATCAGATCAAGAAGAGGTGTCACATATGATTGTTGTTGGTGAAGGTATTCTCAGAGTTGAAGAAAGTCCTTTCACTGAAGTGGAGAAACCCACCCTGTTAAACCTTTAATTGATGAGGAGGGGAGTACTCCAAAGACCCAGCAATTAAACCGATTGTAGAGGCTTGTCAGGATCACCTCCCAGAGTTCTTGTAATGTCTGTTGAAAAGCTGAAAACTCAGTCACATAGTTGACTCTAAGGCTTTAGGATCTATGACAATATCTGTGCACAAAAATTGTCTGCCATAGGGACAGTCCTTTCTTTTTAGGGGCAATTCAAACCCTCATTAAAGCTATGAGTTAAACTTTAAACCAACTGTCTTATGTTTCCTGAATTAACCTATGCAGATGTCTCTTAAAAATGTCATTAGCCTTTTCAACTTTTGTTGAAGATTGGGATTTCCATGAACAGTGTAAGTGATATTCTATTCCTTGAGCTTTTGACACCCTTTTTTTTTTTACAGCAGCTTTAAAGATGGAGCATTGTTGCTCTGAACTTTAGAGTTTAAGATCCCACTTACATCATGAGAAATCAGTGCAGTAAGATTTTGCCCATTCATTAACCTTGGGCTTTAATGGATACTATGTTTGATGTGAAAATAAGTGTGGGTCTTTGAACTTGACAACTACAGGAATAGCATTTTGTGCTCCACCCACATTTTTTTATCAGTCCACACTCCAGGATTTACAGTTTGTTCCATTAAAAAGAGCTGGTTCCAAATTCATGAAAACAGAGGCCTGGACCTTGTTCAGTATACCCCTCCCCAGAAGGGGTGAGGGAGACTCGGGCATGATTAGAAACTCATGAGAAAACAGCACAAAGTCCCGGTTGCCACTTAAATGATGACTGACATAATAGCATTTGGCTCAGCCAGAAAGCCCCATTATAGTAGTGGTCAGGAGGAAAGTGAACCAGGGGCTTCAGTGAGCACAGAGAAAGTTGCTCCAGTGTTCAGAAGAAAATCGGTTGATTGGCCCTCCACAGTTATCACTACCCGGGGTTCCTCAGGTGTAATTAGAATGGGAACCTAATTTGGGACCCCTGAACACTTTCAGTCTCAATTGTCTTGAGTCCAACCCCTGGGGCCTATACCTCAGAGGGCAGTCTCTTCTCCAGTATGGTCCTTTGCGGTCCAGACAAGGAGTCAGGAGAAGCTTAGATGCCTGAGGGCAATCCCACTTGAGATGCCCCTCCTTTCCACAGTAATAACAAGTCCATCCCTTTTCATCTGGGTCCCTCTGGGCATTTTTCCTCAGGCTGTTTCAGAGCATGTCTAACAACCATTGTTGGGGCTTCAGACTTTTGCCTGGTCCGTTTTTTTTCCTATTTTCCTCCTCATATTCTCTACCTTAATATACCAACTGAGCCAGTTGCAACAGTTTTTTAAAGACTGATTTGGTCCGAACGCCTGTTTTCTTAACTTATGGGAGGTATTTGGAGCTGACTGAGTGAGAAATATATCTTTTAAGATCATTCCTCCTTTTGCACTTTCAAGATCAATATCAGTAAACTTGTGGAGAGCCACCCATAGTCTATCTAGGAATTTACCAGGATCTTCCTTCTCTTCCTGTTCTATGTTTGCCAATTTGGCATAGTTTTAAAGTCTTAGCATGTACTCACTTGAGTCCTACAAAAATACATCTAGCAAAGTGGCTCTGTTATGGAAAACATTTGGCTCCCAGTAGGAAGGAGTGCTATTTCATATCCCCTCTTTCCTCTTATCTCACATTCAAGCCATTCATCTCCAAAAGTAGTAGCTTCTTCCAAAATGACTTCTCGAATCAGGAGTCAGCGTCTGTCCCAAAACATATATTAAGTCTCTCTAAGTAAACTCATAAAGTTAGTCTTGTAAAGGCTTCTATGTACTTTGTGGATACTCTAAATAATCTTGACCACAGTTGGAAGTGTTTGAATTTCTACCTAGACTGAGGTAACCCCTCCTGGAAGGGTGCCCTGACTCTCAGCCTGTTCAGGTGGGAGCCCCAGATACAGAGGCAAAGTAAGAGGACAGGAAAGAGCTGAAGGTTTCACATGCAAATCCGTACCCTTAGGACATAAGTCTGGCATGTCTCGGAGAGAGATAAAGAGCAACACATATGTCATTGCTACCAATTTCCCTTATTTTCTACAGAACCAGTCTAGTTGTAAAACAGAAATAATTGAGATCTTTCAACAGGTCAATATCCCCCATCTTCCAAAGGATGCTGTGGCCATTCAGTATCACAGAAGATTAGACATGTCTTTTTAAACTCTGGGGATCAAACTTTTCTAAGCAAATACATTTTAAAGGAGTGGTTCTGGAACTGATAGCTCCCATCTATGAGAAAAAAAGCAGTATCCACAACCGTGGCCTTTGTCCATCAGAAGGGTCCTTCACTGCTCTAGATGGGGGTGTAGACAGACTCTCCACTGAAGCTTTCCTTCCCTGGTCAGACTTAGTTTGTGCCTTACGAATCTTGTGCATCTTACTTGTCTCTCCCAGTTCTACCACCACGGGATGGAGATGCACCAGGGGTAGACCTGACAGCATCCCAGACTGATTTAGTTACATACCACCAAAACTTTTGTTTGATTTTCCCTTTTCCCCTAATGCCACCTGGGGTGAAGCAGAGTAGATTTTCGGATTTCCCAAGCTAGTACTGCTAGGGGAAGCATCCATCTTATGTGTGCCCATGCACATTCCTGAGTACAGTCCTGACCACAGTAGAAATGGTGTGTTATAAAGAGATGAACAACAACCAAGATGTCCTTTCTGAGTATCGCTACGCCAGTATATGTGATAGCAAAAGGCTTGGCCAATGAGGAAAAAGTGATTTTTGTCCTCAGGCTACTAGGGCCAATCCTTCCAGTTCATTCCCACAGATTCCACAAAAGGAATGTCCAGGGAGTGGAGACAAAAACTGCGAGAGAGCCTCCTCTGGTCCACTAAGAGCTAGTACTACCAAAGGAAGAAGCCCACTGCACTTCCAATTTGACCGGATCCTGCACTTCCCCATCTGTGTCCTCAAAAACCTCATGGTCACCAGCAGTGCTTCTCTCCACATAGATAGGAGGCACGGTCACGACAAAGACGCACTTTCAGGTCGCTAGCCCCTGAGGCAGGCAGCCAAGAGAGTGACCTCCAGGCTGAGAGATGTTCCTGGAGCTAGAGCTCCGCCTCACTCAGAAACGTGCTCTTGTAACTTTCGGCTCCTAGCAAATCTAGGTGCTTCCATGCTTGGGGTTTAAATAAAAAAAAAAAAAAAAGAGTACATAGTAACAGCATGTATCACAAGTCTCTTGAACATCTATGATCCGACAGATTAGGTTAGTAGTTTTACTTTCCCAGGCAGTTATGGAATGGTCAAAGAGACAAGGAAAAAGTGACCGAGAAAGGAAATTTTGGTCCACATGCTTTGTCCATCTCTGGCAACTTCCCTCGCAGGGATGTTGGGTGTCTCTTGGAATTGGCAGGTTGGTATGCCAACCCTGACAGGGTTTCTGCCATAAGCCATACGAGGTCACCTCGGAACCGAAGATTAGCACAGCCCTTGCTTCACACATGTGTCTCTTTTAATCGATCACACATACAAGCACACCGTAGAGTTAGTAAAGTACAGAAGAAAATGTGTATACTGAGAAAACAGAGAGACTAGAGCTCTGAATGTTCTTATCTTGTCCTGAAGATCCTGGACAAGCCCCCAAGATGATAGCTTACGGTGAACAGGGTCGGATTTATGATCTCCGAAGAACAAGATTTAACTTCAGGACCAGGGACCAGGCTTGATCACTCAAGAGCCTTTGTGTAGCAGAGTTTTATTAAAGTGAGAAAGGACAGAGAACGCTTCTGACACAGACAGCAGAAAGGGGACGGAGAATGCCCTCCCCTCTCTACTAGTCTTAGCAAGATGTTTATGTCTGTTGGAAAGCTATTAATCAGATAAGAGGGGCACCGCAAGGCTGATGGAGTTTCACCAGGCCCCTCTCCCACAGTATGCATTTTTGAGATAGGATGATGGGAGGTGTGTCATCCCTCAGCCATGAAACAATTGATATGAACACTGGTTTATTTAGCTATTATCAGCACAAGGTTTGAGAAAAGGGAAAAAAAAAAAAAAAGTTAGTCTTAGGTGGAACCATTTTGAAGAAAAGCAAATTCCAAAGCAAATACATAGTTTAATTAACAATAGCTTAAGAAAAACATTTCCATGAAGAGTCTGCTTCCTCCTGCCACTTAAGAAATAAAAAGAGAAAAAATGTCTGATACTTGCAGCCTATTTCCTCTGCTGGAAATCCCTGGCCATCCTGACTGTTACCCTCTCCCTATGACCAGTGTGTTCTTGGCAAAACTCTGTTAGCCTTTGACCTGCTTCGTTTTGTACTCCAAGGCCAAATTTGCCTGTTACTCCAGTATCTCTTGACTTCCTACTTTTGCATTCCAGTCCCGTACAATGAAAATGATATTCTTTTGGGGTGTTCATTCTAGAAGGTCTTGTAGGTCTTCATAGAACTGTTCAACTTCAGCTTCTTTAGCATTACTGGTCAGGGCATAGACTTGAATTACTAACAGAATGAAAAAAGGTAAGACATTAATTAAGTCATATGTATATGTTATATAACTCATGCTCATTTTTTTCTTCATTCCCCATTTCTGTTCATCCTAATATGTAAAGAATTAATAATCTGAGAATCAGAGATGACTGGAGTACCAGATTATGAGCACAAGGCAGATATTAGGTAATATACCAAACTGTGAAGTGTCTGTTAGAAGTGACTGGTATCATAGCAAATAACGAGACCAATGTTTAGTGCTGGTTGTTGGAGAAATGGCTACCTAAAACCAGCTAAATCAGTTTTAGTTACACAAAAATGGGAAGAGGATGGTTTAGACAGGATGTTCCTAAACCTTCTAGAAAACAAGTTCATGCCCGGTTATCTCTTGCATTCATAGTTAGCATCTTCCAAGGTGACTCCCATCTACTTTATGAATGAAGCATAGCCTGCAATTCTCAGTGTGCCTGTTATTAGAGAACAAGATGGAATTTTACAGTGTAAGAACTGCATTTCATTCGTCTGGTGAAGTTCAATTTGGCTCCCAAATTAAATGTTTCTTACTAATTGAATTGGTGCTTGTATCTCTCCGTATTGTGTGGCAAGATGTCTACAGCTCTTCCTGCTGCTTGTTTTACAGTGGACTCATGGTGGCAAGGGAGTGAGGGTGGGAATTGCTCTTCCCCAGGCACATCCAAGTCCTCTCCTCTGCTCTCACTTATGTGGTAGGGAGGTTTTGATGTCACTCGTTTGTAGTAGTGTTAAATTTTATACTGCTACTCAGGTATGAAACTAATCTCAGGTATTAAAAAGGCATATTACTTATTTCTTTATAATCACATAAAACCCAAAAGTCTAATTCTTACTTGATAACTAAAAACTGAATCTTGAAAATTGTGGAAACACTCTTCCTTAGAAATTCTGAACCCCCATACAGCACAAAACACTTGTCCAAACATTGCTCGGAGAATTGACCAACCTTTGCCAGGCCTGTGCTGAATCTCTGCTCAAGAAAATGCAAATATGCCAAACTGCAGGATATAGTTTCTCCCAACGAATGTAGTACAAAAACTGTTTCTGTAACTTTCTGACCATCCTTTCCCTCTAACAATCCATTTCCCCAGATTCTTTCTAATCACTTTTATTCCTTTTCCTTTCTTTCTTTAAAAATCTCAATCACCTTTGTACCTGGAGTTGAGATCAGCTTACTCTGGAGTCTCTCCCCTACTGCAGTATATGAAGAAAATTTTTTTAATGAGCAATTGGTACAGTCTTTGGTCTTCCCATTAAATTTATTTAAAATTATTCTTTAGTTAATTCAGGACTCCTCATTCCTCTCTTTTGCTATCTTTTCCAGTTTGCTTCTTATTTCAAGAGATGGCTGCTTAATATCGGGGTGAAGATGCTTGCCTTTTTAGTCATCTTCTTCTCCTGTCCTTTGTTGTGTTATGACTAAGATATTGGAATAAACATCAGTGCTGTCTTCTTTTGCCTGGTGTTTAAGGGCTCATCATTACCTTCATTTGTCCAGGAAACAGGTTCTGGACCCCTCCACCTCCTCCCATCCATGTAAGCCTGCTGATTCCACTTTACCATCATTCTCAGAAACCTAGAGATGGTCCCCCACTCATACTAGGATTATGGGACACTATGACGTTGTCTTCAGAACCACATGATTTTCCATCTTCCTTCAGCCACTGCCTTACTGCCCATATACTACATAAACTCGTATATGAAATCTATTTTGTGCAAATCCTAGAAAGCTGGGCATTTTTTTCCCACCTCTGTCTGCAGTTCCTCTCATAACAGGAACTGGCATCAATTTCCTTCTTAGGAAACTACCAGTGCCTAAACCTTTGCCACATTATCTCTGATCGATTTCCTTCTTTCAACTTTATAGTCAAACTTACTTAGATTTGGTTAGCAAATCAATCTTACTGTCCCCAGTAAGCTTGACTTCTTCATAATTAACCTCAATAATTAAAATCAAGTTTTTGGAATTGACAGCAAAAGCAATTGTTTTTTTTTTCCTCTCTCAGGATCATTCAGTTGAAAGCCAACCATGACTCTGAAGAACATTCTTTTTATCAAAGAACAATGAAAACCACCTTTTTCATTTTTAACCTAAAAAAGGAACCCTGAACAAATTATATGTGAGATTATTGGATAACATTCTTTTCCTTAGTGCACTGCTACCAAAGTCTAGAGTATGTAAAATAAAAATAGTAACTCTACAATGGCGGGAGCTGTAAGACACCACTTTAATCAAGTGGGAAAGACGTATCCATAAATGTATGGGTTTATCTCTGAACCTTCTATTTTGTTCCTTTGATTTTTTTTTCTATTTTTTTGCCAGTACCACACAATCTTGATGACTATAGCTTTGTAGTATAGTGTGAAGTTGGAAAGGTTGATTTCTCCAGTTCCATTCTTTCTCAAGTTTGCTTTGTATTAATTTCTTTTGTGTTTCCAGGCACATTGTGAAATTATTGAGCATTTAGAATCCAACAACATATTTAAAAGATCATATATCATGATCAAGTGGGCTTTTCCAGAGATGCAAGAATTCTTCAATATTTGCAAATCAATCAATGTGATACACCATATTAATGAATAGAAAGATAAAAACCACATGATTATTGCAATAGATGCAGAGAAAGCCTTTGACAAAATTCAGCACCCATTTATAATTAAAACAAAACAACAGCAACAGCAGCAACAACAACAACAACAACAAAACCTCTCCAGAAAGTAGGCATGGAAGAAACATACATCAACATAATGAAAGCCATATATGACAAACCCACATTAAACATTATCCTCAATGGCAAAAAATAAATAAATAAATAAATAAAAAATAAAAAAAAATGAAAGCATTTCCTCTAAAATTTGGAACAAGACAACGGTGCCCACTCTCACCACAACTAGTCAACTTAGTTTTGGAAGTCCTAGAGATAGCAAACAGAGAATAAAAATAAATAAAAAGAAATCCAGGTTTAAAATGAAGAAATAAAGCTCTCACTGTGTGCAGATGGCATGACCTTCTACAAAGAAAACCCTAAAGATGCCACCAGAAAATTACTAGAGATAATCAATTAATATAGTAAAATTGCAGGACATAAAATTAATACAGAAAAATTCTGTATGCTAACAATGAAAAATCAGGAAGAGAAATTAAGGAAACAATCCCATTCACCATTGCAATGAAAAGAACAGAATACTTAGAAATAAATTTATCTAAAATGACAAAAGACCTATATAGAGAAAACTATAAAACACTGATGAAAGAAATAAAAAAATGACACAAATAGATGGAGAAACATACCATATTCTTGGAAGAATATGTCACTGATTGGAAGAGGGAGAAACACAAATAATCTCAGATATGCAGATGACACCACCCTCATGGCAGAAAGTGAAGAAGAACTAAAGAGCCTCTTGATCAAAGTGAAAGAGGAGAGTGAAAAAAACTGGCTTAAAACTCAACATTCAGAAAACGAAGATCATGGCATCTGGTCCAATCACTTCTTGACAAGTAGATGGGGAAACAATAGAAACAGTGGCTGACTTTATTTTGGGGGGCTCCAAAATCACTGCAGATGGTGGCTTCAGCCATAAAATTAAAAGATGCTTGCTTTTTGGGAGGAAAGCTATGACAAACCTAGACAACATATTAAAAAGCAGTGACCTTTGCTGACAAAGGTCTGTCTAGTCAAAGCTATGATTTTTCCAGTAGTCATGTATGGATGTGAGAGTTGGACCATAAAGAAAGTTGAGCACTGAAGAATTGATGCTTTTGAACGGTGGTGTTGGAGAAGACTCTTGAGAGTCCCTTGGACAGGAAGGAGATCCAACCTAAAGGAAATCAGTCCTGAGTATTCATTGGAAAGACTGATGCTGAAGCTAAAACTGCAATATTTTGGCCACCTGCTCTGAAGAAGTGACTCATTGGAAAAGACCCTGATGCTGGTAAAGATTGAAGGTGGGAGGAGAAGGGTATGACAGAGGGTGAGATGGTTGGATGGCATCACCAACTCAATGGACATGAGTCTGAGTAACCTCTGGGAGTTTGTGATGGAAAGGGAAGCCTGGTGTGTTTCAGCCCATGGGGTCACAAAGAGTTATACATGACTGAAAAACTGAACTGAACTGAAGGTTGTTCAAGAATAGAACTTGAGAAGAGAACTATGAATACAAGAAAATCACCAAGAGTGTAGGGGCAAGGGAAAACAATGGGGTATGTAAGAAGCTGATCTTTCTGCATGAACACTGTCTGATTAAATGACAACTGGGCCAGGGACCACTTGGTTGATGTCAGTTCTACTTCCTAACCAGGTGGTACATGGAGTGTCAGAGAAGGCAGCCTCCTTTCAAGTCAAGTGTCTTGGTGAAAATAGCATTTCTGGTAAGGTAAAGGGGTATGTTCAGTATTTGCTAGAGGTGAAAGGTGAGACAAGTTAGTTGACAGTGTAATGAACCTTCCAGAGAACATATCCTGGAGGCTGTTCCCTGTGCACTTGAGAAAGTGTATTCTGCATTTGGATAGAATGTCCTGAAGATATCAATGAGAACCATTGTATCTAATGTATCATTTAAGACTTGTGTTTCATTATTAATTTTCTGTTTTGATGAACTGTCCATTGGTGTAAGTGGGGTGTTAAAGTCTCCTACTATTAATGTGTTCCTTCTCCTTTTATGTCTGTTAATTTTTGTCCTATGTACTGAGATGCTCCTATGTTGGATGCACAGGTATTTACATTGGTTATGTTTTCCTCTTGCATTTTTCCCTTGATCGTTATGTTATGCCCTTCCTTATCTCTTGTAATGTACTTTATTTTAAAGTCTATTTTGTCTGATATGAGGATTGCTACTCCAGCTTTCTTTTGCTTTCAATTTGCAAGGAATATACTTTTCCATTCTTTCATTTTCAGTCTTCATGCGTCTTTAGGTCTGAAGTGGATTTCTTATAGACAGAATATATATGGGTCTTGTTTTTGTTCAGCCAGTCTGTGTTTTTGGTCGGAGCATTTGCTCCATTTACATTTAAAATGATTATTAATATATATGCTCTTATTACCATTTTCTTAAATATTTGGAGTTTGTTTTGTAGGTTTTTTTTTTTTTTTCTCGCTTGTATTTGCTCACTATGTAAATATGTTTAGCATTTGTTGTAAAGTTGGTTTGGTGGTACTGAATTCTCATAACTTTTGATTGTCTGAAAAGCCTTTGATTTTACTATTAATTTTGAATAAGGTCCTTCCAGTTGAGTAATCTTGGTTGTAGATTTTTCCTTTTTGGTACTTTAAATATACCCTGCCAATCCCTCCTTGTCTGCTGAGTTGCTGCTGAAAGATCAGCTGTTAAATATATGGGGTTTCCTTTGTATGTTCAGTTCAGTTCAGTCACTCAGTTGTGTCTGAGTCTTTGCGACCCCATGAATCACAGCATGCCAGGCCTCCCTGTCGATCACCAACTCCCGGAGTTTACCCAGACTCATATCCATTGAGTCGGTGTTGCCATCCAGCCATCTCATCCTCTGTCGTCCCCTTCTCCTCCTGCCCCCAATCCCTCCCAGCATCAGGGTCTTTTCCAATGAGTCAACCCTTCGCACGAGGTGGCCAAAGTATTGGAGCTTCAGCTTCAGCATCAGTCCTTCCAATGAACACCCAGGACTGATCTCCTTTAGGATGGGCTGGTTGGATCTCCTTGCAGTCCAAGGGACTCTCAAGAGTCTTCTCCAACACCACAATTCAAAAAGAATCAATTTTTTGGTACTCAGCTTTCTTCACAGTCCAACTCTCACATTCATACATGACCACTGGAAAAACTGTAACCTTGACTAGAATGTTACTTGTTGCTTTCCCCGTGGTGCTTTTAATATTCTTTCTTTGTGCTTATTCTTTGTTAGTTTGATTAGTCTGGAGACAGAAACGGTAACCCACTTCAGTATTATTGCCTAGAGAATCCTGTGGACAGTTGAGCCTGGTGGATTGCTGTCCATAGGGTCACACAGAGTCGGACACAACTGAAGCGACTTAGCATACATGCATGCATTGGAGAAGGAAATGGCAACCCACTCCAGTATTCTTGCCTGGAGAATCCCAGGGATGGAAGAGCCTGGTGGGCTGCCATCTATGGGGTCGCAAAGAGTCGGACATGAGTGAAGCAACTTAGCAGCAGCAGCAGCAGTTTGATTAGTATGTGTCTTGGTGTATTTCTCCTTGGGTTTATCCTGTATGGGAATCTTTGTGTCTCTTGGATTTGATTTATTATTTCATTTTCCATGTTGAGGAAATTTCAAAACTTTTCTCATACCCTTTGTTTTTCTCTTCTTCTGGGACCCCTACAATTCGAATGTTGGTGCTAAGTGTACAGGGGCATGAACTGCCTCAGCCACTGGAATTATAGCCCTTTCAGAGTCTTTCTCCAAACCTCTGGTAGCTAGCTATCAGAAGGCCTCTTTTGCCAGTCTTTCTCCTTAGTTCCACCCGTTCAGGCCTTAGAGGGCTCCCTTTTCTGGGATCCTTCTCTCTTGTTCGGTGCATCAGGCACATAGAAGTTTCCCCACCCCTCTCTACACCCCCCACCCCCCACCTCCCCTCACCCCCCCACCTCCCCTTACCCCACCCCCGCTGGCTGGAGTCCTACTCTAGATCAGCACATCAGGCACTTAAATGGACTTAAATGTAGTTTAGTGCATCAGATGCCTGATGGGCCAGCCTCTCTATTGTTCAGCTGTCAATACTGGCCCGTGGGGAGAGAGAGGCTATGGTGATGGCTCCACCCCCTATACATGACTCAGCAGTATCGCCTTGCTTCCATGGCTGCCTGGCTTTCCTTCACAAGCATTTCCCACCACAATCGCCTCCCTCACCTCCCCTTGGCCCATCTCTCTGCAGTCAACAGCAGCCCTCTCCCCAGGATTGTGCCAAAATCTCCTCCAGTTCCCAGTCGCTGCGCCTTCTAGGGAACCTGCATCCCTGTCCAAGGTACATATGGCTACGGCAAGGACTTTCTGATTCTCATTCCATTTAGGCTGCCACAGATCAACTGTATCTGTGTTAATTTTTCTCTTCTGACCCAGATAATTGTCCCTATGTGGGGATCAGACCCCTTCTTCAGTTCCCCCACCCACCGAAGGCTGGTCCAGTCCTACTAACACTTCTGCTTTTCCCCCTATTTACTTCATCCTACCAAGTTTTGCATGGTTTTATATATTCTTTTCCTGTGGTCAGGTACTCCTGTCTGCTCTCAGCTGGTTTTCTGCAAGCACTTCTATGTCTGAAGGTGTATTCCTGATGTATCCATGGAGAGAGTTATACTCCACATCCACCTACTCCTCTGCCATCTGTTCTCCACTACTGGCGTTTTGCCTTTTGTTTTTCTTAAAAAGCGTAGAGTAGTTCACAGGATTGTTACCTGTATGTGAAAGAAACCTCTCAGAAAGCTTTTTTTCCCCCTCTTTCTCATGTTGTAGATCATTACCCATTTAATGATAATGGTTCTTCCATTATAACACGAAGCCATCTGTTCAATTTCTATACAGATCACTAAAAATATCACAATGATAATAAAAGTCAAACACAATTTGGTAATTCAGAGCCACTGCAAATTTCAATTCATGTGTGTATGTGTCTGCATGTGTGTGTTATCATTTTGTAAGGCTATTAAGGATAAAAATTTTCTCTTCCTAGTGTACCATGTGACACTGAGTTCTATACTACTGTTAAAATAACCCACTTATGAAGTACAAAGCCAGAACAAGCATTTAACCAGTGCCCAAAGATCTAAAACTACTGTTAAATGGGTGTGAACATAAGCATTTGGTGGCAAAAAATTTTAGAACCTGAATTGTTGAAAGAATATTGAAATAGGAGGCCACAGAAGGACAGATAACATTTGAGGGATATCTCCCTAGAGACATGTATGATCTCTGAAAGTGACAAAGCAATCCATTGCGTATAGGAACTAGTACCATCACCAGGATTGAACCCAAGAGACAAAAATCCTTGAGAAGGCATCCTATAAGTTCATGGATTGTAATTTTGGCAGAAAAGTGTTTATTTAAATCATAACACAATGCTGCTACTTTTATGATAGAGCTGTCTATGTTTATGTCCAACTTTATGGTTTGATGGGTCAGATGATTCTTAGCTGAGATGAAGGCATGTATTTGCCTCAAAATTCTAATGTTTTACACTATGATTCACCTGAAGGATCTATCAAAGTCCACAAACAGAATCTCTACCAGGGACCCTTCAAGCTCCATTGAATCTGTTGGATCAGCTGGTAGTCTGGACCTGTGACAGAGCCTCCTCTTGTTCTAGAAGGACCCCATTCAAAGCTAGCAAGTTTTAGGTCACCTAGTCAAGTGGTGGAATAGCACACAGCATTAGAAATTATGCTCTTAATGCATAGTAGGAGGGGCCCAGATACAACAACTCATCCTTGATCTCTCAGAAGGAAAATTTCAACATGCTCCATACCACCGGGCCCCTAGAAATATCACTGAAGTCCTCTAAAATATTTTCAGATCTTTTTACACCCTCTCATATGCAAATATATTACCATCAAGTCTAGAGCAGTTACCATTTCTTGCTCATGAAGTCCATTCAGTATAATGTGATCAATGTAATGGATCAGTGTGATTCCATATAGAAGGGAAATGAAATCAAGCCCCTGCAGACTAAATTAAGGTGCAACAGGATGGCACAAGTTTAAGTTGAAAATCTGAAACCCTGGAATCATTCTTTTTCCCCTAGTTCTAGTGTAGTTAGAAGCAACCAGTCAATTTCATAACACTCGTTATTTTGACAAACTTACCCCAAAGTATGAAATAAGTTTTCAACTGGAATCTTGTTTTTTGAAAAGTATTTGAGTAGGACTACAAAATAGTAATATTTTATTTATCTCTATTGCCACATCATGCCATATAATTTTAGTGCTTTGTTTATGACTGGGAATAGGTTATAAAGAGATTTATGTTAAATAATTGGTTCCCTTGATTGTAGGAGCTGTCAAGTCTAAAATCTGTAAGAATGTTGATAAGGTAGAGACTCAAGCATACTTTAATCTGTATTTGAAACAAAATTTCTTCTTCTCCAGGAAACTTTTTGAGGCCTTTAACTTATTTAAGAAACCCACTCACATTGCCTGAGGTAAATGCCTTACTTTAAATCAATCTATTATTGATGCTTCCCAGGTGGCACTAGTGGTAAAGAACCAACCTACAGATACAGGAGACATAAGAGATGTGAGTTCGATCCCTGGATCAGGAAGATCCCCTGGAGGAGGGCATGACAACCCACTCAAGTATTTTCACCTGGAGAATCCCATGGACAGAGGAGCCTGGCAGGCTAGAGTCCACAGGGTCACAAAGAGTTGGACATGACTAAGTGACTTATCTTGCACACAGGCACATTATGGAGGCTAACTACTAGTGCAAAATACTTTCACAGGAAAAAAAAAATTACTCAGTGTTTGCTTAAATAACTAAATGCTCTGCCTAGTCATGATGATATGTGCAATTAAAAATAAGCCGTCACCTGGGCTTTTCTAAATCCTCCTCAATTTTGATAATTCACTAGAAAGAGTCACAAGACTCACTGAGAGTGATCATACTCATGGTTACAGTTTACCATGGGGAAAGAGGCATATTAAATAAGTCAGAGAGGAAGCACTGAATGTGTTCCCATGGAGTCAGGATGAACCCCTTCTCTCCAAAGGACACTGCATGTGAAGTGCTGCTCTGAGGGGGCTCAGCTGAGCCTCACTGTAAGGGTTTTTTGTTTTTGTTTTTTTTCCTGAAGCTGCACTTTGTAGATATAATTGGTAGCACACATGGTTGATCTGTCTCCAGATTGGCTGATACCATATGAGCCAAATCTTCTACCTAGGTATTTTGGGTATGTACTTCCTTATTCTAAATCACACTGTTGCTATATGGGTGTCCAGACTCCAACACAAAGATTACCACCCAGGAATGGGGCCAAGGGCAGACACTGTTAAAGTAAAGATCTTACTAGACACTGAGTTTTTCTGGTGCTAGCATAGCTTCTGCTTTAGGGTTCAGAATATAGGTAGCTCTAAGTGATCATCGGCCCTTCATATGCAGCATCACAGTGTGACATAGCTAGGCCTTTATGTGCTTTATGTGTGCCTTTCCCAGTTATTTTCGCTCGCGCTGCTCTGCATTCTTTGTGTGGACCAAGATTCCCCTCTGGCATGATTGTCTTTCTGCCTAAAAGAATCTCCGTTAATAGTTTCATTTTGGCTGTTTTTGTCTTTTATTTTAGTAAGTTTCTGCTAGAATTAAGTTCTTTCAGCTTTTGTATATTTGAAAAATAACTTTATTTTTCATCTTTAGTGAACTATTTTTTTTTTTAATTTTTTTCAGTGGGTTTTGTCATACATTGATATGAATCGACCTGAACTATATTTTTGCTTGGTACAAACTTTAGTTTGATTTTGTGGGTTTTTTTTTTTTTTTTTTTTTTTAATAGCTTAGTGATGTCTTCTCACTTGCATTGACTCTGAAGAGAAATATGCTATTACCATTTTTTTTTTTAAATCTTGATTACTCTGTATGTAATGTGTCTTTTTTTCTCTTATGGATTTTAACATCCCCATTAATCCTTTCTTTTAAGCAATTTTACTGTGATATACTTTTGTATAGTTTCTTTCATTTTTTAATATTAGTGATTTTTTTTTTGCAATTCTTTAATATGCCCATTTACAATTTTTGCAACTTGAAAATTTTTCAGTCATTGTATCTTTGAATATTTTTCTGCCTGTCCCTGTCCTTCAGGGAATCTAATTACACAGGCGTTAGTTAGGCTGCCCAATGTCTCATAGCTCACTGATCTTCCTTTAATTTTTTAAGCTCTTTTTCTATTTTTAAACTGTGTTTTATTCTAGATAGTTCCTATTGCTGTAATTTCAAGTTCATTAATGTTTGCATGCATTGTACTAATCTACTCTAATCTTATCCAGTGAATTTTTCATTGCAAAATTGAAGTTGATATATCTATATGTAGAATTTGGCTATTTTTACTATTTTTCATGTCCTCAAAACACATTTAGAACAAATGAGATCTGTTACAATAACAGCTTCATTGTCTTTATTTTCTAATTTTAGTATATTTGTCAGTTATTAGGCATATCGCTTTCTTTTTATCCTTGTTAAGGGTTGTATCCTCCTGCTTCTCTTCATATTGGGTCATCATTAACTGAGTGTCAGGTGTTGTGACTTTCAGATTCTTGGGTGCTATATATTTCTTTAGTCCTATACGTATTCTAGAACTTTGTTCTAAGATGCAGCTAAGTTACTTGGGGACAGGTGGAACCTCTATATTTTTGCTTTTTAACATTCACTAGGAGGGACTAAACAACACTTTCTCCTCACTATTGAAAGCAAGACCTTTCCAACTATTCTGCCAAATACACTGTGAATTTTATATTTTTCCAAATTGATACAATTCTAGGTTTTGTGTGCTTTCTAAATTCTATCCCATCAGCATTTTTCAGGTATTTCTTACCCCAACTTTTGCGTAATTTCTTCACATGCACGAGCTCCATAATATTTTACCTAATACCTAGAGATAATCCTCCATAGATCTCAAATTCTAGCTCTGTGCAGTCACTCTCTCCAATACCTGCCCTGTGCACACTGAGCTTGTTTATAGCCTATGACCACAGAGTGAGAAAAACCATGGCATCCTTTTTGCACCTGCACTCTTTACTGAATGTAATCACTTAAAATGAAATCCACTGTCTCATGTCCTATTTTTGTGGACTGCTTAACTTTTTTCTCATTCTTTGTCTGACCACTTCTTCAAGAGGGATTGAGTCTGTCAGGGGTTGGTTGTCTACTACTAAACCATTCACTTTGTTTGACAAGTTGTTGCACATTATACAAAGAGTAGGGCATGCATCATGGCAACCAGCAGCATCACCTTTATAAGTTCATCTTAGTAGGACATTTAGTACTCTTTGGTTGAACATCATCTGTGTTCTTGCATATACTCATACTTGGAACTGTAAGAATGTTAATATAATGCTGTAGCCACTTCCCATTACCTGATTTCTAGCAGATAACAATGTATATCTTTTACAAATATATGACTATATTTCTATATACAAAATATAAAGAATATTTCCAATCTCATACAGATATTTTTCATTTTTTCCACAGTACTTCTATCTTAAGTGAAACAATTTCTTTCTAATCTGCACCTCTATTAAGGGAGGTGCAGATATAATTTACTTACACTGCACTGTTTACTTGACATAGAAAGGTAAATTGATAATGGGATTAATAACTGAGTTATATCCAAAAGTTATCACTTTTACATATCCATTTTTCATTATTTAGAACAGCTTAATAAGATGGCCAACAGATATGTAGTATATTTTCATTTTCTCCATCTTACTAAAGTGGTGCAATGAAATCTTTATATACCAACTTTTGATTGCCTTCTAGATGATTTTATTTAAGAAATAATTACAGAAGCAGAATTAATGGACTAAAGTATATAAACATTTTAATGATCCAGATAAATATTGTCAAATTGCCTTTCTCAGAGCTTGTAGCAATTAGGCTCCCGAAAGCATAACATACATGAAAATTTCCATCTATTTCAGTATTAAAAACAGAACAGATTGGCTAGTTTTATTGATGAAAGAGTACTTGATTTTAATTAGATTTAATTTCTATGGAGAAAGATAAGATATATATCTGACTCCTTTTCTTTTGTAAATTCTCCATTCATGTCATTTAGTTTCCCTTCCATAAGCATATCCAACTCCTTGAATTGTAAAATCTCACAATATATTACAAATATTTACATGCTTATGTCAAATTACTTTTTAAATTGGTTCTGTTGCTTTATTTTATGCTTTATATTTAGAATATAATTTTGAAAACACTTGAAATCTCTAGAAAAGCAGCTAAAAGTATTCAGAAAACTATTTACTCAGTTTCACTAAATTTTAATATTTTGCCATATTTGCTTTATCTTCCTCTATAGATAGATGGATAGATAAATGGGTAAATACCAGGCAGATGTAGATATAGCATATATTAAATAATAAAAGGCAATAATTTCTATTTTTTCTTTTAATTTCTCTTTATTTTCATTCTTATCCAATTTTTATTTAGAGTTTCCTTTAAATCTTCAAATATACTTATTATTTATTTATTTTTAATCAAAAGATAATTGCTTTACAAGATCATGTGGGCTTCTGCCATACATCAACATGAATCATCTGTAGGTATACATATTTCTCCTCCCTCTTGAATTCATCCCACCACCCACCCTATCCCACTCCTTTAAGTTATCTCAGAGCACTGGAATTGAGTTCCCTGTGACATAGAGCATTTTTCCACTGGCTATTTAATTTTCAGTTCAGTTCAGTCACTCAGTCGTATATGACTCTTTGCTACTCCATGGACTGCAGCACTCTAGGCCTCCCTGTCCATCACCAACTCCTGGAGTTTACTCAAACTATGTCCATTGAGTCGGTGATGCCATCCAACCATCATTTTCTGTCGTCCCCTTCACCTCCTGCTGTCAATCTTTCCCAGCATGGGGGTCTTTTCCAATGAGTCAGTTATTTGCATCAGGTGGCCAAAATATTGGAGTTTCAGCTTCAGCATCAGTTCTTCCAATGTATATCCAGGACTGATTTCCTTTCCAATTGACTGATTTGATCTCCATGCAGTCCAAGGGACTCTCAAGAGTCTTCTTCAACACCACAAGTTCTAAAGCATCAATTCTTTGGCACTCAGCCTTCTTTATGGTCCAACTCTCACATCCATCCATGACTACTGGAAAAACCATAGCTTTCACTAGATGGACCTTTGTTGGCAAAGTAATGTCTCTGCTTTTTAACATGCTAAGTTGGTCATGACTTTTTTATCAAGGAGCAAGCACCTTTTAATTTCATGGCTGCAGTCACCATCTGCAGTGAATTTGGAGCTCCCAAAAATAGTCTCTCACTGTTTGCATTGTTCCCCCATCTATTTGCCATGAAGTGATGGAACCAGATGCTATGATCTTAGTTTTCTGAATGTTGAGTTTTAAGCCAACTTTTCACTCTCCTCTTTCACTTTCATCAAAAGGCTCTTTAGTTTTTCACTTTCTACCATAAGTGTGGTGCCATCTCCATATCTGAGGTTACTGATATTTCTCCCAGCAATCTTGATTCCAGCTTGTGCCTCATCCAGTCCAGCATTTCTCATGATGCACTCTGCATATTAAGTTTAGTAAGCAGGGTGACAATTTACAGACTTGACTTACTCCTTTCCCTCTTTGGAACCAATCTGTTGTTCTATATCCAGTTCTAGGAGGCAAGTCTGTCCAATTCCTCAGGTCAGGTGGTCTGGTATTCCCATCTCTTTAAGAATTTCCACAGTTTGTTGGGATCCACACAGTCAAAGGCTTGGGCATAGTCAATAAAGCAGAAGTAGTTGTTTTCCTGGAACTCTCTTGCATTTTCATTGAGCTAACAGATGTTGGCAATTTGATCTCTGGTTCCTCTGCCTTTATAAATGCAGCTTGAACATCTGGAAGTTCACGGTACTGTTGAAGCCAGGCTTGGAGAATTTTGAGTGTTACTTTGCTAACTTTACATCTGGTAATTTAACTTTACATAGGGTAATGTGTTTGTTTCAAAGTTATTCTCTCAATTTGTCCCACCCTATCTTTCCCCCAGTGTGCCCATAAGTCTGTTCTCTATGTCTGTGTCTCTATTGCTACCCTGCAAATATTTTCATCAGTGTCATTTTTCTAGATTCCATATATATGAATTAATATGTGATATTTGTTTTACTCTTTCTGATATACTTCACTTTGAATTACAGGCTCTATGTTCATACACCTCAATAGAACTGACTCAAATCCATTTCTTTATATGGCTGAGTAATATTTATCTCTGGGCTTTCTATTTTGTTCTGTTAATCTATATTTCTGTCTTCAGTATGCCAGGACCATACTGTCTTGGTGACTGGAACTTTGCAGTATAGTCTGAGTCAGGAAGGTTTATTTGTCTAATTCCATCCTCCTTTCTCAATATTGTTTGGGTTATTTGAGATCTTCTGAATTTTATACAAATTGTGAACAAAATTTTTTTTGTAGTTCTTTGAAGAATACCATTGGTAGTTTGATAGGTATTGCATTGAAGCTGTAGATTGTTTTGGGTAGTATAGTCATTTTCACAATATTGTTTCTTCCAATCCATAACATAGTATATCTCTTCATCTGTTTGTGTCATCTAATAAAAGACACCTATTTTTTAATTAGGCCACATATATCATGCAATTTTGCCATTAATACTTCATTGGATTTTACCTAATAAATAATACAGTTACCAAACTCAGACAACTTAACTTTGATATAACACTTTTTGTTTTTCCAAAGATGTTTAATTTTACTTCATTTAAAAAGGTAAAAAAAAACCTGAAAGGAGAAATAGATACCATATGATAATAGTAAGGAACTTCATTATTCACTTTTATCAATAGACAAATTATCTTGGCTGAAAATCGATAAGAAAACAGCAGACTTAATTAAGAGTATAAACCAAAAATACTTAACAGACATATATATAACAGTCCATTCCATAGCAACAGAACAAATATTCCTTTTAAGCATATAGGGAACATTCTCCAGGATAGATCATATATTGGACCTCAAAACAAGTATTAACATATCTAAAACATTGAAAATATCAAGTATATTTTTTCTCACCATAATAGTATGAAACAGCATATTGGTAACAGGAGGAGCATTGGAAAAGTCATGTAAGTGGAAATTAAGCAACATTCTTCTAAACAATCAATGGGTTTATGGAAGGCAGCAAAAATATTTCTAAGCAGTAAGTTTATTGACACAAATTCCTTCATTAATTTACAAAAGAAATTTCAAATAAATGAATTACAGAAAGAAGAAAATTATATATGTGAATTTAGCAGAAGGAAGAAAATAATGAAGATAATAGCAGAAATAAATGAAATAGAAACTAGAAAGATAATAAAATGATCAATAAAATTGAGTTTGATTTTGAAAAAGGTAAACAAAACTAACTTTTAACTAGACCAAACAAGAAGGAACAAAGGACTCAAACAGATTAAATTATAGCAGAAAAAAAGGAGACTTTACAGTCGATAGTGGAGAAGGAATATTAGAGACTAATATTAAAAATTGTACACTAGCAAGTTGACTAACAAAACAATCAAGACTTTCTCAATAACAGGACTTCCCTGATAGCTGGTAAAAAAAAAAAAAAAAAAAAAATCCACCTACCAATGCCAGAGAAACAGGTTTCATCTTTGATCCTGGAAGATCTCACATGGGATTGCTGTGGAGCAGTTAAGTCTGAGCACCACAACTACTAAGCCTGTACTCTAGAGCCTGGGAGCTGCAACTATTGAAGCCTGTATACCCTAGAGCTCATGCTCCACAACAAGAGAAGCCACCATAATTAGAAGCCAGTGTACTGAAACTAGAGGGTAGCCTCTGATAGCCACAGCTAGAGAAAAGCCTGCACAGCAAAATCAATGCACTGAAGAATCAACATAGTAAAAAATGAGTAGGCCACCCAAAACTTTCTATGGAGTCATTGAATAGCCAAAGCAATCTTGAGAAAGAAGAATGGAACTGGAAAAATCATCCTTCCTGACTTCACACTATACTATAAGACTACTGTCATCAAGACAGTATGGTACTGGCACAAAAGCAGAAATACAGATCAATGGAGCAAAATAAAAAGTCCAGAGATAAACTATACATTTATGGACACCTTATCTTTGACAAAGGAGGCAAAATATACAATGGAGGAAAGACAGTCTCTCCAATAAGTGGTGCTTGGAAAACTGGTCAGCTATGTGTAAAAGAATGAAACTATAATACTTTCTAACACCATATGTAAAAATAAACTCAAAATGGGTTAAAGATCTAACTATAAGATCAGAAACTATAAAAGTCTTAGAGGAAAACATAGGCAGAACATTCTCTGACATACTCTTCTCTGACATAAATGACCTCCTCCCAGAGTAATGGAAATAAAAACAAAAATAAACTTAAAAGTTTTGCACAATGAAAGAAACTGTAAGCAAGATGAAAATACCGCCCTCATGATGGGAGAAAATGATAGCAAATGAAACAACTGGCAAAGAATTAATCTCCAAAATATACAAGCAGCACAATACCAGAAAAACGAGCAACATAATCAAGAAGAGGGCATAAGACCTAAACAGACATTCCTTCCAAGAAGACATGCAGATGGCTAATAAACACATGAAAAGGTGTTCAACATCACTCATTATTAAAGAAATGCAAATTCACACCACAATGAAATATCATACCACACTGTTCAGAATGGTGATCATCAGAAAATCTACAAACAATAAATGCTGGAGAGGATGTGGAGAAAAGGAAACCCTCTTACACTGTTGGTGGGAGTGCAAACAGACACAACCACTATGGAGATCAGTATGGAGATTCCTTAAAAACAACAACAATAACAACAACAACAACAAAACAACCTAGGAATAAAGCTACCATTCAACTCAGAAATATCACTACTGGGCATTTAACCCTAGAAAACCAGAATTGAAAGATTCCATGTACCCCAGTGTTCATTGCAGCGCTATTGTTGTCAATAGCTAGGACATGAAATCAACCTAGATATCCATCAGCAAATGAGTAGATAAGGAAGATGTGGTACATATACACAATGGAATACTACTCAGCTATAAAAAGGAACACATTTGAGTCCGTTCTAATGAGGCGGATAAAACTAGAGCCTATTGTAACAAGATGAAGTAAGTCAGAAGGAAAAATATAAATACTGTATATTAACACACACATATAGGATCTAGAAAGATGGTACCAATGATCCTACATATAGGGTGCCAAAGGAGACACAGATGTAAAGAACAGACATTTAGGAAGTTTTCAGTGGGAAAAGGAGAGGGTGGGGTGATTTGAGAAAATAGAATTGAAAAATATGCATTACTGTATAGAAAATAGATAACCAGTGTGAATTTGATGCATGAAGCAGGGCAACCAAAGTCATTGTTCTGTGACAACATAGATGGAAAAAGTGGGGAGGGAGATGGGAAGTGGGTTCTATTGCTGTGATGCAAAAACCATCACATTATTGTAAAGCAATTATCCTCCAATTAAAATAAATGAATAATTTGAAAAAAAAAAAAAACCTTCTAAAGAAAAATATTTCTCAAACTTTTCCAAAAACTTTAAAAGGAAAAAACACTTCCAAAATTAGTCAATGAAGCCAGATATCCATATCAGTCCAGATAAGGACCCTCACAAGAAAAATAAATAAATTATAGGCCAGTACCCTAATTAAAATAGATTAAAAAATCCTCAACAAAATACAAGCAACTAAACTCAATATCACCTACAAAGGATCAAATATCATGATCAAGTACAATCTATCTTAGGGATGCAAGTATGATTCAACATATACATAAATAAGCAGAATATATCACCTAAACATAATGAAGAATGAAAATTATATTATCATCTTAATAGATGAAGGAAAGCAATTGACAAAATACAACATTCTTTCACCATAAGAACCCTCAGCATGTAAGGAACAGAAGTAATATACCACAAATTAATAAAGGCCATCTATGAAAAACTCAGAATCAACATTCTCAACAGTTCCATTCAGTCTCTTAGTCCTGTCTAACTAACTCTTTGCGATCACATGGACTGCAGCAATACAGGCCTCCCTGTCCATCACCAACTCCCAGAGTTTACTCAAACTCATGTCCATTGAGTCAGTGATGCCATCCAGCCATCTCATCCTCTGCTGTCCCCTTATCTTGCCTTCAGTCTTTCCCAGCATTACATTATTTTCAAAAGAGTCAGTTCTTCACATCAGGTGGCCAAAGTATTGGAGTTTCATCTTCAACATCAGTCCTTTCAATGAATATTCAGGACTGATTTCCTTTAGGATGGACTGGTTGGAAGTTCTTGCGGTCCCAGGGACTCTTAAGAGTCTTCTTCAACACTACAGGTCTAAATAATCAATTCTTCGGCCCTCACTTTTCTTCATATTCCAACTCTCACATCGATTCATGACTACTGGAAAAACCATAGCTTTGACTAGATGGATATTTGTGGCAAAGTAATGGCTTTGATTTTTAATGTGCTGTGTTCCGTGCAGCCGCTCAGTCATGTCCGACTCTTTACAACCTCATGAATTGTAGAACGCCAGGCCTCCCTGTCCATCACAAACTCCCAGAGTTTACTCAAGTTCATGTCCATCGAGTCGGTGATGCTATCCAGCATTCTCATCCGCTGTCGTTCTCCTTCTCATCCTGGCCCCAATCCTGCCTGGCATCAGGGTCTTTTCCAATGAGTCAACTCTTCGCATGAGGTGGCCAACGTATTGGAGTTTCAGCTTCAGCATCAGCCCTTCCAATGGACACCCAGGACTGAGCTCCTTCAGGATGGATTGATTAGATCTCCTTGCAGTCCAAGGGACTCTCAAGAGTCTTCTCCAACACCATAGTTCATAAGCATCAATTTTTCGACGCTCAGCTTTCTTCACAGTCCAACTCTCACATTCATACATCACCACTGGAAAAACCTTAATATTTACCAGATGGACCTTTGTTGGCAAAGTAATGTCTCTGCTTTTTAATATGCTATCTAGGTTGGTCATAACTTTCCATCCAAGGAGTAAACGTCTTTTAATTTCATGGCTGCAGTCACCATCTGCAGTGATTTTAGAGCCCCCAAAAATAAAGTCTGACACTGTTTCCACTGTTTCCCAACTATTTCACATCAGGTGATGGGAACAGATGCCATGATCTTAGTTTTCTGAATGTTAAGCTTTAAGCCAACTTTTCCACTCTCCTCTTTCACTTTCATCAAGAGGCTTTTTAGTTCCTCTTCACTTTCTGCCATAAGAGTGGTATCATCTGCATACCTGAGGTTATTGATATTTCTCGTGGCAATCTTGATTCCAGCTTGTGCTTCTTCCACCCCAGCGTTTCTCATGATATATTCTGCATATACGTTAAATAAGCAGGGTGACAATATACAGCCTTGACATACCCCTTTTCCTATTTGGAACCAGTCTGTTGTTCCATGTCCAGTTCTAACTGTTGCTTCCTGACCTGAATACAGGTTTCTCAAGAGGCAGGTCAAGTCGTCTGGTATTCCCATCTCTTTCAGAATTTTCCACAGTTTATTGTGATCCACACAGTCAAAGGCTTTGGTAAAGTCAATAAAACAGAAATAGGTGTTTTTCTGGAACGCTCTTGCTTTTTCGATGATCCAGCAGATGTTGGCAATTTGATCTCTGGTTCCTCTGCCTTTTCTAAAACCAGCTTGAACATCTGGAAGTTCTCAGTTCATGTATTACTGAAGCCTGGCTTGGAGAATTTTGAGCATTACTTTGTTAGCATGTAAGATAAGTGCAATTGTGCGGTAGTTCGAGCATTCTTTGGGATTGCCTTTCTTAGGGATTGGAATGAAAACTGACCTTTTCCAGTCCTGTGGCCACTGCTGAGTTTTCCAAATTTGCTGGCATATTGAGTGCAGCACTTTCACAGCATCATCTTTCAGGATTTGAAATAGCTCAACTGGAATTCCATCACCTCCACTAGCTTTGTTCATAGTGATGCTTTCCAACGCCCACTTGACTTCACATTCCAGGATGTCTGGCTCTAGGTGAGTGATCCCACCATTGTCATTATCTGGATCATGAAGATCTTTCTTGTGCAGTTTTTCTGTGTATTCTTGCCCCCTCTTCTTGATGTCTTCTGCTTTTGTTAGGTCCATATCATTTCTTTCCTTTATCGAACCCAACTTTGTGTGAAATATTCCCTTGGTATCTCTAATTTTCTTGAAGAGATCTCTAGTCTTTCCCATTCTGTTGTTTTCCTCTCTTTCTTTGCATTGTTCACTGAGGAAGGCTTTCTTATCTCTCCTGGCTATTCTTTGGAACTCTGCATTCAAATGGGAATATCTTTCCTTTTTTCCCTTTGCTTTTCACTTCTCTTCATTTCACAGCTGTTTGTAAGGCCTCCTCAGACAACCATTTTATCTTTTTGCATTTCTTTTCCATGGGGATGGTCTTGATATCTGTCTCCTGTACAATGTCACGAACCTCCGTCCATAGTTCATCAGGTTCTCTGTCTATCAGGTCTAGCCCCTTAAAGCTATTTCTCAATTCCACTGTATATCCATAAGGGATTTGATTTAGGTCATACCTAAATCGTCTAGTGGTTATCCCTACTTTTTTCAGTTTAAGTCTGAATTTGGCAATAAGGAGTTCATGTTCTGAGCCATAGTCAGCTCCAGGTCTTGTTTTTGCTGACTGTTTAGAACTTCTACATTGTTGGCTGCAAATAATATAATCAATCTGATTTCGGTGTTGACCATCTGTTGATGTCCATGTGCAGAGTCTTCTCTTTTGTTGTTGGAAGAGGGTGTTTGCTATGACCAGTGTGTTCTCTTGGAAAAACTCTATTAGCCTTTGCCATGCTTCATTCCATACTCCAAGGCCAAATTTGCCTGTTACTCCAGGTGTTTCTTAACTTCCTACATTTGCATTCCAGTCCCATATAATGAAAAGGACATCTTTTGGGTGTTAGTTCTGAAAGATCTTGTAGGTCTTCATAGAACCATTCAACTTCAGCTTCTTCAGCATTACTGGTTGGGGCATAAGCTTGGATTATCATGATATTGAATGGTTTTGCTTTGAAACGAACAGAGATCATTCTGTCGTTTTTGAGATTATATCCAAGTACTGCATTTCAGACTCTTTTGTTGACTATGATGGCTATGCCATTTCTTCTAAGGGAATCCTGCCCACAGTAGTAGATATAATGGTCATCTGTGTTAAATTCACCCATTCCAGTCCATTTTAGTTCGCTGATTCCTAGAATGTCAACATTCACTCTTGCCATCTCCTGTTTGGCCACTTCCAATTTGCCTTGATTCATGGACCTAACATTCCAGGTTCCTATGCAATATTGCTCTTTGCAGCATAGGACCTTGCTTCTATCACCAGCCCCATCCATATTTGGGTATCATTTTTGCTTTGGGTCCATCGCTTCATTCTCTCTGGAGTTATTTCTCCCCTGATCTCCAGTAGCATATTGGGCACGTACAGACCTGGGGAGTTCCTCTTTCAGTATCCTATCATTTTGTCTCTCATACTGTTCATGGGGTTCTCAAGGCAAGAATACTGAAGTGGTTTGCCATTCCCTTCTCCAGTGGACCACATTCTGTCAGACCTCTCCACCATGACCCGACCATCATGGGTGGCCCCACACGGCATGGCTTAGTTTCATTGAGTTAGACACGACTGTGGTCCTGTGATCAGATTGGCTAGTTTTCTGTGATTATGGTTTTAGTGTGTCTGCCCTCTGATACCCTCTCGCAACACCTCCTATGGTTTCCCAAATTGCAGGTAGATTTTTTACCATATGAGGGACCAGGGAAGCCCAAGAATACTGGAGTAGGTAGCCTATCCCTTCTCCAAGGAATCTTCCAAACCAGGGTATTGTACCAGCGTCTCCAGCATTGCAAGCAAATTCGTTACCCGTTGAGCTCCAGGGAAGACCCATAATGTGCTGTGAAGTTTGGTCATAACTTTTCTTCCAAGGAGTAAGCACCTTTTAATTTCATGGCTGAAGTCACCATCTGCAGTGATTTTGGAGCCCCCCAAAATAAAGTTTGTCACTGTTTCAAAAAGAAAAAAGCTTTTTCTCCAAGATCAGGAAAAAACAGGGATGCCAACTCTTTTAAGTTCTATTCAGCATACTAGTGAAAATTCTAACCAGAGCAATAGGTCAAGAAAAATAAGTGAAAGTTATCTAAATCAGATAGAAAAAAGTTAAATATTCTGTTTATATATGACATAAACTGTTATATAGAAAACCTTGCAAATGCAACCAAAAAACTACTAAAACTAATACAAGAATTCAGAAAAACTGCAGGATACTAAATGGATAGGAATGGGAAAATGTAATCCAAATGACCATTGTATCTACTACTTGAGCAAGAATCACTTAGAATAAATGGAGTAACCCTGAGAGGCAAGAAAAGAATCCAAAGTGCAGTACTTGGGTGCAACCTCAAAAATGATCTAGGTTTGTTTCCAAAACAAATCATTCAACATAATGGTAATCCAAGTCTGTGCTTCAACCACTGACACCAAAAGAACTAGAGTTGACTAGTTATATGAAGACCTACAAGACCTTCTAGACCTAACAGCAAGAAAAAAAAAAAAAAAAAAAGAGTTGTCCTTTTCATCATAGGGGATAGGAAAGCAAAAGTAGGAAGTCAAGAGATACTTGGAGTAACAGGCAAGTTTGGCTGTGGGCTACAAAATGAATGAAGAGCAAATACTAACATAGTTTTGTCAAGAGAACATGATTGTCAAAGCAACCACCCTTTATAAATAACACAAGAGACAGTTCTACAGATGGATATCTACTAGATAATCAATATCAAACTCAGATGGTTTACATTCTTTGCAGTTGAAGATGCAGCTCTATAAAATCAACAAAAACAAGATGCAGAACTTATTGTGACTCAGATTATGAGGTCCTTAATGAAAAAAAATCAGCCTTAAATTGAAGAAAGTAAGGAAAACCACTGGGCCATTTAGGTATGACCTACATCAAATTCCTTATGATTATCCTCTTGAAATTCCTTATGAAATGTCCTCATGATACAGTGGAGATGACAAATAGATTCCAAGGATTAGATCTCATAAATAGAGTGTCTGAAGAACTATGGATGAAGGTTCATAACATTCTACAGGAGGTGGTAACCAAAACCATTTGAAAGAAAAATAAATGAAAGAAGGCAAAGTGGTTTTCTGAGGAGGATTTACAAATAGCTGAGGAAGGAAGAAAAGCAAAAGGAAAGGGACAAAGGAAAAGATATATCCAACTGAATGAAGAATCCCAGAAAATAGGAAAGAGAGATGGGAAAGCTTTTTTGTTTGTTTGTTTTTTTATCATTGTTTAATTTATTTTTAATTGAAGGGTTTATAGAATTGAAGGCTTAAAGAATTTTGTTGGTTTCTCCCAAATATCAACATGAATCAGCCATAGATATAAATGTGTACCCTCCCTCTTGAACTGAGGAAAACAATACAATGAGTAAGACTAGCGATCACTTCAAAAAAAATTGGAAATAACAAGAGAACATGTCATGCAAGGATGGGCACAGTAAAAGAAACAGTAAAGACTTAATGAAAGCAAAAGAGGTGGCAAGAACATATAGAAGAACTATACAAGAAATGTGTTAATTACCTGGGTAACCATAATGGTATGGTCATTTACCTAGAGCCAGACGTAGTAGAAGTATGAAGTCAACTGGACCTTAGGAAGCATTATTACAAACAAACTAGTGGGTGTGATAGAATTCCAGTTGAGCTACTGAAAATCCTAGAATATGATGCCATTAAAGTGCTGTAATCAGTATGTCAATAAATTTGGAAAACTCAACAGTGGCCACAAGACAGGAAAAGGTCAGTTTTCATTCCAATCCCAAAGAAAGGCAATGCCAAAGAATGTTCAAACTACAGTACAATTGTGCTCATTCCACATGCTAGCAAGTTTAAGCTCAAAGTCCTTCAAGATAGATTTCAACAGTATGTTAACTGAGAACTTCCAGATACACAAACTCGGTTTCAAAGAGGCAGAGTAACTAGAAATCAAATGGTCAACATCTATTGGACCGTAGAGAAAGCAAGAGAGTTCCAGAAAAATGTCTACTTCTGCTTCTTTGACTATGCTATAACCTTTCACTGTGTGGATCACAACAAACTGTGGAAAACTCTTAAAGAGATGGGAATATCAGACCAACTTACCTCCTAAGAAATCTGTATGTGTGTTAAGAAACAACAGTTAGAACCCAATGAACTGGTTCAAAATTGGGAAAGTAGCATGGCAATGCTATATATTGCCACCCTGCTTAATTAACTTCTATGCAGAGTACATACTGCAAAATGCCAGGATGGATGAAGCACAAGCTGGAATTAAGACTGCCTGGAGAAATATCAACAACCTCAGACATGAAGATGATATGACTCTAATGGCAGAAATTGAAGAGGAACTAAAGACATGAAAAAGAAGAGTGAAAAGGCTGACTTAAAACTCAACATGGGAAAAAAGAGAAAAAAAACTAATACCATGGTCACATCACTTCATGACAAATAGATGAAAAAGTGGAAGCTGTGATAGATTTTATTTTCTTGATCTCCAAAATCCCTGAAGACTTTAACTAGAGCCTTGAAATTAAAAAAAACCTTGCTCCTTGAAAGCAAAGGTATAACAAACCTAGACAGCATATTAAAAAGCAGAGACATTACTTTGCCAACAAAGGTCCATCTAGTCAAATCTATGTTTTTGTTTTGTTTTGTTTTGTTTTTCCATTAGTCATGTATGGATGTGAGAGCTGGACCATAAAGAAAGCTGAGCACTGAAAACTGATGCTTTTGAAATGTGCTGCTAGAGAAGACTCTTGTGAATCCTTTGAACTTCAAGGACATCAAGGCAGTCAATCCTAAAAGAAATTAACCTGGAATATTCATTGGAATGACTGTTGCTGATGTTGAAACTCCAATACTTTGGCGAGCTATTGCAAAGTGCTGGCTCATTGGAAAAGACCAGGTGCCAGAATGGCTGTCATAAAAGAAGAGAAGAAATAAGTTGGCAAGAAGGTAGAGAAAAGGGAACTATTTGCACTATTGGTGGGAATGCAAATAACTGAGTCACTTTAAAAAACAATATGCAGTTTCCTCAACAAATTATAAGTAGAACTATCATAAGATCCAGTCATTCCACTTCTGGGCTTATAAACAAAGGAAATGAAAGCAAATCTCAAAGAGACATCAGAAATTCAATGTTCACCACAGCATTACTTACAATATCCTAGATCTGAAAGCATTTTAAGTGTGCATCAAAGGAATAATAAATAAAAATATGATGCATTTATATAATATAAAATTATTCAAACTTAAAAAGAAGGAAATTCTGCCATTTGTGACAATTGTACATTATGAAGGACATTATGCCAGACATTATGCTAAGTAGCTAGAAACAGAAAGACAAAAACCATATAATCTCACATACCTGTGGAATCAAAGAAGTTTTAACTCATAACCAGAGAATAAAATGGTGTTTGTCATGGATTAGGGAATGGGGGAAATGTAGAGATGTTGGTTGAAAGATACAGTTTTAGTTATAAGATTAATAAATTTTGGCATCTAAGAGACCATGGTATCTAATAACATGGTGATTATTATTTAAAAAAATGTTGAAATAGTGTGCTTGGAATTTGCTAAGAGTACAGATGTGAGTGACAGAGGTATTAATTAACTTGAATGTAGAAACTCACAATGCATGTGCCTATCAAATCATCATGTTGTATACACTAAAAACTCACATTGCACAACCTAAATATTTACCATGTTAATTTTTCAATCATATCTACATAAAGCTGACAAAACAAATATAAAGCAATGTCCTAACCTGATATACAGTATTTTTATGATAGCTATATTTTAGACAGTTTGCTTTTAATGTTTCTAATTATCTTTCATCCAAGAGTGGTGTAATAAAGTTTTTCTTTTATTTCCATGTGGAAGAACTTTTTCAATTTCTCATTTCACTGAATTTTAAACAGAGAATATTTCTTGTAAGATTTTAACTCCATATAACATTGATGTTTCTTAGTGATCTAGTATATGATTGATTATGTGACTGTTTCATGTTCACCTTAAAGATATTTTGTTGTTGTTCTAATTATCTGTCCTAAAATATTTATTAGGTTTCAACTCCCTGCTGACCTCTATCTTGCATTATTAGAATTCAAAAGAAAACTAAATAAATCAAGTTCATTTACTCCCGGAAATTTGTTTTATTAGAAGAATATAGACAATGTATGATAAAAGGAGAAAATTCAATGAAAAATCAGAAGTAGGGAGATGAGCACGGACCTTTCAAGTTGTCAGGGAATCTCTGTTTACTCAAGAAGTGTGTGGGCATTTATGGAATATTTATGAGGAGTACGTCCAAGCTGTAGGAAATGAAAGGAGTGAAATTCTTCAATTGTGAGTGTTGTTGTTGTTGTTCAATTGATCAGTCATGTCTGGCTCTTTGTGACCCCAAGGACTGCGGCATGCCAGGTCTCCCTGTCCTTCACTGTCTCCCAGAGTTAGCTCAAACTCCCGCCCATTGAGTCGATGATGCCATCCAAAAATTGCATCCTCTGTTTCCCTGCTTCTTCTTGTGCCCTCAGTTTTTCCCAGCATCAGGATCTTTTCCAAAGAGCTGGCTCTTCACAACTGGTGGTCAAAGCATTGGAGCTTCAGCATCAGCAACAGTCCTTCCAATGAATATTCAGAATTGATTTCCTTCAGGATTAACTGGTTTGATCTCCTTGCTGTCCAAGGGACTCCCAAGAGCCTTCTCCCACACTACAGTTTGAAATAATCAGTTCTTCAGTCCTCAGCCTTCTTTATGGTCCGGCTCTCACATGCAAATATGACCACTGAAAAGACCATAGGTTTGACTGTATGGATCTTTGTTGGCAAAATGATGTTTCTGCTTTTTAATATGCTGTCTAGGTTTGTCACAGCTTTCTTTCCAAGGAGTAAGTATTTTTGTTTTTTTGTTTGTTTAAATTTCATTACTGCAGTCACCATCCACAGTGATTTTAGAGATCAAGAAAGTAAAATCTGTCACTGCTTTCAGTTTTTCCCCATCTATTTGCTATGAAGCAATAGGACAGGATGCCATGATCTTAGCTTTTATAATGTTGAATTCAAATCACTGTCCCCTCACCCTCATCAAGTGGCTCTTTAGTTTCTCTTCCCTTTCTGCCATTTTGATGGTGTCATTGGCATATCTGAGGTTATTGATATTTCACCCAACAGTCTTTATTCCAGCTTGAGTTTCATCCAGGCCAACATTTCCCATGATGTATTCTGTATATAAGGTGACAATATACAGCCTTGACGTACTCCTTTTCCAATTTTGAACAAGTCCATCGTTACATGTCCAGTTCTAACTGTTGCTTCTTGACCTGCATACAGATTTCTCAGGAGGCAGATAAGTTGGTCTGGTATTCCCATCTCTTTATGAATTTTCCACAGCTTGTTATGATCCACACAGTGAAAGGTTTTACCACAGTCTATGAAGCAGAAGTATATGTTTTTCTGGAATTCCCTTGAGTTCCTTGAAATATTCTGGAATTTCTATGATCCAGCAGATATTGGCAATTTGATCTCTGGTTCCTCTGTCTTTTCTAAATCCATATTGTATATCTGGAAGTTCTCAGTTCATGTATTGTTCTATTTTTAGTGGGAGACAGGTGACTGTAGCCTGCTGGATGGACAAAGAGGGAAAGTGGTAAGTGACAGAATTGTAGAGATCACAGCTGTTGTTTAGTTGCTAAGTCATCTCCAACTCTTTGCAACCCCATGGATGATGGCCTGCCAGGCTCCTCTGTCCATGGGATTTCCCAGGCAAAAATATTTAAATAGATTTCCATTTCCTTCTCCAGGGCATCTTCCAAACCTATTGATCAAACCTGTGTCTCCTGAGTCAGTAGGTCAATTTTTTACTGCTGGGCCACCAGGGAAGCCCCATAGATTGCAGACAGCCTGTTAAATAGGAATATATGTGTACCAAAGAAAACAGAAAATAATTAGTTTACACAGATAAATTTATTTTTCTTGCATATAACAATATAAACATATCAGGTGTCTCAGTGAGGAGGCAGAACTTAATCACAGGTTCATTCAAGATCCAACTTCCTTCTGCCTTGTTGCTTCATTACTTTTTAAAATCTTTCTCTCATTTCATGATCAAAAGATGATCACTAGTACCAAGTCCATATGCCAAGGTTTCTGCCTACAAGGAAATGAGAAGCGCAAGGCAAGAAACATCCTTGTAAAGTCCCTAAGCTGACATTTCACACACACTGTTCTCTTGCACAACATGGCTAAAACTTAACCACATCACAATCCTTCCTCATTGCAATCATAGCTCTACAGGAAGCTGGGGAAGATAAACCAAGATGGGATGCCCATTGCCCAAGAAACCCTCAAGGAATCTTATTGCTAAAATGGAGCAGTGGAAATGGATCGTGGGAAGAAAAGTCTCATAGAGAACCAGATGATTTAGATCTTACAAAGACCCTTGTATAATTTTATCTTAAACACTCAGTGAGATCAGAAACCATAAGATTTTAGCAATAGCATCTAACTTTTGTTTAAGAAAATCACTCTGATTAGTTTGCTTTTATGGAGACTTGCTTCTCATATACATAGTGTTATTCTATCTATATAAGCCATTCTATTTCAGAGGTCTTTTTCTGCCCATAACCTGTAATTTATTGTGCAGTTTCCATTTTTAATCACTATAGTTCTCTACAGGAAGGTAATATAATACACTGAGAAACTCCAATACTTTGGCCACCTCATGTGAAGAGTTGACTCATTGGAAAAGTCCCTGATGTTGGGAGGGATTGGGGGCAGGAGGAGAAGGGGATGACAGAGGATGAGATGGCTGGATTGCATCACCGACTCGATGGACATGAGTTGAGTAAGCTCCGGGAGTTGGTGGTGGACATGGAGTCCTGGCGTGTTGTGGTTCATGGGGTCACAAAGAGTCAGACGTGACTGGGCGACTGGACTGAACTGAATTGAATGTACTGAGTTCTGGTGCAGTTTATCTGGATTTATGTCACCTCCAGATAAGCCCATTTCTGGTATGAGACTTCATGCCTCAATTTCTTTATCTACCTCAAAGGTTTCTGTGAAGAACAAACATATTCGAATGTGTTAAGTATTTAAGTAACTCTTGGCACATAACACACCTTCAGAAACTAGAAGCTAATTTTCTTATTCAAGCATATGCCTCAACAATTAGTTTGTTTTCTTTTTAAATTGGGTTCTAGCATTTTCACATTTATTCTTCTGGTTAACCCTTCTATCTTCTTCTTATAAAATTTCACCATATTTTTTAAGACTTTTGCGGTGATCAAGCAGTCTAAAATTGTTCATTGTTACAATATTCAGGCAAAGATATAAACATGAGATATAGGAACAACAATTACTAGTTTTTATCATGTACTTTTCATATTTACTTTGCTAGGTTTTCCAAAAGGTTTTTATTGTTTCTTTTATAATTATTTCTTTTTTATGCCCTCTTAAAATTTATGTGAAATTTTGTATTTGTATGTGCTTATGTGAAGTGTAAATGTTTATATACATTTTGAACAAAGGGCTCCATGGTTTTTATGGATTTATCAAAGAAAATCTCATCTATGAATATTTTATTTCAAATATTTTATGTTGTAGCTTTTCATATATAACACTGAGTGGATTGTGTTTTACAATAGAAACAGCCTTGTGTTCTCTTTTATTCTTTTGCCTTGAATTCAATTTGGCCTGAAAACAAATAAATCAACCAAGTAACAAAGTAACAGAAACTCTGATATGATTTCTGTGTGCCTGATAAAGTGTGCTGTGTGAAAGTGTAGAAATGGCATGTTTGAATAAAATTTATGGGCTGAATTTCCCTTTCTTATCTTTTCAATAAAAATGAAGGACATGCCATAAACTTAAAAATGACAGCATTACTTAATGCATTTTGTTATAGATTTAGTATTGAATATCTCTGGAATTATGCTTACATTGCCTTTTAGACTTAAATTTTAGTCCCATGGGTTTTCTCATTTTAGTACTCCATATGCATTCCCCGGGATGAGTGTCTTTCTTTATTGTTGCATTTCAGTCTCAGTTGATTGATACTTACTGATCTTTCCTAGGGAATGGAAGGCAACCCAACAGAGAAAAGCACCTCACATTGAGCCCATAAGTATGTTTCTAAGTTGATTGAATGGCCAGCCAAATGAAGCAACAATTGACCCCAACACTTTGTCTAGTTTTAATGATGTGTTGCCCTTCTCAAGAATAATTTTTCTTTAAGACAAAATGCTTGTCACACTTTCATGATTACAAAACATCTCTCAAATTATAATAACATCTTTGTTTTCACAAACTTTTTCCTCATAGCATAGCAATATGCACACAATAAGTGGATTCAATAACTGTAGAAATTTCACACTTCCCACCCCATTCCTCCAACTCGTACAATAAATATTTGACACAGTAAAAATGCATATCTGATAATTTTCATTCAAGAATGCCAATTTACACAACCTTAATTGTTTCTTGTTTTTAGCAAATATTTGTGAAAATATTTTAACTGTTTTGGAGGAATATTTGCATTTCAGTCTTTCTACACTTTACATAATCTTCTATTATTTCTAAGGAGCCTAAAATCAAGCAGAACAGAAGATGGGATTCCAAGCTTCCTTGGTTAAATTCTTCCAGTTTGTTTGTTTTTATACAGAAGCTCTGCCAGCTCTCAGAAATGGTAGGTGAATGGGTAAAAGGTGACAATGATCTTCCCTTTCTACTTATTTGACACTGTAATTGTCCCTGGCAGCTTCGGGGTTGTGGAGCCCTTTGAGAGTCCTACATGGAGACTGATCAGTTCTACATGGCATGCAGGTGGCAGTTTCACTTTTACTTTTTCCATACCAGCTTGGAGCATACTTACTGAATGTGCTAAGTACAGTGCAAGGAATAAGAGATTCAAAATTGGAGAGAAGTTCTGCTCTTCACTGGTTCTATATTCATTCAAAGAAACCAGAGTCCCAGTGCACCTTGATGCTTTCTGACGCTATGTTTCCAGATGAGTGCTGTTCTTGGGGAGAGCTTTCTGCCTATCTGCCGTCAGCTCTGAACACTCAAATCTTGGCAGGAAGTCTCAGTTGAGGCTACATTTTCCGGGCCTCTCTATAACTAGAGGTATTTTTTTTTTTATTCTCTTGGAATTTTATGAATAAAATACAGAAGTGCACAGTTGCAGATAAACAATCACTTCAGATGACTGAAGGGAGTTCAACTGCCCTTGGGTAGGAAAAATTTCCAGTTTTGCCTGCTGATAATTAAGATGATATTGATGTTAAAGCTTAAAAATGAGACTAAATATTTGGACAAGTAATTATAATGTATAACTTCTGAGGGGAACCTACCCTGGAGACACATTTTGCTATACTCTTCAGAAATAAAAATCAATTTGCAAATTATCAGCAATATGCATTCCAACTGAACTCAATTTAATTGCAATGCTTTTGTGCAGTGAGCTTCCAAATTTACTTCAGCAAGAAGTTGGAAACAACTTCAGAATAATACTTAAAGAAAATTTTCCTCCAGTTTGCACACTGATTACACTTGGTGTGTAATTATATAGGCCATCAACCACACCACTCTCAACAAGGACAAGGAAGATTATTTCACAATGCTATACTTCCTATCTGCATACCTGAGGTTATTGGTATTTCTCCCAGCAATCTTCATTCCAGCTTGTGCTTCTTCCAGCCCAGCGTGTCTCATGATGTACTCTGCATAGAAGTTAAATAAGCAGGGTGACAATTTACAGCCTTGACGTACTCCTTTTCCTATTTGGAACCAGTCTGTTGTTCCATGTCCAGTTCTAACTGTTGCTTCCTGACCTGCATACAGGTTTCTCAAGAGGCGGGTCAGGTGGTCTGGTATTCCCATCTTTTGAAGAATTTCCCACAGTTTGCTGTGATCCACACAGTCAAAGGCTTTGGCATAGTCAATAAAGCAGAAATAGATATTTTTCTGGAACTCTCTTGCTTTTTCGATGATCCAGCAGATGTTGGCAATTTGATCTCTGGTTGCTCTGCCTTTTCTAAAACCAGCTTGAACATCCAGAAGTTCACGGTTCACATATTGCTGAATCCTAGCTTGGAGAATTTTGAGCATTACTTTACTAGCGTATGAAATAAGTGCTATTGTGTGGTAGTTTGAGCATTCTTTAGGGTGGACTTTCTTAGGGATTGGAATGAAAACTGACCTTTTCCAGTCCTGTGGCCACTGCTGAGTTTTCCATATTTGTTGGCATATTGAGTGCAGCACTTTCACAGCATCATCTTTCAGGATTTCAAATAGCTTAACTGGAATTCCATCACCTCCACTAGCTTTGTTCATAGTGATGCTTCCTAAGGTCCACTTGACTTCACATTCCAGGATGTCTGGCTCTAGGTGAGTGATCAAAACATCGTGATTATCTGGGTCGTGAAGAACTTTTTTGTACAGTTCTTCTGTTTATTCTTGCCACCTCTTCTTACTATCTTCTTCTTCTGTTAGGTCCATACCATTTCTGTCCTTTTTTGAACCCATCTTTGCATGAAATATTCCCTTGGTATCTCTACTTTTCTTGAAGAGATCTATAGTCTTTTCCATTCTGTTGTTTTGCTCTATTTCTTTGCATTGATCGCTGAAGAAGGCTTTTTTTTTTTTTTTTTTTGTCTCTCCTTGCTATTCTTTGGAACTCTGCATTCAAATGGGAATATCTTTCTTTTTTTCCTTTGCTTTTCACTTCTCTTCTTTTCACAACTCTTTGTAATATTCGTATTCACAGTTTCTTTTCACAGCTATTTGTATCAATAACCTCAGATATGCACATGACATCACTCTTATGGCAGAAAGTGAAGAGGAACTAAAAAGCCTTTTATGAAAGTGAAAGAAGAGAGTGAAAAAGTTGGCTTAAAACTCAACATTCAGAAAACTAAGATCATGGCATCCGGTTCCATCACCTCATGGGAAATAGATGGGGAAACAGTGGAAACAGTATCAGACTTTATTTTTTTGGGCTCCAAAATCAATGCAGATGATGATTGCAGCCATGAAATTAAAAGACACTTACTCCCTGGAAGGAAAGTTAACAACCAACCTAGATAGCATATTAAAAAGCAGAGACATTACTTTGGCAACAAAGGTCCGTTTAGTTAAGGCTATGGTTTTTCCAGTGGTCATATATGGATGTGAGAGTTGGACTATAAAGAAAGCTGAGCACCGAAGAACTGAAGCTTTGAAATTGTGGCATTAAAGAAGACTCTTGAGAGTCCCTTGGACTTCAAGGAGATCCAACCAGCCCATCCTAAAGGAGCTCAGTCATGGGTGTTCATTGGAAGGACTGATGCTGAAGCTGAAACTCCAATCCTTTGGCCACATCATGCGAAGAGTTGACTCACTGGAAAACACCCTGATGCTGGGAGGGATTGGGGGAAGGAGGAGAAGGGGACAACAGAGGATGAGATGGCTTGATGGCTTCACCGACTCGATGACATGAGTTTGAATTAACTCTGGGAGTTGGTGATGGACAGGGAGGCCTGGCATGCTGCAATTCGTGGGGTTGCAAAGAGTTGGACATGACTGAGCGACTGGACTGAACTGATATTTTCTATAATAATACATTGCAAGTATGAGTTTTTTGTTATTTGAACAAAATCATTTTTTAGTCCATTTAAAATTGTCGAAAGAGAATATTACTTGAAATATTTCACTCCATAAGCATTAGCATTATGCTAGTGCATATTCTAAGCTATAAATTTTCAACTAATTCAATTCAAGTATTTCCTGTTTCATAACATACATTTCATAGTGAAATTGGATACGACAGGTATCTTCTTTCTATAACATCAGGAATGAAACAAGACACGCTAATCGTGCTTTTTCAAGGCAAGTGCTTTTTCGATATGTACATATTTAAACTTCCTCAATTAGAATTACTTTTAGAACAATCATGATATCTGTTAAAACAATCAGTTCAGTTCTGTTGCTCAGTCGTGTCCAACTCTTTGCTACCCAAGTACTGCATAACGCCAGGCCTCCCTGTCCATCACCAACTCCCAGAGTATGCTCAGACTCATGTCCATTGAGTTGGTGAATGCCATCCATCCATTTCATCCTCTGCCGTCCCCTACTCTTCTTGCCTTCAACCTTTCCCAGCATCAAGAGTCAGCTCTTCACATCAAGGGGCCAAAGTATTGGAGTTTCAGCTTCAACATCAGTCCACCCAATGAGTATTCAGGACTGATTTCCTTTAGGATGGACTGGTTGGAACCCCTTGAAGTCCAAGGGACTCTCAAAAGTCTTCTCCAATCCCAGAGTCCAAAAGCATCAATTCTTTGGCATTCAGCTTTCTTTAGAGTGCAATGCTCACATACATGCATGATTACTGGGAAAAACATAGCCTTGACTAAACAGACGTTTGTTTGCAAAGTAATGTTTCTGCTTTTTAATGTGCTGTGTATGTTGGTCATAACTTTTCTTCCAGGAAGTAAATGTCTTTAAATTTCATGGCTGAAGTCACCATCTGCAGTGATTTTGGAGCCCCCCAAAATAAAATATCTCACTGTTTCCACTGGTTCCCTTTCTATTTGCCAGGAAGTGATGGAACCAGATGCCACAATCTTGGTTTTCTGAAAGTTGAATTTTAAGCCAACATTTTCACTCTCCTCTTTTAACTTCATCAAGAGGCTCTTTAGTTCTTATTCACTTTCTGCCATAAGGGTGGTGTCATCTTCATATCTGAGGTTATTGATATTTCTCCCGGCAATCTTGATTCCAGCTTGTGCTTCATCGAGCCCAGCGTTCCTCATGATGTACTCTGCATAGAAGTTAAATAAGCAGGGTGACAATATACAGCCTTGACGTACTCCTTTTCCAACTTGGAGCCACTGTTGTTCCATGTCCAGTTCTAACTGTAGCTTCCCAACCTGCATACAGATTTCTCAAGAGTCAGGTAAGTTGGTCTGGTATTCCCATCTTTTGAAGAATTTCCCACAGTTTGCTGTGATCCACACAGTCAAAGGCTTTGGCATAGTCAATAAAGCAGAAATAGATGTTTTTCTATTTTCTAAACTCTCTTGCTTTTTCAATGATCCAGCAGATGTTGGCAATTTGATCTCTGGTTCTCTGCCTTTTCTAAAACCAGCTTGAACATCAGAAGTTCACGGTTAACATACCATTGAAACATGACTTGGAGAATTTTGAGCATTGCTTTACTAGTATGTGAGATGAGTCCAATTTTTGTGCAGTGATTTGAGCATTCTTTGGCATTGCCTTTCTTTGGGATTGGAATGAAAATTGACCTTTTCCAGTCTTGTGGCCATCGCTGAGTTTTCCAAATTTGTTGGCATATTGTGTGTAGCACTTTCACAGCATGATCTTCTAGGATTTGAAATAGCTCAACTGGAATTCCATCACCTCCACCAGCTTTGTTCATAGTGATGCTTCCTAAGGTCCACTTGACTTCACATTCCAGGATGTCTGGCTCTAGGTGAGTGATCACACCATCGTGATTATCTGGGTCGTGAAGATCTTTTTTGTACAGTTCTTCTGTTTATTCTTGCCACCTCTTCTTACTATTTTCTGCTTCTGTTAGGTCCAGAGTATTTCTGTCCTTTATTGAGCCTATCTTTGCATGAAATGTCCCCTTGATATATCTAATTTTCTTGAAGAGATCTCTAGTTTTTCCCATTCTATTGTTTTCCTCTATTTCTTTGCCCTGATCACTGAGGAAGTATTATCTCTCTATGCTATTCTTTGAAACTGTTCCTTCAAATAGGTATCTCTCCTTTCTGCCTTTGCTTTTTGCTTCTTTTCCTTTAACAGCTATTTGTAAAGCCTACTCAAACAGCCATTTTGCTTTTTTGCATTTCTTTTTTTGGGGATGGTCTTGATCCCTGTCTCCTGTACAATGTCAGAGACCTCTGTTCATAGTTCATCAGGCACTCTGTCTATTAGTTCTAATCCCTTGAATCTATTTCTCACTTCCACTGTATAATCATAGATAATTTGGTTTAGGTCATTCCTGAATGGTCTAGTGGTTTTCCCTACTTTCTTCAATTTAAGTCTGAATTTGGCAATAAGGAGTTCATGATTTGAGTCAAAGTCAGTTCCCAGTTTTGTTTTTGCTGACAATATAGAGCTTCTCCATCTTTGGCTGCAAAGGATATAATCAACTTGATTTCAAAATTGACCATCTGGTGATGTCCATGCGTAGAGTCTTGTCTTGTGTTTGCAGGACGGTGTTTGCTATGGCCAGTGTGTTCCCTCAGCAAAACTCTATTAGCCTTAGCCCTTCTTCATTCTGTACTCCAAGGTCAAATTTGCCTGTTACCCCAGATGTTTCTTTACTACCTACTTTTCCCTTCCAGTCCCCTATAATGAAAAGGACATATTTCTCTGTGTGTGTTAGTTCTATAAGGTGTTGTAGGTCTTCATTGATCTGTTCAGCTTCAGCTTCTTCAGTATTACTGGTCAGGACATAGACTCGGATTACTGGAATATGGAATGTTTTGCCTTGGAAGTGAACAGAGATAATTTGGTCCGTTTTGAGATTGCATCCATGTACTGCATTTTGGACTCTTTTGTTGACTATGATGGTTACTCCATTTCTTCCAAGGGATTCCTGTCCACAGTAGTAGATATAATGGTCATCTGAGTTAAATTCACCCATTCTAGTCCATTTTAGTTCTCTGATTCCTAAAATGTCTACGATCACTCTTGCCATCTCCTCTTGTTTGACCACTTCCAATTTGCCTTATTTCATGGACCTAACATTCCAGAGTCTTATGCAATACTGCTTTTTACAGCATTGGACCTTGCCTCCATCACCAGTCACATCCACAACTGGGTGTTGTTTTTGCTTTGACTCCATCTCTTCATTCTTTCTGGAATTATTTCTCCACTGATCTCCAGTAGCTTATTGGGCACCTACTGACCTGGGGAGTTCATCTTTCAGTGTCCTATCTTTTTGTGTTTTCATACTGTTCATGGGGTTCTCAAAGCAATTGTTAAAAGAACGCTTCAGATCAATTGTAAATATGTTAGTGGCAGGAGAAAGCTACATGAAACAAAATACTCTTCAACAATATCTTTCATGCTAAATATTAGATATTCCTTTCATGTTATGTATGATTATTATGAAAGTTTTTAGTCATTTAATAAAGAATGAGGTAAGCAAGAGAAGCAAAATCTTTGGAGTTAAAGAAATTTAAGACACATGAACATTATATAAGTGGACAAACTTAAAATTGTGGGAGAAACTCTTACATCTCTCACACTCAAAAACAAGTTGTTTTTTTTTTAAGGAAAGTAGTTATAGAAATAGTTATAGTGCTAATACAAGCAGTTTTAAACTAGGCCTGTACTAGAGTAATATACCTTTTCCACAAATGCCTAAATGTGTTGCATCCCAAGACACAAGTCAAACCTCAGTAAGTTTCAGAGATCATACAATGAGATAATATTCTTTGGGGATAATGAAAGTAATAATAATATAGATAAGAGCTATTAATGGTGTCACTGTTGAGCACTAAACATGTATCAAGCATTGTGTTAAGTAAGAGACATCAATTTATTGTGTTAGCCAACCACCAGGACTTGAATGAAAATAAGTTACCATTATCCATATTTGTCATCAGAGAAGCACATTACCAAAAATGTTCAAACAAAATTATTTCAACTAATTAGAAATTAACAAAATGTGCATCTTATTTTGTTTTGAAAGCTTTAACTTTCATTTACAAAATATTTAAAATATAGCTGTTGTAAGAATATTATTCATTAGTGGTTATAAAACATTATAAGGGGTGATCACATGCAAAAAAAAGCTGAGAAAATATTTGATTTATTTTAAAAAGAAAAATCAGAAATAAATTAATAGTGTTAAATTTTAGACAAATAATCATAGTTAAGATTTGAAGAAAACAGGACTTAAGACATCCTATCTAAATATAAACTTCTTGCTGGAGAAATGTCTCAAAAATAAAGATACACAAAAATGTTTATTTAAGAAAATGAAAGATGATACTGTAGAGGAAGAAAATGTTATTTTTTATTTTTTAATGCAACTTATATGATAATATATGTTAATCATTTTAGAAAAATCAACAGAAGTGAAATGCTGTAAAATATTTTGAATGATCAAAACTACCTGGAAACATTTTTTAAATAAAAATTGAACAATATGACAATGAAATAAATTGCAATTGCTTCCAAATTGCCTTCATAGGAGATCTAATCTTAAATTATTTCATTTTTTCAATTCTTTATAACATGAAAATAACTAAGTTTCTCAGAAGAAAATAAAGGTTGCTAGATATAGAAAATGTCACTTTATAAATCCAAAAGACACTTTGGTACTAAAACAAATATAGAACAATTATGAGTAGAAATTCAATTTATATGAGGCCAAAAGTACAATTTTTCTCTAAAAGTTAGGCATTCTGTTCCAACAATATATTACCAAGGCAGGTGTTCTCTGCCAGCTTATCAAACCATTTGACTAATGAAGAAAAGATTAAAATGAACACACTGATACTTGCAAAAAGCCACTTGATAAAATTCAAAATATGATTTTATGCAAGTATTCTTAATGAAGAAAGAAGTGTTGACCTATAAATGTAATGAAAAGCCAATCAAAGTATCAATCTTACAAGTGGTGAATTTGAGAAACCGATTCTAAAATTTATTTAAAAAAAAAGTCCTCTGTATTGTGCTATATGGGAACAAATTGGAAAAAAAAATGGATATAGGTATAACTGATTCACTTTGCTGTACAACTGAAACTATCAAATATACTCCAATAAACATTTTGTAAATAAATAAATTTTTATTTGTTTATCATCCAGGTGAAACACCTTGATGTTGAGATAACATTGTCTGCTTTTCCTTTTCTGTATAGGGCTCTATGCACCGTAGTGAAAGCCAGTTAGTCCTGTCTGACTCTTTGTGACCTCATGGACTGTACAGTCCATAGAATTCTCCAGGCCAGAATACTGGAGTGAGTAGCCTTTGCCTCTTCCAGGGGATCGTCCCAATGTAGGCTAGAACCCAGGTTTCCCTCATTGAAGTGGATTCTTTACCAGCTGAGCCACCAAGGAAGCCCAATAATACTGGAGTGGGTAACCTCTCCTGTCTCTAGTGGAGCTTCCCGACCCAGGAATCAAACCAGGCTCTCCTGAATTGCAGGTGGAATCTTTACCGGCTAATCTGTAAATTATTTCTTAATTTGATCCTGAATTATCGGGAAAAGAGGACTGAAATAATTTTAATATAGCTCTCAGGTTTAACATTTATATATATTAAAATATAGATTGTGATTCTGAGTACATAGTATCCTTATTGCTTAAACATACAATTTATATTTCACAGGTAAAACAAAGCAGGATATTATTACAAATGCATTCAATGTGTCTTACCTATATTTCATGCGTGTTGCAGGAAGAATACACGTGGAATTAAATGCATTTTAGTATATTAAGCTACAAAGGAGAAACATTTTTAAATGCTTAAGAATATCTACCTTTATTATGTGTTTATTTAAATTATTATCTAAGATCTTGTGTTTTAACAAGAAACCATGGATATAAAATATTTTATCTAGCAGCCTTTATATAGTTATAAGTCTTGAATGTAAAATTCCCATGTTATTATTTTTTAGACTCTCTACATGCATTAATAATAATTTAACTTCAAATTTACCACATGTTTCTCTTCAAATTTGAGACTAGTAGTGGAGTGTTCTTATAAATTAATGGGCTTCAATCTCATTTGGACAATCAACATGCCTGACAGAATTTGTATATGTAGCTAGAGCAGTTTCCATTCCTCTCCCACTGTTATTGCCAATTTTATTTCCATGGCATGTCTACTCCATATTTCATCATTTTAATATTTAAAGGGATGTGGCAGCCGTGTGATAGATTACTGGCCACAGGGTTGGAACACTTGGGCCTGCCTAATGTATATATATATTTTAAAAGCAACATACCTAAAGTAGCTTCTTTAAACCACTCTGAATTTCACTCACTTTACCTAAAAATTGGATTTAAAATAGCTGACACATGCCTTGCACGCTAAGTAAACTGCCAGTTAAGACTGGCTGCTTGCTGTTCCAGGATCAGAAGTTGCTGCTGCTGCTGCTAAGCCGCTTCAGTCGTGTCTGACTCTGTGCGACCCCATAGACGGCAGCCCACCAGGCTCCCCGGTCCCTGGGATTCTCCAGGCAAGAACACTGGAGTGGGTTGCCATTTCCTTCTCCAATGCATGAAAGTGAAAAGTGAAAGTGAAGTCGCTCTGTGTCTGACTCTTAGCGACCCCATGGACTGCAACCCACGGGCTTCTCTGTCCACGGGATTTTCCAGGCTAGAGTACTGGAGTGGGGTGCCATTGCCTTCTCCATCAGAAGTTGAGGTTATTTTAAAACTTCTTTTACATACGTGGATAATATGGTTCTTAACTTGGCTTAGATATAAGCAGTCAAAACCATCCATCATAGAAAATCATTGAGTCAAAAATTGGACAGTTCCCAATCTCTGCAAAGAGACAAATGAGTTGTTTTCATAATGCCTTACTAATTTCTACTTTCCTAACACAGAACATCAGTAACTGAGTCAAACAACCAAATCTTTTGCTGATTTTTCTCTTGTATTTATTTCTCTTTGAGCCATAAATTTGGGATGTTCATACTTTCAGATCAGTCAAATACAGATGATGACTATATTAGTTTTATAGGGCTTCTGTAGTAAATCACCACTTGGTGGTTTAAAACAATAGAAATTCACTTTCTCACAGTTCTGTAGACCACAAGTCTGAAAACAAAACTTTGCAAGCCAAACTACCTTCCAAAGTATCTGAGAGAAACATTCCTCACCTTACATAAAGTTATAACATAGTAAGAAAACTAACATATTATTACTATCATAACCTCTCACCCTATGCCTAGGTAAGAGTAGGCTCTCCTCTTCAGTCCAAGACTTGCACATTATGTCCTACAGGATAAATACTAAGGCAATGATAAAGATGATACAAAAACGTCTCACATAGTTCTTGCTGTCCAGTTATTAGATTTTCACACAAAGACATTAAAACATACACAACAGGTAAGTTTTTTAACTGTAGAGTGTGGTGATGATTTATTATTCATTAAGTGGAAGTTGATCACAATAAAGGCCTTTATCCTTGCCATCTTCAGATCTAGTAGGTTGACAAGGGGGAGGAAGAAGAGGACGGTTGGCCTTGTGTCTCAAGGTAGTGGGGGTAGAAGAGGTAGAGGAGATGGAGGGGAAAGAAGGAGAGGCAGGTGTAGCTTCATGGAAATACATTGCAATTTCTGTCTGACCTTTTGCTATTTTTTTCCCTCTGACAATGTTTCTATATAGTATCAATCATTCTTCCACTGTTTGCTCTAGTTTCAACATCCAAATCATAGAGGATCCAGGTCATAAAAGAAGTTAAAAGCAATCCCGAGTAATCAGAGCCCTTCAGTCAGGTTGTACAATATATATTTTTTACCTGGTGATGCTTTTTCCACGTCTTCTTCCTCATCTGGCTCTTATTGGAAAATGCTTTTCTCCAACACATGGTATTCTGTCAATTCTTCTCATGTGGTTTCTTTTAGCTCCTCACTTTCTCTAGGATTCATATCTTGAAAGTCTTCACCTCCAACCTTTTTCTTTTTCTTTTTTTTTTTTTTGCCATATTCACAATATCTTTCATAATTCCCTTGGATTCTGTAGTAAATCTTGTGAAGTCATGCACAACATCTGGATGTGTTTTCCTCTGGTAGAAATCTGTTATTTTAGGCTTGATAGCTTTTTCTATTAATATAACAACTATGACATATTCCTGACTTTCTCTATCAGGATTTTCTTCCATAGCATTAACAATGCTTTCCCTAGAGTACCTACCATGTGTAATGAAACTTAGAGTAAATTAGGACTCCTGAACTGGAAGCTGAGTTGGAGTCACATTTGGGGGCAAACTTTATTGACTATGCCAAAGCCTTTGACTATGTGGATCACAACAAACTGTGGAAAATTCTGAAAGAGATGGGACTACCAGACCACCTGACCTGCCACCTGAAAAACCTGTAGGCAGTTTGAGAAGCAACAGTTAGTACTGGACATGGAACAACAGACTGATTCCAAATCAGGAAAAGAGTACATTAAGGCTACATATTGACACCCTGCTTATTTAAGCTATATGCACAGTACCTCATGTAAAATGCTGGGCTGGATTAAATACAAACTGTAATCAAATTTGCCGGGAAAAATTATCAATAACCTCAGATATGCAGATGACACCACCCTTATGACAGAAAGTGAAGAACTAAAGAGCCTCTTGATGAAAGTAGGCAAATGTATGGGGAAAAAATGGAAACTGTGAGAGACTTTATTTTGGGGGGCTCCAAAATCACTGCAGATGGTGACTACAGCCATGGAATTAAAAGACTTGCTCCTTGGAAGAAAAACTATGAGCAACCTAGACAGCATATTAAAAAGCAGAGACATTACTTTTCCAACAAATATCCATCTAGTCAGAGCTATGGTTTTTCCAGTAGTCTCAGATGGATGTGAGATTTGGACTATAAAGAAAGCTGAGCTCCAAAGAATTGATGCTTTTTAACTGTGGTGTTGGAGAAGACTCTTGAGGATCCCTTGGACTGCAAGGAGATAAAAGCAGTCAATCCTAAAAGAAATCAGTCTTGAGTATTCATTGGAAGAACTGATGCTGAAGTTGAAACTCCAATATTTGGTCACCTGATGCAAAGAAGTGACTCATTGGAAAAGACCCTGATGCTGAGAAAGATTGAACGCAGGAGAAGAAGGGGATGAGAGAGGATGAGGTGGTTGGATGGCATCACTGACTCAATGGGCATGAATTTGAGTAAGCTCTGGGAGTTGGTGATGGATAGGGAGGCCTTGTGTGCAGCAGTCCATGGCATCTCAAAGAGTCTGACAAGACTGAGCAACTGAACTGAACTGAACTGAACTTGGTGCAAGCTGATCACTTTGATACCTTCAATGTTGAACTCAGTGTTCTGAGTGGCCAGGGCCATTGTCCAATATGAAAAGAACTTTAAAACTCAGTCCCTTACTGGCAAGGTAGTTTGTGACTTTCAAGACATAGCTTCAATGGAACCAATCCAAAAAATAAAAAGTTTTTCTTTTCCATGCCTTTTTGTTGTGCAGTGAATAAACTCACAACTGTTTTTATCTTTCCCTTCAAGGCTCAGAAGTTAGCAGATATATAGAAAACTCCATCCTGATTGTAAACCCAACCACATTTACGCAAAAGAGTAGAACTAGCCTATCTTTTCCTGCCTTAAACCCTGGTGCTGGCTTCTCTTCATTGATAATAAATATTCCTTGTGGTTTTTTGTTTTGTTTTGTTTTACAAAATAAGGCACTTTATTTGCATTAAAAACCTGTTCAAATAGATACTCTTTCTTCTTGATCATTTTTTTTTTTTTTTAATATTGTCTGAGAGATCCTCTGCTGCCTCTTAGACATCAGAATTTGCCTCTCCTGTTACCTTGACATTTTTAAAGCCAAACCTGTTTCTAAAAGTTTCAAACAATCCTTCGTTAGCATGACATTCTCCAGCTTTATATCTATCACCTTGAAGTGAAGTGAAAGTTGCTCAGTCATGTCCAACTTTTTGTGACCCCATAGACTATACAGTCCGTGAAATTATCCAGGCCAGAATACTGGAGTGGTAGCTTTTCCCTCCTCCAGGGGATCTTCCCAACCCAGGGATCGACCCCAGGTCTCCCGCATTGCAAGCAATTTCTTTACCAGTTGAGCCACAAGGGAAGACAAATCCATCCCCTTAATTTTGTTTAAGTTTTATACAGTAACTTTGCTTTTTCTCAAATCACAGTAAAGTCCATTGTTGTGCCTTTCTTTTAGCAATTCTGCATCCACAAAAAAGCATTTTCAACACAAGGCAAAATTATATTTCACAAAAAGTGCAACTTTTTCATGCTTGCAGGAGTGGCAATAACAATGGCTTCACAAATTTTATTTTCTTTTTCACTATTGTCCTTAAACTGGATTCACATATCTTGCAATCATGGGCAACTGTAGACTTCAATACATGGTGATTCAACTCTTTTTTTGAATGTCAAGATTTATTTCTTGGGAGCTCTTCCAGTATCACTAGTGGCACTGCTCCCAGGTCCCATGATATTGTTCAATGTTTATGATATTGCACTAAACATGATGAAAGGTAAATGAGAACTGTGAAAGACCACATTTTATTGTAATATGCAATTTACTGGAAAGATCAACTCTTCCTATCAAGGTGATTCTTTTATATGACATCTTAAGCAGATACTTACAACACTTGAGCTCACCAAAATAACAACAGAAAATGGCCACAAAATTATTAAAGTAGCTCAGTATGTACTACAGTTAATTCTGTGCAGTTTTGATTTAATACTGAATATTTATGGTTGTTTACATTTCTCACAACTGACAGTGGGATACATACAGCCTGTGTTTGTGTGCATAAATTTTGTTAAATTTTAACTTTTTATAATATTGTCCTGTATATTTTATGGTAACAAATGATAAAATAAACTAGTATCTCTACATATTTTATGCAGTCATGGCATACTTAGTTTTTTCTTTCTTTCTTTCTTTTTTGTTTTTTTGATGTTTTTAGCCTATGTGGTCCATCTGTGAGGTGTTCCTTTTCTTTTTTTTTTTTTTTCCCCAAATAGTTACAAACATCCTAAATTTCTTTTCAGCATTCATTGGAAAAAACTTGCATAGAAACAGACCAATGCAGTTCAAACCCATATTGTTTAAGGGTCAACTGTATATAATAATAGAAAGGGCAGGACCACCTTCTCCTATTTTATTTTTTTTTGCTTGCCCCTAAGAGGCTCTTGTTCTTGCAAGAGATCATGTTCTTTCAAAGGATGGAACCAATTATGAATTTAAGGCCAAATTTAAAAACATAATCTAAGGGATCACATGTGAATATAGTCAAAGACTTTTGTCCATATACACTTATGAAAGTCCTAATAATAGAACTTGTGCTATAAATGATCTTTGGAGATTAATCAAGAAAGAAAATGAGAGCTTGAAGATAACAAACTGGCAGTGATGTTTTCCAGTTATAAAAGTAGAATGCTTATTAATTTTCACTATGTAAAAATTGTGCTTGAAATTGAGACTTGAAATGTAATTCAGTGCACAAGGATTGTTATGTCTGTCCTAAAACAGGTTCTTGTTCACTAAGAATAAATTACATCACACTAATCTTACTTTCTGGCAATTCTGCTTACCTGTTAAGTAATGGAAACATGTAGTACTATGTTTGGAATACAGTATGAAATTTAATGATATTTTTGTGGAAATTATGAAAAAAATATGAGTTTGCTGCCTGTTCACTTATGGGAGTTAGTAACAGTTTGAAACACTTACATTAAAAGTTACTCAACAGTTTTGTCATAGAAGAGAACTGTGTCTTCTATTTGACTTCTTAAGCATTTTTTTTTCCCAATAAAAGCTATCTGAAGACATAGAACATATGTTTAACTAATATGTTCATTATTTGAAGATATGTAGAAGGATCCAAGTTTGGGATGACAAAAAAATAAATTCATAACATCTCAAGGAGTGAAAACATTAGAATAAATCTAGGAAAAAAATGTTAATGCTCTTACAGATGAACATCAAAAAGTGTTCAAGAATAGGATGAGGAGGCTATGGGGATGAAAATAGAAATTATAAAGAAATTGTGGAGGAGGCAATTGGCAGTAAGAAATTTATGACATAAAATAATAAAATAATTTAAAAAATAATATGGCTACTACAAACAGCTACTGCCATTGGCAAAAATGTAAAATTTAAGTTCAGCTTTATATGGATAATCCTCTATAACTGGAGTTTAGTTTTCAGTTTTTAATATAACTCTTTAAAGAGAATATTAGTTCTATAGTATATTTTAAAATAACCATAAAAATGATCTGAGTGTATACAGTTTGGAAAAAAGAAGAATGTTGCCAGAAAATTAGAAATATAGATGATTAAAAAGGCTGGCACGTAGAAAAATTCCTGTTTGGCCCCAAAGCGTTGCATCAGATCAATAAGCAGTCTCTATAGAAAATAGGCTTCAAGAATTAATCAAGCAAGATCTAATCCAATATTGATGAAACTCCAGAAACAATGATTTGCTTGTAATGGAATTGTACAAAAGAAGTCATGTTCAGAGCTAGAGAGAAGAGGTATTTTAATGTGATTATTGTAAAGGGGGATTACAAATATCACCTATCACCAGCTAAGGTCTTTTCAGCCTTGACATAATTGGAAAATACATGCTTAATTGTGTATTTGTATAGGTTGAATTTGGGAGAACTAGTAATTCCTTGTCCTTCCAAAACAGGAAGAATATATTTTCCTTGATATATCTATATGAAGCACAAATACATGTTATTCAGAAGGAAGGAAGATCTTCTAAACATGTGCATGTGTATTCTTATATATTCTTATATTCTATGGCCATGAATAATTTAATTAAGTATTAAGATAGTCCAAATTTTTTTAGATATGAATAATTTTGATTATAAGATTCATTAAACTGAATTTGAGGAATATACAAAGACACCTAAATAATAGCTTCCATTTAATAGAACTCATTTAAAATCCAAGAATGATTCATAATGGTTATCTCACTTTTATTTTGTTTTTACCCTTTGAAGAGTTTTAACTATTAAAGACTTGACATGATAAGATAGTACAGAAAGAGAAAAGTTGATTTTTATTTTCCAGAAGTTAGAAATGCATTTTTTTTCTTTTTTTCTTTTCTTTTTTTTTTTTTTCTCAAAGCTCACTTGGTTGAAAATTTTATATTCAAAGTTTAGTGCTATTTTGTCTGAACTGAATCTGGTATCATATCAAAATAGTCGTGTTTTAAAACAAGAAAGTCAATATTGATTGCTGTTTCGTTAGCATATGCTTTTCTCTCTACCTCCCTCTGTAAGTCTTCTGGAGCATGTAATTGTTATAAGTATTCTAAACTTCCCACAAATATATTTTTTGAATGTAAGCTTTATTTTTTATTAGCAATTGTACTGGGTTGAATGATGACTCTTAAAAGACATGTTGATGCACAACCTCTGAATAGCAGCTTATTTGGAAAATGGGTTTTTGCAAATATAATTAATTTAAGAATATCAAGATGACGTCATCCTGAATTAGTCAAATGGCCCTAATTCCATTAATACATGCCTTTTTAAGAAAAGAATATATTTTTTAAAGTTGATGAGGATCCCAATAGTAGAGTAGGGTGATGCTATTTTCAATTTCCCAATGAACAGATCAAAACTACAACTATATGTGGAGCTATTCTCACTGTAAACAATCTGAAAACTGGCAGAGAGGTTCTTCTACAACCAAGGCTGTAAAGAGATACATAAATAACCTGATAGGAAAGGAAGAGAAGCAATTTCACACCCCAGCAGGGGACATAGAAGAGTAGAGGGATATCACGGGCTTGCCGATACTCCCTGGGGAGCTAGTGGTTCAAGCAACTTACTGGGCACACCAGAAAGATGAGCTCCTTCAGCTAACTTTAAAACTGATAGGACTTACCATAAGACTGTAAGAAACTGAGACTGCCCTTGAAGAGCTTGCTTACTCCAGGTCACAACGTGAAAGCAGCACTTTGGAAACTTCCTGGGACTTTGGTTGGCTTGCTGGGACTAATTCAGTGCACACTCCAGTGCACACCAGACATCTAGTGCAGCCCCTCTTGCCCCAGCACTGCTTTCCACTAGCGTAGAGGCCACTGCGACCAAAGGAGGTGCACACTTAGAGGCAAAAGAGCTGGCTTGGACTTGACCCTTCCAGTGAACAAGGTGAAGGCAGAAAGCAGCAATTACCAGTGCATGAGTCCCTGAGTGCATGCACAAACTTTCTTACTCACAATCATTATGTGCAGGCAGTAAGTTGACCTAGAGCTCTGGTCAACTTCCTGGGACCACCCCAGCACACATCCCAGCCTGAAATGGGCGCCTGCTCAAGCACCTCCTGTTCTTGTACCAATCCCCTAAGATTTGAGGCTGCTGTTGACAAAGGCAGTATGCAAACATAAAGGGAATGTAACCATGTGGGATTCAACCCTGTGTCTGGAAGGGCAGAGGCAGCCTTTGTGAGCACGCAAGGCTCTATCTGCCCTTATTTAGAAGAAGTGAAACTAAGTTCTGGGGAGATATTGGCATTACCTGGGATTCTCTGGTAGCTCGGTCGGTAAAGAATCTGTCTGCAATGAGGGAGACCTGGGTTCAATTTCTGGTTTGGAAGATCTCCTAGAGAAGGAAATGACAACCCACTTCAATATCCGTGCCTGGGAAATCCCACCAACAGAGGATCCTGATAGGCTACAGGTCACAAAAGTCAGACACCACTTAGCGACTAAACCACCACGATTGATATTACCAGCAAAAGAAAAACCAACTTAGTAGTGAGGCCCCAACCCCTCTGTTTCCAGCCCAGATGTTACCAGACAAGGACATCCATTTAAGCCTGGGATAGGTAACTGTTTTACCTAGTTTTATAGAGATAGAAAAAGTTAAAAAAAAAAGAAAGAAAGAAAGAAAAAAATGTGTTTAAAATTAAAAGAAACAAAGGAAAAAATTGTAATGAACCAGAAATAAGTAATCTACCAAATAAAGCGTTAAGAGCAATAATAATAAGAATGGTAACTGAGCATGATAAGAGAGGAACATAATAAGAACTTCAACAAAGAATTAGAATGTATATAAAACCCACCAGTCAGAGCTGAAGAATGCAATAACTGAAATGAAAATATACTATTAAAAAAAGAGTAATTTGTTAATATGTTGTACCAGATTGCTTGATTTGTGCATACTGAAAAATTCTTGCCCTGCTGGGATAAGAACAGCTTGATCATGGAGCATGCTCTTTTTGATGCTGCTGGATTCTGCTGCTAGAACTTTGCTGCGGATTTTGGCATCTGCGCGCATCAGTGACGGGCTATGCCAGGTTTAGTCTCTTCAGGTGTGTCCCACTCTTTGCCGCCCTACCGTCTGTAGCCCACCAGGCTCCTCTGTCCATGGGGTTATCCAGGCAAGCATACTGGAGTGGGAGGTTATGCCTTTCTCCAGGGAACCTTCCCCACCCAGGGGTGGAAACAAAATCTCTTTGTCTTCTGCTTTGGCAAGCAGGTCGTTACCACTAGTGTCACCTGGGAATTCCTTCATCAGTGATACCAGCCTGCAATCTTTTTGTGTGATGTCTTTATATGGCTTTGATATTAGGGGTAATAGTGGCCTCATAGAATGAGTTTGGAAGGTGTCTCTTCCTCTGTAATTTTTTTTTTTTGAAAGAATTTCAGAAGGCTAGGCATTAGCTCTTCTCTAAAAGTTTGATAGAATTTACCTATAAAAAAAAAAAAAGAATTTACCTATGAAGCCACCTGGCCCTGGGCTTTTTGATCACAGATTCAATTTCAGTGCTTGTGATTGGTTTGTTCAAGATTTCTATTTCTTCCTGGTTCAGTTTTGGAAGGTTGAACTTGAAAGATAAAATCCACATGATAATCTCAATAGATGCAGAAAAATATTTTGATAAAATTAAACACCTATTTATGACAACAACTCTTCAAAAATAGACATAGAAGGAAACTACCTCAACATAATGAAGGCTGTATATGGTAAATCCACAGCAAATATGATTCTCAATGGTGAAAAACTTAAAGCTTAAAGAATTTTCTCTGACGTCAGTAACAAGACAAAGGCATCCACTACTATTGAGCATAGTTCTGGAAGTCCTACCTATGAGAGTCAGCGAAGAAAAATAAATAATAAGAATCCAGATTGAAAAAGAAGTAAAACCCTCACTCTTTGCAGAAGGCATTATACTGTACTTAGGAAACCCTAGATACTATCAGAAAACACTAGAGCTAATCAGTGAATTTAGTAAAGCTTCAGAATACAAAATCAATACACAGAAAGCACTTGCATTCTTATACACTAAAAATGAAAAATCAGAAACAAATGAAGGAATCAATTTCATTTACCTTTGCAACAAAAAAAATAAAATACTTAGGAATAAACCTACCTAAGGAAACCAAAGAGATATATACAGAAAACTATAAGACACTGATAAAAGAAATCAAAGATGGCATAAACAGATGGAGAGATATTCCATGTCCTTGGCTTGGAATAATCAATATGGTGAAAATGACTATACTTCAAAATGCAACCTACAGATTCAATGTAATTCCTATCAAATTACCAATGGCATTTTTCAAAGAACTAGGAAAAAAAAAGTTTTTTTGTGTTTTGTATGGAAGCACAAAAGACCCTGAATAGCCAAAGTAATATTGAGAAGGAAGATTAGAGCTGAAGGAATCAATATTTCTGACTTCAGAATATACTACAAAGTTATAGTCATCAAGACTGCATGGTTCTGGCACAAAAAGATAAATATAGACCAATGGAACAAGATAGAAAGCCCAGAGATAAACCCATGCATCTATGGGCACCTTATCTTTGACAAAGGAGGAACAAGCATACAATGGAGAAAAGATTGTCTCTTCAACAATAGGTACTGGGAAAACTGGACAGCTACATTTAAAAGAATGACATTAGAACACTTCTAAACACCATACACAAAAATAAACTTAAAATAGATTAAAGACCTAACTCTAAGACCAAAAAAAAAAAAAAACCACAAAAACCCAAACAAACAGAAAACAAACAAACAAACAAAAAAAACCCCAAAGAACTCTTAAAGGAAAACATAGGCAGAACATTGAGATAAATAATAATAGCAAGATCCTCTATGAACCACCTTCTAGAGTAATGGAAACAAAAACAAAAATAAACAAGTGGGACACCTAATTAAATTTTACAACTTTTGCACAGCAAATGAAACCATAAACAAAATGAAAAGACAGCCCTTAGAATGGGAGAGAATACAAGCAGAACAACTGACAAAGGATTCATCTACAAAATATATAAGCAACTGATGTATCAGAAAAACAACATTATTAGAAAGTGGGCAGATACTTCTCAAGAGAAGACATATGCTTGGCCAATAAACACATGGAATGATGCTCAACATCCCTCATTATCAGAGAAATACACTCAAAACTACAATGAGGTACCACCTCACACCAGTCAGAATGGTCATCCTCAAAAAATCTGCAAACAATACATGCTGGAGAGGATGTGGAGAAAAAGAAACCCTCTTGCACTGTTGGTAAGAATTTAAATTGATACAGCCACTCTGGAGAACTGTATGGAGATTCTTTTAAAAACTAGGAATAAAATTACTATATGACCCAAAAATCCCACTACTGGGCATATACTCTGAGAAAACCTTAACTGAAAAGGACACATGCATCCCAATGTTCATTGCAGTATTATATACAATAGCTAGGACATGGAAACAACCTAGATACCCATTGACAGATGAAGGGAAAAAGAATCTGTGGTACATAATCTAATGGAATATTACTCAGCCATAAAAATGAACACATTTGAGTCAGGTCTAATAAGGTGGATGAATGTAAACCATATTATACAGAGCAAAGTAAGTCAGAGTAAAACAAAAATTATATATTAACACATATATATGGAATCTAGAAATATGGTATTGAAGCACCTATCTCAGGGCAGCAATGGAGACACAGACAGGGAGCAGACTTGTGGACATGTGGACATAAGGGTAGGGAGGAGAGGATGGGAAGAATGGAGAGAGTAACATGGAAACATATACACTACCATATGTAAAATAGTTAACCAGTGGGAATTTGCTGTGTAACTCAAGGAACTCATGGGGATCTGTGGCAACATAGAGGTGAGAGAGTCAATTCCTAGGCAAGTTGATAAGAAGTCTAGGGGTTCCCATGGAGAGAGGGGCTTGGAATTCTCAAGGAGGAAGAAAGGACAAACTTTTTCCCTCTACATTCCTTAGGATTGTATAACAGTAATGTCTCCTGCTTGAGGACAGCCTCTGGAGAAAACCTGCTGGCGAATCCTGTTATCTCAAAATGTAAATCATGGGAGTGGGTCTGGTGAGGGCTTTACAACCTCCAGACATTCTTTTGATTCACTGTAATAAGTAATTGGAGAGTATATAATTCCAGTGCTAAGGTTAGCAAGGGGGTACTCTTTCTGCCCCCTTCTGATGTCTATGTCAGAAGCTTTCTCTATCTCCTTTATACTTTAATAAAACTTTATTACACAAAAGCTCTGAGCGATCCAGCCTCGTCTGTGGCCCTGGATTGTATTCTTCTCCCCTGGAGCCCAAGAATGCTGGTGTCTTTGCGTGATTCAGCAACAACCTTTCAGAGGGGTGGGATGGGTTGGAAGGTGGTAAGGAATGTCATGAGGGACAGGACATATGTATACCTATGGCTGATTCATGTTGATATATGGCAGAAACCAACACAATATATTGTAAAGCAACTATCCTTCAATTAAAAATTATTTTAAAAACAAGAGATTAGATGATACAGAAGAATGCTTAAGTGACCTGGAGGAAAGAATAGTGGACATTGCTCAGTTAGAAAAGCAAAAAAATAAATAAATAAAATAAATTTTAAAAGTATGAGGATAGTTAAGGGACCAATGGGACAACATCAAGTCTACTAATCTCCACATTACCTGGGTCGCAGAATGAAAAGAGAGAGGAAAAGAGGACAAAAATACATTTTATAAAATTAAGACTGGAAACTTCCTAAAGCTGAAAAAACATATCCAAGGACAGGATGTACAGAAAGTTCCAACCAAGATGAACCCAAAGAGACCCACATGAAGACACGTCATACTTAGAATGGTGAAAGTTAAAGAGCTAATTTTAACGTCGGCAGGAGAAAAACAGAGTCATGTACAAGAGAAATCCCCACAAGCTACCCACCGGTTTTTCAACAGAAATTTTGCAGGCAGAGGGGAGTGGCCAATTTATTTAAAGTACTAAAAGGGAAAAACTTACAACCTAGGATACTCTGCTCAGCAAAACTATCGTTCAGAATTAAAAGAGAGATGAAAAGCTTCTTAGACAAGCAAAAATTAAAGGATTCATAGAAACTAAATCAATCTTAAGAAATGTTAAAGGGTCTGATTTAAATGAAAAGGAAAAGACTACCAGAAAAAAAAAAAAAAGAAAGAAAAAAAAGAATTTATTAAAAATGAAAAATCTCACAAGATAAATAAATAGCATATGCTGTGGATCAATAAATAAGCAATACAAAATTTAAAATAAAATTTTAAAAATCAACTATAGCTATTGTTAAACAAGTAAAGGATAGATGTGAAGCTGTAAAATATGACATCAAAAACAGAACGTTGGGAAGGAGAGTAAAAATTATAGGTCTTTTATAGCATATTTGAATTTAAATTACCACTAGTTTAAAACAAGTAGGTATAGCTACAGGTTAATATATGTGACTGAAGCGACTTAGCAGCAGCAGCAGCAGCAGCAATATATGTGAACTCCATGTTAACCACAAATCAAATCCTATAAGATATACAGAAAAAGAGAGAAAGAAAAACAAGCATACCACTAAATGAAATCATCAAACTACAAAGGAAAAAAACAAAAAGAAGAAAAGAACCATAGAAACAAATGCAAAACAAGTAATAAAATGGCAATAAGTGTATACAACTCAGTAATTAATTGTCAATTGAACAAATGCTTTAATTGAAAGACATAGGGTAGCTGGTTGGATTTAAAAAAAAAAAAAAAGGACACATCTATGCTGTCTCTAATAAAGTCCACTGTTTCCAGTTCATTTGTATATTAACCTTTGTACACCGAGTTTTTCACCGTTTGCATGTGAACTGAGCTCTGTCAAGGTCTAGGATTTGTTCTCAGGTACTGACTTCCCTGGTGGCTCAGACAGTAAAGTGTCTGCCCACAATGTGGGAGACCTTGGTTCAGTCCCCGGGTGAGGAAGATCCTCTGGAGAAGGAAATGGCAACCCACTCCAGTACTCTTGCTTGGAAAATCCCATGGATGGAGGAGCTTGGTAGGCTACAGTCCATAGGGTGGCAGAGTTGGACACAACTGAGAGACTTCACTTCACTTCGCTTCATGCTACCTACAAGAGACTCACTTTAGAGTTAAATACACAGGTCAGATGGAGAAGGAAATAGCAACCCACTCCAGTGTTCTTGCCTGGAGAATCCCAGGGACAGAGGAGTGAGGTGGGCTGCCATCTATGGGGTCGCACAGAGTCAGACACAACTGACGCAACTTAGCAGCAACTGCAACAGCAACAACAGAGGTCAGAAATGAAAGGATGGAAAAAGATATTTCAGGCAAATAGAAATGAAAAGACAGTGTGGATAGCAATAATCATAACAGAAAAGACTAAAACAAAGTGCATAACAAAACACAAAGAAGGGCGTGATGTTGATATCATGATAAAAACATTGCTATAAAAAGAGGATGCAACATTTGTAAAGATAAACTGACCTAATATAACAGCACCTAGATACATAAAGGAAATATTGACATACACAAAGGGAGAAATTGACAATCATACAATTGGCACTTCAACCCTCAATTATATCACTTGACAGATCATTCAGAAAGAAAATCTAGAAGGAAAGAGTGGCCTTAGGTGCCACATTTGACTGACTGGACTTAATAGGTATCTATAGAACAAAGGCAGAGGAACAAGAGATCAAATTGCCAACATCTGCTGGATCATTGAAAAAGCAAGAGAGGTCCAGAAAAACATCTATTTCTGCTTTATTGACTATGCCAAAGCCTTTGACTGTGTGTATCACAATAAACTGTGGAAAATTCTGAAAGTGATGGGAATACCAGACCACCTGACCCACCTCTTGAGACACCTGGATGCAGGTCAGAAGCAACAGTTAGAACTGGACATGGAACTAGTACAGCCACTATGGAGAACAGTGTGGAGATTCCTTTAAAAACTAGAAATAGAACTGCCATATGACCCAGCAATCCCATTCCTGGGCATACACACTGAGGAAACCAGATCTGAAAGAGACACGTGCACCACGATGTTCATCACAGCACTGTTTATAATAGCCAGGACATGGAAGCAACCTAGATGCCCATCAGCAGACGAGTGGATAAGAAAGCTGTGGTACATATACACTATGCAGTATTACTCAGGCATTGAAAAGAATTCATTTGAATCAGTTCTAATGAGATGGATGAAACTGGAGCCCATTATACAGAATGAAGTAAGCCAGAAAGATAAAGACCAATACAGTATACTAACGCATGTATATGGAATTTAGAAAGATGGTAACGATAACCCTATATGTAAGACAGAAAAAGAGACACAGATGTATAGAACAGACTTGTGGACTCTATTGGTGAAGGCGAGGGTGGGATGATCTGAGAGAACAGCATCGATACATGTACATTATCAAGTGTGAAACAGATCGCCAGCCCAGGTTGGATGCATGAGACAAGTGCTCAGGGCTGGTGCACTGGGAAGACCCAGAGGGATGGGATGGGGAGGAAGGTGGGAGGGGGATTCAGGATGGGGAACATATGTAAATCCATGGCTGATTCATGTCAATGTAAGGCAAAAATCACTACAATATTGTAAAGTAATTAGCCTCCAACTAATAAAAATAGATGGAAAAAAATAAAAAAAATAAAGAATCCCATGGGGGTGGGGGGGAAACTGGACATGGAACAACAGACTGGTTCCAAATAGGAAAAGGAGTACATCAAGGCTGTCTATGGTCACCCTGCTTATTTAACCTCCATGCAGAGTATATCATGAGAAACGCTGGGCTGGAGGAAGCACAAGCTGGAATCATGATTGCTGGGCGAAATATCAGTAAGTTCAGATACACAGATGACACCACCCTTATGGCAGAAAGTGAAGAACTAAAGAGATTTCTGATGAAAGTGAAAGAGAAGAGTGAAAAAGTTGGCTTAAAGCTCAGCATTCAGAAAACTAAGGTCATGGCATCCGGTCCCATCTCTTCATGGCAAATAGATGGGGAAACAGTGGAAACAGTGGCTAACTTTATTTGTGTGGGCTCCAAAATCACTGCAAATGGTGATTGCATCCATGAAATTAAAAGACATTTACTCCCTAGAAGGTAAGTTATGACCAACCTAGCATATTAAAAAGCAGAGGCATTACTTTGTCAACAAAGGTCCATCTAGTCAAGGCTACGGTTTTTCCAGTGGTCATGTATGGATGTGAGAGTTGGACTATAAAGAAAGCTGAGCGCCAAATAATTGATGCTTTTGAACTGTGGTGTTGGAGAAGACTCTTGAGAGTCCCTTGGACTGCAAGGAGATCCAACCAGTCCATCCTAAAGGAGATCAGTCCTGGGTGTTCATTGGAAGGAATGAAATTCCAGTACTTTGGCCACCTCATGCGAAGAGATGACTCACTGGAAAAGACCCTGATGTTGGGAGGGATTGAGGGCAGGAGGAGAAGGGGACGACAGAGGATGAGATGGCTGGATGGCATCAGCAACTCAATGGACATGGGTTTGGGTGAACTCTGGGAGCCGGTGATGGACAGGGAGGCCTGGCGTGCCGCGAGTCACGGGGTCGCAGAGAGTCAGACATGACTGTGTGACTGAACTGAACTGAATAAAACATTTTACACCAAAAGAGAAGAATATACTTTTCTCTTAATTGGAGTTTAGTTGCTGTATAATATTTTGTTAGTTTTTGCTGTACAATAAAATGAATCAGCAGTACATGTATCTTCTCTTTGTCACCACAGAGTATTGAGTAAAGTGCCCTGTGCTATACAGGAAGCTCATGTTAGCTTTCTATTTTAAACATAGCAATATATATATTCCAGTCTCCCAGTTCATCCCAATTCCCCTTTCCTCCCTTGATGATCATACATTTTTTTTCTCTATATCTAGAATACATGATCTTTTCAAGTGCACATATGATGTTCTCTAGAATATATCACATGCTTGTCCACAAAAGAAGTATAAGTAAATTTAGCAGGATAGAAATCATGTCAAGTACCTTTTCCTACCACAAATTTACAAACTAGAAAGCAATTATAGGGAGAAAAATGGAAAGAACTCAAACACATGAAGAGTAAACAACATTACATTAAAAAAATAATGGGTCAATAAAAAAATCAAAGAGGAAATTATAAAATATTCTCAAGACAAAGAAAAGCAAAAACTAACACACAACTCTCCAAAATCTATGAGACATAGTAAAAGCAGTTTTAAGAGGGAAATTTGTAGTGATACAAGCCTACATAGAGAAATGAGAAAAATCTCAAATAAACAACCCTACCTACTACCTAAAAACATTTTTAAAAAGCAAACAAAGCACAAAGTGAGGAAGGAAATAATACAAATCACAGTGGAAATAAAATAAAGATATAATTATATAAAAGATCAATGATATCAAGCTGTTTTTTGTTTTACTTTGTATTCATTTTTTTAATGGTCATTTCCTGTATACAGTCTTGTTTATTGTTACAATCCATATAACTTGTGAAACTGAATTTTACCCACTGATTAAAAGAACATACTTACTTCTAGAGCTGAAAATTATTATTGTTTAATTTATATTTGCTAAAAATTTAAATCATGAGAAAAAATAGAGCAATAATTGATCATAGTATAATTTTATAAAGAGGACACCCACTGTGCTCTGAGGACAACACTGTACAGTACTTGGTCCATGAAGACAGAACAGACCAGACATCTTTTTCAATATCAGTTTGATAGTGTTACAACTTATGGAAAAAATTCACATTTTACTTTCCTAAATGAAATTAGGTTTTTCAAATTACTTTTCATTCTTTCTGAATATATGCTAAATTCAGCTTTTTAATTTTGAAGAAATTTTGCCATACAGATACAGGAAAAAATGCTAAAACTTTTTAAAGGTCAAAAATAAGCTAGTATTTTTACATAAAACTATAAAAATTATGATTTGAGAGATGTATCATTATATACTGTTATCAAGTAAAATAATTTACTTTAAAATTTTGAGTGATATAATAGATTGTAAAACAGAATGAAGGATAAATGTGTGTGGGATTCAGTGTTAAGTATTGAGGGAAGATATGCTTAAAGGCTCAGAAATTTCATTTTCACATGTCTTATTAATAATAATACATGAAACAAAGCACTGTTTCTCATTTTACACAGAAGTATTATTTTATGATAATAAATGTGTATATTTTATGTCTGCAAGAGTAATTGATTAACATTACAGAAAATTCAGGATATTCAACACATTGAAAATATCATTAGTAAGTGTGGTTTCCTTTACTTTATTCCACTTCATTACCTTATTTTAGAAAAGGACTCACCATTAGAAGACATTTTCTCCCTCTTCTCATCATTAAAAAAAAAAAAGTGATAAACAGAACTTGTCTTTAATCTTCCTTTTATGAAGTAAACTGTTTGAACCATATGAAGTATATCTAATCATTTATCCTATGTTTTGGGGAGCACTCAAGTGATATTCTTGGTGTCAAAGAGAGAAAAAATCCGGAAACATTTGAAAACCTTGCAGTGCTGATCATGTATGTAGCTTGGTGGGCTGTGCATTCTTATAATGCTCCCGCTTCTTTCCAAGGTGTTGAAATTGACAAAAATTTCTAAATTATATAAATGTTTATTTCCCATATACTCATTCGCAAAATTATTACTTTGCTTTCATCAAAATAGAGCAAAATTAGTTCTTTTTGAGCTTAACAAGTAAAGACTTATGGAATCACTACCATGTAAAAACATAGAACAGTTCTATCACGCCCAGAAAAGTTCCCTCCCACTAAGCCTTTGTAGCTCACACTCTGTTTCCTCAACCCTATCAACTTCTATCTCTATACTTTAGCTTTTTTTCATAATATCATAAAATGGAACCACAGAGTACACAGATTTTTGAATCTAGGATTCTTTCACTTAATATAATGTTCTTAAGATTAGTCCATGTTGTTGCATCTATCAGCAGTTTGCTCCTTGTTACTGCTCAACAGTATTCTATAGTATGAATGTACCAGTTTGTCCATTTACTCATTAAAAAATATTTATGTTGTTTCTGGCAATTATATGTTACCTATTATGAGTACTTATTACAGGATTTTGTATGAATACATGTTTACATTTCTCTGGAGAAATGGCACTGATGGCTCATATGAATAGTGTGTATTTAACTTTATTTTAAAATAACAGAAATAGTTTCCAAAAAGGCTATAACATTTTCTATTGCAACTTGAGATTTCCAGATCTTGGCATCCATATCCATATATAACACTATCAACAGTTTTCATTTTAGCTACCCTAAAATGTATGTACAGATATCTCTTTGTGGTTGTAATTTGCACATTCTTAGTAACTAATAGTGTCAGGCACCATCGCACATGCTTATTTTTCATCAGCGTATCTTTTTTGATCTGTTCAAATTGCCATTTTTAAAAATTTTGTTTGTCTCCTTGTTAAATTTTAGAAGTTCTTTAAGTACTTTGGTTATAAGCTTTTTATCTAATATGAACCACTTTGATTGTGAATTTTTGTTTCATTCTTTTAATGGTGTCTTTCACAAATCAAAGATTTTTTAGTTTAATTTTTATGAAATCTAATTAATCATTGTTTTTCCTCCTTGAATTTTGCCTTAGTGTAGCAGCTTACAACTGTTGCCTAACCTAAGGACACGAATATTTTCTCCTGCTTTCTAATAACAATTTTATCACATGGGTTATGATTTGTGTTAATTTTATATACATTGTAAGATATGGATTTAAATTTACCATCTTGGGTATCAATACATGGTTGCTTTATCACCTTTTGTTTAGAGATTATTCTTTTTCCCTTGAGTTGTCTTTGTTCTTTTGTTAAAAATTGATTAATCCTTTCTGTACAGGTCTATTTTTAGACTTTTTACTCTGTTTCATTTAGCTATGTATCTATTTGTTCACCAATATCACAGTGCCTTGATCATTAAACCTCTATACATAGCATTGAAATCAGGTAGTATGAGTCCAATATGTACTTTAGTGAATAAATATCATGACAAATCATGTATTTTGTTGTTTTTCAGTCGCTAAGTCATGTCTACCTCTCTAAGACCCCATGGACTACATCACACCAGGATTACCTGTCCACAGTCTCCCAGGGTTTGCTCAAACTCATGTCCTTTGAGTCAGTGATGTCATTCCACCATCACACCCTCTCATCCCCTTCTTCTCCTGCCCTCAGTCTTTCCAAGCATCAGGATCTTTTTGAAAAATTCAACTCTACCCATCACCTGGCCAAAATATTGGAACTTCAGCTTCAACATCAGTCTTTCCAATGAATATTCAGGGTTGATTTCCTTTAGAACTGACTGGTTTGATCTCCTTACAGTCTAAGGAACTCTCAAGAGTCTTCTCTAGCACCACAATTTGAAAACATCAGTTCTTCAGTGCTCAGCCTTCTTTATGATCCAACTCTCACATCCATATATAGGACTTTTATGCATAGGGCTTCTTTGGTGATTCAGATGCTAAAGAATCTGCCAGCAATGTGGGAGACCTGGGTTTAATCCTTGGGTTGGGAAGATCCCCTGGAGAAGGGAATGGCTACCCACACCAGTATCCTGGCCTGGAGAAGTCCATGGACAGAGGGGCCTGACAGGCTACAGTCCTTGGGGTTGCAAAGAGTTAGACACGACTGAGTGACTTTCACTTCACTTCACTCACGTCCATAAACAACTACTGGAAAAACCATAGCTTTGACTATATGGATTTTTGTCAACAAAGTAATGTCTTTTCTCTTTAATACATTGTCTATGTTTGCCATAGCTTTCCTACCAGGGAGCAACCATCTTTTACTTTCATGACACTTATCAACATCTACAGTGATTTTGGAGCCCAAGAAAAGAAAATCTGTCATTGATTCCAGTTGTTCCCCTTCTATTTGCCATAAGGTGATGGAACCAGATGCTATTATCTTAGTTTTATGAATGCTGAGTTTTAAACAAGTTTTTTTTTTTCACTCTCCCCTTCACCCTCATCAAGAGGCTCTACAGTTCCTCTTTGTTTTCTGCCATTAGAGTGGTATTATCTGCATATCTGAGGTTGTTGGTATTTCTCCCAGCAATTTTTTCCCCCTCCTGACAATCTTGATTCCAGCCCTGTGATTCTTGTAGCCTGACATTTCATATGATGTAGTCTTCATAGAACTTAAATTAGCAGGGTGACAGTTTACAACCTTGTACTCCTTCCCCAAATTTGAACCAGTCCATTGTTCCATATAGGATTATAAATGTTGCTTCTTGACCTGCATATAAGTTTCTCAGGAGACAGGTACAGTGGTCTGTTATTCCCATCTCTTTTAGAGTTTTCCAGTTTGTTGTGATCCACACAGTCAAAGTCTTTCACATAGTCAATGATGCTTAATTATTGAAAATGGAAATAGGAATCATTTAGGTAATGCCAAATTACCTTCTAAAAATATTGTACCAATATACACTAACCACAGTGGTTTGTCAATGTATGTGGAGGAATTTACAGCAGTGTAAAGATTACGTCAAACTGAAGACACTTGAGATTCAGCAGAGGAAGAAATAAGCCTTTTGAGAGATCCCATTCCCTAACTGAGGCAGACCCTTTGGAGAGTTAATCTTCTGTATCCCCTCTGGGGAAGCTTCCAGCCAGAACAAAGGCTGACCTAAACATTACCACAGACTATGGCTCTTCATTTGTTCCCCTATAAACCCAATTGTGTCCCTAAAAAACTTATTTTTATCTCATAGTAGTCCAGCCTTGCCCCATCCTCTATTAAATTGGCAATCCTCATTGCTGGCTGTTCAAAAAGTCTTTTCAGCCAAATGTTATCACACACTTAATATACTTCTCTCTGTTTGTCTATTTTGAAATCCACATAAGTAGAGAAAGGGCATGTGTATTTGAAGATAAGGTTGTAAGACTTAACAAATAAACATAAGCAGACAGGTTTTTTTGTTGTTGTTTTGTTTTGTTTTTTTAGGACAAACAAGACAGGCACAATATTTGAAATATAGTAAAAATTTTAAAAGATTTGTTAATGTGAAATTCAAATTTAAGTAGCATTCTATATTTGGATCCTAATTTTAAGACATCAGAAATCCAATCTTCTAGGAGGAAGTATTAGTAAACAGTAAAAAACAAAAGCTTTCCTTATTAGTGTATTAGATATATTGGAAAACATAAGATCATAATGAAAGTAATTATGTTACAACTATTAATTTCAATGAGCAGCTAAGGATTAGGACAATAGAGTCAGACTCAGCATCTGATGAACATTCATGAGTTGCTTTATAGATTTGATAGCTAACACCAGAGAGGGGGAAAAGAGCTAACTGCAAGATGACCAGACTGAAGTCATGACATTAGGTGCTCCATCTTGAGAAGCACTAAATCTATGGTTAACACAATTCCAAGAATTGACCTCAAGAGAAGAGGATTAACATTATAAATTATAGCAATGTATATTTCTATAAGAATAAAAATCATAGCTTCCTCTAAAATTGCCAGCAAAGACATTCTACAGACCCATATTGATGCCTTCTGCTGTGAAAATATGGCTCCCTGTATCAGCGTGAAGAAGTTACAGAAGATGGACCCTCACCCCAGTCTCATAGAAATTAAATGGTATCTATCAGTGTGGAATCAAAAGCAACTCTTTGCCCCTTTCCTATTTGTGCGTTTCTGTTCCCCTCTTACCTTAAAGAGATCATTAGGCAGTTTAGCCTGACTCCTAAACTATGCTGTCCTAAATATACACTATGCCTTGTCTAGCCTGTTAATTTTTTACTTAAGCAAGAAGTAAGAACGCATAATTAAGCAGTTAAAAAATGACTAGTTCTCTCCCTCGACAGCTTCCTTAGCAAACCTACAGATCACTCAGGCAAAATACCACCTGAAGAACAAGTAACTCAGTTTGCACACAATGAAGAAGGATGCAGAACCCAGCTTTTTGCCTCAGTGATTCAGTAAGATTCCCCTCCCACCTCTTCCCTTTGAAAACTGTCTTGGCTGAGCAATATCTTTGAAGTTGGTCACAGAACACGAGTCCTCCTTTTCCCCCATTTGCCCACTTTTCTGATTAAAGTATCTTTCCTTTCTATTGATATTTGCCTCTTGAATCATAGGATTTTCAGCAGAAAGAAGTTGAGCCTGAGTTTGGCAACAGGTTCTCAATGATTTAACAAGCAAATTTTAAAAGAATAATTTTTTTTCTAATATTTAAAACTAAGATGACCCAATTTGCTTTACACACTGATCTTGCATTTTTCTTTCTTTTCAGAATGTGGATATTACTAAATTTTACAAGGGAATAACAATATGAATAAAATAGCTTAAATGTTATATTTAAAAAGAACTAGTCTTAAACATTTCAAGTGCTACCACTTGGAAGCCAGAACATTCAACACAGCAAAGATGGTAGGCAATGTATCAAGGATACTGAAATTAAATACATAAAGATGGGAAAAAAACAAATTTTGTCATTCTTTAACATATAAAATTTCACAATGCTAGATGAGTACCACTTAAAAAATCTTGGAAACATGAATCTAATATGTTAAAATGTAAGTCGAGGCATATTAAAATTGAGTTTAAGCAAAAATTGATTCTAATGTTGCAGCATCTAATCTTACAGATAGAAATGAGGCCCAAGGAGTTGTATAAAATGAAAAACTTTTATAGGCAGAAAGGAGCATGAAAAAGCAAGGTATTCTAGATGAAAAAGAGTTGGTCCTCCCAGAGTTACTTTCCTCCTGGTAGTGACAGGGATCTACCGGGCAGATGACTTCACTTATCCTGACCAGATGATTCCTCATGTACTGGCTTACATTTCTTTCTGCTATGGTAAACCAAACCTCAGTTATATTAAATCTGATTTGGTGACCAGTGACTTAGCATAAATGACTTCATCTGAGTCCTGCTGTCTTGTTTCTTAACAGTTATCATGTCCAAAGGTAGTGTCTAATCTTAAATTATCCTTCACATGAAGTTCTGACAAATGGGGATCTCTAAATGCTGAAGAACCTAAAGCTTTTTATATGGGTAATTATACAACCAGCTCTACCCACCTTGTTATGAAAAAGTATGTTGCCATTTTTTCCCCCCTTGGGTGCCTGTTTTATATTATTAAACGGGCAAAAAGGACTAGATTTCATATGCAGAAAAGTCTTCTAATAATTCTTCATTCCTTGTAAAGGCCCAGATTTCCTATCACAAATCTTGATAGAGTCATTTGAAACATCAGAAAAATCAGAAATGGATAAGATCAATGCACCATTTGCCAAATAAATGTTAGTTTTATAATAAACTAATTCAGCATTAAAAATACAATTATCTTTTACAAAGACTATTATGCCTGATGGCTGTCATTTTTTGAAAACCACTTCAGTATATATATATATATATATTTAAATTTTCAACTTCAAAAATTAGTTTTCTTGAATATTACAGTATAAATTTTTCACTATTGAAAACAATTGACCCAGAAACTTATATTTATAATTAAAACAATAAAAGGTATGATTTTTTAAATAATTTTTGTAAAACAATAAATGCTTATGCATTAAAACAATATTCATGTTACTTTTTAGAGAATATTGTTAAGATATTCAAAGGATTTGTGTCTGTGTGTGTGTGTATGTGTGTAATTAATGTAATTGCCAGCATTTTATTAAAGCATATGCTAAAAAGTAATGTAACTGAAGGAATGGGGCCTTTCTGAAACAGACTGCTCCTCTATATGTTTGCTTTAGCTCCTCTCTGAAGTACATAGATAAGAATAGCTGATTATTTCCTGAGTTGTTTTACAGATGCCAAAACCCCACCAAATGGAAAAAAAATTTAACTACTAGATTACCTTAAGCACATAGTTCCCAGAACTATTGGTACTGGAAGACTGATAATGTTAACCCCATGACACCCCTGTTACTACATCATCAACCAACCAGATAATTGTTCATGAGCTGATCACAAACCCTGGGATGCCCCACCCTCACTTTGTCTTAAAAGTGCTTCCAGAGACCCATCAGGGGATTCTGGTGTTTTGAGCACTAGCTGCTTGGACTTCTTGCTTAGCACTCTGCAATAAAAGCTGCACTTTCCTTCACCACAATGCAATGTCAGTAGATTGACTTTACAATGTGCAGGTTCAGTTCAGTCACTCAGTGGTGTCCAACTCTGTGACCCCATGGACTTTGGCACACCAGGTTTCCCTGTCCATCACCAACTCCCAGACTTTACTCAAACTCACGTCCATCGAGTCTGTGATGCCATCCAACCATCTCATACTCTGTCGTCCCCTTCTCCTGCCTTTAATCTTTCCCAGCATCAGTGTATTTTCAAATGAGTCAGTTCTTCACATCAGGTGGCCAAAGTATTGGAGTTTCAGCTTCAAATCAGTCCTTCCAATGAGTATTCAGGACTGATCTCCTTTAGGATGGACTGGTTGGATCTCTTTGCAGTCCAAAGGACTCTCAAGAGTCTTCTCCAACACCACAATTCAAAAGCATCAATTTTTTGAAGCTCATCTTTCTTTATGGTCTAACCCTCACATCCACATATGACTACTGGAAAAACCATAGCTTTGACTAGATGGACTGTTATTGGCAAACTCATGTCTGTCCTTTTTAATATGCTGTCTAGGTTAGTCATAACTTTTCTTCCAAGGAGTAAGCGTCTTTTAATTTCATGGCTGCAGTCACCATCTGCAGTAATTTTGGAGCCCCCCCCCCCCCAAATAAAGTATCTCACTGTTTCCACTGTTTCCCATCTATTTGCCATGAAGTGATGGGACCAAATGCCATTATCTTAGTTTTCTGAATGTTGAGTTTTAAGCCAACTTTTTCACTTTCATCTTTCACTTTCATCAAAAGTCTTTTTAGTTCTTCTTCACTTACTGCCATCAGGGTGGTGTCATCTGCACATCTGAGGTGATTGATATTTCTCCTGGCAATCTTGATTCTGGCTGTGCTTCATCTAGCCCAGCATGTCTCATGATATAGTCTGCATATTGTTAAATAAGCAAGTTGACAATATTCAGCCTTGATGTATTCCTTTCCAGATTTGGAAACAGTCTGTGGTTCCATGTCCAGTTCTAACTGTTGCTTCTTGACCTGCACACAGATTTCTCAGGAGGCAGATCAGGTGGTCTGTGTGGGTGACTGGGCCCAAGTTTGGTTTGGTAACCAGAATAGGGAGCATTGTGTTTTTAAAATCTAATCAAAGTCCCTGAAATACAAATGCAGGTGTTCATGATCAGCTGAAGCTCAAAATCCATCTGGGAACACGGTCCTATTTAAAAATTCAAATTCTATGACAAAGTAATACAAGATCAGTTAAGAAAAAGATTTATAAGGTGGCTCCATGTCACACATATAACATAGAAAATGACAGATTTAAACATTTATTTTTAAGGGCTCATGAAAAATATATCACAAAATCTCTGGGAAAAATATTATGTAATTGGTGCTGTGTGACCTGGACTTTGGGTCTCTAAGGATGTGCTATGACTTATGGAGTTCTCAGCTTTCCTGGAATTTGTAGTTGAGATTACAGGAAAGCTGAGAAGTGACACTGTAGACATTAATATTGATGGTAAATAAATTTATTACCTTTAGATTTTGCTGTGAATGAAAAAAAAATCATTTTCTGTGGAATTTTGTAAACAGTTTGAAGGCATATTTGTATGTAAATTTAGGACATGGAATTGCTCTTACTAGTTTTAGTTTAAAATTATTTTTCTATAAATTACTCAAAGGAATGGAAAATGTATTTAAAATATGTATGTTTTATATATATATATATGTGTGTGTGTGTGTGTGTGTGTGTGTGTATGTATATAATCCAAAAATGTACTTGGTTTCTAGTAAAATTTCAAAAGATCAGAAAATAGGTGAAAAGGGAAATATGTTTTCAGTCCTGTGTTTGTCTTACATTGAAACTTAATTTTATTTTTCTCTGATAGGTTTTCTTTTCCTCTTCTCTACCACTTTTGAAATTTGAAAAAGAATCTAATGTTTCCTGAGTTATACATTAAAAAAAAAATGGTTTTGTCATGACTCAAATGTAATTCTAGGAAATTGCTTAATTATATTAATATCTTTTTCTGTATAACTCAGGTGAATGCTCAGTCACTCAATCATGTCTAACTCTTTGCAACCCCAGGGACTATAGCCCACCAAGCTCCTCTGTCCAAGGAATTTTCCAGCCAAGAATACTGAGTGGGTTGCCATTTTCTCCTCCAGGGCATCTACTAGACCCAGGGGTTGAACCTGTGTGTCTTGCATCTCCTGATTGGCAGGTGAATTCATCATTGCGCCACCTGGGGAGCCAATATATATACATGCTGGGTCTTAGTGGCAGAATGTGAGATCTGGTTCCTCAACCAAGGATCAAACCTGGACCCACTGCATTGGAAGCATAGAGTCTAACTAAACCACTGGACCACTGGGGAATAAGTGTTACCTTTTCATTAATTTAAGAATTTTAATTGCATTAAATATATTAGGGAAATATTAAAAACACAATGATAAATAGCAAGATGTCTCCATGCTTTCAAAAGAAGTATTACAACAAAAACTATGATTATCAGAGTCAAAACACCTAATTAGATATATATTTTTAAAGACATATTGGACATTAGGAATAAGCTTAGGAAAAAAAATCCAAAGCAAAGCATAGCTTAAATTTCATATTTTAAAGCTCATTTTGAACTAGCAATTTTTTAAAAATAATTGTATATTATTTTCTAAAAGCTTATATTGCAAAAACATGTTCACAATAGACGGTGAACTATAACATAAATATGGCTTAACTCTCAGGAATCTGGAAGAGAGATGTCGTAGAATGACTGTTCTAAGGCCAACAAATTGTAGTTAGAGTGACTATATCATGTTCTTTTGTACAAATAAATTGATCACAAATATGGTAACCTAAAGGAGATCAGTCCTGCATGTTCATTGGAAGGACTGATGCTGAAGCTGAAACTCTAACACTTTAGCCACCTCATGCGAAGAGTTGACTCATTGGAAAAGACCCTGATGCTGGGGAGGGATTGGGGGCAGGAGGAGAAGGGGACGACAGAGGATGAGCTGGCTGAATGGCATCACTGACTCGATGGACATGAGTTTGAGTAAACTCCGGGAGTTGGTGATGGACAGGGAGGCCTTGCGTGCTGCGATTCATGGGGTCACAAAGAGTCAGACACGACTGAGCAACTGAACAGAACTGAACTGATGATAACTTAGATAGTCCTATCAGTTAAGGAGACTGATGCAATCAAAAGTCAGCAGTGGGAAGGTTTGCTTTGCATTTCATGTTTCTCCAAATGTACAATGTCAATGCTCTCCTGATATATGTAAGCTTTGCTCTCACATTTGTCCTTGATGTGCCTCTGTTGAATCCTGGCACTGCAAGGAGCGTAGCTTGGAAAGCAACAAATTATGTTGAGAATTGCCTTGCATTTTGAAGGCTAAAATGCTATAATGCTGCTGAGCTTTACCGAGAGTCTGTTAAAAAATATGTTCTTACTTTTTGTTTCCTACAGTATACAAGAGTCAATGCTGCTATATCTCAGGCTTGTTTAGTCTGACACCTGCCTGCCCACCCTCAATCATGGTGCATGGTCCCATCACTGTCTTATTCATAGCCTTTGCTATCTTTAAAAACTATTTCAAACCGAGCTTCATTCCATGACACTTCCTCATCCTGCTATCTCTTGGCTGCCTTGTTTCTTGTCTTCTTCCTTGGCATCCTTGTTTTCTCATATCGTGTTTCCAGCTTTGTACTTATCTCAGGCATCTGATACCTGCTATTACATTTCTAGCACTGACTTGAGGTCCCTAACTTCTTCTGTGAAACATCCCTAGAAATAACTTGTGACAAGGTGACATCTAGTCCTCTTGGTGTAACTCATACCACTTTGGTCTGAACTCTCATAATGATATATTCTTTTACTTTTTGTATCACTTGCTGGGAAAACCATTTATATGTATAATATTATTTAACCTTCATAAATGCTATCATTATGTTATTCTTATTTAAATTCAGGAAAGCTCAGGCTGGACAACCTAAGTAAGTTTCAGGGGGTCATAAACTGATGGGTAGCATAGCAAAGATTCAAGCCTCAGTTACTCTAAAATTCTGAACGTTAGATCACTGTTTGACATCTAGAACTCACATCCTCATGTAGGGGGTAGACTCTGTGAAAGGAAAACAGAAGATAGGTTGTAAAGTGGAAAACAGAGGATCTTCAGCAAAGCAAAAGAAATCACAGGAATGAGTCAGTCTTTACCAAGCTTCTCTCTGCTTGTTTGTTTTGTTTTTGATCCTGGCATAAACTGTAAGATAAAAGAGAATGATGAGGACAAGTCAAGGAGTTTAGTTGACTAGCAAAAAAATTTCTTTGGTGTTGCACATTCATCTGAGAAGTATTTATGCATTTTAGTCACACATGGAGAAACCTTGATTTGGAAAGATATTTTCTATATCAGAGCATATAGACATATGATCTCAAGTAACCAAGTAGATAAGCCATGTTTATACCTTTTTTTTTTTTTTTTTAATACCACATCTGAGTGTATCTCAGAAACCCTTAGATGATTGTCAGAGTTGTTAGGAATTTGGACCTCTAGATTTGTGAGTGCAGGTTCATACCAAATTTAAAGCTCATTTGTTCTTCTCTGTGCAGTGAGGTATTAGGATCAGATTATTACAAAGGAAATTAGCTCTCAATTCTGAACTGTGTGATTATGTAGTCAATTGTTTATTGCCATATAAGTCTATCAATTAGTAGATATTATTTATTAGCTCCCAGATTTTCTTAAATTACCTAGTGAAATATTACATACAAGAGCTAGGATAGAGCATAAACTCAGAACTTACTCTAGATTCCAAGGCTTCTTAGCAGTTCTCACCAAATACATTTTCCCCTGGGCCCATCCAGACACTGATGTGTTTTAAATGTAAAATGGCTGCAAGAACTAGAGCTGAGCTAGAAGGAACTATGGAGAAGCTCTAAATAGTCAGTAAAAACAAGACTCGGAGCTGAGAGGGGCTCAAATATGAACTCCTTATTGCCAAATTCAGACTTAACTTGAAGAAAGCAGGTGAAACCACTAGATCATTCAGGTATGACCTAAATCAAATCCCTTACAATTATACAGTGGAAGTGACAAATAGATTCAAAGGATTAGAGCTGATGGAGTGCCTGAAAAATTATGGACAGAGGTTCATAACACTGTACTGGAGGCAGTGATCAAAACCATTCCCAAGAAAAAGAAATGCAAAAGGGCAAAGTGGTTGTCTAAGAAGGCCTTGCAAATAGCTGAGAAAAGAAGAGAAATTAAAGGCAAAGGACAAAAGAAAAGCTATATTTACCAGAATGAAGAGTTCCAAAGAATAGCAAGGAGAGAGAAGAAAATCTTCCTAAGTTATCAATAGGGGAAAACAATAGAATGGGAAGGACTAGCTATGTCTTCAAGAAAATTAGAGATACCAAGGGAATATTTCATGCAAAGATGGGCACAATAAAGGCTAGAAACGGTATGGACCTAATAGAAGCAGAAGATATTAAGAAACAGTGGCAAGAATACACAGAAGAACTATACTAAAAAGATCTGAATGACCCAGATAACCACGATGATGTGATCACTCACCTAGAGCCAGACATCCTGGAATGTGAAGGCAAGTGGGTCTTAGGAATCATCACTATGAACAAAGCTAGTGGAGGTAATGGAATTACAGTTGAGCTATTTCAAATTCTACAAGATGAGTGAAAGTGCTGCATTCAATATGCCAGCAAATTTGGAAAACTCAGCAGTGGCCACAGGACTGGAAAAGGTCAGTTTTCATCCCAATCCCAGAGAAAGGCAATGAGAAAGAATCTTCATACTACCACACAATTGCATTCATCTTACACACTAGCAAAGTAATGCTCAAAATTCTCCAAGTCAGGCTTTAACAGTACATGAACCATGAGGATCCAGATGTTGAAGCTATATTTAGAAAAGACAGAGGAATCAGAGATCAAATTGCCAACATCTGCTGAATCATTAAAAAAACAAGAGAGTTCCAGAAGAACATCTACTTCTGCTTCATTGACTATGCTAAAGCCTTTGACTGTGTGGATCATAATCAACTATGGTAAATTCTTCAAGGCATGGGAATATCAGACTAGCTGACCTGCCTCCTGAGAAATCTGTGTGCAGGTCAAGAAGCAACAGCTAGAACTGGGCATGGAACAATGGACTGATTCCAAATTGGAAAGGGAGTACAGCAAGCCTGTATATAATCCCCCTGCTTATTTAACTTATATGTGGAGTACATAATGCAAAATGCTGGGCTGGATGAAGCACAGATTGGAATAAAGATTGCCAGGAGAAATATCAATAACCTCAGATAGGCAGATGACTCCATCCTTATGGCAGAGAGTGAAGAGGATCTGAAAATCCTCCTGATGAATGTGAAAGAGGAGAGTGAAAAAGTTGACTTAAAACTCAATATTCAGAAAACTAAGATCATGGCATCTGGTTCCATCACTTTATGGAAAATAGATGGGGAAACAATAGAAACAGTGAGAGATTTATTTTCTTAGGCTCCAAAATCACTGCAGATGGTGACTGCAGAGATGAAATTAAAAGACCCTGGCTCCATGGAAGAAAAACTGTAACAAACCTATACAGCGTATTAAAAGCAGATACATTGCTCTGCAGAAAAAGATCTGTATAGTCAAAGCTATGGCTTTTCCAGTAGTTATGTATGGATGTGAGAGTTGGACTATAAAGAAATCTGAGCACCTTAGAATTGATGCTTTTGAACTGTGGTACTAGAGAAGAATCTTGAGAGTACCTTGGACTGCTAGGAGATCGAACCAGCCCATCCTAAAGGAAATCAGTCCAGAATACTCATTGGAAGGACTGATGCTGGAACTCCAATACTTTGACCACCTGATGCGAAGAACTGACACATTGGAAAAAACCCTGATGCTGGGAAAGATTGAAGGCAGGAGGAGAAGGGGTTGACAGAGGATGGGATGTTTGCATGGCATCACCAACTCAATGGACATGAGTCTGAATAAACTCCAGGAGTTGGTGATGGACAGGGAAGCCTGGGATGCTGCAGTTCATGGGGTAGCAAAGAGTCAGACATGACAGAGCAACTGAACTGAACTGAACTGAACTGGACTGTAGCCTGCCAGGGATTTCACAGGCGAGAATAATGGAATGGATTGCCATTTCCTTCTTCAGTGTATCTTCCTGGCCCAGGGATTGAACCTGAGTTTCCCGCTTGGCAGGTGGATTCTTTACCACTGAGCCACCAGAAAAGTCCAGTGTTTAATTAAGCAGTCACTTTTGGCCTGCCTGCTTCCTGCTTCAAGAAAGGCACTATCTTTTTTTCCAAGGCTCTTCACTCTCTACCTACACACATCCTTGTGAACTTAGGCAGGAAAAAAGACAGTAACAGGCTCTGCTGAAAATTTGTGTGGAAATGCACGGCCCCATGGAAAATTCTGTCAATGCTATTAATAGATTTTAATCAAATTCCTGCACAAATACACAATTTCAGTTTTGTGATAAGTAGTAGGAAACAATAAAAAGGGTACTGTTAGCACATGTACCTGGTACAAGACTGGGAAACACTGTTAGGTGACTTAACTGTATGCAAAATTAATGTTTACTGTTAAGTCCCTCTAATGAGCTCATAGTTAATTTTTAATTCAAATCTCACATCAATACCTCTTCCTCTCATAATCATTTATGAAAGTATTATTCCTATTATGTTACTGCAAGAATGGCATTCATTTAACTATCTTTCCCAGCAGTATATGTTTAAAATCTTATACAAAACACTTTTCCTCTTTACAAATTTTGATTGATTTTTTCATTTGATTACATTATTGTACATTATTGTACCTTTCCTCTAAAGGATGAACTTCCTTGAGGGGAATTATGTTTTTATTATTGTCAGAACTGAGAACTTGATTACTGATTTCAGCTTTCACAACTCAAGTTGGGAGCTAAAGATTAACCAGTAATTTTATGTATAAGGGGCCTATTTTTTTTTTCTTTTTTGATCCATGGGCTTTAAAAGTTATCAATTGTAGAATTTTGAGTTGATTTGATGAAAAAACTTTATTGTTTTGAAAAATCTGCTTTTACTATATGGTTATATTTTAAATATCTGCCAAAATCTTTTAAGTAAACACATTAACTATAAAACAATGAGGTTTAGGGTTCTGCTTGATTTATTCATTGTATCAATTTCTATGAATTTTTAATCTTTTCAAATGCCAGTTATCAGGAGGTACAAGAGATGTGGGTTCAGTCCCTGGGTAGGGAAGATACCCTGGAGGAGCAAATGGCAAGCCAGTCCATTATTCTTGCCAGGATGATCCCACGGACAGAGGAGCCTGACAGTCCATGGGGTTGCAAAGAGTCAGACACAGCTGAGCATGCAAGCACAAACCTGTATATTTAATAGATATGGTCAGACCATGCTTTCTGATGCTGTGGGCCATGAATCATAAAAGGGAGACACTCAGATCAAGGAAGCTAAAACGGTGTCAGGGTGGAAATCAGGAAACTTTCTCATGCTCACCCAAGATGCACTGTAAGCTTGACCCAGCCATCCTGGGACCACTTGGGACTTGTTTTTTGTTTTTTTTTTATGCCCCAGATGCCACAGTTTAGCAACAGCCACTGACAAACCTGGTTGAATGCCTACAGGTGTATATCATAGATCTGTAAAAAGTAACCTGTGCAACTTCTCTGAACTGTCTTCCTCCACTGCTTTTCCAACTCCTCAGCTGTTTTGCTCACAGCATCTCTGAGTTTCTATTCAATTCAGTGCTTTCTGAATTGCAATCCTTAAGACTCCAAACAGACTATTTTCCTTATTTGTTGCCTTCTGCATTTGTTAGTCAAAAATATAGACAGAGATTGTGTGCTAATTTTCTTTGTCATGAAGCCACTGCTTTTGTACTCTTTGCCCAGGAATTACAAGCAGTTGCGATTCCTTTAGAAGGAAAAGACTTGTTCATCCCAGTGGTGTCATATAGGAGACTTCTCTTCTAAATATATAAATGTTACATGTTTCCATTTTATTAGCAAACATACAGCTTTTACTGATTTATGATACTGGATTTTCACATACATTTTTGTATGTAAACTCATAATTTACAATAAAACAACCAGATTTATTGGAATATTTTCAGTGGAGTGAGAATTGAACACATCCCTCTTATTTTCTGCCTGCAATGTAGGGGACCCAGGTTTGATTCCTAGGTTGGAAAGATCCCCTGGAGAAGGGAATGGCAATCCACTCCAGTATTCTTGCCTGGAGAATCCCACGCACAGAGGAGGCTTGTGGGCTACAGTCCATGGAGTCTCAAAGAGTCAGACACGACTTAGCGACTAACACTTGGTCGCTTTGTCGCCTATTTTCATTCTACTCTGTTATGGTTTTATTCAATTAGACTAATCAGGCTTGCTTCAGAAGAATCCATGGCTCTTCACTTTCTTTTTGTCTTCTCTGCAGTTTGCCTGGTGCATGAACCCCACCACTGACAATGCTACTATTAAATGATTCCAAGTCTCTGTCCACATGATATCTCTATGTCGTCTGTTAGTGGCTGATTCCCTCACTAATCCACCTCCCTCCACACAAATGTTTACTCGGTATCTTAAGGTGCCTGTTACCTTCCCAGACACAAGAGGTGAGAATTGTTATTATTAATTCCTCTTGACTCCTGTGACACCATCTTCTTATCTTTCTTTATAATAACCACTCTCAGATTCCTTAGGTGGTGTCCCTCCCCACATTAAATGTTGCTGTTATTATAGATACATCCTTCATTTCAGCCTGAAAGCTGCCTTTGTCTCCCTTCTTGTTTGCCTATTTCTTTTCTAACCTGAAATTGATCTAATCACAGGAACGAGATCACTAAGCAATTTAACCCAACTCCTGACACTTCTGAATGTATACCTTGCCTTGCCTAACATTTTTTTCCCAGACAAAAACAGCTAAGCATGAATAAATAAGTGGTTAAAGAATGATAATCTCCCATTACCCGCAGCAGCCTCCTAAAGAATCCTGCAGGCAGATCATGCAGGCAAGAAAACATCTGAAGAGAGAATCAGTTAGTCTGCACTCAGTGGAGAATGATGTAGAACACACTCTCCTGCCTTGATGATTCCTTGAGATTCTGCCCACTTTTTCCCTTTAAAAATTGTCATGGCTGAGAAGAACTGGTCTGGGGACATCAGTCCACCTTTTCCCAATATTACTAGATTTTCTGACTAAATCATCTTTCATCTCTACTGGCATGTTACTTTCAACTATTGGCTTTTGAGCAGTGAGCAGCCAAACCTGAGTTTTGTAGTATGCCTTTAACCTATATATCTTCTCCAAAGACTTTATTCATTCTGCAATAATCATTCATTCATTTAATTTGTAATCTAGCCACAAAAGACTTCTTCATTCACGTTGCCAAGGGAAATGTTCTGTTGATCTACTGACATTAATTTTAAAAATTTCTACTCACTAACTTCAGAGGTCTACAGTTTTTCTAATCCATTTAATATATTTCCCAAATCAACTCCTTCTTAACTTCTTCTTAATTTTCTATCTTTATTAATTATTTTGCTAAATTCTAGTTGCTGTAACTGAAAATTAGCAACATTCACTGCCATCTTTTCCCCTCATCATCATGTGAGTACACATGTGTTCAGTTGCTTAATAGTGTCCAATTTTTTGTGACCTCATGGACTGTAGCCTGACAGGATTCTCTATCCATGTGATTTCCCAGGCAAGAACACTGGATTAGGTTGCCATCTCCTTCTCCAGAGGATCTTCCCAATCCAGAGATCAAACCAAATCTCCTGCATTGGCAGGCAGGTTCTTTACCACTGAGTCACCAGGGAAGCCCCATCATTATTGTGTAGGGAAGCAAAATTTGCTGCCCCCAAATGTCTTGTTGGCATGAGGATTCATTTAAGCTGATTATTTTTTAAGAAACAAAATGTTTGGGAAGTTTGTCTAGTTATTGGCCCCTTAACTGCCTAAAAGAGTTTAGATAATGACCTTGTTTCTAGAATTAGAGCTACCTGCAAAAAAAAAAAAAAAAAGAGCTGGGTGTTGTGGAGGAGGCTTGGCAGGGCCTAGAGGCCTAGAGATAGAGCTGTTTCTGATTTGCCCTGCCTCTGAGGGACCAGCAAAGTTTGTTTACCAAATATTTGCTGTCCATCTCCATGTGAATTGCCTTTCTCCCCTTCAACCACATCCCCCAACTTTCTCTTTTGTCTTTAGCTGAAGATGACATTTAATGTGAATGCCTTGGCCATTTTAGCAAGTTACTCAGTCTTCCTTGGTTTCTCCCATGCAGATGTTTGGGAAAAAGTCAAACTTTTGCTTGACTTTCTTCTGTTAATCTGTCTCATGTCAATTAAATTCTTAGGCTATCCAGAAGAACCTAGTCAGGCATTGGGAAATCCTTCTCTGGACAGACCCAGAGGAGCCAGTGTCTTGCACTCTCACACCTCCTCCAAGGTTCTCTGCCTGTCTATGGTTTCTGGAAGTTGCCCCCAAGCTGCAGCCCAGGTCGTGACTCTCCCGCCACTGTCTTCTGCTAGGTCCTCCACTCTCCAGCTGCAAGGACACATGGAAGGTACTATCCATGTAGGGGGACCACTTCTCCATGGCTGTCTTATTTGGTATGTCTTCCCTAAATTCCAGCTGCCTCCATTTCACGGAATTTGGATTTGTGTTCTCTTTACTCCTTGGTCAGGTTCTACATCCTATGTCAACTAAAAAAAGATGTACAAATTGAAAGTTTTGAGTTGAGTTTTATTTGGGGTAAAATGAGGACTGCAGTCCAGGCAGCAGCTTCTCAGATAGCTCTGAGAGACTGTTCCAAAGCAGCAGTGGGGCAGAGTCAATATATATAAGGTTTTGGTGAAGGGGGACTTCAATGCCATGAAGCACTCATTTTACAAAAGGTTTTTTGTTAGTCATGAGGATTGGATGTCGCCATGAAGGGATTTAGTACTTCTCTAGATATGAGGAGGTGCAAGGATTGAGATAATACATTCTGTTCCTAAAAATACCCAACTGTCTAAAGACATGCCCCACCAGATTCCCTGGAGCACAGAGTGCCTCACTGCACCCTGAATTCCCCCAGGGGTTGTTGAAAGTCAATAGCTATAGCAGCATGGGGTTCAATCTCCATAAAGGCAGATGGCAAATGTCTTTGTTTTTCAGTTGTTGACAATGCTCTTAAAGTGGAAGTGAAGTGGCCCAGTCGTGTCCGACTCTGCAACCCCATGGACAGTAGCCTATCGCGCTTCTCCACTCCTCGTTATCTGTTCAAGAGAAGTGAAAAAACATGCCCCACAAAGGCTTGTGGGTGAATGTTCACACAGCGTTACTTCTAGTAGGTAAAAATATAAGACAACTCAAACATCCCCCAGTTGATAGATGGATAAATAAAAATGTAAATACAAAGTACTGACATACACTACATCAAAGGTGACTTGAAACACGACTCCATTTCTATAAAATGGCCAGAATTGGCAAGCTGATAGAGATGGAAAGTATATTGGCTTTATCCCCTAGGTCCGACCTGTGAAATGAGTTAGAGAGAGATGGGGCTTGCCTGATAGTAGGTATGAAGATTTTCAGGGAAGGGATGATGAAAAATTTCTAAATAAAATTATGGTTATGGTTGCACGACTGTAAATATATTGACATATACTTGTTATACAGGGAATCACATACTTTAATGTGCAGATCATGCATCAGATGAATCATTTCCCAGAAGAGCTGTTTAAAAAAAAAAATGGTTATTTCATGATGGCGCTGAGTACTCAATACAAAATTCAATGCAAAACATGAATTTGCAGTTATTTAGTTGAAAATAGAAACATTGTCAGGGACTACCTTCAACACAGCTAATGTCATGTTATGGGTGACATTCCTTGTTCACAGCTACTTCTATTAGAAGCCTCTCTTTGTTACACATAACACAAATCCAATTCAAGCTAGTCTCCAAAAGAATGAAAATTCTTCTGCACAGGTAAATAGAAATAAAATCAACAGAGGTGTACATGGGCTTGACCTGTGTTCATGAAGGTCGTGTTCATTTCCCTTTCTCTCAGATAAGCTCTGCTCCACTGGAAACCACATTTCCTAATCGCCTGGTGTGGCAGTAGTGGAAAGATTGTTTTCTACCCAAATGCTCTTGTAAATAAGTTTCTAGTGGGGCTTTATATGATATATACCCAGACCTCAATCAGAAATTTTTAATATAAGGGATACAAAGAAAAGAGAAGACATATTTTTGTCAAATAATTAGATTTAGAAAAATTTCAAATATTTACATTCCTCTCTTCTATTAGCTTGGAGTCAAGTAGAAAAGTAAGGTATAGGAATCATAAAAATAGAACAAGTTGTCAGCTTAATTAAAATTACAACTAGTTGGACAGTGGGGCTTAGGTCTCCAGCCAAACAACCTTTATACTATTAATACTACATCTACGACAAATGCCAGCTGAACAGACAGGTCATTTCCATGTGGGAAGGGATGTCAGACTTTTCAAAAGAGAACTCCCAGGGTCCCTCTTTCATCTCATCAATCTGCATCTTCACCATCTCTGGGGAGGGCTGAGAGAGGAAGCAAAATTCAAGATAATTTTCCTTCTACATTTATTTTCTGAGTAGAGAAAAAACGTGTACAGGCCTGGTAAGCCCCACATCCCACCTCCCCTGCCCCACCAAGTATCCAGAATAGATAGAAATAAGTACATTTATTCCAAACTTGGCCTAAGCTAAGGGACACACAAGCATGAATGTGCATGCACACACACACACACACACACACGACTGTCACTAGACGTTGCATTCTCGCTGTACTTAAATAGAAAAATAAGAGACATTCACTACGGACTACCCATTTAGATGGGCTTCCTTGGTGGCTCAGCTGATAAAGAATCTTCCTGCAATGAGGGATACCTGGGTTTGATCCCTGGGTTGGGAAGATACCCTGGAGAAGGGATCAGCTACCCACTCCAGTATTCTGGCCTGGAGAATTTCATGGACTGTATAGCCCTTGGGGTCGCAAAGAATCCGACATGACTGAGCCACTTTCACTTACACCCATGTGAGTGGTTATTCTGGAGGGAATATTTGAATTTCACACAAATAGCTAATGTTGAGTGAAGAATTTTATTAATTATGTTGATGGTGCTTTGATATATATTGCCCTATATTAAACCCATGGCTCAGACTTTAATTTGGATAAGTCAAATAATCATGATGAGGTGACCAAGTGTCACTGTATCACAGTTCAAGTGATAACTGATATAAATGGAATTATAGAGATGTCAGAACTAAAACTCAACTAATTGCAATATTTTTAAAAAGTGATTAACTTTTAATTATTTCCCAATTAAAGATCTCTTTAAATAGTTTAAATGATTTTGAAATTAAAATACATTTTCCACTTAAGAAACAACGAATTCTTTTAGTATTATTAATTATAAACTAGCCATTAATGCAAAATGAGCAGTGCATTAAACATGCTAACATCTTCATTGTTATTATTATTTTGTATCACTGATGTCTCAAATGTATTTAAATACTTTAACAGTGATTTCCTTCATCTTTCAAAGTGCATAAAATACAAAAGAGCTATGAGAAATAAATGAACAGGTATAAAAAAATAGGCACATTGAGTGAATTATTTCTCAATAGAGTTTTTAAAAGGAAAAAAAAAAATTTCACAATAACACTGAGTACTCAATACTTGCAAAAAGCTGAACAAAGTAAGTAATAATTCATGCTAATGTTTTGCCACTGTATAACATGAATTTGCAATTATTTAGGGCCCCAATTTAATGTTTCAATAAAAATTTATATCTATAAAATTTTTGTGACTCCACACTTTAAGATTTTAAATTACAAATGGTTGTACCCATAAGCAATCAGCATAAAGAAAATTAATAAAGATATGTCCTTGGTCTGCTCAAAAAATCCATAATTCATTGTGAAGTCTATTTGATGTCAATTGTAAAAAAAAAAAAAAAAAAAAAAAAAAAAACAGTGATCAAAGGAAACATATTATCAGCTTCACATCACAAATATTTGCAAAGTGGAATGAAATTAAACTTTTTAAATTTGAGAAGCTGCAAAAATATTTTAAATGTGACTTATGATAAACAGGAAGGCCTGGCGTACTACGATTCATGGGGTCACAAAGAGTTGGACACGACTGAGCGACTGAACTGACTGACTGATGATGTTAGAAGAACCTTATTGAAATTTTTATCAAAGTGCCAACTGGTGACATATTAACACTATAAAAAATATTCTAACTTTCACTATCAATTCATGCCACTATTGACTCTTCTTGGCTTGTTTATCATTGACTTATTTTAATTACTAAAGAAGGATGGATAGTTTATTGCCAAATGTTAATAACATAATGGGCTAAATTAATGGCATACAGTCTCAGTATATGCAATGTATTTCTTCTTTCAGTTTTCAATGTGCTGCTTTCATTTCTCCTTTCCTATCTTTGCTTCTTATATCAATTATATATTACCAAGTAATAACAATAACAAGATGTTTCTATTTCCCATTTATACAGTGCTTTAAGTCACTTTACATTGTTTTATCATTGATACGGCATGTTATATTAGAAAATAATTATAATTTTAGCAGAATAAATGATAGGTCAAAAAATCTTATGACACTGTACTAGAAAGTTTGGAGTTGATTATACTTGAACCCACATTTACTGTTCTTTCCAAGATGAGACCTGTCTTTCCTTCTTAAATTTAATGAAAACTTTGTGATATCTAAACCTAAAAAGGCATACCTGTCTAGTTTAACTAAATTCAGGAAATAAACCGACTATAAGGGTGACAAGAGGAAATAATGACTGTTTTAGGTATAACTGCAGCAATGCCTGGAAAACACATGGCTTGGGGCTTGCTCCATTGATAACCAACTGAGAAATGAAGATCAGTTTCTAGAGTTATTCTCAAAGCCAAGTGGAAATTAGCATTAGTTAAAAACCAAACAAACTAACAAAAACTTTAAGACGTGGGGGAGCTGAAGAGAATTTTAGTAACACACATAGCTATTTTCAATGCCTACTAAAGCATATGGATACATACTCAAGTTACTCAAATAATTTGAAAATGAGTTCATGAGCACACACTTGAAAACATTCGAGGAAAGTGGTGAAATTTAGAAGTACTACAGGTTTGAAGTTTGACAAATAATGATTATACTTCAAGAAGTTGGACAAAGATTCTGCTTACTACTGCCTGTATCATAACACTGCCTGTCTAAGGAACACATCGTTAAAGTTGAAAGATGATTCCTTAGAGAAGGAGGTGAATATAGACCCACAAGGAACAAATCATGTAAGACTAGGCATTTGTGGACAAGATTTAGAAAAGTGTAAGATCAAAATGATGGATTAGTAGCTGATTGAAAAACTCAACCCAAAGAGATGATTAATAGATAAGTGTCAATGTGTAAAGGTGGTTTCCAGTAGGTGCCACTGGCCTTATCCTTGGCTATGTCCTTTTCAAAATTTCATTAATCATGTGGATAAAAATATAAATGCATGTCTAGTATTAATAGCAAGGGTATATAGCAATTATGTTAAATGAGTAGTTTAAAAGTAGGTGATTTAGATAATCTATTTAAAAATCAGTTCAGGAATGCAGCTGGAAAAAACATGAATGCATAATCATCAAAATAAGGAAGAAAAAATATTTAAAATGAGGGCATTTATGGAGATCCAAGCATGCCCAGAAAGTTGTATTTAGTTGCTAATACATACTTTATTTATTTATTTATTTTTAATTTATTTTTATTTTTTTTTAAATTTTTCAGTGGGTTTTGTCATACATTGATGTGAATCAGCCATAGAGTTACATGAATTCCCCATCCCAGTCTCCCATCCCACCTCCCTCTCCACCCGATTCCTCTGGATCTTCCCAGCCCAACAGGCTCGAGCACTTGACTCATGCATCCCACCTGGGCTGGTGGTCTGTTTCACCACAGATAATAAACATGCTGTTCTTTCGAAACATCCCACCCTCCCCTTCTCCCACAGAGTTCAAAAGTCTGTTCTCTACTTCTGCGTCTCTTCTTCTGCCCTGCATATAGGGCCATCGTTACCATCTTTCTAAATTCCATATATATGTGTTAGTATGCTGTAATGTTCTTTATCTTTCTGGCTTACTTCACTCTGTATAATGGGCTCCAGTTTCATCCATCTCATTAGAACTGATTCAAATGAATTCTTTTTAACAGCTGAGTAATATTCCATGGGGTATATGTACCACAGCTTCCTTATCCATTCATCTGCTGATGGGCATCTAGGTTGCTTCCATGTCCTGGCTATTATAAACAGTGCTGCGATGAACATTGGGGTGCATGTGTCTCTTTCAGATCTGGATTCCTCAGTGTGTATGCCCAGAACAAGCAACTCCTGAAGCTCAATTCCAGAAAAATAAATGACCCAATCAAAAAATGGGCCAAAGAACTAAACAGACATTTCTCCAAAGAAGACATACAGATGGCTAACAAACACATGAAAAGATGCTCCACATCACTCATTATCAGAGAAATGCAAATCAAAACCACAATGAGGTACCATTACACGCCAGTCAGGATGGCTGCTATCCAAAAGTCTACAAGCAATAAATGCTGGAGAGGGTGTGGAGAAAAGGGAACCCTCTTACACTGTTGGTGGGAATGCAAACTAGTACAGCCACTATGGAAAACAGTGTGCAAATTTCTTAAAAAACTGGAAATAGAACTACCATATGACCCAGCTAATACATACTTTAAAGTGTTTCCCAGGTAGTGCTAGTGGTAAATAACCCCCTTGACAATGCAGAGGATATAAGAGATGTGGGTTCGATCCCTGGGTTGGGAAGATCCCCTGAAAGGGGGCATGGCAACCCACTCTAGTACTTCTTGCCTAAAGAATCCCATGGACAGAGGAGCCTGGTGAGCTACAATCCATAGGGTAACAAAGAGTCAGATATAACTGAAGTGACTTCAAACACATACACTTTAAAATGTCAAATTACATAGAACACGCTTAAAGAACAATGAGGGAAATTATATTATATGAAAATTTAGTTTTAGAAAGTAAAGTTTTTTCAGGCACTACTACTGGTTTGCAGTAAGGAGGTATGTTGACTGGTTGATGGTGGCTTATAAGATGGTTTAGATACGTTGCTAGCTGATAGGTAGATAGAAGGAAGAGCATGTGTCAGCTCTAATGGAATATTGATTCACCTTCCAGCAGCTGATGAGTAAAAAAGTCAGTGAGCAGATTGACTAGGCCATGAGACACCATTCATTGCTAATGTTCATCCGTAGGACAAGTGACCATTTGGTAAGAAATAGTGTCTATGGGAAACCTCAACTGTGCAATTTGATTTCTAAATGCTTTTCAAATGTTATGTCATATAAAGTGAAAGACAAAAGACAGGTAGAAGTAGCTCTTGAGTTTATCAGAGGCTGTGTGTAAAACAAATAGCTATATAAAATCTGTGTGTGTGTGTGTGTGTGTGTGGTAATTGTAATAGTCATCAGTATAGTCCCAAAGAGAACTTGACTATTCCAAATGTAGAACAAGTATTAGATCTCCAAACTTCTAAACATGAGGAACAGAATGAGTGGTCTATCTTAGACCCCAGGGAGGGCATTTTATCAGTGTCCTTCTCAAAGTAAGATGGTGAAAAGGGAAGGACATCTCAAAAAGTAGAACCAATAGCCGTGCTGGTGGGGCAAGGGGCAAACTTGGAGACAAAATATGCAATCACAGCCTAAACAGCATCTCCCACCCTTAGAATAGGAGCTCCTCAAAATACTGCCCAACAGGTTTGGGGGATCACAAACCAGTGAAGGCTGATTTCTTCCAAATGGGAGTTTTTATTGTAGCTATCTTATTCCTGTTACTTTACTGAACACAAAGAGTGGGTGAGGCACCTAACTTGGTTTTAGTTCAATAGGCCTCGTTAGTAAAAGGACACAGCTCCAGAGTGGATGCAGAGACGTACATGTGATGGTAGATGTTATTAGGATTTTGGCTTGATACCCTTAATGAGGTATGTGAATGCTCTGCCTTCCAGATTAGACCGAGAGACATAGAATTCATATGTAGAAAGACAGACGCCAGTCCATCACTATACCAAAAACATACCTTCCTCATCTAACTGACACAAGTCATAGCCTTCCAACTTACTCTGGCCAATGTAAAGAACAGGTAATGCTTTCCTCCCAGCAAACCTTGATGAGTGCTATTTTTCCTCTGCTACAGACTGAGGCTTCTTCATCAGCCTGGGAATCAGAACACAGAGCAAAGCTGCAGTTGATTGGTTAAAGATACTTACTGGGACTGAGAAAAAATGTTTTGTTGAAAGGAGCTGAGGTTTTTGAGTCATTTGTTACCATGGTATAACATCGACTGTTCTAACCATTACAGTCTCTGAGAAACAAGATCTGCTGAGAGGTCGCTTAGCTTCCTGAGTGAACAGAGAAGATCACTGAGTTCTATGTGTATATCCAGATGCTGTATTATAAAATGCATGACTGAGTAAATAAATCAGATGGATATTATCTAGTCTTAAACATAAAGAAAAATAAATAAAAATAAAATAACATATTTGTTGATTTATGGAAAGTAAGTTCTTAGGATTATGCTCTATTGCCTACTATAAGACATAGTTATCTGTGCTGTATTTACTTAATACATAAATTAGTGAGAATCAATGTTTGCAAAACTGCTTCAATTAAGAGATTACCTTCACCCATATGACGTGGAGATCTCTATATACATAAAGGGAACATTTTTATAGTACATTTTACATGAAAATAGTAAGGCATAAAATATAGGCAGAAAGAGAAAGGAGAATGATCATGGAACATTATGGAATAAAAAGCCCATTATAGAAATTAGAGCTTGTGTTATTGTGGAAGAATTTGAGGAAATAGAGAGCTACAGAGGATTGGAGATGATACCCACCAGCCCTGACAAGGAAGAACTGACTGAAACTTGCTCTCTGCTGCTGTTAAAGGAGCTGGTGTGGCTCGTCCCTCTTTGAGGTCAAAGAATGGTGATTGGTCTGGACATTTAGCATCAGGTCAAACTCAAGAAGAGCTGGAGAGGGTGCCAGAAATGGGGACAAAACAAGACCCCCTCTGCATCTGTGTCTCATGGGATATATCCAATTACAACCTTCAGAATATAGTCACTGATGCTTCTATCTCTCAATCTCTGAATATACCCTTTTAGGCCAAACCTGAACTCTCTCTGTGGAGGGAAAGGAATCCTGGGAAAAGTAATTCTAGCTTACATTCTCTTTCTCCTGGATAACCTTTTATTTGCCAAATCATGATATTTGATTTGGCATATGTAGCATAATGAAAATTGATAATCTAAATCTTCCCAGTATTATCTTGAAACACTGAAGGTTGTAATTTAACTTCAAAAACAGTATTATAAAGCAATTTTTATTTGTTCAAAATATATTCATCCCTTAGAAGAAATGAAGTAGCCATCACGGTCAACAAAAGAGTTCAAAATGCAGTACTTGGATGCAGTCTCAAAAATGAAAGAATGATCTCTGTTCCTTTCCAAGGCAAACCATTCAATATCACGGTAATCCAAGCCTATGCCCCAATCAGTAATGCTGAAGAAGCTGAAGTTGAACCGTTCTACGAAGACCTACAAGACCTTTTAGAACTAACACCCAAAAGAGATGTCCTTTTCATTACAAAAGACTGGAAAGCAAAAGTAGGAAGTCAAGAAACACCTGGAGTAACAGGCAAATTTGGCCTTGGAGTACAGAATGAAGCAGGGTAAAGGCTAATAGAGTTTTCCCAAGACAACACTGGTCGTAGCAGACACCCTTTTCCAACAACACAAGAGAAGACTCTACTCTACACATGGACATCACCAGATGGTCAACACTGAAATCAGATTGATTATATCATTTGCAGCCAAAGATGGAGAAACTCTATACAGTCAGCAGAAACAAGACGGGAGCTGACTGTGGCTCAGATCATGAACTCCTTATTGCCAAATTCAGACTTAAACTGAAGAAAGTAGGAAAAAACCACTAGACCATTCAGGCATGACCTAAATCAAATCCCTTATGATTATACAGTGGAAGTGAGAAATAGATTTAAGGGTCTAGATCTGATAGACAGAGTGCCTGATGAACTATGGATGGAGGTTCATGACATTGTACAGGAGACAAGGATCAAGACCATCCCCATGGAAAAGAAATGCAAAAAGGCAAAATGGTTGTCTGAGGAGGACTTAAAAATAGCTGTGAACAGAAGAGAAGCAAAAAGCAAAGGAGAAAATGAAAGATATTCCCAATTAAGCCTTCCTCAGCGATCAATGCAAAGAAATAGAGGAAAACAACAGAATGGGAAAAACTAGAGATCTCTTCATGAAAATTAGAGATACCCAGGGGACATTTCAGGCAAAAATGGGCTCAATAAAGGACAGAAATTGGTATGGACCTAACAGAAGCAGAAGACATTAAGAAGAGGTGTCAAAAATACACAGAAGAACTGTACAAAAATGATCTTCACGATCCAGATAATCAAAATGGTCTGATCACTCATCTAGAGCCAAACATCCTGGGATGTGAAGTCAAGTGGGCCTTAAAGCATCACTACAAAAAAAAATCGAGTGGATGTGATGGAATTCCAGTTGAGCGATTTCAAACCCTGAAAGATGATGCTGTGAAAGTGTTGCACTCAATCTGCAAGCAAATTTGGAAAACTCAGCAGTGGCCACAGGACTGGAAAAGGTCAGTTGTCATTCCAATCCCTAAGAAAGGCGATCCGAAAGAATGCTCAAAGTATCGCACAATTGCACTCATCTCACACGCTAGTAAAGTAATGCTCAAAATTCTCCAAGCCAGGCTTCAGCAATACATGAACTGAGAACTTCCAGATGTTCAAACTGGATTTAGAAAAGACAGAGGAACCAGAGATCAAATTGCCAGCATCCACTGGATCATCGAAAAAGCAAGAGAGTTCCAGAAAAACATCTATTTCTGCTTTATTGACTATGCCAAAGCCTTTGAATGTGTGGATCACAATAAACTGTGGAAAATTCTGAAAGAGATGGGAATACCAGACCACCTGACTTGCCTCTTGAGAAACCTGTATGCAGGTCAGAAGCAACAGTTAGAACTGAACATGGGACAATAGACTGATTCCAAATAGGAAAATGCTCTATATTGTCACCCTGCTTTTTTAACTTATATGCAGAGTACATCATGAGAAACGCTGGGCTGGAAGAAGCACAAGCTGGAATCAATGCCGGGATTGATATAACCTCAGATATGCAGATGACACCACCCTTATGGCAGAAAGTGAAGAGGAACTGAAAAGCCTCTTGATGAAAGTGAAAGAAGAGAGTGGAAAAGTTGGCCTAAAGCTCACCATTCAGAAAACTAAGATCATGGCATCTGGTCCCATCACCTCATGGGAAATGGATGGGGAGACAGTGGAAACAGTGTCAGACTTTATTTCTTTGGGCTCCAAAATCACTACAGATGGTGACTGCAGCCATGAAATTAAAAGATGCTTACTCCTTGGAAGGAAAGTTATGATCAACCTAGATAGGATATTAAAAAGCAGGGACATTACTTTGCCAACAAAGGTCGGTCTAGTCAAGGTTATGGTTTTTCCTGTGGTCATGTATGGATGTGAGAGTTGGACTGTGAAGAAAGTTGAGCATCAAAAAATTGACGCTTTTGAACTGTGGTGTTCGAGAAGACTCTTGAGAGTCACTTGGACTGCAAGGAGATCCAACAAGTCCAGCCTAAAGGAGATTGGTCCTTGGTGTTCATTGGAAGGACTGATGCTGAAGCTGAAACTCCAATAATTTGGCCATTCATGCAAAGAGTTGACTCATTGGAAAAGACCCTGGTTCTGGGAGGGATTGGGGGCAGGAGGAGAACGGGACGATAGAGGATGAAATGGCTGGATGGCATCACCCACTCGATGGGCATGAGTTTGAGTAAACTCCAGGAGTTGGTGATGGATAGGGAGGCCTGGTGTGCTGCGATTCATGGGTTGCAAAGAGTCAGACATGACTGAGCGGCTAACCTGAACTGAACTGAGGGTAAGAGAAACAGCTTAACAGTGAAACTGAAATTAATTTTTTTTACATTTTTATATTTTAAAAATTTTATTTGTGAATACTCTTCTCATAATCTTAGTTAAATGAGAATTTTGGAGAGTTATATTTCTCTTCTGACTTTTAAAATTTAGAGTTCATCCATCAAATGAAATACTCTTATATACAGACAAGAAGAGAAACAGGTTTAAATATCCAATTATTTATTTCATTGATCTCTTATTTCCCTGAGTATTTCTTATTGCTTATGAAACTAAAAAAGTTGTTGTATTTTCTAGTCTTCCTTGTGTCCTGCTGTGTCGAAGAGGGGTACATTTTCTGTGCAGTTTCCAGAAAGTGCTCTAAGGGCTACTTGGGCTTTGGGGGTGAAGAGGAAGATCCACAGGGAACTGGTAGAATGTGGCCCAAATTCAAGGCAGGGTGGAAAAGAAAGTGGGAAGAAATTCAGGATCATGGCTCCCTGCATAATTCGTGGAGCAAAAGCACCAAACCAGCCTTGAATTGCATTCTTCTCAAATTGTACATAGAGAGAAGTTAGCTTCCATAGTTGTCTGGAATTTTGGTCACACCAGGTATATCTAATGCTAATTTATATGCTTCTGTCTTAGTCTGTTTGGGTTTTTAAAACAAGGTAACATAAACTTGTTTGCCTAAGCAACAGACATCTATGTCTCATAGTTCTGGGGCCTGAAAAATCAAAGGTCAAGGCTCTGGCAGCTTCCATGTCTGGTGAGACCCCTTTTTCTGGTTCATGGACAACTGTCTTATTGCAGTGTCAGCACAGGGTGGAATGGGTTGCGGAGCTCTCTGGGATCTCTTCTGTTTAACGGCACTAATCCCATTCATAGGGGATTTCCCCCTTTCCGCCCTGTTATCCCCATGTCCTATTCACCACTCACAGGCCTCACATTCAAATACCATCATACTGGGGGTTAAGATTTAATACATGAACTTGTGAGGGGAGGGGTTTAATAATTCATTCTATTGAAGCTTCTTAAAGTGGTATTTCTTTGCAAAATTGCTCAGATTATCTTAAATAAATCTGAAGGTAGGGAAACTGATCTAAGTCCTAACATTTGCTTGATAAAAAAATAAATTTAAAATCTTGTACTACTGCTTTTGTTTTTGTCAAATGCTAATCGACAAAAAAAGTTTATTCTAAAAAATTTTTTTTAGAATAAATGCATTAGCTTTTAATGCTTTAGCCATATTTTCAATATATTCATCTTTACAGAAATCAATTTTAGTTTCTTCAGGAAAAATCTTTATGCAGATTCAGTTTGTTGCTTTAGTAATATTTAAGGTAATTTCTAAATACTTCAAGTCAACTGAATGCATGTGTCTGTAGATCCAATTCATTGATATTTTCCTTCCTAGAACTAAATTAACATCTGTGGCAATAAATAACAAAGTGATGGCCTTCCTCAGGGCCATTCTGTTTACTCCAATAAAATTCATAATTTCCCTCATATTTCTAATTCCCCTTGCCTCTTTTGCATTATCAACTCTTTTGGTGCTGTTTGTACTAACTTTTAATTTATAACTCATGAATTTAATTAGAGCAGCAGATTATTCTTTGAGATCAACAAGATATTGCTTTGGCCTCATTCCAGCATTTTTGTTATAGACTTCCCCACCTCAAAACAAAACTGCACCCAACTGGTTTATTTTCCAAAGCTAGTAGTCAAGTCATTATGAAATATTGTATTTGGATTGTTCATTTAACAGGCATCTTATTAATTTATTCATGTTTTGAAATGTGTATATTTTAAGGAAATTTTTAAAATATTTTATGATTGTATTATTCTAAGAATATGTCAGTGTTTTAATTAGAAATGTGCTAACTTCTGTAAGTGATAGCAAAGACACATTAGAATAGTTCATAAATCATATTCAGACTAACCTTAGCATTAGGAGGAAGTCAGAATTTTTTCTAATGTCATTGAAAATAGGATCTTAGTTTCAATAATGGCAAACATTGTTTAAATATATGTTTTACTCTATGTGTTTGAGAGAGAGTCATTCTTCTGAATTTAAATCCCCCCAAAAAGTCATAAGAATAATTCATCTTAGATAAGTTTTTAGGATTTGGTTGAAAAGAACTGTGGAGACACTAACAAAAGCTAGAAACACAAATTATAAGTAAAGAGAATGACATTTAGGTAGGAAAATAGGTAGAGGTATGGAAAATAGTAATACACTCCAGTTGATCATAAGGCTCTTCCATGCTCATCCTGTCCAGCAACCCTACCCTCTCCTCATCCCGTGGATAATATCACACCCAAGTCAGACCAGTTATGGAAGTATGGTGTCTACTCTAAGGCTGAAGGAGTTGTGCTCACCAGCTCCCCACAGGGACAGCACGGCTTTCCTGAAGAAGGAGCAGCTGTCTGATGCTTTTCTGCCCAAAGACTCTGAGAGAAGCGACTTTCCTCAAGGTCCTGCCCTGACTGCCAGCTCCACTGCAAAGGTCAGCCAGTGGGGAGCGGGGGTGCAATACAGGGGCTGAGCTCCATCACTGCAGTGTGTATCCTTTGTTCATTGTTCAGTCGCTAAGTTACGTCGACTCTTTGTGACTCCATAAACTGTAACATGTTAAGTTTCCCTTCCTTCACCATTTCCCAGAGTCTGCTCAAGCTCATGCCCATTAGCCCATTGGTGCCATCCAACCATCTTATTCTCTGTCTCTCCCTTCTACTTTTGCCCTCAGTCTTTCCCAGCATCAGGGTCTTTTCCAATAAGTCAGCTGTTTGCATCAGGTGGCCAGATTAGTGGAGCTTCAGCTTTAGCATCAGTGCTTTAGTGAATATTCAGTGTTGATTTCCTTTAGGACTGACTGGTTTGATCTTTTTGCTGTCCAGGAAACTCTCAAGAGTCTTTTTCAGAACCACAGTTCAAAAGTATCAGTTCTTCAGTGCTCAGCCTTGTTTATGGTCCAACTCTCACATCCATGCATTCCTACTGGAAAACCATAGCTTTGACTATATGGACCTTTGTCAGCAAAGTCATTTTACTGCCTTTTAATAAATACACTGTCTAGGTTTGCCATAGCTTTTCTTTCAAGGAGCAAGTGTCTTTTAATTTTGTGGTTGTAATCACTGTCCACAGTGATTTTGCAGCCCAAGTAAATGAAATCTGTCACTATTTCTACTTTTTCCCCATCTATTTACCATGAAGTGATGGGACCAGATGCCATAACCTTAGTTTTTTGAATGTCAAGTTGTAAGCCAGCTTTTTTACTCTCCTCTTTCACTTTCATCAAGAGACTCTATTTCCTCTTCACTTTCTGCCATTGAAGTGCATCATCTGCATATCTGAGGTTATTGATATTTCTCCCAGCAATGTTGATTCCAGCTTGTGAGTCATCCAGTCCAATATTTAGTATGATGTTCCCTGTATATAAGTTCAATAAGCAGGGGGACAGTATACAGACTTGATGTACTCCTTTCCCAATTTGGAACTGGTCCACATCCAGTTCTAACTGTTGCTTCTTGCACTTCATGCAGGTTTGTCAGGAGGCAGGTAAGGTGGTTTGGTGCTCCCATCTCTTCAAGAATATTTCACACTTTGTTGTGACCCACACGGTCAAAGTGAATCCTTGCCCTGACCTATATCTACTCTGAGCAAAATACCTCCTCTAATTCCTACAGAAGCATCTTGTGGGGGCTCTGGCCAGCCTTCTGCCTTCCATCTGTTACCCACTACCCCTTTGTGGGCTCCCTCCCCAGGAACAGAAGCCACCCTGCTTCCTCCTGCCTTCATGTTGGACACACTGCAATTTCAGTCTTGTGTTCCTCCCAGATTCTCTGCTTTGACTATGTGAAACTATAAATGTACCACTTTAGATCCTTCATTCCTGAAATTATTGGATATGCTATCCAGCTGTCTAACTTTGGAGAAATGACCTAAGCAGTGTGTAACCACTTCCATTTTCCTCAGGAGAATAGGAAAATCCATTCTTATCTCACAAGGTAATTGCCAGGTTTAAACTATTTAGTCACAGTATAGAACACTGGCTGACCCTTAATGAACATTCAGCTGTTGGGTTACACCCTGCCACCACCAACATCATTGTCATCACCATCACTGTTATCCCTGTCTGAAATTTATGTCTACAAATCTCTGCACTCACCTGTTTGCCTACGGTTATTTCTCTGGGCTATTACTGATTAAGAGTGTTTATTTGGTTGAATTCAACTTTAAAACAAGCAACATGTAAATGTGGCAGTATCAGAACAATTATGTTGGTGGTATACATGGCTAACTTCACCCGACAGATTGACTTGTATATTTTGTCATCAAATATGTTAAAGCAAAGTATTAAGAGCTTTTTGTATGAAAAGAAGCATTTTATTTTCAATATTTGCCACCAAAATCTTCATTATTTATGTGTACTTAAGGGAAAAAAATTTCATACTTTAAGATACTAATTTGGCACATTTTTTAGATTATTTTTCTCAGCTTTGTTTCCTTTTATAATTGAAGCATAGCTGATATACCATGTTTTGGGTGCAGACCAAACTGATTCACTTTACAATGTACATATATATATGTGTGTGTGTATGTATATATATGTATACATATATATATACACACATATAAATGTATACACATATGTGTATGTGTTTATGTGTGTTTATATGTATATGTATATATATGTATATATATATATATATACACATACAAATTTTTCGTTAATTGGAATATTTTCAAAATGTCTTTTAACATCAACTTGAAAATTGAATTCCTTTATTTTTTATTCAATTTATTTATTTTAATTGGGGGATGACTACTTAACAATATTGTGATGTTTTTGTATCTTTAGTAATAATATTTTACAATTTTAAAATAATACTATTTTACAATATTCTTTTTTCTTTTCTTTTTTTTTTTTTTTTTTATTAGTTGGAGGCTAATTACTTCACAACATTTCAGTGGGTTTTGTCATACATTGATATGAATCAGCCATAGAGTTACACGTATTCCCCATCCCGATCCCCCCTCCCACCTCCCTCTCCACCCGACTCCTCTGGGTCCTCCCAGTGCACCAGGCCCGAGCACTTGACTCATGCATCCCACCTAGGCTGGTGATCTGATTCACCATAGATAATATACATGCTGTTCTTTCAAAACATCCCACCCTCACCTTCTCCCACAGAGTTCAAAAGTCTGTTCTGTACTTCTGTGTCTCTTTTTCTGTTTGGCATATAGGGTTATCATTACCATCTTTCTAAATTCCATATATATGTGTTAGTATGCTGTAATGTTCTTTATCTTTCTGGCTTACTTCACTCTGTATAATGGGCTCCAGTTTCATCCATCTCATTAGAACTGATTCATTTGAACTGATAATTTGCTCATATGGTTTTCCTTGTTGTTTGACTGAATAATGCACCACTGTCTAATGAGCACATTATCCAAATACAAGAAAAGCCCAGTTTTTCTTTTCAGTGCTTCTTTTAGCCTGTCTGTTACTATGATATACACCAGGAAATAGGAGAGAACTGACAACAATTCAGGTGGAATAGAACACCAGGTGGTCAGGGGCTGGTTTTTTAAAATAGCTCTGTAATAGGAAAATGCAGGCCGGCACAGAGAAATAGGACCCATGAACACTGTCTTCAGTCCAAAATGGAAAAATAAAATGTGAGAGATAGGGAAGATTGTCTTCAGAGTCTCAAAACAGAGTAGAAATTAGCCTCTATTATTTGTGCTTCTAAACCTAAGAATTAGAAGCATTCAAAACTCTAACCGGTGGGACACATAGTGGGTACCAAGGAACATCTCTGCCCAGTCGCTGGCCCGCAGGCACTAGATGGAGGTGTGGACATAATCTCCCACCATAATCTCCTAGGAGATGAAATGACTGTGTGTGGCAAGAAGGCAAGACAACTCAGGCTCAGAAACTGAGGAAAGGGGATCAATCTCCAGAAATAGATTCAATTTATGGATTGTGTTTTCCAAGTAAGGCAGGAGTTGTTGCAGAATTTTGAAAAGGACATGTATTAAGATAAATCAAGAACAAAGCCCATATTGCTGGCTAGAGTTCCTTCAAGACTGTTCCTATAGTATAGTGGCATTTGATACTCAGGTGAATCTCTATCATGGGGACAGCAAGAAACTCCACAGGAATCCCATGATGCTGAGTCTTGGGAGCACTTGACTATTTGCAAATTCACAGCTTTCTCTCAGTGATTTTTTGCTATTATGCATCTTTGCACAGTTTCTATAAATTCATCTTCAAATAGCCCAGTAAGAGGTTTTGCATTCTGAAAAGAATGACCCTACTCTACCCTAGATGTTCCTCATTAAATTTTACATGACTTTCCCATTTAACAAAGTAATCTTATTTAAAAATGTGACCGGTTCTCAATTTCACTTTTTATTTTCTAATTCAGATTTTTAAGGTTGCACTGAAAATATTTTGGAAGGCTTTGGGACTTAGATAGATATTTCTGAAATACTAATAATATAAGATTCATAAAATGAATAGCAGTTATACTCTAATACAAAAATAGAATTATATATTTATATTACAATTTTATAACTGAGTGTTTAATCTGATATACTTTTCTTATGCTTTTAATTCTGATTATTTGATTTAGTCATATGCGTCCACTGTCCACTATCATGGAATACAGTCCCATGAACACTACCTTCATTCCCATTGTGCTCACTGACATGTGCATGTGAAAATAAATCTACTCTAGTCCACACTTTCCCTGCCGGCCCCTCTTCCTGACAATGGCTAAGACTAAAGGAGAAAAATGGGGGAAAATGCACATTCCTACATTCTACAATGTTCTTGTCAAGGATAAGTTTGAACAAAAGATAAATTTGGTTATTTGGATTCAAAATGTGCACAAACATTACATACCAAATGGTTTTATTTATCACACTATTTTCTTTGAAATGCAAATAGCTTAGGCTATGATCAGGTTTGTATTTTAAAGTAGCACTTATTGAACAGCAATGGATTATCAGCAAAGACCATTTGAGGATAAGAAGTCAAATATGTACAAGGAAGAAAATACCTATGAACTCAACTCTTCATCTTGATTATCAACTTGGTTTACAAAATGTCTACTTGCCCTTATTCATGTATATATATAAAACTATATATATATATATATATACATATATATATATATAATACTATTTATTATTTTAAATAAATGTAGATACTTTATTTGGGCTTCCCTGGTGTCTCAGCTGTGAAGAATCCGCCTACAATGCAGGAGCTGAGGAGAGGCTGGTTTGATTCTTGTGTAGGGAAGGTTCCTTGGAGGAATGCATGGCAACCCATTCCAGTATTCTTGCCTGAAGAATCCCATGGACAGGGGAGCCTGGCAGGCTGCAGTTCATGGCATCAAGAAGAGTTGGACATGACTGAGAGATGCAGCAGGCAGCATGGTACTTTTATTACTTTAGCTACATATGACGATCCAATGTTCACTTTGTTCTGTGCTGTGCCAAGTTGCTTCAGTCATGTCCAACTCTTTCCAACTCTATGGACCTTAGCCCAGCAGGCCCCTCTGTCCATGGGATTAGCCAGGCAAGAATACTGAAATGGGTTGCATGTCCTCCTCCAGGGGATCTTCCCGACCCAGGGATCAAACCAGAGTCTCTTCTGTCTCTTGCACTGACGGGAGGGTTCTTTACCACTAGTACCACCTGGAAAGCCCCAATATTCACTTTATCATTCACTGAATTTCAAGCCTGATTTCCTTCCAAAATCAATATTTATAGAACATAAGCTGTCTTAGAATGAGGGAGTTTTTTTTTTTTTTTTTAAGAATTTACACTTCTAAAGAATGAGATCAAGATGTTAAGGACTAGAGTCTACAAGAGACCATAAAGGGTGATGAGTCACTTACGCAGTTTCTGTTTCACTCACATGTAGGAAAATGTCAATAAGAATATTTAAACCACTTTCATAAAAGCTACTATAATTTTTTTGAGAAATATCACTAAATTGATATTTTACTAAGTTGCAGAATTTAACATGAAGATCAAACATTAGATAAGAGAATGTTTTCTCTAGAAAGTCACAAAGCTGAACTTACTTGGAATGAAACATTTATTCTTCTTTTGCTTTAATCTTTGAAAACTGACAGGTACAGAGTTATACCAAATTGCTACTGAGAGTTGGAAAAAGATGAATTTATAAAATTCATAAGACTGTAAGTTACTTCCTTTAAATGCATGGATGCAAGTGAAATAAGATTTCAAGTGTTTGCATAAACTATAATGGATTCTAACAGTGAGAATAAAGAAATGAGGGAAGAAAAGAAAGAAGGCAGACAGAAAAGGAAAAAATGTTGGATGGCATGGAGATGGAAAGTGTGAAGGACTGTTACCATGTCTATTAGAATCTTACCCTCTTGTGTAACTGATTTGCAGCAGTCCAAATCTTTGTATTCCATGGAGATGACTGACATCAAAAGTTTTGGTACAATCAAGTGGTACCACTTAACCTTAAGTATGTGACAGCAAAATTGTAAAGTGATGGCTAGGAAAAACAGACACCATCAGATCACCATCTCATATGCCAAGGAGGATGAAATCCTGCATACTGAGGAGCCTCTAGCAGCACTCTAGCAGCTGTGCCAAGCTCTTAATATCAGCTTCTAGGTTCCATCACTATGAATCACACAGAGGGACACATCAACCCTGACAGATAAATTGGAAAAAAATTTGACTTAACAAAGTACCTGCTCAAATTTAATATAAATTAATTGAACACAGCCAAGCTATTTACATGTCAGTACTCTCATCTTCTTGAAAAAAATAAATGCTTAATATTTTTTTGTATTAGTGCAAATGTTCCCTCTCAAAATTAACTGGAAGGTTATTTAGGAGAGTGTGTCATTTTATTTTATTATTTTTATAATTTTCAGATATATATTCTTATCTTTACAGGAGTAGCATCCACTTTTATTCATGCTGCTAGGTATATTGAGCAGCATAATTTTTGTGTTTAGAATGTTTGAAATTTAATGTTATTCTTGGGAAATGGCTCATTTTGTAACTCTTGAGAATTCAGGTGAAATTTAATATCTCAATTTTGAGTGTGTACTTTTGTTAAATACCTGGTAAATCAGTAGAATTAATTAGCTGGTATTTTGTTTTAGCATCCATTGGTGCCATATAGGAATAACATCTGACATTATATTGGCATCTGAGTCAATATTTCTACACAGTGAAGAAAAGATGTTGTGTTGTATGTTTAATATCCTACTTGCAGATAATAAAATATTCATTGCAGACTCTATCTTATCAATATAAAACAACATTTGCATCCATTTTGATTTTCCTTCACTTTGAATCTTTCTCAGTCAGATATTAACATTGACATATTTTCTTCATTTCTCTTTTCACGCCCAAGAAAATTTTGGTATTTGGTAATACATTGAATAAGAAATATACCCCTTTATTGCCACCTTATATTAACAGACACTTTTTAGCTAGTTTTTGGTAAAAAATTGTCAATGTTTTTAATGACTGGCAAATAAAACTTTTCAAAATGAATATTGCTAAAACCTAAAAAGTTAATTAAGGCAGGAGAAGGAGATGGCAGAGGATGAAATGGCGTCACCAAATCTATGGTGATGAGTTTGAGCAAGATCCAGGAGCTGGTGATGGACAGGGAAGCCTGGTGTGCTATAGGCTGAACAAGTAAACTGAAAAAGTTAAAGGGAAAGTTGAATTCTAAAGAGTGATATCTGTTTGCAGTTAATCAGGAGCTGCTCAGTGTTCTTTATCACAGCTTTCCACTAACACTGTACTAACAAGACTGTTGATATAACACACAGTATAAATGGACACATAATCTGAGAGAAATCTGGAAAAGTGCAGTATGACTTAAACATTTGAAAATGACTTACTCTACTTGTAGGAATATATTTTAAAAATAAAGGGCATAGTTTGTAGTTTGTTGTAGGAAAAAAATGACAAGATATTTAAATAATTTTGTTAATTTATCAAAATTGATATTAAGAAGATAAGATTATGATGTCATACAAATGTTTGTATATATTAGTGTATATGAGACTAATCATCAATTTTCAAAAGCTATATTATTGCACATATAAATATTTAGACTCAATTTTTTCTTGTTTTCATTTTTACTCTTAAATTTTTGTTTAAATATAGTTTATTTACAATGTTTTGTTAGTATCAGGTGTATAGCAAAATGACTCAGTTATATATATATGTATACACAGTACATATATATATATGTATACACAAAGACATATATTTTTCATTCTTCCCCATTATAGGTTACCAAAAGATATTAAGTATAGTTTTCTTGGCTATACAATAGGTCCTTGTTATTTATTTTATATATAGAAGTGTATATATGCTGATCCCAAACAGAACTATATGAAAAAGATCTTCATGACCCAGATAGCCTTGGAGTACAGAATGAAGCAGAGTAAAGGCTAATAGAGTTTTGCCAAGAGAGCACACTGGTCATAGCAAACACCCTCTTCCAACAACTCAAGAGAAGACTCTACACATGAACATCACTAGATGATCAACACCAAAATCAGATTGATTATATTCTTTGCAGCCAAAGATGGAGAAGCTCTATACAGTCAGCAAAACCAAGATGGGGAGCTGACTGTGGCTCAGATCATGAACTCCTTATTGCCAAATTCAGACTTAAACTGAAGAAAGTAGGGAAAACCATTAGACCATTCAGCTTTGACTTAAATCAAATCCCTTATGATTATACAGTGGAAATGAGAAATAGATTTAAGGGACTAGATCTGATAGACAGAGAGCCTAATGAGCTATGGATGGAGGTTCATGACATTGTATAGGAGACAGGGATCAAGGCCATCCCCATGGAAAAGAAATGCAAAAAGGCAAAATGGTTGTCTGAGGAGGACTTACAAATAGCTGTGAAAAGAAGAGAAGCAAAAAGAAAAGGAGGAAAGAAAAGACATTCCCACTTGAATGCACAGTTCCAAAGAATAGCCAGGAGAAGTAAGAAAGCCTTCCTCAGCAATCAATGCAAAGAAATAGAGGAAAACAACAGAATGGGAAAGACTAGAGATCTCTTCAAGAAAATTAGAGATATCAAGGGAACATTTCAGGCAAAGATGAGTTTGATTAAGGACAAAAATTGTATGGACCTAACAGAAGCAGAAGATATTAAGAAGAGATGTCAAAAATACACAGAAGAACTGTACAAAAATCTTCATGAGCCAGATAATTCACAATGGTGGGATCACTCACCTAGAGCCAGACATCCTGGAATGCAAAGTCAAGTGGGTCTTAGAAAGCATCACTATGAACAAAGCTAGTGGATGTGATGGAATTCCAGTTGAGCTATTTCAAATCGTGAAAGATGATGCTGTGAAAGTGCTACACTCAATATGCAAGCAAATTTGGAAAACTCAGCAGTGGCCACAGGACTGGAAAAGGTCAGTTTTCATTCCAATCCCTAAGAAAGGCAATCCAAAAGAATGCTCAAACTACCGCACAATTGCACTCATCTCACAAGCTAATACAGTAATGCCCAAAATTCTCCAAGCTAGGCTTCAGCAATACGTGAACCGAGAACTTCCAGATGTTCAAGCTGGTTTTAGAAAAGGCAGAGCAACCAGAGATCAAATTGCCAACATCCGCTGGATCATCAAAAAAGCAAGAGCGTTCCAGAAGAACATCTATTTCTGCTTTATTGACTATGCCAAAGCCTTTGAATGTGTGGATCACAATAAACTGTGAAAAATTCTGAAAGAGACGGGAATACCAGTCCACTTGACCTGCCTCTTGAGACACCTGTATGCAGATCAGGAAGCTACAGTTAGAACTGGACATGGAACAACAGACTGGTTCCAAATCGGAAAAGGAGTATATCATGGCCATATATTGTCACCCTGCTTATTTAACTTCTATGCAGAGGACATCATGAGAAACGCTGGGATGGAAGAAGCACAAGCTGGAATCAAGATTGCCGCGAGAAATATCAATAACCTCAGATATGCAGATGACACCACTCTTATGGCCAAGAGTGAAGAGGAACTGAAAAGCCTCTTGATGAAAGTGAAACAGGAGAGTGAGAAAGTTGGCTTAAAGCTCAACATTCAGAAAACTAAGATCATGGCATCTGGTCCCATCACCTCATCGGAAATAGATGGGGAGAGAGTGGAAACAGCATCAGACTTTATTTTGGGGGGCTCCAAAATCACTACAGATGGTGACTGAAGCCATGAAATTGAAAGACGCTTACTCCTTGGAAGGAAAGTTATGACCAACCTAGATAGCATATTAAAAAGCAGAGATATTACTTTGCCAACAAAATCTGTATGGTCAAGGCTATGGTTTTCCAGTGGTCATGTATGGATGAGAGTGTTGGACTGTGAGGAACGCTGAGTGGCACAAAATTGATGCTTTTGAACTGTGGTGTTGGAGGAGACTCTTGAAGTCCCTTGGACTGCAAGGAGATCCAACCAGTCCATCCTAAAGTAGATCAGTCTTGGGTTTTCATTGGATGGACTGATGCTGAAGCTGAAACTCCAATACTTTGACCACCTCATGCCAAAAGTTGACTCTTCGGAAAACACCCTGATGCTGGGAGGAATTGGGGGCAGGAGAAGGGGACGACAGAGTATGAGATGGCTGGATGGCATCACTGACTCGATGGGTATGAGTTAGGGTGGACTGCGGGAGTTGGTGATGGACAGGGAGGTCTGTCGTGCTGCGATTCATGGGGTCGCGAAGAGTCGGACACGATCGAGCGACTGAACTGAACTGAACTGAAATTCTGCCTCATCCCCTAGCTTTATTAACAGTAGGGCTTCCTAAGGCCTACTTGACTTCACTCTCCAGAATATCTGGTTCTGGGTGGTTCACCACACTCTAGTATAATACGGTTTATCTGGATCTTTCTTTGTACAGCTCTTTCGTATATACTTTCCATCACTTTTTGATCACTTCAGCATCTACTAGCATCTACCATTTATGTCCTTTATTGAGTACCTCAATAAACTTTACATATAGTGATATGCTTATTTGCATACAATGTATATATAGTATTAACAGCATAAATATACAGTAGGTCCCCAAACACCTATGTGGTCTGGAAGAGATTAGTGAAAAGGAGAGCACATAAGTTATTTAAAATCATTTAAATTTATAGTGTTAAAATGCTTTATCATTGAAACAAAAAAAAAAAATGTGGAGCAAAATATATTTCAGAGAAAATCAAAATAAGAGATAACAGAGATGCAAGTCTAATGTACATGAAAATAATATACCTTGAGGATAATATTACATTTCAAGAGGGGCAGATATACTAGTAAAGAGCTTTGAGAAAATGTGGAAAATTAAAATTAAATTCCTATCTCTTTTTCTTATTGATTTTTACTTTGACATGACTGAAGAATTGAAAGTGAAAGGTAAAACCTGTTTAGACTGTAAACTTGCACTTTTATGTTGGAGACTTGGTGGCACTCTCTGGCTTCAGGAAGTGGAGTGTGGGAGTAGCATGGGGTGTGGAATTTCAGTACCTTCGGTGAATCCTTGAAAACTTCCTCTATAGCCCTTCCTGCTGAAGAGATCATGGAAATGGCAAACCACTCCAATATTCTCACCTGGTGCCTTCCTGCTCTCCACCTACTGAGCTACATTTATTTGGGTTTGCCCTCCACAAAAACTCAGGTTTCAACCTTTCCTGTACTGAAATTACCCCTTGTCAATCTGTTTTCTCATATTGAAAATTATATTGATAGATATGGATAATCTTTCTCTATTGACATGGAATTATTTATCTAAATGTTTTTAATTGATTATAAAATCAGATAACTTCTTATAAAATATTAAAAATTGCCAGGCTTAAAGAGATTATTTTAAACTGTCATGAATAAAAAATTTCAATATTATCTATAATGTGTTAGATATTTTCATTTGAATCCAATTATAATAATATTTTTTTAAGATTCATATAAATTCTGAAATCCAAAGTAAGATAAGCCATTCTCCTTTTTCCTATTATTGAATTTACCAGAACATTAAAGTGCTTTAAAACATCTGGGTAATCAGCACAGACAGTGTGCCCTTATCAAATAACATATCCTGAGCTGATTTACTTAGCAGTGTCAAGTTCATCTAAAAATATCTGCCCCACTTTTTCATTATAATAATCTTATATGACATAGATATGCCTGCCAAAGTAAAATGTTTCTCTATAAGGTTGCACCATTATTATGAATATATAATATAAGCTAATTCTTAAGCTGGCTTCCTGATTGACACCAAAGTCACTTAGAAGACTGTTCATGGTTTAAAAAACATAATTAGTGTCAGGGGTTTCCACCATTACTAAATATAGCCTTAAGGTGCCTCATAAAGCAGAGAAAAAAGTCAAATAACTGAAGTTGTGGAATATGTATGCTTTCAAATTTGAATGTTGTTAATTATTCTTTAGGGGCTTCCCTAGTGACTCAGTGGTCAAGAATCTACCTGTCAAGTGGGAGAAATAAGTTCAATCTCTGGATCAGGAAGATTCCCTGGAGAAGGAAACGGCAACCCACTCCAGTATTCTTGCCTCGAAAATCACATGGACAGGGGAACCTGGTAAACAGGTATCACAAAGAGTTGGACATGACTTAATGACTGAACAGCAACAACAATTATTCTTTGACAAAGAACTAAGCAATATCAATGACTCATTGCCTAACAATGATAAATGCTACTCTGTGTTAGAACAAGCTATCCTGCTGTAAACTTTTCTTGCATTCCTTTGTGTCTGTTTCTCCTCTTATATAACTACTTTGGCAAAAACTGACATTAAACCCCAGTTTTCATGGTATTTGGGATCAAGTTTTTTCTACTTATTCTTGGGGAAATGGAGGAAATTTATTATGATATCAAGAGTATTTCTGAGGAGTTACTTGAATGCTGATTTTTGGAAGTTTCAGTCTTCTAGTCTATGGCTTCCAAAGTTTTATCTTATCAATCACATTCTTTCATTCTAAGTGTGTAGAGGAAACAACAGCAAAAAAAGACTTATTGTAAAATGTGGTAACAAGAAACTCCTTTGTTGTTGCTGTCGTGTAAGGCCATGTGTTCAATCCTTCCTCCTCAGCCAACTTCACACTTAAATGGCACAGAAGTAGGTAAAATAAATTGCTCTCACTTGATAGACATGGTTGCTGAGTCTGCATAAGTTATTTTTGACCAGAAATTCACACAGCAAGTCAATGTCATACCAGGTCTTAAGCAGCAATTTATATGCCCTGGAAAGATTGATTTGTACACTAACCTAGCCTTTCTCATATCACAACTACTTTGAATGAACTTATTTACTGCTAATACTGCTAGTAATGGTGATATTGTGATTCCTTGTGATGTATTAGTACATATTTGTACACATACACATATATGCACAGACATGCATGTATATACAATGTATTACAGAATGTGTTGTAGACATATGTGTTATACACTGTCAGCAAGGCACTTGTCTGAGAGGCTACTGCACAATTGCACTCATTTCACATACCAGTAAGTTTATGCTCAAAATCTTTCAAACTCGGCTTCAACAGTACATGAACTAAGAAATTCCAGATGTACAAGCTGGATTTAGAAAAGGCAGAGGGATCAGATATCAAACTGCCAACATCCGTTGGATCATAGGAGAAGCAAGAGAACTCCAAAAGAACATCTACTTCTACTTCATTGACTACTCTAAATCTTTGTCTGTGTGGATCACAACACATTGTAGAAATTCTTAAAGAGATGGAAACACCAGACCACCTTACCTGGCCTCCTGAGAAACGTTTATGCAAATCAAAAGCAACAGTTAGAACCATACCTGGAGCAATAGACTCCAGGTTCAAAATTGGGAAAGAAGTATGTCAAGCCTGTATACTATCACCCTGCTTATTTGATTTATATGCAGAGTACATGATGCAAAATGCCAGGCTGGATGAAACACAAGCTGGAGTCAAGATTGCCAGGAGAAGCATCAATAACCTCAGATATGCAGATGATATCACTCTAGAGCAGAAAGTGAAAAGGAATTAAAGAGCTTTTTGATAAAGGTGAAAGAAGTGAGTGAAAAGCTGGTTTAAAGCTTAATATTAAAAACATGAAGATCATGGCATCTGGTCCCATCACTTCATGAAAGAGAGATGGGGGAAAAAATGGAAATGTCAATAGACTTTATGTTGTTGGGCTGCAAAATTACTGTGGATTGTGATTTCAGTCATGAAATGAAAAGATGCTTGCTCCTTTGGCGGGGGAAGCTATGACAAACATAGCATATCAAAAAGCAGAAATATGGCTTTGTTAACAAAGGTCCATATACTAAAAGCTCTGTTTTTTTTTTTCAATAATCATATATGGATGTCAGTGTTGGAACATAAGGAGCAATGAGCACTGAAGAATTGATGCTTTTCAACTGTGGTGTTGGACAAGACTCTTGAGAGTCCCTTGGACAGCAAGGGGATCATACTAGTCAATCCTAAAGGAAATCAAACTTGAATTTTCTCTGAAGGACTGATGCTGAAGCTGAAGCTACAATACTTTGGTTACCTGATATGAAGAGCCAACTCATTGAATAAGACTCTGATGTTGTGGGCAGGAAGAAAAGAGGGTGACAGAGGATGAGATTATTGAGTGAAATCTTCAACTCAGTGCACATGAGTTTGAGCAAACTCAGGAAAATAAGTAAGAACAGGAAAGCCTGGCATGCTGCAATCGATGAGGTCACAAAGTGCTGGACAAGAATGAGCAGCAGAATAACAACAAAAAGGAGCAGATAGTAGTGATTTAATAACCCTACTCCCCACCCACATACACAGTTTCCCTGTCAAATTCCTGCAGTACATTTCTTGCAATTAGTCACCCAATATTAACATATTAACTAAAGTCCATAATTTATGCAGATCACATCACTAATTTTTATCACTCTTTTAATGGCCAGAAATAAATCTGATACAATATTTTGAAGATATATTTTTCCTTATTGACATATTTGACTCAAAAATCATCTAATCATTTTATACCACAAAAGAGTCTTTAAAAATATTACTGGGAAATGGCACATCCAAATATTCATCATCACCATGCAATTAGAGGCATTCTGGCATTATCTTTGTGCTTCATCCCCTATTTATCTTTGCACTGCTCATTCTCTCTTCTATTTCTCTAACATGGAACTAATTTTCTGTTCTCAACATCATGGTTTTATTATTATCAAATTGCATGGTGCTTTATTTAAACCTCCACAATAGCTTGTTAATTTCTCTCCTTGACCACCAGACATCTATAAACTAGTACAATAATCATCTTTCATCATATGTACATGTTTTATGATATTAATATTTAGTTGAATATATAAGCCATTCATTCATCTATTTTCTGGCTTCCGTAATAACTCAGTTGGTGAAGAATCTACCTGCAATGCAGGAGATCCTGGTTAAATTTCTGGTAGAGGAAGATCTGCTAAAGAAGGGATAGGGTACCCAGTCCAGTACCCTTGGGCTTCCCTTGTGGTTCAACTGGTAGAGAATCCACCTGCAATGAGGGAGACCTGGGTTAGATCCTTGGTTTGGGATGATTCCCTGAAGAATGGAAAGGCTACCCACTCCAGTATTCTGGCCTGGAGAATTCCATGGACTGTATAGTCCATGGGGTCACAAAGAATTGAACACGACTGAGTGACTTCCACTTTCACATAAGTTATTAATCTCTTTTCTGTTAAATAAGTACTTTATAGATCAAGTAAATCCACTATTTGAAAAGAAGCTCTATTCAGTTCCCAGTGTTCCAAAGGTAAAAAGTTTGGCATCTATCTTTTCAGACTGAAAATAAATTTTATCTGGATATATCAGTAGAGTTCAGTCGCTCAGTCATGTCTGACTATTTGCGACCCCATTAATCGCAGCACACCAGGCCTCCCTGTCCATCACCAACTCCCGGAGTTCACCCAAACCCATGTCCATCGACTCGATGATGCCATCCAACCATCGATCCTCTGTCGTCTCCTTATCCTCTTGCCCTCAATCCCTCCCAGCATCAGGGTCTTTTCCAATGAGTCAACTCTTCGCATGGCCAGAGTAATGGAGTTTCAGCTTCAGCATCAGTCCTTCCAATGACCACCGAGGACTGATCTCCTTTAGGATGAACTGACTGGATCTCCTTGCAGTCCAAGGGACTCTCAAGAGTCCAACACCACACTTCAAAAGCATCAATTCTTCGGCACTCAGCTTTCTTTATAGTCCAACTCTCACAGCCATACATGACTACTGGAAAAACCATAGCCTTGACTAGACCCACCTTTGTTGGCAAAGTAATGTCTCTGCTTTTTAATATGCTATCCAGGTTGGTCATAACTTTCCTTTCAAGGAGTAAGCATCTTTTAATTTCATGGCTGCAATCACCATCTGCAGTGATTTTGGAGCCCCCCAAAAATGAAGTCTGAATATATATTGTTTTGCTATAATATAGTGTGGTAATTTTAAAAGTATAAAAAACCCAATGCTAATATTTTCTTAGTTAATGTAATGATTAATCCATTTGTAATGATGAAACATAACTATTAATGTAAAATTTATTAGTAATTATTTTAATATACAGAGAAATATAATATTCCATATAATGTTTGGCATACACACACACACACACACACACACACACATATATATATATATTTGGGAGTTATTATCCTGTAGTTTTCTTTTTTTAATTTTTTTGAAGATGTTTTTTTTTTAATGTGGACCATTTTGAAGGTTTTTGTTTAATTTTTTGCAATATTGTTTCTGTTTTATTTTTTGGTTTATTTATTTATTTATTGGTTTTTTGACCATGAGGCATGTGAGATCTTCACTCCTAATTTCACACCCAGGCATTAGAAGGCAAAGTCTTCACCATTAGACCACCAGGGAAATCCCAATCTGTAGTTTTCTTTTCCTAAGTTTTCTTACTCTGAATTTAATAACCGTTACTCTAGACTCTTCATATGGTATTGGTACGTCATTATCTGTATCTTGGAGACACTTTCAGTGGGAATTTATCTGTTCTTTTAAATTACAGGTGTTCAATGTCTCATGAAATTTTCCTGGTGCTCTTTTTTGATGGTAGATGTTCTTTACTGGAACTTGGGCTATTTGAGACTTTTACTCTAACCAGAAAATTTTGGTCATTTTTAAGGTAAAAGAGAATCTCTCTTAAGTCAAAATCCACTTGTTTTATTCCAAAATGAGATTTTTCAAATCGACTTTATATCCTCACTTAAGATATTTCATATCCTACCCTCTCTACTTTCCTCCAACTTTGTTAATGATAATATAAGATATTTCCATTTCTCATTGTTGTGAGTCATTCATTTTGACAAAACTGCCTTCATTAGGCAATACTATATTTTACTTATTTTTAGATCATCACTGATATGTCCATTTCCCTTTTTCTGTATAGATTTGCTATTTTCTCTGATGAACTGCTTCTTCAGTACTTCTTTCAAAGAGTATCTGGGTGTGATAAACTCCTTGAGTCTTTAAATATCTGAAGGATCTTCATTTCATCTTCAGAGTTCAAATGATTGTTCCACTCTCCCGGGCCAAACTTAACTTTCTTAAATACTTCTCCAAAATTGCTTCATAGTCCTATTACAGCTAGAGTCACTAGAAATATCAAAAAATAGCAATCATAACAAACTGGTGCTAAGTGCCAGACACTGTTCTAGTTATTTTATAAATATCAACTGAATTAATATTCTGTCTAATAAGGCAAGTAATTACTCTCTTCATTTTACAGATAAGAAATCTGGGAGGCCAGAAAGTTGAGTAAACCACCCAGGGGTGCACAGGTGACGAGCCAGGTCAGTTTCAGCACTCACATTCTGCGTCACTGGGTTCTGCAACCTTGCCCTGTCAATGTGTGATCTCTGCTCTTTAGGTGTATATTCATTCAATCACTGTTGGAGCTTAGAATATTTCTTCATAACTGACATCTTGAAGCTCATTTACAGTTTGTGTATGTATGAGTTTCTTTTAATTTATTCTGTATTGCAACTGTTAATCTCTTTCTAAATTGTTCTGATGAATTATTAGATATCATTTAATGTTGTTGTTCATTCAGTTATGTCCAACTATTTGCAACCCCATGGACTGTAGCACACCAGGCTTCGCCGTCCTTCACAATCCCCAGGAGCTTGCTCACTCATGTCCATTGAGTCAGTGATACCTTTCAACCATCTTGTCCTCTGTCGTTCCCTTCTCCTCCTGCCCTCAATCTTTCCCAGCACCAGGGTCTTTTCTAATGAGTCAGTTCTTCACATCAGGTGGCCAAAGTATTGGAGCTTCAGCTTGAGCATCAGTCCTTCTAACGAATATCCAGGATTGATTTCTTTCCAGGAATCATTCTTCCCATTAATCGCTGTTCTTGTATTTGGGAATTCCCTTATACTCTTATGAATTTTTCTTCCATATTTTACAACTTTCAACTTTTGTGCTATATTCTGAAACAATTAATCTGTTCCATTTTTGAGCTTAGCATTGGGTTGGCCAAAAAAATTTCTTTGGTTTCTATATAAAGATAAGACACATTTTTCATTTTCACCAAGAACTTTATTGAACAACATATTCACCATTTTGTTTCACTACTTTCTGCCATTTTTCAAGCAATTTCACATTTCCATGTTCCCAAAACTCTTAAAAATGTTAAAAAAACCCAAAATTGTTTTTTATTGTCTTCCAAGAAATTGATTTTTTTTCCATTAAGAGAATATTGTAAAGACTGAAATAAATGGAAATCTGATGTTGCAATATCTAATGAATATGGTGGATAAATCAGAGTTTCTCAGCCAAGCTGTAACAGTTTTTGCCTGGTCATTAAAGAAACATATGGTCTTGCATTATCCTGATAGAAGATTATGCATTTTTCTATTGACTAATTCGAGATTATTTTCATCTATTGCTTCTTTAATTTTGTCTAATTGGGGGCAGTACTTGTTGGGATTGATCATTTGGTTTCCCAGAAGAAGCTCATAATAGAGGACTCTCTTCCAATCCCATCATATACACAACATTATCTTCTTTGGATAAAAACCAGCTTTTGTTATGGCTATCCCATAATCTCTTCCATTCCACATCATTTTTCAGTATCCACTTTCCATCACCCATCAAAATTTGTTGTGAAATGGAACATTTTCATTATGCTTAAGCAGTAAATTGCATGCAGAAACATGGTCAAGGGTTTTTTTTGTTTTTGTTTTGTTTTGTTTTCACTTAACTTATGTGGAACCCAAACATCAAACTGATGAACCTAGACAAGATGGTGCAAATGATTATCAGTGGTTTACTTGTATATTTTGAGTATGTTGGCTATCTCCCAACATTGATTGTTCTCAATTAATCTCTTGATTTGATTGCTATCAACTTCAATTGATCCACCCAACTGTGAAACATCCTCCAGCTGGAAATCTCTAACACAAAATTTCACAAACCACTTTTTATACATTCAATCATTTATAGCAACTAAAACACACACTGCAGAAATTATTTTTTTCTGTTTCAGTTGTGCTTTTATCTTTCTTGAAGTAGTAAAACATATTGTGCTGAAATGTTGCTTTTTTTTCTTCCATCTTCAGTATTAAAATGGTCACACAAGCATTTCACCAATTTTGATAAGTTTTTTTTAATTGTGTGCTGATATGACAGCTGTCATAGTACAAACTAACAAAATTGTTAAAGACAAGAATTGCTGCTCTTCAGTGTCCAGACTCCTATTGAGAGAAGTCTATTGTCTTTCAATAAATATTTTATTTTTAGATTACATTCATTTGCATTTCTTTTCCTTACTCCCTGTTCTTGACCTTAATACGTCTGTAATATAGATGAGATGAATATCCACATGTATTAGGGTGGATTCACAGTACTGGAAACTTTATCCAATGGTTACATTAAAGTTATGTATAAAGGATAAGACTTTATACTATATTTGTTGTATTGCTACATATTCTTTATGGTGTAGATAACTTAAATGTGGGTGCATCTGCAGTTCGAATTTTCCTGAAGCTCTTCACCCTTAAGCCTGTGGCCCTTCAAATCTTGGAGAGGAAAGTAGAAGGAGTTTGCTTTCCAGTCTGTTCAGCGAGAGCTTGGAGATATTGCAGCTACTGTCCTCTGATCACTGAGAATGAGCTCTATTTTTATTTAAACTCAAAGTTCTCAACAATGAAGACTTATTTGGAAAGATGATAAGAGAGATCTTTAGTCATCTTTAAGTCCAAACATATGACCTGGTTACTCCTCATTGACAGTCATGCAGGGTGTAGCACCTCTTAATATATTTTCTTCCTTCTTTGGAACACTATGTTAAGCTTCTTTGTTTTCAGAAATGAAAGTACAAAAAACACATAATTTCTCAGGGTAAAGACCAACATATCTCACTTAGCAGAAGAATTCTTACTTCCCTCTTTGTTACTGCTTCTTTTGGCACTGGAATGGTTGGCACTTATAGATATACTATATCAGATTAATGAGAATTGAACAAAAACAAACTTTTCCAGCAGATGAAAACTTCTTAAAAGGTTATTGCTAAGAATCTTGATTAGAGTGGCAGGGATTTTCCAGAGTCTCATGATGCAAGAGAATTATCTTTCTAAAGTTCACTTCTCCTTTAATTGGCCCACAGAGTAAGAATAAGCCTTCACCTTTCACCATTGGCTGACATAACCTGGCAGAATTTTCCCCTGCTGAAGTTTTAGTTGCATCTTGCCTCCATTATGTTATGTAACCTTGCTCCAAACACATAAAATATTTTCCATCAATATTTCCTAAACTTCCTAAACTCCCCATTTTTCACAACTTTTTACCTCTACCTTGACTATTTCATCTATATTCTTAGCTTATCAGTCCTCAACCATCCAGAATTCACATAAGCATAATATATTTGTAAGCATATTTTCACTCATGTATTTTTTGGAAAATTTTCTCTATATTTCAAAACTCATAAACAATATAGGTTGAGTATAGTCCAACTATAAGACTTATCATTGTGTTTTGTTATATGGTGACTTTTTTCTGTGTCTCCTAGTAAATTTGTCAATTTCTTTAAAGCATGAATACATTTTTCAACTTTAAAAATATATAAAGATGCCTACAACAACACACCAAAGCTTTATATACACACTTTAAAGAATTTACTATTTTTCCTACTGTATCACTTTCAGATATTTTTCTTTAAAGTTAACCTCTCTAACAAATTGTTATCTCCTTTGTTCACCCTCTCAATTAAATATACCTCTGTCTCTTAGCAGAGGCAAATGTATCCTGGATTTAGTGTATCCTTCCATACAGAAATAATTTCATATATTTATGTGTTTACACACACAGATATTCCTGGGTGTAAGCTCTAGGTAAACTTTTGCTCACAGATGTAGAAAGATGTGTGCCTTAGTGATATTTGTAAGGGCAAAACTTTTTATAAGCTTAGTGGTTTTATCTAAGTGTATGAACCACTAAAATGTGGCATATACATACACTGTAATACCACTCAGCGGCATGAACTAGACGGTAGTTTACTTGCTAAGTTGTGATGAACTCTTGTGACCCCATGGAACCACCAGCCTCCTCTGTCAATGGGATTTCCCAGGCAAGAATATTGGAGTGGGTTGTCATTTCCTTCTCCACCGGATCTTCCCAACCCCAGGGATTGAACCCCAGTCTCCTGCATTGCACTACATATAACTATAGAAATAATCTTTAAAATACAACATAGAGTGAAAATAAAACTCATAAGTAGGACAACTAACATAAATTTAAAACACATGAATCACCAATAGACATTCTAAGTAGATAAGCATAGTAAAAAATGTATGGTAGATGAATTGGAATTATACACATTAAAAACACAAAAATGATAACAATGAAGAAAGGGTGATGCAGTTGTGTTGGGCAATGAAAATTAAAAAATCATCTAATGATTGATAATTTAATCTGATAATCTAATGAAAGAAGGAACATTATATAAAGTGATGATAAAATGATACCATGAATTGAGGGGTAAAATCACCTCAGCTCCTATGTTCCTGATTTCCCTCTTCTACCATCTCAACAAAAAAAAAGACTTTTATTTGTCTAGATATTTATATTTTGGCAAATGTAAATTATGAAAAATTATATTTGCTAGACCTCACATTTTATACATGTTAGACACAAATTCAAATGTATTTTATTTTCAAATTCATATTAGTGTTATTTACAGCAAAGACATTCTATAAAATATATAACAGTGCATTAATATAACAAAAAAATAAAACAGTGATGGGCAGAGAATCAGGAACATTAACATTTAGGGCTGTTCAACATTTCAATCATCTCTTTTAACAATAGGCAAATATATAGCAGTGATTTTGCCATTTTTTTCTCAAAGGAAAACAGTCCTACTTTGTACTATTAATAAACACACACTCATTTTCTTCTCCCCTTGAAGCAAGAGTGTGATGATCTCCATCATCATCATTATAATCATCATAATCCTTTTACCTTTGTGTAGAGTCTACAGGGTACACTACTTAAAGGTGTGATTGGATAGAAGTGTTAAGTTAGAGAGCATTAAAGACACATGACCAAATACCCTTAGCTCTTTCTTGTCTTAATACACAGAAACAAAACCATCAGTATATGCCTTTTGCCAATTTTTGAGTAAGTCTTCATGATACCTTTTTCTTCTACCTACGCACACAGCCACCCTATACTCACTAAAATAATTACCACTCAAGACTCTAAGTTCCTCGACATGCTTTTAATCTGTCATATTGAAACTGAGCAGGACCCTGGTGGGGCTCCTGGGCACAGAAGCCTTTCTGTGTCTCCTGTTCCCTGTTTTCAAGGAATAGACTCCCGCCTCCAGACTTCCCCGAGTTCCAAAGAGCTGCTGATCAGGGAAGAGAGGGGATGCAGAAACAAGGAAGGAGCAGTCAAGAAACAATTGGGGCCTTGGGGCAGGAGGTTTCACTTCAAGGGGAACATGTAACAACATCTTTAAGCTCTTTACAGAACCAGAACACTCAGCAAATGGATGATGCCAGCATTCTGCATTCCAGAAAAGACCACAAGACACCAGACTGAAGGTGTGCAGGCCCTGAACATGCCATGACGCTGAACCAGGCTCGAACTGCTGCTAAAAAACCCCTCACCAAGTCCTCCCAGTTTGAGGTACACACTTTAGAGAGGCAGGAGCCCAGTGTTTCCCTCTTTGCCTGGCAAAGCAATACAGTAATTCCCCTACATACTGATGAGTGCCATTCTGATTGTAAATCCAGTTTGTTCATAAATCCAATGAAATTAGCCTGGGTGTCCAACTAATACTAACCCAATGTCTATAAATACTGTACTGTAATAGGTTTATAATACTTTTCACACAAATAATACATGAAAGACAAACATAGAAAGTAAAGGAAACATTTTTAATCTCACAGTACAGTACCTTGAAAAGTACAGTAGCGCAGTATAACAGCTGCTATGCAGGGGTTGGCATCGAGTTAATGGGTAAGAAGAGGTACCGACTAGCGGAGGGAGGACGTGGGAGATGGCAGAGCTGAGGATGATGTGATACACTGGATTAGCACACCACTGCTGCTTTTATGCTTGCTTCCACACATCCCGGGTTTGAAGCAAAGATACCATACTCCATACAGTACTGTAAAGTACACAAAAACACAGCTACTCCTAGAGTACACACACAGTAATGTCCTCCAGACCCGTGAACAAGCTTATGTGAAAGGACATTTGCATCTTTGGAAGTTCACAACTTGAAGGCTTATGTGTAGGGAACTTACTGTAAAGCTATCCTTTTCTACTCTGCTCAAAACTCTGTTTCTGGAATTCAATTCAGCACCAATGCAAAATGGCTGAGCTTTTGGCATCAGTATCAATAAGCTAAATAAGGAAACTGATATGATCACATTAATAGGTGGAGAGTAAATATTTGACAAAATCCAACATCCATTCATAATAAAAACTCAAGGCAAGCTAGAAATAGAGAGGCACTTTTTCAACTTGATAAAGAACATCTACATAAGACTTATATCTAATGTCATACTTATTGCTAAAAGGCTACATGCTTTCACCATAGGATCAGCAAAAATGTCCTCTCTCACATTTTTTCATCATTATACTGGAAGTCTTAGATAATGCAATAAGAAAGAAAAGTAAATAAATAAAATTAAATAAATAAAATTTAAAAATGAATAAAAGGAAATAAAAGGAAGAAATAAAACTTTTCTTACAGATGACATATTTGTCTATATAGAAAAAATAGCAAAAATAAAGGAAAAAAAGCAGACAAACTCTTGGAAGTAATAAATGATTATGAGATGGTTGTGAGATACAAAGTTGATATGCAGAAGTTAACTGGTTTCCTTCATATCTGCAACTAGTAGTCAGAATTCATAAAAACATAACATCGCTTACATTAGCACCAAAAGAAAGGCTAAGTAAATGTTGCAGTATACATTTAACAAAATATATATGTAAACTCTATAGGAAAAAGTACAACATTCTGATGAAACAAATAAGTCTAAATAAATGGGCAAGTATTCCATGTTCATAGAAAGGCATTCAATAATATTAGGATTCCAGTACTTACCATCTTGATCCATACATTTATCTTTTTTTGATCCATAACTTTAAGGCAATATAAATCATAATCTCAGCAAGCAATTTTGTGAATTTTTAACAAATTAATTTACATGGAAAGGCAAAAGATATAGACTGGCAACACAATATTGAAGAATAAAGTCAGAAAAGAAAAAAACTGACTTCAAGATGCATTAGAAAGCAACAGCAATAATAATAATGAAATGTGCTATTGGTGAAAGAATAAATAAATACAGCAGAATAGAAAGCTAAAACTAGAACCATACAAATGTAGGCCTGAGATTTAAATGTAAACTGCAGTTTAACAAAGGAACAAAGGCAATTGAAATAGATAAAGGTGGGTGTTTTCAACAAATGGTCCTGAAACAATTGAATATCTATAAAAACAAAACAAAACAAAAGTAGATATTAACCTTGCATTTTTAACACACACACATACACACACAAATAAATCAGAGTGATCATACATAAAACTGCCAACTGAAAAAAATGTAAATGCAATGTGAGAGTCATAAGTAAAGTTTTATTTGGGACAAAATGAGGACTGTAGCTTAGGAGAAGCATCTCAGATGTGCTCTGAGAAACTGCTCCAAAAAGGTGGGCAGGAAGGTCAATATATCCATGAGCTTAGTGAAGAAGGACATGTGCAATGAAGCACACAAGTGCACATTTTTTTGCAAAAGGTTGCTGCTAGTTATGAGGAGCAGATGTCTCCACAAATGATTTTAGTACTTTTCTAGATATGAGGAGATGCAAGAATTTGGGTTCATAAAATCCTTTCCTGAAAATATCTAACTATCTGGAGTTCTGCCAATTTTTCCCAGAGCACAAGAGGGCCTCATTTTTGCTTTCTGCTCTGGATTCCTTTCAAGGTGTGTTGAAGGTCAGTGACTGCAGTGGCTAGTGACTTCATTATTGTAAAGGCAGATGGCAAGTGCCAATTTTTAGTTGGCAGACTTACGTGTAAAATTTTACACTTAAGTGTAAAATAACACTTCTAGAATATAACGCTGCAGAAAACAGAGGTGAGCCTGCACTTAAAACAAATACTTAATACAACATCAAAACTATAATTCATGAAAAAATGATATAATGACTTCATTATAGATAAAAACTTCTGTTCTGTGAAGACACTGTAAAGAGAATTAGAAAACAAGCCATAGCATGGGAGAAAATATCTGCAAAACAAACATTTAAAGGACTGTATCCAAAACAGTCAAATGGCTCAGCAATAGGAAAGCAAACAACTCTATGAAAAAGTGGGAAAAATATCTTAGCAGACTCCTTGCCAAAGAAGACAAATGGGTGGAAAAATAAGCATATTAAAAGATGCTCAGTATCATATGCTGTTAGGGAATTACAATATAAAATAACGATGAGATACTACTACCTGCATATTAGAATGGTTAGACACCAAATTACTGACAACACCAAATTCAAGCTAGGATTTGGAATGACAAGGAATTCTAACTCATGCTGGTGTGAATACAAATGGTACAGCCGTTTTAGAAAATATTTTGGCAATTTATTGAAAATCTAAACTTAGTCTTAACCAAATAACCCAGCACATTATTCCTAGATATTTACCCAACGAGTTAAAAATATATGTCAACACAAAAACAGGCATCTGACTATTAACATCTGCTTTATTGATCATCAACAAAAACTGGAAGAAGCCAATATGCCCTGTAGTAGCTGCATGGATAAGCAAACTGGAGTTCATACAATGAAATATTATCAGTGATAAAAAGAAATGAGGTGTCACAGCATGAAAATACACGAAGGAACCTTAAAAGCATATTGCTCTGTAAAAGAAGCAAGACTGAAAATATTGCATATTATGTGGCTGTAATTGTATGAAGGAAAAAACAAAACTATGAAGGCAGGAAATGGTTGGAGGATATCAAGGACTTCGGCATGAATAGATGAAGTGTTATAGCCACGCTTTCTGGGAAGCAAACTCACTCAGAAGGACAATGCAGATAGTGGAGTGCAGTTTATTACACCGGCGGGCCCAAGGCAGAGTCTCCTCTAAGCCAAGGACTCCGACCAGCATTTGTGAAAATCTTTTATACCCCATGTGTATGTGTCCAAACCCACCACCCCAAATCCCTTGAGGCTTACAAAGGAAGGGTAAATACAATCACAATAACCCCATCATTCACATGTTATGTGTTCAAACAGTTAATAATTAATAAGCCCACGGTTACATTCCAACCAGTTAAAAACCAATAAGCCTGTGGCTACATTCCGATAGATACTGTCTGGAGGCAGGGGTGATTAGTGTCTGTTTTCTCTTAGGTGATGAGTAACCTGGATGTGATCTTCAAGGTTTCCCTGTCTGGAGGGGTCTTATCCTTCCATTGTCATTCCCACAGGCGCTAAGCAGAGATTTCAGAGTCCACTGGAGAGGTGGCTGAGCATGATCAGCATGGACAGGTCTCAGATGGAGTCCAGGCCCTCTGAATTCCTTCTTCAGAAGTACAAAGGATTTTCAGGACAGTGAAATGATTCTGCATGATACTGAAAGGTTGTTGTTGACCCACAAAAAGACGATGGGATTCTTCATCTCTGGAGGAGAAGAATTCAATCCAAGGCCAGAGACAAGGCTGGATCGCTCAGAGCGTTTCTGTAATAAAGTTTTATTAAAGTATAAAGGAGATAGAGAAAGCTTCTGACATAGGCATCAGAAGGGGGCAGAAAGAGTACCCCCTGCCAGTCTTCAGCTGGATGTTATATGGTCGCTAGCAGTCTGTTAATGAAAGAAAGGAATGTCTTAAAACTCAGAATGGCACCAGGTCCCTCATCCATAAGATGTATTTTGGGATAATCTTGGCACCAAACGATTCATCCTGGACCATAAAATGATTGACTTGAATCTTGTAGAAGGGCAGATTACCATACAAATAGTTTCGTTTACATAGATTAGGGGAACAATGTCTGAGTATAACATACTGGTTTGTCAAGTAGGTTCTGAGCCATTAGGCAGAACCAACTTGAAGGCAGAGTCTGGGATAAATGCATAGCACCTTGACATAACTTAAGACAAACATTTCCATAAGAAAAATGCATGGGTTAACTCAAGGTTTGGGAATAGTTAACTTCAGGTGAAACCAGGTGTCATTATGACAACACAGTATTTTAAGAGAAACCTCCTTTTAAATTTGTATAGAGAAAGAAAAAATATAGCTAGTTTGTTTCCTCCTGCCACTTAAGAGAGATAAAAACGTCCGACACTTGCTGCCTATTTCCTCCATTTGGAGACCCCTGTCTTTCTTGCCTGCTACCCTCTCAATACCGTAATGATAGATACATGACATTATACATTTATCAAAACCCACGGAGCTACACAACATAAAGAGAGAATCCTAATGTAAACTAAACTATGGACTGCAATTAAAATGTAATGTGCAAATATCGGTTCATCAAGTGTAACAAATGTACCACACTAGCACAAACTATTTACAAAAGGGGGGAATTTGTGAGGGAAAATGAAGGTGTGTGAGAACTTTCTGCTCAGTTTTCCTGTAAAACTAAATGGGCTGTGAAATTATATATTGACTTGAAAAATAAAAAGTTAAGAACTCAAACTATGATATGACTAGTTGGTTAACTTTCTGAAGGCCATGTAGGAGTTGGAACACATGTCCCTACCTGCTTCATTAGTTAAGCTGAAAGCTAGGAGCTCAGGACTCAGACTACAGAATTCCATATTCCCCACACCTTTCACTGTAGCATCAGTCACTCTTAGTTCCCAATACTCTCTTGCTTTTAGGGCAAAGCATCACACTTTGTGGGTCATTTCAGTGACCCACATTCTTTTTTCTGAGGAGTGCATTCCTGCTTAATAGTAAGCTGAGCGTATCAATTCTGCTGACTCTAGTGCTCCTCAAATTCATGTTTCTCTAGCCAGCTAGAACCACTTCCCAAAGAAGACATATCTGTAAGAGGACTGACCCACTTGAAATGTCATCTATCTGCCTATTCCAACTTTCACGTAGAGATGGATCTAATTATTCTTGATTCTAGGCTTGACCCAACTTCAAAGACTTCCAAAGTACCCTAAAAATGTAGAATTATCCTGAAAATGTATAACAATGTATAAATTGCTAAGATCTATTCAATTCAATTAATATTTGAGAAGTAAAACTAAAATTGCCCACTCTTCCCTATCCACTCCTCACACACACAAGTAGAAAGATAGATACATGATACATAGACAAAAGATAGATGAGAGACTGATAGAAACACAACATTGCTACATTATTGCACTTGTATGTGAGTTTTCTATCTGTAAGCATTTTGCACATGGTGACTGACAGGTAGTCCCAACTAGTAAAAGAGAGTAATCTAAGACGCAAAGATAGAGCAGTGGACCATCACCTCTCCTCCCAGGAACAGCTCCCAGAACTATATGATGCGTGTATGTTTTGGGGAAGCACCAAGGACACCCACAGGGAAAAGCTGAAGTGACAGAGAGGGTTTGCACTGGACCATGGCATCCAGTCCCAAAGAGAAAAGCTAAAGTGACAGAAAGGGTCTGCACTGGACCACAGCATCTGGTCCCAACAGGAGAAAGCTGAAGTGACGGAGAGGGTCTGCACTGGACCATGGCGTCTGGTCCCAACAGGAAAAAGCTGAAGTGACAGAGGGTTTATACTGGACCATGGCATCTGGTCCCAACAGGAAAAAGCTAAAGTGATGGAGAGGGTTTGCACTGGACCATGGCATCCAATCCCAATGCTTTAAGGCATATAGATGGGGAAACAATGGGAACAGTGACAGACTTTATTTTCTTGGGCTCCAAAATCAATACAGATGGTGACTGCAGCCATTATATAAAAGACACTTGCTCCTTGGAAGAAAAGCTATGACCAACCTACATAGCATATTAAAAAGCAGAGACATTACTTTGCCAAAAAAGGTCTATACAGTCAAAACTATGTTTTTCCTAGTGGTCATATATGTATGTGAGTGTTGAACCATAAAGAAGGCTGAGTGCTGAAGAATTGATACTTTTGAGCTGTGGTATTTGAGAAGACTCAAGAGTCCTTTGGACTGCCAGGAGATCAAACCAGTCAATCCAAAGAAAATCAGTCCTGACTATTCATTGGAAGGACTGATGTTGGAGCTGAAGCTCCAATACTTTTGCCACCTGATTTTGGGAAAGATTGAAGGCAAGGGAACAAGGGGATGATAGAGGATGAGATGGTTGCATAGTATCATTGACTCAATGGACATGAATTTGAGCAAGCTTCAGGAGATGGTGAAGGACTTGGAAGCCTGGTGTGGTGCAGTCCATGGGGCCACAAAGGGTCAGATGTGACTGAGTGAATAAGCAACAACAACAATATGGAAGAGGCTTACTGGACATATAAGAGTAAAAGAAGTTTCAGGAAGCCTCGGGGCCTGTGATCATAAACACAGAGTTCAGAGGAGCCCCTGGACTGCTTGTCCAGGGCAGACATGACACCCCCTGAGAGGTTAGTTTTCCCTGAGGAAAGAGAACTCTGAAAGATTCCTAATAGAGTAAAGTAATGAAACAGGTTGTAACAGTGGCAGACTGTCCAGATACAGGAACTTTGAAGAAAATCCAGCAAACAATTGAAGTTTAATTCAAAAAGACTGCTATATAAAGGGTAAATCTTCAGAAGATTCTCACTATGACAACTGAATACTGTTAAATATCCTTCATGTCAAATCTATAAATTAGGAGGACAGTGGAAAATGTTCAAATATAATCCATTGTGGAAAATAGTGTTTGTCTTTAGGGCTGAAAAAATCATACGATAGTCACGAGTTGGACATTCTGTCTTATTTTTGTGTTTATGTTTAACCTTTACTGAAGTTTTCAAAAAATAAAACTATTTATGAATGTTGAAATTTAATATCCAGAAAGCAAAATTCTTTAAAGGAAGATATTTAAAATGATTTACAATTTTGGAGGTACAAAGATAAGTGAAAATTGAGTAAATGAAAACAATCTATTCATATTATAAGTATGTGAAATCTCACATAGGATGTACTAACACATGATGATAAATTTGCTAAGCAATCTGAATGTTGTAAAATATTAACTTTTGCAGTTGTATTGATGGATGTGTACTAAAGAGATGGCATTCTATTCCTTAACACCAGTTTACATGGATTCATATACACAGATACCACCTACAACTTGAAAATAAAAAAATGATGTCCTTCTGATAGTTAAAAGCAGAACATTCAAATAATTGGATTGGATTATGAATATTTACACTTGGTTTATGAAGACAGTGTAGTTTAGAAGCCAGAGTAAGACTAGCACATAATCTAACCGACAAATGTAGAGGAATGATATGCCAGTTAGAAGCAAGAATAGTGTGAGCTTGGAAATCACAAAATAATTGTCATAGAGAAAACTCAAAAAAGCCCCCTCTTGGGAAGATGCTGATATTGAAAATTAGACAAAATATTCTCTCTGCTTTAGTATCCATGTTGAGGATATAGTTACAGCAGACTTTCACAATTCAATGCTGTGAGTCTTTAAATCATGTAAACATAACGTGCTTTGCTTAGAGTCCATACTCATCAATTAAATCCACAATTGATTGTCCCTGTATATTATAGTTACAAGGAGGGATTGTATTGGCCAGGTCACTATAAAGATTGTTACCTGTTTATCTTTTCCAACTTCATTGAAAAACTAATAAATCACCATCAAAGTTATATGATTTTATTTAAAGGAATTTCAGCATTATAAATCATGAATTCACTGAAATGACAGACATGAAGTTGGATGGTATTACTCCAAGTAGCTCACCTAAATCACTCTGTCTCTAAATATCATTAATTACCATTGGGTGTTTCTATATCTGATAGGTTGATTAGGATTATCAGGTCATAACAGACAATTGAGTAGAAAATTTTCCCAAGGGAATCGAATTCAAATGTAACTTCATGAGTAAAATGCAATAATAAACTATGGCATATATTTCATCAAGCTCTGATAAAATCTCTGCAATATCAGATGCAACGTGAAAAATGTAGCCCATCATCCATTCAAGTTCACTAATTCAAAGACCCACATAGAGATAGGGATTTGATCAATAATGCCTGTGGAGCTCAAGAAGGGATATTAAATCAAATGTTATTCTGTAGATTTCATCTTGATGACATACTTGGGAAATGTGTTTTATTTAATATTAATAATCCCCTCAAATATTTGCTCTTTCAAGAACTTATATTACTTCTGTGGTTCTTATCAGACTATTCAGGGAGAAAAATATATTAAGATTAAAGATAAGCTGGGAGTAATAACATTTTCATAAATCTGATTTATAAATCTCATAAAAACTTGGAAATAGCCCCTTAGTTTTTGCCATATCACTTATAGATAACTGATAATTTGAATAAAACTTGTATTGTCTCATTTCTCCTTTTTCTTTTTTAATCAACAATACTGAGTTGTAAAATTTCATTTTTCTACATGACTGTATTAGTATCTATTGTACCTCTGAAAACCCATTTCAGATATTAGCACTTGGTATTTTCTAGAATTTGTTTGTGTCTTCTATACATTGAAATTTGAAACTACAGTTTTGTCGGTTGGACAGCACCGAACACCAAAGAGAAAAATGGTGACTAGCAGAGAGAATGATTATTCAGAAGTCACCATCTCAGCTGTTTTTTCAGGACCCTTCGCTTGCTATTTTAGACATCCTTCATATGTTCCCTAAACTTGAGCTATTGCCCTTTGTACATCCATGTGTTCACTTGATGTGAACTTTTAGTCTATACCCACTAGTGTGTGTATACATCACACCACAAAATAATCAGTTAGCTTTTCATAAACTAACATTTGTTGAAAATGATATTGTCATGCATTGTTATAGAGGCTGGGGATACCAAAATCACAGAGAGAGACCTGTCTCCTTTGTTCAGAGAGCAGACAGGATGGTGACATAGATGCCATGCCTAAAAATAAAGTACAAAAGTTCATTTTTTTTTTTCTAGGAAGAACATAGCAAGCACAAAATCTGGGTAAAATTCTATGTTCTTCCTAGAAAAAAATGAACAAAAATATAAACAAACAAAAAGATCCCTAGGAATTCATAAAAAGGTAGCATTCTGAGACTCAAATACCCTTCCCACGAGGAAGAACTGCACTCTTTATCTTCTAAGATTATATTTTTTCTCTCATAGTTTATATTTATTACAGAGGTAATATATTTTATTTCACTTATTTGATTTTGGCAGAAGTTTATCTCCTTTTCTTTTCCTTATTTCTACATTTTAAATTGGACATAGCGTTTTCGATCCCATGGAGGGTATTTGAAAAAATAAAAATAAACTAGTGAGATAAGTAAGGATATATATGTGTGTCTCTGAAGGCCCCGTGCTCTAGACTTGAAAATTAATTTACCTAATAATTCCACAATCAGTGAGTAAAACCCAAAACTATTGAATTTCAACCTTAATGGAAAAAGAAATTCAGTAAATACTCAGGTATAAATAAATATATGTTAAAATAAGTTTCAGTTTTGTATTTTAGAGCATTAAATGATAAATATAATGAAGTATACACAAAGCCTTGTATAGAGTAGGCTGTTATGAAATACTTTTATAGGTAATTGCTAACATTAGTAAGAAGAGTAAGAAAGAAAACTATATATCTAATGCTCATAAAAAAATTCTTCTCACATACTCACATGTTTACATATCTGCACTTAAACTTAGCCGACAGGTAGATGGATCAAATAGGAACTCACAAATATGAAAGATGTGCTCAGTCATGAAATACATCGGCTACAGAAGGTTAAATCTAAGTGAATATTTAATCTTTCATACAGAAGTAAATGTAAACATAAAAATATTAATAAAAATAATATTAAAATGTAGATTTAAATGCTGGTTATGTTTGTAAATAAATTTCTGAATTTTGTGCAAGAAATGAAGAAGACAGTAAAAGCAAATTAAATTTGCATTTTATAGATGCAAGTATAATAGATACCATTATCTTCTATATGCTAATAACTGGGGGGAAACAAGAGGTTATAAAGAGCTAGTAGAATAAAGCCACAACATGATAGCTTCAAATCACTGGAAAAAGGCAGACAGGTTATCGGTCTTGTGTACAGATCTCTTGTCTCAGAGAGGTCTGACAAGGCTCTGTTTTACATGCAGAGGGCACCCACAGGAGGAAGGAACTTGAACCATGCTCCCCACAAGACATGTCTGGAAGCTGACACCACTGCAATTATGTGATGTGCAGTGATCAGTCTGCCATTTCAGAAGTTATTGTATAAGCTTGGACCATGCAAAATTAACAGTAATAGATAAGTAATGAACAAAAATAGATAAGAGACCTATAATATTTGCATAAATCAGGTGACTAAGAAAGTTACAAGAAAGTCCTGCAACAGGTGGGACATGCACCTCAGGAAGTCAAGGCTGGTTCTGCACCTTCACACTTGCTACCCAGCTGTTGTCTGAAGGAAGATTTCTGCATGTGTGATCTTACAAAGCCTGAAGTTAGAAAGTCTGATCTTCAGGATATAATCAGTTAAGGCATTTTCTGCATTCAACCATTGCAAGAGATACAAGAAGAAAACAGGTAAAATTCAGAGAAAATATTAAAGAAATATATTTGTATCAGAATATATATACTTTGCTATCAGAAAACAGAAGCTCACCTACTAAAGACACAGTTCCAATACTTGTTGACAAGTAACATAAGAGTGTATAAGTGTGTCTAATATGATATTAAGGAAGAAAAAATTTATGCATAATTCAATGATAAAAATATTATAAAACATATGTATTCTGATCTAAAGATTATAAAGATTACACGTTTATTTCCTAATATATATGTGCATATATACACATATATTAATATATATAGCCATGTGTGCCTACTGTTTGGCTAAAGAAAAAATAAATTTTTAATCCTCAGTGAGATTCACAAAGTAATATTTCCTTATGATCTTTGATAATGAATGGAACTCACTGAAGTCCTCTTCAATCTGAGGGAGTTCAGCTCCCCATTCATCTAGACAGCACCATTTACATCCCACAGTCCTCAGGCAGCTTTGACAAAGGAAAGCCAATCATTGGGCACACATTGATGTCTGGGCACCAATATGAGAAGAAATATCATTTACAAGATACGTCACAAGAGAAATATGGAACTTGACACTTTTTTTCAAGCTGACTTTACACTACCCATAGTTAGAAACAAGCCTTGAAAATGAACAGTGAGAGCAGAGTTTTGGGGTCTCAGTTCCTTAAGAGAGATGCTCTTTTCCCTGGAACATCATGCATCCTTCTCAAGTCAGGCATGACAGCCCAACTGAAATGGACGTTTTCCTAACCACTCTGGCTTTCTAAATTAGCTATGATGGGAGTCTGCTCCTCACCTCCTGCAGCTCCCAGCTGGACACTAAAAGGCTGAAGACTATACAGGAATAGACTCAGAATCTACAAAAATGTCTAAAGTCATCAGACTACTGATTTCAGTTGCCTCCACTCATACCCTTTCGTGTTAAATGGGGTTAGGAGACATCATCCAAGCTCAATTAAGCTTCTCCTAGGTACTCACTTGGCACAGGCAGAGCTGAATTCTATATGCCAGTCTCCAGGCTGCATTCAGTTTTTCCTACGGTTCTTGATTTTCAAGTCACCATATAGTATTTCTTGACATTTGCCGTCTCTTGGAGACCCTGCCATAGCTATTCTTTGCAGTGTCTAGCAGCAAGACATAAAACAAATGTATGAAAGGTTTTGAGAGAGTTAATTTTTAGATAGATTGATAAGAAGTCCCAGGTACCCAAGGAGGAGAAAGGGGTCTGGGGCTCTCCAGGATGATAAAATGACAATATTTTTATCCTACATTCCATAGTCTTAGTCACATTTTTTTTTTTTTTTAAATTTAAGCCCAGAGCTAATGGCTCAAGGGTATGTTTTTTCTCAAGCTCTGAACTAATGATTATATAGGAACAATGTATCTTGCTTGAGAATATGTTTCTCTTTCTTAACAGGAACCTCCTGACTAATCTTGTTATGTTTAGACCAATGTTGTGAGACTTGTTGCAAGCATTCTGGTAAGACCTTTCTATTGTTAGTGCTAATCTTGTTAATTTAAGATGTACCTTGTTGGAGTGGGTCTCCTAAAAGTATATAAGGACTTGCTAAGAGGAGAGAATGGAGCCCTCTCCACCCCCGCTTCTGATATCTATGTCAGAAGCTTTCTCTGACCTTTTTCACTAGTGAAAGTTCTGCCATGCAAAATATCTGAGTAATCAAGCCTGGTCCCTGATCCTGAAGGTAAATCTTCTTTGGAGATCACAAATCTAACACCATTCAGCTATCAGCTTCATGTACAGCAGAAAGGAGTGGGGATGAGTCTCAATCAGATCTAGGCTTACAATTTTAGCCTCTTACAGCCCTGATTTTAGACAAGTTACTTAAATATTTGGGGCTCAGTTTCCTCAACTGTGAAAAGCAAATAGTACTAATAGCAGACCCTGTTAATATCGTGCCCAAGGTCATCTCCATGTACATAGATGCCTCTGGCTTCCTGTTTTCTCCATCAGAGGACATCCGGGAAGCAGATCTGCTTCATCTTGGGCAGGGCTGGCTAAGGAGCCAGTGCTCCAGGAGCGAGTCTCAGATCCTGAGATGGTAACTGGCAGGTGAGCGCCTGACTCTGGCCATTCCCAGCTCTGAGCCTGCCCCGTGTGGCCTCTCAGCACGGCAGCCCTGGCAGGCTCAGTCCCAAGTGCCCTTGGAAGTGGCATGTCATTCAGCCCCACGTGTGTGGCCAGATTCCCCTGTGTCTTTGCCACGTCTTCAGAGAACTTCCTAGGTCCCTTCCCAAATCAACTACTACACTTGAATTCTTTCTCAGGACCTGAACAGGGAAAAGCATAAATAACAACTAATAAAGTTCCAGAGAGTAAACATATTATTTGTGAGGATCAAATAATCAGAGCTCATATAATCTGTACAGCACGGCGCAGCGCTTGATACCAAATAGGCTTTTAATAAACACACTTCCCCTCCTCCTTACCACATCCTTCCTCATGCTTTCTGCTAGAAACAGTTGTGTTTGTGCCAAAGATAAAAACATAGTAAATAGGACAAAGAAGTCCAAACGATGGAGGTTAAATGTGACCTCTATTACTGTTAGAGGTGCTCTAACATGGTTTAAGCTTGTAGCTAAAAGTGGTTTTCAAACCAGGAACCTGGAATTAGGTCCACTAACCTACTAACAACACTGAAAGCCAAAAGTCCTTCAATTTGGAGGTTGAGCTTAGTGATTCTAAGTGTGGAATAATGCAGGGGAAAGAGAGGGACAATGGTATGTCTTCCCAGTTCTTCTTCCTCTATAAAAACTTGATGCCTCCCAAGGGGGGAAAAAAGATAAAACAAGAGAGATGTAAGTCAGGGTTGTCCAGAGAAACATAGGGAGAGGAGAGAGGCAGAGAGACAGGGTGTGTGGGAGAGAGAGAGAGGGAGAAAGGGAGAGAGAGTGAGGGAGGGAGGCAGAGAGGGAGAGAGAGGGAGAGAGAGAGGGATACAGAGGGAGGGAGAGAGGGAGAGAGAGAGAGAGAGGGACGGAGTTTGAGTGACTACTGAGGCTGAGAGGTTCTGCAGAGTACTGTGAAGTACTCAGTACACAGATTGGAGGCCCAGGAATGCAGATCATGCAAGAGACTCTGAGTCTGAAGGCCTGAGAGGTAGGGCAGCTGATGATGCAGATCCCAATCTGAGGGCAGAAAAAGTGAGAAGACATGTTCCAGCTCAAACAGGGAGGCAGGAGAAAAGGTGGCAGATTCATCTTCTTTTGCCTTTCCTTCTCTTCAGGCCCTTGAGGATGGGATGGTGTCCACCCACCTGAGGAGGGCAATCTACCACTTCAAATGCTAATCTAATCCCAAACCATCCTCACAAATGCACTCAGAAATAATGGTTGATCTAGGCACTCCATGGCCAGTTAAGCTGACACCTAAACTTAACCTTGCAAGAGAGAAAAAGGATTAGAAAATGTAACTCTAATTGATCTCAAACAATAAAATCTCCAGCATCTCAAAACATAAAATCCAAATATTATTCTGTTGGGGAGCATTTCACAAAGCTCATTTGCTGCACAGTGGCTAAATTAACCTCCAAGTCTGAAGGTTTGTTGCTTTTCTATTTCTCATCCCAACTATGGTCAGCTATATTGCCTGATATCAGAAATTCAGCAATAATATTACATGATAATATAAAGCTACCCCAATAAAAAATGCTAGCAACTTGGAAATAGCCCAAATTCAAATACAATCCTTTTATAAATTTTAAGGAAAGCATAAAGGTTAAAAACTCTGTCCTTTAAATTAGGTTGATAGCCAAAGATTAAAAAAATAGTGAGAACTAGAGTCAATACCACATGACCTGTCTATATGGTTTATTAGGATATTGAGTCTTCCTCAATTACTTAATCTCATTCTTAGCCAAACAAATCCTTCATGCTAGAGGTAGGATTCCTCCCACAGCTGTCACTTGTTCGGTTCCTCAGAAGGCTGGTGTATGGTGTCTCCAAAGCAGAGACATTACTTTGTCGACAAAGGTCCATCTAGTCAAAGCTATAGATTTTCCAGTAGTCATGTATGGATATGAGAGTTGGACTATAAAGAAAGCTGAGTGCCAAAGAACTGATGCTTTTGAACTGTGGTGTTGGAGAAGACAGTCCCTTGGACTGCCAGGAGATCAAACCAGTCCATCCTAAAGGAAATCAGTCCTGAATATTCATTGGAAGGACTGATGCTGAAGCTGAGGCTCCAGTATTTTGCCACCTGATGTGAAGAGCTGGCTCGTTAGAAAAGACCCTGATGCTGGGAAAGATTGAAGGCAGGAGGAGAAGGGGACGACAGAGGATGAGATGGTTGGATGGCATCACTGACTCGATGGACATGAGTTTGAGCAAGCTCCGGGAATTGGTGATGGACAGGGAAGCCTGGCATGCTGCAGTCCATGGGGTCACAAAGAGTCAGACATGACAGAGAGGCTGAACCGTATTGAACTGATGGAATCTCCAGAATTTATTGTTAGGGATATTTTGGCTGAAGAAACTCTCCCATATGGTCTTGGGTTGATTTATTCATTGGTTTTTCCATGCATGAGTTTGACAAAGTGTGAGCTTGATTGTAGGTAAATTTAAAACATTTATCAGAAGACTGGGGGGATCCCAGGATATAAAGCAGACCCTGACAGATAAGTCAAGTATGGGACAGAACTTCACTGAAGGTAGTGGAAGAAAAGGAGTTATCTATTTAAATGACTCTAGAAAGCAGTGTTTCAGTTGAATGCTTGAAGGTCAAATATGGCAGGTGTGTTTTTCCCAAAGATACCATTTTCCCGAAGACATTCAGTAGTCCTGAAACTACTCAATCTGTATTTAAGGGTTGTGCAAATAAGTAAATAAATTGTGGTTAATGGAAAACCAGGTTTCTCACTTTTAAAGAAAGAAGAGTGCAGGTAGGGTAAGCCTTGCGATGCTAGATTAGAGCAGGAGGTATCAGTCTAGGCGAGTGTGTGCACACTCAGCTGTGTCTAACACCATGTGACCTCATAGACTGCAGCCCACAAGACTCCTCTATCCATGGGGATTTTTCAGGCAAGAATACTGGAGTGGGTTGCCATTTCTTCCTCCAGAGAATATTCCTGATTGACTGAATGAACCTGCATCTCTTGCATTTCCTGCATTGACAGATGGATTCTTTACCACTAAGCCACCTGAGAATCCCAGCAGTATAAACTCCTTTCACTTTAATTGAGAGATGGTGAGTTAATATGCAGACATGTAGGTAGACAGATGATAGGAAAGTAGGTAGGTAAGTAGATAGCTAGACAAGATAATTAGAGTCCTGTGTGTGTGTGTGCATGCTTTAGCATGCAGGAATAATTGCTAGATCTTCTACTGGGAGGGCCTAGAAACAATGCCACGACATCAGCAAGGAGCACAACCAGAGCCTGTATTGACTGAATCTCTCTAACCAAAGAAACCAGAGCTCCCTTCATAAATGATTGATGAAAAAGTGAAAGTGAAAGTCGCTCAGTCATGTCTGACTCTTTGCAACCCCCTGGACTGTAGTCCATAGAATTCTCCAGGCCGGAAAACTGGAGTGGGTAGCCTTTCCCTTTGCCAGGGGATCTTCCCAACCCAGGGATCGAACCCAGGTCTTCCACATTGCAGACAGATTCTTTACCAGATGAGCCACAGGGGAAGTCCACAAGATGATGTAGATCATCTTGAAGTGTCAGAAAATAATGAAATGCTTTGAAAATAATGAGAAGATGCAGGCTTGTCAAAAGGACACAGGAGCCCATGTGGAAGAGCTTCCAATGATGAAAGCTGGAATAACTGTCCCAAAAAGAAATAATGATAGTGTTGTTTTATGTACCAAACGATAAAAGAAGTATCCTTGATTCCATATTAATATAAATAAATGATCAAATATATGAATAAATGGAAGTTAGGGACAAAATTCTTATAGAAAATTCCAAGTAATCAATATAGAAAATTAAGGAGAATAGAAAAATCACCATTATAGCTGCATAGCAATAATTTCTGCAGGCCAGATCCATGAATGAATGGCAAAATAAAGAACAAAATTTTAAAGAGAAACAGAATATTTTCATAGCCTAGAAGCAATATAATATAAATATATGTATATATGTCTATATTAATTACTAGGGTGGTTTTATTATATTGTCATAAATTCCTTGAGTGAAAGACATAGTGATTTACATCTAAAAGAATGCAGAATGAGAATAGTTACTTTACAGTGGAGAAATCTAGAAGATTCCACCTTAACCAAGGGAAAAAAGCTAAATGCCCTAACCCCGGATAAGATGGGGTGAGAAGGGCGCACAACTTAGTAGTCTTCTTCCCCTCAAAAAAACATAGCTTTAGTCTAATCTTGTGTGAATACCATGCAAACTCCAGTTAGGGAACATTCTACAAAATATTTAAGGAGACTTCTCAAAAGTGTGGATCGTGGAATGTTTAGAGACCATCACCACCTAGCAGAGAGGAAGGAGATGGGGTCACTCCTGGATAGGGTGATGAATAGGAAACAAAAGAAGAAGAAGAAACAAACAAGCAAACAACTAGTGGGAAGCTAGTAAATCCAAATAAAATCTCTAGTTAAATTTAATATAAGAACTTTTTTCAAAATAGCAAAATCTTTGACATCCTTGCTTTCAAACCTGTCTATAAACTACTCTGCAGTAGTTTGTAGTTTATTCCTTATGTTAAACACCTCAAGATCAAACTTGGAAATAAAAAACAAACCCTCCTTAAAAAAATGTTATTTTAAAAGATAGATTTTACACATTTCTCAGTGAGACCCACATCTTAGGTTCTAGTTAAAAGTGTTCACAACATTGACCTCACACACCAATGCATCACCACCCATTCTTAGAGTGGGAGCCGGAGAGCAAGATCTGTTCTCTGAACACCATTCCTGGTGCTGCCACAGACCACTGTCACAGCTAAATAGCATCTGAACAACTTTGTCATCTAGCAGAAATTAAACACAACATTACACACACACATGCTACTGTGGTTCATTGAAACTTATATGCCTGGGAGGGACAATGACGCTTTGTAAGACTTTTTTTCTAACATATTTTTTTCTCATTAGAGTCTCTTGTCTTCCTGTGTCAAGAGGACGGTTTGGATTTTTTTTCAGTATTCTTAAAACTCTGACATTCTTGATTCTCAGAAATTGGTTTTAGGGAAATTCATGTGATTGTTTGCCATACTAAATTTTGGTAGTAATTTCATGTGTCATGTGAAATTTTATTTAAATGACATTTTGAATTTGTATGATACATACAAGCATTTTATTTTTTTATTTTTATTTTTCTTACATACAAGCATTTTAATATCCTGCTTATACTAGAGAAAATATTTGAAAATTCTCTCAATAAATAAAAAAAATAACATCTAAAGGAATACAGGTGAGCCCTCTTCCTTCCCCCCTTAATTCTGAATATGGCTAGTCTGGGGACAATTACATATCTCTATGCTGTAATATAGGGGGTCCCCAACCTTCAGGATCTAATATCTGATGATCTGATAGGTGGAAGTGGAGGTGGAGCTGACATAATAATAATAATAGACATAAATTGTACAGTAAATGTAATGTGCTTGAATCTCCACAAACCATCCCCTCACCCCCAGTCCATGGAACAATTGTCTTCCACCAAGCTGGCCGCTGGTACCAAAAAGGTTAGGGATCACTATTGTAATATGTTGAAGGTACAACCTAAGATTACTGTGCAGTGGATGGAAAATCCAGTGGCATTGCAATTGTAAAAACATAAAATGTTGATTTATGCATTGATGTCTAAAGAACTCTACACAATATCCTATCTCATACTTGCTTGCAGTATGAAGCCAGGCTGTCCTTCCATGGTTCAAGATCAGCTTGCAGCCATCTGTGTCCTAGAGCCACTGTCTTCTGGCTGAGGGACCCTCAGCCCCACACCCCTGCCACTCACATTTCAACAAAGCTCCTATGAACTGCAGGACCTGCTGAGACCAAAAGCACAAGAGCCCTAAAGTTTCAAAGTCAGAGTCCCACACAGAACAGATATCCTCCTAGTTTTTCCTGGCCTATTAGTGGCAATCAGCAACTGCTTTCCTTAAGGAATTCCAATCCGACTTTGTATTGGTCTTGTCCACATACTGGATAGGACACAATTAATATAAAGAACTGTTAAAGGCTGATAATAATACAAAAGTGATGATAGGATATAAGGGAACCATGTGTCCTCTAGGGCTGAAGGAGACTAGATAGGTTGGACAAACCTGGGGAGAAGACATATCCCAAGGCTTACTGGGGAAGGCATGCTGAGCCTCTGGGCAGCAGGGAGTATGCAGATTTGCCCAGACTGGAGCTGGTCTACAAGTCACTGAGCAGTGGAAATGCAACCCTCATAGTACAGGGCCCACACCCAGGTCACTGGCAGGCCATGACATGGACCTGGAGACTCAGGCCATACAGGAAGCAGCAGGTAGAATATAGAACGCAGTCAGGGACATTCAGGGTCCTGGTTTCCATGTAGTGAAAGTCATCATCAGGCTAGGTGGAGGCTGAAAATTCACTGAGCATTCTGGGTCCACTGGCCTCCTCCCAACACTCTGAACTCAAACAATGGGGTGCCCTCTGCCCCCAGAATTAGCATTATGCTCATCGTATAGGGGTGATGCTTAAAGAATTCTGTCCATGGTGGCAGGGCAAATGTGAAATGTAAATTGGTAACAGCCAGATTTTTCTTCTAAATGTTCATCCTGATGCCCCATACCTTAACATCACCCTGGATTGAAAAGACATTGAAATGGACAGCCTTTGAAAACAAAACTGCATTTCTTCTTCCAAAGGAGACGGGGCTGAGGGGGAGAGACAAATTCTCTCTCTTGGAGTGCATGTGGTGGAAGGAAGAGGGGGAAGTAAAGGATTGTCTCTCTAATGAGTATCCCTCCTGAGAATCATTAATCCAAAGAAAGGAGTACTGACCCACACAGTTGGCACTGAAGTGTTTGTTTTAGTGGAAAGAATGACTACAGATAAGAGCTCCTCAGAGCTTGTAGGGACCTTAGTGCCAAAGACCACTGAACACTGTAAAGGGAAATAGTCATAGCTTAATTGGTGTTCCCTCCATCCTTCTCCCCATCTCCCTTCTTTCAGAAGTAGCCCTTGATCTCAGGCCCCCATCTCACCACTAATTCATTCTTTGAGATTTCTACCATCCATACTATCTGTATCTTTATGGCCTGTGGTGGCATCTTCCAGGTTCAAGGTATTACTTTAGACAAGGTCAGATTATCACAGATGATTAGCACTTATTAGAACTGAAAGTGTTATGATTTACTTCATGAATTTAGCATGGAAATTTGATTTCATTTATTTTATGTCTTCAGTTAATTGCTTTAGCCTTCATATATGATGTACTAGCAAGAAGCCCGATACTTTAATCTTGATACATGTCCTACAAATTATTCAGTGATCCTAAGAATTGACTAATTCTCAAGGAAGATGAGAGTTGTCAAAAGCCAAAAGGTAAAACTATACATTGGTGAATCAAAACTATTGCTGCTTGTTGATACTTTTTGAAGATCAATCCTTTGTGATTTAAATTTTATTTACCACTAAAAAGGCAAAATGGTTGTCTGCGGAGGCCTTACAAATAGGTGTGAAAAGAGAAGCAAAATTCAAAGGAGAATAGGAAAGATATTCCCATTTGAATGCAGAGTTCCAAAAGAATAGCCAGGAGAAATAAGAAAGTCTTCCTCAGCAATCAATGCAAAGAAATAGAGGAAAACAACAGAAAGGGAAAGACTAGAGATCTCTTCAAGAAAATTAGAGATATCAAGGGAACATTTCAGGCAAAGATGGATTCGATAAAGGAAAGGAATGGTATGGACCTAAAAGAAGCAGAAGATGTTAAGAAGAGGTGGCAAGAATACACAGAAGAACTGTACAAAAAAGATCTTCATGAGCCAGATAATCACAATGGTGTGATCACTCACCTAGAGCCAGACATCCTGGAATGTGAAGTCAAGTGGGCCTTAGAAAGCATCACTATGAACAAAGCTAGTGGATGTGATGGAATTCCAGTTGAGCTTTTTCAAATCCTGAAAGATGATGCTGTGAAAGTGCTGCACTCAATATGCCAGCAAATATGGAAAACTCAGCAGTGGCCACAGGACTGGAAAAGGTCAGTTTTCATTCCAACCCCTAAGAAAGGCAATCCCAAAGAATGCTCAAACTACCGCACAATTGCATTCATCTCACAGGCTAGTAAGGTAATGCTAAGAATTCTCCAAGCCAGGCTTCAGCAACAAGTGAACCAAGAACTTCCAGATGTTCAAGCTGGTTTTAGAAAAGGCAGAGAACCCAGAGATCATTGCCAATATCCGCTGGATCATCAAAAAAGTAAGAGAGTTCCAGGAAAACATCTATTTCTGCTTTATTGACTATGCCAAAGCCTTTAAATGTGTGGATCGCAATAAACTGTGGAAAATTCTGAAAGAGATGGGAATACCAGACCACCTGACCTGCCTCTTGAGAAACCTGTATTCAGGTCAGGAAGCAACAGTTAGAACTGGGCATGGAACAACAGACTAGTTCCAAATAGGAAAAAGAGTATGTCAAGGCTGTATATTGACACCCTGCTTATTTAACTTCTATGCAGAGTACATCATGAGAAACGAGGGGCTGGAAGAAGCGCAAGTTGGAATGAAGATTGCTGGGAGAAATATCAATAACCTCAGATATCCAGATGACACCACCCTTATGGCAGAGAGTGAAGAGGAACTAAAAAGCCTCTTGATGAAAGTGAAAGAGGACAGTGAAAAAGTTGGCTTAAAGCTTAACATTCAGAAAACTAAGATCATGGCATCTGGTCCCATCAGCTCATGGGAAATAGATGGGGAAACAGGGGAAACGGTGTCAGACTTTATTTTTTTGGTCTTCAAAATCACTGCAGATGGTGACTGCAGCCATGAAATTAAAAGACGCTTACTCCTTGGAAGGAAAGTTATGACCAACCTAGATGGCATATTAAAAAGCAGAGACATTACTTTGCCAACAAAGGTCCATCTGGTCAAGGCTATGGTTTTTCCAGTGGTCATATATGGATGTGAGAGTTGGACTGTGAAGAAATCTGAGCACCAAAAAATTGATGCTTTTGAACTGTGGCATTGGAGGAGTCTCTTGAGAGTCCCTTGGACTGCAAGGAGATCCAACCAGTCCATCCCTAAGGAGATCAGTCCTGGGTGTTCATTGGAAGGACTGATGCAGAAGCTGAAACTCCAGTACTTTGGCCACCTCATGTGAAGAGTTGACTCAGTGGAAAAGATCCTGATAATGAGAGGGATTGCGGGCAGGAGGAGAAGGGGGCGACAGAGGATGAGATGGCTAGATGGCATCACTGACTCGATGGGCATGAGTTTGAGTAAACTCCAGGAGCTGGTGATGGACAGGGAGGCCTGGCATGCTGCGATTCATGGATTTGCAAAGAGTCGGACACGACTGAGTGACTGAACTGAACTGACTGTTTCTGATTCTGACATCTGCCCAAGCAGCAGTGCTACCCAAGCATTTAATCCCATAGCCTCCACTGTTCCCTCCCCACATGGATGCTCTTTGATTGACAGCCCTGTGCCCCTAACTCTTACCAAATACAACCATCTTTCCATCACTGGTGGATCTGGAGGAGCCTCAACATAAGTTACATGTATATAAATCCTGAACTCCTGCCCTATATGTTGAATACAAGTTTGCTAGTCTTGATCTCTTGATAAACACCTGTTTGAAGTTCAAGGTTCAAAACTCTCTAACTTCCTTGTACTCCACACTCTGATTTTCAAGAGGAGAAGCACCTTTGCTAATTCAGCTTCATAAAATAGTTTTACTACAGTTTAGACTGGGATAACAGAACTCTCTTTGTCTTAATTGTTTGCTCGAGAAAGGACAGCTCTTCAAAGAACTCTTTTACCAAAAAAAAAAAAAAAAAAAAAAAAAATAGAGTATCTATCTTCTCCATATTGTCTCTCTGCCTGAACTAGAAAACTATTTACATCAAAATAATAATAAAACACAACAGACCACAAAAAATTAACACTAACAACACAGCAAGAGACCACTAAAAAAACTAGGATTCAAATGTATCCACTCAGGTGAGGAGGCACACCTTGCTTTCATTGTTAATTTCTTTCTCCTCTACAATGGCTCTTATCCTGTGCACTCTTTACTCTTCACTACTTTCTCTCTATATACTTTCTACTTATTTTACTCCCTCCTGTCCTTCAGTTCAGTTCAGTTGTTCAGTCATGTCCGACTCTTTGTGACCCCATGAACTGCAGCATGCCAGGTCTCCCTGTCCATCACCAACTCCTGGAGTTCACCCAAACTCATGTCTATCAAGTCAGTGATGCTATCCAGCCATCTCATCCTCCTTTGTCCCCTTCTCCTCCTGCGCTCAATCTCTCCCAGCATCAGGGTCTTTCCCAATGAATCAGCTCTTTGCATCAGGTGGCCACAGTGTTGGAGTTTCAGCTTCAACGTCAGCCCTTCCAGTGAACAACCAGGATTGATCTCCTATAGGGTGTACTGGTTGGATCTTCTTGCAGTCCAAGGGCCTCTCAAGAGTCTTCTCCAACACCACAGTTCAAAAGCATCAATTCTTCTGTGCTCAGCTTTCTCTATAGTCCAACGCTCACATCCCTACATGACTACTGGAAAAACCATAGCCTTGACTAGATGAAACTTTGTTGGCAAAGTGATGCCTCTGCTTTTTAAATATGCTGTCTAGGTTGGTCATAGCTTTCCTTCCAAGGAGTAAGTGTCTTTTAATTTCATGGCTGCAGTCACCATCTGCTGTGATTTTGTAGCCCAGAAAAATAAAGTTTGACACTGCTTCCAATTTTTCCCATCTATTCCCCATGAAGTGATGGGACCAGATGCCATGGTCTTAGTTTTCTGAATGTTGAGCTTTAAGCCAACACTTTCACTGTCCTCTTTCACTTTCATCAAGAGGCTTTTTAGTTCCTCTTCACTCTCTGCCATAAGGGTGGTGTCATCTGCATATCTGAGGTTATTATTTCTCCTGGCAATCTTGATTCCAGCTTGTGCTTCATCCAGCCCAGCGTTTCTAATGATATGCTCTGCATATAAATTAAATAAGTAGGGTGATAATATACAGCCTTGATATACTCCTTTTCCTATTTGGAACCTGTCTGTTGTCCTATGTCCAGTTCTAACTGTTGCTTACTAAAGATGGAAAAACTGTATTTTTGTTCTTGGTTTATTCATGGTTATATACACCTCATGCAATTTTTTTTAGTGACATGTTGGTCTCTAAACTATCTTTAGGCTGTTTTCTGCATCTTTATAAGTCTCAAATTTAATCTCAATTAAAATTTATTTGACCCAAATAGTGAGCACTCCAGCTAACCATAGTTTTTATATCAGTTCCACATCTCATCTCACTGATGACCCCACGATGTGTGTGCTGGTTCAGGTGTTCCCCACAGTCAGTTTAGTTCTGGCCACAGCTGTTGATTGCACTTTAGATTCTCTGTTAAGAAGCATCCATAAGCATATTGACATGGGTGTCCAGAATCTCCTGGATCATTCTCTACTCACATTCTTCTTTCTTAATTCACAATTTCACCTGTGATATGTGTTTACTATGTCATCTAAAACTAATCACTTCTCTTATAAAGAAAAAGTGAATAAAGAGGGATGGATAAAACCCACAAAATCTGAAATCTACTGAGAGTAGGTGAGCATCTAGTTTGTGAAACATGTTAGAGACAAATTGAGAAGTGCCCATGTGAGCTAAAAATATACAGGAAGGTGGATGAGGGGGCCAACCGAGTACACATATTTTGGAGGCACCAACTACTTATGACAAGCATTGCTTCCATAAATCCCATCATGCACAGTCATGCTCAGAATGGTCCCCAGCGCACTTACATACACGTTACCAGGCATGCATATGAAAGTCACAGCTGATGGGCGAGGGCAGATTTTGGCAACAACTGCAACCAGATGTTCTCAAGCCTGGATCCCTTTATTACAGCAAGGATATAATGGATTTGTTTGCTGGATACCACTGTCCCTGGGGAAGGCCAATGCAGCCAAGAGGAAAGCAGGCCATCAATGATTATGTGTACCTGCATGCTAAGTTTCTGCCATCATGTCCAACTCTTTGTGACACACACACTCTCCATCCCTCACACCCCACCCCCATACCACCATGGAATGTACTCTGCAGGCTCCTCTGTCCATGGGATTCTCCAGGCAAGAATACTGGAGTGGGTTGCCATTTCCTCCTCCAGGGGATCTTCCTGATCCAGGGGTCAAACCTGTGTCTCTTATGTTTCCTGCCTTGGCAGTCATGTTCTTTACTAGTGTAACCATCTGGGAAACCTATCAATGATTATACATATCAACAAAATGTTATAAGGTTACATGAGGCATCTCTAAAATTATAGCTATTTGACTTTATAAACAACTGAGAAATAATTTAACCAGGAGTTAACCTACTGTTCAGCTTTCCTCCAGAGGAACGCCAGAGTCAGATCATATTGCCCTTTCACCCCACTGGCCCCCGAAGCTTGAAATATTTTTTTCTTTTCTTCTGTCTCTTGTTTTATGTTTTATTCTGAGTTGGTAAGCCTATGTTTGAAGGCTTTAATTTTGTCCCGAAAGCTTCTGCTGCAAGTCTCCTGAGGTGCTCTGTCTGGAAACACTGCAGCCCCCCTCCCACTTCCACTGGAGCCTGTCCAGATCACTCAGAACTTTCCCTCTTTCTTCTGTCTTCCTTATCAGCTAAGATCTGTTTTCTCCCCTTCATCCTTAAACCCATGCATCTTTCCCTAAATGACGGCCCTTGTCTCTTTCTCTTATGGTATTTGATAATGCTCTTTAGATCCTATGGACCTTTTGTAACAGTTCATTATGTAAACTGTACATCAGTCATTTTACACACACACACACACACACACACACACACACACCAGATTAATATGGCATCAGTGCAAGTAAGGAATCAATATGAGTCAGGAATGTTTAAACAATTGAAACATAATTTGAACCAGAACTTAACCACCTTTATGCTTCTCCTTAGTGGTAAATGAGGTTTTAGTAAATTACCCTTATTCAAGGGTAGACGTTTAAAATGACTGCAAGGATGACCTCCTTGCAAACATAAATGCTTTGAAATTAGCTTTAGTGTTTCAGCAATTGTGAGATCTGCATACTACATCTTCTTTTGTTCAGTCATCTCTACGAGACTGCAAGCATCCCAGGGGTGTATCTACATGACCTAAGTGTGCCTCTCTTTCAATTTCCAATGTTTATCTGCTGCAAATAAACAATTTAGGGAGAACTACATCAAGTTACTGAGATTCTGGATGAACACTTATAAAGACTTATTTGCAAATCGGTTGCATGCCAATAATTTTAAATTGCCCTAAGCAGCTGTTCCTAACATTTGCCTTACCATATCCTTTTGAGACACAACTTTATAAGCTATATTCAGAAAAATAGAAAATACAGTTCAGTTATTTTCAATGAGAAACAGAAACATAATATTACATACACATATAAAAAGGACAACAGTAAATCAATGAATTAGAGAAATCAAGAGGTGAGATGAGCTTATAATTTTATCATTTTTGGTTTACCATGAGGATTGCTATATCTATACATACTGGAAGTGAAGCTGCTAGAATTTGTCCTAGATTTACTGAAGAAATATAAGTCAAATATCCCTTATCTGCTGGCTGAAGTACTATATTGCAGAACATACAGGAAATGCATAGTGAACCAAGTTCATTTATTCCAGCTGCACCTCTCTGATAGACACTCCCTTCCTAACAGAAGTAGAAATTCTTAAAGCACAGAGTCTGTACTTTGTCAGGAAATTTATAGGAAAACCAAATCTTTACTGTATTTTAAATTTTCTAATAGTAAGAGTAAATACAAGTTCATTGTAAAAAGTCAAAATGTGCACTGTAGTATAGATGAAAAAAGTAAGAATCTCCACCAACTCATCCTTCAAAGAAAAACACTCATATGATTGGTAAATAAATCATCAGAAAAATACAACTCTTGCTCAACTGAATATTAATTTTGTCCTTATTATGAATGTGCCAGACCCTTTTTTCTGGTTTTAGTGATAAGTGATGGACAATGACAGGCATGAGATTTTCTCCTCAGAATGTTTATAGTCCAATGGAGCTGCCAGATATTATTAAGTAATTACACACTGTTTTCTGCTTGTTTGGTTGTTTTTTTGTTTTGCTTTTTCATTGTTTTTTAATTGAAAAATAATTGATTTACACTGTCATGCTAGTTTCAAGAGTACAGTACAGTGATTCAGGTGTATATACATTCAGATTATTTTCCCTTATATATTACTGTACAACATGGTCATAAAAATTATGGCAAGAGATTAGTCCTTTATGAAAATGTGAAAGTGGAGCTGCAATCTGAGTAATAAGGCATTTCATTATTTACTTACTTGTGTGTTGAAGATGGAAACTTGCCTGAGCCCTGGGGGTGAAGGGTAGATTCTGAACCCTGCTTGGGAGAGCAGTGGGGTAATAGAGACAAGGCAGATAGAAAGAACAGTTTGGACTGTCAAAGTGCAGACAAAAGAGGAGTTCTGTTTTGTAATGAATCTCGAAGGCTGGGTGGGAGCCAGATCACATAGGGAAGTGCAGATTATGACAAATATCATCTTCATTATCTGAAAAAGGAGAAGTCATTTCAGCATTGTAAGAGGGTAGGTGACAAGATTTGTTATTTTTACACTTTGAGCACCTACTGGTAAGAGTAGAGATGAGAGACATGGTGACAAGTTTCATTATTATGTATCATTTATTTGCAAATCAGTCTCATAGCAAAATACCATGTACTGATAATTGCTCTTGCACTTAATAGAATATTGTAGATACCTTTTCTTATGATAGCATATTGTTCTACACTTTTCATAGTGTCACATTATTCATTGTATGAATGTAACATGCTTTTAATAAATCTATACTTTTACCTTTTCTCAAAATTTCTAATTCTGTTAAGAACAATATCCTTTAAGTTATATCTTTGAAATGTATGAAAATAGTTACTTGCAAGAAGTGAATTTAAGGCTAGGTCCATTTTATAAATTCACAGATAATGTCAAGCTACCCACTAAAATGCTATGTCAATTTATTCTCACCTACAGCAGTGAAAATATCCTGACTTCTCATCACATTTATCAATCACAAGTCATTTTTTCAGATAAACTCAGCTTCAGAATGTTGTCATCAATGGGACTACATATTCCTAATGTTTAAATGCCAAAATTTCATGCTCTGACTCCCACTACTATTATTATATATGTATTATTCTTAATAGATTTTTTAGTCAACAAAATGAGAAAACCAAAAAAAAAAAAAAAAAAGAAAAAAGAAAGAAAGAAAAAGGTAGTAATTTGCTAATTTGATTAACAATAGTTAAGTCTCTACTAAATGCCAGTTCTGGGCTCAGCAGTGGAGATTCAAGAATGAGAAAGAGATATGTGATCTAGACCCTCCTCACTCATAGAATCTCTCAGAATAGATTGACAATTAAACAGGATTGATGTTAAAGCTTACTCTGTACTATGTAAGGAAAAGTTCAAGGTTCAGTGTAAGAGTTAATACTGAGACAGAATATCTTCCTAGACAGTTGGAGAAGACCCTCCACAGCAAGTGAGGGTAGGTGGAAAATCAGACCAACCGTAAGCTAGATAGGACATAGAAATGGTCTTCTCAGAAGAGACAAGGGAATGATGAGCTCCCACAGCAGAACAGAATATTCTGAGGACAGTATGTCACGAGTTGTATTAATTGAGTAGAGGAATCCTCCATAAGAACCTTGCAGTGAGTGTGACTTCCTTTTTAACCTAAAGAGAGGTGGAGAGGAGCTGAATGTTTTGAGGAAAGTGATTGCAATGTTAAATGTGGTTGCATTTTAAAGAATCACTTTGACTAGCATATGGATTACCTACTGGAAGGAGAAAAACCAGAGGTAAAACTCTGATGATGAAGGCTTTGCAATAAATAAGAAGAAGATTGTGGCAGGCCACACTTGAGTTGTAGATATGGATATAAAGAGGGGAAAAAAATCAAATTTGAGAAATACTCAACTGGATCATCTGGATCATTGAAAAATCAAGAGTGTTCCAGAAAAACATCTATTTCTGCTTTATTAACTATGCCAAAGCCTTTGACTGTGTGGATCACAATAAACTGTGGAAACTTATGCAAGAAATGGGAATACAAGACCACCTGACCTGCCCCTTGAGAAATCTGAGAAATATGCAGGTGAGGAAGCAATAGTTAGAACTAGACATGGAACAACAGACTGGTTCAAAATAGGAAAAGGCTGTATATTGTCACCCTGATTATTTAACTTACATGCAGAGTAAATCATGAGAAATGCTGGGCTGGAAGAAGCACATACAGGAATCAAGATTGCCAGGAGAAATATCAATAACCTCAGATATGCAGATAACACCACCCTTATGGCAGAAAGCAAAGAAGAACTAAAGAGCTTCTTGATGAAGGTGAAAGAGGAGAGTGAAAAAGTTGGCTTAAAGCTTAACATTCAGAAAACTAAGATCATGGCATCTGGTCCCATCATTTCATGGTGAATAGATGGGGAAACAGTGGAAACAGTGACTTACTTTATTTTTTTTTGGGGGGGGGGTCCAAAATCACTGCAGATGGTGACTGCAGCCATGAAATTAAAAGATGCTTACTGCTTAGAAGGAAAGTTATGACCAACCTAGACCGCATATTTAAAAGCAGAAACATTATTTTGCCAACAAAGGTCCGTCTAATCAAGGCTATGGTTTTTCCAGTAGTCATGTATGGCTGTGAGAGTTGGACTATAAAGAAAGCTGAGTGCTGAGGAATTGATGTTTTTGAACTGTGGTGTTGAAGAAGACTCTTGAGAGCCCCTTGGACTGCAAGGAGATCCAACCAGTCCATCCCTAAGGAGATCAGTCCTGGGTGTTCATTGGAAGGACTGATGTTGAAGCTGAAACTCCAACACTGTGGCCACCTGATGCGAAGAGTTGGCTTATTGGAAAAGACCCCGATGCTAGGAAAGATTGAGGGCAGGAGGGGAAAGGGATGACAGAGGATGAGATGACTGAATGGCATCAGCGACTCAATGGACATGGATTTGGGTGGACTCTGGGAGTTGGTGATGGACAGGGAGGCCTGGCATGCTGCAGTCCATGGGGTCACAAAGAGTCAGACAGGACTGAGCGACTGAACTGAACTGAAAATTGCAGAATTTGGTGATTGTTGGGTTATGGAAGAGGAGACAGAAAGGTCAGATGGTGGAACTGTCCATTGTAAAGAAAACATTTGTAGGAAGCAAGAAGGGATGAGTAGGTTAATGGACTTACTGAATTCAAAGTATGACTTGTAACTATAATGAGCATAACTATATAGAGCTATACCAAGACAGAGCCATCGTCCATATCTACTGTTTTAGCTACTCTCTGAAGAACCTAGATAATAATATCTGATGTACATTTCCTGAGTTATTTTGCAGATGCTAAAACCACCATGAAATGGAATAAATTAACCTCATAACTGTGACCATATAGTCCACAGGTCTATTGGAGGCTGAGGATTAATAATGTGACACTGCCCTGTTATCTCACCATCAATCAATCAGAAAACAGTATACAAGCTGATCATATGCTGTGACCTTCTCCCTCACCTGGCCCTTCATTTCAGTTCAGTTGCTCAGTTGTGTACAATTCTACAACCCCATGGAGTGAAGCATGCCATGCTTCATGAATTCATACCAATTCATTGGAAAAGACCTCTCAGGTGGTAAAAGTATTGGAGCTTCAGCTTCAGTGTCAGTCCTTCCAATAAACATTCAGGGTTGATTTCCTTTGGGACTGGCTGATTGGATCTTCTTACAACCCAAGAGACTCTCAAGAGTCTTCAGCACAATTCAAAATCATCAATTCTTCAGCACTTAGCTTTCTTTATGACCCAACTCTCACATCTGTACATAACTACTGGAAAAGACATCACTATGTCAGCAAAGTGAAGTGTCTGCTTTTAAATGCACTGTCTAGGTTTTTCTTAGCTTTCCTTCCAAGGAACAAACTTCTTTTAATTTCATGGTTTCAGTCACTGTCCGCAGCGATTTTGGAGCTCAAGTAAATAAAATCTGTCACTATTTCCACTTTTCCCCCTTGTATTTGACATCAAGTGATGGGACCTGATGCCATGATCTTTGTTTGTTTGTTTAATGTTGAGTTTCAAACCAACTTTTTCAGTCTCCTCTTCCACCTTCATCAAGGGGTTCTTTAGTTTTTCTTCACTTTCTGCCATCATATTAGTATCATCTGTATGTTTGAGGTTGTGGATATATCAGCTGTCAATCTAGATTCCAGCTTGTGATTCATTCAGTCTGGCATTTTGCAGGATGTACTCTGAATAGAAGTTATGTAAGAAGGATGACAATATACACCCTCATGGTACTCTTTTCCCAAATTGGACCCAGCCAGTTGTTCCATGTACAGTTCTAATTGTTGCTTCTTGACCTGAATATGGGTTTCTCAGGAGACAGGTAAGGAAGCCTGATAGCCCTATCTGTTTAAGAATTTTCTATAGTTTGCTGTGATCCAGAGTCAAAAGCTTTAGCATAGTCAATAAAGCAGAAGAAAATGTTATTCTGGAATTCCCATGCTTTGTCCATGATCCAATGAATGCTGGCAATTTGATCTCTGGTTCTTCTGCCTCTTTGAAATCCAGTTGGTACATCTGGAAGTTCTCAGTTTACATACTTCTGAAGTATACCTTGACATTAAATACAAGTAAGTTGTAGATAAAAATATGGTTTGAAAGTACATATGCACTCCAATGGACTATTCACAAGAGTCAAGGCATGAAAGCAATGTAAGTGTCCATCAACAGAGGAATGAATAAAGAAGATGTGGTACATATATGTGATGGAATATTACTCAGCTACAATAAAGAACAAAAGAACACCATTTGAAGCAACAAGGATGGACTTACTGTCACACTGAATGAAGCTAGACAGAGGAAGACTAATAACATATGATATCTCTTGTATGTGAAATTTTAAAAGAAATAATATAAATTAACTTATTTGTGAAATAGAAGCAGTCTCACAGACTTAGAAAGTGAACTTATTGTTACCAGGGGGTGGGGGGCGGACAGAAGTTTTGTGATAAGGAATAGCTAGGGAGTTTGGTATCAACAGGTACACACTGTTATATTTAATATAGGTAACCAGCAAGGTCTTACTGTATAGCACAGGGAACTCTGCTTAATGTCATGCAGCAGCCTGAAAGAGTCCCTTTGTTCTCCATTTGAAACTATCCCAACATTGTTAACCAGCCATGCTCCAACATAAAGTAAAAAGTTTAAAAAAAATACAAGTTGTTGTTGATTTTGAAAAAGAACTATTTTAGTATTTCAGAGGAAACAAGATACAAACTGAAGTTTCATTAATGATAAGAATATGTGAAGAGCATGAAACTTTTGATATAGAATAGAAATACCACAACTGAAATTGCCAAGGTGTAGACAGATATGGAACCATTAGAAGATTTAGAGGAAATTTTACTTTTTAGGATGGGATAAAACTGAGACTATTTTATTGATTAGCTATTGAAAATGTCCAGAAAAGGACATTAGGGAATTTTCAGAATGTTTATAGTAATTTAACCATAAGATTGGAGGAGACGGTCTAAAGTCAAAGATACACACAATTACAAATTGGTTCAGAGCTGCCTGAAAAAAAATTATTTATTGATTTTACCAGTTTTACTGAGATATAATTGACTATATATTTGAAGTGTTCAATCTTACAAGTTTTAACGTATGCAATACCCATGAAATGGATGTGAACTTAACCTAACAACTATAGACCTTCTTCTTCTCACAATAGATTAGTTTACATTTTTTAGTCTTCTATCAATGGAATCATACATCTTCTTCCAAAGAACACAATTATTTTGAGATTCATTAGTTCTGCTGCATGTATCAATACTTACAACTTTTTATTGCTGAGTAGTTTCCGTTTTATGACTGTATCTTAAATTGTTGATCCCCTCACCTTTGGTCTTTTTTTTTTCCATTTTTTTTTTTATTTTAACTGACATCCCTGAGATATGTTTAATATATAACATTGTGTAAGTTTAATGTGTCTGATATGATGATTTGATGTATGTGTATATATATGCTTCAAAAGGACCCCTTTGCCTGCTGATAGACATGTGTATTGTACTATTTTGGGGACTGTTACAAATAAAACTACCATGAAGTTCCACATATAGGTCATTGTATGCACATATACTTTCTTTTTTCTTGGGTGAATACATGGATTATATAGGAGTAGGAATTAAAATAGCACAATCTTTTTGTAAAATAGCTAGGCAGTACTATAAAAAGTTAAACATATCTACTATATTATCTACCAAAGCATTTTTAATACAGTCTCCCTAAAAATGTACCAGAACACAGAGACTGTGCTTAACAACTTTGCCAGACACCGAATCTCTCTTGATCTCTACTGTGAGGGGAAGAGAAGGTTCAGTTCAAGCTGTAGAGTTAAAATCTACCACTTAGTGAGTATATTCTGTGTACCAGGATATTTTTCTTCAGCGTGTTTATATCTTTATTTCTTTCCATACTCATAGCAAAGTGATCTTTATTATATTACATGCTATTTGTATTATGTTTTTCATATTATGACATTGTTCAAGGTCACATGGCCAAGAATGTGGTAAAGCCAGGATTCAAACCTAGGCAACTTGGCAGGGGAGTCTAAGACCAGAAGCATCAGTCAGTATGGAGAAGGAGGAGGAGGAATGATGTTGAGTGCACTGGTAGCCCACTTGGACTAGAGTGATGCCATAGGGACAACTTGCAAGAGTCACCAGGCAGCTGCGTCTTAGGGCTTGCTGTGATGCTCTAGAACATAGTTCACGGTTTAGACATTACTCCCAGCAAAGGAATCTGGGTGTTATTTTAGAAACAGGGAAACAGTCCCACAGTCTGACAAGCCCACACTCTTTATCTCTTTGTACACCAAATCAGGAAACACAGCAGAGAAAATCGTCGCTGATGACAAAGACAAGACCTAGTCATACTTTAATCTGATTTTATCCTATTTTGCTCAGTCAGTAAATGAATTCATTGTTTAGCTTTCTGGTTTGAAATCGTCCATTTTTTTCACCCTCTTATTTATACAGAATATGATTTCTATCATAGCCTTGCACAATCTTTGAACATTGAGGTGTTTTATCCTCTGTGAACTGAACTGGGTGAGGGCCTTGCTGCCCAGAACCCCTTCCCTGCCTGTTTCTAATGTTCAGGTTTACAGGGCACCAGGACCACTGTAGGTCAGGTACTTTTTGCTCAGAGCTGCTGTGGAAATTGAGAAGGGTACTGTTAGGCTCTCCTCGGTACAAATCTTTTCTGTGTTTCCTATTTCTTGCTTGTAGAAAAAAGGTTTCACTCTCCTAGACCTTCCCTGAGTTTCAAAGAGCAGGCTTAAGCAGTTACTAATTAAGGAAGAGAATGCAGAAACAAAGGAGGAGCAGACAAGAAAAAAATGTGCACCAATAAAGCAGTGTCCTGCCTCCTTCTCAAGGGGTTCAGTTCAGTTCAGTATCTGACTCTTTGCAACCCCATGAACTGCAGAATGCCAAGCCTCCCTGTCCATTACCAACTCCAGGAGTTTACTCAAACTCATGTCCAAGAGTTGGTGATGACATACAAGCATCTTATCCTCTGTCATCCCCTTCTCCTCCCAACTTCAATCTTTCCCAGTACCAGAATCTTTTCAAATGAGTCAGTTCTTCTCATCAGTCAGCCAATGTATTGGAGTCCCAGCTTTAGCATCAGTCCTTCCAATGAACATTCAGGGCCGATTTCCTTTAGGATGAACTGGGTGGATCTCTTTGCAGCCCATGGGACTCTAAAGAGTCTCCTCCAACACCACAGTTCAAAAGCATCAATTCTTCAGGGCTCAACTTTCTTTGTAGTTCAACTCTCACATCCATACATGACTACTGGAAAAACCATAGCTTTGACTAGATGGACTTTTGTTGGCAAAGTAATGTCTCTCCATTTTAATATGCTGTCTAGGTTGGTCACAACTTTTCTTCCAAGGAGCAAGTGTGTTTTAATTTCATGAGTGTAATCACCATCTGCAGTGATTTTGGAGCCCACAAAAATAAAGTCTGTCACTGTTTCCATTGTGTACCCATCTACTTGCCATGAAGTGATGGGACCTGATGCCATGGTATTAGTTTTCTGAATGTTGAGTTTTAAGCCAACTTTTTCACTCTCCTCTTTCACTTTCATCAAGAGGTTCTTTAGTAGAATGGGAAAGACTAGAGATCTCAACGGATTATATAAGAATATCTCATAGTTGTTTGTTTTTTTTTTTTTTTTCTAAGAACTAAAGCCCCACCCACGTGGAGGATGATGACTTCAGACTGAGCACAAAATTCCTGGGGCACCACTCTGTTACCTTACCACCAACCTATCAGAAGAAAATCACATACTTTGCCACCTTCACCCCAAATTTTGCCTGTAAAGACTTTCCCCCCATAAAACATTGGGGAGCTCAGGGTTTTTGAGCAAACGCTGTCTGTTCTTCTTACCTGGCCCTGCAATGAACCGTCCTCTGCTTTAAACTCTGGTATGTCAGGTTGGCCTCACTGAGTGTCTGGTATACACTCATGAATTTGACAACATTAGTTCTTTCTGCAGACCCAGCATGTGGTCTGTGTCTCCTGCTTTGTTTTCGCTTTTCTGTGACCCTGAACAGCTAATCCTGTCAGTCTGTACATGACTGAGACAGGTAGTGACCGACAGGCATAAGTGTGGTTTGTCCTCAAGCTTCCAGGCTGTGCTGACTCTCCATCTCTACACTCATCTTTTCTTCCATTTCTTACTGACTGCTGGTCCCCATGACGCCAGACTTATCAACAAAAGCAGAAACAGCAGCTTTCCACTGCCTTCTTTGCCTGCTTCTCGCTGTGTAATAGTGATGGCTTATCCCTGTAATAAACGTTTTATGACCTGTCACTTAAGCAGTGGCTTCCCTAAGTGTCCCAAACTGCTGCAAGGGCCAATGGATTCAGTTCAGAGTTTCCTGTTACTCAGCTTTTTAAAGTGCGATGCATGAATTTATTTAATGTTTCTTCTTCTCTAAAACAGGCTGTGCTGATTTTGTCTATTCTGTAGGGAGGGAGTTTAGCGAGCGCTGAGCTCCACAGAGAGCCCACACTTCAAGATCAGAGACAGGATAGATGGCTCAGCAAGGAGAGAGGACTTATAGACCTGAGATGGGAGGGAAATCAGGAGGCAATGCATCATGGAAGACAAGGAAGATGCTTTTCAAGTAAGAAAAACATATGCTGCTTCTGTTCAAAGATGGTGTACCCACTGGTTTTCATTTGATTTTATAGTAATATTTCTTAAAAATACAAAGTATTTTCCTTGAACATAATTTTAAATAGAATTAATGGGGTTATATTAGACTTCCTTTAAATAAGAAAACTTATTATTTATGATTATTTTCAGTACCTTTAAATAGGAAAACCTCAATAAACATACTTAAACTTTCTTCTTACATAGCAGTGTAGTATTTTTCCTAAGATACAATTTTATAAGCGGATTTTCATAAAAAATATGAATTTTGAGGTATATTGTCAAATTATCTCCTAAAATACATAAAGCCCTGGTAGGTCACCAGTAACAGGGTTTCAAAAGACTTTGACATGGGGAGCATTAGCTCCAGATGGGATCCCCAGGCTTTTGTCTAAATCAGGTGTTCACAGTACTAGAGTTCAGGAGCCTGTAAAGGAGAGTGGGTCCACTTCCCCATGGACACCTAGGGGCACTCAGAAGAATATAAGAGAATAGGGCACAGGATCTAACCATTCTCAGAAGGAATTTGGCAGTCATGCTAGTCTGTAATCCTGGCACCCAAGATCAAGGTTAAGCCTGCTTGAGTTGGCCTATTCACCTTTCAGAAAGGAAATAAACTTGTCAGATAAATATCCCTACTCTTTATGCTGGGAAAGGACACATCTATGGGGCCATTGTTATCATTCAGTCAAACAAAGTATGCCTGATTCTTTGTGACCCTATGGACTGCAGCACAGTGACTTTTCTGTTCTTCCCTATCTCCCTGAGTTACCTCAAACTCATGTCCATTGAGTCAGGGATGCCATCCACCCATCTCTTACACTGCCCTCTCCCTTCCCCTCCTTCCCTCAATCATTCCAGCATTAGAGTATTTTTTCAATGAGCCAGCCCTTGACATGAGGTGGCCAAAGTATTAGATCTTCAGCTTCAGAATCAGTTGTTCAAATGAATATACAGGGTGGATTTCCTTTAGGATTGATGGGTTTGAATGCCTTGCTACACAAGGGACTCTCAAGAGTCTTCTCCAAAAACACAATTAAAAATCATAAATTTTTTGGTGCTCAGCTTCCTTTATGGTCCAGTTCTCAATCATACATGACTACTGGAAAAAAACATCAGTTCAGTTGAATCACTCAGTCAGATCTGATTCTGTGCGCCCCTATAGACTGCAGCACAACAGGCTTCGCTGTTCATCACCAACTCCCAGAGCTTACTCAAACTCATTTCCATCGAGTCAGTGATGCCATCCAACCATCTCACCCTCTGTTGTCCCTTTCTCCTCATGTCTTCAATCTTTCCCAGCATCAGGGTCTTTCCCAATGAGTTAAGTTCTTTGCATCAGTTAGACAAAGTACTGGGGATTCAGCTTCAGCATCAGTCCTTCCAATGAATACTCAAGGCCGATTTCCTTTAGGATGGATTGGTTTGATATCCTTGCAGTCCAAGGGAATCTCAAGAGTCTTCTCCAACACCACAGTCCAAAAGCATCAATTCTTTGGTGCTCAGCCTTCTTTATAGTCCAACTCTTACATCCATACAGGACTACTGAAAAAACCATAGCTTTGAGTAGATGGACATTTGTTAGTAAAGCAATGTCTTACCTTTTTAATATGCTGTCTAGGTTGGTCATAGCTTTTCTTCCAAGGAGCAAGTGTCTTTTAATTTCAAGGCTGCTGTCACCATCTGCAGTGATTTTGGAGCACCGCCCCCCCCCCCCGAAAAAAAAAGAAAAAAACATTCCTCACTTTCTTCATTGTTTCCCCATCTATTTGCCATGAAGTGATGGGACCAGATGCCATGATACTACTTTTCTGAATGTGGAGTCTTAAGCCAACTTTTTAACTCTCCTCTTTCACTTTCATCAAGAGGCTCTTTAGTTCTTCTTTGTTTTCTGCCATAAGGGTGATGTCATCTGCATATCTGAGGTTATTGATATTTCTCCCAGCAATCTTGATTCCAGGTTGTGCTTTATCCAGCCTGGTATTTTGCATGATGTACTCTGCATAAAAATTAAATAAGCAGGGTGACAATATACAGTCTTGACATACTCTTTTCCCAACTTGGAACCATGTTGTGTCATGTCCAGTTGTGTTATGTCATATCCAGTTCTAACTGTTGCTTCTTAACCTGCACACAGATTTCTCAGGAGGCAGGTAAGACAGTCTGTTGTTCCCATCTCTTGAAGAATTTTCCACATTTTGCTGTGATTCAAACAATCAAGGGCTTTGGTGTAGTCAATAAAGCCGCAGTAAATGTTTTTTCTGAAACTCTCTTGCTTTTTCTATGATCCAACAGATGTTGTCAATTTGATCTCTGGTTCCTTTGCCTTTTCTAAATCCAACTTGAACATCTGGAAGTTCACAGTTAACACACTGTTGAAACCTGGCTTGGATAATATTAATCACTACTTTGCTAGTATGTGAGATGGGTGCAACTCTCAGGTAGTTTGAATGTTCTTTCGCATTGCCTTTCTTTGGGATTGAAATGAAAACTGACCTTTTCCAATCCTGTGGCCATTGCTGAGCTTTCCAAATCCCTGGCATATTGAGTGCAGCACTTTCACAGCATCATCTTTTAGGACTTGAAATAGCTCACCTGGAATTCCATCATCTCCATTAGTTTTGTTCATAGCGATACTTCATAAGGCTCACTTGATTTCACATTCCAGGATGTCTGGCTCTAGGTGAGTGATCATACCATTGTGGTTATCTGGGTTATTAAGATCTATTTTGTACAGTTCTTCTGTGTATTGTTGCTACCTCTTCTGAATATTTTCTGCTTCTAAGTCCATACCATTTCTATCCTTTATTGTGCCCATCTTTGCATGAACTGCTGTCCTGGTATCTCTAATTTTCTTCAAGAGACCTCTAGTCTTTCCCATTGTATTGTTTTCCTCTATTTCTTTGCACTGATCATGGAGGAAGATTTGTTTATCTCTCCTTGTTATTCTTCAGAACGCTGCATTCAAATGGCTATATCTTTCCTTCTCTCCTTTGTCTTTCACTTCTCTTCTTTTCTCAGCTATTTGTAAGGCCTCCTCAGACAACCATTTTGCCTTTTTGCTTTTCTTTTCTTGGGGATGGTCTTGATCACTGCCTCCTGTACAATGTCACAAAACTCTGTCCATAGTTCTTCAAGCACTCGGTCTATCAGATCTAATCCCTTGAATTTATTTGTCACTTCCGCTGCATAATTGTAAGGGATTTGATTTAAGTCGTATGTGAATGGTCTAGTGATTTTCCCTACTTTCTTCAATTTAAGTCTGAATTTGGCAATAAGGAGTTCATGCTCTGAGTCATAGTCAGCTCCAGATCTTGTTTTTGCTGACTGTACAGTGTTTCTCCTTCTTTGGCTGCAAATAATATAATCAATCTGATTTTGCTATTTACCATTTGATGGTATCTATGTGTAGAGTCTTCTCTTGCGTTGTTGGAAGAGGGTGTTTGCTATAACCAGTGAGATCTCTTGGCAAAACTCTGCTAGCCTTTGCCATGCTTCATTTTGTACTCCAAGGGCAAAGCTGCCTGTTACTCCAGGTCTCTTTTGACTTCCACCTTTGGCATTCCAGTCCCCTATAATGAAAAGCATATATTTTTTGGGTGTTAGTTCTATAGCTTTGACTATATGAACATTTGTCAGCAAAGTGGTGCCTCTGCTTTTTATTACGGTCTCTAGGTTTGCTATAGCTTTCCTTTCATCTTCCAAGTGTCATTTAATTTCATGGCTGCAGTCAACGTCTACAGTGATTTTTGGAGACCAAAAAAATAAACTCTCTGTTTCCAGTTTTTGTCCAACTATTTGGCATGATGTGATGAGAACAGATGCTATGATCTTCGTTTTTCAAATGCTTAGTTTCAAGCTAGCTTTTTCACTCTCATCTTTCACTCTCATCAAGAGGCTCTTTAGTTCTTCTTTGCTTTCTGCCATTAAAATGATATCACCTGCATATCTGAGGTTGCTGATATTTCTCCCAACAATCTTGATTCCAGTTTGAATCATCTAGCCCCACAGTTTGCATGAGGTACTTTGCATATAAGTGAGATAAGCAGTGTGCTCCATGTCTGGTTCTAGCTTTTGTTTCTTTTCCTGCTTACCTTACCTCAGGAGACAAGTAAGATGGTCTGGTATTCCTCTCTCTTGAAGAATTTTCCAGTTTGTTGTGATGCACACAGTCAAAGGTTTTAGCATAGTCAGTGAAGCACAAGTAGACTTTTTTGGAATTGCCTTGCTTTTTCTATGATCCAATGGATGTTGGCAGTTTGATTACTGCTTCCTCTGCCTTTTCTAAATCCAGTGTGTTCATCTAGAAGTTCTCAGTTCACATACTGCTGAAGCCTTGTTTGAAGGATTTTGAGCATTACCTTGGCAGCATGTGGATTGAGCAAAACTGCTTTGGGACTGCAATGAAAACTGACCTTTTCCAGTCCTGTGGCCACTGCTATGTTTTCCTGGCATATTGCATATTGCATTTCCTGGCATATTTCCTGGCAATTTGCTGGCATGTTGAATGCAGCACTTTCAGAGCATCATCTTTTAGGATTTGAAATAGCTCGGCTGGGATTCCATCACCTCCACTAGCAAGGCTCATAGTAATGCTTCCTAAGGCCACTTGGCTCCATACTCTAGGATGTCTGGCTCTAGCTGAGTGACCACACCATTGTGGTTATCCAGGACATTAGGACCTTTTCTGTATAGTTCCTCTGTGTCTTCTTGCTACCTCTTGTTAATCTCTTCTGTTTCTGTTAAATCCTGGTTGTTTTTGTCCTTTATGGTGCCCATCTTTGCATGAAAATATTTCCATAATATCTCCAATTTTCTTGAAGAGATCCCATTCTATTTTTTCCTCTATTTATTTGCATTCTTCATTTAAGGCTTTCTTATCTCTGCTTGCTATTTTCTGGAACTCTGCATTCAGATGGGTATATCTTTTCCTTTCTCCTTTGCCTTTAGCTTCTCTTCTTTCCTCAACTATCTGTAAGGCCTCTTCAGACTACCATTTTGCCTTCTTGCATTTCTTTTTCTTGGGGTTATTTTTGGGCACTGCCTCCTGTACAATGTTATAAATCTCCATCCATAGTTCTTTGGCCATTCTCTCTACCAGATCTAATCCATTCAATTTATTCATCACCTCCACTGTATATTCATAATGGGTTTTATTTATGTCATACCTGAATGGCCCAGTTGTTTTCCCTACTGTTTTCAACTTAAGCCTTAATATTGCAATATGGAACTCATAATCTGAACCACAGTCAGCTCCAGGTCTTGTTTTTGGTTACTCTATAGAGCTTCTCCATCTTTAGCTGCAAAGAGTATAATCAATCTAATTTCACTATTGACCACCTTTATGTCCAGCTGTAGAGTTGTCTCTTGTGTTGTTAAGAGGATGTTGCTATGACCAGTGCATTCTCTTGGTAAAACTTTGTTAGCCTGTTTCATTTCATACTCCAAGACAAAATTTGCTTGTTACTCCAGATATCTCTTGATTTCCTACTTTTGCATTTCAATCCCCCAAGATTGAAAGGGACTTCTTTTTTTTGGTGTTCTAGAAGGTCTTGTAGGTCTTTATAGAAATGGTCAACTTCAGCTTCTTCTGCATCAGTGGTTGCAGTATAGACTTGAATTACTGTGATGCTGAATGTTTTGCCTTTGAAACAAACTGAGATCATTCTATCATTTTTGAGATTGAACCCAAGTACTGCATTTCAGACTCTTTTGTTGACTATGAGGGCCACTTCCTTAGTGTCTTAGTTGGTAAACAATCTGATGGCCATGAGGGAGACCTGGGTTTGATCTCTGAGTTAGGAAGATTCCCCTGGAGAAGGGAAAGGTTACCCACTCGAGTTTTCTGGCCTGGGGTATTCTATGGATTGTATAGTCCATGGGGTCGCAAAAAGTTGGACACGACTGAGTGACTTTCACTTTCAGTTTCCTTTCATGAGGGCCATTCCATTTCTTCTAAGGAATATTTTGCCCACAGTGTAGATATAATGATCACCTGAATTAAATTCACCCATTCCCATCCATTTTAGTTCACTGATTCCTAAGATGTTGATGTTCACTCTTGCCATCTCCTGCTAGACCAAGTCCAATCTACCCTGATTTATGGACCTAATATTCTAGGTTCCTATGCATGACTGTTCTTTACAGTATTGGATTTTACTTTCACCACCAGACACATCCACAACTGAGTGACATTTTTGCATTGGTCCAGGTTCTCCTTTCTTTCTGAAACTGTTTCTCCACTCTTCCTCAGTGGCATATTGGACACTTACTTCCCTGGGGGGCTTATCTTCTGGTGGCATATCTTTTTGCCTTTTCATAGTGTTCATGAGTTTCTTGAGCCAAGAATACAGAAGGGGTTTGTCATTCCCTTCTCTGGTAAGCCACATTTTGTTAGAACTTTCCACCATGACCCGTCCATCTTGGGTGGCCCTGCATGACATGGCTCATAGCTTCCTTGAGTTGCATGATCCATGTGATCATTTTGGGTAGCTTCCTGTGATTGTGTTTTGTTTGTTTTTTTCTGGAGGCTGGAGATTCTTGCTTCCTGATGGGAGGGACTGGCTGTGGGGTAAACTGGGTCTTGCTTTTGTGAGCAGAGCCATGCTCAGTAAACCTTTAATCCAATTTGCTGATGAGTGGGACTTTGCTCCCTCCTAGTTAGTTGCTTGCCCTGAGGTGACTCAGTCTTGGAGTCTGCAGGTTCTATGGTAGGGCTACATGCAACCTCCAAATGGGACTTATGTAACATGCACGTTTCAGGACGGCTACTGCCAGTGCTCCTGTCCCCACGGCAGGCCATTGTCAACCCCGGGCCTCTGCAAGAGATACTCAAACATGGTCAAATGGGGCCACAGATACATGATTTTTATCTTTCACTGACTGCAAGATTCACACCATTAAAGATACTCCAACTCATCAGTTGTAAACTCAAGGGAGCCCAAAATGATAATAATACCATCAAATATGATAGATCATTTGAGGCTCTTCAGAAACCTGAATGATGACAATCCATGTAAACAATCAGAAAGCAAACTTAGCTTGTCTCTGCTTTGGAGACACCTGGACACCTGAATTAATAATGATGTTGATGGTGATGATGACAGCACAGTAAATGCAAATGCAGAAAGCAAAATAAGACTTTCTGAAGTTTAATTAACTTTTCAAACTAAAAACAAAAAGCAAGCAAACACGTACATTTTAAGATATAGCTTAGGTAAATTGAAGGAGAAGGCAATACTTTAAGCACCCAGCACCTTTTTCCTTGGAATATCAGTTGCTCAATTACGTTTCCCAGTCCCCCTCACAGTAAGTACACAGATGTGACCTATGTCCCACCAACATGTTACCTGCAGGCACAGTGATTATTTGAATGTGAACACATGATGAAAATTCTATTTGAAACTGGCTTTCAGTCCTGGCCGTTGATACCCTGGATTTACCTGTTTCCAAAGCCAGACTGCTAATGGAGATCTCCTGGTATGAGAACAATTGCAACAGACATAATTTTCTGGCATTTTATGCCCAGTTGCACATGTCTGTGTATGTGACCTGGGTTGTATTGTACTTAAAATCTTAAACTCAGGTCTTTTAATTAACTTTCTCTATAATTCTGTAACTTACTTCATAATCACTATTTGTTTAACTCTGTTAAAATCCCTTTACAGTTTAATTATGACAAACTTAGCATATTAAAAAGCAGAAACATCGTTTTGTCAACAAAGGTCCATATAGTCAAATCTATGGTTTTTCCAGTAGTTATAATCAGATGTGAGAGTTGGACCATAAAGAAGGCTGAGCACTGAAGAAATGATGCTTTTAACTTGTGGTTCTGGAAAAGACTCTTGAGAGTCCCTTGGATTACAAGGAGATTAAACCAGTCAATTCTAAAGAAAATCAGCCCTGAATATTCATTAGAAGGACTGATGCTAAAGCAGAAGTTCCAATACTTTGGCCACCTGCTTCGAAGAGCTGACTCACTGGGAAATACCCTGATGCTGGGAAAGATTGACGGTAAAAGGAGAAGGTGGCAGAGGATGAGATGATTAGATAGATAACATCACCAACTCAATGGACATGAATATGAGCAAACTCTGGGAGGGCAGAGGAGGCTGGCATGCTGCAGTCCATAGGATGACAAGAGTCAGATATGACTTAGTGACCAAACAACAAGAAAAAGAGCATATTTTATATTGAAATAAATTTACCTTTGGCACTATGTTACAAAAGAACTTTGGGCATAACTCATGAATGACTTGCAAATTTTCAAGACTTTGGCATAATAATGAGATCCTCCAAAAGTCCTCATACATATCAATAGTTCATGCATTTGTATAAAATACTTCAACAAACACAAGACTCAATAACAAGACAATAACATATGTAAACCTAATAAACAACAGAGCAACCTAACAGCAATTTAGGACTCATATCAAAGAACAGAAGTCAGTAAAATATAGTTCTATTGAGGAATGAGGAATTACAGCATCTAATGCATGCAGCTGTGGAAATGAATCCTCTGAATAAAAGAGCAACATGTGGCAGCAGCCCCATGCCTGCATGCTAAGTTACTTCAGGCAAACCCAACTCTTTGTGATCCTGTGGACTGTATGTAATCCACCAGACTACTCTGTCCATGGGATTCTCCAGGCGACAATACTGGAGTGGATTGTCATTTCCTTCTCCAGAGAATCTTCCTGACCCAGGGATCAAAACCCGCATCTCTTATGTCTCCCACATTCGGCAGGTGGGTTCTTTACCACTGTGTCACCTGGAAGCCTGGGTGAATGAGAGTATCATGCAGCCTCAGCCCCACCTGTGAATAAATCTGACAGCATTGGTCAGGGCACACCAGTCACCAGAAGAAATAATTCCTAAATTACAGTACCTGAAAATAACAAAGTTTCAATTCCTTCTTATGTCAAATAGGATGAAGACTGTTGCTTACAAGAGTCTTCTCCACACAGTCTCCTCTAGACCCTGGATCCTTATAACAGTGACTCATTCACTCTCTTGTCCTTAGATGACTTTATTGTTCTGAACCCAGATGACCAATGAGAGATGAGAAATTATATCAGATTATTTCAGGAAAATGTAGAGGCCAGGCCTGCAAATGGCAGATATTATCTCTACTCTGGTTCCATTGGCTGAAACTCAGTCTTATGACCACATCCATTTGTTGCAATTTTCTATTTCTCAGTATTTGTGCAAATAGTATACTTTTTCATTTTTACCTTGGCTATTTTGGGGTTTTGTATTGCCACGTAATTTTAATTAATATTATATATGTTTTTACATTTAGATTTGGACAATAAGGATTTGCTATTTTTGGATGTAGGTGATTTGCCCTCACCTGCAAAGACTTATTTAGGCACTGGGTTCCATGGGGGCTCAGTGGTAAAGAATCTGCCCACCAATGCAGGTGACATGGGTTAGATCCCTAGATCATGAAGATCCCCTGGAGGAGGACATGGCAACCAACTTAAGTGTTCTTGCCTGGGAAATCCCATGGACAGAGGAACCTGGTGGGCTATAGTGCGTGGGTCAAAGAGTCAGACATGACCTAGCAACTAAACAATAACAACCAATGTGTACAACCTCATGATTTCATATATGTGTGCATTGTTAAATATTCACTAAAAACTATTCAACATATCCATCACCTCACACCTTCTCTTTTTTTCTTTCTTCTCTCTTTCTTCTTCTTCTTCTTTTTTTTTTTTTTTTGTGTGTGTTGAGAACAATTATGATCTATTTTCTCACCAAATTTTATTAATACAAAATAATATTAACTATTATCATATTGCTATAAATTAAATCTCCAGAACTTAGTCATCCTATACATATGAAACTCTGTACCCCTTGACCAATATATACTATCTTCTCTAGCCCTCAGAACCTGGACCTTTTGTTCTATTCTCTGCTCCTATGACTTTACTATTTTTTAAATCCTACATATATATGACATCATACAGTTTTTGTCTTCCTGTATCTGGCTTATTTCACTTAGCAGAATGGGCCCCTGAACATGGTTTATCCATGTTGTTGCAAATGGTAGAATCTTCTTCCTCAAATCTGCATTTTATATATGTATATAAAATATGAAAAACACATATATAAAATAAAAAGAAGATTTATGCATATTATTTATCCATTCTTCCAAGCATGTACATTTAGGTTGCCAGCTATTTTGGGTAATGCTGAAATGAACAAAGCAGATATTGTTTTGATATTCTTATTAAAGGATATGTCCTTTAAATCATATGTCCTTCTGGATATATAACCAACATGGAATTGTTGAATCGTAAGGAAGCGTGGTGGCTGCAAACGTGGCAGCTGCTGTGGTGGACAGCAGCGCAGCCAAGAGGAGCAACCCCACGTCCAAGGTAAGGAGCACAGCTGCGCTTTGCTGGAACGACCGTGAAGAGATACCCCTCGTCCGAGGTAAGGGGCCCAGCTGCGCTGTGCTGGAATGGGTGAAGAGATGTCCCACGTCTAGGGTAAGAGACACCCAGTAAGATGGTAGGCACTGAGAGAGGGCATCCGAGGGCAGATAGACTGAAACCACAGTGACAGACAACTAGCCAATCTGATGACATGGACCACACCCCATCTAACTAAATGAAACTAAGCCATGCTTAGTTGGCTTGGGTGTGGGGCCACCCAAGATGGATGGTCATGGTGGAGAGGTCTGACAGAATATGGTCCTCAGGAGAAGGGAATGGCAAACCACTTCAGTATTCTTGCCTTGAGAACACAATGAACAGTATGAAAAGGCAAAAAGATAGGATACTGAAAGATGAACTCTTCAGGTTGGTAGGTAGGTGCCTAATATGCTACTGGAGATCAGTGGAGAAATAATCCAGAAAGAATGAAGGGATGGAGCCAAAGCAAAAACAACATGTAGTTGTGGATGGGACAGGTGATAGAAGGAAGGCTCAATGCTGTAAAGAGCAATATTGCATAGGAACCTGGATGTTAGGTCTATGAATCAAGGCAAATTGGAAGTGGTCAAACAGGAGATGACAAGAGTGAACATCGACATTCTAGAAATCAGAGAACTAAGATGGATGGGAATGGATGAATTTAACTCATATGACCATTATATCTATTACTGTGGGCAGGAATCTCTTAGAAGAAATGGAGTAGCCATCATAGTAAAAAAAAAAAAAAAAAAGAGTCCAAAGTGCAGTACTTGAATGCAATCTCAAAAACAACAGAATGATCTCTGTTCATTTCCAAGGTAAACCATTCAATATCACGGTAATCCAAGTCTATGCCCCGACCAGTAATGCTGAAGAAGCTGAAGTTGACAGTACTATGAAGACCTACAATATCTTCTAGAAATAACACCCCCAAAAAGATGTCCTTTTCATTATAGGGGACTGGAATGCAAAAGTAGGAAGTCAAGAAACACCTGGAATAACAGGCAAATTTTGTCTTGGAGTACAGGATGAAGCAGGGCAAAGGCTAATAGAGTTCTGCCAAGAGAATGCGCTGGTCATAGCAAACACCCTCTTCCAACAACAAGAGAAGACTCTACATATGGACATCACCAGATGGTTGACACCGAAATCAGATTGATTATATTCTTTGCAGCCAGCGACAAAGAAGCCGTATATAGTCAGCAAAAACAAGACCAGGAGCTGACTGTGCCTCAGATCATGAACTACTTATTGCCAAATTCAGAATGAAATTGAAGCAAGTGGAGAAAACCACTAGACTATTCAGGTATTACCTAAATCAAATCCCTTATGACTATACAGTGGAAGTGAGAAATGGATTTAAAGGACTAGATCTGATAGAGTGCCTGATGAACTATGGATGGAGGTTCATGACATTGTACAGGAGACAGGAATCAAGACCATCCCCAAGAAAAAGAAATGAAAAAAAGCAAAATGACTGTCTGAGGAGGCCTTAAAAATAGCTGTGAAAAGAAGAGAAGTGAAAAGCAAAGGAGAAAAGGAAAGATATACCCGTTTGAATGCAGAGTTCCAAAGAATAGCCAGGAGAGATAAGAAAGCTTTCCTCAGCAATCAATGCAAAGAAATAGAGGAAAACAACAAAATGGGAAAGACGAGAGATATCTTCAAGAAAATTAGAGATATGGAGGGACAATTTCATGCAAAGATGGGCTCATTAAAGGGCAGACATGGTAGGGACCTAACAGAAGCAGAAGATATTAAGAAGAGGTGGCAAGAATACACAGAAGAACTGTACAGAAAAGATCTTCATGAGCCAGATAGTCACAATGGTGTGATCACTCACCTAGAGCCAGACATCCTGGAATGTGAAGTCAAATGGGCCTTAGGAAGCATCACTACAAACAAAGCTAGTAGAGGTGATGAAATTCCAGTTGAGCTATTTCAAATCCTGAGAGATGATGCTGTGAAAGTGCTGCACTCAATATGCCAACAAATTTGGAAAACTCAGCAGTGGCCACAGGATTGGTAAAGGTCAGTTTTCATTAAAATCCCAGAGAAATGCAGTGTCAAAGAATGCTTAAACTACTGCACAATTGCACTCATCCCACATGCTAGTAAAGTAATGCTTAAAATTTTCTAAGCCAGGCTTCAGCAATATGTGAACCAGGAACTTCCAGATGTTTAAGCTGGTTTTAGAAAAGTTAGAGGAACCCCAGAGATCAAATTGCCAACATCTGCTGAATCATCAAAAAAGCAAGAGCTTTCCAGAAAAACATCTATTTCTGCTTTATTGACTACACCAAAGTCTTCGACTGTGTGGATCACTATAAACTGTGGAAAATTCTGAAAGAGATGGGAATACCAGATCACCTGACCTGCCTCTTGATAAACCTGTATTCAGGTCAGGAAGCGACAGTTAGAACTGGACATGGAACAACAGACTGGTTCCAAATAGGAAAAGGAGTACGTCAAGCCTATATATTGTTACTTTGCTTATTTAACTTATATGAAGAGAACATCATGAGAAACGCTAGGCTGGAGGAAGCATAGGATGGAATCAAGATTGCTGGGAGAAATATCAATAACCTCAGATGTTCAGATGATACCACCCTTATGGTAGAGAGTGCAGAGGAACTAAAAAGCCTCTTAATGAAATTGAAAGAGGAGAGTGAATAATTTGGCTTAAAGCTCAACATTCAGAAAACTAATCATGGCATCCGGTCCCATCACTTCTTGGCAAATAGATGGGGAAACAGTGCAAACAGTGACAGACTTTATTTTTGTGGGCTCCAAAATCACTGCAGATGGTGATTTGTAGCCATGAAATTAAAAGACGCTTACTCCTTGGAAGGAAAGTTATGACCAACCTAGACAGCATATTGAAAAGCAGAGACATTGCTTTGTCAGCAAATGTCCTTCTAGTTAAGTCTATGATTTTTCCAGTGGTCATGTATGAATGTGAAAGTTGGACTATAAAGAAAGCTGGGCGCAGGCAAATTGATGCTTTTGAACTGTGGTGATGGAGAAGACTGTTGAGAGCCCCTTGGAATGCAAGGAGATCCAACCAGTCCATCCTAAAGGAAGTCAATCCTGAATAGTCATTGGAAGGAGTGATGCTGAAGCTGAAACTCCAATACTTTGGCCACCTCATGCAACGAGTTGACTCATTGGAAAAGACCCTGATGCTGGGAGGGATTGGGGGCAGGAGGAGAAGGGGATGACAGAGGATGAGATGGTTGGATGGCATCACCGACTCAATGGACATGGATTTGGGTGGACTCCAGGAGTTGGTGATGGACAGGAAGGCCTGGCATGCTGCTGTTCATGGGGTCACAAAGATCGGACATGACTGAGTGAATGAACTGATTAAAGGAAGTTCTATTTTTGATTTTTTGAGGGCACTCCTCACTGTCTTCCACATAGTTGTATCAATTTATGTTCCCACTTACAGTGTCCAAGGGTTCCATTCTCTCTACACCCTTATCAACATTTATCTCTTGTGTTTTTGATTTTTTTTTTTTTATATAATAACCATCCTAAGAAGTAGGAATTACATCATTATAATGTCATTTTGCATTTCCCTGATGATGTATGAAGCTGATCATTTCTTTGTGTACATATTGGCCATTTGTACATCTTTTGATTTTTTTTCTAGCTTACTAACCTGAATGTTTGCTATGTCTGTTTGACTCTTAGTCCCATTTGATAATTTTTCAATTTTAATTAGCATTTATTGTTCTTGTATTTCAATTTGATTTTATAAATTCAAAATTAAAGCTGAAATTCCTTATCTATTTCTATTTTTTCTCTCTTTAAATTTTGAACCTATTAATCATTATGTAAAAGTTTTAACCTGGTAACTCATTATCTAAGTTACCTTTGTATATATTTATTTGCTTTTAAACTGAAAGTGAAAGTCACTCAATCGTGTCTAGCTCTTTGTGACCCCATAGACTATATAGTCCATGGAATTCTCTGGTCAGGATACTGGAGTGAGTAGCCTTTTCCTTCTCCAGGGATTCTTCCCAATGCGGGGACTGAACCCAGGTCTCTAGCACTCCAGGCAGGATTCTTTACTAGATGAGCCACAAGGGAAGTCCGTTGTTTGCTTTACTTGTTGAATTTTCTGTCATTTGGTCTTGTCCCTTGCCTTGCTTGCTTATTTCTCAGTGTCTTCTGAAAGAGACTTGCAAAAACCCTGGAAGTACTTTCTCCTAGTAAATAATGCTTACCCTTTTACTTTGCTAGGCAGATAGAGTGGGGTCACATCATCTTAGTACAATCAGTAACCTTCCAGACTTCATACTTGGAGCAACTTCGGTAAATCTCCATTCATTTCTAATTTGTTCTTGCTCCTGAGATGTCATTTTCTGTATATTTCAATTGATAACTTATAGTTTTCACTGGGATCTTATTCTCCTTTTTTTCGTTCTGATTTTGACTAATTTTCTCAAATAATGTTTACTGTCTGCCTAATATCCCTTAAAAAGCCTGTTATCTTTAAAACCTAGTGTTATTTCATTTTAAGGTCTAATGGTCCTCATGTTTGATGTTGTGTGTGAACATCTATTTTTCAGGAAGATAATCTGAGAATCTTCAAGATTCCCCTTCCTAATTAACTAGATTGCTTCCAAGTCATAAGTGTTCATATAATTTTGTGCTTTCTTTCGATTTTTCCTTCTGGAATGTTTTCAGTATTCTTTAAATCCTATGTTTGCTCCTTTCATAAGTTTATTTCTGCTTTTGCTGGAATAAATGCCATATATTTCCAGAAGGTATATCACAAAAATATAGAGTTACAGTTTCTGTTCTTATACGACTGAAAATATATTGGTTTCTTCACTTGATTTTGAACTTGATTGAATAAAGAAATCTATCTTCAGAATCATTTCCTTCAAGTTGCAAAGTATATTATTCCATTGTTTCATTACTGTAAGGTTGATACTGATTAATCTGATAATTGTCCTTTCAATTTCTTGATAGTTTTGCATGTTAGTACATGTTCTTGGTTTTGTGAAATTTTACCAGGTTATCTTTAGAGGTGTGTGTTTCAGAGAGAGAGAGAGAGAGAGAGAGAGAGAGGGAGAGAATGTGTGCTTTGTATATTGATGTGAGCTTCCTGGTAATGTATGTGTTGCTTTATTGAAAAAAATACATATTCTACTAAAACATCATCCTTCATTTCTGTTTTATTTTCCCCAACTTTTAAGTAATAACTTTGTGTTCTATATTTTGTAGAAGCAAAAAAAAAAAAAAAAAAAAAAGAAAAAAGAAAAAGTTAGATTTTTCTCTCTTTTACTTGACAATGCTTTTTAAAGGTCAAAAGTGAAAGTGTTAGTTGCTCAGTCATGTCCAAATCTTTGCAATCCTATGGACTGTAGCCCGCCATGCTTTTCTGTCCATGAGTTTCTACAGGCAAGAATACTGGAGTGGGTTGCCTTCTCCAGGGGATCTTCCAGATCCAGAGATGGAACCCAGATCTCCCTCATTGCAGGCAGAGACGATCTGAGCCACCAGGAAATATGTTAAAATTTTATGTTTTCTTTGTTTCTTCTTCATACTAAGCTATTACCATGATTTTACAGATAATATCATTGTGATCTGTCCTGGAGGTACAATATAATTTTAATGTTTTCTTCTCTAACATATTCATTTTCCTGAGTCATTATTTTTCCTTTTCATTTTCCTCAAATATCTGTTAATTTTTGATTTTCCATTCATACAGGAAAATTAGAAACTATTTTCATTAAGGTAGGTGGCACAGTTTCCCCTGGACATGGTGCTTTTTTCCATAAGATCAAACTCTGAATAATAAGGATGCCACTGGATACTGTTACTACAACCATCCAACTTCCCTTAAAGAAGATAAGCAGGGAGAGATATGTAGTCTCCCCAACCCCCCACAGAAGTCAACCTGGTGAATCCTTTCACTTTTTTGGAATAAAGAGAATCCAAGAAAGAATGATCTGTGTCACAGCCTGTATTTATTTTATTATTTTAAAAGTGTTGCTTAACTTGTGTATGCTTATTGATCTCAACATAAACAATATATGCCATCATTCTGTTTCTCTCTCAACTGCCAGCATTCTAATTAGCACTTCTCTCAAAATATTATTTTTATTTATTTTTATTTTTATTTGTTTGTTGGTTGGTTTTAGGGGGGAAAAAAAAACAGAGAAGAAATTCTTTTGAAAAGCAGGAAAGTTGAAGATGAAGAGCTGAACAGACTGATTGCTAAAGAGATTCCCTCTCAATTTACTACATGATTATTATACATTCACTTTGGTTTCCATAACTGAAAATTGGACATTTGGGGATGACTGAGGCCTCTAAAATGAAGAAATTCTTCCTCATCACTTCCTAAATTCCCGAAATTACTGATGGGTTGCAAATTTCTTTGCTCTTTATTCTGTACAAATACATGTATGTAAGCCTGTGGAATACATTGCAAACAGTCAATACGAGCAAACTGAGGCCATTTATTTAGAACTTTTTTATAGTGAGAGAGTCAGCTACTATTTGCATTTGGCAGATGTTTTTGCATCAGGCAGAGTGTATTACTTAACTTGTGAATGGTTATTGATCTCAATATTTGTAGTTTAAAAAAAGGGAGAGGGAGAGCCTTCAGGTATGTTCTTCACTCTTTTCAGAAGTTGTTGTACTTCAGTAAAACTGGAAACAATTGACTACAAATAAGGAAAGACTTACAAGGAAATCTGCATAAATGAGTGAAAGTCACTCAGTCATGCTTGACTCTTTTTAACCCCGTGGACTATACAGTCTATGGAATTCTCCAAGCCAGAATACTGGAGTAGGTAGCCTTTCCCTTCTCCAGGGGATCTTCCCAACACAGGGATCGAACCCAGGTCTCCTGCAATCTGGACAGATATTTTACCAGTTGAGCCACAGGGAAAGCCCAACAAATAAGGAATGATTTACAAGAAAATCTGCATGAAATGCAATAAATAACTCAGAAAACTTAGATGAAATATGCTATGTTTTCAGAAATTTTAAATCTATGAAGTTAATTTAAGAAATGGAAAAATAGAATAAGAAAAATTATCATAGAAGAATTTTTTAAAACAGTAAATATCCATACCTGGAAAAAAAATCAGAACCAAACATTAAGAACAAATACTTTCTAATGGATGTATTTCACCATGGGCTTTCCTGGTAGCTCAGTGTAAAACAAACAAACAAACAAACATACAAAAAACAAAAAAAAACAACAACATGAGTTTGATCCCTGATTTGGGAAGATTCCCTGGAGAAGGAAATGTAACCCACTGCAGTATTCTTGTGGGGGAAATCCCATGGAGAGAGAAACTTTGCTGGCTACAGTCCAGAAAAGAGTCAGACATGACTTAGCCACTAAACAACCACATTTCACCACACCTTCAGAGATCAAGCAATGTCCATGGTATGTAAACTCTTCCACACAGAAATATGGAAATTTTTTCAATTTATTTTTTGAGACTAACGCAAACTGAAAACACAATCAAACAAGGATATCATCAAAAAGGAAACTAGCTGTTAGTCAATTATCATGAGTGAAATGTTGCTACTAGATATTACATTAACAGTCAAATTTATTGACCAAATAAAATATTTAATCCAAGAATGTGAGTGTCTCCAAAATGAGGAATTTGCTTCTGTACATCTTTACTGTGCATGCATGCATGTTAAGTCTCTTCAGTCATATCCAACTCTTTGCGACTCCATGGCCTGTAGCCCACAAAACTCCTCTGTCCATGGGACTCTTCAGGAAAGAATACTTGAGCGGGGAGCTGTGCCTTCTTCCAGTGGATCTTCCTGACCCAGGGATTGATTCTTAGTCACTTATGTCTCCTGCACTGGCAGTTGGGTTCTTTAACACTAGCACCATCTGGGAAGCCCACATCTTTACTATAACTCATTAAATGAGGAAGACCATACAATTACTGTATTTGATGCTTAAAAAGCTTTTGTTAATACCTTACCAAAATAGAAATATAAAATATATTTATAATAAATATAAATAAATAATATAAATAAATATAAATATAAAATATAGTGTGCCAACAAAAGAAATATATACTTTAGCAGAAGAAAAAAGCTGAGTTATAGGAATACATAAAATCAATAACTTCTGTGCTACTAGAAATTCTATGATTAAAGTAAATATAATTGGCAAGTGGAAAATGTATATTGCAGAAAGGACAAATATAGACAGAGCACCTCTAAATGAATGAGAATTGGGAAAATATGCCAAAAGATATCGGGGAAAGCTGTAAAAAAGCAGTTAATTGAAACTCACTAATAAAATCATAGAAAAAAAGTATAACTGTACCAAGAGTCAGAAAATTTCAGCCTTAAATGGGAGGACACAATTTTCACTCATTAGGTTGATAAAAATAAAAAGATTGGAAGTGACCAGTTTTCAAAGAGTGGTGAGAAAAACATTTTCATTAATTGTTAGTGTAATTTAAAGTTTAGAGCACACTATAGCGAAATTCATTGTTAGTATGGGGAAGCTGGATGTGAGCTAACAAAAGACAAGTCACATTTGTGATTAGCCTGGTGATGTATTTGGCTCTAGCTGGTTGATTCTGAGATAAGCAAGGACAAAGTATAGGGCAGCTGTCAGTCATTGACCAGGTTCTAAATAGTTCTTTATCCGTCGCTGGAGACTGTAACTTACTTTCCAGCTGATTACTACAATGTGTTAGTAAGAGTTCTGTGTCACATACCTTCTAGACATTTCATAACCAGTCTCTTAAATTTTATTAGCATTTCTTTTCTAGGAAATCTTCGAAGTCTCTGATTTGAATACAACACCCTCTTCTTTTCAGTGATGCTTTGGACTTACTAGTATTTGTCCTCTTTTATCATAACTTCACTGGCATTATGGAATTATGATAGGGAATATATTAGCTTATTTTTATTTTTAGTTAAAGATTAGATGAGAACATATTCTTGATATTATATTATCTAATTAGGAATATATTTATATAACCTATATAAATTTATGTATATAACTTTAAAATATTTAAGTTGAGAAAATGAATATTTTGCATCAACATTTTGCCAGTCAAGGTGGAGAGGGAGATGAGAGGGGGATTCAGGAGGGAAGGGACACATATATGCCTATGGCCAATTCATATTGCTATATGGCAAAAGCTTGCAACATTGTAAAGTAATTTTCCTCCAATTAAAACAAATAAAAATTTTTAAAGATCTCTTACATTTTTTCAAAGTTTGATTAATTTTAAATAATTTTTCCTTTTGGTATTTCTAAAATTTAACACTTTTATAAATGACTAATTTTTTCAGAATTTATTTCATTTTGCCTTATTTATTTATTTATTTCTGTGGTCTTTGAAATATAATTAAGATCATGATTTAACATCTGTGCAATGGTGCCAAGTGATTTTTATGTAATGGAGTTTTTCACATTATCAGTGATTTTCAATATCCACTCCTACACCCATAGTTTTAAAATTCTAATATTTGACAGCATAAAAGTAGTATCTTTCATTTCTTTATCTCTTTCTAAATTTATAAGTTTCAATCAAACTATGTGAGTGAGCTCCAGAGGCCTGTGGTACAACCTTGGACCTTTAGTCAATGATCATTTGTTGTGTACTTAAAAATAAGTTAACAGCATAGAAGTCATGTTAAATGTACTTAATTCAATAAAATAAAAATTTAAAAAATTTATACAAGCATAGTAAAGTGAAAAAACATACTGAAGAATAAAAGTTTGAGTGTGCTAAAAACAAACAAGCAAAAAAAGATGAATGTTTAGTGGTGACAGAAAGAAATGCAAACTTTATTTCAGACAGAGATCAGGTCTATGTGGGTCCTCACATTGGCCATAGTAGACTTTTGATTTTATCTTTGCTATTTGTCTTTTGTTGTTCTTGTTCAATCAGTAGTGTCCGACTCTTTGTGACCCCATGGACTGCAGGCATGGCAGGCTACACTGTCCTTCACTATTTTCCAAAGCTTACTCAAACTAATGTCTATTGAGTCAGTGATGCTATCTAACTATCTTATCCTCTGTTATCCCCTCCTCCTCTTGCCTTCAATCTTTCCCAGTGTTAAGGTCTTTTCCAATTAGTCAGTTCTTCGAATCAGGTGGCCAAAATATTGGCACTTCAGCTTCAACATCGGTCCTTCCAATGAATCCTCAGGGTTGATTTCCTTTTGGACAGACTGGTTTGATCTCCTTGCTATCCAAGGGAACCTCAAGAGTCTTCTTTGGCACTCAGTCTTCTTCATGGTCCAATTCTCACACCCATACATGGCTACTGGAAAAACCATAGCTTTGACTATGTGGACTTTCATCAGCAAAGTAATGTCTCTGCTTTTTTATATGCTGTCTATGTTGGTCATAGCTTTCCTTCCAAGGATCAAATGTCTTTTCATTTTATGGCTGCAGTGATTTTGAAGCCCAAGAAAATAAAGTCTGTCACTGTTTCCTTTGTTTACCCATCTATTTGCCATGAAGTGATCTGACCAGATGTCAGGACCTTAGATTTTGAAAGTTGAGTTCTAAGCCAGGTTTCTCTCTCTCCCCTTTCACCTTCATCAAGAGGTTCTTTAATTCCTCTTCACTTTCTGCTATAAGGGTGGTGTCATCTGCATATCTGAGGTTATTAATATTTCTCCTGGCAATCTTGATTAGAGCTTGGGCTTCATCCAGCCCCACATTTCACATGATGTATTCTGCATGCCTGTACTATGCCAATTTTAAGGTCGTAGGCAGTTTACTTACCAAGAAGAAATTTCATTTCACTAGGTTGGTGCCTTTTCAACACGATTGACTACAGCCAACCAGGAGAACAACCCAATGTTATGAGTTCCTTTGACTGACTCACACCTTCACAGATATTCACAGAATAAGGTTCACAGGGCAGGAATGCAGTGGCAGTTAGTCCCAAAGAAATGTGCTGACTCTAAACAGCAACAGCCAAAGCATTGTTAAAACTTTCCCACAATATCTGAAACTCATTTGATCAAACTGATTTGATCAAACAAAGTGCCAATGAGTTGAAGAATAATACTGTTATCATAGATCACTTGACATTTTATTTGATTCACTAACCCTGCTTGAAATCTTGTTTGATTCCTGAAACACTCTTGTTTAATGGACAGTGGATTCAACATGCTAGGGAACCCTTTTTGTTAAGACTACATCTAAAAGACACACATCTACGCCAATCTGTCAGGGCTCTTTCTTCCTATTAGATGGTTAGCTAGCTTGCTTGTGTCTCTTGCTTTACATTTTTGATTGGCCAGTTATTCTTATGTGAAATGGAGAAAATAATGCTGAATAGAAAACATGGCTCAAATGAGAAATACAGATAATACTAATATCGGTGAGGGTGGGAAGAGATTGGAATCCTCTAATGCTGCTGATAGGAGTATAAAAGGTAGTAATCAAAGTGGAAATGTGTTTCACAATATCAACTAATCCAAATATAAGTGTATTGTATGGCCTGATATAAATGCAGAATATGTTTAAAAACAAAAATACCTACAGAGATAACCATAATATCACATTTATAATAATTCCAAATTTGAAATATGCAATATGTGTCAAAATAAATGAGTAAATTGTGATCAACTTAACAATGGGATGCTATTTTAATTCAGCAACTAGGGAAAAACAATATTTTTTATGCTCACCAATATGTTAAAACTCACAATGTAGACTTGAGAAAAAGAAACTAGATGCAAAAAAAAAAAAAAAAAAAGAGCACTTTCTCTATTATTCCATGCCTACTCCCTTCTCTATCCAATAAAACTATGTTTAAATATGTTGAAATAAGCCATAGCTTCACAATTCCTAAAATAAGATTTATTCAGAAATCAACTTAGAAGATATAACTGAAGTATTTGTCTTGAAGCTGCAATTTTAAAGCAATTTACATAAACTTGAAAAATAGTCAATTTTCTATTTTAAAGAAAGAGTGTTGGTGGTAAAGCCTGCAGAGGGGAGCTAAGGAAACCCACAGCAAGCTAAAGCTTGCCCTCCACCCTCTGGCTTCACTGACTGCACCTCATTTAAACAGGCCCAGTTATACCTGTAACTGTGGGTTCACCTTGGGAAAACAAAATAAAGAACAGCAAATCTTTGCTATTTGTCTTTTATCAAAGACTGTATTCTATACAATTTTTGGTACTACATCCAAGTCTAATTTTAAAATGTATATATGCTTTAGGATTGGAGCAGGCTTTTTTTTTTTTTTTTTTTTGACAGATCTAAAACTTTATCCCTTCCTACCCAAATTTCACCATTCATCAAGAAGTGTTAAAAGACTGATATATTGCTGGGGTCCAGCCTCGGCAGGATCCAGGGGGTACCCTCAGGATGAACAGCGTCGGCGAAGAAGACACGTGAGACCAGCCTTGATGGGGCCAAGTCTGCGAGGGAGAGAGAGAGAAAAAGAGAGAGAGAGAGAGAGAGAGAGAGAGTGACCAGACGGGGGGTGCAGCAGAGTCTGGAAAATCTTTGTTTTTTTTACCGTAGCTTTTATATTCTAAGTTAGTACATTTTTAAGGGGATGACAGTTTAATATTACATCAGCTTGTCCTACATGAAACCAGGGTGTTTTCTACATACTTCTTTATTTATGAGAGTCTTGTACCTTACCTTCTGGCCTTGGGGCCTATTGACATTTTATGACCTAGGTGAATGCAAAGCTGTTTTCCGTAATCTATTCTTTAATGAACACAAAGGTCAGTCCTTTTGCAGAAGTTATCAGTTAAATTTATCTAAAATGTTTACCACACAAAGACTCTGCAGCTCTGGTGAGGCAGCCCCTGTTTAGCATTCCTGGTTAAAATTAACAATTCTAAACTCTTATTTTTCTAAATCTTTAACTCTAACCACTTTTAGAATAATATTTTTGTGTTCTCTAATAGGGCTTCCTCACCCCCGAAGGGCTCTGTGCCTATTAGGGCCTTTCGTGTGATCAGGTTCTTTATGCTGTTCATGATTAAGGTGTTGTGAGCAGTCACGTGCATTAGTACGCATTTGCCAAGCAGGCTAGAATGCCAGCAAAGGGATCTGCACTGACACACTCCTTTCATCCTGGATAATCTTATAGGATATCGCCGTCTGGGGGACATGTTGATTAAAGTTCTAAGTTGACTCTGTTTGGAGAAAGATTGGGGAAGGCCTTCTGCCAGTGTCACAGAAATTAGGGAGTAGTCCAATATAGCAAGCATCAGGAAGACAGAGATCATCTTTAAGGTGAGCGCTGGGGCAGCTTTTTGAAACCCCTGAGGTCCTGATCTGCCTTGCTTGTCAGGTCTTCTCCTCACGACCTTGTCATGGGTGGGATCTCGTGTGCTGGCTCCCGACAATATACAATTATGATAATTAAACCAAGTAGTAAACAACACATGTCAGCATACCTCCTATTCCACAGAGAGCAAATAATCCACCCCTGGAATCCTTGACTGTGTAGAACATGATTTGTTCTTTCTTGTTTGGAATAGAAGCCAGCTCTCGGTGGGGCACACGATGGCCTGTACACAGACCGCATATTCTCTGTGTCTCCTTCCCTGCCAGCTGGGATCGCCTGTAAGCCTTATCGTCCAATGAGATGCAGATGAGCATGGTAGCAGCTTCCCACAAACCACCTGGCCATACAGCAGGCCCACACTCTGTGCCCTTTCCCTGTAACCCCCGCCTTCACCGCTGCTCTGATGTGGAGATGTGGAGAATAAGGGCCAGGTCAAGGGCTCACAGGGCACAGTGCTCCAAGAACCTGAACACTTGGTGACCTCGAGGAACCCCATCAGTATGACTTCAGACTTCCAGACTCCCAACTTGCAATGCATTCTTATTTTCATTTCTGTTTTCTTTTTGTTTATTGGAGCATGATTGCTTCAAAGTGTTGTGTTAGCTTCTGCTGTGCAATGAAGTGAATCAGCAGTAAGTATACAAATATCACCTCCCTTTTGCGGCTCCCTCACACTCCTCCCCTGGATCATCACTGAGCACTGAGCTGAGCTCCCTGGGCTATACACCAGCTCCCCACTAGCTAATTTACACACGATACTGTATATTGCCATTGTGTTTCGGTCGCTCAGTCATGTCCGACTCATTGTGACCCCATGAACTGCAACATGCCAGGATTCCCTGTCCTTCCCTCTCTCCCAGAGTTTGCTCAAATGTACGTCCATTGAATCAATGATGTCATCCAACCATCTCATCCTCTGTTGTCCCCTCCTCTTCCTGCACTCAATCTTCCCCATAACTAGGTTATTTTCTAGTGAGTTGGTTCTTTGCATCAGGTGGCTTAAGTATTGGAGCTTCAGCTTCAGCATCAGTCCTTCCAAAAAACATCAGGATTGATTTCCTTTACGATTGACTGGTTTGATCTCCTTGCTGTACAAGAGACTCTCAAGAGTCTTCTCCACCACCAGAGTTTGAAAGCACCAACTCTTTGGCACTCAGCCTTCTTTATAATTCAACGCTCACATCCATACATGACTACTAGAAAAAATGTAGCTTTGACTATAGGGACCTTTGTTGGCAAAGTGATGTCTCTGCTTTTGAATATGCTATCTAGGTTTGTCATAACTTTTCTTCCAAGGAGCAAGCATCTTTTAATTTTATGGATTCAGTCACTCTCTGCAGTAATTTTGGAGCCCAAGAAAATAAAGTCTGTCACTGTTTCCATTGTTTCTCCATCTATTTGCCATGAAGTGATGGGACCAGATGCCATACTCTATGTTTTTTGAATGTTGAGTTTTAAGCCAGCATTTTCACTCTCCTCTTTCAACTTCAGCAAGAGGCACTTTACTTCCTCTTCACTTTCTGCTATAAGGGTGGTGTCATCTGCATATCTGAGCTTATTGATATTATTCTTGTGCTCCATTCAGCCTGGCATTTTGCATGATGTTCTCTGCATATAAGTTAAATAAGCAGAGTGACAATATACAGCCTTGACATACTCCTTTCCCAATTTGGAACAAGTCTGTTGTTTCATATCTGGTTCTAACTGTTGGTTCCTGACCTGCATACAGGTTTCTTAGGAGGCAGGTAAGGTAGGCTGGTGTTCCAAATAGGAATTTTAAGAATTTTCCACAGTCTGTTGTGATCCACATTCGAAGGCTTTAGCATAATCAATGAAGCCGAAGTAGATGATTTTCAGATATTCCTCTGCTTTTCTATGACTTAATGGATGTTGGAAATTTGACCTCAGGTTCCTCTACCTTTTCTAAATCCAGCTTGTATATCTGGAATTTCTTAATTTACATATTATTGAAGCCTAGCTTGAATGACTATTTATATAGGTCAAACCTAACCTCCCAATTCATCTAACCCCTTTCCCTCCTACCAAATGACCCAACAATCCTACTATTAGGCATATACACTGAGAAAATCATAATAGGAAAAGACACATGTACCCCAATGTTTATTGTAGCACTACTTACAATAGCCAAGACACAGAAACAGCTTGTGTCTATTGACAGATGAATCCATAAAGATGTAGTACATATATGCAAAGGAATCTCACTAAGCCATTAAAAGGAATGAAATTATGCCATCTGTAAAGATGTGAATGAAAATCTTTGTCTCTGCTTAGAGAATCTGAAAAGTAACTGCCATCCTTTGTTGAATTCCTTATTGACAGGTTTGAGCATTGCTTCATTCCTGACCCTATGGCACTCAAGTGCTCTCTTGAGTTAGGCATGAATCTGCTGGCAACAAGGGAACAGCAGGGTGCTACATTCCTGCAGCAGGTCCCAGGATTCTTTCTCCAGTTTCTGGGAGATCAGAAGCAATTGTGGGCTTGCCCAGTTTCTTGCATGACTTCCCAATCCTTAGATCACAGCCTTGGGTGGCCAGTCCCAGCCCTATGTCCCCTGAGGATGCTGTGAGTCAGGAGGACCCCTGAGGGCATCAGAGGCAAGAGCGCTCCAGTTTGGCCAACTCTGAGTTTCTCCCAGCCTGGTAACAGTGCCTTCTGCCCCTCCACTGACTTGGTAATAATCCAACCCCTTGAATAAAATAATTTCTGCTTTAGGATGTTTATCCTTCCCTGCTCTGAACTCTTACAGAGAGGATTTATGTTCGCATATGTTTAGACCACTGCTCTTTAGGGCTTTCTGTCACTTGAAACCAATACAGTTCTAACTCATAAATCACCAGATCACTAAACTGGAAGGGATTTTTGCAAACTTGAAAGATGAGTTTTCAACGTAAAGCCTTAATTTTTTGCTCATTTTTTTTTAAGCTGTTTAATATGATATGAAAAATTCGTTAACACAAACAAGTACAAAGTTTGAGTTATGTTTCATGGGCTTTTAAATTAAGTGCATGGGTATAAGTTCCATTCAATAATCTCAATGGAGCAAGTGTGAGTTGGCCACTCTGATAGGGGCACCAGGATGAAGAATAATGCAGTTGTGCACAGTTTACTATTCAACGACTTCATAGGCAACTTTGGAATGACCCATACAAAAGCCCTTATTTTTTGTTGATTTAAACAACCCAATTTGTGGTTATGTTCCTATAATCTCTAAAATGCTTAAATCAGAATAAATTCAAAGTTTCAAACTTTAAAAATGTTTGCCATTTGATTCTGTCACGATTATTTTAATTTATATTTAAATATTTCAACATTACAGTTTCTATATTTTTCTGTATTTCTATTTTTTTAATACCTGTAATTTTTTTGTTTTTATAAATTTTTAAATACATTTACATAATTGTTTCACTCAGGAAATGAGAAGAATTATTCAATGTGGAGTGAGTTTAACATTTTGAACTTTGGATGTACTGGTTTATTTCATTGCTGCCTACGGACTGAACTTCCAAATTCTGGCTAAACGTCTCAAAGTGCATGATGTAGGCAAAAGATGAATCTGGCAGAGCATAGTTCTACATGTGGTTCCGCATGCAGGACCACTAGAGTCCTGGTGGCTGCTGACCACAGAGGGCAAAGATAACATTGGGAGAGCATGCTTGCTTAAAATAGCCCTTAATTTACTTTTCTGTATGTCTAAATCTGTTTCTTAATATTCATTTCAGAAACTAGAAAATGCATGGAATTACACTTTTATTGTTTCTCCAATACCCTGGAATAAAGAACTGGCTTGATAATGAGAAAACTCCAGGTGGACGAATGGTGAAATAACTATAAATCTGTTGGATATTTGTCATTTCCTCATTAAAGTAAGGATTAACAGAGGGAAAATGAGTGCCAGTTGGGGAATAGTTCAATAAAAATGAATCGTCAGGTAAAGTATGACAATGACTTTGTGTATACAGTACTGCAGTGAATTTTTAACCTGTGAAACAAACTGTTCATTAGTCTCTTCAAGGGAGAATAAGTTTAAACAACATTTCATACAAGATTAAAAGTATCGCTAAATATTTGCTCAGTTGACTTTGTCTACGCTAAAAATTGGGAGGAAACCGCTTGATGAATGTGTGGCTCTTCTTTTTAAATTAAAATCTAAATGGAGAGTGAAGCCTGCAGGTTTTCTTCGGTATTTGCTACTTGGACTCTAGGACCGGGAAGGACTTTGGGGCCATGTTTTCAAAACCTTCATCCAACAGCTCAGCTCTACAGATTTGTTTCTAAGTAGCTGGTTAAAAGCACTCAAATCGTTGAGTACACCCAAGTCATTTATACAATGGTTCATTTTTTCTATTTGTTTTGCTGTTCCCTAGAAATTAGCTGTCTTTTGAATTTTTATCAAAAAGTTCTTCACTTTTTTCAGATGACGAATGCAAACATACACGTATGAAATTTTAATGATTTGCCATTATCAAATCCCTGTATCAATGATAGTTATAATGGTGGTTAACTCTGTTATAGGACCTATTGATGCCACTGGCTAAGAAGTGTTTTATCATTTATCACACTGCTACCCTGTGAGACAGTGTCACTTCACCCAGTTACCCAACCAAGAAGTAGCTGCCAAAGGTGGAACTTAAACCGAACTTTAATTCGCACCTCTATTTATGTTTTTATTGTTTGGAAAAGTATGATTTCCTCTACCAATTAAATTTCCACATAAGTACATTAATGATGATATATTAATATACCTATAGGACAGTATGTGTTGCATTTATAAATCAAAAGTATGTTTCTAAAAGATCAAAACTATTAATATATTATCAATAAAACAAAATGGGAATAAATGTCATGAAGTAGCATCATTTTAATATGCTGTTGCAATTTATTTTTGTTTTAAAATGTTTTATTGAGAACTTGGCTTCCCTTGTGGCTCAGATGGTAAAGAATTAGCATGCAAAGCAGGAGACTCAGGTTAGATCCCTGGGTTGGGAAGATCCCCTGAAGAAGGGAATGGCAATCCACTCCAATAGTTTTGCCTGGAGAATCCCATGGACAGAGGAGCCTGAAGTCCATGGGGTCTGCACAGAGTCAGACATGATTGAATGACTAATGCTTTGGCTTTCTTTCACTTTATTGAGTATTTGTACATTAAATATTCATAAAGGAAATTATTATGTAGTTTTTGTTTTTGTAATATCTTTGAACTTGATTTCAAGTTTAGAGTAACACAGAAACATTTTAGAAACTCCTTTTTCTATACATTTTGAATAATTTTTAAAGTATTAGGAGAATTTGCTTTTTCTAGTCTTTAAAAATTATGTTTTGACATTATCTGAACATATTGTTATTTATAGGATGATTTTTAATAAACTTTATGTGTTCTGTGGCAGTGGTATTGCTTAGATATTCAGTCTCTCTAAAGTCAAGTTATAAAATACAACGTGGCAAATCATTCATCTTATCTATTTCAAGTTTATTAGTGTAGAATTGAGCAAAGTCATCTGTAACACCCCTGGAACATTTGACTGTTTCTACATTTAATGTCTTACTTTGAATGTTTACCATCCTTCCTCTTTTTCTTGATTCAGTTAACTAACAAAATGACAACTTAGGTATTTTCCTCAGAGAAACTACTCTTGAATAGCTTTATTAGTTATGTTTTTCCCTTTTTCTTATTTATTCGTTTTCTTTGTTGCTTACTTTTGCTTCCATTGAGTATATTTTCATTGTTCTATTTGTTTGAATTGGGCTATTAAGTTTATTTATTTATTTTGTTCTTTCTTATTATTTTGGGCTTTTCATCTGAGTACTGAATATCTATGGTTTTTAATATTAAAATATATTATATAGTATCCCTGCATAAGAGGCATAAATTCATACTTGTCTATGTACTGAACAATTTTCATTTTTGTGATTTTTTTTTTTAATCTAATACTGCTTGAGAAAGATCAGAAAAACATTCTAGATGGTAGGATGTTTGCCTAGATTATCTTTAATATCCAATTGTGATGCGATCTACAATGTGATGTGCAGTTTTGTTCAAGAATTCATCTGCATATCTTTGGTCTGTTTTTTTGTGATACCAAGTGCACTTGAGCTTAGTATGAACCCCTAACATTCTTTCCAACCAGATCAACTTGGTAAGAATGGTGTATTCTCAGAAAGATTTTTTTTTTTTGTAGCTGTATTTGACTTTGGGGTGGATATATTTTGTACTTTGACTTTGGTAAATGTATTGAGATGTACTATTTGTAAGCAAACCCTTATTTGTTTTCAATTTTCTTCTTTAAAAGGATAACATTTCAAGATTAAATTACCTTTGAAAGAACACCATTTTTTTTTTTTTTTTTACTAGCAGTTATAAAGAGGAATGCCCCTCCCATGTGAAAGCGGGTAAAGGAGCAGAGGTAGAACATGGAGGGACAAAGGTCAAAGGAGAAAAGAGTGGGCGACAGTGGGCAAAGGCAGCATTGCTTCGTCAGGAGGTGGACAGGAGGCAGGAGGGAAAGGCAGCCAGGACAGTCTGTTTCTTCTGCATTCAAGAAAAATGCACTACTGTGAATTCTGATGCTATTCGAAGTCGATTAAGCTTAGGTTATCCATAAACCTTTCTTAATTGTCACAAAACAACAACAACAAATACCGAAAGCTATAAACTCCCGGAGATGTTTGGCATAGAGTTTTCTGACAAGATGGTTTCCTAGTTGAATTTGACAGCTACTATATGTTAAGAGAGTTAAAGGCATATTGAATTGAAAAGTCATGTGAGTTACCCACTTTGACAAGCCTCTAACCTGATTTCATAAAATGATTTAAAAAGGAAAAGACTGACAGTATCATTTCAGTCTTGAGAAATGTATATGTCTTGGAAGATCTACTGTAATAGGGAACAATTTACGTGTAAACAGTGTTTACTGATGAGAATTTTTATTAACTTGCATTTGCAAAAGTCAAATATGCCTTTTAATCCACAGAGTAGTCACTAGGTCAGAAAGTTGATAAAAGTTGTCCAGCTCACTCTACTTTCAACTCTACTGACTTCACAGAGAATAATTACAAGTATGTAAAATGATGAACTCATACACTATATACTTCAATTACGCTTACTTATGTGGAAACACCAGCTGTCATCCTTAGATTCTCTCGTTGCCTATGTCTCTCAAAGTTCAACTGCCTGTCCCCCCCAGCTCATCATCTCTGTTTAGCGCCTTGCCTGAAATAGACCCTGCAAGGAGGGGACCTGCTGCATACATTCAGGTTCTGTCTCATCCATTACTTCAATATTTAGATGATACATCCCATTACTAGGTGGGGAGTTGAGGATAAAGCTATGACTTCTTGAGAAACAGTCAAGCAGTCAAACATTCCATTATGGAAAGGCAGAAAATAATTCCAGTGGGACCACTCAATATTGACCAGTGCAAATATGGGAGAGAACATGCCAGGTGGACTAATCTCTTCTCCTTCCTCCTCTTGCAGGACTTTTCTCAGGCGAAGTTCCTCTGCTCAGTCCACCTAGAGATGTCCTGCATGGTTTAGGGTGTGCCCTAGAGAAAATGTGTTCTCTCTGTGTCCTATTGCTGAGCAGTGTCACCTTGCTAAAATATCACCTTATGTTACCTTTCTTTTCTTCTCAGGCCCTGAAATCACCTCTAGATAAGGCAAAATCGTTTTTGATCTCTTCCTTGGTTTCTGTTTTCTATGGGACATAGCTAAGACAGCTACTGATTGAGTAAGACAGAAAATCCCATGGACAGAGGAGCCTGGTAAACTGCAGTCCACGGTGTCACAAAGAGTCAGACACGACTGAGCGACTTCACTTTCACTTTTCACTTTCAGGCATTGGAGGAGGAAATGGCAACCAACTCCGGTATTCTTGCTTGGATAATCCCAGGAACAGTGGGGCCTGGTGGGCTGCCGTCTACGGGGTCACACAGAGTCGGACATGACCGAAGCGACTTAGCAGTAGCAGCAATAACTTAAGGGTTAACGTTTTGCATCTCTATTACTCTGACCTTTCAGGCACAAAGAGAAATGCAGGGGAATGTAAACTAGAGTTAGAACAAAGGAGACTTCTGAAGTGTGTCTTGGATTATTGATTAGATAATAATGATTTATAGACGAGAGTATCTATAAAATAATAGGAGAAGGATTGTATTTGGAGGGAGCGAACCAACTTAAATTTGAGACTGGAAAATGAAAAATCATTACCAAATAATATTTTTCATGATGCCAGCTTACATTAGATGCCTGAAAAGCCAATCAATGTAGCATATAATATTTTTTATTTCCTTTAAGTCATACTGTATCTTTTAATTTAAAATCAGGGCCCTTACTCTCAGAGTTACAGCTAAAGATTGGAACTGTTCCCAGTTCTTTTCAATTTAGCACTTTAATTTTGCCTAGTGTTCAAAGGTAGTTTCTACTATAACCTAAACAATATTTTGGATTTGAACTTACTCTGTATAATTTATAGGACAATAGTCATGGAAGGTAAAAGGATACAGCTGGATTACTTTAGTTAACTACTGTACAGCCATGTACTCATTGCAATGAATTCTGCATTCTTTGTATAAGGCATTTAAAAATACTAAAAAAAAAAAAAAAAAAAAAAAAAAAAAAGTCAATGTATGAAGTTTGCTTTCTTGCAAACCAAAACTCTGTTTTTATTCACCCAACCTTGTGTACAATGAAAAATGGCACCAGGATCAGGGATAATTTTTAGGTATTAAAGTAGCTCATGTTAAGGAACATAAATAACTAATTCTGAACAAAGTCTCAGTATATGATTATTCACCTTTCCTCTTAATTCAGAAATGGCCTGAGGAGTAGAAACCTGCACAATGAAATTATGTGATGAAAGTATATTTATGGGTATGAAAATTTTCACAGTTCAATCCTAATGAAAATATCATTTTGAAGTTTGTTTTTATAAAACACTTAAAAACTAAAATGTATAAAATAAAATCTAATTTTTATAAACTAGACATGCACATTTCTTGTAAAAATAAGAAAAACTTATGCCAAAACATTATCAGGAGTGGCAGAAATACATATTATCTTTATCATTTGTTCCTATTTTATCTTTTACCTTTTGTTCTGAATTTTGTACAGCAAACTATTTCCCTCATGTTCTAAAGTATTGTGCACAGAACTCCTGTTGCTCAGCCCTGATTGTGGCATTGAGGCACTCAGTAACAATCAGATCTGCAGTGGAGTGTGCAGAACAAGCCTTAGAAGATCAGAAAAATGAAGCAATGTATTCAAACATTCCCATACAAATCAGCAGGGGAATCAAGTGTGGAGAAAAATCATATATGACTTGCCAAGGAGTTAGTGTAGAACTTGGCTAAAAAACAAAATTGCTGTGTGAGCCACACAGCTCTATATCATTCTTTTCCTTTATTTCTTCCAAAGCTTTTTTTCTCACTTTTGATAGCCAGATAGATGAAAGGTCTAAAAGTATGAATATGGGGAAAGAAATATAAAATCATTATTATGAGAGGAGATAAATATTCTAAAATTTCACATATCATAAATTTTAATAACCCTAAAGACCCTGGAAAATCAATGACATAGTGTTCTTATGGCTAGGGCTCCACCATGCTATATCTGTAGTAAGACTTCTAGTAATAAAAAAAAAACACAACAACAACAACAACAAAAAACTCCAGAAACTTTAGTGTGTCAAAATAATTAAAAATAATTTGAAATAATTCATTATCCTTAATGAGGATTTTTTTTCATACACTAGTGCTCTGTGTACCATAGAGCTTCATCAACATGGCAGCCGAGTCCACTAGGATCAAAGGAGGCAGATACAGAGGTCAGCATAACCGACTTCGGAGTGGGGCTTTTGTAAAGCTAGGCAAAACAAAACGCAAAGATTATCATTGAGGATAGAATGTGGAGTACAATGACACTGGGTTTGAAATAGAAGAGAAAGGAAAACAGAAAAGAGAATCATTGAAAATAATTTCTCTATTGGAATGCGTTAGGTAAATTAGATCTGGTGTCTGACTCTGACTGTGAGGAGAAGACAGGATTTGGGTGAATTGTATAAAGGAAAAATATGGTAATCCTTTAGTAAAACACTATGTAGAATCCAAGAGAGTATTTGAAAGGAGACACTAAAAAAAGATGTCAGGAAAGGTTAAAAAATGCCCAGTCCCTGAAGACTGATAAGTAAATTTAAGTAAGATTGATAAGTAAATCCCTCATAGGGGTCACTATTCTCTTTGGAAGTGGTCAGGGCAATATTTTGAGGAAATGTTTATAATGTTAAAGCATTACAGCAAGTCCCCTGCATACAAACCTTCAAGTTTAGAACTTTCAAAGATGTGAACATGAGGCCACCTGTCTAATCACAGAAGTTAGATAAGGTGTCACATACATGCATCCTCTACCAGTGGTTGTGCTCTTCTGTAGTAACTTTATTCCTAGCTCAGGATTCCAGAAGCAGACATAAAAGCAGTGGTGATGTAACTGATGCTCCAGTACTTTTCAAAGGACTGTACTGTAAGATTAAAAATGTTTCCCTTATTTTCATATGTTTAATATATTATATATGTGAAAAGTATTAAAAACCTATTACTGTATAGTACTATATAGCCAAATGTGTTACTTGGGTACCTAGGTTAACTTTCTAGGACTTATGAACAAACTGGATTTACGAACCCACTCATGGAACAGCAGTTGTTCATATGTAGGGGACTTACTATATTTTACCAAAGTACAAAACAAACACCATGAAGTACACACATGATAAATGCTTGTCTCTGAGTTTTCACAAGGTAAATATGCCCATGTAACCAGATAAAGAATAGAAATTCACACTCCAGAAAATCTCCTGATACCTGCTTCCCTCCATTTCTTCAGGTCACCATGATTCTGCTGTTTTCATCAATCAGATTTGCTTCTTTTGGTACTCTATATAAATGAGAAAACACCATAAAGGGACTCTGGCTGTGTGACTTAAACCTTTTGGTGATGATGTTTGTGAGATTTACTCATATTGCCTAATACAGAAGTAGACTGAATATTATTGTTATTACAGAATATTTGACTATATGCTTATTCCAAAGTTTGTCTATTCTGCTGTCATAACACATTTGAATTTTTCCTAGTTTTCAGCCAATATGACTTGAGCTACTGCAAACATTTTTGTACATACCCGTTTTTATAGCAGTTCTGTTAGGTATGCAGCTAAGATGCAGATTTTCAGCTTTAGTAGAAACTGTCAAGTATTTGTTTTTTGCCAAAACATCTGTGACAATTTACATTCCTAGCAGCAGTACGCAAGAGTTCTAGTTGCTTCACCAGTCAATACATGATCAGGCCAGGGTCCCTCATTTAGTCATTCGAATGGATGTATAGTGATATCACTTTGTGCTTTCAATATCCATCTGATGTCTACTGAGCTGAGCATCCCTCAAACGATTTGGGTTATTTGCTCACCCTCTTTTGTCAAGGGGGTGCTCAAATTGTTTTGCCCTTTGGTTTATCAGATTGTCTGTCATTCTCTGACTTGTAGAAGTTATCATGTAAAATTGAACAGCCCTTACTTTGAACTTATCATCTGAGGATGGCTCAGATGGTAAAGAATCTGCCTGCAAGGGAGGAGACCCAAGTTTGATCCCTGGGTCAGGAAGATCCCCTGGAGAAGGGAATGGCAACCCACTTAAGTATTTTTGCCTGAAGAATCCCATGACACAGAAGAACCTCGTGGGCTACAGTCCATGGGTTTGCAGACACAACTGAGAGATCAACACTTTCACTTTGAACTTACACTGCAATATTTTATAACTCTATGCCTTATTGTGATGACAGTTAACAGAAGACCTTAATTCATGGAGTCTGATTGACCTATCCCACTCCCCCCCCCTTATGTTTCTAAGATCTTTTTAAAACAAACAGTTTCATAACTGTGTACAAGGAAAATGACTTCCTATGTTTCCTTATTAATTAATGCCTTGTTGCTTTATTTTCCCATTTTGATCTATATCTGTGGAATTGATATTTGAATACAGTCTGATATAAGATATATCAGTTTTCTCCTTAGTAGATATCCAGTTGATCCAGGATTATTTAATGAAAGAACATGCAATATCTACCTAGTCATATATTAGATGATCATGGGTCTATTTCTGGACCTTCTATTCTGTTTCCTTGGTCTATTTCCCTATGCCTGCATCAATATAATCCTAATGTGTTTCTGTAATTTCACATTATTTTTAGATATATATAAAATATATTATTAATAATATATAATGTATATATTATTGACTCATTGCTGACTCATTAAGAGTCAGCAATCAATACAAAAATCAGTGAGTGAACATTTGAGGAGTAAGAAGGAATTTATAGCCTCAAAGTGTTTCCCTCAAAAGACACTTAGGAATTAGAGGAAAAACAATGGTATCTTTAAGACTGAGACAATAATAGGTCATACATTAACCAAGTAATTCAAATTAACATTAACGAGGACTGGATGAATCCACATTACATGACTCCAAATATGATACACAGAGAAAAATATGTTCTGTCAAAAATGGGTAATTAGGTTTAAATATGAGAAAACATTGAACAAACTCAAATGGAGAGAGACTCTGCAAATAACTAAACTGTCCTTTTCAAAACCATCCATATCACCAAACATAAACTAGACTGTACATGTTAATTAAAACTGCAAATTATTCCTAATTGAAGGAGATTCAAAAACTAAAAGCAACACATAATTCAAAATTTTCTTTTGGCATAAAGAACATAATAAGAAATTATTGAAATGTAAACAAAACCTTCAGATTACAAAATAATGCTGAATAAGCATTAACTTCTTGATTTTGATTCTTAAACTGTGGGTATTTATGAAAATGTTTTTAGGAAAAGCACATTAAATTATTTAGCAGTAAAGGGGCACATGTCTACAATGATAGATAAACATAATACTAGTTATAACACAAAAGAATCAAGCAAATAAAATATTGATGTTAGGGAAATTTAGGTGAATGGTGTTTGGGAATTTTTTTACTAGTCTTGGAAATGTTCACTAAGTTTCAATTTATATCAAGATCAATTTTTTTTAATGGATTTGTTCAAGAAGGCAGAGTAGAATGATATGGACTTATCTCTTCTGTGAGACCACTAGCTGTTGGACAACCATTGACAGGAAGACACTGGAACCAACCAAAAAAAGATATTCCACATCCAAAGATAAAGAAGAAGTCACAATAATCGTATACACACCAGGAGCCTGGGGAAAGGAGCAGTGACCCACAGGAGACTGAGCCAGACTTACCAGCTGGTGTTAGGAGATCTCCTGTGGAGGTGTGGATTGGTGGTGACTTGCCTTAGGGATGCGGTACTGGCAGCAGAAATCCTGGGAGGTACCCACCAGAGCAACACCCAGTTTTCCCCATCATTTCCTCCCATAAGGAAGTTTACACAAGACTCAGCCTCATCCACCAGAGACCACACAGAAAAAGAAAAAACAGCTATCCCACAGCCACCAGAATGAAAACCACATCTCAGAAAGTTAATCAAAATGAAAAGGCAGAGGATTATGTCCCAGATGAAGGGAGAAGATAAAAGCCCAGGAAAATAACTAAATGAAGTGGAAATAGGCAACCTTCCAGAAAAAGAATTCATAATAATAATAGTGAAGATGATCCAGGATCTCAAAAACAGAATGGAGAAGATGCAAGAAGTGTTTACCAAAGACCTAGAAGAACTAAAGAACAAACAAACAGAGATGAACAATACACTAGAAGGAATCAATAGTTGGATAACTGAAGCAGAAAAATTAATAAGTGATCTGAAAGACAGAATGGTGGAAATCACTGCCACAGAACAGAATATAGAAAAAAGAATGGGGGTGGGGGGGGCGGGGAAAAACAGCCTAAAAGACCCGTGGGACAAGATTAAACACACCGACATTCACGTTGCAGGGGTATCCAAAGGAGAAGGAGAGAAATGACCTAAGAAAATATTTGAAGAGATAATAGCTGAAAGCTTCCCTAACATGGGAAAGGAAATAATCCATCAAGTCCTGGAAGCACAGAGAGTCCCAGGAAGGGGGAGCACACCAAGATAAACACAGTAATCAAGCTGACAAAAATTAAAGACAAAGGCAAAGTATTTAAAACAACAAGAGAACAATGACAAATAACATACAAAGGGACTCCCAAAAGCTTATCAACTGATTTTTCAGCAGAAGTTCTACAAGTCCGAAGAGAATGGCATGATATATTTATACCAAAGTGATAAAATGGAAGAACCTGAAATCTAGAGTACTCTGCCTTGCAAAACTCTCATTCAGATCTGATGGAGAAATCATAAACTTTACAGACAAGCAAAAGTTAAGAGAATTCAGCACCACTGAAGCAACTTTATGACAAACGCTAAAGGAACTACTCAAAGAAGGAAACAGAGACAAGGAAAAGATTCACAAAAATTAAACCCAACACAATTAAGAAAATGTAATAGGATCATGCAAATCAATAATTACCTTAAATATAGATGGATTAAATGCACCAACCAAAAGACATAGACTGACTGGATGGATGAAAACATGTGCATGCATACACTTCCACTTACCACATCACTCTACTTAACCCCTTCCCCAAATTGTGTGTAATTATTTTAAATTGTTAGGTTAACCATGCAGTTATAGGCTTGCAGTTATAATCATCTTTTATTTTTTATCTGGCAATTGATTGTGAAAACTTATAAATATCTTTTACTATTGTGATAATGTAAATACTCATTTTAATACCATTGTATCCTGATTGGTGAATTAAAAGCATAGAACTCTATATTTCTAAAATTTCAATTTAATGGAAAGACCTGTAACTACTTTTTAAAATTCAGATGCACATTAGAATTATCTCGGAAATTTTTGAAAAATACAAATACCCAGGTATTATTTTTTTTCTCCAAAGCTTCAGATGTGTTTTAATGGCAGTCCTGTTTAAAAACAACTGAACTATATAATGATCTTTTAGTTTATGTAGTGTTTTTCACTTTTCCTATTTCATATTAGAGTGCTTCTATTTCATTTAATTTACTATTTCCAGTTTCCCCATCTCTCTCTCTCTCTTTTTTTTTTTTTTTGGTTTTTCTTCCTCAAGCCTTAATCAAGTGTAGTAGAAAAGCTTATAAATATGTGTGTGTGTTTATATATATTCATATGTGTGTGTATACAGTATGCATAATATATACTATACAATTTATTAATTTTTGCTTAGCTAGCTGATTTGTGACATTTTGGTTCCACTCATTTGACTAAGCATGGAATCAATGCTAGATTTCTAGTTTATCTAATTTATCACTCAAAACTTTGATATAATTCCATTTATTTTGACATTCAGTATTACTGTTAAGTCTAGAAATATTATTTCTAAAAAAAACTTTGAATGAGGCTTCAAACTTCTATACAATTATGAGACTATAAAGAAAAAGGGAAAAAAGGAAATTAACATATGATACAGTACTATTAATTAAAGTACTAATTTTGTTCAAATTTCACAAAATTTAATGCTAGTGTCTATTATTTGTTTTCAAACTTATTTAACATTCCATATTGTATTTAGTAATACTGAGCAGCTTCAGCTGCATGCAACAAATTCTGATACATTGTCTTTTCAGTTTTACTCTGTTACAAATATTTTCTAATCTACCTTGCTATGTTTCCTTGGATATACCCATCATTTAAAAGTGGATATTTAATTTCCACATACATGAGATTTTTAAAGTACCTTTACTATTAATTTCTCACTTTGCTATTAATTTCTCATTTAAGTGCTTTCAATCACCTTCTGTGGGTTTTTTTGTTTGTTTGTTTGTTTTCAGTCTTTTAACTTTTTTGAGCCTTTCAATGGCTAAGTCAAAGATGTCTCTTGATGAGTGATACTTGAAAATATTTGGGTCATTTTTAAATTTTCAAATAATTCCACAGTGGTAAGAAAACAGACTGTGTGATTTCAATACTTTTAGACCATGAGATTTTTATACCTTCTTTTATATCTTTGGATATGTTCTACTGTCTCATAGCTTATAGTCTACAGGAACTTGAATATAATTTGTATCCTGCTGTTGTGTGAAAATTCTAAAAGTCTTAATTATGTTGAATTGGTTCAAAGTGATTTTGGGGTCTACTATACTTTTCTACTTTTCTGTCTTTTAATTCTATTAATTTTTGAGAATTTCATATTTTGAAAGTCCAAATAAAAACCTTAATTTATCTACTTAAGAAATAATTAGATCTGATAGACAGAGTGCCTGAAGAACTGTGGTTGGAGGTTCATAACATAGTATAGGAGGCCATGACTAAAACCATGCCAAGAAAAAGAAAAGGAACAAGGCAAACTGGTTGTCTGAGGAGGCCTTAGAAATAGCTGAGAAAAGAAGAGACGTGAAAGGCAAAGGAGAAAGGAAAAGACATACTCATCTGAATGCATAGTTCACAGAATAGCAAGGAAAGATAGGAAAGCCTTCTTAAGGGAACAATGCAAAGAAATAGAAAAAAATAATAGACACAAAAGACTAAAGATCTCTTTGAGAAAATTAGATATACCAAGGGAACATTTCATGCAAAGATGGCAACAATAAAGAAAAGAAATTGTAAAGACCTAAGAGAAGCAGAAAAGATTAAGAAGAGATGGCAAGAATACATAGAAGGACTGTACAAAAGAGGTCTTAATTACCTGGATGACCATGATAGTGTGGTCACTCACCTACAGCCAGACATTCCAGAGTGTGAAGTCAAGTGGGACTAAGGAAGGATCACTATGAACAACACTGGTGGAGGTGATGGAATCCCGCCTGCACTATTTCAAATGCTAAAAAATGATGCAGTTAAAAGCAGCACTCAATATGCCAGCAAATTTGGAAAACTCAGCAGTGGTCATAGGAAAAGGTCAGTTTTCATTCCAATCCCAAAGAAGGGCTATGCCAAAGAATGTTCAAACTAGCACGCAATTGCACTAATTTCACCTGCTAGCAAGATAATGCTCAAAATCCTTCAAGCTAGGCTCCAATAGTACCTGAACTGAGAACTTCCAATCATACAAGGACTTCTGGGTTTAGAACAGGCACAGGAACAAGAGATCAAATTGCAAATATCCGTTGGATCATAGAAAAAGCAAACTAATTGCAAAAAAAAAGTATATTGCTTCATGGATGATGCTAAGTGTGTGGATCACAACAAACTGTGGAAAATTCTTAAAATTCCTATTTGGAATACCTGATCACCTTTCCTGCCTTCTCAGATTCCAGTATGCAGGTCAAGAAGCAACACTTAGAACTGGACATGGAACAAAAGCCTGGTTCAAACTTGGGAAAGGAGTACATCAAGGCTGTATATTGTTACCTTGCTTATTTAACTTATATGCAGAATACATCATGCAAAATGCCAGGATGGATAAATCACAGGCTGAAATCAAGATTGCCAATAAATATGAGTAACCTCAGATATGCAGATGATATCACTCTAATGGCAGGAAGCAAGGAACTAAAGAGCCTCTTGATGAAGGTGAAAGTGGAGAGTAAAAACTAACTTAAACTCAACATAAAAATCTAACATGGCATCCAGTCCTATTATTTGATGGCAAATAGATGGGATAAAAGTGGAAACATTTATAGATTTTATTTTCTTGGGCTCCAAAATCACTGAGAATGGTGACTACAGCCATGAAATTAAAAGAAGCTGGCTCCTTGGCAAAAAGAAAAGAAACCTAGACAGCATATTAAAAAACAGAGGCATCACTTTGCTGACAAAGATCTGTATAGTCAGCTATGGATTTTCAAGTAGTCATGTATGATGGTGGGAGTGGTCCACAAAGACATCAGAGTGCAGAAGAATTGATACTTTCCAACTCTGAGGTTGGAGAAGACTCTTTAGAGTCCCTTGGACTGCAAAGAGATCAAATCATTCAACCCAAAGGAAATCAACCCTGAATATTCATTGGAAGGACTGATGCTGAAACTGAAGTTCCAATACTTTGACTATCCGATGCAAAGAGCAGACTCCTTGGAAAAGACCCTGATGCTGAGAAAGACTGAAGGCATGAGGAGAAGGAGGCCAGAGACGACAAAATGGTTGGATGGCATCATCAACTTAATGGACATGAGTTTGAGAAAACTCCAGGAGTTGGTGAAGGACAAGAAAGACTGACATGCTGCAGTCCACGGGATCACAGAGTCAGACACTACTTAGTGACTGAACAACAAATAACTGTAATTTATATTGAAATTGGGCTTCCATGGTGGCTCAGATGATAAAAGTAGGAAACACTGGTCCCATCCCTGGATTGGGAAGATCCCCTGGAGAAGAGAATGGCAATCAACTCCTGTATTCTTGACTAGAGAATTCCATGAACAGAGGAGTCTGGAAGTCTATTGTCATGGGGTCACAAAAAGCACACAACTGAGCAACTAACACTTTAAGTTTCATTTATTCATAGAGGAACTAATATGCAACTTTGCTCTATATTTTTCAAATCACATATATCATATACTTTCATAATTTAAAAAATAAAAAAGAAAGAAAAGTGAAAAAAAAAAAAGTTTTCTTTCATGACCCTTTCTCTGATTGAGGCACCCAATCTACTCATTGCTGCCAGTAAGTTATTCAAGACATGATCAATGCAATCCACATAATTCATCTTTGTCCTGTTTTATATTTTCAAGAATTAAACCTTTAATGTATTCAACATGAGGCTTGTAAGCTATACTTGAGATCAGAAAACTGAGTCAAAGACAGAGCCATCCAAGCACTTTCAGTAACCAGTCCCCACAGGAGATCCTGCTGTCTGGTAAGAAGGCTGGAGTCTAGGCTCAGACAATAACAGATACTTCTGAGCTATTTATAGGCAACTAGTCCTTGGACTGCAAGGAGATCCAATCAGTCCATCCTAAAGGAGATCAGTCCTGGGTGTTCATTGGAAGGACTGATGCTGAAGCTGAAACTCCAATACTTTGGCCACCTCATGCGGAGAGCTGACTCATTGGAAAAGACCCTGATTCTGGGAGGGATTGGGGGCAGGAGAAGAAGGGGGCGACAGAGGATGAGATGGTTGGATGGCATCAGCAACTCAATGGACATGGGTTTGGGTAGACTCCAGGAGTTGGTGATGGACAGGGAGGCCTGGTGTGCTGCTGTTCATGGGGTCACAAAGAGTCAGACACGACTGAGCAAATGAACTGAACTGAACTTTTACATGTCTGGGGCACACTATGTACAAAACAAGAATACTGGACTCATCAAATTCTAAAACATTTTTTCTGGAATTATTTATTAGATTAGAAGACTAAACAAGGTAAAAATGATAAGGGTCTTTGAGCCTGATAAAACATTTCCTATTTCTCAAATATAAGAATTTAAGATGCAGATAAGTTTTGGAAAAGGAAGATGACAGTTTTAAAACTTAGATGATAGTAACAGTTCAGTGTAAAAATATTTTTAACATTTATTTTAAAATATACTTAAAATACATAAAAATATAAGTAAAGGATCTGAGAAAAAGGTCTAGGAGTTTTCTGACATAAAACACTAACAATAACTAAAGTCTGATTTCTGTGTAGTCACTAGCTCAATCTATTAAACTCTATGGTCTTAATGACCTGTTCTTTACCATTTTGTTTTCCCAAGATGTTGGAAACCTCTAAGGTGTTAAACTACAATGATTCTGCTGTTTGTTACAAAAGTCTGAAGGTGTCATTGACCACTTCAACTAATGAATGATCATAGAAAATAGGTAATTTCAAAGAGCATATTGTTGAAAATTGTTTATTCAAATTCTGGGTTGAATATTTTCCTACTTGTATCTAAACTAATATTACAAAGATGCATTACCCTAACATATCTTCCATGTTTTGTTGCCTTTGTGGTTTTCATCATTTCAAGCAAAATTGTGCTTTGATTTCATAGGATGGAAACATTTTCTGCATGATGAAATTTCAATGTTACTGAGAAAATGGCTTCAAATGAGAATGTTATGTTTTATGAAATTATTCAAACCGAAATGCTTCTAATTTAGTAAAGTTATTTTTTGATTTATGGCAGAGGTTTATATTTTCTTTTTAAACTAAATCTCATTCAGCAATCTTGAAATCCAACAGAGAATTAGGATTAGATAAAGGAGCTGATATGAAAACACAGTCCTTTAAGGGTGAATATTTTATGAAAATTGGTATCCTGGAAAGGAGAAATCTGAGTGTGGATTATCACTTAGTTTCTGTAGTAAACTCCTGATGGCTAAAAAAACAAAGCAAACCAACCAACAAACAAAAACAGTGCATGAAGAATTGTAAGAAACCTGAGATTTTATTCAATTTGCAAACTAAAAATTTAGCATGCCTCAGTTTCATGGATTATGGCAGAAGACAAGAGACTCCTTGGTTTTAGACTCAGGATATTGTTATGACAAAATAGGATGTCAGCATTGCATAAGCAGCGATCTGACCTCCAATTCCCACAGGGTGACAGCAGAAGGGTCAACTGACATCTGTATTGATGTACACTGCATCATATGGAAGGAACCTTGAGCGTAGGGAACTCATGCTTTTGATGAGCCTGACTGACTTAGTTTTTCTAGAGAATATGCTATCTCTTTCAGCTCTATTAACATTATTTAAAATAGTCCAAAATAAAGACAGTGTGGGATGATCTGAGAGAACAGCATCGAAACATGTGCATCATCAAGTGTGAAACAGATCGCCAGTCCAGGTTGGATGCATGAGACAAGTGTTCGGGGCTGGTGCACTGGGATGACCCAGAGGGATGGGGTGCGGAGGGAGGTGGGAGGGGGGTTCAGGATGGGGAACACATGTAAATCCATGACTGATTCATGTCAATGTATGGCAAAAACCCACTACAATATTGTGAAGTAATTAGCCTCCAACAAATAAAAATAAATGAAATAAAAAGAATTAAAACAAGATGGACACTATTAAAATAATGTTTTAATTTCCAGTTGCTATGGTAACAAGTTATCATAAAGTTAAAAGTGAAAGTGGGAAAAAAAAAAAAAGACAGTGTGTGAGTGTATAAAGTGGAGACCTGGGGAAAAAATGTCTCCTAACCCCGTGATGTGGGATGACACAGGAAGAAGCCCCATACTTATTGATCACTATTTTCTGCAGAATTTCCATGCTGAGAAAATTTCTCTTCACATATCATATTTTTCCCTTGATTTCTGAATCCACTTATCTCATTTTCTATTATGAAATTGGACTCAGAAAGGCTAAGATCACACAGGATAAAAAGCCAAATGGCTCATGATCTGAGCTCTGTCTCAGAGAACATTCTCTTATCCTCAAGCTGCAAACCCTGACCAGAGTCCACTGCAGCCAGAATCGATTCCCCTTTTAGTAAATGGCCTCATCATCCTCTTAGTTACAAAGTCCGAACCTTGGGTGATATCTGGACACATAATTTCTTTTCCTCCTATTCTTTAGGTGAAAATATCAATAAACTTTCCATATTCATGAGCCTCTTTCATATGTCAATGCTACCACATTAGTTCAGGCTTCCCTTCTATCTCAAAAGGACTTCTGTAAATAAGCTTATTTGGGATGCTATCTTGCTGTAAACCATTTTCAGCATTCTTTTCAGAATTGAATTAATATTCCTAAAAGAAAAAAAAAAAAAAAAAAAAAAAGACAAACTAGGTTATGTCCCTGAGGGAACTGTACCATTTCTCTTAGGATGACTTCAACTTATTTTTGACATGAAGGCACTCTGTGATGTCACATTTACTTTGCTCACTAACCCCATGTCTCTGCTCTCCTAGACTCACTCTTCATTCCTGCTGCTCTTATTTTCTTGCAGTGACCCTAGGTTACCATACTAACATACTACCATACTAACATACATAGATACAGATGTATCTATACATCTGGGAACAGAAATTATCTTCTATTGTTTCTCAAGTGAAATCTTATTTCCTTTTCAATGCTAAGTTCTGTGGTTGTCTTAACTAGAAAGACACTTGTGTTCAATTAGAACAGGCCCATCCCCTTTTGTCTCACTGATGCCATAACTGCATCTTCTACTTAAATCTGGCACAGAAGTTATTATATTATTGTGAAGCCACAGACATTGCGAAGGGTCTAATAAAAATCATGTTGCTGTTCAGTAGCTCAGTTTTGTCTGACTCTTTGTGACCCCATGGACTGCAGCAGGCCAGGCTTCCCTGTCCTTCACTATTTCCCAGAGTTTGCTCAAACTCATTTCCTTTGAAACAGTGACTCCATCCAACCATCTCATCCTCCATCTTCCCCTTGTCCTCATGCCTTCAATCTTTCCCAGCATGAGAGACTTTTCCAATGAGTTGGTTCTTCACATCAGGTGACCAAAGTACAGGAGCTTCAGCTTCAGCATCAGTCCTTCTAATAAATATTCAGGGCTGATTTCCTTCAGGATTGATTGGTTTGACCTCCTTGCAGTTCAAGGGGCTCTCTAAGGTAATTTCCAGCACCATAGTTCAAAGGCATCAATTTTTTGGCACTCAGCCTTCTTTATGGTCCAACTCTCACATCTGTACATGACTACTGGGAAAAAAAAAAAAACATAGATTTGACTGCTGCTGCTAAATCACTTCAGTGGTGTCTGACTCTGTGTGACCCCATAGACGGCAGTCCAACAGGCTCCCCCATCCCTGGGATTCTCCAGGCAAGAACACTGGAGTGGGTTGCCATTTCCTTCTCCAATGCATGAAAGTGAAAAGTGAGAGTGAAGTCGCTCAGTCGTGTCCAACTCTTAGCGACCCGATGGACTGCAGCCTACCAGGCTCCTTTGTCCATGGGATTTTCTAGGCAAGAGTACTGGAGTGGGGTGCCATTACCTTCTCCGATAGTTTTGACTAGATGGACCTTTAACAGTAAAGTGGTGTCTAGGTCTGTCATGGCTTTTCTTCCAAGAAGCAAGTGTGTTTTCATTTCATGGCTGCAGTCACCATCTGCATTGATTTTGGAGCTCAGGAAAATAAAGTCTCTCTCACTGTTTCCATTTTTCTCCATCTACTTGCCATGAAGTGATGGGACCAGACGCCATGATCTCAGATTTTGAATGTTGAGTTTTAAGTCAGTTTTTTCCCTCTCCTCTTTCACCTTCATCAAGAGGCTCTTTAGTTTCTCTTTGCTTTCTTCCATTAGGGTTGTGCCATCTGCATATCTGAGGTTATTGATATTTCTCCCAGGAGTCTTTATTCCAGCTTGAGCATCATCCAACCCAGCATTTAGCATGATGTACTCTGCACGTAAATTGAATAAGCAGAGCAAAAATATACTACCTCAACATACTCCTTTTCTAATTTTGAACCAATCTGTTATTCTACATCTTGTTCTAACTATTTCTTCTTGACATAATTACAGGTTTCTCAGGAGGCCGATGAGGTGGTCTGGTATTCCCATCCCTTGAAGTATTTTCCACAATTTGCTGTTATCCACACAGTCAAAGGCTTTGGCATAGTCAATAAAGCAGAAGTAGATGTTTTTCAATTCCCTCACTTTTTCTACGATCCAATGAATGTTGACAATTTGATCTCTGGTTCCTCTACCTTTTCTAAATCCAGCTTATACATTTGGATGTTCTCAGTTTGTGTACTGTTGGAGCCTAACTTGAAGGATTTTGAGCATTACTTTGCTAGCATGTGAAATGAATGCAATTATGTGGTAGTTTGAACATTCTTTGGTATTGCCCTTCTTTGGGACTGGAATGAAAACTGACCTTTTTCAGTCCTGTGGCCACGGTTGTGTTTTCCAAATTTGCTGGCATATTGAGTGCAGCACTTTACCAGCATCATCTTTTAGGATTTGAAATACTTCAACTGGAATAAGTGCACAGTCTCTGAAATCCACCTAAACAACTGAATACAAAATTTTGCACACAAGTTAGGAGTTTGAACCACAGAATCTTCAGATTACAAATACCTGACATCCAGATAACCTCATGCTCTGTCTGCAATTGAGAATTTGCATGTTAATTTTGCAATTGCTTGAGAGCTCCTTAGCAGCAAAAGGTAGAGACATTTATTAGATATTTTAATTGGGTGTAGCCTGACAGAATATTTAGCATACAGTATGGGCTATATATATATAATTAAGAATGAAATAAGTGGCATGAAGGAACATCCTGTCCTCAAAGACCTGGCCTACTGTCAGTGACCCTGCCGGAGATTCTTAGGAATAAAAATGATCAAACATTGATGATATCAGAAGTTTTAGTAACTGCACAAAGGTTTCTTGGATTCTCAAACAAGTACTCTTCCTTAGATGACATTCAAATTTGTCCCACTGGTGAATATTTTAAGGAGCTACTAGCTATCATTTTTTTAATAGACCAAGCATTCTAATAAAAACTTTATATATGTACATGCATTCGATCAATGAGAAATGATATGAAATAACAATTGCTTTTAATATTATTTTTAGAAAGAGCATACCTGGCATACAAGTAGCAGAGGTAAGATTTGAAATTAGAAAGTATGATCAGAACTTCCACTCTTGAAGATATTGCAGTTGTCTCACCCAATTTATTATTTATATACTATCTTATTATTTAAATACCATAATACTATATTATTTAAATGCTATATATATATATATATACACACATATAATTTTTTGTTTTTGAATGTCATAATAAATTATACTAATGAATTGAAAACAAAACTAATAAAAGCAATCTTTGTAATCCAACATGAAGTATTTCTATGTTTATGTATATGCTGCTGCTGCTGCTGCTGCTAAGTCACTTCAGTTGTGTCTGACTGTGCGACCCCATAGACGGCAGCTCACCAGGCTCCCTCGCCCCTGGGATTCTCCAGGCAAGAACGCTGGAGGGGGTTTATGTATATACTGGGCTACAAACTACAAAATGACCTGGAAAAAGAATTCTATACTGAAAGATATTTCTTTCTACAAGCTACTTTGTTTCCAAAATTTAAAATGGTATTTAAATAAGTCCCTGTTTACTCAATTATATATTAACAGATTGATAATTGAATGTTTTATTGTGTAACTGAAGTTAGAGTCACATAATTCTGACAGTACTTTCTCTAAACCATCTGTTTTTGGGAAAATCATTGTAAATATAATTTATGTAATTTGTAAAAAGCATATTTTCATACCACATCATATTTAAATAGCTTCAGGTAGAAACACTCATATGCCAAAACAGAGAAGTGTGTTATTTGGTTTCTGTTGTTGATTTATTTCTTTTGGTGGCTGAAGTTGATTCTATTCACAGTAGCACACAACTCCTGCAGTATTTATCACACCAAGACTTACTAGCTGAGGGTGCCCCCCTTTAGGTATGCAATTCAATCATTTTCAAAAAACCATAAACTATTTGCTACAGATGAGAACTTCTAGTAGCTTTTATTAGCTGTGAGTGGTATAGTAAATTAAATATTTATACATACAACTACTTTAAATGTTCTAAGACAGTATATTTTTGGTCAAAAATAATTTTTAAAATATAGAAAAATATAAAGAAGAAATAATTCTGATAATTCCTACACTGAAAATCATCATTACAAACATTTCAGTGCATTCTGTTTCTATACATGCATTCACACACATACATACACACAATCACTCCTAAAATTAGAGAGATAGTCTGTTTTGTAGACTGTATTTTTACTTATCAGTTTAAGAATATATTCTTTATCTAATTAATTATTCCTTCATTAGCTACTTCATTAATCATTTAAAATATAATTAATGTCAATAGAGTAGTATATTGTGTGATTAAATTAAGCACACTCTAAATGTATGAAATTGTTTGTTTTTACTAGTTTCCTAATAGAAAAATGTTAAAATAATTTTAATAATAATATTGAAATTAGACTCTGTATGTTCAGTATACAAAAGTTATCTCAGGCTTATACTAGGATGAAAGGTCTATCTTATAGGAACATGAACTATTTCACTTAAGGTATCTGGAATCTCACTTGTTGAATAAAAACCTATATAATTTTCTTGATAAGATTCTTGTCGATAATTCTAGTAGTAGCTAGATTCTTTACTATAATACTGAGCAGCAATATAAATCCAGAGTCTCCAATGAAATAAAATTATTCTCTGGCCCCTGAAAATGAAAGTGCATGAAATTTCCCATGGTAATTATAAACTTTTCTAGGGATTCACTGTATAATTTGAGGTACTTCAGTTTCTGAGTTCTAGTTTAGAGAGTGAATGAATTTATTACTTATTCACACTTACTTGAAGCTGGGAAAACACACCTTTGCGTTAGTCACTCAGTCATGTCCGGCTGTTTGCAACCCCATGGGCTGTAGCCCACTAGGCTCCTCTGTCCATGGAATTCTCCAGGCAACAATACTGGAGGGAGTTGCCATTCCTTTCTCCAGGGGATCTTCCCAACCCAGGGACTGAACCTGGATCTCCTGTATTTGGACAGGTTCACAGATTCTTTACAGTCTGAGCCACCAAGGAAGCTGCCACCTTTAAAGCCTATTTGTCACCCAACATTAACAAACATTCATTGACTATTATGTCAGTATTTCTTCTGCCAGAGCAGGGCACACAGAATACCCTTAGACAGAGTCCTTGCCTTCAAAGAGGTTTTGGTGTTTGCAATGCATGCTAGTGGTAAGAAGCAAAGGAAAAGTACCAACAAGACCACACAGAATAGAATCAGAATGAATTGCACAATTGAGAGGAAAAAAAAGTTACATGATGAGAACTAAAAGGAGGAAAGATAATATAAGTGATCAGAGAAGATTTTAGAGAGTTGATAAAGAAAGTAGGCACATGGGAAAAATTTACTCCCCAACAAGTTTTTTCTACCAAAAAAGCTAAAATTTAGAATTCTTTTGTTAACGTTACTTTCTTGATTATAGAATAACTGAAGAATTCAATCATGAAGACACAAAGCACTCTAACAGTGAAGTTTAGTAGTTGGATAAGTCTTCATCATAAGCCATGCTGTGGGCTGAGAATAGTACAGGTAGGACTAAGTGCATAGGGTTCACAGTTGATGCATCAAATTTCCATTCAGCAGCTACATCACAGCCTTACCTTTTTTTTTTTTTAAGCTAGACCAGCAGATACATCACCTAGAAGCATTTCAGGGCACAGGAGGGGTTGAGTAGTGATGCCATCCTCACCAGGAAAGTTTTGTGATAGAAGCAGTCTCCTTAGGGGTACACTCTTTCCAAATGACAGAGCTCTCAGAGACGGCTCTTTAAGATACACATGCCATGGCTTTATGGTCTCCGCTCTAGTGTTTGTCCTATGTTAATCAGAAACATTTCCCACCTCTTGTGGACCGTGGAAGTTACTAAAGGAAGCTTTCTGAAACACATATATAAATACCCTGAGAAGGTATGCAGGCTTCTGTCTTCAAATCATGGAGCACGGTGTGTTTTCACTTATGCTTCTGTACTTTAGCATCCTTGTTAGGACTATGAGCTTTTATAATGCTTGGGTTTTAACTCACACTAAGTTTGAACATTTAAGGCAACATCATCCAGCTTTTACTCTGAGGTGTTGTATAAGAGGATCAAATTTGATATGTTACATTTCAGTAGCTCCCATCACCTCCTTCTTGTCCTCAGATGATCTGGTTTAGAAAGCCAGAAATAAACCACAAATATTGAACTGTTTTTTACTCCCCTTAACTAAACTGTATGGATGTATTTTTGACAGGTTATAAAATCAGCAATCAGGGCTGTACAATGATAAAATTACATGTGTCCAAAACATAACCCTGAAACATATGAAAGAAAAACTTAGTAAATGGGATTTACATATTATTAAAAATCATTTTGTTCTCAATGTAGCATATCATTATTTTAAATCAACTAAATTTACCTTAAATCATCACATGATAAGAATTACAGAGTATTTTGTAATGGCGACTTCTGTGGTAACAATATTTAAGTAAGTAGCAAAAACTGACTACCGGCTATTTTGCTTTTGCATAATTTGTTGCCATTAAAAATAAGGAACATTTCCATAAATCTGCTTAAAGATAATCTTTGTGAAAGTTGCAAGAAAGGCTTGAAATGGAATTGCCCCACCAAATATATTAGTACGTCAGAATTTTAAGTAGATTGTCAAAAAACCTCTGGAAACACTATAGCAAATTAGACTGAAAATAATAACCTTAACCCTAACCCTATCCCTAACCCTAATTTCTTTTGGCGTTAGGCTAAGGCTTTTCCTAGCATGTGTCATTCTTCACATGAATTATAGATGAGTTTTTTCTTTTTTAAATAATCTGAGATATTATTCCTTTTTAGTTCATTTTGGTTCAGTCACTCAGTCGTGTCTGACTCTTTGCAACCCCAAAGACTGCTGCATGCCAGGCTTCCCAGTCTGACACCAAGTCTTGGAACTTGCTCAAACACATGCCCGTTGAGTGGTGATGCCATCCAACCATCTCATCCTCTGTCCTCCCCTTCTCTTCCCACGTTACAAATAGCTGTGAAAAGAAAGGAAGTGAAAAGCAAAGGAGAAAAGGAAGGATATACCCATTTGAATGCAGAGTTCCAAAGAATAGCCAGGAGAGATAAGAAAGCCTTCCTCAGGTATCAATGCAAAGAAAGAGAGGAAAACAACAGAATGGGAAAGGCGAGAGATCTCTTCAAGAAAATTAGAGATACCAACGGAACACTTCGTGCAAAGATGGCCTCAATAAAGGACAGATATGGTATGGACCTAACAGAAGCAGAATATATTAACAAGAGGTGGCAAAAATACACAGAAGAAATGTACAAAAAAGATCTTCATGACCCAGATAATCACGATGGTGTGATCACTCACCTAGAGCCAGACATCCTGGAATGTGAAATCAGGTGGACCTTAGAAAGCATCACTATGAACAAAGCTAGTGGAGGTGATGGAATTCCAGTTGAGCTATTTCAAATCCTGAAAGATGATGTTGTGAAAGTGCTACACTCAATATGCCAGCCAATTTGGAAAACTCAGCAGTGGCCACAGGACTGGAAAATGTGAGTTTAATTCCAATTCCAAAAAGGTAATGCCAAAGAATGCTCAAACTACTGCACAATTGCATTCATCTAACATGCTAGTAAAGTAATGCTCAAAATTCTCCAAGCCAGGTTCAGTAATATGTGAACCGGGAACTTCCAGATGTTCAAGCTGGTTTTAGAAAAGGCAGAAGAACCACAGGCAAATTGCCAACATCTGCTGGATCATCAAAAAAGCAAGAGAGTTCCAGAAAAACCATACATGTCTGCTTTATCAACTGTGCCAAAGCCTTTGACTGTGTGGAACACAATAAACTGTGAAAAATTCTAAAAGAGATGGGGATACCAGACCATGTGATCTGCCTCTTGAGAAACCTGTATGCAGGTCAGGAAGCAACAGTTAGAGCTGGACATGGAACAACAGACTGGTTCCAAATAGGAAAAGGAGTATGTCAAGGCTGTATACTGTCACCCTGCTTTTTTAAAATTATATGCAGAGTACATCATGAGAAACACTGGGCTAGAAGAAGCACAAGCTGGAATCAAGATTGCTGGGAGAAATATCAATAACCTCAGATATGCACATGACACCACATTTATGGCAGAAAGTGAAGAGGAACTAAAGAGACTCTTGATGAAAGTGAAAGAGGAGAGTGAAAAAGTTGGCTTAAGCTTAACATTTAGAAAACTAAGATCATGACATCTGGTCCCATCACTTCATGGCAAACAGATGGGGTAACAGTGGAAACAGTGGTTGACTTTATTTTGGTGGACTCCAAAATCACTGTAGATGGTGATTGCAGCCATGAAACTAAAAGACACTTACTACTTGGAAGGAAAGTTATAACCAAGCATATTAAAAAGCAGAGACATTACATTGCCAACGAAGGTCCATCTAGTCAAGGCTATGGTTTTTCCAGTGGTCATGTATGCATGTGAGAGTTGGACTGTGAAGAAAGCTGAGTGCCAAAGAATTGATGCTTTTAAACTGTGATGTTGGAGAGGCCTCTTGAGAGTCCCTTGGGCTGCAAGGAGATCCAACCTGTCCATCCTAAAGGAGATTAGTCCTGGGTGTTCATTGGAAGGACTGATGCTGAAGCTGAAACTCCAATACTTTGGCCACCTCATGTGAAGAGTTGACTCATTGGAAAAGACCCTGATGCTGGGAGAGATTGGGGGCAGGAGGAGAAGGGGACAACAAAGGATAAGATGGTTGGATGGCATGACCGACTTAATGGACATGGGTTTGGGTAAACTCTGGAAGTTGGTGACGGACAGGGATGTTTGGCGTGCTGAGGTTCATGGGGATGCAAAGATTCGGACACGATTGAGCAACTGAACTGAACTGCACTGAACTATGGTACTTAAACATGCCTGTGATAAACCAAGAAGCACTCTGGCTTCCCCTGAGGCCCCTCACTTTGAATTTCATGACACTCTGCCCTCTAGTTTACAGGCATCTCAAGTTTTCAAACTAGTAAAAATCCAGGTGCTCTCAGTTGGGTCTGCAGACCTGAGAACTAGGACAAGTTCCCAGCAGGCCACCTTTCTCTTCTTTCTCCCAGCATCTGGGACTGTTATCAAGAGAGATGCAAAGAGGTCATCTGGATTGGCACAGAGTGGATTTCCAACCAGAGATGCCAGAATTCTATGAATAAAATTCTATTTTAGAAAGAGTATGGCTTGCTATAGTTTTAGACTTGGAGTCATTCTTAATGGAATTGACTCACACTGAAAAAAGATGTTTCTGGAAACACCAGGTGCTGCTTAGAATAACACAATCTCAACTTCCTCTATTCTTATGTGGCTTCTGCTTAATTTGTCCTGTTAATTATGTTATTTTTCTTTCTTTTTATATAATGAAATATTCATAAGTGTATCTGATGTTAACTATTACTTTTAAAATGTAGAAATGTTACTTGTGTTGAAATTTAAAGGTTAATCAATTTTTTAAATGAGTTAATATTATTTATGTAATTTATCCATGATAGTTTTTTTAATCATTCAGTAAGTATTTACTGTGGAGCATACTATCTTTTCATATCATCCTATAATTTGTTAGATTGATTTTCATAATGTCTAAATTCAGATTTTATTTTCCCCCAAATATCTACAATTAAACCATAAGATCTAACAGGCTAAAAGGCAAGCATGACCAGAGTTTTTGAGGCCCAGGCAGTAGAAAGAACCTGGGTTGCCAAAGCAGAGGTCAGATGCTAGTCCAAACCTGCCCGGAAATGCCAAATAATCTGAGTCCTGAACCTTGGGACCCCAGGAAAGATAACAGAAGAAATGATCTGAACTGAATGCTCTATAGCATTTTAAAAGTGTAGATGATAGTTTTAGGAAAAGAAGTGCTTTGCTAAACTATGTAACGAAAAACATAATGTCATGAGGTTGTTTCTTTGCTCCTGTTTATGCAGACATCAAAGGCAACACAGAAAGGACCAATTTCACGATTTCACTGGCAAATCTCTGTAAGCAGAAGTGCTGAAATAGGTAATGTTCAGCCACACAATTCCACCCTTTTTTCTGTAATCATGTTTCTCAAATACATACAATCTCATAAATTTCCTTCTGGGAAAGTATACCTGGACATCCTACCTATACTGTTGACCTAAGTTTTTCCTGATCTGCTGTTTTTAAGGAAATGTTGCCTCTTCTGTCACTTCTAAACTTCTTTTTCATCTTTTAAAATATAAATTTTAATAAGAAAATTAAGTTTTAGCTGCCAGTAATAACTACATGACAGATTTTAACCAACTTTCAAATAAAGGATTGACCAGGGGATTCCCACTCTGCCCAGTTGAGACAGGTCAGTGGTACATTTGGAAACAATGGGTTCTTTTAAAATCTCCATTTCCCAGACTCAGCAGCCAAACACCCTTGGATGCCCAAATCTTGGTTTATCCTAAGAAGTAGGTAGGGGCAAGACGCAAAGGATAAAATCAATTTGACTAAATCTGCATTGAGTCTCCGAATCCAACCTTTTTGAAGTCATTTATGAAAGGAAGAAGGAGTTTTAATGGTCAAGTCCTGTATCACCAACACTTGGTACTGTGGGAAGATACGTGAATGCACTGCACTCTTTACTCCAAAACAAGCATAGGATATTCTTATGAGGATGGTGGACATCTAGGGTAATGTGGGCACACTTCCCTATCTGCTGCTTCTCTTTTATGGGGCCATGCTTTCTAGGGTGCACTTGGTACCCCTGGTCTTCTTGCAAAGGTGACCTTTTCTGAAAGACCTGTGGGGAGAACTCTGATCCGTTTTGCGCTAGATCTGGGTGACAAATTCTGCTGTTTCCCAGGGTACTGTGCCAGCACATTTGGGTGGCAAGCCCTGAAGTACAGTTTGATTGCGGAGGAAAGAGTCAAAGGACACATTTGTCCAGCTTCTCCAAAAGTAGGATCACTTCCAAAGATACATTTCAATGTGGTGAGCACAGCTCACAAAAAGTCTGCCCCAGAGTTGGAAAACAAAACCTCACTTAATTATGTGGTATATGTGTATACCACATGTATATAAACTCATCTCAGGCATTCTTAGGTCTCCTGACTATATTTTTCTCTCTCAGTCTACCTCATTCCATCAACCTAAGCAAGAATAAAATGCTGAGGGATATGAATTTTCCAAGTCTTTGGCTACAGTTCACTCTTTCTATTAAAAAAGTGCATTTGGAAACAGCCTAGATACACATGATTATATATATATATATATATATATATATATAACATATTTAAAAATATAAATATATTGTATTTAATTTATATAATTCTATAATATATAAATATCATATATAACTATATAATTATAATTAATAGATAATTATAAAATAATTTTAATATTTTAATTTTAATTATTAATTACTAAAATTATAAATAATATTTTTAATAATTTTATAAAGTATAAATAATTATAAAATAATTATAAATAAAATAATATAAATAATATATATAAATTATGTATATTATATAATTTACAGCAGTGGGGAGATGGACTGACACACTTTATTTGTGTATATATATATATATATATATATATATATATATATATATATAAAATTAAGCATCATCCTTCAGAATACACCTCCAAATCCCTGGGTTTTATTGGCCAATGTTTACACAGAAAAATTGTAGAAATAAGTGCTCATACACTGAAATCCTTTGTAAAAATTCAGAAACAAGCTTAGTAAGTCACCTATACGTGAACCTTCACGTTAAGAACTCCAAAGATACAAACATGCGCTGTCCAGTCACGTAATTCAACTCATGTGTCTGGCCTGCATCCTCTACAGGTGGCTGTGCTTTTGTGTACTCTACTGTATGGTACTATATAGAATACAGTGGACAATGTGTCTATTTTAAGTTCAGAATGTCTCAAAGTAAGCATAAAAGCAGTAGTGATACCGTTGGTATAGTGCAACCAACTGTGTTAGTTGGATAACTAGGCTAACTGTTGGATTTATGAAGACACTCTTAGAAAAAAACTCATTTATATGTAGGGGGCATACTGTAAGTTGAAAGTTGAGGCCATTTTATATTTAAAATTTTTATGAGAAATCAAACTTGAAGTACTTCATTTGATCAAGACCGCAGGGAAGAGGACAAGAGCCCAACAAGTCTAGAGCAGGAATTAATGTGTTCATTACTCTGGGGCTGATGCAGAGGACATTTATAATTAATACGAAGGTAAATGGTCCACTTTTTCCTCATGTGTATTTTTAAGTTTAAATTGTGTCCTGAACTTAAATAATCTTGTCACTCGATTCCTATGACTTGGAGGCAAACACAATGACCTAACTTTACTTTTAAATTCAGTGAGAAATACTGCAAGAAAAATTTCCAAAGCTGAGATATCTAATGTAAGGATCCTAGCTAAGAATACTTACTGTGGCTTCACTAATCTCCTTTTAGAGGGAAGGAGACTCCATTTACCAGTTTTTCACCTTTGAGTCTATCTTTAGACCTAGGGGAGATATAAAATTGAAGTCAACAGGGAGAGATGTTGAGAAATGCCTCTTTTAGGATAAGCAGTAGCTTCTAGCACTTATCAGATAATTCAGAATAGATAGGAACACCCTCCCCCCCCCAAAAAAAAAAGTGAAGATCATATAGTAAGTCTGTCACCAATTTTGAATAATTTATCCACTCAAAATCTGTCTCCAAAGGGAGAGACTATAACATGCTCGATTTGCTTGTGGAGGGAGGGGATGATTACATCTTTTCTAGACTCAATCAGGAGGCGACAGAGACTCTGAATTACACTTCATCATGACTGGGATAACAATAATCAGGGATAAGGATGAAGAAACTAGTCTGGACACCTGGAACTCACTGCAGAGAAAATTGAAGAAAAGTATGGGGGATATGCATGCTAAGTCGCTTAGGTTCAGTTCGGTTCAGTCGTTCAGTCCGGTCCGACTCTTTGCCACCCCATGAATCGCAGCATGCCAGGCCTTCCTGTTCATCACCAACTCCCGGAGTTTACTCAAACTCAACCCATCGAGTCGGTGATGCCATCCAGCCATCTCATCCTCTGCCCTCCCCTTCTCCACCTGCCCCCAATTCCTCCCAGTATCAGGGTCTTTTCCAATGAGTCAGCTCTTCACATAACGTGGCCGAATATTGGAGTTTCAGCATCAGCATCAGTCCTTCCAATGAACACCAAGGACTGATCTCCTTTAGGATGGACTGGTTGGATCGCAGTGCAGTCCAAGGGACTCTCAAGAGTCTTCTCCAACACCTCAGTTCAAAAGCATCAATTTTTTGCCGCTCAACTTTCCTCAGAGTCCAACTCTCACATCCATACATGACCACTGGAAAAACCATAGCCTTGACCAGGTGGACCTTTGTTGACAAAGTTTTTGTTTCTGTTTTGTTTTTGTTTCTGTTTTGGTTTTGTTTCTGTTTTTTTAATATGCTGTCTAGGTTGCTCATAACTTTCCTTCCAAGGAGTAAGCGTCTTTTAATTTCATGGCTGCAATCACCATCTGCAGTGATTTTGAAGCCCACAAATATACAGTCTGACACTGTTTACACTGTCTTCCCCCATCTATTTCCCATGAAGTAATGGGACCAGATCTTAGTTTCCTGAATGTTGAGCTTTAAACCAGCTTTTTCACTCTCCTCTTTCACTTTCATTAAGAGGCTTTTTAGTTCCTCATCAATTTCTCTCATAAGGGTGGTGTCATATGCATATTTGAGGTTATTGATATTTCTCCTGACAATCTTAATTCCAGCTTGTGCTTCTTCCAGCCCAGCATTTCTCATGATGTACTCTGCATATAAGTTAAATAAGCAGGGTGACAATACACAGCCTTGACGTACCCCTTTTCCTATTTGGAATCAGTCTGTCACTCCATGTCCAGTTCTAACTGTTGCTTCCTGACCTGCATACAGGTTTCTCAAGAGGCAAGTCAGGTGGTCTGGTATTCCCATATCTTTCAGAATTTTCCACAGTTTATTGTGATCCACACAGTCGAAGACATTGGTGTAGTCAATAAAGCAGAAATAGATATTTTTCTGTAACTCTCTTGCTTTTTTGATGATCCAGTGGATATTGGCAATTTGATCTCTGGGGTTCCTCTGCCTTTTCTAAAACCAGCTTGAACATCTGGAAGTTCCCAGTTCACATATTGCTGAAGTCTGGCTTGGAGACTTTAGACCATTGCTTTACTAGCATGAGAGATGATTGCAATTGTGCGGTAGTGTGAGCATTCTTTGGGATTTCCTTTCTTAGGGATTGGAATGAAAACCGAACTTTTCCAGTCCTGTGGCCACTGCTGAGTTTTCCAAATTTGCTTGCATATTGAGTGCAGCCCTTTCACAGCATCATCTTTCAGGATTTGAAATAGCTCAACTGGAATTCCATCACATCCACTAGCTTTATTCATAGTGATGTTTTCTAAGGCCCGCCTGACTTCACATTCCAGGATGTCTGGCTCTAGGTGAGTGATCACACCATTGTGACTATCTGGCTCATGAAGATCTTTTCTGTACAGTTCTTCTGTGTATTCTTGCCACCTCTTTCTAATATCTTCTGCTTCTGTTAGGTCCATACCATTTCTGTCCTTTACTGAGCCCATTTTTGCATGAAATGTTCCCTTGGTGTCTCTAATTTTCTTGAAGAAATCTCTACTCTTTCCCATTCTGTTGTTTTCCTCTCTTTCTTTGGATTGATCCCTGAGGAAGGCTTTCTTATCTCTCCTGGCTATTCTTTGGAACTCTGCATTCAAGTGGGAATATCTTTCCTTTTCTCTTTTGCTTATTGCTTCTCTTCTTTTCACAGCTATTTGTAAGGCCTCCTCAGACAACCATTTTGCCTTTTTGTCTTTCTTTTCCATGGGGATGGTCTTGACCCCTGTCTCCTGTACAATGTCACGAACCTCCATCCATAGTTCATCAGGCTATCTGTCTATCAGATCTAGTCCCTTAAATCTATTTCTCACTTCTGCTGTATAGTCATAAGGGATTTGATTTACGTCATACCTGAATGGCCTAATGGTTTTCCCTACTTTCTTCAATTTAAGTCTGAATTTGGCTGTAAGGAGTTCATGATCTGAGCCACAGTCAGCTCCAGGTCTTGTTTTTGCTGACTGTATAGAGTTTCTCCATTTTTGGCTGCAAACAATATAATCACTCTGATTTCGGTTTTGGCCATCTGGTGATGTCCATGTGTAGAGTCTTCTCTTGTGTTGTTGGAAGAGGGTGTTTGCTATGACCAGTTCATTCTCTTGGCAAAACTCTATTAGCGTTTACCCTGCTTCATTCTGTACTCCAAGGCCAAATTTGCCTGTTACTCCAGGTGTTTCTTGACTTCCTACTTTTGCATTCCAGTCCCCTATAATGAAAAGGACATCTTTTTTGGGTGTTCATTCTAAAATGTCTTGTAGGTCTTCATAGAACCATTCAACTTCACCTTCTTCAGCATTACTGGTTGGGGCATAGGCTTGGATTACCGTGATATTGAATGGTTTGCCTTGGAAACGAATAGAGATCATTCTGTCGTTTTTGAGATTGCATCCAAGTATTGCATTTCAGACTCTTTTGTTGACCATGATGGCTACTCCATTTCTTCTAAGGGATTCCTGCCAACAGTAGTAGATACAAAGGTCATCTGTGTTAAATTCACGCATTCCTGTCCATTTTAGTTTTCTGATTCATAGAATGTAGACATTCACTCTTGCCATCTCTTGTTTGACCACTTTCAATTTGCCTTGATTCATGGACCTAACATTCCAGGTTCCTATGCAATATTGCTCTTTACAACATCGGACCTTGCTTCTATCACCAGTCCCATCCATAACTGGGTATTGTTTTTGCTTTGGCTCCATCCCTTCATTCTCTCTGGAGTTATTTCTCCACTGATCTCCAGTAGCGTATTGGGCACCTACCTACCTGAGGAGTTCCTCTTTCAGTATCCTATCAATTTGTCTTTTCATACTGTTCATGGGGTTCTTGAGGCAAGAATTCTGAAGTGATTTGCCATTCCTTTCTCCAGTGGACCACATTCTGTCGGACCTCTCCACCATGAACTGACCTTCTTGGGTGGCCCCACACAGCATGGTTTATTTTCACTGAGTTAGACAAGGCTGTGGTCCTGTGATCAGATTGGCTAGTTTTCTGTGATTATGGTTTCAGTGTGTCTGCCCTCTGATGCCCTCTCGCAACACCTGACATCTTACTTGGGTTTCTCTTACCTTGGACGTGGGGTATCTCTTCACGGCTCCTCCAGCAAAATGCAGCTGCTGCTCCTTACCTTGGACAAGGTGTATCTTCTCACAGCCGCCCCTCCTGAACTTAAACGCCACTTCAGTTGTGTCCAAGTCTTTGCAACCCTATGGACTGTAGTCCACCAGGCTTCTTTGTCCATGACACTCTCTAGACAAGAATACTAGAGTGAATATCCCCCTCCTCCAGGGGATCTTCCCAACCCAGGGATCAAACCTGCATCTCTTATGTCTCTGCATTGGCAAGTGGGTTCTTTACCACTAGTGCCACCTGGGAAAGAAAAGCATAGGAAACTTTAAAATTATTTATGAAACTTTTGACCATTTATTTGAATAATTATTTCATGTGCAAAAGATATAACATTTATTCTCCTGACTTGTCTTATTAGTGAGGCATTTTATCTCTCCTCTCAGCCCATCTGCTAGAACAGCCTTAGGGAAAAGAGAAGGAAAAGTGGGCGGTTCTGGTCAGCACACAAGAGACTACAGGACAGAGTGCAGGGAGTGGTGGGGAGAGGGAGCTTTGTGGAGGAAGGGTAAGCAAGCAAGGCAGGTTCAAAGAACCTCACAGGGCTGGATTGTCCTGAAGAAAAATGTGAAACCACAGCACTTTTAGATGTCATCTCATTTGAGACTCTAGGTGAAAGAGGCACTTTGTCACAGATTCTTGCAGTAAGTGGGAGGGGCAGAATCATGTAGAGATTCTGAGCAGTAATCTTGAACTGTTCTTCTGCTTGATGTGTGTGACGAATGGGAGATAGGGGAAAGAATCAGAAGTTGTTCCTTGTTGCACCAAAGAAAGCTGAAGACTTGACTTGGGAGATATCTAGGGGCATTGGTGGTAGGGACAAACGGACCTGGAACACAGAGACTCATCATTAGTACTGGGCAGCAAGAGGAACATCATAGTCTATCTCCAGGAAGGACAACACCCCCCACCCTCAGAGTAAGTCACATGATGATAAGATATATCCCCTGGCAAAACACTGAAGAGATTAAAACAACCAACATTAACTCTTCATTTAACCAAAGTAATTTATACCTACGTATGGGATGCCTGCTTGTTTAACTTATATGCAGAGAACATCATGAGAAATGCTGGCCTGGAAGAAACACAAGCTGGAATCAAGATTGTTGGGAGAAATATCAATAACCTCAGATATGCAGATGACACCACCCTTATGGTAGAAAGTGAAGAGGAACTAAGAAGCCTCTTGATGAAAGTGAAAGATGAGAGTGAAAAAATTGGCTTAAAGCTCAACATTCAGAAAACTAAGATCATGGCATCTGGTCCCATCACTTCGTGGGAAATAGATGGGGAAACAGTGACAGACTCTATTTTTGGGGGGCTCCAAAATCACTGCAGATAGTGATCACAGCCATGAAATTAAAAGACACTTACTCCTTAGAAGGAAAGTTATGGCCAACCTATATAGCATATTAAAAAGCAGAGTCATACAGAGTGAAATAAGCCAGAAAGATAAAAACCAATACAGTATACTAATGCATATATATGGAATTTTAAAAGATGATGACAGTAACCCAATATGCAAAACAGAAAAAGAGACACAGATGTACAGAACAGACTTTGGGACTCAGTGGGAGAAGGTGAGGGTGGGATGTTCTGAGAGAATAGCATTGATACAAGTATACTCTCAAGGGTGAAACAGACCACCAGTCCAAGTTGGATGCATTAGACAAGTACTCAGGGCTGGTGCACTGGGAAGACCCAGAGGGATGGGATGGGGAGAGAGGTGAAAGGGGGATCAGGATGGGGAACACATGTAAATCCATGGCTGATTCATGTTAATGTATGGCAAAAACCACTTCAATATTGTAAAGTAATTAGCCTCCAACTAATAAAAATAAATGAAAAAATAAATAAATAAAAAGCAGAGTCATTACATTGCCAACAAAGGTCCGTCTGGTCAAGGCTATGGTTTTTCCAGTGGTCATGTATGGATGTGAGAGCTGGACTGTGAAGAAAGCTGAGCACCAAAGAATTGATGCTTTTGAACTGTGGTGTTGTAGAAGACTCTTGAGAGTCCCTTGGACTGTAAGGAGATCCCACCAGTCCATCCTAGAGGAGATCAGTCCTGGGTGTTCATTGGAAGGAGTGATGCTAAAGCTGAAACTCCAATACTCTGGCCACCTCATGCAAAGAATTGACTCATTGGAAAATACCCTGATGCTAGGAGGAATTAGGGGCAGGAGGAGAAGGGGACGACAGGTGATGAGATGGTTGGATAACATCAGCGACTCAATTGACATGGATTTGGGTAGACTCCAGGAGTTGGTGATGGGCAGGGAGGTCTGGCATGCTGCGATTCATGGGGTCTCAAAGAGTCAGACACGACTGAGCTACTGAACTGACTGAACTGACTGATGGGATGCCAGATAGGTATTAAAATCATGGAATTGGAGTACAAATGAAGATAGGCAAGAGATACACCATGATATGTATGAAGCTCTATCTGCTGGAGAAGGAAATGGCAACCCACTCCAGTATTCTTGCCTGGAGAATCCCATGGATAGACGAGTCTGGCAGGCTGCAGTATGTGGGGTCGCAAGAGTCAGACGTGATTGAGCAACTAAACTACTATTCAGTTCAGTTTAGTCACTCAGTCGTGTCTGACTCTTTGTGACCCCATGGACTGCAACACGCCAGGCCTCCCTGTCCATCACCAACATCTGGAGTTGACTTAAACTCTTGTTCACTGAGTCAGTGATGCCATCCAAACATCTCATTCTCTGTCATCCCCTTCTCCTCCCACCTTCAATCTTTCCCAGCATCACGGTCTTTTCAAATGAGTCAGTTCTTCACATCAGGGAGCCAAAGTATTGGAGTTTCAGCGTCAGCATCCGTTCATCCAATGAATATTCAGGACTGATTTCCTTTAGGATTGACTGGTTGGATCTCCTTGCAGTCCAAGGGACTCTCAAGAGTCTTCTCCAACACCACAGTTCAAAAGCATCAATTTTTCAGTGCTCAGCTTTCTTTATAGTCCAACTCTCACATCCATACATGAATATGGGAAAAAGCATAACTTTGACTACATAGACCTTTTTGGCAAAGTAATGTCTCTGCTTTTTAATAAGCTGTGTAGGTTGGCCACACTTTTCTTCCAAGAAACAAGCATGTTTTAATTGCATGGTTGCAGTCACCATCTGCAGTGATTTTGGAACCCCCCAAAATAAAGTCAGCCACTATTGCCACTGTTTCCCTATGCATTTGCCATGAAGTGATGGGACCAGATGCCATGATCTTAGTTTTCTGAATGTTGAGCTTTAAGCCAACTTTTTCACGCCTTTCTTTCACTTTCACCAAGAGACTCTTTAGTTCTTTTTCACTTTCTTCCATAAGGGTGGTATCATCTCATGAGGACTTTCATCTTTTTCTTGATGTTTCTGCTTCCATGTAGCCATCTTCTCTTACAGGACCTGTTGGCCTGAGCTTTCAATCATTCCTCCCATCTGGTTTGCATTTGTTGGACTATACTTTTTTTATACCTAAAATTATCCTTCCTTAATTTTTAGGTGTAATCTGAAAGGATTGTGACTCCTGCTAATTTCAAGGGATTAAATGGTTTGCTGAAATCATTTCATGATGTATAAGATTAAATTATTTTCACGGATACCCTTTTCTTCAATAATGATAAATCATTCTTTTTGCCTATTTTGCAGTATTTGTTTTTATAAATCACAAGATTATCTTTTATCTGATTATATTTGTTTGGAATAAACATCCAGACACTGGATTTCCTCAGAATATGTGGATTTCCCATAGCTGTCCATTATTCACTGACACTGTGGGTAGAGCTCCTTTTAAGTGAGAACCTGACTTACACATATGATTCTTGCCCATGGGTGGATTCAGCAGAAGTTGCTGCAGTAGGTTCCACCCCGCAGACTGGAGTTGTGGTCTCCTCACTCTGTCTGAGCCATAAAAATATACAGCACACTGCTCTGTCCTGTCCCAGCTGCCGTGCAGGTTCCCCTCCCGGTGGATGTTCCTCCCTCACCAGCCCTCCACATCTAAAGTGATGCCCTTGCCCACCTGTGCTGTCTGCTCCCTAAGGGCCAAGAAGAGAATCCAGGGTCAGGGTCACTCCAAAACAGAATACTGTGCCCGTGTCAGAGACTGCTTTGCAGGCCACCTCTAATAACATCATTATCCTTTTTCCCTGTTAGTTGGAACTTCTCTGATAATTTTTTTTAAAAGTACATTTGCTCTTTGTGTGACTTTGGATTAATTTAAATTGTTAAGCTTTTCCTCAGTCTTGTGTAAAATGATTTGATTTCATCATATCAGTCACAATTTTAATCTAAGATTTGTGCTACATATTTTTATTCCTAAAATAAGTTTAATTATTTTTAAATGAACTATTTTTGTTTTAATAAAAAATATGCAAAAGAAATGTCTACTTTTGTTAGGCTCAAAAGTTGGCATTCTCTGTTATAAGTGATGAATTATGAGATGAGAAATTTTAATAGTTTTACATGCTAGATTTTCAAGCATATATATATATATATATATATATATATATATATCCCATGTTATTTACTCTCATTTCATTTTGTTACTTTATTTGTCAAAGACAAAATATAGTCACATAATCATCTTAGTTTATATTTGGCACAAAATGTTCTATTTTTTTTTTTTAATGAAAATTATATTATTCTCACAGGGTTGAAGTGCTTCAGGAACTCTTTCTGACTCATGCAAAAAGCAGACCAAACACTGAAAGATGGGTAAAACGCTGACAAACAGTGTGGAGAAAAATGTTGCTATTACTAAAATAGAGTCCACAGGTTGTAAACGATACCCAAGTGATTAGGAATCTTTAGGCCAAGGTTTTTGTCTTTCTGTGCCATAAATATTTGTTCTCGTTGTTGTTGTTCAGTCACTAAGTCATGTTTGACTCTTTGTGATGCCATGAACTACAACATAGCATGTTCCTCTGTCCTCTACTATCATGCAGAATTTGCTTAAATTCATGTCCATGGAGTCAGTGATGCTATCTAACCATCGCATCCTCTGCCACCCCTTCTCCTTCTGTCCTCAGTCTTTCCCAGCAAAAGGGTCATTTCCAATGAGTTAATAGTCTTGCCTGCAGAACCCCATGGACAATATGAAAAGGTCATAAATATATGAGCTAAGAAACATTATTTTTTTCATTATTGATTCCATGTTGAGTCATTTTCATCATTTCACAGCTATAGCAACTACTGTATAGAGTTGCCGTGACAACCGTATTGACTGCTACACAAGCAGAAATAATGCCTCAAGTTAGGTGATTAAGGTAGTACGTGGACAGAAGGACTGCCATGGCAGACAGAGGTGGGACACCATGCTGCGGGCCTCCCACTTAGCCACCACTGGTGTTTCAGGAGGCTCACTCTTCCCAGAGTCCACTCAAAGTACCAAGAGGAAGAGGGTACTGGGCTGCCCTCAGCCAGGTGTCACTAGTCCTAAGGCAAGGCACCAGCACGTGGCCCTGTTGACTGAGCTGCAAAGGAGGCTGAGACACAGAGGACCTATTTCCCACTAAGATTCGGGAGGTGAAGTAAGATAAACATCAAAGAAAAGAACAAACTCTCACATGTGAAGAGGAGCAATCAGAATTATCCCACAAGTCCATTAAGGGCTAATCTTGGTTTGTTTGCCTGGCAGCTAGAGATGGGACCAACTTGGACCCTCCTGGGAGCGATGTGCTTAAGCATCCCCTCAGGGAGACTTCTTCCCCTGAGCCTGAGGAGATACAGCTTCCCATGGGCTCTAAGGATTCCACATGCTAGCAGCTATACTTACCAGAATTTGATGCACATGGTTCAGACTGTCTATTGCCAAGTGTTCTGCTTATCCAAGGTGATGATCCCATTCACACCATCAAAAAAAAAAAAAAAAAAAAATGAAGCAGGATCAATATAGTGAAAGAAGGAGATTTTGAGCTCACATCCTCCTACAAACTCACCAAAACTACAACTGAAATGGGACAGGACTCTATTGCCCTTGCCTTCTGCCTTTTGTCTGTGGAATAACTTTAGCCAAAGAATAATTTTAATTAGGGAAGTGAGGAAAATACAGAAACAAAGGAAAACACAGCTAAATAATACAAGTTTAGTCATTAAGAAAAGTCAAGAACTTTAGTTCTTTCTCAAGGGCTGTAGATAATATTCTGAGTCATATCCTGTGAACTGTCTTACAGACAATGGAATCTCCACCTGGTGGAAGAAGTAAGCCACAGGAGGACCGGACTGTAGCCATGACATAATCTGCCACAATTAAAATAATCAACCTTAAGGAAATGGAAACACACACACACACACACACACACACACCAGCCTTGGAACTAAAGATTAACTATACCTTTAACAGTTAACATGACTCTGGTCAGATCATTGATGACAATTTCAAGATGACTCTCAGAGATGACTGTGCTGTTTCTGAAAGCAGCCTTTTCCCTCTGTCTATAAAAGGTCTTGCCAATGACTATTAAAGGGGAAGTAGGCCTTTGGACCAATACCCACCCTTTTCTACAATTAAAAACATAAAGAAAAATGCACATTGAAATGAGTAGGGGGGCAGAAACTCAATCTAGCCAGGACCCACACTCCCAGTAGGCAGCCCAAAAGATGAAGGGGATATAACAAATGTGGAGGTCCTCACCAAGGAGTGATGAGTTCAAGCCTCATATACAGCACATCAGCTCCAGAGTGCAACACTGGTAAACCCAGCCTCCTTAACTGGTTTTAAAAAACAGTCGGGCTTATGACTTGAAAAACCAGAGAGGTGTTAAGAAACTGAGACTCTGTTCTTAAAAAAACACATATACAACTTACTTGCTTCCAGGTCCAGAGCAGAGGCAACCTGCACTCCAGCTGACCTGCCAAGATGACTCCAGCATGGACTCTTGCCCACACTCTCCTCCAGCTCCAGCCCTCCTGTCAAGGCTGTGGCCTCCTTGGACAGCAAGGAAATCAAACCAGTCAATAAAGGAAATCAACCCTGGATATTCATTGGAAGGACTGTTGCTGAAGCTGATGCTCCAATATTTTGTCCACCTGATACAAAGAGATGACTCATTGGAAAAGAACCTAATGCTGGGAAAGATTGAAGGCAAAAGAAGGGAGTGGCAGAGGATATGAGATAGTTAGATAGTATCACTGACTCAGTGGAATTGAGTTTGAGCAAACGTCAGGAGATGGTGAAGAAAGGGAAGCCTGACATGTTGCAGCTCATGGGGTCACAAAAAGTCAGACATGACTTAATGATTGAACAAAAAACTTATAAAGAGTGTGGAATCTCACTCCCATTCTTACAATGAAAAAGCTGGACAACATAAAAATCAATGGTTTTCCTTGAATGCAGAAGACAGCTAAGTTCCCAAGATAAAATGACACCACCAAATATGCTAGATAAGTGTACCAAGGAGATAGTTGAGATCTGCATATTGGAAGAGAAGCTGCTGGAGTCAGAAGCTGGTAGGGGCACTTAAGTGCCAAGTTTGATGAATTGCTGGAGATGAGCATGGACAGCATGAGACTAAGAAACTCATAGGAAGTAATATCTATACCTCCAGGAATCCCACCAGATTTCCACAGTGAAGCTGTGAAGACAATACTCTCTTGGCTCTGGCAAGAGACAGAAAGGAGCAACCACTGTGAAAGAGGCCCAGAGTCTTCTCCACAGTGAAGACCTGCATTTCCAGGAAGAAGACTGCCAGAACCTTACCTGCCCTGGAGATAAGACATTCATTTCCCTCCAGCCTGCTTTAGCCTCTGTCTCATCTAACAGGGATCAGGTCTTCTAGAAAATAGTCTGGGAAACCTGCAGTCCTGGCAGGGAGTAGGAGTGAGAGGGCGATGGGTGGGAAGCTAAACTAAGGGAGAAACAAGGTACTGAGATTGGATCAGAAGATTATAGAATGCTCCATCCTCCACCCCAAGGTCCTGCAACATCACCAAGGCTCCAGTGTGACCACAGAGAATTGTTGTTGGGGTTGAAAGGCACTGACTCTGAGGAAGAGTACCTAAGGAACCCCTAAGTAAAGAGAGAAAAATTTAAAAAGCCACTTAGAAGACTCTGAAGCCTCTACCACCTTCAACTACAGTGAGCTTTAAACACAGTTTAATTCCCAGCAGGAAAAACATAAATCCCCATGCTAAAGGCCTATGTACCTCAGTTCCTGTTACCTAATAAAACATGTCCGACTTCCAATAGGGGGAAAAAAGGTACATCAAATGCAAGAAAAGAGAGAAAGCAAAAAAGAGAGAAGCTATCATTAAGAATCTGATTCAAATGTTGGATATCAACACAAAATTCAAAATAACTAGAATTAATAGGCTGTTGGCTTTACTAGGAAAAATAAACAATATGAAAAAGCACATATACTATGAGGTAACTTTAAGAAAAAACTGAAAAGATATGCTAGAAATCAAAATCATTGAATTAAAAGAGATTCATGTTTATGTTTGGCAGAAACAAGCAAAATACTGTAAACCAATTATCCTCCAATTAAAAATAAATACATTTAATTAATAAAAAAATAAAAGAAAGCATACCTTTGATAGACTCATCAGCCAAATGGACATGGATGAGGGAAACAAATCATTGAACTTGATGATATGTTAATAACAACTTCTCAAACAGAAATGCAAAGAGAAGAAAGCATGGGGAAAAATCCACATAAATACAAAACATTCAAGAACCATTGGGCAATTTCAAGTGGTTTACGATACATTAAATTGAAATATCAGAAATAGACAGAACAGAGCAGAAGAAATATTTGAAATAATGTTCAAATGCATCTCCAATCAATGATAGACACCAAATTACAAATCCAAAAACCTCGAGAACACCAAGTAGAATAAATACCAACACACACACACACACACACACACACACACACACACACACACACACATACTTAGGCATATCGCACATAGCTTAAATACAACTAGAAATAAAAAGAAAATCTCAAAAAAAAAAAAACAGAGTTAAAAAAACAACAAAAGAATAACAATTATATGATACCACACATCAGAGACCAAACAAATAAGAAAAAATGGAATATTATTTGGTGTTGAAAGGAAAAAAAGCGCACAGCAACATCCAGTTCTATATTATATCAAATTAACATTTAAAGTGAAAGTGCCATACATATTTTCTTACACAAAGGGAGCAGACTGATGGTTTGACTTAATTCTTTTCTACAACCACTCAGTTCTAACCTTCGAATAGTTTGCAATTATCAATACTATATATGTTATACATGAACTGATTATCTATTTATCTATGTACCTATCTACCCAGTTAGCTCTTTAGATATCCAATATCACTTTATTTATCCACTTACTGATGTGTCTATTTATATATCTGTCCATTAACAGTTTTCCGTCTTTCTAGTTTTCCACCATTACGTACTTCTGAGTATTGTAGTGGGACTCTGGAGATAAGAGACTGACGGATGTACAAGATTTATTTGTACTAAGCAGATTCCACTACCTCCACCAGGTCTTTATAGAAAATCATGTATAAAGAAAACTTCCAAGCTAGCAGATAAGGACAACTGTTCTAGCGGTACACTGTACCTCTCATGACAATTAATGGAATTTTTAATGTGTTACTGTATCTACTTGGATCAGTGTTTTCCTGCTTTGGTTCTGTAAGTCTCAGATACTACTTATATAGTTCAAAGAAATAAGAAAATTTCAAGTTGTTTAATAGAAATTAATCATTAAAATAATACAATAATAACATAACTATAAAAAATAATCAATGCATGTGAATAGAAATGATATTATAATATAATGTAAATAGGATTCTTTACCATTTTTCTTAAGAAAGCAATGCAACATACATATAGGAAATTATACATAAATTGCTCTAAGTTGGAGTAGTTTGATTTCCACTGTAGCTGCTTTATGTGGAAATGGGGACTTAAAATTATACTTCCTATTGTAAGTTATTTCTGACCTCCACACCTCTTAAAAAATACAGGTTCTTGGTCACCAGAAGTCTGCAAATACATTCATGGAAAATCCATCTTTTCCTTTGTATTGGAAATATTTTCAAATGATGTGGCATTATCAGTTGTCTTATGAAGATCTATTAAAATTAAAAATATCTTTTCTTAATCAACTATAAATATAAATTTTTTACACAGATATATTACCTTTCAGAGGGGCTTGCCAGGTGGTTCTAGTGGTTAAGAACCTGCCTGTAAGTGCCAGAGACTTGAAAATTGGGAAATTTTCAAATTGGGAAAGGAGTATATTAAGGCTATATATTGTCACCATGTTTATTTAACTTATATGCAGAGTACATCATGTGAAATGCCAGGCTAGATGAAGCACAGCCTGGAATCAAGATTTCTGGGAGAAATATCAATAACCTCAGATATGCAGATGACACACCTTTATGGCAGAAAGCAAAGAGGAACCAGAGAACCTCCTGATGAAAGTGAAAGAGGAGCATGAAAAAGTTGGCTTAAAACTCAACATTCAGAAAACTAAGACCATGGCATCTAATCCCATCACCTCATGGCAAATAGATGGGGAAACAATGGAACCAGTGAGAGATTTTATTTTCTTGGGCTCCAAAAATCACTGCACATGGTGACCAAAGCCATGAAATTAAAATATGCTTGTTCCTTAGAAGAAAAGTTATGACCACATAGACAGCATATTAAAAAGCAGAGAGACATTATTTTACTGATGAAGGTCCATCTAATCAAAGCTTTGGTTTTTCCAATGGTCATGTATAGATGTGAAAGTTGGACCTTAATAAAAGAAAGCTGAGAGCTGAAGAACTGATGCTTTTGAACTGTGTGGTGTAGAAGAAGACTCTTGAGAGTCCCTGGGACTGCAAGGAGATCAAACCAGTCAATCCTAAAGGAAATCAATACTGAATATTTATTGGAAGGACTGATCTGAAACTGAAGCTCCAATACTTTGGCCATCTGATTCAAAGAACTGACTTATTGAAAAAGACCTTGATGCTGGGAAAGATTAAAGGCAGAAGGAAAAGGGGACGGCAATGGATGAGATGGTTGAGATGGCATCACCGACTCAATGGAAATGAATTTGAGCAAGCTCCAGGAGTTGATGATGGACAGGGAGGCCTGGCAGGCTGCAGTCCATGGGGTCACAAAGAGTCTGACATGACTGAGTGACTAAACTGTCCAAAGGATAAGTGTTACCAGCAATGACAGTTCAGATACATTGAGGAACTATATATATATTGGTTGTTGAATACAGTGAAGTTAATAGGACATGTTTAAATGTGGGTATACTTAGAGCAGAATACATTGCATATCAACTCAATTCCATTCATCCATGATGTCAACTATTACACCTGACAAATTCACTTCCCAAAACTCCTAACCAAGAAGGCAGGTAAAATTGTTAACATCGGCACCATCTTCAAGGAAGTACTCACTTGCTGTGGTTGTCAGCTCACAGCTTAATGTTCCAAGAATTTCAAGAATCTCAAGAGAAACATCAATCGTTATGGAAAAGAGACAGTCATGTTTTGCCATGCCAGACATGTCTATACTTTTCATAGTTTGTCATTAGACGACTTGTCCCATCTCAGTTTTGCTTAAAGCACTTGCTTTGTAACTGAAAATACAATCATTTCCTCATTCTTCATAGCTTTGTAATTTTTCTTACTTTTACTGTTTTGGGATTTCTCTTTTTATTCAATTTATTTTAAAATCTCATTTCTTTTTCAACTTTATACCACTTTACCTAAAATTTTTTTAATTTTCTTTCGTATATTCAATCAACCCATTCCTTATGTCTTCCAGACAATTAAGACAGATTTTATGACTATAAAATCAAATAATCAAGCATAATAATAAGCATGCACCCCAGAGAAGCCAGAGGTTTGAAACTTAAGGCCTGGAGGCTTTGGAGAACCCAGGGTGGAGACAGTTTTGCACAAGCTCCAGTGTACTTGTCACCACATGGATAGGATGTATTGTAAACTCCACACTCTCCCTTTCTTCACTGTCTCTGATAAGAATCAGTATCATATATGATATGTGTGTCTTTCTGGTTTTTTTACTTGATTCTCATTTATTTAAACTCATCTTTCCCTGTATCTGAGTAAAATTACATCTTCCTTCTTTCTAATCTTATAAATTTGAAATTTTACCAGTACCTGTGGACCAATTTTCATGCTTTATGCTCTGCCTGCCTTGGTCTTTCATGTTGAAAGCTCACTGTGCCTCTGTATAGTATCCTGAGATCATTATTATTATTATGGTTTCCATTCTTCTTCTTTTTTTTTTTGTCCTTCTCTGGACTGCTTGTGGACAAATATTTAATTTTCTAACTTCTATACTTCATTATATGTGTTCATATCCCCATCTCCTGATTATTTTCCTCTGTGTTCCCAAGGGTAGGAGGGGCAAAATTTGGCACCCCAAAATATCTTTTATGCATATGGAATATTTCAAATGGAAAACAATCAAGCCCTAAAAGACTCAAGAAGCATCTTTGACCTTCCCTCTAAACTGCCTAAAGGATGTAGATAGTGGACACGGTCAAGAAAGGCAGCTGTCAGCATAGATAACAATACTACTCAACTTTCCCCCCTTGAAGTCCCAAACCACTACCCACAGCATCCATCTTTTTTTTTTTTTTTTTTTCTGTTTGTTTTTACTTGAATATGGTATTTAAGATGAGGGTTTTAGCCATTGTGACTTTACTCAGTTTTTCTGTCTCTCTCTCTCGTATTAATGTATATATGTTATTAAAATTCTGTTTGATTTTCCCTGTTAATCTACCTCATGTCAATTTAATTCTTAGACCAACCAGAAGAACCTAGAAACGGAGAGAAAAATTTCTTCCTCCCTGATAATGAAAGTGAAAGTTGCTCAGTCATGTCCTACTCTTTGACACTCCATGGACTGTACAGTCTTTGGAATTCTCCAGGCCAGAATATTAGAGTGGGTAGCTGGTCCCTTTTCCAGGGTATCTTCCCAGCCCAGGTATCAAACCCAGGTCTCCTACATTGCAGGTGGATTCTCTTACCACCTGAGCCACAAGTGAAGCCACTCTCTGACAACCAGTCAGTCAGTCAGTTCAGGCGCGCAGTCCTGTCTGACTCTTTGTGACCCCATGAATCGAATCGCAGCACGCCAGGTCTCCCTGTCCATCACAAGCTCCAGGAGTTTACTCAAACTCATGTCCATCGAGTCAGTGATGCCAAACAACCATCTCATCCTCTGTTGTCCCCTTCTCCTCCTGCCCCCAATCTCTCCCAGCATCAGGATCTTTTCCAATGAGTCAACTCTTTGCATGAGGTGGCCAAAGTATTGGAGTTTCAGCTTTAGCATCACTCCTTCCAATGAACACCCAGGACTGGTCTCCTTTAGGATGGACTGGTTGGATCTCCTTGCAGTCCAAGGGACTCTCAAGAGTCTTCTACCACACCACAGTTCAAAAGCATCAATTATTTGGTGCTCAGCTTTCTTCACAGTCCAAATCTCACATCCATACATGACCACTGGAAAAACCATAGCCTTGACCAGATGGACCTTTGTTGGCAAAGAAATGTCTCTGCTTTTTAATATGCTATCTAGGTTGGTTATAATTTTCCTTCTAAGGAGTAAGCGTCTTTTAATTTCATGGCTGCAGTCACCATCTGCAGTGGTGCTGGAGCCAAAAAAAATAAAGTCTGACACTGTTTCCACTGTCTCCCCATCTATTTCCCATGAGGTGATGGGACTACATGCCATGATCTTAGTTTTCTGAATGTTGAGTTTTAAGCCAACTTTTTCACTCTCCTCTTTCAAATTCATCAAGAGGCTTTTTAGTTCCTCTTCACTTTCTGCCATAAGGGTGGTGTCATCTGCATATCTGAGGTTATTGATATTTCTCCTGGCAATCTTGATTCCAGTTTGTGCTTCTTCCAGCCCAGCGTTTCTCATGATGCTCTCTGCATATAAGTTAAATAAGCAGGGTGACGATATACAGCCTTGACGTACTCCTTTTCCTATTTGGAACCAGTCTGTTGTTCCATGTCCAGTTCTTACTATTGCTTCCTGACCTGCATACAGGATTCTCAAGAGACAGGTCAGGTGGTCTGGTATTTTAATCTCCTTCAGAATTTTCCACACAGTTGAAGGCTTTGGTGTAGTCAATAAAGCAGAAATAGATGTTTTTCTGGAGCTCTCTTGCTTTTTTGATGATCCAGTGGATATTGGCAATTTGGTCTCTGGATCCTCTGCCTTTTCTAAAACCAGTTTGAACATCTGAAGTTCACAGTTCATGTATTGCTGAAACTTGGCTTGGAGAATTTTGAGAATTTCTTTTCTAGAGTGTGAGATGAGTGTAATTGTGCAGTAGTTTGAGCATTCTTTGGCATTGCCTTTCTTAGCGATTGGAAAGAAAAGAGACACAGATGTTCAGAACAGACTTTTGGACGTTGTAGGAGAAGGCGAGGGTGGGATGTTTCGAGAGAACAGCATGTATATTATCTATGGTGAAACAGATCACCAGCCCAGGTGGGATGCATGAGATGAGTGCTCGGGCCAGGTGCACTGGGAGGACCCAGGGGAATCGGGTGTGGGGGTGGGGGGGTGGGAGGGGGGATCGGGATGGGGAATACATGTAACTCCATGGCTGATTCATGTCAATGTATGACAAAACCCACTGCAATGTTGAGAAGTAATTAGCCTCCAACTAATAAAAAAATTGGAAAAAAAAAAAAAAAAAAAAAAACTGATCTTTTCCAGTCTTGTGGCCACTGCTGAGTTTTTCAAATTGGCTAGCATATTGAGTGCAGCACTTTCACAGCATCATCGTTCAGGATTTAAAATAGCTCTACTGGAATTCCATCACATCCACTAGCTTTATTCATAGTGATGCTTTCTAAGGCCCACCTGACTTCACATTCCAGGGTGTCTGGCTCTAGGTGAGTGATCACACCATCGTGATTATCTGGATCATGAAGATCTTTTGTATACAGTTCTTCTGTGTATTCTTGCCACCTCGTCTTAATATCTTCTGCTTCTGTTAGGTCCATACCATTTCTGTCCTTTACTGAGCCCATTTTTGCATGAAATGTTCCCTTGGTGTCTCTAATTTTCTTGAAGAGATCTCTAGTCTTTCCCATTCTGTTGTTTTCCTCTATTTCTTTACATTGATCCCTGAGGAAGACTTTCTTATCTCTGCTTGCTAATCTTTGGAACTCTGCATTCAAATGGGAATATCTTTCCTTTTCTCCTTTGCTGTTTGCTTCTCCTCTTTTGTAAGAAGAGAAGCTATTTGTAAGGCCTCCTCAGACAACCATTTTGCCTTTTTGTCTTTCTTTTCCATGGGGATGGTCTTGATCCCTGTCTCCTGTACAATGTAACAAACCTCCGTGCACAGTTCATCAGGCTTTCTGTCTATCAGATCTAGTCCCTTAAATCTATTTCTCACTTCCACTGTATAGTCATAAGGGATTTGATTTAGGTCATACCTGAATGGTCTAATGGTTATCCCTACTTTCTTCAGTTTAAGTGAATTTGTCAATAAGGAGTTCATAATCTGAGCCACAGTCAGCTCCTGGTCTTGTTTTTGCTGACTGTATAGAGCTTCTCCATCTTTGGCTGCAAAGAATATAATCAATCTGATTTCGGTTTTGGCCATCTGGTGATGTCCATGTGTAGAGTCTTCTCTTGTATTGTTGGAAGAAGGTGTTTGTCATGACCAGTGTGTTCTCTTGGCAAAACTCTATTAGCTTTTGCCCTATTTCATTCCATACTCCAAGGCCAAATTTGCCTGTTACTCCAGGTGTGTCTTGACTTCCTACTTTTGCATTCCAGTCCCCTATAATGAAAAGGACATCTTTTTTGGGTGTTCATTCTAAAAGGTCTTGCAGGTCTTCATAGAACTGTTCAACTTCGGCTTCTTCAGCATTACTGGTTGGGGCATAGGCATCGATTACTGTGATATTGAATGGTTCACCTTGGAAATGAACAGAGATCATTCTGTGTTTTTGAGACTGCATCCAAGTATTGCATTTTGGACTCTTTTGTTGTCTATGATGGCTACTCAATTTCTTCTAATCAGTCCTCCTATTTAACATATTTATTGTCTTTAAAAATTTATTGACATCAGTACTTCTAATTTACAAAAATTATTTTTCTAGTTCTCTATTCTGATTTTATTACAGCATATTATTTTGATAGGGAGACATACTATTTCAGAATCTGAGAGTGCTGAGTTGAAAACCATTTCTTCTGTTTGTTTCCTGATTTATTTATTTCTTACGAGGTTAGAAATAACCTGTTCATTCATTTGTATTTTCTCTTTCAAGGTTCAGAGTTTCTTGCTACCTACTAGGTTTCAAATCAGTGATTGGATCTATAGAATGGTCAATTCTGCACCTTTCCCTTGTCCTACAGGCTACAGGATCATTTCTCTCACTGGTCTAAAGGCTGGTCAGCATGATCCCTAGATCTTTCAGGGTCACATCACATCTTGCTTTTCTGGTGCTCAGAACAGAAATAATAACAGAATTAACTCTACCAGGAGAGGATGAGGGTTAATAAATGCTCTGTTTTCTTCTTTGTGTGATTTAATGTACCTGTGGTAGACAGCTACAGGTACCTATAGCTACTGTCTCCAATGGTCCTGGTTCAGGCCTGACCTGAGCCACATGAAATAGCCATCAATACATCTTAAGACAAGCTTATTTGCAAAATGGGTCCAGTCAAGGGCTGTGAGGCTGTTCCCAGAAGGACACAGTGGAATATCCTGAAATTCAAATGTGAATCTTGTTCAAAATATCATAACGGATTATTCTCTGATGAGGACTTCGAGGTTGGAAGTTTGTACCTCCATCTGATTTGCTTAGATTTCCTTTTATCCTTCTTATAAATTATTTGCATTGACTTTATTTGGTCTCCTAAAAAACCAACCAAAAAAAAAAAGAAAAAAGAAAACCCAAAATCTCTTGGGTCCAGTATTTTTATTCATCGGAACCTACCTAACAGTGAAGGAACCAAGCCTTCATTCCAGGTGGAACATCTGGAATTGTAGACCCCACAAATACCCCAAGCATTTTTACTTATTGGAAAGATGCAGAAAGGTTTCACCCATCCATCAGTATATTTTTATTCATGAACAGTAATTATGAGAATAGCTCAGTTATACCTTTTTCTTTCTTTCTTTTTTTTTTTTTTTTTTTGATTTTTCATAATATTTTTAATGTCTGGATTTGTCCCAGGCTCTATTCTTCTCTAAAGACCCCAAGCCCATGTTAGAAACTTGCTGCAAGTATTTGCTTAGTATATTTTAAAATGCAACATGGAGGAGAAAACACTGTTTGTACAGCCACCCATCCATTTTCAACCTTCAGGTTTGTATTTGCTCTATTCTGGCTTTCTTAACAGTTTGATAATATCTTCCTTTCTTATTAAAATACCCCAAAATGCTTAGTTTGATGGTTGCATCCATTCTTATCTTCCAATAGTGTATAATGATCATGAAAACATCGTTCCTACTTTCTAAACTCTATGTGGAAAGCAAGCAATCTATTGTCTTGAATGATAAACATGTTTCAAAACCTTTAATTCATTCTCTCTATAGAAGTAATTCACTGTTGCTTTATTTATTTGATAGTAGCATGACTATTACTTTGAGGCAACGTTTGATTTGTGGGGAATGGATCAAGGTGCATATACATGCATGTAAATGCATGGGGCGAAAAGGGAGCTCAGTGTGCTGGGGAAAGCTCTGTCACAGAGGGGTGGAATTTCTGGTAACCACAGGGAGACCAAGACTGAGCGGTTATAAATGAGAGATGTAACAAGAGAAGACAGAGTCCCCAGAAGTGAGAAAAGGCAGAAAACTGTGCTATTTGAAAAATACAGTAGCATTTTCTCATTCAACCATCAAGTCCTTCTTTCACTCTTGCTGTGAATCTTGGCTTTGGTACAGTTTTATCACAGTCCAGCTCCTTACAACTGCACTGTGATCTCATCACACACACACACACACATCCCAGTCTGCCCTGGTCCCAATTTTCCTTCACCTCTTCCGCTCCTAGTGTAATTCAGCATCGTACATCTTTGGGCTCACAATTCTACCACCAAAGTACAAAACACTGTTTGTACAAATCTCATACTATGTCACAATTAGCTGACTTAGGCTTGAAGGAACTTTTAAAATAATCACAAAAAATAAAATCTACTGTTTCATATCTACTGTTTCAAGTAAAATGCCCAAATACACCACATATTTTCAATGTTAATTACTGAGACAGATAATTTGTAGATTGATAAAAAGTCCAGGGTCCTGGAGGAGGAGGAGTAGGAGGAAGAGGAGGAGGAGGAGGAGAAGGGGGAGGGGAAAAAGGAGTCTGAGGCTCTGGAGGAGAAAAGGACAAACTTATTTTTTCTACAACCCTGCATCTTAGTCACATAAAACATTTTCATTTTCTTTAAGTCCAGAGCTAATGATTATAGGACAAAACAACTCATATTGAATTCTATACCAAGGATTACATAATAACAACATATCTTGCTCCTTAAGATCCTTCTGACTAATCCTGTCTTCTTAACATGTAAACTGTGGGAATGGGTGTGGTAAGACTTTTACAACCTTGAGACTTTCTTTTGATCTGTTAATAACCAATTGAAAAAGTATATAGCTCCGATGCTAAGACTAGTGAGAGGTCACACTTCGTCCCCCTTCTGATGTCTATGTCAGAAGTGTTCTCTGTCCATTTTCATTGTAGTAAAACTTTGGCCACACCAAAGCTCTGAGGGATCAAGTCTGCTCCCTGATCCTGAAGCTAAATCCTCTTTTTCAGACATCATGATTCCAACATCATAAGTGATCATTAGTTTCTCTCTTAGTAGTGGCATACAGGATGTGCAGAGTTCCAAAGAATAGCAAGGAGAGAAAAGAAAGCCTTCCTCAGCGACCAATGCAAAGAAATAGAGGAAAACAACAGAATGGGAAAGACTAGAGATCTCTTCCAGAAAATTAGAGATACCAATGGAATATTTCATGCAAAGATGGGTTCTATAAAGGACAGAAATGGTATGAACCTAACAGAAGCAGAAGATATTAAGACGAGGTGGCAAGAATACACAGAAGAACTGCACAAAATGATCTTCACGACCCAGATAATCATGATGGTGTGATTACTCACTTAGAGCCAGACATCCTGGAATGTGAAGTCAGGTGGGCCTTAGAAAGCATCACTATGAACAAAGCTAGTGGAGGTGATGGAATTCCAGTAGAGCGATTATATATCCTGAAAGATGATGCTGTGAAAGTGCTGCACTCAATATGCCAGCCAATTTGGAAAACTCAGCAGTGGCCACAAGACTGGAAAATATCAGTTTTCTTTCCAATCCCAAAGAAAGGCAATCCCAAAATATGCTCATACTACTAAACAATTGCACTCATCTCACATGCTAGAAAAGTAATTCTCAAAATTCTCCAAGCCAAGCTTCAGTAATATGTGAACTGGGAACTTCCAGATTTTCAAGCTGGTTTTAGAAAAGGCAGAGGAACCAGAGATCAAGTTGCCAACATCCGCTGGCTCATCAAAAAAGCAAGAGAGTTCCAGAAAGCCATCTATTTCTACTTTATTGACTATGCCAAAGCCTTTGACTGTGTGGATCACAATAAACTGTGGAAAATTCTGAAAGACATGGGAATACCAGACCTTCTGACCCACTTCTTGAGAAACCTATATGCAGGTCAGGAAGCAATAGTTAGAACTGGACATGGAACAACAGACCTACCTGTTCCAAATAGGAAAAGGAGTATGCCAAGGCTGTATATTGTCACCCTGCTTATTTAACTTTTATACAGAGTGCCTCATGAGAAACGCTGGGCTGGAAGAAGCACAAGCTGGAATCAAGATTGCTGGGAGAAATATTAATAACCTCAGATATGCAGATGACACCACCCTTATGGCAGAAAGTGAAGAGGAACTAAAAAGCCTCTTGATGAAAGTGAAAGAGGAGAATGAAAAAGTTGGCTTAAAGCTTAACATTCAGAAAACTAAGATTATGGCATCTGGTCACATGACTTCATGGGAAATAGATGGGGAAACAGTGGAAGCAGTGTCAGACTTTATTTTTTTTGGGTTCCAAGATCACTGCAGATGGTGATTGCAGCCATAAAAATAAAAGATATTTTCTCCTTAGAAAGAAAGTTATGACCCACCTAGATAGCATATTAAAAAGCAGAGGCATTACTTTGCCAAAAAATGTTCGTCTAGTCAAGGCTATGGTTTTTCCAGTGGTCATGTATGGATGTAAGATTTGGACTGTGAAGAGAGCTGAGTGCTGAAAAATTGATACTTTTGAACTGTGGTGTTGAAGAAGACCCTTGAGAGTCCCTTGGACTGCAAGGAGATCCAACCAGTCCATCCTAAAGGAGATCAGTCCTGGGTGTTCATTGGAAGGACTGATCCTGAATCTGAAACTCCAATACTTTGGCCACCTCATGTGAAGACTTGACTCGTTGGAAAAGAACCGGATACTGAGAGGGATTGCGGGCAGTAGGAGAAGGGGATGACAGAGGATGAGATGGCCAGATGGCATCATCGACTCAATGGGCATGAGTTTGAGTAAACTCCTGGAGTTTGTGATGGACAGGGAGGCCTGGCATGCTGCGATTCATGGGGTTGCAAAGAGTCGAACACGACTGAGAACAGTATGAACAGTATGTTTTGGTTGCATTATACAAACCCTTAGTTGCAGTATGTGGATCTAGTTTCCCAACCATGCATCATACCTTGGCCTCCTGCTTTGGGAGCATGAAATTGTAGCCAGTGGTCCACCAGGGAAGTCACTACTCATGACTTTTGATGTGCCTTAGCTCATCACAAGACAGCTAGATTGCCAAGGAATGAGTTGCAAATAATGAATACAGGACCTGAGATCTCATAGAGGCTTCGAGCTGGCACCAGCTGCATTCTATTGGTGAAAATAGGGTCAACCCTGATTTGGGGGTGGGGGGGGGATGGCATGTCACCAGACTTTACCTAATTTTTATAATTTTATTCTATCACAAAGACCATGTAACTGGGCTGGATTAATATCTCAGACATGACTTAGCAACTGAACAACAATATGCATTAAATAAATCTTTCTAAAAATATTTGTATTAATGAAAAAATAAACTAATTTTTCTCAGCCTAGGTACATTTTTATCCACACTCTGTCAGGGAAAAATTGCTCACTTTTCAAGTTCTGGTTTACTGCTCCTTCTCCAGGAACACATTTTTTTTTTTTTTTTTTTAATTCCACTGTTAGAAATCATGATTTTCATTTCATATTAATTACATTGTAATATTTCTCATGCTGGAATCATACTTGAGATTTATATTCAGTTCTTTTCTTCAAGACATACTAAGCAAGTTTAGAAAAGAACAATATTTTGTTCATAATTGTTACTAAGTGACTATACCATATCTGTTAACTCTCAATAATAATTGCTGAATACTTGATGATGCTAAATTACAACATAAATTAAATATAGGATTAAAATTCAACAAAAGAAGATATTTTGTGGGTAGAATTAAGTTTAATATTTATTTTAACAGCACGCATCATTTTTTTTTTTTCCTACTCATTATGGAAAATCTGGAAATTGCAAATAAAAAAGAAAAAGAAAATGCCAGTCTTGTCATTTAGATAATCACAGTAAAATTTTGATGGATTACTTGCAGTCTTTATTTTTGTCAACATTTTCATTTCTTTAAAGAACACACATGCCATATCCGCATTCTGAAATTTGTTATTTCTTCTCACATTTGAAAGTAACAAATACAACTTTAAAATTCTTTACAATAATAACTGAGAAAACCAAAAGCTACCATAACTAATATTTTGTGGCCAGAGTGACTCTTTACTATCTTCTCTGATGCTCATTCTGTGGTTCAGTCAGTTGGTTCAGTTGCTCAGTCATGTCTGACTCTTTGCATCCCCATGGGCTGCAGCCTACCAGGCCTGTCTGACCATCACCAATTCCCAGAGCTTGCTCAAACTCATGTCCATTGAGTCGGTGGTGCCATCCAACCATCTCATCCTCTGACATCCCCTTCTCCTCACACCTTCAATCTCTCCCAGCATCAGGGTCATTTCAAATAAGTCAGCTCTTCTCATCAGGTGGCCAAAGTATTGACGTTTCAGCTTCAATATCAGTCCTTCTGATGAATATTCAGTACTGAGTTCCTTTAGGATTGACTGGTTGGTTTTCCTTGCAGTCCAAGGGACTCTCAAGAGTCTTCTCCAACATTACAGTTCAAAGACATCAATTCTTCAGCACTCAGCTTTCTTTATAGTCCAACTCTCACATCCATACCTGACTACTGGAAAAACCATAGCTTTGACTAGACAGACTTTTGTTGCAAAGTCATGTCTTTCCTTTTTAATATGCTGTCTAGGTTGATCATAGCTTTTCTTCCAAGGAGCAAGTATCTTTCAGTTTCATGGCTGCAGTCACTATCTGCAGTGGTTTTGGAGCCCCTAAAAAATAAAGCCAGCCACTGTTTCCATTGTTTCCCCATCTATCTGCCATGAAGTAATGGAACCAGATGCCATGATCCTAGTTTTCTGAGTGCTGAGTTTTAAGCCAACTTGTTCACTCTACTTTTTCATTTTCATCAAAAGGCCCTTTAGTTCTTCACTTTCTGCTGTAAGGATGGTGTCATCTGCATATCTGATGTTATTGATATTTCTCCCAGCAATCTTGATTCCAGCTTGTGCTTCATCCAGCCCAGCATGTCTCAGGATGTACTCTGCATATTATTAAAAAAGCAGGGTGACAATATACAGCTATGACATACTCCTTTCCTGATTTGGAACCAGTCTGCTTTTCCATGTCCAGTTCTAACTAACTGTTGCTTCTTAACCTGCATACAGATTTCTCAGGAGGCAGGTAAGATGGTCTGGTATTCCATCTCTTGAAGAATTTTCCAGTTTGTTGTCATCCACACAGCCAAAGGCTTTGGCATAGTCAATAAAGCAGAAATAGATGTTTTTCTGGAGCTCTCTTGTTTTTTCAATGATCCAACAATGTTGGTAATTTATTCTCTGGTCCCTCTGCCTTTTCTAAAAGCAGCTTGAACATCTGGAAGTTCACTGTTCATGTTTGGTTGAAGCCTGACTTGAGAATTTTGAGCATTAATTTGCTAAAGTGTCAGATGAGTGCAATCGTGTGGTAGTTTGATTATCCTTTGGCATTACCTTTCTTTGGATTGGAAAGTGATTAAATTTTGATGTCTTTCTCTTTCCAAAAGGCAATTTAGATTTTTCCCCATATATTGTGAACTTTTTTCCATTAGAAAATTACAAAAAGGAATCTCATATAGCACAATTTTCTCAAATTATAAAATTGGTTAAAATTATCATATAATTTCCTTCTAAAAATATTTTATCATATAAAACTATTTACTACATTATATAATGTTGTGAACAATACTATTTTATTAAAAATTCCTATTCAACAAAGTTTGTTTTATTTCTTGGGATAAATTTTGTGAAATGGAATGACTGAGAAAAATAGAGTCTATATTAATAGTATGTGAATTAAAAGGTAGAGGGATGTTAGTTTGTATTTACAAATAGATGCTTTCCTACACTTCATTCTAGCCGTTGACTTTCTGTAATATATCTTTGTTTTGTGGTGCATTTATGTCAATGCACATACATTGGTTTTCATGGTTGCTTATAATTGACTTCTAAATTAATAATCAAAATCTACCTTAATATAGTCTCATCAAGCACACTGAGTCAGCAGCCAGAAAACTTATTAAATATATAAATACTACATACATTTAAATTAATATGCTGAGTCATAAAATATGAAAAAATCTTAGGTAAGATGATTCATAAAATGATCATGAAAAGGTCAACTTACAGTACAGGAGAAAGAACAGTTCTGAATAATTTTGCCTTATTTAAAAATCCAAGCAATCTACGAACATTCCAATGTTCCATATTCTCACTAACACTGATGTTATCATTAGTTATCCATTTCATCATATACAGCTTATGGAGGATTTAATCTGTATTTTGCTGATGAAAAGTAATGAATTTTTATCACTTTTATGAAGTGACTGTGCAAATAGTTTACATTCATCTGTTTTTGCTTGTCGGCTTGTTGCTGCTGTTCTCTGTATGTGCTGTATATGACTGGTTTGTTGGGTGCATATATAATAATCTATCCCAATCTGTGGTTTAATTTTGAATATCTTAATAATGAATTCTTAAGAAGATCCTTGTTTGCATGTGATAGAGTTTGTCAGCTTTTCTCTTTATGCTTAATGACTTTTGTATCCTTCGAAGGAATCTCCTCCTACCCCACAATCAGTAGGATCAATTGACTTATCTCTTCTAAACTTTACCTATTGCCTTTAGGTCCTCAGCCAGCTCTGGAGAGATGTTTGTGTACAGTGTAAGATAGGCACAGAGTCATTTAATACCTTGTGGAGATTCAAAAGGAGGAAGATTTTCTCCAATTCTCCAAATGCACATCTGTGAAACTGAGAATTAAAAGACACATGCCCTTTGGGCTTTTACAAGCGCTTCAGGATTGGAGCCTACATTATAGATGGTTCTGATCTTGTAAACTCCTTGAACTGAAGTCATCCCTAACAAAACTCTTTATGCCCAATAAAGCTTTGGATTCATTTCTGGGTTCTTTATCATGTTTCTTTGGTTGAATGTCTAGTTTGGTGTCAACACAACACTGTTAATTACTGTAGCTACATAGTGAGTGCTAATTTTATGGTGAGTATTGATTTCATAGTAATGAAAGTCCTCCCACTCATCCTTTTCATGACTGTTTTCATTATTCTTGTCCCTCTGTAGTTCCATGTAACTTTTAAAAGCAGTTTGTATGTCTTGTTTCATCCATCACACTTGGACTGGTCATCTATTTCACACTGGGACAACCCAGAGTGATGCTAGGTAGGTCGGAGGGGGGTTCAGGACAGGCGACATGTGTACACCCATGATTAATGTCAATGTATGGCGAAAACCCTCACAATGTTATAAAGTAATTAGCTTCCAATTAAAATACTTTTTTTTTAAAAAAGGAGTTGTTAATTTCCACAAAGCAACCTGTTAGACATTTTCGTGGGGATTACACTAAATTTTAGAAAGTAATTGGAATATTTGAAATATGGATGTTTACACTTAATAAGCATGTCATATCCTTCCAATTCTTTGATATTTAAATATTTCTTTTAATAATGTTTTATTATTTCCTCTATAAAGTCTTTTGCTGGATTCATTCCTTGGCAGTTAATTTTTGATGTTCTGATATGTAATTTCCTATCTGCTATCCTATTTCAAAAATGACTTATTTTTGCTAATCGTGGGCAGATAGTCTTCGAGTGAATCATCCTAATAATCCAGAGACTGATGTGATTCCTCTGTGGGTTCTCAGGTTAGCCCTTTGAATAGCCCTTGGGGTTCTCAAGTGAAAACCCGGGAGTTTTATTGGGTCTCTCATTTTCAGCAGGTCCTGAACTCTACCCCCATAAGCCTACTAAAAGTTCTGATTACTTTATCATTTCAAATGCCATTTAAACTTTGGGCATCAGTAATCACTTTAAAAGGGCTTCCCTGGTGGCTCAGCTGGTAAAGAGTCCACCTGCCAGTGCTGGAGATTCAGGAGACACAGATTTAAACTCTGGGTTGAGAGGATCCGCTAGAGAAGGAAATGACAGCCTGCTCCAGTATTCTCGCCTGGAAAAATCCCTTTAAAAGGGAAAAAGAGCTGAAACATCAGACTATCCTCTCGCTACTTTCTTTTCCATGTGATCAGATGATTGGCTCATAAATTCTCATTGTTCTGCTTACCAGTCAAGGCAATCAAATAGTTATACTCACATTTTGCCCTACTTTTCACCAGAGGTTTGAAAAAAAGTAATTTCAGAGAATCAAAATTTCACTTTGTTAATTCTGTTTATTTTTCATTATATTAAATTTTTCCTTTTTATCATTATTTCCACCCTTTACTTTCTCTCTGATGAGTTTAAGGAGCTTCTTTACATCTTTATAGCAATCATAATCATCTTCTATTATGACTTTTGTGTTGAAAGCACACGATATCTGCCATGGAGAAACTCTTATAACTGCTATTGAATATGAAGAACAAGAATGTCACCAACAAGCAGATGATTGTCACATTATGGGATCTGACCTGCCTGGTATCTCTTACAGCTTCTTCAGAGGGTCTAGATTTCCATGGCAGAGATTAACTTTTAGATTTTCAAAGTAAACATGTGATGAGTATGGGTGTGATATTTGACTATTAATATGTCACATTTTATTATCTTATTTTCTAACCAAAAAAAAAAAACAAACTTTAGAAAATGTTGGAATTTATTTTTTAAAAAGATTTAGATAAGCTGATTAAAAGTAATAATACTCAAATCTTTCCTCCAAAGATTCAGATTTAGTAATGTAACTTGACTCACACAACCCCCATATATATGCATTGCATTTTTTATGCAACTGGGCTTGTATATTGCATGTTTTGCCAGTGAATTAGATGATTCTGATATTTTCTCTAAAGATCATAATTTTAAAATATTGCTTTAAAGTGAAAATGAATCATAATACTTCTAGGGATGTTATAAGAAAATGCATGCAAACTTTGCCTATTCAGCAGTGATTCAAATGTGCTACAAACAACTCTGAACTTTTCCTTCACTCAATAAAAATTATCACTGTTATCAAGTTCCTTTCACTGAATTGAACATTTTAAATAATGATAATGAAGATATGAAATATGCCACTTCCAAAGTGAACAACCAATACATTTCTCTTGGCATTAACAATATTTTTAAGTCATAAGACAAAGTGAAAGTCGCCCGTGTCCAACTCTTTGTGACCCCATGGACTAACTATACAGTCCATGGAACTATCCAAGCCAGAATACTTGAGTGGGTAGCTGTTCCCTTCTCCAGGGAATCTTCCCAACTCGTGGATCGAACCCAGGTCTCCTGTATTGCAGGAGGATTCTTTACCAACTGAGCTAACAGGGAAGCCCAACACAGTATTATTTGAATTTATTAACAATCCTCAGCATATTAGCACCAGGAATATGCAGAATATTTAAAACATAAAATATGTACTAGCTTTCAAAATTTGGATTTTTTAGTATACCTCATTGCCTTATATTCAAATTATTTCTTCTAGACAGACCCATGTGTTTAATTATATTTTACAAGGTAGTTTGTCTTCTTACAATGTTTAATTGGAACTGCTTTTTTATTTTGTAATATCACCACCCAATCATTTTAAGATAAGGAAGTTAGAGTATTTTGAAGTTATTATTTTCTCTCAATATAGTGTTACTTTTCTCTGACTAAATAAACCACACAAGATTATATAGTGTTATTGTCCAAGTCAACTATGAATTAATTGAACTATGGTAATAACAGATTATCAGTTTTTGCCATGCTATTGTTTTTATGACAGCTTTAGTGTTATTAAGTTGAAATTATTTCTAATTACTTCAACTTTCACAAATACTGTTGACTTGTTTTTCTTTGAAAAAAGAAGTTAAAATGAATCTTGCTTGTTTATTAAGAAGGAAATTATAAGAAATTATGAAAAGCAACATATGCACATTGACATAAATACACCAAAGCAAATAACATTAGAAAACATGTTACATAAAATTGACTATTAAAAGGAAGTCATTGAAGAGTATCATATAGGTAACACTCTATTTTAAGTTTTTTCATATGCTATTAACATAGTCTTTGTTTTTTTCAGCCATCCCACTCCTTATAATTTATCTAAAAAATCTACAATGTGCACCTTGTTGTAACTAAAAGTTATGCAATCCAATATTAAGAATAATTTCAAAAGATCAGTTTTGATGTAAAGACACTAATAATGGAAAATTTAAATCCTATTAAAATTATGTCAAAAATATTCAATTTTGGGGGGAATGTGAGGAAATTTTACATTTGTAATTTAATACAATCTTGATATAATTTTATAAGTGGAAATTCTAAAATGTTACCATACCCTACATTTCACCAAAAGCTCAAAACACAAAAACCTAATCATTTTCTAAGAATTTACTGAGTAATACAGATTAAATTGAAGAGAGACTCAAACCCTCAGATATTACTTATGTAACCCAGAGAAATCAATTTTGACTCCTCTGTTCCAGACCTGTGTCTTTGGCTTCCTTTGTTATTATAATCATACATAATGAACTGCCTCAGAGAACCCTACCCCCTCTACCTGACCCTTAAACCAAAGTGCCTTTGTTTACCTCACAGGGAGACAATGATATTGCCACCTGTGGATGACAGTAAACTAACACATTACCCTGCCTGAGTCTAGGAAATATTTGGAAAAATTAAATGGTCTTTCTACTTCATTTCCACACTCCCCCTCCCCCACCCACTCGATCTCTGATTCATAAAAGAACCTGGCATCCAGACCTGGACAAGATAGTTATTTTGAGACATTACACTTCTATGTCAACTGGATTTCCAAATAAAGTTATATTCCTTGTCTCAACAACTCATCCCTCGAATTTATTGGCCTCTTGTGCAGCAAACACAGTGAGCTTAAACTCAGTAACACAGTAGGATTTGTGACTCTTTACCGGTTATTAGTGAAAAGCATTAGAGCTATGTGACTCAACACAAAATTAGCAGTGCAAAAATGTCATGTTACTTTTAGAAGAAGCTAAGCATGTACATAAAAAGAACACCTTATAAATTTTTTGCATAAATATCTCCAGGTGATGGGTTATGGGTAGCTATATTTTCTTCTTTGCATTTATCTGGTTTATTTAAATTTTGTATTATATTGATAGTCTATGTTGACTAAAAAGTATGCCCAATTTGAGAGTTGCAAGTTAAGTTTTTTATTTGGAGCAAAATGAAGACTACAGCCCAGGATACAGCACCTCAGTTAGTTCTGAGTGACAACTCCAAGGAGGCAAAAGAGGAAGTCAGGCTATATACAAGTTTGTAAGAAACTGGAAAAGGTCAGTTTTCATCCCATTTCCAAAGAAGGGCAATGCCAAAGAATGTTCAAGCTACCACACAACTGCACTCATTTTACATGCTAGCAAGGTAATACTAAAAATCCTTCAAGCTAGGCTTCAACAGTATGTGAACTGAGCACTTCCAGATGTACAAGCTGGATTTAGAAAAGGCAGAGGAACCAGTAATCAAATTCCCAACATCCAGTGGATCATAGAAAAAGCAAGAGAACTTTAGAAAAAAAAAAAATCTACTTCTGCTTCATTGACTATGCTAAAGCCTTTGACTGTGTGGATCACAACAAACTATGGAAAATTCTCAAAGAGATGGAAATACCAGACCACCTTACTTGCCTTCTGAGAAATTTGTACACAGGTCAAGAAGCAACAGCCAAAACTGGACATGGAACAAGGGACTGGTTCAAAATTGGAAAAGGAGCACATCAAGGCTGTAGATTGTTACCCTGTTCTTTTAACTTATATGCAAAGTACATCATGGGAAATGCTGGGCTGAATGAAACACAATCTGGAATCAAGATTGCTAACCTCAGATGTGCAGATGACACCACCCTAATGGCAGAAGGGGAAGAGGAACTAAAGAGACTCTTGATGAAGGTGAAAGAAGAGAGGGAAAAAGCTAGCTTAAAACATTCAAGATTTAAGAAACTAACTCAACATTCAAGAAACTAACATCATGGCGTCCCATTCCATCACTTTCCATTCCATCACTTCATATAATATGGAAATTTGGTTGGGATCCTGGAACAGAAAAAAGCACTTCAGGTAAAAAGTAGGGTAATCTGAATAATGTATAAACTTTAATTAACAAAGCATCAAAATTGGTTCATAATTATAATATATGTACCATATTAAGGTAAGATGTTAATATTAAATGAAATGTGTGTGGGTTATATTGGAATTCTCTGTATCATCTTCATTTTTCTATAAATCTTAAATTATCTTAAAATAAAGTGTTTGTTTGAAAAATATCCAGTCCTAACACAACATTGTAAATCAAGTAGATTTCAATAAAAAATTAAAATATGTATTCTTATTTACAGAATTATGTTAAAATAAAATATTTGTTAGAAAAATATGTAGTCCTAACACAACATTGTATATCAAGTAGATTTCAATTAAAAAATTAAAATATGTATTCTTATTTACAGAATTTCTTTCACAAAATTTTATGTTATAGTTAAAGGTTATTAATATAAAATAATAAATATTCACAATTACTTATTAAGGACTAATATAAAGACACACTGACAGGTGCTTGGTGAAAATATATCTATAACACACAAGCTTTCAACTTGTCTGCATTCTAGTGAAGATAGAAGTGAATATATTATGTAAGTGCTATGCTGAGCATGAAGAGCATTATGATTTAGCAAAAATGAAAAGAAAACCATCATCTAATAGATGAATTTAAAAGACATCACAGAGAATGAATAATTAAAATACATTTTGAAATATTAGTGCTCTTTCAACTGACAGAGTGTGAATGAAATGTGCTCTTGGCTTAGATGAGAACATTCAGTCTTACATTCCTTCATTCTTTCAAAGAATATTTATTTAATGAACACTAAGTCAAGACCCAATTTTGTAGATTCTGTAGCAAATATATTTTACTGCTATTTTATTTTATTTATGTATTTTTAATTTTCTGCTATTTTAATTAATAGGTAGAGACTACTTTCATTTCCCTTGAATCTGGGCCAGTCCAGTGACTTGTTTTGAAAAGGAAAAAGCAATGAAAGTGATACTATGTAGCTTCCAAGTCAGTGTCTTTAGGAGACCTGCAAGCCCCTTCTCCATTTCTCAGATGGCTGCCTTTTGGAACACAGTCATGAAATGAGAATGAAGACCAAGCAGCAGAGCTTATGTATGTGGATGGAGACCTAGGTGCCCTGGCCTTCATGAGCCCCCAGTGGAGAGGGGCACCAGAGAGGCACACCGCCTGTAGTGTGAGTTTACAGCCCCAAACACAAACTACAGCCTGTACCCAGTGCTTAGTGAGATGATAACCTGGAAAAGTCAGAGCGGTTGTTTGCACTTTTACATGGGAAGAATGCACATAACCTACAGTGAGTCAACTCGAGAACTGCGAAAGAGATTAAATGTTTTAAACAATTAACTTTGTGGGCTTTTGTTGTGAATCCATATATCACGGAAACTGAATCTGGTATTTGTGAGGCTGGCTTTGAATCCAGGCAGAATCTCAAGTTTAAAGCAGGCTATTTGTGAAGTCTGGAAAGGAAGTGAGAAATTTGTCCACAAAATTACTATTTAAGTCTTCAGAAAAGGGATCCTACTGTATAAACAGTATACTTGCTAGCTGAGCGTTCCATGCAATAAGATGCAAGAAAGAAAATGTATAAAATGAATTTGTGAATCTAAAAGAAATCTCCAGGAAGAATAAATACCAACTGGCTTGTTTTCACTGGCTGTATGAAACTACGAGGCTTAAAGAAATTAAACAACTATCTGCAAAACTGGTCATTTCGGGAATTTCCAACCTTGGACTTGACAAACAAAACAATTCCTCTAGTTTCTCCAAGGATCCAAACTTTGGCCAAGTAGGAAATGGCTCCAGGATGAAGATCAAGTTCAGGGAGCTGCCAGTGTAAAGGTTAAGTCAAGTCCCAGTGGCTCAGCAGTAAAGAATCCCACGTGCAATGTAGGAGACTTGCCGGAGACTTCAGTAAGATTTACTGGTTGTAAGGATCTCCGGAAGAGGAAATGGAAACCCACTCCATAATTCTTGCCTGGAGAATTCCCTGGACAGAGGAGCTTGGCAGGCTGTAATCCAGAGGGTTGCAAAGAGTCAGACATGACTGAGCAACTGAGCATGCGTGTGGCTATCAGACCCTTTATTAAAATCTCAGAAAGCTTTAGGATGTCCCTCACAGTCCTTCCACTAAACAAAAGGGCTTCTAAGATACTAAGGCAATGTTCTACAACACCATGAATGACTTTGCAAAGTTGAGGGGGACTGGTCTCTAAGAATGTACAGATATAGATGACCACAAGCAGTGGTCCCCAACATTTTTGGCACCAGGACAGTTTTGTAGAAGACATTTTTTCCATGGACCAAGAATGAGGGGATGGTTTGAGGATGATTCAAGCACATGACATTTATTGTACACTTTATTTCTATTATTGCTACATCAGCTCCACCTCAGATCATCAGACATGATCTAGAATTTAACCCACAGTATTGAAAGAAGGTATCTTACTTGCACTGAAAGTGGCAGAAACAGTTCAACATGCAAAGATGACTTTGAGCCCCCAAACTACTTTGGTCAGGAAACAAGCTTAGAAAATTACTAATTTCTTATGGAACAGGAATATACGACCCAGATGGTGGATCCAAAATCCATGAGGAAGCATCCCTGTTAAACAGAACTGATACCTGACCAAGAACCACTCTGTCCCAGGAGCAGAGGGAGTGGGCAGCATGTGTTTGGCTTAATTCAGAAGACTGTGGTACAGTGACTATCATATGGCTCCTGTCCTTTACTTGTGTTCTAATAGGTGGATCAGGGTCCAGGTAGATGGCCCAAATTTACCTCGATCTCTTTTTAAAAGACTTATCTCCAAATACAGTCAACATTGAGGGTGGGACACAATTCAGACCATAACACCTCCTTTTTTGCACAGGAGTGTCTATGGCAGTTATTTTGTTTTTTTCACCCCATTTCATATCTGCTGTGATAAGGCAAGTAGATCCCCATGCCTGAAAAAAACATGCATGCAGAGAACTTCATCTACAATTAAACCTGATGTAGATGATGAAATCCTGTACCTTAAGCCCAAGCGTGATAAGAATTCATCCATACAGGATGAAAATTGAAGAAGTTTTAAGAGGGATGCCTGTACTTTGCAGGCAAGAGTAGTAATGCAGTATTAGTTCCTCAGCCATGTCCAACTTTTTGTAAGTCCATGGACTATGGTCTGCCAGGATCTATTGTTCATGGAATTCTGCAGGCAAGAATACTGGAGTGGGTTGCCATTCTTTTCTCCAGGGGATCTTCCCAACTCAGAGATTGAACCTGGGTCTCCTGCATTGTAAGGCAGATTCTTTACCATCTGAATCACTAGAGAAGCAGGCAGGAGGAATGTAAGTAATTTACATTATTAACCCTGGGGGTAAGAGTTGCTGTAAATGCTTTGCCACTTTTCTATTGAAAGATAGAGTCCATTTCCACTCCCCTTCATCCTGGCTAGCCCTGCAGTTGTTTTGGTCCATATCCTGAGGCAGAGCCCATACCAAGAGCTTCCCTTGTGGCTCAGCTGGTAAAGAACTCGCCTCCAAGGCGGGAGACCTGAGTTTGATCCCTGGGTTGGGAAGATCTCCTGGAGAAGGGAAAGTCTACCCACTCCAGTATTCTGGCCTGGAGCATTCCATGGGGTCGCAGAGTCAGACACAACTGAGCGACTTTCATTTCATGAGGCACAGGTGATCGCGCTTATCTTCTGTGACATCTGCCTGTGGTTCCAGGAACCCTAGGTCTGAACCCAGTGACTGAGCTGAGATTGAAGAGGAAAAGTTAAATTTTTACCTCCTTCTTTCTCTGTAACTCACCTTGCCCCTTGCAAAGTCTGGATCACATAGGTCACGTAGTCCCAGAAAGTGGGGACTTGCAATACTAGAAGCTGGAGTTTATCCCACTCATCCTTGTCCTTCTCTTTGCAATCACCCAGCCCCTGCAAACCTGCTTAATCATGCCTGTCCAAGTCAGGCATCCCTCTCCCCATCTTGACCACTGTTCCCACATGTGCAAAACCCCTTAGTTTAAACCAGCCTATTAACAGTTAGTGTTGCTCACTACAGTCTGTCTATAAAAACTCTATAATCCCTTTGTTCAGGGTTCAGAGCTTGGAGTGTTAACTCCTCTTGACTCACCAGCGGAGTAAACCTGAGTTCTCCAACTCTCTGAGTGTGTTGCTTGGATTCTCAAATACTGGTTTCTGCAACAAAATAAGCCTCCAAGAGATGCCACAAGCAGAACTGATGTGTCCCAGCTAAGCCTAGTTGAGCTCTTAGCTGAAAGCCAGCAATTACTCCCAGCAATGTAACTGAGCCACCTGAAACATGTCCACCCAGCCAAGCCTCCACATGACAGCAGCTTCAACGAACACCAAAGGGAGGAAAGGTGCCACCTACCTTCAGCCTTTGTGTTTCTGGGTGGGTGAAATGCAGCAATAAAGAACTGAAACTGCCCTGTATACTGCCATGTATTGTGGAAACTTTAAAAAATAAAATAATACTCATAAAAAATATTGAAGAGATGTGAAATAACAGAGTGTGGTGACCCAAGGACAAAGGAGCAGATAAAAACCAAGGAAGGTCTTGGAATGCAGCAACAGAAAAACCAGACCTTTGTCACCTTCCCTCCTCCATGTTGCAGCTATTAATGGATTTCAGGTCCTCCTGAGCAGTGTAACCTGTCTCCCCTCCTATCCCATATAGAGAAGGTATTTGCCTTACTCTCCCCACCCACCCCTCCTCCTCCCCAGTATACATGCCTCTTCCAATCAGCAAATGATCCACAAAAGACCCCTATCCCACTCCTTGTACCCTGGGTATAAATGTGGACTAAGGACCCCTTTTCAATGTCAGTTCTCCCTTGAGGGGGCCCGCTATTCTAACAGCATCCCTCAGTCTAATAAGCTTTATTTCCCTTTCATTCTGTCTCAAGTCTGGAAATTCTTTTCCAACCCGCACCTGGACCATGACAAAGAGGTTTTTAGATATAGGAAAATAGATATTTTAGTGAAACTAGTTTAGATAAGATCTCTGTGAATTTAGAAATCAAGATTTTTTATTTTGGGTGTATTAATTTTGACACACCTATTACACATCCAAGTGGAATTTTTGATTAGTCGTTGGATACGAAAGTCTAGAATTTAGTTTCAGTTGGAAATAAACATTTTGGAAACTTTGTCCAAAGAAGGTTTTTAAAGTAATGTGATAAATATTTATCACATTTAGTGAGAATTCCAAGAAATAATGGGAGAAGAAGCATATAGAACAAGAAAAATTCCCAAACACAGGGCAAAGACTGTCTATGCGCACAGCATGGGGTGCTTGGGGTGTGATCCAGGTGGGGCAGGGGTTGCCTTATCAGGGCACACAGGAACACAGTGTCTTCCAGCAAGAGTGTCCCAGTGTGCCCACCCCACCTGGCAGCTTAGTGATGGATCTGGGACAGACGGGTTCAGGGAGAAGACTTCCAAAGAGAGAGCCCTGGTATAAGTTGGCAGCGCAGCCACCTCAATTCCTGCAACCACAACATCACATCCTCCAGCCCATGCCCCCACCCCACCCGGTCCCCCCATGCCAGACCCTTGCACCAGGTCTGAGATGAATGCAGCAGAGGAAGGTTCATGGCCTGGGTTTGATTCTGCGTGGACCCACGAATGCATACACAGGGGGTGCTTAGGTCCTCTCTAACCCCAAGGGCCTCAATTGCTTCAGCAATCACCTCCTTAGGGCCAGACCACACACTCAAGGGCAAAGGAACAAGATTTAACCCAACCCTCAGGGCTTTTAACTCCAATAGGTAGGGAACAGACCACACCCCTGACAGGGTGGTGACAACCACAATTAGAGAGAAAGCCCTACCTGACATTCTGCACAGATTTTAGATGTTTTGATGCCAGCCACATTGCCTATTCAGGGGATAACAGCCAACACACCCATAGGGAAGACCTGGTAACAAAATCAACCCTCCCACCAAAGACATTGGATAAACAGTCTACAGCAGGGATGTTCTCATGTAGAAATACCCCTTCAAGGCCAGAATAGATAGCTTTCTGTCTCTGTGAATTTAGGAGAAACAAGAAGATTGGGAGGAAGGAAGGAAAACAGGAAGAAAGGAAGAAAATTTTAAAAACAGAAATGTGAATGTGAATGTGCATAGGTGTATTGAGAGCGGTAAATAAACAGGCTGATGTAATTGGAACAGGGAGGTTACATATGTCCTGCATCAGAGAGACCAAAGGTACAATGTACAGTTTTTGATCCTCAGCTCCTAAAAATTTAGTAGATTTAGCAAGTTCTAGAAATAAGAACACACTCTCCTGAAAGAGAATGAGTTAAAGAGAGAGAATTGAGCAGAGCAAAATTGAGCAGAGCAAGTGCTCTCCTGTGGTCAGCAGAAGTCAGTGCAGGAGATGAAATTCAGGAAAGAAAGTCTGTTGGGTAATTATATAGTTGACTGCAATGTGCCATCTTCACATTTTGTACAACTTCTGTATCTCAACATCTTTCCAAAAAAGAGGTCAAATTTTATGCTTGCATTTATTATTAATAATAATATGATGCCATGTGATATAACAGCTTATCATATCATTTTCAAGTAAAAGTCCCATTTCTCATTAAAGACTAGAGAGTGAAGATCTAGTTTTCAATTACTTAATCTTTAAAGTCCACTGTATTTTCAAAAATGTCCAATTATTTCCAACTGAGAAAATGAAAAGTTGTATCAACCGTCAAGAATTTAAATTCACCCTTTAACTAATTTACACTTTCACAAGTAACTCTAGGCTCTTAAACAGACCCTCATTTTCTGAACTTCACTCTATTCATAACACTTGTGCACAGACTGAAGGTAACAAGCTGCTCTTCCCTCTACGTTCCTACCCTGTGCATTTCATCTCGTCTATGTGACAAACCTTCTTTCCCAACTCCCAGAACACTCTTCAGACCCATATTGAATTTCATCTCCTGCTCAAACAGTCTCAAATGGATTATTCTCTTTCTCTGCAACTATCAAGGACATTGAAATATGTGTTTCTAATATAAAAACAAAACTAGTTACAAATTATAATGGAGGAGTTACAAATTATAATAGAGCTTTTTAAAAAAAAAATTAATGCTTTTATTTAGCAAAAAAAAAAAAAAAAAAAAATCAAATATTCATCAGTCTCCTCATACACACTTGGCCATACACAACAAGCCACAAGTTATATGTCACCACTGATATGAAAAATCAGGAATTGATAAATTCGTAGACAATTAAGGATTATTGGGAGTATCCCAGAGCTGAAGGTAAGAGGAATGAGGAGTGACCAATACATACAGAGTTTCCCGTGGTTACAAATGATCTGGAAGAGACAGAAAAGAGGATTATATAACCTTGTGAATGTACTTAATGCCACTTACTTGTACAATATAAAATGGTCAAAGAATTGAATTGTAAATGTACTTTATATCATAAAATAAACCCTGTAGTATATGTAATTTAAAAATATTTTAAAAATGGAATAACAGGGGAAGGGGAGGAAGCCTCCTGGCCTGCTGCCGGTATGGGGGCAGGGGCTCAAAGACAGTAGAGTAGACTATATGGGGATGAAAATGAGATATGAAGACAGACCTGTGAGAGGATTGTGACATATACTGCTGACACTTAACAACTCTTAGAGTAATCAGTTCAACTTTTATAGTGTTTTCTGAAACAGGATATGTTCAGCAGGAGCAAAATTGGTAGGGAAGATGAGATATGATAAATAAAATTTAAAGTGACTGCAATTCACCTCTGTATGCATGAGGATATATAGTTCTAGACTTAGGAGCGATGCTTTGGCCTGGTTCATCACAGGTTTTCAGTAGCACAAGTTGAATAACAAGATAAATGAGCCATTGGCACATGTCAAGGCCACAGATGGGATAAATCTGGGCACTTGTGTAATGTGGGATGAGAAGACATATGACAGAGGCATAGGAGCTTGAACTTTAAGAATGAAGCAAAAGAGGAGATCCTAAAAGAGAATGAGTGAGAATGCTTTTGTTGTCATGCCAGGAAGGCTAAATGCTTTAAACACAGGCTCATAGTGGCAAGGGCCATAGAGAAGCCAAACATGAAAGACCTTTAAAATGTCATACTTATTTAAAGGTATCGAAGTAACAAGTATACATTTAGTGAAGCTTTCCAGTGATGTGAGAGATGAGGAATTACAATCAATGATGTCAATTATTGATTAATGGCTGACATTGACAATGTGGTCCATAGGAATTATATTGATTAAATATTACATTTCAGGTTATTATACAGGTTTTGGGGCTTCCCAGGTGGAGCCAGTGGTAAAAGAACCTGCCTGCCAATGTAGAAGACATAAGAGACACAGGTTTCATCCCTGGGTATGGCAGAGGATCCCCTGGAGGAGGGCAGAGCAACCCACTCCAGTATTCTTCCCAGGACAATCCCAGGGACAGAGGAACCTGCAGGCTATAGTCCATGTGGGTCACAAAGAGTCGGACATGACTGAAACAACTTAACATGCATGCAGGCACGCAGTTTTACTTGATGAGAGGGATCCAGCAGTGAAGGAAAGTAAGGGAGCTATAGCAGTTGATCCCTGAGAAGGCAGAGGTTTTGAAGTTCGAAACACAGGTCTGAGGTTTGGCTTTAATCTGAAACCTGAACTTGTTTCTTTCTCAGCATGTTTGAATTCCCATTCTGAGAGTTTCTCAAGTCATCCTTTATATCACTAATTTTATTCTCACAGTTTGAAATTTGTATTCACATTTTTCATTCACTCTTGCCTAACGATATGTAATTACAAAAGTAAGCTGTTCTGCCTCAGTACAGATTTCTCTTTGCCTTAAACTGCAGTATCTTTTCATAGACAACCACCTCCTAACACAAGGCAGCACCAACTTTTGTCAAACCAAGATATAAGAGAATAAGCATTTATTACAGAGTTATGGAATTTTCCTTTTAATGGAAATAGAAGATATCAGTGTTTCTTATTTTTATAAACCATCCTTCAATTTTATAAACTAATTCACAAAGTAAAATGATATGATAAAAATATATATTATTTGATTTCATAGATCTCCTTCCTTGAAATTTTGTAATGGGAAAAATAAAGGACAGAAATTGTATGGATCTAGCAGAAGCAGAAGATATTAAGAAGAGGTGGCAAGAATATACAGAAGGACTATACAAAAAGATCTTCACGAGCCAGAGAATCATGATGGTGTGATCACTCACCTAGAGTCAGACATCGTGGAATGTGAAGTCAAGTGGGCCTTAGGAAGCATCACTATGAACAAAGCTAGTGGATGTGATGGAATTCCAGTTGAGCTATTTCAAATTCTAAAAGATGATGCTGTGAAAGTGCTACACCCAATATGTCAGCAAATTTGGAAAACTCAGCAGTGGCCACAGGACTGGAAAGGGTCAGTTTTCATTCCAATCCCAAAGAAGGGCAATGCCAAAAAAATGCTTAAACTAACATGCAATTGCACTCATCCCACATGATAGCAAAGTAACACTCAAAATTCTCCAAGCCAGGCTTCCACAGTTTGTGAACTGTGAACTTCCAGATGTTCAAGCTGGATTTAGAAAAGGCAGAGGAACCAGAGACCAAATTGCCAGCATCCATTGGATCATCGAAAAAGTGAAAGAATTCCAGATAAATATCTTTTTCTGCTTTAAGGACTACACCAAAGCCTTTAACTGTGTGGATCACAACAAACTGTGGAAAATTCTGAAAGAGATGGGAATATCAGACCACCTGACTTGCCTCCTGAGAAATATATATGCAGGTCAGGAAGCAACAGTTAGAATTGGACGTGGAACAACAGACTGGTTCCAAATAGGAAAAGGAGTATGTCAAGGCTGTATATTGTCACTCTGCTTACTTAACTTATATGCAGAGTACATCATGAGACATGCTGGGCTGGATGAAGCACAATCTGGAATCAAGATTGCAGGGAGACATGTCAATAACCTCAGATATGCAGATGACATCACTAAGTCAGAAAGAGAAGAACTAAAGAGCCTCTTGATGAAAGTAAAAGAGGAGAGTGAAAAAGGTGGCTTAAAGCTCAACATTCAGAGAGCTAAGATCATGGCATCTGGTTCCATCACTTCATGGCAAATAGGTGGGAAAACAATGGAAACAGGGACAGACTTTGTTTTTCGGGGGGCCTCCAAAATCACTGCAGACTGTGACTGCATCCATGAAATTAAAAGACGCTTACTTCTTGGAAGAAAAGTTATGACCAACATAGACAGCATATTAAAAATCAGAGACATTACTTTGCCAACAAACGTCTGTCTAGTCAAGGCTATGGCTTTTCCAGTAGTCATGTATGGATATGAGAGTTGGAGTATAAAGAAAGCTGAATGGTGAATAATTGATTATTTTGAACTGTGGTGTTGGAGGAGACTCTTGAGAGTCTCTTGGATTGCAGAGATCCAACCAGTCCATCCTAAAGGAAATCAGTCCTGAATATTCATTGGAAGGACTGATGCTGAAGCTGAAGCTCCAATAATTTGGCCACCTGATGTGAAGAACTGACTCATTTGAAGAGACACTGATGCTGGGAAAGATTGAAGGCAGGAGAAGGGGAGGGCAGAGAATTAGATGGTTGTATGGCACCAGTGATTCAATGGACATGAGTTTGAGTAGACTCCAGGAGTTGTGCGTGGACAGGGAAGCCTGATGTGCTATGATCTTTGGGGTCACAAAGAGTCAGACATGACTGAGACACTGAACTAAACTGACTGATAAATTATTTAGTATCTAGAAGACATACTCTAAAGCAAATGAAGACCATCTAGCTAGGGGGCAGCAGGTAGAGCTGAGGACATGTCATAAAATTTACATTTAATGACTAGGCTTGAGCCCTGGATCTCCCACGTGTTTGTTGTTTATATTTGCATAAATTGTTAACTTGATTGTCAGCTTTCTCATTGATAGCTAGGTAGATTAATTCACAAGTAGTTGAGAGATTAAGTGGGATAATCTGGTGCTACCAAGATCTGAAAAAGAATTGAAAATGAAACATATCTATTTTAAAATAGAACTTATAGACAGGCACAGAAATTTATCAGCACATTTCCATATTAACCTGGGTCATATAACCAAAAAACAAAATGGGACATGAAGATGAAATGGAAATTATGGACAAATATCAGTGCTGGCTTTTGGAAATATGATGGGGAGGTGTCTGGAGACAACCCAAATTATACGATACAAGTCAATCTTATATTTGACTATAAGAATGCAAATAAAGTTTCTTAGAGAAATTTTAGAATTGTAAGGTTTTTCTCTATGAATTTAAAATTTTATAAAAGTGTTTTTATTCTTAAAGCTTGTAGTATTGTCATCTAATTCTCCTGCTAGTCCTTGACCTCACAATTAGTGCTGTACTTTCTGAGTAATGCTACAGATCTGACAGGAACCCTGTCTTTCAGTTCAGCTGTGTGATAACTGTAGACAGTGTTGTCATTATGTAATGGGCAGAACTCTTATCTTGCTACTGAGAGTTTCTCCCTATTCAGTCATTACAATTCAGAATTTCTCTGCTCTATTTAGTCATGTATCTGTGAGTGCTTAATAATAAATTTTATTGAATTATTAGTAGCAACAATGGACGGTGTACATGTAGCTTTGATGCTGCCTTGTCAGTTCTTGTAACCAACATCAGTAGAATTTGACAGTAGATTCAGTTCTTTGTGGTTTCTTTCAAAAAGCCATGCCTTAAGATATAATTAGGAACTTGGCAATAGTACCATGATAAATGTTCAGAATTCTGAAATGATCTTTTTTCCCCACATCAATAAGCTTTATGTTACATCTAAAGGCAGTCATTCAAAATTTCTTAATGATGGTGATTGCAGCATTTTGCTGACTATTCTGCAGTCACTATAGCTGTAAGAGCTGACAATTAACTTCAAAGAAACTGAATTCATGTCACAGTCTACACTAAGCATAATCCACAGGCTGTCCAAATAGCATATGGGCAATTCAGACCTGCAAGATTACTTTGAATTTTGCTGTGTTGGCAGCAGTACTAATAAACAAGGCACTCAAATACCAAATAAGAAAATCAGAGTTGACAACATCTGGTGTTAAAAACACATGCATAGCAGGAGGTATAGAGGGTCCAAGGAAAGGCCAAAAGAGAGGGGGGAAAAAAAAAAAAAGCACTCGAGAAAGAATCTTGACAGCAGCTTCTGTGAATGTTCCTGGCAGCAGAAGCAGACAGTCCATGACCCGTCCATTTCAGCAGATCAGGCCAACCTCTCTCTCAAATTTTCCTTCTATTCCGATGAAATAAATTATGACAGGAATCATTAAATATATGACAAGAGGCTATTTCAGAGGGCATTATTAGAACTGTCTATGATACTGACTTGGTAACACACTAGACACAAAAATAGAAACATGGAATTCCACACTTGGAAAGGAATAAGGAGATAATTGATGAGAAGCTCACTCCTATGCAGCCCTGATGTATGTGTGCTTAGCAGTGCTCAAATATTCCTAGTTTCAGGGAACTCATTATACAGAAGATAAAATGATATATTTGGGATTCATAGACATAAATTTGAATCCTTGATCTACCTTTTTAGTAAATGACCTGGAGAGAGTTAAATAAATTTATCTAATGCTCAATTTCCTCATTTTGGAATCGGGATGTAAACTCAAGCCAAAGCCCTTATGCATTATTTCTCAAAGTTTATGTTTTTTTTTTTTTTTTTTCCCATCTCTCTCATTTCTTGACTGCTCATAATCTTAATTCTGGTCTAATCTTGAATTATGTATCCATTAGTTTATCAGTGGTTCATGTATATTTTCTTCATTCACCTTCAGGATAAAGACAGGAGTGAAGGTCACTTAAAAGAATCCTTAAAAGCACCCTCAGAGATACAGATAACAGTTGTTGAGTAACCTTAATCTTTTTGTTATCTTTTAGCATTGTTACTCCAAGTTAGTCCCAGAATTCATTAACCTCTAGGGTTGTGATAGCACCTGGAAAACTCCTTTGGTAGGGTGTCTTTGATCTTAATTTACAAGATACCAGGGGCTTTCCAGGTGGTGCAGTGGTAAAGAATCCAGTTATCAATGTAGAAGACACAAGAGATGCAGGTTCGATCCCTGCGTTGGGAAGATCCTCTGGAGGAGGAAATGGCAATCCACTCCAGTGTTCTTGCCTGGGAAATCTCATGGACAGTGGATCCTGGCAGGGTGTAGCCCATGGGGTTGCAAGTAGTCAAACACAACTGAGGGACTGAGCAACTGACCGACCAAACAAGACACCAAGTTAAACCTATAAGAATTAAATTCTGATTCCTGCAGCTTTAGAGATACATGGGATTTGACACATCAGTTCAGTGATATCCCTGAGGCACTACCTCCTTTATGCCCTTTTGTTCTGCCTTCTAAATGATCGATTTCTTTTTAAGATTAATGGCCTCACATGGCTACAAAGTTAATGCATATGATTCCTAGGTTTATATGCTTAGCACTTGTATAAATGCCCTTGACTTTATCTCAGACCAAAGTTATATGCCAACACTGAAACATTCAGGATATTCAGACTATGTACTGATGGTCTTAGTGTACTGGCCACTCAGACCTAAACCAATCAATGTGACTTGGAGTAAGGGGGCTAGGGATGGTGTTAATCCAGCCACATTACACTGTTGCTATTCAAGTAGTATTGAAGGATGCAAGAGAGGCAATTATACTGCTTATCATATCTGGCTTGCCACTAAGACTTTTGGGTTCTTCTAATGTCCCATTGTGGTTTTGGATAGCCAGTCCAACATTGTGTACTTACTCAAGACAGGTAATTTATGCTAAATCCTCTTTCATGTTTAGGTAGCTCATACCTACTTTTCTGCTAGTGGTCCTCCATCCTATCCATAGGATATTTTACAAAAAGTTTTTATTACTAAATTTAAGTTTAAATTAACTTTTAAGAACACCAAACCAAACCAAAGTGTATAGGTATAACAAACTAAAGTGAGTTGCAAGTCAGACCGTATTTGAGGATTTGCTGAAAGAAGACAAATAAAAATCAGTTACACTCTTTATAATTCATAAGTCCCTCCCTCTCCTTAATGATGAAAAGAGAATACAGATTACAGGAGGATTCTATAAGGAAGACTTTTCTATAGTGATTCTTTAGGTGTACTTCAAATTCTACCTCTTCCTGTCAAAACTGAGAAATGATAATATTTTTCACCATCTTCAGTCAAAGAGAAAGGTTCACAAAAACTTAGGAATTACCATGTGTCTTTTCCAAGTAACTTGAGAAAGGATGGAAGGCAAGCAGCACACTTGTGTCAGCCTCACATCTCAAAGATCTGAAGGGTGAGAGGTGGACTTGCCACCTACTGCTTTCAGTGGTGAAGAAGCAACCAGCGTGGGGGCAAGGGCTGCATTGTAAGAGTTTATCATGACAAAACTTGATAGATTTTCCTGCAGTCACACCAAGTAAGTGCAAAAGGGTCAGCCAACATAGGAATGGATGCAGATCTATCCAGTAGAGTAGGGTAGCTGAGGAGGTTTGCAGGGTGGATCCTCAGTTCTTCCACTTGGCCCCAGTGGCTGATGAGTTTTTGCAAAAAATAACTTGCTTAGAAGTCACTTAGCTCCTTCTCCTCTGCTTTTTACAACAGATTTTGTCCAGGAGGGCTTCTGCTGCCCAGTTTTAGGCCCTCCTCTGCTACTATTAGCAGGTGTGGAACTTGCCTGCAAGAAACACTCCTCACTGGCTGTTTCTGAAAGCCACACCATAGAGTCTTCTCACAGCTGATTTTACAGGTCTTCCTTCTCAGTTCCCACTACTTTCTGCAGCACTACATGTTCCAAACATTTTAGATTTGGAGCAATAGTTTCCTAATTTCAACCACAATAGAATGTGTATTTTTGCTTCATGTTATCATTATTGCTTTTAAGTGCTTCAAGGAAAAAAGGTGGGAACTAACAATTTTATGTCATCAGTATTATACCAGGATTCTCTTATTGTTTTCAAAGGGGGAATTTGATGTGCATAGATCAATAAAACTCTTGATTCTTCTTTACATCCTCTTTTCAGACTGTGCAACTCCTACATGGCCAGTCTTCAGACTTATACCTTTTGTTTTTCAGCTATTTCACTGGTTTTGAGGAACAATCATATACCTTTTTTCCTAGATTGGTAATTTTTACATAGCAGCTTGTTCTTGTTTTACAGATGTGGCATCCTCTTTATTTTATTTTTGTTGCTATTGTTGTTGTTTTCACTCTGAAGATGAATTATACTAATTTTATCTTTGTTTCCTCATTTAGCTCCCTTTATATGTGTTACAAGCATACCTCATTTTACTGTGCTTTATTTTATTGTACTTCACAGATAACTGGGTTTCTTACAAATTGGGGTTTTCTTTTGTCAGATGATGGTTTGCATTTTTTAGCAATAAGGTATTTTTAAATTAAGGCATGTACTTTTTTAAGACACAATGCTGCTATACACTTAGTAGACAACAGTATTATGTAAACATAACTTTTATATAGACTCAGATATAAAAAATATTTGTGTGACTCATTTTATTGCAATATTAACTTGATTGCAGTGGTATAGATCCAAACACATAATATCTGTGAGGCATGTCTGGAATCTCTTTCCTAGTTTTCATGCTTCTTGTTCTTATCAACCAGTTGTGATTCTTGGATATCTATTCACACTCACAAATGAACGACTTGGTGTATAAGTGTTAATAGCTCATTGTGTGTGCCACACTCACCGACATAAAGCTTTCTGCCAATGGCGAACACTGTTTCAGATCCTGTGTGATCTTCAGCTTTATTTTCATCGTTTCATTTGTGTGTCTCCCCAGTCTCGGGGTGGTTTCCTCACACATTAATCAGTACTTAACTGAGTCATACTCAAGGAGAACCTCCATAGATCTCCAGAGAACCTTCCAAACGATCTTTCTTTCTAGTGCTCCTGTTTCATAAAGTCTGGCCACTTGGCCTTCCTAGACTTACAGCCCCATCTCCTCAAGAAGAGTCTTGCAGCTACTCCAGGCTTCCTATTTAGAGGGGTCTTCAATGGAAGGGCTTTCCTGGTGGCTCAGAGGATAAAAGCGTCTGCCTATAATGTGGGAGACCCAGGTTCCATCTGGGTAGGGAAGATCCCTTGCAGAAGGAAATGACAACCCACTCCAGTACTCTTGCCTGGAAAATCCCATGTACTGAGAAGCCTGGTAGACTACAATCCATGGGGTCGCAAAGAGTTGGACATGACTGAGCGACTTCACTTTCTCTTTCAATGGAAGGAGAGCTACATATGTGTTCTCATTCAGTCGGGGTGTACCTCCAATTAGTCAGGTCACCTGATTCAACTTTAAAAAATGTCAAGACATGAGAAGTAGATATTTTATTTATAACTAGAAGTGGAGAATTCCTATGTTATTGATAAATCATATTTCCAGACTAATAGGAAAAGATTCTTGGACTTGACACCCTCCTCTTTTAGACAAACTCATGAATCATAACACCAATTATATATTAGAAGATCATCTAAATCATGAAAAGTGAATTGCCATTTATTTCTTTTCAATGTTTACATTATAATGTAGATTAAATGTGTCTTATCTTTAAATTAATAAATTACAATGGGAAATAACATTTTAATTGCCTATCCTAAATTTCAAGTTTAATAAATTGCTCAGTCATTATATGGAATTAGCTATATTAAAAATAATCATTTTATTTATTTTGCTTTGTTTTGTTCATTATTTTGTTTTGTTTTGTTCAATCATTTTATTTTATTTATTTTTGTTGTTGTTGTTGTTCATTATTTTGTTTCATGAACAGTCTCAACATTCAAATATGACTTCAGTTCAGTTCAGTTCAGTCGCTCAGTCATGTCCGACTCTTTGCGACCCCATGAATCACAGCACGCCAGGCTTCCCTGTCCATCACCACAACATTATAAAAAATAATTGTCCAAGACTAATGATTTAGCATGTATGCAGTAAATCCCAGTCAAAAGGGACCCTTTTGGTTTGAATATCACTACAAAGTAAAATACTGAGTCATTTTGTCTGACAAATACACAGATATATCCACAATCTCTGTCACCTGTAGTCTTTTTGCAAGAAGAGAGATGGATATATGAACAATTTAGTATATCATATCTATTTTTGAAACATGTAGAAAACTTAAATGAAACTTTTGCTTATAAATGAATCTCTAAAGAATGTAAGTTTTCACAGTATTTGATTTTTGTTTTAAATTATGGCATAGACAATAATAAGTTTAACTTGACAGTGGACAGTGATAGTTGTACTGAAAGTGAGAAGAGGGCATAATCTCAGGGGAGAAAAATTATGAATTCTTCTGAGCATTTTAAAGATATCCATCTCACAGTATGTGAGAAAGCAGAAACTAATTCCTTCTTGTTAAAGAATTGCTTCCGTAGAATCACTCTAGTCTCACTTTATAATGTCATCATGAGATTCTTTCTGTAATAAAGCAGAAACATATTCAACAGAAACAAACGTATTTACATCTTTGAAAGTGAATATTTCTAAATATCAAGTTCACGTTTTGGGTGTCCTACAAATACATGTGAGTTTCAGAGCTCTCATCTTTGGTGGTCTTTGTTGGCCCCAACCCAGGTTTCTTCAGTGATAATACCATTTTGAGCTCTTTCTCCTTTTTCTACATCTTACTTTTTTTTATTTTTTCACTCCCCAAGATTAACACAGGAGTATTCAAATATGCCAGCTCCAAAATCTGGGAATTTATTTCAAATGACCTATGCTTTATTCAACTTTACTAACAATCATAAAATGAAAAGAAGTACTCCAGGAGTACATCCAGAAGGAATGAATTTAATAAGACTATCAACAGAATAGAAAACTGAAATAAAATTATTCAAGAAGAGATATTAGCAGGTAGAATAGAGGCAAATCTGCATGATATATACAAATAATTATCTGACAGTAAATTTAAAACTCAGAAGTTGACTGTAGGTGTTTCTAGTTGCTAACTTTTTTCTACCGACTCAGTTTAAGAACATTAACCTATTACAGTAGAACTAAGCTTCTGATGATGGATCTTACTGAGTCTTACAGGTACAATAAAAAATTCACGTGCTGACAGGGATAGTTACAGAATTGGATTCCTCCCCAGGAAATTATTATCTTTAGACCAACTGTGGCTGTGACAGAGAAAAAAATCACAACTCCTGAAAAATAATCAATATCAGAAGCATTGAAGTTAAATTGGTCTGGAAGTTGAGGCCATCCTTCATGAGTGATCTTGTATCTGCACCCCTGAGAGATTTATTGCCTACAGGAAAACAAAGATTATTGTGATATATGACATTATCATTTTAATATCTTAGTTTTTCTCTGTGATAGAATTTCTTAATATTGCTTATTAAGTATTTATTATCAGTTATTTAAAAACTTGAAATATATGTAAATCAGATAGAGTTCTCTATGTATACGAAAGATAATGATTGCAAGAAGATTGAAGATTTTTTTTTTTTTTTTGTAATACCTGGCAAACTTGAACTTGGCAGGGTAGATGAGCTAAAGTAAAAGATTGTTGTGCTGCTAAAAATAACTATTAGAGGTTTGCACAATGACCCATGAGACAGAGTGAGGGTTCACAAACAGCTCTTTCTTCAAAGATGGATATTGTGGAGAAGTCAAAGGACAGCTGAGTCTTGAAGGACAAGTAGAAATACTCAGGGAGGAACCATACAAATACAATGTGTGAACAGAAAGAACGTGGAAATTTCTCTACTTTCTGTAGCACTCACACACCAGCCACATAACATATTTTGTAGAAAATGAAATAACTGATATACACACACAAATAGAAATATCAAAAAAATTGAGCACCAGTGTCAGTTAAAGAAAAAAGTATATGGTAAATCTGGAGGGAAAAAGCAGTGGGAGTTGGAGCCAAATTATCAGAGATACAGCTCAGAAAATAGAAATAAAACAAAGGCTGGTATTTTCATGGCCATGTTGAGGATGAGTATTTTTGACTGTTTGATCCATGCATGTTTCAGTTTCAGTATCAATTCAGTAGCTCAGTCGTGTCCAACTCTTTTCAACCCCAAAGACTGCGGCACACCAGGTAATCACTGTCCATCACCAAGTTATCAATAAATCAGTTCTTCTCATCAGGTGGCCAAAGTATTGGAGCTTCAGCTTCATCATCATCATCAGTCCTTCCAATGAAAATTCAGTACTGATCTTTAGGATGGACTGGTTGGATCTCCTTGCAGTCCAAGGGACTCTTGAGTCTTCTCCAACACCACAGTCCAAAAGCATCAGTTCTTCGGCACTCAGCTTCCTTTATAGTCCAACTCTCACATCCATACGTGACTACTGGAAAAACTGTAGCCTTGACTAGACAGACATTTGTTGGTAAAGTAATGTCTCTGATTTTTAATATGCTGTCTAATTTGGTCATAACTTTCCTTCCAAGGAGCAAGTGTCTTTTAATTTCATAGCTGCAGCCACCATCTGAAGTAATTTTGGGGCCTCAAAAATAGTCAACCACTGTTTCCGCATCTATTTGCCGTGAAGTGATGGGGCCAGATACCATGATCTTAGTTCTCTGAATGTTGAGCTATAAGCCAACTTTTTCACCCTCCCCTTTCACTTTCATCAAGAGGCTCTTCAGTTCTTCTTCACTTTCTGCCATAAGAGTGGTGTCATCTGCATATCTGAGGTTATTGATATTTCTCCTGGCAATCTTGATTCCAGCTTGTGCTTCATCCAGCCCAGAATTTCTCATGATGTGCTCTGCATGTAAGTTAAATAAGCAGGGTGACAATATACAACCTTGATGTACTCTTTTCCTGACTTGGAACCAGTCTGTTGTTCCATGTCCAGTTCTAACTGTTGCTTCCTGACCTGCACACAGATTTCTCAAGAGGCATGTAGGTGGTCTGCTATTCCCATTTCTTTCAGAATGTTCCACAGTTTATTGTGATCCACACAGTCAAAGGATTTGACTTAGTAAATAAAGCAGAAATAGATGCTTTTTCTAGAACTTTCTTGCTTTTTCAATGATTCAGCAGATGTTGGCATCTGCCTTTTCCAAAACCAGCTTGAACATCTGGAAGTTCAGACTGTCTTAATGTCTACTTCAGTTATTAAGCAAGATTTTGCTATGTATTGAATATGCATTTACCTTCTGCACTTTAAATGTGCCAGCCAATCATTTCTGCTCTCTATATTTTCATTTGATAAATCAAACATTAATGTTATTAAAGATTCCTTGTATATGATGTGTCTTGTCTCTCTTGCCATAGACTGATTTCACCACATTTGGAAAGTGTTGGCCACTACTTTCTCAAGTATTCTTTCTCTATCTTTTTCCTTTTAGAACTGCCAAATTTTGTGTGTGGGTATGTTCAATGATATCTTACAGATTTCTGAGACACTTTTATTTTTCTTCACTTTTTCTTGTTTTTGTACTCAGACTGGATAATCTCAATTAATTTACTCTCAAGTTAACTAAATCTTCAGTATTCAAGTCTCCTGTTGTCTCATTGCACTAAATATTCATTTATTACACTTTTAAACTCCAGAATATTTATTTGGTTTATATTTTGTATCTCTGTATAAATATTCTGTATTTGTTGTGACATTGCTCAGATGTCTTCCTTTGTTTCTTTAGTTATGAGTTTCTTTAGTTAGTTTAAAATAGGAAATATAAAACTTTTGCCTAGCAAGGCTAATTTTTGTCTAGTATGATTATTTAAAGAGAGTTTCCACTGACTCATTTTTCCTTGTGCATTGAGGATAATTTTCCATTTCATGGCACAGCCCATAAATGTTTTGTTGAAAACTGGATACTTCTAGTAATATAATATGACAACTCTGGAAACCAGATTCCTCCCTACCCAGAGTTTATATTTGTTGTTTTTAGTCCTTTTTGTTGTTTTTTTATTGTTTTCCTGTTTGTTTATAGTGACTTTCCAATTCTAATTTGGCAAAATCTGTATTCTTTTTCACGTGGGGCCACTGAAATCTCTCTTCAATTAGGTCAGTGATCTGCTAATGATTGGATATTGATTTTCTTAGAACAATAGGAGTCCTAACCCTTGGTGAAAGTATGTGTGTTACAGGATATGCTGTCAGTGCTCTGGCTGGCAGTTTATTATCCAGAGAAAAGAGGTAAAACCTTCTTAGCCTTTTCTTCAGCATGCACATGGCCCTGCATATGAATGCAAAACTCTAGATTCCCAGGAATGTGTTGGGGCTTTTCAACGCTCTTCATGGTTACCTTATGCATTGTTTTTTCCTTTCAAGTTTTTCAGTGCATTTATTGTTAGCCCCAGCTACATTACTGCCTGAGGCAGATGCAGTGTTAAACCAATTGACACTGATTTTTCCCAACAAACATCTCAGGAAAAAGGAATTCAGCAAACTCTGAGTTACTTGCAATTAAAGCAAGCTCCGTGTGTGGTGTTTTCAGGAAGTTGTCAAACAAGGGAAATAATAGAAATAATTGGGGTTGTCTGGCAAGTGCCAGATCCATTCTTCTCTCTCCAATGGATACTGGTTTTCATGATCATCATCATTATAAAACTGTTGGTTTCTAGGGCTTCCTTGGAGCTAGAGACAGCAGAAGGGAAAAGGGGCAACTTGACAGACCACAAGCTCAGGTTTATGGAGATTCTGCTATATTTCTTGAACAAATGCTCCTCAGATTATCACAAGCTTTCACAATTTTCAGAAATCAATAAGAGTTGCTTTTGACAATTTTTACCGCTGTTCTCATTGTTTTCATGAAGGAATAAATTTGGAGGAGGTTCTAACCTGATTGTTCTGGAAGTGCTGTCTTATATATTGTTTTTAATTTTCAGCATTGGCTTAAAAATCTTTGTTAAAGCCAAAGACCTAGGCCTGGAATAAACTTCATATTAAAAACCAAAAATATACTTTGGGCTTCCCTGGTGGCTCAGATGGTAAAGAATCTGCCTGCAATGTAGGAAACCTGGGTTTGTTCCCTAGGCTGGGAAGATCCCCTGGAGGAGGGCATGGTAACCCACTACAGTATACTTGCCTGGAGAATTCCCATAGATAGAGGACCCTGGCAGGCTACAGTCCATGGTGTGGCAAAGACTCAGACATGACTGAGTGATTTAAGCACAGCACAAAAATATCCTTTAAATTCAACATTAATACCAAAGTTTATTTATTCAACTAAGACTTGTGCCAAGATTCTAAGCAATATAATGATCTAAAATACTTTGTGCTAAAATTGAAAATGAAGATAATAGAAATTAAATGAGATATTTAATTCAAGAAACTCCAAAAGATGAATAAATCAGAATAAAGGTATTAATAAACAATAATAAAAAAGTAAAAGGAAAAATGACAAAAGAAGAAAAAACAGTTAAATACATAATGAAAAGATTAAATCACATATTTATCATATAGATAGACTGATTTTATCTTAAGGAATAGGGTCACACAGTCATGGGGTCTGGTGACAAGCCTGAAATCTGTGAGGCATCTGTAAGCTCTGGTAGGCTTGAGCTTCAGTGAAGAGCTGATATTCAGTCTTGAGTCCAGTGACTTGAAACTGAAGCAGAATTTCTATGCCATAGTCTTCTAGTAGAATTGTTTATTCTCTCAGAAACTTCATTCTTTGCTCTTAAAGTCTGACTAACTGAATGAGACCCACCCAAATTATGGAAGATAATCTGATTCACTTAAAGTTAATTAATTTTAAATGTTAGTCATGTCTAAAAACTATCTTTACAGCAATATCTAGACTAGAGTTTGATCAAATATCAAGCTGCCACCATAATCTAGTCAAGTTGAGACAGAATTGATCATCACACTCACACATGAAAATGAGTCAGACTGGGAATCAAGGCTGCTTCTTTCAGTGACTTCAGGTCTATTTTCCTCTACTTCTCTTGCTTACACATGTTTTAGCTTTATCTTCAGACAAGTAATTAGCATTTAGTATCATAGCATTTTCAGGCCTCAGATTCATGAAGGATACATCCCAAAAGAAGAAAAAGAGGAAGGAAGCACCCACTATTTCACCTATGAAATAAATAAAATTTTCTTAAATAAAATTGTTCTCAAATCCCTTTGAAAGGATCATTTTGCATCACTTTCAGACAAATCTGTTTACAACCTCCTTTGAGAATTCAGTTCAGTTCATTTCATTTGCTCAGTCATGTCTGACTCTTTGCGACCCAGTGAACCGCAGCACGCCAGACCTTCCTGTCCGTCACCAACTCCCAGAGTCCACCCAAACCCATGTCCATCAAGTCAATGATGCCATCCAGCCATCTCATCCTATGATGTCCCCTTCTCCTCCTGCCCTCAATCTTTCCCAGCAACAGGTTCTTTTCCAATGAGTCAGCTCTTCACGTCAGGCAGCCAAGGGATTGGGGTTGCAGCTTCAACATCAGTACTTCCAATGAACACCCAAGACTGATCTCATTGAGGATGGACTGGTTGGATCTCCTTGTAATGCAAGGGACTCTCAAGAGTGTTCTCCAATACCACAGTTCAAAAGCATCAATTCTTCTGTTCTCAACTTTCTTTATAGTACAACTCTCACATCCATACATGACCACTGGAAAAGCCATAGCCTTGATTAGATGCACCTTTGTTGACAAAGCAATGTCTCTGATTTTTAATATGCTGTCTAGGTTGGTCATAACTTTCCTTCCAAGGAGCAAGCATCTTTTAATTTCATAGCTCCAGCCACCATCTGAAGTGATTTTGGAGCCCAGAAAAATAAAGTCAGCCACCGTTTCCGCTGTTTCCGCATCTATTTGCCATGAAGTGATGGGACCAGATACCATGATCTTAGTTCTCTGAATGTTGAGCTTTAAGCCAACTTTTTCACCCTCCTTTTTTTCTTTCATCAAGAGGCTCTTTAGTTCTTCTTCACTTTCTGCCATAAGGGTGGTGTTATCTGCTTATCTGAGGTTATTGATATTGCTTCCGGCAATCTTGATTCCAGCTTGTGCTTCTTCCAGCCCAGCGTTTCTCATGATGTACTCTGCATAAAAGTTAAACAAGCAGGATGACAATATACAGTCTTGACCTACTCCTTTTCCTATTTGGGACCAGTCTGTTTATCTAAAAAGATAGTGTTGCCCCTAACCAGTGAGATTTGTCTCTGTAATGTAATGAAGTAAGGTCAACTTCTCTGAATTCTATGGCTAGGAAAGGCATAGATAACTGAACAACCTCTAGCTCTTTTGGAAACACTGAAGTGAGCCAGTAGCAGTGACCCTACCACCTACAAAATAACAGCTGGTATTGAGGACAATAGCAAATACAGTAAAAGCAACAGCAATAACAGCAGCAGCAAAATTCATCTGAAGGACAAATTGCAGACTAAAATCATTCAGTTAGAATATAAATACCTAAATAAACACTATGAAAGATAAAAATAGGCCATGACCAAAGCTAGAATTTTTTTTAATTTAAAAATTTTAAAGAATACTTTGAAAAATAATGCCAACATTTTATTTTGAATTTTATTATTTACAATAAAAGGAATAATTTTATAAAAATTATAAATTATGAATATTTATTTTAAAATGAATGGAAAGGATAAATAAAACAGCAAAATGAAGAAGTTAAATTTTCTGTCATCCCCACTCCTTAAACAAAGGATACAGTTACAGAAAGTTTTCTAAAAATTTCTATTAAAGTCAAGGAAGAAATAATTCCTACTAATTGTAAAATGATTAAGAAAATATGAGAGGGGATAAAACATTTCATTAGTGTCATTTTGATACCAGAATGAGACAAGTAAAGAAAAAAATCAGAAAGTGATAGTCCAATATATGACTATATATGCAAAAATTTTAAATTAAATCTAGCCCAAAAGTATAACTAAGCAATTTTTTCCCAGATGTGCAAAAAAATTAAATATTATAAAGAAATTACTACAAATCACAACATTAGTGGATTTATGTAGAAAAATATCATAATCAGAATGATACAAGAAAATAGGTAAAGAGCATGATTAACAAACATTAATTTAAAGATTTTGAAACATTTAATACATACTAATGATTCACTATGAACAAAGCTAGTGGAGGTGATGGAATTCCAGTTGAACTAGTTCAAATCCTTAAAGATGACATTGTGAAGGCACTGCACTCAGTATGCCAGCAAATTTGGAAAACTCAGCAGAGGCCACAGGACTGGAAAAGTTCGGTTTTCATTCCAATCCCAAAGAAAGGCAATCCATAAGAATGCTCAAACTATTGCACAATTGCACTCATCTCACACACTAGTAAAGTAATGCTCAAAATTCTCCAAGCCAGGCTTCATCAATACGTGAACCGTGAACTTCCAGATGTTTAAGCTGGTTTTAGAAAAGACAGAGGAACCAATGATCAAATTGCCAAGACCCACTGGATCATAGAAAAAGTAACAGAGTTCCAGAAAAACCTCTATTTCTGCTTTATTGCCTATGCCAAAGTCTTTGACTGTGTGGATCACAATAAACTTGGAAGATTCTGAAAGAGATGGGAATACAGACCACCTGATCTGCCTCTTGAGACACCTGTATGCAGTTCAGGAAGCAACAGTTAGAACTAGATATGGAACAACAGACTGGTTCCAAATAGGAAAAGGAGTACTTCGAGGCTGTATATTGTCACGCTGCTTATTTAACTTATATGCAGAGTACATCATGAGAAACGCTGGGCTGGAAGAAGCACAAGCTGGAATCAAGATTGCCAGGAGAAATATCAGTAACCTCAGATATGCAGATGACACCACCCTTATGGCAGAGAGTGAAGAGGAACTAAAAAGCTTCTTGATGAAAGTGAAAGAGGAGAGTGAAAAAGTTGGCTTAAAGCTCAACGTTCAGAGAACTAATATCGTGGCATCTGGTCCCATCACTTTATGGGAAATAGATGAGGAGACAGTGGAAATGGTGTCAGACTTTATGTTTCTGGGCTCCAAAATCACTGCAGGTGGTGACTGCAGCCATGAAATTAAAAGACGCTTGCTCCTTGGAAGGAAAGTTATGACCAACCTAGACAGCATATTAAAAATCAGAGACATTGCTTTGTCAACAAAGGTCCATCTAGTCAAGGCTATGGTTTCTCCAGTGGTCATGTATGGATGTGGTAGTTGAACTGTGAAGAAAGCTGAGTGCGGAAAAGTTGATGCTTTTGAACTAAGGTGTTGGAGAAGAGCCTTGAGAGTCCCTTGGACTGCAAGGAGATCCAACCAGTCTATCCTCAATGAGATCAGTCTTCGGTGTTCTTTGGAAGGACTGATACTGAAGCTGAAACTCCAATACTTTGGCCACCTCATGCGAAGAGTTGACTCATTGGAAAAGACCCTGATGCTGCGAGGAATTGCGGGCAGGAGGAGAAGGCGACAGCATAGGATGAGAGGGCTGGATGGCATCACCGACTCGATGAACTTGAGTCTGATTAAACTCCAGGAGTTGGTGATGTTCAGGGAGGCCTGCCGTGCTGCGATTCTTGGGGTCGCAAAGAGTCAGACATGACTGAGTGACTGAACTGACTGACTGAGTCATAAAATGTTCTGAGCAGACAGAAAACTATTTTAAAATAAAAAACATCTTGTTATAAATCCTATAGCATAATCTCACATTTGTTTTTTATTTTAGAAATATCCCAGCTAAACTCAGGTGAAAATCACCATAATCGTTATAGTGCTTAGTGCTCCATTGTCAAACAGAAGCAGAGTCAGACTTTGGTAGAAATACGAAAAATAAATGCTGTCTTGAAACTATTAGAGTAGGGAAAACAGAGACCTCTTACAGAACTGGAGCTGAATTTTGAAGACATCTGGAGTTTAATGGCAAGGAGATTTGGGGGTGGAGGAGAGTGAGTTACTAGATGGATATTACTGAGAGTTGATATCCAGGTTGGGGGGATTCTTGCTGGACTGATTCACACAGGATTGTTTCTGAGGGCAAGCCAGGACTACCAAGTATTAAGAGTGATGGACGAGGAACTTGACTAGATAGCAAGAATGAACACATTAAAAGTTGGGGGAAGGTCTCTTTAAACCGATGGCAGGATTCTTGCTAAAATTGGGCCATGCAGATCTGTCAAGGATGTGGCCAAGGTCATGGCCTTGTCAAGAGGAACTTGACTGAAGTTTGGTCAAAAGTATGTCTTCCAGAGTAGAGGGATGGAGTGGGGTGTGGAATTGGAGGGAGGCTCAAGAGGGAGAAGATATATGTATACATATGGCTTATTCATGTTGTTGTATGGCAGAAACCAATGCAGCATCGTAAAGAATTATCCTTCAATTAAAAATGAATTAAAAAAAAAAGATTAGTCAAGAGATTTAAAGAATAAATCAATAAGAAAAGATTTTAAAAGTATGTCTTCCCCAAGCCAAAAAATGAAGCAAACAAATAACAATGCTATTCTTTTCTCTAATTTTTTCTTTCCTTAAAATTGTACCTTTTTCTTTTCAGAAACCACAACAGATTTTAGAGCAGGTAGATTTCCTGGAAAAATGAAAACATGGGAAAATCAACACCTTTATAAGAGTAGCTGGTTAGAAAAACAAGCATAACAACAGAAGTCTTACATTTTCATATCAAAAAACCTATCTAGATTTGAAAAAAAAATATTGTCAAAAAATATTAAAAACACTGTTGAAATATGTAAAACATGACTTGAAGCAATGAGACAGTCTACTTTCATGAAAAAGGATTGCAATTTTGATAGAATTATTAATAATAGTTAAGACCAACATGTACAAAACACCCTCCATGTGCCACATATTTTTTCAAATACTTTACAAAATGAATTTATTTAATTTCTACTACATAATTCTGAAGACTGTTCTAATTAGATTCATTTCAAAGATGGAGGAACAAGACAGGCAGAGGTTGCACAATTGTTCACTGTTATAGGGACAGTAAGAAATAAAGGAAAGGTACAAATTTTCCAGTTCTAATTTAACAATTTAATGCAAATTCAATAAAATATCCAAAAGAGCAAAGCATTTCTGCATTTTTGTAGAAGGCTTATTTTCAGACTATCCAGAAATTTTTAATTTATTAATTTATATAATCCTTAAAATATGTCCATAAAAAATGCACTGCTGAGATGAGGAAACTTAGGCAGAGGAAGTTGAAGTCATAAGACTATGGTCACACAACTAGTTGGTGAGAAAGCAGAGATATAAGATAATCCAATTATCTAATGGTCAAGAAAGTGCAGAGAATCTCTATGGTACTCTTGCTCAAGGAGCTTGCATCTTTGCCAGGGAATTATCTCCTCTCTGATCCTATAAAAAGCATCTGTTGGTTCTATCATCCACAAAGTTCTGATGGGGTGGGTGGAGGAGCAGGGCCTTCTTAACAATCAGCCACCTGACTTACTCCTCTGTACCAAGCAGCAATTTACTCTTACCATCAGCTAGGCAGAGAGAGACGTCCTGGTGTCGACTACTCCTTTTATACTGTTTATTAAATAAAGTGACTTATGCTAATTTATTCAAAGACATAACATTTTGAAACAGAAATATTTTTTCTTCTAATTTTATAATAAATATAAATGTTTCATCATTTGATTAAAAAGTAATCCTACAGGTTGACACAAATATTCCAACTCAATGACATTTTTAAGAAGACATATATGAAAAAAAAAAAAAAAAAAAAAAAAAAAAAAAAAAAAAAAAGAAGACATATATGGGGAAAAAAAACAAGTAGCAACATTAATGTCTCAAAGAAAATTTAAAAACAGAAATAGCTAATATATAGACTGAAATATGCAATATTTCTATTTAGAAAATCTATGAAAACAAAACTTGGAAAAATGATAATTTAGCAGTAAGTTTTGTTGGGTAGAAAATCTATATTGGGTATCAATTTTATGAGACACATCCTCTCATTTTAGCCAATATTTTGTAATGAATTTTTCAATGTTAAAATTTAAATATAATTTATTCCTAATAAATGATCCACACATATAATTCTAAAATAATTTATAGTTTCCTCATTATAATGTAATGGTCTTACAGGAAGTACTTTATAGAAAAAAAGTGTATTTCAAGCCTAGAAGATATAATTAATAGTCAGATGCTTATTATCTGCTTAAAATGAGTAAGTTTCAATTTAAGAGAGGTAAAATGACTACACTATTTTCTGCAAAACTTAAACAGAAATGAAGAAGCAAATGTAGATTTTAAATTAGACACTAGAATTAAAATTAGTTTAAGAATAAGTTTAGGAATAAACTCCGGGAGTTTGTGATGGACAGGGAGGCCTGGCATGCTGCGGTTCACGAGGTCGCAAAGAGTCGGACATGACTGAGCGACTGAACTGAACTGACTGAGTTTGAAGACAAGATCAGAAATTTCTAAAAGTGCTATACAGTAAAGCAAGACTGAAAGGAAATTAGATTCAACTTGAGGTCAAGAATTGTAGAAGATAAAGAAACAAGCCAGATAGCTAGGCTGCAAATATAGCCTTAGCAGAAGAATATTGGTTTGAGGCCATATATGGCAAAGGGGTTTGCATAACACAATGAAGCTATGAGCCATGCCATGCAGGGCCACCCAAGACCTACAGGTCATAGTGAAGAATTCTAAAAAAAGCATGGTCATTGGAGGAGGAAATGGCAACCCATTCCAGTATTCTTGCCTGGAGAACCCTATAGATAGTATGAAAAGGCAAAAAAGATATCGCACCAGAAGATGAGCTACACGGATCAGATATATTGTATACTGTCAATATATATTACCTCAGCCAATATACTCCTGGGGGAGAGCAGAGGACAGTTAATAGCTCCAGAAACAATGAAGGGTCTGGGACAAAGCAGAAGTAACACTAAGCTGTGGATATGTCTGGTGGTAAGCAAAATTCAATGCTATAAAAACAATATTGCATTGGAACCTAGAAATGTTAGGTCCATGAATCAAGGTAAACTGGATGTGGTCATGCAGGAGTAGGCATGACTGAACATGGACATCTTAGTACTCAGTGAACTAAAATGATAGGAATGGAAAAATGTAATTCAGATGACCACTATATCTACTACTCTGGGCAAGAATCCCTTAGAAGAAATGGAGTAGACCTCATAATCAACAGAATAATCCAAAATGCAGTACTTAGGTACAACCTCAAAAATGACACAGAGGTCTCATTTCATTTCCAAGGAAAACCATTCAACATCACACTAATCAAAGAATATGCCCCAATCACTGATGATGAAGCTGAAGTTGACCGGTTCTATGAAGATGCAAAAACAGCTTCTAGCACTAACACTAAAAAAAAGTCCTTTTCATCACAGGGGATTGGAATGCAAAAGTAGAAAGCTGAGAAATACCCAGAATAATAAGGAAGTTTGGCTAGGAGTACAAAATGAAGCAGGAAAAAGGCGAAGAGTTTTGTCAAAAGAACACACAGGTCATAGCAAACACTCTTTTCCACCCTTTTCCACTACAAGAGATGGTTCTACAAATGGACATCACCTAATGTTCAATATCCAAATAAGACTGATTATGTTATTTGCAGACAAAGATGGAGAAACTGTAAAATTAGTAAAAAACAAGACCTGGAGCTAACTGTGGCTCAGATCATGAGCTTTTTATTGAAAAAAATTCAAGCTAAATGGAGGAAAGGGAAAACCACTAGGCCTTTCAGGTACGATCTAACTCAAATTCCTTCTGATGATATGGTGGAAGTGACAAATACATTCAAGGTATTTAATCTGTTAGAAAAGGTGCCCTTAGAAGAACTAAGGACCGAGGTTTGTAACACTGTACAGGAGGCAGTGAACAAAACCATCCCAAAGCAAAAGAAGTGCACCAAGGCAAAGTTGTCTGAGGAAGTATTGCAAATAGCTGAGGAAAAAAGAGAACCAAATGACAAGGGAGAAAGGGAAAGATATATGCAACTGAATGTAGACTTCCAGAGAATAGCAAGGAGAGATAAGAGAGCCTTCTTAAATAAGCAATGCAAAAGGATAGAGGAAAACAATACAAAAGGAAAGACTAGAGATCTCTTCAAGAAAATTGGAGATATCAAGGGAACATGTCATGCAAGGATGGGTGCAATAAAGGACAGAAACAGCAAGAATCTAACAGAAGCAGAAGAGATTAAGAAGAGATGGCAAGAATACACAGAAAAACTCTACAGAAAAGGTCTTAATGACTCATATACCACTTTTGTGTGGTCATTCACCTAGAGCCAGACATTCTGGAGTGTGAAGTCAAGGGAGCCTTAGGAAAAATCACTACAAACAAAGCTAGTGGAGGTGACAGGATTCCATCTGAGTTATTTAAGATCCTAAAGATAATGCAGCTTTAGTGCTGCAATCAACATGTCAGCAAACTTGGAAAATACAGCAGTGGCCGCAGGACTGGGAAAGGTGAATTTTCATTCCAATCTCAAAGAAGGCCAATACTAAAGAAAGTTCACACTACTTTACAATTGCACTCATTTAACATGCTAGCAAGATTATGCTGAAAATCCTTCAAGCTAAGCTTCAGCAGCATGTGAACTGTACAAACCCAGATGTTCAAGCTGGGTTTAGAAAAGGTGGAGGAATCAGAGATCAAATTGCCAACGTTTGTTGGATCATAGAGATAATTCCAGAAAAACATCTACTTCTGCTTCATTGACTAACTAAAATCTTTGTGTAGTTCACAACAAATTATGGAAAATTTTTAAAGAGATAGAAATACCAGACCACCTTAATTTTACTTGAGAAACCTGTATATGGGTCAAGAAGCAACAGTTAGAACTAGATCTGGAACAACCGACTGGTTCCAAATTGGGGAAGGAGTACAACAAGGCTATATGTTGTCATCTGCTTATTTAACTTATATGCAGAGTGCATCATGTGAAATGCTGTGCTGGATGAATCACAAGCTGAAGTCAAGATTGCCTGGAAAAGTATCAACAACCTCATACAGGCAGATGACATCACTCTAATGGCAGAAAGTGAAGAGAAACTAAAGAGCCTTTTGATAAGAGTGAAAGAGAAGAGTGAAAAAGTGGATTGAAAGTCAACATTAGAAAATCATGGTGTCTGGTCTCATTACTTCATGGCAAATATAAGAGGAAAATGTGGAAGCAGTGACAGACTTTATTTTCTCTGGATCCAAAATCACTGCCGACTCTAACTGCAGCCAAGAAATTAAAAGACACTTGCTCCATGGAAGGGAAGCTATGACAAATGCAAACAACATATTAGAAAACAGAGACAACACTTTGCTGACAGTGGTCTGTATAGTCAGAGCTATTGTTGTCCCAGTAGTTAAGTACAGATGTGTGAGCTGACCCATAAAGATGGCTGAGCACTGATGTATTGATGCTTTCAAACTGTGATCCTGGACAAGACTCTTGAGAGTCCCTAGGACTTCAAGGAGACCAACCAGTCAAGGAGAGCCAAAGGAAATCAGTCATGAATTTTCACTGGAAGGACTGCTCCTGAAACTGAATCTCCAATACTTTGGCCACCTGATGGAAGAGTCAACTCATTGGAAAAGACCCTGATGCTGGGATGAAAGGAGAAAGGGGGCAGGAGAGGATGAGTGTGCTCAGTTGTGCTCAGTTGCTTAGTCATGTCCAGTGCTTTGCAACGCCATGGACTGTAGCCCACCAGACTCATCCATGCATGGAATTCTCAAGGCAAGACTATCAGAGTGGGTTGCCATGCCCTTCTCAGGGGATCTTCCCAACCCAGGGGTTGAACGTAGGTCTCCCTCATAGCAGGTGGATTCTCAATGTCAGAGCCACCAGGGAAGCCGACTCCCTTCACCAGCTCCATGGACACGAATTTGAGGAGACAGTAAAGAAATAAAGGAGCCTGGAATGCTACTGTTCATGGAGTCACAAAGAATCGAACATGGATTAGCGACTGAACAATAATAGCAAATGGACATAATACTTATAAGAAAAAGGCAGAGCATCCACCTCTGAGTCTGGTAGAAGAATCTCAAATTTTCTGCAAAGACTACAGATCAAAAATAATTGAGGTTTCATGTATGTGAATTTATATATTTGTTTTTCTCTTTCTGGCTTACTTTATTCTGTATAACAAACTCTAGGGTAATCCATGTCTCTATGAATAACCCTATTTAATTTCTTTTAATGGTTGAGTACTATTCTATTATATATATATATATATATATATATAATATATATATATATATTATATATATATACCACATCTTTATCCATTCATCTGTCATTCAACATTTAAGTTGTTTGTATGTCCTGACTATTGTAAATAGTGCTGTAGTGAACACTGGGGTACATGTGTCCTTTTGAATTAAAAAACAAGCTACAAAAATTTTAAAAATGAGAACTTTTGAAGATAGATATTTTGGCTATAGATTATAAGTTAACAAGTGAAAGAATATGAAAAGAATTTAAAACTACTAAATCATAAAGAGAAGCGGAGGGGAAGCTATGTAAATATGTAACTAATCCAATGGAAGGGAAAGATAAAGCAGAAATTGAACAAGTGAAAAAAGTGACATAGTGGGAAATGTCAAGTATGTAAGTAACTACAATAAAAGTAAACATATAAAACTAGTAAGAGGCACAATCTCAGCCAAAAAAAAAAAAAAATAGGACAAACCTAACTCAGATAGTATTCATAAAAGACAGCTTTACATACATAAAAACATGGAAATGTTTAAATAATGGATCAACAAAAGCATGCTGAAATTTACCTAATATCTGGAGATAACCAAATGACTTTTGTCCTAGCAATATTAACATCAAATGTTCCATAACGGGATTTCTGCAAACAAGCTACTTGAATTTCTGATATGAGACCTATGAGATAATTTTGCTTAATTTTCAAGCATCCCGTCTGTTATTTAATGTTTTGTATCAATATTAACAACTGGAAAATCTTTCGGTGTGAGGGTCAAGGTTCCTACCACTTCAAAGCAATTTGGAAAATTTTCCTCTTTTTTCTCTGCTTATCTAATCTTTGCAGATTTAATAGAATTCCCTGTGGAAGTGATTGAGTCATGCTGACTCTATGAGGAAATTCTTTAACCATTTTCTTAATTTCTTCTGTGTTAATTGAAATCTGTTTCTCATGGAATATATTTTTATAAATTGTGCATGTTTTAGAAAAACATACATTGTGGAAAAAGTCTCAATTTTTCAAAATATTATAAGTTTTTATAATTATTTTCCCTTGCTATTTCAAGTTTAGAGTATTTATATAATCTCATTATTACTTTTTTTTTTTCAAATCAGCTTTTGTATTTACTTCTTAGTTCCACTATTTTTTATTCTATTTCATGATGTTTTGGAGCTTTCCTACTGGCTCAGTGATAAAGAATCTGCCAATGAAGGAGGTGCAGGCTTAATTCTTGGTCCAGAAAAATCGCCTGGAGAAGGAAATGACAACCTACTCCAGTATTCTTGCCTAGAAAACCCCACAGAGAATCCTGGTGGGCTACAGTCCATAGGGTCACAAAAAGTTGGACACAACTGAGTGACTGAACAACAGGAATAATGTTTCTATCTGTTGTTGTTTGTTTTTAATCAGTTTATTCCTCATGCTTTCTTTTGCTATTATTTTTCTTACTGTAGGGTTTGGCTCTTTATTTTTAATCTTTTTTATATACACTCAATTTTATACCATATATTTAATATATCATGTTTATTTATATTATTCCCCCCAAAATCTACAATTTGAGATTATATAAAAATTTAAATAATAGCTCTTTTAATTTCTAAGAAAATGCATTTTATTTAAATTAATAATTATAGTAACAGGTTATGCTAAAATAATGTTTGGATTATTTCTGTCCTTTATAATTTATTAAGATTTTCTTTGTTGCTCAAACTATGGAAAATTTCACATAAGCCTGAAAATAAGAGCTATTCTCTGCTATTTGTATTGCAATTTTGATACATACCTATTAAAATCTGTGGTGTTGGCTAAGTTCTTTCTAGTCTATGTGAACTGTTTTGTGTCTTTCTTGTATAAATCTTTTGGTGTATAGGAATCAAATCAAGGGAAAACATGAGCTTCTTCAGGTTCATTACAGCCTTCCTGGCAGTCTGAAGGTCTGTTTGGTCACATATATAAAATCTTTGGTTACCGTTTTCTTTTTTTGATGAATTTAAATCTTCTATTCTGTTATCTCTATGGATACCAAAAATCTATGTCTGTCTAAGAGTTTGATTTCAGCTTAATTTTATTTTATAAATAGAATGATCAAATGTTCTCTCAGCTAAAATACTCCTGGTTTACAGTATGTGTCCATTGCAATCATTATTAGCATCCCTTCTCAAAAGTCTCCTAGTATGCATGATAAATTACCTGATCTCGCTAATTCAAAGAAGTTTAGTCCTTTTCTCCAGATGCTTGGAGGATATGTATACATATACATATTGCTGTTGCTAAGTCACTTCAGTCGTGTCCGACTCTGTGCGACCCCATAGACGGCAGCCCACCAAGGCTCACCCAACCCTGGGATTCTCCTCGCAAGAACACTGGAGTGGGTTGCCATTTCCTTTTCCAAGGCATGAAAGTGAAAAGTGAAAGTGAAGTCGCTCAGTCGTGTCTGACTCTTAGCGACCCCATGGACTGCAGCCTACCAGGCTCCTCTGTCCATGGGATTTTTTTTCAGGCAAGAGGACTGGAGTGGGGTGCCATTGCTTTCTCCGAGCACCAGCCCTGACCTACTGGTAATATCTGGTCATTGTTTTCATCCTAAAATTGTAGCTGGTTCCTGAGCACAGCTGTTATCTAATAGTTAATTTATTACTTATTAGGGAGTGAGGGTAGGTGATGGGAGTAGTTGCTAGGGATGTTCTTTTGGGGTAAAATCGTTGGGCTGCTCTGATCGGAAAATTATATTAGATACTTTTTCATGGTTTTGGCAAATCACTTTAATTAAAAGTAATGAAATATCAGTGAAAAACTATTGCTTCTCAGCCTTTTGGCTAAGATTAAGTGTATATCAGTGAAAAACTAAAGAAATATCACTTAGCAATTGCTTCCCAGGTGGCACTAGTTGTAAAGAACCCTCTTGCCAATGCAGGAGATGCAGGAGACCTGGATTCGATCCCTGGGCTGAGATGGTCTCCTGGAGGAGGGTGTGGCAACCCACTGCAGTCTTCTTGCCTGGAGAATCCCATGGACAGAGGAGCCCTGTGGGTTACAGTACATTGGGATCACAAAGAGTCGGACACAACTGAAGCGATTTAGCACTTAGCAATGTCATAGGTTACCAAAGACAAATGGGGACAATAAATAATCATCAGAGAATAAAAATATTAGTATACAGAGTAGGCATATGGAGAAATATCTTCAAAATGTATGCCAAAAAATAACTTGCAAAATATAAATGAGTATCTAATATACAGATACAAATTTTTTAGGTGAAAGATCCATCTGGATGAAATGGAAACAAATGCTCTATCTCAACGGAAATCCTAACATTTCTAAGTTGTTTTTTTTTCCCCCCTCAGAAAGAATTAAGTAGGTATTTCCCTTAGAGCAAAAGTGACATTTACTACACAAAGAAGTTTCCCACTAAAGTTCTTGATATCTGTATAAATTGCAATCAGCAATGTTATTATTAGAAAGGAAATGAGCATGGTGGCCTGTCCCATCTAGTAAAACTTGGGTTAATTCTTGTGCTGTGATGAAATGAAGGGTGAACCAATATTTCCAGAAAATTTCTACTGAGTTTAATTAATATAGGGCTATGGAATCAGGGTAGCCATTACCGAGGGGTTCTTCTGGTCAGCAAGATGGGGTGCTTCTGCTTTAAAGATCAATCAGTTCATGAGAACAGCTGTTGCTATGCACCAGGATCATGCCACCAAGCAACACTATTTAGTTTTACATGTACTGTTGAAATGATTGAAGGAAACATTTAAGCATATATATTTGTGACTGAGTATGTGCAAATCTGTGTTCACATCTGATTTTCAGTGAAACGCTTCTTAATCAGTTTAAACTTCAGGCCCCGAATCCTCAAAAAGTATCAATGTACTTATAGAACAATTATCCTAAGTCTTTTTTTTTTTTAAACCAACACTAACAAACATCAACTAAACATGCTGTGATACAGCAGTGATCCTCAAAGATGTATAACACTGCCTTTATCCCTTGCAAATTATAGTCGGTCCTCAACTCATGATGGTTCCATTTACAATTCTTCAATTTTATGAACAGTGTGAAAGCAGTACTCATTTGGTAGAAATCACACTTTTAATTTTGAATTTTAATCTTTTTCCAGGCTAGCAACATTAGCAGATTCTCTCTTGTGAAACTGATCAAGACACAGCCCCATCAGTCACACCATCAGAAGGGTAAAGGACTGATGCAATCATTTTGTTTTCATTTCCAGTTCAATATTCAATAAATTACCCAAGATACTTTACATTTTATTATAAAATAGGCTTGTGTTAGGTGATTTTGCCCCAAAGTAGGATAATGCAGTGATCTGAGCATGCTTAAGTTCATTTCAGTTCAGTTCATTTGCTCAGTCGTGTCCGACTCTTTGTGACCCCATGAATCACAGCACGCCAGGTCTCCCTGTCCATCACAAACTCCCGGAGTTTACTCAAACTCATGCCCATCGAGTCGGTGATGCCATTTAGGCTAGGCTAAGTCTGGAGAAGGCAATGGCACTCCGCTTCAGTACTCCTGCCTGGAAAAGCCCATGGACTGAGAGCCTGGTACGCTGCAGTCCATGGGGTAGCTAAGAGTCAGAAAGGACTGAGCGACCTCACTTTCCCTTTTCACTTTCATGCACTGGAGAAGGAAATGTCAACCCACTCCAGTGTTCTTGCCTGGAGAATCCCAGAGACTGGGGAGCCTGGTGGGCTCTATGGAGTCGGCACAGAGTCGGACACGACTGAAGCGACTTAGCAACAGCAGCAGCAGCAGCAGCAGGCTAAACATGACTTTTGGCATATTAATTGTGCTAAATGCATCCCTGGCTAACAACATTTTCAACTTATTATGGCTCTATTGGGATGTAGCCTCATCTCAAATCAAAGAAGATCTGTATGCTAGTAAAGTCTATTGAGGGTAAAATATTCCATAGAATGCAATTTAACAGATGCAAATTACTATATGTAAAATAGATAACCAATAAGGATAAACCTCATAGCACAGAAAATTATGCCCATTATCTTGTAATAACTTATACTGGGATAAAATCTACAAGAATACTAATCGGTATACTGATTACTGAACAGTTCACCTGATGCTAACACATCTTTGTAAATCAACTACACTTTTATATATTTATATATACTTACATATGTATATTATACTGGAGATGGGTATATCCAGGAATACAGTAAATATATCCATTGTAAAGTCTTCCCTGGTAGCTCAGATGGTAAAGAATCTGCCTGCAATTCAGGAGACTCAGGCTCAATCCCTGGGTCGGGAAGTTCCCCTACAGAAGAGAATGACAACCCACTCCAGTATCTTGCCTGGAGAATCCCATGCACAAAAAAGCTTGGCAAGCTACAGTCCATGAGGTTGAAAAGAGTCAGACCTGACTGAGTGACTAACACACACATATATTGCAAATATTTGTGTACATAGTCCAAATATATGGAATAATGAATTTCTTGATAATACAATTTTTCCTTAAATCCTTACAGTGGCAATAAAGAGATATTCCCATGGTAAATTGTGAATGTTACATAACCAAAAGTTATAATAACATGATGGGATATTTTTATAAATTTATGCTAAAATATTATAGGAAAGATGATTTAACATGTTGAAGTTATAGAAGTTATTTCTACTACACAACTCCATTAATATTTAAGGGATATAAATTAGATACCTGTTTACTTTCTCATCAATAGTGACATAGCTTAATTCAACTTTGTGACTCTAAATTTGACTTACTTTGTAAACCTCCTAAGTTTATAGGTAGAAAACAGAGTAGAAATCATTTAGGTGGTGAATGACAATAACATGTATGTTCAAATGTTCAAAAGATTGATGATAGATTAATAACTGATTCATCTCTCTGAAATCAATGATCATTTTTTTAGAGAGACTTGTTAAAGGACTATGTTTATCTTTGTTTAAAATACACCAAAATGACATATTTTCATTAGAAACATTATTAGATAATTGAAACTAATGAGATAATATAATTATTAAAGTAAAAATATACTAAAATGTAATATTTTTCATTTTACAGGGAACTCTGCTTAAGTGTTAGTCTTCAAAGATTGTGAAGTAATAATGATCTATTTAAGCAGAAATGTTACAAACAAAATTTGTAGCTCATAAGTTGAGAATTCTTTAGTTTCAGTGAAGCATTGATAGAAAAAAAATTGCATGGCACATTTTAAAGGATAGATTTTAATTGCATATTTATTTCATTCAGATTAGATACTTGAAGAGTACCAAGGCTACGTAAGCTTCTTTCAGTCCATAAGAAGATAAATTCTTAAAAGTAGAGTGACTATCTTTAAAAGATGCTATGAAGACCAATTCCAGTAATGACAGACAAGGTGATTCAGAAAAATTATCTCACCAAGGACAACTAGCACACCTGGGCATGATGGTTAGTTTTATGTGTCAATATGACTGGGTCTGCATGTGTCTGTGAAAGTATTTCTAGGTAAGGTTAACCTTTGAATCAGTAGACTTAGTAGAGCAGATGGGTGGGTCTCATCCAACCCAGTGGATCCCTGAATAAAAGGCTGGAGAAGAAAGAATTCTCTCTCCCTGCATTTTTTTTTTTTTCCCGAGCTGGGACATCAGTCCTCTCCTGCTGTCAGACTCAGACGTGGACTGGAATTTACACCATTAGGTCTCCTGGGTTCTCCAGATTGATGATTGCATATCTGGACTTCTCAGTCTCTATAATATACATACTCAGTTCAGTTCAGTTCAGTTCAGTTGCTCAGTTGTCTCTGACTCTTTGCAACCTCATGAATCCCAGCACTCCAGGCCTCCCTGTCCATCACAAACTCCCAGAGTTTACTCAAACTTATTCCCATCGAGTCAGTGATGCCATCCAGCCATCTCATCCTCTGTCATCCCCTTCTCCTCCTGCCCTCAATCCCTCCCAGCATCAGGGGCTTTTCCAATGCGTCAACTCCTCGCATGAGGTGACCAAAGTATTGGAGTTTCAGCTTCAGCATCAGTCCTTCCAATGAACACCCAGGACTTATCTCCTTCAGGATGGACTGGTTGGATCTCCTTGCAGTCCAAGGGACTCTCAAGAGTGTTCTCCAACACCACAGTTCAAAAACATCAATTTTTCGGTGCTCAGCTTTCTTCACTAGGCAAGTAAAAACAAAATGTGCACAGAGGTGTTAAATGCATCATCAGACAGCTAACAAAATAGAGAAGAATTACTGGGTCAAGAGCCAGAGCAAGGATAAATTTAAATATTTTTTAAAACAGTTAACCAGAGACAAATTTATTCAAGAGAGAAATTGAACACAGGCTAGATGGTCTTACGTCACCATACTGCAATGAGATACACAAAGGCCTAAGGCCAGACTTACATACCTAAGAGCAGCACAGACATGGGGTTCTTTTTGGAGATATGAAAACTGAAGATGGACTACTCTGATGACTATCATTGCCCACCATAGACTCCAGAGGATCAACATCTGGAAACACTATTTCTCTACATGGACCCCTGAGGGGTTGTGTAGTTTATTTGTCAGCATGAAGCACTAGGATTACAAATGTTAATTCTGGGATCTAACAGCAGGAGGAGATGAGATTGTATATTTTGAGGTGATATCAAACAACCTTTGTCTAGATAAAATCCCAGCTTCCAGTTATTTGACCAATACAGAAAACTTCAGTCAATACCTGAAGTGACATAAGGTTTTACCTGATGTGTTGGTCCCCATGAACCTAGAAGAATTACAGAATTTCTATTTAAAAGCAGATAGCATCCACTTAGATCTTATGTTACTTCTACAAATAATTTCTGAAAGAATGGAACATAAATTGGTATACAATTAAAAGTAACCAGCATGCAAAGAGAAATAAGCCAGAATCAATAGAAAAGATTTACACTGAAATATACTGATTGGCTAGAAAGATTTTTCAGGTTTTCTGTATGATGCTATGGAAAAGCCTGAACAGACTTTTTGGCCAACCCAATAGAAAAGACAGACACCAACAAAATTTCTAGATATTGAAATTACAAAAACTAGAATTTAAGATAATTAGGCTAATCATGCTCAGTAACTATCTCCATATTTTTAATGCTTTTTACTTTTTATTGGAGTTTATGTGTACAGCAGAACAACTCAGCCATACTTACACAAGTATCCATTCTCCCCCAAATTCCCATCCCATCCAGACTGCCTCATAACATTGAGCAGATTTCCCTGTGCTATATAGTATGTCCTTATTGGTTATCCATTTTCCCCCATTTTTTAAATTTATTTTTTAATTGAAGGATAACAACTTTACAGAATTTTGTTGTCTTCTGTCAAACCTCAACATGAATCAGCCATATATATATATATATCTATATATATATATCCCCTCCCTTATGAACCTCCCTCCTATCTCCTTCCCCATCCCAGCCCTCTAGGCTAACATAGAGCCCCTGTTGGAGTTTCCTGAGCCATACAGCAAATTCCCATTGACTATCTATTTTACATATGGTAATGTAAGTTTCCATGTTACTCTTTCCACACATCTCACCCTCTCCTCACCTCTCCCCATGTCCATAAGTCTATTCTCTAATCTGTTTCTCCATTGCTGCCCTGAAAATAAATTCTTTAGTACGATGTTTCTAGATTCGGTATATATACATTAGTAAATGAGATTTATCTTTCACTTTCTGACCTACTTCACCCTGTATAATAGGCTCTAGGTTCATCCACCTCAGCAGAACTGACTCAGATGTGTTCCTTTTTTATGGCTGAGTGATATTCCATTGTGTATACATACCACATATTTTTTATCCATTCATCTGTTGATGGACATCAAGGTTGCTTCCATGTTCTAGCTATTGTAAATAGTGCTGCAATGAACAGTGGGATACATGTGTTCTTTTTCAGTTGGGTTTCCTCAGGGTATATATCTAGGAGTGGGATTGCTGGGTCATATGGTGATTTCATTCCTAGTTTTTTAAGGAATCTCCATACCATCTTCCATAGTCGCTGTATCAATTTACATCCCCACCAAGAGTGCAAGAGTGTTCCCTTTTCTCCACACCTTCTACAGCATTTATTGTTTGTAGACTTTTTGATGAGGGTCATTCTGACTGGTGCGAGATGATATCTCATTGTAGTTTTGATTTGCATATGAGTGATGTTGAGCACTTTTTCATGTGTTTGTTAGCCATCTGTATGTCTTCTTTGGAGAAATGTTTATTAGGTCTTTCCCCCCCTTTTTGACTGGGTTGTTCTTTTTTCTGATATTGAGCTTCATGTGCTGCTTGTAGATTTTGGAGATTAATCCTTTGTCAGTTGTTTCAGTTGCTGTTATTTTCTCCCATTCTGAGGGTTGTCTTTTCACCTTGCTTAAAGTTAACTTTGCTGTGCAAAAGTTTTTAAGTTTAATCAGTTCCCACTTGTTTGCTTTCGTTTTTATTTCCATACTCTAGGAGGTGGGTCATAGATGATCTTGTTTTGATTTATGTCATGGAGTGTTCTGCCTATGTTTTCTTCTAAGAGTTTTATAGTTTTTGGTCTTACATTTGTGTCTTTAATCCATTTTGAGTTTATCTTTGTGTATGGTGTTAGGAAGTGTTCTAATTTATTTCTTTTACATGTAACTGTCCAGTTTTCCCAACATCATTTATTGAAGAAGCTATCTTTACCCCATTGTATATTCTTGCCCTCTTTGTCAAAAATAAGGTACCCATAGGTGTGTGGGTTTATTAACGGACTTTCAGTCTTGTTCCATTGATCTATATTTCTTTCTTTCTTTCTTTTTTTTTTTTTTTTTTTTTGCCAGAACTATACTGTCTTGATGACTGTAGCTTTGTAGTATAATCTGAAGTTGGGAAGGTTGATTCCTCCAGCTCCATTCTTCTTTTTCAAGACTGCTTTGCCTATTTGGGATTTTCTGTATTTCCATATGAATCATGAAAATTTTTGTTCTAGTTCTGTGAAAAATACCATTGGTAATTTCATAGGGATCACATAGAATCTGTAGATTGCATTCGGTAGTACAATCATTTTCACAATATTAATTCTTCCTATCCAGGAACATGGAATATCTCTCCATCTGTTTATTTCATTTTTGATTTTTTTTTTTTTCATCAGTGTCTTATAAGTTTCTGTGTACAGCCCTTTGATCTCCTTAGGTAACTTTATTCCTATATATTTTATCATTTTTTTTTTTTTTTGCAATGGTGAATGGGATTGATTCTTTAATTTCTCTTTCTGATTTTTCATTGTTAGTATATAGAAATGCAAGTGATTTCTGTTTATTGATTTTGTATCCTGCAACTTTGCTAAATTCACTGATTAGCTCTAGTAATTTTCTGACACTATCTTTAGGGTTTTCTATGTACAGTATCATGTTATCTACAAGGATTGAGAGCTTTGCTTCTTCTTTTCCTATCTGGATTCCTTTTATTTCTTTTTCTTCTCTGATTGCTGTAATTAGGGCTCCCAAAACAATGTTGAATAATAGTGGTGAAAATGGGCACCTTTGTATTGTTTCTGATCTTAGGGTGGGTGATTTCAGTTTTCTAACATTGAGAATAATGTTTGCTGTAGGCTTATCATATATGGCCTTTCCTATATTGAGGCAGGTTCCTTCTTCAAATTCTTTGAAGAGTTTTAATCATAAATGGGTGCTGAATTTGTCAAAGGCTTTTTCTGCATCTATTGAGATTATCATATAGGTTTATATTTCAATTCATTAATATGGTGTACCACATTGATTGAAGGATCCTTGCATCCCTAGAATAAACCCAACTTGATCATGGTGTATAAGCTTTTTGATGTGTTTCTAAATTCTGTTTGCTAAATTTTTGTTGAGGATTTTTGTATCTATGTTCATCAGTGATATTGGCCTGTAGCTTTCTTTTTTTGTATTTTCTTTGTCTAGTTTTGGCATCAGGGTGATGGTGGCCTCATAGAATAGTTTGGAAGTGTCCTTCCTCTGTGATTTTTTGAAAGAGGTTTTGAAGGATAGGCATTAACTCTTATCTAAATATTTGAAACAATTCTCCTGTGAAGCCATCTGGTCCTAGGCTTTTGCTTTCTGGGAGATTTCTTATCACAGCTTCAGTTTCAGTGCTTGTAATTGGGTTGTTCATAATTTTTATTTCTTCCTGGCTTAGTCTTGGAAGATTGAACTTTTCTAAGAATCTGCCCATTTCTTCCAAGTTATCCATTTCATTGCAATACCACTGTTTATAATACTTTCTTACAATCCTTTGTATTTCTGCATTGTCTGTTGTAGCCTCTCTTTTTTCATTTCTAACTTTATTTATTTGATTCTTCTCTCTTTTTCTTGATGAGTCTGGCTAAAGGTTTGTCAATTTTGTTTACCTTCTCAAAGAACCAGACTTTAGCTTTATTAATCTTTAGTATTGTTTCTTTCATTTCTTTTTCTTTTATTTCTGCTCTGATTCTTGTGATTTCTTTACTTCTGCTAAATTTGGAGGTGGGGGGTTTGTTGTTTTGGTTATTGTTCTTTTTTCCTTCCAGTTGCTTTAGGTATAAAGTTAGGTTATCTATTTGATCTTATTTTTGTTTCTCGAGGTAGGGTTTTATTGCTATAAACTTCCCTCTTAGAACTGCTTTTGCTGCATCCCATAGGTTTTGAATTGTCATGTTTGCATTGCCATTTGTTTCTATAAATATTTTATTTCCTTTTTAATTTCTTCAGTAACCTGTTGGTTATTTAGAAACGTGTTTCTTAATCTCCATGTGTTTGTGCTTTTTACAATTTTTTCTTGTAATTAATATTTATTCTCATAGCATTATGGTTGGAAAAGATGCTTGATGTGATTTCAATTTTATTAAATTTACTGAGGTTTGATTTGTAACCCCAGATGTGCTCTATCCTGGAGAATGTCCCTTGTGCAATTGAGAAGAAGGTGTATTCTTCTGTATTTTGATGGCATGTCCTGAAGATATCAGTGAGTGCCATCTTATCTTATGTATCATTTAAGACTTATGTTTCTTTATGAATTTTCTGTTTTGATGACCTGTTCGTTGGTATGGGTGGGGTGTTAAAGTCTCCAACTATTATTGTGTTACTCTCAATTTCTCCTTTTATGTCTGTTAGTGTTTGTCTTATGTATTGAAGTGCCCCTATGTTGGGTGCATACATATTTACATTGTTATGTTTTCCTCTTGGAGTGATCCCTTGGTAATTATGTAGTGTGCTTCCTTATCTTTTGTAATATTCTTTATTTTAAGATCTATTTTGTCTGATATGAAGATTGCTACTCCAGCTTTCTTTTAATTTCCATTTGCTTGGAATATATTTTTCCATCCTCTCATTTTCAGTTTGTATTTGTCTTGAGGTCTGAAGTGGGTTCCTTGTAGACAGCATATATATGAGTCTTGTTTTTGTATCCATTCAGCCAATCTGTGTCTTTTGGTTGGAGCATTTAATATGTTTACATTTAAAGTAATTATTGATATATGTTTTCCTATGGCCATTTTCTTAATTGTTTGGAGTTTGAATTTGTAGATCTTTTTTCTTCTCTTGTATTTCTTGACTATATGTCTCTTTAACATTTCTTGCAAAGCTGATTTGGTGGTTCTGCATTCTCTTAAATTTTGCTTGTCTGAAAAGCTTTTGATTTCTCTATCAATTTTGAATGAGCTCCTTGCAGGGTAGAATCATCTTGTTTGTAGGTTTTTCCCTTTCAGTCCTTTATATATGTCCTGCCATTCCATCTGGCCTGAAGAGTTTCTGCTGAAAGATCAACTGTTAAACATATGGGATTTCCTTTGTATGTTACTTGTTGCTTTTCCCTTGCTGCTTTTAATATTCTTTCTTTGTGTTTAATCTTTGCTAGTTTGATTAGTATGTGTCTTGGCATGTTTCTCCTTGGGTTTATCCTGTATGGGACTCTGTGCCTCTTGGACTTGACTGACTATTTCTTTTTCCATGTGGGGGAAATTTTCAACTATAATCACTTCAATAATTTTCTCATACGATTTCTTTTTCTTTTCTTCTTTTGGGACCCATATAATTCAAATATTGCTGCATTTGATATTGTCTCAGAGGTATCTCAGACTATCCTCAGTTATTTTCATTCTTTTCACTTTATTCTGCTCTAGAATCTGTTTCTATCATTTTATCGTCCTGTTCACTGTTTCGTTCTTCTGCTTCAGATATTGTGCTATTGATTCCTTCTAGAGTATCCTTAATTTCAACAATTGTGTTGTTTGTCTTTGTATGTTTACTTCTTAATTGTTCTAGGTCTTTGTTGATTGATTCTAGCATTTTCTTCATTTTGTTGTCAAGGTTTTTGGTCATATTTACTGTCATTATTCTGAGTTCCTTTTCAGGTATTTTGCCTATTTCCTCTTCATTTATTTGGACTTCTGTGTTTCTAGTTTGTTCCTTCATTTGTGCAGTATTTCTCTGCCTTTTCTTTTTTTTTTTTTTAAATTATTTTTTTAACATTGTATTTGAAGTCTCATTTTCCCAGGCCTCAAGGTTGAATTCTTTCTTCCTTTTGTTTTCTGCCTTTCTAAAATTGATGCAGTGGTTTGTCTAAGCTTCCTCAGGGTGAGATTTATGCTAGTTTTTGTTTGTTATTTTTCCTCTAATGGGAAAGGCTGAGTGATGTGGTAATCCTATCTGTTGATGATTGGGTTTGTATTCTTGCTTTGTTTGTTGATTGGATGAAGCGTCCTACACATGATGCTACTGGTGGTTGGGTGATGCTGAATCTTGTATTCAAGTGGTTTCCTTTGTGTGTCAGTATTTGATAATCCCCAGGGTTAGTTCTCTGGTAGTCTAGGGTCTGGGGATCAGTGCTCCCACTCCAAAGTCTCAGAGTTTGATCTCTGGTCAGGAGTGAAGATTCTATAAATGGTTTGTTATGGCATTAAGTGAGATTAAGATACAAATCCAAAAATGAGAAAATAAAAATGAACCTCAGGCTAATGGCAGTTACAAAATCAGGTAAATAATAATCAAAATAATGGAATATACACATAAACCCTGTATATCAATAAGCAAAATCAAAACAATCAAACAAAAATAAAGTACAATAGATTGACCTGATGAACTAAGGAAACCAAAGATTAAATCTACTGGTTAAGAACACAAAAGCTAAAGCACAAACTGGAAAACAAAACTAAAGCAAAGTGCCAACTGGGGAATAAGGCAATGAAAACAAAACTAACACATATGTTGAGAGGAAAGCAAAGAAAGAATATATATGCAAAGTTAAATAGAGGCAGATAAAGAAGATCTATATACACTAAAGATTAACTGCAAGGGGAAAAGAACAGTAAGAAAAGCAAGCAAAGGAATAAATGTAGAAAAAATAATATTAGGCTTTACAAAATTAAATAAGAAAAAGAAAAAAAGAAAAAAGAAAACTCCACAGAACTGCAAAAACCCAACATAGAGGCAAAGTTACAGCAATAGTAAGTATGATTTTTAAAAAGAAAAGAAAAGAAAAACTCAAAAGCTTAATTTATATTTCACAGCACCAATAAAATTAACAACTACAACAGAGGAGGGAAAATGGCAGGGGGGCGGGTGGAGAGAAGAAAAGAAAAATCCAAAAGAATGTACAGAACAAGTCAAAACATACGAATAATAAATGCTTTTCTTGAGTCACTGCTGTCAGGATCCTTTCCCTTGCTGGGAGTCACAGTCCATCTCACCTTCCTTGGGTGCCCTCCAACAACTGTGCTGATCTCTGGACCTGCTGTGGGGGCAACTCATTCTAATCTGGCCCTAATCCTGTGTGTCCTTGCCTCCAATGTTCACAGCTATTGGAACTTGTGTGTTTTTTTGTGTGTGAGCTCTCAATGTCCTCTTATATATTCTGTAGTCACAGAGTCTGCCTAGTTGATCATGTGGATTTAATCTGCAGCTTCTACAGCTGGTGGGAAGGTTTTGGGTCTTCTTCCTTAACTTCACTGCCCCTGGGTTTCAACTGTGGTTTTATTTCTACCTCTGCATGTGGGTTGTCCACTGCAGTTTGTTCCTAAGGCTGTCCTGGAAGGCCTGGGTGTGCCAGGTGCAGAGTGGTGCAGCTGCTTGGAGCACAGGGGTTCTGGCAGCACCAGGTCCTCAGGGGAGTTACAAGCTAGGAAAGCAGGAAATACAGTGCTCTACAAGGCTATGGCAACCAGTATTGGCCAATACTCTCCAGTATTCTTGCCTGAAGAGCCCCACTGACAGAGAAGCCTGGAAGGCCACAGTCCACACGGTCATAAAGGGTCAGACACAACCTAGGCGACCTTGCATGCCTAGATGCAAGCCTCTTTTTTTTTTTTTTGCCTGTGGCAGCTCTGCCCCAGTAAGAGTTGAGCATGAAGGTGGCACAGCTGCTTGGGTCATGGGGTCCCTGGCAGTGCCAAGTGTGCAGGGACACAGATTACCTTAGCTGCTGGAGTTATGGCCCTATCAGACTTTTTTCAAGCCTCTGGTAGGTGGCAATGAGAGCCTTCTTTGACTAGTCTTTCTCCAGGGTTCCACCCATTCAGACACACAGAGGGCTCCATTGCCTGGGGTCCTTCTCTGTTGTTCAGCATGTCAGGCACAGAGAGGGCCCCCCTGGCTGAAGTGCTGCTCTGTAGATGGGTGCTCAGGCACTTTAAGGGGCACTGGGTGGGATCTTACTCTAGTTCCATGCATCATTTTCTTGATGGGCCAGCCTCTCTATCGGTCAGCTGCTGATGCTGGCATGTGGGGAGAGAGAGGCTATGGTGATGGCTTCACCCACTATGGATGACTCAGAAGTATTGCCTTGCTTCCATGGCTGCCTGGCTTTCCTCCACAGGCATTTCCCACCACAATCTCCTCCCTCATACCCCCTCAGTCTGCCTCTCCACAGACAACAACAGCCCTCACCCTGGAATTGTTCCACAATTCTTAAGTTCCAGCTACCAGCTGCTATGCAATCTAGGGAACCTATGTCCCTGTCTGGGGTAAGTATGGCTGCAGCAAGAACTGTCTGATTCTTACTTTATTTAGGCTGCCACAGATCATCTGTTTCACTCAGCCTTAAATGGTTCTCTTCTGACTCAGACAGTTGCGCCAATGTAGGAATTGTACCCTGCTTCAGTTTCCCCACCCACTGACGGCAGGTCAAGTTCTAGTAACACTCCTGTTTTCCCCCCAGTTTCTTCATTCTACCAAGTTTTGCTTGGTTCTATGTATTCTTTTCTGCTGGTCAGGTACTCTTATCCACTCTCAGCTGGTGTTCTGCATGCACTTCTCTGTCTGAAGGTGTATTACTGATGTATCCATGGAGAGAGATGTACTCCACATCCACCCAATCCTCTGCCATCTAGTTCTCTCCCTATCTCCATATTTTTTAATTAAAATTATTAAATTTTAAATTAAAATTGCTAGTTTTACCTTAAATTGAGCATAGTATTTTTAAAAATAATTAGTTAATTAAAGAAAACAAGAGAGTGGGTAAGTCTATTAAACGATTATAACTAAAATTTGCAATAAATTAAATTATGATCTCAGATGGTAAGTTTAACAACATATTGTGTTATTCACTCAGTCATGTCCAACTCTTTTCAACCCCATGGACTTTAGCCCAACAGGCAACTCTGTCTGTGGAGTTTTCCAGGTGAGAATAGTGGTATAGCCTGTCATTTCCTACTCCAGGGGATCTTCCCAGCCTGGGAATTGAACCTGGGTCTCATGTATCACAGGCGATTTCTTTACCAACCACATATTAGAAGACTTAAATGTAGACATAACCTAAAATATGTCAAAGAAATTAGAATAATAGGCTGATTTGGAAAAAGTATAGATGATAGAAGTTAAAAGGACAAGCAAAGAGAATATGAGGAGAAAAACTGACAAATATTTAATTGACTTTTAGTAGGAGCCCCATAAAGGGAGAAGAGAGAGAATAGATCATATGTGGACTGATCAGAAGGCACCAGTCTATAGAGTGAAGAAGCTCTAAGCCTAAGGATAATTAAAAATGCATAAAAACATATCTAATTTGTAGCATACAAAAAACATTTGTAGCAAAATTATTAAAAAAATTACAGAGAAAAAAATTATTAAAGAAGCCAATGGCAAAACACAGTTTATCTTGGAAGGGACAAACTTTAACTAATCTGACTCTTGATGGAACTAATACAGCACAAAAAGTTTAAAGTGGTGAGAGTATGGTACTGGCACAAAGACAGAAATATAGATCAATGGAACAGAATAGAAAGCCCAGAGATAAATCCACGAACCTATGGACACCTTATCTTCAACAAAGGAGGCAAGAATATACAATGGAAAAAAGACAATCTCTTTAACAAGTGGTGCTGGGAAAACTGGTCAACCACTTGTAAAAGAATGAAACTAGAACACTTTCTAACACCATACACAAAAAATAAACTCAAAATGGATTAAAGATCTAAATGTAAGACCAGAAACTATAAAACTCCTAGAGGAGAGCATAGGCAAAACACTCTCCGATATAAATCTCAGCAGGGTCCTCTATGACCCACCTCCCAGAATAATGGAAATAAAAGCAAAAATAAACAAATGGGACCTAATGAAACTTAAAAGCTTCTGCACAACAAAGGAAACTATAAGCAAGGTGAAAAGACAGCCCTCAGATTGGGAGAAAATGATAGCAAATGAAGCAACAGACAAAGGATTAATCTCAAAAATATACAAGCAACACCTACAGCTCAATGCCAGAAAAATAAATGACCCAATCAAAAAATGGGCCAAAGAACTAAGCAGATATTTCTTCAAAGAAGACATATAGATGGCTAACAAACACATGAAAAGATGCTCAACATCACTCATTATCAGAGAAATGCAAATCAAAACCACAATGAGGTACCATTACACGCCAGTCAGGATGGCTGCTATCCAAAAGTCTACAAGCAATAAATGCTGGAGAGGGTGTGGAGAAAAGGGAACCTTTCTACACTGTTGGTGGGAATGCAAAATAGTGCAGCCTCTATGGAGAACAGTGTGGAGATTTCTTAAAAAACTGGAAATAGAACTGCCATATGACCCAGCAATCCCATTTCTGGGCATACACACCGAGGAAACCAGATCTGAAAGAGACACGTGCACCCCAATGTTCATCGCAGCACTGTTTATAATAGCCAGGACATGGAAGCAACCTAGATGCCCATCAGCAGATGAATAGATAAGGAAGCTGTGGTACATATACACCATGGAATATTACTCAGCCATTAAAAAGAATTCATTTGAATCAGTTCTAATGAGATGGATGAAAGTGGAGCCCATTATACAGAGTGAAGTAAGCCAGAAAGATAAAGAACATTACAGCATACTAACACATATATATGGAATTTAGAAAGATGGTAATGATAACCCCATATGCAAAACAGAAAAAGAGACACAGAAGTACAGAACAGACTTTTGGACTCTATGGGAGAAGGCAAAGGTGGGATGTTTCGAGAGAACAGCATCAAAACATGTATATTATCTATGGTGGAACAGATCGCCAGCCCAGGTTGGATGAATGAGACAAGTGCACTGGGAAGACTCTGAGGGATTGGGTAGAGAGGGAGGTGGGAGGGGGGATCGGGATGGGGAATAAATGTAAATTCATGGCTGATTCATGTCAATGTATGACAAAACCCACTACAATATTGTAAAGTAATTAGCCTCCAACTAATAAAAATAAATGAAATAAATAAATAAATAAAGTGGTGAGAAAATAATCTCCAGACCAGGAAAAATATTCAAGAATGAAAGACAAACATTTTCAGGGAGGGGAAAAAAAAAAAAACACTGAGGGAAATTGTAAACAGCTCATCCAAAATAAAAAATATACTGCAAGATATTTTTCTTAAGGCAGAGAAATATAATTCCAGGTAAAAAGCAAGAAATTCAGGAAGAAATGAAAATAACCGAAATAGTAAAATATATTATTGTGATTGGAGATAAACACATTAATATCTAAATTTTAACTGGTTAATACATTAAAATAATATATTAATAGAAATATCTTGCTAGTAAATAACTGTACCTATATATAAACATTTACATATGCCTATATATGTGTGTTTGTGTATAAGTATACATATCTATCCACTATATCTGTAGTTCTTTCCTTCTACTTTTTATATGAAACTACTTATTTGTATATATATTTTCCAAAATGAAAATAGGTTTAGCAAAAAATGTCCCTCACTTGGGTGAGGAGGATGAGGCAGCCATTTCCTCAAGCCCCATAGTGTGGAGAGAGGAGCAAGAAAACCGCTAGGCCTCCTCCCTGCATCCCGAAGAAGGGGCTTTCCCCATGTTAACCTGTGCTTGAGGCCCCCTCCCAGCCTTCCAGGTCGGGGCCCCCATCTTGGCAGGAGGAGAAGCATGTGGAATGAATCAGGCTTATATACTACAGAAACAGGCAGAGAAAGAGGACAACACAGGGACAGAAAATGCAGAGTGAGATATTAGATTTATAATGAAGTATCTAAATATCTGTAGTGAATGTGAAGTAGACTCAAAATTCACATGAAAAGGTAATTGTTAGACTGAATAAAAAAGCCAAACTCTATGCTAGTTTAATGAAGCATACTTAAATCATAACAATGCAGAATGCTTGAATATCAAAGAGAGAAGATATAATCACTTAAACTTAGCCACAGTGAAATACCTGTATTAATTTCAGGGAAAAAAAACAAAACAAAACAAATTAAGCAGAAAGCATAAGAGTATTAAAAACTGAAAAATGTTCTCATTTATCATAATTAATTCAGCAGAAATGTTTTGCGATTCTAAAGTAGTATGCATCTAAAAACATAACCTCAAAATAAATAAAGCACGGAATTTGACAAATACAAGAAGAGAAAACAAATCCACAGTCATATGGGGGGATTTATTTTTCCTTTTTTAGTATCTGATATAATAAGAAATACAAACTATTACTAAAATATTAAGATTTAAACAGTACAATCAATGTTCCTAATAAACAGGCTAACAGACTCACAAATATAAAATATACATTCTGTTCAAGCACATGAAAAATTGTTGAGTATTTATTAGGTCATAGATTGAAAAGATTGAAACTGTAAGTCGTACCTTCCTTGACCCAAATTTATTTAAATTAGACATAAATAAGACAATATAGATTTTTTCCAAATTAAAATGTACAGACTTTAAACTGGCAAAGAAAATGGCAACCCATTCCAGTGTTCTTTCCTAGTAAATCCCATGGATGCAGGAGCCTGGCAAGCTACAATCTACAGGGTTGCAAAGAGTCAGACATGATTTAGTGACCAAACACCAAACAGACTCTAATTAACACTAGATCAAAGAAAAATGAACTGAATACTAAGAGAAATGCCACACTCCAAAAAGTGTAGTAAACTAAAAATGTTTAGAGGGTGATTTTTTAAATTAATATGCTTATATTAGAACAAAAAAGAGTCTGAAAATCTCTAAAAATAGGGGAAAATAAGATAAAATTCAAAGAGAGTAGAAATATATACAAGTAACTAATATCTGAAATGAATAAGGGTACATCAATTCAGAGCACGCAATTATAAAACAAAATAAAATAAAATGGATAAGTTTATACCTTTATCCCAATTAGTTAGAATATACATGAAATTACAAACCCCTCTTACTAAGACTGACTTGTGAAAACTAGGCAAATTTTAACTTGCTTATAATTTTCATTTGAATTAGCAATCACATGCACATAGACAGACAGACAGACACAGACAAGCACAAACACAGCCCCTGGTTTTCAGTGGTCTCCCTGGCAGGCTCTCCCAAACACTCACGGACAAAGCATTTTCTACTTGCACAATGATCTCTGCTAACAAGGGAGTAAGTGAACACTCTCCAATTCATATTTATATTTTGCTTCTCAATCTTGATGCAATTATTTAAAAAAGAAAGTCCCCTTTTACTTATAAATTGAGTGCAAAAATGTTAAATAAATGTTTAACAAAGGAAATTTAATTATCTATGAAAAAATAATATAACATGAACAAGTTCCACTTATACTCGGTAAGAGAAGTTGGATTAAAAGTAGTAAATTAAATGGTGCAGGGAAAACTGGACAAAGTAAGTGTAAAAGAATGGATCTAGAACACTTCCTAACACTATGTACAAAGATAAACTCAAAATGGATTAAAGATCTAAATGTAAGACCAGAAAATATGAAACTCTTAGAGGAAAACATAGGCAGAACACTCTTTGGCATAAATCGCAGCAACATTCTCTATGTCCCACATCCTAGAATAATGGAAATAGAAACAAAAATAAACAAATGAGATCTAATTAATTTTAAAAAGCTTTTGCACAAAAAAGGAAACTAAACAAGGTGAAAAGACAATCCTCAGAATGGGAGAAAATAATAGCAAATGAAACAACTAACAAAGGATTAATTTCCAAAATATACAAGCAGCTTATGCAGCTCACTACCAGAAATACAAACAATTCAATCAAAAAGTGGACAGAAGATCTAAACAGACATTTCTCCAAAGAAGACAGGCTGCTGCTGCTGCTGCTAAGTCACTTCAGTCATGTCGGACTCTTTGCGACACCATAGATGGCAGCCCACCAGACTCCCCCATCCCTGGGATTCTCCAGGCAAGAACACTGGAGTGGGTGGTCATTTCCTTCTCCAATGCATGAAAGTGAAAAATGAAAGCGAAGCTGCTCAGTCATGTCCAACTCTCAGCAACCCCAGGGACTGCAGCCTACCAGGCTCCTCTGTCCATGGGGCTTTCCAGGCAAGAGTACTGGAGTGGGTTGCCATTGCCTTCTCTGAGAAGACAAGCACATGGCTAATAAACACATAAATAAGATGCTCAGCATTGCTCATTATTAGAGAAATGCAAATCAAAATTAAAATGAGATATCTCCTCACACCGATCAGAATGACCAGCATCAAAATATCTACAAACAATAAATGTTGGAAAGGGTGTGGAGAAAAGAGAATGCTTTTGCAGTGTTAACACTTTGAGAGATAACACTCTGGAGATTCCTTTAAAAAACTAGAAATAAAATTGCCATATGATCCAGCACTCCCACTTCTGGGCATAGACACTGAGGAAACCATAACTTAAAAAGACACATGTTTTTTGCAGCACTATTTGCAATAGCTAGGACATGGAAGCAACCTAGATGTCCACCAACAGGTGTCTGGATAAAGAAGTAGTGTTACACATACACAGCAGAATATTACACAGTCACAAAAAGGAATGTATTTGAGTCAATTGTAATGAGATTGATTAACCCCGAGCCTATCATACAGAGGGAAGTCCAACAGAAAGATAAAAACAAATGCATATATTAAGGTATATATATGAAATCTAGAATGATGGTACTGATGAACATATTTTCAGTGTAGCAATGGAGATACAGGCATAGAGAACAGACTTGTGGACCCAGGAGGGGAAAGAGAGGGTGTGATGAATAGAGAGAGTGATAAAGTAGCATTGACACTTTTATACATTACAATATGTAAAATAGATAGAGAGTGGAAATTTGCTGTATGATGCAGGGAGCTCAAACCCTGTGCTCTGTGACAACTAGAAGAGTGGGATGGACTGGTTTAAGAGGGAGGAGACATATGTATGCCTATGGCTAATTCTTGTTGATGTATAGCAGAAACCAACACGACATTGTAAAGCAATTATCCTCCAATTAAAAATCAAATTTAAAAATATGAAAAATAAAAGAGTAGTATTTTTTTTAAAAGCATAATAACAAGTATGGGTACAGATTTTGTAAGAGATGGAGCTCAGCTGACCCTTACAGCTTTACTTGCTTATGGACTATGTTCGTTCTAATTCTTCAGTGCCTCTGTTTGGCTAGTTGTTTATTATTTTCATCATTACCTCTGGAGGAAATGACCCAGTAAAGAGAAGACCCACCTAAAACAAGATGTAAACATATAATAGCAATCAAATAGTCACTACATAAGCAAATTGAAAGAACAATTTCATGATCACATAATAGATGAAGGAAATTTATTTGATAAAAATATATTTCCATTCATGACACAACTTTTTAACAAATTGAGAAGAGGTAAGAACTTTCTTAATCTGATAAAGTGCATATAGAAAAATCTGAAATGTTGAAAGCTTTAAACTTGAGACAGAACAAAATGAGGGTGTTTGACTGTAACACTTCAACTCCATATTTTGTTTGAGGGTTTTGTCAGTGCAATTAAAAAAGAAAGAGTAAATAAATAAATGAATGCATGGGTAAGAGACTGACTGTTGAAAGGGCTGAAATTAAGCAATCATCTATCTCTAAGAGATGCATGAAAAATATGTGAAATTCTTTAGGATGCATATTGGGTACACGAACAATTTCATTTACAAATGAGTTAGTAGAATTATTGAGTTTAACAATTGCATATGGGACAATTTATAAATCATAGACATACACATGCAAAAAAAATTAAAATTGAGAAGCTAAGAAACATAATTTTCAATAGTTCAAAATGTCAAAAGCATTTTAATAAAAAAAATTTAATGTTGTATGCAAAATATAAAGAAAACTATGAAATAATATTGAAAGAATTAAAGACATAAAATGAAAAGTAGACCACATTCTTGCATTGGTAGTTTAAGTGTTATAACAAAGGCAATTTTCTTCATATTGACCTATAGATTTGATGAATTTTCATTCAATAACTCTAATTAGCGACTCCAGAATGTATGTGAAAATTCTAAGGACCAAGAAAACTTAAGGTAATTTTGATGGAAAACAAATGTTGGAGGATGAAGTCTTCTTAGTATGAAATCTTATTACAAACCTACAAAATTGAAAAAGCTCATTAAAAACAAATAAAAAACAAGGAGAAACAAATGAATCAATAGAGCAGAACTGAAACTCTCAAAATAGATTCACATGTAGATGAATGTAGATTTACAAAGAAATCAGAAACACAGAATATTGGAAAAAAGATTTTTTTTTTCTTCTGCTATAACATTGTATAAGTTGAAACTGTTCATAATAATGATTTGATATATGTATATAAAATTACCACAACAGTAAGTTTAGCTAACATTCATTACCTTACATTCGTTGTTGTTCAGTTAGTTGCTCAGTCGTGTCTGACTATTTGTGACCCCATGAACTGCATCACGTCAGGCTGTCCTTCACCATCTCCCAGAGCTTGCTCAAACTTATGTCCGTCAAGTCGGTGATGCAATCCAACCAGCTTATCCTCTGTCATCCCCTTCTCCTCCTGCCTTCAATCTTTCCCAGCATCAGGGTCTTTTCTAATGAGTCAGCTCTTCACATCAGGTGGCCAAAGTATTGAAATTTCAGTTTCAGCATCAGCCCTTCCAATGAATATTCAGGATTGATTTCCTTTAGGATTGACTGATTTGATCTCCTTGCAGTCCAAGGGAATCTCAAGGATCTTCTCCAACACCACAGTTCAAAAGCATCAATTCTTTGACATTCAGCCTTCTTTATGGTTCAACTCTCACATCCATACAAGACCACAAGAAAAGCCATGGCTTTGACTACATGGACTTTTGTTAACAAACTAATGTCTCTACTTTTGAATATGCTGTCTAACTTGGTCATAGTTTTTATTCCAGGGAGAAAGCATTTTTTTTTTTTTTTTTTTTAATTTCAGGCTTCCCTGATAGTTCAGTTGGTAAAGAATCTGCCTGCAATGCAGGAGACCCCAGTTCAATTCCTGGGGTGGGAAGATGATAGGTTACAGTGAATGATGTCAGATTTGTGATCTCAGAAGAAGATTTAGCCTCGGGACCAGGAACCAGACTTGATCACTCAGGAACTATTGTGTAGCAAAGTTTTATTAAAATAAGAAAAGGGACAGAGAAAACTTCTGACATAGACAGCAGAAGGGGATGGACAGTGCCCCCTTTGCTAGTGCTAGCAAAGGAGTTATATACCTTTTTAATTAGTTATTACAATAAATCAAAGGAATGTCTCAAGGTTGTAAAGATCTTACTAGATCCACTCCCATAATTTACATTTTAAGATAATGGGATTAACCAGAAGGATTTCAGGAAGGAGAAAATGTCCTCAGGCAGGATACATTGTTATACATTGTTATCTAATCTAATCTAGAGTTTAAACTGAGTTGTTTGTTGTGTAATCATCAGTTCCTTGCTTAAAGAAAAAAACGTTTTCTATGACTAAGACTAAGGAATGTAGGGAGAGAGAGAGGGTGGGGGGGAAAGTCTGTCCTTTCCTCCTCCTTGAGAACCCCAGACCCCTATCTCTGCTCCGAGCCCCAGACCTCTTTCTCCTCCTCGGGGACCCCAGACTTCTTATCAACCTGCCTGGGAATTGACTCTCAAAGATCCGCTGGAGAAGGGATGGCTACCCTCTCCAGGATTCTTGGGCTTCCCTGGTGGGTCAGCTGTAAAGAATCCTGCTGCAATGTGAGAGACCTGGGTTTGAGCCCTGGGTTGGGAAAAAACCCTGGAGGAGGAAAAGGTTACCCACTCCAGTATTCTGCCCTAGAGAATTCCATGGGCTCTATAGTCCATGGGGTTGCAAAGAGTTGGACATAACTGAGTGACTTTCACTTTCAGTTGTTACATTTATTTTCTTGTGACAAGAACTTTTAAAATTAACTCTCTTTGCAACTTCCAAATATTCAATACATTATTGTTAACTGCAGTCACCACACTGTGCATCTCAGAAGTTATTTATCTTATAACTAAAATTTTCTACTCATTGACTGCCTTCAGCCATTTCCTATTCCCCTCACCCCTGACCCAATCTTTGGTAACTACCCATCTGTTCCCTCTTCCTGTGAGCTATTTTCTTAAGTGAGTTCATACAGTATTTTGTCTTTCTCTATCTGAATTTTGCTTAGAATAATGCTCAACACTTTCCAGAATCATCCATATTGTTGAAAATGACAGAATGTCCTTTCTATGGCTGAAATTCACACACACACACACACACACACACACACACACACACACACACACATTCACATTTTATTTACTCATTCATCCATCAATGAATATTTAGTTCACTCCATCCTTGTCCTGGCTATTATAAATAATGCTGGAATGAACCTAAATAACCATTTCCTTTTAAAAGATATCCAAATGTCCAACAAGTACGTGAAGAGGTTCTCAATACCACTGATCGTCAGGGAAATGCAAATTAGAAGCACAATAATTTATCACTCAGACCTGTTAGAATGGTTAAATCAAAACGACAAGAGATAAAGTGTTGACTAGAATGTGGTGAAAAGGAAACCCTTGTACACTATTGCTGGGAATGTAAATTAATGCAACCACTGTAGAAACTAGTATGAAGTTTCCTCAGAAAATGAATAAGAGAACTATGATATGATCTAGTAATTTTACTCTTGGGTATATTTTCAAAGTAAATGAGATCACTATTTTGTAGAGATATCTGTACCCACATGTTTATTTAGCCAAAACATAAAGGACTGTTTTCATTAAATGGTACTGCAACATTGGATATAATTCCAAACTGGTTATAGCTACATATATCAAAAATTATAAAGTTTAACAAATAAATGAATATTTTTTTCATCTATCAGTGGGTGAACTATTTTATATAACACAAAAAACAGTAAATATAAACTTAAATTTTAGGAACTCTTTGACATTAGGAACTCTTTGACAAAAGACATTATTAGGAATGTAAACATTAAATCACAGAGCAGGAGAAGATATTTGCAATAAAAAAAAAGAATGTCAAGAAGGACATAACATAATGTGTAATGAATTCTAAATATAAAAGAATCAAGCAACTCAATTGAAAAATGTATAAAAGACTTCAACCATCATTTAACAAAAGGGAACATACAAAAAGATCAATAAATTACACTTCAAAGTAAGGACATGAAAAGTAAAGCTGCAGTGAGATATCACTAGTGAATACCTAACTAGAGTGGCTGAAATTGGCATGTAATGGTGTGAAATCAAGTAGCAATGTCATGACTTAGCAAGAGAGTGGAAGAAGAGAAACAGGAGGCAGGTAAGGTGGTCTGGCATTCCCATCTCTTGAAGAATTTTCTAGTTTGTTTTCATCCACACAGTAAAAGGCTTTGGTGTAGTCAATAAATCAAAAGTAGATGTTTTTCTGGAACTCTCTTGCTTTTTCAATGGTCCAGCAGATGTTGGAAATTTGAGCTCTATTCCTCTTCTTTTTTCTAAATCCAGCCTGAACATTTGAAAGTTCACGGTTCATGTACTGTTGAAGTCTGGCTTGCAGAATTTTGTGCATTACTTTGCTAGAATGTTAGTTCTAGAAGATCTTGTAGGTCTTCATAGAACTGTTCAGCTTCTTCAGAGTTGCTGGTCAAGGCATAGACTTGAATTACTGTGGTATTGAATGGTTTGCCTTGTAAATGAACAGAGATCATTCTGTCATTTTTGAGACTGCATTCAAGTAAAGCATTTTGGACTCTTTTGTTGGCCATGATGGTTACTTGGTTACTCTATTTCTTCTAAGGGATTCCTGCCCACAGTAGTAGATACAATGGCCATCTGAGTTAAATTAACCCATTCCAATCCATCTTAGTTCACTGATTCCTAGAATATTGATGTTCACTCTTGTCATCTCTTGTTTGACCACTTCCAATTTGCCTTGATTCATGAATATAACATTCCAGGTTACTATGCAATATTGCTCTTTACAGCATCGAATCATGCTTCCATCACCAGTCCCATTCACAACTGGGTGTTTTTTTTTTTTTTTTTTTTTGCTTTGGCTCCATCCCTTAATTCTTTCTGGAGTTATTTCTCCACTGATCTCCAGTAACACATTGGGCACCTACTGACTTGGGGAGTTCATCCTTCAGTGCCCTATCTTTTTGTCTTTTCATGCTGTTCATGGGGTTCTCAAGGCAAGAATACTGCAGTGGTTTGCCATTCCCTTCTCCAGTGGACCACATTCTGTCAGATCTCTCCACCATGACCCGTCCATCTTGGGTGGGCCCATACAGCATGGCTTAGTTTCATTGACTTAGACAACTCTGTGATCCATGTGATCAGATTGGCTAGTTGTCCATGACAGCTGTTTCAGTCTGTCTTCCTAATCCCCTCTCTCAGTGCCTACCATCTTACCTGGGTTTCTCTTACCTTGGATGCAGGGTCTCTGAAGAACTGTACAAAAAAAATCATCATTATCCAGATAACCATGATGGTGTAATCACTCACCTAGAGCCAGACATCCTGGAATGTGAAGTCAAGTGGGCCTTAAGAAGCATCACTATGAACAAAGCCAGGGGAGGTGATGGAATTTCAGTCAAGCTATTTCAAATTCTGAAAGATGACGCTGTGAAAGTGCTGCACTCAATATGCCACCAAATTTGGAAAACTCAGCAGTGACCACAAGACTGGAAAAGGTCAGTTTTCATTCCAATCCCAAAGAAAGGCAATGCCAAAGAATGTTCAAACTACAGCACAATTGCACTCATCTCACACGCTAGTGAAGCAATGCTTAAAATTCTCCAATCCAGGCTTCAGCAATATGTGAACCATGAACTTCCAGATGTTCAAGTTGGTTTTAGAAAAAGCAGAGGAACCAGAGATCAAATTGCCAACATTTGATGGATCATTGAAGAAGCAAGAGAATTCCAGTAAAATATCTATTTCTGCTTTGTTGACTATGCCAAAGCCTTTGACTGTGTGGATCACAATAAATTGTGGAAAATTCTGAAAGTGATGGGAATACCAGACCACCTGACTTGCCTCTTGAGAAACCTGTTTGCAGGTCAGGAAGCAACAGTTAGAACTGGACATGGAAGAACAGACTGGCTCCAAATAGGAAAAAGAGTACATCAAGGTTGTATATTGTCACCCTGACTATTTAACCTATATGCAGAATACATCATGAGAAACGCTGGGCTGGAAGAAGCAAAAACTGGAATAAAGATTGCCCAGAGAAATATCAATAACCTCAGATATGCAGATGACACCACACTTATGGCAGAAAGTGAAGAAGAACTAAAGAGCCTCTTGATGAAAGTGAAAGAGGGGAGTGAAAAAGTTGGCTTAAAGCTCAACATTCATTAAAGGAAGAGCATGACATCTGGTCCCCTCACTTCATGGCAGATAGATGAGGAACCAGTGGCTGACTTTATTTTCCTGGGCTCCAAAATCACTGAAGATGGTGACTGCAGCCATGAAACTGAAAGATGCTTACTACTTGGAAGGAAAGTTATGACCAACATTGACAGCATATTAAAAAGTAGAGAGATTACTTTGCCAACAAAGGTCCATCTAGTCAAAGCTACGGTTTTTCTGGTAGTCATTTTTGGATGTGAGAGTTGGACTATAGAGAAAGCTGAGGAATGAAGAATTGATGCTTTTGAACTGTGGTGTTGGAGCAGACTCTTGAGGGTCCCTGGGCTGCAAGGATATCCAACCAGTCCATCCTAAAGGAGATCAGTCCTGAGTGTTCATTGGAAGGACTGATGCTGAAGCTGAAACTCCAATATTTTGACCACCTGATGTGAAGAGCTGATTCATTGAAAAAGACCCTGATGCTGGGAAAGATTGAGGGCAGGAGCAGAAGGGGACGACAGAGGATGAGATGGTTGGATGGCATCACCGACTCTATTTGCATGAGTTTGGGTAAACTCTGGGAACTGGTGATGGACAGGGAGGCCAGGTGTGCTGCAGGTCATGGGGTCGCAAAGTGTCAGATACGACTGAATGGCTGAATTGAACTGAATTTGCTAGATTGTGAGATGAATGCCATTTTGCAGTACTTTGTCCATCCTTTGGCATTCTCGGTATTCCTCGGTATTGGAATGAAAACTGACCTTTTTCAGCCATGTGGCCACTGCTGACTTTTCCAAGTTTGCTGGCATATTGAATGCAGCACTTTCACAGCATCATCTTTTAGGATTTGAAATAGCTCAACTGGAAGCCCATCACCTACACTAGCTTTGGTCATAGTTCTGCTTCCAAAGGCCTACTCGACTTCACATTCCAGGATTTCTGGCTCTACGTGAGTGATCACACCATCGTGATTATCTGGGTCATGAAGATCTTTTTTGTACAGTTCTTTTGTGTATTCTTGCCACTTCTTAAATCTTCTGCTTCTGTTAAGTCCATAGCATTTCTGCCATTTATTGTGGCCGTATTTAAATGATATGTTCCCTTGGTATCTCTAATTTTCTTGAAGAGATCTCTAGTCTTTCCCATTCTACCACTTTCCTCTATTTCTTTGCATTGATCACTAAGGAAAGCTTTCTTTTCTCTCCTTGCTATTCTTTGGAACTCTGAATTGAAGTGCATATAGCTTTCCTTTTTCTCCTTTTCCTGTAGCTTCTCTTCTTTTTCAGCTATTTTTCAGTCCTCCTCAGCCAACCATTTTGCCTTTCTGTATTTCTTTTTCTTGGGGATGGTCTTGATCATTGCCTCCTGTACAATGTCATGAACCTCCATCTATAGTACTTCAGGAAATCTGTCTTTCAGATCTAATCCCTTGAATTTATTTGCCCCTTCCACTCTACAATCATCAGTGATTTTATTCATGAAAATACCACAGTATCTTTATATATTCTACTGCAAATATCCATTAGCAGTAGCATATATAAAAATATTGGTATTTTCATTAAATGGAATACAAAAAACACATAAACTTTGTAAATTTTTAGAGCTGACACCTCCATTGTGCAATTTAATTGTCATCAGGTACCACAGATGATAAAAAGTAAGTAACAGTGCTTAAGAATTGAAAATGAATGCCATAATATATATTGTAACCTTTAGGGAAGTTGAAGGAATAGTGATCATGAAGGTGCATGTGAATAGCTTCATAGTTTCAAGGTGCTTTCATTTAACTGAGTAACAGATTATACCAAGTTTCTGGTCACTATTAATGACATCATACACTTATGTTTAGACACGTTTAAGTGTCTAAATTACATTTCATAATTAAAAAGTTAAAACATAAGAACACAAATATAATGATCCCTCTGGTATATGAGGGCATATCCTTAGTTAAGGGATCACCAAAACATGAGTGTCTTGGGCCATAGGTTTGCTGGTGTTTTGTGTCTGAACAACAATCTTGCTGCTCTTCTCCTGTTACATAGCAATCTTCTTCTCTTGTTTGTTGGGTGAGGTTGGAGAATGGTATTGACCCAGTTACATGGTTGAACACTCACTGCTTTTAATCCAATCAAAGTAATATTCTTAGTATCTAAATTAACATAATCAAGAGTAAGCCATTCAAAACACAGACTTTTTAGGACTAAAAGAATTGAATAAGAAATTGCAATCTGATCCAATTATACTGAAAAGTGAGGGAGATTTGTTGAGATTATGGTGAAATAGCATTTTTTGATCATCTGAAAAAAGCTACCAGAATTTGTGAACTTGAAGCCTGAAACTGTCATCACATATCTTCCCTCCAGATGTGAGAATCCACTCTTAAGAGAAAAAAAAATGTTTGGGACACTTGAAGAGGGGAAGAAACTCGGTCCTTACAAAGCTGTAGGTACAAAATGAAAGCAAACCCAAAGCTTACACTTCCTATGGCCTTTAAAGTTTTGTGAGTGATTCAGTTCAGTTAATTTTTGTTTAAATTTGTTTGTTTTTATCCTTTTGATTACTTGTAATATTAAAATCCTTAATTGACAAATAAGAGTAATAAAACTGCATGTCATTAAGACATTATCATCTGATGTGATTGAAAGAATAAATAGAAGAATATTTTGAATTAAATATATATTTATGGGAAAGAACATGGCTCTGACATTTAAATCTATTTCAGACCCATCTGGGAATAGAATTGGAGCAGAATGGAAAATGCGACATGGGTAAGGGCATAACCTCTTTTGATTTTACTTTTTTAACCTAGGAAATTAGGTTAAGATTAGAAACCTATCTCATTGGGTTTTCAGATAGTACCATTATAGTTCAGCAGTTAGGATCATGCACAAAGAAGCTGAATAAATTTGGATTTTAATTCCAGCTGCAAAATGTAGGTAATGATAATACTGAGGTCATAAAGGTTTTACAAACATTAAAGGAGATAATATTTTATGCAAAGCATTTTGTGAAGTATGTACTGTGCTGCTTTTTGCTTAGTTACTCAGTCTTGTTTGACTCTTTGTGACCCCATGGACTATGTAGCCCACCCGGCTCTGTCCTTGGGGATTCCCCAGGAAAGAATACTGGAGTGGGTTGCCATGCCCTCTTCCATGGGATCTTCCCAACCCCAGGCATCAAACCTATGTCTAACAAAAATTCACTATTAGTCACAGTACAATCTCATGTACAGAATGAAGAAATCTGGCTTATATATATCCCAAAACACCTTCTACCTTAAATTGCATAATCAGCAACTTATGAAACCAGGCGTTTGGAAAAATAAGGAAACTCAAGGTAAAGTTCAATATTTTATGTGAGTTTGTCAAATGGCTATATCTACGACGAGAGCAAAATTAAGAAAGAAATCCCTCTGCTGTCTGCATCCTTATAATCATGTTGATTCATATGAAATGGACATTTCTATCCATCAAAGTGGTAACATAGATGCTGACCTGCCCATTTAGTTTTAGAACGCAGCTTGCTAACTTAAGACTGTCTGAAAGAGATCACTGTCAATAGATGGTACTAAAATAAAGCTGCCCATTCCAATATAACCCCTGAAGAAGGAAATGGCAATCCTCTCCAGTATTCTTGCCTGGAGAATCCCATAGACAGGTGAGCTTGGCAGGCCACAGGCCGTGGGATTGCAAAGAGTGGGACACAACTGAAGCAACCGAGAATGTACTCACTCCGATATAGCCTGCATTGGTCCAACCAAAACACCACTGCCCTGAAACCCTCTGCCAAGGGCTTCATTCTGCATTAAACTGAGTTTGAACTTATTTTAATCCTATATCTGCTCACATTTAATGAAGAGGAATAAAGTTTTTCATCATCTTAGTAATGCAATTATTTCATGTTCAAATCAACATGTTTGCTTATATACTACAAGATACCAAACTGTCAATGTTTAAGTTGCATAAAAAGTGCTGAAAAGAATGACTGGAGTTTTTACTTTTCAACCAATCAGTACAGTCATTTATACAGCAGAAAGCCTACTTTAACACCATGCCCTAAATCAGACAATCATAGGAGCCATTTCTGCCTATTTATTGTTATTTTTATGGTAACTAGAGTGTAGCTTGTATTGCTGTTTTATTGTTACATGAAGTCATATAAAATTTTGGGTGAGAAAGGAATTCTTAATCATTTTAATTTAAATAGAAGGAAGAAATAGGTGAGAGAAACCTATTCTGAACTATTGAATAAACTTCTTTCCTATGCTTTCATAAATTTGTGCATAATTTGTGTGTTGCAAAATGTATATAATTAATTTACCTCTTCTGAACAACTTTATTCAATTCCTCAGTTTTCATATTGTCAGTTACATTACACACTTAATGAAATAATAGATATTGACTTCTATAATATGTTTCCTAAGTTTCACTTGATGGATTTAATTCAGAAACATCTATGCTTTTCCAAGTAATCACAGTTGGGAAAAGGTTGAAACACAGATCTCCAAAGTCCCAATAGCTTCTTAAATTTTGTCATCAGCAATCCATGAAATTTGTTTTAATGCTCATAGACATCCCTATGAAATTTGCCACTATGTTCATTTTTACTTTAAAATTTATGTGAAAATAAAGTGCTAAAAATGTATAACAATAATAAAATTTAAACACTGGTCATTAACAAATAAATAAATACAGTCCATACAATTTCCTTTTAAAAGTGTGGCTGTTGGATAATAATAGACTAGTCTCAAAAACTTATCTTAATCCTAAATCTGCTCATATTTATGCAAGAGTAATAAGGTTTTTCATCACCCTCATAATACAATTATTTCATGTTCAAATCAAAATGTTTGCTTATATACCTACAACATATCAAACTGTCAATGTTTAAATTGCATAAAAAGTGCTGAAAAGAATGACTGGAGTTTTCACTTTTCAACCAATCAATAGTCATTTATACACAAGAGAGGGGGAAAAAAGTAATTCTTTAGTGAATTTAAGATACAGAACACAAAAAATGTAATGACCGAAAGACTAAGAGATGGGATCATTTCTTTGTAGTTAAAGAATAGCCTCTCAGGAAATAGAGCATGCAGGCCCCACCAGGTGCATTTCTTGAGCATTACATTCATGGAAGAAGTCTTAGCAGAATATTGCTCGCTGAGTGGACTAAATTTTTCTATTTCTGTCTGCAGTCTGTGTTTTCTCTCAGAGGTAATAATGCATTCCAGTTGAAGCTGAGCATAGAGTCTTAAATTCCTCTTTACTGATTATAAAGACTTCATTGATTCAGTCTTTATTGATTCTTCATGATTAATTGATAAATTTAATTTGAATTGATATTCAAATGAATGCTAAATAGGCATAAAGCTACACAGAAAAATACAGCAATCTATATTTACTAGGATTTCACCTGAAACACATGTAGCAAACAATGGCAATGGAGTTTCATAGGTTTGAAAACTAGCAACATTCTGTCTTATGGTATATTTTCTAATTTTTATTTTTAACATTAGTTATAGTCTTTTCCAGGCAAAAGTTAAAACTGTGAATGAGTGTGTGTGTTTTAATGTTAATGCACTCAAATTCCTTTATTATTTCCTTTTTATGTCAGCCTTTGGGATCATGCTTAGAAATCCACCCATAGATACCATGCTTCCTAGTAGTTTTCCTCACATGAAATATTTCATCCTCTTGGATTTATCTTAATTAAAAATGAGACAAATACTTAATTTTCTTTTAAAAATTAGTAGTCCATTTCGCATAATCATTTTTTGAATGAAATATCATCTTTCACTGACTTTAATGTAATAAAGCTTATCAGAGACTCAGTCCACCCATCAATGACATATGTATTCTCTGTGGGATAACTATCAGACTCAGTACTAAATTCTGGATACACAAGGTGAGCAGTGGGTAGATCTCCTTTTGAGAATGTCACCATGTGGAGGGGATTTACCGCAGCCCAGCATCACACAGAGGGACATTGAAGGATAGCATATTAAAATGGAACCTGGCCTAGAGAGGGCATGAGGTACAATCTGGTGGATTAAGCTCAATAATCAAAGAGGGATGTTGCTGTGGGTAGGTTTCAGGCACAGGAACTCACCCACAGAGATGCCCCGTGCTGGGATGGAGATGGTCAAACAATGAAGCTGTAGGAGAAAGGCTAGAATGTCTGGAGTGAGAGAAGGAGGAGCAGGTGGTTTGGGGGAAGCTGGAATGTGTACAAGTGTTGGGTCACCACAGCCTGTGGGACAACCACGTGAGTCTCTTCAAACCCCTATGCTAAACTAGGAGCCATGGAAGGGCATTAATCATGGATAAATGGCCAAGATTTCCTGAGGAATGGGGATTCTAGAACCCGTGTCAAGGGCAGGAGGGGGCAAGGTGGACAGAGGCTACAGTGACATGGTGACATAATGGACTAGGAGGATGACAAAAAAATACATAAACACAAGTAGATGGATTTTAGGATGCTTAAGAATTGACAAGAGAATTACAGACTAGACACTGGAAGTAAAGTTGTGCAGGCAGGAGCACTAGAGTTCAGATTTACATACATACATGAATAATATCATTCACTGAGGGAACTTGGCTTAGGAAGAAAGAAGATATAGACTATGATTCGGTCTTAACTGATTTCCAGGAGACTTTGAGTCATCTGAAACAGAGGCTGTCATATTTTGTCTATAAAAAAGCTGAATAGTAAACATTTGAGGTTTTCTGAGCCACATATGGTCACTGTTATATATTCTTCTAATCATTTATTTTTATACAGTTAGAATCCTTTAAAAACCCAAAAACATAAAAAACTGAGAAATAGAAAAGTGGGTGCAGGATTTGAGCTGTGGTCTTCAGCAACCTCTGTAAGTGCAGTGAAGAGAAGCCCATATGATCTAGAAATGTGACTGTTTAGCTCAAAGTACCACAAGCCAGCATTTGTGCAGCAAGTGAAGTCCAGGATACAGATGAACTCGATTTAGAAAAAATTATAAAATGAAGAAAGAAGAGTGACCAACTGAGCATTGGAGAACTCTGACACATCTAGTCAAGAAAAGGAAGCTAACAAAGACACTAAAAAGATGGTAAGAAAAGTGGCAAGACAAATTTAAGAATGTGTATTGTGGACAGCAATCAAAGTCCAGGGAGATAGTTTTTATATGTTAACTCCTCAACAACCTTCAATGCTGATGCAACTGGAAAATATTTACTAAATATTAGAGTGATACTTGATGGCTTCTTATATAGTAGAAGAGGAACCCCTTCCCATTATATTAAAAACAGATCCATGTAGGTTTAGATGTAGGAGCAGAAGGTTCCTATCTAGAGAATGACTTTCATTCCTTGCTAAGGGAGAAGACTTGTAAGGAGTGGCAAAATAGGTTTCAAAAGAAAAAAAGAAAATCGATTGGCTTGTTGGGTAGTTTTGAGTGTCTATATGAAGTTTCATAAAATTATGGAAGTACCTCTCTTGATTTTTATGATATTTTCTAAGACTGCATTTAATGCTCTGATGTAGTGCAAATATTAAGGAAAAACAAAATGAGCAAGAGAATATATGCATTTATCCTTTAGCCAGTACGCTCCTAAATAAATATTGGTAAAACTGCAAAGTGACATATGTTTAAAACTATGAGATGTGGCATTAGCTTTGATAGCAAAATCCTGAAAACAGTTCTCTTTGATACTGTGGAATCCATTCAGGGGAGTGTTATGCAGTTTAAAAGAATGTGACTAGGGAGAACTCTATATATGGATGCATTTTTAAACTAAAAGAAAACAGGAAGGTCAGTGTCTGGAGAGAGGCATGCATTTTAGTTGACCAGTATCACATTAACTTCCTGACGAAAAGCTCAAATCACTATTCCGCCAGTCTCCAAGCTGTCAAAACTGTAACACTTTCACACCCTTACTTCCAATTGGGACTCTGCTTTTATTTCACTTAGATTAAGAAAATCTGAAGAGAGGCCTTCAAGATTGCAGAGGAATAAGATGGAGAGATCATACCCTACCCCTGCAGATCCATCAAAAACTCATCTGCATGTGGAACAACTCCAACAGAACACCTTCTGAACACTAGTAAAGGACCCCAGACTTCCAAAAGGGCAAGTCAATCTCCTCAGAATGAGGTAGGGCAAAAGATAAAGATTAAAAGGGAGACAAGGGGTTTTGGGGTGGGGATGCACCTCCCAAGGGATGCACCCTGGGGAGGGAGTCACAAAGGAGGAAATGTTTCCACACACTGGGAAACCCCCCAGAGGCAGGGCTGGGGAAGCTTCCCACACCTCAGAGGGGAGCACATTGGCAAGTGCAGCAACAGGAGCTCTACAGGCAAAGCAGAAAACTCACAGCAGAGATTTTTACCAAACAGCGCTTCCCAGACAAGAAGTGGCTCTCACTCCCATGCCCACCCATTGAGTGGGGCTGGGTGCTCAGGTTCAGGGTTCAGGGATCGGGCCTCAGGGAGAGAACTGGGGTTGATAATAGCAAAGACATCCTGAGAGGGCTAGTGTGGCACAGCTGAGGGAGTCCAGGGAGAAGCCTGGGGCCACAAGAGAAGCACACGATCATTCCTGTGGGGGTACTCTAACATCACACACTAGTGGAACAGAGGACCTGCCTTAGTGAACGTCGAGGCGGGACAAGCTGGCTGTAGTCTGCAGCTCCCGAGGTAGAAAAGCCTGTGTAGGGGCCACAGGTGGGAGGCAGGGCCCCGGGGATCACAGCTACTGCCTATCTGGGAGTGGCTGTGGGTCACTGCTCACATTTTTCCTGGGAGCCTGAGCAGCTTGGCTCTGCCAAGGATCCCACAGCTTGGCCGCCAGCTCCCACGGGGAAGCTCGTGATCTGCCTCAGACGGTGGTAAGCTCCCACAGGTCCCGGCCGTGGTGAGCACTCCACACATACCCTAACTGTGTGTCTGCCTTCTCCTTCCTCTCCCCAGCACAACTGAGCAAGCGGCTCTATCAGCCTCTACTTCAGGTACTCGTGTTTGGATGGAGAACAGACACTGGCGAGCAACCTGCAAGCAGAGGTGGGCCCCAAACTGAAGCACAACACCAGGGGCTGAGTGAGCAAAAGAGAGGAGAAGTCGCCCCAGGAGCGTAGGTACGGTGGGTTAAATCCCCACAATTAGTCAGACACTGTGGACTTTAGGGGCAACTGTAGACTTTGAAGGAAAGTACAAGCTAGAGCAAGGCAAGACCTGAGTCTGAGCTGGCCCCACACTGCCCACAACAGGTCCAGAGACCTTCATAGAAATATTGGAAGACTTTCTGAGTAGGGAAATTGATTAGACCAGGAAAATGGAGGAGTCACATGGACATTCTTCTCATTACCATTCTCTACATAATTTTTCCACCCCCATTTTTTTTCCTTTTTCATATTGTTCTAATGGTGTTCTTTCTTTGTTATTCCCTTAATTTTTATGTTTTTAACCTACTTTTTCCTTTTCCAAAACACCTTATTTTTAAATAAATTCATTTTTTCCTGTTGTTACAACACTGCTTAGTTATACTGCATTTTTTTTCATGTTTTTGATTTTGTATTTTTGCAAGTCTAATTTATAGTATTCATTTTCACTTAGTGGTTTGATTATTGGCTTAATTTCTCTATCTTTTTGACTCCTGCTTTCATCTTTTTTTTTTTTCTCCGTCTTTTCTGTTTGTAATTGTATGAATCTGTTTGGGTGTCCTTGGCATTTAGTCTAGTCTCACCATTAGTCTTGGGGTTTTTGTCTTCTGTGTTATGTGTCCAGTGAAATCTTGGTGCTACAGTAAGGGACTGGACCTGAACCCCCAAGGTGGGAGGCCTATATCCCGGACGTTGGGCCATCAGACAACTCCCAACCCTATGGAACATTAATAGGTGAGAGCTATCTACCTCAAAGGCATCTACCTCAAAACTTAAGACAGCCCCACCCAAAGGCCAGCACACTGCAGTACCAGATGCCTCTTGCCAAACCTTCAGTAAAACAGGAACACAAACCTGCCTGTTAGCTGAAAGACTGCCGAAAGCCATCCCAAGCTCACAGACACACCCCTGGAAATAGCATTACTTTTCAGAGAAATGAGACCCAGCTCCATACACCAGAACACAGACATAAGTCCCCTCAGTGAGTCCCCTGTGCCCTTCACAAGGCCCTGGTCCAACCCCACCAATGGTGAGCAGTCACCACAATTAAGAGGATCAACAACCTTCCAGCCTGCAGGTTGAAGACCCTAAACACAGTAAATTAAACAAAATGAGAAGACAGAGAAACATGCAGAAGATGAAGGAACATGGTAAAAACACATAAGACAAAACAAATCAAGAGAAAATAAGTAGTCTACCAGAAAAAGAATTCAGAGTAATGTAGTAAAGATGATTTAAAATCTTGGAAATAAAATGGAGGCACAGATTGAGAAGATATGAGAAATGTGTTAACAAAGACCTAGAAGACTTAAGGAATAGACAATCAGCAATGAGCAACACAATAACTGATATTAAAAATACATTAGAGGGAATCAGTAGCAGAATAACTGAAGTAGAAGAATGGATAAATAAGTTGGAAGATAGAATGTTGGAAATAACCAGAGCAGAGCAGAATAAAGAAAAAAGAATAACAAGAAAGGAGGACAGCCTCACAGACCTCTGGGGCATTAAGTGCACTAATATTAAAATTATACAATTCCCAGAAAAAGAAGACAAAGGGAAATGTATGAGAAACTATTTGAGAAGATTATAGTAGAAAATTTCCCTAACATGGGAAAGGAAACTGTCATCCAAGTCCTGGAAGCACAGAGTCCCATACAGGATAAACCCAAGGAGAAATATGCATAAAGATGTATATTAGTCAAAATAACAAAAGTTTAACATAAAGAGAAAATATTAAGAGCAGCAAGGGAAAAGCAACAAATGACATACAAGGGGATCCCCAAAAGGCTAACAGCTGATCTTTCAACAGAAACTCTGCAGGCCAGAAGAGAGTGGCAGGATATGCTTAAAGTGATGAAGGGGAGGGGGGGGGGGGGGACTGCAACCGGGATTACTCTATCCAGCAAGGATCTCATTCAGATTAAAAGGAACAATCAAAAACTTTACAGACAAGCAAAAATTAGCACAGTTCGGCACCGCCATATCAACTTTACAACAAATATCAAAGGGACTTCTCTAGACAGGAGGCAAAAGAGAAAGAAAAGGCCTAAAAATCCAAAACCCAAAACAATAAAATAAATGGCAATAAAATCATACATATAAATAATTATCTTAAATGCCAATGGACTAAATGCTCCAACCAAAAGATACAGATTGCCTGAATGAATACAAAGACAAGACCCCTATATATGCTGTCTACAAGAGACTCACCTAAGACCTCGGGACATATACAGACTGAAAGTGAGGGTCCAGAAAAAAAAATATTCAATGCAAAAGGAAATCAAAAGAAAGTAGAAGTAGGAATAGTCATATAAGATAAAATAGACTTTAAAATAAAAACTGTAGAGGCAATGAAGGACACAGTGATGAAGGGATCAATCCAATAAGAAGATATAACAATTATAAATATATATGCATCCAATGTAGGAGTCCTACAAGTCAAGTAAACATCTTAAGAGATTTCTATTGATCCTTACTTTGATTGTTTCAGTAGCTGAATCATTTTCATCTTGCTGGAATCAAGAAAGGCAGCATTTAACAAACCTAATTCTTCTCCCTTTTCACACCACATCCTTGTCTTGACTTCCAAAACATCACTCTCCCTTGATTTTCTCTAATTCCACCTCACTTTCCTTTATTGTATTCCCCATTTCCCTTATTTTTAAACTAGCTGTCCTTTCTTGACTGTAAATTATAATCTCCTGAGTAATCTCCTTTTAAATTTCCAGTTGCCAGGTCACACCCAAGACCCATCTGAGGCAGCCATAGTTTTGCAAACTCCTTAGGAGATTCCAATACATAACCAAATTTGGGAATTTCTGCTGGATGAAGGAATTCCTAAGAGGCACCACCAGTAGTCTACACTGACCACAACACCTTTGACCCATCTCTCTACCTCCCCTCTCTACTTTTCTCCAACTACTTCTCCTTATACACACTGGGCTCTTAACTGTGCCCCAAACACTTCGAGTGCCCACTCATCCCAGGATCTCAGCACTTCCTTTGAATGCCGTCAGCATGGCCGTCACTTCCTTCAGATCTTGAACCAAACGTTGCCTTAGCAGAAGATATCTCTCCCTATTCTGTATAAAACTGCTTCACCCTCCATCCACAGCTCTCCCTACCAGGTATCATCACAAGACATGTGTATTGGGTGTGTGCTGATTGGGTATCTCCTTCACCAGAGTGCAAGTTCCCTGTGGAAGACATTTGGTCAGTTGTCTGTTTTGCTCACTGATTAACTCTTAATCAGTAGCAGGATCCATAAGAGAGCAGGAAAGACTAAAATATATGTAAAATCTATAAACAAATGGCTTAACTTCTCTTTCTTTATGTAATTTTTACATTTTCTTTGGTTTATATTATCATAAACAGTGTCAAGTTCTTATAGCTCTCTTCCTTCCTTTTTATAATGATATCAGAGAATTAATTTTTCAACAGTAAAGTCCAGTTCCTTTTCCACAAATTTTGTTTCTTAATGTTCTTGTTACTTAATTTTCCATGCTCAGCCTGTACATTTAGTACTATGATCTAAGACTTGCTTTAAGAAATATCTGATGAAAAAGGTCTTTCTATTCTATCTCCCACTTTCAGTCATGTGTGTTTTGTATTCTTTAGTTACATATTAGTAATTTCACATTGCAGCCAAATGTAATAAGTATATTTTTTTATAACTTACTGAATTTTTCCTTTTTCTGATCGATTCAACCAAAATTAGTCTAAATGTAAAATACATAATCAAGCCAATATTTTTCATTGCACAGAAAGTAGACTCATTGGGAAAGACCCTGATACTGGGAAAGATTGAGGGCAGGAGGAGGAGAAAGCAACAGAGGATGAGATGGTTGGATGGCATCACTGACTCAATGGCCTTGAGTTTGAGAAAACTCTGGGAGATAGTGAAGGACAGGGAAGACTGGTCACAAGGAGACAGACATGGCTTAGTGACTAAATAACAGAAAGTAGAGGAATTGTAGTCATCATAGTTAAAACTAACCTTATGTCTTTTAGGTGAACATAGGTTGAAGCTAATCTTCCAGATAACAGATTAATTATTTGTATTGTTACTAAATGCATTCAATTGTTCCTGTTTATACTCAATTATTACCCTTTCTTATAGCTCATGTGAATGTGTGAGTATTTTCCACTTCAGTTATGTGGATAGTAAGTCTCAGATTCTGCCTCCACATCACCATTCAGACCTTTGTGAAGTAACCAACTAACCTACTACTCTTGTTTGTGTTTTCTGAACCTGATTGGTTTCTGTATCATTGTGTGTGTGTGTGTATGTAGAGACAGATAGACAGAGACACAGTCAGAGAGAGACAGAGAAAGAACAAAAGAAAGAGAAATATAAATATATTTTCTAGGAGCCAAAATTCAAAATGAGATGATATGAATATTTGAATTTTGAGCTTAAAAAATGAAGATGATCTATCCATACCTAGGGGTTTGCCAGGTGGTGCAGTGCTAAAGAATCCACCTGCCAACGTAGAAGACATAGGAGATGTGAGTTTGATCCCTGGGTTGGGAAGATCCCTTAGAGTAGAAAATGGCAATCCACTCCAGTATTCTTGCCTGCAAAATTGCATGGACAGGCTGCAGTCCATGGGGTCACAAACATTCAGACACAACTGAGCAACTGAGCATGCAGCACATCTACACAAATGAAAACTACCCAGTAATTAAATGGTGATGTAAGTTCATGTTTTGTTTGTATGGCTATTTGTCCACAATATATAGTTATATTAAAACAGTAGTATACACAACAACTTAAATATAAAAATCCCATTCTTTGAAAGTCCTATGTATATTGATATCTGATAGAAAAGAGTTAAAATTTATACATTATCAAGCCAATTCATTTTTAACATGCCTATAAGTAGTATTGCTTTCTTCTAACTACCTACCTGTAATATTTGCATGATTGTTCAACAAACTTGAATTATTCTCAGAATCAAGAGATAAAATAAGAGCATTTTTATTAAGAGTAGGATACAAACAGATATTTAAATTACCAATGCACAAGTTAAATTACAAATCAATTTCTGAGGAAAGCATGATTAGTGTCCAATAATTTAAAATTTATCCTTTAGTTATAAAACACTAATTCAAAACTTCAGTTGGACTTAACCTTCAAAACCTCCAAAGATGTTTTTCACAATAAAATGTAGGAAATAAAGAAAAGGAGAACACATGGATTCATTTGCATTTTTCTTTTTATTTTTTGGGAGGGTTGGCAAAGCAGTATGACAAAGAGTAAGAGGCATGTCTATTGAAAACAAGAGAACATGTCTCTTCATTGTTGTACATGATATGATTATATAGCCAAACACCAAAAAATAAAAGAAAATAATAGAACAGGTCAGAGTTTACTAAGGTGATATATTGTAGAATAGACATGCAAAATTAAATGTTTTCCTTTATATCAGCACTCTTTTTTAAAATTTATTTATTTATTTTAATTGGAGGCTAATTACTTTACAATATTGTAGTATCAGCAAACACTCTTAAAATTAATAAAGTTCATTTGCAGTTTATTTTCTATTTTTAAAATAAAATAGAGTATTTTCCCCACTTGGCTAATTATCTCAGTAAAAATAATCTTGAAAATCCACATTTTCCATTAAAAAATATTCAGTTACTGAACATATGAAAATGTCTTTAAAAATAGAAATTTGATATATGACTGACTCAAAGAAATACCATGTTCATTCCTGAGAATGGCAAACTAGCACTTCCTCACTGTGGGGAAGTTGTCAGGAGTCAGCACCTCATCCTCAGCTATTATCCTCCTTTAAACCAACTCAGTTTGCGTGGAACTCCTGATTTACTTGAAAACTCACAGGAAATCCACTTTTTATATCAGCAGTTTTAACTAGTGGTTTTTCTGCTGCTGTACCAACATATTTTAATGTATATATGCCAAAAAGAAGATAAGAAGAGTAATATTTGCCAATTTTAATTCCAGGATTTTTTATGAGAGGAAGACTTGCAGATTTACTAATAGTTTGCTTTAAATAAAAGCACACATAAATGTTAAGAATGTAAAAGAATTATATAAAAAAAGTATTTGTTTCAAAATTCAAATCTCTCATTTTGCTTCTTTGCATTGGTTCTGATCACATGAAGATTGTGAAAAATTACATTATTCACTTCAAATGTTTTTGAGAGACTATATTATCAGCAAATCTTCTAGGGATTTCCTTGGTGGTCCATTGTCCAGTGGTTCGGACTCCCGGTTCTCACTGCCAAGGACTGGGTTCAATCTTTGGCCAAAGAAATAAGACTCCTCAAATCATGAGGTAAAAAAATACAGAAAAGAAATAACAAATCTTCTAAATACTAAATTAGTAAATAAATTATTCACATAGGCTGAAATAAAGTGAAGAAAACCAGAAGGCCTGCCCATATGATACATTGGGGTACTCTTTACCCCAAACAATATATATGTTAACTTAGAAAAAATAATGCAGAAGAAAAAAGTCACTATCCTTCAAGAAATAATCACAAAGAAAATATGTATGCTCAGTGTATTCTTTACTTGCATATTATTGTCACTCTATTTCAGAATGTCAGAAAAAAACACACAAAAAAAACCAAAAAAAAAAAAAACCCTTTTTATCGTTAGACTGTCCAAAGTTGTCAAGACTGAGTAATCCTCTGGTATCTAATGAATACTGTAAGTGTTTTAAATAGGCCAATTTAATTTGTCCAATGACACAAGAATGCTTTTATCCACCGAAAACCTTGCAATTAAGTTGAGGACTATTTTAGTCCATTAGCACAAAATGCATCACAGAAAACTAAAGCAGATCAGCCCTGTGTGTTGCTGTGGCTAATGAGACTTCTTTTAGTTTGAAATTTTTGGGCGTTATTCATTATTTAAATAATCCTGTTGGATATAACATGCTGTTTGGTTTCTGTCGCTTTGTATTTTCAGTGACTTCCTGGAACACTATAAATATGTGATGCAGAATTCAATACAGTTGTTGATAATTCCAAATGTCAGGGATCCAAATAACGATCTCATAATAAAAAAAGGAAAATCACCTCAGCAAGACTTCTCATCTTGTGATTCTGAAAATCAATGTTTGGCGATATTTCTATAAAATCACAAAATTTCTTATGTATCTACTTTGAAATAAATGTGATTACAGTGTAATGTTATATGGATTTCAGATAAAGTGTAGACTATATTGAGTTGTTATTCTAGTTAACTAACTTTGAGGAAAATTTTTCTTATGAGCTTCATTTTATAACATCTTTCAAATGTTAAATTGATAACACTTGAAAAATTAAAGAATATAAAAGAAATTAATCTTTCATAATTCTGCTGTATGTTTCATCTGTGTAACAGTTCAGTTCAGTTCAGTTGCTCAGTCATGTCCGACTCTTTGCAACCCCATGGTCTGCAGCACGCTAGGCCTCCCTGTCCATCACCAACTCCCAAAGTTTACTCAAACTCATGTCCATCACATTGGTGATGCCATCCAACCATCTCATCCTCTGTCATCCCCTTATCCTCCCTTCCTCAATCTTTCCAGCATCTGGGTCTTTTCAAATGAGTCAGCTGTTTGTATCAGGTGGCCAAGGTATTGGAGTTTCAGCTTCAGCATCAGTCCTTCCAGTGAATATTCAGGGCTGATCTCCTTTAGGATGGACTGATTGGATCTCCTTGCAGCCCTAGAGACTCTCAAGAGTCTTCTCCAACACCACAGTTCAAAAGCATCAATTCTTCTGCATTCAGCTTTCTTTTTAGTCCAACTCTCACATCCATACATGACTACTGGAAAAAACATAGGTTTGACTAGACAGATCTTTGTTGGCAAAGTTACATCTCTGCTTTTTAATATGCTTTCTAGGTTGGTCATAACTTTTCTTCCAAGGAGCAAGCATCTTTTAATTTCATGGCTGCAGTCACCATTGTTGGAGCAGTGATTTTGGAGCCCTAAAAAATAAACTCAGTCACTGTTTCCATTGTCTCCCCATCTATTTCCCATGAAGTGATGGAGCCAGATGCCATGATCTTAGTTTTCTGAATGTTGAGTTTTAAGCCAAGTTTTTCACTCTCTTCTTTCACTTTCATCAAGAGGCTCTTTAGTTCTTCTTTGCTTTCTGCCATAAAGCTGGTGTCATCTGCATATCTGAGGTTATTGATATTTCTCCCAGGGATCTTGATTCCAGCTTGTGCTTCATCCAGCTCAATGTTTCTCATGATGTACTCTGCATATGAGTTAAATAAGCTTGGTGACAATATACAGCGTTGACATGCTCCTTTCCTGATTTGGAACTTAGTCTGTTGTCCCATGTCCAGTTCTAACTGTCGCTTCCTGACCTGCATACAGATTTCTCAAGGGGAAGGTTAGTTGGCCTGTTATTCTCATCTCTTTAAGAATTTTCCACAGTTCTTTAGAGTTATATATAAATCATATTGTTTAGAAAAAATTACAGTCTGTTTTTTAAACCTAACCTAATGGTATATCTTTGAAGTGTTAGTCACTCAGTTGTACCCAAATCTTTGAGACTCCGTAGACTGTAGCCTGCCAGGCTCCACTGTCCATGGAATTCTCTAGGCAAGAATACTGGAGTCGCTTGTCATTTCTTTCTCCAGGGGATCTTCTCAGCCCAGGATAAAACCCAGATCTCCTGTATTGTAGGCACAGTCTTTATCATCTGAACTACCAGAAATATTAAAAACAACTACCTATACATATTTGGGAGAGGATAGCATTTTTATCTATAAAATTTATTGTACTAATTTCAGAAAGCACTTAAAAGTAGAAAACCTTAAAAAATTAGCCTAACTCATTGCTATTCTCCAGTATTCTTGCCTGGAGAATCCCATGAATAGAAGAGCCTGGTGGGCTACAGTCCATGCGTCACAAAGAATCGGATATGACTGAGCGACTAACACAATAACAACAACATTGCTACTCAAAAATATCCCCAGCTAAAACTCTGCTGCATATTTCAGACATCTTTATCTATATAATATACATTTGAATGTGACCATGTGTGCATGAACATGTGAATGTATTTGATATTGAGAGGGTAACAGGCAGGAAGGCCAGGGGTCTCCAAACAGAGGACATAGGCTGCAAGTGTCAGACATTTTTATCTCTCTGCTGAGTGGCAGGGAGAAACAAGCAAGTGTTAGATTTTCCCCTTCTCTATATAAATTTAAAAGGAGTTTTCTCTTAAAAGTCTGTGTTGTCATGACGACACCTGGCTCTACCTGAACTTAACGTTTTTCAAACCTTGAGCTAACCAATGCATTTTTCTTATGGAAATGTCTGTCTTAAGCTATGTTAATGTACTATGCATTTATCCTAGACTCTGTCTACAAGTAGGTTCATCTAAGACTCAGAACCTACTTGATAAACCAATATGCTTTACTCACACATTGTTCTCCTAATCTATGTTAATGAAACTATATATTTGCTTGGAAATCTCCCTTTCTTCAAGATTCATGTCAATGTTTTTATGGCCCAAGATGACTCATATTGTGCCAGTGTTATCTCAAAATGGATGTTGTGGGTGAGGAGCCTGGTGTCATTCTCTGAGTTTTGAGACATTCCCTTTCTCTAGCTAGCAGACTGCTAGCAGCTATATAACATCTGGCTAAAAACTAGCAGGGGAGCACTCTTTTTGTCCCCTTCTGATGTCTATGTCAGAAGTTTTCTCTATCTCTTTTATTGTTTAATAAAACTGTATTACAAAAAAACTCTGAGCGATCCAGTCTCGTCACTGGCCCTGGATTGAATTCTCCTAAGGAGGCCAAGAATCCTGATGTCTTTTGTGGTTCAGCAACAATCGTTCAATATTAATGATGTACTATATAAAGTTGAAACATCTCCTCTAGAGACCACATTATATTAATGTGTCATAATATATTCACCAATGTAAGAACTGCAGAATGTGAGATCAATAGAAAACTGCAGATTTTATATGTAAAAGAAATTCTGAATTAAATATTTTCATGTGAAAGCCTTTGTTCAGAATAAAATTACATTTTAAGATGAATATATAGGAATAGGCATATTTCCAGTAACTCCAGTTATTTGATTGTCTGATGTACCAAAAGTCGGACACTACTGACTAATGCTTTCACCAAGATTTAATAAACCACAAGTGTCTAAGTACATTTGATGAATTCCTAGAAGTGATTTATGAGAACTTTTATTTTTGAACACCTTATCATATAACCTGTGGAAAACCTGACAAGTTTTCAGGGTCCTTAGCAGTGCAACAATTTCCATTGCCCTCAGACCTCCATCAACGCTGGATATATTTTCTCAAGTATCTTTGCCAATTGAGGTCTTCCCTGGTGGCTCAAGATGGAAAAGAATCTGCCTACAACGCAGGAGACCTGGTTTCAGTCTCTGGATTGGGAAGATTCTCTGGAGGAGGGCATGGCAACCCGCTCCAGTATTCTTGCCTGGAGAATCCCCATGGACAGAGGAACCTGGTGGGCTACATTTAATGGCCATTTAATAGAGTTTCATCATTGGGGCGTGTGTGTGTATGTGTGTGTGTTTACTTTTTCAACATGCCATGGAGTATGTGGGATCATAGTTCCTTGACTAGGGATCAGACCCCAGTCCCTACTTTGGAAGGCTGGAGTCTTAACCACTGTACCTCCAGAGAAGTCCCTCATCATTGTCTCAAGCTGCTTTCCTTTAGTTGCAAGGTAATTTGATATTTATTTTTTAAATTTTTATGAAAAATTTGTGCATTCCTTCTTTACATTTTGCCTGTGTTCTTATTGAAGATGTTTGTCTTTCTCTAAATGATTTAAGGACATGTTTATTAAGGGTGCCATTCTTGTGTGCTGCATTGTCCCTTGAGGTTGTCACATGAATTTATACTGTGATGATGGAAATTTTTGAAGTACAATATTTAGGGCACTATTTTTTATATTCATCAGGAAGTCTGTTTATGCTTTGAGACCATAAAAGTAGTTGACAGTATCCTACTTTATGGTTTACTGTTATTTGCTTTTTAACCATTTTCTATATTTTGAAACAAAGAGTTGCTTACTTATTTTTGTTTATGTATTCTTATCCAAGCAACCTTTCAAAATATGCTTAGTGTCTGCATAATTCATTTTGTTCTATTTCTAAATAGCATCTATTTTTATGATACAATAAACAACAATATCCATGTTAATAAAATTTTATTTATTCGAGTACCTTCAACAAGAAAATATTTGGTTCTATATTATTTAGCTCACCAGTGGTATGATTAAAATTAGAAGGTAAAGAGATTTGGCATCTGTGTACATCATGATACAGTCTCCACTGATCTCAGAAACTACAGTAGTTTATTAACAATTAAAAGGTAGTTAGTAATTGATTTTTTCCCAGTGTGAGAACTAGAACCTTCATTCTACTTATGAACAGGATGTGTTCTATCTAATATCTATCTGTATATACTGACATGCAGAGGGCTCTTTAAATCAGACTTTTATAAAAATAGGGAGAAACTGACTGAAAACAGTTTGTGGTGAAAACAATCCATGGTGAAAACTCCAAATGATTTGTTCATTTGTTCTAAGGACTCAAAATGAACTGCAGGGGATTCAGTGTGTTGAGATATGTGTCTTCAGTTCTCTCTCACTGAAGAACTAATGATATTTTTTCATCATGCTGGCTAGGCTCTTGCTCAGTCTGAATTTCTTTATTTTCTAGTACTTCATGGTAAAACCAGGATATATGTTGCTTCTCTCAGGTCCCTCACTTACAATTTCAGGCAATTCTTAGATTTTCTTGATGACCAGGGGCATATCTTGGTAATGATGCACCATTCTGTCTTTAAGAGCAGAGTGCAAAAGACTGCCTTCTCTTTGGCAGCTATATTTTACTCATGGGATCAGCAACTGGCAGTGTGGCCATGAGTACGGTGGGGAGATGATCTGCCTCCTTTGCACGAGTGGTCACTTCTTGTTTACTGTCTCCAGCAAAACAGGTCCCTGATGGCTTTACACTGACATGCTTTGTGTGAATGTGGCATCAGGAAACATCCCCCAGTCAGCAATTTGCCTAACATTTTATGAATTACAAGGCCAGCTTTTATTTTTCCTAGGAAATATGCTGGTTCTATTATTTGAATTGGAGTAGTCGGCTTATAAGAGTATTGCTTTGGCAAGAACTCAAGCACTGTCTTAAACTGTCTTGAATGAACAATGAATTCTCAGGCATCAGTATTGCTCTGTGTTCACTGACAGCTCATATTATTAAAGAAAATGGTTTCTATTCCTTTCTGTCAAATCAAAATGGCTCTCTAATATGTCAAGCAATTGCTTGTTTTGAATAACTGTCAGATTTGCCATCGCTACTAGATTAAGGTCAAAGTTGACAACTGAGCAGATATTGATAACATTTCCCAATAAGTAGAGGGTACAAGCCTGACAAACTAACTTTACGATGGAATCTTAGTTTTACTTGATTTTGCCTACGAACTTAAACATTGTACTCAATGGGGATATAACTGCTAAAAGTATAAAAAGTCAAGTTTGACATTCAACAGAGATTAAGTTCTTTAAAAACATTCTATCTACCATGTTTGTAGTCTTGAATGCCATTACAAATGCAAGCCAAGTGTTTAGAAATATTTAATTCATGTATATCTAAGGGAGAAGCAGTAATTTCCAGAGTATGTTTGTTTTAAGCACACATCTGTTGGTTACACATGACTAGCTAATCCTACCTTGGGACTGATTATGTAAAAATACTTACACCATATGTCATTAACCTAGAATATTTGGGCAAGTTCATTAAAATTTTCAGATGTTCTTTATAAAAAATAAAAATGCTTTTGTTTGTAGAGTTAAAAACAATGATATTTTTTTAAATATATGCAAATTGTGCTGAAGATAGATGTTTGTGAATTATACACTGATGTCCACATTCATAGTTGTTCAACTGAAACTTGTTCAAAGTCACCTTTAAGACACAATTGATTTTCATGCAAATGTCATTCAAGATTTAAAAGCAAAAGGGAAATGTTTCACAAATTAAATGAAGAAATTCATTTACAAGTGGTTCAACGCATCTGTTGATTGAATTAGTCTCAATAGGGTGGCTTCATTTCCAAGGTCACAGGGCTTCCAACAGAGTAAATAGAGAACTCTTCCATCCACCTGAAAAGATAACTGTAAAACACACACTTTATTACTAGAAAAACTATAAATTATTTGAGACCAAAGTATACTTTATTTTTATTTTCTTATTTATGATCTCAAAAACTAATAAACATGTTTCTGAAATAATCTTGAAAATCACTATTTTTTTTACAAATAAAGATATTTTTTAAATGTTACTGAAATTCCACCTCTATTATAAGCTGGATACATTTGTTTTATTTGTATCTGAGATAAAATATATACATTCAACCCTAAATGCAATCACAATTCAGAATAAGTTTACAAAGTTCTCATTCACAAAATTTCTCCTCCAAAACTTCCTGAAGGCAGTGGATTTCACAGGATCCATAGCGGGTAACAGTTCCTCCATCAGGTTCTCTCTCTTTGATTGAATACCAGGAGAACCCCTGGGCTGAAAAGGACTCAGTAAGTAGAACTTGGTCAAAACAAATGAACTTTCTCAAAAGGAATATTCAGTAGGCAGCATATATTTGAAGCAACTCCAGTCAGAGCTGAGAGACTTGAATGTTCTTGCATTCTTAAAAATACCAACATAACTTAGTTTTATTTGTATTTTCCACTAGTCTAAGCCTTGCATGCTTATAGGAATTTAGAATAATCCAATTAGATCATTTTAACCCTCTCGATGTACTGATGGTACAAATTAGTGGATAAGAATATCTGAATTTAATGAACAGGCCCTTACATACCAGGTTTTATCTTTTGCTTTATTAAGATTACTTTAAAAGTTCACTTTCTCCAGTTTTATTCTCTATTATAAAGATTTAGGAGGAAAGTTTGCTCACACTTTGGCGTTATTATAGTATCTCACATATTAAAACTATTTACAGAAATTTATAAATCATAACAACTAGAAGTATTTATACAGAGAAAAGTTCTTAGTATACAGAGAAATTCTAACAAAATTAATTTATTTATAATAATTAAACAATGATTAAGAAATATTTCGCTGTTCATAGCAGAAGTCATCTATTACAATGACAGTTATTACATTGAAAGAAATCAGTTTCTCTTTGAAAACTTAATGATGCCCACTATGTACATCAGTATATAAAGGCCCTACACAGGACCCTGAAAGAGACTGTGAGGAAATAATTTTCAACCTTTTCTTCCTTTTGGGGGGAGTCTCTTAACACTTTTTTTCATTTGACATAAAATTCAAATAACACAAAATTAGCTATTCTCAAGTATACAGTTCAGTGGTATTTAGTGATTCAAAACACTGGACAACCGTCACCTCGTTCTAGTTTCAAATATTTCATTACCCCAGAAGAACACTCCACACCCATTAAGTACTGCTCTCTCCCTTCTCCTGGTGAACTATAATATGCTCTCTCTGTGGATTTGTCTCTGCTGGATGTTTAAAAAAAAAAAAAAATAGTGGTACAATATAAAACCTTTTGTTTCTGTCTTCTCTTACTTAGCTTAATGTTTTTGAGGACCTTCCAAATTATAGCACATATAACATATATACTTCATACTTTCTGTGTCTGAATAATATTCCATTATAATGATATACCACAGCTTGTTTATCCATTCAACTGCTGTTGACAACTCGAACAACTGAGACATCTACTTTTTGCTTTATGAATGATGCTGTCATAAACATTTGCACATAAGTTCTGTATGGACATACACATTTCTCTTGGGTATATAGCTTGAGGTGGAATTACTGACTTATATGATAATTTTATATTTAAATTTTTGAGAAACTTTCCAAATGTCTTCCATAGTGGCTCAACCATTTTACATTCTCATACACATACACATTTACATACACAGCAGTATATGAGGGTTTCTATTTCTCCACATCCCTGCCAACATATTATTTTATAATGTTTAGAATTGGTATATCACTGTGGCTTTGAAATACATTTCCTTAGTCTCCAATGATGTTAGGAATCTTTTCATGTACTTCTTGGACATTTACTTATCTTTCTGTAGAAATGTCTATTCCTTAGTCCTGTTTATTTATTTGAGTTGTCTTTGTTATCAATTTGTAAGATTTTTTTTTAATTACTCTGTATACTAACTCTTATCAAGTATGTTATTTTCAAATATGGTTTCCCATTTGAAAATATGTCCTCTCATTACCTTATAGATGTGTCCTTTAATTCCCAACACCTTTAGTTGTTGTGAAGTGAGTTTATCTATGTTTTTCTTTTATTGCTCAAGCATTTGGTGCTAAATTTAGAATCCACTGCCAATCAGAGATCAAAAAGTCTCACCCCTGTTTTCTTCCAAGAGTTTTATAGCTTTAGCTCTTATATTCAGAGTGTTTACTCATTTTTAGTTAATTTTTAGGTGTAGAGTGCTAAGATTTCAACTTTTTTCTTTTTTATTTTGTGTCCCCCCCATTGGAGAGTCTTGGCACTTCTGTTGAAAATTAATAGGCCATGGATATTTGGGCATATTAAACTCTCAATTCTAGTTCATTGATCTATGTGACTACCTTTATGCTAGTGCACGCTGTTTTGAGTACTATAGGATTGTACTAAATTTTAAATCAGAAAATATGAGTCTTCCAATGTTATCTTTTTCAGCATATTTTGACCATTTGGGACCTTTTTTATTCCATACGAATGAGCTACCTGTTAGTAAAAGGAGACAGTTGGTAGGAATCATAAAACAGTCATAGGGTAAGTGAGGACAGGATCTTGTGTTGTTTCTTATCTGAATAAGATGACATCTTCACATAATGAATTTAAAGGTTGTTGATAACTTGGGTTGTAGCTATACTAAAAATGTTTTAACAAAATCCAGTTTGAGGAGGCATTCTAAATAGGCTGCTTATCTTATTTTCAGATTATGGCTCTTTGATTATACTTTTAGTGCTAAGGAAGGATTTGTGATGTTTATTTTAAAAGCTTTGAGACTTCCAAGTAAACGTTGCACTATAATTACATCTGGTGAAGAATAGGTATATGACAATGTGCTTGAAATTAGAACTGCCTTGGCTAGTTCTGAGTACCACACCACATGTGCAGGGACCCTCCTTGGCATAGTCTTCTCATGAGCTCCTTGATTGCATACAAAATTCCTTCCCAAGCACCTGCGCTGCTGGATCTATGAGGCAGCAAAATAAAGAATGAATTGAAAGTATTCCTGGACTTCCCTGGTGGTCCAGTGGTTAAGATTCTGTGCTTCCACTACAGGGGACAAAGGTTTGATCTCTTGTCAAAGAAGTTCCACATGCTACACAGAGCAGCCAAACATAGATGAATAAATAATAAAATCTCATTTATTAAAAAAGAAAATGCTTCTCATATCTTGTCTTCATATCCCCTTACCTTCAGTTCATGCCATTAAAATGGTACAGAAAGACCATAAGATGAGGGCCAATGATTGTATAAGATAGACAAATGCAAAAATATATAAGAAAAGAGATTCCTTTCAAGGACTGTCTGTATCACTTTAAGAGTTTATGTCATATTCTTCAGTTCAGTTCAGTTCAGTCACTCAGTCGTATGGACTGCAGCATGCCAGGCATCCCTATCTATCACCAAGTCCCAGAGCTTGCTCAGACTTATGTCCATCAAGTCGGTGATGCCATCTTATAACAACTTCTTCAAGATAGAAATGAGACATTTTAGAAATAGCTGCCACATTGGAGAAGATCATCTCTTTGCTCTTCTACAATGTGGCTCAAATTTTAAAAAGTCTGCCTGCAATACGGGAGACCCAGCTTCCATCCCTGGGTCAGGAGCATCTCCTGAAGAAGGCAATGGCAACCCACTCCAGTATTCTTGCCTGGAAATAGTAAGTGCTCAGTAAATATAAATATTTGTTAAGTGAGTGTATGAATGAATAAAATTATATTCAGGAGAGCACTGTACCTGACAAACCACACTAAAATCTATATACAGAGATTTGAAAATTGTTTTGACCCTATAATTAAAGCAGATAAAGGCATCCTTGTGGAAAAAGGGCATCAGAAATCGAAGATAAGGGAAACTCAGAACATACAAGCCAAAGAAAGTTTCTGAGAACAAAACATAATAAATTAAAGCACTTGCTGAAAAATAAGCTACAAAAAGAGATACGACAGCATAGGAAGAGGAAAATGAAGGTGGCAAAGTGATAAAGTATTAAAATGAAAGATGCTATGATTAAACAAGCTATGAAGTGAATTAACTACATCCATTGAGGTAAAATGGTTGTACACTGGAGTATGGTTATAAAAGGCATATAATAATAAATAAATAATATATAAATAAAAATATATATATAAATAATATATAAAATATAAATAATAAATAAACCATATATAATTGGAAACAAATTATTCATCTTGATATTAATTTTGAAGTAAAATTAGGAAGAACATGGTTATGCTGCAAAGAAAGTCTGATTATATGGTCCCATTCATGCCTCTCGTGTCACCTGTAATCTGAAAGTGTTCCTATATTTCCTTGTCTTTAATAATCTGGACATTTTTGAAGGATAAAGGCCAGTTGCTATATAGAATATGCTTCTGTTCAGGTGCATTTAGTTTCCCCATGGTTAGTTCAGGTTGTGCATTTCTGATAGGAAAACTGCAGAAGGGATATATATCACTGCATCCCACGGGGGCCCATTCTCCGATTTTGGTCAGGTTCGCTTTGACCATGCTGGTGAAGGCAATGGCTGTCGAATTTCTCCAAGGTAAAGTTGTTGACAAGTTTGTTATAATTAGGAAGTGTTCCATAGGCAATTCTTTGAAACTATCTACATATGCTGTTCCTCACTTAAATTTTACCCACCAGTATTTTTTGTTGTTGTTGAGTCCCTCCCTGGATGAATCATTCCACAGGAAGAATGAAGGAACTGAGAGAAAGCCCAGTTATTCAGCTTGGTTCTGGGTACCAGGGTGCTTCTCCAAGGCTGACCAGACTGAGAAAGGGAGATGGAGGGAGCAGGAATGAAAAAAAGATGGTTCTAATGTTAGTGTGTGTAATAGTTTGTGATCTCTTGTTCCTCCAGGATCTCAGTTCCTTCAAGATCTGTCATATTCTAGGGTAGAGATAGAAATTCATGCACCAGCAAGGAAGATAGAGGTTCTTCTGACCATGGAAATAATGTAACAAGGTTAAGTAACCACAATCAGGGGTAGAGTGACTGAAAAGAGGAAAATTGTGAGAATTTTTATTTAAGATCTCTGTTTACCCTTCAGTAGAAATGACATTTATTTACAGAACATGACATGGAGGAATTTAATCCTAGAAAAGATGGGTACTATGGGCTGGATGGGTGCTAAGGATCCAGGGGTTTGTAAAGTGGCCCCGGAGGTGGAGATGTGTTAGCATCCAGGGAGAAAGAGGATGGGGAGGGGTTGATGCTGAGATGTGGTCTAGTCATGAAAAAGGCCTCAGCCACCCTTAGGGGCTCTGAGCTGGATGCTTGTCCATTAGAGCACCCAGGATGGGGGTGAAGGCCCAGACCTATATCCATCCTCTGACCTATCACTGAGGCAGGCTGTATCTATCTGAGAGGGGTTGTGACCCTGAGTGTAGCAGTTTTCTTTGTAGGAGGATAATCACCTGGATGGGAAACAGCACCGAGCTCCCAGCTGTCAACACTACAGGCAGTAAGTGTGGTGGGTGCTTAGTCCTGGAGGGGGTGGGAGGTATCTGGGGGCACACAAAGGACCACAGCCAAGAACACAGCCCTCCTAAAGTCCAGGAGGCTGCAGACACAGGGTAGGACCTGCAGCAGATGCACTATTCACTCCGTATTTATCAGCTTTGCCCTGTTTGAGCCTTAGACTTCTCTTATATGTGACCTGTGACAAAACTGATTGAGTCAAAACTGTGAAAGGAGTATATCAAGGCTATACATTTTCACCCCTGCTTATTTAACTTCTATGCAGAGTACACCATGTAAAATGATGGGCTGGATGAAGCACAAGCTGGAATCAAGATTGTTGGAAGAAATATCAGCAACCTCAGATATGCTGGTGATAACATTGTAATGGCAGAAAGTGAAGAGGAACTAGAGTCTCTTGATGAAGGTGAAAGAAGAGAGTGGCTTGATATTCAACATTCAAAAAACTGAGATCATAGCATTTGTTCCCATCGCTTCATGGCAAACAGATGGGGTAAAAATGGAAATAGTGACAGATTTTATTTTCTTGAGTTCCAAAATCACTGAAGATGGTGACTGCAGCCATGAAATAAAAACACTCTTGCTACTTGGAAGTAAAGCTATGACAAACCTAGATGGTGTATTAAAAAGCAGAAACATCACTTTGCTGACAAAGGTTCATATCGTCAAAGCTTTGTTTTTTCCAGTAGTCATGTACAGATGTGAGAGTTGGACCATAAAGAAGGCTGAGCGCCAGAGTTGATGCTTTAGAATCGTGGTGTTGGAGAAGACCTTTGAGTGTCTCTTGAACAGCAAGGAGATCAAACCTATCAATCCTAAAGGAAATCAACCCTGAGAATTCATTGGAAGGACTGATACTGAAGTTGAAGCTCCAATACTTCGACCACCTGATGTGAAGAGACGATTCATTGGAAAAGACCCTGATGCCGGGAAAGATTGAGAGCAGGAGAAGGTGCTGACAGAGAATGAGATGGTTGGAGTGCATCACCGACTTAATGGACATGAGTTTGAGTAAACTCCAGGAGATGGTGAATGACAGAGAAGCCTGTCATGCTGCAGTCCATGGGATCAAAAAGATTCGGACACAACTAAGTGACTGAGTAGCAACAACAAATGACAAAAGCAAAAGTTTGCTTTCAACGCTTGTTTACAAAGTGCTAGCACCTGAATTTGCTATGTTTGTTGTAAATTAATTTACCTATAGCAGGTGAGGGGGAAGATTTGACTAGAAAAATCGCAGATGAGAATCTTTTTTTAATACTCAGAGGGTTGTGCAGAGAGGAAAACTGAGGCTGGGAAAGGAGAAAAATTATAATCTTCCTGTTGATTGGCTTAAGGGGTGAAGTGTTATTTTCCTGCATAATAAATAAATAAAATTTCAGTGTTTGAGGCCTCATCACAGAGATCTGTCACTGAGAAATATTAGTTTCTGTGCTGCCTAAAGGACAATCTGTTGCCATCAAGAGCCGTTGACTATTAAATGCTTAGATGAATTAAATAAGTGCTTATGAAGTCTACAATTTCTAATCAGAAAATGAGGCAAAGATCAAAATGGCATTTTGACAAAGGCTCTATAAGGATCTTGTTTAGAAATCCGTGGGCATATCTGTTGAAATTAAAAACTGCAGCGATGTTTAAACTTGTGGCCATTCTTTCTTACTGCACTATGTTTTGGAGAGAAGAGTTCTTTCACCACATTTTAGAACAAATTTCAGATCAAGTGTGTTTAGTGAACTTTGGCCAATGTCTAAATCACCAATTATTCAGGATCATGCTCTCTGACCTCTTTGCATTTTGTTAAAAATCATTAGACTCCAAAGAGTTTTTGTTTTATCACATGAGTTTTATCCATCATTTATGTATTAGAAATAAATATTTTCACAATATTCATTTACGACTTCTTAAAAAATGAAAATAATAAAAGTATATATTACCATAATAAGTTTATTTTTAAAGAAAAATAGGCAGACTTTTAAAACAAAAGGATATACTGCCAGCCTTCCTTATCTGTATCCATGGTCCAAATCTGTGGATTCTGCCAACCACAAATTAAAAACACTGAGGAAAAAAGCAAAAAGTTCCAGAATGTTCTAAAACACAAAGCTCAAATTTGTCACATATTGGCAGCTATTTGCATAATATTTACATTGTATTAGATATTATATGTAGCCTAGAAATGATTCAAAGTACACAGGAGGATGTCTGTAGGTTATGTGAAAATATTATGCCCTTATATTATGGAACCTAAGCATCTTGGGATTTTGGAGTATGGCACTGGGGGTCCTCAAACTAATCCCCTCAGACAAAAGGGATGACTGTATAATGAGAACAGCAGCACAGCTTTACATTTTTGCAATTTTCTTAAATGCCTGTCTTAAGAAAAGTCAGCTGGATTCTCATATGTGCTTCTGCATTCACTCATTTGCCATATGGTGTTTTGGTAGAGACATATGAGGGAAACTTAGCCTTCCACAGATATATATTGGAAAAGGGAGAAATTTTTAATTAAACTTTTTTATTTTGAGAAAATTGCAAAATCACACACAGATGTTAGAAATAATAGGTGAGATCTTGTGCACCCTTAGATTCTTCAATGGTGACATCTTACAAAACAATAGGATGGTGTCACAACCAGGAAATGGACTTTAACATGGTGAGATTCAGACAATTCTGTTACCCAAATGTCCCTCATGTTAACCATTTACAAGTGCACCCACATCCCTCCTTAATGTTGAGGAACCAATAATCTCTTCTCTCTTTCTAATATGACAGGCTAAGAGTATTAGATAGACAAAATGCAAACTTTTGGGACTGGCTATTTCATGCAGCATACTTTTCTGGAGATTCATTCAGATTGTTGCTTGTATCAGTAGTTTATGGCTTTTATCAATGAGCAATATCTGTGGTATAAATGACCACAATTTGCGTTGAAGGCTATCTGTTTGTTTCTGGTAGTGGTGGTAGTTTAGTCACTCAGTTATGTCCAATTCTATGCACCCCCAGGGACTGTACACACCAGGCTCCTCTGTCCATGTGATTTCCCAGGCAAAAATACTGGAGTGGGTTGCCACTTCCTTCCCCAAGTGTCTTCCCAACCCAGAGATCGAACCTACATCTCCTGCATTCTGGGTGGATTCTTTACCAACTGAGAGACCAGGGAAGCCCGGGTTGCTTCTAGTTTCTAGCTGGTTTCTAGTTTCTAGTTTTATGAATAAAACTTCTAGAAACATTAGTGTATAACTTTGTCAACCCAAGTTTCCATTTCTCTGAGATTAATGAGTCATGTGGTTGGAACATATGTCATTTCTTAGAAAACGCCAAACTGTTTTCCAGAGTGGCTAAACCAGTTTACATTCCAGCATATGAGAAACCCAGTTTCTGTTCATCCTCATAAGCATTTACTACTGTCATTTTTTTTTTTTTTTTTTTTAAGCCAAGTGAATGGTGTTGGATTCTTGATCTTGGAAGTAGATTTAGCTTCAGGACCAGGAACCGGGCTTGATCACTCAGGAGCTTTTGTGTACCAGAGTTTTATTAAAGTATGAAAATGGACAGAGAAAGCTTCTGACAGCAGAAGGGGGCAGAGAGTGCCCCCCTCACTAGTTATTACAATAAATCAAAAGAATGTCTCTAGGTTGTAAAGATCTTACTAGATCCACTCCCATAATTTACATTTTAAGATAACTAGCCAAAAGATTTTCAGGAAGGAGAAACTGTCCTCAAGGATACATTGTTGGTATATAATCCTTAGTACAGAATTTAAACTGAGTAATTTGTGTGTAATCATCAATTCCAGGCTTAAGGGGAAAATAAAAAAAAAAAAGAAACAGTTTCATGTGATAAGACTAAGGAATGTTGAGGAAAAAAAAAAAAAGTCCCAGACCCCTTTCTCATCCTTGGGGACCTCGGGCTTCTTATCAACCTGCCTAGGAGATGACTCTCTCAAAAGGCTGAAGGAATATCTCATTCTGGTTTCAATTTAAATTTGTTTAATCACCAATGATGCTGAACACCATTTCACATGCTTATTTGCCATCTCTACATCCTTTTCATTGAAATATCTGTTCTTGAATTTTTATCTCTTTACTAATTGGACTGCTTCTTTTTCTTTCTTTTTTTTTTAAACCATTGAGTTTAGAGAGTTACTTATGTATTCTTGATATTTGTTGGATACACAATTTGCAAATATTTTCTCCCACTCTGTAACTTGTCCTTTCACATTCTGAAAAGTATATTTGGCAGAATGAAAGTTTTTAATTTTCATGAAAATCCAACTTTTCAATTTTTTCTTTTATGGATTACTCTTTGGTATTATGTCTAAGAGCTTTTATATAGTATAAATTTTTCTTCTCTTGAAGATTTTCCACCATAATTCTTTTTTTCAGATAGTGCATTTTTTTACATTTTACACAAGTCTGTGATTAATTTTGAATTAATTTTTTATATAATGTTTTTGTATAATAATAGTCTAGTGTAATTTTGCATGTGATTTGAATTGAGGTGCTTTTTCTTTTGTCTGTGAATGTCCAAAACCATTATTGAAAAAACTAACATTTCTACTAGACCAGTTTGCACTTTTGTCCAACTTGGAACAATGTATTTCTTGGGTCTATTTCTGGGTTCCCTTTTCTTTTATATTTATCTATGTATCTTTCTCTCCAGTAATAACATGCTTTCATAATTACTGTAGGTATATAATACATCTTCAGTTTAGATAGACTGATTCCTTCCATTTTATTCTACTTTTTTCAAATTTATTTTAGCTATTTTAGTTCCTTTGTATTTTGAAGTTTCATAATAATATTGTTTCTACTTAGGAAAAACTATTGCTGATATTTGGATAGGAATTGTATGTAATCTATATGTCAATTTTTGGTGAATTGACATTTTTACAGAGTAAGTCATCAAACGCATGGTCATGTCTCTCCATTCATTCATCTTTTATATTCTTTCGTTAGTGTTTGCAGTGCCCAGCACATAGCTGGAGCACATGTTCTCTTAGAATTACACAGATGGCACAATTCACCTCACTGTAAATGGCAGCATGTTTTTAACCTCAGACTCCAGGTGTTCACTGAGACTATATGTAAATGTTGTTGATTTTTCATCTTGTGACCTTGTTGATCAATTATTAGTTTAGGGAGTTATTTTGTAGCTTTGTTGGTCTTTTCTGTGTAGACAATCTTATCATCAGGAAAGATGGACAGTTTTGTGTATCCTTTTCTGATCTGTGTGACATTTCCCCTGCCTTAAACCTGGTTGAAAGTCCAATCTTGAATTCAGGAGTCCCCTGTGCATCAGCAGAGGGGGGAAGGTGTAGGAGGCCTCATTCCTGCCTCTCAAGGATGGAAGTCATTTTCTTTTTTTTTTTTTTTCATTTATTTTTATTTGCTGGAGGCTACTTACTTTACAATATTGTAGTGGTTTTTGTCATACACTGACATGAATCAGCCATGGAGTTACACGTATTCCCCATCCTGATCCCCCCTCCCACCTCCCTCTCCACCCAATCCCTCTGGGTCTTCCCAGCGCACCAGGCCCGAGCACTTGTCTCATGCATCCCACCTGGGCTGGTGATCTATTTTACCCTTGATAATATACATGTTTCGATGCTGTTCTCTCATATCATCCCACCCTCGCCTTCTCCCACAGAGTCCAAAATTCTGTTCTGTACATCTGTGTCTCTTTTTCTGTTTTGCATATAGGGTAATCATTACATCTTTCTAAATTCCATATATATGTGTTAGTATACTGTATTGGTCTTTATCTTTCTGGCTTACTTCACTCTGTATAATGGGCTCCAGTTTCATCCATCTCATTAGAACTGATTCAAATGCATTCTTTTTAATGGCTGAGTAATATTCCATGGTGTATATGTACCACAGCTTCCTTATCCATTCGTCTGCTGATGGGCATCTAGGTTGCTTCCATGTCCTGGCTATTATAAACAGTGCTGCGATGAACATTGGGGTGCACGTGTCTCTTTCAGATCTGGTTTCCTCAGTGTGTATGCCCAGAAGTGGGATTGCTGGGTCATATGGCAGTTCTATTTCCAGTTTTTTAAGAAATCTCCACACTGTTCTCCACAGCGGCTGTATTAGTTTGCATTCCCACCAACAGTGTAAGAGGGTTCCCTTTTCTCCACACCCTCTCCAGCATTTATTGCTTGTAGACTTTTGAATAGCAGCCATCCTGACTGGCATGTAATGGTACCTCATTGTGGATTTGATTTTCATTTCTCTGATAATGAGTGAGGTTGAGCATCTTTTTATGTGTTTGTTAGCCATCTGTATGTCTTCTTTGGAGAAATGTCTGTTTAGTTCTTTGGCCCATTTTTTGATTGGGTCATTTATTTTTCTGGAATTGAGCTGCAGGAGTTTCTTGTATATTTTTGAGATTAATCCTTTGTCTGTTGCTTCATTGGTTATTATTTTCTCCCAATCTGAGGGCTGTCTTTTCACCTTGCTTATAGTTTCCTTTGTTGTGCAAAAGTTTTTAAGTTAATATAAACAAATGGAAGTCATTTTCTGCACTGAGACTTTGTTGGTCTCGGTGAGAGTAGAGTTTTCTCTGAGTGTTTAACTGGAATAGAGCTCTTACTGTCTACAAGTTTAATCTTTCTAGGCTAAGGAAGACTGCCCCTTCCCTTGTCCTTTGACTGAAGATAGAAGGCTTTCGGGGGGGGAGATTTTTTTGTCTGTGCAGGTTGCCAGCTTGTTCTGCACCCAAAGACAAAAAGAAAATCTAGGAGTTCATCCTCTTGTCATTCCCTGGGCCCTGAGTTCTGGCTAGTCTCAAACTTTCAAGATGTTCTTAGGCCTTCTTTATATAGTGCCCAGGGATTTTATGAGTATTTAGCAGGAAGGAATGGGCTTCCCAAATGACTCAGTGGTAAAGAATCCACCTTCCAATGCAAGGAGACTCAGGAGAAGGGGATTCAATCCCTGGGTCAGGAATATTCCCTGGAAGAGAAAAATGGCAATCCATTTTGGTATTCTTTCCATGGACAGAGGAGCCTGGAAGGCTATAGTCCATAGGGTCACAAAGGATCCAACAAGACTGAGCAACTGAGGAAGCAAAGTAGGAAGGAATAGGGAAAAATATGTCTACTGTATTTTCCAAAGGAGAAGCCTTAGAGGCAAGGATATTTTTAAAATACTGCACTGAGAAATCTTTAAAAAAAAAATTATCATTTTTTTTTTTTTTTTGAAGATGAGACCCAGTAACATAATCTAACTTTCAAACAGTTCAGTTCATTCACTTAGTCATCTCTGATGCTTTGCGACCCCATAAGCCACAGCACACCAGGCCTCCCTGTCCATCACCAGCTCCCGGAGTTTACACAAATTCATGTCCATTGAGTCGCTGATGCCATCTAACCATCTCATCCTCTGTCATCCCCTTCTCCTTCTACCCTCAATCTTTCCCGGAATCATGGTCTTTTCAGATGAGTCAGCTCTTCATATCAGGTGGCTAAAGTATTGGCGTTTCAGCTTCAACATCAGTCCTTCCAATGAACACCCAGGACTGATCTCCTTTAGGATGGACTGGTTGGGTTTCCTTGCAGTCCAAGGGACTCTCAAGATTCTTCTCCAACACCACAGTTCAAAAGCATCAATTCTTCTGTGTTCAGCTTTCTCTATAGTCCAACTCTCATATCCATAATGACTACTGGGAACACCATAGCCTTGACTAGATGGAACTTTGTTAACAAAATAATGTCTGCTTTTTAATATGCTGTCTAGGTAGGTCATAACTTTATGTCCAAGGACCAAGTGTCTTTTAATTTCATGGCTGCAATTACCATCTGCACTGATTTTGGAGCCCAGGAAAATAAAGTCAGCCACTGTTTCCACTGTTTCCCCATCTATTTGCCATGAAGTGATGGGACCAGATGACATGATCTTAATTTTCTGAATGTTGAGTTTTAAGCCAAATTTTTCATCCTCCTCTTTCACTTTCATCAAGAGGCTCTTTGGTTCTTCTTCACTTTCTGCCATAAGTGTGGTGTCATCTGCATATCTAAGGTTATTGATATTTCTCCAGCAATTTTGATTCCAGTTTGTACTTCTTCCAGCCCAGTGTTTCTCATGATGTACTCTGCACAGAAGTTAAATAAGCAGGGTGACAATATACAGCCTTGATGTACTCCTTTTCCTATTTGGAACCAGTCTCTTGTTCTATGTCCAGTTCTAACTGTTGCTTCCTGACCTGCATACAGGTTTCTCAAGAGGCAAGTCAGGTAGTCTGGTATTCCCATCTCTTTCAGAATTTTCCACAGTTTATTGTGATTCACACACAGTCAAAATCTTTGGCATAGTCAACAAAGCAGAAATAGATGTTTTTTTCTGGAACTCTCTTGCTTTTTCGAAATTTGATCTCTGGTTCCTCTGCTTTTTCTAAAACCAGCTTGAACGTCTGGAAGTTCACATATTGAAGAATTTTAAGCATTACTTTACTAGCATGTGAGATGAGTGCAATTGTGTGGTAGTTTGAGCATTCTTTTGGATTGCCTTTCTTAGGGATTGGAATGAAAACTGGCCTTTTCCAGTCCTGTGACCACTGCTGAGTTTCCCAAGTTTGCTTACATATTGAGTGCAGCTCTTTCACAACATCATCTTTTAGGAATTGAAACAGTTCAACTGGAATTTCATCACCTCCACTAGCTTTGTTCCTAGTGATGCTTCCTAAGGCCCACTGACTTCACATTCCAGGATGTCTGGCTGTAGGTAAGTGATCACACCATTGTGACATTGATATTAATTTTTTGAATTAATGAGTTTTATGAATGCCCTTTATTTTCAGCATCTATTATAAAATATTTTTAAAGCAAAGTATTTCAATAAATGCTCTCTAAAGATTGAAAATCCATGAAATGTATTCCTGGACCATTAGATAAGAAAATGTTCAATAATTTAAATTTAATCAGCAGTTTTATATATGATAGATTAAAAAATATTGGGTTAGCTAAAACGTTTGTTCAGGTTAGGGTCAAAAAACATTTTGGTCACTGAATATATAATAATCAAAACAGGATTTGATCAGTTGAGAGTTTGTGTAAATCAATAATAAGCTTCTGGTTCAGTTTTTTAGTCAATATAATAAGGTATACATGATTCTTACTCAGTGGTGTCATTGTATGCCTTGTAATATAAACCTGATGTTATCAGGAAGCTACATGACTTTAAAACTCACGGTAATCATTGGTAATATTATAATATATTCAGTAAAATCTTTTAATAAATTGAAATTTGCATAAAGAAATGTGCCAATGCATAATTGCCTGTTACTGCCAACGAAAAGAGATCAGTACTGAACTGAATTCTCTGAAAATACAGCTGTTGTTGTTCAGTTCCTCAGTCGTGTCCAACTCTTTGTGACCCCATAGACTACAGCCTGCCAGGCTTTCTTGTCCTTCACTATCTCTTGGAGTTTGCTCAAACTCATGTCCATTGAGTCGATGGTGCCATCTAATCAGCTCATCTTCACTGTTACCCTCTTCTCCTCCTGCCCTCATCTTTCCCAGCTTCAGGGTGTTTTCCAATAATTTGGCTCTTCACATCAGGTGGCCAAAGTATTGGGGTTTCAGCTTCAGCATCAGTCCTTCCTATGAACATTCAGGGTTGATTTTCTTTAGGATTGATTGGTTTGATCTGCAGTAGTTTATATGAGATTATAGTTTGAATTAATTATAATGTCTATCCTTCCAATAGCACTTTTAGTTTTATCTTGAAGTAACCAAATTGATGTGAGAGTTGGACTATAAAGAAAGCTGAGCACTGAAGAATTGATGCTTTTGAACTGTGGTGTTAGAGAAGACTCTTGAGGGTCCCTTGGACTGCAAGGAGATCCAACCAGTCCATCCTAAAGGAGATCAGTCCTGAGTGTTCATTGGAAGGACTGATGTTGAAGCTGAAACTCCAATATTTTGGCCACCTGATGTGGAGAGCTGACTCATTTGAAAAGACCCTGATGCTGGGAAAGATTGAGGGCAGGAGGAGAAGGGGATGGCAGAGGATGAGATGGTTGGATGGCATCACCAACACATGGGTTGGGCATGGGTTTGGGTAGACTCTGGGAGTTGGTGAGGAACAGGGAGGCCTGACATACTACAGTTCATGGGGTTGCAAAGAGTCGAACATGACTGAGAGACTGAACTGAACCAAACAGTGGCTATATTATCACCCCAAATCTCTGAATTTTGTGAGTTATTTTTCACTTCTTATCCACATTAAAAATGGCAAAGCAAATTTCCTTCCAGGATTTTCTGCTTGGCCAGATTTACCCAAGAGAAGAAAAAAATAATGTAACACTCACTAGAAGCCACTGTTCCTGCACTGTAATTATAAAAGTCTCTGTATTTATGTCCAAATAAAGAGGGGAAACTCTGCAATGTATCACGAGGAAATAATGGACATAAAGAGAGTTTGGGACAGGGCAAGAGCTGCAAAGAAAAAGAAAGAGAAGAAAAAGAAGAGAAAAGCCACCTCGCATCACAGATGGAAGCGGCAGAGGAGGGAGATTCACACCTGCAAGCCTAGACCAAAAGGGAGCCAAGTCCCAGGGTAAGCAGTGCAGATAAGGAAAACAGGAAGAGGAAGTGGCCTGGAGGAGGAAAGGGCACCAATGCTGAGGGCAAAAGCCCTAGCTTCATCCACACCCAGAGTAACAAACTCATAGTAAAGCATTCTATCTGGGGTATAATCACTTTCCCCTGAAATCTCCTGAGAGTAAGGTTGCCAAAGGGGCAATTTTCCCCCTTCCCTCCTGGGAAAGCCAACTTCACAGGCCAGTCACCTGGGAGGAGGTCTGTGCTCCTGCTCAACACTCAGACATCACACCATGCAGAGAAAGAGGATTTCCTACCCAGAGGACCATGGGGAGATTTCAGCAAAATTCAGGTGACTCATGAACCTGTTTGTGAAATACATCTTTTCCATTGCACCAGGGTCAGGCAAGGCTGATCAGGGAAACTGAACTTTCCCTAAGGAGTCCCCATACCATCCCTGCCTTCAGGACATCAACTCCACTGTCTGAGGAGACTACCTCCACCCAGCAGTAGGAGGAACCCATGATTAAAATGAAGATAAAAGCCAGAATTTTCCACATTGGCAGGATTTTATCTTTTATTTAACTGCAGCACAAATAAAATAAAAGTGGATTCTTAAAACCAATGATAATCACCAGTATGTTTCCCACACTGAAACACAGAAGCAACATTATGGGAATTAAGGAGGAAACTGTGGGAGTAGGAAGTGCAACCTTAGATTCTATTTATAGCCCTGACAATGTCAAGGACTTTCCAGTGTTCCACAGTCGGTGCAGATGGTTCAGTCATAAAGAATTCATTTGCAGGAGTTACTGGAGACGCGGGTTCAGTTCTTGGTTTGGGAAGATCCCCAGAGAAGGAAACAGCAACCCACTCCAGTATTCTTGCCTGGAAAATCCCAGAGACAGAGGAGCCTCGTGGGTTACAGTCCATGGGGTCAGGAGGAGCCACGTGACTGCCATGACTGAGCGCAGTACAGCACTGTTAGTGCACCAGACGGAGATGGGTGGAGATTCCGTCCATGCCGAGATGTGTGTCTAAGGCTATGGGGAGTAGATTTAGATGCACCAGATGTAGATTTTCATTCCCCGAATTTTTAGAGAAGTTAAAAACCCTTCCTACTTTTGGCACATCGGCTCCCTTTCTTACCAGAAAGGAAATGAACAGAGTAGTGAACAGGATGTCATACCGTGAAGTTGAGTAGAAATACATTCCATTTTCTGTGACACATTGGGACTCACTTGTGGCAGAGGGTTGAGGCCAGCAAGCTGGGGCTTCTGTCTCTGCACTCCCAGGAAAGGCTCACACACACCTGGGTGCCTGGGACACCTGCTTCTGTGGATTTTCCCTCCTGGTGTGGTCAGTCTGATAGAGGCCTGCTGAGAGAGATTGGACTCTCTGGTTATGCAGGTGCAGGATTTTAGGGTGCCCCTGGTGGCAGAGGAATTTATAGGGAGGGTTCCGGCCCAGCAAGCTTATTTCTCTTTTCAGGTAATCCACCAAACACCAGCTGTCACAGTCCATCCCCTGACCCCAAGTGTTCATCAAATATGTTAGTCTTTTCTTTAGAGCTACAAATATACTGACCTTCCTTTATCTAGAGTGGGAAGTTACTGGGTGATTTGTCTCACCCCTGTCCGTTTCCTGGATGAACCAAGAGATGCCCGGGGTTAGGATAGACCCAGGTCAGCTCCTGCTGAGCAACGGCCCCCATACAGCGCCACCTGGTGGACATGTGGCTGCGCCAATGGCTGGATGGTTGGAGGCTGCTCTATGATGAGCCCATGGCCTGCTGTGGTGCCACACCACTTCCTTTCCTCTGTTCTCAGGACTCTGTGACCCACATCCAGGCGTCTGAACCACAGTCCCTCCCAGTCCTCCACAATGATCCCAAGCAGCACTCCATCACGTGGGGTCTGGTAGGAGCGAAGGTGAAGCCTCCATCCAAAACACTAATGTTTTACACTGCCCAGAGGGCATGTGATTGAAGGCTGGATTCGCTCGTTAGTGGAACAGGATTCCCCAAAGCACAAAGAATTCATGTAAAGATGAACAAGTCCCCAAGTAGAATCAGGGGGCGCCATCAGCTCTTTCCCAGGAGATCCTGTTCCCACTCTCAACCTTAGACTTGAAGGCCCCAGAGCTCTGCCCGGGCAGAGGGGCCAAGCAGAGGAGCACCAGAGGGACCTGGGAGAGGCCTAAACCTCAGGAATGGGGACTGGGTCTGACCAAGACCTTTTCAGTCATTTTCAGCCCAGCAGAATGCACACATCTTAAAGCTGTGAGGAGGATGCCTGCTTGCCGGCACTAGTTCCCCTCTGACGGGGCTTCTCAGTGACTTGGGGGTTGGGCCCCTTTTCAAATCCTTGAGTCTCTCATGGCCCTTTGTTTTCTTCCATCTTCTGGGAATATGACCCTTGTAAACACAGCTGGTGATCCATTCCTGTAAAAGCTTGCCCGGGACACAGTTCCATCAGAGTACCCAGCTTACACCCCATTTTCCCACCCCGGGCTGCCTCTGGGTTAGCCGTGCTCAGGACAGGAACACCTGTGTCCAGCTCAAGTACCCACAGCTTCAGGCCGCCCACCTCCCCAGCAAGCCTTGGTTCCAGCCTCCAGCCCTGGCAAGCAGGCCAGGCTGATGAACTCTGAGGACCCCAGGTGGGTGTGCTGCTGCAGGTCCAGGATCTTCCTCATCTGTGTTGGTTCCAGTTCTCCTCCTGAGCTAACTGTCCATTTGAGAGTCAGGGGCATACTATTCCTAAGGGAATTTGACAATGCTCTTGCTTTTCATCCCTCTTTTCCAACTCTTTTTCTAGATGTTTGAAATGTTTAGACCTCAAGGCTCACACCAATAACCTGCAGTCCTCTCTCTTTGGATTCTCCTTTAAACCCACACTCATTTATCTAAATATGAGAAGTCCATAGGGAGACAACAGGCCCAGATGGCCATCAATGACCCATCCATTAGCAGATATGTGACTCCATGGTGACTTGTCATGGCCCCAAGGATGCTGTCCCGCACTCCCAGGCTAGGTTACCCATTCTTAGGATTGTGTTATCCAGTCTACACTCAGCACCACTCTGTCCAAAAACTGTTTTGAGGAAACACTAGGGAATTGTTTGGTGGAGCTTAGAAAACCCAAATTCAGACAAGATGTTCCCTATGGAGGGAGGGGTCCATATGGACAAGGACAGGGCTAGAGAGGCATCATGGTGTCATGCTTCAGTAGACAGGCCAGAATATGCAGGCCAAGCACTTTACCACCCAAGGACATGAATAGGAGCGAACATTAGAAACAAACATGTGTGTCTTGGGTATGGAGCACCCTGAGCTGAGATGCCATTGCCACAGGTTGGGTTCTTCCAAAAGCAGATCCTTTAGACAAGGATTTAAGTCCAAGCAGTTGGGAAGTTTGTCACAGTGGTTGAATGTCAGGAATATGGCCACTTGCCGGGACCAGCCAGAAGATTTCAGCGAGCAACACGACGCGTTCCTTTAGGCTAAGACATAAAGACACAGAACAGATGGGGTCGAGAGGATCGCTGCAGTCAGCGATGATTCTTTATTTCTCAGGGTTACATTTATACTAAACCAAGAAGAGAATCTTAAGAAGAGAAAATATTTTTCCATAAACATCACTTTGAGATAACAATCACCAGAACTCTCTGATAACGTCAAGGGATAAGAAGGCATCCCGTTTATCTTTAGGGTGGTCATGAAAGGTTTATCCATCTGCGTCATGTGTGCATTCAAGGCTTACTAGTGTTCTGTTTAACTTTGGATAGTAAATTCCAGAGGGGTGGCGGGGCAGAGAGCTATGTCCTTGAACAGACCCTTGATAATCAATCAAGGCAGCTCCCAGAGTCAGCTCTTTCAAGCCACTCCCCACAGCCACTGACAGCTCTTAGCATTCTGTGTGGACACGCCACACCTGTCACCAAAAGGTCGAGCCTCTTTCTGCCATCTTTGATCTGGGTTGGGTCTGTGACCTGCTCTGACCAATCTGAAGGGGTAGAGGCGGTTTTCTGAAACTCCTGAGAACACACTTCAAGAGACATCTTCTATTTTCATCCAGAGGTTGTCCAACTGCCAAGTGAAGAAGGCCAGGTAGACCACTCTATGCCTAATGATCAGGGACCCCCGCTCCACTAGCTGAGGCAGTAGACTAGCAAATGAAGACAGATTTGGTATCCTACTCCCAGATGAGCTCTCAGATGAAGACAACTTGTGAAGGAGCCAGCTGACCCTACCAGTCACAGAACAACTGCCAGCTAAGCCCACAGGTACAAAGACATAAGGAGCCACTACTGTGTGGGTTGTTACACAAACAGGAGTTAACTGTTAGAGGAGGTGATGTCAGGAATGACAAGTAGGGTGTGGAGAGGGGACAGGAAAGAAAAAGAAGCCAAAGAAAGTGTGCAATGATAAATTGGAAAAAAAAAACTGGTAATCACAATTTGGGTGTACAAAAATGGAGTCAGAGAGCCACTGAGGATCTGAATCTCAGGCATATCCCTGCACCACGGAATACATCAATTTTCTCTGAGCTGTATCAAACTCACGGACACCATCAGCATCTTTTAAAATATCATCTGCCACCAGATAAGAACTTCAACCTTGTAGTTTCAAAATTCCCCACTTTTACAGCTATGTAATCATTCCAGATCACCACCAAAACTTGCATAATAAGCACCCTTACTTATTGCCAACCCCAATCCTAATCTGTTATTTTTTTGTTGTTGAAATGTAGTTGATTTACAGAGTTGTGCTAGTTTCTGCTGTATCAGTATCAGTTCAGTTCAGTCGCTCAGTCGTGTCCGACTCTTTGCGACCCCATGAATCACAGCACGCCAGGCCTCCCAGTCCATCACCAACTCCCGGAGCCCACCGTAACCCATGTCCATTGAGTCAGTGATGCCATCCAACCATCTCATCCTCTGTTGTCCCCTTCTCCTCCTGCCCTCAATTTTTCCCAGCATCTGGGTCTTTTCAAATGAGTCAGCTCTCCACATCAGGTGGCCAAAGTATTGGAGTTTCAGCTTCAGCATCAGTCATTCCAATGAACACCCAGGACTGATCTCCTTTAGGATGAACTGATTGGATCTCCTTGCAGTCCAAGGGTCTCTCAAGAGTCTTCTCCAACACCACAGTTCAAAAGCATTAATTCCTCGGTGCTCAGCATTCTTTATAGTTCAACTCTCACATCCGTAAATGACCACTGGAAAAACCATAGCCTTGACTAGACAGACCTTCGTTGGCAAAGTAATATCTTTGCTTTTTAATATGCTATCTAGGTAGGTCATAACTTTACGTCCCAGGAGCAAGTGTCTTTTAATTTCATGGCTGCAATCACCATCTGCAGTGACTTTGGAGTCCAGAAAAATAAAGCCAGCCATTGTTTCCACTGTTTCCCCATCTATTTGCCATGAAGTGATGGGACCAGATGTCATGATTTTAGTTTTCTGAATGTTGAGTTTTAAGCCAACTTTTTCACTCTCCTCTTTCACTTTCATCAATAGGCTTTTAAATTCTTCTTCACTTTCTACCATAAGGGTAGTGTCATCTGCATATCTGAGGCTATTGACATTTCTCCTGGCAATCTTGATTCCAGCTTGTGCTTCTTCCAGGCCAGCATTTCTCATGATGTACTCTGCACAGAAGTTAAATAAGTAGGGTGACAATATACAGCCTTGATGTACTCCTTTTCCTATTTGGAACCAGTCTGTTGTTCCATGTCCAGTTCTAACTGTTGCTTCCTGACCTGCATGCAGGTTTCTCAAGAGGCAGGTCAGGTGGTCTGGTATTCCCATGTCTTTCAGAATTTTCCACAGTTTATTGTGATCCACACAGTCAAAGTCTTTGGCATAGTCAACAAAGCAGAAATAGATGTCTTTCTGGAACTCTCTTGCTTCTTCGATGATCTGTTGGATGTTGGCAATTTGATCTCTGATTCCTCTGCCTTTTCAAAAACCAGCTTGAACATCTGGAAGTACATGGTTCATGTATTAATGAAGCCTGGCTAGGAGAATATTGAGCATTACTTTACTAGCGTGTGAGATGAGTGCAATTTTGTAGTAGTTTGAGCCTTCTTTGGCATTGCCTTTCTTTGGGATTGGAATGAAAACTGACCTTTTCCAGTCCTGTGGCCACTGCTGAGTTTTCCAAGTTTGCTTCCATATTGAGTGCAGCACTTTCACAGCATCATGTTTCAGGATTTGAAATAGCTCAACTGGAATTCCATCACCTCCACTAGATTTGTTCGTAGTGATGCTTCCTAAGGCCCACCTGACTTCACATTCCAGGGTGTCTGGCTCTAGGTGAGTGATCACACCATCGTGATTATCTGGGTCATGAAGATCTTTTTTGTACAGTTCTTCTGTGTATTCTTGCCACCTCTTCTTAATATCTTCTGCTTCTGTTATGTCCATGCCATTTCTGTCCTTTATCAAACCCATCTTTGCATGAAATGCTCCCTTGGTTTCTGCTGTACAGCAAAGCAATTCAATTACATATATTAGTTACATTAATATATATGTGTATACACATATACACTTTTTTCTGATATTCTTTTCCACTATACTTTATCACAGAATATTGAATATAGCTCCCCATGTTACTCAGTATAGGGCCTTGTTGTCTATCCATTCTATATATAATAGCTTACATTGCTAATCCCAAACTCCCACTCCATACCCTTCCCCTTGGCAATCACAAATTTCTTCTCTATGTCCGTAAACTTGTTTCTGTATCATAGATAAGTTCATTTGAGTTATAGTATAGATTCTATCATAGAGTGATGCAATATGGTACTTATCTTTCTCTCTCTAACTTACTTCACTCTAGTTCCATCCATGTTGCTGCAATGGATTTAAAGTTCATCCTTTTAATGACTGAGTAATATTTCATTGTGCATATGTACCACATCTTCCTTATTCATTCATTGGTGAAGGGGCATGTAGGTTGTTTCCCTGTTTTGACTATTGTGAATAGCTCTCCTATGAACATAGGGGTGCATATATCTTTTTAAATTCTAGTTTTATCAGCATGTATACCCAGGAGTTGGATTGTTGGATAGTATGAAAACTCTATTTTTACCTTTTTGAGAAACTTCTATACTTTTCTCCTGAGTGACTACACTAACTTACACTCATACAAACAGTGTAGGGGTGTAGGGTTCCATTTTCTTAACACTTATTTGTAGCACTTGCTATTTGTAGACTTTTAATGATGGACATTCTAACTGGAATGACGTGCCATCTCATTGTACTTTTGATTTGCATTTATCTAATAACTGTCATGACAAAGGGACTTGTGTAACTCAATGAAACTATGAGTCATGCAATGCGAAGCCACTCAAGATGGATGGGGCATAGGAAAGAGTTTGGATAAAACATGGTCCACTGGGGGAGGAGAGGGTAACCAACTCCAGCATTCTCTCCTGGAGAATCCCATCTACAGTATAAAAACACAAAAAGGATATGACACAAAACAATGATTCCCCTACATTGGAAGTTGTCCAGTATGCTACTGGGCAAGAGTGAAGGGCAATTACTTATAGCTCCAGAAAGATTGAAGTGGCTGACACAAAGCAGAAATGAAGCTCGGTTCTGGATGTGTCTGACAGTGAAAGTAAACTCGGATGCTATAAAGAACAATATTGAATAGGAACTTGAAATGTCAGGTCCATGGATCCAAATAAATTGGATGTAGTCATGAAGGAGATCACAAGATTGAACATCTACATCTTAAGAATTAGTGAACTAAAATGGACAGGAGTTGGTGGATTTAATTCAAATGACCCTTATGTATATTACTATGGGCAAGAATCTCATACAATAAATGGAGTAGTCCTCATAGTCAACAAAAGGGTCTGAAATGCAGTACTTGGTGCAACCTCAAAATGCCAATTCATTTCTATGGTAAATCATTCAACATCACAGCAATCCAAATCTATGCCCCAACTACTGATGGTGAAGAAGCTGAAGTTGACTGGTTCTATGAAGACCTACAACATATTATAGAACTAACATCAAAGTAAACTAATGAAGAAATAAAATAAGATGTCTGTTTCATCTTAGGAGATTGGAATCCAAAAGTAGGAAGTCAAGAGATACCTAGAGTTAAGTTTGGCCTTGGAGTACAAAATGAAGCACGGCAAAGGCTAACAGAGTTTTGTCAATACAGTGTGCTGGTGATAGCAAACAGCCTTTTCCAACAACACAAGAGTTGGCACCACATATGGACATCACCAAATAGTCAATACTGAAATCAGATTGATTGTGTAATTTTCAGCAAAAGATAGAAAATCTCTATGCAGTCAGTAAAAACACCTGGAGATAACTGTGGTTTACATCATGAGCTTCTTATTGAAAATTCATGTTTAAATTGAAGAAAGTATGGAAAACTACTAGGCCATTCAGGTATGACCTAAATCAAATTCCCTATAATTATACAGTAAAGGTGATGAATAGATTCAAATGATTAGATCTGGTAGACAAAGTTCTTGAAGAACTATGGACAGAAGTTTGTAGAATCGTACATGAGGCAATGACCAAACTATTTCCAAGGAAAAGAACTGCAAGGAGGCCAAGTAGTTTTCTGAGTAGGCTCTACAAATAACTGAAGAAAGATGAGGAGCAAAAAAGCAAGAGAGAAAGGGAAATATATATTCCACTGAATGCAGAGTTCCAGAGAGTATCAAGGAGAGATTAAAAAAGCCTTCATGAGTAAAAAATGCAAAGTAGAGGAAAAACAATAGCATGAGAAATACTAGAGATCTCTTCAAGAAAATTGGTGATATCAAGGGAAAATTTCATGCAAGAATGATCTTGATAAAGAAAATAAATCATAAGGACCTAAAAGAAGCAGAAGAGATTAAGAAGAGGTAGCAAGAATACAAAGAAGACCTAAACAAAAAAAAGGACTTAATGACCCAGATAACTATGATGGTGTGGTCACTTATCTAGAGCCAGATATGCGAGAGTGTGATGTCAAGTGGACCTTAGGAAGCATTTTAGAAACAAAGATAGTCAAGGTGATGGAATTCCAGCTGAGCTGTTTAAAATCCTAAAAGATAAAGCTGTTAAAATGTGACACTCAAATATGTCAGCAAATTTGGAAAACTCAGCAGAGGCCACAGGACTGGAAAATGTCAGTTTTAATTTCAATCCCAAGGAAGGGCAATGCCAAAGAATGTTCAAACTATCATTAAATGTTGCTTATTTCACATGCTTTTATAGTTAGACTCAAAATTTTCAAGCTAGGCTTCAGTAGCAGGTGAACTGAGAACTTCTAAATATACAAGCTGGGTTTAAAAGAGGCAGAGAAATCAGAGGTCAAATTGCTAACGTTTGCTTGATCATAGAGAGTTGGAGCAAGGGAAATCCAGAAAAACATCTACTTCTGCTTCATTGACTATGCAAAAGCCTTTGACTGTATGGATCACAACAAACTGTGGAAAATTCTTAAAATGAAGGAAGTATGTGACCACCTTACCTATTTCCTGAGAAATCTGTATGTAAGTCAAGAAGCAAAAGTCAGAACCAGACATGGAACTATGGGCTGGTTCAGAACTGAGAAAGGAGTACAACAAGCATTATATTGTCACGCTGCTTATTTAACTTATCTGAAGAGTGCATCATGGGAAATGTCAGGCTGGATGAATCACAAGCTGGAATCAAGACTACTGGGAGAAATATCAACAACATTAGATAAGCAGATGATACCAATCAAATCACAGAAAGTAAATAGGAACTAAAGAGCCTCTTGATGAGGGTGAAAGAGAAGAGTGAAAAAGCTGGCTTGAAACTCAACACTGAAAAAAAAAAAAAAAAAAAAAAAACCACTAAAATGATGGTGGCAAACAGCTGTTAAACAACGGCCAGAAGGAGCATACTGGAACCCACCAAAAAATATATACATATACTCCATATCCAAAGTCAAAGGGGCCACAACAAGATGATAGGCAGGGTGCAAACATGATAATTCCTATACCCTCTGGGTCGGTGACCCACAAACAGGAGATCATAATACTGAAGAAGTTCTCCCAGCATGGAGAAACTTCTGAACTCCACTTAAGCTTTCTCAAGGTGGGGATCCAGCAAAGTGAGTGGGAACTCACAGGGAATCTGACTTTGAAGGCTGGTGAAATTTGATTACAGGGCTTCAACAGGACTTGGAGAAACAGAGACTCCACTCTTGGAGGGCACAAATAAAATCTGTGTGCACCAAGACCCAGGGAAAAGAAGCAGGAGACTGGACCAAATATACTTGCTAGTGTTGGAGGGTCTCCTGTGGAGGCATGGGTCATCAGTGGCTTGCCTTGGGGACAGGAACGCTGGCAGCATCAATTCTGGAAGGTACCCCTAGGCGTAAGCCCTCTTGGAGTTTGCCATTAACACTACGAAAGAACCCACACTACCTGGACTTAGTTCCTCAAGCAAAGCAACTAACAGGGAAAGAGCACAACCCTTGCCCATCAGCAGGCAATCAACTTAAAGCTTATTGAACACAGTTCTGTCCATCATAGCAAGACCCAGTTTCTCCCTCGACCAGTCCCTCCAATCAGGAAGCTTACACAAGTCTCTAAGCCTCATCCATCTGAAAGCAGACAGAAGAAGCAAGAAAAACAACAATCCCATAGCAGCTAAAACAAAATCACATTGCAGAAAATTAGCCAGGATGAAAAAGCAGAGGATTTGTCCCAGATAAAGGGACAAAATGAAACCCCAGATAAATAACTAAATGAAGTGGAGATAAGCAAAATTCCAGAAAAAACAACTCAGAATAGTTATAGTGAAGATGATCCAGGATCTTGGAAAAGAATGGAGAAGATGTAAGAAATGGTAAAACCTAGAAGAACTAAAAAACAAACAGATGACTGACACACTAGAAGAAATCAGTAACAATAATTTAGGCAGAAGAATGAATCTGTGACCTGGAAGACAGAATGGTGGAAATCATTGTGACAGAACTGAATATAGGGGAAAAAAAAGAACTTTTTTTTTTTTTTTTTTTTAATGAAGAGAGCGTAAGAGACCTCTGGGACAAAATTAAATGGATTAGTATTCACATTATAGGGGTCCCAGAAGGAGAAGAGACAGAAAAAGACCCCAAAAAATATTTGAACGGAAAATAGATGAAAACTTCCCTCACGTAGGAAAGGAAATAGTCAATCAAGTCCATGAAGTGTAGAGAGTCCCAGGCAGGATACAGTCAGGGAGGAACACATCAAGACACATAGTAATCGCATTGACAAAAATAAAAGACCAAGATAAAATACTGAAAGCAAAAAGGGGAAAATGACAAATAACACACAAGGGAACTCCCATAAGGTTGTGAACTGATTTCTCAACGGCAGATATATATATATATATATAAGTGATTAAAAGGAAGAACCTACAATCAAAGAATACTATACCTGGCAAGATTCTCTTTCAGATTTGATGGAGAAATCAAAGTTTTCCTGCAAGCAAAAGTTAAGAGAATTCAGCAACACCAAACCAGCTTTACAACAGGTACAGTAGGAAATTATCTAGGCAGGAAACACAGGAGAAGGAAAAACCTACACAAAATAAACACAAAACAATTAAGACAATGGTAGTAGGGTCATATATATCAATAATTACCTTAACTGTAAATGGATTAAGTGCACCAACCAAAAGACATAGACTGGCTAGATGAAAACATGCACATGTATGCACTTTCACTTATTATACCACTCTACATAACACCCCAAATTGTATGTAATTATTTTGTATTGTTAGATTAATCATGTCTCCTTTATCACTTGAAATTGTAGTGATCTTTTTTTTTTTTTTTTTTTTTGCTTGACTGTGAAAACTGATTAACATCTTTTATTAATACTATTGTGATTATTTAACTATTACTCATTTAATACCATTCTATCATGATTGGTCAACAGAAAATAATAGAGTTCTACATCTCTAAAACTACCATTTACTAGAAAATCTGTAATCATTTTTTTTTAATTTTTATTTTTTAAATTCAGAAACATATCAGAATTATCTTGGAATTTTTTTTTGAAAAATACTAATGCCTAGGTTTGCTTTTTTCCCTCCAAATCTCCAGATGCATTTCTAATGAGTATTCATGTTTAAAAATAACTGCACCATATGAAGATTTTTTACTTTTATCTGGTTTGTTTCACTTTTTCTATTTCATATTCAGTGCCCCCATTTCATTTTGTTTATGTTTTACAATTTCTCCATATTGATTTTTTGTTGTTCTTCCTCAAGCCTTTATCAATTTTAGCAAAAAACCTTTTGTGTGTGTACATATATATATGATCCATGTATTTTGGCATCTAATATTACTGTTGAAAGGCTAGAAAGCTTATTATCTCAGTGATTTAAAAAAAATTGATGAGCCTTAAAACTTCTAATCCAATTCTGATAGTATAAATAGTATACTGTTTTAAAAAAAAATGGGAAATTGATATGTGATACAGTATTATTAACTAAAATACAGATTTTGTCCAAATTTCAAAAAAATTGTATGCTGGTATTCATTATTTGTTTTCATATTGACAGAGTAACAGGCAGGAAGGCCAGGGATCTCCAAATGGAGGAAATAGGAAGCAAGTGTCAGATGTTTTTATCTCTCTTAAGTGGCAGGAGGAAACAAAGTAGCTATATTTTTTTCTTTCTCTATACAAATTTAAAAGGAGGTTTCTCTTTCAATACTGTGTTGCCATAATGACACCTGATTTCACCTGAAGCTAACTACTCTCAAACCTTGAGTTAACCAATGCATTTTTCTTGTGGAAATGTTTGTCTTAAGCTATGTTAATGTGCTATGCATTTACCCCAGACTCTGCCTTCAAGTCCCTTCCATCTAATGGCTCAGAACTACTTGACACACCAATATGTTATACTCAGACATTGTTCCCCTAATCTATGTAAACGAAACTATTTGTATGGTAATCTGCCCTTCTACAAGATTCAAGTCAATTGTTTTATGGCCTGGGATGAATCATTTGGTGCCAAGATTATCCCAAAATGCATCTTATGGAGGAGGGTTCTGGTGCCATCCTGAGTTTTAAGACATTCCTTTCTTTCATTAACAGATTGTGAGTGACCACATAGCATACAGCTAAAGACTAGGAGGGGGGTATTCTTTCTGCCCCCTTCTGATGCCTATGTCAGAAGCTTTCTCTATCTCCTTTATACTTTAATAAAACTTTATTACACAAACGTTCTGAGTGATCCAGCCTCGTCTCTGGCCCAGGATTGAATTGTCCTCTGGAGGCCAAGAATCCCGGTGTCTTTTCCTTCAGCAACAACCTTTCAATACAGTATTCAAGTTTCCACAATGAATTCAGTTGGATTGAACAACTTAAGCTGCATCCAACAAATTCTGGTAAATTCTATTTTCATTTTGACTCTTGTAAATGTTTTCTAATTTTCCTTGTTGTGACTTAGATACACCCATCATTTAAAAGCAGGTATTTAATTTCCAAATACATGGAGTTTTAAAAATATATTTGATATTAATTTCTCATTTTGATATTAATTTCTCATTTAAATGGTTTCTTCTCTGCAATCAGTCTCTATTTTTTCAGTCTTCTAACTTTACAAGGCTTGCAAATGCCAAGTCAAAGGTCTATCTTGGTAAAGGCACATTGCATTATATGTGGGTTATTTTCAGATATCTTTTTATATTGATTTTTAACACAATTCTACAGTGATAAGAGAACACATTCTGTATCATTTCAACACACTTACACAATTAAATTTTGGCACTTTGTTTTATGTCCCTGAATACTTTCCAGTATCTCCTAGTGTATAGTCTATGGGAACTTGAATAGAATTTGTATCCTGCTGTTGTGTGAAAATTGTATAAATCTTAATTATAAAGAATTGGTTCATAGTGCTTCTCAGGTCAACTACTTTTCTGTATATTCATTCTATTAATTTTTGAGAGTTTGATATTGAAACAACTAAAAATATTAATTGATCTACTTAAAATAATTGTAATATAGAGTAGAACCATATGTAACTTTGTTTTGTATTTTCCAAGTCTCTTGTAAATGTGTTATCATACTCTCATGATTTAATTTTTTTTTAATAAAAGAGAAAAATGCTAAGATCATAGCATACAGTTCTATCATTTCATGGCAAATAGAAGATGAAAAACTGGAAGCAGTGACACATTTTAATTTCTTGAGCTTCAGAATCCCTGGGGATGGTAACTGTAACCATGAAATTAAAAGATATTTGTTCCTTGGAAGGAAAGCTGTGACAAACCTAGATAGTGTATTAAAAAGCAGAGACAGCACTTTGCTGACAAGGATCTGTATAATCAAAGCTATGATTTTTCCACAGAACTGGAAAAGGTCAGTTTTCATTCCAATCCCAAAGAAGGGCAATGCCAAAGAATGTTCAAACTACCGCACTACAGTACTCATTTCACATGCTAGCAAGGTAATGCTCAGAATCCTTCAAGCTAGGCTTCAACAGTACATGAACCAAAAAATTCCAGTTGTACAAGATGGATTTAGGAAAGGCAAAGGGACCAGATATCAATTTGCCAACATCCATTGAATCATAGAAAAAGCAAGATAAATTTAGAAAAAAACATCTAATTCTACCTCATTGACTATGCTAAAGACTTTGACTGTGTGGATCACAACAGAATTGGAAAATTCTTAAACAGATGGAAGTACAAGACTACCTTATCTGCCTCCTGTGACACCTGTGTGCAGGTCAAGAATCAGCAGTTAGAACTGGACACGGAACAGTGGACTGGTTCCAAATCTGGAAAGGAGTGCATTAAGGCTGTATATTGTCATCCTGCTTATTTAACTTATATGCAGAGTACATCATACATAATGCCAGGCAGGATGAAGCACAAGCTGGAATCAAGATGATGGGAAAATATCAGTAACCTCAAATATGCAGATGACAACACACTTATGGCAGAAAGTGAAAAGGAACTAAAGAGTCTCTTAATGAAGGTGAAAGAGCACAGTGAAAAAGCTGGTTTAAAACTCAGCATTCAAAAAAGGAGGATCATGGCCTCCAGTCCCATCACTTCATGGCAAATAGATGGGGAAACAATGGAAACAGTGAGAGACTTTATTTCTTGGGCTCCAAAATCACTGCAGATAGTGACTGCAGCCATGAAATTAAAAGAAGCTTTCTTCTTGGAAGAAAAGCTGTGACAAATCTAAACAGTTTATTAAAAAAAAAAAAAAAAGACATTACCTTGCCATTACCTTGTCTGTGTAATCAAAGCTATGACTTTTTCCAGCAGTCAGGTTTGGATGTGAGAGTTGGCCCACAAAAAGACTGAGCACCAAAGTATTTACACTTTTGAACTGTGGTGTTGGAGAAGACTCTTGAGAGTCTCTTGGACAGCAAGAAGATGAAACCAGTCAATCCTAAAGGAAATCAATCCTGAGCATTCATTTGAAGGACGGATACTAAAACTCCAATAGTTTGGCCCTTTGATGCAAAGAGCAGACTCATTGGAAAAGATCCTGATGCTGGGAAAGACTAACAGCAAAAGGAAAATGGGGCTGCAGAGGATAAGATGGCTAAAAAGCATCCCTGACTCAATGTATAAGAATTTGAGTAAACTCTGAGGAACAGTCGAGGAGAGAAGAGCCTGGCATGCTGCAGGCCATGGTGTCAAAGAGACTGACACTGCTTAGTGACTAAACAATGACAAATAATTAGTTGAGCATTTTCTCATTTGCTTGCTGACCATCTGTATGTCTTCTTTGGGAAAATGTCTATTTAATCCTCTGCCCATTTCTCAGTTGAGTTGTTTATTTTTTTGTCATTGAAATGTATGAACTGTCCATGTATTTCAGAGATTAAGCCCTTGTCAATCACTGAGTTGCATCATTTGCAAATATTTTCTCCCTTCTGAAGGTTGTCTTTTCCTTTTGTTTGTGGTTTCCTTTGCTGTGCAAAGGACTTCCCTGGTGGCTCAGACAGTAAAGTGTCTGCCTACAATGTGGAAGACCCAGGTTCGATCCCTGGGTGAGGAAGATCCCCTGGAGAAGGAAATGGCAGCCCACTCCAGTACACTTGCCTGGGAAAATACCACGGATGGAGGATCCTCGTAGGCTATAGTCATGGGGTCCCAAAGAGTCAGACACAACTGAGCGACTTCACTTTGCTGTGAAAAAACTGATAAGTTGATTAGGTCCATTTGTTTATTTTTGTTTTTATTTTTCTTGCCTTTGGAGACTGACCTAAGGAAACACTGGAATAATTTATGTGAGAGAATGTTTTGCCTACGTTCTCTTCTAGGAGTTTTATGGTATCATGTCTTATGTTGCAGTCTTTAAGCCATTTTGAGTTTATTGTTGCATATGGTGTGAGAGTGTGCTCTAACTTCACTGACTTACATGCACTGTTCAAGTTTCCTAACACGACTTGCTGGACAGACTGTCTTTTTGCCATTGTGTAACCTTACCTCCTTAATCAAAGATTAATTGTCCATAGGTGTGTGGGTTTATTTCTTGGCTTTCTATTTTGTTCCATTGATGCATATGTATGTTTTGCATCAGTATCATGCCTTTTTGATTACTATAGCTTTTCATTGATAGTTTTGTCTGAAATCTGGGAGAATCATGCCTCTTAGTTTGTTCTTTTTCCTTACAATTGCTTTGGCAATTCTGGTTCCATATAAATTTTAGTATTACTTGTTCTAGTTCTGTGAAAAATGTCACAGGTTATTTGACAGGGATCACATTAAATCTGTAGGTTGTTTTTGAAAGTATGGCCATTTTAGCAAAATTAATTCTTCCAATCCACCTGCATGGGATATATTTCTACTTCTTTGAATCATCTTCAATTTCCTTTGTTAATACTTTATAGTTCTCAGTATATAAATCTGTCACTTGCCTGGTCAGGTTTATTCCCTATGTATTTTTGGGTGTGATTCTAAAAGACAGTGTTTTTTTGCATCCCCTTTCTGATATTTCACTGTTGGTATAAAGAAATACAACTGATATCTGTATGCTGATCTTTTATCCTGCTCCCTTGCTAACTAATCCTTTACAGTTTGTGTAGCCTTGCAGTCTTGCCTTTATAAACAAACCTTCCATTTTGTAGTCCTGTGCAATGTAATTCAAGTGCCTCTTAAATCTGTTTCTCATGAGCTGAAGTTCTAACAAACCCCCAATAAACACTTCTTTACTTCAGTTAGATTACCATTTCTTAAGTTCTGGTTAACAGATTCATTGAAGACCATGTTCCTGACCAAGCGGCTGAGCTCTGGCTTGTGAGGGACCTCAGATGATAGTGTTCAGCAGCCCTCAGCATTATCCCATCTGAGGCAATAGAGAGTTGGAGTCACTTTTCTACCAGTTCCCATCACATCTTGGTTGGAGGTGCTACCTGGACATTGCCTCCCCTAACATTGATTGTCCCAACAGGAAAAAAAAAAAAAAAGAAATACTCCAGTGTTGAGCTCTTGGTGGTGTCGTGGACTGGCATGGACCAGGAGCATGCTGCTGCAGAGATTCAAGTGGAAAGTGCCTGCTGTCCATCACTGACGTTTCAGGGGCTGGTGTCTTCAACTCTGTGAAGGATTATTCCCATCAGTATGTGTCTTACTTGCAAACTCCACATTTTGTTGTCTTTTGGAATCAAATCTCTTTTTGTGAATACATTGACTTCCATTCAGATATTAAGACAACTTTCTTATTACAATCTGTTAGGTAGCACCTTTATTAATATACTAGTTACCATAAACCTTTATTATTACTCATAAAATTACTGAGACTTTATATTTATTTAGCCATCTTACTGTGGCCATGAATTCCACAAGATGACTACCTATTGCATCAAGAACTATTTACATTACCATGCTCTAAATTGTTTGCTCTCTTAATTTCCTTTAGTGCCTTGGTGACAAACTTTATATACAGTCATTTGAAAAGTCAGTCATTCATCCTGTTGCTCACAATTTGTTTAAGAACCAGAGTAACATTCTTGGTCTCTCCATTGCTGGAGTGTTGCCTGGACCTTAACAGGTTTAAAGGCTGAATTTTAAAACCACAATTAAAATGTTTCATTGCCTCCTCATGAGGCTGAACTGTTCCTTTTTCATGAGTATTTTAGACACTGTAACTCTTTTGCCATCTTACCCACATTCTGTTTAAGCACTTTAACACATAAGATGATTCAAGTAATTGTTCATTTAGAGTTTAAATTATGCTTAAATAACCAAAGTAAACAGATTTACACTACATTCCAAAAATGAGTCTGTATAATTTACATAAGTTAATCTCATCTTGGTTTCATTATAAAAATTATCTTGACTTAATAGAGAATAAAATGTTACACTTTAGAATTTTCACTGTATCTATTTCTCAGTGGTGATTTTTCTTAATTATTTTCAAATTTTCCTCTGTGTTCTTATATTCATTCTAATATTTTCCTATCAAATTAAAATAGTTATAAGGAAATACTAATATTTAAACAAAGCATGCACTTTTGTATAAATACTCTGTTGTAGATATTGATATCTATTCACATTCCCTTATCTGAAGATATTGCTCATGTCACATTGTTCTTATTTTTCCTGTGTTTTTTAACAGTTTTATTGAGATATAATTCACCTATTATCCACTCATCTTAAGTCTACAGTTCACCTGATTTTAGTACATTCACAGAGTTGCACAATCACCGCCATAATCAATTTGAGAAATCACCCCATTAAAAAAAAAAATAGCCATTAGTAATCACTCTTATTCTCCCAGTTTCCAGAGGGAAATGAGATTTGATGATGAAAGTAGAGGTTGGAATTATTCAAGAAGGGTCCATGAGCTGAGGGTTATGGGCAGCATACAGAATTTTAAAGAACAAGGGAATATATTATCCCCTAGAGCTTCCAGAGAGAAATACAGCTCTGTTGACATCTGGATTTTACCCCATAGAGGTCCATCTCAGACCTCTGATTTACAGAACTAAAGATAACAAATTGGGACCTCCCTGGTGGTCCAGTAATTAAGAATCTCCCTTACAAAATGCAGGACACAAGTTTGATCCCTGGTTGGGGAACTAAGATCCTACATGCCAGAGAGCAACTAAGCCCACACATTGCAACTACCGAGCCCTTGAGCCACAACTAGAGAATCTGTTCACCTCAACAAAGTGTCCTGCATGATGCTATGAAGACCCCACATGCCACAGCTGAGGCCCAAAAGAGCAAACTAAGCACTTTAAAAAAAAATAAATTGTTTTTCATTTTAAACCACAAAATGTGTAGCAATTTGTTAGAGTGGTAATAGAACACTACTACACTAGTCTATTGGAAACAAGTTTATTTATTTTGGGGTATTAATCTTGCATCTTACAACCTTGCTATATTCACTTACTCATTCTAATCATTTTTAGAGAGTTCCTTAGGACTTTCTATATACAAGATCATATCTTCCAATAGATATAATTGTACTCTTTTTCTTTTTTTTCCAATCTGGATGCCTCTTACTTCTTTTCCTTGAGTATTGAACTATCCTGTCTAGAACCTCCAGTACAATTTTGTCTGTAAGTGGCAAGAGTGACATCCTTATCTTGTTCCTGATTGTAAGGGCAAGATGATGCTACTTTGGGTTTTTGCAGATGCTGTACTTCAAGTTAAGGAAGAGAGAGATAGAGAAGGTGGTTAGGGTGTGGGCTCTGGATTGGCTGGTTTGCATGTGGAGGGTGCAATTGTGGGCAAGCTAGATATCACTCATCCTGGGAGGGGCAGTCCCTCCAGGGTCAGCCAGACTTGAGATCAAAGCATCTGAAAACAGAAGAATAAAAATGATATGCTTAATAAATGTATTCTATTGAAATGGTGTATCACTTTAATTGATATTTGGATATTAAACCAACACTGTATTCCTGGATAAATACCACTTGATCACAGTGTATAACCCTTTATATGCTGGTGGATTTGATTTGCTAGTGTTGTGTCAAGAATCTTTGTCTATATTTTTAAAAGTTACCAGTCTATAGTTTTCTTTTTACTTGTGATGCCTTTATTTGGTTTTGTGTAAGAATAAATTCGTAGAATGAGTTGGAATATGTTCCCTGCTCTATTGTTTCAGGGGAGATATTGTCAAGAATTGGTATTATTTCTTTAAATGTTTGGTAGAATTGATCCATGAAGCCATCTGGGTCAGGGCTTTTCTTTGTGGAAAGTTTTTAATTTAATGGTTTACTCTTTTTGTTTATTATAGATCTATTCATATTTTCTGTTTGTTCTTCAGTCGATTTCTGTAGCTGATATCTGTCTAGGTGTTTTTTTAATTCTTAAATATTTTGAGCCAATTTTTAAATGCATAATTTCATGGACATTTTAAAATTTATTAACACACTTATATAAATACTTCTCTAATGAGTTATACCTAGTTTATATTTGATATCATGTCTCCTTTCAGTAAAGCTCAGAGGAAGGCAAAGCTTAGGGTAACATTGAGCTAGAGATTTCTTGAGAAAAGAAAACCGAGTATTTATCAGGTGTACAGTATAAAATTGCTCTTTATTAAGTCAAAAATGGTCAAATATTTTCAATTTCATATATTTAAACTTTGTTACCTAAAGATGTCTCAATCTTTGTTTAAAACTAAACTCCTTATCTTTCCCCTCATTTTGGCTGTTCTACCTCCTACCTTCATCTGATAGTACATCCAAACACCCCAGCAAAATAGTTACTTTAGATAAGTTAACCCTCTTGCTGTTTCACCTCCTCTGTACTGTCAGTCTCTAGTTACTGTAGCCTCCTATAGACACTGTGTCTCTACATCTTTTCTCTCACTCTTCTGCATCTTCACAAACGTGGTTTTGGTTGAATTTCACACTTGTTTTTACTCTCTTCTACTCTACAAAAAGAAAAAAAAAAAAACTTTTAAAATAAAGTATATGACATCTTCTGATCTAAAATCTTTCACTAACCACAGGATGAAATCCAAATTTTCTTGCCACAGCCTATGCTCCTTATCAACGCTTTCGTTACGCCTAAGCTCTCCAACAGGCTTCCTGCTGCTCAGTTTTGCCCTTTGAGTCCCTGTGATCACAGGTTGCATTCGGTGACTGATTCCATTAGAGCTCCACTGCCTGATCCACTGGATGCTTGCAATATTCCACAGCATTGGAAGCACAGTGAACACATGCCTGTGTTTTAATTCTCAGCTTAAGTGTCTGTAACTGTAAATAAGTCTTTCTGCCAAACCTCCTGCCCCAAACTATTAAAATTTACCTACATATCTACATATCTACAATTACCTACATATCTTCACCCAACTCTGAACAAAGAAAAAAAAAGTGAAAGTGAAGTCGCTTAGTTGTGTCCGACTCTTTGTGACCCCATGGACTGTAGCCTACCACGCTCCTCCGTCCATGGGATTTTCCAGGCAAGAATATTTGAGTTTGTTGCCATTTCCTTCTCCAGAGGATCTCCGCAAGCCAGGGACTGAACCCACGTCTCCTTCATTGTAGGCAGATGCTTTACTGTCTGAGCCACCAGGGAAATCTAATCCTATCACAAAAATTACAACGTGCTGTTTATAAAAACACGTGAGTACACACATGCATACACAATCTGCATTCCTTTGCTGAATTCTAAGTTCCTTGGAAGCAGTGACATGCATTATGGGTATTAATGCAATTACCTGCACTGTTTCTTTTTGGTTGGGACTCATTTGGTGAGAGTTGCAAAAAAGTAACAGAAGAAAGTGATGATGGTGATGATATGCCAGAAGCATTGTTTAACAAACAAAAAGCTTCAACAACCAAACGGGTCTTAATTTGTATGTGAATTTTTAAGACAGTGGAAGAAGCAAACAGGATTAGTCAGAAGACATTAGGCAGAAAAGGAGTGGTGGGTGTGAAAGACACAGGCATATGTAAATGAGAATCAGTGAGTAAGGTAGTTAATCATGTTAATTTATAATTTTCACCAAGAGAAATGGAGTAGGCCAGGATTTGAAGAGGGTGTATGTTTATTTTGTACTTAATATGTACCAGATACATTACATTTTTTATTTACATTTAATAAAATTCCTATCGGATGAATAGATTTTCCCAATCTAAGTCTATTGTGTGACAATAAGTAATAATAAGGGAATTACTTAAGCAAAGCTTGTCTTGGCTCTCATTTGTATTATAATGGGGCTTGCTGCTTTCCAGGTGGCTCAGTGGTAAAGAATTCATCTGCCAATTCAGGAGACACAGGTTTGATCCCTGGGCCAGGAAGATCTCTTGGAGTAGGAAATGCCAACCCACTCCAGTATTCTTCCCTAGGAAATCTCATAGCAGGCTACAGTCCTTGGGTCAGAGTCAGACACGATGAGCAGCATAGCATGTACAAGACTGACTAGTCATAAAATATCTTTAAAAATTTTTGGAAACATTTTAAGTGTCACTTTTTCACATTTCTAAATTAAAAAGGCTCAGAATATTGTAGGGAAATTACATACATTAAGATGAGTGACTTTCCCAGAATCGGTTATTTTATAAGGAGGAAAAACTCAAGTGTGTCTCATAAAAGATGTGATGTGTGAGGACTGGATCTGCTGTTTATGAAGACAGAAGAAGGGCCATGAACCAAAGGATGCAGGCAGGCACTGAAAGCCAGGAGACACCCTCAGCTGGCCTCTAGCAAGGACAAGGATTTCGTTTTTATGACCGCAAGGCACTGGACTCTGCCAACAGCCCAAGTGAGCAAGGGAACAGATTCTCCACTAGGGCCTTTAAAAAGGAATACAGCCTGCTAGCACCTTGATTTTAGCTGAGTGAGAACTGTACTGGACTTAAGACCTATAGAACTGTAAGAAAACAAATTTAGGTTGTTTAAAGCTGCTAAAATTGTGGCAGTTTGTTATAGTAGCTGTAGAAATCTAAAATGACACTCAAAATACAATTGTTTTTTAAAGCAAAAAAAGAAGAAAAAATCAAGCATGTTTCATTCCAGATTCTATATGACCTCCCTTGCATTGTCCTGCCTCCCCATGACTAAATGGGCTAAATTTACTCATCTGTCACAGACAAAGGGGTTCACCAATGGATGAACTCCTGTTAAGGTAACCAATTGTGCAACCAAGTGTGTGTGTCTGGTTCACTTAATGCCCGGATGATAGGGGGTTTGCATTGGTGTGGAGCTATGGGTAAATCTCCTCCCAGTGAATGCATGATGGGAATGAAGGAGGGCTTCAAAATCATGGGTGCAGTGCAGGATCATCCCAGAGGTCTCTGCGGAGCTCCCTCTAGGTTCCTGGATGGCTGCATACTGTAAACTCTGATTCCTTACATTTGATGAGTGGAGAGCTAGGTTTAAGCAAAGGAACGGAGGAATATTGCACCGGGGTGGTGCAAATTTCAAGATACTTTATGAAATTATGAGGAGAACATCATGCTTGACATGAAGACCTGAGTTGTCTAAGTCCTTCCGAGGGTGGTTATATATTCTGAAGCCTTTTAGATGATTTCTCTTGGGTTGGCTTCTTCATCTCTAAATCGGTGAGAGTAATTCCTACTTTACCTATTTCTCCAGACAGCTGTGAAGATTAAATGAGAAGTTATGCGTAAGTGTCTTGACAACTACAAAAGTCTCTAATATTAGGTGTTATTATGTAGAATAGCTGAGTAAAAGGAAGAATAAATTTCCACTAAAGACAAAGCCAGTGGCACAGCATGAAAAACCTGCAGCCGTAAAAGATTTTTATCAGAAAAGAAGATACCAAATGTGTTCTCCAGATTAGATGTAGACTGCATTTTAAACACCACCTAATCCTTCCCTATTTTAAATAACTGTACCATTTTAAAAATATTTATTCTTTGAAGAGAATGTGAAAGATACAAAAAGTTTACATTAAAAAAACCCATATCCAAATGCTGAGGATACCCATAATTTACATGAGTGTTTTCTTATATGTACATACTAAATATTGAGCTCTTCTCTGGTGTTTTAAACATATATTTACCTGCTTTCAAAATCCTGTGCAATCGTTCATTTGGTACATAAAATTCTTACAATGCAGACTTTCCTTCTTTCCTTGTAAATTTTTTTCTTTGTTAGGGACTAGTCCTCCCTGCCCTTAGTCAGCAGAAATGTCAGATGATTCTACCTGACTTAGCCCACAGGTTTCCATACCACCTGTCATTTCTTCAAGGCTCCTAGGTACTGATTGACGAAGAAATGCATTCTTATAAGTACCCATCTCCTGCTTGGATTCTCTGTTGATGTAAATAGGACATTGAAGCCAGTGGGAAAATGCCTCCATCACACACACACACACACATACACACACACCTTGTTCATCCTAGAAAGGAAGCACTGCAGGTCTCCACCTGGCCTCCCTCCTTCCCAGCTCACCCTGGGCCCTCCAACTTCCATTCCCTGTTAAGATTAATGACTCACTTTCTAGGGATCTAGACTAAGACCAGCCCTTTGTTCTCTCCCAGGTGCCCACATGCTCTCAAACACCCCAGGTGCTTCAATTTCTTTCTGTGTCTTCCTCTATCCCTAGACTTGGATTTTCCTTGGAGGTGGGTACCTGAACCATTACAGGGAAGAGTGGACTTGGGACCCTGGGAATCCCAAAGTCTGGTTGGGTATGGGTGATTCTGATTTTATGAATGTTCATGGCAGAGGCCTGAGTCCTGTTTGTTTCCAGGACTAGAAGAAGTTTACTGTATGAGACACCAGCACCTCAACTGATGATGCTTTTGCTTCCTCCTTCACTGACCCTTTGATTGGAGGAAATGCTTTCCAAATTCAAGCACAGGATACTAATAATCCTTCTGTTTTTGTTGTTGTGACATTGCAGCTGTTTTCTATTTCTATCCCTTCCCAGGTGGATAAATGTTTTGAGAAGCTAACCATACACATTTTATTCTGGAGTCCAAGTCACTTTGTGTGTGGGGAAAAAAAAAAAAGAAAATATTCTGTCTGAGAGAGAAGATTGACTGTGACACCTAAAGTTTAATATGATATGATTTGTAAATATATAGCAACAAAATGAATAATTTCTTATAACCACATTTGCCATGTCACAAATAACTTGGCACAATGATATATTAATTTTCTAGAGCTGCCATACCAAAGCTCCACAGACTATAAAGCTTAAACAAGAGAAATTAATTTTCTTACACTTCTAGAGGATAGAAGTCCAAGATCAAGATATCATCAGGGTTGGATTTCTGTGAGGCCTTTCTTCTTAGCTTGTCAATGGCCATCTTCTCTCTGTGTCTACACAGGGTCTGCCCTCTGTGAGTGTGCTCTAATCTACTGTTCTTATAAGGACTTCAGTCATTTGGATTAGAGTCCATCCATATGACCTCAGTTTAATTTAGTTATCTTTTTAAAGGCCTTATCTTAAAATACAGTTACATTCTGGGGCATTGGGGCTGAAAACTTCTCCAGCATATAAATTTGGAGGGGACACACTTCAGCTTAAAACAGATCTTAAAAGCAATCCAGACTGATATTTTAAATAAATACAAAAGCATTGCATTTTGTTGAAAACATGATTATCTGTTTTAAAGAGTTATTAATTCATCTTTAAATGTAAATTCATACATAAAATTGTAACCTTATTAATTCACATAATATTTAAGCTATGCATTCAAGTATTACATTCATATCAAGAGCATTGGCATTTGTTGCCAAATCAAAATAAAAATAAATTGGTACCAGAAAAAGAGAATCTTCCAGTGGGTTTCATAAAAGTTGCTTTAAAATTTATCATTCAAAATAAATGATAAGAACTACCATTATACATTCACATTCGAATTCCCTGTGTGTTTGAAATATGGACAGATACAATCCTTTTAAGGAAACATTTATAATTATTGTACTTCAGCACTTTTAGTTCTGCATGCTCAGGAAATGCAAGGAAATTTTAAGTAAAAGAGGTTCAAAATCAAAGTTACTCCTTCTGTCACTGTCAGCATTCCCATGGTCCCTTGCCAACAGTATACCAGGACATTTTTAAGCTTTGCAAAAAGTAATAAGAAATGAATGCTTCTTATCCCTGCTCAAAGAATACCCACAGAAAAGAATTTAAATATCCAAAAGTAAGATATATATGACAATCCTGACTTCTACAATAACTCTCTTTATTTCAAGAGTTTATTAAGAACAAATCTATTTGTACTTAATAAAAAAAAAGTTCAGACAAGTTTTGGAATTTGAAAATAAAATGTGTCTTTTAAATTCATATTAAAACTTTTTACTCTGTGATTTTTAAAATTTTAAATTCTTTAGTATTTAGAAGATATATTTTATGTATCTAACATTTTATGTTCATTAAAATTGATTATTTCAATATTAAACTATTAAAATTGTGTGATTTATTTCTTTAATTTTTATTATTTTAACAACTTTTAAAGTCTTGAACTCATTGATCTCATAATTGGAAGTTTGCACCTTCTGACCGCCTTCATCTTCACCTCTTTCCCCTACCCAACCCCCACCTCTAGCAACCATCTATCTGTTCTCTGTTTCCTTGAGTTTGGTTACTTCAGATTCCACATATAAATGAGATCATGCAGTACAGTGCAGCCCCTACATGCAAATGGGTTTCATCCTGACAGCTTGTTCATAAGCACAATCAGTTCATAAGTCCAATAAAGTTAGCCTAGTTAATCAACTAACACAATTGGCTATATAGTACTGTATCATAATAAGTTTATAATGCCTTTCACACAAATAATACAAAAAATTAAGAAATCATTTTTAATCTTACAGTACCTTGAAAAGAAGTGTAGTATAGTACCATGGTTGGCATACAGGGCTTGGCATCAAGTAAACAGACCAGAAGAATTACTGACTGGAGGAGGGAGAGGAGGTGAGAGATGATAGAGCTGAAGGACTGTCAGCAATAGAAGATAGAGGACAAGCTGCAGCTTCACTCATGCCTGACATTGATGGAATGCACCTTCACATCTTTGAAAATTCAAAACGAAGGATTGCATGTAGGAGACTTACTGTATTTGTCTTTCTCTGTCTGACTTAATTCACTTAGCATAATGTCTTCAATTTCCACTTAAGTTGTTGCAAATAGAAGATTACTTTCTTTTTCATGGCTGAATAATATACCTATATATATACTTCGTTGTTCAGTTGCTCAGTAGTGTCTGGTTACTTGTCACCCCATGGATTCCAGCATGCCAGGCATCTCTGTCCTTCACTCTCTTCCAGAGCTTGCTTGAACTCATGTCCATTGAGTTGGTGATGCCACTCAACTATGTCATCGTCTGTCATCTCCTGTTCCTCCTGCCTTCAGTCTTTCCTAGCATCGGGGTCTTTTCTAATGAATTGGCTCTTCACATCAGGTGGCCAAAGTATTGGAGTTTCAGTTTAAGCATCAGTCCTTCCAATGAATATTCAGGACTGATTTCCTTTAGGATTGATTGGTTTGATATCTTTTCAGTCCAAAGGACTCTCAAGAGTCTTCTCCAAAACCACAGTTCAGAAGTATCAATTATTCAACATTCAGTCTTTTTTATGGTCCAACTCTCACATTCATACATAACTAACAGGAAAACTATAGCTTTGGCTAGGCAGAACTTTGTCAGCAAAGTGATGACTCTGCTTTTTAATATGGTGTCTAGGTTTATCATAACTTTTCTTCCAAGGAACAAGCATCTTCTAATTTCGTGGATGCAATCACCATCTGCAGTGATCTTGGAGCCCAAGAAAATAAAGCTTCTCACTGTTTCCATTGTTTCCCCATTTATTTGCCATGAAGTGATGAGACCAAATGCTATGATCTTTGTTTTTTGAATGTTGAGTTTTAAGCCAACTTTTTCACTCTCATCTTTCACACTCATCAAGAAGCTCTTCAGTTCCTTTTCACTTTCTATCATAAGGGTAGTGTCATCTTCATATATGAGTCTATTGAGGTTATGTATCTATATCTATCTATACCACATCTTTATCCATTCATCTATCCATGAACAATGTTTTGATTATTGTAAACAATGCTGCAACGAACAGGGGGTACAGATATCTCTTTGAAACAGTGATTTCATTTTCTTTCTGTTATAGTCAGAAGTAGAATTTATGGATCTTATGATAATTCTATTTTAAATTTTCTGAGGAACACACACACACACTGCTTTCCATACTAGCTTCACCAATTTACATTTTCACCATGCACAAAGATTTCCTTTCTTCCACATCATCATGTCTTATTCTTATTTCTTACTTTATAAATTAGTGTGACTATCTATATACAGTTGTATTGAGTAGTTTAGAATATTTCAAAATTCATGAGCATTCTTGGTTAAATGTTAAGATGCATTCCTTTGTATTAAACTGTGCTTTGCAACATAGAGTGTGATGAAAAGTTGACATTTATCTCATTTCCAATCAATATTGCCTATTACTCAGCCCAATATTAATTCTTGGAACTGACAATTTGAAATATTTTGTTTTATATGTCTTGATATGAACAAAATGGGCACATAAACTATTTTTAACTGTGATTTCCCCTCCCTGTTCACCTGCATCTCCCTTTGTTTTGGTGGCGAGAAGGTGAAGAGGAAGGGGGTATTTTAATAGCAAAGCAGAGGGCTTCCAAATGGCTTTAATTGAAAACAGAGTACTAAAACTTGACTAAGTTTTCTCAAACAAGGAAGGGACCTCTGCTCCTTTACATTCTCCATGGCTTCCACATTTCGTCAGGTCAGAAATAACATGAGTATCGGTCCCAGCCCCTTAACTGAGCTTCCTTTTTTATGTCCTCAGACCAGCATCCTTCCATCACTCCTCATTCCTGAATCAGTACAGCTGCCTATCACTGCTTCCTACCCAGCATCTTCTTTGTTCACAACATAATATTCATAACACCTCCTAAAGTGTGTTTTCTTTATTGCATCCTTCCCTTCCCTGCTGAAAAAGGTTTTGTGATTCCCGCTGAGTTATTTCTATTCATAAGAAAAAATAAATTTGAAAAAGCTACAACTCAAACTCAGATAAACCTAACCCCAGATTCCTTACTTTCTTTTTAATCCTATTTTAATCCAACAACACAAGAGATGACTCTACATGGACATCAGCAGATGGCCAATGCTGAAATAAGATTTATTATATTCTTTGCAGCCAAAGATGGAGAAGCTCTATACGATCAGCAAAAACAACACTGGGAGTTCACTGTGGCTCAGATCATGAACTCCTTATTGCCAATCAGACTTAAATTGAAGAAAGTAGGGGAAACCACTAGATCATTCAGTTATGAACTAAATCAAATCTCTTATGATTATACAGTGGAAGTGACAAATAGATTCAAGGGATTAGATCTGATAGAGAGAGTGCCTGAAGAACTATGAACAGAGGCTCATGACATTATACAGGAGGCAGTGGTCAAGACCATCCCCCCAAAAAAGAAATGCAAAAAGGAAAAATGATTGGCCTGAGGAGGCCTTACAAAAAGCTGTGACAATAAAAGAAGTGAAAGGCAAAGGAGAAAAGGAAAGATCTACCCTTTTGAATGCAGAGTTCCAAAGAATAGCAAAGGAGAGCTAATTAACCCTTCCTCAGCTATCAATGCAAAGACATAGAGGAAAACAATAGAATGGGAAAGACTAGAGATCTTTTTTAAAAAAATTAGAGATACCAGGGGAAAATTTCATGCAGAAATGAGCACAATAAAGGACAGAAATGGAATGAACTTAACAGAAGCAGAAAATATTAAGAAGCAGTGGCAAGAAAACACAGAATTATACAAAAAAGATCTTCATGACTCAGATAACCATGATGGTGTGGTCACTCACCTAAAGCCAGACATCCTGGAATGCAAAGTTAAGTGGGCCTTAGGAAGCAGCACTACAAACAAAGCTAGTGGAGGTGATGGAATTCCAGCTAAACTATTTCAAATCCTAAAAGATAATGCTGTGAAAGTGCTGCACTCAATATGCCAGCAAATTTGGAAAACTCAGCAGTGGCCACAGGACTGGAAAAGGTCAGTTTTCTTTCCAATTCCTAAGAACGAATATGTCAAAGATTGTTCAAACTACTGCACAGTTGTGCTCATCTTACATGCTAGCAAAGTAATGCTCAAAATTCTGCAAGCCGGACTTCAACAGTGCATGAACCGAGAACTTCCAGATGTTCAAGCTGATTTTAGAAAAGTCAGAGGAACCAGAGAACAAATTGCCAGCTTCTGCTGGGCCATTGAAAAAGCAAGAGGGTTCCAGAAAAAGATCTACTTTGCTTTATTTACTACACCAAAGCCTTTGACTGTGTGGATCACAGCAAATTGTGGAAACTTCACGAGATGGGAATACCAGACCACCTGACCTGCCTTCTGAGAAATATGTATGCAGATCAAGAAGGAACAGTTAAAACTGGACATGGAACAACAGACTTGTTCCAAATTGGGAAAGGAGTATGTCAAGGCTGTATATTGTCACCCTGCTTATTTAACGTCTATGCAGAGTACATAATGAGAAATACTGGGCTGGGTGAAGCACAAGCTGGAATCAAGATTGCACGGAGAGAAATCAATAACCTCAGATATGCAAATGACACCGCCCTAATGGCAGGAGTTGAAGAAGAACTAAAGAGTCTCTTGATGAAAGTGAAAAAGGAGAGTGAAAAAGTTGGCTTAAAACTCAACATTCAGACAACTAAGATCATGGCATCTGGTCTCATCACTTCATGACAAATAGATGGGGAAACAACGGAAGCAGTGGCAGACTTTATTTTTTTGGCTCCAAAATCACTGCACATGGTGATTGCAGCCTTGAAATTAAAAGATGCTTGCTTTCTGGAAGAAAAACAATGGCTAATCTAGACAGCATATTAAAAAGCAGAGACATTACTTTACCAACAAAGATCCATCTAGTCAAAGCTATGGTTTTGCTGGTAGTCATTTTTGGAAGTGAGAGTTGGACTATAGAGAAAGCTGAGGAATGAAGAATTGATGCTTTTGAACTGTGGTGTTGGAGAAGACTCTTGAAAGTCCCTTGAACTGCAAGGATATCCAACCAGTCCATCCTAAAGGAGATTCGTCCTGGGTGTTCATTGGAAGGACTGATGCTGAAGTTGAAACTCTAATACTTTGGCCACCTGATGTGAAGAACTGACTCATTGGAAAAGTCGCTGATGCTGGGAAAGGTTGAAGGTGGGAGGAGAAGGGAACAACAGAGGTTGAAATGGTAGGATGGCATCTCTGATGCAATGGACATGAGTTTGAGTAGGCTCTGGGAGTTAGTAATGGACAGGGAAGCCTGGTATGCTTTAGCCTATGGAGTCACAAAGAGTCAGACATGCTTGAGCGACTGAACTGAACTGATGGTATTCTCTCTATAAGTGTTTCTCAATTCTAAGTAGAGCATGAGTGACTTTAAAAGAAAAATAAATAATTATTGTGGAACCTATTCATTAACATGTATTACCTTTATTTTAATTTTACTTGACTATCCATAATAAAAACTATGAACTTCTCATGTCTAGGATTTTTAGGTATTGATAAAGCCAAAACGCATTTTCAAAATAAATGAAAATCCTTAAAATAATAGGGAAAAAATGAAATTTCAAGGAAAAAGAAGATATATATATATAATTTTGAATGTAAAAGGTAAAATTTTTATTAAAAGTAAATGATTTTAGTATTGACTTGAGAAAACCAACTAGCAAATTATTTAAAAAAAGTAAGAGTCCAACCAGGGGGCAAGAAAAAGAAAACCTTGAAAAATGATGGCCTCCGCCACAGATCAGTAATGGCTAGCTTGAAAACCTACCATAAGAAGAAAATCATGTAAGATAATAACATTATAACTTACTTGGGTGTTAATTTGAAATACACCAGATTTTGTGGAGGGAAATATTTTAAAGGAAAAACATACATAAGGGTTCATTTGAATAAATATCTATTATTTCTGCACACATTCACCAATAGAAAACAGAAAATGCAAAAACTAAATTCTGCCCAAATTAAACTACACATTCAATGCAATTGTAATCTTGACTTAAATAGGATTTTTAATGAAAGTTGCAAACTGATTCTAAATTTATAAAGAACAGTATATACATAAATAGCATGTGCATGCATGTAGATAAAATGAATGTGGTTATAGTGTAAGAAACAGAGAAACATAGATTAGTTATACAGTACATAAATATAGGGGGCTTGCCTAGTGGCTCAGCAGTAAAGAATCCAACTGCCAATGCAGGAGAAATGAGTTCAGTTCTGGGTGGGGAAGATCACCTGGAGAAGGAGATGGTAACCCACTCCAGTATTCTCGCTTGGGAAATCCCATGGACAGAGGTGTCTTGGTTGAAAAGAGTCAGACATAATTTAGTGGCTAAGCCACAACAACAAAATAAATATAAGACCTCCAGGTTAGGGAAAATCATTGCTAAATAGAAAAAAAAAAAGAAAAGTCATGATGGAAAATTTAGCTAAATTAAGAAATTTATGCAACAATGAACTTGACAAATTCAAAGCAAGTTATAGATCTTGAGATGTATATTTAAAATACAAAAAAGGTAAATGATAAATATTAAGATTATATAATTTCCATAAATTAATACAAAACCAAGCTATAAAATTTGGGACATAGAAAATACAAATGGTGAATTTATATACAAAATTATCTAAACCATTCTAGAAACAAAAGACAAAGAAATAAAAATAACAATAAAACATTATTTTGTAGATAAAAGCAGGGCATCTTGAATCTAATAATAATTTTTTAATTAAATAGTAAATTTTTGCAGTCGCTCCAAAAGCAATTTGGAATGAAATTATAAATGAGTTTGCCTTATGTAATTTCTAAACATGCATCCTTCAGATAGTCACACAACCACACAAAGAAGTATAAATGATAACATTCCTTGAAGAGTTTTAATACCAAAAGACAAAAGTTTTAACAAGGTAATTGCTTCAGAAATCGTGTGATACTCATACTTTGGAATAAGTTCCCATAGTTGAGAAAAAAGAAAAAGCATGTAAAGTAGATACATATAAATTCTCTTGGAAAATTTACTAAGATAGTTTCATGAAACAAAGAGAATAATATAACACAAGATGTAATTTATGCTTTTCTAAGAATCTTAAACAATATATATATTTTGTACAAGTGCTCAAAGGTGTAAAAATAGGGTTAAAATATCACATGACTGATTCGTATGATCAACTCCAGAGCATAAGCATGGGGCTGGGATTGTGTTGGAAGCCAAGAGATTTAACCAGCTGCTACAGTGAGTTTTGTGTTTGCTTTTTGATGATTTTTTACTTTTGTTTACACTTTAGTTATGTCATTAAAAACTAATTTTTAACATTAAAATTTGCAACCTGAATATAACTTCACATACTATAGTTGGTGAAGTGAAAGTAGCTCAGTGGTGTCCGACTCTGTGCACTCATGGACTATACAGTCCATGGAATTCTCCAGGCCAGAATATTGGAGTGGGTAGCCTTTCCCTTCTCCAGGGGATCTTTCAACCCAGGGAGCAAACCCAGGTCTCCCGCATTGCAGGCAGATTCTTTATGCTGTGTCACCAAAGAAGCCCAAGAATACTGAAGTGGGTAACCTATTCCTTCTCCAGGGGGTCTTTTTGACCCAGGAATCCAACCAGGGTCTCCTACATTGCAGGCGGATTCTTTATCAGCTGAGTTACCAGGGAAATCCAATGTATTTGGGACTGAAACCCAATTTCGGGCCTGTACTTTTCTTTTTTAGTATCTCCTCCAGGTTAAGTGTAAAACCCTTGTCTTAGAATTGTACAGAGTAGGCAGTACAGAAACATATTGCTGATGACACATATCCTTGTTTAGGCAACCAGGCAAGCCCTCCAACACGGTACATGTGGAGTGAATGGCAGGGGATGCAGAGAGAAGGAAGCCGCATGCACAATCTTGTCAGGAAGAAAGTCTTCTGCCACCACTAGCCAGCCACCAGAATTATTTCCTGTCCCAGGCTGCTAGAAGAAGCTGCATTGCCTTGTGTCTCTGCATCACGGACCACAGAAAAAACAAGACTGCTCACTGATGGCTGGTCAAGCTTTTAAGCTGAATTGTTCACGCAGGAGCAGCCGGAAGCCTTCTCACAGACCCTATTCAGAGCGTCTTTCTACCTGCTTTCTTTCAAACCCAGGTAACAAGTTTACATTGGTATACATAAATAATAAAAACAAAAAGCACATCATTCCCAATAACTAAACCGTAAAATAACTAAAGTTGTAAAAAACATATGAGACTCTTATGAGTACCATTGAAATGCCCTGATAGCTCAAAGACTATATTGATTAATAGAGTTGCACCACATAGATTCATTGGGGAAATCAATATTGAAAAGCTATAGATTATTTTCAAATATATATAAATTAAAAATAGTTCTTATAAGAATTTCATTAATTTCTTCCATTTAAAAAAATATTTTTCCATCTTGTGCTTTTCAAAAGATAAAATAATTCATTGACTCACAGCCACCAAATTTTATTGAATCTAACAATAAAAATAGTAAAATGATTTAAAAAATAATAATAATAAAATGAAATTATTGCATACTGTAAGATCTTAACCCGTTACCTCCTATGGGCATTGGTAGAGCCTACTGATGACTAGAACTGCTTCAAATCAAGAGCTGTATACTCAGAGACTAAAATTTGCCACTTACTGTAAATTTAGAGTGAATACAACCCCAAATCAATTTTTGCTTCTAAATGTAGAAAAAAAAAGATGAAATGAATATTATGATACAAATCTGAGAATCAGACTTGTTAGGGGACATTATTAATGTAATGGATAATTTGTGAAAATAGGAAGTAACATCTCTTAGTGCAATGAAGTCTATGACATTAAAATAGGTAATTGAGTGCTGACAGTGAACAGAGAGGGCATTCCATCTTTCATCTTAGCATTGAAATTTCTGATGTTAACCTTAACTGAGAACCTTGGAATAACCAGAATGTTAGGATCCAGGTAGACTGAATTTGGGGCTTCCCAGGCGACTCAGTAGTAAAGAATCTGCCTGCCAATGTAGGAGACATCGTTTCGATCCCTGAGTTGGGAAGATCCCCTGGAGAAGGAAATGACAAGTCACTCCAGTATTCTTCTTCCCTGGAGAATCCCCTGGACAGAGGATCCTGGTGGGCTACAGTACACAGAGTCAAAAAGAGTCGGACATGACTTAGTGACTAAACAACACCACCACCTTGAATTTAAGGTTAATCTAAGCCTTGCAAAGATTTCCAGAGTAGGATCTTGCTCTCAAATAAAGCCTTTTTCTGCTACAGAGCACATGGAACCTTGAATTTTTCCCACCATCTCAATGAGTTCTTTCCTGGAATATAATGGTATCTTGAAGCCAGACCACAGTGATATGTGGTTGCCACTCTATAAATACGGTTAGATAGATTTGTAGGATTCTATGACTTACTGAAATTTCTGTGATTCTTCTCTTGTTTTTCTTCTCTCTCCCCTTTTTTTCTCCCTCATTCTCTTTTTTTCTTTAAACTTCAAACTTTTTACTGGTATGTGGTCTCATTGGTGGTTCAGGGAATAAATACATTACAGACCTCTGCTTTATAATGAAGAGAGGAGATCACAGAAATCTGAGTTCTCTTGATGATTTCCTGCTTTTAATCTTAAAACATATGCAGGCATGAATGTAAAAGAACTAATTTAATTGATCCAATTAACTTCATAATGCAAGTGCAACATATCATTAATGCTATTTCCTCCCATTTGTTTAATGGATTATCTAATTCATTTAACATAAAAAAGTAAAACAGAGAGTCAGATGTTGAAGGATTTAACTTTCATGTGGAACAGAAAAGAAGCTACACAGAATTATGTAATAACAAAGCTAGGGCATAAAACAAGCTTAATGCATTTTATAAACCTTAACATAATTTAATTTTATCAGAACTAAGTTCTGCTATGTAAATAAATGGCTTGCAATGCTGTTTCTGATTTACCCATGTGTTTCTCATCTGTGACTTCCCTCATAGCTCAGTTGGTAAAGAATCCTCCTACAATGTGGGAGAAGCCTGTTAGATTCCTGGGTCTAGAAGATCTGCTGGAGAAGGGATAGGCTACCCACTCTAGTATTCTTGGGCTTCCCTGATGGCTCAGCTGGTTAAGAACCCTCCTGCAATGTGGGGGACCCGGGTTCAATCTCTGGGTTGGGAAGATCCCCCGGAGAAGGGAAAGGCCACCTACTCCAGTATTCTGGCCTGGAGAATTCCATGGTTGCAAAGAGTCTGACACGGCTAAATGACTCTCACTTCACTTGTCATCTGTGGGCTCATCTTAAGCTCATCTTTTACTAAAGCATAGGAATTTAAGAAAATCTAGCCCAGGTTATGTGATTAAACATTGTGTCAAACGAACACTCGCCCCATTTCTCTCGTTCCCTCGCCCCATCACTAGCGTGTGCCCTGGGTCCTGTCCGACTCTTGGCAGCCTCGTGCACTGCACCCTGCCAGGCTCCTCTGTCCTTGGGGATCCCCTCTCCAAGGGATCTTCCCAACTCAGGAGCCAAACCGGGGTCTCCTGGTGGATTCTGTACCAGCTGAGCAACCAGGGAAGCCCCCGCCACCAGATTAATGCTCAATTTTGAAAACAATTCTCGGGAATACTTCCCCCACACTTCCCAGTGCTGTTGAAAAATCCCACCTGCCCTCCCTCCCGTTTTCTTTCCCTTTCTTTCTTAGTTTCTTCATTTTGAAAATAAAAACAGCTACTAATGCAGGTAAATTTTAAGCTTTTGGAGAATAAATATCATAAGTGGAAAGAAAAAATACATTTCTGTATTCTGACAAACAGATAACTTCTCTTAAAACTTTGAAGCTAAAATACAATCTTTTTTGTTCATTTATTTCACTTTGTGGAGAAAAAATACAGGGAGTGTGTTTTCTGGGTCCTTATGTACTGAATATGTCTTTTAACTCTCCCATATCATTCTTTCTAAGATTTAAATATAGCCATCATATAAAGTGTGTGACTCTGGCTTTTTAAAAAATTCTTATTTTAAACAGAAATTCTTTGTCTTTAAACAAAATAGCTATACACATCTTAATTTTGCTCTTATTTTAAATCTTGTGTATATTTTGTGCTTTATCTTTCCTGCATCTCAGTTTTTGCTAGACTGCAATTTATTTTTAAGTTATTTTTTGCATTTTGCATATCATATTATTTTCCTATTGGATACTCTTCATATTTTACAAATGGTTATCAATTTATGTTTTTCTAACAATCTTAAGAATTATTCAGTGGCTACAGATAGGAAAGTACAGAACTATTTTCTTCCCTGTGGTGTATGGTTTTTTTGAGATCATCTGAAAATTTGGTTCCACCTGGTTGTTTGTGTTTATGTCAGTAATCTGTACATCATTTCTCTTTTACCTTACTTTTTTATTAACAACAAAAAAAGAAAGGTAAACAAACTGCAAATTATTTACCAAGCTTATGTAGAAGCAAAATATTACATTCCCCCTATGATCTAGTTTTTATTTTCTTTTTATTCTTCTGATTCCACTGATTCACCCAGTGCTAACAAACAGGATTTTGCACAAAGCCCTGAGGCCAGAGGCTCTCCTAATTAGCAACTGCTTGTGAGCGAAACTCAGAACAGAGAGGAGAGGAAACAGTGGTTGATTCTGATGGATGAAATAGAATTTTAAATAATGAAAGCACGCTGCAGGAAATAATTTAATAGACTTAGAAAATGAAATGTTATACACAGGACTATAATCTTTTTTTTTTTCCTGCATGTAGTAACCATAAAATACTTGTCCTTGAATTTCCTCTGAAAGGTAACCTTTAATCTCAAGGAATTTTTCCTCTAATTAATCATCATAAGTGATATTTAGATCTGTTAATTTATGCACATAATTTTGTAACATATAAAAATAACCATTCCTTTTTATTTAAATGATTTTATATTTTCTTATCTTCCTTTGTGTGAAGAGAGAAATATATTGATGCCATTTTGTTTTAAAATAATAAGTTTGCATGATTATTTTCACATCCTCTGTGACACAGGGAATGAACAGCTTCAGACATAACTATTCACTTGGAACATTGCATGTGTCTGAAATAATATTAAGTGTCCTGTGATATTGCTGGCTTTTTATTGGCCTTTGATTACGTAGAAAGTAACCCTAACTGCTAGTACTTATGGAGTCTATATTTCATGGGACAAGCCAGTCACTGGACAAGCCAGGTAAACACTTTTGCTCTTTAACCACCTAAAAATCTTTTGAAAGAACTGATGGCCACCACAATGTTAAAAGGTAGACAGTGTATACAACTTTATATGCAAACAATAGAGAAGGCCCAGGACAGGTGAGTCTAAGAATCTTACATACTTGCTCTGTTGTTCACAAGCTTTTTCCCTATGTTTGGCACTTTTTATTTAACAGTATTGTTTAAAAAGAAGACTCAAGTTCACTAAATATGAGGAAAAACGAATGACAAACTAGTTCTCTGGTTTCTAGACCCCTCGGACACCTCTGCGTTAACTGCTTTTCAGTCTAAGGTCAAAGCCCATTTATGCTTTAAAAATGTTCATTTCTGGTCTTTGTTTGTATACATATAATTTATTTGTGAATATGAAAAGGATAAAACTCAAGGGTTCTGGAGGTGTAGATATTCTCTTAATATAACTCTTCTCCCTAAGCTTGCACACAAAAAAATTAAAAATCCTATAAGCAAATTCGCTGTGTGATTCTTTTGGATATACAGTACATGGCCTCCAATACACTGTGTCTCATTATTTAACAAAATGTCAGTTGACATACACTTCTCAAAGCTAAGTATTTTAAAGAAATATAGCCACCCCATCTGCATTTGTGTTGCTGCTGAAGTCGCTCAGTCGTGTCCGACTCTTTGTGACCCCATGGACTGTAGCTCCCCAGGCTCCTCTGTCCATGGGATTTTCCGGGCATGAATACTGGAGTGGGTTGCCATTTCCTTCTCCAGGGGATCTTCCCGACCCAGGGATCGAAACTGGGTCTCCCACATTGTAGGCAGACGCTTTACCTTCTGGGCTAATATCCTAAAATTTAATTTTGCACATATTTTTCTTTAAAGACCAGAAGCAAGTGAACAGTTTGAACAAATCAGGCTGACCCTCCATATAATTAACTTCATATGATTTGTTGCCAGCAACTTATATTCATGATTTTTAAAAGAAACTATGCAATAAATACATGCTTAAGCAAATAGTGCATATATTAATAATTGTAAATTATTTTATATGTTATAGAGTATTAATCCTCCCCTTTAGGAGGACTGTCATCTAAAGATGTACTGTTGAATTTCTATCACTCACAATAGAAATAACGTCACCACTAAAGTCACCTTTTACCCTTTGTTTGCTAAAAAGTTTAGAAGCTAATTAATGCCCTATATTTACCTAGTTTTGCAGGTCAATGTGTTACACATTTTAACCCATTTAGGCCTCATTTCTAAATTCACTATGCCTTGCAATTTTTAGTATCTAGTAGAGGGTGTGACTAATTTCTTGATAAAATATGTCATTACATGTATATGTGAGGTACTTGTAGCAATATTCTTAGATACATACACTTTGACGTTGTAATTTGATGTCTGAGAATATAGCTAAGGGCGTAATCAAACATACACATGAAGATTTATGAGCCATGATTTACTATGCATTATTTAAAGATGTTAACATTTATGAAATAATATCAGAATCTAATAATAGGATACTTGTTAATTAAATTATGTGCTAATACCAATAGTATGAAACATGCTATCATAATACATTTAAGGAGAAGGAAAAGTTCTAATGCTATGATGCTGAATGAACAAAGCAGAATGTAGATATAAAATTATAATGCCTTATGGTTTCAATTTTATGAGAACCATGTATATTTTAAAGGAAAGAAAAACTGAAAATACCTATACCAAAATGTTCTCAGAAGTTCTCTGAGTAAAAAAGTATTTTAGATAATGTTGCTGACTTATTATTTATTTCCTCATTTTCTAGATTTTCTAAAATATTTACCTAAAAGATTAAGATTATCTTTTATAACTGCAAAAAAGCAGTGTATTATTATAAAATGATCATTTTTCAAAGTCAAAGAAAAATATTATATGGAACACCTAGAAGTAAATTGGATTTTTTGGTTTTATTTGCAATTTTCCTTCTTGTCCATAAACAGTAAAAGAATAAAAATAAAACATTTGACAATTGTCTCACGCATCAAATGATTACATCATTACAGAAGACACTATTTATGAATTTTGAGTATACAGTACTTTACAAAATGATCACTTATTAAAGCACTTTCTGGGAACTGTACAAATTCAAAATATAAAATCAATCATAATTAGGAAAATTAACAAGAAAAAAAGACATAAGCTTCCAACATCACCATTTGGACAACTGATAGGGCAAAGCAAATAAAGTTAAAATGTCATCTTTGGGGGATGGGAGATTAAAAACTGACATGTGTGGTATCAGTAAAAGATAGTAAGAATTAGAATTTCTTACCTTTGTATTGCTCAACTACAGAAAGGTGAGTTCCTGCATGTAAATTTATTTCTTTTGAAGTAAGCAGGTATAAAGCAGTTTTGATAGACTTTATTTTACTTGCTTGAAGCCATACTCCCTCTGGGTTACTGAGCTTTGTTCATGCATTTCAGTCTGAAAAATACCTTCTCTCAACAAACAGGATGCTGCACAAAAGAATATGTGAATAGTAGAATGATACAATATACCACAACCTATACTAGAGCCTTTTATGACTGAGAACAAGAAACAAAAATCACAATATGTTTCCAGTAAAAACAAATGGGTAAAATAGACACATATATTCAAAACATTTTGAAAATAAATATTTTCTTCAATTTATATTTTTAAGTATTCTCCAAAGAAATAACCAAAGATGGCAGTACAATAAAAATTGTTGTTGTCCAGTCACTAAGTCATGTCCTAAGTCATAACTAATATTATCTTAGTTCAGCTCAGTTCCGTCCAGTTCAGTCACTCAGATGTGTCTGACTCTGCAACTCCATGGACTGCAGCATGCCAGGCTTCCCTGAACTTCACCATCTCCTGGAGTTTGCTCAAACTCATATCCATTGAATCAGTGATGCCTTCTAACCATCTTATCCTCTGTCATCCTCTTCTCCTTTCTGCCTTCAGTCTTTCCCAGCATCAGGGTCTTGGCCAATGCAAAACCTCATTGAAGTTACATAGTATGGTATTAGCAAGAGAGTGGAGTAGGAAGCTTGGTGTTTATAGTTGGCATATGTTCCCAAAACGTGGTTTAGAAAGAATCAAGTTTCATTTAAGTCTTTGGTTTAGAAATATCTTCTATGAAAGATTCCAATGAAATCTTTGAATAAAAGATATATATACATATATAGACTGAAGGAAAGTCTTTTCAAGGTATTTTATATATGTAAAAATACTTTTATATTATAATATTTATGTTAAAATATTTGTATTATAACATTTACACTTATGTATAGTTATCTTTATCTGTAAAATAATATTACTTCTAGTTATTTATGGATATATATATACACACATATTTTCACATGCAGAAAGGCATGCACACAAATCTACCTACATTTCAAAAATCTTTCTTAATTACAATATTCTAAGCACTAGAGTTTAACAGTTAGGAATACATAAAAATAATTTCTTCCACAAAAGGTTGTCATTTTCCTGCTTAAAAAACCTTCTTCAATTTTCTCTAAATCTTGCTAAGAAAAATTGCTGCTAAGTATTTTGAAAGCTTGTTTGTAATTTTGAACAGAATTAGATGTTACTTTAAAAAATCAGCTAAAGCTCTAATGAGTCTGACTACATTGTCATTTTTGACTGGTGATAGCTATTTGATCAAACAAAGTCTCAAGGCAGCTACTAAGTAGACACAGTAAACCATTAAATTATTTTAAGATAAAACCATAGTAAATGTCTCAGGCCATAGGTTATTGACATGAGGGTTCCCTTACCTTGTTTTCATCAGGAAAAAATTGCATATCTCAAATATTTGTGTTAAGAACACAGTTTTCATTAAGTTTTATTTCTAGTTTAGTAAGTTGTAAAGAAGGTCTGTATAGTCAAAGCTATGGTTTTTCCAGTAGTCATGTATGGATGTGAAAACTGAACCATAAAGAAGGCTGAGTGCTGAAGAATTGATGCTCTTGATCTGTGGTGTTGGAGAAGAGTCTCTTGGACTGTAAGGATATCAAACCAGTCAATCTTAAAGGAAGTCAGTCCTGAATATTCATTAGAAAGACTGAAACTTCAATACTTTGGCCACCTGATGTGAGGAGCTGACTCATTAGAAAAGACCCTGACACTGGGAAAGATTGAAGGCAGGAGGAGAAGGGGATGATAGAGGATGAGATGGTTGGATGGCACCACTGACTCCATGGACATGAGTTGGAGTTCTAGGAGTTGGTGATGGACAGGGAAGCCTGGTGTGCTGCAGTCCATGGGGTTGCAAAGAGTCAGACACGACTGAGCAACTGAACCACAACAACAACAACAAAGCAGAAAAAAGAGCTAAATACAGGTCACTGATAATAAATACAAAAATGTAGAAATGATAGAACTTCTATTGGGTTGGCCAAAGTATTCGTTCAGATTTTTATGTATGACTTAATGGAAAAATCCAAATAAATTTTTTTTTGCCAACCCAAATTTGAGTTAGTAACATAAATTATACTTTGTGATTTTATAAGGATATCATATAGAAATAGATAAAATGTTAGGTCAAAAGTTGTATCATATAGTCAGCAAATGTTTTGGTAGCACAGAGAATCAATCTACCGTATCTCGCTTAGCAATTAAACAGCCTTATGATACTGTTTAATAAAATCTTGAGCTCCTGTACCTTAATTACAGGTGAGAGAGCATACACTCAGTCCCTGTTCCACCTTAACCTACCTTGAAGCATATGTATAAAGCCAAATGATTAGTTGGGACATTTTGAATTAAACTGCTCTTTCTCAGTACTATGTCATTTACTACTCCATAACTCTAAAATCACTTTAGAAATTGTCTTCAGGGCAATAAGAATAAAAAAGGAATGAAGGTCTATGAGCTACAGATATTTAACATATAAATACACTATTTATAAGCAACAGACTTTTGCACTCTGGAATTTCAAGGTAGATAATGGTTTATGATAAGAGATATACATTTAAGCTGAAGGACCCAAATGTTTTGAGGGACATAATATTCCAGAATGTTCTGCTTCAGAGAGCACTGTTTCTGAAAATTACTTTCAAAGAAAGGGTCTATTTTCTCTCTGTGTTAAATGACTGCATTTCCAGGGCTGATACCCAGTGGATTCTGTGTAGTGCCAGAGACTAAAGCAAGATTCTGTGATTATCTTGGACAAGACAGAACAATGTGTGTGTCATTGGGCCAACTTAAATCTATGAATATGACCAAAATATGTGGAAATTGTCTATCAAGAAAGATATTAGTTTTCTAAAAGCAAAGATTTTAAATACTTAGAATACCAGGTGGAGGAAACAGAAAGAAGACATTTATCTTTGGTGACAGGACAAAGTCAATCTACTGAATTTGAATTTAAACTACTCTGAAAACCAAATTCTATAAGTAAAACCTTCTTTATTTATTTTCATATTAAAAAATAAAACCTGCATTTGATTTTCAGAATATGAATAGTCATCATAATATAGTAATGATATTATGGAATGACTAGATATACTCCTTCAAATGACTTCTAGTTTTATTTTTTTTTAATTTAGTGTATAAATGATTTTTTTTGGCTCTTACACCAAAAGCACACACAACTAAAGCAAAAATAAACAAAAAGGACTACTTCACACTGAAAATCTTCTGCACAACAAAAGAAAAAGTCAACCAAATAAAAAGCTAACTTATAGAATGGGAGAAAATATTTGCAAACCATATATCCAATAAGAATTTAATATCCAAAATATATCAGGAACTCATACAAAACAATAGCAATAAACCAAATAACACAATTTAAAATGGGCAAAGGACCTGAATAGACATTTAATTTTTTTTCCCCCAAAACACATATGAATAGCCAAGAAAAAAAGAGTCAAGCTCATAGAAACACAGAGAAGAACGGTGGCTATCAGAGGCTGGGGTTGGAAGAAATGGGGAATGTTGGTCAAGGTGTATGAACTTGCAGTAAAAAGGTGATTAAATTCTGGGAATCTAACATGCAGCATGGTCACTATATTTAATTACTGCTGTTGTTCAGTCACTCAGTCATGTCCAACTGTTTGCATCCGCATGAACTGCAGCATGGCAGGCTTCCCTGTTCTTTACTATCTCCCTGAGTTTGTTCAAACTTGTGCCCATACTATATTTAATAATACTGACTATATATTTGAAATTAGACTAGGAGAGCAGATCTTACGTGTTTTCACCAAGAAATAAAAAAAGCAATTATGTGAGGTCATGGTTGTGTTAATTTGATTGTCGTAATCATTTCACAATGATTGTTGAGCATGAGAAAGTGCTCAATATCACTAATCATCAGGGAAATGCAAATAAAAACCACAATTGCTTCATACTTGTTAGAATGGCTGTAACCAAAAAGGCAATACGGTCATGTGTAGTATTACACGCATGATAATACTTAGCACATTAGCATGGGTTTGGCTGGACTCCAGGAGTTGGTGATGGACAGGGAGGCCTGGCATGCTGTGGTTCATGGGGTCGCAAAGAATCAGACACGACTGGGTGACTGAAGTGAAGTGGGAAGCTTCTGTATACACAGAGATCTCAGCTCAGTGCTCTGTGTGACCTAGACAGGTAGGATGCGGTGGTGAGAGGGAGGCCCAAGAGGGAGGGGATACATGTGTATTATAGCTGATTCATTTTGTTGTACAACAAAGACTAACACAATATTGTAAAGCAATTATACTCAAAAAACAAATTTTTAAAAATGGGCAAGAGAGAAGTGTTTATGAGGATATGGAGTAAAGGAAATGTTTTTGCACTGCCGGTGGGAATGTAAATTGGTTCAGCCTCTATGGAAAACAGTTTGAAGGTTCTGGAAATACCATATGATCCAGAAATTCTACTTCTGGGTATATGTCCAAATGAAATGAAATGACTATTTCTAAGATACATCTGCATTCTGATGCTAATTGCAGCATTACTTACAATAGACAAGGTGTGGAAACAGACTAAGTGCCCATCAGAGGATGAATGGATAAGAAAATGTGATACATGTATATAATGGAACATTATATAGCCATAAAAATGAAGGAATTCTTCATTTGTAACAATGTGAATGAAACTGGATGGCATTATAGTAAGTGAAATGTACACAGATACACGCAGATACTGCATGGTGTCACTTATATGTGGAATCTAAAAAAAAAGTCAAATTCATAGAAACACAGAATAGAAATGTGGTTACCAGCAGCTGGGGTTGGAAGAACTGGGGAATGTTGGCCAAAGAATATGAAATTTCACTAAAAAGATGAATAAATTCTGGCAGCCTAATGTATAGCATGGTTACCATATTTAACAATGCTGACTATATACTTGGAATTAGACTAATAGAGCAAATCTTATGTGTTGTCACCAAAAATAAAAATGGTAATTATGTGAGGTCATGGATGCGTTAATTTGTTGTGATCATTTCACAGTGTATAAATATATCAAATCATCATGTTTTGCACTTTAAATGTTATAATCTTATAAATTACACTTCAGTAATGCTGAAAAAGATATCTCAAATATACAAAAGGTTATGTACAATTCTGTCCCAGATTGCAGACTCTCGCCACCCACCCCCCCATCCCACCAAGCAGTTCTCTGATACCAACTGAGGCTCCCAGAATTCATCACTCTGACACTGCCCATCAGGAAGCAGCATCAGACCCCACAGTCTGATTAGGGTCCTTAACCATTAGTCCCACAAAGCTGTCCCCTTGCCTCACTTCAGAGGCCAACTGCAAGTACAACTTGATTTTCCCCAGTATTCAGATGAGTACTTCCCAATTTAATTATATTCTGCTCTGTTAATTGGCTTCCTGGATGGTACTAGTGGTAAAGAACCCACCTGCCAAAGCAGGAGATGTCAGAAATGTGGGTTCAGTTCCTGCGTGGGGAAGATCCCCTGGAGGAGGGCATGGCAACCCACTCCAATATTCTTGCCTAGAGAATCCCCATGGACAGAGAGCCTGGAAGGTTATGGCCCATAGGGTCACAAAGAGTCAGACATGACTGAAGCGACGTAGCGCACACTCTATTAGTAATTTACTTACTTAATTATCTTTTCTAAAGGTTAACAGCCAACTGAACCATTCTTGGGGAAATCTGTGGCTTCTAAATGAGATTGCTCTTTTGAGGGAATGACCTTTCTATCAGTTATTGATCCACTTTCCATATAACTCATTTCATCAAATATATTTTCTGTTTTCCATGTTTCATTCTAAATAGTGAATATAGTTCTGCTAAATTAATCTTCACAGCATTCTTTTGAGACAGGTATTAAAATCGCCTCTTATAGAATATAAAACTAAGATTCAGATGGTTCAAAGAGAAGTTCTAAATTTCCTTGTCAGTATGCTGGTGTCAGAAGTCAAGAGCAAGACTGCTGAATCTAGATGCTAGCTCTCCCATTAGCCATAAAGTAATGGTTCAGTGGAATGTGGTCTAGACATTCCTTCCCAAATGTGTGTGGGTTTTTTTTTTTCATTCATTAAATGTACAGCATTTAAATTTATTTTTGTCCTCTGAGTACTCCCTTCACCAGTTTATTCCCCAACTTTCCATTAGAAGCAAAATCCTTTCCTCTGCATGTGAAAATCAAAATTCTACCAAGGCTTTCCAGGTAGCACAGTGGTAAAGTATCTGCCTGTACTGCAGGAGACCTGGGTTTGATCCCTGGGTCAGGAAGATCCCTAGGAGGAGGAAATGGCAACCCACTTTAGTACTCTTGCCTGGAGAATTCCCATGGACAGAGGAGCCTGGTGGGCTACAGTCCATGGGGTTGCAAAGAGTTGGACACCTCTGAGTGACTAATTACAGCACATGTATGTGTGTGTGTGTGTCTGTGTCTGTGCTGTCACTTCAATTATATATATATATACTTCAATTTTTCCCCAGCACATTCTTGGTCCCCATCCTTTAGGCCCAGTTGGGTTGGTTGGTCCCTATTTCTGATGCAGAGCTGTTGAAAGTTATACTTCATTGCACCCTGAGTTCCCACTGCCTCTCCCCAGTTTTGAATCACTGTGATCCATGGCTCCAAAATCAAACTTTAAGGAATTATTAAGAAGAAGGGTATTGTATATAAATGGTTTGAGATCTTATATTGCTAAATATGTCCTTATGCTTATTTAACATTTGATCTACAGTCTGGCCATGAATGGGCTTTCCAGGTGGCACAGTGGTAAAGAATCTGCCTGTCAATGCAGGAGATGTGTTTCAATCCCTGAGTGGGGAAGACCCCCTGGAGAAGGAAGGGGCAATCCGCTCCAGTATTCTTGCCTGGAGAATCTTAAGGAGAGAAGGGTCTGGCAGGCTACAGTCCACGGGGTTGCAAAGAGTCAGACATGACTGAGCGACTGAGTTGGCCGCCTGCCCCCTGCCACTGCCTGACCTTAAATGCCAGTTTGAAAACACCTTTTTTTCCTCAGAATTTAGAGACATGCATCCATTGCCCCCTATAGTTTTTCTGCTTCCTGGTATGTTTCATTGCCTATGGGTTTCCTTGCTTTGGCCTGTGGCTTTCATGCCTGGTGCTACTGGACTATTCTGTATGTTAAGAGAGAGAATTTAACAAGGCTAACTCATGTGGCCAGAGCTTAGGAACAGCCCTTCCTCCAAGGCCAAACCGAGGCAGAGCCTTATTTCAGTGTATCTGGAGGCCTTGCTTTGGGGCTGAGCAGCTCATAAGCTGACTGTCACGTAGAAGAGGAGGAATGCAGGTCTCACTGTCTTTGCTCTGAGTCAAGTCTCCCCAAGGCCTTGGGACTGGCCCCCGCCCTTTCTGCTTTTCACCCCCACATGCAAAGATACCCTCCTCTGCCAATTCCCTAGTTTCTAGAGCTCTGCAGTGTTAACCACCTATATTTTACTCTCCCTCACATTCAGACATGGGCTTCCTAGGTAGCTCAGTGGTACAGAGTCTGCCTGCCAATGCAAGAACTGAAGGAGACACGGGTTCAATCACTGGGCCAGGAAGATCCCCTGGAGGAGGGAATAGAAACCCACTCCTCTATTTCTGCCAGGATAATCTCATGGACAGAGTAACCTGATAGGCTACAACCCATGGGATCACAGAGTCAGACTTGACTGAGTAACTGAACACACAGACACCCTCAAACATAAGGTGGGTCCACAATGTTTTATTATGATTTGGTTTTCACTCTCTTACTCGGTAAATTCCAAGATTTTGCCTGGCATATCTTTTCTTATTGCTCTCTGACCTTCATGGTTTTGCCTTTTAATTTGGTACTGATTTTTCTAAATTGCCAATTGTGCTCTATGGAAAAGCAGGAATAAATATGTATAATCAAACCACCACATTTCACCCACACCTTTCTCCCCCAAACCCTGTGTCTTTCCCCATCTTAAATTTAAGTGAAACCACAAAACAATTAGAGATATGTCAAATGTCATCTCTAATAGATATTGGAAGTAATATAGCCACAAGCCCCAGTGGTTGGGTTAGGCATCCTACAATATTTTGGAAAAAAGTAGAACCATTATCATAACAATCCCCAGATGTTTCTCATCCCTGCACATTGTTCCATTTTCATCACCCTCTGAGCACCCCAAGCTTGTTGCTACCTTTGGATCTTTATGTTTACTCTTCCTTCATCCTCAAACGTTTCCCTTCATAGGCTCTCTCTCAGATTAAGCTATTTGACAGTGTCCATTTACCAGCAACCTTGGCCCCTTACTTTACTTTCTTTGTAATATTGATACTTAACAATGAAACTGTTATCTACCTTCCAACCTGTGTACCTATGTTTTTGTCTGTTTCCTCTCTCTACTCTATAGAATTCAAGATCAATGAGAATATGGACCTTTCCACTTTGTATTAAAAGACACAGTAAGCATTTCCCCCTTTTTGCTTATATTTGAGTGAAAATGAATGAAACATGAAATAGAAAGTTATAAAAATTATGACACTTTACTTGTGATATCTCTTTTTCTTCCTTCTTTCCATACATGCATGCTCTTGACATTCTTTATCTTTTAGATCTCAGGGTCAACCATTAAAATTCTGAAAATGCCGGTATATGCTTCCTTCTGTCAGGATCAGCGCTAGGACTGTGTTTCTACCCACCTGTTATCATCAAAAGGGTACTTTGGCCTTAGCACAACATTTTTACTTGAATACAAGTCTAAAATCCATTAAAAATCTACAATTAGAAATCAACTCCTTTCAAATAAAATAAAGCATCACGCCCCTTTTCAGAATTTTACCTTGTCTTATCATTTTGTGTAGTTATTTTGGACACGGATATAACTTTAGGTATTATGTTCTTCCTCCTTGGATTCTTTATTGATACTATCCTATATTAAAACAATCCTTTATTAATTTGTTTATATTATCATAATTATTGTTATCTTATTAGTTTATTTTATCCTTTATTAATTTATTTATTAATACTGCCCTATATTAACACTACTGTATACAGACTACTACTAACTTCAAAAGTCAGTAAGAAAAGACCAGAGAATTTTGCAGAGAGTAGAAACTAAATTCTCAAGAAGTCTTTAAACAAAAGTAGAGTTTATAATACAAATTCCAAAAATGTAGTAGGCAAGATATATGGGCAAATTCTTCCAATTAAGAATACTTAAAAATCCCAGATAAAATATTTTAACACATAATTTTACTTGTATAGTAATGAAGGAAACCTTTTGAAGCCAAAATTGACAAAAACCCATAAATTTTAAAAATTGAAAAAGTTTTGAAGCAATTGTGTGCTAAGGAGGAGAATTGTGGGGCATTGGCAGATAAAGGAGTTCCTACACTCTGCATGTAGACTGTAGAAGAAAACAAGAAAACAAGGAAGCAAACAAAACCTAGCATCCCTATAAATTCTGAACTGTAAACTGCCCTTGTCTGGGAAGTAGAATCAACACAATGTGGACATAAAAGCAACTTGGGTTCACCTTAAAGAGAAAGAATTTCAAATCTAGACCTTAAAGGATTTATACTGGTAGAATCAAAGAGATATAATCTTAGAATCCAAAATTAACAAAGAAGGAAATGAAACACCATGAGTGAGACAGAAGAATCAATACATTTCAGGATTAATTTTTCAATGGTCTTTGAATGGACCAATTACAGGATACAAGATGCCTTCACATAGCTTTAAAAAGAAAAGAGACTGACTAAATTGAAAAGGTGAATTGGGAATTGAGTCTAACAAAATGTCTAGAAATATAATAAATGGGGAAATAACATGTAAGACAAACTTGGAGAGAGCATTACTGAATTGGAAGATATATTTGAAGAAACCACTTAGACAGCTGCCCAAAGACAAAGTGGAAATATAAACTAGAGGTTAAAAGATATAAGTGGGAAAATGAAGAGTTCAAACATACTTCTGATCAGATTCAGAAGAAAATAGTGAGACAGTCAGTAGGATTGGGTAATATTCTGAGGGATAATAGATGAGAATTTCCTAGAATTAATGGACAGAATCACTTAGACTCAGGAATACTAATGAAACTCAAATTTGACATGTAGAAAAAATAAAGTTATAAAACAGGAAAGGCCAAAAAAAGAAAAAAAAAAAAAGAATATTAAACAGTCAAGAGAACAGAGAGATTTCCTACAAGAGAATGGCAATTAAACCAACAGCAGGCTTATCAACAAATTAATGGAAACCACAGACAAGGGTCTGTGGACTTTTCCAAATTCCTGGAGCGCTGACCCTTGTTCAGCAAAATTTCCCAAGGTGCTTTGCACAAGTGCATCTAGCAACACCTGCTAGAATGTCTAATGCAGGGTGGATATAAGCTTGATATTGTATCATTACAAATACACTGAAGAAATGTGATAACAGATAAATGTAAAGACAAAAATGTATAGTCAAACTTAGGATATAATAAATGAAGGGAATTCATAGATAATCCCAGGGCTTCAATACTTTAGAATGATTGAACCTTTGGCAGAAAATAAACTGTGTCATTGTTGGAGAAAATGGGAGAGACTTGATATAGAGCAAAAAAGAAGAGATATTCTTTGTAAAAGTACAGGTGACTCCAGTTAGAATCCTTACTACTGAAATTACTACCAAACCAACAGTTTTAGTAATTTTGCCATAGAAACAAGCATTCTTTATGATAAAATTTGGATATCCTGGGATACTCAAATTTGATCTTTGTTATGTGATTCTTTTATGCCAATTTTATAGGCAGATTAAAATAGCTATAAAAGCCTAATCTTATAAATAGAAGTTTTGCTGATTTTCTATCCAGTATGTGTGTGTGTGTGTGTGTGTGTAATATTTACTCACATTTACCATTTCATTTCTAACTATCTAGACCAACAGCCACCACTTCTCCCAGAACAATACAGTATTTGTGTTTCCTATCTTGATTTTTGCAGGCAATCAATCCTATATATGAGACCTTCCCCAACTATCCAATTTAAATTATTATTTCCTATTTTACTCTTATAACACCCTTCACATTTTTATAATAATGAAATATTTCTAGGCACTTCTTCCTGTCCCATGTATCTCTGATATTACTCATCTTACTTATAATAAACTGTGATCATTGAATACAATGGTGCTGAATTATTTTGAATAATCCATTATCTATCAATTAGAAATAAAAAATATGTTATTCTATTTTGCCTTCATTAACTTATTCTCTAACTCTATTCCTTTATATGGATTCAAGTTTCTGAACTATTTCATTTTCCTTTCCTCTGGAGAACTTCTAACATTTCTTATAAGCCAGGTCTACTAGTAACACATTTTCTCAATTTTCATTTTTCTGAGAAAGCACATTTTCTTCAGTTTTGAAGGATATATTTGCAGGACACAGGACTAGGTTTCTGGTCATTTTTCTCCAATGTTTTTAATTTTCGCTCTACTCATTTTTGGCTTGTATTGTTTCTGAGGAGAATTCAGATGTAATTTTTACCTTTGGTCTCCCATAGTAAGATATTGTTTCCTCTGTCTTCTTTCAAGACTTCTTTATCTTGGAATTTCTGCAATTTGAGTAGACTTTTTGATATTACCCTGTTCTGTACTCTCTCATCTTTATGAACCCATGGTCTGATGTCTGATACTAATTTGGGAAATTCTGGGTCACTATTGTTTTAAAGTAGCTTGGGGCAGGAGTTGACTCTTGCAAGTCCATGGACTGTAGCCTGCCAAGCTCCTCTGTCCATGGGATTCTCCAGGCAAGATTACTGGAGTGGGTTGCCATTTCCTTCTCCAGGGGATCTTCCCAATCCAGGAATCCAACCTGGGTCTCCTGCACTGCATGCAAAGTCTTTACCAACTGAGCTATAAGAGAAGCCCAAAGGAAATGGCAACCCAGTCCAGTATTCTTGCCTGGAGAATCCCATGGACAGAGAGTCTGGTAGGCTATAGTCCATGGGGTTGCAAAGAATCGGACACGACTGTGCGACTTCACTTCATTTCACTGTTTTGAATATTTTTTTCTTTTCCTCTCACTTTTTCTCCTCCTGTCTTCCCGTTACACTTAATGCTACAACTTTTTTAGTTGCTGCATAGTTCTTGAATATTCTATTGTTTTTCAATCTTTTTTCCTCTTAACTTTTCAAATTTTAGAAGATATTGACATATCCTCTACCTCAAAGATTCCTTCCTCAGCCACATCCAGTTTAGTAATGGACCCATCAAAAGCATTCTTCAAACTCTGTTACAGTGTATTTCATCTCTAGCATTTCTATATGGATCTCTTTAAGGATTTCCATCTCTCTGCTTACCAATTTAAGCATCTATTTTTGAGTAGTGTCTACTTTATCCATAAGAGCCTTTATCATATTGATAATAGTTGCTTAATATTATCAGTTTTATAATCACAGCATTCCTGCCATATCTGAGTCTGGCTGGTTTTGAGGTTTGCTCTCTCTTCAAACTGCACTTTTCTGTCTTTTAGTGTGCCTTGTAAATTTTTGTTGAAAACTAGATATAGATACTTGGTACTGTATTCTGTGAGTTTCTACTCATGAATTTCTGCTTCTGTAAATTGTGATTTTTTAAAATATCTGCCTGTCTGTCTCTAATTTAGGAGACTAGGGGACTGTACTTTGTCCTCTGACCTCACTTCTCTGTATTTTAAGAGTTCTTTATTTTCAGCTCACCTAGGTTTTCACCTGTTATTAAGATGGAGTAACAACTTTCAAGCTCATGACATGCTTCACCAAAGCCCAGGACATACAAACTTTGATGCACACAGTTCTTTGTGTAGTCTTGTTCATTATTAATTTCTTATGAAACTTGGAAATATGGAAACTATGACTCAGTAACTTATTCCTAATATCAATCTCAGTTCTGAGTACATAGGAGGAAATATTAGTATTTCAAATGTAATGGAAAGAATGGATTTTGAATCTAGTTAGTCTCTCTAGCAGAAAATATGCTACTACTTTTATGGTGATTATTTCTGCTTGAAAATTCTGTACTGAGCTGCAACTTTCAAAGCATTACTAACTAAAATGGAGTATGTTTCATTTGTGCCTAGACACACTTTCATTACTGGTTTATACTCATGTGATTAATATAGTGAAATAGTTTTTGAAACACATGTGCAAAACTATTCTCTCATAGATGATGTTTACTTGTAACAGCACCAGGCAATCTGTTGTGATCATTGCCTTAAGGTTTACAATGGGTTTGACTCCCATTAACATTAATGAGAATTTCTTGGCTGCCTCCGTGCATAAAGTACTAGAATCTTGTCCCCAGGCTATGTCCCCTTTGGGTTTGTTTGGCTAATATATGTCATTAAGTCATAAAGGTAAGCATAACAACTTGGAAACTACATTTCACCTTTTCTGCCTGGAGATCTCAAATCAAATTGCAAACAGTTAATTGTTCTTATAACATTTCTGCAAGGTACTTTTGAAAAGCAGTACATGAAGATAGCCAGTACCATTTCTGAAGTGCAGTTTTGGCTGAGGAAAAGTGTCAGTCCTTAAAACAGCAATGCTTACAAATTCACAATCTTTTTTTTTTTTTTTTTTAATTTTATTTTATTAGTTGGAGGCCAATTACTTCACAACATTTCAGTGGGTTTTGTCATACATTGACACGAATCAGCCATTGAGTTACACGTATTCCCCATCCCGATCCCCCCTCCCACCTCCCTCTCCACCCGACTCCTCTGGGTCCTCCCAGTGCACCAGGCCCGAGCACTCGTCTCATGCATCCCACCTGGGCTAGTGATCTGATTCACCATAGATAATATACATGCTGTTCTTTTTAAAACATCCCACCCTCACCTTCTCCCACGGAGTTCAAAAGTCTGTTCTGTACTTCTGTGTTTCTTTTTCTGTTTTGCATATAGGGTTATCGTTACCATCTTTCTAAATTCCGTATATATGTGTTAGTAAACCAAAGAAACAAAGGACTGTGTTCCAAACAAAAATGTAAGGTAGGAGGGTTCAAGCTAATGGAGTAGAAGGATGTGTGTTCATCTCCCCTTGTGAGAGCCTTCCAGCATGGATCAAGAGTAACAATTGTCCCAGGCTATCCACTATCTAAGGCTCTGTTGCCTTCAGAAATACACCTCTTCTGGTCAATCGGAACATGCTTGTCACAGATTTCCTGGTAGGAAAACTCTTCTCCAAGAAAAAAAAAATTGCATATCGTGCAGAGAAAAACTTTTTCTTTCATGTTAACACATCTTCTGTGTCCTAATGACTTCTTCCTATCACAAATTTTATTGTTTCCTGAAATAAATGTTTTTTCTCATGAAAAAAAAAAAAAAAAACAAATTCACAATCTACAATAGTAGAAAATAGAATATGGTCTCCAAAATAATTGAACAAATAAAGTGGCAGATTTATTTAACTTTTAAAAGTTCTGCTAAGACACAAGACTTAACTGCAGAGTAATTTAAAATATTCCAACATAGTATGGATTTCACTAAATAAATTTCCTAAATAAGTTAAGAAATCATATTTTTAGAATGCTAAAATACCATCTTCTCATCTCTCCTGGTTCTGGTAAGGTCTGTAGAAGCTAGCAACCCAGAGAAGACAGAACAAATATCTGGGGAGCTTGAACTTGGCACAGAAAAATGGCAGAACCAACAGGTGGAGAGAAACCCCTGGGTCTATGGGCAAGCACTTAACAGGATTTGGGAAAGTGAAACTTGATTTGCAAGCATGAAAGCAGAGAACATGTTTCCTGCGACATCTGCCAAGCACTGGTCCAGGCAATGGGAACAGAAGTGGAGGCAAAGTCAGGCCTCCATTCTCATGATCCTCACATTCTAAGGCAAAGAGACAGAGTGAGACAGAGAACAAATGGGCACATGAGTAGTACTCTTTGTCTGAGCACCCATATAAACTCTTAAAAATCGAGAATCCCAAAGCTTTTGTTTATATCAGTTACATTCAATGATATTCATTATAGTCAAAATTGACACTAAAATGATTTTGAATACTTACTGATGAATAACAGTGCTAAAACTATTGCATGTTAACTTAGAAAATATATCTTCTGGTGAAAAACAAAAAGACCAAAGAAAAAAAGTGAGGAAAGTTGTTTTACAATTTTACAAATTGTAAATTAAAATGAAAAATTGTTTTACAAGTTTACAAATGTCTGGAACATTTGCTTTGATGGAACATAGCTAGATTCTCAAGTCTATGTCTGCAGTAAATGTTGAGAATATGTTGTTTTGGATGAAGCACATGAAAATCTCCCTTGGGGGAAGAAAAAAAAAGAAAATAAGACTGCTTTATAGATATTCTTTTTTGATATTTCACTAAAACTCTACAAAAGGGAGCTTCATAAAGATTGATCTAATATGGAGTCTGAAATCATGTTAATGAAATAGCCATAGACTAACATCCTTCATCTATCTAGCTCTTTGCATGAATATTTTACACTTTCATGATTCTGCAAAATAGTGCATAGACCATTCAGAAAATCATCCATGGATCTACACAGGTCTTCCAAATGTTGGCACATTGCCCTCTCTCTTTCTCCCATATATATGCCTTCACTTTTGTTAATACCACCCTACATACACTTGGAAAGACTTTAAGTGTTGGGAGGCTATCAATGGCAACAAAACTAGTATCCTAAAATTCTTTTTTTTTTTTTTACCTCAAAACTTTCATTTTATTATTGGCAACAAAATACAGCCAGTTGTGTGACAGGCTATGCTCATTTTCAAGAAACTATTGCCTTATGTCTTTTTTTTTTTTTTTTTTTTTTAAATAAAAATGGTTCTATATGAAAACATGCAGTTTACAACACAAGCAAATTGACAGAGGCTTTTCCTCAAGAATTCCATCATCCTCTGGTCAGTTACTGTCTTAGTTCATCCAGCTACCATAACAAAAGTCCCATAAGCAACAAACAAGATCAAGGTGATGGCAGATTCCTGTCTGAAGTTGTTAGACTTTCTGGTTTGTAGATGCATTTTCCTGGGGTGTCCTTACAGATAGAAAGGATAAGCTAGCTCTCTGGGTCTCTTTCAGAGACCTCTAAACCTCCCGAAGTTCCCACCTCCTAATACTATCATCTTGGGGGTTAGAGTTTCAACTTATGAATTTTTTTCTGCTTCATCAAGAGACATTTTGAATGAAACTGGCTTTCTTTTATTTTACTGCAAGTGTGTGACAATGAAGAATTAATGATACAATTTGTCCTCACTGTCTTAATTTATGCCAAGTCATCAATAGTTTTACCTGTAATTGCTTTTGCACCATCAGAACAAATATAATACATTTGCATTTTCAATAATGTCTTAATATTATTATAAAAAATATGTTTTACCTCTTTAAAAGGCTGATTGGGTCACAGTGGTGGCATGGACTACCCTTTGAGAACCACTGAACTAAACAAATAATTTACCTTACAGATATATAAGGACTACCATGAAAATATATGATGGGGATGATTGATGATTGGTCTCTATTAGTTTTATATACTAGCATCACTGGCTCAATGGACATGAACTTGAGCAAACCCTGGGAGATAGTGAAGGACAGAGAAGCCTGAAGTGCTACAGTCCATAGGGTTGCAAAGAGTTGTACAAAACTTAGCAACAGAACAACAACAACAGTACCTTTTACTTTCTGTACATTTGAGACCTAATCCAGCAATATAAAATCTATCAGAGCAGTGCTGAGTACATAAGTCAGCAATGACATTATTTGCTCCAAGAAAAGAAAGAAGTCAGTGTGACTGGAACTTAGTAAGAGGAGAGGAGAATGGTGCAGCTGGACGGGTAGTCAGAGATGAGGGAGTGCAGGGATTCATAAGCTCTGATAACTAATTTGAATTATATCTTGCTGTCGCAGGTGCTATTAGAGAATTTTAAAAAGAGAAGAAAATAATCAAAAGTATAATTTTTTAAGTACAGACCATAGGGGGCATAAGTAAAAATGACGAGGCCAGCTGAAGCATAAAAGATGAGAACTCCAGCATGGCAGGAGTTTGGATACAAAGAAGTAGACACAGTTGTGCCTCATGCTTCTGGGATACATAGTTTGAACCTGGGAGGTGAGAGCAAAAGAAAGGCTGGGTCCTAGGAAATTCATGGCATTTGGTGTTATTGATTAAAATTTGGAAAAACAGAAGAGAAAGAGGTTTGGTGGGTGTTGGCAAAGTTGTGGGAGGACACATGAGGAAAACCAAGCACATAATGGACTTTGCAGTAGAGCTGTCAACTGCAACTGGATATTTCAGGAGAGAGATCAGAAATTGGAGAGATGTCTGAATGTGTAGAGCTGGCATTCAGGTGATATTTAAAGTCATGGGCTGGAAGGAGAGATTGAGGAGAGACTGTGTGCACATTAGGAGGAGAAGACCCAGGACTCAGCCCTGAGCCTGGCAACACTTCAGTGAATCTTTATGTTTTGTGAGTCATTCTCTTCAGTCTAGACATCCTGTTGATCCAGAATTACTTACTGACAAAAGTGCCCTTTCCACACTGATCCACACTGCCATCCATAGCATAAGCATATACATACTTTGAGGAAAATGGCATATTTATACTGCTGAGTGCTCCAAATGTAAGCATGGTACATCCCTCCACTAACTTAACACTTATAAAAATTCTCTTAATAGTATTTTAGAGCTTTATGCTTAGAGGTCTTATAAATCTGTCATTAAATTACCCTTAGGTATTTGATTTCATAATGTTATAGCAAACAGTATCATTTTAAATTTGATTTTCCATTTGTTTCAGGGTATATAAATATTACTTTGTGTATGTTGACCTTTAACTCCATAAGTTTGCTAAACTCATTTATTAAGACTCATAATCCAGTCAATAAGTTTTTTGTTTGTTTGTTTGTTTTCTATTTATACAATTATATCATCTGTGAAATATGACTTTTATATTTCTTCCTTTCCAATCCTTAAATGTTTTGTTTCATTGCGATAGTTAGGGATCTAGCACTGTATCTGCTTGCTGCAATCACTTACTAACAAAAAAAAAAAGAAAAAGAAAGAAAGAAAACAAAAACAAGCTAAGGACTTCCCTGGTGGTACAGAGGATAAGAACCCACCTGCCAATGCAGGGTACACAGGTTTGATCCCTGGTCCAGGAAGATTCCGCATTTGTGAAACAACTAACCTCATGTGCCACAACTACTGAGCCTGTACTCAAGAGCTTTTAAGCTGCAACTTCTGAGCCTGCAGTTTACAGCTATAGAAACCTGTGTGCCTAGAGCCTGTACTCTGCAACAAGAGAGGATCATGCACCACTAAAGAGTAGGGCTCCAATTGCTACAACTAGAGAAAGCCTGAAGGTAGCAGTGAAGACCCAGTGCCACCAAATAAATCAATAATTGTTTTAAAATTCTAAAAAAAAAAAAATGCATTTTTATATTTCCACACTAAATTGACATCTAGACTTATCATCATAAGTTTAGCTACAAAAGATGTAATTCCCAGCATATTCTCATTTAGAATAAAATTTTTTCACTTGTCTTTTAAATGTATTAAGTTGTACCTAAATATTATAACACCGATATCTTGCATCTTTTATTAAAAATTTGCTCTTCAGTCATCAATAGTAATCACATCATTCCTTCTAGTTGGGCTTCCCTGTTGGCTTGGTGGGTAAATAATCTGCCTGCAGTCAGGAGACTCAAGAGACAAAGGTTCTATCCCTGCATTGGGAAGATCCCCTGGAGCAGGAAAACAGCAATCCACTCCAGTATTTTTGCCTGAAAAATCCTAGTGACAGATGAGCCTGGTGAGCTACAGTCCAAAGGTTCACAAAGAGTTGGACATGACTGAGTGACTAAACACACAACAAATGACACTTCTACTTGAACCCATATTTCTGTTTTATTTTCTTCATAAAATTTTATTTTCATGAAATGTAATTTTATTTTGAAAATCTCATATCAGTCTTTATATAGCATTCTGAAACTTATTAATTTTTAATATTTTAAAAAAAATCCCTTATCTGTAAAGCAATATAAGTTAAAATGGTCTTCTCAGTTTTTATTACAATTATTATTAGTCTACAATTAATGAAACAAAAGAAATATATAACAAAATTTAATGAGACAGATAGTATTAGGCCATTAGTAAATGCTTGAATCTTGACAGGCATTTTAAAGATTTACTTCAAGATATTAGGATACAATAAAAAGTTGGAAAGGAGAGAAAATTTAAAGAATATAGAAGTATAATGTCAACAGCACTTTAAAAAGAAAGCCAAAAACAGAGAAAAGTGTAAATGATACCTAGATATCAAAACAAATAAATCTTAGAATGATGACTAAAACTTTTCCAAAATTAAAAATACTTGCTTCGTGCCTGGAGCCAGCAGCAGCATTGATGGGGTGGCTGCGGGAGCATCGTGGTAGCTAGTTGAACTGGGGGATGCTGGCTGCACTCCGAGTCAAATGCTCTGAGATGAGAGAGTAAATGGATCCCTCATGAGCTGCTGCAGGCTAACATCTGGACTGGGCTCCTGGATCCTTAGATTCTTAGCTGCAAGTTCCTGGATCAACTTGGAGAAAACAGTATTGCTCCTGAAGGATTCTCAGATACTTTAGGATATATTCAGGGAATTTGACTCCACATAAACTGAGAACTTAGATCAAGCCCTGAGCCTTTGGAGTGGGAGCACTGACTCCAAGACCCTAGACTCCCAGAGAAATAACCCTAGGGAGTATCAAATACAAAGAACTCACACAAAGGAAATCACTTGAATACAGGACACAGAATCACCAAACCACCGGTAGCACCACGTGCAGGACACCTAAACAGCAAACAAGACAATTATAAATCCAATCATCATCAGATACGGTTACCACCTCACTTAGCCTTGCCCATCAGAGGAAAAACAAACAAACAAGAAACTTCAGCACAAAACTCATCCTTTAGGAAGCTGACACAAACCACTGGACCAATCTTAGGAGGGCAGAAACCAAAAGGAAGAAAGAATTCAATCTTGAAGACTGGGAAAAGGAGACTTCAAAGACAGTAAGTTATAAAAAAAAAAAAAAAAAAAGAAAGAAAAGAAAAGGCAGAGAAATACTACACAAACAAAGGAACAAACTAGAAACATGGAAGTCCAAATAAATGAAGAGGAAATAGGCAAACTACCTGAAAAGGAATTCAGAATAATGATAGTAAAGATGATAAAAAACCTTGAAAATAAAATGGAGAAAATGCAAGAATAAATTTTAAAAGACAAAGAAGAATTAAATAACTAACATACAGAGAGAACCAACACAATTACTGAAATCAAAAATACATTAGAAGGAATCAATAACAGAATATCTGAAGCAGAAGAATGAATCAGTAAACAGGAGGATAAATGGTGGAAATAGATTCTGAAGAGCAAAATAAAGTAAAAAGAATGAAAAGAACTGGAGATAGCCTCAGAGACCTTCGAGACAATATCAAATGCGCCAATATTCAAATTACAGGGGTCCCAGAAGAAGAAGAGAAAAAAAAAAAAAAGGATATGAGAAAAAATTTTAAGAGATTATAGTTGAAAATTTCCCCAACATGGAAAAGGAAATAGTCAATCAAGTCCAAATGGCACAGAGTCCCATACAGGATAAACCCAAGGAGAAACACGCCAGGACACATACTAATCAAACTAACAAAAACTAAATACAAAAAAAAAAAAAGAATATTAAAAGCAGCAAGGGAAAAGCAACAAGTAGCATACAAAGTAAACCCCATACGTTTAACAGCTGATCTTTCAGCAGAAACTCTGCAGGCCAGAAGGGAATAGCAGGATATATTTAAAATACTCAAAGGGAAAAATCTACAACCAAGATTACTGTAACCTGCAACAAACTCATCCAAAATTGATGGAGAAATAAAAAGCTTTTCAGACAAGCAAAAGGAAGAGAGTTCAGGACCACCAAATCAGCTTTACAACAAATGTTGAGGGAACTTATATGGTCAAGGATTACAAGAGAAGGAGAAAGACCAACAAAATCAACCCCACAAAATTAAGAAAATGGCAAAAGGAACATATATATCAATAATTACTTTATATGTAAATGGATTCAATTCTCCAACCAAGAGACAGAGACTGGCTGAATAGGTATAAAAAACAAGACCCAAATATATGCTGTCTACAAGAAATCCATTTAAGACCTAAAGATACACATAGACTGAAAGTGAAGGGATGGAAGAATATATTCCATAAAAACGGAAGCTAAAGAAAGTTGGAGTAGTAATCCTCATATCAGACAAAATAGACTTTAGCATAAATAATATTACAAGAGATAAGGAAGGACACTACATAATGATCAAGGGATCAATCCAAGAGGAAGACATAACAATTGTAAATATCTATGCACCCAACATAGGAGCACATCAATTCATAAGACAAAAAGTAACAGAAATAAGAGGAGAAACTGACAGTAGCACAATAATAGGAGGAGACTTTAACACCCCACTCACACCAATGGACAGATCATCAACACAGAAAATTAATAAGGAAATGCAACTCTTTTTTTTTTTTTTTTTTTGGTTCTCAGCTTTTTATTTTTTATTTATTTTTTTATTTTTTTCCATTTATTTTTATTAGTTGGAGGCTAATTAATTTACAATATTGTAGTTTTTTGCCATACATTGACATGAATCAGCCATGGATTTACATGTGTTCCCCATCCCATCCCTCTGGGTCCTCCCAGTGCACCAGCCCTGAGCACTTGTCTCATGCATCCAACCTGGGCTGGTGATCTGTTTCACTTTAGATAATATACATGATTCGATGTTGTTCTCTCAAAACAACCCACCCTCGCCTTCTCCCACAGGGTCCAAAAGTCTGTTCTGTACATCTGTGTCTCTTTTTCTGTTTTGCATATAGGGTTATCATTACCATCTTTCTAAATAACATATATATATATATATCTATATATATATATATATATATATATATATATTTTAGTATACTGTTTTGGTGTTTATCACTCTGTATAATGGGCTCCAGTTTCATCCATCTCATTAGAACTGATTCAAATGTATTCTTTTTACTGGCTGAGTAATATTCCATGGTGTATATGTACCACAGCTTCCTTATCCATTCGTCTGCTGATGGGCATCTAGGTTGCTTCCATTTCCTGGCTATTATAAACAGTGCTGCGATGAACATTGGGGTGCACGTGTCTCTTTCAGATCTGGATTCCTCAGTGTGTATGCCCAGGAGTGGGATTGCTGGGTCATATGGTAGTTCTATCTCCAGTTTTTTAAGAAATCTCCACACTGTTCTCCATAGTGGCTGTACCAGTTTGCATTCCCACCAACAGTGTAAGAGGGTTCCCTTTTCTCCACACCCTCTCCAGCATTTATTGCTTGTAGACTTTTGGATAGCAGCCATCCTGACAGGCGTGTAATCGTACCTCATTGCGGATTTGACTTGCATTTCTCTGATAATGAGTGATGTTGAGCATCTTTTCATGTGTTTGTTAGCCATCTGTATGTCTTCTTTGGAGAAATGTCTGTTTAGTTCTTTGGCCCATTTTTTGATTGGGTCATTTATTTTTCTGGAATTGAGCTGCAGGAGTTGCTTGCATATTTTTGAGATTAATCCTTTGTCTGTTACTTTGTTTGCTGTTATTTTCTCCCATTCTGAAGGCTGCATTTTCACCTTGCTTATAGTTCCCTTTGTTGTGCAAAAGCATTTAAGTTTAATTAGGTCCCATTTGTTTATTTTTGCTTTTATTTCCAATATTTGGGAGGTGTGTCATAGAGGATCCTGCTGTGATTTATGTTGCAGAGTGTTTTGCCTATGTTCTCCTCTAGGAGTTTTATATTTTCTGGTGTTACATTTAGATCTTTAATCTATTTTGAGTTTATTTTTGTGTATGGTGTTAGAAAGTGTTCTCATTTCATTATTTTACAAGTGGTTGACCAGTTTTCCCAGCACCACTTGTTAAAGAGGTTGACTTTTTTCCATTGTATATTCTTGCCTCTTTTGTCGAAGATAAGGTGTCCATAGGTACATGGATTTATCACTGGGCTTTCTATTTTTTTCCATTGATCTTTATTTCTGTCTTTGTGCCAGTACCACACTGTCTTGATGACTGTGGCTTTGTAGTATAGTCTGAAGTCAGGCAGGTTGATTCTTCTAGTTCCATTCTTCTTTCTCAAGATTGCTTTGGCTATTTGAGTTTTTTGTTTTTTGGGTTTTTTTTTTTGTATTTCCGTATGAATTGTGAAATTATTTGTTCTAGTTCTGTGAAAAATACCTTTCGTAGCATGATAGGGATTGCATTCAATCTGTAAATTCCTCTGGGTAATATAGTCATTTTGACAATATCGATTATTCCAATCCATGAACACGGTATATTTCTCCATCTGTTTGTGTCCTCTTTGATTTCTTTCATCAGTGTTTTATAGTTTTCTATGTATAAGTCTTTTGTTTCTGTAGGTAGATATACTCCTAGGTATTTTATTCTTTTTGTTGCAATGGTGAATGGTATTGTTTCCTTAATTTCTCTTTCTGTTTTCTCATTGTTAGTGTATAGGAATGCAAGGGATTTCTGTGTGTTAATTTTAACCTGCAACTATACTATTTTCATTGATTAGCTCTAGTAATTTTCTGGTAGAGTCCTTAGGGTTTTCTATGTAGAGGATCATGTCATCTGCAAACAGTGAGAGTTTCACTTCTTCTTTTCATATCTGGATTCCTTTTATGTCTTTTTCTGCTCCGATTGCTGTGGCCAACACTTCCAAAACTATGTTGAATAGTAGTGGTGAGAGTGGGCACCCTTGTCTTATTCCTGACTTTAGAGGAAATGCTTACAATTTTTCACCATTGAGGATAATGTTTGCTGTGGGTTTGTCATATACAGCTTTTATTATGTTGAGGTATGTCCCTCCTATTCCTGCTTTCTGGAGAGTTTTAATCATAAATGGATGTTGAATTTTGTCAAAGGCTTTTTCTGCATCTATTGAGATAATCATGTGATTTTTATCTTTCAATTTGTTGATGTGGTGTATTACATTGATTGATTTGTGGATATTAAAGAAACCTTGCATTCCTGGGATAAAGCCCACTTAGTCATGATGTATGATCTTTTTGATATGTTGTTAGATTCTCTTTGCTAAATTTTTGTTAAGGATTTTTGCATCTATGTGCATCAGTGATATTGGCCTGTAGTTTTCTTTTTGTGTGGCATCTTTGTCTAGTTTTGGAACTAGGGTGATGGTGGCCTCATAGAATGAGTTTGGAAGTTTACCTTCTTCTGCAATTTTCTGGAAGAGTTTGAGTAAGATGGGTGTTAGCTCTTCTCTAAATTTTTGGTAGAATTCAGTTGTGAAGCCATCTGATCCTGGGCTTTTGTTTACTGGAAGATTTCTGATTACAGTTTCTATTTCCTTGCTTGTGATGCATCTGTTAAGATCTTCTATTTCTTCCTGGTTCAATTTTGGAAAGTTATACTTTTCTAAGAATTTGTCCATTTCTTACAAGTTGTCCATTTTATTGACATAGAGCTGCTGGTAGTAGTCTCTTACTATCCTTTGTATTTCAGTGATATCTGTTGTGATCTCTCCATTTTCACTTCTAATTTTGTTGATTTGGTTCTTCTCCCTTTGTTTCTTAATGAGTCTGGCTAACGGTTTGTCAATTTTTTAAAAAATTTTTTTTTCAAAAAACTAGCTTTTAGCTTTGTTGATTTTTGCTATGGTCTCTTTTGTTTCTTTTGCATGTATTTCTGCCCAATTTTTAAGATTTATGTCCTTTTACTAACCCTGGGGTTCTTCATTTCTTCCTTCTCTTGTTGCTTGAGGTGTAGAGTTAGGTTATTTATTTGACTTTTTTCTTGTTTCTTGATGTAAGCCTGTATTACTATGAACCTTCCCCTTAGCACTGCTTTTACAGTGTCCCATAGGTTTTGGTTGTTGTGTATTCATTTCCATTCGTTTCTATGCATATTTTGATTTCTTCTATGATTTGTTGGTTATTCAGAATCGTATTTTTTAGCCTCCATATGTTTGAATTTTTAATATTTTTTTCCTGTAATTGAGATCTAATCTTACTGCATTGTGGTCAGAAAAGATGACTGGAATGATTTCAATATTTTTGAATTTCCCACAGCTAGATATATGGCCTAGAATGTGATCTATTCTGGAGATGGTTCCATGTGCACTTGAGAAAAAGGTGAAATTGATAGTTTTGGGGTGAGATGTCCTATAGATATCAATTAAGTCTAGCTGGTTCATTGTGTCATTTAAAGTTTGTGTTTCCTTGCTAATTTTCTGTTTAGTTGAGCTATCCATAGGTGTGAGTGGGGTATTAAAGTCTCCCACTATTACTGTGCTACTGTTAATTTCCCCTTTTATACTCGTTAGCATTTGTCTTACATATTGTGGTGCTTCTATGTTGGGAGCATATATATTTATAATTGTTATATCTTCTTCTTGGATTGATCCTTTGATCATTATGTAATGTCTTTCTCTGTCTCTTTTCACAGCCTTTATTTCAAAGTCTATTTTATCTGACATGAGTATTGCGATTCCTGCTTTATTTTGGTCTCCGTTTGTGTGAAATATTTTTTTTCCAGCCCTTCACTTTCAGTCTGTATGTGTCCCTTGTTTTGAGGTGGGTGTCTTGTAGACAGCATATATAGGGGTCTTGTTTTTTTATCCATTCAGCCAGTTTTTGTCTTTTGGTTGGGGCATTCAACCCATTTACATTTAAGGTAATTATTGATAGGTGTGACCCCGTTGCCATTTACTTTGTTGTTTTGGGTTTCCTGTCTAGAGGAAGATCCTTTAGCATTTGTTGAAGAGCTGGTTTGGTGGTGCAGAATTCTTTCAACTTTTGGTTGTCTGTAAAGCTTTTGAATTCTCCTTCATATGTGAAAGAGATCCTTTTTGGGTACAGTTATCTAGGTTGTAGGTTATTCTCTTTCATTACTTTCAGTATGTCCTGCCATTCCCTTCTGGCCTGAAGAGTTTCTATTGATAGATCAGCTGCTATCCTTATGGGAATCCCTTTGTGTGTTATTTGTTGTTTCTCCCTTGCTGCTTTTAATACTTATTCTTTGTGTTTGATCTTTGTTAATTTGATTAATATGTGTCTTGGGGTGTTTCAACTTGGGTTTATCATGTTTGGGACTCTCTGGGTTTCTTGGACCCATGTAACTATTTCCTTCCCCATTTTAGGAAAGTTTTCAGCTATTCTCTCCTCGAGTATTTTCTCATCGCCTTTTTTTTTTTTTTTTTTTTTTTTATCTTCTTCTGGGACTCCTATGATTCGAATGTTGGGCTATTTCACATTGTCCCAGAGGTCCCTGAGGTTGTCCTCATTTCATTTGATTCTTTTTTATTTTTTCCTCTCTGCTTCATTTATTTCCACCATTTTATCTTCTAACTGACTTATCCTATCTTTTGCCTCAGTTATTCTACTGTTGGTTCCCTCCAGAGTGTTTTTGATCTCATTTATTGCACTATTCATTTTTAATTGACTCTTTTTTAATTTCTTCTAGGTCCTTATTAAACATTTCTTGCATCTTTTTCAATCTTTGTCTCCAGGCTATTTATCTGTAACTACATTTTGTTTTCAATATTTTGGATAATTTTTATTATCGTTATTCTAAATTCTTTTTCAGGTAGATTCCCTATCTCCTTCTCTTTTGTTTGACTTGGTGGACATTTTTCATGGTCCTTTACCTGTTGGGTATTTCTCTGCCTTTTCATCTTGTTTAGAGTGCTGTGTCTGGAGTGACCTTTCTGTATTCTCGTGGTCTGTGGTTCCTTTTTATTGTGGAGGTTTCTCCCAGCGGGTGGGGTTGGATGATTGGCTTGTCAAGGTTTCTTGTTTAGGGAAGCTTGTGTCAGTGTTCTGGTGTGTGGAACTGGATTTCTTCTCTTTGGAGTGCAATGGAGTGTCCAGTATTGAGTTTTGAGATGGATCTATGTGTTAGGTATGACTTTGGTCAGCCTGTATGTTGACGCTTAGGGCTATGTTCCTGCGTTGCTGTAGAATTTGTGTGGTATGTCTTGCTCTGGAACTTATTGACTCTTGGGTGGTGGTTGGTTTCAGTGTAGGTATGGAGAATTTTGGATGATCTCTAATTATGCAATGTTCCCTGTAGTCGGGAGTTTTCTGGTGTTCTCAGGTTTTGGGCTTAAGTCTCCTGCCTCTGGATTTCGGTCTTATTCTTCCAGTAGCCTCAAGTCTTCTCCAACTATACAGCACTGATAATAAAACTTCTAGATTAATGGTGACAAGATTCTCCACAGTGACACCCAGAGAGTTTCACAGAGTTACATGAAGAAGAGGAGAGGGAGGAGGGAGATAGAGATGAGCAGGAGGAGAAAAAGGGGGACTCAAGAGGAGAGACACAGATCTACTCAGTACTCTGTTCCCAAAGTGTTCTCCGTAGCCCAGACACTCACAGAGATTCACAGAACTGGATTGGGAAGAGAAGGGGGAGGGAGGAAATAGATGTGATCTGAGGGAGAAAACAGAGAATCAAAAGTGGGAGAGAGTAATCAACAGAGTCCTGAGTAAAAATGGATACTGAATATTGGATTTCTAAATATTCAAAATTGATATCAAATGCTGAAACACAAAGATTAAAAATCTAGAGTAGAGGTTAGATCTTAAAAATACAATATTAAAAACAAAAACACAAAAAAATTTAAGAAATATATATGAAGTTCAGTTTAAAAACAGGGCTTCTTTTTTTTTTGCAAGGTTTTAGTGAAATGTAAATGAAAATTAAGGAGTAATAGAGGACTGTAAAAGAAAATAAGGGAAAAAAATAAAAAATTTAAAAAAATTAATTAAAAAATAGTAAAAATATATGATAATGAGAGTTAAGGAGTAATAGAGGAGTAATAGGGAATTTTAAAAGAAAATAAAAGAGAAAAAATAAAAAAAAGAAAAGAGACAAAAGTTTTTTAATTAAAAAACAAACAAACAACAACAACAAAAATAGTAAAAATATATCTAGGAATATCTCTGGAGCTGTTGCGGTCAGTGTGGGTTTGGTTCCATTTCAGATAGCTCCTTGTTCCACCTTACACTTCTCGATATTTATAGGCCCCTTACGGTGTAGTCGGTGTTATTTTAATTTTAATTTTAATTAAATTTAAATTTAATCTGTTGCACTGGTCACTTCTGAAGTGGTTCCCTTTGTTTATTTGGCTTCTCTTTGCTGGTCTCTTCAGTGTCTAATTTCTGCCCTGAGACAAGTGGGAGGGAGTAGTCTCTTTTTTAGGTCGCTTGTTCAGTCGTGCTGTGGGGAGGGAGGGGCACTGCAGACAAATACCACTGGCCTGTGTGGGGAACACTCGCACTCTTCCAGCCACACTGGGTTTGCCCCTGCTCACGGCGTGTGCTTTCCCCGTCTACACTGTTCAGGCTCCAGGCTGCTCTATATGGAGCGGGCCCTGCATTGCGTGCGGTTCCAGTTTTCGGGTACTCCACAAAAGCGCAGACTCGGTTGGACCTGCATTTTGTGCCTTCCCAGGCCTGCGCAGCTCAGGCAGCTAGGAGCTTGACAGGCACACCCTCCCCGGGTGCAGCGCACCTTATCCCCTCTGAGGTCCCAGCCTCAGTTTCCGTGCGTGCTGGTCGGGTTCGCCTTTTGTCTGTTCTGGGGAGGTGGTCTCTAGCCGTGACCCTCCCAGGGGATGTCAACCGTCCAGAATCTCAGGAAGTCTTTGGTTACAAACTGGAAGCCTCTTTGCAGTTTGGTAGGGCTGCCATCTCTAGGGCCGAGTTTACCCCTTTCCCCTCCTCACTGCCTCCTGCCTCCGGCAGGGTTGGGCCGGTCCGCAGCCAGCTAGCTCTTCTCTTGGATCGCTCAGTTCTTCCTTTGTTCTGCGAACGGGCCCACAGTGTGTTCTGGTCGGTTAATTTTCTCTCTCTCTCTTGCTATCCTACAGTTTAAGTTGCTATCTCACGTTAGCTCCCTCCGATTGCCCTCAGGGCATTCAGGCCCAGTCCTTGCTGAAGCAATGCTGCCCACTCCTCTTCGTTCCACCCCCACTTGCTGGTAGCAGATGTGGGTGTCTGGGGTACTTTTCTGCTGGGAGTTACTTTTAGGCATGTATCTGTGGGTTTTATTTATTTTTCCTCCCAGTTAGGTTGCCCTCTGAGATTAGAAAACTTCCCCCAGACCCACCAGTGAAAGTTTCCTGGTGTTTGGAAACTTCCTCTATTATGACTCCCTTCCCAGGATAGCTCTCTGTCCCTAGCTCTTTTGTCTCTCTTTTTATCTTTTATATTTTGTTCTACTTCCTTTCGAAGATGATGGGCTGCTTTTCTGGGCGTCTGATGTCTTCGGCTAGCGGTCAGAAATTGTTTTGTGAAGTTTGCTCAGCGTTCAAATGTTCTTTCAATGAATTTGTAGGGGAGAAAGTGGTCTCCCTGTCCGATTCCTCCGTCATCTTAGCTAACACTGAAAATGCAACTCTTAAATGATACATTAGATGAGGTAGATCTCATTGATATTTTCAGGAGATTCCATTCAACTGCAGAAGAATACAGCTTCCTTTCAAGTGTACATGGAACATTCTCCAGGATAGACCACATTTTGGGTTACAAACCCAAGTAAATCTGTCGGTTTTAAACCAAGTAAATCAAACCTCAGTAAATTTAAGAAAATTGAAATAGTATCAAGCATCTTCTCTGACCACAAGACTATGAGACTAGATATCAATTATAAGAAATAACTTTAAGAAACACAAACACATGGAGATTAAACAACATGTTTCTAAATAACAACAGGTTACTGAAGAAATCAAAAGGGCAATCAAAATATTTCTAGAAACAAATGACAATGCAAACATGGCAAATCAAAACCTATGGGATGCAGCTAAAGCAGTTCTAAGAGGGAAGTTTATAATAATACAATTGTACCTCAAGAAACAAAGAAAGCATTGAATAGACAAGTTAACTTTACACCTAAAACAACTGGTTAAGGAAAAAGAAGAAGAAAATAATAGAAAGAAAGAAATCATAAAGATCTGAGGAGAAATAAATGAAAATGAAAGAAACAATAGTAAAGTTTAATAAAACTAAAAACTGGTTCGTGGTTCGCTGAGAAGATAAACAAAATTGACAATCTTTTAGCCATACTCATCAAGAAAAAAAGTGAGAAGAATCATATCAACAAAATCAGAAATGTAAAAGGAGAGGTTACAACAGACAATGCAGAAATATAAAGGATTATAAGAGACTATTATGAACCATGGTATGGCAAGGAAATGGATAACCTGGAAGAAATGGACCAATTCTTAGAAAAGTTCAATCTTCCAAGACTGAACCAGAAAGAATTAGAAATTATGAACAACCCAATTATAAGCACTGAAACTGAAGCTGTGATCAAAAATCTCCCAAAAAGCAAAAGCCCAGGACCAGATGGCTTCACAGAAGAATTCTATCAAACATTTAGAGAAGAGCTAATGCCTATCCTTCTAAAACTCTTTCAAAAACTTGCAGAGGACGGAACACTTCCAAAAACATTCTACAAGGGCAACACAACTCTGATATCAAAACCAGAGAAAGACAACACACAAAAATAGAAAACTACAGGGCAGTATCAATGATGAACATAGATGCAAAAATCCTCAACAAAAATTTAGCAAACAGAAATCAGCAACACATCAAAAAGTTCATACACCATGATCAAGTTGGATTTATTCCAGGGATGCAAGGATTCTACAATATATGCAAGCCAATCAATGTGATACACCATATTAACAAATGAAAATATAAAAACCGTATGATAATGCCAATAGATGCAGTAAAAACCTTCGACAAAATTCGGCAGTCATTTATAATTAAAACTCTTCAAAAACTGGGCATAGAAGGAACCGACCTCAACATAGTAAAGGCCATATATGATAAGCCTACAGAAAGCATTGTTCTCAAAGGTGAAAAACTGAAAGCATTCCCCCTAAGGTCAGGAACAAGGCAAGGGTGTTCACTTTCACCACTATTATTCAACATAACTCTGGAAGTCCTAGCTATAACAGTCAGAGAAGAAAAGGAAATAAAAGGAATCTATATCAAAAAAGAAGCAGCAAAACTCTCTCTGTTTGCAGATAACATGATACTACTGCATGTAGAAAACTCTAAAGATAGTAGCAGAAAATTACTAGAACTAATCAGTGAATTTAGCAATGTTGCAGCATACAAAATCAATACATAAAAATCATTTGCATTTCTATATGTTAACAATGAAAAATCAGAAAGAGAAATTAAATGATCGATCCCATTCACCATTGCAGCAAAAAGAATTAAATATCTAGGAGTAAACTTACCTAAGGAGACAAAAGAACTGTATGCACAGAAAATTATAAAACACTATTGAAAGAAATCAAAGATGACAAAAACAGATGGAGAGGTATTACATGTTCCTGGGTAGAAAGAATCAATATTGTGAAAATGATTATACTACTGAATGCAATCTACATATTCAATGTGATCCCTATCAAAATACCAATGACATTTTTCAAAGACCTAGGACAAAAAATTTTACAATTCATATGGAAACACAAAAGACCCCGAATAGCCAAAACAGTCTTGAGGAAGAAGAATGGAGCTCAAGGAATCAACCTTCCTGACTTCAGATCATACTACAAAGCAACAGTCATCAATACAATATGGTACTGGCACACACACACACACACACAAAAAAAAAAAAAAAACAACAACAACAACAAAAAAAAAAAAAACAACCCAGAAATATAGACCAATGGAACCAGAAAGAAAGCCCATAAATAAACCCATGCACCTATGGGTACCTTATTTTTGACTAAGGAAGCAAGAATATACAATGGGGCAAAGACAGCCTCTTCAATAAATGGTGCTGGGAAAACTGGGCAGCTACATGTAAAAGAATGAAATTAGAACACTTCCTAACACCATACACAAAGATAAACTCAAAATGGGTTAAAGACCTAAATGTAAGACCAGAAAGTATAAAACTATTAGAGGAAAACATAGGCAGAACAGTCCATGACATAAATCAAAGCAAGATACTCTATGACCCATCTCCTAGAGTAACATAAATAAAAACAAAAGTAAATAAGTGGGACCTGATTAAACTTAAAAGCTTTTGCACAACAAAGAAAACTAAGCAAGGTGAAAAGGTAACCCTCAGAATGAGAGAGAATAATAGCAAATGAAACAACTGACAAAGGATTAATTTCCAAAATACACAAGCAGCTCATACAACTCAATATCAGAAAAACAGACAACACAATCAAAAAGTGGGCAAAAGACCTAAACAGACATTTCTTCAAAGAAGACATACAGATGACTAACAAACATATGAAAAATTGCTCAACATAGGTCATTATTAGAAAAATACAAATCAAAACTGAAATGAGTTATCACCTCACGTGGTCACAATGGCTATCATCAAAAAGCCTACAAACAATGAGTACTATAGAAGGTGTGGAGAAAAGGGAGCACTCTTGCACTGTTGGTGGGAAAGTAAATTGATACAGCCACTATGGAAGATGGTATGGAGATTCCTTAAAAAAAACTAGGAATGAAATCACCATATGACCCAGCAATCCTACTCCTAGGCATATACCCAGAGGAAACCAAAATTGAAAAACACACATGTATTCCATTGTTCATTGCAGCACTATTTACCATAGCTAGAATTTTGGAGCAACCTAGATGTCCATTGACAGATGACTGGATAAAGAATCTGTGGTACGTACACACAATGAAATATTACTCATCCATAAAAAAGAACACATTTGAGTCAGTTCTAATGAGGTGGATGAACCTAGAACCTATTATACAGAGTGAAGTAAATCAGAAAAAGAAAGATAAATACCATATCCTAATACATATATACAGAATGTAGAAAAATGGTACTGGATAATTTATTTACAGGGCAACATTGGAGAAATAGACACAGAGAATAGACATATAGACATGGGGAGAGGGGAGAAGAGGTTGAGATATATGGAAAGAGTAACATGGAAACTTACACTAGCATATGTAAAATATATAGCCAATGGGAATTTGCTGTATGGCTCAGGAAACTCTAACAGGAGCTCTGTATCAATCTAGAGAGGTGGGATAGGGAAGGAGGTGGGAGGAAGTTTCAAAAGGGAGGGAATATATGTATACCTATGGCTGATTCATGTTGAGGTTTGACAGAAAACAAAATTCTGTAAAGCAATTATCCTTCAGTAAAAATTAATAAATTAAAAAATAAAATAAAACACTACATATAAGACCTTAAATTTGAACTTTTGTTACTATGATTCTGTGCCAAATGGGTCCAGGCACACATCATTAAAGTCATGCAGAATAAATGTAAAGTAAGATTCCCTGTCCAATGTACAGGCAGAGGAGACAGTGGGAAACGTCACCCCTTCCCCTCACCACCCTGAGTAAAGTACCTTGAGGGTAAGGGCAGGACAGGGGAGAGGGCCTGAGCACACATGGAAAGGAGTTCTGGGGTAGAACTTGGCCCTGTGATCCCACATCTGTATGGGAATGAAGGACTAGCTGGGAGATCCACACAGCTGAAACAGTAAACCTTTCTGTTCAGTGTGCCCCTGGTGGAAAAATGAAGCCATTGGTTCTCAGAACTGGAAATAGCTAGTTCTATTGAGTTAATCTAGATATTCAAGTCAGTTCTCTGTTGAGCTACCAAAGAGAGAAAGAGATAAGCATCGATGTGGTCTAGGTTCATTTGTCATCTTTATGATTGTGTTTTTATTTGTCACTACTGATTTCCAAATTAAATGCAATGATCAGAGTCTGCGAGTTCTATTACATTGATTCTTTGAAATTTCTTAATGAATTGGAAAATGGTGGATTTTTGTAAACGTTTTATGATTGCAAGTTTCTAAGATGTTTTGCTGACCTCTTCAATCACCTTTTCTCCCCATAATGTTCTGTGACTCATTCTCCACCACCCAAACCCTCTTTATCCTCTAGGACTCAAGCTGACTGTGGCTTCATAAAGAGTGCTTCTCTCACTTTCTGTTAAAGCTACTCCCTAGTAATATACTTGCTTAAGAACCTGGACTGTTATTTTTTGGCTTGGCTAAGGCTTTATTAAAGCTCTCTTTAATTCAAATCACTTAGAATAGTGACTGGCAATCTTGATATGTGTGTTAATGAGTGTAATAAATTTATAAGCTCCATACATGCAGTCTGTCATGTTAAGCTTTTGTTTCTAACAGTTTATTCTGAATTTGACTTAAAATAGAATTCACTATATAAATATAAAGAATGAATGAATCATTGAAATCACAGATGACATAGATCTGAGAGGAAGGATTAGGGATTATGAGTTCCATTTTCAACATAATGCTCATAAAATGTCCTAAAACATTCACTTTGCAGTAGTAGATATGAGAGTCTGATCCTCAGAAGAGTCTGGGCCAGAGATGTAGATTTGGAGACTCTCAGCTTAAAGTTGGAATATCTTCTGAGACAGAATAGTCCCGGAAGGGAAAACAGCAAGGGATAGAATCCTAAAGCAAACTGACATGGGGAGAGAGTAAGAAGTCCAGAGAAGAAGCTGAGAAGTATTTTCTCACTTCCCTGCCCCAATCCAAGGCAGTTATGCATTTTTTTTTTAACATATCTGTCTCTTCAAAGAACCATTCTTAAGTCATTTTTGTATCCCTAGCAACTTGTACCTAATACTTACCCAATTTAATCTACCATATAAATCAATGTTTCAATGAATAAAACTTTATCATTTAAAGTTACCTTTTTTAATTTACATTTTGTCTTTCATTCCTGTTAGGAAACAGATAAGATTGTTGTAAAAGAACTTATCTCTAATCTTTTTATAGCTTGAATGTTCTCTATCTGCTAATTTTCTTTTTCCTGAAAAATATCCTTTCTTAAGATTGATAAAGTACTTATCTTAGGTGGTAGGCAACAGGAGTAGAAGAAATTAAATACATCATTGGCTGACATGAATCAATAGGATTTTGCTGCCTTTTACCTAATTCCCTTAAAATTTAGTCCTCAAAATTAATGGGAACAAGCCATTTAGTAAGTAAATCACTAATAAAATCATTTAGAGATGCATATATCTAATCTTATGAAATGCTTTAAATCTTAGAAATTTATTCTTGACAAAATTCAGCTATGCTCTTCTGAAATTACTTTTTGATTCCAAAATCTCTCTAGGGCTTTAGTCAATATTTTATTTCAAAGTTATAGATAAAAGATTTACTGTTTGAGTGAAGGACTATAATCATAATATGCTCACTACTTGCTTTTGTTTTAATATTCAACTATAGTAGTATTTAAAAGTTAAATGAAGAATAAACTCAAATATAAAAAAAAAGATTTACTGTATGAATAAGAAAATAAAATCTAATCTTCAGTGACCTAAAATTAAGGAAAAATAGATCACATTTTAGAAGAATGTATGCTAATTAAGTTTGCATAAAAGACATAAGTTTGGGACTCCATGGAACTGTAGCCTGCCTGGTTAGTCTGTCCATGGAATTCTCCAGTCAAGAAAAATGGAGTGAGTAGCTACTCTCTTCTCCAGGGGATCTTCCGAACCCAGGTATTGAACCCAGGTCTCCTGAATTGCAGGTGGATTCTTTACCATTGAGCTACTAGGTAAGCCCAAAATGCATAATATCAAATACCCAAGTTGCATTGTCATAAAGCTCAGATAAATGATTGTCAAAGTGTATGAATAATCATAATATACTTTACTACCCATAAACATGATTATAATAGTAATAATTATAATTACTATTACAGTCGGTCCTAGAATGCCCAAATCTACATTTCTATTGAAATAGGAAGCCTCTCATATACATTACATTGATGATTCCCTGAAGAAATATTTACATGGTATAAGTGTTGCCCCAAACACTTTGGGGGCAAAGTGTTTAACTTATTTCCTCAATAAGTTAAACATAGAATTATCAAGGGCAACTTATTAAAAATTAAAGAACAATGTGTTAAGCACTGAAGATTGCTATATTTTTATAATGTCCAAATATAGCATTTTTTTGTGTGTGCTAGGCAATATACTAAAGTATATATAATCAATATAATCAAATATGTTCTTTAAAACATTAAAAATTTTATTGGAATATAGTTGATTTACAATGTTGTATTAGTTTCTGCTGTATAGTAAAGTAAAGCAGTTATAATATGCATATGAAAATGTGAAAGTAAAATATGTTAGTTGCTCAGACGTTTCTGACTCTTTTCAACCCTGTGAACTATATGTAGCCCACCAGGTTCCTCTGTCCATGGAATTCTCAAGGCAAAAATACTAGAGTGGGTAGCCATTCCCTTCTCCAAGGGATCTTCCTGACCCAGGGATGGAATCCGGTCTCCTGCACTGCAGACAGATTCTTTACCATCTGAACCAATATAACTCTCTTTTATTCTTTTCCCATATGGTCATTACAGGGTAGAGTTCCCTGAGCTATATAGTAGGTCCTTATTGATTATTTACTAATATTTTATATATAGTAGTCTGTATTTGTCAATCCCTATCTCCCAGTTTATCCCTTCCCACCCCTCTTTCCTTCTTGGTAACCACAAGTTTGTGTTCTACATCTGTGACATTATTTCTGCTTTGTAAATAAGTTCATTTGTACCATTTTTTTCTAGATTGCACATATAAATGATATCATATTATGTAGACCTTTCTCTATCTGACTTATCTCAGTATGACAATCTCTATGTTCATTCATCTTGCTGCAAAAGGAATTGTTTTGTTTTTTTTTTATGGCTGAGTAATAGTCCATTGTGCATATGTACCACATCTTCTTTACCCATTCCTCTGTTGTTGGACATTTAGGTTGCTTTCATGTCCTGGCTATTGTAAATACTTTTGCAATGGGCATTGGGATACATGTATCTAAAGTATTTTAGGAAAGTTAATGGAACCCAAAGAAATAACATTTCAATGTTGTAATAAGAGATTACAGAGTTGCATGATTTATTTTTCTAAGAATGATAACATCTGTAGTCTCCAGGCATATCATCTTGGCTTTTCTCAATCTAGGAGTCAGCAAAATATGAATAAAAACTCCAATAATAGCTTTTTCTTGATGCTTCAGGAATAATATATATTACTGGCACAGTTTAGCAACTTTAGCAAAAGATTACCTGTTTCAGGAGAGTAGAAGTGTAGCTTGAAAAAAAGAAGAAAGATAAGGGATAGGTGTGGAAAACATTTTCCATTTGTTTTCTTCCCTTTAAAGCAGAGCCGCAAAGGTGGGGCTGAATGAGAGTCACATGGTCTTGAACTTCACATGTTGCCCCAAATCCCACAAGCTGGCTGTCCTTCAATCAAATGAAAATTATAGCCCTGAGCAACATTTCTATCAGAGAAAAGCAAATGTTGTGATTTCTGCACTAAAATCAAATTTAACTGAAATGATTCAATAAAATGATGGTATCATTATAAATGTGGCACTTTTTCTTAAGGTTTGATTAGTCTAGACACCTGAGTTAAGAAATGAATACTGCTTGATATTTCAACATACACTTGGCAACTTTGATTAAATATTTATGATAAATGTAAATGACTTAAAGTAAAGTGTTTTCCAATCAAGTCTCTAGCAAACTGGATACACAGCCTCATCAGTTTCAGGGTCTTGGTGTAAAGCCATGTAATTTGAGGTTCAGCCAACTTAAGTGGTGCAGCCCTCCCACTTCCACTTCCTACAGGGTGTCACGGCAGCCTTTGTTTCCTGTGGCTGTGTCCAGGGGCCCAGAGATGTCCAAAAGAAAAGATAGCAAGTGGAGTTCAGTTTGCTCTCTTTCTCTTTCCCCCATTTCTGTGACAACAGTAGAGACTTCCTACGCTCTCACATAAACAAAATTTGCAAATATTTCCTAAACAAGGGTAACTCATGATCTTTCCCTTTCAAAAATGTCCTTAGCTCTTATTTAAAAATATTTGAGAAATGAATTGTATTTCTTCAGTTCAAAATATTCCTGGTGCATTTTCCTTTAAACTATACAAAATGCATAATGCGTTTTGATTTACATGCCCACAGAGAACATTGATATCGTTCTATTTCTTAAAGTAGGAATTTGGAAGTCATCTTGCTTTCCATTTTCATTATTTCCAAACTTCATTGGGTACTAAGTGTTGTCAAATCACCCCAGAATGTTTGGATACATTGTCTTTTGCACAACTTTCCCCATCCCTCCCATCTAGGGATACCATGGACCATCTGTTGCTCCTGCCCTCTGTGCATCTCTAGTCTGCCCCAGTTTATCCCTGTGAGTCCAGAGATTTTAAATAAATCAAATCTCTCGAAACATGTATATTATCTGTGGTGAAACAGACCACCAGCCCAGGTGGGAGGCATGAGTCAAGTGCTCGGGCCTGTTGGGCTGGGAAGATCCAGAGGAATCAGGTGGAGAGGGAGGTGGGATGGGAGACCGGGATGGGGAATTCGTGTAACTCTATGGCTGATTCACATCAATGTATGACAAAACCCACTGAAAAATAAAAAATAAAAAAAAATAAATAAATAAATAAAAGGAATCATGTAAAAAAAAATAATAATAAAATAAATAAATAAATAAATAAAATCTGGTGCTATGATTCGATGCACATTCAGACCTTTATGATTCTAAAGATACTTTTTACATATTTATAACTTTAACTATTTTTTGACTTTTCAATATTGTGTCTTATACTGCAGAAATATGTAAATAATTTTTACTTTCACTTCATTTACTGAAAACAAATAGATGCTTGCTTTAAAAAATTCAAACACTACGTATTCTTAAATATAAAACTGAAAAAAGAGTAATCAGTGTTGACAGTGTATTGTATCTTTCCCAGGAATTAATCTTCTCCAGTGGCTTCCAGTGCTGCCAGAATGGATTATACTCTGCTTAGAGCTCCTTTTTGTGTCTTCCTTCTCCTGTTCCTCACATGTTGGAGCACAGACTGTGATGGAAAAAACAGGCAGATGCGTTTGAGCTTGTGGCCCTGGTTTTCTGCTCTTATTCATTCCTCAAACTTCAGAGTAAACAACAGTTCCCCTAAAAAAATTTTATTGAAATCTCTTGTATAGGGCTTCTCACTTTACAAAAGACTCAAATTAACTCAAGTTGGGTAGGAGCAGTGACTTTTCAAGATATATTAGGTTACTTAAAAAATAAGAACTTCAACTATGATAGATTTCATGAAAATTGAAATTAGAATGAAGGCATCTTCACCATCTCCTTCTTACTGTTTCCATTTTTATTTTATGTCACTTTTTTGTGTTCTCAGAAACAAAAGTTTCTCAACACTTAAACACATCTTATTCCCTTTTTCTTCATGATTTTAGTTTATAGGTAATTTTCATTGCCTTGACTGCTTAAAGTTATATAAAATTTTACCATTTGCCTTTCTGGTTGTATCTTAAATTTTGATATTTCCAACTGTATTCTTAGAATAAAAAATCTGGGTACATTATACTTTTTAATTGTAGATCATAAGACATAAATTGAATTTATGTCTACTTGAATTCTCCCAGGCTCAGGTCCCCACTCCTACATAGGGGGTCACAGGGTGCTAAAGATGGCCATGGCACTCAGTAGGACCGTGAGGAATAAGGCAGTTAATTGCTTGCATCAACTTGGCCAAGCGATGGTGTCCAGTTGTTTGGTCAAAGGCTAATCTAGATGCTACTGTAAAGACATTTTTTTAGAGCGATTAATGTTTACAAATCTTAAATAAGACTAACTACAAGATATTATCCTCAATGTTGAAAGAGTAGGGGGTGGTGGATAAGGGGTTTAATTCAATCAGTTGAAGACATTAAAACCAAAAATAGATTTTCCGGATACAAAGGAATTCTGTCTCAAAATTGTAGCACAGAAATCCTTCCTGAGTTCATGACCTACTGGTTCACCTATAGATTTAGGAAGCAATACTATTGAGCTATTTCAAATCTTAAAGATAATTGTTGTGAAACTGCTGCTCTCAATATGCCAGCAAATTTGGAAAATTCAGAAGTGGCCACGGGACTGGAAAAGTTAAGTTCTCACTCCAATCACAAAAAAGGCAATGCCAAAGAAAGCTCAAAATACCACACAATTTCACTCATCTCACATGCTAGCAAAGGGATGCTCAAAATTTTCCAATCAAGACTTCAACAGTATGTGAATTGTGAAGTTCCAGATATCCAAGCTGGATTTAGAAAAAGCAGAGGAAATAGAGATCAAATTGACAACATCTGTTGGATCATTGAAAAAGCAAGAGAGGCTCAGAAAAACATCTACTTCTGCTTTATTGACCATGCCAAAGCCTTTGACTATGTGGATCACAACAAACTGCAGAAACTTCTTCAAGATATGGGAATACCAGACTACCTGATCTGCCTCCTGAGAAGTCTGTATGCAGGTCAAGAAGCAACAGTTAGAACCAGACATGGAACAACAGACTGGATCCAAATAGGGAAAAGAGTATGTCAATTCTGTATATTGTCACTCTGCTTACTTAATTTATATGCAGAGTACATCATGAGAAATGCTGGACTGGATGAAGCACAAGCTGGAATCAATAACTTCAGATATGCAGATGACACCACCCTTATGGCAGAAAGCAAAGAAGAGACTCTTGATGAAGTGAAAGAAGAAAGTAAAAAAGTTGGCTTAAAACTCAGCATTCACAAAACTTAAGATCATGGCATCTGGTCCCATCATTTCATGGCAGATAGATGGGGAAACAGTGACAGAGCTTATTTTTTTGGTCTCCAAAATCACCACAGATGGTGACTGCAGCCATGAAAATAAAAGACACTTGCTCCTTGAAAGAAAAGTTATGACCAATCTAATAGCATATTCAAAAGCAAAGACATTACTTTGCCAACAAATGTCCGTCTAGTCAAAGCTATGGTTTTTCCAGTAGGTATCTATGGATATGAGAGTTGGAGTGTAAAGAAAGGTGAGCACTGAAGAATTGATGCTTTTGAACTGTGGGGTTGGAGAAGACTCTTGAGAGTCCCTTGGACTGCAAGGAAATCCAACCAGTCCATCCTAAAGAAAATCAGTCCTGAATATTCATTGGAAGGACTGATACTTAAGCTGAAACTCCAATACTTTGGCCACCTAATATGAAGAACTGACTCATTTGAAGAGACCCTGATGCTGGGAAAGCCTGAAGGTAAGAGGAGAATGGGACGACAGAGGATGAGATGGTTGGATGGCATCACTGACTCAATGGACATGAATTTGAGTAAACCCCAAGAGTTGGTGATGGACAGGGAAGCCTGGTGTGCTGCTGTCCATGGGGTCACAAAGTTTTGGACATGACTGAGTGACTGAACTGTACTGAACTGACTTGAGCTTCCAGCCTATTCTGCCCTAGGAATTTTGAACTTGTCAGGTCCTATAATCATTTGAGCCATATTGTTAAAATAAATCCCTGTATATACATCATAAGTATCCATGTTAATAACTATCAGTTCAGTTCAATTGCTCAGTCATGTCTAACTCTTTGTGATCCCATGGACTGCAAGACGCCAGGCCTCCCTGTCCATCACCAACTCCCAGAGCTTACTCAAACTCATGTCCATTGAGTCAGTGATGCCATCCAACCATCTCATCCTCTGTTGTCCCCTTCTGGAGGAGAAGGGGACACCTTCAATCTTTCCCAGCATCAGGGTCTTTTCTAGTGAGTCAGTTCTTTGCATCAGGTGGCAAAGTATTGGAGTTTCAGCTTCAGTCCTTCCAATGAATATTCAGGATTCCTTTCCTTTAGGACAGACTGGTTGGATCTCCTTGCAGTCCAAGGGATTCTCGAGAGTCTTCTCCAATACCACATTTCAAAACCATCAATTTTTTGGTGTTCAGCTTTCTTTCTGGTTCAATGATCTCACATCCAGACGTGACTACTAGAAAATTCATAGCTTTGACCAGGCGGACCTTTGTTTGCAAAGTAATGTCTCTGCTTTTTAATATGCTGTCTGAGTTGATCATAACTTCCCTCCCAAGGAGCAAGGGTCTTTTAATTTTATGGCTGCAGTCACTATCTGCAGTGATTTTGGAGTTCAAAAAAATAAAGTCTCTCACTGTTTCTATTGTTTCCCCATTATTTGCCATGAAGTGATGGGACCAGATGCCATGGTCTTAGTTTTCTGAATGATGAGTTTTAAGCCAACTTTTTCACTCTCCTCTTACTTTCATCAAGAGCCTCCTTATTTCTTATTCACTTTCTGCTATAAGGGTGGTATCATCTGCGTATCTGAAATTGTTGATATTTCTCCCAGTAATCTTAATTCCAGCTTGTGCTTCAGAAGCTATGACCCATGTTGTGTTGGGCCACCCAAGATGGACAGGTCATGGTGGAAAGTTCTGAAAAAACGTGGCCCAATGGAGAAGGGAATGGCAAACCACTTCAGTATTCTTGCCTTGAGAATCCCATGAACAGTTTGAAAAGGCAAAAAGACAAGATACTCAAAGATGAATTGCCCAGGTCATTAGGTGTTCAATATGCTACTGGAAATTGGTGGAGAAATAACTCCAGAAAGAATGAAGAGATGGAGCCAAAGCAAAAACGACACCCAGTTGTAGATGTGACTGGTGATGGCAGTAAAGTTTGATGCTGTAAAGAGCAATATTGCATAGGAACCTGGAATGTTAGATACATGAATCAAGGTAAATTGAAAGTGGTCAAACAGGATACGCCAAAAATGAACATCAACATGTTAGGAATCAGTGAACTAAAATGGACTAGAATGGGTGAATTTAACTCAGATGACCATCATATCTGCTACTGCAGGCAAGAACCACTTAGAAGAAATGGAGTAGCCCTCATAGTCAACAAAAGAGTCTGAAATGCAGTACTTGGATGCAATCTCAAAAATGGCCGAATGATCTCTGTCCTTTTGCAAGGCAAACCATTCAGTATCACAGTAATACAAGTCTATGCCCCAAAGAGTAATGCTGAAGTGTTGGTCCTTTAATGGACTGGAACGTGGTGGCTCGGAGTCGATAAGAAAGTAAGAGAGAGAAAGAGGCTGATATCCCCTAGTTTACATGGAAATCCAATAGAGTCCTATTCTTAGGGCTCGCGCTGCTACACGTAGGCACCAGGCGCCCTCTCAAGTGGGTGAAGGCGCAGTGTGCCTTCTTGAGAGGGTCTTAGAAGCCCCGGAAAGAAAGTGAGCTCAGCGGGCCTCTGTGCTCCAAGGAATTAGCCAGAAATAGAGAGATAGAAAGAAAGAAAGAAAGAGAGAGAGAGAGAGAAAGAGAGAAAGAAAGAAAGACACAATGACAGACACGGGGACCCAAACTCTGATGGAGCAAAGGTGTTTTAATCAACATGGTGTGTGCATATATACTGTCTTACAAGGTGGTTATTCTCAGCAAAGATAAAGATTAAATTTCCAGACTTACAAAACATAAGATGATCCCTATCAAAGAGAGAGTTGCAAACAATCACCTTTTACCATATGGTTCATAAGAAGGAAGAGGGTACTTATCACCATAATGAGAAATGCCTAGATTCCTCAGCCCCGGGAAAGGCGTGCCTCTCCTATTAATTCCTGAATATTAAGGAATTAATAAGGGCCAGTAGGTTCCTGACAGATCCAAAACAGCACACAGGAATCCTCTTGTTAAATGCTTCCTGACACTGAAGAAGCTGAAGTTGAATGGTTCTACGAAGACCTACAAGACCAAAAAAAGATGTCCTTTTCATTATGGGGGACTAGAGTGTAAAAGTTTATATCTATATCTAAAACATTATATGTACTATTGCTTCTGTGTCTCTGGACAGCACTGATTGAAACATATTATAATACTGAGTATGGCTATGGCTTCTAGAGGAACAAAATCTTAAGGATGACTTTTATGAATTGGTTTTTGGCTTCTCGAATTGGTTCTCTACTTTTATTTCATAAAACATAAGACATTTCCACTATTAAAAAGAGCACTGATGGTCGATGACTGGAGCCTCTCAGGCTCCCCTGCCCATGGGGATTCTCTTGGCAAGAATACTGGAGTGGGTTCCAATGCCTTCCTCCAGGATATCTTCCAAACCCAGGGGTCTCCCACATTGCAGGCAGATTCTTTACTAACTGAGCCACCAGGGAAGCCCAAGAATACTGGAGTGAGTACCCTATCCCTTGTCCAGAGGATCTTCCTGACGCACAAATTGAACCAGGGGCTCCTGCAGTGCAGGCAGATTCTTGACCAGCTGAGCTACCAGGGGAGCCCTTGATATAGTAATAGACATATGCAAAATAACATATTGGATAATTTTTGGGGATATTTTTTGGATTTTTTTTTTTACCATAAAATGAGTATCTTTGTAATGAAAACAATATACACAGACACGCAGACACAACAGCATCTTCTTAAGGCTTAATTTTTAATTAGTAATTAATGAACTCAGGTGAAATTTTGATACAAATTTTCAAATATCCTAGTTTATTAATGAATTTCAGGTGACTTCAATTCAAATTAAGTTTGAAATTAATCTGGTAGGGGCCCAAAATCCTGAGCCTAATTGTTTGGAAGAATGGCTTAGTACAATTAAAAAGAAAAAAAACTTTAAAAATCTCTAGTGTCAATAAAATATAGCAAATTAGTTCTTAGTTTTAATTTTTTGATCACAGTTTGAGAAGAAATTATTATCGCAGGTATACCATCAAGTGGTTCCAGACTGATCACCATGGGCCTCCACAATAAGAAAGAGATTCGTGGAAGAGAGTCAGCATTCCTTGAGTTGGAGCACCGGGAGGGCTGAGTAGAATATTTTTAGTACACTGGATACTTTTAATTAAGTACTTAACAAGAAGCAAATTTCTGGCTAACCGTATATTGAATATTTTCCTATGTTTTTATCCAACTGTTCAGTTCAGTCGCTTAGTCGTGTCTGACTCTTTGTGACCCAATGAATAACAGCACACCAAGCCCCCCTGTCCATCACCAACTCCCGGGGTTTACTCAAACTCATGTCCATCGAGTCGGTGATGCCATCCAGTCATCTCATCCTCTGTCGTCCCCTTCTCCTCCTACCTTCAATCTTTCCCAGCATCAGGGTCTTTTCCAATGAGTCAACTCCTTGCAACAGGTGACCAAAGTATTGGAGTTTCAGCCTCAACATCAGTCCGTCCAATGACAACCAGGCCTGATCTCCTTTAGGATGGACTAGTTGGAACTTCTTGCAGTCCAAGGGACTCTGAAGAGTCTTCTCCAACACAACAGTTCAAAAGCATCAATTTTTCGGCGCTCAGCTTTCTTCACCATCCAACTCTTACATCCATACATGACCACTGGAAAAACCATAGCCTTGACCAGATGAACCTTTGTTGGCAAAGTAATGTCTCTGTTTTTTAATATGCTATCTAAGTTGGCTATAAGTTTCCTTCCAAGGAGTAAGCGTCTTTTAATTTCATAGCTATAATCACCATCTGCAGTGATTCTGGAGCCCAAAAAAATAAAGTCTGACACTGCTTCCACTGTTTCCCTCTCTATGTCCCATGAAGTAATGGGACCAAATGCCCTGATCTTAGTTTTCTGAATGTTGAGCTTTAAACCAAATTTTTCACTCTCCTCTTTCACTTTCATCAAGAGGTTGTTTAGTTCCTCTTCAATTTCTGGCATAAGGATTGTGTCATCTGCTTATCTGAGGTTATTGATATTTCTCCCAGCAATCTTGATTCCAGCTTGTGCTTCTTCCAGCCCAGTGTTTCTCATGATGTACTTTGCATTGAAGTTAAAGAAGCAGGGTGACAATATACAGCCTTGACTTACTCCTTTTCCTATTTGGAGCCAGTCTGTTGGTCCATGTTCAGTTCTAACTGTTATTTCCTGACCTGCATATAAGTTTCTCAAGAGGTCGGTCAGGTGGTCTGGTATTCCCATGTCTTTCAGAATTTTCCACAGTTTATTGTGATACACACAGTCAAAGGCTTTGGCATAGTCAATAAAGCAGACATAGATGTTTTTCTGGAACTCTCTTGATTTTTCGATGATCCACCGGATGTTGGCAATTTAATCTCTGGTTCCTCTGCCTTTTCTAAAACCAACTTGAACATCTGGAAGTTCTCGGTTCAGGTATTGCTGAAGCCTGGCTTGGAGAATTTTGAGCATTGCTTTACTAGTGTGTGAGATGAATGCAATTGTGCGGCAGTTTGAACATTATTTGGGATTGCCTTTCTTAGGGATTGGAATGAAAACTGACCTTTTCCAGTCCTGTGGCCACTGCTGAGTTTTCCAAGTTTGCTTCCATACTGAGTGCAGCACTTTCACAGCATCATCTTTCAGGATTTCAAATAGCTCAACTGGAATTCCATCACCTCCATTAGCTTTGTACATAGTGATGCTTTCTAAAGTCCACCTGACTTCACATTCCAGGATGTCTGGCTCTAGGTGAGTGATCACACCATCGTGATTATCTGGGTCATGAAGTTCTTTTTTGTACAGTCCTTCTGTGTATTCTTGCCACCTCTTTTTATAATATCTTCTCCTTCTACTAGGTCCATACCATTTCTGTCCTTTATCGAACCCATCTTTGCATGAAATATTCCCTTGGTATCTCTAATTTTGTTGAATAGTCTTCCCCATTCTGTTGTTTTCCTCTATTTCTTTGCATTGATCCCTGAGGAAGGCTTTCTTATCTCTCCTTGCTATTCTTTAGAACTCTGCATTCAAATGGGAATATCTTTCATTTTCTCCTTTGCCTTTCACTTCTCTTCTTTTCACAGCTATTTGTAAGGCCTCCTAAGACAACCATTTTGCCTTTTTGCATTTCTTTTCCATGGGGATGGCCTTGATCCCTGTCTCCTGTACAATGTTACGAACCTCCATCCATAGTTCATCAGGCACTCTGTCTATCAGATTTAGTCCCTTAAATCTATTTCTCACTTCCACTTTATAGTCATAAGGGATGTGATTTAGGTCATCCCTGAATGGTCTAGTAGTTTTCCCTACTTTCTTCGATTTAAGTCTGAATTTGGCAATGAGGAGTTCAGGATCTGAGCCACAGTCAGCTCTGGGTCTTTTTTTGCTGACGGTATAGAGCTTCTCTATCTTTGGCTGCAAAGAATATAATCAGTCTGATTTCAGTGCTGACCATCTGGTGATGTCCATGTGTAGAGTCTTCTCTTGTGTTGTTGGAAGAGGGTGTTTGCTATGACCAGTTCATTCTCTTGGCAAAACTCTATTAACCTTTGCCCTGCTTCATTCCGTACTCCAAGGCCAAATTTGCCTGTTACTCCAGGTGTTTCTTGACATCCTACTTTTGCATTTCAGTCCCCTATAATGAGAAGAACATCTTTTTTGGGTGTTAATTCTAAAAAGTCTTGTAGGTCTTCATAGAACCATTCAGCTTCAGCTTCTTCAGCATCTCTGGTTGGGTCATAGGCTTGGATTACCTTTATATTGAATGGTTTGCCTTGGAAACAATCACAGATCATTCTGTCATTTTTGAGATTGCATCCAAGTACTGCATTTCAAACTCTTTTGTTGACTGTGATGGCTACTCCATTTTCTTTAAGGGATTCCTCCCCACAGTATTAGATATAATGGTCGTCTGACTTAAATTCACTCATTCCAGTCCATTTTAGTTTGCTGATTCCTAGAATGTCGACTTTCGCTCTTGCCATCTCTCGTTAGACCACTTCCAATTACCTTGATTCATGGACCTAACATTCCAGGTTCCTATGCAATATTGCTCTTTACAGCATAAGACCTTGCTTCTATCACCAGTCACATCCACAACTGGGTATTGTTTTTGCTTTGGCTCTATCTCTTCATTCTTTCTGGAGTTATTTCTCAACTGATCTCCATTAGCATATTGGGCACCTACTGACTGCGGAGTTCCTCTTTCAGTATCCTATCATTTTGTCGTTTCATACTGTTCATGGAGTTCTCAAGGCAAGAATACTGAAGTGTTTTGCCATTCCCTTCTCCTGTGGACAACATTCATTGTCAGTTTGCTCCTAATTGCGGTAGACAAATGGGGAAAGAAATGGAGGCACTCAGAGCCTCAGGACTTCAGATTCTCAGTTCAAATACTTTGTAAGTGAGTTTAAATTTTCTTTGTCTGCCCTGAAGAAAACCCTTATCTCTTCCAGAGACAGAAGTGAGACTGCTACATATATTCATATATATGAATTTCTTCCTATCAGTGGCTGAACTATACACAAAGTGCAGAGTGTCTATTGGTGAAGTGAGGGCATTACTTGGGAAAGAATGGGATCCTAGGAATCAGCGTGCAGACCTATGGGCAAATTCTGATGAAACTGAGGACATTGAATTATTTTTTTCTAAATATTGCTGAATCTTCTTTGACAGTAGAGACTGCCTACATACCCCTGCCTGAAAAGGGTAATTATCCTCTTCCTGTGACACTTACCTTGCAAGGCAGTGCTGATTCTCCCCAGGACTCACTCCTCTTTGCCTGTAGACTTATAAGCAGACTCAAGTCCTGGAAGTTCCCAAAATAATGAGATACAGAATGTGACCCATGAGTAAATGCACTACACTCCAAGAGAACTGAATAAATCTTCCAATTTATACAGAGTAAATCCAAGAAATAGGTATATGAATAAATAACAAGGGTGTAAGAAAATGATAAAAAGAACAGAAAACTGGATATGAGCCCACTAACCAGAGATTATGAATTTAATGTAAAATCAGTAGGGTTAAAAAGAGCTGGTACACTGGGAAGACCCAGAGGGATGGGATGGAGAGGGAGGCGGGAGGGGGGATCGGGATGGGAAATACATGTAAATCTATGGTTGATTAATGTCATTGTATGGCAAAAACCACTACAATATTGTAAAGTAATTAGCTTCCAACTAATAAAAATAAATGAAAAAGAAAAAGATTTCTAACAGTTCATTTGATTGATTGGTTGGTTAGAACATGGGCAAATGGTCCTTCCTACACTAGGTAAAGGTGAAATGCCAGAGCTGCCTTGGGTTTCAGTAAGAGGAAGTGTACCAAGACCTGGATGTTAGAGTGGATTTATCATGTCTGACCTGTTCACCTGCCACCGGAGGGTCCAGTGGACACACCTTTCATGAAACTGTGAGAAATACATTTTTGAGGGAAATACCTGGGTTTCTGAAGTATTCTGTAGGTGAAAAATTATAGTCGGAACTGCTGCCAATGATCTTAAATGAAATGAGGATAATTAGACCCATGGTGGCAAAGGCCAATGGGCAGTAATTAATTGTGAAAGGCGAGGTGGATGTGGTTATCATAACACACAGTGGAGGCAAAGCTGTAATAAGACTGTGATTTGTAAAGATTTATGGTGTTGGCTACTTGATCACAATGTTTCTAGTAGAGAACTGGTTGATCAGTCTTACTTGATCTATACAAGAGGAAGTATTTTAGGTCACTTCTAAAGAGCCCCAACCCCTCATTCAACTTCCAAACATCAAATCCAAAATGCTTTGAATGAAATGGAGGCCATGTCACCTTGAGGAAGAATCCTGATATACTGCCAAAATTGACACTATTAATCTTTATCCCAGCCTTAAAAGGGAGACATGGCCTTTCACCAGGGTTACTGTGCACCACAGAAAAGGAAACAATCAGATTTTTGAAGGATTGCTGGATACTAGCTCAGAATTCATACTAACTCCAGGGAACTGAAAATGTTATTCTGGTCTACCCATTGGATTGGGGCTTATGAAGGTCAGGAGATCAATGGAATTTTAGTTCAGATCCATCTTACAGTGTGACCAAAGGACTGCCCCCCCCCCATCCCATTCTTTGGCTATTTTCCCAGTTCCAAAATGTGTAATTGAAATAGATTAAATCAGCAATTGGCAGAATCTTCACATCGATTCCCTGAATAGTGGAGTGAGGGCTATTATGGTAGAAAAAGCCAACCAGAAGCCACTAGAACTGCCTCTATCTAACAACACGGAAAACTGAAGGCAATACCGTGCTCTTAGAAGACTTGCAGACTTCAGGGTCACCATCAAGAACCTGAAGGATTCAGGAGGGACAGTGACCACATCTCCAGGCAACTCACCTACTTGGCCTGTGCAGAAGACATGGATCTTGGAGAATGACTATGGGTTATTGTTGTAAAGTTAACTAGGTGTAGCTCCAACTATAGCTACTGCTCTAGATATGGTTAGGTTGCTTAAACAAATGACCATGTCCACTCATACATGATATGCAATTATTATTCTAGCAAATGCTTTCTTCTTGATACCAAGAAGAAGTTTGCAGAAAACTGTCAAGGCCAGCGATAAACTTTCCTGTGCTATCGCAGGGCTATGCCCACTCTCCATGTCTACATCACTGTCTAGGATGCAGGGCTCTCCAACACCTTTCCCTCCACAAGGTATCACACTGGTCCATTACACTGATGGAATTACACTGATAAGCAAGATGTATCAATTGCTCCAGGCTTACTATAAGACATTTGTGTGTCACAAGATGAGAAACAAATCCAATGAAAACTCAGAGGCCTTCCACCTCAGTGAAATTTCTATGGGTCAGTAGTGTGGACATGTTGCGATAACCTCTCTAAGGCAAAAGAAAATCACTGCACTGGGCCACCTGTGTAACAAAATGGAGGCACAATGCCAAGTAGTCCTCTCAGGGTTTTGGAAACAACATTTTTCATTTGAGTGTGCTGCTGTAGCTCATGTTCCCTGTGACCTGAAGAGTTGCTAGTTTTGGGTGAAGCCCAGAACAGGAGTGGGCTGGGCAGATGGCTCACACTCTCCTAGGCCACACAATTCCACAGTGGCAGGTAGGGGTGCTCTTTGGAGCCTTGTGTGAGCTCCTGTAGATAAATCACAGTGCAGACCCTTAGGATTTTGGAGCAAAGCCCTGACATTTGATGCAAATAACTGCTTTTGGAAGACAGTTTTTGAGCAGCTACTGGGTGTTAGTAAAGATTGAACCTTTAGCATGAATCACCAAGATATCATGCAAACTGAATCACTGTTTGTGAACTGGATGTGGTCTTACCCAAAATATAAAGCTGAGTGTGCTTGGCAACATTCCATCTTGTAATAGAAAGAGCATGAAGGAAACTGGATCCAAGTAAGCCTTGAAGACACAAGCAAGTTACATGAGGAGGTGGCCCAGATGCCCAAGGTCCACACTTATCTCACCTTTCTTTCTCTCTCCCAGTTCCCAGCTGCACCCTCAAGAGAAATTTCTTATAATCAGTTGACTGAGGAAAGAGAAAACCATGCCTGGTTTACAGGTGGTCCTGCACAATATGCAGGCATCAACTGATAGCTCAGTTGGAGCCCTGCAGCCCCTCCCTGGGACACCCCTGCTGAACACTGTCAAGGGAAATCCTCCCCGTGGCCTGGACTCTGAGCAGTGCACCAGGCTGTGCACTGTGCTTAGTAGGAGAAGTTACCAAGACTTGTGATTATTTACTGATTCATAGACTGTGGCCTATGATTTGACAGAACTGTCAGGAACTTGGAAAGAATATAATTGGGAAATCAGTGAAAAGGAAGTCTAAAGAAGCATGTATGTAGAGTTCTCTGCATGAGCAAAAAGTATGAAGGTATTTATGTCCCACTTCAATATGTTTCACAGGGTGATCTAAGCAGAGGATCTAATAATCAGATGGATAGATGATCCATTCTGTGGAGAAGAAATTGGCAACCCACTCCGATTTTCTTGCCTGAAAAATCTCATGGATGGAGGAGCCTGGTAGGCTACAGTCCACTGGGTCACAAAGGGTCAGACATGACTGGGCAGCTTCACTTTCACTTCTGTGAGCATCACTCAGCATCTTTCCCTGGGGCACTCCTGTCATCACCCACTGGGTTCAGCTGACAGGGACGGAGGTGTGTTCTCAGCAACACAGGCTTTCACTCACAAAAGCCACCACTGAGCACCTGGTCTGCTGCAGCAAACACTGAGTTTCTGGTAGGACATCATACCCCAGCGTGATCAGCGAGTTACCTGATTGCAGCTTGATTGCACTGGGTCTCTTTCACACTGGACAGGGCAGCATTTTATTCTTACAGGAATACACAGTTTGGATATGAATTTGCCTTCCCTGTCCATTATACTTTAAACTATCATCTGTGGACTTACTGAATGCCTTAATGTTACACAAAACATTGCTTCTGATCCGTGAACAAACTTCACAGCAAAGTAAGGGCAGCAGTGGTCCCATGCTTATGGAATTGGTTGATTTTGCCGTGTTTCCCACCATCCTGAAGCACCATCCTGGTTTGACATCATGGTGGGACCATCTTTTGAAGCCAGAGTGGTAGTACCTTGGTGTAGTGCTTTTCAGCTCTGGGAGTAAGCTTCTCTAGAAGGCTATATATGCTCTGGGTCAGGTGAATAGAGACACCGATACATAGATATACAATTTCTTTGCTGAGCTACATGGTTTTAAATGCCTAGAGCAATAAATAATGACCTAAGGTCTTTGATTTCAATATATTAAAACATATTTCCAATTAAAACATTTTTATGATTTATTTTAGAGGCAAAATTATAAACAATAGTTTGTCTGATCCTTTAAGCCAAGGAAAACTAATAGTAATGTTTGAGATTCAATATGGATATTAGGTCATGAAACAGGAAAATTACAGTCCATTTTCGAACACTGAGATGTTCTGCTGACCTGGACCTGGAATACTCTGTTCTGTGCTGATGACTCAGATATAAGAATGATGAAGTGAACTGGCTGGAATTAGAGAACAAAGAAAAGGAGGACAGAGTCAATGAGACTGATTTAAAGAAGGGCAGAAGGAACTATATAACAGCCAAGTAGTAAAAATAGAATCAACTACATAGCTCCATTCTGACTGCTGCACTACTGATGTTTTAACTTAATTTTATGTTTCAACCTTTTCATTTAATACTATATCCTTTATTACATGTGAACAGCACTCAGCATAGGAAATCATGAAATGGGAATGAAGCCTGTAATTTTAATTAACATATTTTAAAATGTTTCTGATCTGTAAGCATTGGAAGAAATCTTCATTTATGGTGAGCTTTTTTTTTTTTTTTTCATTCTCACAAAATGTTTAACATAACTATGTCTTTCATTAAACAAAACTAATATATTTAATAAAATGTATCACTTGCCAGGATGATGTAATGTGACTTGCCAGGATTTTTTTCTTTTTCCTTAACAGATATTTGTATAAGGAAACTAAAACTCACAGGCAGATTCAACTTCAGTCAACAGATAAAAACAAGCATTTTTGTTCTTGTCTTATGTTGCCTTTCAGTGTCCCCTTCCTCACGCCTCCCTGTGGCCACAGCAAGTGATGACTGTCGCGCTCCCTCCCTTCTGACTCCTCTGCCTTATCTGGGCTCTGGGTGAGCACAGATCCTCACACAGGCTCATTTGAGGGGCAAGCATATGGCACTAGCAATACTTCAATAAGGTTTAGAGATTAATTTACAACCTGAAGAGAGGCTATTTAAGTTTGTTTTTGTTTTTTTCTTTTCCTTTGGTCTGATAGGTAAGAATGTTATCTGTTGGCTTCATAGCAAGTAGAGGTTCTAACTGATCTCGACTCCAGTGCCTGCTGCACAGTGAGTGATTCTGCATCTTTTGTTAGCCAAACTTACTATCCATTCACCTATTCATTCATCCATTCATTCTGCCCACATGTAAGCAGACAATTAACCCACATACAAAACAGCAGTCCCACCATGAGATTTCTGAGAATGGGATCGTATTTAACTTGTTTTGTACTCCCTGGACTCGTATGCACTCAATAAATGCTTTTTGTCTTATATGATTGTTCATAAGTGCGTCTTAAAATTTGTTACAAGTAAGAAAAACAATTATTAAGCCTGCAGACATGAGCTTTCTCCTATCTATGTGCCCTTCACTACTGGCCTAAATTTCACAGAATTGGAAAGGCAAAAGGAATCAAATAATCACCGCATCCAGTTGTCTCCTCCATTTTCTTTTCTTTTAATTCTTCTGCAAAATTCTTCAAATTTCTAATTTCACTTTTTCCAGAAGCAGAATTGGGGAGGGGAGAGAAAGAAAGAAAGGGAGAAGAATAAGTAAGACCCATGCCTGTGAGAGTTAAATGCAAAACACAGAGTAAGTCAGCCATGAGAGGCTTGGCACGTAGGAATTTCTGCCACAATTACAGTGATACTATTACTCTGTGATTATTAAAGATGCTACAAACATTTAGCATCCTTGCTTTTATTCCTGCTGCATTGGTAAGCTTCCTTGCTTTTGCCATGCAGCTCTCAGTACTTGAGATGTGCTTTTGTTTACATTTTCACTTGTCAGAAAGATGCTTATCTCTAAAGAACAACTGAAATGTCACTCCCTGTGATCACTTCACAGATCCTCTGTATGGGCAAAATTACTGGTTCCTGCCCGTACTGGGTTGTTTCCAATAAAAGTAATGCTAAACCTGCAGCACAAGAAGTGAGGTGTAGAATTATAGTTTGACTTGTCTTTCTCTCTATGAGTTTTAATTCCAGGAGGGAAAAAGGATGGGAAGAAGTGGTAGGGTGACAGGCTGGGTCTCCCAATTGCCAAAACACAGTGTTGGGCTAAAAATGCATTTTTAAAAAATTTAGTAAAGCCAAAATAGATCAGAATTTTGCATAGTTTTCATATCACACAATGTTCTATGTTTAATGAATAAATAAGAAAAACACAAGAATATAATCTCTAAATTTTCATCTCTTTAGATTAATTTTTAATCTCATCACAGTTAGCATATACACAAACAGCATATATTATATGTACCTGCGTGTGCTTTTGAAAAATATTATAACATAAATCTGTTTCATGTCATAATATACTGTAAACATTTTCTCAAGCCAGTGACTATTACTCTATGATGTACATTTTCATGACTTCATTGTGTGATATTCTGGGTTCTAGATGGGCCACATGTATACAATTGGACCAAGTATTGAGACTGTGTTGGCTGGGGTGTTATCTTCATCCCAGGATGGATAGTAGCACTTTGCACTAGCCGTGAAAATTCATGGAAATATAGGAAAAAAGGAGATGGTAAACACTTAAAATGGTATATTCTTCTCGGGTAGTGAAAGGTCGGACATGACTGGGTGACTGAACTGAACTGCCTGTCTCTCAGAGATGCATAAATATACATTATTTTATATGCTAGCCATATGAAGTTGTTAACTTTTTGCTCTTTTAACTAATGATAAAAGAGATTATATATCTGTACAAAAATGATGGGAAATTACTGGAAGGGGAATCATTTCATCAAAGCCTATGCAAAATTTTAAGACTGGTGTATGTATCTTCCCAAATGTTTCTGTAAAATGCTTCTGTCCATTTTGTACATTCACCACAACCCAAAGACTCCCTCTCAGTCTGGCCAGGACTCTTTCCTTATTTGCCTAAATGGTGGTTTATTTTGCAGTTAAAGTGAGAATTCAGGAGAACATTCATTTTTCAGTTAAATTTTCTTTAATTGTTACAGAGCACAAATATCTAACTTGCCATTTCACTAAAGAAAGCTGTGGGTAATTTGTTACTAATTCTTGACGAATTTTTAAAATTGTGGAGGCTAATCATTTGTCTGCAGCATATGTGGCACATAATTTACTGAGTTCAGATCAGAATGGTAAATGCATGTTTATGTACCACAATTTTAACAGTGCATGTCTTACTTCATATTAAATTAATTATTTAAGTTTAATTTTATTCTCAACAAACTGTGTTACTTCTTCACATAGTTTTTTTTTGTTTTTTTGTTTTTTTTTTTTTCAGGGACATTCTTTCATTGAATCAAAATGTGCTTTCAGAAGTAAACACCTATTCAAATTATTTGCAGATCAAAAAAAAAAGGGGGGACATTTCCATATATACATGGCTCCATATGAATGAGATTGTCAGAGAGGAGAGAGTTAAAACCAAAGGAACTCGCCAAAATGAGTGCCATAGTTAGAAGCAAACTGGAGAGGAGGAGCTAAGATGGCAGAGGAATAGAAATGGGAGACCACTTTCTCCCCTACAAATTCATCGAAAGAACATTTGAACGCTGAGCAAACTGCACAAAACAACTTCTGATCGCTAGCAGAGGACATCAGGTGACCAGAAAAGCAGCCCATTGTCTTAGAAAGGAGGTAGGACAAAATATAAAAGATGAAAAGAGAGACAAAAGAGCTAGGGATGGACAGCCATCCCAGGAGTGAAGTCGTAATAGAGGAAGTTTCCTGGTTTCCAACACCAGGAAACCCTCTCACTGGCGGGTCTGGGGGAAGTTTTCGAATCTCAGCGGGCAACCTAACTGGGAGGAAAAATAAATAAAACCCACAAATTACATGCCTAAAAGCAACTCCTAGCAGAAAAGCACCCCAAACGCTCGCATTTGCCACCACAAGTGGGGGCTGAATGTAGAGGAGCGGGCAGCATTGCTTAGGAACAAAGGAAGGACTGAGCAATTCCAGAGAAGAGCTAGCCGGTGGCGGACCGGCCCATTCCCCACCAGAGGCAGGAGGCGGGGGGAGGGGAAAGGGGCAAACTCGGCCCCAGAGATGGCATCCCCTACCAAACTGCAAACAGGTTCCCAGTTTCTAACCAAAGACTTCCTGAGATTCTGGATGGTTGACATCCCCTGGAAGGGTCGCAGCTAGAGACCAGCTCCCCAGAACAGACACAAGGCACATCCAACCAGCACGCGTGGAAACTGAGGCTGGGACTGCGGAGGGGATAAGGTGCACCACACCCGGGGAGTGTGCGCTGGTCTAGCTCCTGGAGCCTAAGCTGCTCGGCCTGGGGAAGGCACAAAACGCAGGCCAAATCAAGTCTGGGATTTTGTGGAGTACCCAAAATCTGGAACCGCATGCAACTCAGGGCCCACTCCCTATAGAGCAGCCTGGAGCCTAAACAGTGTCGCACACCTGCTTTGAGCAGGAGCAAACCCAGTATAGCCAGAACACTGTGAGTGCTCCATGCACACGCCAGTGATATTTGTCTGCAGTGCCCCTCCCTCCCCACAGCACGACTGAACAAGTGAACCTGAACAAGAGACCACCTCCACCCGCTTGTGTCAGGGCAGAAATTAGACACTGAAGAGACCTGCAAACAGAAGCCAAATAAACAAAGGGAACCGCTTCAGAACTGACCGGTGCAACAGATTAAAATCCCTATAGTTAACACCGACTACACCAAAAGGGGCCTATAGATATCGAGAAGTATAAGCTGGAACAAGGAGCTATCTGAAACTGAACAGAAACCACACTGCCCTCAACAGCTCCAGAGAAATTCCTAGGTATATTTTTACTATTTTTTTTTTTTTATTTAAAAAAAGAAAAATTTTTTTCTCTTTTTCTTCCTTTTAATAAATTTTTTTTTATTTTCTTTTAAAATTGCCTCTTATTCCTCTATTACTCCTTAATTATCATTTTCATATATTTTTACTATTTTTTAGTTAAACATTTTGTTCTTTTTTCTTTTTTTTTCTTTTAAAGTCCTCTATTGCTCTTCTATTATTCCTTAATTTTCAATTTCATTCTCATATATTTTTACTATTTTTTAATTAATTTTTTCTTTTTTTCTTTTATTTTAAAGTCCTCTATTACTCCTTAATTTTCATTTTCATTTCACTATAAACTTGCAAAAAAAAAAAAAAAGACTCTATTTTTAAAGCAAACTTCATATATATTTCTTAAATTTTTTTGTGTTTTGTTTTTAATATTGTATTTTTAAGAGTCTAACCTCTACTCTAGATTTTTAACCTTTGTTTATCAGTATTTGATATCAATTTTGGACGTTTAAGAATCCAATATTTAGTACCCATTTTTGATCAGGAGTGTGATGATTACTCTTTCCCACTTTTGACTCGCCATTTTCTTCCCCAGATCACCTCTGTTTTCTCCCTCCCCCTTCTCTTCTCAATCCAATTCTGTGAATCTCTGTGGGTATTCTAGGCTACGGAGAGCACTTAGGGAACAGGGTACTGCGTAGATCTGTCTGTCTCCTCTTGAGTCCCCCTTTTTCTCCTCCTGCTTATCTCTATCTCCTTTCTCCCTCTCCTCTTTTTCATGTAACTCTGTGAACCTCTCTGGGTGTCCCTCACTGTACAGAATCTTGTCACCATTAACCTAGAAGTTTTATTATCAGTACTGTATAGTTGGAGAAGTCTTGAGGCTACAGGAAGAATAAAACCGAAATCCAGAGGCAGGAGACTTAAGCCCAAAACCTTAGAACACCAGAAAACTCCTGACTAAAGGGAACATTAAGTAATAAGAGGTCATCCAAAGGCCTCCATACCTACACTGAAACCAACCACCACCCAAGAGCCAATAAGTTCCAGAGCAAGACATATCACACAAATTCTACAGCAACGCAGGAACATATCCCTGAGCATCAACTACAGGCTACCCAAAGTCACACCAAACACATAGATCCATCTCAAAACTCACTAGTGGACACTCCATTGCTCTCCAGAGAGAAGAAATCCAGCTCCACCCACCAGAACACCAACGCAAGCTTCCCTAACCAAGAAACCTTGACAAGCCAATCGTCCAACCCCACCCATGGGGAGAAACCTCCACAGTAAAAAGGAACCACAGGCCACCAGAATACAGAAAGCCCATTCCAGACACAGCAATCTAAACAAGATGAAAAGGCAGAGAAATACCCAACAGGTAAAAGAACATGAAAAATGCCCACCAAGTCAAACAAAAGATGAGGAGATAGGGAATCTACCTGAAAAAGAATTTAGAATAATGATAATAAAAATGATACAAAATATTAAAAATAAAATGGAGTTACAGATAAATAGCCTAGAGATAAGAATTGAGAAGATGCAAGAAATGTTTAATAAAGACCTAGAAGAAATAAAAAAGAGTCAATTAAAAAGGAATAATACAATAAATGAGATTAAAAACACTCTAAAGGGAAACAACAGTAGAATAATGGAGGCAGAAGATAGGATAAGTCAGTTAAAAGATAAAATGGTGGAACTAAATGAAGCAGAGAGGAAAAAAGAAAAAAGAATTAAAAGAAATGAGAACAACCTCAGGGACCTCTGGGACAATGTAAAATAGCCCAACATTCGAATCATAGGAGTCCCAGAAGAAGAAGATAAAAAGAAACGCAATGAGAAAATACTCGAGGAGATAATAGCTGAAAACTTCCCTAAAACAGGGAAGGAAATACTTACACAGTTCCAAGAAACCCAGAGAGTCCCAAACAGGATAAACCCAAGTTGAAACACACCAAGACACATATTAATCAAATGAACAAAGATCAAACACAAAGAACAAATATTAACAGCAGCAAGGGAGAAACAACAAATAACACACAAAGAGATTCCCATAAGGATAACGGCTGATCTATCAATAGAAACCCTTCAGGCCAGAAAGGAATGGAAGGACATATTTAAAGCAATGAAAAAGAATAACCTACAACTCAGATTACTGTATTCAGCAAGGATTTCACTCATATATGAAGGAGAATTCAAAAGCTTTGCAGACAAGCAAAAGCTGAGAGAATTCAGCACCACCAAACCAGCTCTTCAACAAATGCTAAAGGGTCTTTTCTAGACAGGAAACACAGAAAGGTGTTATAAATGTGAATCCAAAACAACAAAGTAAATGGCAAGGGGACCATACCTATCAATAATTACCTTAAATGTAAATCGGTTGAATGCCCCAACCAAAAGACAAAAAACTGGCTGAATGGATACAAAAAAAGACCCCTATATATGCTGTCTACAAGAGACCCACTTCAAAACAAGAGACACATACAGACTAAAAGTGAAGGGCTGGAAAAAAAATTTCATGCAAACAGAGACCAAAAGAAAGCAGGAATCGCAACACTCATATCAGATAAAATAGACTTTAAAATAAAGGCTGTGAAAAGAGACAAAGACGAACACCACATAATGATCAAAGGATCAATCCAAGAAGAAGATATAATAGTCATATATATATATATATATATGTATATATATATATATATATACACACACAAAATAGGAGCAACACAATATGTAAGGCAAATGCTAATGAGTAAAAAAGGGAAAATTAACAGCAACACAGTAATAGTGGGAGACTTTAATATCCCACCCACACCTATAGATAGATCAACTAAACAGAAAATTAGCAAGGAAACACAAACTTTAAATGACACAATGGACCAGCTAGACCTAACTGATATCTATAGGACATCTCACCACAAAACAATCAATTTCACCTTTTTCTCAAGTGCACACGGAACCTTCTTCAGGATAGATCACATCCTGGGCCATAGATCTAGCCTTGGGAAATTCAAAATAATTGAAATCATTCCAGTCATCTTTTCTGACAACAATGCAGTAAGATTAGATCTCAGTTGCAGGAAAAACTATTAAAAATTCAAACATGTGGAGGCTAAATAACATGATTCTGAAAAACCAACAAATCATAGAAGAAATAAAAAAAGAAATCAAAATATGCATAGAAATGAAAGAAAATGAAAACATAACAACCCAAAATCTATGGGACACTGTAAAAGCAGTGCTAAGAGGAAGGTTCATAACATTACAGGCTTACCTCAAGAAATAAGAAAAAAGTCAAATAAATAACCTAGCTCTACACCTAAAGCAACAAGAGAAGGAAGAAATGAAGAACCCCAGGGTTAGTAGAAGGAAAGAAATCTTAAAAATTGGACAGAAATACATGCAAAAGAAACAAAAGAGACCATAGAAAAAATCAACAAAGCTAACAGCTGGTTTTTTGAAAAGATAAACAAAATTGACAAACCGTTAGCCAGACTCATTAAGACACAAAGGGAGAAGAACCAAATCAACAAAATTAGAAATGAAAATGGAGAGATCACAACAGACAACACTGAAATGCAAAAGATCATAAGAGATTACTACCAGCAACTCTATGCCAATAAAATGGACAACTTGGAAGAAATGGACAAACTCCTAGAAAAGTATAACTTTCCAAAACTGAATCAGGAAGAAATAGAAGATCTTAACAGATGCATCACAAGCAAGGAAATCAAAACTGTAATCAGAAATCTTCCAGCAAACAAAAGCCCAGGACAAGATGGCTTCACAGCTGAATTCTACCAAAAATTTAGAGAAGAGCTAGCACCTATCTTACTCAAACTCTTCCAGAAAATTGCAGAAGGTAAACTTCCAAACTCATTCTATGAGGCCACCATCACCCTAATTCCAAAACCAGACAAAGATGCCACAAAAAAAAAAAAAAAAAAAAGAAAAGAAAGAAAAAGAAAAAAAAGAAAAGAAAACTACAGGCCAATATCACTGATGAACATAGAATCAAAAGTCCTTAACAAAATTCTAGCAAACAGAATCCAATAACATATAAAAAAGATCATACATCATGACCAAGTGGGGTTTATCCCAGGAATGCAAGGATTCTTTAATATCCACAAATCAATCAACGTAATACACCACATTAACAAATTGAAAGATAAAAATCATATGATTATCTCAATAGATGCAAAAATAGCCTTTAAAAAAATTCAACATCCATTTATGATAAAAACTCTCCAGAAAGCAGGAATAGGAGGAGCATACCTCAACATAATAAAAGCTATACATGACAAACCCACAGCAAATATTATCCTCAACAGTGAAAACTTGAAAGCATTTCCCCTAAAGTCAGGAAAAACACAATGATGCTCACTCTCACCAGTACGATTCAGCATAGTTTTGGAAGTTTTGGCCACAACAATCAGAGCAGAAAAAGAGATAAAAATATCCAGCTAGGAAAAGAAGAAGTGAAACTCTCACTGTTTGCAGATGACATGATCCTCTACATACAAAACCTTAAAGACTCTACCAGAAAATTACTAGAACTAATCAATGAATATAGTAAAGTTGCAGGATATAAAATTAACACACAGAAATCCTTTTCATTCCTATACACTAACAATGAGAAAACAGAAAGAGAAATTAAGGAAACAACACCGTTCACCATTGCAACGAAAAGAATAAAATACTTAGGCGTATATCTTCCTACAGAAACAAAAGACTTATACATAGAAAACTATAAAACACTGATGAAAGAAATCAAAGAGGACACAAATAGATTGAGAAATATACTGTGTTCATGGAATGGAAGAATCAATGTCATCAAAAAGAGTATACTATCCAAAGCAATCTATAGATTCAATGCAGTCCCTATCAAGCTACCAACGGTATTCTTCACAGAACTAGATCAAATAATTTCACAATTTGTATGGAAATACAAAAAGTCTTGAATAGCCAAAGCAATCTTGAGAAAGAAGAATGGAACTGGAGGAATCAACCTGTCTGACTTCAGGCTCTACTACAAAGACACAGTCATCAAGTCAGTATGGTACTGGCACAAAGACAGAAATATAGATCAATGGAACAAAATAGAAAGTCCAGTGATAAATCCATGTACGTACAGACACCTTATCTTCAACAAAGGAGGCAAAAATATACAATGGAAAAAAGACAACCTCTTTAACAAGTGGTGAAGGGAAAACTGGTCAACCACTTGTAAAAGAATGAAACTAGAATACTTCCTAACACCATACACAAAAATAAACTCAAAATGGATTAAAGGTCTAAATGTAACACCAGAAACTATAAAACTCCTAGAGGAGAACATAGGCAAAACACTCTCTGACATAAATAACACCAAGACCCTCTATGACCCACCTCCCAGAATTTTGGAAATAAAAGCAAAAATAAACAAATGGGACCTAATTAAACATAAAAGTTTTTGCACAACGAAGGAAACTATAAGCAAGGTGAAAATACAGCTTTCAGAATGGGAGAAAATAATAGCAAATGAAGCAACAGACAAAGGATAATCTCAAAAATATACAAGCAACTCCTGCAACTCAATTCCAGAAAAATAAATGACCCAATCAAAAAATGGGCCAAAGATCTAAACAGACATTTCTCAAAAGAAGACATACAGATTGCTAACAAATCCATGAAAAGATGGTCAACATCACTCATTATCAGATAAATGAAAATAAAAACCTCAGTGAGGTACCACTTACACACCAGTCAGATGGCTGCTATCCAAAAGTCTATAAGCAATAAATGCTGGAGAGGGTGTGGAGAAAAGGGAACCCTCTTACACTGTTGGTGGGAATGCAAATATACAGCCACTATGGAGAACAGTGTGGAGATTTCTTAAAAAACTGGAAATAGAAGTGCCGTATGACCCAACAATCCCACTCCTGGGCATACACACTGAGGAAACCAGATCTGAAAGAGACACGTGCACCCCAATGTTCATCGAAGCACTGTTTACAATAGCAAGGACATGGAAGCAACCTAGATGCCCATCAGCAGACAAATGGATAAGGAAGCTGTGGTACATATACACCATGGAATATTACTCAGCCGTTAAAAAGAATTCATTTGAATCAGTTCTAATGAGATGGATGAAACTGGAGTCCATTATACAGAGTGAAGTAAGCCAGAGAGATAAAGACCAATACAGTATACTAATGGATATATATGAAATTTAAAAAGATGGTAATAATAACCCTATATATAAAACAGAAAAAGAGACACAGATATACAGAACAGACTTTTAGACTCTGTGGGAGAAGGCGAGGGTGGGATGTTCAGAGAGAACAGCATTGAAACAAGTATACTATCAAGGGTGAAACCGATCACCAGCCCAGGTGGGATGCATGAGACAAGTGCTCAGGGCTGGTGCACTGGGAAGACCCAGAGGGATGGGATGGAGAGGGAGGTGGGAGGGGGGATTGGGATGGGGAATACATGTAAATCCATGGCTGATTCATGTCAATGTATGGCAAAAACTGCTACAATATTGTAAAGTAATTAGTTTCTAACTAATAAAAATAAATGGAAAAAAAAATAGAAGCAAACTGCATTTCCTGTGTTTTCTGTGGTCCTTGGCTTTAGCAAGAAAAGTGCTACCATTTTCTTCACTGGCAATCCTGGCTGCCACACTTCACCTGCTCTTCTTGCATTCTTCTCTCAGTGAATACGCAGTGTAATATTTCCCTTCATTTGCTCCCCAGCTGTTTGCATTTTCCCCCTACCTCTTTAGTGCTGAGCCAGGAGGAGCTGGTACTATTTTGCAACATGATCCTTTAAATCACATGGCCAACAGGATTCTCTTTTACTAGAAGTGAATCTCAGTCCCTAGGCTCTTTGCAAATCTGTTCGTCTATTTCTCCCATAAATTGACCAAAGTTTCAGTGCATGGGTACAGCATCCTCCCCACACCCTGCAGGGCAAGTATGGGAAGTCTCCACCCTGTCCTTCCCCTGCTTATGTGTTGTTCTCATCCTGTAGAAGTCTATTAACTATACCAGTCACTACTGTTGGAGTTCAAATTATTTCCACAGGCTCCATGTTTCTTTCATGCTTAGATTTCATACTAGACTTACTTGATTCTATGTAGGTTTTATGACTGAATCAAAAACTGGATACTTGAATTCTTACTAGTATTTCTCCTTATTTCTTTTGGGAGATTATTTGTTACACTCACCTATGGATTTTGAACCTGAGAGTCCCTCGGACGCAAAGAAATTAAACCAGTAAATCCTAAGTGAAACCAACCCTGAATATTCACTGATACTGAATATTGAATATTCGCTCCTTCATTGGAAGGACTGTTGATGAAGCTGAAGTTCCAATACTTTGGCCACCTGATGCAAAGAGCCGAATCATTAGAAAATCATGGGAAAAATTGAAGGCAAGAGGAGAAGAGGGTGGCAGAGGATGAGATAGATAGCATCACTAATGCACTGGACATGAAGAGAAAACTCTGAGAGACACTGGAGAACAAAGGAGCCTGATATGCTGTAGTGCATGGGGTCACAAAGAGTCAGACATGAACTGTCTACTGAGTAAAAACAACATGCATTTTGAATCAGTGGGTTAGTGGGTCAGTAAACCGAGAGGAGAAGACAATAAAAAGGTTCTAGCAACTTTTCCAAGGAAATTTATCTTTTCATGACTTTCCACAAAAAGTCAGTAAATTTTTAGTTAATCTCCTATTGATCCACTTGTATCTATTTGTGAGTGCTGTTCTTGATGCAGGAACATTAGGGTTCATAAGACAGGTGTACAGCACAGACTACCAGATTGGTGTTGTACAGTTGCTCAGTCCCATCCAACTCTCTGCATCCCCATGGACTGCAGCACGCCAGGCTTCCCTGTCCTTCACTATCTCCCAGAGTTTGCTCAAACTTATGCCCATTCAGTCGATGATGTCGTCCATCCATCCCATCTTCTGTCACCCCATTCTCCTCTTGCCCTCAGTCTTTCCCATCAGAGTCTTTTCCAAGGAGTTGGCTCTTTGCATCAGGGAGCCAAAGCATTGGAGCTTCTGCTTCAGCATCAGTCCTAATGAATATTCAAGACTTATCTCCATTAGGATTTACTGGTTTGTTCTCCTTTCTGTCCAAGGGACTCTCAAGAATCTTCAACATCACAGTTTGAAAGCATCAATTCTTCAGTGCCCAGCTTTCTTTATGGTCCATTTCTCACATCCATACATGACTAATGGAAAAACCATAGCTTTCACTAGATGAACCTTTGTCAGCAAAGCAATGTTTCTGCTTTTAGGTTTGCCATGAATTTATTCCAAGGAATTAGTGATGTTGCTCAGTCATCACTCTTTGCAACACTGTGGATTGTAGTCTGCCAGGCTCCTCCACCCATGGGATTTTCCAGGCAAGAATACTGGAGTGGGTTGTCATTACCTTCTCCAGTGGATCTTCCCAACCCAGGGATCTAATCCTGGTCTTCTGCACTGCAGGCAGACTTCTTACCATCTGAGCCACTAGGGAAGTAATCACAAGTGGTGATTTAGTCGCTGAGTCATGTCTGACTCTTGTGACCCCATGGACTATAACTCACCAGGCTCCTCTTCCCATGGGATTTCCCAGGCAAGACTACTGGAATAAGTTGCCATTTCCTTCTCCAGAGTATCTTCCAACCAATGGATTGAACCCAAGTCTCCCTCATTGCAGGCAGATTCTTTACCATCTGAACCACCAGGGAAGCCTCAAGGAGCAAGAAGTTCATAAAAAACCAAGCAACATAATTTTAGATAGAAGCAAAGGTCATGAAGAAACAATTTCAGAGACACATAATGATAAGATGAGGAATAAAATATGTTGATAGATTATGTTTTTAAATATTTTTTTAAAATGTAACTCTACCTGTTAGGTTATGGCTTGCATTGAAAACTGGATGCAGAAAGCAGATGAGAACTCAAAGAACATCAATAATCTACATGCTCAGAAAAACAGAAAAGGTTCTGCATCGATTACACAAAGAAATAAAGAGAAGAAAGAGGAGTAGGAGGATAAGAAAAAGGAAGAGAAAGGGAAGGGAAAGAAGAACATTTTGAGAGCTTTTGAGTTCATTGATATTCAAAAGTTTTTAAAATATAAATAAAGAAAACTTTAGAGTGATATAGGGATAATCAGGGAAATGCCAATCAAAAACTATAGTAAGGACTTCCCTTGTGGTCCATTGGTTAAAACTCTGCACTTCTAATGCAGGGGGCATGGGTTTGACCCCTGATCAGAAACTAAGATCCTGTAGGCTGTGGGGTACAGGGTGGGGGAAACACCACAAAGAGATATCACCTCATACCTGCTAGAATTACTATAACCAGGAAAATAAGAAATAAGTGTTGATGAGGATGTGGAGAAAAGGAAAGCTTCACTCATGTAGACAGGAATGTAAATTGTTGTAGCCACTATGGAAACCAGTATGGAGGTTCCTCAAAAAATTAAAAATACAACTGCCATATGATCCAACAATCCCACTTCTAGGTAAATAGCTGAAAGAAATGAAATCACTGTCTTGAAGAGATCTCCGAATCCCCATGTTCACTGAATTATTCATTATGTACAATAAATATATAGAGAGATGGTAAAGAGCCTTCCCACAATGCAGGAGACCTGGGTTCAATCCCTGGGTCAGGAAGATCCCCTGGAGAAGGGAACAGCAACCCACTCCACTATTCTTATCTGGAGAATTCCAAGGGTAGAGGAACTTGGCAGGCTATAGTCCATAAAGTCACAAAGAGTCAGACACAATTGAGCAGCTAGCACAATGACAATACTCACTGCAGCATTTTTTAATCTATTCATCCATTGACAAACACTGTCTATGTCTTGTGACTAATACTACTTTAAAATAATATTAATAATAATATTGTGAATATAATTGGGATCAGGAATGGGGAGACTAGAAAGAAGAAGTGATGTTGATCAAAGGAAACAAACTTTCCATTATACAGTGAGCACATTCTAGGGATATAATGTATAGCATGGTGACTATAGTTACAGTAGTGTATTATTATACACTAGAAAGTAGCCAAGAGTAGCTTGACATGGGTATCTTGAATGTTCTCGCCACACACACACCAAAAAAAAAAAAAAAAAAAAAAATGGTTATGCATAGTGATGGCTATGTTAACTCAATGGGCTGATCATTTTACAATATATACATATATCAAGTCATCATGTTGTACACTTTAAATTACACAGTGTTACTTGGCAGTTATTTCTCAATAAAGCTAAAGGAAAAAAGAAATGTTTAAATGACACCAAATTTTGAAGACTTTTTTTAAAAATATGAATGCAAAGTATTTCAATGAATTTTATCTTGATTACATGTTTAACAATATATACCTTTATAACTTTGATAATACTTCATTTAAATACTAATAGAAAATTGTGTTGAACTTCCATGTTGAAAGTCCCATTTCCTCCCTTCTAATCCTACTTTCAGTTTTCTTTCATCACTCAGGTTCTCGTGAAAACCAGTCTTCTTGGGAAAAACCTGAAAAGAGGGCAAAGGGGAATGTGAGATAAAGGGGACTAGAAAGAGGGACTTGGCTTCTACAGATAGAATTACAGTTTCTTCCTGCCCCTTCCAGTTAAATACTGAATAAGTTAGAGTGTCAAATTATTTGTCTCTTGAGACATTCAAGAGCCAACAGAGTTTCTTTCTTTCTTTCTTTGACTGTGTCAGGTTTGAGTTGCAGCACCTGGGGTCTTCCTTGTGTCAAGTGGGATTTTTCACTGTGGCACGCTGGACTCTCTAGTTGTGATGTGCACACTCAGCTGTTCCATGTCACGTGAGATCACAGTTCCACAATCAGGGGTCAAACCTGTGTCCCCTGCATTGGAAGGCAGATTCTTAACCACTGGAACACCAGGGAAGTCCAAAAGCACCAACAGAGATTCAAGGAAAAATAAACAAACTCCTCTAATGTATCATTTTAAACCAGGTGTTCAAACCCTCATTAATTTTTTTAAAAAAAGGAATTGACTAGGCTTATTTTTAATAAACCTACAAAAAGATTAACATTTTAGAATGAGATGGAATTTTATTTGAATGACTCATTTATGATGTATTATAGATACTTGAGGCAATAACTACATTACTGCCATTCATTCTCCATTTGCCCAGGTGGTTCATGCACCACCCCACCTCTGTCCTCTGCTGCAGGTACCTGTTTGGATACTCTCTTTAAGGACACTGCTTCACCTCCCTTTCAGTCTTTCCTCTTCCTCTTCTTTTTTCCCCTCTCTCTTTTTCTGCCTCTTTTACCCTTAACAAAATACCAGTGTAAGTGTTATGAGTTTTATTAGTTGTCAATTCAGAGGAAATGAAAGTTGTGGATGACCATGTCATAGTTTGATCTCAGTTTAATCATATGAATCAGTGGAGAGAGATTTTTTTCAGGGCCATTTGATTATGAGGATAGGTAATGACATGTTTTTATCTATTCTGTATTCAGGACCACATTTATCTCACTTCACCATTTGCAATTGCTGTTTGTGAAATACTGATAACTTTACACTATTCCTTGCATTGGAAAAAGATTGTTGCTATTGTTCAGTCACCCAGTCATGTCCAACTCTTTGCAAACCCATGGACTAGAGCATACCAGGCCTTCCTCACCATCTTCTGGAGTTTGCTCAAGTTAATATTTGGCATCGGTGATGCCATCCAGCCATCTCATCCTCTGGTGTCCTCTTCTCCTTCTGCCCTCAATCTTTTCCAACATCAGGGACTTTTCCAGTGAGAAGTATGTTCACATAAGATGACCAAAATACTGTAGTTTCAACTTCAGCATCAATCCTTCCAGTGAATATTCAGGGTTGATCTCCCTTAAGATTGACTGGTTTGATCTCCTTGCTGTCCAAAGGACTTTCAGGAGTCTTCTCCAGTACCACAGTTCGAAGGCATCCATTCTTTGGCATTCTGCTTCTCTATGGTCTAGCTCTCACAACTGTACATGACCACTGGGAAGACTATATGAACTTGCTTTGACTATATGGACATTTTTTGGCAGAGTAATGTCTCTGGTTTACAACAACTGTCTAGGTTTGTCATTCACTTTCCTACCAAGAAGCAACTGTATGGCTGCAGTCACCATCTACAGTGATTTTGGAGCCCAAGAAGAGGAAATCTGTCACTACTTCCACATTTTCCCTTTCTATTTGCCATGCAATAATGGGACAGGAGGCTGGTGGGCTGCTCTCTATGGGGTTGCACAGAGTTGGACACGACTGAAGTGACTTAGCAACAGCAGCAGCAGCAGCAATGGGACCAGATGCCATGATCTTAGTTTTTTTCTTTTTTTTTTTTTTTTTTTTAACATTTTGTCTTAAGTCAACTCTTTCACTTTCTTCCTTTATCCTCATCAAGAGACTTTTTAGTTTCTCTTCACTTTCTGCCATTAGAGTGGTATCATCCACACATCTGAGGCTGTTGATGTTTCTCCTGCCTATCTTGATTCCAGCTTGAAACTCATCTAGCCTGGCACTTTTCATGAGGTGATCAGTGTACAGGTTAAACAAACAAGGTGAACAGCAGACAGCCCTGTCTTACTCCTTTGTCGATCTTGAACCAATCAGTTATTCCATACAGGGTTCTAACTGTTGCTTCTTGACCTGCATATAGGTTTTTTAGGAGATCAGTAAGATGTCCTGCTATTCCCATCTCTCTAAGAGCTTTCCACAGTTTGTCATGATCTACAGAGTCAACGGCTTTAGCATAGTCAATGAAACAGAGGTAGATGTTTTTCTGAAATTCCCTTGCTTTCTCAACAATCCAGGGAATGTTGGCAATTTGACCTCTAGCTCCTCTAGCTCCTCCTCCTTTTCTAAACTCAGTTTGGACATCTAGAAGCTCTTGGTTCACATAATGCTGAAGCCTAGGATGCAAGATTTTAAGCATGACCTTACTACCATGGGAGATGAATGTGATTGTCTGGTGGTTAGCGCATTCTTTGGTACTCTCCTTCTTGGGAATTGGAATAAGGATTGAACTTTTCCAGTCCTGTGGCCACTGCTGGGTCTTCCAGATTTGCAGACATAATGAATGCAAAACCTTGATGGCATTATCCTTTGGGGATTTGAACAGTTCTGCTGGAATTTCATCTCATCCATAATAATTAGCTTTATTAACAGCACTGCTTCTTAAGGCCCACTTGACTTCACACTCCAGAATATCTGACTCTGGATGATTAACCACACTATCATAGTAATCTGGTTAATTAAGATCTTTCTTACATAGTTCTTCTGTGTATTCTTTCCATCTCATCTTGATCTCTTCATTGTCTACTAGGTCTCTACCATTTTATCATTTATTGTGACCATCTTTGCGGAGAAGGCAATGGCAACCCACTCCAGTACTCTTGCCTGGAAAATGCCATGAGCAGAGGAGCCTGGTAGGCTGCAGTCTATGGGGTAGCGAAGAGTCGGACAAGACTGAGCGACTTCACTTTCATGCCTTGGAGAAGGAAATGGCAACCCACGCCAGTGTTCTTGCCTGGAGAATCCTAGGGACGGTGGAACCTGGTGGGCTGCCGTCTATGGGGTCGCACAGAGCCGGACACGACGGAAGCAACTTAGCAGCAGCAGCAGCAGCAGTCCATCTTTGGGTGGAATGCTCCCTTGATGTTTCCAATTTTACTGAAGTGATTTCTAGTCTTTCCCTTTTTGTTGCTTTCTTCTATTACTAAGCATTCCTCATTGAAGAAGCCCTTCTTGTCTCATCAAGCTATTCTTTAGGATTCCGCATTTAATTGGATGTATCTTTCCCTCTCTACCCTGCTTTTTGCATCTCTCTGTTCTTCTGCTATTTGTAAAGCTCTCTCAGATAACCGCTTTTCCTTCTTGCTTTTCTTTTTCTTTAGGATAATTTTGTTCACCACCACCTGTACACGATTATGGACCTCTGTCCATAGTTCTTCAGGCGCACTGTTAACTTTATCTAGTCCCTTAAATCTATTCATTATCTCTACTGTGAATTCGTACAGGATTTGATTTAAGTCATTCCTGGCTGGCCTAGTATTTTTCCCAGTTTTCTTTAGTTTAAGCCTGAATTTTGCTATGAGAAGCTGATACTCTGAGCCACAGTCAGCTCCAGGTCTTATTTTTGCTAACTTTATACAGTTTCTACATCTTAAATTACAAGAGATGGAATCAATTTGATTTTGGTATTGACCATTTGGTGATGTCCACATGTAAAGTTGTCTCTCGTATTGTTGGAAAAGGGTATTTGCTATGACTAGTGCTTTCTCTTGGTGGAATTCAATTAGTCTTTGCCCTGTTTCATTTTGTTCTCCAGGGCCAAACTTACCTGTTAATCCGGGTATATCTTAACTTCCTACTTTTGCATTCCAATCCCTGATGATGAATGGACCATCTTTTTTAGGTATTAGTTCTAGGAGATATCCTAGGTCTTCACAGAACTAATCAACTTCAGCTTCTTTGGCATTGGTGACAGGGGCATAGACTTGGATTATTGTGATGTTGAATGACTTGCCCTGAAAATGAACCGAGATCTTTCGGTCGTTCTTGATGTTGCACCCAGGTACTACATTTCAGATTTTGTTGTTGTTGTTAATTATGAGGGCTACTCCATTGCTTCTTTGGGAGTCTTGCCTACAGTAGTAGACAGAGTTATCTGAATTAAATTCACCCATTCCCATCCAGTTCAGTTCGCTGATTCCCAGGATGTCAGTGTTTATTCTTACCATCTCCCAGTTGACCATGGACCTAACATTCCAGTTTCCTGTATAATACTGTTCTTTGAGGCATTGGATTTTACTCTAATCACCAGACACATCCACAACTGAGCATCATATCTGTTTTGGCCCAGCTGCTTCATTCATTCTGGGACTAGTGATAATTCTCTGCTCTTCCCCAGTAGCATGTTGGACACCTTCAGACCTGGGGGACTCATCATTTGGTGTCATATCTTTTTGGCCTTTTATACAGTTCATGTGGTTCTCACAGCAAGTATACTGGGGTGATTTGCCATTCTCTCCTCCAGTGGATCACATTTTGTCAGAACTCTCTGCTATCATCCATCCATCTTTGGTGGCCCTGCATGGCTTTGTTCATAGCTTCATTGAGTTATACAAACCCCTTCACCACACGAAGGCAGTGATCCTTGAAGGGGGGGAAAGATTAGTAACATATAACTGATCTATTCAGTAAGCAACATGTAAGTTTTCATATAACCAGAAAAACATGAGACAGTTACATGAAAATAAACAACTGAAAAGGTAAATGGCTATGTGTCAGCGATCCTAGACAGAGTACCCATATATCCACTGATGTACCACCTTAGGGCATACAAAGTACTATATATCTTCATTAAAAGTTATGGCAAATGTGTCCACAAAACTTTGAAAAACCTAGTGGAACTTACCAACATTTCTTAGTTTGTTATGTAAGAGGCCAAACAGAACTTAAAATTTAAAGATATTTTAATGTCTATGTTAGTGCAAGGAAGGGGTCAAATGAAACAATCTACGTAATATAGTTAATGCAAATGAAGTAGCCTGAAGAAAATCCAATAACTCCTGGAATTTACATATTGCCTACTTACTAAGGAGTGGACAAATTCTGATATTCAAGAAGATTTAATACAATTATTAGCATCTGGGGATACCTGCAATTGAGTAATTACAAAAATAAATCTATTCAAAATAATAATAGTCAAATACTTCAAATATTTCTGGATAAGTGGGAAATATTTAAAGACAAGATATTTTTGAAAATACATGTATATAAATACTGCAGTCTCTAAAATCTATAAGAAGACATTTGACTACTTAGTAATTTGTTGTTTACTAGGCACTAAAAAAGCTGTGATAAACACAGTAGAGAAGTCTCAGATTTACAATAGAGACAGTAATGAAAAATAATGTACTTTAAACAGTAATGCTGCAAAGGAAAATACATGGTGCTACAGAACTGCATAGATAACTTCCTACTCAGGGAAATGAGGTTTTCAAACACCACAAACTTAGCTCCAGGAGTCAATCTATATGTTCCACATTGAAAAACATAGATTCATTGCAATATTTGTCACTAATACTCCCAGGTCGAGCCACATTGTAACAGTCCATTGCAGGGAGCAGGAGTATTGCCAGGAGAAATGCAACAAGCCAGGAACCTTGACTGTCAACTGAGAGTTGATTGTAATTGGAGTTTCCAGCCACAGGTCTGGCCGTGATTACCTGGGCTCTAAGGATTTATGAATTGAATCATTTATCCATTAATATTGGGAAAGCCTCCAGATGAATCTGAAATATGATTGATCTAAATCACCCTGAATGCAACAAGAGTACACAACTTGAAGTGTCCCTGCTGAGACTATAAAATTCTGTGAAATGGATACCACTAAATGATTTAAGAGAAAAGAGGACTCATAGTATCTTTGAAAGAGAGACACAGTAACTGTTATGAAGGCCCATCCCCAAGAAAAAGAGAAGAGCTGATGGCCACTAAGGTGACTTCAGAAAGAAACTCTGGACTAGGGGTCCTTAGTGGTTTCCAGTAAAACTCACGGAGATTCTACTTGAACATCCTTATCAAGTGCCCCTACCAGAAAATGCTATTCTGTTCTACCATGCCACCCACAATAGTTTTTCTTTATGGAAGACATCTGCCAAAAGTGGACCTTGTCAGGGTTTACATTCTAAAAAGTATTAGAGAAAGAAAGTTTCACCCAGTGATATACAGAAACAGCAAGTAAGACACTCCTCCTGAAATTCTTATGAATTGTTGATCTCTTCTCCTAGTGAGTTAGACTATGAGTTTATTTACCATATATATATATATATATATACACACACATATATATATAACCATTTATCAGATTGTGTGTATGTGTACCTGTTTGTGAGTGTATGTTTGTGTGGTGTCAGCATACCTTGTCAGTCAGAAATTTTGCTCTCAACTCAGGTGAGTTCCAGACATTGTACAGATTCAGAAGAGCAAACTGGATTCCTGACCCAGAAGACTCCCTGTGTTGTGGTTTATGAGCAGGTGGGAGGCCAGTTCATGGCTACCTACTAATTGGAGATTAAAAGGCCACTTCTGTAATACAAACTCAAGTAAGGAGCTTCCTAGACTGACAAGGAGTTTCTGAATAAGTCCATTTTTAGAAACTCCTCTGGATTAAAAGTCATCACAGATCATAAATTCCCTGAGCCAATTTGATATAACATAATTTATTAGAAATGGCCATTGGATCTTTAATGTTTATGTGTGACATATTAATTAGGAAGACACACCTTGGGAGGAAGGTTAAAATATATTTTATCCTTCTTCAGATTGTCACTAAAACAAAGTTTTCAAAAATATTATAATATTTATGTTAATTATTGAATATCTGATCAAACCAAATTTGAAAAAGATATATTTGACACTAATTAAAACAGACAAGTTATTAATGTAAAATGCCAAAACTTTTTGTTTCTTACCTGGAAATATAAATTTTTAAAGAGAACATTAAAATTTTTAGGCATGTAAGAAATATATCACTTATTAGGCATGACCTAAAGAATCAGATTAAAACAACAAACAACAGAGGGGCCATAAGAAAGAATAGCTAGGTATTGTATTTTGTTTTGCTTAGATTACTGCAGAGATATTTCAGTATTAAGAAATTAAATGATATCATGAAATAGCAGTTTAATTGTATGTGTTTTGCATAGCATTTCAAATAATATAAACATTGACAGAGCTAATGCATGTATTTATTAAGCTATGTTTACTAGAGATAGAGTAATAGGGGGAAAATCATTTCTTACAATACTCATGAGATTAAATTCTTCATGGCCTAAACCTTCTGCAAAAAGCCCTGTGTATAGTTCAAATGAATTAAACTAGTGGATAAATAATTAATGCTTCCTGTAAATAATTGAAAGAAGCTTATTTAGCTAGTTTCACATTTCCTTTATGTGAATGATTCTCTATATTGGACATGTAACCTATTACTTTGCATCTTAAAACAAGAAACCACTGCCAAAGATATACCTTTAAAAGTAATACCAAGGTTATTTTGTCATATATGTATATGTTTTATATTTCTATCATCAATGCATTAATAAAATTAATTACACATACAGGCACATACACATATGTATGAACAAATCTAAAGATAAATGCCTATCTTTAGAAATATAATTGTAATTAATTTATTTCAAGAAAATAGTAAATAATTCTATAGAAGTTGGTTATATATATGTTTTTATTTATGACCAAAGTAATCTAACCTCATATATCCTCCCATCAACTCTTTTACATATTAATTTCATCATATTAAAACTCTAAAATATTATTTGACAAACTATGTAAATCAAATATATATTCGGTTTTAGGGAGGGGGAATGTAAACAGCTATAGTCAGGGATAGAAACAGTATAAACAATGACATAGGAGAGGAACAAAGGTGGACACATTCAGGAATTATTAAGTACTAAGTATTATGGGAAATAGATGGGGAGACAGTGGAAACAGTGTCAGACTTAATTTTTTGGGCTCCAAAATCACTGCGGATGGTGATGGCAGCCATGAAATTAAAAGATACTTACTCCTTGGAAGGAAAGTTATGACCAATCTAGACAGCATATTGAAAAGCAGAAGCATTACTTTGCCAACAAAGGTCCGTCTGGTCAAGGGTATGGTTTTTCCAGTGGTCATGTATGGATGTGAGAGTTGGACTGTGAAGAAAGCTGAGCACCGAAAAATTGATGCTTTTGAACTGTGGTGTTGGAGAAGACTCTTGAGGGTCCCTTGCACTGCAAGGAGATCCAACCAGTACATCCTGAAGGACATCAGTCCTGGGTGTTCATTGGAAGGACTGATTCTGAAGCTGAAACTCCAATACTTTGGCCACCTCATGCAAAGAGTTGACTCACTGGAAAAGACCCTGATGCCGGGAGGGATTGGGGACAGGAGGAGAAGGGGATGACAGAGGATGAGATGGCTGGATGGCATCACCAACTCGATGGACATGGGTTTGAGTAAACTCTGGGAGTTTGTGATGGACAGGGAGGTCTGGCGTGCTCTGATTCATGGGGTTGCAAAGAGTCGGACACGACTGAGCGACTGAACTGAACTAAAGTATTATGGACTTTGTCCATTGACTCTAGAGGTTCAATATCCTGCTCATGACTGAATGTGTTCTTTTGTCTCACTGGAAAGTACCAAAAAAAGGACCATTTCCAGGATCAGCCATAAGTGAGTTCATAAGTAAGATTTTACCTTGTAAATGTGGCACAGAAGTTGGGGTCTATGAAGGAGGTCAAAAAGTCCCAAGCAGAGATAAATGGACTCATAACTCAAAGTCTAGTCTATGAACCTGACTTAAGAGCTACAGTATACAGTATAGATTGTATAGCATGCAGTATGTGCTATACAATATATATTACGTAGTATACACTATACAGTATACATTCTATGGTATACAGTATGTGCTATACAATATATATCACATAGTATACACTATGCAGTATACAGTACATATCACACAGAGTGTAATATACAGTATGCACTATACTGCATATATTATAAAGGCTTTTCAGGAGCGAGTGCTGCTGCATGCCATTCAGTGTAATTGTTGTGACAAACAGGTTTTTATATTTAGTCTCCATTTTAAAATGAACAGCTTAATGAGCAAGACAGTTGCTTGTCTACATCATAGCCATTGCTTCCTTTCCTTAGCAGCTTAACCCTGATCTCCTGCACCCTCTTCTCAACAATCATGCCCTTCTTTTGTGGGAAGCTGGACTCTTCCCTGAGCCAGGAATAGCATATTCACCATCCAGACAGTGTGAGGGCCTCAGTCCCCTCACTAAGTGTGTGGTTTCAGTGGGGTGTGAAAGAAACCCAGCCCAGCAGGGGTGAAGGGAAGTTTGCTGGAAGGCTCTGGGAAGGTTTTTCTCATTCTTGATGACAGATGGGGATTTTCTCTCTTCTCTTTGTGCAATGTGACAATTTGACTGGAAATACTCATGCTAGCAGTACCAGGGGAATATGGAGATTGCTGCAGAGAAGGTGAGCCAGCCCATGATGATAAGACTTTCAATTAAACCACCACTGTCGCTCACTTTCTTATTTTTTTTTTATGATAGGATATTTTTTGTTGTGTACACCATTTTAATGTATCACTCTGTTGTTGGTAGGCAAAGCATTCTCAGACCATGTTAGTGTAATAGGGGAGAACTTTTGTATTCCACTACAAATTAATCACTAAAGGGTTGTCTATAAGCTTAAATTATACATAATGGTCCATCTCTGTGAACCCTGCCTTCTAAAGTAATAAGAATTAAGCTAAAATAACTTTCTTTAGCTCACAGGAAACATTCAGACCAGGCCCGCCTGTAAATGGCTACAAGAAGGAAGAAATTAACAACCTCTCCAAGGCTGACCAGAATCAGGAAATGTTTGACTTTACTCCTTCATCTTTAACTATAAAAGAAGCCGTAATTATAATTTAAGCAAGATAGTTCTTCAGATCACTAGTTCACCATCTTCTCAGTCTGCAGTTTTTTTGTTTTGTTTTTTTTTAAAATAAAGTTATTATTCCTTGCCCCAGCAACTCGTTTCTCAGTTTACTGACCTGTCCCACAGGGAGTAGTACAAGCTTGGTCTTGGTAACATCAGGAAGTTAGATATAATGTAATAAGGCTGTAAAAGCAGGCCAAGAGAAGATAATCAAAGAGGCAGAAATCAGCCCAAGGAGTGAACTTTACTTGGTAAACAGCCAGGAGTTATTGAGCAGGGGACGTGACAGGATCAGAGTTGTACTTAAAAAGATTAATTCAGAAGTTGTATGTGGGAAGGATTTAAGAGAAGGCTCAGAATATTTCACCACTTAGAAGACATTGTTGAATATTCATAAAAACTAGTTTATTGCTCAGCATAAATAATTTATAAACAAAGTAAAATACAGTGCGTGTTGCCATGGAAGTGACAAAGCCTAGGAAAGATAATGACAAGCACAAGCTATGGTGCCATTGTAATTTAAATCAGTATAAAGCTTTCTAGAATTTAAGTACATTTTCAGGCAGACTATTTTGAATACATGAGGAAAAGATTATGGCTATATTATAGTTCTTACTAAGAAAGAAAATAACAAGAGTCTTTGCACATGAGGCTTATAAAACTAAACAAGATCAAGCTCACACAGTCAGAGGCTGGCTCGTGTTGAAGGAGTGCCTGAACCTATCAAATAAATAGATCTAGCATAGCCCAGATCTTGTGGGCTAATCCTGATTGGCACTGTCATAATTGTAGTCATTCTGATAATGGTAGAGTATTAACTCCTATTAAGTGCTAAGCCCTATATGTAACATTCTGGAGAATGTGGTCTTCAATTTTTATTACCATCCACATTTGCAAGTGATGATGAAGAGTAATATAAAAAAGACATCATTGTTGAATTCAGAGGCATGAGAAACACAGCTAAGTGAAAACCAAAGCTGTATAATTGGTGAAATCATAATTATGCCAAAATTTTCAAAAGAATTAATTAATAAATACTTTGTAAATGATGATGGGTATATGGATGTTAATCTAAAGGAGACAAATTGATTTCAGAGTTTAAAGCTGCAAAGATTTGAATAACCACATAACAGGGAGGATACTATAGAAAGAAGTTACTTTTTTTTTTTTTAATTCTCAAATAAACTAGTGCACAAATTAATGTTAAAAAGTCAACATGGGGCCGAGCACATGTTGGGAGTGGATGGAGAGGAATAAGCACACCAAAAATCAAACATCTTTGAACATGTAACTTAAGAAACAACCTCATAAAACTTGGCCATGATGTTCTGGCTGGACATTTCTAAGATTTATTTGTTAGTCCCCTGTTACAGAATGAAGTGCATACATCCCCACCTCTTAGATTACATCCCAGTAGGTGGTTCTCTGCCTCCCAACCAGAGTTTCTGATTCAGTAGCTTGGGGGAGGGGCTGAGAATTTTCATTTTCCAAAGTTCCCAGGTGCTGCTGCTATTTTCTCACAATGCAAAGCACTGTGGACAGTTAAAAGAACCTAAGTTGAAGGAATCTACAAATCCACCTCTCCAAATGGCCACTGTCTCGCAGTCAAATTCCTTCCAGACTTTCTCTGCCAAATTTCTCAGAGAAGCTTTCTAAAAACACTGTATCCAGCTCCTCACCTCCCAACGCTCCCCAGACCCCTTCAATTTGCTGTCCATTCAGGCTCACTTCAGAAGCTGTCAGTTAAGGCTGTCAGTCCCACCCTACCTCCATTTCCCAGCCTCTCAGCAGACCTGGCATATTCCAGGCATCTGTGGACCACACTAAGATCTGGCTGTTAGCAATAGCTTACCTCCTGTATTTTGCCCTCAGACATGGAGGCACTGGTTCTCTGCCTACTTTGTGAATCCAAGCTCCTCATTTTTGTCCACACTGTAGCTAGGTTTATCTACCACAAAGTCAAGAAAGTCCTATGAGTTCCCTGTTTAAATTCCTTAATTCTATTCTCACTTCCCCTAGGGTTTCCTCTCTACTGGATACTCAGGGCTATTAACTAGTCTTTCTCCTAGCAGAAGTTCAAGTGTCTCTCCCTGTGAAAAGCAATCCTCATGCATCAGAGTTTGTAAGAGCATCTTGAACTTAGGTTAGTTTGCTAGGGCTGAGGGGCTTCCCTGGTGGCTCAGCAGTAAAGAATCTGCCTGCTATGCAGGAACCATAGGACAAGAGGGTCAATCCCCGGGTCGAGCAGATCCTCTGGAGGAGGGCATGGCAAGTCACCCCATTATTCTCACCTGGAGAGTCCCAAGGGCAGAGGAGCCTGGTGGGCTTGAGTCTATAGTGTCATAAACAGTCAGACACAGCTGAAGCAACATAGCATGCACACAAACTAGGCCGGACATATGACCACAGACTAAGGGGGCTTAACCAACAGATGTTTATTTTCTCACAACTCTGGAGACTGGAGTCCAAGTTCAATGCATCCACAGGTTTAATTCCTTCCAAGGTCTTTCTCCTCATCTGTGGTCTTCCTTATGTGTGAGTACGTCCCAGGTACCCATCTATGTGTTCTGATCTCTTTTACAAAGATCAGGTTAGAATAGGACCAACCATAAAAGTATCATTTTAAAATTATTACCTCTCTAAAAGGTCAAGATGGGCACAATAAAGGACAGAAATGGTATGGACCTAAGAGAAGCATAAGATATTAAGAAAAGGTGGCAAGAATACACAGAAGAACTATACAAAAAAAGATTTTCATGACCCAGATAATCACAATGGTGTGATCACTTACCTAGAGCCAGACATCCTCAAGTGTGAAGTCAAATGGGTCTTAGGAAGCATTACTATGAACAAAGTTAGTTGAGGTGACGGAATTTCAGCTGAGCTATTTCAAATCCTAAAAGAGTAAAGAGCTGCACTCAATATGCCAACAAATTTGGAAAACTCAGCAGTGGCTACAGGACTGGAAAAGGTCAGTTTTCATTCCAATTCCAAAGAAGGTCAATGACAAAGAATGTTCAAACTACCACACAGTTGCACTCATTTCACATGTCAGCAAGGTGGTGTTCAACATTTTTAAAGTTAGGCTTCAACAGTATGTGAACTGAGAATGTCAACAAGTATAAGCTGGATTTAGAAAAGGCAGAAGAACAAGAGATAAAATTGCCATCATCTGTGGAAAATTCTGCCTCCTGAGAAATCTGTATGTGGGTCAAGAAACAACAATTAGAACTGGACATGGAACAACAGACTGGTTCCAAATTGGGAAAGGAGTATGTCAAGGCTGTATACTGTCACCCTGCTTATTTATCTTATATGCAGAGTATATCATGAGAAACTCTGGGCTGGAGGAAGCACAGCTGGAATCAAGATTGCTGGGAGATATATCAATAACCTCAGATATGCAGATGACACCACCCTAATATTAGGCAGAAAGTAAAGAGGAACTAAAACATCTCTTGTTGAAGGTGAAAGAGGAGAGTAAATAAGCTGGCTTAAAACTCAACATTCAAAAAACTAAAATCATGCCATCTGGTACCATCACTTCTTGGCAAATAGAGGAGGAAAAAATGGAAACAGTGACAGATTTTATTTTCTTGGGTTCCAGAATCACTGCGGATGGTGCTGCAGCCATGAAATTAAAAGTCACTTGCTTCTTAGGAAAAAAACTATAATGAACCTAGAAAGAGTATTAAAAAGCTTTTCTGACAAAAAACTTTGTTGACAAAGGTCTGTATAGTCAAAGTTATAATTTTTCCAGGAGTCATGTATGGATGTGAGAGTTAGACCATTAAGGAGGCTGAACACCAAAGAATTGATGCTTTCAAAGTGTGTGCTGGAGAAGCCTTTTGCGATTCCCTTGAACAGCAAGGAGATCATATTAGTCAATCCTAAAAGAAATCAACCATAAATAATCACTAGAAGGACTGATACTGATGCTGAAGCTCTAATTCTTTGGCCTCCTAATGCAAACAGCCAACTCATTGGAAATGACCCTGATGCTGTAAAAGATTGAGGCTAGAAGAGAAGGGAGTGACAGAGAATGAGACGGTTGTGTGGCATCATCAATTCAATGGACATGATTTTGAGCAAACTCCGGGAGATAGTAAAGGACAAGTAAGCCTGTTGTGCCACAGTCCATGGGGTCGCAAAGAGTCAGATATGACTGAGTTCCTGAACAACAAAAAAGGGTCTGTCCACCAATACAGTCTTAGTTTGAGATACTGGCAGAGTTAGAGCTTCAACAAATTAATTTTGAATGAACACAATCAGCCATTAACCTTCCACCTCTTCTTAGACTTGTAATCAAGTTATCCACTTAATGCCTTCACCATGATAGTACTCATGTGAAATCTGAAGAACTGCTACAGCAACCACTCCAAAGAAGTGTCAAGTTATCCTATTTCTTATTGAATGAAGGGTTATGGTCAGGAGAAACAGGAATACAATGAACTTGGAGCAGCTTTCCCTGCACTTGACTGGAGGTTCCCAAACACAGACTCACCAAACAAAATGCCTCAGAGCCACATGATTTTGTGGTGACCTGGACTCTCCCCATGAACTGGGGCCCAGTCAACACAAAGGCAACACCCTCCCCTCCATCGGGAAGATGCACTTCCAAGGAAGAAGATTCAAAGGATTCAAAATGGGAAGAGTTCAGGATCTAAAAGCCCACTTAGTTTCTGTGAGGCTAATGACCCAGCTAGAGTTTACTCCCTTGTTCAAGCCACTAAGAATAAAGAATGAAAATAATCAATATCCAGTCTCCTAGTTCAAGTTCTCCTTATTGAATCTAATAATGACAAAGTAAACATGGGTACAAAACTCAGTGCCAATCTACTTTCTGTTTGGGTGTTTGGCTGCACATTTGCTCTGCTGTTGGCTATGGCAGATTCCTAATCCTTACAAAGCAGCTATATAAAATAGATTTGATACAATATTCCACTTTATCATAAAACACAATCACTATTCTTTACAAAAAAAAAGAAAGATTACAGAAATATGTAAAAGTAGAAAATGTTGTCATTTAAGAAACAGTCACCATTACTGCATTTTTCCATTATCTAATTTTCTTTGCATATGTTAAAATATGCAAGCATACTTTATGCAAATGTACATATTAAACAAAAACACTCTTCTTAATGATGTTTTCCAGTGTTTTAACTTTATTGTGAACCTTCTAATTTTGAGATAGTCTTTAGATCTTTTAAGGCTTCCCTCATAGCTCAGTTGGTAAAGAATCTGCCTGCAATTCAGTAGACCCTGGTTTGATTCCTGGGTCAGGAAGATCCCCTGGAGAAGGGAATAGCCACCCAGTGCAGCATTCTTAGGCTTCCCTTGTGGCTCAGCTGGTAAAGAATCCACATGCTATGCAGGAAACCTAGGTTTGATCCCTGGGTTGGGAAGAGTCCCTGGAGAAAGGAATGGCTACCCACTCCAGTATTCTGGCCTGGAGAATTCCATGGACTGTAGAGTCCATTGGGTCACAAAGAGTCAGACACGATTGAGCAAATTTCACTTTCACTTAGATATTTTAGGTTTCACTTCATATATGTCTTTTAATTATGTGGAATTGCTTTTGGTATAAAAATGTTTCTCTTCTTTTAAAATTTAGAAAAAAAGCATTACTTATTAAAAAGCTTATGTGATGCAATGAACCTTTCTTTAACCAACCAAACTTGGGGTCCTGTCACCCATACATAGTAAAACCAATCTACTGCACCAGAGTGTGATGAAGAAAAGTGCAGTGTTTATTGTAGGCATCAAGCTGGAAGTCCAGACAGTTAGTGTTCAAAAAGCTTGAACTCTCTATTGGCTTTAAGGGAAAGGTCTTTAAAGACAGGGTGAGAGATAGAGGTTTTTTGTTTCTGTGCTCAGCTCATGGGCATTCTTCTGATTGATTGGTGGTGCAGTAACTGAGAGTCAATATTATTGACCTACTGGTTCCAACTGGTCTGGGATCTTCATGCTTATGGGCACAATACAGTTAAAGTCTTCCACCTGGTGGGGATTTCAGTGTTTGCAAAACAGCTCAAAGGGCATGACTCAGGATATTATGGATAGCCCTTGAGAAGGAACTAAATGGCTTTGATTTTATTTAGTGGGTAAAATATTATTTTGCCTTGCCTGACTGTTTGCTTTTCTGTTTGTCTTTGATTAAATTTATTCTTTAGAAATCGGGGAATGCCTAGGGGGCTTAAGTTTTCTACAGACAAGAGGCAGGCAGAAGATATGGGGGGAATTCTGTCTGGGAAGTTCTCATAGGGCCCTGCTTGGTTACACTGTGAGTAACTGTGATATTGATCCATTATTACTTCTCCCCCACACACAAATTCCATAACTCAGAAATTACCAGGTTCACATTTTTTATGTAGATGTCCAAATATGCTTAAAGGTATCATTACATGTGAATGTGTAATATGTAATTCTTTGTTATCAGGCTGGGTTAATAAATTATACCAGAACTTGCTTTATCACACTTAACACTTGAGGGTCATTTCATGTTACTAAAGTAATTTAATATTTTTTCCTTAAAATTGCATAATGTGCCAGAGTATGACTGCTCCACAATGCATTTAACATCACGGCCAAGCATTAATATTTAATATTTCCAGTTTTTTATTCTATTGCAAGTAATATTACAACAAACATTTCTGTGCATACCTTATTTTACATGAGTTATATATGCAGAAATAAATCATACAATTTAAAAATCAAATTTTATTTATTTTTTTTCTTTTTTTTTAAATTTTTTTCTTTTTTTATTTTTCAGTGAGTTTTGTCATACACTGACATGAATCAGCCATGGAGTTACATGTATTCCCCATCCCGGTCCCCCACCCCACCTCCCTCTCCACCCGATTCTTCTGGGTCTTCCCAGCCCACCAGGCCCGAGCACTTGACTCATGCCTCCCACCTGGGCTGGTGGTCTGTTTCACCACAGATAAAATACATGCTGTTCTTTCAAAACATCCCATCCTCAACTTCTCCCACAGAGTTCAAAAGTCTGTTCTGTACTTCTGCGTCTCCTCTTCTGCCCTGCATATAGGGCCATCGTTACCATCTTTCTAAATTCCGTATATATGTGTTAGTATACTGTAATGTTCTTTATCTTTCTGGCTTACTTCACTCTGCATAATGGGCTCCAGTTTCATCCATCTCATTAGAACTGATTCAAATGAATTCTTTTTAACGGCTGGGTAATATTCCATGGTGTATATGTACCACAGCTTCCTTATCCATTCATCTGCTGATGGGCATCTAGGTTGCTTCCATTTCCTGGCTATTATAAACAGCGCTGCGATGAACATTGGGGTGCACGTGTCTCTTTCAGATCTGGTTTCCTCAGTGTGTATGCCCAGAAGTGGGATTGCTGGGTCATATGACAGTTCTATTTCCAGTTTTTTAAGACATCTCCACACTGTTCTCCATAGTGGGCTCTACTAGTTTGCATTCCCACCAACAGTGTAAGAGGGTTCCCTTTTCTCCACACCCTCTCCAGCATTTATCGCTTGTAGACTTTTGGATAGCAGCCATCCTGACTGGCGTGTAATGGTACCTCATTGTGGTTTTGATTTGCATTTCTCTGATAATGAGTGATGTTGAGCATCTTTTCATGTGTTTGTTAGCCATCTGTATGTCTTCTTTGGAGAAATGTCTGTTTAGTTCTTTGGCCCATTTTTTGATTGGGTCATTTATTTTTCTGGAATTGAGCTTCAGGAGTTGCTTGTATATTTTTGAGATTAATTCTTTGTCTGTTTCCTCATTTGCTATTATTTTCTCCCAATCTGAGGGCTGTCTTTTCACCTTACTTATAGTTTCCTTTGTTGTGCAAAAGTTTTTAATTTTCATTAGGTCCCATTTGTTTATTTTTGCTTTTATTTTCAATATTCTGGGAGGTGGGTCATAGAAGATCTTGCTGTGATTTATGTCAGAGAGTGTTTTGCCTATGTTCTCCTCTAGGAGTTTTATAGTTTCTGGTCTTACATTTAGATCTTTAATCCATTTTGAGTTTATTTTTGTGTATGGTGTTAGAAAGTGTTCTAGTTTCATTCTTTTACAAGTGGTTGACCAGTTTTCCTAGCACCACTTGTTAAAGAGATTGTCTTTTTTCCATTGTATATCCTTGCCTCCTTTGTCAAAGATAAGGTGTCCATAGGTTCATGGATTTATCTCAAAAATCAAATTTTACAATAACTTCCAAACCAATATCAGAAAAACTTTTATCAATCTGCATTTCTAGAAATTATATGTGAGAGAATTTTTTCTTCTCACATCATGCAGAAGGTAGTGAATTTTAAATTCTCTTAATTTTTATTAACTTAATGGACAAGAATGGCATTTTATTTTAATAATTTTTATTCCCAGAATGTCGACATTCTAGGAACCACCAAACTAAAATGGACTGGAATGGGTGAATTTAACTCAGATGACCATTATATCTAATACTGTGGGCAGGAATCCCTTAGAAGAAATGGAGAAGCCATCATGGTCAGCAAAAGAGTCTGAAATGCAGTACTTGGATGCAATCTCAAAAATGACAGAATGATCTCTGTTCCTTTCCAAGGCAAATCATTCAATATCACGGTAATCCATGCCTATGACCCAACCAGTAATGCTGAAGAAGCTGAAGTTGTATGGTTCTATGAAGACCTACAAGATCTTTTAAAACTAACACTCAAATAAGATGTCCTTTTCATTATAGGGGACTGGAATGCAAAAGTAGGAAGTTAAGAAACGCCTGGAGTAGCAGGCAAATTTGGCCTTGGAGTACGGAATGAAGCAGGGCAAAGGTAATAGAGTTTTGCACTGGTCATAGCAAACACCCTCTTCCAACAACACAAGAGAAGACTCTACACATGGACATCACCAGGTGGTCAACACCAAAATCAGATTGATTATATTCTTGACAGCCAAAAATGGAGAAGCTCTATATAGTCAGCAAAAACAAGACTGGGAGCTGACTGTGGCTCAGATCATGAACTCCTTATTGCCAAATTCAGACTTAAATTGAAGAAAGTAGGGAAAACCACTAGACCATTCAGGTATGACCTAAATCAAATCCCTTATGACTGTAAAGTGGAAATGAAAAATAGATTTAAGGGACTAGATCTGATAGACAGAGTGCCTGATGAACTATGGATGGAGGTTCGTGACATTGTACAGGAGACAGGGATCAAGGCCATCCCCATGGAAAAGAAATGCAAAAAGGAAAAATGGTTGTCTTAGGAGGCCTTACAAATAGCTGTGAAAAGAAGAGAAGTGAAAGGCAAAGGAGAAAACGAAAGATACTCCCATTTGAATGCAGAGTTCTAAAGAATAGCAAGGAGAGATAAGAAAGCCTTCCTCAGAGATCAATGCAAAGAAATAGAGGAAAACAACAGAATGGGGAAGACTATTCAACAAAATTAGAGATACCAAGGGAACATTTCATGCAAAGATGGGTTCAATAAAGGACAGAAATGGTATGGACCTAACAGAAGCAGAAGATATTAAGAAGAGTGGCAAGAATACACAGGACTGTACAAAAAAAGACCTTCATGACCCAGATAATCACGATGGTGTGATCACTCACCTAGAGCCAGACATCCTGGAATGTGAAGTCAGGTGGGCCTTAGAAAGCATCACTATGAACAAAGCTAGTAGAGGTGATGGAACTCCAGTTGAGCTATTTGAAATCCTGAAAGATGATGCTGTGAAAGTGCTGCACTCAATATGCCAGCCAATTTGGAAAACTCAGCAGTGGCCACAGGACTGGAAAAGGTCAGTTTTCATTCCAATCCCAAAGAAAGGCAATCCAAAATAATGTTCAAACTACTGCACAATTGCACTAATCTCACACGCTAGTAAGGCAATACTCAAAATTCTCCAAGCCAGGCTTCAGCAATACGTGAACCAGTTCAAGGTTGTTTTCGAAAAGGCAGAGGAACCAGAGATCAAATTGCCAACATCCACTAGATCATCAAAAAAGCAAGAGAGTTCCAGAAAAACATCTATGTCTGCTTTATTGACTATGCCAAAGCCTTTGACTGTGTGTATCACAATAAACTGTGGAAAATTCTGAAAGAGATGGGAATACGAGACCTTCTGACCCACCTCTTGAGAAACCTATATGCAAGTCAGGAAGCAGTAGTTAGAACTGGACATGGAAAAAGAGACTTGTTCCAAATAGGAAAAGGAGTACATCAAGGCTGTATATTGTCACCCTGCTTATTTAACTTATATGCAGGGAACATCATGAGAAACCCTGGGCTGGAAGAAGCACAAGCTGGAATCAAGATTGCTGAGAGAAATATCAATAACCTCAGACACGCAGATGACACCACTCTTATGGCAGAAAGTGAAGAGGAACTAAACAGCCTCTTGATGAAAGTGAAAGAGGAGAGTGAAAAAGTTGGCTTAAAGCTCAACATTCAGAAAACTAAGATCATGGTATCTGGTCCCAGCACTTCATGGGAATTAGGCGGGGAAACAGTGTCAGGCTTTATTTCTTTGGGCTCCAAAATCACTGCAGATGGCGATCGTAGCCATGAAATTAAAAGACACTTACTCTTTGGAAGGAAAGTTATGACCAACCTAGATAGCATGTTAAAAAAGCATAGCCATTACATTGCCAACAAGGGTCCGTCTAGTCCAGGCTATTGTTTTTCCAGTGGTCATGTATGGATGTGATAGTTGGGCTGTGACAAAAGCTGAGCGCCGAAGAATTGATGTTTTTGAACTGTGATGTTGGAGAAGACTCTTGAGAGTCCCTTGGACTGCAAGGAGATCCAACCAGTCCATCCTAAAGGAAATCAGTCCTGGGTATTCATTGGAAGGACTGATACTGAAGCTGAAACTCCAATACTTTGGCCACCTCATGCGAAAAGCTGACTCGTTGGAAAAGACCCTGATGCTGGGAAAGATTGAAGGCAGGAGGAGACGGGGATGACAGAGGCTGAGATGGCTGGATGGTATCACCGACTCGATGGACATGAGTTTGAGTAAACTCCGGGAGTTGGTGATGGCCCGGGAGGTCTGGTGTGCTGCGATTCATGGGGTCACAAAGAGTCGGACAGGACTGAGTGACTGAACTGAACTGAACTGATGGACATGTAATCAAGTAAGGTTTCTACTCACTGTCCCATTACTTCAGGAATCTGCACCGGTAGATTTCTACTCTCCACCAGCTTCTCTGGTGATCTCCACATTATCAAATCCAGTGGCTATGCTTAGCTTCAGGGGCTTCCCAGGTGGTGTTAGTGTGAAGAACCCGCCTGCCAATGCAGGAGACATTAAGGGATGGGGGTTTGATCCCTGCATCTGGAAGATCCCCTGGAAGAGAGCATAGTAACCTACTCCACTATTCTTGCCTGAAGAATCCCATGGACAGAAAGGAGCCTGATGGGCTATAGTACATAGGCTCACAAATAGTCAGACAGGACTAAAGTGATTTAGCACACACACATGTTTAGCTTTTCCACATTCAATCTGATAGCTGCATTTGATATTTCAGTCCACTCCTTTTTCTTGGAACACTTTCACTTAGGGTGTGGAACTCCACTTTCCTAATCTCCACTCACCTGATTCTCTTAGTGTTCCAACAACATCTATATGTTTGAATTCTCAGAGCTGATGCTTGGATTTTTTTCTTTGTGCAATTATTCTCTTCCTATGCAGTTTTATCAAGCAACCTGTCTCAGTCTTGGCCTGTCTAAAATATATACTTGTTTTGCCCTCATATTTAGATGACTTTTTCTCTTCATAAATCCTTTTCTCCAAAATCAGACCACAGTATGTGAGAGGGTCAATTCCTAGGCAGATTGATAAGAAGTCCAGGGTCCCTGCAGAGGAGAAAGAGGTCTGGGGTTCTCGAGGAGGAGATCAGGGTCTGGAATTCTCAAGGAGGATGAAAGCACGAACACTTTTTGTCCCCCCTCTGCATTTGTTAGTCTTAGTCCCATAAAATATTTTTTTCTTTAAGCCCCAAACTGATTTTTACACAAAAATCAACTGGGTTTAAACTCTGTACTAAGGATTACATAGCTGCAATGTATCCTTCTTAAGGACAGTTTATCCTTCTGACTAATCCTGATATCTTAAAATGTATATTATGGGAGCAGGTCTGGTAAGATCTTTCTATTGTTAAATTCTAATCCTGTTATCCTAAAATGTAAATTGTGGGAGTGGGTCTGGTAAAATTTTCACAAACTTGAAACATTCTTTGGACTTATTGTAACAACTAATTTAAAAAGTATATCACTCCCTTGCTAACACTAGCAAGGAGGGCTCTTTCCTTCCCCTTCTGCTTTCTGTGTCAGAAGCTCTCTCTGTCCCTTTTTATACTTTAAGAAAACTCTGCTACACAAAAGCTCTTGAGTGATCAAGCCTGGTCCCTGGTCCCTAAGCTAAATTTTCTTCTTTGGAGATCACGGATCCGAAATCGTTCACCATAAGCTATCATATGGACTCTAGAGATAGGCTGTCTGTGTTTAAATCCCGTTTTACCTCTTACCAGCTGTGTGACCTTAGGCAACTGACTTTTTTTGTGTCTGAACTTCCCCCTCTGAAAAGTGAGGCTAATAATGAGTATCCATTTCATCAGAGAAGGAAATGGCAATCCACACCAGTAATTTTTCCTGGAAAATCCCATGGATGGAGGAGCCTGGCAGGTACAGTCCACGGGTTCGCCAAAAGTCAGACTTGACTGGGTGACTGCAATTTCACTTTCACTTTCATTTCATCAGATTAAGAAGATTCAAACAGAAAATATGCACAGAGAACTTACACCAAAACCTGTGCTAAATATAGCTATCATTATTTGATAACATTATGCCTTAGAATAGCTGATACTATTCTGCATCTTGTTATTTTGTAACCCTCCCAAGAGTTTCCACTCTGAAGAGTTTTGGGATCTTCTCTTGGAGCCTGGAAACTTCACTAGGAAACTCCAGATGTGAATCTTCTTTCTCCCTCAGCTCTTGTTTATCCATTGATTAAAAAGCATATGTCTCAAAAAAAAAAAAAAAAAAGCATATGTCTCCTCAGTTCTCAAAATATCTCAACAGTCAATTGTTTGAGTTTTGTATTTTTTCCATTCTATGGCTCTTCCTGGGCCTTCCTGGGTAAAGAATCTGCCTGCAATGTGGGAGACCTGAGTTCAATCTCTGGGTTAGGAAGATCTCCTGGAGAAGGGAATGGCTACCCACTCCATTTATTCTTGCCTGGAGTATTCCATGAACAGAGAAGCTTGGCAGGCTACAGTCCATGGGATCGCCAATAGCTGGACACTCCTGAGCGACTAACACTTCAACTTCCATGGCTCTGCCTACCAAGCTGTTACTATGTAGAAATTGAAACTTCATGATCAACGTTCCATGCCATTTATCTCAATTTTCGTTTCTATCCTTTGTCTTTTTAAACTATAGCCTTAAAAGTTATTCAGTTAAATCATTGAAATCACTAGTTCTTTATTAGTGTAAAATGCTGCCTTTGAAATGTGTCTTTTGGGCATTTGTAATTTTCTAAATAACTTAGATTGTTTCTTTGCATATCAGCATGCTCATCTGTCATATAGAATCATATACTTCAAGGACACAAATTATAGTTTCATTAAAGTCTTCTGTTTCCTGTTGTCAAAGATAAAGTGCACCAGACAATTTATGAGATGACTTTCTTCGGGCTATGTTCATTAATGTTCGGACTTCCCTGGTGGCTCAGATAGTAAAGAGTCTGCCTGCAATGCAGGAGACCTGGGTTCGATCCCTGGATTGGAAAGACTCCCTGGAGAAGGAAATGGCAACCCACTCCACTATTCTTGCTTGGAAAATCCCATGGAGGAGGAGCCTGGTAGGCTACAGTCACAAAGAGTCAGACAGGACTGAGTGACTTCACTTTTTTTCAATTTCATTAATGTTCATTAATGTAAGAAGAATGTTCATTAATAGGGACTGTCCCAGAGAAGAGGAAGAGGATCTAGGGATTTTATAAAGACTGGTAAACAATTGACTCCTAAGGCAGGATGGAGTCTCATCTTCTTTCAGAATATAAGGTTGTCCTTTGAGGTTAGCCATTTCTCAGAACCCAAAAGGGTAGGGGGACTTCTCAATCTTTGCTATTTTCCAAGAGCAAGGGACTCAGATTATAGTCAATTTTGTCACTGCACTAAGTCTGTTTTTGTTTGTCTCATCCAATGGCTGAATTTAGTATCTTTCTTTCATGCTCTCAAGTTACCATGTTAACTGAAGTCTTTCAGTCATGTCCAACTCTTTGCAACCCCATGGACTCTAGCCTACTACGCTCCTCTGTCCATGGGATTTTCCAGGCAAGAGTACTAGAGTGGGTTGCCAGTTTCATCTCCAGAGGATCTTCCTGACCTAGGGATTGAACCTGGGTCTCCCGCATGCAGGCAGACACTTTACCCTCTGAGCCAGGGAAGCCCATCAAGTTACCATAAATGTAAGGTACTTCTTTGTTTTATGCCCATGTATATTTATGTGTGAAATGAGAGAATGCTTATAATATTATATCCTTCAGCTATTTTCATTAGACACATAAATCATTATAGATTCTCCATATATCTTAACACAAATGATCCAGAAAGCTAAAATTTAGGAGCAAATATATACATCAATATTATCACCTACTTATAGATTTCTTAACTTTGCTACAGTTCCTCTTGCAGAACCCATTCTGGTGTTTCTATAGCTGACACTACTAGTGAAAGCAGTCAAGAACTAGCTCACCAACTGATTATACAAACGGTGAGGATTCCTGCCTTGTTCTTTCTTTTAATTTCAGTGATTACATGTTGCTGGTAAACTGTACCAATTCCTGCAAAAATAAAAAAAAAGGGCAACTTTCAGTGTATGTTTTTAAAATGCAGTAGAAACCATCCACAGATTCATTAGTAGTCATTCATCAAGCTAGTTACAGGAAATTAGTTGTGAAATTAATGGTCCAATTTGGTTTCCAGATCATTTTCATAGTCAAATAAAGAGTATTCAGAACTTCCCAGGGATATATACTGCCTCAGTTCCCCACCTGCCTGGTGTTCTCAGAATCTCTGTGTTGCAGACATCCCAGAGAGGCTTGTTTCATCACAATTTTAAGGGACAGACTTGTCTAAAAGCATGATGACCATAAGCACACTGTGGGTTCATGTCCACAGATGGCTGTCTTAATAACTAGTCTATGCAAGTGAGTTTTAGAAATTATACTGTTTTTCACAGGCCAACAATCCATCTGAGAATCTCCAGGATCAGAACACCAAAATTTATTTTTCGATGTGTTAGCCTTGAAAGGTTGATGCTGAAAGATGAGACTCGGGATTCTTGGCCTCCGGAGGAGATGAATTAAATCCAGGGCCAGAAACGAGGCTGGATCGCTCAGAGCTTTTGTGTAATAAAGTTTTATTAAAGCATAAAGGAGATAGAGAAAGCTTCTGACATAGGCATCAGAAGGGGGCAAAAGAGTACCCCTTTGCTAGTGTTAGCAATGGAGTTATATACTCTCCAATGAATCCAAAGAATATCTGGAGGTTGCAAAGACCTCACCAGGCCCACTCCCATAGTTTACATTTTAAGATAAGAGTTGGCTAGAAGGTTTAATCAAAGATTGTCCTCAGGCTGGATACATTATTGTTATATAATCCTAAGGAATGTAGAGGGAAAAAAGTAAAAAAGTTTGTCCTTTCTTCCTCCTTGAATATCCCAGACCTCTCTCTCCTTGGGGACCCCTAGACTTCTTATCAACCTGCGTGGGAAATGACTCTCAGCCTGTCAATCCTGTTAAAAGCAACTTAAAAATCCAAAGAAAATACACAGAGAAAGCCTGTTTGAAGGTATTGGAGAGTTTCCCAAGCAACTAGCTAAAGGTACAAAATCCCAGAGTATGTGACCTCCTGAGAGGTGAACAGACGTTCCCTCAGATCATTTTCCAGCTATAGGCAAATAGCAAAAAACTGAGACCAAACTGAAAACAAGTACAAGAATCAAAGAAACCTGAAATTTTGTTTTGTGTTTTTTGTAATCTTATGGAACTCCAGAGAGAGAGGGGGGAGAATAAGACCAAAAATCAGAGAACTCTAAACTCATTACTGGAATCTCGCAATATCCTTCCCAAGTCATATACCAAATTCTCAAAATACCTAAAAGTCAGACATTTTTAAGATTTAAGAAAACAAGGATCAGTATTCAGGCTCCAGTTTCCTGTCTATGAGAAAACATAGGCATCATCTTAATCTCCCTGAACATCTGGAATGGGGGGGTGGGGAGGTAAACTCTAGGAACTGGGTGGGGAGGGGTATATTTAGGATTATTGAGTCATAGGAAATCTTGAGCTTATTCAGTCTCTATTTGAGTTATGGTAATTAGCTCCATCCTGTCTTTCCAAGAAAACACCTCATAAGTCCCTACAATTTTTCTAACACAATGTATTGCATTTAGTGAAAGAAATTACAAGCCATTCCAAGAAACTAGATCAAGTGAACAAAAATGAAGTACAAAAAGAACAATTTTAGAGCTAGTCTAGTTTTTGGAGTTTTTAAACAAGGATTTTAAAAAGCAGTGTAAATATATTTTAAAAACAAAAGAAAGTAGCTTTAAATACATTAAAAATGTATATAGATAACAAGTTGTGGCAAAAAAAAAAAAAAATGCTGTGTAAAAAATCTTTTGATTAGTCCAATAGAAGGAAAGAAAGAAGAAGAAGAAAAAGAAATATAAGTGGTTAGAATAGGAAACAAATATAAGAAAAAATATATATATACTTGACTAAGATGTTGTGAACAAGAGACAAACTTCGTAAAGTTGTAAGTTTAAGTACATGTAAATTTAATAATAAAGAAAAAACTATCGTGTAAAGACTAACCAAAAGAAAACTTATACTGTTCTAGTCGTGTCAGTAAATATACATATATACATATAAAGTGAGATGATGACATAAAACTTGTAGAATATAGTTAAGCATTTCCTTAGATCAAAGTTTATAGTTTTTAATGCAGTATTAGAAACTAAAGAAAGTTAAGAATGAATTATCAAAGATATCTAAATATCCATCTCAGGAAATTAGAAAAAGAATGGTAAATTCAACCCAATTTAAAAAAAGAGAAAGAAAAAAACACAAGAAGGGAATTTATACAACTTTATTAATAAAATTTAGAGTACATAAAATTGATGGAACTAAACTTATTCTTTAAATGGGACTAAAAAAGTAACAAGCACATAGCAACCGTGAGCAAGAAAAAGAGAAAAGACAGAAATTATGGATCGCAAAAATAAAAACATCATTCAAGATTAATAGACATCACGTTTTTAATAAGAGGGTACTGTGAACAATTTTACTTAAAAATGTACCAAAACTGAAATTAGGAGATAAAGGAAACATATATGGGCTTCCCTTTAAAAAAAAAAAAAAGTTACATATATCTATAGTTTAAAACCTATTCATCGAATGAAGAAATCTACAGACCAGATGAGCTCATTTGATGAATAGGTTTTCAACTATAGTTTTTTTTTTAATTGCACAAAATCTTATGAAAATTAAAATGAGGGAGACTTCTGTATTCTATGAAGATGAAATCAACTTTACACCAAAAATTAGCAAGGATATAAAAGAAAAAGTACAAATCAATCTCTGTTGCAAACATAGAGGCAAAACAATATGTATTTTAAAAATTGTCAGAAGTCAAATTCAAGATAACATATCATGAATAAGTTGAGTTTAGTCCAGAAATTCAAGGTTGGCCAACAATTAAATCTGAATCAGTTAGTTCCACATCTACAATACAATAAGTTCTTTTGGATTTACAATAATTCTTGTTTTGATTTCCAAGTTCTCAAAGATTCTTCATTGTTGTGGGTTTCTAATGGTCTCCCTACTGGCTTTTCAACTGTTACATACTCTTCTTAGTCTTTACCTTGGAAAAATTATTTGCAAAATGTTGCTGCTAGTTAAAAACACTTAAAGTCATTTGAAATATTTTTACATCTCCAAAAGTATTTCTTATTTTAGGTGATACCTCACAGTATGACTCAGAATTCAGCTGAACTAGTGAATGCTTAAGGATAACCAAAGCAGTTTTAGAAAACAATAATTTGAAACATGCATGAATGCTGGGAAAGGAAGCTTGGCCTATTATGTATCAAACTAAGTTATAGAGGATAGTAATAAAAACAGAATAAAACTGGCACAGATATTGGCAAGTGCATTGATGGAATAGAACAAAAGCTCCTATGAATTAAAGTCAAAAAGAGGGGGAAAATGATGTTAATGTGTTAGGACAATGGACTTATCACTTTGAGAAGGAAGCTTTCTTAAACATAATTCCAAAGACCAAAGTACAAAACTAAATGATTGGATGTAAAATGGGCTCTACAAGGATATATTGTACAACATAGGGAATATAGTCAATATTTTGTAATAACTATAAATAGAATGTAACTCTTAAAAATTATATTTAAATATATCTGGAGGAAATTTTTGTTTTGCATAAAATGAATAAATAGACCTAAATAATAAAAGCAGCTAAACTTACTAATATAAGAAGATAGCATGGATAAAATAAAAGTAAAAGGCAATCAACAGTTTGAAAAACTACCCACAGTATGGATATGGAGACAAATGTATCTGTATATATGTGTGTGTATACAGATTCATATGATACTTATACATACACACATAATATATATTTAAATATACACATAAGTCATGGAAAAAGATATGTGCTTGGGATATTCAGAGCAATACCTCCAAAAATCAAATTAAATACCATGTTTTCCTTCTCATCACTTAATCTAAACCCCTTAAGACACTCCTTTGTCTTATGTACCCATTTGTACTGCTTCCTTCTGACACTGCCAAGCTCCTGAATCCTTCCAATATTCCCTATGAAATTTATGGTTCATTATCAGCAAAAGTACATATGTCCCATATACATATTATACATATATATAATATATATACACATATATAATATATATTGGGCTGGCCAAAAGGTTAATTTGGTATTTTTGCATAAGATGACTCTAGCAGCACTTAGTTGTCTTTTTAAAAAACTTAATTAATTTATTTATTTTTGGTTGTTTTTAACTTCATTCAAAACAATTTTGTTATATTGTATTATGACAGCTGTCACATTAAAAAATGGTCAAAATTGTTAAATTTTTCTGCAACCATTTTAATATTGAAGATGTAAGAAAAAATAAACATTTTCATCTTATCAGAATATTATGCTTTACTATTTCAAGAAAGGTAAAAATGAAACTGAAATGCAAAAACAAAACAAAACAAACAAAAAAAACCTCTGTGCAGTATATGGAGAAGATACTGTGGCTGATTAAACATCAAAAGTGGCTTGCAAGAATCTGTGCTGGAGATCTCTCACCGGATGATGCTCCATGGTTACGTAGACAGTTGAAGTTGATAGCAATCACATCAAGTCATTAACTGAGAGTAATCAATGCTACACCATGTGGGAGATAGCTGTCATACTCAAAATATCCAAATCAAGGATTGAAAATCATTTGCACCAGCTTGGTTATGTGAATCAGTTTGATGTTTGAGTTTCACATAAATGAAGGGAAAAAAACTTTATTTCCGCATGCAATCTTCTACTTAAATGTAGTGAAAATACTCTGTTTTTAAAACAAACTGCGACAGGGATGAAAAATGAATACTGTACAATAATGTGGAATGGAAGAGATAATGCAACAAGTGAAAGGAACCACCACCAACCACACCAAAAACCGGTCTTCATCCAAAGAAGATGACATGGTGTATAGGTGGGATTGGAAGGGAGTCTTCTATTATGAACTCCTTCTGGAAAATCAAAAGATTAACTCCAACAAGTAGTGCTCCTAATAAGACCTCCTGAAAGTAGTATTTGATGAGAAGTGTCCAGACTTAGTCAACAGAAAACTCATAATCTTCCATCAGGATAATGTATGACCATGCGCTTCTTTGATGCTTCGATGACCAGCAAAAACTATTACAGTTTAGTTGAGAAGTTCTGATTCATCCACTATATTCACCAGACATTGCACCTTCAGATTTCCATTGATTTTGCTCTTGATGAAACTTTCTTAATGGAAAAAAACTTCAGTTCTCTAGAAGACTATAAAGTTGCCTGTAAAATGACAGTAGGTAGTAGAACAAAGCAGTGAATACATTTTTCAGTAAAGTTCTTGGTGAAAATGAAAAATGCATCTTTTATTTTTATTTTAAAAATTATTAGGAAATTTTGGTCAATCCAATATGTATTTATATAAAATTGTCCATTCCCCTCCTTGACCTAATAGAACCATGTGTCTTCCCTGTTTATTTTTCTAATATTGGCTCTCCTTTTTGTTTCTTCTTAGAAACTTTATGCCACTAAGCCTGCAGGTGGAGAAGGTGTCTTTGATGCCTGGTTTCATTTTAGACCACTTCTTTCCCTGCTCCAAAAATTAGACACAAGAAAACAAAAACAAGACAGAATATGCCATCAAATATGACTATGCCCTCACAATCCTCCACTGTGGCTTTCCTACAGTAACACCAGTGGCTCCCCATCCTTTATCTGGATCATTGATCCTATTTAATTTTTGGAGATTTTAATACTAACACCCAGGCTTCCCAGTTCCTCATCAAATTCCTACCCTTAAATGAGCTTTCTCTTCTCTTGACTTCAGTCATCATCCCTGTGCTTATCTTACTTCATTTCATTACTACAACTCATTCTTAGCTTTAATTTTATCCATTTATTTTATGAACTCCACCTCCTATTTTTCCAACACCTTCTTCTAGACCACTGATCTTTCAACTCAAAGGAATCACCACTGGAATCATTCAACCAACACTTTTCCTTGGCCATTACTCTTCTATTGGACTCACTACCCTCCTCATCTGTCTTAATTCTACAGTCAATCATTATAACCATTCTTTGTCATAACTGCTTTGCAAAACTACAGCATGGCTTAATCCAGCTATATGACAGCACCTTTGGGCCCATGTGCTGAATGGCTGAAGGAGAGACAACCAATACTAATCTTGCACTAAACTCATGATCATCAACCTCAAGTACCATGCTATGTCCTTCTTAATCCATTTCCTCTCCTTTTGCACTATACATGAATCATGTTAAACAAATGTATATTGGATTTTGCCAAGTGCTTTTTTAAAAACGATGCTGATGTTTTAAAAACATCACTCATTATCAGAGAAATGCAAATCAAAACCTCAATGAGGTACCATTACACGCCAGTCAGAATGGCTGCTATCCAAAAGTCTACAAGCAATAAATGCTGGAGAGGGTGTGGAGAAAAGGGAACCTTCTTACACTGTTGGTGGATATGCAAACTAGTACACCACTATGGAAAACAGTGTGGAGATTTCTTTAAAAACTGGAAATAGAACTGCCATATGACCCAGCAATCCCACTCCTGGGCATACACAACGAGGAAGCCAGATCAGAAAGAGACACGTGCACCCCAATGTTCATCACAGCACTGTTTATAATAGCCAGGACTTGGAAGCAACCTAGATGTCCATCAGCAGACGAATGGATAAAAAAGCTGTGGCACATATGCACAATGGAATATTACTCAGCCATTAAAAAGAATTCATTTGAATCAGTTCTAACGAAATGGATAAAACTGGAACCCAGTATACAGAGTGAAGTAAGACAGAAAGAAAGACACCAATACAGTTTACTAACACATATATATGGAATTTAGAAAGATGGTAACAATAACCCTATATGCAAGACAGAAAAAGAGACAAAGATGTGTAGAATAAACTTTTCTACTCTGTGGGAGAAGGCAAGGGTGGGATGATCTGAGAGAACAGCATCAAAACATGTATATTATCAAGTGTGAAACAGATCGCCAGTCCAGGTTGGATGCATGAGACAAGTGCTCGGGGCTGGTGCACTGGGATGACCCAGAGGGATGGGGTGCGGAGGGAGGTGGGAGGGGGGTTCAGGATGGGAAATACATGTAAATCCATGGCTGATTCATGTCAATGTATGGCAAAAACCAGTACAATATTGTAAAGTAATTAGCCTCCAACTAATAAAAATAAATGAAAAAACAAAAACAAAAACTATGCCGAAAAATTTATGCTTTTGAACTATTGTGTAGGAGAAGACTATTGAGAGTCGCTTGGACTGCAAGGAGATCCAACCAGTCCATCCTGAAGGAGATCAGTCCTGGGTGTTCATTGGAAAGACTGATGCTGAAGCTGAAACTCCAGTACTTTGGCCACCTCATGCGAAAAGTTGACTCATTGGAAAAGATCCTGATGCTGGGAGGGTTTGAGGGCAGGAGGAGAAGGGGATGACAGAGGATGAGATGGCTGGATGGCATCACTGACTCAATGGGCATGGGTTTGGGTAGACTCCAGGAGTTGGTGATGGACAGGGAGGCCTGGAGTACTGCAATTCATGGAGTCTCAAAGAGTTGGACACGACTGAGTGACTGAACTGACTGACTGACTGACTGACTGATTGATTTTATCATGTGAATTTTCTTCTTAACTTTTTCAATGGTTACCCCAGAGTTGCAATGTGCATTTAGAGCTGATTCAAATTTTCACTTTCAAATAATATTATACCACTTCACAGGAACTGCAAGTCTCTTATAGTAACAAAATAATACTAATTCCTTCTTCTACCTGTTATATTTTTGCTATATTTCATTACACTTACTCATCAGCATATATATACATATTATATAATGTGTAATTATATACATATATACACAAGCAATTAAAAACATTTTTGGTATTAACACTTTCAAGAAAGTATAACCTATTATATCAATTATGAGTAGGAAAAATAAATGCCAGTATCCTGAACTCCCACAGACAGGGGACTTAGAATCCAGGCCCCCAGATTTTAGGCTTACTTTCACTTGTTCCTTTGCTGACAATTTTCCCTTCTTTACACAGATATGAGTTTGTGACCGGTATTTTTTTTCCTTCTCTCTAAAGGATTTTTAAGGTTTTTTCTAAGACAGATCTACTGACAACAGATTTCTTCAACTTTTGTTTGTCTGAGAAAGTTTCTATTTCTCCTTTAATTTTTAAGGGTAATATCACAGTATACAGAATTCTAGGGCTTCCCTGGTGGCTCAGATAGTAAAGAATCCGCCTGCAATGAGGGAGACCTGGGTTCAATCCCTGGGTTGGGGAGAACCCCTGGAGGAAGGTATAACAACCCACTCCAGTATTCTGGCCTGGAGCATCCCCATGGACAGAGGAGTCTGGTGGGATCACACAGTCAGACACAACTGAGAGACAGCACAGCACACGATTCCAGGCTGATGGATGTTTTTCTCTCAACACTTAAAATATTTCGCTCCACTCCCTTCTTATTTGCATGGGTTTTCATGAGAAGTGAGGTATATTTCTTACCTTTGCTTTTCTATAGGTAAGGTTTTTTTTTTTTTTCTTAACTGACTTAAGATTCTTTCTTTATCTTTGACTTTCCATAGGTTGAAGGTTATATGCTTTAGGTGTAATATTTTTACTTTATTTATTTTTAATTGGAGGATAATTGCTTTACAATATTGTGTTGGCTTCTGTCATATATTAACATGAATCAGCCATAGGTACACATATGTCCCATCCCTCTTGAGCCTCCCTCCCATCTCTCACTTCATCCCACCATCTAGGTTGTCACAGAGCACTGGCTTGAACTCCAGGCATCATACAGTCATTTCCCACAGGCTATCTCTTTTACATATGGCAATGTATACACCTCCATTCTACTCTCTCAATTTGTCCTACCTTCTCCTTCCCACACTGTGTCCAAAAGTGTGTTCTCTGTGTATGCGTCTCCATTGCTGCCATGTGAACAGGTTCATAAGTACTATCTTTCTAGTTTCCATATATATATGTTAATATATGATATTTGTTTTTCCTTTCTGACTTACTTCACGCTGTATAATAGACTCTAGGTTCATTTACCTCTTTAGGACTGATTTAAATGCATTGATTTTATGGCTGAGTAATATTCAATTGTATATGTTTATCACAGCTAATTTACCCATAAATCTGTCAATGGACATAAGTGTAGTATTTTTGATAGGCTTCCCAGGTAGCACAATGGAAAAGAATCTGCCTGCCAATGCAGGAGGTGCAGGAGATGTATGTTCTATCCCTAAATTGGGACGATCCCCTGGAGGAGGAAATGACAACCTACTCCATTATTCTTGCCTGGGAAATTCCATGGACAGAGAAGCCTGATGGTTACAGTCCATGGGGTAACAGAGTCAGACATAACAGAGTTGGACTAAGCACACGCACACAATATTTTTTATACTTTTCCTACTCGGTTTTCTTTGAGCTTCATAGACCAGTGGCTTGATGTCTAACATTAATTTGGAGGGAGATTATCAGTCATTATAATTTCAAATACTTCTTCCGTTTCTTTTTCTCTATCTTTTCCATATACTATTCATAACACTGTTATGTCTTTTGCAACTGTCTCACTGTTGTTCATGGATATTCTATTCTATTTCTTGTCTTTTTTCTTTTTAGTTTCAAAGTTTCTATTGAGATATCTTCTAGCTCAACATTCTTTCCTCAGCTATGGCTCTGTACTAGCAGGCCAACCAAAGGAATTCTTCAATTTCTATTTCAGTATTTTTGATCCTCCACATTTCTTCTTGGTTCTTTTTTTAGAATTTCCATCTTTCCTCTTCATTGTCTGTCTGTTCTCGCATCAGAACAGAGCCCTATTCATCAGAACTCTACCAGGTTAATCAGTTGTTTTAGATGCCTAATCTGATCATCCTGACATCTCAGCCATGACTAAGTCTGGTTCTGAGCATGAATCTGATTTTTGCTCTGTCTCTTCAAACTGTGTTTTTTACCTTTTAGTGTGCCTTGTAATTTTTTCTTGAGAGTTAGACATTATGCAATAGGCAAAAAAAAAAAAAAAAAAAGAGTGACATAAAAGGGCCTTTAGTGATCTGGTGGTGAAGTATGGGGTAGGGGAAGCACTCTATATTCTATAATTAGGTCTCATATTTGCAGAGACTGCACCTCTTAACTCAGATTTTTCTCCTTCAGGTGGGACAGGATGACAAAGGTTGACTGGAGTTGGCTGTCTTTCTTCCCCAAGTCAGTTAAGCACAAACAGAACCCCATCATTTTGGGCTCTGGCTAAGCAGTTTCTCCTGAGGGCAGATGGTTAAGAACAGGATGTTTTGGGGTTTTTCAACATGGCTCTAAGCCTGCTTCTGCCAGAAGCACTTTAAGATTTTTCTCTGATATTCCCCTGAGAACCTGGTCCAACTCCTGGAGGGAAAATTCATAAAAGAGTGCATCCCCCTGGAGTTTTTAAGGCTCAGACTATTTCACCTTGAGCCTCCAGCAATTTGTCAAAAAAAAAAAAAAAAGAAAGAAAGAAAGAAAAAAGTTTAGCAGTGATTCTCGTGGAAGTTTCTGCTTGTGGTTTTCTGCTCTGTTAAGCTGTGATTCTTGATATCTGACTCTTTCCAATTCAGGGGATGATTTGCCCTGTAACATTGCTTCTCATGAATCTAAGAAAATGTTGATATTTCTGTGTGTTCAGCTTTCTACTTATTAGAACAGAGTGATGACTATCTCCTTGCATGCCAGACAGAGAACTGAAAGTTATTCACCTTTTATTTTCAAACTTATTCTGCTTTACAAAGAAAGAAGAGTAATACAAACTGAATATATGATTACTATTTTTGTAAGGCATTTTCAGTTCTCATGCAGATTAAAGCTAAAAGGGGATTTTACCCTCCTTAATGTTTTTTCTCAAGCCTTAGTTCACACTTTATTTTCTGAGCACTGTTATTACAGGTCATCTTCTTTCTTTTGAAAACAGGAAAGGACGACTGGACTAGTCTATGCAATTCATTGCATTATACCCTTATTTTGCTTAAAAACTTTACCAGGAAGACTAAATCAAGCATTCATGGGTGCTCCATAATTATAATTATATCCAGAAACCAATTTCTTGTCCATCAGATAAATGTACTTCTAATTAGATATGTAGTAGAGAAAACTTAAAATGCACACCAATATTTTTTGCATTTACTGAAAATTTCTTATGTCTATTTGGAACACATCATTGTTCTGCAAGTGGGCATCCATCTGTTGTAGTGTGGAGAAAATGCAATCCTTTGCTCTTTAGTTCCTATTTTCCCATTAGGCTATACACAGAAAGGAAATGAGTTCTACACTATACTTTTGATTTATTGCATAGCTGAACATATTTGCACAGAGAAAAATGTTATTTTAAGTTTACACACTTCAATAAACATGCATACATATGTTCAACTTTTAGATGCAACCATAAAATTGACTAACTGTGAGGATTCTGGAAATAAAGTGAAAACACACATAAAAGTTTCACATTTAATAATGTTGTTCAAAATCCTATTATCTAAAATTAAGGCTAGATAGAAATCTATCTATCTTTTTAAAGTCTTTTTAAAGTGCACATTTTTAAATTTAGTCTTCTAAAAATTTTTATCTATTACATTGTGTTACCTTTTCTCTATGACAATGTGTTCATGCTTATCATGCTGGAACAATATGTATGGGTTTTTAAAACTAGTTAGCAGCTCTGCAATGCTGCATTATGGCTGCAACATTTTTTTTTTTCTTATAGTTTTATCTTTGATGTTTTTACCACTAAGTTCTCAGAATAGATGAAACAATTTTTTCATGGATGCTTTATTTCAGGGAATTCTGATTCTTAGCATCACAAATTTTTTTACAGTATATTTTCACATAATTTGTATCTCATATTTATCACTTTCTTACTGTTTTAGCTAAGGCATACATTTTGAATGATAATTTCCTTATCAGTTTCCCCTAAAACCCCTCATCAAAGTACCAAGATATGTATCCAGGTCCCTGTCTCTTTAATGCACTAAGGGAAATATCCTTAAACTTTTGGAATCATGCTAATTTCCTAGTGCTGTTCTCCTCTTATTTCCTCAATTTCTGATTATCTTCAACTGGATTATTATCTTTCTATCCCTGGAACATCTACTATGGCTATTGTGGAGATTTTGCATTTTGCCAATGACTTGTCTATTCCTTTATCATATTCAGTTCTTTAATTTTATAGATTACTTTTATGACAAATTTATTAATCTAATATCTATTATATTTGTTTTCCATTGCACCCAGTATATATTTAAAAATGCCTTCATTACACTTGTTATTCATCTGAAAATAGTATTTCCTAATTTCAGGTTATTCTCTTTAAACTATTGAAAATTCATTTTGGATGTGATTTTGGAGGAATGTTTTATACACTCAAGACTCTGTTTGTTGCATTTAAGTCTCAGAAACAGTTAAAGGAAAATCATTTCTGGAATCAGTCAGTTCAGTCGTTTCAGTTGTGGCTGATTCTTTCCAACTCCATGTACTTCAGCACACAGGCTTCCCTGTCCATCACCAACTCCCGGAGCTTGTTCAAACGAGTGCCCATTGAGTTGGTAATGCCATCCAACCATCTCATCCTCTGTCATCCCCTTCTCCTCCAGTCTTCCCTCTTTCCCAGCATTAGGGTCTTTTCCAATGAGTCAGTTCTTCATGTCAGGTGACCAAAACCCTGGAGTTTCAGCTTCAGCTTCAGCATCAGTCCTTCCAACGAATACTTAGGACTGATTCCTTTAGGATTGACAGATTTGATCTCCTTGCAGTCTAAAGGACTCTCAAGAATCTTCTCCAACACCACAGTTTAAAAGCATCAATTCTTCAGTGCTCAGCTTTCTTTATGGTCCAACTCTCACATCCATACATGACCACTGGAAAAACCATAGCTTTGACTAGACAGACCCTTGTTGGCAAAGAAATGTCTCATTGATTTTGGAACCCAAGAAAAGAAAGTCTGCCACTGTTTTCATTGTACCCCCATCTATGTGCCTTGAAGTGATGGGACTGGATGTCATGATCTTCATTTTTGGAATGTTGAGTTTGAAGCCAGTTTTATCACTCTCCTCTTTCACATTCAAGAGGCGCTTTAATTCCTCTTCATTTTCTGCCATAAGGGTTGTGTCATCTACATATCAGAGGTTAATGATATTTATCCTGGCAATCTTGATTCCAGCTTGTGCTTCAGCCAGCCTGGAATTCCACATGATGTTCTCTGCATCTAAGTTAAATAAGCAGGGTGACAATATACAACCTTGACACAATCCTTTCTCAATTGGAACCAGTCCATTTTTCCATGTCTGATTCTAACTGTTGCTACTTGATCTGCAAAAAGACTTCTCAGGAGGCAGATAAGGTGGTCTGGTATTCCTATCTCTAGAAAAAATGTCCACTAATTTGTTGTGATTCACAGAGTCAAAGGCTTTGGTGTAATCATTAAAGCAGAAGTAGATTTTTTCCCCTGGAATTCTCTTGTTTTTCCTTTATCTCTTGTTCCTCTGCCTTTCCTAAATCCAGCTTGAACATCTGGAAATTCACAGCTCACATACTGTTGAAGTCTGTCTTGGAGAATTTTGAGCATTACTTTGATAGCATATGAAATGCATGTAATTTTGTTGTAGTTGGTGCATTCTTTGGCATTGCCTTTCTTTGGCACTGGAATGAAAACTGACCTTTTCCAGTCCTATGGCCACTGCTGGGTTTTCCAAATTTGCTGGCATATTGGGTGCAACACTTTAGCAGCATCAGCTTACAGGATTTGAAAGAGCTCAACTGGAATGCCATACTCCATTAGCTTTGTTCGTAGTGATTTAGAAAAGGCAGAGAACCAGAGAGCAAATTGCCAATATCTGTTGGATCATAGAAAAAGCAAGAGAATTCCAGGAAAACATCTACTTCTGCTTTATTGACAGTACCAAAGCCTTTGACTGTGTTGATCACAACAGACTGTGGGAAGGTCCACTTGACTTCACACTCCAGGATGTCTGGCTCTAGGTGAGTGATCACACCATCACAATTTTCTCGGTCATTAAGATCTTTTTTGAATAGTTTTTCTTGTTCATTCTTGCCACGTTCTTAGTATTGTATGCTTCTGTTAGGTCCATACCATTACTTTTGGAATAGTGCATGTTGTAAAGTGAAGTGAGAGTGAAAGTAACTTAGTCATGCGATCCCATGGACTGTAGCCCACCAGGCTCCTCTGTCCATGGAATTATCCAGTCTTGGAATCCTCCAAGAATACTGGAGTGGGTAGCTATTCCTTTCTCCAGGGGATCTTTCTGACCCAGGATTTGAACCCAGATCTCTTGCATTGCAGGATTCTGTGTCATCTGAGCCACTAAGGAATCATAGTATATGCTAAACCAATGTATATAACACCTTTCATTTCTACTCATTTCCTTGTAAAATGGTCAGTCTAGTCACATGTGGAGAATGAATGGGAGGTAGGAAGCAATCCTGTCACTGTCAGGGTCATTAAGGTAGGAGGAAATGCAAACTGAAGCTGCAGATGTAAAATGATTTCACTAGAACCATGCAAAAAAAACTAGCAAGCCTTGGTGACAGTCTATACTAGAGATGAAGGAAAAACTGTTTGAAGAATCTCTCTCTTGGATTTTTTTTTTTTTTTTTTAATTTATGAATGCACACAATTTCTCTAGTGTGGCAAGTGTGAATGTTATTGAATCCAAGCTTTCTTTGCTTGCCACAGGACAGGCCAATTAACTTAGAGACAAGCTGTTGAGGAAGGGAATATGACTTTATTTGGAAAGCTGGCTGACCAAGAAGATGGCAGACTAATGTCTCAAAATTATCATTTTATGAGGATCAGGATGTCAGATTGTTTTACAGGACAGAGATGAGTGGAGGTGAGAAAATAAAGTAAAAAGGCCATTCATCTTCCAAATATCTCCTAGAATGGCAGCTTCAGGTAGAAGATTTATTAATCTCTTCCTTCCTGTCATCCACAGGTGGACAAGATCTTGAAGGCATCTCAGCAGGCAATCATATGGGTTGGGTTTTCTGAGGCAGGACATTATGAATGATTAAATAACAAAAGCAATGGAAACCAAGTCAAAGAAATAGTTCCAACATGGAGTCAGACCGGTTTTTCCCTGCCACATGGACTAGTCCCTAGTTGTGTGCACAGGCTTCTCACTGCTGTGGCTTCGTTTGTTGTGGAGCATGAGCTCTGGGGCATGCAAGTTCAGTAGGCACATGAGCTTAGTTGCCCTGAGGCATGCGGAATCTTCCCAGCCCAGGAATGGAACCCCTGTCCCCTGCATTGGCAGGCAGATTCTTAAACACTGGACCATTAGGAAAGTTCCTCTTTTTAATTTTAACACTGGTTACCCTTTACTAAAATGTAGAAAAGTGATGGGGAGCACACAATGAGAGGTCAGGGACTCAACTCTAGTCACCATATGTTTGAGGTACATATTACAGAACCAATTGTATATGTCAAGTTGCAAGTGAGATAGAAGGAATTATAGATTAAGATAGAAGGAATTTTGGATTATAATACATCCAGATTTATAATTCCTTCTATCTCACTTCCAACCTGACATATGCAATTGGTTCTGTAATATGTACCTCAAACATATGAGTTTAGAATTGAGCCCCTGATCTCTCACCCATGTGCTATGTAGATAGCACAGGATAATAGAACTAATTTCTAAGATGCATTGAGTACTAAACCAGAATGTTTTTGGATGTGTTGTCTCAATTAATAGTCAAAATACAATTTAACCTAAATATTATCAACTCCATTTTACAGGTGATGAATCTGGGACACAGGAAGTTAAGAAACTGCCAAGCAAAGATCATAAAACCTGCAAATGAATTCAAAACTCTGCACTCTTCCTGAAGACTCTGCACTCATAACCACCATGCCGTATTCATGACAGACCATGAGAGATAGGAAAATATGGTGCAGTACTTAATGCTAAGTAATTTGGTTTTAGAAGACAGGTAAATAAAAATAAACTAAAAATTTCTAACCAGAAAAGCAAGCTGAAAATCAGAATATTATATCACATAAACCAAGGAAAAATAACTTCAAGAAGGAGGGAATAGTCTAGCTATTTCAAATAGTGCTATGTAAGATGAGGACTGAAAATAATCCACAGTTGAGTGACCCATCATATTCTTGCAAAGTTCTTGCTAGGACTACATAATGTGCATGAAGAAATCAGACTAAAACAGATAAGTCAATACAGTTGAGAGTGATCACACCTTGGACATATCTTGTACTTGAAACAACAAAATAATAGTAATAGGACAAAAAAAAAGTGTGCATGCTTAAAAATAGAACAGAAATGCAAACCTCATGCTAAAGTTGTGAGCCTTCTGTGAGCTCTCAGTTCAGAGAGCCAAAACTATCTACATGGGATGGAGAAAACACTAGGGGTATGACCTGAAACCAAGGCTTGAGGTGTGCTCCTTGCTTCCTCCCTACCTGCTCTCAGAGAGAAAAAGTTCTATACCTCATCTACACCAGGAGGTAAAGATTATAGAAATTGTGCCTAAGGAAGAGGGTATCTTCTCAAGAGGAATTCAGTGGAGTGACCAGCTGGCTCTAGGGCTGGATCTGCACAGGGCAAACAGACACAGACACAGTTAGGCTGGCACCTGGCAGAAGGGACTGTAAACTCATAGTTAGGGAGAGAGAAGAATGCAGTAAATCAAAAGAGAGAGAAGAAGTTAGATACATTTTCTATGAATAATAAAAGTTAGAGAGGGTATGGAGAAAAGGAAACCTTCCTACACTGCAGATGGAAATGTAAATTGGTTGAAGCCACTATGGAGAACAGTATGGAGACTCCTTAAAAAAACAAAAATAGAGTTGCCATATGATCTTGCAACTTCACTCCCGGATGTATATCCAGAGAAAAACATGGTCCAAAAGGATACATGCAGTCTGTGTTCATTGCAGCATTGTTTATAATAGTCAAGACATAGAAGCTTAAATGTCCATCAACAGATAAATGGATAAAGAAATTGAGACATATATATATATATATATATATATATATATATATATATATATATATACACATACAGTAGAAAATTACTCAACTGTAAAAAAGAACAAAATAATAACATTTCCAGCAACATGGATGCATGGATGGGCTTAAAGATAATCATGCTAAATGAAGAAAGTCAGAGAAACACAAATATCATATGATATTACCTATATGTGGAACCTAAAATATGATACAAATGAACTTATTTACAAAAAGAAACAGACTCACAAACATAGAAACAAACTTATGGTTACCAAAGAGAAAAGGAGTGGGGATAAATTGGGAGTTTTGTATTAGCAATCAGAGACCACCATATATAAAGTAGATAAACAATAAGGTCTTACTGTATAACACAGGTAACTATATTCAATATCTTCTAATAAACCATAATGGAAAAATATGAAATATATATAGATATAAAACTGAATCAATTTTCTTGTTTCTCTATGGTTTCCCTCCTCACTCCATCCTCCTAATCATTATGTTATTCACTCAAGTTTACTGTTTATTATTGCCTGATCAACTTGTCAAGGAATAAAGATAATGTTAAGAATTTCATATCGATTATTTTTCCCTGAAGTTCTTTGTATATTGTAAATTTTTTTCATTTCTTTTTATTAGTTTGAGGTTAATTACAATATTGTAGTGGTTTTTGTCATACACTGACATGAATCAAAACTTATGTATTTTGCAATGTTATGCAAGTAAATCATTAATGATTTTGTAGAAGATTAAAAATATTTTTACAAAATATAGAACAAACAGAAAGACTCTCTTCAAATATCCAAAAAGCATTTCTCTTCTGTGAAGTGATCACCATTCAGAGATTTTATGTATTGCTTTGAGATTCCTTCTTCACTATATATTTCTTTGCTACATATTTACACACATATATATTTATATATGAAGATATATTTTAAAATATACTTTCTTTAAATTTTTTTCCAATTAGAAGTATATGTAAGGGCTCCTTTCATGTTATAACTACAAACGATATGTTGCTCTTAAATTGTGATGTCCCACAATAGACACACCAAAGCTTTATTAACAATTTTCCTATTAATATTTATAAAAGTTATTCTGACTTTCTTTGCTATCACAATAAATCTATAAAGGAAGATTCTAATTCATACTTCCACTAAAACATCTATGCATAATATTATTTCTATAAAGCAAAAACCTAAAATTAGAAATGTTATTACCAACAAGATCGAGTATTTATTCATGTAAATATTACTCCTAGTACTTCTAATTCTATGCAGCATGGTTTATTTATGTAACAATGATACTGGCTTATTTTGTTTTGTCTTACTAATCCACAGAAGTTCTCAATACATTCTGCAATGTTAACCTTGTCTAAAATAAGCTACAATTTCTTCTATTCTGTAAACCTTTTTGATTTATTAATTATATATATATATATTTCCTATTGAAATGCCAATTTTCCTATGACTTCTGAGTTTTGTTGTATCTAAAATAAGCAGTCCCTCTATATTCTTTTGTGTTTTCTTATAATATTATGGTCCTTTATAATAAGGAAATTTAATCACTTTCCCTCGGTTATTTTCACTAATGTGCTTGGACTCCCTGTTGTCATTTATCTCTTGTCCTTATCATGCTTTATTCTTGTTGGCTGTCTATTACTCAACTGGACTTTTATTTGATTCATTAGGGGTTTGCAGTTACTCTTCCCAGGAATTAAATAGACAACTGTACCATCATGTTTTACACACACACACACACACACACACATACACACCCCACACACATACTAGGTCCTAGATATGACTCCAGAAGGGATTCTAGTGATTCCCTCTGCAGTAACAACTGAATTTAGCACTAATTTCTCTCAGACTTCTGCTTCCAGAGCTGTGGCTTTGGTGATCTAAAATCAGATCTGTGTGTATTCTTATCTGAATCTTATTCTATAAATTAAGGAACACTGTGAAATATGCATCTACTCTTTTACTATAGACTCTCACTTCTTCAAGAGGAAGACTTTGCCAGCCTACCTCTCCTACTCACCGTCTGTTTGGTGCTAGTGACATTTGCAACTCTCAAAAGTTCATCAACACAGTTGTTGGTGAGACTCCCTGGTCACCAGAGATAAAGAGGATTTGTTTTCTTTTTGCCCTATTAGTATCAGCAGTTGATTCTTTCAGTGTGAAATATCTATCTTCACACTGCCACTTACTTCAGAGATCTTGATTATTCTTTGAAATACTGCCTATATTTTTATGTTTAATATAGATGAATCATCATATAGACTATATAGACATATAATCTCTTCCCTCAGATTTTGCACGTATTAGTCTCAATATTTCACTACTGTATTTTATTCTGGAGAACATAAGTGTGATCCCTGATGTTTGACTCTTTTCCATTTATGCCATTTTATACATGGGAAGTTGAACTATGCTCAAGAATAATGAAATAATTTTAAAAGATTCATCCATCCACAAAAAAGCATATGGATATATCTTCTTCTAAGTCAGTTTCAGAAAGTCATCAATTTCTTAATATGGAAAAAAGAAACAGGAAACAATCATAGGAAGTATTGCTAAAAAATGGAAGTTGCTAAAGTTTTTACTTTATGTTCGTTGTCTTATTTGTCGTTTCAAATTCCAATTGTCTTTTAAATGGTGTACTAAATGTCAACAGTTTGAAAATAAATGAAGGATTAGAACACACAGTTGGTGTCCTGAGGTAGAAAAGAAAGGATTAGAAATATAATACTAGCTAACTGAGAAAGAGAGAATCTGAGAGCATATATTCTAATGATGAAAGAGGCAGATGGACTAGCCCCTGGAAAATGGATTCAGGACTTCCATGTCTGTGAAGTGATGGACAGGCAAAATGTTGGGATTTTCCTGACTGACTTCAGTTCCCACATATAATCTGTGAGACTTATGTAACATTCTATTAGAGTTTTAATGACAAGACAGCATTTGTATTCTTTATGCCTCTTTTTGTAATTTTGTCTTGAGATGGTGCTAGCGGGAAGAATGTATGCTTTTTAATATAGTGTGTATTCCCAACTGCACTGTTCATTGATGAAAAATTACCCAGACTCATGACAGGGCATTATTGCCATAAAAGCTTATTCTTGGTTCAAATATTCAGGTTTACTGTTTACCTACTCATGCTGGGCAGTGACAGAAATAAGTGAAAGAGATCTGAACTGGTATTCAAGGCTACAGCTGTGAGTAGTAACATTGCATTTGTTATTTCTAAGCTATTAAATATGCATGTGCAATTGACAAGAGATATGTCAACATCATGAGGAACAATGATTTTTAAGGGCAAGAGAAAAGTGGTTAAAATATAAATCATATTAAAAACATAAATTCAAAGCAATTAAGTAAATTTCTTGTAATCTTAAATTTGAGTCAAAATATTGATACAAACTCAAATTTATTTTCATTTCCAAAGCAATACATTTATCTAGCTCTATGCCCTGAAAGGTCTTAGAAGAAATGACACCTTATGGCACTAAACAACCTTCATACCCTAATATGATCTTCAAGCACTAACCCCAATAAAAAGAAATCTGAAAGTTACATCAGCATTGTGATGATGTAGTTGTTCCTTTTTTCTCTCTCCTTCAGCTTACAACTAACTGGACATTGATAACTGAAAAAAAGCATCTTGATACAGCCTCCCAGATCACCCAAGAGATACATCCATCGGTACCCACAAAAGTGTGTAGATTGGACCCTGGAGGCTGCAGAGTAAGGGTAGTGACAGCAGAAATGGTACTGGGTCAGACACCATGGGGACCGCACTGCTTTCCTGGCAGAGCAAGTGATGATGCAGGCGGTGAGTGGGGTATTCCTGCCATGGGTCCTACAGCTAGACAGGCCTGTTATCTGAGGAGAGACTCAGTGATGGGGGAGGGAAAGGAAAGAGACTGACATAGAGCTCTGAAGGGAAATTCTCCTGTGGTCTCCCTGGATTCTGACCTAGACCTCTGGGACCCCATATCCAAGGATCCCTTATCAGACATGGATGCCTCCCTCAAAGCTCTAAATGCTAAGCTCCCCTCACTGTGCCACTAACCTTTCTTTTTACCATGTCTGATCTTAGATTCCTCAGCCCCTATAAGAGGAATAAAAAAGAAATTTGTATATAATGTAGTCTTCTGAGAAACAAAAGGAAGGCACCCAACTACCAGCCTGTTAGAATCAAAATGAAGCTTTACCTAAATAAGAAAGCCTTTCACAACATCAAATGAAGAGGCACAGGAACAACTCATCAAACACATGGAAAATAATGGTAATATGGTATCACACAAAGGAAATGACAATTTTCCAGCAACCAAACACAAAGACATAGAATAGTGTGATCTAACATAAAGATTTTTAAAGAACTGTTATGATAAAATTCAGTGAGCTACAGCAGAACTCATAAAATAAATACAAAGATCTCAGGAATAAAATTAACGAAGAGAAGGAGTACTTTACCAAAGCAATTAAAACTCTAAAAAATAACCAAACAGATTCTGAAGCTGAAAGTGTGAGTGAAAGTCGCTCAGCCGTGTCTGACTCTTTGCAACCCCATGGAACTCTCCAGGTCAGAATACTGGAGTGGGTAGCCTTTCCCTTCTCCAGGGGATCTTCCCAACCCAGGGATCAAACCCAGGTCTCCCACATTTCAGGCTGAAGACCTCAATAAATGAGATGAAAAATACCTTAGATCACACTGGAAACAATCAGATCAGATGGAAGAGAGAGTTAGCAAGCTGGAAGATAGAATCTATGAATGTTTCAGATGGAAGAAGAGTGAACTAAGATTTTTTAAAAGTGAAGAAATTCTACTAAACTATCTAATTCTATTAGAAAAACCAAAATAAAAATAATGGATATTTCAAAAGGAGAAGAGAGTGACAAGGGAACAAAGAGTATATTTAAAGACATAATGGCTGAGAATTTCCAAAACCAGAAGAAACTGTATATATAAACCCATGAAGCCAATCAAAAACCTTATTATTTCAATGCAAAAGACCTTTTTCAAGACACATTGTGTTAAAACTGTTGAAAGTCAATGATAAAGACATAAACCGACCTTATTGACTTTCAGGGAGAAAAGATGATAATCTAGAAGAAACCTTCATTAGACTATCAGCAAATTTCCAGCTGAAACTCTAGAGGTCAGGAGAGAATAGAAGGACATATTCAAAGTATTAAAAAAATAAAAAACATCAGCCAAAAATACTCTATTCCGAAAACTTGTCCTTCAGACATGACAGAGATATAAAAGATTTCCCAGACAAACAAACCTGAGGAAGTTCATCCCCACTAGCCTTGCTTTAGAACTGTTGAAAGGAACTCCAAGATGAAACACAACTCTGATCAACGTGATAAGTAGACAGCAGAATTAGAAAACTGTAACTCTTTTTTAGACTAGCATATTAAACTCCTAACTACAGCAAAAAGGTTAAAGGAAAAAGATCATTATCTATAACTATAGCTACTACAAGTTAGTTATGAAATCACAGCATAAAAAGATAATTTGAGATAAGGAAGAGTAAGATGAGGGAACTTTTATAGGTAAATGAAGGTAAATTGCTATCAGCAAATTTTATCTATGAGAGATTTTTTTAAAAATGAATGGTGATAACAAAGCAAAAATCAAAAGCAGAGATATGAATAATTAACAAAGTTTGATTGAGCAAAATCATCATGGAAAAACTACTAACTCACAAAGTTAGACATAAACAGAAAAAAAAGAAATGAGGAAAAAATTATGAGAAAATAAAAATAAAATGGCAGCAGAATTCCTCATCTGTCAATAATTACCCTAAATATCAAAGGATTGAACTCAACAAACAAAAGGACACAATAGCTGGACAGATTAAAAGAAAATAAGACCCAACTCTATGCTGCCTACAGAAGACTCAACTGTAAAAACACACATACATTTGAAGTAAAGAGATGAAAAATGATATTTCAAGCAAGTGAAAAGCAAAAGAGAGCAGGTATGGAGTTTAAGCTAGAAAGAATAGCAAGAGACAAGTTGCTATGTAGTGAGAAAGATATCATTATATCAAGAAGATATAACAAACATAGATATGCATGCACCCAACACCTGAACAGCAAACTATGGTAATGTTCTTTAAGAGTACAAACTTATAATGACTATTAAAAAAAAACCATGCAGAGGGAATGCTCAGTATAATGAATATAGACAATAATATTGTACTAGAGTTGTATAATATGATATAGTTATATCAGAATCTCTATTACAGCATGTTAAAGTAACACAATAAACAACTTACACAATGTTATATGTCAAATGTATTCAATAAAAATAAAGTTTCATAATACTTAGAAGGAGAGAAGCACTGAGTAAAAATCTTTCTTTGAATTTTTCCCAATTTAGCCCAACACTCCCTGGAAGGTAAGTTATGACCAACCTAGACAGCATATTAAAAAGCAGAGACATTACTTTGCCAACAAAGGTCCATCTAGTCAAGGCTATGGTTTTTCCAGTGGTCATGTATGGATGTGAGAGTTGGACTGTGAAGAAAGCTGAGTGCCAAAAGATTGATGCTTTTGAACTGTCGGGTTGGAGAAGACTCTTGAGGGTCCCTTGGACTGCAAGGAGGTCCAACCAGTCCATCCTGAAGGAGGTAAATCCTGGGTGTTCACTGGAAGGACTGATGCTGAAGCTGAAACTCCAGTACTCTGGCCACCTCATGCAAAGAGTTGACTCATTGGAAAAGACCCTGATGCTGGGAGGGATTGGGGGCAGGAGGAGAAGGGGACGACAGAGGATGAGATGGCTGGATGGCATCACCAACTCGATGGGCATTAGTTTGAGTAAACTCCGGGAGTTGGTGATGGACAGGGAGGCCTGGCGTGCTGCGATTCATGGGGTCGCAAAGAGTCGGATACGACTGAGGGACGAACTGACTGACTGACTATACATTTGATGGGAGGTCTTTTGAAACGAACAAATATAGAGAACACCAAGACAGAGTTTTTTCCCCTAAAAAAAATGAAAAGAAATCTTGGATAATGTTTGACTCTAAGACTAAGGAAGTGTACAATACCATGGGAAATCAAGGAGATGATCAAATCGGATCACATGAAGAGTCACAACAGACTTCTACTTTCTGGTTCAAACTGAAAGGAGATTGGAAGTTGTCAGAACTAGGAAAAGACTGTACAAACTGAAAAACAACAACTCTTCTTAGACAGTCAGAATTGAGGTCACAAGTCAGACTGCTGCTCTGAAAACCAGAGTAAGATGGGTACTGAGAAGCCCAGCTTACTGGAGGCAGGTACCTGCTGATGGAGGCGCTTAGGTGGGAACTTGCTCGCTTATAATGAGGAATTGCTAGAGGCTCTTTGTGAACTGGGCTCACAGTTAAGAATCTGCCTACAATGCAGGAGTCCTGAGTTTGCTTCCTGTGTAGGGAAGATCCCATGGAGAAGGGAAAGACTGACCACTCCAGTATTCTTGCCAGAAAAATCAATGGACAGAGGAGCCTGGCAGACTACAGTTCATGGGGTCACAAGGAGTCAGACACGACTGAGCAACTAACACTTTAACTTTCATTGTGAACTAGCTTCAGAGTTAAAAACACCAGAGTGCCTGGTCTTCAGAGACTTCACAGTTTTGTGTGTTTTAATACCAGGAGCACCACCCCCCACCATGTTCTTGGGGTAAAAATTGCAAAAAGATCTCCGGTAGGGGATCCCACTGTGACTTCCAGTAGGAAAAGTTGAAATTAAATATTTGAAAGGTATTCACAGGGCTCTGTTCTCCTAAACAAGTGAGGCCTTCATAAGAAACTGTCTTACCAGTTTCTTTTATAGAAGAAGGAAATACCTAAATCTAATCCCTTATACCTTTAATGTGGACAGAGTACATAACCACATGGCCCCTGGCCTTATTGCTCACACAATGAGAACAGATACTGACACATACTTGCAGAGGGCACAGCCTATGGGCATAGCTTCACTAAAACACTGAAACCAGTTAAAAGAGAAAGTGCATCATATTTAACATTTTAAGAATTTATTTGAGCAAAAATCAACTAAATTGGGCAGAGTCAAACCAGAAGTGGTTAGAAGTTCAGAAAGGAACCTTTTATGGAAAAAAAGCAGGAGTAAAGCTGTGAAATTATCGGTTGGCTGTTGTTTAAAGCCTCCTTGGTTGTTTGTGATTGGTGTCATCCCCCCAACTTGGATTTTAGTTTCCCACCTTAGGTCCCCTAGCATTAGAAGTACTTCCATCCAAGGGTCTTAATGTTTAGTGAAGTTAACAAATCTAATAATTGCAATTGTGTGTGTGTGCAAACTCAGTTGCTTAAGTCATGCCTGATTCTTTGTGACTGTAGGCTCCTCTGTCCACAGGATTCTCCAGGAAAAAATATTGGAGTGGATTGCCACACCCTCTTCCAGGGGATCTTCCCAACCCAGGAATCAAATTTGCATCTCCTGCATTGCAGGTGGATTCTTTGCTCACTGAACCACCTTGGAAGCCCACAATTGTACATAAATACACATAAGCTCATAGTTGGCAAAAAAAAAAAAAAGAAAAAAATGTTAAGCTCTCAGTTTTTTCAAGGTGTTCGGCTAGAATATTCCTTCTATTTGTTAATTATTTTGTTTCTATGTCTAGAGTGAAGTGGCAGCTTAAAGTTGTGGTGCTAGATTATTTTGGAGAGGAAGGAACCATCAGTATTTCGGCATTGACTCTGCAGTTACTTGGATTAAATATCATACACTGATAGGAGCAGATTTTCTTGTTTGTAATGAGGATACGATTCCAACTTCTTGATGGAATTTTTATTAGTTTCCTCTGGCTGCTATATAAAGATACCACAGCTTGCTGGCTTCTTTTCTTCCTTTGGAACAGCTGCACAGCTTGAGGGACTTTGTTCCCTGACCAGGGATTGAACCCACAAACTTGATTGCTTAAAACAACACAAATCTATTACTTTACAGTTTTGGAGGTCAGAAGTTCAAAATGTATCTCAATGGACTAAAAACCCATTGAGGGACTTCCCTTGTGGTCTAGCAGTTAAAATCTACCTGCTATAATGCAGGAGATGTGGGTTCAATCCTGCTCTGGTAAGCTTCCACATGCCTCAGGGCAACTAAGCCTGTGCTCCACAACTACTGAGTCCGAACTCTATAGCCCATGCTCCACAACAAGTGAAGCCACTGAAATGAGAAACCCACCCACCAATGCTAGAGAAATGCACTGCAAAGACAGACACAGCACAGTGAAAGTTAAAAAAAAAATTAGAAATCTAATTTTTAAAATAAATAAAAACCCATTGAGTGTCTGCAGGACTGCACCCCTTCTGGAGGCTGTGGAAAAGGATCCATCTCCTTGTTTTTTAAAACTTCTGGAGGCTGCCTGTACCCTTGGCTGCAGACACCTTGTTCTGCCTTCAAGCAGCAATGGTTGGTCAAGCCCTTCTTATTCTGGCATGGACTCTTCCTCGCTGATTCACTTATAAGGACATTTGTGATTCTATTGGGTCCATTTAGATAATCCAACATAATCTTTCTATATCAGGATCCCTGGCTCAGTTGTATCTGTAAATCTCTTTTGCCATGTAATCTAACATAAATTCACATACCTAGAATTAGAATGTGGACATCTTGGGGGTCAATATTCTATTCTACCTACTACAATATTATGGACAGCTTATAAAAGGAAATGCATATGAAACGTTTAAAATAGTGTGATGACAAAAGGATTTAATATTTTTTTTTTATTACCTTCACCTCCTCTTCCTGTTCCACCTTGTCGTCCTCCTTTTTCTACTCCCTCCCCTTTCATGAGACTATGTATTTTTAAATTGACTTTTTTTGTATCTTTCATTTGAGGATCTAATCTTACTTTTATTTACTGCATTTTCTCTTTTTTGTTTTTTTCTACAGTCTCCTTTTCAATATTTATTTTGATATTCTTGAGTCTCACACAAAGTAATCCTATTTGACAGCTGATTCCTGCCTCCTGTCCTCTCATGATTGACAATTTATGTCTCTTGCTATATTTTCACATCATCCACATGCTCTCTATTCACCTTTGCTCTGTCACCTCTTAGGATGCATCATTTATGAATCATATTCTCAAATGCCTTGACAGTTAAGTCATCTCCAGATGAGCAATTTTTTCTCATGAGGTACTAATTACATTGACACTTTATGTTTGAGCAAAACTCAGGATGCTTCCTCATTTCTCTATTTCAAGGGGACTGTTTCATGGTAGATTTTCATATTCTAGCTTTCCTCACATATTTGAAAAACTGTTACTGGAGAAAGAATTGCATCACTGTTTCAGTGCAGTGAAATAGAACTTTATCAGATATCTAGTCATCAATATTAAAGCAGACAACTAACATAATAACCCAGCACACAAAATAACACTAAGGCAAGACTGAAGTTTAGAAGTGCATGCAATGTGCAGTGGAATAAGGCTTTTGATCAACCTAGGATGCTAGAGTGGATTGTTTGGAGTTGAAAACATGTTTTTGAGATAAGAATTGTCCTGATGTGTACTCTTTTGTATTCAATTCATTAAATACTTTCAATCACTTAATATTACTTTCATGGATGCAAAACAAAGAGGGTTCTGTGTATCTAATTGAATGTGTCCAACTAACACAACCTTAAGTCACAACACATCTTAATAATTATTGGCATTAATAGCAAAGATTGGGCTATGCTAGGTCTAAATATAGGACTTCCCTGGTGGTTCAGTGGTAAAGAATCTGCCTGCCAACTCAAAAGATGTAGGTCCAATCCCTGGGTCAGGAAGATCCCGTGGAGAGGGAAATGGCAACGCACTTTAGTATTATTGCCTGAAAAACCCCATTGAGAGAAGCCTGGTGGGTGAGGTCCATGGGATGGCAGAGAGTCAGATGTGACTTAGTGACTAAACAATAACAACAGGTCTAAATATATTCCAGAAAGATGTATGAATTACAAAAATGTTTTAAGTGACCAATAATATAATGTTAATGTTGTAACATAAATACATTATATATCTAAATAATGCCAAGAGTTCAGATGAAATCAGAAAATGTGCAACAAGTACCTAGCAATTGATTAACAGTTTGAAAATATCTAGCTAATGTACGGAATTTTCCACTTTACAGCAATATTTGTTATTATATTATAGAAATACACTTTCAGAAAATTGTTTTAGTCCTTTTGCACTTGCTATTTGCTGCCTAGACAATTATCTACCCAGGGAGAATACTGTAGTTACCTCATGATAATGTATATTTTCTTGGTAAAGACAGGCATCATCAACCCTCCATGAGCACTGCAGGAATATCAATGACAGCCAAAATTACATATGTTTTCCATGTTATTATAAATTAATAGAATTCAGATAAAGCATGTTTGACCAGAACCCATTCATTTGTTAGGCCCTGAATTCAGTTTCATGGCATGGACCAAAAATAATTTTGGTAATATGGTACTAAATTTCAGGTGTTACACTTGACATTTGAGTTTTATTGATTGCAACTTCTTTCACTTGGACCAGGTTGAGCTAGCCAATACTGGGCCAAACAAGATATATTGACAATAACAATCTATGATTCTGATATCTAGTTCATTGTAAAAATATAATGAAATAGAAATTTCAAATATAAGACTTGACCTGGGTTCCCACATCCAGCTGAAATTTAAGACATATGGCTTGCCAAAATGTGAGAAAACGTTGATTTATGAGATGCTGAGGACTGTTAGGAGTAGCTAGAAAAATGGAGACAATTAGGTACCCTGAAGTCTCAGAAAAGGTGAAGCAGGAAGGGTGAACTGGCTTCCTTAGCTGTGGCAAGGTTCATGGGAGGAATGTGGAAATGACCTCAGTGTCACCTGGGTTCAAGGCAGTAACACTGACTCACAGATACATAAAGGAACAAGGCTGTGCAGGGAGTGACAATGGGTTGATTATACCTCAGTGGCCTATGAGACCAAGAATCAAGCAGAAAATATAGAGAAAAATGCTTGTCAGTGAAATACAGTAGGAATCCCCTTGGCATTGGAGACACAGCCACACAGAAAACCCTCCCAGGGAGCCCTGCTGTCAGTCTGGTCAAAGGACAAATTCAACAAACACTCTGCAAAGCACATTATTTCCTTGCATGGTGCAAATAACTTGATGTTTTCTAATTTAGTACAATAATCATACAAAAAGAATACTCAACTCTACAGCTGAAAAAACAAGCTTGAAGAGGTCTTTTGTGCAAACTTACTAAACCAATAGCTAAGCAAGCATTCAAGCCAAAGACACTCAATTCCCTCCCTTTTCTATGAAACATACCAATTCAAAAACACAGATCTAGCTGAGAGATATAGAGCAGCACTTTTTCACAAGACCTCCAGTCTTTATGATTGCGTGTCATAAATAAATGTGTAATAACACTTAGTTTCAATGAAAGTAATGAGAGAGTCAATTCTTAGGTAGGTTGATTAGAAGTCCAGGGTTCCCAAGAAGGGGAAAGGGGTCCGGAGTCCTTGAGAAGGAGAAAGGGGTCTGGAGCTCTCAAGGAGAAAAGGACAACCGTTCTTTTCTACATTGCTTTGCCTTAGTCAATATAACAATGTATCTTGCTCAAGGACATGTTTCTTCTTAACAAGAACATCCTGACTAACCCTGTCATATTAAAATGTATATTATGGGAGTGGGTCTGGTAAGATCTTTCTATTTTTCATTCTAATCTTGTTAATTTAAGATGTATTCTGTGGGAGTGGATCTGAAGAAAGTATATAAGGCCTTGATAAGACTAGCGAGGGGGGCACTCTCTGTCCCCCTTCTGCTGTCTATGTCAGAAGCTTCCTCTGTGCCTTTTTATACTTTAATAAAACTCTGCTACACAAAGGCTCTTGAGTGATCAAGCCTGGTCCCTAGTCCCAAAGCTAAATCTTCTCCAGAGATCACGAAGTCGACATCGTTCACTGTCATTTCACTGCCATTTCCATCTCTAATCATGGTTAACATTTTCTATAGCTCTTTGGGAAGAGAAGCAAATATAACATAATCTGTTTGTTTTATCTGCTTTTGGCAAAACTTAATCTCAATAAAATGTAAGATGATATATTACATAGGTATGGATTTTCACATGAATTCTATTCATATGCAAAACTATGTAAAAGAGGACTTGAGTCATAAAGAGTATATATATATATATATATATATATATATAACTATAATTGGAAGATTGAAGAAGGAGTCAGGACAATAGGATAGAAGAGTATCCTATCCTTTTCTCTTTTTGTGTGTAAATTTATCCTTCTTCTTCTTATTGCATATGAATCAGTCATCAGTTTCCTTCAAACTTGTCTCTCACTCCTCTTTTTTCCCTGATTTCTCTAAATTTAACTTATCTATCTTCACCCTCCCTTTTTCCCTCCCATGCATCCCCAAGAGAGGAAGGATATGAGCATTAGCTGAGGTGGAAGAGAATGTATATATGGCAGTTCTTTATTTTTCCTCTTCAAGACTTGGTGGAGGCAAATAGTGATTTATTTGAATTGCAAATTACCACATACAGTGTAAATAGCACTTTAAAATTTTGAGAGTTATTACTGTAATTTCTTTTTTATTTCATTCTTTTATATTTTTGGATGAACTACCTACTGAACTATGTAAATATTCTATCATTTGTCAACTTTATGGTTTATATAAAGAATTCTTTATTTTAATAATTTTGTCAGTTGACCTAATTCCATTAAAGTAACAGTCCCAAGACATTCAAGTAAATGTATTGACTTAGATTATTATAAATTAAAGAACAATTGTCAATTGACATAAAATTGACTAATTCATTAATTCATGGAAATTAACTATTTAAGTTAATGAATTGTGAAACTATAATATAGCTATCTTGGTTTATCTAAATAGATTCTTCTGGCATCTGTTAAGCCCTAGGAAGAAAGCAATGATAAAACTCTTTCAAATTCTATTTAGTAAATCAAAGATCGCTTTTCTTTCCTAGTCCACTTAATTTGTATGTTTTTTAAAAACTATTTATAGAGAGACTGAAGTGTATGGGAGAATCAATACTGTGCCAAGATTAGTATTTTCAGCATTTTCTTTAATTGATGATTTATAAGGTGCCAGAGCACTAATGGAATCTTTAATTCTTCATCAGGTTTCTATTTTCTCTAATTATCTACATTTTAATTATGGCCAAGTCTTGCACAAATTAAATTAGTGCTTCTGGAAATTTTGTAGACATTTTAAACCAAACTATGGTATCAGGGAGCTCACTAGAATGGAGATGGTGGGAAAATAAATTGAATGGCTATTCACATTTAAATCATTAAAATACCTCATAGAACTTACTGAAAACTATAGCATAACATAAAATTTTGAAAGTAAGAAGCCTACTAATCAATGTTAAAGAATTCAAACACATACTTAAATTATTTAATAATTAATAAGAATAATGCTGAAACAAGATAAAATCATTTTTCACAGCTGAACAAACACAAGTTCTATATAATGTCACTATTCAAACTAAATAATAGGACATATCAGTCAAAAAATCCTAGCAGCAATGCAAAAGTGAGTACAGTGTATCAAGTTGCCCAGCTACACAAATTAAATGGGCTGCTGCTGCTGCTGCTGCTATCACTTCAGTCGTGTCCAACTCTGTGCGACCCCATAGACGGCAGCCCACCAGGCTCCACCGTCCCTGGGATTCTCCAGGCAAGAACATTGGAGTGGGTTGCCATTGCCTTCTCCATTAAATGAGATATTATACTTAAATATGTTGTAAATATCAGGATGAATTCGAAGTCAAAAATTTTTCCCTGGGAGGAGGTAATGGGCTTGAAAACACTAAGTATAAAATGATATTTTGAGCAATCAGTTCAGTTCAGTTCAATTCAGTCACTCAGTTGTGTCCGACTCTGTGACCCCATGAATCGCAGCACGCCAGGCCTCCCTGTCCAGTACCAACTCCCGGAGTTTACTCAAACTCATGTCCATTGAGTCGGTGATGCCATCCAGCCATCTCATCCTCTGTCGTCCCCTTCTCTTCCTGCCCCCAATCCCTCCCAGCATCAGGGGCTTTTCCACTGAGTCAACTCTTCACATGAGGTGGCCAAAGTATTGGAGTCTCAGCTTCAGCATCAGTCCTTCTGATGAACACCCAGGACTTATCTCCTCTAAGATGGACTGGCATAAAAAGCTTAATTAACAAATGTTTAATATTTCATTATAATTAACTTCTGTGACACAGTTTAGAAATAAAAAGATAATGATTAAAATACACTATTAGCCCCATATAGTATACCTGTTTTCAGAAATTAAGTGGGTAGTTATAGCTCTGAGGAAAAAAAAAAAAAAGATGATTTGGTTAAATAGAAGAAAGAAAAAGACATCCATGGGATCCCTACTCTGACTCTTGCTGTTGGCTTAAGTGAGCATCCATGTTCTAAAAGGAAAAAGGACCATTCTGTGAGCAGAAAGAGGTGTGTGACAGCCTTATACATCATCTTTTGATAACTTTCATTGTATATTTTTACTTTTGCAATGTGACCAGAAAGTTTCAGACTGGTAATAAGATAATATAGATGACAATGGTGATTGTGATAATGATAGCACAAAATTCCCTAAACATTATCATGTAAAGTAAAGATCACCTAACAACTGTTAAAATGATTCATATTAATGTATAATTGCAAGATTGGTATGTCTCCATTTAATTTACAAGTCACATAGACACAATAAGGTTAAGTGATTTGTCCAAAGTAACATTGAACAGAGGTGGCAAGACCTGGTAATATTCAACCATCAGATGTCAATCCCAATGTGTACACATTCATTATGTCACAGGTGCCTTTTGTTTTAGCTTTTTATTTCACCATAAAATAACTTATGTGATCAAAGCTTGTTCAACAAGCTCACAGCAGTCATTGCACGACCAGGGTGCTGGGTCATATCATAAGCATATATTTAATTTGCCAGGAAACTACAAACTTTTCCAGTGTTTGCACCATTTTGTATACCTACAAGCAACACATACGAGTACTTCCAGTTCCTCAGGATCCTCACTAGCAGCTGATATTATCATTGTTGTTGTTCAGTTGCTTAGTAGCGTCTGCTTCTTTGCTACCCTGTGGACTATAGCACACCAGGTTTCCCAGTCCGTCAGCATCTCCTGGAGCTTGCTCAAACTCATGTCCACTGAGTCAGTGATGCCAACCAACCCATCTCATCCTCTGTCATCCTCTTCTTCAATCCTCCTGCCTTCAATCTTTCCCAGCATCAGAGTCTTTTCTAATGAGTCGACTCTTTGCACCATGTGGCCAAGTATTGGAGCTTCAGTTTCAGAATCAGTCCGTCCAGTGAATATTCAAGATGAATTTCCTTTAGGATTGACCGGTTATATCTCTTTGCATTCCAAGGGACTCTCAAGCATCTTCTCCAATACCTCAATTCAAAAGTATCAGTTCTTCAACATTTTTCCTTCTTTTTTGTCCATCTCTCATTTCCATACATGATTACTGGAAAAAATCACACATGGTTGACTAGATGGACCTTTATTGCAAAGTAATGTCTCTGCTTTTGAATATACTGTCTAGGTTTGTCTAGGTTGTCTAGGATTCCCTGGTGGCTCATATGGTAAAGAATCCACCCTCAATGTGGACAACCTGAATTTGATCCCTGGGTTGGGAAGATCCCCTGGAAGAGGGCATGGCAACCCACTCCAGTATTTTTGACTAGAGGATCACCATGGACAGAGGAGCCTGGCAGGCTACATTCCATGGGGTTGCAGAGAGTCATACATAACTTAGTGACTAAGCACACAGGTTTGTCATAGATTTTCTTCCAAGGAGCAAGCATCTTTTAATTTCATGGCTGCAGTCACCATCTGCAGTGATTTTGGAGCCCAAGAAAATCAAGTATTTCACTGTTTCCTCATCTATTTGCTTGAAGTGATGGAACCGGATGCCATGATCTTACTTTTTTGAATGCTGACTTTGAAGCCAGCTTTTTCACTCTTCTCTGTCACTTTCATCAAGAGGGTCTTTAGTTCTTTTTCACTTTCTGCCATAAGGGTGGTGTCATCTGCATATCTGAGATTATTAACATTTCTCCCAGAAGTCTTGATTCCAAATTGTGCTTCAACCAGTCCAGCATTTCGCATGATGTATTTCAGCAAATAAGTTAAGTAAGCTGCTGCTGCTGCTAAGTCGCTTCCGTCGTGTCCGACTCTGTGCGGCCCCATAGACAGCAGCCCACCAGGCTCCACTGTCCCTGGGATTCTCCAGGCAAGAACACTGGAGTGGGTTGCCATTTCCTTCTCCAATGCATGAAAGTGAAGTCACTCAGTCGTGTCCAACTCTTAGCGACCCCATGGACCGCAGCCTACCAGTCTCCTCTGTCCATGGCATTTTCCAGGCAAGAGTACTGGAGTGGGTTGCCATTGCCTTCTCTGAGTTAAATAAGCAGGATGGCAATATACAGCCTTGACCTACTCCTTTCCCAATTTGGAACCAGTCCATTGTTCTATGTCAGATTCTAACTGTTGCTTCTTAACCTGCATACGGTTTCTCAGGAGTCAGGTAAGGTGATCTAGTATTCCCATCTTTAGAAGAATTTTCCACAGTTTGTTGCGATCAACATAATCAAAGGCTTTAATGTAGTCAATGAAGTGGAAGTAAATGTTTTTCTGGAATTTTCTTGCTTTTTCTTTGACCCAACGGATGTTGGCAATTTGATCTCTGGTTCTTCTGCCTTTTCTAAAACCAACTTGAACATCTGTGAACATCTCTGTTCACATACTGTTGAAGCCTAGCTTGGAGAATTTTGAGCATTACTCTGCTAGTGTGTAAAATGAGTGCAATTGTGCAGTAGCTTGAACATTCTTTGGCATTGCCTTTCTTTGGGATTGGGATGAAAACACCTTTTCAAGTCCTGTGGCAAGCACTAAGTTTTCCAAATTTGCTGGCATATTGACTGCAGCACTTTGACAGAATCATCATTATCATTACTTTTTATGATAAGATATTATCATTACTTTACAAAATTTTAACCATTCTAGTAGCTTTGCTATATATCTCTTTGTGGTTTAATTTAGTTTTTCTAAGGAATAATGATGTTGAATATATTTAATAAACTAAATTTTAATTTGTAGATCTTGGGAAAGTATCTGTTTAGATCATGTTCCAGTATAAAAATTAAAGTTTTTTTATAAAAAAATTTTTTAAAAATTTGAGTTTTAATACTTCTGTAAATATTCTGGAGGCAAGTACTTTGTCAGAAATTTGACTTACAAATGTTTTCTCCTAACCTGAAGTTTGTCTTTTCATTCTCTTATCACTGTCTTTAGCAGGGGAAATATTTTAAATTTTGACAAATTCTAATTTAACACCTTTTTTTCCTTTTATGGGCTGTGTTTCTTGTGTTATATCTAAAATCTCTTTGTGTCACTCAAGGTCATGAAGATTTTTCTCTTGTGATCCTTAAGAAGTTCTACAGTTTTGCATTTACTTTTAGGTATATAATTTATTTTTACTTAATTTTTTAATATATGTTGTGAAGTTTTGTTCATTTTTTGCGTGTAAGGATATAAAATTATTTAACTCCAGAACTATCCTTTTTATACTGAATTGTCTTTATAACTTTCATTAGAATATCAGTTGACTATATTTTCACTGGTCTATCTCTAGATTTCTTATTCTCTTATTCTTTTACACTTTTTGACTACTGCAGCTTTATAGTAAATTTTGAAACAAGTAGTATTATTTCCTCCAAATTTGTTCTTTTTCAAAATTCTTTTGACATGTCTTGCCCTCTCATATATCTCCCTTCTTTTTTGAATACATTAAGGTGTCTCTTGCCTATCTGCCCTTCTTCCCCTGCTAAGCACAAAGCTATTCTTGGAGTGGTTTGGGTTTGTTTATGTAAAAAGTGACTGTCATTGGGAGGTGTTAAGGACTGAAGATGTGGTCCACAGTCTCTGCCTGGTGAACCTGCCCCTTATTCTTTCACTTAGTCACTTAGTGCAGTTTGTGTGTGTGTGTGTGTGTGTGTGTGTGTGTTTTAATGACAAGTTCTCATTTTAGATTATGAATTTGCATTGTTATTTTTCTTCACAATTTTGAACAAAATTCAAGGTGGTTGGTTGATCAATGAGGAAAAACACAAGATGGCAACTCCTATCTTCCATTTCCTGATCAATCCTTCCAAGAGAAGTCATGTCTTTGTCAGGCTTCTGAGGGTCCCCTCATTACACCCTTGCAAACATTCTTCTCAAGGAGTTGTCTTCTTTTAGATACTCTAAACACAGCTCAGAAAATGACAGAGCAGCCACTGTTTCAAAGAAAAGATCTGGCCAATGTCAAGAAATGGATTGGCCCTTAAAAATGAGTTATTATAGTACAAATTACATTAAAGGATAAACAGTCAATAATATAAAGATTGTTTGGTGGAAAACCATAGTTGTCCTTTATATCACATATTCAATACTGAACGTATCAATTCTTCACAAATCTGTTTATACAACTTTTTTGAAGCAATTAAAAACCCAAAGGTATTTTAAAGATCTGTTAATATATGTTTGAGAAATATCCAGAAGAATGCGTTTGTAGGAATAGTAATGAAATATTGAAAGAAAAAAATGGAGGGCTTGTATTTCCAAATATAAAATTAGGAAGAAACTATAGTAATTGAAAGAGCCCAGAAAATGTGATTGAAGAAACAGGTTAGTGAATCCAGAGACTATAACTTTGCAAGAATTTTATATATGAAAATGGAGCTATTCTGTATCAGTGAAGAAAGAATACCGTATTTAACAGGGAGATGTAAAAATTTAAAAGAAAAAACAAGCAGGAACAGAAGGAGAGAACAGGAGAGGAGAGGAGGAAACTGGGGGGTGGAGAAGGAGACAAGGCAAGAAGGGGAAACAGAGGGTGGAGGAAGGGAGAGGAATAGACAATGCTAGCACAATGCTAGGGGCCCACAACACTTTTAAAGACCTCCAAAATACTTTAGCTTCTTTTACAAATAAATAATTTCAGTAAAGTTGCAAAATACAATATATAGAAATCTATTGCTTTTCTATACACAATGAGCTATCATAAAGAGAAAGCAAGAAAACAACCACCAAAATTGCACCAAAAAGAATAAAATACTCAGGAATAAACTTAATCACTGAGGTGAAAGACTTATACTTCGAAATCTTAAAACACTGATGAAGATACTTAAAAATGTTACGAAGAAGTGGAAAGATATCCCACACTCTTGGATTGGAAGAAATAATATTGCTAAAATGCCCATACTACCCAAATCAATCTACAGATTTACTGTAATCTGTCAAAATACCCTGACATTTTTCACAGAACTAGAACAAATAATCTTCAAATCTGTATGAAGCCACAAAAGACCCAGGATTGTCAAAATAACCTTGGGGATAAAAGAACAGACAGAGCCTGAGATGTTGAGGTCCCTGACTTCACACTCTATGACAAAGATACGATAATCAAAATATCATGGTACTGGCACAAAAACAGACACAAATCAGTGGAATAGGATAGAAAGCCTGGATATAAACCCATGTACTGATGGTCAATCAATCTATGACAAAGGAGGCAAGAGTGTACAATGGAGAAGGGACAATCTTTTCAATAAGTGGTGCTAGGAAAACTGGAAAGTTACTTGCAAAAGAATAAAATTAGAACTTTCTCTAACATTTTATGCAAAAATAAACTCCGAATGGATTAAAGACCAAAATGTCAGACCAGAACCCATAAAACTCCTGTAAAAGAACACAGATAGAACACTCTGCCATTAATTTAACCCTCTGCTTCTGTTCTGCCTGGCCAAGCCTGTCCTCCTTATGAAATCTTGTCTCAAATGTGTGCTGACTGCTTCTGTGTCAGGCCCTGGATGGAATGCTGAGTCTAGATGCTCGTGGATGTTGCATTTGAGTGGACATAAGATATAACCCAATCAATAAGTGTGACACCAACAAGACCCCTCCTCACAGAATAGGTCACCTCTTACTTTTATTCATAATGACAATGACAGGTAGAATGCTATGCCAAAGCAAGAAATTTGATTAATGAACTTTATATAAAAGTGTAAAACTTTTATATATCCAAAATTATATGAATAATATTAAACTGCAAACAACAAACAGGAAAATGAAATTCAAATGCATCAAAATGTCAACATAAAGAAAGGAACTACTCTATAATGAAGTATGACATAAGAAGTAAAAAAAAAAAAAAAAAGATAAATAAATTCTATACTTCAAAAAATCACCTACAAAGTGCCCAGTTGAAAGAAAAATATTTGTCCCATATATGGAAAATAAAACATATAACTCTAAAATATAAAGTTAAATGAATAGCTTAAAAATATTCATCTCCTTTCTAAAATGGGCAAAAGAATTAACAAAGCAACTCATTCTCACACACAGAATTCATTAAAGAAGAAAAAGGGACAGTGGCCATAGGTGATAAGAGTGGAAGTGAAAGTCATTCTGTTGTGTCTGCCTCTGTGAATTCTGCAGGCCAGGATACTGGAGTAGGTAGTCTTTCCTTCTCCAGGGTATCTTCCCAACCCAGGGATTGAACCCAGGTCTCCGGCATTGCAGGTATATTCTTTACCAGCTGAGTCACAAGAGAAGCCCAAGAATGTTGGAGTGGGTAGTCTATCCCTTCTCCAGGGGATCTTTCTGACCCAGTAATCAACCTAGGGTCTCCTGCAATACAGGCAGATTCTTTACCAACTGAGCTATGAGGGAAAACCATAGGTAATCAAAGATGTAAAATATAAAGAAAGGTGAGGTATGATTAGCAGGAGAGAAGAAAGTTTTATGCATGCGATCTGCACTCTTCAAATACACTTAAGGGAAATTTGCATGCAGTTCCACAGAGCAAATTTACCATTAAAAACTTCAGCCTTAAATTAAGGCTGAGTAAACTTAGACTTAAAAAAAAAAAAAAAACAACAACAACAAACCATTGTCCTTTTAACCAGCAATTGTTCTTCCACGAATGTAGATAAAGGAACAGGCATACAGGTACACAGGTGAACATGTTCACCCATGAGACACTTGTATGTATGTGCATCTAATTCTGCAGCAGAAGGGGGAAAAAAAAGTCTAAGTAAATCTTGGAGCAAGTAAAGAATTAAATTCAAGGCTCTGAGTTATAGAAAGACAGACATTTATAGACGTGGAAGGACAGAAAGCATTTTTGAGGAATACTCACTAGAAAATCTACAATGAGTACAAAACATAAAAACGTAAAGAATTCTTTCCTTTTCTTCCTCATTCTTTTCTTCTCCATTCTCTCTCTCTTCTTCCTTCAGCAGTTCATTCCTCTTTTCTTGATTACTAAATTTTCTATTTTACAGTCAGTAATTTGTATAAATTCATGTAATAAAGACAATGAAAATTTAATGTATAAGAACTTACCTAAGGAGTTGTCTTTACTTCTTTTATGGTTTGGATCATTTTGATAAATATCAGTTCATATACAGACCTAGCTAAACATATTAGTGGATGCGTATATAGAGGAAGACTTAGCTCCAGCTCTAAACATAAAACGTTTAAAAAGAAAACTATCTGCCAAATGCTAACATATGGCCCAGAGGACCTATTTACATTTCTGTGCAACTTATCTTACATAGCTCTTACATAGTCCTAACAATCACCTACATGTTATTTTGAATTTGGTTACCTGCCTAAAAATATATCTATAGTGTTTTCACAACTTTCACTTTCAATGACTACACTATAAAAATTTATTAATGTTCCTCAATACATATATTTAGACTTGGTAACACTTAGTTCTCTGATCCATCCAATACATCAATGTTAAATAATTTTTCCACATACATACTTTATTTCTTCTAAATTTAGTACTTATTTACATTTAGCTCATAAGTGATATTTATTTTGATATTAAAGATGTAAGCAAAAATGTTTTCTCTCCATTTATTCCAATGCTGTCAGTCATTTTGTTCCTTAGTCTCTCCTTATGAAAATATCAATTTTTCCTATAAAGATATAGCAAGTATTACCTTTCAGAATCATGGAAATATTATACCACATAGTAAACCAAATTTCCCCAAATGTTAAGAAAATTTTTATAATAATTTTAAATTTATTATACCCTAAATAAGTATATCTTTTTTCTTTTTTCTCATCCTTCCTATACCATGTATGTTGAATTTGGTTTTAGATATAATGCCTACATTATGTTGTGGAAATATACTTATTTTTCCCTATTTAACTAGATTTTATATTAAAATACATACTAAATGTTACCACATCAGAAATAAACACTTTATATTTTATATAATACTTGTAAAAGCCCTTATGATTTTATTTTACATAGGTGTCAAATCTGGGAAACCTGCCACCACCCTTTGCAAAGAAACTTTCTGCCCTCTAATGAAAAACTGAACTTCTGATTTCTCATTCTACATGTAAGGAACCTAGAAATTGCCAGTGTATACTACAGTAAGTAAAAAACTGAACAAATAAAATAATCAGCAACTCTTCTTAGATCTGTAAGAGAAATAAAATCTCATGGTCCCTAAGTTTGGAGGAACCAAAATTCACGAACTGAAACCTCTATTGGAAATAGTGCTGGGTATGGAAACCAGAAGTGCAATTGAGTAATTGCTGGTGGCTCAGAGTAGGCAAGCCTGAGAGAGAAAAATTCCAGGGAGACCCAGTCACGGGAGATGACATACTTTTGTGAGTTTTACCTCCAGGAGTTAAATCAGGGTTTCACAGAGTTCCCCTCATGCTGCCAGCAGTGCTCAAGGAAGAGGATCATTTCAAGATAGACCAGACACTTGCTCTTTTCATCCAAGGTGCCCCTAAGAAGAAACTGTTAAACCTGCTGGGATTTTATCAGAACCTAACTGATCTGGGGAAATAAACATACCCAACGCCAACCAGCTTCCAGGCTTCCACATGGGGAAGGGGAAATCAACCTCTAGCCCACTTAAAGCCATCTTTGGCTCCTAAGGAGAAAGAAGAAAACTGAGAAATACTTCTGAAGTTCACAGTCAGGAGATGAAGGCTCACTGAAAGACCGAGGACTGAAACAAACAACTATAAGAAGCTTCTCTTCCCCCCCCCATACCTCACCACCATGTTACTAATGTCCTTTTACACCAGTTCATCCTATACAGCACATCAGGTCTAGATGTTGAAAAAAAAAAAAAAATCAGGCATATTACAAGGTGCAAAGCACAGTCTGAAGAGATGGAGCAAGCATCAGAGCTAGACATGACAGGGATGTTAGAATTATCAGACTGAGAATTTAAAACAACCATAATTGATATGCTAACTGCTCCAGTGATTGAAATGAAGTGAAAGTCACTCAGTCGTGTCACTTTTTGTGACCCCATGGACTATACAGTTTATGGACTTCTCCAGGCCAGAATACTGGAATACTGGAGGGGGTAGCCTTTCCCTTCTCCAGGGGATCTTCCCAACCCAGGGATCGAAGCCAGGTCTCCCATATTACAGGTGGATTCTTTACCAGCTGAGCCACAAGGGAAGCCCAATGATTGAAGTAGACAGTATATAAGCAAAGATGGGGAAGGTAGCAAAGAGATGGAACTCAGAAATAATCCAAAAGAAATAGTAAACATAATATATATATATATATATATGTTTATATATATATGTATTATTGTGAGAGAAATGAAAATACCTTTGATGGACTTAGTATATTGTTTACAACAAAGCCTCAATAGAAATTTCTAAAACAAAAAAGGAAAAAGGCTGAAAAAATAATATCTAAGAACTGCAAGCGGTATAATATATGCATATTGGGAATATTAGAAGGAGAAGAAAGAGAGAATAAGCAGAAGAAATATTTAAAATAGTAATGACTAAGAGTTATTGCAAACTAATGTCAGATAACAAACCAAAGATCCACAAAGCTCAGAGCACATCAAGAAGGCTAAATGTCTCCAAAACTACACCTAGCACAGTCTTCAAGCTCCAGAAAATCAAAGATAAAAAAAATTCTGAAAGAAATCAAGGAGGAATAAACACCTTATCTATACAGAAGCATAAATAAGAGTTATATCTGACTTTTTCTCATAAACTACACAAGCAAGAAGAGAGTAGAGTGACATATTTAATGTTGAGAGAAAACACACACACACAACAAAACAAGAATTCTATACCTTGTGAAATAATCCTTCAAAAGTGAGAAAGAAATGATTTCTCAAACAAACAAAAATTGAGGGAATTTGTTTCCAGTACACTTACCTTGCAAAAAATGTTTAAAAAAAGTTCTTTAGCTACAGGAAAATGACATAGATCAGAAACTCGGATCTATATAAAGGTACAATAAGCAAAGAAAGGATAAATGAAGATAAAATTTAAACACTTTTGTCTTATTATTAATTACTCTAATAAAAGTTTCTTCAAAATAGTAATATCAAGAATATATTTGATTATGTACATATATATATACATATATATTTGTATATATATGTGACATAAATAAAAACAATGAAATGGGGGACTAAAGAAAGGAGTTAGGAGTATTTATTATTATAAGAAACTCACACTACCCATGAAATCATACAGTGTTATTTGAAAGTGATCTTGGATTAGCTGTAAATATATATTGCAAACTCTAGGGTAACCACTAAAGAAGTTTAAAAAGTAGCACAATATGTTAAGAAAGGAGAGAAAATAAAATCAAATGAAAAGTTCAATTAAAACCATGAAAGGCAGAAAAAGAGTGGAAGAGAAAACAGGAACTACGGATAAAGGTAAAAAATAGAACACAGTAACAAATATAGTTAATATTATTCCAACTGTATTAATAATCACGTTTATTTCCAGTTTATAAATCAAAAGCCAGAGATTATCAAAGTAGGTCAAAATACAAAACCTAACTCACTTTAAATATAAGACATATGCAGACTAAAAGCAAAAGAAGACAGAAGTAGCTATATTATATTCATTTCACATAGTGTAGACTTCAAAACAAGAAATATTTCAGGGATAAAGTAGAACATTACATAATGATAAATTAGTCAATTCTCCAAGAGTGTTTAAAATCTTAAAAATGTCTGGCCCAACAATTTACTAAGTAAGGTAAAACCTAATAAGCCTATAAGGAGAAATAGATGAATCCACTATTACAGTTGGAAATTTCAACACTCCCATATCAGAAATCAGTAAGGGCAGGGTTTAACTCTACAATTTCACCCACCAACTGGATATAACTGATATCATCCAACAATAGCAGAGTACACATTCTTCTCAAGATCACATGAATCATTCAACTATCTTGTTGATCACATTCTGGTCAATAAACATGCTTTATCAATTTAAAAGGGAAAAAGTAATATATGTGCCATGTTCCCAAATCTACTCATTCTCCTATTATATGTATATGTGTACTTTTTTTTTAAAGGAATTTGTCTCTCTCCAACATATATTCTATTCCCTATTTTTTTGATTCTTCTCATAAACTTTAATTTTTTAGCATCAATGTCCTGAGAGAAAAACCAAGCAGTAATATTTTGAAAGTCAAGTGAAAATAATAATTTTTAGAGCGGGAGGTATGTCAACTATGCCTACTGCTGACAACTGAGATTTGATCTTTCAATTTGGCATTGGGGGGCGGGGCTGTCCTGACCTGAACCAGACCAGTGCCCATGGAGACAACTTGACTCCTAGGAGAGAGTATGAAAATCATTTAAAGCAAATACAGACACTTCTTTCTACAAGCTCATTGCAAAAGAGAGAAAAGTGATGGGACTGTACTTGAAGGAGGATTTAGACAGCTATTTCTGTATTATAAATGGAGAATTCTATCTAGATAGGCACCAGCCACTCATTGTCATAAAATTCATCTCAGGAGTTATCGTTGGCTGTTCTCTTCTCCCCGTGATCCACTTAATCAACAAGTGTTATTGACCTCAAGATACATTACCAACTTATCCATTCTCACCATCCCCGTGACTCTGTGAGGAGACTGTCTGTGTTAAAGTCAGAGAGACAAATCCTGGAGTATTTTCCCTAGGGGTGTGTATCTGCAGATCCCTCTGACTTGCCCATTGGAAACAATCCCAGTTTCTAACACATAGCAGAGTGGTAGCTCCTGTCACAGCATTTCTCCAATACAGCACATCTGAGGGCTTTTCAACAGGTTTTCCAAGACTTCTGGCTTGTTCGTTAACTGTGATTTTGTTGTCTTATTGCAAGAGAACTCACACCCATGAATGCAGGGCCATTGCCTGTCTTCTCAATTGTGGTGTTCACTGTACTTAGTGAAGTGAGTGACACACAAAATGTGATCAATAAACATTTCTTGGATAAATTGGTGAATAAAAGCAATGTACATGTGCAAGCATAAGCAATATCTAATATTAGAATTGCAGTTTTATTGAACTAGCATGTTTTATATGGGTTAAATTGACTTTTCATTATAGTTTTCCTATATATACAGTGGCCCATCTCTACTTTACTTTTTTTTTTTTAATATATTCTTGTGTGTCCTTCAAACAGATGAATATAATTTCATCAATTTTTAATTATCCTTATTTTACAATTTTATTTTGTTACTGAACATTTTAATCCACCATTTATTAGTAATGGTATATATTAATAGAAACACACTTTTAACACACTTGTTACCACTAAAACTGCTAAAACACTATGGTTAGTCTTAATAGTTTTGCTTATATTCCATTAAATTTTTCCTTATATGGAATTATTTTATAAATAGTTGTGCTATTTCTTCCTCGATTATTCTTATTTTGCTTAAATTTTTTCCTGGCCTTTTCCATTACCTAAAACTTTCAATGACTCACATATTTTTATAAAGTCAGTTCATTACATAAATGACATGAAATAGATGAGATATTAAAATCATTAATAATAGCTTAAAAGGGAACCCAGGCTGCAAGCTTCAGCCCTCCTTTCACTATTCAGTTCAGTTCAGTTCAGTTCAGTTCAATCGCTCAGTTGTATCCAGCTCTTGCGACCCCATGAATCGCAGCACGCCAGGCCTTTCACTATTCCTCTAATTCCCCCCATTCATATAAGTAAATAGAGTTGAGAAAGAATTTATTTCATCCAATTAGAGTAGCTAATGATTTTGATTTTAGTTTCTCCATGATAACATATAAATGCAAATGTATATTTATTGTAAATAAAGGCTATTTTTTTCTGATTTACCTAATGTTTTAAAATTCTGTATCATTGTGCTTGGCATATCACCTCATGTGAGACTCTATAATCCAATTCATAAGAAGACTGAACTACACACACACTTAAATGAACAGACGTATCATCTCTCTACATGAAGAGAAGCATAAACTTTAGAATATTAAAAAGAGGAGTCTTTCAATACATAGAGAAAGTATAATGAACTGTAACCATAAAGTATGGCAGATCAGAGAACCTAATGGATCTTCACTAATTGTCAGGTAAAAATCTTTCCGAATTAACTTAGCAAATTGATGCTGTTAATGTACTGAAAATTCCTTCTCTTAGAATAGCAAATACCCCCTATAAAATATTGTTTATGTGTAACTTACTTGTGAAAATTGTTTAACCATAAATTGCATAAATAGCACTCTTGCTTTTCAAGTTACCTCAAATTTGAAATACTCAAATACGGTATTCAGTTCAGTTCAGTTCAGTCACTCAGTCGTGTCCAACTCTTTGCAACCCCATGAACCACAGCACGCCAAACCTCCGTGTCCATTACCAACACCTGGAGTTTACCCAAACTCATGCCCATTAAGCAGGTGATGCCATCCAACCATCTCATCCTCTGTCATCCCCTTCTCCTCCTGCACTCAATCCCTCCCAGCATCAGAGTCTTTTCCAGTGAGTCAGTTCTTCACATCAGGTAGCCAAAGTATCAGAGTTTCGGCTTCAACATCAGTCCTTCCAGTGAACACCCAGAACTGATTTCCTTTAGGATGGACTGATTGGATCTCCTTGCAGTCCAAGGGACTCTCAAGAGTCTTCTCCCAGGAGAGCTCAAAAGCATCAACTTTTCAGCGCTCAGATCTCTTTATAGTCCAACTCTCACATCTGTACATGACCTCTAGAAAAACCATAGCCTTGACTAAACAGACCTTTGTTGGCAAAGTAGTGTCTCTGCTTCTCAACGTGCTATCTAGGATGGTCATAACTTTCCTCCCAAGGAGTAAGTGTTTTTTAATTTCATGACTGCAATCACCATGTGCAGAGATTTTGGAGCCCCTCCCCCTCCCCAAAAAAAGTCAATCACTGTTTCCACTGTTTCCCCATCTATTTGCCAAGAAGTGTCTGGACTGGATGCCATGATCTTAGTTTTCTGAATATTGAGCTTTAGGCTCACTTTTTCACTCTCCTCTTTCACTTTCATCAAGAGGCTCTTTAGTTCTTCTTCACTTTCTGCCATAAGGGTGGTGTCATTGCATATCTGAGGTTACTGATCTTTCTCCTGGCAAACTTGATTCCAGCTTGTGATTCATCCAGCCCAGCATTTCTCATGATGTACTCTGCATATAAGTTAAATAAGAAGGGTGACAATATACAGCCCTGATATACTCCTTTTCCAATTTGGACCTAGTCTTTGCTCCATGCCCAGTTCTAACTGTTGCTTCCTCAGCTGCATACAGGCTTCTCAAGTGACAGGTTAGGTTGTCTGGTATTCCCATCTCTTTCAGAATTTTCCACAATTTGCTGTGGTCCACACAAAGGCTTTGGCATAGTCAGTAAAGCAGAAATAGATGTTTTTCTGGAACTCTCTTGCTTTTTAGATGATCCAGCAGATATTAGCAATTTGATCTCTGGTTCTTCTGTCTTTTCTAAAACCAGCTTGAACATCTGGAAGTTCACGGTTCATGTATTGCTGAAGCCTGTCTTCGAGAATTTTGAGCATTACTTTACTAGCATGTGAGATGAATGCAATTGTGGGGTAGTTTGAGCATTCTTTGGCATTGCCTTTCTTTGGGATTGAAATGTAAACTGACCTTTTCCAGTCCTGTGGCCACTGCTGAGATTTTCAAATTTGTTGACATACTGAGTGCAGCATTTCACAGCATCATCTTTTAGAATTAGAAATAGTTCAACTGGAATTCCATCACTTCCACCAACTTTGTTTGCAGTGATGCTTCCTAAGGCCCATTTGACTTCACATTCCAATATGTCTGACTCTAGGTGAGTGGTCACACCATCATGATTATCTGGATCATGAAGATCTCTTTTCTACAGTTATTCTGTGTATTCTTGCCACCTCTTCTTAATATCTTCTGCTTCTGTTAGGTCCATACCATTTCTGCCATTTATTGTGTCCATCTTTGCATGAAATGTGCCCTTGGTTTCTCCAATTTTCTTAAAGAGATCTCTAGTCTTTCTCATTCTAACATTTTCATCTATTTCTTTGCATTGATCTCTGAGGAAGGCTTTCTTATCTCTCCTTGCTATTCTTTGGAACTCTGCATTCAAAGGGGTATATTTTTACTTTTCTCCTTTGCCTTGCTCTTCTCTTTAATTCATGGCTACTTATGAGGCCCCCTCAGACAATCATTTTGCTTGGGGAGGTGATGGGATTCCAGTTGAACTATTTCAAATCCTAAAAGGTGATGCTCTGAAAGTGCTGCATCCACTAGGCCAGCAAATTGGGTAAACTCAGCAGTGGCCACAGGACTGGAAATGTCAGTTTTCATTACAATCCCAAAGAAAGGCAATGCCAATGAATGCTCAAACTACCAAACAATTGCATTCATCTCACACACTTGTAAAGTAATGCTCAAAATTCTCCAAACCAGGCTTCAACAGTATGTGAACTGTGAACTTCCAGATGTTCAAGCTGGATTTAGAAAAGACAGAGGAACCAGAGATCAAATTGCCAACATCTGCTGGATCATAGAAAAAGCAAGAGGGTTCCAGGAAAAAACATCTATGTCTGCTTTACTGACTATGCCAAAGCCTTTGACTGTGTGGATCACAACAAACTCTGGAAAATTCTGAAAGAGATGGGAATAACAGACCACCTGACATGCCTCTTGAGAAACCTATATGCAGGTCAGGATGCGACAGTTAGAACTGGGCATGGAAAAATGACTGGTTCCAAATAGGGAAAGGAGTACATCAAGGTGTATATTGTCACCCTGCTTATTTAACTTATATGCAGAGTACATCATGAGAAACGCTGGGCTAGAATCAAGATTGCCGGGAGAAATATCAATGACCTCAGATATGCAGATGACACCACCCTTATGGCAGAAAGTGAAGAAGACCTAAAGAGCTTCTTGATGAAAATGAAAGAAGAGAGTGAAAAAGCTAGCCTAAAACTCAACATTAAGAAAACTAAGATCATGACATCTGGGCCCATCACTTCAAGCAAATTGATTGGGAAACAGTGGAAAGACTGGAAAAACAGTGACAGACTTTATTTTTGGGGGGCTCCAAAATCACAGCAGATGACGACTAGCCATGAAATTAAAAAACCCTTGCTCCTTGGGAGAAAAGCTATGACCAACCTAGACAGCATATTCAAAAGCAGAGACATTACTTTGCCAATAAAGTCCATCTAGTCACAGATATTTTTCCCCCAGTGGTCATGTATGGATATGAGAGTTGGACTATAAAGAAAGCTGAGTGCTGAAGAATTGATGCTTTTGTACTGTGGTTTTGGAGAAGACTCTTGAGAGCCTGTTGGACTTCAAGGAAATCCAACAAGTCCATCCTAAAGGAAATGAGTCCTGAATATTCATTGGAAGGACTGATGCTGAAGCTGAACTCCAATACTTTGGCCACCTGATGCCAATAATTGACTCATTTGAAAAGACACAGATATTGGGAAAGATCGAAGGCAGGAAGAGAAGGGAAGGACAGAGGATGAGATGACTGGATGGCATCACTGACTCAGTGGACATGAGTTTGAGTAAACTCTAGGAGTTGTTGATGGACAAGGAGGCCTGGCATGCTGCAGTCCATGGGGTTACAAAGAATCAGACATGACTGAATGACTGAACTGAACTAACTGATTTTGCCCTTATATATGATTTCATTTGTTTGTTTACAAATGTTTGTTTCTTAGTACCTGATTTCAGATCAGTTGTCCAATTTCCAGAAGTGAAGTGAAGGAAATTCAAGTAATGTTTCTCATAAAAGTATGTAGATGTATATATTAACAGTTTGATTCTCCCAAAGAAACAAGTAAAAATACTTGAAGAATTTGGATGAAAATGGAATTTTTCCCAGAAAATTCAAACCTGGTCAAGAATTTTAACCTTGAGTCCATGAGTAGGCCATATCTTCCAATTCCCTGAAATTACACTTGAATTTGTGGGTATCTGTGTCTCTTTTTTTTTTTTTTTTTTTTCTTTTTTAAATAAATGCAGACCTTTCACCAGAATCTGAGTGGCATCTATGACAAAGAGGTGAAAGCACTTCTCAATGAGATTTTTAAAATAAAGCTCTATCCAAGCAACAACTTGTGAGTTTTTTGAGAGTCCAGTTTCTCTGTGGTCTGGGAAAATACATGTCGGTTTTATTCAAACAGAAAAGGCAAGCATCTGTCCATATTCCCTCAAACCCTATGTCATCTTAAAAGAGGTTAATATTCAACAGTGTTAAACTTGTTTTTCTGTATTTTTTGGCAGATGGCAGGAATTCACCAGTAGGAATACATTAGATGATGGCTTTTCTTGACTGACTAGTTTAATCATGATGATATACATCCTTCATTATACAATATCCAGGCTGAAAATTCCTTTACAATTTAAAGCTATGCATATTTTAAATGTCTAAGAAAAAAACTAATACTCTCATTTAACTCTTGCAATAAAAATGATGACAAAAACTCTTCTCAAGATGAAATAGAAGAGTATCTGCTTCTAGTATTAACATAACAGGGCATTTGAACAGGTCTTACTAAAAGAATATTGAAGAAGGAAATGGCAACCCACTCTAGTGTACTTGCCTGGAGAATCCCAGGGACGGGGGAGCCTGGTGGACTGCTGTCTCTGGGGTCACACAGAGTCAGACACAACTGAAGCGACTTAGCAGTAGCAACAGCACCAAAAGAATAACTGGAAAAGTAAAAGAAAATGTTGTAAGTGAAAACAAAGTAAAGTTTAAAATGGTAAATAATTATGTAATTGAGACTCTGAAGAAGAAGCAAATCTGGAGAGATAAATCTTGATTCTCAAGGTGTTCCTTGAGGAATCTGCTTATCACAGAGGAGGCTGCAGAGAAGCTGGGAAGACAATCACATGTTCGAAAGACTCAGAGGGCTCAGATGAAAAACAATCAGGACTCAGAGACCTGAGAAGGGAGAACTGGCTGAGATTCTGAAGGGCTGTACCAAAGGGAGCAGTTTTCAAAGTGTGGCTCCAGGCTTCTAGGGTTATTTTTCCTCACCTAAGTCTCAGAATGAAATACAGAGAAATAAATGTTGAAAAATGCAGAAGACATCTAATACACATAAGTTGGAGTCCTGATGTCTGAAAAACGAGACTGGAGCAGAAACAATATTTGTAAAGATAACTAAGGATATTGTATTATGGATTTAACGAGTACAACAGACCACATGTAGGATAAATAAAAACAAAAGCATGCCTAATGCTGAAAAGCAAAGTCAAAAGGAAAACTGTGAAAGCAGATGCAGAAAAAGAAAAGACATGTTACTTCAAAGGAGCAACTGAGACTGACAACGCAACTACTAAGTTAGTCAAAAGCGAAAACAGAATAACAGAAAAATACTTAAAAAAAAAAACAAGTGAAGATAGAAAAAGAAAGAAATGGGAAGACAGAACAAGTGATAAAAACAGCAAACCATAGTAACATGGTAAATTGAAACCCAAATATATGAGTAAACATATTGACTGGAAATTATTTCTATACTCCAATTAAAAGCCAAAGAAATTCAGACTGAAATCAAAGTTTTCAGAAAGCAAAGCTTTGCTTTGTAAAAACACACCTAAAAGAATGGAGAAATTAAAAGGACACAAGAAGATATATAAAAAAGGCCTTTAAGGGAAAACTGAATAAGCACTAGATAGAAAGAAGTTTGTCATAAGACAGGGCTGGGAGTAACGAGAGGCAAGTGAGTCACCAGTCACATTTAAGGAGGGACTCACTGTTGGCTTCCAACTCTGCACTTGCTGAATCTGAGCTTGAGGACTTCCTTAAATTTCCTACCCAAAGTGCCTCAATTGACTCGTCCTAGTCCCAGCTCTGTCAGAAGATAAAACAAAGAAGATAAGTTCTAAATTTTTGTGCATCTAATAACCTAACTTTAAAATAGTAAAGTAAAATTTGATAAAATTAAAGGAGAAAACAATGTCTATAATTATAGTTGGGAATATTAGTGTATTTTCTGTAATCAATTGAACAGCAAAAACAATCAACAAAAAAGTTAATGTGTGAAAAATATAACTAGCAAGCTTAATCTAAGTAGTGTATATAGAAACTACACTAATTCATATTTATTCATTTAAATGTATACATGAAATTTAAAAATCCACCATGTACTGAGCCATCAAGTAATTCTCAACAAATTCAAAGAATTTAAAATATCCAAGGTATGTTCTATAACAACAGTGCAATCAAGCTAATAATCAATATGTAAAATTTGATTACAAATGTTTGCATGCTTGAAAATAAAAACTGGACTTCAAATCACCCATGAGTAAAATAAGAAGTCAAAAGGGAAGTTAAAAAGCACTCTGATGTGAATAAAACTCACTCATGTTTAAACATGTGGGAATGCCTGCCTTTTCTTCCCTTTCTAAATCTAGTTTCTACATCTGGAAATTCTCTGTTCTTGTACTGTTGAAACCTACCTAGAAGGATTTTGAGCATTACCTTGTTAGCTTGTGAAATTGGTGCAATTGTATGGTAATTTTGGGCAAGGTCAAAGAACATTCTTTGGCATTGCCTTCTTTGGAATTGGAATCAAAAGTGACTTTTTTCGGACCTGTGGTCCCTGCTGAGTTTTCCAGTTTTGCTGGTATATTGAATGAAACACTTTAACAACATCATCTTTTAGGATTTAAAATAGCTCAGGTGGAATTCTATCATCTCCACTAGCTTTGTTTATAGTAATGTTTCCTAAGGCCCACTTATCATCACACTCCTGGATCTCTGGTTCTAGGTGTGTGACCACACCATCATGGTTATCCAGGAAATTAAGACCTTTTTAGTAGAATTATTTTCTGTATTCTTGCCACCTTTTCTTATTCTCTTCTGCTTCTGTTATGTTCTTGTTATTTCTGTCCTTTTTTGTGTCCATCTTAACATGAAATATTCTCTTGGTAGCTCCAATTTTCTTGAAGAGATCTCTGGTGTTTCTTTTTATTGTTTTCCTCTATTTTATGTAATCCCAACTATCATGTGTATGTTACAAAAATGTCAATTGTGTTTTATCTCAAATGCCTTAATTAAGGTTAAGGGGTTAGTGATAATTTTCTGTTTTTCGTTAGTTTTTTCAAATAACTTTTTAAATCAGATAAAACAAGAAGTTACTTGCAAAAGCTTGAGTATTTTGGATTCTAGCTAACAGAAGAGTGGAGTTTCACTGGTGGCTCAGAGATAAGAATCCGCCAGTGAAGGAGACACAGGAGACACAGATTTGATTCCTGGGTCGGGAAGATTTTCCTGGAGAAGCAAATGGTAATCCACTCCAACATTTTTGCTTGGAGAATCCCACGGACAGAGAGGCCTGGTGGGCTGCATTCTGTGGGGTCTCAAAGATTTGGACACAACTGAGTGAAGAGCTTGTGTTACCAGCTGGCTTTGGACAACAGGATTGTTATATGTGATGGGCCCCAGGGGCAGGCCCCTTTGGGATGCCCTAGTATGCACTCAGATTCTCTGCTTCTACACTGGAAATAGTGCCCACCTTTGCTTCCCTCTAGAACTCCTGGGAAAGGCAAAACCAGACACACATACTGGACACCATGATCCCTGACAGGTATGAATACATGCAGTTCATCACCCAGATAGAACCTGGAAGAATGGAGGGCAGAGCTAACTGCTGGGATTATGTAGTTGCTCTCAGAGAAACCTAGGAGGCTGACGTGGAAGACTGAACGAGCTCCTCACAGACCCACTGTCTTCAGCTTGATGTGTCATCCCTTCCCTCGAACAGAAGAGGGGAGCAAACCCCATCACTCAGGACTGTATCTCCACCCCAAATCCACTCCTCTGTGGTTTCCCAGTGATACGTCAGCTTTCAGGATTTGGCAGCCTGAGAACTAAATTCACTTTAATATGCTGGGCTTTCACGATCTGTCCGCTTTATCACTATTTTTGGAACACCATTAGGTGTTGATTTGCACACAAGGGAACAAAAAGATAAAAATACCTTGCCCTTCAGAGCTTAAACTCTGGTGGGAAAGATGGAGGATCAACAATATGTATAAAAATAAGTAAATTATACAGTGTTATGAGGAAATAAGAAATATGAGAGGAAATTATTATAAGAGGGATGGAATGAGTCAGTGAGAGGAGAAGTTGAAATTGAAATCATTTAAATGGAGATATCAAGATAGAACTTACTTAGAAGATGACTAGAACCATTTGACTTTTCAAGAGCCTGAAAGTCTTAAGTGCCCTCCCTGACTTATAGGATTTCTCAGAGCATAAAACAACCTAGACACTTCAAGTGCCCTTTGTTTAAGCTATTCTTTCAGGTTTTTAGTGTAGATATTAATGCCAGATAAGTAAACCCCCAGAAATATTTTACTCTAATCAAACAAACCAGTTCTTCTTCCCCCAATCCTCTGATAACTCCCCATTGCCATTTGTTAGAGGTTCATGCAAATTGCAATTACACTCAGGACTAGCACTAGAAGGCCAAGGGTGCTCCAATCATTGACAAATTTCACAAAATAAAGTTTCTGGATCACGAAATAAATGTAGGTGAATGAAAAACTACTCATCAGAAAGTCTAGTACAAATTTTACCTCATCAGCTAAATGTTCCAAAACCTAACAAAAATGAAATGGCATCAGCTTTTAGCATCTCTAATATACTGCTTTATTGCAGACAGTTTTTTGAACCACATTTATATCACAAGATTGGAGTTGCCATGATTTGCATTTTATCAGTTCAAATGAGGGTACCTTTTTTGCCATACAAATTACAGGAATTATTTCAACTATAGCCATGATAGTTCAGGGAGAATGATTGCACATATATTATTCAAAAAAAAAAAAAAAAAGAAGAAGAAGAAGAAGAAGAAAGAGAAAGAAAGAAAGAAAAAAAATCACAGTAGGATTTTGAAATGCAGTGTTTAGTCTTTGTGTGTGTGTGTTTGATCCAGCTATTTAGTAGTAATTTATTGCCCTATTACTTTCACACTTTGCTGATTTCAGAAAGTCTATACTTGCCATGTTTACAACTAAAAATACTTAAAATCTTTTTTCTGTACTGAAACTTTAAAAATACCATGAAGCAAGATGTTGTGCGGTGCTTAGTCACTCAGTCGTGTCTGACTCTTTGCAACCCTATGGATTGTAGCCTGCCAGGCTCCTCTTCCCATGGGGATTCTCCAGGCAAGGATACTGGAGAGGGTTGCTATTTCCTCTTCCAGGGGATCTTCCCAACCCAGGGATCAAACATAGGTCTCCTGCACTGCAGGTGGGATAAAACATGATAGACATTAATTAAAAGCTGCTGATTGCAAGCTATTACATGGAAAAAAAAAAAAAAAGTATCCTCCTGCAAAGAATCAGAGGAACACAATAGAATGGGAAAGTCCAGAGATCTCTTCAAGAAAATTAGGGAGACCAAGGGAACATTTCATGCAAAGATGGGCACAACAAAGGACAGAAATGGTAGGGACCTAACAGAAGCAGACGATATTAAGAAGAGGTGGCAAGAATACACAGAAATATACAAAAAAAGATAAGTCTCAGATAATCACGATGGTGTGATCATCAATCTGGAGCCAGACATCCTGGAATGGGAAGTCAAATAGGCCTCAGGAAGCAGCACTATGAAAAAAGCTAGTGGAAGTGATAGAACTCCAGTTGAGCTATTTAAAATCCTAAAAGCTAATGCTGTGAAAGTGCTTCATTAAATAGGCCAGCAAATTTGGAAGACGCAGCAGTGTTCACAGGAAAGGTCATTTTTCATTCTGATCCCAAAGAAAGGCAATGTCAAAGAATGTGCAAGCTACTGCACAATTGCATTCATCTCACACGCTAGCAAAGTAATGCTCAAAATTCTCCAAGCCAGGCTTCAGCAATACATGAACAGTGAACTTCCAGATGTTCAAGATGGATTTTGAAAAGTCAGAGAAAACAGAGATCAGATTGCCAACATCTGTTGGATCATAGAAAAAGCAAGAGAGTTCCAGAAAAGTATCTATGTCTGCTTTATTGATTATGCCAAAGCCTTTGACTGTGTGGACCACAACAAACTCTGGAAAATTCTGAAAGAGATAGGAATAACAGACCATCTGACCTGCCTCTTGAGAAATCTGTATGCAGGTCAGTTCAGTTCAATCAGTTGCTCAGTTGTGCCCAATTCTTTGCGACCCCATGAACTGCAGCACGCCAGGCCTCCCTATCCATCACCAACTTCTGGAGTCCACCCAGACCCATATCCATTGAGTCGGTGATGCCATCCAACCATCTCATCCTCTGTCATCCCCTTCTCCTCCTGCCCTTAATCTTTCCCAGCATCAGGGTCTTTTCAAATGAGTCAGCTCTTTGCATCAGGTGGCCAAAGTATTGGAGTTTCAGCTTCAGCATCAGTCCTTCCAATGAACACCCAGGACTGATCTCCTTCAGGAAAGACTGGTTAGATTTCCTTGCAGTCCAAGGGACTCTCAAGAGTCTTCTCCAACACCACAGTTCAAAAGCATCAATTCTACTGTGCTTAGCTTTCTTTATAGTCCAACTCTCACATCCACACATGACCACTGGAAAAACCATAGCCTTGACTAGATGGACCTTTGTTGGCAAAGTAATGTCTCTGCTTTTCAATATGCTGTCTAGATTGGTCATAGCTTTCCTTCCAAGGAGTAAGCATCTTTTAATTTCATGGCTGCAATCACCATCTGCAGTGATTTTGGAGACCAGGAAAATAGTCAGCCATGTTTCCACCTTTTCCCCATCTATTTGCCATGAAGAGTTGGGACTGGATGCCATGATCTTAGTTTTCTGAATGCTGAGCTTTAAGCCAACTTTTTCACTCTCTTTTTTTACTTTCATCAAAGGGCTCTTTAATTCTTCCTCACTTTCTGCCAGAAGGGTGGTGTCATCTGCATATCTGAGGTTATTGATATTTCTCCCGGCAATCTTGATTCCAACGTGTGCTTCATCCAGCCCTGCGTTTCTCATGATATATTCTGCATATGTTAAATAAGCAGGGTGACAATATACAGCCTTGACGTACTCCTATGCAGGTAAGGAAGCAACAGTTAGAACTGGGCATGGAACAACAGACTGGTTCCAAATAGGGAAAGGACTACCTCAGGGCTGTATATTGTCACCCTGCTTATTTAACTTATATGCAGAGTACATCATAAAAAAACGCTGGGCTGGAAGAAGAACAAGCTGGAATCAAGATTGCTGGGAGGAATATCAGTAACCTCAGATATGCAGATGACTCCACCCTTACAGTAGAAAGCGAAGAAGAACTGAAGAGCCTCTTGATGAAAGTGAAAGAAGAGAGTGAAAAAGTTGGCTTAAAGCATTAAAACATTCAGAAAACTAAGATAATGGCATCTGGTCCCATCACTTCAAGCAAATAGATTGGGAAACATTGGAAACAGTGACAGACTTTATTTTTTTTTTGGGGGGGGGGCTCCAAAATCGCTGCAGATGGTGACTGCAGCCATGAAATTAAAAGACCCTTGCTCCTTGGAAGAAAAGCTATGACCAAACTACACAGCATAATAAAAAGCAGAGACATTACTTTTGCCAACAAAGGTCCATCTAATCAAAGTTACAGTTTTTACAGTTGTCATGTACGGATATGAGAGTTGGACTATAAAGAAAGGTGAGCACTGAAGAATTGATGTTTTTGAAAGGAAATTCAACCAGTCCATTCTAAAGAAAATCAGTCCTGAATATTCATTGGAAGGAGTGATGCTGAAGCTCAAACTCCAATACTTTGGCCACCTGATGAGAAGAACTGACTCATTTGTAAACGACTCTGATACTGGGAAAGATTGAAGAAGGCAGGAGGAGAAGAGGAGGACAGAGAATGAGATGGTTGGATGACATCACCGACTCAATGGACATGAGTTCGAGTAAACTCCGGGAGTTGGCGATGAACAGAGAGGCCTGACATGCTGCAGTCCATGAGGTTGCAAAGAGTTGGACACGACTGAGTGAGTGAATTGAACTGAACTAAGGTTCCATATTGTTCAATATCATGTACGCAATAAATACTTCAACCCTTGGCCATCTATGATGCATACTATATCATCTGTCCCAAAGAGTGTCCCAAAATATAGATACAGAGTTTCTTGCTAAGTGCCTTTCCTCACCAAATTCCCTCTAGTACTTTTCTACATGCAGGCTCAGTTGCTCAGTTTTATCTGACTTTGCAACCCCATGGATTGTAAATGTATAGGGTTATCATTTCAACATTCCTCCAGAGGATCTTCCCAACCCAGGAATCGAACCCGTATCTCCTGTGGCTTCAGCATTAGCAGGTGGAATTTTTACCACTGAGCTATCTGGGAAGCCCCATTTCTTCCACACAAAACCAGATTAAAGGGAAGTTCAGGAAGGCCTGCAGCCTGCACTGAAATATTTCAAGTAAGATAGAAAGTAGAAAATGAAATTCCTTTTAAACTGTCATGTATAAAAATGAATTTCAATTTTATATGACTCTATAATTAGAAACATTTTTGCTTTCAAAAATTTTGAAATTCACCTTTCTCTTTATATTAAAATAAAAATTCAAATTAAAGAAATGAAAATTACATCCATTCACATGTCACTTCTACTTTTACTTCAGGTTCTGTCACAAAATTGAAGCTGAACCAAATCCAACAGATGAGTGCAAAGTCATGGTCAGTGAAACAGGGGCTGCTTGGTGAGACAGGAGAGACACAGCAAGGTGGCAACCCCCAAGGGAGGGATCCAGCTCCCCCACCCTCGTTTTTGTTTCAAAGAGCAGCGGAAGTACAGAGAGGACAACTCACTCAGCAAAACTGAGAGAGGATTTTTGAGTCTTCCAAAAGCAGTGATTTTTCTGTGCACTGCTGGAGCTTCACGTCTGAGGTAAACCCACAGTTGTACGTGTCCAGGAACAAAAAGAAGAAAAAGAAAAACATGCTCTAATCCCTGGTGAAATGAATAGAATCTGTATACAAATGTCATTTACAAATCATTGATTTATGCATCGATATGTGTGGTTAACTATGAGTTGATACCAATTGATTATAACCTAGTAGAAGATAGGTTCTGCATTAATAGTGTGACCAGCAGTGATTATAAAGGAAGCGTGCTGCCACCAGTCAACAGCCCCGCAAAACAATTCCTACAGGGATGGACGAAATTTCAAGATTGAGTTTCCCCAGGTGTGATTCTGTTAAGATTCTGAGGCATTTTTCTAGGAACTTGTGGTTTTTCATAGGCAGTTTTTAAAACCACACTGCATTCTGCAACACTTGATCATGCTGCCATGTTCAAGAATTCCTTAAGCGTGATAGAAATTTGTCAAGTGTAGGCATTAAAAAAAAAAAAAAAAACTCATATGAGATTCTCTCTTATTTAAGAAGAATATCAGAGGTATCAGAGGTGGATATTTTATTTCTCCCTCTCCAATCTCAGTTTGTTTCTTTCGATGTGGGTGTATCAATGCTCTTTCAGAAAAAAAAAAAAAAAGCTAAACCTCGAGAACAAAGCATTAAGTATCAGTGACCTTTCTAATGGGGCAGAAAAATATACCAAAATTATGAGTTATACTTTGTTGATATCTTTGTACAATCAACTAAACAATTATATTTTATAAAAAAGTAAGCTATTTGAATTTGACCTTTCTATTTGAGTATCAGAAGTGGCCCAACTCAGTGGAAAGTAGCAAACATCAAGATTATTTTACCTGAAACATAACTAGTAAAAGGTGCCCTTCAATCAGATGCCATAAATTACATTTTGAGTATCACAAGGAAATTGCAATATGAATATTTATAAATCATAAAAAATGCAATCTGTCTTCTCAAGCTATGTATGAAATGGAATGAGATAAACTATATGACCATATCTTGTACTGGAAGGAAACCTAGAATAATTTTCACTGGGTGGAGAATGGTGGCATAAAATTTTCCCAAACTACCACTAATGTCTAATACAGAGAAAAGACAGCAAGCATTATTATTAGATTAAATAACAGAAACAAAAAAAGAACTGATTGTGTGATGAAGGGTAGCTTAAATATAGGAATTAATTATAACTATAAAGCTAATTATCAGCAAATCAGCTGGCAAGGAAAATTTACTTTCATCACTATCAAAGCTGTCTTCAGCCCTTTTAAGAGATTCTTTTATAAAAGTATTTAATTTCATTATTTACTAACTTTCCAATTTTCCTATTAAAAAAGAAATCAAACCTTTGAGTGCTCCTTCTACTATAACAAAAAACATCATTATCTTATTAAATATGATTGATATTAAAATTAGCTAATCTCAAGGTTTTTTTCCAATTTACTTCCAATTTTTAGCATACTAATAACTCTAGAAATCAAAAGTTTATACAGAAAAAATGAATAGCTGTGTGAAATAACACCTTTGGTACAGAAGAAATATGATGCACATGTAAATATTATAGCAGAGATCGTGAGAGTTCTTGTCCATTAACCCAGAACAAAAAATATAATAGGACATCCCTGTGACTCAGTGGTAGAATCCACCCGCCAATGCAAGAGACACCGGAGGTGCAGATTTGACCCCTGGGTCAGGAAGACCCTGAAGGAGGAAACGGCAGCTCACTCAAGTGTTCTTTTCTGAAAAATCCAAGGGACAGAGGAGCCTGGCAGGCTACAGTCCATGGGGTCCTAAAAGAGTCAGATATGACTTAGCAACTAAACAACAGCAACAAAAAATATATATAACAACAAAATTAACTGCACAGGGAGAAATAATAAATAAGCTTATTTCAATCTGTTGCTAAAATAAGGGTGCTTCATGTGAAAAATAGTCTTATGTTAAGACAAAGGTATATTTGGTCATTATGTAAATATAGAGAAGAAAAGAATTAATACTATAGGAAAAATGCATAGTGAGCAGAACAGGGGTCCTTCCTGTTGAAACTTTCAAAGATTTTTTTTTCCTCTCTTTCAATTTTCTTCTGTCATTTCAAGTTGTAATTATAAAGAAAGATCATTTCTTAGTGGTTAGCATAATGGGATATCATGATACAATAATTAACAGAAGAATTTGAGGCCTTGAGATGGAGAGAAATCTAAGGCACAGTATTTAGTAATAAATCTCGTAACTTAGATTGGGCCCATACCAGCTTAAAGTTTCGGAGATAGGACACACACAAAAATTATCTATGACCTGCATGTATTGAATGCTTCTAGGTCTAAGGTCCTCCACTAATTACTGCAAATAAAAGGCCAAGAAAAACACAGTGCCTCTTAGTGCCTTTCAAGACAATTGCAGCAAGTAAGGAGATCACTAGTGATCTAAGTGGAACTTAGTGATCCAAAGCAGTGTCTCCCTGAACAGCAAAATTGGGGAAGTTTTAAACTAAGGGCACCTGCATACTCACAAAGATATTTGAGTAGAGGAGAGTTCAGCCTGGAAAAGGGCAAAGGCCCACAGAGAACAAGCTTTAGTGATTGAAATCAGGAAGGTCCGCATCATTATTCCATCCTTCACCTGATGAGGGCCGCGGTTCCTGCAGAACTCAAAGACATATTATCATGTATGTCCCTTGAGGGACATGTTGTCTGACTGCCTTTGCTCTGTTCCTGAGTTCCTTTGTTCTCTTAAGGTTATTAATTACTGAGACCTGTTTAAGGGCAAGCACTGTGGCCAGGCTCGGATCCCAAAACGACTTCTCTTCTGTCAAGAAAGCCATTCCTGGTTCTGTCTCTTCTGGGCACCCCTACCCTGCTTGCTTACAGGAAGAACATTGGTCAAGAGGAAGAAGACTTGGGCTGCGGTCTGGGGCAGTGCTCTTGGCCTGAGAGAGAACAAGGGCACAAATTGGGGCTTGAGATATCTCTCTCCCATCCTCAAAGAGGCAATTGGGAGTTCATTTGTTCTTATTAATCTTTAGGTATTATTTATGGTCTATATATGATATTCGGCTTATATTGTTGCTGTAACAAATTACTGAGTATTTTGTGACTCAAAACCATACACATTTATTATCCTACAGTCTGAAAATCAGAAGTCTGTGAAGGGTTCCACTGAACTGAAATCAAGATGTCATCATAAATGTTGAATTCCTTTTGGAGGTTGAGGGGAACATACTTTCTTTTGCCTTTCTCATTGTCTAGAAGCTGCCACTTTTCTTGTCTCAGCCCCTCCCTCAGGTCACTGCTATTTCTGCTTCTTTGACTCCAACTCTCACTTCCCTCTTCCTTGTAAGGACCCTTATGATTGCATTGAGCCCACCCACATATCCTAGAATAATTTCTCCCTCTCAAGATCCTTAACTTGCTGACAATTTAAAATCCATTTTGCCACGTGATGAAAATAATAAATGGTCTTTGTCCTCAGTTCTTGACACATAGCTCCTAAAACACTTGGAATCTCTACAATGAAGAATATCTCCTTATATCAATAAAACGACTATTGAATAGAGGACCTAAAGAACTTCAAGATGGGGGCTGGGTATCAGAAAAATCAAACCACTTGTATTAGTCAGATTTCTTCAGGAAAACAGAACCAATAGGATACATAGAGATATATCAATACATAGGACAGATTTATTATAGGAACTGTCTGGCACACTTATTGATGTCAAGAAGTTCCCTAGTTTGTTTCTTCTGTAAGTTGGAAAATCAGAAAAGCTGGTGGTACAATTCAGTCTGAGTCTGAAGGCATGAGAACAAGGAACTCTGCTTTCCCAGGTCAAGAGAAGATGGACATCCCACCTGGAGGAGAGAGAAGGAATTCACTGTTCTTTCACCTTTGTGTTTTATTCTGGCCATCAGTAGATTGGATTATACTCATTCACCTCATCTGGTGAGAGTTGATCTGTTTACTCAGTCTGCTGAATCAAGGGCTAATCTCTTCCAGAAACATCCCAATAGACACACCCAGGAAGAATGTTTTACCTACTATCTTGGGATCCCTTAGATCAATCAAGATGACATAAAAAAGCCAAGTACCATGATTAGAGAACTGAAACTTTTAGGTCCTGCCACAAACCTTCAGGAAGAGATGAGGGGCTGGAGGTTTGGTTAATTGCCAGTGGCCAATGATTTAATCAATCATGTGTGTATATAATGGAACCTCCATAGAAACTCCTAGACAACGGAATTCAGAGAACTCCAGAGTGGCATGGAGATTCTGGGTCCCTGCACTATTCATCTCTCCCATTTGGCAGCTCCTGAGCTGTAGACTTTATAACAAGTCAGTAAATATGAGCAAAGAGAATTCCTGATTTCTGTGAGCAAATTATAAAACCTAAAAAGGGGAAAGCTTTTGTGGAAAATTCTGACTTTTCGGCCAACTCAGAGAAAATCCAATACTTGTGACTTGTGTCTTATGAGACTGAACCCTGAAACCTGTGCGTCTGATGTAATTCTAGAGTTAGTGTCAGAGTTGGTTTGAATTGTAGTTGGTCTCTGGAGAGTTAATGAATTGGTTATTGTTGTGGAAAAACAACAACATATATTTGATGTCAGAAGTATTATGAGTAAGCAGTTCACATGTCAAGTCACAATTTCATAAGTCTGGGGATTAAAACATGTCTTTGGGGGTCTGTTATTCTGCCTAACACAGTTCTCCCTTTAGTCTCCCTAAAATTCATGCTACCACACATCAAAATGCATTCATCTCATTCCAACATCCCCAAATAGTTAAAGCCATAAAGCAGTCAATTTAAAGTCCAAAATATCTATGAATAAATCTCAACAACTCAAAAATCCCCAGTCTCATCACCTGAGTCATTTAAATCTGGGATGGCTGAGGATCTCAGTAAAAGTTCATCCTGAGACATATTCCTTGCCCTCTGTGATCATCTATAATTCTGGAAATAAGTTGCATGTCCCCAAAGTAAAATTCTGAACTAGGCATAGGATAGCAGTTACAGACATTCTCATTCAGAAAAGAACACTGAGTGGGAAAAAAAAAAAAAAAGGCAGTGACCAGTCTCAAGTAATTTTGAAATCCACATTGGTTCACAATAGTATTTAGAGCCTGGAAATAATTCCCTGTAATCTGTGGCTTCATGTGTTTATAGTGAAGAAGTTTCATCAGCATATTTCCTGCCTATGGAGTTTGGGGAGTCTGACACTCCTTTTTGTCCTCTCTGCTGTCCCTTTCAGAATCAGTCAGTGATTCTCTGGTATAAAATTCTCAAAACCTTGGGAATTTCTTTTGTGTGTCACAGGGCTACCCTTCATTACATAAGCAACTCTACTACAGGTCTTTCTCAAATAATCACATCTCTGCCTTGGCTTCTGCAGAGATGGTTGAAGGGATCTGTGAATAAATGCCTATCTCTTCAAGGAGCCCTCTGTGTGACTAAATACTACCATTTCCTTTGTTCTTTCTGAGGAACTAGCAAAAGAAAGAACACAAGCCACACCTTTGACTTTCTCTCACATGAGAAAGTATATTTCCTGGTATAGAACTTCTCAATCTTAGCAAATTTTTTTTTTTTTAATCTAGGTAGGCTGGGAATTTCCAGAGTCATCAAACTTGGTTTCTTTTTGCTTGACAGTTTTCTCCTCAATTGTCTTTTTTCCTTTTATGTTTAATTATAAGTGAAAAGGGGTTTCCCTGGTGGCTCCAACGGTAAAGAATCTGCCTGCAGTGTGGAAGACCCGAGTTCAATTCCTGGGTGGGGAAGATTCACTGGAGAAGGAAATGGCAACCCACTCCAGAATTCTTGCCTGGAGAATTCCATGAACAGAGGAGCCTGGTGGACTACAGTCAACAGGGTCACAAAGAGTCAGACACGACCGAGCAACTAACACATGTAAGTGATAAGAAAACAAGGCATACATTCAGCATTTTGCTTGGAAATCTTCAAACCAAATGTCCAAGTTCATCATTTACCAGTTTTGCTTTCTATGCAGTTATAGAATTCTAAGTTTATGCTCCTATAAAGCAAGGCCTGCTTTCTACTTGTTTCCAATAACACATTCCTCATCAACAGCATCTTTAATTCCAAATTTCTACCAACAGTCTATTTGTGATGACTTAAGTATTGTCTAAGAAAAGATAGGTTTTCTCTATAATGCCCTTTGCTTCCATCTGAGTCCTCCCAAGCAGAAAAGTTTTTAAGATTCATATTACTACTAATACTATTATTGAAGGCAATCCAGGCTGTTTTTTTATCACGCTTCTCAAAATACTTCAGCCCCTACTCACAGTCTTATTCCAAAGTTGCCCCACCCAAGTTTTAGGTATTTCTTACATCAGTACCCTATTTCTGGTAACAAAATCTGCATTAATTTCCTATTAGTGCTGCAACAGATTATTGTAAATTTAATGACTTGAGATCAATTTATCTTACAGTTCTGGAGGCTAGGAGTTCAAAATGGATTTAACTGGAAAAATGAAAGTGTGGGTAATATTGCGTTCCTTCTGGAGGCTGGGGGCAGGGGCAGGGAGTACAGAATCCACTGCCTTACCTTTGCAGTTTCTGGAGGATGCCTGCTTCCTAGGCTTCTTTCTTGAATCACTTTAATCTCCCCTTCTATCTTCATTTATCATTCCCTGATTATCATCTTCCTGACTCCTTCTTTACTTTCCTCTTCCCTTACTTTGTGACTGTTAGACCTACCAGATAATATATGGTCATCTCCCCATCTCAAGATCCTTCATTGCACCTGCACACTCATTTTTGCCATGAGTTCTGTGTGTTAGGACACAGCTGTCCCTGTGCTGTGCGCTCAGTCACTCAGACATGTCCGACTCTTTGAGACCCAATGGACTGTAGCCTGCCAGGCTCCTCTGTCCATGGGCTTCTCCAGACAAGAATACTGGAGTGGCTGCCATTTTCTTCTCCAAGGGATCTTCCCAGCCCAGGAATCGAAACTGTGTCTCCTGTGTCTCCTTCACTGAAGGCAGAGTCTTTACTGCTGTGCCACCTGGGAAGCCTGGCCGTCACTGGGGGACCATTCTTCTGACCACCATAGTGATAAGGCTAAATTTCTGGGAATAATGGAAATATTTCCCTTAACCATCCCAACTTCCCTTTGCAGAAAGTAATTGAAATGAAAAACCTTCAGCAATAGAAATCAGGAATATGTATCAATTGTACTTTCTATCAAATAGAATAGGAAGGAATAGACTGGGAAGAGGACTCAGAGTCAAAACAGATTTCATCTTCTAGATAAAGAAGAAATTTGTTTCAAGGAATCAATAGAAAGATCTAGGCAGAATACCCCTAACACAGCCTGAATTTGAAGAGCAGAGATGACAAGACTTTAGCCTGGGAGAGGAGGGAAATATCTGTCAATACATGAAATCTCATTTCTTGCTATAGGTCAGTATGTAGCCAGGCTTACACGCTATTAGAGGGAAGCAGAGCACCCTGAATTGAAAGTTTCTCCCTAACTTGTAATTAACCTCATGCATCAAAATGTTTTCTACTATTCATTCATCCATTCATTCATACACTCAGTGAATGAATATTTAATGAGTACTTTTACACCTATTACAGGTTCCTGGTGTTCAACAGTGAATAAAAGAAAGTCCTTCTCTCATAAAACTCACATTCTAGATGGGAGAGAAAATCAATTAGAAAACAAATAAATTGTACAAGTACCAACACTAAGTTCTAAGAAGGAAATAACGTAGGATGAGGTAATAGGGAGGGGAAGAAGGGAATAGGGGATATTTGAGCATGAACATTTGAGCAGAGAACTAAGGGCGAAAGGTAGCTATCTGAACAGATATTTAGGTGGTAGGCAGAGGGGAGAGCAAGAACCAAAGGCATCTCCTTGGATAAAGACAGTGAGGAGCCAGTGTGACTGAAGAGGAGGAAACAAGGGCTCTTTGGAGGATGAGGAAGTTGGAAAGATGGTCTAGGGCCTGATGCATAGGTCAAGGTTCTTCTGGAATTTAATCTGAGGCTATTGACACACAGAAATGCAGAATTTACATTTTAAAAGGTAGGCAGCAGTTTTACCAGCTACCTGGGAGGCAGAAGAGCCAGTACAAATAACAAAGGTAGCCTTTGTTACTGCAGTGAGTAAGTAGGGTGGATTTAATTAGACTTCTTTTGAGCACAGCAGTGTGGAAAACATAAAGAGGTGATCCTGAGCTGCTGGAGAGAGTGTGGCCTCCTCCCCCGTTCTGTCCACCACTTGAAGAACAGCAGCAGTGAGCATCCTGATCAGTCCCAAAGGGATCAGTGATCACACTTGCACAAAATCAGGCTTCCCCATGGCAGTGATTCTCCATCTGCTGGAGAGGCTCTTCCCCAAAAGAAGAGAAAGAGAGCAACTTGAAAACAGGGTACTGGGAGTAGAAGCACCTGCGTGTAGAAAGCTAGCCAGTATCAAGGTGACCACAACAAATTCAGTAAAGAAGGCCTAGTGTCAAGATCCCTTCCTTGAGAGCTACTGACTCATGTGCTTTCTTGTCTTCCTGGAACATCTGGATAAATAAACAGATAACAGAAACAGACACTTTCCAACAATTACACTGAAAAGTTGGAAAATACTCTGACAGTGTCCAGATGTGCAGTATCCATATCAGGTATGAGAAACTGGCATTTATTTCTGTTAACTTTACAAATAAAGGTAGATCATTTCTTTTTCATAGATAAGTTAAAAGAAAGACAGAAAAACACATAGATCCCATAACTTAATTTGTATCAGGAAAGAACAAAAATAACACTCAAGAGTGACATTTGAACATGGCTGAACTTAAGGGGGCACCTGACAACTCTTTGAGAGCATGTGGATAGTTTCCCAGAAAACATGTACAGAAATATTCAACTTGCATTTCAAATAGAAGACTATTTATTTTCATATATAGACATTAACCATTGTTATAGTCACATAAAAATCAATAACCTCTTACTTGAAAAGTTCATGAAAACACTAAACTTCACTGAATTTTGCTAGAATTGAACTAAAATAAAAAAAAATTCAATTTCTTTAACTTAGTAGGGAAGATAGACATAAATTAATACTGTGTTAACAATGATGACTGAAAAATAACTGCAAAATGTATGGTCAGTAGAAGAAATAAATTGGTAAAGAGGCCAGAAACTTAAAAATTAGAAAACAGAAAGTACAAACATTTTGAAAGTATGTATTTATCATGACTTTCTAACTTGCTTTCTAAACGTGCTTCAGGAATATATCACAATAATAATGATCATTATATCTGAGAAATAAATTCATTAGAATTTATTTTTATTTATATTTGTCATTTTAGTTCTGTGTTTTGTTTTTTATATAATGGGTATTCATTGTACATAGAATTGAAGAATACATGATAGTTTCCACTTATGGAAAGAAAGATGGATGGAATGAGGAAAACTCCTACCCTTATAATAACAATAAAATAATGTTCGAAAATCTGCAAATTCACAACTTTTCTTGAACCATCAGAAAGTTGAGGTCATTGAGTAACCAATTTAACTGGAACCCTAAAGAAATATAAGCTTTTCTGAGTACAGATTATATGTAAACATTGGTTTACCTGGATCAGATTCTGGAGGACACTGGCAAGAACAATTCTTCTCAAATATGTGATGAATTGCAGAAAACCGACTGTAGCTGGCAAGGAAGTATAGAACTTCTGGAAACTACAAAAACTAAGAAAATTCAACTCCACTTGCAAGCTCTGTTCCACATACCTCACAGGGCACTCACAAAAATATAAAAGGCTGATAAGAGGCCTGAAAAGGAGTTCCTCACAATGTAAGCCTAGGGGAGAGAGACATAGACCCTGCTGCAAAGGCACACAATTTCAACTAAACCTCTATCCCCTCAATCCTATGGGGGAACAAATAGCATCTTAAACTGCTGGGTAAGGGACAAGAAACCCTCTTGCCCACAATGCACTGGGAAAGCTTGCTGCAGGTTAGATGGCTGAGGGTTGGAGAACTAACTTCTACTGGGTGACAGGAAAGGATATACACAGAGCTTACATCCATGGGGGGAGTTGGGCAGGATGACCTAGAAGGCCACACTCAAAGCTTTAGGAAGACAGGGGAAGAAAGAATGAATGAACTTAAAGATGAATCAGTAGAAATTAACCCAAATAAACACAAAGATGAAGACTGAATAGAGATGTAGGGGAATATATAAATTGTAAACAAGGGTATAACTGCCATCTCAGGATCCCAGGAGAAGAGAAGAGAACATTGCAAAAAAGTGTATATATTTGAACAATAATAGTTGAGAAATTTGCAAAATTAACAGATAATAAACCAACAAATGCAACTTCATAGACCATTAAATAGGACAGGCACCAAATATATACCTGCATGATGATCTCAGTAGAAACAGAGTCTTAGAAAAAGATACAATATCCATTCATGATAAAAATTTTCTAAAATATAAAACTGGGAGAAGAAAGTACCAATCTCATCTAATAATGGTCCTCTATAGAAAACTTACATCAGATATATTAATGGTGAAAGATTGAGTGCTTTCCTCCCAAGACTAGGAATTAGGCAGCTGCTCACATCACTGTCATTCAGCATAGTACTACCAGTCTTAGAGTAATAAGATAAAACATAAAAATTAAAAGGTATAAAGATTGGAAAGAAAATGATAAAAATAATACAGTCTCTTTTCCCAGACATTATGATTGCTACATAGAAAATTCCAAACCACCTACAAAAGAACTACTAGAACTAATCTATGAGTTTAGCAGGGCATGGAATACACACACACACACACACACACATATACATATACACATATATATACATATACATACATGTATATACATATATTGGAGAAGGAAATGGCAACCCACTCCAGTACTCTTGCCTGAAAATCCCATGGATGGAGGAGCCTGGTGGGCTCCAGTCCATGGAGTCTCAAAGAGCTGGACACAACTGAGCAACTTCATATACATATATGGTATTTCTACATATTTTGAATGAAAAGTCAGAAAGTGTAATTTTTAAAAATGTCATTTAAAATAGGCAACAAAACACGAAGTTTAGCTATAAATATTATAGAATATATCTAGAGTATGTAGATTGAAGAGTGCAAAGCCTTAATGAAAGAAATATATAGAGAGAACATAACATATTCATGACCTAGGAAAGTCAATATTGTTAAGATGTCAATTCACTTGAAGTTGTCTCACAAAGTAAACATAATTACAAGCAAAATTCCAGAAGTACTTTTTTTATTAAATTCAAAGGTCATATATTAAAATTAAAATAGAGAAATTAGTAAATGTTGATAGGCATAGAGGGAGAAAATGACAGTAATAGAAGGGGGTTTTAACACCTGATTTACATCAATGGACAGGTGACAGTGACAAAATCAATAAGTAAACACAGGCTTTAACTATCACACCAGATCAAATGGAATAACTGTATTGATAAACATATACTCCATCAGCGGTATATCAAAATACTTGAAAATTTTGAACTATTTTAGTAAGATCTTCATATGCTAAAGAGGACATATAACAATTTAATGTTTAATCTTTCTTTTTGCAAAGACATCTAGAAGAAGTTTCTAGTAAAGAAAGTTTAAGATGCATTCACAACCTAACTTCAAGGAGCATTCCTTGTGTTATTAAGAGATTGGCGAGGTCATAATACCTTCACTGTAGGATATTCAAGAAAACAGCACTGCCACAGGGCAACCAAGAATTTCTCTACCCAAGTAAAAACCCTTACTTCACTTTGAACCAAAGAATAGTCTCAGTTTGTTTCACTGTGACTAATCTGTTACAAGCAGCAATATTTTTGTTGTTTTTTAACTAAAAGTAAATCAGACAAAATAGTTTAAAGGTAGTTGGAACAGAATGTACCTGGCACACAATGGGATTGGGGGCTGGTGGGTTGACTTCGATTCAATTGCCAGCTCCACCATACGTTAACCTTGAAATCCCAAAGAAGTCACATGATCTTCTCAATTTTTTTTTGCTTTTTGATTTAAGAAGTGAAGAATAGAAGAAGAAATTAATGGAAATTCTTCATTTATTCCCTCATTGGACAATTACTTTTTGAGTATCTACTGTGACATGTCCTGGGCTAAAAAGGTCAGCAAGAATACTCTGAAGCTTACTGCAGCTGTTCAGAAAACGTATCAATCAGATAATATCTCTAAGCATATAAAACCTTTCAGTTCAGTTCAGTCGCTCAGTCCTGTCCAACTCCTTGCGACCCCATGAATCGCAGCATGCCAGGCCTCCCTGTCTGTCACAAACTCCCGGAGTTTACTCAAACTCATGCCCATCGAGTTGGTGATGCCATCCAGCCATCTCATCCTCTGTCGTCCCCTTCTCCTCCTGCCCCCAATCTCCCCAAGCATCAGGGTCTTTTCCAATGAGTCAACTCTTTGCATGAGGTGGCCAAAGTATTGGAGTTTCAGCTTCAGCATCAGTCCTTCCAATGAACACCCAGGACTGATCTCCTTCAGGAAAGACTGGTTGGATCTCCTTGCAGTCCAAGGGACACTCAAGAGTCTTCTCCAACACCACGGTTCAAAAGCATCACTTTCTCAGTGCTCAGTTTTCTTTATAGTCCAACTCTCACATCCATACATGACCACTGGAAAAACCATAGCCTTGATCAGACAGACCTTTGTTGGCAAAGTAATGTCTCTGCTTTTTAATATCTAGGTTGGTCATAACTTTCCTTCCAAGGAGTAAGCGTCTTTTAATTTCATGGCTGCAGTCACCATCAACAGTGATTTTGGAGCCCATAAAAAAGTCTGACACTGTTTCCACTGTCTCCCCATCTATTTCCCATGAGGTGATGGGACCAGATGCCATGATGTTGGTTTTCTGAATGTTGAGTTTTAAGCCAACTTTTTCACTCTTCTCTTTCACTTTCATCAAGAAGCTTTTTAGTTCCTCTTCACTTTCTGCCATAAGGGTGGTGTCATCTGCATATCTGAGGTTATTATTTCTCCTGGCAATCTTGATTCCAGTTTGTGCTTCTTCCAGCCCAGCGTTTCTCATGATGTACTCTGCATAGAAGTTAAAAAAGCAGGGTGACAATATACAGCTTTGACATACTCCTTTTCCTATTTGGAAGCAGTCTGTTGTTCCATGTCCAGTTCTAACTGTTGCTTCCTGACCTGCATATATAAAACCTTTAAAGAAGCTCAAAATATTCCATAAGTGCCACAGAGAGAGAGATATGACCTAGAAGGGGCTGGAAACTTTGAGGTGAGGGCAGGAAAAGATTTTTCCAAGAAGTATTTGTGCTGAGATTGTGAGCAAAGAAGAAAGCCTGGAAAGTAACAGGCTACTTGCCATTAGTTACGTGCTCAATGAAAGTGTCTTATTTTATGCAAGAAAATAAAAAACAATCAGCCTACAGCACTCATGAAATGCCGTGAAGTTCAGATGGACTGGAGGAGCTGACTGGAGAATGCAGCAGCCCCTGTTAGAATTATCCTTGCAGGGGGAACCTCAGGCTCTAAGAAGCAATGGCAGATCCTTCACAGAAATGTCTTTTCCAGAATACTGAGACTTAATGCTTGCCTGGCTCTCTCCTCTTTCAAACCCCACAAAGCTTTTAGTAAAGGAAATTTCTAAATGTCTAACTAGCTACAATCAATAACATCCACATCATTCTCCACTGTGAAGACTATAAAAATAGAACCTGAAATTTAGGCCTAAGACTCTGAGGAACAGAAACACACACAAGGAAGGGAAAGTGTTTCACTTTAAATCCTGATACTTGACATTTAGACTTGAAATGACAGGGAAGTAAAGTAATGCAAGAAATGAGAGGCTCATAGGGAAATGATACCACTATTTTATTTCTCTTCTTTGTAAACTTTGACTTTAACATTATAAGAAGACTTCTCAGAGCTTTCTAATACAATTTTCTGTGGGTGAAGAACTTACAGGAAATGTTTGTCTTTGGAACTGCTCCTCTCAGGAATGCTTTAAACAAACTAGGACTGGAAGAATTCTTGCTTCTCTTTATCTGCCATAGTTTGTGCTCTGGGGAAGGGGATCCTCACAGAATCAGGGCAAGAAGACAAAACAGAAAGGTGGTCCTGAGCAGTTTGGTGTATTTGATTCTTTCTCTATGGTTTTCTTCAAAATAAGTACACTTGCCAGGTAACGTTCATTATCCCCTTCTTCGTGACCTTCATCCTTAGGTGTTTTTCATCTTTACTTAAAGCAGAAATTTGCCCTCTTCTAACTTAGTTATAAAAATATATAGCTTTAGATAAGTTGGAAGAAATGTTATAGAGAATCTAGTTCACTGCTCACTTTTTAAGTATGAGATAATGGGAGATCTACATAGATGCTATCTAACTTTCTCAATATACTGCTTTCAATATCATGGATTTAAAACCTATTCAGATGCTGGAGGGAGGTGGGGGGTGATTGGCAACAACACTCTGGTTTTTGTGAGTGTTTTAAATGGTGATCTCTCAAACAACCCAGACCATATGAATCACTTCTTCAGGGAATATTTTTCCAAACATGTTTACTCCTCTCTAAACAGATGCCTGTTTCTCCGTGCATTCTTCACATGCTCTGTTCTATCTCATTAGACACCATGGCAGTGTATCACCCAATGACCTCCCATCCTACATGTTCTTCTACAATGCAAACTTGCCAGCTTCAAACCTAGGCTTGTGTCTGTATCCTCTTCCTTTCAGGCTTCTGATGACTTCATCACAGATGTGACACTGTATGACTTTTGAGGCTGAGTCATAAAGAGCAGAGGAGATAAGCAAATGGCAAATAAGCATAGGAAAAGATGCTCCATGCCATTTGTCAGCAGGGAAATGCAAATTAAAGCAACAATGAAATACCACTGCGGTTTTTCAGGTTGGTCAAAATCCAGAACACTGACAACATCAAGTGCTGAGGAGGATGTGGAGCAACAGGACTCTCTTTAATAGCTGACAGGAATGCAAAATGATACAGCCATTGTGGCAGACAATTTAAAAGCATCTCAAAATATTAAACATGCTCGTACCATATGATTCAGCAATCACACTCCTCGGTATTTACCCAAATGAGCTGAAAATTTATATCCACACAAGAACCTAAATAGAAATGCTTAAAGCAGCATTATTCATAATTGCCAAAACTTAAAGGCAACCAATCTGTACCTCATTAGGTAAATGTATAAATAAATTGTGGTCCATCAAGACAATAAGGAATATTTTTCAGTGGGAGAAAAAAAGAGAAAGAAATGCACTATCATGCTATGAAAAGATGTAGAGAAAACATAAATGCAAAGTGAAAGAACCCAATGAAATGTAAAATACTATGATTTTAACTCCATGACATTCTGGAAAAGGCAAAGCTATAGAAACTAAAAAGATCAGTGGTTGCTGGAGGTTGGGAAAGATGGACAACAGGTGGAACACAGATTATTTTTAAGGCAGTGAAACTGTTCTGTGTGGGATTATAATGGTGAACATATGTCATATGTGGGACTATAATGGTGAATATATGTCAAAACCCATGTAATGTATAACATCAAGAGCAAACTGTAATATAAACTATGGTCTTTGGGTGATAATGGCATGCAGGGGTAAGTTCAACAGTTGTAATAGATATAACCCTGGCAGGGATGAAGATAGCGTGGTTAGAGAGAGCAATGGGATTGTGGAAACTCTCTGTACATCCTGCTCAATTTTTCTGTGAACCTAAACTTCTCTTAAAAATAAAATGCATATGTTTGTGTGTGTGTGTGTGTGTGTGTGTGTGTGTGTGTGTGTGTGTGCATGCGCGCATGCGTGCATAGGTGCGCTCAGTCACATTTGACTCTTTGTGACCCCATGGACTGTAGACCACCAGGCTGCTCTGTCCATGGAATTTTCCAGGCAATGGTACTAGAGCAGGTTGCCATATCCTTCTCTAAGCGGTCTTACCAACTCAGGAATCAAATATGCATCTTTTGTGCCTCTTGCATTGGAAAGCAAATATTTTACCAATGCACCACCTGGGAAGCCCCACTTGGGCATCATGAGCCAGGAACCAAAAAGAGGGGATGTGATCGGATCCCAGTGGTGACAAATAAAATACCCATAGTTTTTCCACACTAAGCAATGTTTCTCCCTGAATGAAAAAACACTGAAAGTTTCCTTATAACCTGTCTTCTTACTTGGTAGCACAGAGCTCCAAAAATAATGGTCCATTCAAAAGGGATAACTATAAAATATTAGAATAGCACATTAAAAAATGCATTATATATAAGTATGAATATATATACATTATATATATAGATACATTATTATATATCATATACATATATACATTATAATATATATAATGTGTGTGTATATATATGTATACATTATATATAATGTATTCCTTTAATGTATATATCAGTATATAATATATAATATATTAAAGCAATGCATATATTCATCTGAAGTCATGTTCACATCTTCACCAGATTTTGGAGCTATCATTCCATTTTATTTTAGCTATTCTGATAGGTGCAAAGTTAGGTGCAAAGATGATAGATTCAAAGATATTCTGACAGGTGCAAAGTGATGGTTCATCAAGGTCTTAATCTTCATTTCTCTGATCTCTAAAGATGTTGAACACCTCAATGCTCACTGGCTAGTCACATGTCTGCAGCTGCTGCTTAGTTGCTTCAGCTGTGTCTGACTCTTTGTGACACTATGGACTACATACAGCCTGCCAGGATCCTCTGTCCATGGGACTCTCTAGGCAGGGATATTAGAGTGGATTGCCATGCTCTCCTCAAGAGGATCTTCCCAACTCAGGGACTGAACCCTGGTTTTCTGCATTGCAGGTAGATTCTTTATCACTGAGCCAACAGGGAAAGCCCAGTCATATGTCATCTTTTGTCAAATGTCTCTTAATGTCTTTTATTCATTTTCTAATTGGAGTGTCTGCTTGTATACTTTTGAGTTTTGAGAGTTCCTTATAAATCCTAGATATGAATATTTTTTCTCTTTGTAGGTTTTGATAGAAATATATAGGCTTATAGGTTTGATGTAAATTCACTCTCTTTTTCATTCTCTTTCTCCTTGTTCTGCATTAGCATGGCTCTTGGTAATTTTACCTACCCTCCTTCTGATCTCTTTAACTTTCCCAAGATATACAGAGATCCTACCCTTCTTTAATTAATATCAGGTATTTTTACTTCTCTCAAGTTTAACACCTCTGGGACAGGAAAGGGGCAGAGCACAACTTTTCAAAGAATGACACAGCCATTGAGAACACAGCATAAACTGTTTAGAACCAACTAGATCCAAGATAGTTGATGAGTTGACTTGCACTAGATATTAGATCTTGCGCCTCATTACATGCTCACTGCAATAGATCAGCACGCTAAATGACACACCCACAGGCGCCATGACAGTTTGGGGCTGACCTTAGAAGGTCAAAAGGGAGGCAGTGGCCCAATTCTTGGACATCCCCAGCCGTTCTCCAAAATACTTGAAGTAATCTTCTCATTCACTGGCCTATGATATTATACATCCCTATAAGGCCTAAGAACCCTGTATCATGGGGCATCTCACCTTCCAAGAGGGGTCCACACTGCGGAATGTGTGTCTCCCTGAGTCAACCTGCTTTCACTTTCTGTAGCTTGTTCTTAAATTCTTTCCTGCCAAAGCCAAGAACATACACTTGGCACCATTACAGGGACATGACTTGGGATGTGATTATCCTCTTGTGTCCCACTTTTCTTTCCTGAAACACCTCCATGAAACCCAAATTTTATCTGAAATTATCTAACACAGTAATTTCATTTCTATGAAGTAAACTTAAATAATGGAATTCAAATAAAAGTTTAATAACTTGACTCCAAAAAAATAATAATGATAACAAACTTGGAAATAAATAGAATGTTAAAAAAATGAAAATAACTTAGTTATAGCCATAGTCTAGAATACAAGTTGAAACAATTGATGGGTCCAAAATTGGGAAAGAGTACAAGGCTGTATATTGTCATCCCGTTTATTTAACTTATATGCAGAATACATCATGTGAAATGCTAGGCTGGATGAATCACAAGCTGGATTCAACACTGTCAAGAGAAAAATCAACAACCACAGATATGCAGGTGATACTATTCTAAAAGCAGAAAGTGAAGAAGAACTAAAGAGTCTCTTGATGAAGGTGGAAGAGTAAAGTGAAAAAAACTGGCTTAAAACTCAGCATTAAGAAAACTAAGAGCATGGAACTTGGTCCCATCATTTCATGGCAAATAGATGGGGAAAAAATGGTAACAGTGACAGGCTTTATTTTCTTAGGCACCAAAATCACTGCAGAAAGTAACTGCAAACATGAAATTAAAAGACTCTTGCTCCTTGGAAGGAAAGTTATGACAAACCTAGCCAACATATTAAAAAGCAGAGAAAGTACTTTGTTGACAAAAGTCTGTATAGTTGAAGATATGGTTTATCCAGTAGTACTCAGTTCAGTTCAGTCACACAGACGGATCCGACTCTTTGCGACCCCATAAATCGCAGCACGCCAAGCCTCCCTGTCCATCACCAACTCCCAGAGTTTACTAAAATTCGTGTCCGTCGACTCGGTGACACCATCTAGCCATCTCATCCTCTGTCATCCCCTTCTCCTACTGCTTCCAATCCTTCCCAGCATCAGGGTCTTTTCCAGTGAGTGAACTCTTCGCATGAGGTGGCCAAAGTATTGGAGTTTCAGCTTCAACATCAGTTCTTCCAGTGAACACCTAGGACTGATCTCCTTTAGGATGAACCAGTTGGATCTCCTTGCAGTCCAAGGGACACTCAAGAGTCTTCTCCAACACAACAGTTCAAAAGCATCAATTCTTTGGTGCTCAGCTTTCTTCACAGTCCAACTCTCACATCCATACATGACAACTGGAAAAACCATAGCCTTGACTAGATGGATTTTTGTTGGCAAAGTAATGTCTCTGCTTTTTAATATGCTATCTAGGTTGGTCATAACTTTCCTTCCAAGGAGTAAGTGTCTTTTAATTTCATGGCTGCAATCACCTTCTGCAATGACTTTGTAGCCAAATAAATAAATAAATGAATAAAGTCAGCCACTGTTTCCATTGTTTCCCCATCTATTTCCCATGAGGTGATGTGACCAGATGCCATGATCTTAGTTTTCTGAATGTTTTAATGCTTTAAGCCAACTTTTTCACTCTCCTCTTTTACTTTCATCAAGAGGCTTTTTAGTTCCTCTTCACTTGATGCCATAAGGATGGTGTCATCTGCATATCTAAGGTTATTGATACTTCTCCCAGCAATCTTGATTCCAGCTTGTGATTCTTCCAGCCCAGTGTTTCTCAGGATGTACTCTGCATTGAAGTTAAATAAGCAGGGTGACAATATACAGCCTTGACTTACTCCTTTTCCTATTTAGAATCAGTCTGTTTTTCCATGTCCAGTTCTAACTGTTGCTTCCTGACCTGCATATAGGTTTCTCAAGAGGTGGGTCAGGTGGTCTGGTATTCCCATGTCTTTCAGAATTTTCCACAGTTTATTGTGATCCACACAGTCAAAGGCTTTGGCATAGCCTATAAAGCAGACAGATACTTTTCTGGAACTCTCTTGCTTTTTTGATGATCTAGTGGATGTTAGCAATTTGATCTCTGGTTCCTCTGCCTTTTCTAAATCCAACTTGAACATTTGGAAGCTCACAGTTCATGTATTGCTGAAGCCTGGCTTGGAGAATTTTGAGCATTACTTTACTAATGTGTGAGATAAGTGCAATTGTGCGATAGTTTGAACATTCTTTGGGATTACCTTTCTTTGGGATTGGAATGAAAACTGACCTTTTCCAGTCCTGTGGCCACTGCTGAGTTTTCCAAATGTGCTGGCATATTGAGTGCAGCACTTTCACAGCAACATCTTTCAGGATTTGAAATAGCTCAACTGGAATTCCATCACATCCACTAGCTTTGTTCATAGTGGTGCTTTCTAAGGCTCACTTGACTTCACATTCCAGGATGTCTGGCTCTAGGTGAGTGATCACACCATTGTGATTATCTGTGTCGTGAAGATCTTTTTTGTATAGTTCTTCTGTGTATCCTTGCCACCTCTTCTTAATATCTTAATATCTTCTGCTTCTGTGAGGTCCATACCATTTCTGTCCTTTATCAAACCCATCTTTGCATTAAATGTTCCCTTGTTATCTCTAATTTTCAGTAGGGGCGGCTGTGAGGAGACTCCCCTGGTCCAAGGTAAGGAGCAGTGGCTGCACTTTGCTGGAGCAGCCATGAAGAGATACCCCACATCCAGGGTAAGAGAAACCCAAGTAAGAGGGCATCAGAGGGCAGACACACTGAAACCATAATCACAGAAAAGTAGCCAATCTGATCACAAGACCACAGTCTTGTCTAACTCAATGAAACTAAGCCATGCCATGAGGGGCCACCCAAGACAGATGGGTCATGGTGGAGAGGTCTGACAGAAAGTGGTCCACTGGAGAAGGGAATGGCAAACCACTTCAGTATTCTTGCCTTGAGAACCCCATGAACAATATGAAAAGGCAAAATTATAGGATACTGAAAGAGGAACTCCCCAGGTCAGTAGGTGCCCAATATGCTAATGGAGATCAGTGGAGAAATAACTCCAGAAAGAATGAAGGGATGGAGCCAAAGTGAAAACAACACCCAAAGCTGGATGTGACTAGTGATAGAAGCAAGGTCCGATGCTGTAAACAGCGACATTGCATAGAAACCTGGAATGTTAGGTCCATGAATCAAGGCAAATTGGAAGTGGTCAAACGGGAGATGGCAAGAGTGAACATCGGCATTCTAGGAATCAGAGAACTAAAATGGACTGGAATGGGTGAATTTAACTCAGATGACCATTATATCTACTAATGTGGGCAAGAATCCCTTAGAGGAAATGGAGCAGCCATCATGGTCAACAAAAGAGTCCAAAATGCAGTACTTGGATGCAATCTCAAAAACGACAGAATGATCTCTGTTCGTTTCGAAGGCAAACCATTCAATATCACGGTAATCCAAGCTTATGTTCCAAACAGTAACACTGAAGAAGCTGAAGTTGAATGGTTCTGTGGAGACCTACAAGACCTTTTAGAACTAACACCCAAAAAGGATGTCCTTTTCATTATAGGGGACTGGAATGCAAAAGTAGGAAGTCAAGAAACACCTGGAGTAACAGGCAAATTTGGCTCTGGAGTATGGAATAAAGCAGGGCAAAGGCTAATAGACTTTTGCCAAGAGAACACACTGGTCATAGCAAACACCCTCTTCCAACAACACAAGAGAAGGCTACACATGGACATCACCAGATGGTCGACACCAAAATCAGATTGATTATATTCTTTGCAGCCAAGGATGGAGAAGCTCTATACAGTCAGCAAAAACGAGACAAGGAGCTGAATGTGGCTCAGATCATGAACTCCGTATTGCCAAATTAAGACTTAAAATGAAGAAAGTGGGGAAAACCACTAGACCATTCAGGTATGATCTAAATCAAATCCCTTATGAATATACATTGGAAGTGAGAAATCAATTTTCAGGGAGTAGTTCTGATAGACAGAGTGCCTGATGAACCATGGATGGAGGTTCATGACATTGTACAGGAGACAGGGATTAAGACCATCCCCATGGAAAAGAAATGCAGAAAAGTAAAATGGCTGTCTGGGGAGGCCTTACAAATAGATGTGAAAAGAAGAGAAGCAAAAAGCAAAGGAGAAAAGGAAAGATATTTCCAGTAGTGCTAGCTGCCTCTGAATAGGAATGGGGTACCTTCTAAGGCAGTGGCTGGCCTTCCCTGATGAGGAATAAAGAGCCCAAGTCTCCTAAGTTCCAAACCTCCGAGTTTATACCATAACACCGTCACTAAGAAAAGACAGATTTCACTAACTCTTTGACAAGTGGCTCTCCCTGTCTCTCCCCAGTGGAGGAACAGCACCAAAGTCTTCTTTGTATGCCTATTAGGTAGTTAGAATAAGAAAAGAGAGTCCAGAATGGTGGTGGCTAAAAGACAAGGAAGGGAAAAGCCCACAAAAATAGAACAAAGGAAGATATGAGGACCAGAGTGAGGACCTCAGGTAGAACAAACAGCCTTCCTGGATAGCCCAATTTACATAGGGCAGGTCCAGGGAGAGGAGAAAAAAAAAAAAAAAAAAAAAAAAAATATATATATATATATATATATACACACACACACACACACACACACGCACACACACACACAGGACCCAAAGGGCTGGGGCTCTCTCCCTCCCTTTCTCTCTCAACTCTCTCTCTCTCTTCCCTTCACGTCCTTTGGATCATCATACCCTTATGCCTTAAGGATATATTTTCCTTTATTTTATAAATAAAACTGAGCTGTAACACGGAACTGACTCTGCTCTGTCTGAGAGCTGTAACGTTGACCCATCTAAGGGTGGTAATGCTGTTCATCGTTTCAAATTTTTATTGTGACGAGACAGAACTGAGAAAATTATACACTCCCCTGACATCTATGGTGCCATGACTTGGATTTAACCTGGCTGAAACAACCTCAGCGTGGCCCTCACAAGGAGGAGGCCAAGCACAACAGGAGCCCAATTTGGCAAAAGCTCCCACAGTGGAAGTGGAAGGCAAAGAAAACCCAGCACAGGGGAAGTGACAAGAAGCCCAGCATGCTGAAAACAAGGACAGTGAAAAACGAACTCAGTAGAAAGTTCACACAGCTGTCTCAGATTCCAGAAGACCTCCAACTAAGGTTGGAGGTCCTTGCTCCTATAACTGGAAGGACACATGCCTAGCAAAATCTTAATTCCTTTACAATCTCTGTTTCTCATTTCCTCGAAACCCCTGTGAACAGGCGAGTGGCAGTGGGTGCAATTGAGGGATTCTGGCAGGGTCTACTCCTCAGCATGTCCCAAAGGCTCCATTATCTGCTATCTTCAGTAGCTCTTACCCAAACCAGTGGGGGTTCTTCTGTCCTTAATCTTTGTGCTGAGGATCAGGCCAATGAAAACTGTGAACACATGTCAGGTATTTAGCAGATTTTCCAGGAGATTATGAAGGGGATTCCTTGGCACATTTTTCCTACTGATTTTTTCTCCCATCTTTCAGCTCCCCTCTCCTGGAACTTGAGCCTGGCTTCAGGGCCTAATGAAGCTCAGGTTCTGATGTCTCACTGAAAAAAATCAATTAGAGACACAGCGATAGATATGAGGTGAGTTTGTTAGGATTCAGAGAGTAGCACACTCCGCAGAGTGTGAGCAATTGTAGAGGGCAAGTGCTTAGGCCATGGAATGTGGTGTGGTTAGTTTTTGGAAGCTGGGTGGATTTATATGCTAATGAGTGAGAGGATCATCCCAACCACTGGGGAATCACCCACTCCTCTGACTTTTGACAGTGCCTTGGAACTGTCCTGCCACCTGGGTGTGTCATTTAGCTTGCAGATCGGGGATCAAGGTTTAGTTGAATTTGACTTGTCATCTTGGACCCAATTGATTTTAATCAGTTTATGTTATGCCCTTGTGCTATTTCATTCTTTCAGAAGTTGGGCCCTGCTCCCTTCCCTCCTGTTTCATGCTCTTTTCCTGAGCCCCATCCAGCCCACAGTGTTGCCTCTACAATCTTCTGGAGGGACAACTAGAAAACCACTGATCCCTGGGAGGTTTACACACCTCAACCTACTCAGGGATCTGCCAGTCTGGGAGTCCTAGGAGCTCAACCTTCTTAGGGATCTGCTACTCAAAAGCTTGTCACTCCTCAACCTGCTCTGGGATCCGCCAGTCCAGGGGTCCCAGGAGGTCGACATGCCTTGACCTGCCCAGGGACCCAATTCTCGGGAGGCCAACATGCCTCAACCTGCCTGGGGATTAGATCTCCAAGAGGCTGTCATGCCTCAGCTTGCCTGGGATCTGCACCCTGACCTGGGGACACCTGGCTCTCAGGTTGCAACCGTTTTGGGTATGATAAGCTTCAGAAAGACTCACCCCTAAGGAAGTCCACCCATGGAAACAGAAGGAAGCCTATTACTTAGGAGACTGTGCTCAGTCTCAGGAATAACTTAGGAACCCAGTGAGAACCTATTTGCCTTTCTGGAAAGGCTAAAAGAGGCTATCCGAAAATTTACCAATTTGGACTTAGACTCTTACAAGGGACAGGTGATTTTAAAGGACAAATTCCTGTCCCAATGCGCATATAATATCAGGATAAAGTTACAACAGTTATAGAAGCAGGACCCTGATGCCTCTTTAGATGAGATGGTCCAGACAGCCACCAATAGCTTTCTTAACAGAGAACAGGAGAGGGAAGCCAAGGCCCAGGAGAGGGAGAAAAGGAAAGAGACCAGGCATGCCCAGATGCTGGCTGCCCTCCAGCGAAGCCCTGTGGTAAACCCCGAGTCCAGTCCTTGAAGGACAAGGCACAAGATAAAATTCTTAATCTGTACACAGTTGGAACATTGGGTCAAACAGTGTCTAAACTGTGACAAGTATCCTAAAACGGCTTGCTACAAATGCCATCAATTGGGACATTGGACAGCACTCTACCCTCGGAACCCAATAGCCTCAGGGTCAAGCGCCAAGCCCTCCCTCACGATGGTTCAACAAGACTGAAGTGGCCCGCTCCAGCCAGCCTGCCTGTCACAGTTAACCATCACTGGGCTAGAGCCAAGGGTGCAACTGGATGTGGTAGGTAGGTCTGAGAATTTCTCGGTTGACACAGGGGCTACCTACTCTGTACTGACCTCCTACTCCAGAGTCTTCTCCTTTCAAACGTGTACCATTTTGGATGCTACAGGAAAAAAAAAATTACAAAAGATTCACCTGAGCACTTCTTCGTTGCTGGGATGGACAAATATTTTCCCACCAGTTTTTAGTGGTCCCTGACTGTCCCTCTCCCTTATTGGGAAGAAATCTCTCCCTGCCTTCAAAACCTTGCAGCTATTGATGTCCTGATAGAAAATGTTTTCAAACTCTCTTTTGGGAGCAAACTAACTATTTTTACCAGCCACCAAGTGAAACAATTCCTAAATGAGAGAGGCCATTTATGGATGTCTGATCAAAGAATCCTCAGATATCAAGTAGTGCTGATGGAAAATCCAGGCCTCACTGTACCCCCTTGTGAGGTTCTTAACCCAGCCACTCTCCTGCCTACCCCTGAGGGCTTTATCCCCTTTCACTCTTGCCTAGAAACCTTGGACCACTAGACAAAACCCCGAGAGGGACTGTTGGAAGATCCTCTGACCAATCCTGAGGAAATCTGGTACACTGATGGAAGAAGCTTTGTCTTGGATGATAAAGAAGAGCTGGAAATGCAGTAGTCTCCAATTTTGAGACCATACAGGCTACACCTTTGCCACCAGGTACTTCAGCCCAATTAGCTGAGCTCTTGGCCCTGACTTGAGCTTTAGAACTGGGAAAAGGAAAAAGAGTAGCCATCTACACTGACTCCAAGTATGCCTTTCTGGTGCTACATGCATATGCTGCTATTTGTAAAGAAAGAGGCCACTTGGCCATCCAAGGATCCCCAGTCAAATGTTGTGATCAAATCCTTAGGCATTTGGAGGTAGTCCATCTGCCTACTGAGGTTTCAGTCTCCCACTGTAGAGGACACCAAAAAGGTATCAGGGAAGTGGCACGAGGGAACCAAGCAGGTGATCAGGCAGCTAAGAGAGCAGCGTTATAGAACAATGACTTGATAAGGGTCATCACCTTAAGTTTCACAGACTAATTTGCAGGAACTCCTTCATGCACTGAAGGTGAGACTCTTAAAGCTAAGAGTGAGGGCTTTCAAGAAGATCATTTGGGGTGGTTCCAAAAGGAGGGATGCCTTTTTCTGCCTGGGAACCTCCAATGGAAGTTGGTTAATTCCTTACATGCCACCATTCATTTAGGAGAAAAGGCCCTCCAAGGATTACTAGAAAGATCCTTCATTGGAACAGGCCTCCAAACCGCTATAAGTGGTCAATTAAACAACCCCCAAGGAGCTCAAAGACCCGAGCTGGCCCAGCCTGTCCAATGACGTGGGACCTACCCAGGAGAGGACTGGTAGATGGATTTCACCCAGAAGCCAGTTTCTCAAGGGTATAAGTAGCTAGTAGTTGTAATAGATACATTCACAGAATGGACTGAAGGCTTTCCCATCCAGACTGAGAAAGTTGAGGAAATGGTTAAAAAAAAAAAAAAAAAAAAGCTGCTCCATGAAATCATTCTGAGATTTCATTTGCCCAGGTCATTACAAAGTGACAATGGGATATAGTTTACTTTTAAGGTCACCCAACGGGTCTCTAAAGCATTGGGCATTACTTATCACCTCCATTGTGCCTGGAGGCCTCAGTCTTCAGGAAAAGTAGGAAGAGTCAACCAATTTTTAAAATCATCAATAAAAAAGATAACCCAGGAGAACTCCTTGGGCTTGAAAGAGGCTTTACCAATAGCTCTCCTCCACATCCATATTGCCCCTAAGGAACAGGTTGGCCTTAGTCCTTATGAGAAGCAATATGGAATGCTATATGGGGGACCTTTTGTTTACATTAATGAACTCTTCCTATATCTAGAGACTCTGACTCCCCAGTCTTATACCATGGCATTAGGCAATTCCAAAATGATATATGCTTGTGGGGAGTCAACTAGGACACAAGAGATTCTAGAGTCACCACTATATGCCCCAGGGACTCAAGTCCTAATTGAAGTCTGGAAAGATGGGTCCCCAAAAGGCTCAATTCCAGCCCACATGGAAGGGTTCCTATGCTACAATACTTTCTACCCCCATGGCAATCAAGATACCAAGACATGACTCCTGGGTTCACTACTCACAAGTCAAGCTGTGGAAGGAAACAGAAGAGGACACTGAATACAGCTGTGAGGCCCTGGGAAATCTCAGATACCTATTAAGGACTATGAATGAGTGCCATTCTAATGATCACCCCCAAAATCAAGTTTCTGGAGGTAAAATTTCACAGGATAACTGTAAAGAGCCAACACAGCTTGGCAGGGGTTGTACTCCAAAATAGACAGGAGGTAGATTTCCTGATCCCTGAACAAGGAGGAACTTGAACCATCTTGAATGAGAAGTGTTGTTTCTGGGTAAATACCTCCAGCTAAGTTCAAGAAAGTCTCACGGTCATCAAGAAAAGCATTGAGACCCTACAGTATCTCAAAGAATGAGCTGGAGAGTTCTCCAGGTGGCTACAATCTTTCTCTAGGAGATCTTGCTGGTGATGAGAATGTGGAGTTGGCTAATGCCCCTACTAATCCTTGTTATCACCATATTGATGCTTCTTATGGTTGCTCCATGTATTATCAATTGTCTAACCCACTTTGTCTCTGCCCAGGTCAACAAGCTACAACATACAGTGCCAGTTCAACAAGGATATATAAAACTACAGCTGACCACAGAAAATATCACTCACCCTTAGATGCACACTGCTATAAGAACTCTGAGGCCTGAGACTAGCAAGAGGGGGAGGCCCAATGCCCCTCACCATCCCAGTTCAGCAGGAAGTAGCCAGAAAGACCTTGACACCCCTATTCCCAAAGAATTGGGCCTCCCATCTCTTGAGGGGGAATGTTAAGTAGTTAGAATAGGAAAAAGGAGTCCAGAATGGTGGTGGATAAAAGACAAGGATGGGAAAAGCCCACAAAAATAGAACAAATGAAGGTCCAACCTCAGGTAGAACAAACAGCACTCCTGGATAGCCCAATTTGCATAAGGCAGGTTCAGGGGGAGGAGGGAAAAGGAAAAAAAAAAACAAAACAAAAACATAAAAACAGGACCCAAAGGGCCAGGGCTCTCTCTCACTCTCTCTTGCTTGCTCTCTCTTGCTCTCTCTCTCTTCTCTGGACGTCTTTTGGGTCGTCATGCCCTCATGCCTCGAGGATGTATTTTCCTTTATTTTCTAAATAAAACTGAGCTGTAACACGAAGCTGTGACTCTGGTCTGCCTGAGACCTGTAATACTGGCCCATCTAAGGGTGGTAATGCTGGTCCACCACTTCAAATTTTTGTTTGTGATGAGACAGAATCAAGGAAATTTCACACTCCCCTGAAATGTCTCTGTTACCATCCCACCCAAAGAGAAAGGAGGATGGATTGAAAGATTGGCAGGAAAAGGTTAAGGCACATTTGAAAAGGAAATACTTTAAATAAATATCATTAAAACAAATATCTAATTAAAACTCTTTCTCCTAAATTCAATTTCATTAAAAATTTTAATTCTAATTTGGAAATTTAAAGAGATAGTACACAAATCACTAAACTATAACACAACTTAAATATATCTTTAGAAATGCTTTTTTTCTGGAACAGAAGCAGCCAGCCTTCCTTCTGAGGCTATGTGAAGGGACTGGTCTCTCAGAGGTCAGAGCAAAGTTTTATAAACCACCCTCTCCTTGTTGGCAAACCAGAGATCAGGGTCCTTCTCCAACAGAGGTAATCTGGAGTGCAATTCATCTGATTCATGCTGCTGTCAGAGTCATCTGGTAATTTAGTAAGAATTAAAGGGACAGCACTCTCCTGGAAAGTCTGCTTGGTATATAACAGCTCTAACCTCAAAGCACCTGGACAGTTCCTAGCATTTTGAATACTTTCAAGCTAATCTCTTGATGTGAATATTCAGTGATATGAATGTATTTCAAAGGCATCCCTGGGGCAGAAGACACAACAATTCCCTGGTAAATCACAGGAATAGGGCACATTGAATGTGAATACTATTACATGAGTTTACATTTATTAACCCTAAAATACAACCTTGGAGATTTCAAGTAAATTACAAAAAGAAAAAAAGGAAAAAAAAAGGAAAAGCAGTAAAAATAAAACATTATAGATATATTGAAACTGAGAAGGACCCTGTGGGGTTCCTGGGCACGGAAGCTTTTATGTTCCTGTTTCTTATAAGCAAGACTGCAGCCTCCAGGACCTTCCTTAAGTTCCAAAGGGCAGATTTGAACAACTGCTAGTTAAGGGAAAAGCAGCCAAGAATTCACCTGAGAAAAGATTAAAGGGATCAGAGAAACTCATCAGGATTAGGAGAAAAACCACCTGCTCACATCATCTGTCAGTAACCCCACCCTTGAACAATTGCTAAAAATTCCTCATCAAATTTATCAAATCCTCCTGGATAGAGACATAATGTTTTTGAGGACAGGAGCCCAATGTATCCCACTTTGCCTGGGAAAGCAATAAAGTTATTCTTTTCTATTCCACCCAAAACTCTGTCTCTGAGATTTGACTCAGCACTGGTGTACAGAAAAGTTGAGCTTTCAGCATAAATATAGAGAAAGCATATATACTTCAAAATATAAGTAACATGATATTAGAGAAATATGGCTAAGAAACTAAAGTATGTGCTGGTAAAGTATACCAGGAATAAATATTCTGCATATGTTATTTTGAATGTTCAGCTAACCAATATATAGACATAAGTTTGTAATTTTACTGAAACAGATATGCTATCTTTATGTATTATAAAAAGTATTTTATAAATTCAGCCATATAATAAAACTATTCATTACTCAGTAAATAAATATAAAAATTTATGATTTTAATTATTTTTAGTATCATTTCTTTCTCAAAAGGATTCTATTTTAGGCAGTAAATTATAGTTATCTTATACATAAATAACCTTCTAATAAATATTTAGCAAGTATAATAATAGTAAATACAAATAAGTTTAATTAACAGATCAGTAATATGTTCCTCTAATATCAACTCTATTAAATTTGCATTTTCTGCCTATTCTCTCCTTTTTAGCAAATGACTTTGGTCATTTCTAGGAGTAAGCTTGGGCAGAAGGATGCCTTTCTAGACAGATGAATTATTCACTTCCTTGTAGAATAGAGTTCTTGTGTTTAGAATAATACTTATATTTCTCCAGAGTTGTGTCAAAGCTGCAAGAACTTCTCCAGAGACCTGCTCCCAAAGTAGGACAGATGACTCACCTGTACAATGGTAATGAAGAACATGAAGAAACTTCTAGGTATATCTCTATCTGTCTATTTGTTAACTAAGTAGATTTAGTATATAATTTAAATCCCTGAACATGAGTTTATTCTTCTCTAGCAGAGATAATAATAATGTCTGTCTCAAACTGTTGTTGAGGATTAAATGAGATATCTGAGATTTTGTAACCACGTCTTGAAGACACTGATAACTATGCTGCTGCTGCTGCTAACTGATAACTATAGGTGAATAATATTACATATTTGCAAAAATCCAATCTACCTACTAAAAGAGAACATTCTAATCCACAATTAAAGAAAAAAGAATAAAAACTTAAGGAGATATCCATGAAAGAGGTAATAAATTCATTTAAATTCACTCAAAGCCATGGATAGTCTATTTTTTAATTAAACAAAGTCAATGTTTTATTCGGACGTTTCTAGTTTTATATAGTTTTTTTCTTTTTTCTTTTAATCGATGTATAATTAATTTGCAATATCTTGTTAGTTCAGAAGTACAGTGATCCAGTTATATATATGCTTTGTCTTCGGGGCTCTTCCCTTAATTGTTATTGCATAGTCACTAAGACATGTTTGACTGTGTGATTCCATGGATTGCAACCCACAAGGCTCCTTTGTCCATGCGATGTCCCAGGCAAGAATACCGGAGAGCGTTGCCATTTCCTCCTCCAGAGGATTAAACCCAACCTAGTAATCAAACCCACATACCCTGTACTGGCAGGTGGGCTCTTTACCACTGAGCCACCAGGGCAGCCCTCTCTTCACTTACAGGCTACTACAAAATATTCAGTAGTTCCCTTATATTATAGGTCTTTGTTGGCTTTCTATTTTATATATAGTTATGTGCATATGCTAATCTCAAACTCATAATTTATACCTCCCCCTACCTATTCATAGTTTATTTACAGAAGGTTTTAGTAGAGTAAAAAGGACATTAGAAGAATAGCGTTAGGGGGATCACCAAGGGAGCCTCTGCCTTATTCTGCTCCTGCTGCCATGACAAATATCACAGGCCAAGAGAAATTTATGCTGTGTCTCACAGTTCCGGAGACAGGAAGTCCTAGGTCAGGATGCAGCATGCCGAGGTAATAGTGAGGGCTATCTTCACGGTTTGTAGGAGAGCAGCCATTTCCTGTGTGCCCTCCGGGTCTATCCTTGGGGCAGAGAGAGAGAACTTTGGTGTTTTTCCTCTTAAAAGGACACTTACTCTGTTGGATCAAGGTCCTTATGACCTTATTTATCCAATATTTCTTCCTAAAGGCCTTATCTCAAAATAACGTCACATTTGGGGCTGGAGCCTTTATTTATGCAATTTGGAGGACACAAACGTTCAGTCCATAACAGTTAACATTGGGAAATTTTCAAAATGCAAGGTAAAATCAATTTTACATATTTACTACTTGTCTAAGCCTGACTAGGGGCTTCCCTGGTGGCTCAGCTGGTAAAGAATCCGCCTGCAATGTGGGAGACCTGGGTTCGATCCCTGGGTTGGGAAGATTCCCCTGGAGAAGGGAAAGGCTACCCACTCCAGTATTCTGGCCTGGAGAATTCCATGGACTTATGTATAGTCCACCGGGTCGCAAAGAGTCGGACACGGCTGAGTGGCTTTCACTTTCACTGACTAGACAGGCATTGAGCTTGAAACAGATATAATCAGGCTTCTTTATTGTGCTTTTAGAAAATGTAAACATTTTATAGCCAAATTTGGAACACCAGGGTCTAGATCTTTACAATATACAGAAAAGAAAGTCAATGAGCATGGGAGTCACAAAGCCCCCAGAGGATACGATGATGGTATGTGACTATAGACATTTAGAGGGCCTTGCTCCTAAGGCCTGGGCCATGAGCCAGCAACCTGACAGCAGAGTCAAATGAGTGTCACATGGCATAGAAATCATGAATATCATCGAGAGAAAGAAAGCTTGGTCAAAGATATTAGACAAAGCTCTTGACATTAATTGGCTTGCGGGACTGGAATTCAGGATGTGTTACTTATAATAGTTAAGTGCACTTTACATTTTACCATTATTTTGTGCTACTAATCTTGAAAAATTAGAAAAGCAAAGAGTCATTGGGCAAAAGCCTTAAACATCTGTATTCCAAAATAGAATTCTACATTAAGTATTAATGATCCCAAACTCATTTTAAGAAATTTTTTTCCTCCTATCTTTTTAGATATAGAGTGCTCTAGAAAAAGAAACATTCCTTTAAGTTTTGGCAGTTCCTTGGTTTCCTTAGTTTGTTTTTATTCTTAACTTTATTGAAGAATAATTAACACATGTAATTGTATTTATTTAAATTTTATAATGTGATGAATTAGCATATGCATACATGGTAGAGTAATTAACCATGATCAACATAATCTGTAATTTATCTCTTACATAGTTACATACCTAACTCTTTTTTTTTTTTTTTTCCTGGTGTGAGAATGCTTAACACCTACTCTCAGCCATTTTCATTATACAAGGCCATGCTATTAACAATGCTCATTGGGCTGTACATTAGAACCTCAGAATTTTATTTTAATTTAATTTTTTAAAACACCAAAAACATTTTGTGTTAGGGTGCAGTCAATTAACAATCTTGTGATAGTTTCAGGGGAACAGTTGAGGGACTCAGCCACATATACACACACATCCATTCTCCCCCAAACCCCCTCCCATTCAGGCTGGCATGCAAAGTTGAGCAGAGTTCCATGTGATATATGATAGGCATTTGTTGGCTATCCATTTTAAATATAGCAGTGTGTACCTGACCTTCCAAAATCCTTAACTATCCCTTTCCCCCAGCAACCATCATTTCATTTTCTAAGAATGCGGGTATCTTTCTGTTTTGAAAGCAAGTTCATTTGTATCATTTTGTTTTAGATTCCACATGTAAGAGATGTCGTATGATATTTTTCCTTCTCTGTCTGACTTACTTCACTCAGTATGACACTTTCTAGGTCCATTCATGTTGATGCAACATGCATTCATGACCTTATTTCATTCTTTTTGCTGGTTGATTAATATTGTATTATATACATGTACCACATCTTCTTTACCCATTCCTCTGTCAATGGACATTTAGGTTATTTCTATAGTTGTCTTGGCTATTGTAAACAATGTTGCAATGAACTGGGAAAAAGTCTTGGGGTGCATATATTTTCAGGCCATGTTTTTCTCTGTATACATACCCAGAAGTGGGATTGCAGGGTCATATGATAGCTCTATTTTTAGTTTTTGTAAAGAACCTCCATACTGCTCTCCATAGTGGATGTACCACAGTGCATTCCCACCAACAGTGCAGGAGGGTTCCCTTCTCTCCACACCCTCTCCAGCATTTGTTCTTTGTGGATTTTTTGATGATAGCCATTCTGTATGAGGTGATATCTCATTGTAGTTTTGATTTGCATTTCTCTGACAACTAGTAGTGTTGAACATCTTTTCATGTGTGTTTTGACCATCTGTATGTCCTCTTTAGGGGAATGTCTATTGAGGCCTTCTGCCCTTTCTTTGAGTGGGTTATTTGTTTTGATGCTAGTGTCATAAGCTACTTGCAAATTTCAGAGACTAACCCCTTATCAGTCACATTACTTACAAATATTTTCTCCCAATCTGTGGTTGCCATTTTGTTTTGTTTATTGTTTTCTTTGCTGTGCAAAAGTTATTTGTTTTGCTTTTTTTTTATTTCAAGTAAGTTCCACTTGTTTATTTTTGCTTTTATTTCCATTATCCTGGGAGATGGATTGAAAAAGATGTTGCTGTGATTTATATTGGAGAGTGATCTGCCTATGTTTTTCTCTAAGAGTTTTATAGTGTCCAGTCTATCATTTAGGTCTTTAATCCATTTTGAGCTTATTTTTGTGTGTGAAATTAAGTAATGACCTAATGTCATTTTTTTACATGTGGCTGTCGAATTTTCCCAGCACCAGTTTTTGAAGAGACTGTCTTTCCAACATTGTCTTCTTTGTCATAGATTAATTGACTATAGGTACATGAGTTTATTTCTGGGTTTTCAATCCTGTTCATTGATCTATATTCCTATTTTCGTGCCAGAACCACACTATTTTGATGATTGTAGCTTTGTAGTATAGTTTGAAGTTAGGGAACCTAATTCCTTCAGCTGCATTTTTCTTTTTCAGGATTGCTTTGACTATTCAGGGTCTTTTGTATCTCCATATAAATTTTGAGGATTTTATTGTTCTAGTTCTGTGAAAAATGCCGTTGATAATTTGATGCATGCTAAGTTGCTTCAATCATATCTGACTCTTTGCAAGCCTATGGACTGTAATCCACCAGGCTCTTCTGTCCAGGGGGACTCTAAAGACAAGAATACTGGAGTGGGTTGTCATGTCCTCCTTTAGGTAATCTTCCTGAACCAGGGGTTGAACCCATGTATCTTAAATCTCCTGCATTGGCAGACGGGTTCTTTACCACTAGTACCACCTGGGAAGACCAGTAATTTGATAGGGATTGCATAGAATCTATAGATTGCCTTGGGTAGTATATTTATTTTGACAATATTAATTCTTCCAATCCATGAACATGGTATACATCTTTCCATCTGTTATGTCTTCTATGCTTTCTTTCATCAGCATCATATAGTTTTTGAGGTACAGGTCTTTTGTCTCCTTAGGTAGGTTTATTCTCAGGTATTTTGTTCTTTTTGATTCAATAATAAATGGAATTTCTTTTCGAATTTCTCTTTCTGCTCTTTCATTTTTACATATTGCAACATATTTCTTTTGTGTTTTAATTTTGTAACCTGTAACTTTACTAAATTCATTGATGAGTTCTAGTAGTTTACTGGTAGCATCTTTAGGATCTTCTATGTATAGTATCATGTCATCTGCAAGCAGTGACAGTGTAACTTCTTTTCCAATTTAGATTCCTTCTACTTCTCTTTCTTCTCTGATTGCTGAGGTTAGGACTTTCAAAACTATGTTGAATAAAAGTGGTGAGAGTGGACATCCTTGCTTTGTTCCTGATTTTAGAGGGAATGCTTTCAGCTTTTCACCATTGAGTATCATACAAGCTGTAAGTTCCTCATATATAGCCTTTATTATGCTGAGGTATGTACCCTCTGTGCCCACTTTCTGGAGAGTTTTGGTCACAAATGGGTGCTGAACTTTGTCAAAAGCCTTTCCTGAATCCATTGAGATGATCATATGGTTTTTATTCTTCAATTTGTTGATATAGTGCACCACGTTGACTGATTTTCAGATGTTGAAAAATCCTTACATCTCTGGGATGAATCCCACTTGATAATGGCTATGTCTTTTTAATGTATTGTTGTATACAGATTGCTAGTATTTTCTTGAGGATTTTTGCATCTATATTCATCAGTGTCATTGGCTTGTAATGTATCTTTGTCTAGTTTTGATACCAGGGTAATGGTGGCCTCATAAAATGAGTTGGGAAGTTTCTCTTCCTCTTTGGAACAGTTTCAGATGGTCAGGTGTTAACTCTTCTCTAAATACTTGATAAAATTTGCCTCTGAAGCCATCAGGTCCTGGACTTTAGTTGGTTGGGATGTTTTTAATCACAGTTTCAGTTTCAGTGATTGAGATTAGTCTATTCATATTTTCTATTTCTTTGGGTTCAGTCTATGGAGACTGTATATTTCTAAGAATTTGTCCATTTCTTCCAGGTTGTCCATTTTATTGACATAGAGTTGGTCATAGTAGTCTCTTATGATTCTTGGTATTTATGTGGAGTCAGTTGTAACATCTCCTTTTTCATTTCTAATTTTACTAATTTGAGTCCTCCTCCCTTTTTTTCTTGATGAAACTGGCTAAAGGTTTATCAATCTTATTTATCTTTTCAAAGAAACAGCTTTTAGTTTCATTGATATTTGTGATTGTTTTGTCTCTATTTCATTTATTTCTGCTCTGATCATTATGATTTCATTCCATCTACTAACTTTAGGTTTTCTTTGTTCTTCTTTCTCTAGTTGTTTTAGGTGTAAAGCTATGTCGTTTATTTGAGATTTTTCTTGTTTTTTAAGGTGAGACTGTATTGCTATAAGCTTCCGTCTTTGAATTCTTTCTTCCTTTTGGTTTCTGCCCTACCAAGGTTGGTCCAGTGATTTGTGTAATCTTTGTGTAGGGTGAGATTTGTGTTGAGTTTTCTTCTCTTGGTTGCTTGTTTTTCCTCTGATGGGCAAGGCTGAGTGAGGTAGTAATCCTGTCTGTTGATGATTGGGTTTGTATTTTTCTTTCGTTTGTTGTTTAGTTGAGGCATCCTTCACAGGGTGCTACTGGTGGTTGGGTGAATCTGCATCCTGTATTCAAGTGGTTTCCTTTGTGTGAGTTCTCACTATTTGATACTCGCAAGGGTTAGTTATGGGGCTTCTCTGGTGGCTCAGTGGTTAAAGCATCTGCCCACAATGAGGGAGACCTGGGTTTGATCCCTGGGTCAGGAAGAGCCCCTGGAGAAGGATATGACAACCCACTCCAGTATTCTTGCCTGGAGAACCCCCTGACAGAGAAGCCTGGCAGGTCACAGTCTACAGAGTTGCAAAGAGTTGGACACGACAGAAGCGACCCTGCACACATAGACTTTTTTTTTTTTTTTTTTTTTTGCCTGTGGCAGCTCTGCCCCAGTGAGAGTTAAGCGTGAATGTGGTGCACCTGCTTGACTTGCAGGGACCCTGGTGGCACCAAGTGTGCAGGGATGCGGACTGCCTCCACCACATAAGTTATGTCCCTATCAGAGATTTTTTTGGGGCCTCTTGAAGCTGGCAATCAAAAGACCTTTTGGCCAGTCTTTCTCTGAAGCTCCACCCATTCAGGCACTTAGAGGGCTCCCTTGCCTGATGTCCTTCTCTGCTGTTTGGCATGTCAGGCACATAGAGGGACCCCCCCCACCCCCGACTGGGGTCCTCCTGTGTAGATTGGACATCAGGCACTTAAAGAGCACCTTAGGTGGGATCCTACTCTGGTTCAGTGCATCAGGTGGTTGATGGGTCGGCCTCTCCATTGTTCAGCTGTCGATGTTGGCATGTGGGGAGAGAGAGGCTATGGTGATAGCTCCACTCCCTACAGGTGACTCAGCAGTATCACCTTGCTTCCATGGCCACCTGACTTTCCTCCACAGGCATTTCCCACCACAATCCCCTCCTTCACATATCCTCAATCTGTCTCTATGCAGTCATCAGCAGCCCTCACCCTGGGATTGCTCCACAATCCCTAAACTCCAGCTCCCAGATGCTGTGCCTTCCAGGCGAACTGCATCCATGTCTGGGGTATGTTTGGCTATGGCAAGGACTGTCTGAATCTCATTCCATTTAGGCTGCCTCAAATCAGTTTTTTTCAGTCTCAGCCTCAAATGTTTCTCCTCTGACTCAGATAATTGCTTCAGTGTGGATATTCGACCCCTGCTTCAGTTCTCCCACCCACTGAGGACAGGTCTGTTCCTAGGAACACTCCCATCCCCCCCCCCAATTCCTTCATCCTACAGAGTTTTGCGTGGTTTTATACATTCTTTTCCACTGCTCAGCTACCCCTGTCCACTCTCAGCTGGTGTTCTGCATGCACTTCTGTATCTGAAGGTATATTCTTGATGTATCTGTGGAAAGAGATGTACTCCATATCCACCTACTCCTCTGCTATCTCTTTCCTCTCTACCTTATTCTTTTTAAAATTAAGGTTCAATAAAATTAAATGTACATAATATTCTAAAAATAAGATGTAGCATTAATTTATGTATAATTGAGAAAGAGAAAACTGCCAATTAAATAGTGGCACAGTGTTTTTTAATAACTCAGAATTTGTATTTTAAATTTATTGGAAACCATTTTTCTTTTGTCATGTCATGTCACCAAGAAAAAGAACAAGCTGTGTGCACATGATCTGTGCTTGCTGTGGCAAACAGGCATTGTAAGATCTGTCGATAGCAAGACACAAAACTATTTAGACTTGCAAAACTATCAAAAACTGAATACTTATAGAACTTCTTTCTTTCCTTTTTTCTTATAGATTTCCTTTCTTCGCTTGTTCCTCTTCCTCTCCTTCTCACTCTCTTCTCCCTTCCTTCTCTATTCTCTTCCTTTTTTTTTCTTTTTTACTTCTTTTCATTCTAAATCTTATCTCCCTCTTATCTCAATTTTGCAGGAAAACAAGCTCAAAGAAAATAACAAAGAAGTAGTAACTTGAAAGGAAAGTAGCATAGGCTTTTAAAATTTGCTTTGTATTTTTATGGAATGGTAGTTTTGAGAATTCAATAATGCAGAAAACACAGCAAGCCTTAAGTTTCAGGGGAATGTTGCTGAACTTGTCTTTTAGAACAGTTATGTTCTAAAAGTTGTGTACATTATGCTATTCAAAATCTGTAGGAACTCATGAATGCATGAAAGGAGAGAGATGTTAACCAAATTGACCTTCCCCCAAATAGAGGACACCTGAGTTTTTCCTAAATTTTATAGTTTTGGGAATTAAACATAGTAGCCATATTATTACACAAAACTTGAGAAATTGTTTACACATATGCCGTTCAACATAATGAGAGACTAGAAGATTTCAAAATTTAGCAATGCAAAAACAAAACAAACAAACAAACAAAAAAGTTTTTCATTTCTTTATTGTGCAACCTAGCTCCACATCCTCTGGCTACACTAAATGTCTCTGTCCTCATAAATTTTCTGTATACATAAATGGAATCCTGATACAAATATACAGAAGACAAGGAGCTTAAAACTTGATTTAATATGTAGTTTGACTTCCTTCTATTAAAAATAGTGACATCTTAGGAATTACAAAACCTGTAGTAATTATAAGATGGACAATGAGGACTTTCCTGGTAGTCCAGTGGTTAAGAATCCACCTGCTAATGCAGGCAGGGGACACAGGTTCAATCCCTGGTTTGGGAAGATCCCACATGCTGTGGAGCAGTAGTTGCTCCACAACTACTGAAGCCCATGAGCCTATGGCCTGTGCTCCATGACAAGAGAAAGCACTGCAATGAAAAGCTCTGTGCAGAGCAGCCAGAGGGTAGCCTCTGTTCCAGCAACTAGAAAAAGACTGCATGCAGCAACAAAGACCCAGTGCAGCCTAAAATAAATACATAAATATAAGTTTTTTAACCCCACATTCCACAACTAAAAGACATTGTACACCGCAGTGAAGATAAAAAAAACCCTGTGTGCCACAGCTAAGACCCAGTGCAGCCAATAAATAAATGAACAATAACTTTTAAAAACTGATGGACAATGATTAAGGTAAGATTTCCAACTACATTTTTAAGCATTTAATGCATAAATTAAAATTTAAATATTGTATATTAAAATTATTTAAAATAGGTTCCATGCTTGTTATTTCACATGTGGGATAGAAGCACGTAAAATGAAAAGTGAATTTCAGTTGTTATTATTTATTTGTATAAGTTTGTATGTATGCATTTCAATGGCTGAATATGCACTCTTTCTTGTGGCCGTGAAATTGACACTGGCTCCATATTCTGTCCTGTGACATGGTTGTTCTCTTTAATCAATGAAATTTGGGCTTCAGTGGTTATATTAACTGTCTTCTTTTAATAAAAAAAAAAAGCCTTACAAATTAAATAATGAGAATGATTTCATTCTCATGCACACAGTGTTCTCAGTTACAGGGAAAAACTCATTGGAAAGGTGTAATACCTCATAAATGAGTCCACACATAATGAATCTGGACATCCAGTGAAGCAGTGACTTTCAGTTTACATGCACTGCTGGTGTCCATCACCGCAGAAGATGCACACCTTAAGCTATGATTTTTTTTTTTTTTTTAATGACCCAGATGTTAGCTCAAGGAGGAAATAATTAAGTGATGTAATAAGGGTAGACCACAAGTTATAATATTTTCTAGAATTATTATTCAGACTTTTCTATACCTTGCAGCCTGAGTTGGATGGAATTGTGTAAGAGCAGGGACAGATCTGGGTTCACAGCTTGGTTATAGAACTAATATACTTATTGCTTAATCTCTTTCAACTTCAGTTTCTTTGTCTATAAAATCAAAATGTTCGTGCTTATTATTAGAAGGTTGTGAAGCTTGAGTGAATCAATGTATGTAAATCCACAGTGCCTAGTATATTAAAAAATGGCAGCTATTACTAGTAGGAATAAAACTAGTATTTTTCTTGAAATCAATATAATTTTACTTCAGGAAGTGTGTAAGCAATGTTTTATGGATCTAGCGTACTCTTAGGGCTTCCCTGATAGCTGAGATAAGACTTGGATTCAATCCCTGGGTGGGGAAGATTCCCTGGAGAAGGAAATGGCAACCCACTCCAGTGTTCTTGCCCGAAGAATTCCACGGGCAGAAGATCCTGGCGGGCTACAGTCCATGGGGTCGCAAAGAGTTGCACCCGACTGAGAAACTTTCACTCATTCACCGTCCTCTTATTATTAAAGCTACAATTCCTTCTTTAGGGGATCCAAGTTAAGCCTTAGAGTTCACATCATAGCAGAAGGGACCAGTCTAATTTGACACTTCACATAGTTTTATGACAATTTTTTTTTTTCTAGTTTGAAAACATTAAAATATGGTCTTCAATGTTCTTATCACCACCAAAACCCATATTGCTTAATGAAAGAAGAAGGGAAAGATTGTGGTTGTGCTGTTTCCATAATGTACATGGCCTACAACACTGATAATTTATCATCATGTCGTTACTACTAATATCTTGTATAGTTTTATACTCAAAAGTATCCTCTCAAAATTATAGTGAATCAGAAATGTCCAGATCCCTAAGAAGAGGACTGTAATGATATAGAATATAAGGGAAAAAAATTCTAAAGTAATTAGATGGAAATTCAAAGGTAATATAGGAAAAGTAATTATACTAATAGATAGTCTTCTAGAAAAAGAAAAGAAGTGCAAGATGTTTGGTTTGCATTCCAAAGAGAACACTAAAATCCTCCACCTTCCAAACTAGCTATGCCCTTCAAGACACCACAAAAAAAGATGTCTAGGAGTAGAAAACATACCTCTGCTTCTAAGGGCCATATAGTCCCTGAATAAGTCAGATTTTGCTTCAGTAACATACAATCCCCAAATTCCAGTCCTTAGCACAAGTATTAACTTCTTGCTCATGTTATATGAAGACTGTGGCTTGTTCTGAGAGGTCGACCACATTTCTTCTTCTAGCAACACATGGAATATCCAAGCCCTGCTTGGAATGTGGTGATTCCCTAGCAGAGAGCAAGGGCACACGATAAATGAAACAATACAAACAAAATAACCAAAATTAGTAAAAAAAAAAAAAAATATATATATATATATATATATAATAAAAATAGAAAGAAAGAAAGAAAAAGAAAAACAAGGAACTAGACTTTCAAAATAAGAAACTAACAATGTAGGCTAAGATTATCTAGGTGGGAGGGGGGATCGGGATGGGGAATACGTGTAACTCTATGACTGATTCATATCAATGTATGACAAAACCCACTGAAATGTTGTGAAGTAATTAGCCTCCAACTAATAAAAAAAATTTTTTTTTAAAAACCCAGTATTTTAGAAATAAAAGAATCATCTCTTAGCCTCCAATTCTGTGTGTGTGTGTGTTTAGCTGTTCAGTTATCTCCTACTCTTTGAGACCCCATGAACTATAGCCCACCAGGCTCCTCTGTTCATGGGATTCTCCAGACAAGAATACCAGGATGGGTTGCCATTCCCTTCTCTAGGGGATCTTCCTGACCCAGGGATCAAACCCAGGCAGATTCTTTACCATCTGAGTCACCAGGGAAGCCCAGCTTCCAATTTTATCAGTCCCTAAATTGTCAATTCAATGTATACAACATCTTGTAAATCTGCCATTTCTTCGTCTTTATTGTCACTCTTGTGGCTCATCTGTTGGCTGGTCTATTAAAATAGTTTTCCTAATGTCTCTGTTCAGGCCTCTCTTTGATTCATCATCTTACTGTTGCTTTATCTCTCCATTTAAAACTTTGAAAATGTCGCTCACCTACCCAGAACTCTTCAATATATCCCCACTGTTTACTGGAAACATCTAAAATCTCTTGCAGCAAAGTGCCTGATGCATTGACATCTGCCCACCTATAATGCTTTCTTTCTTTTCCATCTCAGCCCTGAGCTATTTGCACTTCCTGACTTCATGCTACTTGCCTCTTTAACCCACACAAAAATTATCCATAATGTTTGATTGAAATGACCTGCTTCTATTTTTGCATGAATGAACTCTTGTTTATTTCTCAAGTCTCAATTCTGATAACACCTACCCTCTAGAGCTTGACCTGATTCTCTGAGAAAAATTAAGAGCCTTTTGTTTTTCCTTTTTCCCACTGAATTCTGTACATATAATTTCAATAAATTTTCCTCTTCTCTTTTCTTACTCAGAAAATTAATTTTATCAGCATCCTAGACAGAGTGCCAAAACCAATTTTGCAATGTAAAATTCAAATTTGAATTGTTAGGTCAAGTAGACATTTGTGTCAACTTAACTAGTATCAGTTCAGTTCAGTTCAGTCACTCAGTCATGTTTGACTCTTTGCGACCCCATGAACAACAACAAGCCAGGCCTCCCTGTCCGACACCAACTCCTGGAGTCTACCCAAACCCATGCCCACTGAGTCGGTGATGCCATCCAACCATCTCATCCTCTGTCATCCCCTTCTTCTCCTGCTCTCAATCTTTCCCAGCATCAGGGTCTTTTCCAATGAGTCAGCTCTTCACATCAGGTGGCCAAAGTATTGGATTTTCAGCTTCACACTCTAAAAAATAAAAAAGTAAATTTTTATGAGATTGTTCTATAAGCAGCCTCAAAATGGAGGGCTAAATTATGTGATTGAAGTTGTATTATTAGGCCCTGATAATTCTGTACACCTCTCTAAACATAACTCTTGCTGCAAGGCTGGCTGAGGATTTAACCTCAGAGGGTAGTTCAGCCTTCTGGGAAAAAGTACAGGGTTTACATGTCCATGATAAACTTTTATCTTTGTAATCCTCTTTGTCAGTCTTCCATGATTTAGTGACTTTCATTTTTATTGACTTTTTTTTCTTTAGCTATCACATATGCTCTACTGGCATTATACATATAATATATATTACATATGTAAGGTCATTTTCTAAATTCTCCACTCAATGACTAATACTATTTCCAAGTAAAGTACATAGAGAAGAGAGTGAGTAGCATATCTCTTTGTGTCTTTAGCCCATTAGTTCTCTTCTAATTCATGAAGCTACATATAATAGCTACTTTTTTTTTTTCTTTTTTCTTTTTTTTTTTTTTTTTTTTTTTCTCAGTTGACACCCTTGTCAAACATTTAAGTGCTCTGCTTACTCTGTTGGGCCAGTCTTGGCATCCTTCTTCAGCTTTTGTTTAACTGCAAGATTTCAAGTCTCTTTGTCATCCTTATGTGTTCTCCAGTTCTCTGCATCCTTCTTAGAGAATAGTAGTAAGGGTGAGCAACATCATCATAGTGTGAAAAAAGAGCAGGATTACCTATGTTCACTCCCTTCTCCTTTCATTCACATAATTAACCACTTGGCAAGCCAGTTGGTATTTGTGGATCTTCTGCTGTACATAGTGGTAGCTCAGACTGTAAAGAATCTGTCTGTAATGCAGGAGATCTTAGTTCAATCCCTGGGTAAGGAAGATCCCCTGGAGAAGGGAATGACAACCTACTCCAGTATTCTTACTTGGAGAATCCCATGGACAGAGAAGCCTAGTGGGCTAAAGTCCATGGAGTCACCAAAGTCAGACACAGCTGAGCAACTAAACATGAATCATGAAGCTGTATTATGACAAAATAAGGCTAAATGAGAAGTAGGGATTTAGGTGATTTAGGCATGCAAATGTGTTACCTAAACTTGCTCTAAAAGACAGGCTCTGCTGGCTCTACCCAGGGTGAGAAAAGAGAACTTCTAAGAGGAGATTATGCTGATTTGTTTTCTGAAAGATGACAAAGAATTTACAAGTAGAAGAACATCATTAAAAATGGAAAGCACATGCAAAAGATGGTAGTACCAGGAAAAATTAGGAAAGGCAGAGAACCCAAAGGACAAGACTGCAGGACAAGACACCAGGGTAGAAAGGCAACCCTGACAACAGGAGCTAAGGCTAAAGGAGACTTATGCACACAGAAGAGTGTGGTTTATACCACTGAAGGAAGAGGGTGACCTTCCTGGGATGTCAGCAGGGATGCTGTGTCCTTTCCACACATAAACTACTGAGTGAGTAAATTCAGTATGTGTGTAGAGACGACAGTGATAACTCCGAAACTGCAAGCAGAGACACATCAGAGTGATCTTGGAACAACTGCAATTAGACATGATGAGGGCACAGATTCAGGCAGGACTTGCAGTTAGTTGGAAGACTTTATTGAACTTAGGGACTGAATTACTTTGAGAGTGAAAGAAGGGTTCAGTGAAAAATCTGTTTCTGCCTTAACTAACTGAAGGGCTTCCCTGAAAACTCAGTTGGTAAAGAATCTGCCTGCAATCCAGGAGACCCCTGTCTGATGCCTGGGTTGGAAGATCCCATGGAGAAGGGAAAGTCTACCTACTCCAGTATTCTGGCCTGGAGAATTCCATGGACTGTATAGTTCATGGGGTTGCAAAGTGTTGTGCATAACTGAGTGACTTTCACTTTAAGTAACTGAAAGACTGGAAAGTCCATGAGTGGAGACAGGAAATTCAGGGGGAGAAGCAGCCTGGATGAAAGAAGTTCAGTTTTAGGCAAAAAGAGAGAAACTCATCTGTAAAAACTGAAGTACATATTTTATAAATGCATTACTATAATAAAATGTGGGAAGTATATGGTGAATACAATGAGATATGAAAACATAGGCCTCATTGTTTAGACCTTATATATGCCATATGATGAGTATTAAGCACTTTAAATATATAAATTTAATTTCTATTCCTACAAGTTAAGTCTTCTTATAAATGTTTGAGTATTTTATACAGATTTTGCTCTAAGTAGATTTCCTTTCAATCATGACTAATTTTGGGAAAAATAATATTTGAACACATTAATAATTAAGAGTCCTGTAGGTTTATTTTTTTTGTTTTTTTGTTTTTTTCATATGAAGGAACTGAATTAATGAGGTTCCAACATATTCGATAAGCATCCTTGAGAGTCCTGGATTCAATTACCTCTTCCTTAATAAGTGTTGCTTCATTTAGAGCCTCCACTCGTCTGTAATTTCAATTACTTACCTCTGTGAAAGAATAGTTTTATCTTGTCATTTCCAACTCAGGTTACTGTGGAGACTGTTAATAAAGTTCCTTCAGGAAAATGATCCTGTCAGCTTTTGTTCTCAGATAACAATATAAACAAAATAATTTATTATTTTTTTTATTTAAATATTATTTTATTAGTTGGAGGCCAATCACTTCACAACATTTCAGTGGGTTTTGTCATACATTGACACGAACCAGCCATAGAGTTACACGTATTCCCCATCCCGATCCCCCCTCCCACCTCCCTCCCCACCCGACTCCTCAGGGTCCTCCCAGTGCACCAGGCCCGAATTGATTTATTTTATATTTATAATCTTGATATGAATGGGAGGGAAATTGCCTCTCGGAGTGAGGGAATCACAAAATAGAAGATGGCAGGTATGATGGAGGGATAACACTGCTGCTGGGGAGGAAGCAGCTGTGGCCAGGCTCCTAGACGCGTGTCTGTGAGCTGGCCTCAGCGCCAGACAGACCCCACCCCTGCCCAGCCCGCACTCTCAGCTCCAGGCCCTGAGCAACAGGGCAGTGGGCACCAGGAGACTTCTTGTTTTTTATTTTTATTTTTAAAATTGAAGTACAGTTGATTTACAATGTTGTGTTAGTTTCAGGTGTATAGCAAAATGATTCAGTTGTGCATATACATGTATCTATTCTTTTTAAGATTCCTTTTCCTTACAGATTATTACAAAATATTGTGCTGTTCCCTGTGCTATAGAGCAGGTCCATTGTTGGTTATCTATTTTACACATAGTAGTGTGTTTATGTTAATCCCAAACTCCCAATTCTTTTTACAAAAGGCCAGCATGTATGGTATATGAGGAGGGATAGTTACAGAGGAGCCATGACTCTTGCTGTTATTTTTTATTTCCTAACCATATAGGGACGTATGGACACACTCTGAGTAGTGGATGGGTAGAAGACCACACACAATTTCTAAGACATTTCCAAAGCTTCCCAGGGCAGTCCCCAAGAGTAGAGGCCTCCTCACACCCGTCAGAACCAAGCTCTGTGCTGAGCACTCCCCTGGTGTAGCTTTAAGTTCTGCCTCCCTCTGGGAATAGAGTTCTCACCTTCCCTACTCAGGAGGCATTTCTTCAGTGTAGATATTTATCCACCAACAAAATTCTGTTCTTTCCCTTGATATGTGTTTCTTTGTGAGCCTTACCAGACTTGGCCTCTCAGACCAGGGAGCTGGCATACAGCCCTACTGCTCCAACTCACTGCTCATTCCTCTTACATGACTTGCATGGTTGTAACAGCACCTCTCTTTTCACTCCTATCAAATGTCTGTATTGTTCTGTTCTATGTGCTAAATATAGGGGAATCTCAGCATGCCCTCAAGAACAGGGCAGCACACAGGAGATGCCTTGCATTTACAAACCTCCCTCCTCAGGCAACCTGGCTTTGGCCTGAAGGGAGTGAGAATCTCAGCACTGAAGAGTCCTGTTATTTCTATTCTTCTGTACCCCAGGAATCCCTCAGAAGCACTGCAGTCAGAGGTGCACAATTTCCTTCCATACTAGAGTGACTGCTGGCTAACTGTGGTCTGTGATCCCCATCATCAGCATCAGTGCACCTGGGCACCTGGGAAAGTCTCAGACTGTACGCCACAGACTGCACTGTGTTTAAAGCCCTGCATGTAATTATGGGAACCAGGGCATGAGAGTGGACGTTCATAGGTTCATAGCATCTTTAGAAGTGCTAATAATTCTAGGATCTCAGCCTCATCCACTGAACTAGAATCTTGAGATAAAGACCAGGAGACAGGCACAGTACGCTCTCCGGGTGGTTCTATGTCCATAAAGATATAGGAACCACTGCTCTATGCTGCTGGGTCCTGATAGCAACTCTCCTCACAGCGCCATGCAAAGAATATTTCAGCTGGGGACTGCAATTCTGTGTGTGGGACCTGCTATGATGTATAAAGAGAGGGGCCTCTGTCCTGCCTGGGTCCCAAAGCTATCTGAAAGGCCAGATAAACAAAAGTGGACACTTGTATCCCAACCATCTCTGAGCTAATGGTGGCATGCCCAGCACCCATGCCGATGTTCTGGTTATTGCCATGAAAAAAAGGAAACTGTAGACAACCTCTAGAAATTTCAGTCACCTACATAGGCAGAGTATTTTTGCTTGTATTTTTGTTTGGTGTCTTCTTTAGCCCAACTGGAGAATAAAGACTCCCGCCTAATACCTGTTGTTGCGATCAACCCAGCCCCATCTCTCACTTTGAGAGGACACTGTGGTATTCCCCCCCTACACATTCTCAGAATCCAGTTTTCTTTTCTGTTGTTGCCTAGCCAACAATTATTAAATGAGCACCAGTTGTTCCCGCATTACTAACTGTGAGGGCCTTGATCACAGGCCTGGGAGCACCAGGCACATCTACCTCTGTGTTTCCCTGCAAAGTCCTTGGTCTGCAACTATGAACAACATGCCAACATCTTCCATCAGTATCTCACGCTTCTCTCACTCTGGTCCCAGGTGCTTCAGTCCTGAAAGGAACCCCAGGTTCACCTGTGAGTGGATGTGGGCAAATGCTCAGTATCTGTGGATGGAGCAGAAAAGAAACTTTTGACCAATCTAGGCTTATTTCTCTTGACCATCATTCTCCTTGTGGAAAAGAGGGATTTTTTTGTTGTGTTGTCATTGCTGTTCATTTTTATCTCTTTCTCAGATATCAGTTGAGGCGAGCATGTACACTGATCTGCAGCTCCCACATTCTTCCTTAAGAGCATTTCAGCATCCATTGCTTTATAGAATAATAGAGACTCTTCAGTTCACTTCAGTTTAGTCACTTAGTTGTGTCCAACTCTTTGCAACCCCATGGGCTGCAGAACACCAGGCTTCCCTGTCCATCACCAACTCCTGGATCTTGCTCAAACTCATGTTTGTCAAATCGGTGATGCCATACAACCATCTCACCTTTGGTCATCCCCTTCTCCTCTCACCTTCAATATTTCCCAGCATCAGGGTCTTTTCCAATTAGTCAGTTCTTTGCATCAGGTGACCAAAGTATTGGAGTTTCAGCTTCAGCATCAGTCCTTCCAATAAATATGCAGGACTGATTTCATCTAAGATGGACTGGGTAGATCTCCTTGCTGTCCAAGGGACTCTCAAGAGTCTTCTCCAACACCACAGTTTAAAAGCATCAATTATTCGGCTCTCAGCTTTCTTTATAGTCCAACTCTCACATCCATACATGACTACTGGAAAAACCATAGCTCTGACTAGATAGACTTTTGTTGGTAAAGTAATGCCTCTGCTTTTTAATATGCTGTCTAGGTTTGTCATATATTTTCCTCCAAGGAGCAAGTGTCTTTCAATTTCATGACTGCAAGCACCATCTGCAGTGATTTTGGAGCCTAAGAAAAGAAAATCTCTCACAGCTTCCAATGCTTCCCAGTATATTTTTCATGAAGTGATGGAATCAGATGCCATGATTTTAGATTTCTGAATGTTGAGTTTTAAGTCAGCTTTTTCACTCTCCTCTTTTGAGGCTCTTCAGTTTCTCTTCACTTTCTGCCATAACAACATCTGCATATCTAAGGTTATTAATATTTCTCCCTGAAATCTTGACGTCCTTTCCCAATTCGGAACCAGTATTGCCTCCTCCAAGAGTCTGTTTTTCCAGTCCTGTGTAAATTCTGTAATCAAAGTCCCGCTGACCTCCAAAGTCAAATTCTCTGGGGGTTCTCAGTCGCTTTGCCGCGGGTGTTATTCCATGCTTGGTTCTAACTGTTGCTTCTTGACCTGCATACAGATTTCTCAGAAGGCAGGTAAGGTGGTCGGGTATTTCCATCTCTTGAAGAAGTTTCCACAGTTTGTTCTGATCCCCACAGTCAAAGGCTTTGGTGTAATCAATAAAACAGAAATAGAAATTTTTTTTTTCTGGAATTCTCTTGCTTTTTCTATGATCCAGCTGATGTTGGCAATTTGATCTCTGGTTCTTCTGCCTTTTCTAAATCTACCTTGAACATCTGGAAGTTCACGGTTCACATACTGTTGAAGCCTGGCTTGGAGAATTTTGAGCATTCCTTTGCTACTGTGTGAGAAGAGTGCAATTGTGCAGTAGTTTGAACATTCTTTGGCATTACCCTTCGTTGGAATTGGAATTAAAACTGATCTTTTCCAGTCCTGGGGTCACTGTTGACTTTTCCCAATTTGCTGGCATATTGAATGCAGCACTTTCACAGCATCATCTCTGAGGACTTGAAATAGCTCAGCTGGAATTCTGTCACCTCCACTAGGTTTGTTTGTAGTGATGCTTCCTAAGGCCTACTTGACTTCACAATACAGGATGTCTGGCTCTAGGTGAGTGGTCACACCATCGTGGTTATCCGGGTCATGAAGATCTTTTTTGTATAGCTCTTCTGTGTATTCTTGCCACCTCTTCTTAATATCTTCTGCTTCTGTTAGGTCCATAACATTTCTGTCTTTTACTGTGCCCATCTTTGCATGAAATATTCCCTTGGTATCTCTAATTTTCTTGAAGAGATCTCTAGTCTTTACCATTCTATTGTTTTCCTTTATTTATTTGCATTCATTGATCACTGAAGAAGACTTTCGTATCTCTGTTTGCTATTCTCTAGAACTCTGAGTTGAAATGGGTATATCATTCCTTTTCTCCTTTGCCTTTCACTTCTCTTCTTTTCTCAGCAATTTGTAAGGCCTCCTCAGGCAACCAGTTTGCCTTTTTGCATTTCTATATCTTGGAGATGGTATTGATCACTGCCTCCTGTACAGTGTCATGAACCTCTGTCCATAGTTCATCAGGCACTCTGTTTATCAGATCTAACACCTTGAATCAATTTGTCACTTCCACTGTATAATTGTAAGGAATTTGATTTAGATCATATCTGAACGGTCTAGTGGTTTCCCTACTTTCTTCAATATAAGTATGAATTTGGCAATAAGGAGTTCATGATGTTAGCCACAGTCAGTTCCCAGTCTTGTTTTTTTCTGACTGTATAGACCCTTTCCATCTTTGGCTGCAAAGAATATAATCACTCTGATTTTGGTATTAACCATACCATGTACAGAGTCTTCTCTCATGCTGTTGGAAGAGGGTGTCTGCTATGACCAGTGCATTCTCTTGGCAAAACTCTGTTAGCCTTTGCCCTGCTTCATTTTGTTCTCCAAGGCAACATTTGCCTGTTACTCCAGGTATCTCTTGACTTCCTACTTTTACATTCCAGTCTCCTGTGATGAAAAATACATTATTTTGGGGTGTTAGTTCTGGAAGATCTTGTACGTCTTCACAGAACCGTTCAACTTCAGCTTCATCAGCATTACTGATTGGGGCATAGACTTAGATAACTATGATATTGAATGATTTTCCTTGGAAACCATCAGAGATCATTCCGTTATTTTTTGAGTTTGCACCCAAGTACTGAATTTCAGACTCTTTTGTTGACTCTGAGGGCTATTCCATTTCTTCCAAGGGATTCTTGCCCATAGTAGTAGATAAAATGGTCATCTGAATTAAATTTCCCCATTCCAGTCCATTCTAGTTCACTGATTCCTACAGTGTTCACTCTTGCCATCTCCTGCTTTACCACTTATAATTTACCTTGATTAATGGTCCTAGCATTCCAGGTTCCTATGCAATAATGCTCTTTAAAACATTGGACTTTACTTCCATCATCAGTCACACCCACAGCTGGACGTTGTTTTTGCTTTGGTTCTGTCTCTTCATTCTTTCTGGAGTTATTTCTCTGCTGTTCTTCAGTAGCATATTGGCCACCTACTGACCTGTGGAGTTCATCTTTCAGTGTCATATCTTTTTGCCTTTTCATACTATTCATGGGGTTCTCAAGGCAAGAATACTGAAGTGGTTTGCAATTCCCTTCTCCAGTGGACCATGTTTTGTCAGAACTCTCCACTCTGACCCGTCCGTCTTAAGTGGTCCTACATGGGAAGGCTCATAGTTTCATTGAGTTAGACAAGGTTGTGGTCCATGAGATCAGTTTGATTAGTTTTCTCTGATTGTGGTTTTTTGAAGGCTAGGATAAGAGGTTTACAGAAGCTTTCTGATGGGAGAGACTGACTGTGAGGGAAACTGGGTCTTATTCTGATGGGTGGGGCCGTGCTCAGTAAATCTTTAATCCAATTTTCTGTTGATGGCCGGGCTGTATCCCTTTCCTGTTGTTTGACCTGAGACCAAACTATGGTGCAGGTAATGAAGATAATGGCAATCTCCTTCAAAAGTTTCCATGGACACACTGCCGCACTCAGTGCCCCCAACTCTGCAGCAGGCCACCGCCAACCCATGCCTCCACCAGAGACTCCTAGACACTCACAACAAATATGGATCACTCTCTTATGGGGTCACTGCTCTGTTCTCCTGGGTCCTAGAATGCACAAGATTTTGTTTGTGTCCTCCAAGAGTCTGTTTTTCCAGTCCTGTGTAAATTCTGTAATCAAAATCCCACTGACCTCCAAAGTCAAATTCTCGGGGGTTCTCAGTCCCTTTGCCAGATCCCCAGGTTGGGAAATCTGTTGTGGGTCCTAGAACTTTCTTAACAGTGCGAGAATGTCTTTGGCATAATTGTTCTGAAGTTTGTGGGTCGTCTCCTCGGTGGCTTTGAGGTGGAGTTAGAAATATTTTGTGGCAGTGAAATCCAACTCACCAAACACCAAACATGTTTATTCAATGAACATTTTTTCTTTAACACCAACAAATATTTTCTGAGTTGCAATGTGTTCCCTGGCAGCAGATCTCATTGTTTTTGGACAAGCCTTGTGATAAAAATACACTCTGTCTGAAATCTCCCTGCTTTTAAGGACTAAAATAAAGGAGATACACAAGGAATTAACACTTTGGCCAATGTGTCTAAAAACCAGAAAAAAGAATTAGGCTACTTCTTCTTTAAAAATTAAAATTTTAACCATTTCCAATCAATATAATTTGTGATTTTGCCCATCAGTGACTCAGTCTCCCTCTAGATATTACCTATATGTGATCACTCATATTTTCAAGTTTGAAGTTTTTAATTGGACTACACAATGAGGAAGCAGTTTAAAAATAACCAAGAAGAAATATGGTTATTTAATGAAATAAGGATGCTGAAAATATTCACCGTCTTACATTTTGCAACTGTTGAGGTTTACCCCTTTGAGGGAAATGGAGAAGATATTTATTGTTCAATATGCACAGTTGTAACATTTTTATTATTTTAACTATAACCTGCTCATTTATCTGTCTTACAAAAATGCTAATTTCCCCTTTTACAGATGGTATATTATGATTATATTTATCTAAATATAGGTGGAATTTCCCAAGAAGAAGAGCTAAAGAAGTGTAAAGAATAATTCAGTGGTTCCTTAGGGGAACAATATAAGTAGCATATTTCTCTAGGGTAGATTCAAGCTTATGTCAAAATATTCTTGCATATTTGCAGGTTAAAATTATCCTCAAAATAAAAATACCCTGATTGGTTCAACTATACAATATTGCCAAGATAGTTTGAAAGTGATAAAAATTGATTTAGATTTAGCACTGCAGCTCATATGCTCTAAATATTCAATGAACATTTAAATAAATATGTGATTGTATCAATTAGAGTGTTTAATCAACAATTTCCCTTTCGTATTTAAAATGGGAGGTGGTTCAACAATATTAGGATACTAATTTAATTTGACTTTTTCCTACCCTTGTTTAAGATTTGTTTTCTGATCCCATGATTAGTGAACTAATTATCAGTCCTGATAAACTGCCAATCAAAGAACAGCCTGTTGGTAGAGAAGATTGAAAGTGTCATAAAATGTGTACTTGGGCCACACTCTGCCCATGTTTGGAGGCATTAGATGTCTGAGCTTTTAGTTAGCTGAGAATCCAGGAAGGCCAGTCATGAACAAAATATGAGTAAAATAATGATCTCATAAGAAAATCTTTGTTTTCAAGTTCCATTTAATTTTAATATGGGAAGCAATTATTGTCTCATTAAAACCAAGAGTATTTTACAATTAATATTACCCCAAATTGAATAAATTTGGGGGAGCAAATAAAATATTACTACTAAATGATATATTGAAGAAGTAATAATAGGCATGATGGGAGATGACAGATAAATCACTCCATCATGAAGACATCCATAATCTAGGAATATATTCAGTAAGCAAGTATACAAATAAATAAGATTATTTGACCCTGGATAAACTAGTTACGAATTAAATTTTAATTTATCTTAACTAAATACTTTAAAACATTGAATTAAGAATAGGTAGTCATAAATAATTAGTAATTTATTACTAATTACATAACAAATATAATAATTTACTAAATATAATTAATATGTAGTAATATATGCTGTGTCACATCATTTTGCCTTTTCAAACTGCTCATGGCATTCTCAAGGCAGGAATAATGAAGTGGTTTGCCATTTCCTTCTCCAGTGGATCACATTTTGTCAGAACTCTCCACCATGACCCATCCATCTTGGGTGGCCCTGAATGACTGAACTGAACTGAATATATGTGGTGTATATATATATTGTTGACCAGTTGCTAAGTCATGTCCAACTCTTTGTGACCCATGAAATGAAGCACGCCAGGCTTCCCTGTCCTTCACCATCTCCCAGAGTTTATTCAAACTCATGTCCATTGAATAAGTGATGCCATCCAAGCAACTCATCCTTTGTTGCCCCCTTCTCCTCTGACCCTCAACCTTTTCCAGTGTCAGAGACTTTTCCAATGAGTCAGCTCTTCACATCATGTGGCCAGGGTTTTGGAGCTTCAGCTTCAGCATCGGTCCTTCAAATGAATAATCAGGATTGATTTCCTTTAAGGTTGACTGGTTTGATCTTGTTGTCCAAGGGTCTCAAAAGGCCTTTTCAGCCTCACAATTTGAATTTTAATGTCTGTGCCACTGAAACAAGCACTGACATCACAATTCTTTAGGATTCAGCCTTCTTTATGGTCCACATCCATACATGACTACTGGAAAAACCATAGTTTTGACTATATGAAGTTTTGTCTGCAGAGTGATGTCTGTGCTTTCTAAAATGCTATCTAAGTTGCTCATAGCTTTTCTCCCAAGGGGCAAACATCTTTTAATGTCATGGCTGCAGTTACCATCTGCAGTGATTTTGGAGCCCCCCAAAAAAGTCAGCCACTGTTTCCAATGTTTCCCCATCTATTTGCCATGAAGTGACGGGACTGAATGCCATGATCTTAGTTTTTTTTAATGTTGAGTTTTAAGCCAGATTTTTCACTTTCCTCTTTAACCCTCATCAAGAGGCTTTTTAGGTCCTCTTTGCTTTCTGCCATTACAGTGGATTCATCTGCATATCAGAGGTTGTTGATATTTCTCCCTTCAATCTTGATTCCAATTTGTGCTTCATCCAGCCCAACATTTCACATGATATACTCTGCATTTAAGTTAAATAAGCAGGGTGAGAATATATAGCCTGTTGTACTCCTTTCCTAATTTGAGCCAGTCTTTGTTCCTTATCCAGTTCTAACTGTTGCTTCTGGGCCTGTATACGGGTTTCTCAAGAGACAGGTAAGGTGGTCTAGTGTTTCTACCTCTTGAAGAATTTTCCATAGTTTGTTGTGATCCACACAGTCAAAGGCTTTAGCATAGTCAATGAAGCAGAAGTAGATGTTTCTCTTAATTCTCTTGCTTTTTCTATGATCCAATGGATATTGGCAATTTGATCTCTCATTCCTCTGTCTTTTCTCAATCCAGCTTGTACATCTGGAACTTCTCTGTTCATCTACTGTTGAAGCTTAGCTTGAAAGATTTTGAACCTTACCTTGATAGCATGTGAAATGAGTACAATTGTGAGGTAGTTTGAACATTCTTTGGCATTGCCCTTCTTTGGGATTGGAATCAAAACTTATCTTTACCAGTCGTATGGTCACTGTTGATTTTCCAAATTTGTTGACAATATGAGTGCAGCACTTGCACAGCATCATCTTTTGGGATTTGAAAGAGCTCAACTGGAATTCCATCACCCCCACTAGATTTGTTTGTAGTGATGCTTCCTAAGGCCCACTTGACTTCACATTCCAGGATCTCTATGTAAGTGATCACACCATCATTATTATCTGGGTTGGGAAGATCATTTTTGTGCAGGTCTTCTGTGTATTCTTGCCACCTGTTCTTAATATCTTCTGTTTCTGTTAGGTTCATACCATTTCTGTTCTTTATTGAGCCCATATTTGTATGAAATGTTCCATTGGTATCTCTAATTTTCTTGAAGAGATCTCTAGTCTTTCCCCTTCTATTGTTTTCCTCTATTTCTTTTCACTGATCATTGAGGAAGGCTTTCTCATCTCTCCTTGCTATTCATAAGAGTTCAATAAATATTCATTAATGACTGAATTATAAAACAAATTTTTATTTCATCTTTTTCTATACTGTGTGAATCATGTATTAGAGTATGGAGAGATCACAGTGATATTGGAAATGTTTCTGTTGTATCATTATGTGCAAAGAACAGGTTGCACTGACATCCCAACTTGACAAGAACCCTGGACAGAAATGCAGCAATATATTTAGAATATTATTTTTTCCTTAGTATAGATGCTTATTTCTCTCTTTTATTCATTTCTACACTTATTTTTATAATAAGCATATATCATGTTTATACTAAAAATTAAAAATAAATAAAATAAATAATATGCAAATTATTTCCAGGAAAATCGTTCATTTGATGGTTAAAACCTTTGGGGAAGGAGGCAAAAGAGGCATGACTCCATCAAAGGGAGTGAAGTTCAGTTTACAAATGCAAGATCCAATCAAAGATATTTGACCTAGTCAGGGTTAATGGGTGAAAATGCAGCGCCATCAATCTGTAAGTGAATCACTCTAAAGAATTAAGTGAAATGAACTACTAAATTTTATGATGATGTTCTGAAGAAAGTTAGAGGAAAATGTCTCAAGTTGTAATTCTGTTTTAATAGGTTGTATTACAAATTGTACAGGAGGTGGTAATGAAAACCATCCCCAAGAAAAAGAAATGCAGCCTGGATTGCTGCCATGAGTTCACAAAGAGTCGCCCACGACTGAGTGACTGAACTGAACTGAACTTAACTGGAGAAAGGATTTTGGAATAATTTTCAGATGGAACGTTCTATCATCTAATAGGTCTCTTTAATTGTGAGGACTAGAAAATTAGATAGAATGTATTCTGATGCCAAACATCAGGGGCCATATCTACCTGTTTAAGGCAAATCTGACTAGTCAGTGTACCTTTTGGAGAAATTTCTTAATAGTCTGGAAACTATATGAAATAAATAAAATTATACTTTACAATGTTTAGTCAAAGCATTTGAATTGTTTGGGCTTATATAAAAAATTATATATAATAATGTGGGGAAACCCTTAGAAGAAATGAAGTAGACATCATAGTCAACAAGAGTCTGAAATGCAGTACTTGGATGCAATCTCAAAAACAACCAAATGATCTCTGTCATTTTCCAAGGCAAGGCATTTAGTATCAGTATAATGCAAGTCTATGCCCCGACCAGTAATGTTGAAGAAGTTGAACAGTTCTATGAAGACCTACAAGACCTTCTAAAACTAACACCCCCCCCCCAAAAAAAAAGAATGTCCTTTTCAATATAGGGGACTGAAATGCAAAAGTGGGAAGTCAAGAAATACCTGGAGTAACAGGCAAATTTGACCTTGGGGTACAAAATGAAGCAGGGCAAAGGCTAATGGAGTTTTGCCAAGAGAATGCATTAGTCATAGCAAACACCCTCTTCCAAAAACACAAGAGAAGACTCTACACATGAACATCACCAGATGGTCAATACCAGAATCAGACTGACTATATTTTTTGCAGCCAAAGATGGAAAAGGTCTATGCAGTCAGCAAAAACAAGACCGGGAACTGATTGTGGCTGAGATCATGAATTCCCTATTGCCAAATTCAGACTTAAATTGAAGAAAGTAGGGAAAACCACTATACCATTCAGGTATGACCTAATCAAACCCCTTACTACTACACAGTAGAAGTGAAAACTAGATTCAAGGGATTAGATCTGATAGACAAAGTGTCTGAAGAACAATGGACGGAGGTTCATGACATTGTACAGGAGGCAATGATCAAGGCCATCCCCCAAACAAAGAAATGCAAAAAGACAAAATGATTGCCTGAAGAGGTCTTACAAATAGCTGTGAAAAGAAGAGAAGTGAAAGGCAGAGGAGAAAAGGAAAGATATACCCATTTGAATGCAGAGTTCAAAAGAATAGCTAGGAGAGGTAAGAAAGCCTTTCTCAAAGAAATAGAGGAAAACAGTAGAAGGGGAAAGACTAGAGATTTTTTCAAGAAAATTAGAGATACCAAGGGAACATTTCATGCAAAGATGGGCACAGTAAAGGACAGAAATGGTATGGACCTAATAGAAGCAGAAGATATCAAGAAGAGGTGGCAAGAATACACAGAAGAACTGTACAAAAAAGATCTTCATGACCCAGATAATCACGATGGTGTGATAACTTGCTTAGCAACAGACATCCTGGAATGTGAAGTCAAATGTGCCTTAGGAAGGATCACTACAAACAAACCTAGTGGAGGTGACAGAATTCCAGTTGAGCTATTTCAAATCCTAAAAGTCGATGCTATGAAAGTGCTGCACTCAATATGCCAGCAAATTGGGAAAAGTCAACAGTGACCTCAAGACTGGGAAAGGTTAATTTTCATTCCAATACAAAAGAAAGGCAATGCCAAAGAATATACAAACTACTGCACAATTGCACTCATCTTACACTCTAACAAAGTAATGCTCAAAATTCTCCAAGCCTGGCTTCAACAGTACATGAACCGTGAACTTCCAGATGTTCAAGGTGGATTTAGAAAAGGCAGAGGAACTAGAGATCAAATTGCCAATATTCATTGGATCGTCAAAAAATAAGAAAGTCCCAGAAAAACATCTACTCTGCTTTATTGAGTATGCCAAAGCCTTTGACTATGTGGATCACAATAAACTGTAGAAACTTCTTCAAGAGAAGGGAACACCAGAGCACCTTACCTGCCTTCTGAGAAATCTATATGCAGGTCAAATATCAACAGTTAGAACTGGATATGGAACAACAGACTGGTTCCAAATCGGGAAAGGAGTATGTCAAGGCTGTATATTGTCATCCTGCTTATTTAACTTCTATGCAGAGTACATCATGAGATATGTTGGACTGGATGAAGCACAAGCTGAAATCAAGATTGCTGGGAGAAATATCAATGACCTCAGATATGCAGATGACACCATCCTTATGGCAGAAAGTGAAGAAGAACTAAAGAACTTCTTGATGAATGTGAAACAGGAGAGTGAAAAAGTTGGCTTAAAAGTCAACATTCAGAAAACTAAGATCATGGCATCTGGTCCCATCACTTCATGGCAAATAGATGGGGAAACAATGGAAAGAATGACAGACTTTATTTTGAGAGGCTCCAAAATCACTGCAGATGGTGACTGCAGCCATGAAATTAAAGGACGCTTGCTCCTTGGAGGAAAAGATATGACAAACCTAGACAGCATATTTAAAAGCAGAGACATTATTTTGCCAACAAAGGTCTATCTAGTCAAGGCTTTGGTTTTTTCCAGTAGTCATGTATTGATGTGAAAGTTGGGCCATAAAGAAAGCTAAGCACTGAAGAATGATGCTTTTGAACTGTGGTGTTGAAGAAGACTCTTGAGAGTCCCTTGGACTGCAAGGAGATCAAACTAGTCAATCCTAGAGGAAATCTATCCTGAATATTCAATGGAAGGACTGATGCTGAAGCTGAAGCTCCAATACTCTGGCCACCTGATGCAAAGAACTGACTCATTGGAAAAGACCCTGATGCTGGGAAAGATTGAAGGTGAGAGGACAAGGGAGCAGCAGATGATGAGATGGTTGGATGGCATCACCAACTCGATGGACATGAGTTTGAGCAGGCTCTGGGAGTTGGTGATGGACAGGGAAGCCTGGCGTACTTAAGCCCATGGGGTGGCAAAGAGACGGACGTGACTCAGCGACTGAACTGAACTGATATGAAAACACAGTAAAGAAACAAATTTGGCCATAGTAAGAAGTAAAAACCTTGACTGAATCAATAACTACCAATATGTTTTTTAAAGTTTGTAATTTTGAATATCTTTTGTTGCCATTTTTCATTAAAAAATAATTAACATACATAATATAACTGACAAAGATATTTCACAGAAAGAAACACTTATGAAATTGATGCATAAATCCTAAGGAAAATACTAGTAAATTGCCTACCATATTAAGGTAAAAATAATAAATAAAGAGTAATATGAAAAGAAGACTGCAACGGCCAAAAAATATTTTAAGAATGGATTAAAATTAAGAAATCTATTAGTAGTTTATATGGCCAACTAAGCAGGCACTAAATTAAGGGATGCAATGAAATTAAAATGTAACATGGATAAAGGTAAATTTTTGCCATCTCAGACATTAGCACAAAAACTTTTACCCACAGATACAGTATAGTGAAATGAAATCTATACAATCAATGGTAGAGACAGACTTTGCAGAAGACTTTTGCCAACTTTGTGCTCACCTCTACCCTTCCTGGCCTGAGGCTCTCTGGCCAGTCCAGTGTGATCTGCAGTGTCGCTTCAGTGATTTATTACCAGTTTCACAGTGCCCATCTCCTTTAGCAAGACCGTTTTTTTCTGGACAGGGGAGCAGTAGGGGATGGGTTGCTAGAAATTGTGTGCTCAGCACCTGGGCTTGTGTTCATGCTCAATCACAACTGTCATTCTGAGGCTCTCCAAGCCCCTGGCTGGGGAGGTCCTAGCACCCGGCTGTGACAAATGACCTGGCACTGGGGGACAGTGCATCAGGTGCTAAAAGGCAAAAGAAACTAGAGCAGGTAGTATCATGTCCAAACAAATCATATCAGTTTCGTGGCTCCACAGTGAGTAACATTTCTGAGAGCAGAGAGTCTTTCCACACACTATTCACGCCAAGAGGCATCTCTACCAAGTCCTCCAACAAGTGAGTTGCCATCTACTGGAGTGGGCAGCAGCCACAGTGTCGAGAAGCCTTTCAAAAGACATTGGAGGTTTTCCTTCAGCTTAATTCTGTATTAAAATTATATCCTACTTTGAAATATGAAGGAACTGAAGTAACTAATTTTCAGTGCTTCTGTGAAAAGTTTGCCAACTCTAATTAACTCCTCCAGTCTCACAAAATTTTTTCAGTTGGCCCAGAAATATGTCTATAAGAATTCTGGAAAGAAATAAGCCTTATTAGTGTCACAGTTAGTAACAAAGAGACAAGTAAGAAAAAATCAAATCTTTACCAAGAGGCTCAAATGAAGACTGTGTGCCCAGAATTTCACCATCATTTGCAGTTTTTCAGCTCAGATGTGTACATGTTACACTTCTTTTACATCATATTTCTGAGTCTTCCAAAATGTCTAAGACTAGAGATGACTTAATAAAATAGCAAGCCTGTTTAAGATATCCTCCCAATCAAACTGAAGTGGCATGGGATAGGGACTTGTGCCTTCTTCTCAATGGGTGCTCTGCAAACTAAAAACAGAAAGAAGAAAAAAAGATTTAAGTATCAAACCTAAAGTAAAATTTTCCATTTTCTCTGAAATTGTATAATACTTCTCCATCATCCAGTTATATGCACTCCCCTAAATCAGTACATGCTCCATGCATGTTTCCTCCACCAAGAACTGAAATTAGTATATTTGATGTAACTCAAAGATGCAGAGATGTATTATTCTTTAGAAGTCATTTCACCCTATGTTCTTAAAGTCACTCACATTTCACTGTTAACCTCTTTTTATCTCTTACACTATTTCATGTTCCATAAATGTTGCAATAATAATGATACTTGCATTTTTTAAATGAATCTGTCTTTACAAAATAACTGAAATGATAGAAAAGGCTTAGCAGAATTCAAACTGTCAGTGTTGGATCTGGAAGGGGAAGAAATTATCTTTCACCTGAGACACAAGTGATCATAACTCATAGTGGGTGCCCCCAGTTACTTGCCAAGGTCAAGCATAGTCTAAGGACTCCGCACTCAGATGCTTGCAATGTTCTCCTTGTGCTGACACTGAGAAATCCCCAACTTATAGAGGTATTTGACCCTCTTATCCAAGATGTACAGAAATCATCTTCTGTTTAAGGATTACTATACTTCCTCATACTTTCAGTATTTATGCCTATATCACTTTATATTTTACTATCTATATATATATATATTGTTTTATTTATTTATTTAGAAATAAATGATTAGATTAGAAAGACATAGCTCTTATTTTAATTGCACAAGTTATTCCCAAGCATATTTCTCATATGCTTAATATCAAAGTTAAGAATAGTATTTCTTGGTTCCCTTCTATAAAATACATGGACTTGTTGCCTTCCCGCCCACATACCTCAATCTTGATTTTGTCTACAATAATTTAATATTCCTTACTCACTCTTGAAAAACCTAGTCAGAAAAGGACTGTATGTCTCAGAGACCACAGCTCTGTGTTTCTGCTCTGATGCCTTGGTCTTTCTCCCAGTTGATTCTATGTTGTGTTTTTCCAAAAAAGGATGGCAGCACTTGCCAGAGCGCAATTCTCACCTTTTCAAAGTTTCCAGCAAAGCATTAGAAATGCGCAAAAATAGCAGATAATATATCAATACTGGAAACTGAACGTCAGTGTTGTGTTTGTGTTGGTGTGGGCAGCCTCGTTGGTCCTTCCTCCTAACTTCCAGAAAAGTGAAATAGTTTCCTCAGAGAGAGCGAAGACCATGCACAATAGGCAGCATTAGTCATCCCTGTGAAGGCATCCAGATTCTGTTAGCGTGAAACACCTAAACCCCGTCGACAGGACCCAAGCCTAAGCTCAGAAAACTCGACTGGGATGGGACTGTAAGGAATAAACACACAGTCAGTTGGCTAAAGCAACAGTTTGGTATAACACGGGGAGCACACAAATCGGGGAGCTGAGCAGGAAAGGGGGTCGATACACTCGGGACGCTCTGCGCCATCCCAAGAAGGGGACGATGTCTGCACAGGGCCCGGGCCTGTGGTCCTGTGTCTCGGGCATGTCTCTGCTGGATCATAAACGTGCGGCCCTCTCCTCACTTCACGTCACAGGCAAACATTCCAGCTTCAGAGAGTAGGTCAGGTAACCTTGGCCCTCTATTTCCCTCAGCCTGCTGCAGTTCTCATCATGAGTTCACATCACATCCTAGCAGCTGGCTTAATGTGAGCCTGCAGGTGAAAAATGAGTCTTCCCTTAGCTGACTGAAAAGACCAGGATTCCAAGGGCAGAAGGCAAAGGTAGACTCGAAGTGGTCGCCACCCTCCTCTCAAAATTCAACAACTTGGGAGGAAACTTCTTTGCTTTTATCGTTCATCTGCTGCTCTTTGCCACCATATAACGCCATTTGGACTACAATATATATCAGAAACCTGAAAGAATGTCTACTGCATATATAGTGTCAATTGCATAAGATTAGGAACATGTTTAAGAGTTTAAAGATACTAACAGAAGTCTGAGTCAGACCTTATGCAAGAATCTTTTTACTGAGCTATTGTAACCAAACTGCTCTGCCCTACTTGGACAAACACTGATTTTTATTGGGAAGTGGGGAAGGGTTTGTTTGTTTGTTTTGCACTGTTCTGCTTGTTTGAAATGTTTGTTTTCATTTCTCTTATTGAGGTATGATTGACATATGACATTTCAATATTAGTTTCAGGAGTACAACATTATGACTTGATACATATATATGATCACCCCAATAGGTCTAGTTAGTATGCATCTATACATAGTTACAAAGTTTTTTCTTGTAATGAGAACTTTGAAAATCTACTCTCTTAGCAACTTCCAGTTATACAATAGAGTATTATTAACGATAGTCACTGTGATATACATTTAGATCCCCATGACTTACTTGCTTGACAAACACTTTATTTGAGAGACATTCTTGTATTTCCCTCTCACATAGTCTTTTCCACTCTCTTTCAAGTCTCTCTAAATTCAGACCTCGGACCACAATCTTGGTCATTTCTCTCAGTGGGCCCTGATGCAAATATCCCTTTAAAAAATAAGTAATGGCTTTTTGTGACACACAAATGTTTATTTGATTGGTAATTTTGACCATAATGAATTTTCCAAAATCACCTTTTACATTACTTGTGACATTTCACTTTTTAACAGAACTGAAACTTCAAAAATTCCCTGAGCAATTCAAAAGGTTATCAGTACTGTCTCTGCATTCACTCCCTGTCACATAAATAACTTCCCCTTGTTCCTTGTTCTCTTCCAGAAAAATGCTCACCTGACTTCTAATACTCAGCTCGAGTCAACTTTTTCCTGCTTCCTTTAAAACATCACTTTTTTTGCACTATTTGTACTATATCCAGACTATGAAGTCCTTGAACAAAAATACTAGATAGTTTTTCTGCTTATCTCTCTAGCACTTGTTATGTGTCTGTATAAGACCTCACTTTTGGTAAGTATTTGTGGAAATAAATTAGAAACCTAAAGTGTGATCTTTATTATATTCCCACTGTCACCTCATCCAGGATGTGATCCTAAGAGCTCTCAAATTATTCCTGTTCACACAATTGATGGAAATGAAGATCATGGCATCTGACCCAATCAGTTCAGTTCAGTCACTCAGTCATGTCCAACTCTTTGTGACTCCATGGGTTTGCACCATGCCAGGCCTCCTTGTCCATCACCAACTCCCGCACCCTGCTCAAACTCATGTCCATTGAGCTGGTGATGCCATTCAACCGTCTCATCCTCTGCCACCTCCTTCTCCTGCCTTCAATCTTTCCCAGCATCAGGGTCTTTTCCAATGATTCAGTTCTTCTCATCAGGTGGCCAAAGTATTGGAGTTTCAGCTTCAGCATCAGTCCTTCCAATGAATATTCAGAACTGATTTCCTTTAGGATTGACTAGTTTGATCTCCTTGCAGTCCAAGAGACTCTCAAGAGTCTTTTCCAATACCACAATTGATGTTCAAAACATCAGTTCTTCAGTGCTCAGCTTTCTTTATGGTCCAATTCTTACATCCATACATGACTACTGGAAAAATCATAGCTTTGACTAGATAGAACTTTGTTGGCAAAGTAATGTCTCTGCTTTTTAATATGCTGTCTAGTTTTGTCATATCTTTTCCTCCAAGGAGCAAGCGTCCTTTAATTTCATGGCTACAGTCACCATCTGCAGTGATTTTGGAACCCCTCAAAATAAAGTCTGTCATCGTTTCCATTGTTTCCCCATCTATTTGCCATGAAGTGATGGGACCAGACGCCATGATCTTAGTTTTCTGAATGTTGACTTTTAAGCCAACTTTTTCACTCTCCTCTTTCACTTTCATCAAGAGGTTCTTGAAAGTTCTTCACTTTCTGCCATAAGGGTGGTGTTATCTGCATATCTGAGGTTATTGATATTTCTCCCAGAAATCTTGATTCAAGCTTGTTCTTCATCCAGCCCAGAATTTTACATGATGTATTCTGTGTAGAAGTTAAATAAGCAGGGTGACAATATACAGCCTTGATGTACCCCTTTCCCAATTTGGAACCAGTCCATTGTTCCATGTCCTATTCTAGCTTTTCCCTCTTGACCTGCATACAGATTTCTCAGGAGGCAGGCAAGGTGGCATGGTATTCCCATCTCTTTCAGAATTTTCTACAGTCTGTTGTGATCCACACAGTCAAAGGCTTTGGCATAGTCAATAAAGCAGAAGTAGATGTTTTTCTGGAACTCTCTTGCTTTTTCTGTGATCCAATGGATGTTGCTTCCATCACTTAATGGAAAATAGATGGGGAAACAATGGAAACAGTAATATACTTGATTTTCTTGGGCTCCAAAATCACTGCAGATGGTGACCTTAGAGACTCAAAGCAACCCAAGATTCAATGCAAGCCTTATCAGTATACAAAGGGCATTTTTACAGAACTAGGGCAAATAATTAAAAAAAATCTGTATGGAAGCACAAAAGACCCCAAATAGCCAAAACAATCTTGAGAAGAAAAAGAGCTGAGTGGGGAGAATCATGTTCCCTATCTTTTAACTTAATACAAAGCCACAGTAATCAAAACAGCATGGTATTGTCACAAAAATGAAGACATAGATCAATGGAACAGAATGGATAGCCCAGAAATAAACCCACACACCTATCATCATTAATTTATTAATACAATAAAAGGCAAGAACATACAAAGGAGAAAAGACAGTCTCTTCAGCAAGTGGTGCTGGGAAACCTGGACAGCTACATGTGATAGAGTGAAATTAGAACATTCTCTAACACTGCATACAGCAATAAACTCAAAATGGATTAAAAACCTAAATCTAAGACCAGAAACCATAAAACTCACAGAAGAAAACATAACCAACACACTCTCACATAAATCATAACAGTATTTTTTATCTGTCCCCAAAGCAAAGGAAATAAAAGCAAATATAAACATAGTCACCTAATTAAACATAAAAACTTCTGCACATCAAAGGAAACCATCAACAAAAGTAAAAAGACAACTTACTGAATGGGAGAAAAGATATGCAAATGATTATATGAAACATAAAAACATCTCGTACAACTTTCCCTCAAAAAGACAAATGCAAAAAAAAAAAAAAAAAACAAATGCTCAGATTTTAAAATGGGCAAAAGGCTTGAAGAGACAGTTTTCCCAAGAAGATATACAGATGGCCAACAGGCACATGAAAAGATATTCAACATTGCTAATCATTAGAGCAATGTTAATTAAAACCACCATTATACATACCACCTCACACCTATCAGAATGGCTATCATCAAAAAGAACATGAATAACAAATTTTGGCTAGGATGTGGAAATAAAAGGTTGGTGGAAATGTAAATTGGTGGAGCCACAGTGGAAAACAGTATGGAAAACACTAGCTAAAAAATATACATGCAACTCAATGTCCATGGCAGCATGATTTATGATTACATTCCTTTTTAAACAGCACTTACTTTTACAATTGCATTGACAACAGCATTATTACAATACAAGATATGGAAACAATCTAAATGTCTATCAGTGGATGAATGGATTAAAAAGATGTGACATATATACATATTTATCCAACAGAAGGCTACCAGCCATAAAATCAATGAAATTTTGCCATTTACAACAAATGGATAGACTTGGAGGATATTAAATTAAATGAAATAAGTCAAACAAAAAGACAAATACAGTATAATGTCGCTTATGCTGTTGTTTAGTTGCTGTCACGTTTGACTCTGCAACTCCATGGGCTATAGCCTGCCTGGTTTCTCTGTATGTGGGATTGCCCAGGCAAGAATATCAGAATGGGGTGCCATTTCCTTCTCCAGGCTTAGGGATCGAACCTGCATCTCCTGCAATGGCAGATGCATTCTTTACCACCAAACCACCCAGGAAGCCCTGATGTCATTTATTTGTGGATTCTAAAAAGTACATCAAACTAATGAATATAATAAAACAAAAACAGACTCACAGATATAGAGAGCAAACCAGTGCAGAGAGGAAAGAGAGGGCAAGACAAGGCTAGGGGATTAAGAAGCACAAACACTAAAATAAAAAGCTACAGATAAATTGTACATCACAGTGAATATAGACATTATTTTTTAATAACTGTAAATGGAGTATAATCTTTAATATTGTGAATCACTATGTTGTACAGTTGAAACATGTAATATTGTACATCATCTATACTTCACTAAAACAAAAACAGGGGAGAGGCATGAGACAGTTGATCTCTTTCTTCACAATGTAAGGACACATCAAGAAGACAGTCAGGAGATGTGTGCTTACCAGACACTGGGGCCAGGGGCGCGGCGGTGGAGCGGGTGGAAAAAACAAAACCTAGGCTTGAAGGACTAGCAAAATTGAAAGGTGAGCTCCAGTCTCTTATCTGCTATGTTGAACGTTTATGACCTAAACTCTTGCTAATTTTTCTGGGTTTTTTGAACTTGTAAAATATATGGGGGCAGGGAGGTAGAATAAATTATATTTCATTTCTCTTCTACCTGGACAATTGCCTGATTCACCAATAATTAACATAAGTATGTCACACAAAGGGTCATCTTATTGTACAAATGCAAGTTTCTCTTCTGTGAACTGGTGAAAGTGCCACAATTGCATTAATGGCCTAATTGCAAATTATCACTGCAGCTTTCTTCAGTAAAAAGTAGACCATCTGCCAGTAAACTTAAACAGAATTGAAGCAGCTTGAAAGTGAAGCCTACTTAAATCATTTGTAGACAATTTTCTTTCCTACAAATTTTAGGGAAAGTTTTTCAAAGTTTAAATAGAAAACAGTCATGAGAAAGAAACTTCTGAATGGGTCATCTTCTTAACTACCACAAGAATTATGGCAAAATTGGACAGATGCCTTTCTGTTAAATTTATGTTTTGGTGAAATATATGTTATCATTAACTATAAATAGTTTTCAACAAAAATGGAGTCTTAGAAAAGTGGAGATTTTGGTCTTATTTAATCAAGTGCTAACACAACGTGCAATTTCATAAACTACAACCAAATTGGAGCAGTTGGCAAGAAAATAAACTGCTTTACTTCTCACACACGAAGAAGGCAATGGCAACCCACTCCAGTACTCTTGCCCAGAAAATCCCATGCATGGAGAATCCTGGTAAGCTGCAGTCCATGGGGTCGCTAAGAGTCGGACACGACTGAAGCGACTTAGTAGCAGCAGCGACACCTCTCACACTAGTTAAATAAACAAGATTTTTTTTTTCCTTCCAATTTGGAAGTAATCATAGAAAAAACAAAAAGAAACCCCATAACTCTAGGAGAAATTGACTGGGATAAATACCAAAGTAATTTAAGCCATAACCTACTTTTACAAAGTGTTTACAAGAGGAAAGAATATCTGAAGTAAATAGTAACTCACAGAGTATTGAAATGATTTAAAATATGAGTCTTTAAAAAATCTAGGGGCTTTTAAGTAGCAACTAGTCATTTAAATATAAAATATTTTGCATCAAATTGTATCCTGATTTGTACTTTAAGATTTTAGTAAAAACTTAAGAAAATGATGGTGTCCACATGCAAATCCCCAGTCTTGCAATCCCCAGTAACAAGACTCTGTTATTTGAGAAGACCCTTCATAGGTATAATGTATTTTTGGCCATGGACTATGTCCCCATTTTGTTTGACAGAAATTACATTTGATCCTTCTTGCTCTCTAAGAGAACCTGAAATCCAAAAGCTAGCACGTGTCTATAGCATCCATAGCACACTGTATCACCCATCAGGATATTGATATGTAGCAAGAGGAAGCATTATGGGCAAAGTTGGGTATAGGGCTGAGCAGGTCTTCCCAGGAGAACATCTCTTCAGGTGGGGTCTGGGAACCAGTATCATAATTCCTTGGGGACTTGTTTAAACTGTGCTTTTTAATTGAGATTTTACTAAATGTAACTATTAAGATAAAGAGAATTGGTATCTGTATAATATTGAATTGTTTCATCCATTAACATAGAATAATATAATATATCAAAATAACAGAATATTCATATATGCTTTAAACCTTGAAGAGTCTTGACATATATTAAATTACAATAATTGCTAACTATTGTTCTGTTTCTATTGCATATATTTATTTGTTTTCTTATAATTTCTAGGTTCCTACTCAGGTCTAGAGAAATGAAGGGCTTCCTTGGTAGCTCAGATGGTAAAGAATCCACCTGAAATGCGGGAGACCCTGGTTTGATTCCTGGGTAGGGAAGTTCCTCTGAAGAAGGCAAAGCTACCCGATCTACTGGGCTACCCACTCTACTTGGGCTTCCCTGGTAGCTCAGATGGTAAAGAATCCACCTGCAATGTGGGAGACCTGGGTTCGATCCCTGGGTTGGGAAGATCCCTTAGTGGAGGGCATTGCAAACCACTCCAGTATTCTTACCTGGAGAATCACCTTGGGCAGAAGAGCCTGGCAGGCTACAGTCCATGGGTCTGCAAAGAGTCGGACACAACTGAGCGACTAAGCACAGCACAGAGAAATGTAACTGGTTTACAACATTAATCAATTATCTACAGTAACATTTCCATAAACTTGTTAATTTTGTGTACAGATGCTAACCTTTTTTATTTAAATCTTATTCTTCTTTCTTGTTTTGTAGAATAGGCTTGGACGTCTGGTACTAAATAGTAGAAATAGGGAATTGCTAGAATAAAATAAATGACTAAATTTTCTCTATTAGATATAATTTCTTTAGATGTCATTGTATAATCTTTATTGACGATGGTAGGCAGAATTCTAAAATGACCCCCAATGTTCCTGCCCCCTTAATGTATATGTCTGGTGTTTTGTTCTCCCCTATGTGTCAGCAAGACTTAAAAATATGATGGAATTTCATTTCCAGAATTAGTCTAGATTATATGGCAAATAAGCTTCCCTGGTAGCTCAGATGGTAAAGCATTTGCCCACAATGTGGGAGACCCAGGTTCAATCCCTGGGTCAGGAAGATTCCCTGGAGAAGGAAATGGCAACCCACTTCAGGATTCTCACCTGGAAAATCCCATGGACAGAGGAGCCTGTCAGAGTACAGTCCATGGGGTTACAAAGAGTCAGACACGACTGAGTGACTACACTTTTACTTTTCACCTTCTTTTCATATGTCAAATATAATCTGAGAAATTATATTTCTCAGGAGAAATATTATAGAAAAATTATATTTCCTGAGAAATCTGTATGCAGGTCAAGAAGCAACAGTTAGAACCAGACATGGAACAACACACTGGTTCCAAATTGGGAAAGGATTACACCAAAGCTGTATATTTTCACCCTGCTTATTTAACTTATGTGCAGAGTGCATCATGCAAAATGCCAATGAACTGGATGAAGCAAAAGTTGGAATCAAGATTGGCAAGAGAAATATTGATAACTTCAGATATGCAGATGACACCACCCTTATGGCAGAAAGCAAAGAAGAACTGAAGAGCCTCTTGATGAAAGTGAAAGAGGAGAGTGAAAATGTTGGGTTAAAACTCAATATTCAAACAACTAAGATCATGGCAACCAGTCCCATCACTTCACGTCAAATAGATGGGGAAACAATGGAGGCAGTGAGAGACTTTGTTTTCTTGGGCTTCAAAATCACTGCAGATGGTGACTGCAGCCATGAAATTAAAAGATGCTTGCTCCTTGGAAGAAAGCTATGACCAACCTACATGGCATATTAAAAAGCAGAGACACTACTTTGCCAACAAAGTTCTATCTAGTCAAAGCTCTGATTTTTCCAGTAGTCATGTATGGATGTGAGAACTGGACCATAAAGAAAGCTGAACACCAAAGAATTGATGCTTTTGAACTGTAGTGTTAGAGAAGACTTGAGAGTCTCTTTCTTGGACTGCAAGGAGATCCAATCAGTCTACCCTAAAGGAAATTAGTCCTGAATATTCTTTGGAAAGACTGATGCTGAAGCTGAAACTCCAATACTTTGGCCACCTGTTGTGAAGAACTGAGTCACTGGAAAATACCTTGATGCTGGGAAAGATTGAATGCAGGAGGAGAAGGGGATGGCAAAGGATTAAATGGTTGGATGGCACCTCTGACTCAATGGGCAAGAGTTTGAGTAAGTTCTGGGAGTTGGTGATGGACAGGGAAGCCTGGCATGCTTTAGTCCATGTGGTCTCAAAGAGTCGGACACAACTGAGTGACTGAACTGAACTAATATGACTAAAGCAAAGTTGTTCTGCAGAATGTTATTATAGTTCCTAATCATCAAAAGGGAAGTTATTCTCAGTGGGTCTGACCCATTCAAGTGAGCCATCAACAAGAGGACCCAGGGCTTTTCTAAAGTGAGAAATTTGTACCAAGAAAGATGATGTGGCACACATGAAGAAGGAAATAGCCACATTGTGAACTGCTTATGCTGCTGCTGCTGCTGCTAAGTCGCTTCAGTCGTGTCCAACTCTGTGCGACCCCATAGACTACAGCCCACCAGGCTCCACCATCCCTGGGATTCTCCAGGCAAGAACACTGGAGTGGGTTGCCATTTCCTGCTTATGGACAGAGTCAAATGGAAAGACCCCTAGAAGCTGAGAGCAATTCTGGTGGTTAGACTACAAGGAACAGAAACTTCATTCCTATACCTCTAGGAACTAAATTCTGCTAGCAAACTAAAATCTCTTGGAAACAGACTCTTTTCCAGCCAAGCCACCAGATGGACGACAGCTTGGCCAATGCGTTGATTTGAGCTGGGGAATCCTGTTCCACGGAAACGACACCATAATAAATGTGTGGTTAAGGCGCTAAGTTTGTGGTGATGTATTATTCAACAATACAAAACTAATGCACTGCATTACCAAAATGCCTTTACCAAAATTATTAAGAATTTTATTGCAAAATCACAGATAATCATTGAAAATTAATTAACACTTTTCTTAATATACATTGGCATATCTCAAGTTTACTGAATTGGTGAATTATCCCTAAAAAGTTTATTTTTAAAGGTTCTATTGAACTCAGTTAATATCTTTTTTTTATTTATGGCCTATGCTCACTAGATAAATGGACCTAGTTTTTTATTTTATGTTTTCTTATCAGATTTGAAAATATAAAGTTGGACCAGCCACAAAAAATGAATAGAGAAAATAGAAAAATCTTTCTCTTTTTCAACTTTACTATATTTACTTGTATAAGATAGAAATCATCTGTTTTATGAAACTTTGGTGAGTTTATAAAAAGTTTATTAAAAAGTTTTATAAAAGTTTATAAAAGTATGTCCTTTCATAATGTGCATGCATATCAAATGATCATGTTGTACACTTTAAATGCATTACAATTTTGTTTGTTAATTATGCCTCAGTAATGTTGTAAAAGTGATACAATAAACACTCCTCAAATTTGGGAAACATGGATAAGCAAAAATAAAAGAAAATAAAGTCACTTAACATGCCAACACTGAGTTTAGCTGTGATAGCACTTTAGTGTATTTCCTTCGGGTCTTTTAGGTAATTTGCCATTCACTTATTTAAAAACAATCCAAACACCTTTAAGTGATGCTGAGCACAGCGTGAGGAGCAGGGACACCCTGGAACAAGACAAGCATGGTCCCATTCTGGCAGAGGTCACAGTTTGATGATAGAGGCAGGCTCTGAACAAGGTCCACAGGTGCAGCCGTGCTGGGACTGAAGGTCCAGGGAGTATGGCGTGTAGGGATGTGATGTGGCTAAAAGTCCAGGGAAAAGTTGGAAATAAATCTGAGACTGAAGAGGAGATGTTGGTTGGGGGAGAGGGAAAGAACACTCCACACGGAAGTGAGTGTGTGAAGGCACTACAATGGGGGAAAGAATACACTTGTGAAGACAGAACAATATTGAGATATGGCAGACCACATAAAGTAAGGAGGACAGGGCATGAGATGAGCTTGGAGACCTTGGCAGGACTCTGGGGGCTCTTTAAGCTGGTGCAGTTCCTTCTGCAGCAGGTATCTGGAGACACGGGGATGTTTACTATATCCTTCTGGATCACACATGTTATAGCGGGTGTGATGCATCTGACAGGAGGTGATGCTGTTCCATTGAGTGACCATGAGACTGGATCAGACTGGTGTCCATGCTGGGGGTTAGGGGGATGTTTCTTAGAGGGTGAAAGAAATGTTAATTACATGCTCAGTTTCTTCAGGATAATATTATCTAATCAACTTTCCCTTTTTATTTGTCCTAGTTTGTTGTTGTTCAGTTGCCAATTGTGTCTGACTCTTTGTGACCCCACGGACTGCAGCATGCCAGGCCTCCCTCTCTCCCACCATCTCCAAGAGTTTGCCCAAGTTCATATGCATTGCATTGGTGATACATCTAACCATCTCATCCTCTGTCACCCTCTTCTCCTTCTGCCTTCCATCTTTCCCAGCATCAGTGTCTTCCAATAAATCAGTTCTTTGCATCAAGTGGCCAAAGTATTAGAGCTTCAGCATCAATCCTTCCAAAGAGTATTCAGGGTTGATTTCCTTTAAGATAAACTGGTTTGATCTCTCTGCTGTCCAAAGGACTCTAAAGAGGGTTCTCCAGCACCACAGCTCAAAATCACTAATTCTTCCACACTCTGCCTTCTTTATTGTTCAGTGTCCAGCTCTCACATTTGTACATAACTACTGGGAAGACCAAAGCCTTGACTATACGACATTTGCTGGCAAAGCGATGACTATGCTTTTTAACATACTGTCTAAGTTTGTCATAGCTTTCCTGCCAAGAAGCAATCGTCTTCTAATTTCATGGCTGCAGTCACCATCCACAGTTATTTTAGAGGCAAGAGGAGGAAATCTGTCCCTGCTTCCACATTTTCTCTTCTATTTGCCATGAAGTGATGGAACCGGATGCCATGATCTTAGTTTTTATAATACTGAGTTTTAACCCAGCTTTTCCCCCATCCTCCTTCACCCTTATCAAGAGGCTCTTTAATTCCTTTTCACTTTCTACCATTGGAGTGGTATCATACACATATCTGAGGTTGTTGATATTTCTCTGGGCAATCTTAATTCCAGCTTGTGTTTCTAGCCTGGCATTTCTCATGATAAACTCTGTGCATAAGTTAAATAAACAGAGTGACAATAAACAGCCTTTTCATACTCCTTTCTTAATCCTGAACCAGTCAGTTGCTTCATACAGTGTTTTAACTGTAGCTTCTTGGTCAGCATACAAGATTCACAGGAGGCAGGTAAGATGGACTAGTCCCATCTCTGTAAGAGTTTTCCACAGTTTGCTATGATCCACACACTGAAAGATTTTAGCATATTCAATGAAATAGAGGGAGATGTTTTTCTGGAATTCCTTCGATTTCTCTATGATCCAGCAAATGTTGGCAATTTGATCTCTGGTTCTTCTGCCTTTTGTAAACCTAGCTTGGACTGAAGTTCTTAGTTCTCATAACATTGAAGCCTAGTATGCAGGATTTTGAGCATAACCTTGCTAGCATGGGAGATGGGTTTTTTACTTTATTGCTATATTTTTCATAATATCTAATTATTTTAAAAGCAATTTATCTTGTTTATTTTTTTTTAATTCTGTATTTATTTCTTTTCTCCCCTTTTTCTTGTGGTCAATATTTCTAGAAGCTTTATATATATATATATATATATATATATATATATATATATATATATATATACACACACATATATATATATATAATTAAATTTATTTATCTGTAATTAAAGGATAATTGCTTTACAATATTGTGTTGGCTTCTGCCAAACATGAGTCAGCCATAGGTATGCATATGTCCTTTCCCTTTTGAGCCTCCCTCCCACCTCCCTCCCCATCTCATCCCTCTAAGTTTTTAGAGAGCACAGGTTTGAGTTCCCATTGTCTATCTATTTCACATATAGTAATGTATATGTTTCTATGTTACTCTCTCCATACATCCCACTCTCAGCTTTCATTTCTTGTGTGAGCCTTATGAGATTTTGATATCAAGTTTATGAAAACCATTGAGAAGTTTGCCAGTGTTTTTGGTTTCTGAAATAATTTAATAATTTTGCTTTTATTAGCATTTTAATGCTTAAAAGAATTCATTTGTGAAGCTAAGTGAACTTAACCCTTTATTTTATGAAGGTTTGATTATAAGATTCTATTTCTTTATCAGGTAATAGAACTAGATTGTCTCCTCCAATGTGTCGGCTTTGGCAAGCTCTATTTTTCTAACAATTGATCCATTTTGTCTAAATTTAAAATTTACTAGTAGAGTGTTGTCATTCTCTGATGACCTTTCTTAATATCTGTTTGATCTGGAGATATTCTCAACCTGATATTTAGTTCATTAAGTTTTTCTTAAATAATATACATTATTTTTCCCAACCTATGTTCTTTCTCTGAATTATTAAATCATAATAATCAGTGTTTCTGCATGTCTTCTTTTTATGACTTGTTTCTTCAACATTCAAAAATCTTCCCTTGTTTTGCTGGGGTATATATTGTGGTTTGTTTTTTTTTAATTCTTAATCCATTTCTACTTTCATTTATTCTTCATCATGGGACTTTGAGTATTTGGGGTATTTATTTTGCTTTTATCATAGTTTTATTCCTTGGATAAGAACATTATTCCCTGGGAGATTTAGTAAAGGTGCATGAGGAAGAACAAGTTTTAAGAAGGGGAAAGTGATGTGCACTGAAACCTAAACAAAACCAGAGGCACAATCGTGCTGTGACTGTGACTGCCCTTCCCCCCATATCAGCAGGAATATGTGATATTCACTTTAAACTCTAAAGAAAGCAGCTCTGGAAAGTGACAGCTTCTTTTCTCATAATCTACCTGTCCTGGAAGTGTGAAGCACCTGAGTAAATATAGGTGGAAGGGATCCTTGTACCTGGTTGTTTTTGTTTATTCCTTACCCCAACAGGTCATTAGCACTGCCCAGAATGTCTTCCTAGGTAACTTGCCTCACATGTGTAAGCAACAGCAGCAACAACAAAAGAGCCCTTAAGGCTTCCCTGGTGACCTAGAGGTAAAGAGCCTGCCTGTTATGCAGAAGATCTCCTGCTATGCAGGAGACACAGGTTCAATCCCTGGGTTAAGAAGATCCCCTGGAGAAGGAAATGGCAACCCACTCCAATATTCTTGCCAGGGAAATCTCATGGACAGAGGAGCCTGGTGGACTACATTCCATGGGGTCACAAAGAGTCAGACATGACTCAGTGACTAAATTACCACCGGGACTACATGGGGCAGAAAGAAATACTGCTCTAGCAAAATTCCTGAGCATGGGGACTTGTCCATACCTCACCCAAAAGATCTAATTAGCAATGCCTCCTGGATCCCAGACAGTTCCCACAACCCCTAATTTGGTTTTCACACTCATACTGTTCATCTATCCAGAGTTTTAAGTCATTTCTGATCTTTCTCTTCCTCCCTTCCTTCCTTTCTTATTTTTCTAATCCAAGAACAGAGTATAAATTTATTCAGAACAACAACAAAAAAAATTATATACAAAAGAAATGAGGCTTTTGTATTGCAAGACAATAGAGAAATATTGGCTATCTATTCAATGTAATGTAAATAGTCTACTTACAGCTAAGACAGTCTTCATAAGTAAGTACCACAAAAGGACATTTTTACAATGAAAGAATGCTGTTATCTATATATTTTAGAATATCAGAAATTGTAGAATATCAGAAATTACTGAAAAATGATACATTTAACATTTTGCTTTATATAACTCCTGGTTCAAAGGGAAAAAAAATATAAATCTAAGAAAAGCAGAAGGAAATGAACACACAAATATAAGTTTAAAAAATGATACATTCAAAAACATAAGTACAGGACAATAGATAAATAACAAGTTTTTTTTTTTTAACCTATAAATTAGTTAATCATCTGGCAGTAATCATTAGAAATGAGGAAAAATAAATAAAAATCAATTTTTGAGTCTCAAACAGAGAACAAAAGAAAGAAAGAAAGAAAGAAAGAAATTGGTAGCAAGCTATACAGGGTGTCCTGCTTAAAGTCTAGGAATTTGTGTGCATATCTTCCAAATTCCCTGGTTAGTGTCTGACTCCCTCACTTTTCCAGGTTGAACACTTTTACATTCTGATTTTTCCACATCCATTACACAGAGATTCTAGCTGGATATCTTTGTGTCTTTTAAAATTCTTTGCTGTTACTCATATACAGAGAGTGTTAAATTACTTTATTTTTAATTCTGGGAATAAACCACTTTTGGTAATGGTTTATTTGGTAAATTGTCAAATGGTTTATCTGGTAATATAGCAATCTTTTTTTAAGATTTCATTTGTTATTGTATTTATGTCTTTCATTTGTATCATAATCTACAGTTTTAAAATCTATATTCTCTAGAGTTTTTTCTACTTTTTGTTTGGCTAGCTGGTTTTGGAGCTGAGCAATAATAGTTAGGGTTTTAGGTATATTTTTTACATTTTGTGCCTTAGAACATTTGAAGTAGCACAAGAATTATTGACTATCTAGGCTTTAGAAATATGAAATTGGACCTTAGACCTGTGAGTTGAATTCTTAGGTGATTTTTCAAAACCTACCATGTTTCTTACCTATCTAGTGTCTCAGTTCTTGCTTGGAACAATTCCAGTTCTTATCCCCAAATTATTGAGCAGAATTGCATTTGATAATTTTGGTTATTTTTTTCCTAAAGTTTTCTTTAAAAAAAAAAAAAAAATCCTTTGGGAAGGAGGAACTAAGATGGTGGAGGAATAGGACCGGGAGACCATTTTCTCCCCCACAAATTCATCAAAAGAACATTTGAACGCTGTGCAAACTCCACAAAATAACTTCTGATTGCTAGCAAAGTACATCAGGCACCCAGAAAAGCAGCCCATTGTCTTTGAAAGGAGGTAGGACAAAATATAAAAGATAAAAAGAGAGACAAAAGAGTTAGGGATGGAGATCCATCCCAGGAAGAGAGTCTTAATAGAGGAAGTTTCCAAACACCAGGAAACCCTCTTACCAGTGGGTCTGGGGGAAGTATTTGAATCTTGGACGGCAATCTAACCAGGAGAAAAATAAATAAAACCCGCAGATTACATGTCTAAAAGCAACTCCCAGCAGAAAAGTACCCCAGACACTCGCATCTGCCGCCAGCAAATGGGGGCTGAACGGAGAGGAGCGGGTGGCATTGCTTAGGGTAAGGGCCGGGCCTGAAAGCCCTGAGGGCAATCTGAGGGAGCTAACATGAGATAGCAACCTAAACTGTGGCATAGCGAGAGAGAGAGAGAGAGAGAGAGAGAGAGAGAGAGAATTAACCTGCGAAAAGCCCTAACCTAAGGCACAGCCAGCCCATTTGCAGAACAAAGGACTGAGCAATACCAGAGAAGAGCTAGCTGGCTGCGGACTGGCCCATCCCCTACCAGAGGCACAGGGGAGGCGGGCACCAGCCAGAGGCCAAAAAGGGGCAAACTCAGCCCCAGACATGGCATCCCCTACCAAACTGCAAACAGGCTTCCAGGTTCTAACCAAAGACTTTCTGAGATGCTGGATGGTTGACATCCACCTGGAGGGTCACAGCCAGAGATTAGCTCCCCAGAACAAGGCACACCTGACCAATGCGCCTGGAAACTGAGGCTGGGACTGGGGAGGGGAGAAGTCACGCTTCACCTGAAGAGAGTGCACTCGTCAAGCTCTCGATTCCCTGAGCTGCTCTGACCAGGGAAGGCACAAAACGCAGGCCCAAGTGAGTCTGCATCTTTGTGGAGTACCCAAAAACCTGAACCTGAGCGGCTTGGGCCTGGAAAGTGCACGCCACTCAGGGCCCGCTCCCTGTAAAGCAGCCTGGAGCTAGAGCAGTGTAGATGGGGGAAGCACACACGCCGAAAGCGGGGGCAAGCCCAGTGTGGCTGGAACACTGCGAATGCTCCCCACACTCACCAGTGACATTTGTCTGCAGCGCCCCTCCCTCCACACAGCACTACTGAACAAGCGAACCTAAACAAGAGACCACCTCCGCCCACCTGTGTCAGGGCGGAAATTAGACACTGTAGAGACCTGCAAACAGAAGCCAAATAAACAAAGGGACCCGCTTTAGAAGTGACAGGTACAGCAGATTAAAATTCCTGTAGTTAACACCGACTACACTGGAAGGGGCCTGTATATATTGAGAAGGGTAAGCTGGAACAAGTTGCTATCTGAAACTGAACCGAACCCACACTGCCCGCAACAGCTCCAGAGAAATTCCAAGATATATTTTTACTATTATTTTTTTTAATTTTATTTTTTAATTTAATTAATTGTTTTCTTTTTTTAAAGTCCGCTGTTACTCCTCTATTACTCCTTAATTTTCATTTTTATAACCCACTATAACCTTGGAAAAAAAAAAAAAGGACCCTATTTTTAAAGCAAACTTCATATAGATTTCTTAATTTTTTTTGGTGCTTTTATGGTTTTTTAATATTGTATTTTTAAGAGTCTAACCTCTACTGTAGATTTTTAATCTTTGCTTTTTAGTATTTGATATCAATTTTGGACATTCAAGAATCCAATCTTCAGTACCCATTTTTACTCAGGAGTGTGATAACAGGTCTGATTACTCTCTCCCTCTTTTGACTCTCCTTTTTCTCCCCCAGATCACCTCTATTTCCTCCCTCGCCCTGCTTTTCTCAGTCTAATTCTGTGAATCTCTGTGGGTGTTCTGGACTGCGGAGAACACTTAGTACTGCCTAGATCTGTCTCTCTCCTCTTGAGTTCCTCTTTTTCTCCTCCTGTTCACCTCTATCTCCTTTCTCCCTCTCCTCTTCTTCATGTAACTCTGTGAACCTTTTTGGGTGTCCCACACCATGGAGAATCTTTTCACCATTAAGTGAAGTTTTATTATCAGTACTATATGGATGGAGAAGTCTTGAGGCTACTGGAAGACCAAGACTGAAATCCAGAGGCAGAAGACTTAAGCCCAAAACCTGAGAACACCAGAGGACTCCTGACAACAGGGAAAGTTAAGTAATAAGAGACCGTCCAAAAACCTCCATACCTACACTGAAACCAACCACCACTCAAGAGCCAATAAGTTCCAGAACAAGATATACGATGCAAATTCTCCAGCAACGCAGGAACATAGCCCTGCGTGTCAATATACAGGCAGCCCAAAGTCACACCAAATCCACAGGCCACCTCAAAACTCACTACTGGAAACTCCATTGCACTCCAGAGAGAAGAAACCCAGCTCCACCTACCAGAACACGGAAGCAAGCTTCCCTAACCAGGAAACCTTGACAAGCCAGTCGTCCAACCCCTCCCACTGGGAGAAACCTCCACAATAAAAAGGAACCAGACTACCAGAATACAGAAAGGCCACCCTAAACACACCAATTTAAATAAGATGAAATGGCAGAAAAATACCCTGCAGGTAAAGGAACATGAAAAATGCCCACCAAGCCAAACAAAAGAGGAGGAGATAGGGAATTTACCTGAAAATGAATTTAGAATAATGATAATAAAAATGATACAGAATCTCAAAAACAAAATGGAGTTACAGATAAATAGCCTGGAGACAAGGACTGAGAAGATGCAAGAAATATTTAACAAGGACCTAGAAGAAATTAAAAAAGAGTCAATTAAAAATGAATAATGCAATAAATGAGATCAAAAACACTCTGGAGGGAACCGACAGTAGAATAACGCAGGCAAAAGATAGGATAAGTGAGGTAGAAGATAAAATGGTGGAAATAAATGAAGAAGAGAGGAAAAAGAAAAAAGAATCAAAAGAAATGGGGACAACCCTAGGGACCTCTTGGACAATGTGAAACACCCCAACATTCAAATCATAGGAGTCTCAGAAGAAGAAGATAAAAAGGCCATGAGAAAATGCTCGAGGAGATAATAGCTGAAAACTTCCCCAAAATGGGGAAGGAAATAGTCACACAAGTCCAAGAAACCCAGAGAATCCCAAACAGGATAAACCCAAGGCAAAACACCCCAAGACATATATTAATCAAATTAACAAAGATCAAACACAAAGAACAAATATTAAAAGCAGCAAGGGAGAAACAACTAATAACACATAAGGGGATTCCCACAAGGATAAGAGCTGATCTATCAATAGAAACTCTTCAGGCCAGAAGGGAATGGCAGGACATACTGAAAGTAATGAAAGAGAATAACCTACAACCCAGATTACTGTACCCAGCAAGGATCTCATTCAGATATGAAGGAGAATTCAAAAGCTTTACAGACAAGCAAAACCTGAGAGAATTCAGCCCTACCAAACCAGCTCTTCAACAAATGCTAAAGGATCTTTTCTAGATAGGAAACACAGAAATGTTGTATAAACGTGAACCCAAAACAACAAAGTAAATGGCAACAGGATCATACCTATCAATAATTACCTTAAATGTAAAAGGTTTGAATGCCCCAACCAGAAGACAAAGTCTGGCTGAATGGATACAAAAGCAAGATCCCTATATATGCTGTCTACAAGAGACCCACCTCAAAACAAGGGACACATACAGACTGAAAGTAAAGGGCTGGGGAAAAAAATTTCATGCAAAAGAAGACCAAAAGAAAGCAGGAGATGCAATACTCATATCAGATAAAATAGACTTTGAAATAAAGGATGTGAAAAGAGACAAACAAAGACACTACATAATGATCAAAGGATCAATCCAAGAAGAAGATATAGCAATTATAAATATATATGCACCCAACATAGGAGCACCATAATATATAAGGCAAATGCTAACACATATGAAAGGGGAAATTAATAGTAACACAATAATAGTGGGAGACTTTAATACCCCACTCACACCTATGGATAGATCAACTAAACAGAAAATTAACAAGGAAACACAAACTTTAAAAGACACAATGGACCAGCTAGACCTAATTGATATGTATAGGACATTTCACCTCAAAACAATCAATTTTGCCTTTTTCTCAAGTGCACATGGAAGCTTCTCCAGAATAGATCACATCCTGGGCCATAAATCTAGCCTTGGTAAATTAAAAAAAAAAAAAAACTGAAATCATTCCAGTTATCTTTTCGACCACAATGGAGTAAGATTAGATCTCAATTACAGGGGAAAAAAAAAAAAAACTATAAAAATTCAAATATATGGAGGCTAAATAGCACACTTCTGTATAACCAACAAATCATAGAAGAAATCAAAAAAGAAATCAAAATATGCATAGAAACAAATAAAAATGAAAACACAACAACCCAAAACCTATGGAACACTGTAAAAGCAGTGCTAAGGGGAAGATTCAGCATTACAGGCTTACCTCAAGAAACAAGAAAAAAGTCAAATAAATAACCTAACTCTACACCTCAAGCAACTAGAGAAGGAAGAAATGAAGAACCCCAGGGTTAGTAGAAGGAAAGAAATCTTAAAAATTAGGGTAAAAAAAAATGCAAAAGAAACAAAAGAGACCATAGCAAAAATCAACAAAGCTAAAAGCTGATCTTTTGCAAACGTAAATAAAATTGGCAAACCGTTAGCCAGACTCATCAAGAAACAAAGGGAGAAGAACCAAATCAACAAAGTTAGAAATGAAAACGGAGAGATCACAACAGAGAACACTGAAATACAAAGGATCATAAGAGACTACTACCAGCAGCTCTATGCCAATAAAATGGACAACTTGGAAGAAATGGACAAATTCTTAGAAAAGTATAAGTTTCCAAAACTGAACCAGGAAGAAATAGACGATCTTAACAAATCCATCACAAGCACGGAAATCGAAACAGTAGTCAGAAATCTTCCAGCAACAAAAGCCCAGGACCAGACAGCTTCTCAGCTGAATTATGTGTGTGTGTGTGTGTGTGTGTGTGTGTATACACACACACACACATATATATATATATATATATATATATATATATATATATATATACACACACACATATATACATATATATATAGTTGTTTATTTCTGTGCTGAGTAATAAAAGCACGTTGATATTGAGGCAGTGAGCAATGTCACATGTGGAGATATTTCACTGGAAGTTTCCAAAAATTTAGAGAAGAGCTAACATCTATCTTACTCAAGCTCTTCCAGGAAACTGCAGAAGGTAAACTTCCAAACTCATTCTATGAGGTCACCATAACCCTAATACCAAAACCAGACAAAGATGCCACAGAAAAAGAAAACTACAGGCCAATATCACTGATGAACATAGATGTAAAAATCCTTAACAAAATTCTAGCAAACAGAATCCAACAACATATGAAAAAGATCATACATCATGACCAAGTGGGCTTTATCCCAGGAATGCAAGGATTCTTTAATGTCTGCAAATTAATCAATGTAATACACCACATTAACAAATTGAAAGATAAAACCATATGATTATCTCAATAGATGCAGAGAAAGCCTTTGACAAATTTCAACATCCATTTATGATAAAAACTCTCCAGAAAGCAGGAATAGAATGAACATACCACAACATAATAAAAGCTATATATGACAAACCCACAGCAAGCATGACCCTCAATGGTGAAAAATTGAAAGCATTTCCCCTAAAGTCAGGAACAAGACAAGGGTGCCCACTCACACTGTTCAACATAGTTTTGGAAGTTTTGGCCACAGCAATCAGAGCAGAAAAAGGAGTAAAAGGAATTCAGATAGAAAAAGAAGAAGTGAAACTCTTGCTGTTTGCAGATGAAATGAACCTCTAAATAGAAAACCTTAAAGACTCTACCAGAAAATTACTAGAGCTAATCAATGAATATAGTAAAGTTGCAGGATATAAAATTAACACACAGAAATCCCTTGCATTCCTATACACTAACAATGAGAAAACAGAAAGAGAAATTAAGGAAACAATACCATTCACCATTGCAACAAAAAGAATAAAAAATTAGGAGTGTATCTACCTAAAGAAACAAAAGACCTACATATAGAAAACTATTAAACACTGATGAAAGAAATCAAAGAGGACACAAATAGATGGAGAAACATACTGTGTTCATGGATTGGAAGAATCAATATTGTCAAAATGGCTATTCTACCCAAAGCAATCTATAGACTCAATGCAATCCCTATCAAGCTACAAACGGTATTTTTCACAGAACCAGAACAAATAATTTCATAATTTGAATGAAAATACAAAAAAATCCTCGAATAGTCAAAGCAATCTTGAGAAAGATGAATTGAACTGGAGGAATCAACCTGCTTAACTTCAGGCTCTACTACAAAGTTACAGTCATCAAGAAAGTATGGTACTGGCACAATGACAGAAATATAAATCAATGGAACCAAACAGAAAGCCCAGAGATAAATCCACGTACCCATGGACATCTTATCTTCAACAAAGGAGGCAAGAATATACAATGGAAAAAAGACAACCTCTTTAACAAGTGGTGCTGGGAAAACTGGTCAACCACTTGTAATAGAATGAAACTAGAGCACTTTCTAACAAAATACACAAAAATAAACTCAAAATGGATTAAAGATCTAAATGTAAGACCAGAAACTATAAAACTCCTAGAGGAGAACATAGGCAAAATACTCTCCGACATAAATCACAGCAAGATCCTCTTTGACCCACCTCCCAGAATTTTGGAAATAAAAGCAAAAATAAACAAATGGTACCTAATGAAAGTTAAAAGCTTTTGCACAAAAAGGAAACTATAAGCAAGGTGAAAAGACAGCCTTCAGAATGGGAGAAAATAATAGCAAATGAAGCAACTGACAAAGAATTGATCTCAAAAATATACAAGCAACTTCTGCAGCTTAATTCCAGAATAAATGACCCAATTAAAAATTGGGCCAAAGATCTAAACAGACATTTCTCCAAAGAAGACATACAGGTGGCTAACAAACACATGAAAAGATGGTCAACATCACTCATTATCAGATAAATGCAAATCAAATCCACAACGAGGTACCATTACACACCAGTTAGAATGGCTGCTATCCAAAAGTCTACAAGCAATAAATGCTGGAGAGGGTGTGGAGAAAAGGGAACTCTCTTACACTGCTGGTGGGAATGCAAACTAGTACAGCCACTATGGAAAACAGTGTGGAGATTTCTTAAAAAACTGGAAATAGAACTGCCATATGACCCAGCAATACCACTTCTGGGCATACACACTGAGGAAACCAGATCTGAAAGAGACACGTGCACCCCAATGTTCATCGCAGCACTGTTTATAATAGCCAGGACATGGAAGCAACCTAGATGCCCATCAGCAGACGAATGGATAAGGAAGCTATGGTATATATACACAATGGAATATTATTCGGCCATTAAAAAGAATTCATTTGAATCAGTTCTAATGAGATGGATGAAATTGGAGCCCATTATACAGAGTGAAGTAAGCCAGAAAGATAAAGACCAATACAGTATACTAACACACATATATGGAATTTAGATACATGGTAACGATGGCCCTATATGCAAAACAGAAAAAGAGACACAGTTGTATAGAACAGACTTTTGGACTCTATGGGAGAAGGTGAGGGTGGGATGATTTGAGAGAATAGCATTGAAACATGTATATTCTCAAGTGTGAAGAAACTCGCCAGTCCAGGTTGGATGCATGAGACAAGTGCTCAGGGCTGCTGCACTGGGAAGACCCAGAGGGATGGGGTGCAGAGGGAGGTGGGAGGGGGATTCAGGATGGGGAACACATGTAAATCCATGGCTGATTCATGTCAATGTATGGCAAAAACCACTACAATATTTTAAAGTAAGTAGCCTCCAACTAATAAAAATAAATGAAAAGAAAAAAGCATTAAAAGTAAAAAAAAAAAAATTCTTTTGTAATTTGTTTCTAAAATTGCACGAAGTTTATTGAGATATAATTTATGTAAAAGAAAATGCACAAATACGCAGGTCAAATTCTGACAGGTATATATGTCTGTGCAACCAGTTCTCAAGCCATTTCATCACCTCCAAGAATTTCCCTGTAACATTTGCAGTTAGTCCCCACTGCTGCCAGGTTGCCACTGTCTTGGTTTATATCACTGTAAATCAGATTCACGTGGAACATGTGTGCCTGTTCTCAGCATAATAGTTTTGTGCTTTATTCATGCTATTGCACATAATGATAAAATTAATTGCTTTAATTGCTGAGTACAGCACCAGCAATTGGAATTGCTAAGTTCCAATGTGATGTTGGAAACACATCACAATTTGTTCATCTGTGCTCTTGTTAAAAGATAATTGAATTGTTTTGGGGTTTTAGCTATTATGAATAAATCTGCCATGAATATTAATGTGCATGTCCTTTGGTGGACACGTGTGTTTATTTTTCTTGATAAATACATAGGAGTAGAATTATTAGATCATAGAGTAGATGCATTAAAAAAAAAAATCCTACCCACAAAGGGAAACAAAGAAAATTTTGGAGGTGATAGATGTCTGCTACATTGATTGTGATAATAATCTCACAGATGTTTCAGTTCAGTTTCAGTTCAGTTGCTCAGTCGTGTCCGCCCAAACTCATCAGATTGTATATATAAAATATGTGTATTTTTTGCATATAAACTGTAACTTAATAAAGTTATTATTTTAAAAAAAGAAAGTGCCAACCAATTTCCTAGAGTGATTTTACCCTTTTACATATGATCAGCCAGTCTTACCCCAAGAGCCTGGCATTGAGGTTGGCGGGCTACAGTCCATGGGATCACAGAGTCAGACACGACTGAGTGGCTAAGCAGCAGCAGCCCAGTGTAGGAGTTCCCGTTGTCCTACATCTTTTCCAACACCTAGTACTGAGTTATCCATCTTATCAATTTTAGCCATTTTAATCTTTATACAGTAGCATCGAACTGTGAGTTAACTTACATTTCTTAATGTCTAATTACAATAAGTGCCATTTAATGTGCCTATTGGATATTTTTCTTCTTTTTTGAAGTGTCTGTTCAAGAGATATGCCCACATATTTTTTAATTGGGTGTTTGTTCTTATCAGCATACATTTTTCAAAACTTCTCCTTAGTGCTTGCAGTTAAAAGTTTATTCTTTCATGCTAATAAGTGTGAATTCTAATAAACAATTCATCATGGTGTTAATAACCATATCTCAATTAATGTCACAAATAGTTGGTGAATTTCAAAACTCCATTTTTTGTGCAAACAAAACATAATTATAAGAAGTAAGAGTAAAAAATCAAGAATATCAACCTCAATAAACAGCCAACATCATACTTAAATGTGAAACTCTAGAAAATAAACTTCAGAAATCCTGCTATATTGTGCACTGCTAATGATTGTGAATGGTCAAACTTTTATAAAAATTTGACCTTTTTTCTCACCTATGATCCTTAAAATGATCATACCATTGCTAACAAAATTTCACTTATAGAAATTTTTAGATATCAATGCAGAGTTCTAAAAAATATTTTTATTGTAATATCCTTTATAACAGTGACTAAATTAAAACAACTTAATTGTGCAGTACAGGATAGATCCTAAATGTAACAAACTAAAGCAAAGTGATACTAGGCAAGCTTTCAAAGTCATATTTTAATAACAGAAGAGAATGTATAAATGCTGTGTATAATAAGAAGACTCATTTTTGAAGTGTAAGAAATAAAAAAATGTTCAAAGAATAAAGAAATCATATCTCATAGTTTTAACCAGAGATGAGATCATAACAAGAATTCTTTCCAACTGCATGGGAAAATAGATTTGTGATATTTATGAGATATATCTACTATTTTCATTATACATTAATGTTCAATATACATATATGTGATATATATCATATGCATAATACTGAAATTTATCATATATGAAGTGTGTGGGTTTTAGGTTCAGGTGTCTGTATTTGTGCCTGCTATCTTAAGAAGTAATTTCCCCCTTTGACTCTCAATTAAGAACAGCAGCTTCCTAAAGGTTTAAGTATTGAAAGAATTAAGGTGAAGAAAGCAAAATTCTGGGCAAAAAGTTAGAGGTATCTTAGTATTAGTGAAAAAAGGTGGCTTTCATTACAGTGCTATTTTTACCATTAATTTAGTCATTATATTATTGCTATTGCTGCTTCATCAGTGTATGTCTTGTTTAAAAGTACATTACAATTCTGTATGAAATGCATATATGAATCATGCTCCATATAATTTCCTCACTTAATACAATACGTTACATCTTTTGAAATTATATGTAAATTTATTGATGATTGCATAACGTTTCAACAAGGATGTGTCACTATTTATTTAACCTCGGTACAAGAAGGATGATTTCATAAGATCAGTATATTAAAGGTGAAATTAGTGTGGTTGCCAGTTTTTCTCTTAGCTCCACCCCCCTCTTGTCAGCTCTACTCTGCAAACCAAAGTTTTTCGCTTCCTGGTGACTGGCACCCTTCGACCCACCTGGACGTTAGAGAGATACTGAAAGGCAAAGGGGCAAGGACTTGATCTACCCTGTGCACTTTCTCCTTCTTTGCTTCATTCTCCTGAAAGTTTTTCCAGCAAGGCTCTCTCTCCTAGTCAGAGGCTGTCCTGCCTGAAGCCCCTGGGGACAGTCTCACTGATGCTGCTCCAGAGCAAGCGCTACTCTCTTTGGGTGTCCCAGACTGCAATCTGCTCCAAGGAGCTCTGTTCCCACCTGCACTCGACCTTCCTGGAGTTTCTGAAGCAGCAACGCCGACCTAGCCATGCTAACCTAGCAGCGCCCTCTTTCAGAGACCAGAATTCCATCTCAGATGTCAGACGGGCTTCCCTGGTAGTGCAACTGGTTAAGAATCTGCCCGCAATGCAGGAGACTCCATTCTACTCCTGGGTCCGGAAGATCCCCTGGAAAGGGATAGGCTACCCACTCTAAATAGTCTTGGGCTTTCCTGGTAGCTCAGACAGTAAAGAATCCTCCTGCAATGTGGGAGATCTGGGTTTTATACCCAGGTTGGGAAGATCCCCTGGAAGAGGAAATGCAACCCATTCCAGTATTCTTGCCTGGAGAATCCCCATGGACAGAGGAGACTGGCGGGCTACAGTCCATGGGGTTGCAAAGGGTCAGACATGACCTAAGCACAGAGCAATACAGTATGGGGCGGGGGGAGAATGCAAGGTGCAGAATACAACTCAAATGAAGTCAAAGAGTAATTAGCTTTGTGAAGGACAAGTCCTGATACAAGTGTTTGTAGGTAGTAACAGCTAAAGAATAACCAAAATTGTTTAACTCTTGCTTGTATGTGCCAAAGGCCTTTCACTCATTTCTGGGCTTCCCTGGTGACACAGACAGTAAAAGAATCTGCCTGCAATGCAGTAGACCTGGGTTCCATTCCTGGGTTGGAAAGATTCCCTGGAGAAGGGAAAGGCTGCCCATTCCAGTACTCTTGCCTGGCAAATTCCACGGACAGAGGAGCCTGGTAGGCTACAGTTCATGGGGTTTCAAAGAGTCAGACAAGACTGAGTGACTTTCACTTTCATAGGCCAGTCCTGGAAGCTGTACTTTCATAAAACCTTAACATACTATTATTACTCAGTACTCAATATTTAATAAAATATTTAATATTTAATTAAAATAATTTATATTAAACTTTACCTGTTGACATAAGTAGCATAGTTTCTTTATCCTGACTAGATCCTAACTGGTGGAGTGGGTAAAAATGTGAGTCCCTTCAGACTCAATCCATGATTGCCTAACAGCTTTGGAACTGCTATGCAGCCAGTCAGCAGTCACCAGCAGTAAGCTCCCCTTTCTGTCTCCTCTCCACCAAACTGGACACATTTGGCATATTAACCGTGCATTTCTTTGGTTTCTAGCTGGAAGAGTACATCCTAAAATTATTGGCCATTTATTTGTTTCCATAATGTACAATATTTTCATGTCCTTTAACTCATCCTTTCTCATATTTTCTTCATTTTATTCTGGTTCTCTTCTATTTCTCAGGTTGAATCCTTGTATTTTAAAGTATATTTTATTTTCTCCCAATCTGAGGGCTGTCTTTTCACCTTACTTATAGTTTCCTTTGTAGTGCAGAAGCTTTTAAGCTTCATTAGGTCCCATTTGTTTAGTTTTGCTTTTATTTCCAATATTCTGGGAGGTGGGTCATAGAGGATCTTGCTGAGATTTATGTCGGAGAGTGTTTTGCCTATGTTCTCCTCTAGGAGTTTTATAGTTTCTGGTCTTACATTTAGATCTTTAATCCATTTTGAGTTTATTTTTGTGTATGGTGTTAGAAAGTGTTCTAGTTTCATTCTTTTACAAGTGGTTGACCAGTTTTCCTAGCACCACTTGTTAAAGAGGTTGTCTTTTTTCCATTGTATATCCTTGCCTCCTTTGTCAAAGATAAGGTGTCCATAGGTTCGTGGATTTATCTCTGGGCTTTCTATTCTGTTCCATTGATCTATATTTCTGTCTTTGTGCCAGTACCATACTGTCTTGATGACTGTGGCTTTGTAGTAGAGTCTGAAGTCAGGCAGGTTGATTCCTCCAGTTCCATTCTTCTTTCTCAAGATTACTTTGGCTATTCGAGGTTTTTTGTATTTCCATACAAATTGTGAAATTATTTGTTCTAGTTCTGTGAAAAATACCGTTTGTAGCTTGATAGGGATTGCATTGAGTCTATAGATTGCTTTGGGTAGAATAACCATTTTGACAATATTGATTCTTCCAACCCATGAACACGGTATGTTTCTCCATCTGTTTGTGTCCCCAATCAAAAAATGGGCCAAAGAACTAAACAGACATTTCTTCAAAGAAGACATACAGATGGCTAACAAACACATGAAAAGATGCTCAACATCACTCATTATTAGAGAGATGCAGATCAAAACCACAATGAGGTACCATTACATGCCAGTCAGGATGGCTGCTATCCAAAAGTCTACAAGCAATAAATGCTGGAGAGGGTGTGGAGAAAAGGGAACCCTGTTACATTGTTGGTGGGAATGCAAACTAGTACAGCCACTATGGAGAACAGTGTGGAGATTTCTTAAAAAACTGGAAATAGAACTGCCGTATGACCCAGCAATATCACTTCTGGGCATACACACTGAGGAAACCAGATCTGAAAGAGACACGTGCACCCCAATGTTCATTGCAGCACTGATTATAATAGCTAGGACATGGAAGCAACCTAGATGCCCATCAGCAGATGAATGGATAAGGAAGCTCTGGTACATATACACCATGGAATATTACTCAGCTGTTAAAAAGAGGACACATTTGAATCAGTTCTAATGAGATGGATGAAACTGGAGCCCATTATACAGAGTGAAGTAAGCCAGAAAGATAAAGAACATTACATCATATTAACACATATATATGGAATTTAGAAAGATGGTAACGATAACCTTATATGCAAAACAGAAAAAGAGACACAGAAGTACAGAACAGACTTTTGAACTCTGTGGGAGAAGGTGAGGGTGGGATGTTTCGAAAGAACAGCATGCATATTATCTATGATGAAACAGATCACCAGCCCAGGTGGGATGCATGAGACAAGTGCTCGCGCCTGGTACACTGGGAGGACCGAGAGGAGTCAGCTAGAGAGGGAGGGGGGAGGGGGGATCGGGATGGGGAATACATGTAACTCTATGGCTGATTCATGTCAATGTATGACAAAACCCACTGAAATATTGTGAAGTAATTAGCCTCCAACTAAAAAAAAAAAAATTTAAAAAAAGAATAAAAATAAGGTAAAAAAAAACAAGAAAAAAAATAAAGTATATTTTAACAACCAGATTTTTAATTTTTCATTACATCAACTTCTGATTTTTTTTTAATTTTTAAGGCAAATTTACCACAGTCTGATAAAGTCCTAATTGTGAAATAGTGTCTCCTTTACTTCCATGTTTCTAGTTTTGTTTCTCAGGTTACATCCTGTGCCAGGCTTACCTCTTTCCTCTTTTGCTCTCAGTTCCTTCAATTCTCCTGTGAACCTGATTTTGCCTCATGTAGCTTGCCCTTTCTCTTCAGCACTTGAAGACCCCTCGAACACTTGGCATGCCCAAGCTGCATGCTCACCTGGAGGCAGTTGAAGATGAGGGGTGAGTGAGGCTTTGTTCTGATGTCTTCCCTTTGGTCACATATTGCAAAACAGTTCCTCATTTAAAAAAAATATTTATTAAGCAGCAGATATGGCTTTTATACTGGAGACAATAGAGTGAAGAGTGAAACAATAAACAAATACACGTGTATGTATCTCATTTTGTCACACAGAGTATTTTATATGTATTTCTGTGAGGTAGAAGTGAAGTGATCAAGAATGTATGTAACTGATTACAGAGTGATGAGCATAAAAGTTCAATAGAAGCACATGGAAAAATCCCAATGCCCACTGAAAGGAAAAAGAAAAAAATTACAGTATTTTCAATGAAACATCAACAACAGTAAATGCAAACGAACTGCAGCTGGGCTCAGTAAAGTAAAGGAAAGTTTCACAATATATAAGTGAGTGGGAGATTTAAGTTCCAAAAGATTACATAGTGCATAATATCATTTTTAATATATATATATTTGTTGCAGACTAACACAAGATTCAGTATGCTTGTTACCTCTGGTGGAAGTAGCAGAACAGGGGAGAACTGCATATTCAGATATAAGTTGTTGTCAGTAGTCTCAATCTGTGTTGGGTGGTAACTTCAGGATGCTAAGTAAGGGAAAGAAAAAGTGAGAAGGAGAAGAAGGAAAAGTTCTAAAAATTATTTCACAAGGAAAAAGTTCTTTTCTTCCTGAAAAAAAAAAAATCAGTTCAAAACCCTACAGGTGGGGCTGGGGGAGGTAGGTTTCCCTAGAGGGGTGGAGAGACAGGGCACAATAATGGCCCAGGAGGCGACTCAGAGTGCCCTGAAGGGGGCAGATCCACGTGTGGGCCTTATAGATGAAATGTTTGTGTCCCCAAGCCCTAAATTCATACAATGAAGCCTAACTTCCAGTGTGCCTGCATCTGAACCTGGGATCTCTTTGAAGGCCATAAGAGTAGGGCCCTGATTCAATAGGATGAGGGTCCTTCCAAGAAGACTTGTGAATGTGTGAAAGTCATAAAGACAAGAAAAGAGAGAAGAGCTGCTCCAGATCAAAGTGGACTAACACGCCAGTTCTTTGCATCAGGTGGCCAAAGTATTGGAGTTTCAGCTTCACCATCAGTCTTTCCAATGATTATTCAGGAATGATTTCCTTTAGGATTGACTGGTTTGATCTCCTTGCAATCCAAAGGACTCTCAAGAGTCTTCTCCAACATCACAGCTCAAAAGCATCAATTCTTCACTGCTCAGCCTACTTTGTGGTCCAACTCTCACATCCACATATGACTACCAGAAAAACCATAGCTTTGACTATATGTGCCTTTATCAGCAAATTAATGTCACTGCTTTTTAATGTGCTGTCTAGGTTGGTGACAGCTTTTCTTCCAAGGAGCAAGTGTCTTTTAATTTCATGGCTGCAGTCACAATCCGCAGTGATTTTGGAGCCCAAGAAAATAAAATCACATACTGTTTCCATTGTTTCCCCATCTATTTGCCATGAAGTGATGGGACTGGATGCCATCATCATCGTTTTTGGAATGTTGAGTTTTAAGCCAACTGTTTCACTCCCCTCTTTCACCTTCATCAAGAGGCTCTTTAGTTCCTCTCCACTTTCTGCCATAAGGTAGTGTCATCTGTGTATACAAGGTTATTGATATTTTTCCAGGAAATCTTGATTTCAGCTTGTGCTTCAGCCAGCCCAGCCTTTCACATGAGGCACTCTCTAGAGAGGTTAAATAAGCAGGGTGACAATACACAGCCTTGAAGTACTCCTTTCCCAATTTGGAACCTGTCCATTGTTCCATGTTCCGTTCTAACTGTGCTTTTTGACCTGCATACAATTTTCTCAGGTGGCGGGTCAGGTAGTTTGGTATTCTCATCTCTTTAAGAATTTTCCAGTTTGTTGTGATCCACACAGTCAAAGGCTTTAGTGTGGTCAATGAAGCAGAAGTAGATATTTTTCTGGAATTCTCTTGCTTTTTTTCTATGATCCAATGGATGTTGGCAATTTGGTCTCTGGTTCCTCTGACTTTTCTAAATCCAATTTGAACATCTGGAACTTCTTGGCTCATGGAATGTTGAAGCCTAGCTTGGAGAAATTTGAGCATTCCTTTGCTAGCATGTGAAATGAGTACAATTGTGCAGTATTTTGAACATTCTTTTGGAATTCCGGCTGAACCATTTCAAATCCTAAAAGATGACCCTCTTAAAGTGCTGCACTCAACATGTCAGCAAATTTGGAAACTCAGCAGTGGCCGCAGGGCTAAAAAAGGTCAGTTTTCATCCCGGTCCCAAAGAAAGGCAGTGCCAAAGAATGTTCAAATGGACATAGTGTATCATTACTTTAGATGGGTGTTTGTGGTCATACAGGAGAATAATCTTTGCTTGTAGCAAAAACACAGCACAGTTTTCAGGAGTCATAGGCTTCAGGTCAGCAGTGTATTCTCTTATATTTCAGGAAAAAATCTTACGTGTCCTGTTCCTGAAAATTTTTGGCAAATTTCAAGTTCTTTCAAAGTAAACACATCTAGGAAACACAGGACTTTCCTGGCTCTCCTGTGGTCAAGACTCTGCACTTCCACTGGTTCGATCCCAGTCAAAAAAATAAAATAAAATAAATAAATTTCAATGGGAATATATTTAAAAAGAAAGATGGAGAAATGGGAAATAATGATGGCAAGGATAGACCAAGATATACTTCTATAAAACTGTAGCAAAACAAATAAACAAAAAATAGCTGGGGGGAATGTGGGATCAGAGGAAGATTTTCTTAAGATGGGTATCAGGTATATCTAATGTATTTGTAATCTACTCCATGATACTGCAGAGGATGAAAATTTACCATTGAGTAAAGAAGAGTAGACTGGCTCATGAATAGACGAGAAGAATGGGATTCAAGCATGAGAGCTGGAGTTACTAATATCTAAAATTAATCTACTGAAAGAAAGACAAGACAAAATTTATCAGTCTAAAGGAAGATAAGTCTGTAGATTTAATCGTATTTGTTCTACTTTGTCAGTGACATATGAAGTTGTCATGGAAGGGAGAAAGGATAAATGAAGTTAATTATGATATGGATAATAGAATATAACCTGGATACAAAGAGAAATAAAGAGGTAACTAGGAAGATGGGCCAATAAAAGGTAATGAAGTTAACAGATTGGAGGTTTTGATGGGGCTAAGTATTAGAGAGGCTGTGCTGGAAAACAGATGCAGGAAATTTAGGGATGAATATTCAAAGAGTGGGAAATCTGAAAATAAAACACTCATCCTACTAAGTTGTGTTTCATAATAATATCAGAAATAACAGAGTTCAATTACCTTAGAGCTGGAGATATATCAGTATCAGAGATGCTGTGGATGAATAAGAATGAAAACATTTTGGGGACAGTATTAGGTACAGGATTAAGGAGATGGTGAATCTTAGGAACATCATTCAGGAAGACACTAGGATACAGGAAAATCAAGTCAGTCACATTTTTTGGTATTCATGTTTTAGTTAAATATATAAGTATGGGATTTAGAAATCATAAAATGAGTATATTTAAAATCACAGCCAGTAAATTAAAAAAAAAAACAAAACACTATACAATGATAGAAATATATTCTGCCATCTTTCTTCCTTTAATTATTTGTCTTTATTAGGAATAGATTTATCTTACTAAGAAAAATCTATATCTTGCCTAATGATTGCTGAAGACATTCTGAGCCATTTAAAAATGTTTGTTAGTCAAAGTGAAAAGTGAAAGTGAAAGTCGCTCAGTCGTATCCGACTCTTTGCAACCCCATGGACTATAGAGTCCATGTAATTCTCCAGGTCATACTACTGGAGTGTGTAGCCTTTCCCTTCTCCAGGGGATCTTTCCAACCCAGAGATTGAACTAGCCTCTCCTGAATTGCAGGTGGATTCTTTATCAACTGAGGTATCAAGGAAGCCCCTTGTTAGTCAAAATCTAGGGCTATTTTATCATTGCGGAAATAGGTGGAAATCTTTATAACAATGTGAGATCTCAAAGTTAATTTGCATTTTATGAAAAATAGTAACGAGAGAGCATATTTGATGAAATAGCTTGGGTCTCTTTCTGTCATTGTTTTGCTTTTATTAGAGAATACACATCATCAACTGGGGACCTTTCTGACCTGTGAAGTAAGTGCAAATTGAAGGAGAGATAATTATTTTTTCAAAGAGCTGTGACTATATGTAAGTGGCTTAAAACATGAGTATTTCATCTATTGTTTCAAAATAATTAAATCACAAAACATTAATGGTGAAATATGTACATTTTAATGAGTTTCAGAGTGCTTGTTTACTCCAGACTAATCTTTAATGTATTCTAAAACTTTCTTTCTTCTTTTCTCTTAGTCATGGTTCATTAAATGTTGCTCACAGTTTCCATAGAACCTTGCCTATCTCTCTTTTATTTTAGAGCTGAAATAGATTTTTTTAAATTTCCATTTGTTCTATTATGCTTTATAATGTCAGCAAAAAGAGGTGTAAAAGCTACTTTTATAGGTCATTATTTTTCTAAATTAAATGTATAACTTTTTAAGTCCTGAATTCACAGATTTATAGGGTATATTCAACAGTTAGAAAGATGAATGAAGTTCTGTGCATTTGCATGGTGGTTTTCATGTTTAGGACCCATCAAAATCACCCTGGAGACAAAGATTGAAAATAAAAACCTGGCAATCAAAGCAATATTCTCTACAATTGATAGATTTAACTTAATAAAAATAAAGAATGGCCCAATCCAAGCAACAAATTCTTAGCTTCATAAAATATAAATATTCATTGCCTTTTAAATATATGATGCATAGCTTACATGCAGGAAAACATGAAATCTTAATTACAATTTATGAATTTTGACAAATATATACACATTTAACCAACACAAGATATAGTGCATTTCCATCATCACAAATGATTTATCAAGTTGTCTCCCATCAAAGTCCCAATCTCACACTAGAGAAAATTATCATTGATATCTATCTTTTCTCTACTGAATTATATATAAGCAGAATCATTCATTATTAAGCTATTATGTCTAATTTATTTTACTGAACATTATAGTACTGTGGCTCGTTCTTGTTAGTTTGAGTAGCAGAAGTTTGCTCTTTTTAAATGTGCAATATTTAAATGTTTAAATATTTAAATTTAATTTAAATTAATTTAAAATTTAAATATTTAAATGTGCACAACATTAAAAAAACTAAGATCATGGCATCCTGTCTCATCACTTCATGGCATCTGTCCTCATCACTTCATGGCAATAAAAGGGGAAACAGTGACAGATTTTATTTTCTTGGTCTCAAAAATCACTGCAGATGGTGACTACAGCCATGCAATTAAAAGATGCTTTCTCCTTGGAAGGAATGCTATGGTAAACTTAGACAGTGTATTAAAAAGCAGAGACATCACTTTGCTGACAAAGGTCTGTATAGTCAAAAGTATGTGTTTTTCCAATTGTCATGTACAGATGTGAGTTCTACCATAAAGAAGGCTGAGTGCCAAAGAATTGATGCTTTAAAATTGTGCTGCTGGAAAAAACTCTTGAGAGTCCCTCCCTTGGACTGCAAGGTAACTGAACCAGGCAATCCTAAAGGAAATCTGCCCTGAATATTTATTGGAAGGATTGATGCTGAAGCTGAAGCCCCAATAGTTTGGCCACCTGATATGAAGAGCTGACTCACTAGAAAAGACCCCAATGCTGGGAAAGACTGAAGGCCAAAGAAGAAGGGGTCAGCAGAGGATGGGATGGTTAGATAGGATCACCAACTCAATGTACACGAATGTGAGCAAACTCTGGGAGATAGTGGAGACAGAAAGTCTGGCATGCTGCAGTCCAAGGAATCACAAAGAGTAGGATATGACTTCATGACTGAATAACAACAATTCAATTATAAGAATATAGCACAAAATATTTATCCCAAACTCTACATTAAGGACACTTGGGTTGTTTCATATTTGGAGCTCTTAAGAATAAAGCTGCTATGAGCATTCTAATTCAAGCCCTTCTGGGTATATACCAAAAAGTAAGACTGCTGAATCATTTTGTTGTTCAGCCACTCAGTTGTGTTTGACTCCTTGTGACCCCATGGACTGCAGCACGCCAGACTTCCCTGTCCTCCACTATCTCCTGGAGTTTGCTCAAATTCATGACCATTGAGTTGGTGATGCTATCTAACCATCTCATCCTCTGCAGCTTCCTTCTCCTTTTGTCTTCAATCTTACCCAGTATCAGGGTCTTTTCCAATGAGTCAGCTCTTCACATCAAGTGGCCAAAGTATCAGGGCTTCAGCTTCAGTGCTTCCAATGAATATTCAGGACTGATTTCCTTTGGGATTGACTTGTTCAAGCTCCTTGCAGTCCAAAGGACTCTCAAGCGTTTTCTCCAGAACCAGTTCTTCAATGCTCAGCCTTATGGTCCATATGTCACATCTGTATATAATTATTGGAATAACTATAGCTTTTACTATACAGACTTTGTAACAAAGAGATGTCTCTGCTTTTTAATAAGCTATATAAGTTCATCATAGTATTCCTTCCAAGGAGCAAGCATCTTTTAATTTCATGGCTACGGTCACCATCCACAGAAATTTGGGAACCCAAGAACATACTCCCCTTCTATTTGCCTTGAAGTGATGGAACCAGATGTCATGATCTTAGTTTTTTGAATGTTGAGTTTCAAACCAGCTTTTTCACTTTCCTCTTTCACCCTCATCAGGAGACCTTCTACTTCCTCTTCACTTTCTGCCATCAGGATGGTATCTGCACATCTGAGGTTGTTGATATTTCTCCCAGCAATTTTGATTGCTGCTTGTGATTCATCCAGCCCAGCATTCCGCGTGATACACTCTGCATATGAGTTAAATAAGCAAGGTGATGATATACAGCCTTGTCATAATCCTTTCCCAGTTTGGAACCAGTCAACTGGTTTCATGTCCAGCTCTAATTGTTGCTTTTGGATCCACATACAAGTTTCTCAGGAGACAAGTAAGGCAATTTGGTAGTCCTATCGTTTTCTTACAATATCCTCTTATAATTGGACTGTCTGTAACATCTATAAAGATGTCTCTATTTCATTTTTGATATTGATAATTTATATTTTCTTTCCTGTTTTTTATCTACCAGTCTTACTATATATTTATTAATTTTACTGAATTCTTAAAAAAAGAAATCTTCAGTTTTTAGAGTTGCTTTATTGTATGTCTCCTTTCTATTTTATTGCCTTTTTTTCTCATGGTTTTATATTTGATTCCAAATTGATGATTTATTCTGCTGTCTTTTAATAGCTTCTTAGAATGAAAGTGTGAAAGTTTAGATCATTGATTTTCAACATTTTTTTATATTCTTATACATGTATTTAGAGCCATAAATTTCCTCTCAAGCATTGCTTCAGATGTATCCAATAAATTTGAAATGCCTGGTTTATGTTTAACCTTTCATTTTAAAATATTTCAGAATTATAATTGTGATTATTTAAGTACACTATGAAAGTTATGAGTACACTATGTTAGTTGTTCAGTCATATCTGACTCTTTGGCACCTCATTGATTGTGCCTTGGCAGATTCCACTCTCCATGGAATTCTCCAGGCAAGAATATTGGAGTGGGTAGTCATTCCCTTCTCCACAAGATCTTCCTGACCCAAGGATCAAGCTCAGGTCTCCCATATTGCAGGCAGATTCTTTACCCACTGCACCACCAGGGAAACCCTGAGTACACTACAGGTTATTGAAAAGTTTGTTGCTTTATTTTCTACCTTCTGGGGGTTTTCTAATTATCATTTTTTTTTTTTTGCTAATTTCTAGTTTAATTCCACTACAATCAAAGATTATAATCTTTATTATCTTATTCCTTCAAAATATGTTAGAATTTGCTTAATGGCTCTAAACAATTTTTTTTTTTTTTTTGAGGGGGGTGAAGAATCTATGTGCCTTGAATGATCGGGACTGACATATATGCACAACTAGGTATAAAATAGATAGCTAGCAAGAACATTCCATATAGGACAGGGAATTCTACTCAGTGCTCTTGGTAACCTACATGGAAAGGAAATCGAAAAAAGAGAGGATATATGTATACCTGTGACTGATTCACTTTGATGTACAACAAGTGTAAAGCAGCGATTGTAAAGCAATTACGTTCCAATAAAAATCTGTTTAAAAACAACAACAAGAAACAAAAGTGACAAAGTTTGAAAATAATGGCATGTCTAAAGTTATATTTGGTAGGTGCAAAATAAAATTTTAGAGATGTAACAATTATAATGTTAGACTAAATGTTTCTCAACATACACTGATTTAAGTAGATTCAAAAAGGATAAATGGAGGTATTTAATAATAATAAATGTTCTTGTGCACTAGAAATATTAATTGTAGAAATTGAAACACTTGATAAAAGCAATTTAAAAAAAAAGAATCCATGTGCCTTAATGTATTTTAAAACAATGTGAATACTACATTTGTACGAAGTGGTATTCTGTGTGTCAGGCAGGTCAAATTGTTGATCAATGCATTAATTGTGTTGTTCTAATCTTCTGTATTTTTTACTGACTTTGAGGTTGGTTTTCTGTTATTGAGGGAGTGAGTTAAAATCTCAAGCCATGATTATGAATTTATCCATTGCTCCTTTTCTCTCATACCTTTTGTTACATATATTTGATATAATTACATGCATATAAATTTATTATGTTTTTCTTATTTTATCATTATAAAATCTTCTTCTTTATTTCTTGAAATATTGCTTATTATAAAATCTAACTTCTCCAGTAGTAAAATGGCTGATATACTTAGATACCTTTGAGCCTCTGGTCACAACTCTCATAAATTGCTAACTACATAACCCTGTTTTTTATGTGTTTCTATCTAAAGACCCCTTATGTAAATTATATTGTTGGTTCATTAACACTGAACTTGTGGGCAATAGCACTATGACACATGTCTGAATGATGCTCATCTTAATTTCTCCAGAAGGCACATTACAGCCTTTTTATCATTAGGAGCATGAGACATCAGTTCAATACTACCTGGGGGGCCACTTAAATACAAAAATTCACACAGACAGACACACACACACACAAACCACAAAAATGCAAAATACATGGCACTAAGTATACTGCAAAAAGGACACATTTACAGTACAAGATCTGAAACAAGAAGGCAGAATGTCACCTTCTTCAACTTTGTCTGGAAAGCTGTGTGTCAGGAGGTGCAGATTTTTCACTGCTGTACAGAGAATTCAAGTTTACACATGACTTGAAAGCATGGCAGCATTGATTTCAGGGTTACAAATAAATTGTAATGTAGGTGAATTTTGAATATGTGAATAATTTTGAATATGTGAGGATCAAGTATATATCTTTTTTTGTCCTTTCAAGTTAAATCTTTCTGTGTCCTAATATCTAAAGTGCATCTCTTTTAAACAGCATTGGTTGAGCTATGTTTGCTTTTTAATATTGATCCTGATGATCTTTATCTTCTAATTTGAAATTTTAATCATTTAAATTTAATGTAATAATTACATTAACTTTCAGATATAATTTTTGAGTCTATAATCTTTCTACTTTCTAATTGCTTCATATGTTTTATGTTCCCTTATTTTACCTTTCTTGCCTTCTTTTGGAATATTTATTACTCATATTACCTACATTTTAGCTATACATTTATAAAACTTAATGTTGCTGTTCCCTATGTAGTACGATATTAGTTCTTTACCCGTTAGAGTGTACCTTAAATGACTCTTTTAAAAACTTTCCAAGTAATGTAAGAACCTTATAACAGGACACAGTCCTAAGATGGCAGAGCAATAGGATGGGGAGACTACTTTCTCCCCAACAAATTCATTACAAGATAATTTGAACGCTGAGCAAATACCACAAAGCAACTTCTGAACGCTGGTGGAGGACACCAGGCACCCAGAAAGGCAGCCCATTGTCTTCAAAAGGAGGTAGGACAAAATATAAAAGATAAAAAGAGAGACAAAAGAATTAGGGATGAAGACCCGTCCCAGGGAGGGAGTTGTGAAGAAGTTTCCAAACACCAGGAAACCCTCTCACCAGCGGGTCTGTGGGGAATTTTGGAATCTTAGAGGGCGACATAACCGGAAGGAAAAATAAATAAATAAAAAATAAATAAAACCCACAGATTATGCACCTAGCTGCAACTCCCAGCGGAGAAGTAGCCCAGACGCTCTTGTCCACCACAAGTAAGTGGGGACTGAACAGGGAGGCGCGGGCTGCACTGCTTAGGGTAAGGACCGGGCCTGAATACCCTGAGGGCAATCTGAGGGAGCTAACGTGAGAGAGCAACCCAAACCATAGGAGAGCCAGAGAGAGAGGGGGAAAAAAAAGAGAGAGAGAAAACTTTCCCTCAAAAAGCGTTAATCTAAGGCACTGCCAGGCTTGCTCACAGAACAAAGGACTGAGTGAATACCAGAGGAGAGCTAGCCGGCTGCAGACCATTCCCTCCCCACGCTGGAGGCAGGGAGGCAGGCTGGCGAGAGTCAGAGCCAGAAGGCAAGGGGCAAACTCGGCCCAGATACAGCATCCTCTACCAAACTGCGAGCAGGCTCCCAGTTGCTAACCAAGTCTTCCTGGGATCCTAGACGGTTGACATCCACCAGGAGGGCTGCAGCCAGAGATCAGCTCCGCAGAGGAGACACAGGTAGCACCTGAGATGGCACTCCTGCTGCGCACCCAGGAAACTGAGTGACTGTGTCTGGGGAGGTGATAGGATGCGCAGTCCACCTGGGAAGAGTGCGCTCACCAAGCACCTAGTCGCCTGAGTGCTTGTACCAGGGAAGGGCAAAATATGCAGGCCCTACTGAGTCTGTGCCTTTGTGGAGTACCTGAGACTCCAACCTGAGCAACTTAGACTTGGGAAGTGCACAAAACCCAGGGTTGGCTGTGGACGGTTCCCTTACAGAGAAACCTGGAACCTGAGCAGTGTAGACTGGGAAAGCAAACACAACACGCCATGATCGGGGGCAAACCCAGTGTGGTTCAGACACTGTGAGCACTCCCCACACACACCAGTGATATTTGTTTGCAGTGTTCCTCCCTCCCCACAGCACAACTGAACAACTGAGCCTAACTAAGTGACCAGCTTCACCCCCTTGTGTCAGGGCAGAAGTTAGATACTGAAGAGGCTTGCATATAGCGGAAGCCAAAAAATAAACAAATAAGAAGGAACTGCATTGGAAGTGACAGGTGCAATAGACTAAATCACTTTAGGTAGCACTGGCTACATTGGAAGGGACCTATAGACCTTGAGAAGAAGTATAAGCTGGAACACAGAACTATCTGAAACTGAACTGACCTCACACTGCCCTCAACAGCTCCAGAGAAATTCCGAGATATATTATTATTTTTAATTTTTAAAAAATTTTTAAATTCTTTATTGCTCCTTTAATTTTCATTTTTAAAACCTACTATTACCTTGCCCCCAAAATGACCCTACATTTAAAGCAAATTTCATATAATTTTTTTTATAACTTTTGCAAATTTTTTTTAATATTGTGTTTTTGAGAGTCTAACCTCTACTCTAGATTTTAAATATTTGTTTTTTGGTATTTGTTATCAATTCTGTACCTTTAAGAATCCAATCTTCAGTACCCATTTTTACTTAGGAGTGTGATTACTGACTTGATTGCTTTCTCCCCTTTTGACTCTCCATTTTCTTCCCCAGGTCACCTCTATCTCCTCCCTCCCCCTTCTCTTCTCTACTTAACGCTGTGAATCTTTTAGGGCATTCCAAACTGGATCATCAAAAAAGCAAGAGAGTTCCAGAAAAACATCTATTTCTGCTTTATTGACTACGCCAAAGCCTTCGACTGTGTGGATCACAATAAACTGTGGAAAATTCTGAAGGAGATGGGAACACCAGACAACCTGACCTGCTTCTTGAGAAACCTGTATGCAGGTCAGGAAGCAACAGTTAGAACTGGACATGAACCAACAGACTGGTTCCAAATAGGAAAAGGAGTATGTCAAGGCTGCATATTGTCACCCTGCTTTTTTAACTTCTATGCAGAGTACATCATGAGAAATGCTAGGCTGAAAGAAGCACAAGCTGGAATCAAGATTGCTGGGAGAAATATCAATAACCTCAGATATGCAGATGACACCAACCTTATGGCAGAAAGTGAAGAAAAACTAAAAAGCCTCTTGATGAAAGTGAAAGAGGAGAATGAAAATGTTGGCTTAAAGCTAAGATCAGAAAACTAAGATCATGGCATCTGGTCCCATCACCTCATGGGAAATGGGTGAGGAGACAGTGGAAACTTTGTCAAACTTTATTTTTGGGGTCTCCAAAATCACTGAAGATGGTGATTGCAGTCATGAAATTAAAAGACGCTTATTCCTTGGAAGGAAAGTTATGACCAAACTAGATAGGATATTAAAAAGCAGAGACATTACTTTGGCAACAAAGGTCCATCTGGTCAAGGCTATGGTTTTTCCAGTGGTCATGTATGGATGTGAGAGTTGGACTGTGAAGAAAGCTGAGCACCAAAAAATTGATGCTTTTGAACTGTGGTGTTAGAGAAGACTCTTGAGAGTCCCTTGGACTTCAAGGAGATCCAATTAGTCCATCCTAAAGGAGATCCGTCCTGGGTGTTCATTGGACGGACTGATGCTGGAGCTGAAACTCCAATACTTTCACCACCTCATGTGAAAAGTTGACTCATTGGAAAAGACCCTGATGCTGTGAGGGATTGGGGGCAGGAGGAGAAGGGGACAACAGAGGATGAGACGGCTGGGTAGCATCACCGACTCGATGGGCATTAATTTGAGCAAACTCTGGGAGTTGGTGATGGACAGGGAGGCCTGGTGTGCTGCGATTCATGGGGTCACAAAGAGCTGGACACGACTGAGTGACTGAACTGAACTGAACTGAGGCTGTGAAGAACACCTAGGGAACTGATCACAGGCTAGATTGGTCCCTATCCTTTTGATTTCCCCTCCTGTCATCCTGGTCACCTCTATCTCCTTCCTCCCTCTTCTCTTCTCTATGGAACTCCATTAACTTCTCTGAGTATTCCAAACTGTGGAGAGTAATAGGGAATTGATTAGTGGCTAGATTGGTCTCTCCCATTTTGACTCCCACTCTTCTCCTCCTGGTCCCCTCTATCTCCCTCCTCCCTCATCTCTTCTCCATGTAACTCTGTGAACCTCTCTGGCTGTCCCTCACTGTGAAGAATCTTTTCACTATTCACCTAGATGTTTAATCATCAGTGCTGTATAGATGGAGAAATCTTGAGGCTCTGTTAGAATAAGACTGAAAGCCAGAGGCAGGAGGCTTAAATCCAAAACTTGATAACCCCGGAAAACGCCTGACTCCAGGGAACATTAATTGACAAGAGCCCATCCAAAAGCCTCCATACCTACACTGAAACCAAGTGCCACCCAAGAGCCAACAAGTTTCAGAGCAAGACATACCAAGCTAATTTTCCAAGAACGCAGGAATATAACCCTGAGCACAAAAATACAGGCGGCCCAAAGTCACACCAAACTCATAGACACCTGAAAACACACTACTGGATACTTCATTGCACTCCAGAGAAAAGAGATCGAGCTCCACACACCAAAACACCAACGCAAGCTTCCCTAACCAGGAACCATGACAATCCACTCATCCAACCACACCCACATGGAGGAACCTCCACAATAAAGATGAACCACAGACTCCCAGCACACACAAGCTTCCACCCCAAACACAGCACTCTAAACAAGATGAAAAGGCAGAGAAATATGCAGCAGGTAAAGGAACATGATAAAATACCTCCAAACCAAACACAAGAGGAAGAGATAGGGAGCCTACCTGAAAAAGAATTCAGAATAATGATAGTAAAAATGATCCAAAATACTGAAAACAAAATGGAGTTACAGATAAATAGTCTGGAGACAAGGATTGAGAAGATGCAAGAAAAGTTTAGCAAGGACCTAAAAGAAATAAAATAGTCAATAATGAATAATGCAATAACTGGGATCAAAAGCACTCTGGAGGGAAGCAACAGTAGAATAACTGAGGCAGAAGATAGGATAAGTGAGGTGAAAGATAGAATGTTGGAAATAAATGAAGCAGAGAGGAAAAAAAGAAAAAAATAATTAAAAGAAATGAGGACAACCTCAGAGACCTCTGGGACAATGTTAAACAACTCAACATTCAAATCATAGGAATCCCAGAAGAAGACAAAAAGAAAGTCCAAGAGAAAATATTTGAGGTTATAAAGTTGAAAACTTCCCTAAAATGGGGAAGGAAATAGCCACCCAAGTTCAAGAAACCCAGAGAGTCCCAAACAGGATAAACCCAAGGCAAAACACCCCAAGACATATATTAATCAAATTAACAAAGATCAAACACAAAGAACAAATATTAAAAGCAGCAAGGGTGAAACAACTAATAACACATAAGGGGATTCCCACAAGGATAAGAGCTGATCTATCAATAGAAACTCTTCAGGCCAGAAGGGAATGGCAGGACATACTGAAAGTAATGAAAGAGAATAACCTACAACCCAGATTACTGTACCCAGCAAGGATCTCATTCAGATATGAAGGAGAAATCAAAAGCCTTACAGACAAGCAAAAGCTGAGAGAATTCAGCCCTACCAAACCAGCTCTTCAACAAATGCTAAAGGATCTTTTCTAGACAGGAAACACAGAAAAAGTTTATAAACACAAACCCAAAACAACAAAGTAAATGGCAACAGGATTATACTTATCAATAATTACCATAAAGGTAAATGGGTTGAATGCCCCAACCAAAAAACAAAGACTGGATGAATGGATACAAAAGAAGAATTCTATATATGCTGTCTACAAGAGACCCACCTCAAACCTAAGAACACATACAGACTTAAATTGAAAGGCTGGAAAAAGATATTTGACACAAATGGAGACCAAAAGAAAGCAGGAGATGCAATACTCATATCAGATAAAATAGACTTTGAAATAAAGGCTGTGAAAAGAGACAAAGAAGGACACTACATAATGATCAAAGGATCAATCCAAAAATAAGATATAACAATTATAAATATATATGCACCCAACATAGGAGCACTACAATATATAAGGCAAATGCTAACAAGTATGAAAGGGGAAATTAACAGTAACACAATAATAGGGGGAGACTTTAATACCCTACTCACACCTATAGACAGATCAACTAAACAGAAAATTAACAAGGAAACACAAACTTTAAATGACACAATGGACCAGTTAGACTTAATTGATATCTATAGAACATTTCACCCCAAAACAATGAATTTCAACTTTTTCTCAAGTGCACGTGGAGCCTTCTCCAGGAGAGATCACATCCTGGGCCATAAATCTAGCTTTGGTAAATTAAAAAAAAAAAAATTAAATCATCTCAAACATCTTTTCTGATCACAATGTGGTAAGATTAGATGACAAACACAGGGGGGGGGGGGGACTGTTAAAAATGCAAAGGTATGGAGGCTAAACAACACACTTCTGAATAACCAATAAATCACAGAATCAAAAAAGAAATCAAAATATGCATAGAAATAAATGAGAATATAAACACAACAACCCAAAACCTATGGGATTCAGTAAAATCAGTGCTAAGGGGAAGTTTCATAGCAATACAAGCCTCCCTCAAGAAATAGGAGAGAAATAAAATAAATAACCTAGCTCTACACCTAAAGCAACTAGAAAGAGAAGAAATGAAGCACCCCAGGGTTACTATAAGGAAAGAAATAATAAAAATCAGGGCAGAAATAAATGCAAAAGAAATAAAGGAGACAAGAGTCAAAATCTACAAAGCTAAAAGCTAGTTCTTTAAGAAGATAAATAAAATAGACAAGCCATTAGCTGGATTTATCAAGAAACAAGGGAGAAGAACCAAATCAACAAAATTATAAATGAAAATGGAGAAATCACAACAGACAATACAGAAATCAAAAGGATCATAAGAGACTAGTCTCAGCAACTATATGCCAATAAAATGGACAACTTGGAAGAAAAGGACAAATTCTTAGAAAAGTATAACTTTCCAAAACCAAAACAGGGAGAAATAATAGGCTATTTTAATAGACTATTTTAAGATAGATGGGTCTATCTTAATAGACCCATCACAAATACAGAAATCAAAACTGTAATCAGAAATCTTAGAGCAAACAAAAGCCCAGGACCAGATAACTTCACAGCTGAATTCTACGAAAAATTTAGAGAAGCGCTAACACCTATCCTACTCAAACTCTTCCAGAAAATTGCAGAGGAAGCTAAACTTCCAAACTCATTCTATAAGGCCACTATCACCCTAATACAAAAATTAGACAAAGATGCCACAAAAAAGAAAGAAAGAAAGAAAGAAAACTACAGGCCAATATCACTGATGAACACAGATGCAAAAATCCTTAACAAAATTCTAGCAAAGAGAGTTCAACAACATATTAAAAAGATCATACATCATGACCAAATGGGCTTTGTCCCAGAGATGCAAGGATTCTTCAGTATTCACAAATCAATCAAATGATACACCACATTAACAAATTGAAAGATAAAACCCATATAATTATCTCAATAGATTTAGAGAAAGCCTTTGAAAAAATTCAACATCCATTTATGATAAAAACCATCCAGAAAGCAGGAATAGAAGGAACATACCTCAACATAATAAAAGCCATATATGATAAACCCACAGCAAACGTTATCCTCAACAGTGAAAAACTGAAAGCATTTCCCCTAAAGACAGGAACAAGACAAGAATGACCACTCTCACCACTAATATTCAACATATATTTGGAAGTTTTGGACACAGCAATCATAGCAGAGAAAGAAATAAAAGGAATCCAGATTGGGAAAGAAGTAAAACTCACCATTTGCACATGACATGATCCTTTACATAGAAAAGCTGAAAAACTCCACCAGAAATTTACTAGAGCTAATCAATGAATATATTAAAGTTGCAGGATATAAAATTAACACACACAAATCCCTTGTATTCCTATACTCTAACAATGAGAAAACAGAAAGAGAAATTAAGGAAATAATTCCATTCACCATTGCAATGAAAAGAATAAAATACTTAGGTATAAATCTCCCTAAAGAAGCAAAAGACCTATATATAGAAAACTATAAAACACTGATGAAAGAAATAAAAAATGACACAAATCGATGCAGAAATATACCATGTTCATGGATCGGAAGAATCAATATAGTGAAAATGAGTATACTACCCAAAGCAATTGATAGATTCAATGCAATCCCTATCAAGCTACCAATGGAGCTTTTCAGAGAACTTGAACAAATAATTTCACAATTTGTATGGAAATATAAAAAAACCTCGAATAGCCAAAGCAATCTTGAGAAAGAAGAATGGAACTGTAGAAATCAACCTGCCTGACTTCAGGCTCTACTACAAAGCCACAGTCACCAAGACAGTATGGTACTGGCACAAAGACAGAAATATGAATTAATGGAACAAAATGGAAAGCCCAGAGATAAATCCACGCACCTATGGGCACCTTATCTTTGACAAAGGAAGCAAGAATAATCAATGGAGAACAGACAATCTCTTTAACAAGCGGTGCTGGGAAAACTGGTCAACTACTTGTAAAAGAATGAAACTAGAGCACTTTCTAACACCATACACAAAAATAAACTCAAAATGGATTAAAGATCTAAATGTAAGACCAGAAACTATAAAACTCCTAGAGGAAAACAGGCAAATCACTCTCTGACATAAATCATAGCAGGATACTTTATGACCCACCTCCCAGAATATTGGAAATCAAAGCAAAAAAAAAAAAAAAAAAGGACCTAATTAAACTTAAAAGCTTTTGCATAACGAAGGAAACTATAAGCAAGGTGAAAAGACAGCCTTCAGAATGGGAGAAAATAATAGCAAATGAAGCAACTGACAAAGAATTGATCTCAAAAATATACAAGCAACTCCAGCAGCTCAATTCGAGAAGAATAAGTGACCCAATCAAAAAAATGGGCCGGTCACCAGCCCAGTTTGGATGCATAAGACAAGTGCTCAGGCCTGGTACACTGGGAGGACCCAGAGGGATCGGGTAGAGAGGGAGGTGGCAGGGGGGATCAGGATGGGGAATACATGTAAATCCATGGCTGATTCATGTCAATGTATGACAAAAACCACTACAATATTGTAAAGTAATTAGCTTCCAACTAATAAAAATAAATGGAAAAAAATGGGCAAAAGAACTAAGCAGACATTTCTCCAAGGAAGACATACAGGTGGCTAACAAACACATGAAAAGATGCTCAGCATCACTCATTATCAGAGATATGAAAATCAAAACCAAAATGGGGTACCATCTCACGCTAGTCAGAATGGCTGCTATCAAGAAGTCTATGAATATATGAATTTAACTTTTTAATGATAAACCCAACCTCTTTAACAAGTGGTGCTGGGAAAGCTGGTCAACCACTTGTAAAAGAATGAAACTAGAACACTTTCTAACACCATACACAAAGATAAACTCAAAATGGATTAAAGATCTAAATGTAAGACCAGAAACTATAAAACTCCTAGAGGAGAACATAGGCAAAACACTCTCCAACATAAATCACAGCAAGATCCTCTGTGACCCACCTCCCAGAATATTGGAAATAAAAGCAAAAATAAACAAATGGGATCTAGTGAAACTTAAAAGTTTTTGCACAACAAAGGAAACTATAAGCAAGGTGAAAAGACAGCCCTCAGATTGGGAGAAAATAATAGCAAATGAGGAAACAGACAAAGGACTAATCTCAAAAATATACAAGAAACTCCCGAAGCTCAATTCCAGAAAAATAAATGACCCAATCAAAAAGTGGACCAAAGAACTAAACAGACATTTCTCCAAAGAAGACATACAGATGGCTAACAAACACATGAAAAGATGCTCAACATCACTCATTATCAGAGAAATGCAAATCAAAACCACAATGAGGTACCATTACACGCCAGTCAGGATGGCTTCTATCCAAAAGTCTACAAGCAATAAATGCTGGAGAGGGTGTGGAGAAAAGGGAACCCTCTTACAGTGTTGGTGGGAATGCAAACTAGTACAGCCACTATGGAGAACAGTGTGGAGATTTCTTAAAAAACTGGAAATAGAATTGCCATATAACCCAGCAATTCCACTGCTGGGCATACACATTGAGGAAACCAGATCTGAAAGAGACACGTGTATCCCAATGTTCATTGCAGCATTGTTTATAATAGCCAGGACATGGAAGCAACCTAGATGTCCATTGGCAGACAAATGGATAAGAATGCAGTTGTACATATACACAATGGAATATTACTCAGCCATTAAAAATAATGCATTTGATTCAGTTCTAATGAGGTGGATGAAACTGGAGCCTATTATACAGAGCAAAGTATGTCAGAAAGAAAAACTCCAATACAGTATATTAACGCATATATGTGGAATTTAGAAAGACGGTAATGATGACCCTATATATGAGACAGCAAAAGAGACACAGATGTAAAAATAGATTTTGGACTCTGTGGGAGAAGGCGAGAGTGGAATGATTTGAGAGAATAGCATTGAAACGTGCATATTATCATATGTGAAATAGGTCGCCAATCCAGGTTCGATGCATGAGACAGGGCGCTCAGGACTGGTGCACTGAGATGACCCTGAAGGATGGGATGGGGAGGGAGGTGGGAGGAAGGGTCAGGATGGGGAACACATGTACATCCATGGCTGATTCATGTGAATGTATGGCAAAAACCACCACAATATTGTAAAGTTATTAGCCTCCAATTAAAATAAATTTTAAAAAGAACCTTATAACAGTTCTAAAATATAGGCTTCTGAAATATTTTAACAGTACAAGCCCCCAGAACTTTGCAAAATCATCTACATTCCATTCTTAATTAGGTTTACCATCATCACCACATTGAAGGATGATTGGATATTTACAATAAAGCTTTGTTTTAAAGAAATCAACTGAGAATTGTATTATGTCTAGCTTAAATTTTATTATGCAGCTCCTACAGCAGGACATGCCATTTGCTTCTCTTATTGTTCAACATTGTTTAATCAAAGATGAGGTAAACATTACTATTACATGAAGCCTACAAAGTAATCTTGTATAAAGCTTAAAAAGCTCTTTTAAAACATACCTTCATTGCCTAAGTAAATTACAAAATAGTGTATAACGTTGATGAGTTAATATAAGTAAATTGAGTATAATTTTACTGTCAGCTGAGATTTTTAAATGTTTTATTGAGTTATAGATGACTTACAATATTATAGTAGTTACAAGTGTATAGCATAGTGATTCAAAAATTTTATAGAAATAAGTCCATAACCTTATGGTTAATTAATCTACAGTAAAGGAGATAAAAAATATACAGTGGTGAGAAGACAGTCTCTTCAACAAGTCATGCTGGGAAAACTGGACAACTATATGCTAAAGAGTGAAATTAGAACATTTTCTCATACCATATAGAAAAAAAAAAAAAAAGATACTCAAAATGAATAAAGACCTAAATGTAAGATCTGAAACCATAAAATCCCTAGAAGATAACAAGCTGAACACTCTTTGACATAAATTATAGCAATATTTTTAGGGGGATCTATCTCTTAAGGCAAAGGAAACAAAACCAAAAATAAACAAATAGACCCTAATTAAACTTAAAACTTTTGCACAGTGAAGAATGCCATCAGCAAAACAAAACGACAATGCACTGAATGGGAGAAGATATTTACAAATGATATATCTACTAAGTGGTTAATATTCAAAATATACAAAAAGCTCAAACAACTCAATATCAAAAATAGACAATCCAATTTAAAAGTAGGCATAAAACCTGAATAGACATTTTTTCCAAAGAAGATAGTTAGCTCATTCATGTCAGAGTGACTATCATCAAAATGTTTACAATAAACCCTGAAGAGTGTGTGGAGAAAAATGAATTCTCCTACACTGTTGGTGGGAATGTAAATTGACATAGCCACAATGGAGAACAATATGGAGGTTCCTCAGGGAGCAAATGAATCAGCAATTCCACTCTTGCATATATAGCCAAAAAAGAAAAATTCTAACTCAAAAAAATATATGCACCCCATTGTTTGTGGCATTATTTATAGCAATCATCATTAGACATAGATATACATATATAGATATGCAATTAGTTTAGTTTTGAAAATTATTTTTATGCTGAAACCTTTTTCTATCCTGTGCAACAGCAACTTTTTGAATCTTGATACTTAAAAACAGATCTAAAACTACATGGTGAAGTATTGCCAAAAAGTAAAGTGAGAGAGATGCAGAAATGTATAACTAGTTAGCAGTTACTGATTTTTAACACATAATTTGTAATCCTTAATTTTATTAAAAAATTGTTTATATTATTATTTTCTCCATTTTTGCAGAGCTTTTTACATATTGCCCTCAAACATATTGCATATGCATTTTAATTGTGAGAGAATTAAAATCCATCATACTAAATCCTAAAATACATTACAAAAATGAAAAGCCACTATTAACTTTAAGCATCTGAAAAGAATCATTGTTAAAGTTTTAGGAATTTATTAATCCAGTAATATTCATTCAGTCTACTCATTTCAAAAGAGCTAATATTTATATTCATTCTATTTTATATTATTATGGATTTGGATTGAAAAAGAAAGTTATAAAAAGATAAGTTCAACATAATAATACTTAAGAATATTAAAAAAATGATAATTAAATTACATTCTGGGTACATACATGTACAGAAAATATATTTAAATAAATAAAAATTATAGCCTTCAAATAGAAGCTAACTAAGGAAAGGCAGAAATAAAAGTAGCCTGATGATACAGGGTCTTTGAACTCCATAACATTTTTTGGATGAAATGGAGAGCAAGTTGAAGCAAGTATGATAAAGTATGCTTTGTCTCGCTGACAAGTGTGCTGTTTCTTTATTACTATTTTCTGGATGATTCTATTTTTATCCTTAAAATAAATATTAAGCATATAAAAAAGAACCAGATGCTACTCATACTTAACAATTCTGCATTTTCTACTTGTTAATTCAACAAATTCCTCCTTAAAATTCCATCCCTCCCCCTACTTTCCTGTAGTTTTATTTTTGATAACTTCTTTATTTGAATGCTGAATTTTTTTTTAATTTTCTTGATTAGTAAGAAAAATCTTTAAGTTGAGAAAAATCTTTCTCAGTACAGTTTTAGAAAACTTTATGTGTTTTGGCATATTCTCACTATTATAAATATGTAGATATATACTTAAACAAATACCTTACATCTTTTGGATCATTTAGTAAACACTGATCATTTCCTAATATATTGTTATCAGATTCTTTATTATACATTCATATCTTTCACATTACTTAATACATTCCAAAATACACATTTTTTAAAAAAACAAAAATAATAGAACCTAAAATCTGTTCCAAATGTGACAAATTCATGGAGAGCGCTAATGTAAATATTTAAGTTGTACAATTTTTGTAACCCTCACAATTTTTTTCAATATTAAACATTTTTTAAAACATTAAAAGAAATCAGAGCACAAAAGTCAGTGGAATACTGTAAACACACTAAAACTCACTCAATTAAAGAATAGTAAAATACAGGTGGGAATTTTTGTTATTTAAAAACAAATCCCAATTTCACCATCATATTCTTATTACAGTCAAGTATCCTTCAGCACAATTGTTTCTAGGCCATCATAAGTAGGCAAGATCAGTTTTCCAAGTAAAACAGAAGACAGCAAATTAACTTATATAGCATCTTTCAGTTTGTTGTTAACTCTCTAAGAAGACTCTTGAAGTGTTTCTTTTAAGGTATTTGACTTTTCTACATGTTTAAATCATCTTGTAACTGTTAGCATATTCTCCACAATACCTCTCTCCCATAAAAACAATTGGAAAAACCTCACTGACTGTGAGGTTCCCAGGTACTAGTGGTAAGGAACTCACATGCCATAGCAGGAGATATAAGAGATGCAGATTCAGTCCCTGGGTCAGGAAGATCCCCTGGAGGAGGACATGGCAGCCTACTCCAGCATTCTTGCCTGGAGAATCCCACAGACAGAGGAGCCTGGTGGGCTATGGAAAGAGTTAGGCACAACTGAAGCAACTCAGCACATACTAACCAAATTTGTTAAAAAACAAATTTCATATAACTTACTTCTAACCCACTGAAAGGAAAATAAGCCCAAAAATTTAAGAGATGAGTCAAAATGAACTGTACAGTTTATTGTATAAATTCATCAATAATAGAGTACTATCAATAATATTTAATTTTATGAATCAAAAGAATATACACTTTAGATATTTCCGACAAAGAGATACCTAAAATAGTTGACTCCACATGTGGGCTACAGTCTATCTGGGGTTTCCTATTAGTCTTAGCTTTCTACTCACTGCTCAATTCCATTCATTCTGCAAACAATGTTGAGTCTGCTGTAGCCATCGAGCTAGGTGCAGTGAATTCAGAGTTTAATAAGAGAGATGTGGTTGATGCCCTCTTGGGTCTTATAGTCTAGTGCGAAACAAAAGTGTTAGATCTGTGTTCTAAGTCACTTTAGTTGTGCCAAACTCTTTGTGACCCTGTGGACCATAGCCCACTAGGATCCTCTGTCCATGGGATGCTCCAGGCAAGAACACTGGAGTGGGTTGCTATTTCCTCCTCCAGGGAACCTTCCCAACCAAAGAATCAAAACTGCATCCCTTACATCTCCTGCATTGGCTAGGGAGTTTTTACCGCTAGCACCAACTAGGAAGTAAGAAAGAAAAACATTAGATCTATTAAATGAATAATTGCTTATCTGACATTGCAATAGACTCTGGAAATACATGGGACACAGAGTGTTTATAACAAGAGATCTAAACTGTGCCACACAAATCAGCCCCAAGTGTCTGTCAAGAAAGCAATCATACAATTACGGGACAGTTATATCTGTCAGATTTATCTGCAAACAGATTGAATAAACAGAAAGTTAGCAAAAAATATTGGGACATCTATAGAAAAACTATGGAGATATCCCCAAAATTCCAACTCATAAAAGAATAGAGCTTGAGATATATAACAAGGGAAATGAACAATTTTTATGTTGTTACACTCTGTACAGTCAATTTAAATGACAAATTAAAGAAAATGGGTGAAACATAAAAAACTAGAGTATAAGACAACATAACCTGAGATGAAAACAAGAGTAGCCTGTGATAACATTGAACATCAAAGCAGAATTGAAGATCTCACTAGGTACTGAGGACAGCCTATGAGGCATTTCGGAGAACTGAGTTAGTAATTGCAAGTGGATCTTAAGAAGCTATTCAAAATGCAGCAGAAAAGTCAGAAAAGAATATAATGAAAGAAGAGAGAATAGATAGGGAAGACAGAAGAAGAGTGATAAACTGTGTAAAAGGTACAAATCAAATGGATCTGAATTAATAATCAAAGTTGAAAATGAAAATTTAGTTGAAGAAAAATGATGTAGGGTAAAATGGCCCATCAAATTCAAGATAAATAATATAAAATATTATTTATTCAATATAATTATATTCAATTTATTTTTTTCAAGATAAATAATATTTTTAAAAAAGAAAATTACTAGTGGTTAAATTCATTTTTGTCTGTCAATAATTCTCTGAATTTTGACAATGGATATATAATTTTTGAAAGTAACATCTTTTCATGTATTTTTAAATAAACTTTTTAATTTTAGAAAAGGTGTAGATTTATAGAAAGATTGAAAGAGTATACAGAGAAATCCTTTATTGCACACTTCATACTCAGTTTCCCCAGTTATTAGCATCTGCATGGTATGGTATATTTATTACAAATAATAAGCAAATGAGGATAAATTATTATTACCTAAAGTTGATAATTTATTCACATTTCCTTGGTTTTTACCCAATGTTCCTGTTCCAGGATTCCATTCAATTTATCACAATACATTTAGCCATCATTTGTCCCTTAGGTTCCTCTTGACTGTGACACTTTTTCAGGCTTTATTTTTCATAGTTTGGACAACTTTGGAGAGTGCTGCCAAGCTGTTGTGTAAAATGGCCCTCAAATGACATTTGTCTGATGACTTTTTCTTTTTCATAATTACACTTTGGTTATGGGTTTGGGGGAGGTAGCCGTCAAAGGTTAAATACCATTTCTTTACTCCGCACCAAGGATCTATATAAGTATGTGTGCTTAGTCACTCCTTGTGTCTGATTCTTTGTGACCCCATGTAGCCCACCAGGCTCCTCTGTTCATGGAATTTTCCAGGCAAGAATTCTGGAGCCAGTTACCATTTCCTACTCCAAGTGATCTTCCTGACCCAAGAGTTGAACCCATGTCTCTTGTGCCTCCTGCATTGTTGGCAGACAGGTTCTGCCATCTGAGAAGTATAGGTTCACATATATTTATTTCATGCTTTGGGTTATAGTAAATACTACTTCCCTTACTTTATGTTCAAATTGTCCCAGCCTTGACACAGGATTCTTTGTTGGCTCTGGAGTCTCTCTGCTTTGTCCCATTCACTGTTTATTGTTGTTTTGAGCATCTGCTTACTCTCTGGCCCCATACAGTGTTCCTTGCATGCTTTGTATATTTCCTGCCACTGTCCTAGAATGAGCCATTTCTTCAAGGATTTCTGGTTATGTTTATTGGAGAAGGGTGTTAGAAAACAAGTTCTTAGAGAAGGTGTGCTCATTGCTACTGCACCTAGGCCTTCTCAGATGATAAAAATGGAAATATAAATTAGTATGCACTAACAAGGAGGCCTGGCGTGCTGCGATTCATGGGGTCGCAAAGAGTCCGGGCATGACTGAGCGATTGATCTGATCTGAACCATATATATACACACAAATATTTCTTTGGGTAATCAACTGCATCTTCATTATGTTACTCATGAGTTCATACTAATGTCTCCAACTCTAACACATGACCACATAGTTCTTCATGGTTTTTCTAGCCTCCTCTTGTTGCTTGTCTGAAACTTTCTATTCCAACAGTGAAAGATTGGCTCCCAGTCACCTACACGTGTTTATACTAATTCCAGCGTAATATGCAGTGGCTTATGAAATGTTAATTCATGCCCTCAGAAAAAAACAACTCTGTTAGCTGGAACACAGTGCTTGAGATCATTTCCTCTCACCTTTAGACTTTTTTTTTCCATTTATTTTTATTAGTTGGAGGCTAATTACTTTACTATAGACTCTACTCAATTCCAAAGATACTGAGCTCAACACCTTCCCCCCACTACATTCAGCAACTTTGTTTCACACAAATGTGATAGAGTTAGATCCGTTTGTTATAGTCTGCATTTTACCTTGAAATCTGAAAACTTCAATCGAGGCTTTATTTATTTTTCATTTATTTTTATTAGTTGGAGGCTAATTACTTTACAATATTGAAGTGGGTTTTGTCATACATTGACATGAATCAGCCATGGAGTTACATGTATTCCCCATCCTGATCCCCCCTCCCACCTCCCTCTCCACCCGACTCCTCAGGGTCCTCCCAGTGCACCAGGCCTGAGCACTTGTCTCATGCATCCCACCTGGGCTGGTGATCTGTTTCACTATAGATAATATACATGCTGTTCTCTCGAAACATCCCACCCTCGCCTTCTCCCACAGAGTCCAAAAGTCTGTTCTGTATATCTATATCTCTTTTTCTGTTTTGCATATAGGGTTATCATTACCATTTTTATAAATTCCATATATATGTGTTAGTATGCTGTAATGTTCTTTATCTTTCTGGCTTACTTCACTCTGTATAATGGGTTCCAGTTTCATCCATCTCATTAGAACTCATTCAAATGGATTCTTTTTAACAGCTGGGTCAATCGAGGCTTTAGATGTGCATATGCTAAAGGTTATAGTACAAAGTTATAGTACAAAGGTCATACTTTGTACTAAAAAGTTCTATGAGTTCTGAAAAAATAATATTTTATATCCCCCACTACAGTATCATACAATATAGTTACATTACCCTAAAAAGCATTCTCACCCTCTGAGCCCCTGGCAACCACTGTTTTGTTTACAGAATAATATATAACTGGAATCAAGCTGTATACAGTCTTTTCAGCTTAATTATTTTTTCATTTGATAATATGCATTTAAGATTCATCCATGTTACCATACATATTTGATAGTTAATTCCTTTTCATTGCTTAAGAATATTCCATTATAAGGATGTCCTGTAGCTTATTTATTCATTCACCTATTGTAAGATGTCCTAGTTGCATCAAGACACTATAAATGAAGCTTTCTACAATAATTGTACGTTCTGGTTTTTGTGTGGATATATGTATTCAAATAAGTTTGGTAAATATCCAGAAGCACTACTGCTTATCATACATTAAGGCAATGATTAGCTCTGCAAAGAGCTGTAAGCATGTCTTGTAAAGTGGTTGTACCATATTGCATTCCCACAAGCAATGAATGAGAGTTCTTGTTGCTCCGCATCCTCATCAGTACTTGGTATTGTTAGATTTGGGGATTTTAGTTATTCCTATAGGTATTGTAGTTTTATAGCTTCACTTCTCCAATGACAAATACACTGAATGCCTCTTCACAAGCTGATCTTCATGTTTTCTCTACAGATAGCCTCTTTGAATATCCTCCCCTCTTTGGTGAGGTATCTGTTCAAATGTTTTGCTATAATTTAATATTGTTGTTTTCTTGCTGTTGATATTTAGGAGTTCTTTGTATGTTTGAGATCAAATATTGTTTTCCTTATCAAATGTTTTTAAAATATTGTCTTCAAGTCTGTAGCTTGTCTATTTATTCTCTTAACAATGTCATTCACATGACAGATATTTTTAACTTTCATGAATTCCAACCTAACCATTTTATTTTAAGTTATAGAATGATCAGTAATACAGACATCACTTTAAGTATTGCCAGTTGTAATCAACACAATACAGAGAATTAGATGATGAGGAATGCCACAGTGCATGCATGCTCAGTCACTCAGTTGTGTCCTATGCTTTGCAACTCCATGAACTATAGCCTGCCAAGTTCAGAAGTTATACAGCTTTGCATTCTAGATTTGTGTCTATCATCCTTTCTTGAGATAATTTTTGTGAAATGTGTACCATATATGTCTAAGTGCACTATTTTTTCAATAAATACAAAAGTCCAATTATTAAATCACTGCTTGTTGAATACTATATTTTTTCTGTTGAGTGGTCTTTGTGCCTTTGTCTCTTCATGTATTTTTAATCACTGATGTGGACACATTTCCAAAATATCTTGAAGTAGGGGTAATGGATTTAGATTAGTTTCATCATTTAACAAGCAATTATTTATCTCAGGAATTGAACAAAAATATATCCAGCTTCTAGGTATATAACGTTTTACTGAATTGTATTTGCTATTCCTTCCCAGGGACATTTTTATTGTTAGACACCAAGTTAAGTACTGAAGAAAAAACATTGAGCAAAACAACTCAAATTCTACACAAACAGAGCCAATAGCCTGTCAAGAAAAGCATAATATTAGAGAAGCAATTGCCAAACAGTATGATAAGTTTTATAAGAGAAATAGAGAGTGATTGAGAATGATAGGACAAGGGTATTCCAGTATGAAAGGATCTGGAGTGCATCCGTTTTATGTTGATTTAGAGTCACAGGCTAGAGTGGGGACTGGAAATGTCAGGGGTCCGGGTGGGGAGATACTGTGCAGAGAGAGAACACTGTGCTGACAAACATGGTTCATCACCAGGTATGAGAAGGAACACAAAATTTAAATGCATCAGTGACAAGAGACAAGACTAAAGCTGTAGGGAGGAACCTGGTAGTAGAAATAACACTAAGACTGCAGCAGTTATTCCAATGATCACGTTAAAATAGTGACAATATCTGATTTGCACTTTCAGAAAATCCTTACTACTACAGAGTGGAAAAGACACGGGGTAGTGAAGAGTGGAAGGAGACAACCACATTCAAACGTTTATGTGATTCAGGTAAGCTATTATAGTGCCCTGGTGTTGAAGCTAAGAATTGAAATTCAAATAATTTAAGCAGGTAAAATCAGCAGCAATTGTAGCTCAGTGAACAAAGGGAAAGAAAAAAGAAAACAGCATAAGACTTGGAGCTCTTTTAATTGCAGAGTGATTTACAGTATAAGACCATTCCTGACTTAGAAAATAAGGTAAGTACAAATTTGGGAAGAAGATGTGAGTTTGGTGTGCTGGGAGATATTTTCAATAATCAGGTAATCCTAGATCTCAGGAGAGATGCTTTAGATAAAATTACAGGCCCAGGAGTTGCCTGTAGTGTAATGAAACTGAAAGAGCTGAAGCTGTTAAGAATTAGGTAAAGAATGAACAGAAGGTGGCATAGGACAGAGCGCTTAGCAGTACTCAGCAGGGTGGAAAAGGGGGCCTTGAAAAAAATGTTCACTTCAGTCTCTCAGTCTCTCAGTCTCTCAGTCGTGTCTGACTCTTTGAGACCCCATGGACTGCAGCATGCCAGGCTTCCCTGTCCATCACCAACTCCCAGAGCTTACTCAAACCCATGTCCATTGAGACAGTGATGTCATCCAACCATCTCAGCCTCTGTCATCCTCTTCTCCATCTTTCAATCTTTCCCAGAATCAGGGTCTTCTTAAATGAGTCAGTTCTTTGCATCAAATGGCCAAATTATTGGGGTTTCAGCTTCAGCATCAGTCCTTCCAAAGAATATTCAGGACTGATTTTCTTTAGGATTGACTGGTTTGATCTCCTTGCAGTCCAAAGGACTCTCAAGAGTCTTCTCCAACACTACAATTCAAAAGCATCAATTATTTGGCTCTCAGCTTTCTTTATAGTCCAACTCTCACATCCATACATGGCTACTGGAAAAACCATAGCTCTGACTAGATGGACCTTTCTTGGCAAAGTGATGTCTCTGTTTTTTAATATGCTGTCTAGGTTTATCATATCTTTTCCTCCAAGGAGCAACCGTCTTTTAATTTCATGACTGCAGTCACCATCTGCAATGATTTTGGAGTCCAAGAAAAGAAAGTCTGTCACTGTTTCCCCACTGTTTCCCCATCTATTTGCCGTGAAGTGATGGGACCAGATGCCATGATCTTAGTTTTCTGAATTTTGAGTTTTAAGTCAACTTTTTCACTCTCTTCCTTCACTTTCATTAAGAGGCTCTTTAGTTCTTCTTCACTTTCTGCTGTAAGTGTGGTGTCATCTGCATATCTGAGTTTATTGATATCTCTCCTGGTGATTTGATTCCAGCTTGTGCTTCATCCAGCTCAGCATTTCTTAGGTTGTACTCTGCATATAAGTTCAATAAGCAGGGTGACAATATACAGCCTTGATGTACTCCTTTCCTGATTTGGAACCAGTCTATTGTTCCATGTCCAGTTCTAACTGTTGCTTCTTGACCTGAACACAGATTTCTCAGGAGGCAGGTCAGGTGGTCTGGTATTCCTATCTTGTTAAGAATTTTCCACACTTTATTTTGATCCACATAATCAAAGGCTTTGGCATACTCAATAAAGCAGAAGTAGATATTTTTCTAGAACTGTCTTGCTTTTTCAATGATCCAATGGATGTTGGCAAATGAAATTAAGAAGAACCCTGAAAGGTCCTCATAGGTATTTCTTGTTTGTACCAAAAGGTCTCTTCGGCCTTCCCTTAACTCCAAAGAGTAGACTTATCTTTCTGCTCAGTTATATCTGACTCTTTGCAACCCCATGGATGTAGCCCATCAGACTCCCCTGTTCATGGGATTGCCCCATGCAAAAATTCTAGAGTGGGTTGCCATTTCCTCCTCCAGGGGCTCTTCCTGACCCAAGAATGGAACTCACGTCTCTGTGTCTCCTGCATTGGCAGGCAGATTGTTTGCCTGCCTGGGGAACCCAAAGCTCCTTAAGCAGTTACTGATTAAGGAAGTGAGGGAATTCAGAAACAAAGGAAAAGCAGTCCAGCAAGAAAACAAATGGTAGCTTAAACAATACCCAGTGATAAAACAGAGTCCAAGTTCTTCCTAAAGGGATAAACAACAATCCGATGCATATCTTTGAGTTGTTCTGCAGAAACTAAGAAGATTGGAGATTTGGTGACTGTCCGCTGAGCACAAACACTAGACCCCAGACTGGCTGGAACCAGAAGGTTGAGAATTTAAGATTCCTGTCATCTCACCACTAGTCAAGCACAAGATAGTCATGCATCTTGCAGCCCTCTCCCCAAATATTGCCTTTAAAAATGGTTCCCTGAAAACTCTCAATGTCTGTTGATTGGGGGTGAGAAATCAAGAGAAAGATGTTCAGAAATCAAGGGAAAAGACCATCTGTGAAGAATGGGCTAGTCTTCAGAATGAAATAATGTTAAGAAGTCAAAATAGATAAGGCATGGAAAATGTCTATGAGTCTTATTTTGCAAGAGAGATTTAAGGAATCTTAAATTGCAGTGAAATAATTCCAGGGAATTTTTCTTAGAAAAATCCAGATTACACTGGATTAAATAGTGAATGAAAGTGGGTATAAGTCATCTTTTGCATGTGCACATAGATGGGTTTGTTGCACTGGAGCTTGCTGCATTTCATAGAAGTTCTTATAAATAAAATGTATTACAAATGGGAGAGAGAGCCCATGAGCATGGTCTGGGAATAATGTGATTCCATTAGAGTGTGTGTGGTGTAAGAAACAGAAAATCAGGAAAAGCAGACTTAGGGGAATGTACATTGTCCATAATAAGTCCTCTGCCCATCCTCATATTTGCCCTGTGTGTTTTCCTTTCTTCTATGCTGCTGTCTGGAATGCAGATATGGTTGTGTTGAACCATGAGGACAAAAGGAACATTCTGCCTTTCTGAGGCTCCGAAGAGTAGAAAACCTGATAGGCTCTGAACCACTGATATCCACTCACCATACTGTCTACAGGACAGAGAGTTGAAGTTCAATCTTGCTTAAGAGTATTGCTATTTGTTTGCTTTTTATCACTCTGAGCAAAACTTAATTCTTACCAATAAAGTTGCCCTCTTTAAATAATTAACTTCAATCCTGAAGGAAGATTGTGTGTATGATGACATAAAATTGGGTGAACTTTTCTTATGATTGAGAGATTCTATTTAATATTTGGAGTGAGAGTAGTGTGTTCGCACATCATAAAAGAGGAGCTCTGAAGTTGATGATTGAAGAAGCTGGCAAAAGTCTGAAATAGTAGCTGTGGGGAATGGGAGTAAACCAACTAGGAAAATAATATATTTGCTATTACTGCAGTGAAAATAGTAGAGTTATAGGCTTCACTGAGGGGCCATTTGAGGCTGGTGAAAATGAATGTTTAATGATGTCAGTTTAATGGTAATGATTTTGAATTTCTTGTTAACTTTTCATTAAAAGGAACTACAGAAAACATAAATGCTCAAATCAATAAATTATCATACTGAGAATACACACAAAACCAGTTTCCAAGACAAAAAACAGATATGACCAGCCCCCTTCATGTCTCTTTCTACAATTTCAATATTGACTTCAGCTTTTTTTTTTTGTTTTTTTTTTGTAATTGTATTGAATAGTATGATACAGTACATTATTCTTCTGTTTCTGACTTCTTGCGCTCAATATGTGTATGAGGTGTGTCAATTTTGTTGTTTATAGCTGTGTTTGTCAATTTTCTTTGATGTTTGATATATGAATACACAATTTATCTATTCTACTGTAGATAAACATCCTGTTTACTTCTAGTTCTGAGTTATTAAAAGTAGTGCTATTATAAATATGCTTGTACAAGTTTCTTAGAACACATCTACACACATTCCTATTTTAATATTAGCATAGCTACAACTAAAAAAAAGTTGATGTTGCCAAGTGTTGGCTGCCTATAAAGCAACATAGGAAAGCTCATGCTGTTTAGTAGGAGCAGAAGCAAAATAGTTCTGCCATTCTTAAACAGATTGATGTGTCTATTAAATCTAAGATGTGCTTAACACTACTAACTGTAATTTCTCTACTATAATATGTACACTATAAATGTACATATATCTTCATTCCTTCAAATTATAAATCACTACAAAACCTCTTTGATCATAGAATTCTCTGGGTCTCCTTAAAGAAGCTGCCTTACATACCTACACCTTGAGACCTAAAATGCCACCATAGTTCGCCAGTTCAATAACTTATTGAAATCAGGTCATAAATGGAATCTTGGGTCTGGTGAGTCTATTAACCAATCCTATGGCTATTTCCCTTGTTTCTGAATGAACATTAAACTAGACATACTCAGAAACTTGCAGAATTTTCATATTGGCTTCTTTATATAACAGGTGAGGCCAAGACTGGTTAAAGTGGTAACATGCTGAATCTAAATTTGTGAGGGAAGGCGGGGAAGACTGGAGAAAATGATGCATGTGGAAGGGTCAGAAGAGGAATTCTGGATAGATTTTGCAAGGTAGTTGACCAACAAACAGTGTTGGGATAGTGGAGTAAAATGATTGAAAGAATAAAAGGTTTTGTAAGTGATGATATGCCAGAATTGATTATTTCCAAGGCACAACTGTTCTAGACAATGGCATAGTTCATAATGAGACAATGAAATCAGGTAATTTTAGTAGGGTAAACAATATTTGTATTTTGTATGAAACTACACGTATGAGATGCCAGGATTTGGAAAGCACCATCCAAACCAAGGCTGAAGTAACTAAGGGATGAGAGGACAAGGATAGGTCACAGGTTAGAGATTAAGAGATGACGTTCTTAATCCTCAATAAATGAAGAAGGTTGGTGCACCTCTTCCATGGAGAACATAGCATGTTGGGACAAGCACGTGTGGTCTAATATAGTCATCTGGCAAAAAAACTATATGAGTGCCCGCTGCAGTTTTCCCTTTACTCTTATATTTACCACCCTTTCCCCTGTTGCATTCCTCCCCTGTATTTCACTGCTGCAGCACACCCTTTATGCAGCATGCACACGCACATGCACACTCACACACACACACAACCCTCTACTCTCAAAATGGAGTTATGAATGCACATTTCATGACTTAGTAAACCTGTCCTCCAAATACAGAAAAAATTCCAGGAAATTCTAAAGACCTTCTTTATCTGTTTCTTTCTTTCTTAAGTTGCAAGGTATTTTTTCAATGCAGTTTCCTGTACTCATATTTCTTTAAACCCAAAACTTTTTTGCTCTTTCTTAGCAATTACCAAGACTAATTGATGATTCAGTCTAGCCACTGGGGGCTACTCCCGCAGGGCCTATGGATCTGTCCAAAGAGAATATAAGATGATTTTTACTCTCAGAACTTATACCACTCTTCGAATCAAAATTTCCTTTTGTCCAACCTCAAAAAATCTCACTACTAAACCCAAACCTTTTAAATAAGCCTTACCTTGTCTCTTTTTGGTTCAGGAAGGCAGAGTAGAAGGATGTGCATTCATCTCCTCTTATGACAGCACCAAAATCACAACTACTTATAGAGAAAAACATAGACAGGAGGACACTGGAATCCCATGTGCAAAGACAAAAAAGAAGCCCCAGTGAGATGGTGGGAGGGGCAAAATCATGATTAAAAAAATCCCATACCCACTGGGTGAGTGACCCACACAATATAGAAAAATAATACCAAAGAAGTTTACCCACAGTTGTGAAGATTCTGAGCCCCATGTCAAGCTTCCCATTCTGCAAATCCAACAAAGGGACCGGGAATCTCCAGGGAGCCTGACCTTGAAAGCCAGTGCAATTTGATTATAGGCCTTCCACAGGGCTCATGGAAACAGAGGCTCCAAACTTGGAGGGTACAGACAAAATTTTACATGTACCAAGACCCAGAGAAAGGGAGCAGCAACCCTAAAGGAGACTGAATCAAAACCACCTGCTAATGTTAGAGGGTCTACTGTGGAGGCATGATTTGTCAGGCGCTCAGAACAGGCATGAGGGCTCTGGCGGCAGCAGTCATGGAGGACCCTTGTTGGTGTAAGTACTCTTGGAATTCACCATTAACCCTACTAGTGATCCTGTGGATCCCGGGGCTGGGTCCATCTAAAGCCAAATAACTCACAGAGAGGGAGCACAACCCCATCCATCAGAAGATAATTAGATTAAAGCTTTACTGGGAAAGGCCCTGTCCACCAAAGCAAGAGCCAGTTTTTCCCACACTGTCCCTCCCATCAAGAAGTTTACAGAAGCCTCTTAGCCTCATCCATCACAGGGCAGACAGAAGAAGCAAGAAGAATCACAATTCCACCTTGGCTAGGAAAAAATAATTACAGAAAGTTAATCAGGATCAAAGTGTAGAGAGTTATGTCCAGGATGAAGGGACAATATAAACCCTTAGAAAAACATCTAAATGAAAAACAACTAAATAAATCAGCTTTTCAGAAAAAGAATTCAGAATAATGATAGTGAAGATGATCCAGAATTTCAAAAAGAGAATGGAGAAGATGCAAGAAATATTTACCAAAGACCTAAAAAACAAACAAATAGAGATGAATGGTTACACTAGAAAGAATCAATAGCAGAATAACTGAAGCAGAAGAACAAATAAGTGACCTGGAGGACAAAATGGTGGAAATCACTACCACAAAACAGAATATAGAAAAAAATGAATGGAAAAAAAAAAAAAATGAAGACAGCCTAAGAAACCTGTAGTGCTAGAGAATTCTCTTGAGAGTCCCTTGGACAGCAAGAAAATCAAACCAGTCAGTCATAAAAGAAATCAACCCTGAATATTTAATGGAAAGACTGGTGCTGAAGCAGAAGCTCCAATACTTTGGCCACCTGAAGTGGAGAGCCTACTCATTGAAAAAGGCCCTGATGCTGAGAAAGATTGAGGGCAAGACGAGAAAGGGGAAACAGAGGATGAGATGGCTGGATAGCATCACTGACTCAATGGGCTTGAGTTTGACAGTGAAGGGCAGGTAAGTCTGGTGTGCTGCAGCTTCTGGGTGGGTGGGGTGGGGGGAGATCACAGAGTCAGACACAACTCAGCAACTGAACCAGAGGCCTCTGGGGCAACATTAAACCACGAACATTCACTATCAGTTCAGTTGCTCAGTTGTGTCTGAATCCTTGCGACTCCATGGACCGGAGCATGCCAGGCTTCCCTGTCCATCATCAATGCCCAGAGCTTGCTCAAACTCATGTCCATCGAGTCAGTTTTGCCATCCAACCATCTTATCCTCTGTCATCCCCTTCTTCTACTGACTTCAATCTTTCCCAGTATCAGGGTCTTTTCCAATGAGTCAGTTCTTCTCATCAGCAGGCCAAATTATTGGAGCTTTAGCTTCAGCATCAGTCCTTCTAATGAATATTCAGGGCTGATTTCCTTTAAGATTGACTGGTTTGATCTCTGTGCAGTCCAAGGGACTCTCAAGAGTCTCCCCCAACACTGCAGTTCAAAAGCATCAATTCATCAGCATTCAGCTTTCTTTATATTCCAACTCTCAATCTATTCATGACTACTGGAAAAACCATAGCTTTGACTAGACTGACCTTTGTCAGCAATGTCTCTGCTTTTTAATATGCTGTCTAGGTTGGTCACAGCTTTTCTTCCAAGGAGTAAGCATATTTTAATTTCATGGTTGCAACCCCCATCTGCAGTGATTTTGGAGCCTAAGAAAAGAAAGTCTCTCACTGTTTCCATTGTTTCCCCATCTATTTGCCATGAAGTAATGGGACCGGATGCCATGATTTTAGTTTTTTGAATGTTGAGTTTTAACCCAACTTTTTCACTCTCCTCATTCACTGTCACCAAGAGGAACTTCAGTACTTATTCGCTTTCTGCCATAAGGGTCATGTCATCTGCATATCTGAGGTTATTGATATTTCTCCTGGCAATCTTGATTCTAGCTTGTGCTTCATCCCTCCCAGCATTTTGCTTGATGTACTCTGCATATTAGTTAAATAAGCAGGGTGACAATATACATTCTTGATGTACTCCTTTCCCAATTCAGAACCAGTCTCTTGTTCCATGTCTGGTTCCAACTTTTGCTTCTTGACCTGCATACAGATTTCTCAGGAGGCAGGTAAGGTGGTCTGGTATTTCCAACTCTTTAAGAATTTTTCCACAGTTTTTTGTGATCCACATGGTCAAAGACTTTGGCATGGTCAATAAAGCAGAAGTAGATTTTTTGTTTGTTGTTTGTTTTACATTATAGGAATCTCAGAAGGTGGAGTAAGAAAGGACCCAAGAAAATATTTGAAGAGATAATAAATGAAAACTTCCTAACATGGCAAAGGAAATACTCAACCAAATCCAGAAAGCACAGAGAATCCCAGGCAGGATAAACCGAAGGAGGAACACCCCAATATGCATAGTAATCAAACTAACAAAAAGTAAAGACAGGAATAAAATATTAAAAGCCACAAGGGAAAAATGACAACATACAAGGGAACTCCTACCTGATTTCTCAGCAGAAACTCTCTAATCCAGAAAGGAATGGCATAATATAATCAAGGTGATGAAAGGGAAGAACCTACAACCAAGAGTACTCTACCCAACAAGCCTCATTCAGATTTGATGGAGAAATAAAAGGTTTTCCAGACAAGCAGAAGTTAAGAGAATTCAGCAACACCAAACCAGCTTTGCAATAAATGTTAAAGGAATTTCTCTAGGCAGAAAACACAACAGAAAGAAAAGACCTACAGAAAATAAGCCCAAAACAATTAATGCAATGGTAATAGGATCATACATATCAATGATTACCTTAAATGTAAATGTATTAAAATCACCAACCAAAAGACATAGATTTGCAGGGTGGATGAAAACATGTGCATACATGCACTTCCACTTACCACATCACTCTCCTGGACCCCTCAAGTTGTATATAATTATTTTATATTGTAATTATATATTTTTACATTAGGTTAATCATGTTCCCATTGTGACTTGCAATTGTAATTTTTTTTGGGGGGGTCTGGTTATTGATGTAAAAACCGATAAACATCTTTTACTATTGTGATCATGTAACTATTACATAATACTATTGTATCATGATTGGAGGAAAAAGAAAAAAAAAGAAGAGATGGAGAAAATGAAAAACAAACTAAATGAAATGGAAGCACTGAATATGAAATAGAAAAAGTGAAACAAACTAGATAAAATAAAAGATCATCATATAGTCCAATTGTTTTTAAACATGACTGCTCATTACAAACATATATGAAGCTCCGATGGAAAAAAAACAATACCTGGGCATTTGTAGTTTTCAAAAAATTCCAAGATAATTGTGATATGCATCTGGATTTTCAAAAGTGATTACAGGATTTTCTATTAAATGGTAACCTTTGTGATAAAAAAAAAAAAAAACATTGTATCATGATTGATCAACAGAAAAATAATAGAATTCTATATCACCAAGACTACCATTTAATAGAAAAACCTGTAATCACTTTTCAAAATCCCAATGCATATAAGAATTATCTTGGAATTTTTTGAAAAATACAAATACCCAGGTACTGCTTTTCTCTCCAAAGCTCTAAATGTGTTTCTAATGAGCAGTCATGTTTAAAAACAACTGGCTTTTAGTATAGTGATCTTTTACTTTTACCTAGATTTTTTCACTTTTTCTATTTCATATTCAGTGCTCCCATTTCATTTAGTTTATGTTTTCCAATATCTCCATCTGTTCTTTCCTTTTTTAATATTCTTTCTCAAGCCTTTATCAAGCATAGTAAAAAAGCTTATATACATATACATATATATAAATGTGTGTGTGTGTATATATATATTATATATATATATATAGTATGTATAAAGAGTTAGAAAAATTAAAAAAAATAAAGAAGCATTAGTCTTTCATCTTGTATCTTGCAAGTTACCCAGTCACAATTCTGAAGCTGATAGAAATCTAAAAGCTTCATTTTCCTCTTTAACTAGAATGGTCATATCATTTATCATCCAAAAGGAGCTGGTTTCTTAAAACAAAAGTATGTGCTGTAAACAATTATGGTGAGACAACTGACAAGAACCAAGACCATTCCAGTGTGGTCACTATGTCTTTAACCATCACAGGACTTCTGGGACACTACGTTAAAAGGCTTGGGGTTGAGTTGGGAAGACACAGAGTAATTATGATGACAGTGATCCCTTATCTAACTCACTGAATCCTTTCTACTACAACTGGACTGATTCCAGTTAAGTTCATTGCCATAAAGATTTATTAATAGTCACTATTAATATATCTGGTCTGGTTTGCTGAAACCTCATGCACACTGGAGTCAGGCCAAAGCCCTTTTCCTGCTCTGTGGTATAACAGGGCTAAACCAGTTCTAGATCTCAGAACTGTTGCCTTGGCGCCTCCTAATACACATCTCATGAATACAGGCTTTTATTTAGCTTTGATGTTTTGAACTTCAGTGTTTCTCTCAGACTTCAGGATCTTTATTTCAGAAATACAGTTATAATTTACCACTGCTTGCCTTTGGAGAAGCTGAGAAGACTCCCATCCTTTCCCCCTAACAACTCATTGTAAGATTTAACTAGACTTTGTTTTTCATTCAGTCTGATTTTCATGAAAAGGCTCATGAGTCAAAATTATGGGTAAATGACAATAAAGTAATAATTAGCTTTCACTGAGACTTTACTGTACAGTGGTCCTCAATATTTTTAGCATCAGGGACTGGTTTTGTGGAAGCCGGTTTTTTCACAGATGGTGGCACAAGGTTAGGGGGAGATTTTGGGATGATTCAGTGAATTATATTTATTGAGTGCTTAACTATTGATGTAATAATAATTACATCGGCTTCTCCTCAGATCATCAGGCATTATGTCCTGGAGTTAGGGACCCCTGATATTTTCCTCACAAGATATAAAACCCTATTTATGGGGAAACTAGGTGACATCTAGGGAGGATGTCACTTACTTGACGATATAGCAATAAATACTGTGGAGAAACTTGAACTCAGTCTGCAATAGTAAATAATTAGGAAACATGTATATTTTAAAATGTAAGGCTAGTTAAATATTTATAAATTTCTTTTATTTCTTGAAAGATTTTCCGCAGCACTTTATGTTATTATTTATTTTATAAATATAGGCAAAGAAGCATGGAAATTATAGATTCTACCAAAAATTGCTGGTTTTATTGTATTTTGGGTTTCTTTCCCCAAATAATTACCCACTGTACAAAAATAGATGTGTAGAAAGTAGTTATTCATGTCTAATCAACCTCACAAGATTTTTAATTAATAAAAAGCATATGCTAAAATTAATAAATATCTCAAAAGCTGCATTTTGACTTTGAAATAAGAAGAAATAGTCTGGAGATAGCAGATTCAGTTACAAGATCCTCAGCTTTCCTTATCTCATGGTTTCTAGTCATAGATATTTTACTATGGGATGGACATATACTATTCATGTTAACTTTTTTCCTAATGAAGAACTTAACAGAAATAACTTGTGGGTATAAGAGTCAATGAGTTTTGGAAGGGGTAAGATAGGGGTGGGGGGTTAAGGACAAACTACTTTGGGGAACTTCCCTGGTGGTCCAGTGGTTAAGAATCTGCCTTGCAATGCAGGGGATACAGGTTTGATCCTTGATCTGGGAAGTAAGATCCTGCATGCCACAGAGCAAGGAAGCCCATGCAGTGCAAATACTGAGTTGGCACACCACACCTAGAAAGTCTGCACTGGGAGAGAGTTCCCACATGACACAACTAAGACATGGCATGCTCTAATTAACTAATTAAAACTATCATGTATAGAATAAATAAGCTGCAAGGATATATTGTACAACACAGGAATATAACCAATAGTTTATAACAATTGTAAGTGGAGTATAAAACTGTAAATTACTTTGTTGAACACCTATAATTTATATAATAATGTACATCAACTATCACAATCTTAAAAAAAGGGTCCATAGGTTTGTAGAGGGCATCCAAGCGAATCGTGATATTAACTTTTACCGAAAATGTGACACTTCCCTTTGCTGTTTCCAGGGGCCACCCCCAGGCCAGATTTTATACTTTCAAAATGACATAACAAGACTTCATAAATAATTAAGAGTTCTAACTTCATGAACTTCAATTTCAAAGTTACATAGAGCCCCACAGAATAATTTAGGTCTAGGTAATTTATAGTTTAGTCATGTACAGAAGGAAAAGATAAAGGGAGAAATGCCGTGCAGAAGTATAAAATGAACAGTTGTATGATGGACAATTAGAGTCCATATAGGCCATCTGGCTCTTTGATATTGCTGTTCATTTCCAACAACCATCAGTAACCTCACTCTCAGAATCATTTATAAGACGAGATATGAAGCAACAAGTTGTATAGAGAAGATTCAAAGACTCAATTCAAAGATTCAAAGATTTCAGTGTCTGAAAATACAAACGACTTGTGCACTCATGCCTAGGAAAGAGTTTGGGTGGAGTTAATTGTATTTTCAATGCTCACTTTTTTCAGTATAAACAGAACTAAGAGCATGAACAACAAACTTTTATTTGTTCATTTGTGTGTCTTAAAATGTTTAATCCTCTGTCCTACATTTTAAGCATTTTGTAGCTAAGAGCCTAAAGAAATAAGGCCTTGACTTGGTTTTGTTTGTGTGTGTGTGTGTGTGTGTGTGATACAAATGACTATTGCTAGCAGCCCTAATCCTTCATATGTAGAATGGTTTGGATTCATTCCTTACCGAATACCATTCTGGTTCTGAAATTCACTTATTTTGTGAAGATATGCTGTGTATCTGGAAAGAATATTATTCATACTTATTTTTTCATTATTGTGTGTCTTTGACTCTGTCAATCTTTGGAAATTTGACAATGTGGAGGATACTGGTAAACCCAGCATTACCAAAGCTTCTAGAATTCAGAGGAAAACAAATTTTAAAAGCTCATCTTTAGTTGATAGAAGTTAATGTCTTTCTTTTGACACATATTTTCTTTAGTTGAAACAGCTTCTTTGAATTGTCAATACTGCTTCCATATTTAAAGACTTTGTTTTATTATTATTTAATTATTTAAATATTAATGTTTAATTATTAATAGTTAATATTGATTATTTAATATTTAATTCCTCTTATTTTCCCAAATGAGAAAAAATAATGCAGGCATGAGGTTACAAATGAAGATTTTCTTCAATACCCTGAAATATTCTCTCTTACTCAGTCTTGAGCTTCTCCAAAGAATGTGTTCAAGACCATGGAGGGAGGCTCTTTAGGTGCAGGAATGGAAAACTGCTCACTCCACAGCACTGTGAGATGCCTGCAAGAGAGATGAAGAGATGAAGTTTATGCCTACAGCTTCTAAGAGTGATCTTCCTATTCCAGAATTGACTTTAATGATTATTTATAGATAAAATACATAATTTTGTGACTTCCACTTACTCAGAAAATTAAAAATGTTTACATTGGGCACTTAAGCCCCAACTTAGGAGAGAAAATGGAAATGTAATATAAAATATCACTCTATCAGAAGTCTATGGCAGTGAAATGTGGTGATTTGCCACTAAGTCCAAGATGCAAAAATGCCTAAAAGTCTTCCTAGGAGAAAGAAAAGATATAGTCTATAATCACTGAACTTGATGAGCCTCTCCAGTCAACTCTTGGATGGATGGATGGCTCTGAAAGCATTTGTAAAGGCCTACAGATTCATAAGGGAACAGTGTTTGAAAGACAAAAATTAAGCAAGTTTTTTTATACACACACAGAATAAATTCCAATGAAAATAAGAAAGAAGGAAGGAAGGAAAAGAAAGGAAGAAAGAAAAGGAAACGAAGGAAAAATAAAAACCAAAGGAAGACAATGGAATGAACTCAAGCTGAGGAAGAAGCATATAAACATTTCTATTATAAATCTTAAGGTTAAACACCTCTGACAATGTTCAGTCACTAAGCTGTGTCTGACTCTTTGTGATCCCACGGACTGTAGCATGCCAGGCTCCTCTGTCCTCCACTATCTCCTGAAATTTGCACAAATTCATGTCCACTGATGGGCTTCCCAGGTGACACTACTGGTAAAGAACCTGCCTGCCAATGCATGAGACTTAAGAGATCCCTGGGTTGGGAAGATCCCCTGGAGGTGGGTATGCCAACCCACTGCAGTATTCTTGCCTGGAGAATCCCATGGACATTGGAACCCGGCAAGCTACAGTCCATAGGGTCCTGGTTAGTTGGGCAAGACTGAAACGACTTAGCACACACATGTCCTTTGATATTTACACTTTTAAAAGAAAAATAAAAGATCAAAAGCTAATTCAAAGAGCAAAAACACAATAAAAAATGAGATCATAATTTTTTGTAGCATCTAATTCATAAGTATTTTCAAAGAAGAGATATGCAATCATTTTATAAGATAAGGCATAGCAATGAGCGGGAAATATCTCTCCCACAACTGGATGAAGACAGGTTGTCTTTTCTTGAAGTTGTTTCCAATCTTATAGGAGAATATAATATTTTACAAGGACTTATTTAAAATAATGGGACTTAGGACTGTGTCATTTGGTATACTGGGTATATTTGGGTTTTAATTTGATTTAATTTATTTTATTTATTTAATTTTATTTCAAGCTATTCATATAGAGACATTTTGTCTTTAACAAGGCAAATGCTCTAAAAGAAGTAATGCAAATGTCCTTGTGATGATGTACCAAGTATTAAGAAAACACTTTGGTCTCACTAGCAAGACTGAAAATAAAATATATATCAGGCAATTTTCACAAGGAAAAGAGCATACATTTTTTCCCAATTTTATCTCCCTTCTTTCTTCATTTCTTACTTTTCCCTTTCTTCTTTCTTTCCATCATTTTCCTTCTTTCACTACTTAAATGCTTATAACTTTCTGTTTAAAGAAGCTTGATAGTTTGTCCTATGAAAACGTTTCTCACTCTACTTTTCACATTTTCAACTTATTTGTATTGTACTTCTGCAGTTACATTGACCAAGTTACCCTTAAAAAGAGCTGATATGCTTTGCTAAATTAATTCAGAACTGCCTTTCTTAAAATGGACGCCCTTTTCTTTATATTAGAAACAGTTCTAACAGTAGATAACCTTCAATCAGGTCATTTCCATGACATATTAATCTCAGGTTTACGTGAAATATTAAAAGAAAGCTAAAACCTTGTGATTAAATACCGCACACATCTTGTTAGGCATCTAATTTAAAGCTGGAGGTGACTAACCTCTGAGGGTCGAATATCTTCATACTTTTATTTTTCAGATAATATTATATTGAGTGGCCGGATTAACTTAGAATTTTTTTTTTCTATATTGTGAACACATTCTCCATAAGAGAGTGTTTCGAGGTAAAAAGATTTATTTTCTTAAAAAGACATCCTTCAGAATTCTTTGCTCAATAGAGGAAGGATAAGGACTCATGTCAGTTTAAACATGAACAAATATAAAACGACTCTCATGACTTTCTCCAAGTCTTACAGTCTGCCAAACCACAGTGAAAAATAAATATATCTCCAGAAAATAATATTGTTCTGAAGTTATTATGCCTTAATTTTCTGAACATTAAAGTTACTGCTGTATTCAGCAGATAACTAGTTTAATAATCCGACAGTAATTTTCTTCTGGGCTGTGAAGGAATTAGCCACCTACACATTTTTAGCAATAAAATGAAAATGCATATACTGCATTGGTTTCCTGACAGCATTGTTAACACTTAGTCATATTTCCAAGTAATACTGAAAATCTGTGGTCGAGTTGCATAGAAGTAACAGTGAGAATAAAATAACTGGCACTGTGCTTAAAGGGCAAATAATTTTAATTTTATTAAGAAGATTTAAATTCACTGCCTAACGGTGGACAGAGTCTTTAAAGCGACAGATATTGTTTTTAGATTCTTAATAAGAAATAGAATACACATCTCAAATCTTCTCCATGGAAGACAGCTAGATTTGTTCCAAATTCTAAAACTTACTGCACTGTTTCTTCCTAAAACAATATTTCTTATTCATAGAATCTTAGGGAACATTAAATCATTACTGTGTTAGCCAAAAGAAAAACAAAATAAAAACAGACCGTGCAATAAAGACCCTAATGGTATTTGAGACCCCTCCCCCACCGCCAAAATACACGTGAGATGGAGGCTGGGAAAGCAAAGTAGTATATGAATTAGCAAAAACAAATACATGAAAGCGTAAAAGTGGTACGACTTTTCTTTCTGGAAAATTCCCTCAATACGTGACTTTTTGTACTTTTCCTCTCTTCCATTCACCAGCAAGAGTGATAAGGTCCCTGCAGGAAGCGCTTCTCTTCCGCGCGAGGCTGCTCAGCAATAAATCCGTGTGAAATAATAGCTTGCGCTCTTCCTAGTTACAGCAGTTAGTAACTGGTTAAACGACGTCTCCCTCCAATGGCTGTTTTCGTCGGCCCGGAGCAGTCTTCGCCCAGTCCCGTCCCGCTCCTTTCTGGCGAGCACCATCCTCCCTCTCCCGCCCGCGGCCCCGGCCCGGTCCTCGCAGCCCCGCCGCAGTCCGCGCGCCGGGACCCGCCGAGGCGGGAGAGGCTCAGTCGGCTGGAAGCAGTGCGCGGGGAAGGACCGCTGCCGCCGCTCTCCGCGACTCGGGCGTAGACCGAACGCGGCCCGGCGCGCACGGAGTTAACGGCGCCGCGGCGCGAAGAGCGGAGACGGCGCGAGCCCGCGAGGCCCCCGCCCCGCGCCGTCCCCGCGCCCCGCGCCGCGCGCCCCGCACCGCGGGCTGACGCCGGACCCGCCGCAGGAAGCGGAAGGCGGGCAGCCGAGCGGCGAGCACTACTCCGCGCCGAGGTCCGGGTGTGCAAGCGCAGCCGGCCAGAGCTGAGCCCGGCACCCAGCCCTCGACCGCGCCGCCGACTCCCAGTCCCCGCTCCGGGTCCCCAGAGCAGTCCGAGCCGGCGAACGGCGGGATGTTCGCGGCGCCGCACCCTGGGCGCTGAGACCAAGCCTGCTGGACAGTGGCATTCCTTTCTTTTGAAGCTTTTTGGCTGTTGGATACACCGATGTGACCCTCCCCCCCCCCCTTACACTTTTTGGAATGATGGGGATCTTTTTGGCATATGTTGGATTTGTTTTCTTTTCCGTTTTATATGTACAGCAAGGGCTTTCTTCTCAAGGTAAGTCTGTGCTCACTGGCAAATATACATTTGCTCGCGCTGTGTGTGTGTCTTTGCGTTCAAAGAACGGCCAGGCAGATGTAGTCAGGTTCTTAGCAAGTAAGGAAGAATAGTGTTCTGTGGTATTTTTCTTTAAAGTTTATTAATAGTAGCCCAGCTAGATTTGAGAGCAAATCCAGTTGGTTCCTGACAACGAGGTGGGTTCCTCGGTGAGCACAAACACAGAGCTATGAGTGTGTGTGTGTGTGTGTGTGTGTGTGTGTGTGTGTGTGTGTTCCTTCCATCTGTGTGCATGCACAGGGTAACCACTCGCATACATTATCATCGCAAACAGAGCTGGGGATGGGGTCTTTCCATGGCGAGCCCTCCTCTATGTAGGCAGTATGGACTTAGAGTTTCCTTTTTCTGTGTCCGTGTGACTTCGTTTGCGTGTGTGTTTATCAAAGGACAGACTCCTCTGAGGACCCATAAAAAGGCACGACTTGCATTACAAGCAGCAGCAGCCTGCTGAATCCAGTTGTTCAGGAGTTCGCAGGCTGCAGTGATCATTTCAGCACCATGAACAGATCACATCTCTGCTGCCAGAAGACTGCATCACTTCTGCAGACAGAAATGCTATCAACCGAAAAGTCCTTTTCAGATTAGAATGTCGTCTTAACATCTCCCGTTTCCTCTAAGTATAAATACAGTTCTATTTCAGTAGAGATCATGTTGGAATTTTATAATTTTTTTTAAAGAGACACTGATGGCGCCTTGCTTTAAAAAGTGGGGGCAAAGTGCATCCTCCCTGAATCGACTCTGCAGCCCCCCAGTCCTCCTCCCCATGAGTACGGATTGTAGCTGTGCACTCAAGCTACAAATCTCTGCTAGACTTTTAAGGCATCATCAGCCTTTCTCAGAGTGTCTCTTACACAAGATAAGAACAACCATCTAATGTGTTAGGGAAGTGCCTTTGGGAGAGAGGAAACATATTTTTGTGAGTTTCACCATGACTCCATGAATCTTGCAAACTAGCACTGTCAAGATTTGTAATGAAAAGGCTCCAAAAAAAAAAAAAAAAAAAAAAGTCTCTAGTGACTTTAGATCTTTAATCTGAACCAAGCCCAGGTGTGTGATCCTTTCATCCCATGATGTATGGCAGTTTACAATACAATAGCTTGTTGGGAACAGATATGAAGGTTAATTTGGAAAGAAAGAAAGAAATATCCACAGCTTAAAAAGTGTGCAACTTGTTTCAATTCTGTAGCCCTCCAATCACAACTGCTGATGTGTTGTGATTTATATCAGGAATGTAAATTTTGACAGATAATCGTGATCTTTTCTCTATTACATGGAACATCCAGTTAGTCACAGATTGTTTAGAAACTTGGACATAAGAGGCTCTCTTCATGTATCAGCTTGACAGATGTGTGTAAAATGTACTTCCCTGAATCCCTCAGTAAGTTTTGGGGAATACTGCAGTCTGACAAAAGGTATTTGTATCTAACTGTGAGCAGCCTGACTAGCAGAGGGGAGTTATTGGCAAGCTTGTTAACCTTTCTGTTATCTGGATTTGATCAACAACAAAATGATTTAGGCATGATACCAAAAATAAGAAAGAGGCCAAGGAAAGCGTTGGGGGGAACCTCGGGGATGTCATAGAGGGGGGTTTTGTTGCTTTTTTTTTTTTTTTTAAGACCCAGGAAAATGTAGTGAGCTCACAAGAGATGCTGTCAAGAGTGGAGTACCTATTCCAAAAGGGTACGTTTCTGTTTTGCAGCAAAATTTACCGAGTTTCCGCGGAATGTGACAGCAACAGAGGGGCAGAATGTGGAGATGTCCTGCGCTTTCCAGAGCGGCTCCGCCTCGGTGTACCTGGAGATCCAGTGGTGGTTCCTGCGGGGGCCGGAGGACCTGGAGCCTGGGGCCGATGTGGCCGGGGCACAGGTAGCGGAGTCGCGTCGCCCGAATTACCGGTTTCATGTCCGGCCCACTCACTGACTTAGACTCCTGAGTGTCCAGCCAGGATCTTGACCAAGATGGTGTTGGGGCGCCCGTGGGAACACCCCTGGCTCTCCTGGCGGCAAGGATGACGCCTAGACATGCCAGGGGGTGAACCCTGTCCTGGCGACACCGCGTTAAAACCAAGGGAAAGCAGGTTGTCCAGTCTTTCCCGGTTAAGGACTGGGAATAGACTCCTCCTTTTAGTACTGGACATTGTCAGCAGCCCGCGATGGCACTGCTGCGTTGATACATCCCCGGACACTCGCTATCCCTTCAGTATGGTGGGATGGGGACAAATTTTGTCGGTTTTTCCATCACCCCCACCCCCTTGGGTCCTTACCACCTCTGCCAGACGCAGAGGGAAGGAGCGGGGAGAGAGATGGAGAGGAGGGGGAGACAGAACGGGAGGAGGAGAGACAGGAGGGGGAATGGAAGGGGAGAGAGGAGGTGGGAGGAGGCCGAGGAGGGAGGCGGGAGATGGGGAAAGGAGAGACGGGGCGCCGGCGGAAAAAAGGGAATGGGGAGTGACGAAGGGACCCGAGGCGACTCGAGTGGACCGGGGGCGGGGAGGGGAGGAGAGAAGAGGGGGCGGGGAGGGAAACGGCGGTCTGAACCGCGGAGGAGGTAGTTCTGCAAAAGAGGCTGCGGATGTGCGGGGGCGAGTGAAGGGCTGTAGGAGTGACAGCAGGCAATGACAGAATGCAGTCCCCCGAGTTCCCAGGTGCCCCATCTTCCGCAGACTCGCGCATCCCGGGCGCTGACCCGAATGCAGCTCCTCGAGCTCCCGAGCCCCCGTCCCTGAATCCGAGCACGCCCACGCCGACTCCCCACCACGCCCCCTCCCGCCCCAGTTCCCTGTCCCCTAATCCCCGCTCCCGAATCCCCGGGCGCAGCCACAGGGATTGGTCCCCTGGCGGGTGGCTGGGACAGCGCCCCTCCCTCCCCGTTTGCGCAGCGGAGGGCTCCGGCTGGGCGAGGTCTGAGCATCCGTGTGCCCCCCTCCCCGTCCCTCCCCGCAGGCTGAGCTGCTGCCAGACCGGGACCCCGACGGAGATGGGACCAAGATCAGCGTGAGTGTCAACGCGACCGCTGCACTCGGGCCCGGGGCGCCAGTTAGTGAATTTCGGTTTTCAAAAGTGTTTTTACTTACTGTCCCCAATAGAGGAAATTTGCACACGCTCTGTCTTACCTTACCTCACTGGGTACAAACACATTGAAAAAGATTTAGAATTCATAGCATAAAATTATTTATCTTAATGGCGTAAATATGTGAAAAATTACTTGGGAATCATTTTGCACCCAAAGAGGAATGTTGCTTTCTTGCTCTTATTAACTATAAGAGGAAAAGGCAGCAATACTAATAATATACATTCAAATTTATACCAATAATTATCCTTCAATAGCAAGTAAAAGACGAAAATCTTCCCAGGCAGGAAAAAAAAAAAAATTAAAGCATCCAACAGGGTGTTGAAGTTGTAATGAAAATAACTGAACTTTCAATGTCATTCATAAATCATATAATGCATTTCTAATGCCAGTGTTCAAAATCATGTAATATGAGACCAAAAGTCAATATAAATATAAAAGCATTGTTAGAGGAGGTTAACCTGTTGAAAATACAGAGATGTGTTTCTACTCTGCTGGTTATTACTGCTCATGATTGTCTGAAATTAGAAAAAAAAAATTTACTATGCCTCAGAGGAAGTAATCTAGAATCACTTTATACTAATAGAATTGCTCAGTTTGTTGATATTTAATAAACAAGTTTCCATTACTAGAAGTAATGTGTGTATAAGGAATCTAAAAATCACATTTTGAAAGGAAGTTTATTCTGAGGTTATTTTAAGAGCATATAAAGTGATAGAATATTGGGGTTACATCATAAGTAAAAGTGTAAAAATATGCTAATAAAATCAAATTCTCTAACCTAAATATATAATGTCAGCATGGAAGAAAGTATCAAAAATAAGCTCTAAACCAGAAACTCCCAATTTCTTTTCATAAACTCACTGACTCTTTCAATTTAATTTTTCTTATATCACAGAATCTGTTGTTTTCCAACAGTGCTAGAAAAGCTTTATTGGTAAGATCAGTTATTAATGTTTTCTTAAATATTTCATTTATATATACACATATAATTAGATATATTGCTTATTTCCTATTCATCTTTCATTGTTCACCCATACCCTAATCCTCCAAAGACAGGTGGTAAAGCAGCCTCACACCTAGGGAAGCATGCAGTTATTTGCATAGTTCTGCACACAACTGCTAACAGCATTATCAATGCCCAGAGTTTGCACAATCTAGTCAACTGCAAAGAGCTCTAAACACAGAGGTAGAAAGCAGTGTGTTCCCAGTTCACCTGGTGTGTGACCTAAGCCAGCAGTTAATTTGAATTCCCAGGTGTATTTTTACAAAATACAGTATGAGCTTTGCCCTGGAGAGATGCAGAGTGTTTCTGCATTAATCCAAATGAGAGTATTTTCTAAACCTCCTCAGATGATTTTAGTGTACAGTCAACATTGACAAGCACTGACCCAAACCCTCTAAGCCTAAGTTTTCTATAAAATGGGATAATAACAATATATACGCACTCTGACTACCCCAACATTATCAGGAGACTCAGTTGAAAATATATTTGAAACTACTGTCTCCCATTAGTTTTACAGTCTTAATAATATTTGTATGTAATTTTCATGTATATAAATGCATACTTATGGATATGGTTCATATGTTGAAAACTGTTTATATATACAACTCTCTATGTAAAAACCAGATGAACACTTCCCAAATTTTCTAAATTATTTATGGCTGTTTCAAAGTGTAATGCCCAGTACAGGAATAACTTTCTGCCTTCTCACTTCTCTTCTTTGTCTTTTGAAATTAATTTGGAAATTATCCAAATCCAGATCTTGAATGTCATATGAAGCCCATCATTGTCAGTCATGGATAATATGATGTATATCAAATCTACCTCTTCTGATAAAGATGCTTACAGATGTATTGCATGTTATGTAGGATTTTATATATTGTATATAATCGTATATATATTCTTGGTGTTAATCTGGTATAAACAATATCAGAAGTGAGAATCAGTTTCTATTTTGAAAATAAAAGCAATGTTTAATTACTGGCATCTCAAGTTCCAGCAGCACACAGACCCTGTGGTAGCAGGGGCATGTACTCCGAATCATAGGATTTCAGGAGATATTAATTTGCTCCCTGAGTCTTGCCACCCCATAACTATAGGTCAGACTGCACCAACAGCTGGAGTAAAACTTTACTATCCAAGTCTATTTTGTCAATCCATTTAGTAATCATCCTGAAGTGGGGATTAAAAGCACATTCTCACTTAAACTCAGCTGTGACCAACAGCATGTGTTTGTGATCTCTCAGAGTGGTAGGTAGCCCTCAGTGAAGGAGAGAGGCTTTGTAAACTATGCATGCGTTAGGTCCTGCTTCATTCAGCTGAGCTCACCTGGCAGAGGCCAGTCCCATGATGGGATCATGGTGGAGCTGGTTCCAAATGCAAACCACATGGCTGATGGAATCTGGTCCAGCTGGACTGAACTCATGTGTCCATGATCTTGTGAATCTAGGTGTTACTAGAATAAGATAAGTAAGATCTTCTAATTAGACTGCTAAGGAAATAAAAAACTTTCTGACTGTGGCTGTGAGGCCAGTAAGACCTTTTAATTTTCCAACCTTAGCAAGCTCAGGACAAGATATCGGAACCAAATCACGTGATGTAGCACTTTATTTTTTTTACCCGCAATTTTTCAGACAGTGAAAGTCCAAGGCAATGACATCTCTCACAAGCTTCAGATTTCCAAAGTGAGGAAAAAGGATGAAGGCTTATATGAGTGCAGGGTGACCGACGCCAATTATGGAGAGCTTCAGGAACACAAAGCCCAGGCCTACCTAAAAGTCAACGCCAACAGCCACGCCCGGAGGATGCAGGCCTTCGAGGCCTCGCCCATGTGGCTGCAGGATATGAAGCCTCGCAAGAATGTCTCCGTGGCAGCTCCCAGCAGCATGCACAGCTCTGCCAACCAGCGAGTGCCCTCTACTTCCAGCCCTCAAGAGGTAGCCAAAATCCCCAAACAAAGTCCACAATCAGGTATGGAAACCCATTTTACCACTCACAAACCCTCCACAGGAAGATGGGTCAGTGTAGACAGATTTACGTATGACGGTTTCTCTAAAACTGGAGAGCTAGTTCAGTTAAAATGAGGATGAGCTACTAGAGCCAGAGGCTGACTTTCCCTGAGGGTGTGAATTGCCCCATTAGTCGCTGGCGGTGCTTCAGGTCCAGGAAGTCTGAGGGCTGGACTTCTTTTCCTTCTGTATTTACATTCTAAAAGCACAATAAATCATGTGCATTTGGTTGCATTATAATGCATGCTCATTTTCTCTACAGATTTATGTATCGATAATGACCCAAATTAAGAGACTTTCACTTCATCAACATGTAATTGAAAGAGACAAACCACATTTTCAGGGACCCATAGCTTTAAGCAGGGCCAGTTACCAAGGGCTTCTGATTTTGAAGGAGAAATTTCAGCTGTCTGTGATGAAAGTAATTATGGTAATGGGAGGAAGTAAGGAGGGTGAAAGACAGAAAGTGGTACAGTGATAAGGCAGCTCCTGTCAATGTGGCTTCGATGCCAATTTAGAAGCTTAGTCACACATTTCCTAAGTCAGCTGTGCAAGTTAAAGCTGTTCTGAATAGCATTAATTTATGCAATGATTCAGCCAATGGAAACTCACTGAAGTTTTAACCTTGGCATGGAATGAGCAGTACCTTACACTACCCTGGACTGTTCTGCATCCTGCTCAAATGCTTGATGCAGTATTATAGGATGAAGGGAGCATAAAATATTGAATTTCTCATTTTTGAGTTTGTCTCTTTATAGTCTATCATTGAAGAATTATTGATACTACTATTGTAATAGGAAATTATATCGCTAACGTTAAAATTCTTTTTAGCTACTAGATTTTTAAAATTTCATCATTTTATCAGGATGATTTATATATAAATAAACATTTAAGTATATTTTTACATTTATATGTAAAAAATGTACATATATATATATTTATATATATATTTATCAGTCGTGTCCAACTCTTGAGACCCCATGGACTGTAGCCTGCCAGGCTCCTCTGTCCATGGAATTTTCCAGGCAAGAATACTGGAGTGGGTTGCTATTTCTTCCCTTTCTCCAGGGGAGTTTCCCAGCCCAGGGATCAAATCTGTGTCTCCTGTGCCTCCTGCATTGGCAGGTGGATTCTTTACCCCTGAGGCATCTGGGAAGCCCTTGTGAGTGTACATGTGTGTATCTTTAAATCCTTATTTATAAACAGTATTTTAAAAATAATATGTGCCACCCTAGATTCCTCCTTAGGCTTCATGTGCTAATGGAGACTATTTGTTGTGAGCTTGACTAAGGGGCCCTGTGATGTAGGTAAGCAGCTATCCCAGCATGTCTTACTTATGGCACCTTATGCCAGGCTGAAAGGAGACAGCATCTCTGAAGCCAGATTAGTGTGACTTTGCCTCATTTTCCTCTTTATCATCTCTTTTGTTCCCCAAAGGAAAAAACCATAACTAAAATAAATGTATATAAATACACATATATATGTGTATATATATGTGTGTCTCACACACCCCTAACAGTTGTAATTTTTGTAGCCATTATTTGGTAAAGATTTTATACTTTTGGAGACATTGTCTTCCTCCCTTTCTCACTGTCAAAAGAAGAACCTAAATGCTATATGCAAAATTACAGAGACCACTCAACAGACAATTTACAACCTAATTGATGAGGACTCCAAATCATTATTAGCCTAAGTAGAAGTTATTAGCCTAAATAGAATATTCCAAGCTAGAAATCAATAAATCCATTTTGTGGAATCAGATTACTTATCCCAGATGAAGGATTCTAAGCATAGAATGAAAAGTTCTATTTCTAAATTCTTTACATTTTAGATTGAATAATGTACTCTAAAAAGATTCATTTATTTTAATATCTTTTTCTTAGTCTTGTGATTGGTGCTAAATGGCAAAGGCTATACAAATCTAACAAGTTTCAAAGAGAAATCACCATTCATTTTCCACCCATCACCAGCCTCACCCATTGCTTCTTCTAAAGGAACAGGGTGTACTGCTCGTGGAAGCCTGTATCCATCCAAAGTCATTTCCACTAAAAATTATCTTCAATAGCAAAGGTTAATCTGAAACACATCAAAAAGTTTCATTTCTATTTTCTTCTACCGTTGAATACTGGAAAATATTTTATATACATTTAATGTTTTCTGACTTCAAGTGCAGAAGCTATGGTGGCCCAGCCAACTCATTTTATTCATGTGTAAGTCTCTGTGCTTGCACAATTATTGCATAAGATACAGTATTTGGGTTAGATATCTATATAATGTTTCCTCTAATACCCACATCCTGATTTGTAATTTTGCTTTATGATTTTTCAGGTTATATTCAAATAAAGCTGATTTCAATACTGATGCTTCCTTATTCACTCTCCATCCTTTCGAGAGCTTGTATGCCAAGCACAATGATACAAAAATGGAAGACATACTTCCATTATCCAAAGAATTAATCATTTTTATATTTTAATTTGTGAGAAAATGAAATATTTGTAAATTACACTGACCATGCATCTTTGTTTTCCTGTTTTTTTAAAAGCAAGACATGATGAAGACAAAATAATTGAAATCTTGCCTTTACAGACCAACAGTTATATTAGCCTTTAGTTTTTTCACTTGATATAGGGAGGCATGTGTCATTCATGGTGTCTGTGACACTATAATACCAACCTGTTACCAAAAGCTGGGCTGTTGGCCTTTTATTTTCATCACAGTTTTTACTTAGTTGACTGAACTGTTTAGTTTCAAATACTCAGTTCCTAATTCATGCTTGTTTCTGTCAAAGTAGTTCTGTCTCTCTTTGAAGGAAAAGTATTAGCTGAAAATAACTCTGAATATATATTATAACATTCAAATTACTCAGTTTTCCTAGAGCAGAAATTTATGTTAAAAATATGGAAAAATAGTCTTTTATTATCTGTATATCACAATATATATAGCTACTTTACCAGATATTTTTCAAAAGCTAATGAGCATGTAACTATCCAATTGAGCTGTATCTTTATCGTATTTATTTTTAATTCTTTTAATTTTACCTACATTTGATAATCCACAATTAGAACCAAAATACTGAAGAAAAATCATAAAGCAAATAAATAGAACTTGGCTTTTGCAGTCCCTTAGGTTTTTCTCTTCTCCAATCTTTGTAGCCATAACTAACATTTAGAATGTCCTATAGGTGTTCTGAGGGTAGCAAGTCTTGATTCTAGCATGAACTGGTTTAGTTCCATCTGCACCGAGAACAGATCCCCAAGTACCTCAATAAACTACACCATTCTCTACTCATTTCTTTCTGTCTCATGGAGAACATCTACTTCATACAGAAGCCAAACATCCCCTCCATCCACCACCACCCCAGTTTCCTACTTTGGTCCTTCCCCACCCAGTCTATACTCCCTTCTAAGGATCCCCTCTCCACACCCTTGCCAACAAGCTGATGAAGCTGTGAATGCAGCCTGGCCCAGTCACACCCCAGCCTGGCAGTTACACCCCTAAAGGTCACACCCATAGCCCCATCCCTCAGCTGCTGATCTCCTGAACTCCCCTCTGGTCCCTTCAAGTTGACTGTTAGCATCCCCCTTCCTCTCTGTGGACTTCTCCAACTAAATTCCTCTCTTAAATGTAGTTCTTTTCCCATTCTCAGTGCTCCAATCTCATCCATTTCTATGGTTTCAACTACTAAGTTTTCCTTAGAAAATTTCTCAATCTATTACCAAAAGGGGAACCCCTTCCAGGGCCTGAGAGTGGGCTCTTGTCTAACACTCTGAAATGAATTGCCTGAGGAGACACGTGCTGACAAAGCAAGAGGCTTTATTGGGAAGCGGCACCTGGGTGGAGAGCAGCAGGGTATGAGAGCCCAGGAGAAAGTCTGCCACATGACTTGCAGTCTTGGGCTTATAGTAATGGGGTTAGTTGCCAGCTTGTCTGTGGCCACTCATCCTATTTGGCCCATATTTGGTGACTTGGGGTCCCTGCTGGTGGATTGTGCATCGCTCAGCCAAGATGGGATCCAGTGAGGAGGATTCTGGGAGGTAGCAGGACCTCATAGGTCAGACATATGAACTGATATCTCCTCTCTTCTTTTGACCTTTCCCAAATCCTTCCTGTCGGTGGTACCTTGTTAGTTCCATGTTCCTTACCAGAACTTCCTGTTGTAAGATAACTCATGCAAGTGATTACTGTTGTGCTTGGCCAAGGCAGGTGGTTTTGGTCAGTGGTTCCCCTAACAAATTGACAGTCTGATCCTGACTTCTCTCTGGAGAGCCAGACCAGGGCTCCTCCTGTCCCCATTAACCCCCTCTCCACCACTGCCATGTCTGTCCCAGGAGCCCTGAGCAGGGCAGAGCCTCTGCGCAGTGGTTGACAGCAGCTGTTGACACATGTGCCCCTTGTCCCCACCCTGAGTCTGGACTGGACTGTGAATAGCGTGACAATGAGATAGGAAGGAGTACTGCCTCAGCAGCCAACTCCAGACCTTTCCTACAAGAGGATAGGCAGCCTCTGCTGTGGCCTTAGAGCCAGCCATTGAGCACCAAGTGCAGCTGCCTTGAGACATGGAGCTGACTGAAGGCAGCCAGCCTTTGACTTGAACCCCAGCTGACCATCCCCCACACCTGTGGGACAGAATAATAAATTGTTGTCTTAAGGTGCTAGGTTTTAGGGTGGCTTGTTTCACAGCAATAAATATTTAGATCAGGTCCCTAAATATTAAAAAATTGAATTTATTGTTTTAGCTTTCTCACCAAAAAGAAATGTTCTTCCTCTGGTGTTCCCCAGTTCTCTTAACACCATCACAGGTAATGAGGAAATCTTGAATATGCTCATATCTCAATCTGTGGAACACATCACAACAGAACATGAGTATTAAATAATTATCATTTCCAAAGCACCATCACAGATTTTCAAGGTCTCATTTCCAGCTGTCTCTCCTGATTTCCTAACCCTCACACATAATCTTCTAAATTGCTCTTTCCTGAATGTTTTCAGATATTTCTTACCTCTGTGACTTTGAAAATGATGTTTTCTTTCCCTCTTTGCTGGACTCATACTCAAATGCAGATTCTTTTATAAACTTTCTCCTGTTGTCTTAGAATTGGCTGTTTCCTCATCAGGTCCCCACATCAACTTGTTTACACTTACTTTCCTCATTGTATCCTTTTCCTGGGGCATTCCTCCTTTCAGTGCTGGAAGTCCCATTTTCTGGGAAACCTGACACACAGACAAAATAGTAGTCACCCTAAAGATGACTTTTTGGCTACAGAGATCACCACTTCTTTTGCCTTCCTGTAAGTGCCTAGGGCAAGGGGACATCTTGTTTGGGGAGAAAAGGAAGAGAGAGAAGGCAGATATAACTTTGCTTTTGTCTTCTTTGATCTTATATTTGCATAAATCGATTACATTGCCTCTGTTTCAAAAACTATCAAGACTCCTAAATAGTGTTTTTCAAAGCGCAGATGTCCTGTGCCAGACTTGCAAGGAAGCTTATTAAAAAGTTCATATCCCAGAACAAATGCCTGAGTCTAGAAGCAGAAATACCAGTTTTATGTGCAGTTAATTATGAGAATCATTCTCTCTAAAAAGTTCTTATGAATGAGAGAAAAAAAAATTATTATGTACTATGAGATGTGTGTACATGTGTAAGATACTAAAAAATACACTTTTAGAAACTGGTCTTTTGTTATTGTTTTTTCCAGTATTGTTTTGGACTTTTGTGAAGCTGTTCTCTTCAAGCTGGCACTCATAAGAAAACTGGCCATGGTTAAAGTGTAGTTATGTCTCCATGTGTGGTTTCTCAGCAGGAATACTGACTCTCTGAACTCAGAAATATGATTGTTGTGTTTTCAACATGATGTGAACCTGAGCATTGAAAGGCAGCTGCTGCTCCAGCTGCTAGAATCCAAGGGCTCCGGAAGCTCCTCTCTGGCTTACAGATGTAGCAGCTTTCCAAAGGTGGTCAAAGTTAGAGAAATTATCTTACAACAGAGTTCACTGCTGGTGAGGGGAGGTAGACGAGGGCTCAGTGTCTTGCTGGAGATTATTTTCCTGAGTTAAAATATGAGGAAATGGTGCACGACATCCAGGTAGAGAACCACATGTATAATCCAGACCTCAATGTTGATTTTGTTTTAATGATCCAACTTGGCTGCTTACACAGGTTAAATTCATTTGATCACTGTAATTCTATCGGTTAAATGGCTGCTATGTAAATCAAGCAGCCATGAATAAGATGAAAAATAGATTTGAGGCAATGCTTTGGATAATACAGGTCAAAGAACCTGCTGGAGCTGTGTTTGAGCTCGAATTATGCAGAGTAGGAGTTTGTACTGGCTAAATTCTCCTGTAAACTATATTTAACTTAACTGGTTGAAATTCAGTAACTAGCTGGGTCTTCAAAACCAAGGCTCCTTTTTGTGCTGTAAGGGTTTTTCAGTGCACGGACACTTAAGGGTTCTGCGAGGTTCATTTGTGATTACCAGGTCTCTGTGATTGAGGAGCCACGAAACAGAATTTGCCAGTGTTTTAAGATCTTGTCGCGAATGATTTCATTCTCCTTAAGGTTTCAGGAAGCTGCCAGAGGAGTTTTATCTGGATAGATGACCAAAGGGTTGAGAAGTTGCTGGAAAGACCTCACTCTGTTGGTCAGAATAGAGCGAATTCTCAAGAAAGGCCAGGGCTCCTTCTTCCAAGGAACACTGCTGCCACCTATAGGCCGACACAGGTGTACGCATTTCAGCTGCGCGTGCTCAGTTGCTCAGTCGTGTCTGTGATCCCATGGACTGTAGCCTGCCAGACTCCTCTGTCCGTGGGATTTTCCAACAAGAATACTGAATTAGGTTGTCATTTCCTATTCCATGGGATCTTCCTGACCCAGGGATCGAGCCGGCATTTCCTGCGTCTCCGGCATTGGCAGGCAGATTCTTTACATCTGCGCCAAAGAGGCAGAAAACCAGGGGAACATGCCTCTTAGACCAGCTGGTTCTCTCACCAGGGGAGGTGGTGGGCACAGTTGTTAAACTGTTCTCATCTCATGTCCATCACTCACAGCTGCATGTACCTCTGCTTCCTCAGTTATTAAATAGGAATGATCCTCACAGTTTTGAGAATTAAATGAAATTATATACATAGAGAGCGTGTCACTGATCAGCTCTCAATACGTGACAAGTAGTTGGCTGTGTGTAGGAGATGAGCTAAAGAAGGGAGAATGGGTCTTCATTCCTGACTACATTTTATTGTTCGTAATTTCAGAGCTTCCTTTTTTTCTTCTGTCACAGTGACGTTAATTAATGATAAATCATCCCCTACATAACCATACCACATTACCATCAACTGTCTTGACCAAGGTTATAATTAGATGGTTGACTTTATTGGTTACAAAATAATAAAATTCCAAAGGATTTTTAGGACTTTGAACGGTGAGCTGAATAAGCAATGTGTTTTTGGAAGCTGAAGTTATACTCACTGTCTGCTATTGTAATTAAATTCAAGCTTTCAGAAAAGGCCTCAGAATTTTTTTAAATCACAAAATAGCTATGGAAAGTGAAAATGAAAGTCTCTCAGTTGTGTCCAACTCTTTGCAACCCCATAGGTGCATCTGAAAACATAAACAAGAATATTATTAAAAGCTTTAAAAATAGAGAAAAGCAAAATGGATTTAGAACCTTATAATAAGAATGACATAATAGTAGTAGATAACAGATGGTTTCCTAGATACCTTGTTTGTTTAGCGAGCTGTGTACAAATCTCTCTGAACCTCAGAGTCATTATCTATAAAATAGAGTTAGTGATACATGTGCCCCAAATAACATTTTAGCATTGTGTCATGATATATTTTAAACATCTAGCAGAGTACACCTGGCACGTAAGTGAGGTCGTCACTTTTTGGTTCTCTGAAATAACCATGTATAAAGAGGGCAATAAAGGAACATAAATATAAACAGAGAAGGCTCTAAAAAGTAAAATACAATAATATCTGATGAATTAAAGTATAATTAGAGGTGAATTTATTTAACAAATAACAAAAAAAAAAGATATTACAATTTAGGCTGCATATCCAAATGAACTTCAATTAAATAAAGAGCTGAGCAGAAAATAAAAATTTGACACAGGAAGATTAGCATAAAAATCAGAGGCCTGACAGTTTAAAGTTACTAAAGAAAGTTTAAAGTTACAAAATATACAAATGAAAATATCATTGTATGCTATAAATAATTTAAAACATTTGTTTGATTAAATCAAGTATAACTAATAAGTGGTGTAACAGACAAGGAAATATTTGTGTCTAATACTCAGGAAAAGAAGGGAAAATGCCCATTTTAGAGATGCAAATGATTATGTAGTCCACTCCAAATGACTTAGAGATATCAAAAGTGATCTTGTAATATTGATAAGCTCAAGGGAAAGATATACACTTAAATTAGATCTCCATATGGTAGCAATAACCAAATAGAAAATATTTGCAGCATAATATATAATCCTCAATAGTAACAAGCAAAAGGTATAACATATCTAATTTTTTAAGGGAATAGCAAATAAGTAGTATAAATATGAAAACAATTAGAATACTTTGTTAGAAGAGTTTAGGTTTGAATAAATGAGAAAATATGCTGTTTTTGGATGAACAATCTCAGTACTGGAAATATGTCAAGTTTTTCAAAGGTATTTGTAGATTCGTTGCATGCCCAGTCAAATCCATAGTCAATTTTGAAAATTTGACACATGTAATTTGGCAAAGATGTGGCTCAGCTGGTAAAGAATCTGCCTGCAACGTGGAAGACCTGGGTTCGATCCCTGGGTTGGGAGGATCCCCTGGAGAAAGGAAAGGCTACTCACTCCAGTATTCTGGCCTGGAGAATTCCATGGACTGTATAGTCCATGGCGTTGCAAAGAGTCAGACATGACTGATCGACTTTCACTTTCACTCAATAATCAACACATGTCAGCAAGGCTACCATGACTCAGGTATTCTGCTGTATCATTGCTTGCAGGGTGAATTGATACTTCCCTTCTGGAGGAAAATTGGCAAGAAAGATGAGTCTCAGGGCTTGAGACTAGCTCTGAGATGATGCCCTGGGAGGAAAATTCAAGGAGCTCAGGAGTGAGGCAGACCCTGACCTGTGAACAGGAATGCATATCACAGAGCTCTGCCCACAATGGGAAATACTCAGAGGACCAATCGGAGGGAAGTGTCCCAGTGAGCATGACAAACACCATACAATGGATAGTAAGCACCTTCTAGAATCATGTCTTCAAAGAAAGTTTAATGAAATTAGAAAAAAACCAATATGTAATATAATGTGAAAAAATATAGGACAAAGAACTTTAAAGTGAAAACATAAAGAATACTAAATTTTAAGTCAGTCTGAGATATTCACATAGAAAATAACAAGAAATAATAGGAAAATGCCCATCAAATTATTTGATTATTTTGTTTGTATTGATAACATTTGTACATTGATAATTTATTACTTTTGTCATAAGAAAAAGATATTTTAAGTTGCCCAAATTTAAAAATAAGCCAATGTCAGACAGCTCTTGAGAGAGAAAAGAAAATACACCTAACAAATAAAGGCAAAGTAAAAGTTTTGTGTAATTGTGAAGCTTATGACAAAAAATCTCACATGCATGCACACATATGTGTGTATGTATATTAAAAGCACTATGGTGAAAGTAGCGTCCCTAGAAATTGCTAGTAACTTTGAAATTAAGGGCATTATATCTTATTTCCTGGGAGCTGGTTGGAGAATCTGACCATCAAATTATTCTTATTTGTCTAAACATAATGGGTGTTATCTTGATAAATTTATATTGATAAGATAAGTCAAGCACATATAAAGTCTTTAAATAAAATGTCATGCAATTACTTTTCCCCTCTGTAATGTGACTGACTAAGCCCCCAATTTGGAGGGAGATCAAAGTGATGAGCAGTGGTATGGTCCCCAGGGACGCCAAGGAAAGTCAATTACTCTAGGAGATTTTATACATGTTAACCGTGTTTTGTTTCATATGACTGCTTCAAAAAAGTCCAAGAGAGCATTTCTGTATGAATTCAGAATCCCATCTGCATTAAAAGATCCAATATAGGTTAAACTCTCAGTGCTTGAAATAAAGCAAATTGCAAAAGCTAGGGGCACCCTTAGGACACTGTCCTTACTTGTGATGGGATTAGAACTCTGGCCCACAGGCCCTCAGCAAAGCCATCCCACCTTGGCACCAATTGTCCTCATAGATTATTCTTGAGTTGAATGTGCTTTTTTAAGTGCTCAGACAAACATTTGTTAGATGCATATCAGTTTCTAGCCTCAGACAGAACTCCCGGTTAGCAGTCCTTCACCTATTCTTTTAGCAAACAGTGTATTGTATAACCCCTCTCAGTTTCAGTTCCTTAATCAGCAGAATGATCATGACAGCCTCCTGGGGCCACAGTCAGAGGTAAAGAAATATTAGCTGCTATTGTCCTAATCATCACCCTGTCTGCACCAGGATCAGTTCTTACTTGGATGAGTCAATTACAGTGGAAATGTGCTGTTTTGAGATGCACTGTGGTCCTACCAGGTGGAAGGCAGTTTCACTTTTATGTGCCCATTCTGACTTGCTGTAGAAAGTGGGAACCCCAAAAGGCTGCTTAAGCAAGAAAGTCTGGAACCTCCTGTGGTGAACGGGGTGTCGCTGCCCCACCTGGTCACCTGGACCTTTGTGTACATGGGCAGCTGCGCTTGTCTCTCTCAGCTGCAAGGGCCTAATAACTAGGATAGAGTTGTGAATCTGCTGACTGAAGGCAAGCAGGAAAGGAAATATAAACAGCTGGCCAACATGCCTGGGCAAAATAGGCGATTTATGTATTAGGTCAAAATGAAGCACATTTCTTTAAAAAAAAAAAATGGATCTCTATAAGAAATTGGCACTAGTTCCATAGAAATCTAATAAAAAGATATCATTTTCAAAAAATTATAGGATAAAATCATCCTATTATTTGACCCTTCCCCTTAAGTCATGATTTAGTATGTGCAAACCTGAATAAAAATTGCATTAAAAGATAGCTCAAATTTTCTCACAGCTAATTTCATATTATAAAGCTGACACCTGTAATAAAAAAGAGGTTAGTCAAGGCACGTCTGTCTCTAGAGCTGTAACCTAGGACTCTTCACAGGCAAAACAGTTATTTCAGTGTTACTTCTTTTATTATTGGGAAATTTCCATTTTAAGTTTGTTCATAGGATAAACATCACTAATATTCACTTTGAGAAAATTAAGATTCTGGAGCCAGATCAGAGAGCCACAGCAAGACAGAAGTTGTGTCCTTTCTCTTCTCTTGCTTCTTTTAATCTCACTAGATACTCAAACAAGAAGAAAAACCTTTGAGGATTATACCTAAATCTGTAGATCGGTGCCCTGAATTGCGACTCTTCCTCATATCAAAACCAAGAGTTGTCCTCACGTAGGAAATAAATCCATCAAAACAATCTCAGCCCAGAGAAAGAGGATATTTGAAGAGCTGGCAAGATTTAGATGTGATAAATTATCTAGATAGTTGTCTCAGTGTTCTACTTACTTCTTTGAATTAAATATCCATATCCCATAGCTTTCTTGGTGGCCAGAAGCTTTGGTTGTCTTTCTCTTCCCATCACTAGTGATGGTACTTTGAACATCAACTTAACTTTTCCTGGTTCCAGGCTATCAAATTTGGATTAAAAGTATAGAAAAGAGTTCATAGAAAGAAGAGGACATGTAAGAATAAGGGTGGAATCATGTCTCATTCAAATGTATAAATGAATTTGGAGGAACCTTTAAGATCTAAAAGACTATAATATGAAAATTTCAAAATAATAATATATCATCAGACATTTGGCATACTATAGGACACAAAACAAACTTTATTTATTAATGTTTAGAAAAACAAAGAAGCTAATGTTTTCATATCCAATATTTATCAGTTCAGTCTTGGGGAAAGAAGTTTATTTTTTCCCTAAAGCCAGTTGCATTTTCTCTGAAAAGATTATTGTACATTTAAATAATAGCTGCACATCTTAATCTAACATGTGGAGGCAGTGAGGCAAGGTTGCAATGCCTGAGGGAGTTTCAGAAAAAAGCACATCCAGACCCTGAGTTGATCTGACTGCATTACTGTGTCCTCATTTCTATACCTTTGTTTAATTATCTATTAACTGTAACCCAGATTGAGTTATTCCATGCCACTGAGTTACATTTTCCTAATCCGTGTGTTCACTATATGGGCCTAATGAGAGGATAAACTAAGATAATATTTGTATGTCACATGTATACGTATTCCCTGACACATAGTAGGTACTGAATCTTCCAGTTGGTGAGAAGGAGAGGGTGCAGCTTTGTTCAATCTGCCCAGTGTCTTCCACCCTCATGGCTGTAGATGCAGGGGAAAAAAAAAAAAATGGCAGTTCAGATGGAACCATCTAAAAAGGAAGGTACAAAAAGGGAGCCAAGTCCTTCCATCTGGCAAACAGATGAGGGCCAGGCAGGCTTTCCAGCTGGGAGGCTGTGCTAAGTTCAAGGCAGGAGGAAGGCAGTGACTGAGAATGTGGGTAAATGGTTCCTTCTCCACCTGATCTCCAAGGACTCCAAGGACACAACTCTGTGTTGTTGTGATAGATTCTTATTTTGTCTTGTTTCTTATAAAAGAAGTAGATGGAATTTTCTGTTATTCTCTGAAATAATTATTATACATAGTGAAGATAAAATATTTGAAGCTTTTTTCTTTCCTATTTCTCATTGGCCAAACTCATTTGTCACAGACACAGTCTTGGGGAGCCGTCTTGTTTATCTGCATCCCAGTGAGGGCAGCGTGATGCACTATCACGAGAAACAAAAAGGGCTGAAGAAGAAAGCTAAGTGCCTGTACTCTCGAGAGTTCTAAGAAGACTTCTAAGACTTTTCCATTTGCAAAATGGGAGCAAATCCCTCCTCCCCTACCTTACAAAGGCATGAGAAATTGCACCTGAGAGAGCACTGAGGAATCTTTAAACATAAAAACAAATGAAAGGCATCATTATTACACTGAAGTCAAAGGACATCATTAAATCACATTCTGAATCAGAGAAAAATCTTCAGATTCTGTTAGACTGTTCCTCATCGAAGCATGTTATCTGCACATTTTCTAGCCAGAATTTCAGTTCAGTTCAGTTCAGTTCAGTTGCTCAGTCGTGGCCGACTCTTTGCGACCCCGTGAATCGCAGCCCGCCAGGCCTCCCTGTCCATCACAAACTCCCGGAGTTTACTCAAACTCATGTCCATCGAGTCAGTGATGCCATCCAGCCATCTCATTCTCTGTCATCCCCTTCTCCTCCTGCCCTCAATCTCTCCCAGCATCAGGGTCTTTTCCAATGAGTCAGCTCTTTGCATGAGGTGGCCAAAGTATTGAAGTTTCAGCTTCAGCATCAGTCCTTCCAATGAACACCCAGAACTGATCTCCTTTAGGATGGACTGGTTGGATCTCCTTGCAGTCCAAGGGACTCTCAAGAGTCTTCTCTAACACCACAGTTCAAAAGCATCAATTTTTCAGCCCTCAGCTTTCTTCACAGTCCAACTCTCACATCCATACATGACCACTGGAAAAAACATAGCCTTGATCAGACGGACCTTTGTTGGCAAAGTAATGTCTCTGCTTTTAAATATGCTATCTAGGTTGGTCATAACTTTCCTTCCAGAGTAAGCGTCTTTTAATTTCATGACTGCCGTCACCATCTGCAGTGATTTTGCAGCCCATAAAAATATAGCCTGACACTGTTTCCACTGTCTCCCCATCTATTTCCCATGAGGTGATGGGACCAGATGCCATGATCTTAGTTTTCTGAATGTTAAGCTTTAAGCCAACTTTTTCACTCTCCTCTTTCACTTTCATCAAGAGGCTTTTTAGTTCCTCTTCACTTTCTGCCATAAGGGTGGTGTCATCTGCATATCTGAGGTTATTGATATTTCTCCCAGCAGTCTTGATTCCAGCTTGTGTTTCTTCCAGCCCAACGTTTCTCATGATGTACTCTGCATATACGTTAAATACGCAGGGTGACAATATACAGCCTTGACATATTCCTTTTCCTATTTGGAATCAGTCTGTTGTTCCATGTTCAGTTCTAACTGTTACTTCCTGACCTGCATACAGGTTTCTCAAGAGGCAGGCCAAGTGGTCTGGAATTCCCATCTCTTTTAGAATTTTCCACACAATTTAGACAATAGCATTTCCCTTTCTTCTTCACAGGGTATTTTGTGTTAGGGCAAAAGTTTAAAAACTTAAGACATTGCTTTACAGTTTGAGAATAATCAAAAAAATTGCTAAAATTTTATCCTTGCCTTTAATGAGTTTATAGTGTAATCAGTGGGGTAAGATACAAATATAATGAATTATAAGTCAGTGTGAGCCCTGTTAAGGCCATAAGAGAGGCAAAACCAGAATCATCAGGAAGATTAGAGGAAAGAGAGCTTACAGCTACTTGATGGGAACAGACACGGCAGAATACAGATTATCTGAGGGGAAGAGTTGCTTAAATGAATGATCATTTTTATGGAAAAACAGGTTATCTAGCTTGGTTTGAGCCCAGAGCAAAAGAAAACCAAATAAAGCAAAACAGATATGACCAAACAATTTCTGGCATCCTCATGAGAAAATATATACAAAACAATAAAATGCAAACAATTGTTATGCTCATTTTAGGAAACATCAAAGAAATAAATACCTTTTTTGAGATTTCAGAAGTGAGTGGCTGCAAAGGAAATTAGAAGTCAGGGCTCCTGATTGCAATCCTGAATCTCATCATTCTGAAACAATAACAACAATAGAGAATGATGAGTAGCCAAAGTTTGCTTTTTACAAAAAATAATGTTGTTTTTTAATTTCTTTAGAGTAAACCACAGCGTATTTGGTAAAACAGTAATATTATATTCAGAATGTGTGTTTGTGTGTGATAAGTCACTTCAGTTGTGTCTGACTTCTTGGGACCTAGCTTTCTGGGCTCCTCCGTCCATGGGACTCTCCAGGCATTGGAGTCTGTTGCCATGCCCTCCTCCAGGGGATCTTCCCCACCTAAGGACTGAACCCAGATGTCTTATATCTCCTGCACTGGTTTTACCACTAGTGCCACTTGGGAAGCCCTATATTCAGAATAGTGTGCATCTAAATGAAATTGACTATGATGGTCATTTGTTAAAATGACATAGGACACAGTATAACATTTTAGATTCTCAGAGTTCACTGTTGAAATCTTTGGGGTTACAAAGATGAAGAAGCACATACCCCATCTTTCCAGACATGAATAAAACCTTTAGAAAGAAGAGAGAAACAATCTGTGATTTGATGGTAAAACAGATTTATTCTAGAATTTACTGTATAGAGAAAAAAGCATAATTGGCTTGACAAATAAATTTCACTTAATGAACAATGTGCTAGTAATGCAAGTGCTAAAGTGGATGAATGATTACAATCTGAAAAAATGTTATGTGTTGCAATGGTTTATTGCATATCTGATGGCAATTCAAAATATTAATCTTAACATATTTTTTACAGTATATAATTGGGTTTGTTTGCAGTTATACTGCCCATGTAAATTTTGTTTTAATTTGCACATACTGGACACAGTATAATAGAAAATGTTGTGTCAGAGTGGTAGCTATTGTCTTCGAATTATATCATTCTCCGGAATGATGGACATCTGTGAAGGGTTGATTAGTTGAGAAAGGAGGCACATAATTCACAGTTTCAGCAAGTTTGAGCCAATCTGCAATGCTTACACTGAAAAGGAAACATTATTTCACAAAATATCATTTTTGAAGTGTGAGTCATTTTCCTTGGTTTTAGTGTTTTTAGCATTTTTTAAACCTTTATTCACTATCAGACATACTTTGTGTCAAGTACTACTGGCAATTTAAGGAGTCATGTAATCATTTTGTTTCTTTCTTTCTTTTAATTAAATGAATTCCTGTCAAAGAGTCTCCCTTCAAAGATAACAAGGGCACATATTTAATTTTGGCTCTGATGCAAGTGATTCTACATGGATTGTATATATTTTCCTTGCATAATCTTTATATTTAGAGCCACATGTGGACTGTACCTTTACTTTTACATTTTTGAAATTTGTCACCCAGCTTGAGTGAAGCAACACGCTCCAGAGACCCACCACTGACCTTGGGTTTTGAGTCATCAGGTTTCTTTGTTAAGTACATGACTCATCCCCTAAACAAAGGCAAATCAATGGCAACACTTAAATAACCTAACTGGAAACATTAATGTGAGTCTGCTAAACCACCCCTTTAGAACCCTAAATATTTACTCTACAGTGACTTTTTGAGAGTGTGTGCTTTCACCTTAATTTCTATCACTATGAATGTAGACTTGAACATGATTTAGCTGAAATATTCAAAAGATTGAATTTGCCTACCTTCACTCCCTTCAAACCCTTTTAAATTTTCTTGAATTAAAATAAAGGAAGAAAGAAAATAAATGCTTTAAGGTCCATCACATTTTTGTTTTCTTATCAATAATGATTATTACTAGTAATGGTGTATCATTTACATTCATGCATAAAATATGTGAAGAAAAAATGCAAAAGGACATTTTCATTCCCTCCCTTATGTAGTCTCAGAGAGTTGTCAAACATGTCCAGTTCTTGATAATGCTAAATTTTCTTCAGATTTTAAGTATAAAAAGTTGAGAGAGCTCTTCCTGTAAAAGCAGATGTCCAAATGCACACACTTCAGAACCTGTTCTCCTTACCCTTGAGAAGCCTGCTGCCCTTGGTTTGGTTTTCACCTCCTGTGGTTTCATGCTTACGGTGGTAAAACAGGGGGCGTGTTTTTAGACACCCATTTAGGAACAACCAAATGACTACAGGGAGTAATCCTCACAGAATTGCTTGAGGGAAAAGTATCTGCATTTGTTCCTCTCAGTGTTCCCAACCCTGAAATGGCATGGTTTGAAAACAGACAAAGCAAACAAGACCACTTCCTGGGACTGAAATACTTTGTATGTGTTGTTATTTGCAGTGCATGCCAAGACATTCATGGGCACCAGAGCCAAGCTGGCGAGCTAATTAAATATATATGTGTATGTGTTTAAAACAGCCTAATAAGGAGCATTGGAAATCTTCGAGATGAGCGAATATCTTATAACTTCTTCCGCAGGTGCGAGGATAGCTACAAGCCATGGACTTTCTGTCCTGCTTCTTGTCTGTGGCTTTGTGAAGGGTGCTTTGCTTTAGTCTAAAGTGCTGACTTTTTTCCAATATCACTTTCTCTTCTTAAAGCAAAGAGCAAATCGCCTGTAAAATCTACGGAGCGGACAGCAAAGTTGACCCTAAACTCCAAGCACCGCTCTGCACCCACTGCACTCTAGTTACCTACACAAGGAGCGCCTGCTTTCGGAAGCATAAGCGAAGAGGCTATCTCACGCTTTGTTCATAACATTTTCTTGGGCAAATCGCTGATCTTTCATTTCAAGAGAATTAGTGTGAAGTGATAGAACATTTTCTAATAGCAAGATCTATATTTTTCCTTTTCTTTCGGCTACTCAAAGCATCATCTCACTGACTGCTCAGGGGTTGGCCTGACCGTCCTCGGTATAGTGAATATTTACCACAGACACCACTGATTTTCTACTACAGACCCATTATCTGCACAAAGTAAGCAGAGATCAAAAGGCTACAGAACATAAACTATCGTCAAACAAAACCCCTGGCTGGGGGCAAGAACAAAATTTTCAACACTGCGAGTCAACAACATTGTTTTAAATAAGAAATAATAATTTAAGAAATAAAAATTTTAAATAAGAAACAATAAAAGAGATTTTTTTTTTAATTTTCCCCGTTTTCTTGGGTTTGTCTCCTTTTTCTTGATTGTAGTTCTTATTTCATGCTGGCAAATGCTGATTATGGCCAATCCCTGTAAATCCTGGGAGGTTTATATGAAGACATTTTAAGCATTCTATATTCCAGTGCATTTTAAGTCATTTTGCAATTCTTGTATATGCAAATGACAAATTCTGTAAATTGCTTATAGTATGTGTGATACAACTTCAAAGTAGATAGACTCTGAGCCTCATGAAAGCTGATTTTTATCATTCTCTCTATAAATATATACAAATAAATATCTATATGTTGAACCATCAACCAACTTTCTTTTGGGATAAAACATTTGTTTTTCACTTACAATTCCTATATAGTGGGGATTTTGTAATGCATTGTTTCATTTCCACAGGCTTGACAGTGGCAGGTGGCTTCTGTTGCCCCCTGCTTCCTTCTGGAAAATGCATATTCAAAATTGTATTGGTCTCTGATAAATGAATTAATTTTGTTGTGTGTATGCTGTGTTGGAATTTGCTATGTTCCTTTATATAAGGTGTTTATTGGGGTTTGAGGATCTTTTGACTCTGAGAATGTATGTGCTCTCATTTTGACAGCCATTCCTGTATCACCATCATTTTTGTCAAAAAGCAATATTGTCTCTATAAAATTTGCCTGGGAAGTGGATATGGGGAAGGTAAAGTGGTCATCATGAGTCCCTAAATTCATGAAAGAACACCTTTTGCTATGGCTAAAGAAATGTTGCTTCCTTTGATCTGTATGAATTTTTGTAGCTTTGTTACCCTGTTACTTGCTAATTATATTTTAATGTCTGCTAATTAAAATTAAAATTTGGTTGTTGGCTAAATATAGTATGCAAAAGATGACTACAAATCCCCAACTAAAGAAGATAATGTGTTCAGTTTTCACTAGTTAAGTGAATTATAATTTTAAATATTTCATTCTTATTTTGGGCTTTATGACTGTTTTATTTGGAACCTGTGTTCTACTCTGGCAAAGAATGATAGGCAGAACTAGCATTGTGTTCCATATACACTATGGAATAGATATGGTTGAGATAGAAATTACCTGAGTTTTCCTTCCAGAGGGATTCTTCCATTTTCATTCGTAACAAACCAGAAGATCATCTCTATAGGACCAGCAACACCAAGCCTAAGGTCCTAAACTGGAGCTTGAAGCAATGAATACCTCTGCTTTTCAAAGGTAAATGCATTGATTTTCTGCAATTCAGTTACAAGCAATGTGATATTTTCATAATATCCTTAACATTATCTTCTGAGAAATTATGTTTCATGCTAAATCTTTTATTGACATGTTTTGTTCACTTGGCTTATTATTTCAGTCTAATGAGAAAAAATAAATAAAAGATTTGGTTGCACTATTTTATTAACTTAGAAATTTATTTTCTTTCAAGGTTAATGCTTAAAATGAATAAAATGACAAGATAAATATTATTTGTTAAGTCTATCTGAACTCTAAAGTTTGTATACATTCAAGCATAAATAAGTATACATTTTCAAATTCAGTCAGACTGGGAAAATCCACCATGTAATTTGCTTTTACACAAAGTTCAGGTCATGAGATTGGTCAGTTCTAAGGCAAGATGGAGATGTATCTGTATTGGTGATGTTTATCATGCTTCTTGTAATGAAGAACATTATGCTGGTTGGAAAGAACCCTCATTACACGCATTGCATCAGGTACAAAATGAGAGTTCTTTGTCAGTGTGCTACTAAGAATCTGACTTACTGACTTCTTTGAGAAAGAACATGGCATACAATCTACTTCTCCAAGCTGGAGATTTTAATGTGAATCTTAAATATTGGAACAAACACTATAACAAAGAGATATCTAGTTTCACCATATATCGTGTCTCTCTGGGACTAATTACTTGGTATGTAACTATGACTATAGAAGCAAATAAAGATTGAGAAATAAGTTATTTGACTTTCTCAACCTTGATTTCCAAGGTTATATGATAAATATTTTTATAAGAACAAGTCACAAAAAGCTCAAATTGCTTACATGAATTTAAGTCAAATTCTTGAGTTCTTTCTTAAAGATTTACAAACTGCTTACAGATGAGGAAGTGCAAATGAAAATGCTGGAACATAAAATAAACAAAAATCATATAAGGCAGGAGCTCTTAATCTGAGTTAGTAAATAAAATTAGCAGAGTCCATGAAGCCACTGAAATCATATGCATATTTTTCCACATGTGTATTTGTTTAATGGAGGCTGTCCTTCACATTCATTGATTCTGAAAGTGAGTAGATTATGATTTGCTGACTTCAAAGTAAGGTTAGATACTTAAGCACCTAAAAGGGCCTGCATACATGTGTGCTAAATCATATCTGACTCTTTGTGACACAATGGACTGTAGCCTGCCAGGCTTCTTTGTCCATAGGACTCTCCAGGTAAGAATACTGGAGTGGGTTGCCATGCCTTCCTCCAGGGGATTTTCCCAACCCAAGGATCGAACCCATGTCTCTGATTCCTTCATTGCAAACAGACTCTTTACTGCTGAGCCACCAGGGAAGCCCCTGAAAGGGCCTTCTTATTATAATTTTGAACTAGTTTACCTTAAAGTTCTTGGAAGCAGGACATGTTAAGGGAAATGGTACATCTGTATTGGCAAAGAAAACATACATTTTTAAGTCCAGGAAATTTTTATCAAATACACAGCATGGATGAATAGCTATGGCATGATAGCTGTTGAATTTTTAGGATCAATATTAAAATGTTAAAATATAACTTTACAAAATATACACAAAAGATACTATTCAAATATGTGGTTCTGGTATTGATCCTTTATAAGAGGCAAAATATTAAATTAATGGTAATTTCTATGAGAAAAAATAATTGGAAAGGCCAAATGCAGTCTGTCTTAGATAACAAATTCTGATGACTGCATCTTGGAATTAAGTCTGTGAAGCTACAAAATGTGTAGGTACATGATTTCAAATATTAAACCCAAATAACTTTAATTTTAGAACTGCTTATTAATGAGGAAAGCAGTCTATTAATCAGGAAGTGTTGTAGACCCCAGAGTTTCCGGGATGAAATAGATAAGATCCTTTCCTGTATCTGCTAGAGAGACAATAAACGTTCATAATCAAGAAAATATAAGACATTGGTAAATTCTAAGAAGAAAAGCCCAGTAGGTTTTTCTTAAGGAGTTTGACTAGGTGTGGTCAAGGGAGATTGTTCTGAGGAGGTGGCATTTGTGCAAAAGTTGAATGATGAGAGGCCAGCCAAGAGAGGATCTGGAAGAAGAGGCTTCAGAGAGAGGGGACTACTTGTGCAAAACTCCTGCTGTGAGTGCATGCAGGCCTGTGGACTGGAGGGAGGGTTGGAGTGTGGGAAGTCAGGGGACAGTGGCAGGAGGTCAGAAAATCTCAATGTGAGGTTTTATCCTGCTCTCTGGAGCCCACTTCTTTTGGTGTTGATTTTAGCTTGTAAGCAAGACTTACCTGGGAACAAGACTGAGTCCTTCAAGCAGTCAGTTAAGTTATACTTTTGTATAGAAGCTGCAGGGTTACATTAAGCATGACAAAATTGAACTCAACAATTTGATGCTAATTTAAAATTGAGGATTTTGAGGAGGAAACAAAGATTGAAAGAGGATCGAGACTGCTTTTTGTGCAGCACTGATAATAACAATAATTACGAATGTTATTTGAATTAAAAGCATGTGTATATAAATTGAAAGTGCAGACAGATTGAAAGAAATGAGACTCACTCCTAAGCACTTGGTAAAATATTGTAATTTTATGGTAAAACAGTAGAGGGAGGTGGAAAATCTACATGTGCACCAAAAAAAAAAAAAAAAAGAGTGATCAAAAAATTAGAAAAAAAAATAGAAAATAGGAGTTTATAATTCTCTATAATACAGATCTCAGAAGACAATGGATTAAAGAGTATAATGGTGAAAATATTGTAACAAAATAACTTTATACTTAGTTAAATTTTATTTTCATTGTTAAAGGAATAAAATTATTCTGAAATAGTCAAGGGTCAAGGAAAAACAGCATATATGTACTCTTGAATTCTCCAACCAAGATAGGAATCAAACATGATGTTAAAAATAAGTAGGCAAAAAAATATATAAATTTAAAAATAAATAAATATAAGCTGTCTACCATATGAGTATTGAAAGTGTTAAATCCAAAGAATCATTGAGTATTTTATTGCATTTCACTGTATGTGAATGAAACAAAAATTTCACAAAACAATATTTATCCTTATTTTGTGTGTGTAATGAAATGCACTCTAGTATTTTCTGTGTTTTTCTGTTTCTGTTTTGTTAGCACATGACATAAAATATTGAATTGATTTTACAAAACAAAGTTTGAAGAAAACTGAATCACAGGTGTACTTTATTCCAAAATTTGATACAAATGATGAGCTAATTAAATGACAGTAAATACTGTGAAACAATAAATTGAGTTTCTGAACTCTTATTATACTTAAAAAAAATAAGTTAGAGGTGATCCAAGGCAAAAAAAAAGTAGCGTGGCATGAATCACTTTGGGGACAGGAGAGTGATTAGGCTGTTGTGTCTGTGATCTTCCTGTTCTGTTTTAGGTTCCTGTCTTTTTCTTTTCTGGTTTATCATCATCTGAAACCCCTTCCTATATTTGAGATATCCCACACTCCAAGTTACAACTGCTGTGGTCCTCCAGGAGACATTTCCTTCTTCAAAGCTGAGAAGTACCTTGGAGAGTGGCATGCTAGCATATGGAAATCCCCTCCCAGCCGTCCCCAGAGATCAAGGGAATGACAGAGAACATGCAAGCAGTGGTATTTAACCACTTAGAGGAAAGGCATGTGCGGTGACCAAGGTAAGAAGCAACTCCAGGAAAATGATGAGAACCATCTAACCCGGTTTTGAATAGTTGGTTGATTGTGAGATCTCCAGGAAAGAACCAGAAGGACAGCCTTCTTGAGAACTTACTGGAAAACAAATTGGCAGAGCTCCATTTAAAAAATGTAGTAATTTTCTACTTTACTGCAATTAGAATAAAGGGATTTTTTTTTTTTAACATGGAAGGGATGAAAATACTCCTTTACTGTCTTGCCTCAAAGTTACATTGATTCTCCAGGTTTGGGCCTCAGTTAGCCCCCTCACCAGTCCCTCAGATATCCTGTTGGCTGTGATACTGTGATGGCAGCATGTTGATGAGATCTGGAGCTCAGGAAGAAACAGCACCCTGGAGGCCTTAATAATATACCCTATAGGGTGAAAGATAAACTCTATAAAAAAAAAAAAAAAAGTAGGGCAACAATGGCTTCAAACATGCAAGGAAGTAATCATCTCAATCTTCCACAAAGTATTTCAGTAAAATGGAAAAATATGGCTTGCTCTCAACTCTTTAAATAAGACAAGCATTACCTTGCTGGAAAACCCAACAGTAACAGTGAGAGAAAGGGCCATTACAGGCTCTTATGAATGTGGATTCAAAAGTCATCCATAGAATGAAAACAAATTCATCAATGTGTAATATATAATACATCATATGGAATGAACATAGCTTATATCAGGAATGCAAAGTTGGAAAAGCCACCAATGGTCTTGGATTGCTGTCTCCAGAAACGTAACTAAGACCAGGATTCAGGTCTAATTGATTTGTCTGGGGTACTCTTGGATCATGATTAGAGGAGGAGGAGGTAAGACAAAGAAGGGAAGGCAGGCTATGTCATCAAGTCAGCTACCACTGTGGGAACCAGAGGTCAATCCGATGGGGAAATGAAGCAAGTGGTGTAAGACACACCTCAGAGTTACCCTCATGCAAAGGAGAAGCTGGAATAAATAGCAGACCTGCCAGCAATCAGTTGAGTGTGGCTGTCCCTAGTGGAGAAAGAGGGTAATGGGGTTCATCCCCAGGCCCTTGAAGCCTGCTTTGTGCACAAGCAGAACAGCCTCTGCACCTTTCATCACAATCTTCAGGAAAAGGACTGCAAGTACTGGCAATGAAACATATGCTTGAATACACTGAAGTGCTGAGGTTCATCTGATGTGGACCGCAACAGCTCCTGCTGCAGCAGTAACAGAACAAAAGAGAAAAGATGCATTTATCTCAGTAGATGAAAGAAAGGCATTTGATGAAATTCAACATCTGTTCATTATTTAAAACTCTCAGAACACTAGGAATAAAACAGTCCTTCCTTACCCTAGGAATGAGTATTTTCAAAACCTTTGTAGCAAACACCATACTCAATTATGACCCTGAATAGTTTCCCTTTATAGTTGGAAATGGGAAGCTGATATATATCTACCAGACAAGACTGTTCTTAGAAGCATTTTAGCGATCCACAATTGGAAAGAACACAAAAGACCACTAATAACAGAATATATAAATAAATGGTATGTTCATGAAAGGATATAGTGGGTGTGTGTTCAGTCATGTCCAACCCTTTGTGACCCCATGGACTGACTGTAACCTGCCAGGTTCCTTTGTCTATGGAATTATACAGGCAAGAATACTGGAGTGGTTTGCCATTTCCTACTCCAGGGACTCTTCGCGGTCCAGGGATTGAATCCGCCTCTCTTGTGTCTCCTACATTGGCAAGTGGATTCTTTACCACTGCACCACCTGGGAAGTCCCATAAAAGGATATACTGGACAACTAATAAATCAACCAGGGCTATTTACAGCATTATGGGTGAATCTTAAAGCAGTAATTGATACTTGATTGATTGTAGACATAAGGGGATACATACAGCAGGATTCTACTCATACAAAATTCAAGAATAAGTAAAGTTGAATCACTGTCTGAAATGTGCTGGAACATTCCCTCCAGAATGGAGAGATTTGTCACACTTTGTCGCTCCCAACACTAAGGAAGAGCCCATGTTTCATGGGCCTGTTTGGATTTTGAAAACAACACACTCTACAGTCTGCTGTGCTCTGATTAACTTATTCAGTGACCTGAAAGTTTGCCAGGTTTAAGTGTAAGCCAGAGGAAGAGTGTACCATTTACCTGGTCCAGGCCATGATAGAAGTAGCTTTACCCACTACCCCTTATAGCCTCGTAGGGCCCACAGTGTTTTAAGTGTCTCATTAGTTTCAGGATGCTATTTGGGGCCTGCTAAAAATCTTTCTAGGAGAATTATTATTAATGCCATCAGAATTTTGTAAGAAAGCCATCCTTTCTGTGGCAAGTCACTGCTTTTAAGAAACCATTTACCACTGTTCCCTAGTAGAGATTAAAGAAAGTTGGAACACCAAGCAGTTAAACAGTCTATCAGGACTTACTGGTTTCTGTAAAGTCCAGGATACCACAGTAGCTCCATTAAGCAGAAGTAAGACAATATCTAAGAAGGTCTGAAAGGCACAAATAACTGCATAAAAATGTCACACCCTTAGTTCCCCTATTCGTGACATGCCACCAATCCTCTATCAACCCATGGTATAGGGTCCTGAAGAATTAGTTCCCCATGAACAGAAAAGTATAAATTTGACTTTGAATAATTTTTCCAGAAAATCCTCTTCTTTTAAGATATCTAGAGAATATGCAGAATTTGACTTGAAATATCCAACAGCAGATCCTTGACAATAAAAGTTGTATATATGCATGTTTTACATATATTATGAATACAGTAGATAAGAACAACCTTCCTAGTCAACTGGGGAAAGTTCTATAAACAATCTTGGAATAACTGATCAGCTCTTTGGACAAAATTTCAAGCAAATTAAAGTGAGGAAATAATAAATTGAGGGCAATATAAAACAAAATTTATGTAGGTAAAAACTCAAACTCAAAAGAAGAAAGAAGGGAAAAAAGACTTCAACTTATATGACATGCGCAAATCAATATTCTTTCCATGTTTTTCATCTTAAATCAGTAAGCAAAGGAAAAACACTTCAAAATTGTTTTGAAATTTTTCAAGAGAAGAAATATAAATAGCGAATATACATGAAAATACTCAATCTCACTAAAGTAGAAGAAAATGATAGCAAGACCAATACCTTGTAAGCTTAAATCTGAATTTGAGAAAAATGGATATTCTTAAATATTTTATTATAAAACAAGAAATAGAATAAATTATATCCTCAGCCCAAGAAGGTAAAAATTACTATTTGAATAAATCACAAAAGATTAGAAGAAATAAACAAGATAAACACAAAAATAATTAACAGTGTAGTAAAAATAACTTAAAGAACAGATAGAAAGTTTGATAGAGTCAAAAAACCTGGAAGAAAATAAAGTCATAAGACTTATAACAAAAAGTAAGACACTAAAAGTAATCCAAAACTATAACATATATGTATATGATAATCCATAGTAGGTTCAGAGGCATAAAAATCTCCAACTAATCTCTGGCAACCTCAACCTTCAATTCAAGGAAATTACTCTCTGTCAACTGATGGAGGCATACTTCCCTGAAGAACCAAAATTGCCAAATGAACAAATGTGGAAAGAAAGCAAAACTTTCATCAGTGGGTAATTATGTATAACAGTATGACCAACCACTCTCACTTCCAGCCTTGGCTCCTGGACCCACATAATCTGGCTTTGGAAAATTAACATCATGCATCAGATGTTGATTCAAACCATACATTATTTTTCTGGGCATTGATATCTACTGAGTTTCCCAGGTGGTAAACAATCCACCTGCCAGTGCAGGAGATACAAGAGACTTGGGTTCGGTTCCTGGGTCAGGAAGATCCCCTGGAGGAGGAAATGGCAACCCACTCCAGTATTCTTACCTGGATAATTCCATGGAAAGAGGAGCCTTGTGTGCTGCAGTCCATGGTATCACAAAGAGTCCAACATGACTGAGCAACTGAGCATGCACACATTGATACCAGTTGGGATATAACTGAGTCTTCAATAGACCCTGTATTTGTCTACTTATGTTGTTTCTTGGTGATGAGGTGTGTAGTAACTGGTGAATTCTATGGGTGTATATCCCTTGGCACACTTCTGCTGTGGAATGATTCCTTAATCAAAGTCGGTGTTGGGATGATAGTGCCAAAGGAAGAAAACCCATGTAGAGAATGCTAGTATATTCTACACAGAATGAATGGTATCCTTTCTGTAATGGAAAGAACCCAGTGTAATCAGCCTACTACTGTTTAGATTTTTCTGGAAATGGTGCCATGTCAGGGGTTCAACACTGGTTTCTACTATAGGCAAGTTGGACACTTGGCAGAGTGGCAGCCAGACAGTCTTTGTGTGTGGAAGCCCCAGTCACTGAACCCAAGAGTATGTGTTAATATAAGATGAAATAAGGCAATGTAATATAAGATTATAGTATATCTAAGAAAATAATGATCACCTCTACAGATGATAAATATTTGATAAAGTTCAAAATTCTTTAAAAAAAATTGTGAACTTGAACAGCTAATTTTGTATAATTTTTGGTGATATGAAAATAAGAAACAAAAAATGGAAAGAATGCTATATATAATTTTCAGGTAAATAATTATTTGCTGAAAAACCATAAGAGGGTATACTGATATATTTTAGGGCTAGTGCATGCCTAGTTGCTCAGTCATATCTGACTCTTTGTGACCCCATGGACTGCCATCTGCTAGGGTCCTTCTGGCTGGAATACTGAAGTGGTTTGCCATTTCCCCTCTTCAATGGATCTTCCTGACCCAGGGATCGAACCTGGGTCTCCTGCATTGCAGGTAGATTCTTTACCATCTGAGCCACCAGGGAAGCCCCCAAACCAGAGCACACAAACAGAGATGTGAACCCTGGACCCTCAGATTAAACATCTGATGTTCTACTGACTGAACTACCTGAGCTTAGGGCTAGTGATTAACCATAATATAATAGATGCATGTTAATATACTTAGACAGCATCTACTTTGCTCTATGCCACCTAGAAGAACATAGTGGAAAAGAAATGCATTCACCTGTGAACAGACACAAATTAAGAGTAACAATATCCACAAAGATACCAAACCTAAATGAAACAACCTTGAAAGGAAAAAAAAATACTGAAGGCACAAAAAAAAATTAATCATAGGAAAGCATACCATGTTTTAGAATGAATTTTTATAAAGGGAAAGTCCTTCCCAAAGCTGTACATTTTCAAACATATCCTAGCTATTGTTTGGGTTTTTTTGTTTGTTTGTTTGTTTTATGTTTGTGTTTTGGAATTTTGCCAAATCACTTTAAGTTTAATCTTGGAGAAGGAATGAGGGAAACTAGCCAATGAAAATATTTAAAGAGTAATGAATGGAGAGTTAACCTACCAGATAATGAAAGCATGATAATTAAAATAAGATGGTTTGGGTTCAAATATTGACAGGAAGATAAATGGAACATAATGAATGTTGCAGAAAGTACTCAAGTGTGTATAAAAAATAATATATGATAAAGGCAATATGAACAAGCAACTGGGAAAGTGAAATTATTCAATCAATAATTATAATTTTATTGAAAGGTGGTTGCATATTCACTGTTCACCATGAATTAATGAATTGTGGACTAAATTGTGGATCAGACAATTATATCGGAAAAAAGAAAAAACTGGTGAAAAAATTAAGCATAAAGGAACAGAAATAAGCAATTATACAGGAAAGTAATCAATAGATAAAATACATGGAAATATAAAATTTCTGTATTATAACTTTTGAGAAGTTACAATTTGGAAAGAAAACAAGCAAAAAAAGAAACAGGATAATTATATCCTTAATATTTATGCAGATCATACATATGGAAGAAAGGCAGGAGTACCCAGTTAGAAAATTGGCTAATGACACAAATAACTATTAGACAAAGAAAAAATATTTTAAAATTAATTTTATTGGAGTTTAATTAATTTGTGTTAGGTTCTGCTGTACAGCAAAGTGAGTCAGTTATGCATATGCATGTATTCACTCTTTCTTAGATTATTTTCCCATGTAGGCTATTAAAGAATGTTGAGTAGAGTCCCCAGAACTATAACAGCAGATTTTTATTAGTTTTCCACTTTGTATATAGTAGTGTGTATGTCTCAATTCCCAGTTTCCCCCCTCCCCCGTTTCCCTTTTGGTAACCACAAGTTTGTTTTATATGTCTGTGACTCTATTTCTGTTTTGTAAATAGGTTTGTTTTTACCATTTTTTAGATTCCACAGATAAGCGATGTCATACAATATTTGTCTTTCTCTAAGGAATAAAACAAGTGATGTGGAGGAAATTGAAGTTATAAGAGAAGACTTTTTATAAATCTATGCAAACATGGAAGAAATACAAACATTACATTACATACTCTTTCTATTGACTCAGTACTTTGTAGACATATTTCCCAAATTATTGCTGGCATATAGAATTGTGGAGAAAATGTTCAAAGCCAGAACAAATCTTACCTCTGGCTTGGTCAGCTGCTTTTTCCCCAGAAGCTTTTAGGACTTAAAAACATCTTTAAATGTTAAATTTGCTGTGGAAATATTTCTTTCTTACCTAAATTATCTCATCAACATTAATTTGAATATAGTCATTTTTGTTGCTGGAAGATATAGGCTTTGAAAACTTTTGGTCAGAAAAGCTGCTTTTAGCTTAAAGTCTGAGCTCATGACAGATCTCAGAGTGTGCATATAACCCTACTGCCAAACTACTAGGCACTTGTCTGACAGTAAACAATTTGTAGACAGTCCTCTTTAGACTGTTTTTACATACGTTTCCAAAAGTGATTTGCCCAGGTCCTGGCACATAGTAGATAAAAAATAAATATATCTTTCTATTGCTATTTTTGATGACAAAGTCATATCATGAGTTGGTTCAGGTTTCCATTTCTGTTGTGTCAATGTCAGATTTTTTTCTGATAAGTAGGTTAACCTACACCTAGGGAAGTGCAGCACAAATGACAAAAAGGGTGACTCAAGTCAACATACTACTTAAGAAGAACAAGATAGCAGGACAGACACTGTCTGACTTCAAAACTTACTATAGAGCTCCAGTCATCCAGGCAGTGTGGCATTGGCAACAGAATAGACAAGCAAATCAATGGGGCAGAATAGAGGGCTAAAAATAGATGCACACAAATACAGTCAATGATCTTTGACAAAAAAGCAGTGACAGTTCAATGGAGAAAAGGTAGTCTTTTCAATAAATGAAACTGGACAGTACCTGAAGAACAATAAATACTGGCACTGGTCTTACAAATTTCATAAATATTAACTCAAGGTGCATATAAATAAAAGACCTGACTAAAATATAAAACTATAAAACTCACAGAAAAATAGAAAATCTAAATGATTTAGTGGAGAATATAATAGATATAATATAGATATAATACAAAACATTAGATATAATATAGATATAATACAAAACATTTAGATATAATACAAAACGTACTCCATGAGAGAAAAATTGATGTCAAATTTTACTAAAATTATAAATTTCTGTGAAAGATATTTTTTAAAAAATAATATAAGATAAATCATAGGCTAGGAAAAAATACTTATAAAACACATTTCTGATAAAGGACTTGTATCCAAAATATACATTAAATGCTTAAGGCAATAATAAGAAAACAGGTAACCCATTTTTATTTTTTAATTTTTTTTCCATTTTTAAATTATACAAAAGATCTGAGTAGACACTTTACTGAAGAGAAATGTACTGATGGGAACTAAGCATATGAAAATGTGCTCAACATTGTAAGTCATTGAGGAATTCAAAATTAAATGAGATACCATTATATACCTATTGAACAGTTAAAATTCAAAATTTTAACTATATATTCAAAATTTTGATTAAAACTATATCAAATGACAGTGGGGATGTGGAGCAACAGAAACCCATTCATTGCTTGTGGGAATACAACATGGTTACAGCCACTTTGGAAGACAGTGTGACAGTTTCTTGCATAATTAAATATAGTCTTACCATGTCATTCGGCAATTACACTCCTAAGTATTTACCCAGATGAGCTGAAACCTTATGTCTCCATGAAAACCTACATATAAAAGTTTACAGCAGCTTTATTTATAATTGTCAAAAACTGGCAGTGACCAAGATGTCCTTTGAAAAGTGAATGGCTAAAGAACTGTGACAATATTCATGGAATGAGCTGTAATTCAGTGATAAGAAGAAATTTGCTATCAAGCCATGAAAAGATGTAGAGAAACCTTAAATGCATATTTCTAAGTGAAAGAAAAGACTGTGGCACACTGTGTGATTCCAGCTAGATGACATTTCACAAAGGCAAAACTATGAAGACTGTAGATGATCAGTGGTTGCCAGGGACTTAGTGGGAAGAAGGAAAGAAGATGGATGAAAGTACAGGAGTGGAAGTGCAGTGAAGCCATTCTGTATTATACCCTAATGCTGGTTAAGTGACATAGTGCATTTGTTAAAATCTATAGAACTAATTGTCCAATACGAGTGATCTCTACTATTAAACTTTCAACTTCAGTTAATACTAATGTATCAGTTAACACTAATGTAAGTAATATTAGTTTGCCAATTGTTACAAATATACCATGCTAATAGAAGATGTTAATAATAGGAGAAATGGTGGGAGTAAAAGAAAGTGTATCTTATCTCTCTGTACCATCTGCTGAATTTTCTGTAAACCTAAAAATTTTTCTAAAAACTTCAGTGTATTAATTTAAAAGAAAAAGTTGACCCAGATGCTTCAAAATATGACTACACACTTTACTGTGTTTCAAAAAAAAAAAAAAAAAATCAAGATACTCTGACTACAGACTGACTCAGCTGGATTGAAGTCAAAGATTGTGATAGGATGGTAACAATGATTTCACAACTATTTGTCTTTAAAACCGCATGCCAGTGTTACTAAATCATGAGATTAGTATTGTCAAAAAAAATCAAGTCAAACAATTAAAGCTTCACACACCAAGATGCAAAATATACATTAAAATCTTGCACTATCAATAATTTTATGGTGATGATAATTAAGCAAAGAAAACTATAATGCAGGCAATGAGCCCTTAAAGCACAGCACTGTATGTATTTCCACATCATACAGTTAGAAATTCCTTTGCTATTAGAATTTTATTCTGCTTGCATCTCAAATGCAAAGGTTTTAAATGTGACTCTTAGATTTTCAGGGAGAAACTAGTAGCACATGTCATAAACTCCCATGAGTTGTATTCTGTATCCTTAATATCTGTATCTTCTCTCCTGAAATAAAAATGCAATGTTTGCATGTAAATAAAGAGAAAAGAAAGACAGGAAAAGTAAACAATGCAGATGCATTGATGAGGTCGTTAATGCAAATGCCTGAACTTATTCTCTAAGCTTGATAGGCTCTGGTATTTTAACACCAGTCTTTTGACAGTCCAGAAACTCCAGAGCATCATAAAGATACATCAAATTCTTCTGTATTTAGTGTATATTTCAATTTTCTGAGACTATGCAAAGAGCCTTAGGGGCATCACTGGTTGCCTTGGGACTGAGCTCATTGCCACATCTATCTCAAGCAGATTTTTCTTAAAGCACTTGTTTTCTGTATGTATTACTTCACTGACAGTTATGGATAAGGTTGACATGTCTAAAATATTTTAATATACTAGGAGGGAATTTTGTTCATGAAAGCATCATTTCATTTTCAAATTAGTGGCAACAGTACATGTTCTCATGTTCCTCAGCATGGACACATACCTATTCCTAGTATGGTTGGATGGCCAGCATTGGCACGTTGTCTAAACGTTTGCATGCATTTTATTATCTGTGTTTGGAGGTAGTGAATGAAAGTAATTTGTACAAGCTTCAAAAATCATGCCTAACCATAGAGATATTAGATATGCTTGCAGACGAGAGTGACACATTTTTCCATTACATATTAATTAATTTCATTATCCTTCTCTTTATTCTTTCAGAGAGTAAGAGGGTGGAAAAGGAAAGCTCTCTCTAATTTGAGAAGAATGTGTGTTTTAAATTTATAAAAATGAAATTGCAAAGATAAGAATATGCTGTTGGCATTGGACAACAACAAAGATAGCTCTGGGAGACCAATCTTTATAGGCAGAAATTCAATAAAAAATCTCCAAAAGCAAACTCTTAATGACGTTAATATTATGAGAACAAGGAGAGATAGCATTACTAACTCCAGTACTAAACTCAGCAAAATTAGACTCTGAAAAGATATTGATATTCTATTGTTCATTTTAGGCTGGATGCTGTTCTCTCCACAATATACAGTTCAGTTCAGTTCAGTTGCTCAGTCATGTCCGACTCTTTGTGACCCCATGAACTGCAGCACGCCAGGCCTCCCTATCCATCACCACCTCTCAGAGTCCACCCAAACTCATGTCTATTGAATCAGTGATGCCATCCAACCATCTCATCCTCTGTCATCCCCTTCTCCACCTGCCCTCAATCTATCCCAGCATCAGGGTCTTTTCCAATGAGTCAGCTCTTCGCGTGAGGTGGCCAAATATTGGAGTTTCAGCTTCAGCATCAGTCCTTCCAATGAATACCCAGGACTGATCTCCTTTAGTATGAACTGGTTGGATCTTCTTGCAGTCCAAAGGACTCGCAAGAGTCTTCTTCAACACCACAGTTCAAAAGCATCAATTCTTTAGTGCTCAGCTTTCTTTATAGTCCAACTCTCATATCCATACATGGCTGCTAGAAAAAACCATAGCTTTGACTAGATGGACCTTTGTTGACAAAGTGATGTCTCAGGTTTTTAATATGCTGTCCAGGTTGGTCATAACTTTCCTTCTAAGGAGTAAGCATCTTTTAATTTCATGGCTTCAATCACCATCTTCAGTGATTTTGGAGCCCAGAAAAATAAAGTCAGCCACTGTTTCCCCATCTATTTGCTGTGAAGTGATAGGACCAGATGCCATGATCTTACTTTTCTGAATATTGAGCTTTAAACCAACTTTTTCACTCTCCTCCTTCACTTTCATCAAGAGGCTCTTCACTTCTTCACTTTCTGCCACAAGGGTGTTGTCATCTGCATATCTGAGGTTATTAATATTTCTCCCAGCAATCTTGATTCCAGCTTGTGCTTTATCCAGCCCAGTGTTTCTCCCATGTCCAGGGTCAAGGGTGGCGGCCGAGAGTAGCTACCCCACATAAAAGGTCAGTAGCGGCGGCCGTGAGGAGATACCCCACATCCAATGTAAGGAGCAGTGGCTGCGATATGCTGGAGCATCCGTGAAGAGATACCCCACATTCAAGGTGAGAGAAACCCAAGTAAGACAGTAGGCACTAAGAGAGAGCATCAGAGGGCAGACATACTGAAACCACAATCACAGACATCTAGCTAATCTGATCACACGGACCACAGCTTGTCTAACTCAATGAAACTAAGCCATGCGGTGTAGGGGCCACCCAAGATGGCCAGGTCATGGTGGAGAGGTCTGACAGAATGCAGTCCACTGGAGAAGGGAATGGTAAACCACTTCAGTATTCTTGCCTTGAGTTCCCCATGAACAGTATGAAAAGGCAAAAATTATCTTATCGACACTGAAAGATTAACTCCCCAGGTCGGTAGGTTCCCAATAAGCTTCTGGAGATCAGTGGAGAAATAACTCCAGAAAGAACAAAGGGACAGAACCAAAGCAAAAACAACATCCAGTTGTGGATATGACCTGTGATAGAGGCAAGGTCCAATGTTGTAAACAGCAATATTGCATAGGAACCTGGAATGTTAGCTCCATGAATCAAGGCAAATTGGAAGTGGTCAAACAGGAGATGGCAAGAGTAAACGTTGACATTCTAGGAGTCAGTGAACTAAGATGGACTGGAATGGGTGAATTTAACCCAGATGACCATTGTATCTACTACTGTGGGCAGGAATCCCTTAGAAGAAATGGAGTAGCCATCATGGTCAACAAAAGAGTCCAAAATACAGTACTTGGATGCAATCTCAAAAGCAATATACAGAAGCGAACATAAAATTTGAATAGCTTTATGAACTATTGCTATAAGGCATTCAGTTTAGTTCAGTTCAGTCGCTCAGTCGTGTCTGACTCTTTGTGACCCCATGAATTGCAGCACGCCAGGCCTCCCTGTCCATTACCAAATCCCGCCTGTATATTTTTATAATGTCTACATACTTATTGTGAACATCTAATAAATGAAGGAATATGCACTCATTTATAATTATATGCAAATAATGTACATATTTTTAAATTTTATTTACTTTTAATTTAATTTATTTGGCTGCACGGGGTCTTAGTTGCCGCATGCAATCTTTACTTCTCGGATCAGGGATCCAACCTGGGTCCCTTCCGCTGGGTACGTGGAGTCTTAACCACTGGAGAACCAGTGAAGTCTTTATGATTTTAAAATATCAGTTTGTTAAATACAGTTGGAAACCAGTGACTGCATCCAATGAATGCAAGTGAATTTTTTCAAAACTTTTCACTACCTCTTGTTTGCTAGTGGAGCACAAATTATATAAACAAGCAGTTGGAAGTCTCTAAGACCTGGATTCAGTCTACCATCTCAGTCCCACCCCACAGTGATTCTTCCCAGATAGCCTCTGGTCCAGTCAAAACTGTACTCAGCACATACCCAATATGCTGCAACACACAAACACATCACTCAAGTCTCAGGGGGTATACATCTCAGCCAACTTCTAAAGTATCTTTCTCTAAATGACACATGCCCATCCTGTTCTTTTCTAGAAGTGGCAGGTGCTATGAGAACATGTTACAACATCCATGATTATAGTCTGCATGTTCCTCACAACTAAAAATGCTGTAGGTCTGTGATGAATTACATGCCCAGAGAAGTGTTCCAACAAGTTAAACATAAATATAAAAATAATCATTATAAAATACCTTTTCACTTTGATTTCAGCAATTTTATCCCACATCTTGTCACTGTTCCCTCTTTGTTGGCTTGCCTTCTCCATTTTCTGCTCATCACATTCATTATCTTAAATTTGTTAGTATGTAAGGTGTTATTGTTACTTAGTATGTTTCATTTCATAAATATGTATCTCTTTGAAAGACACAGACTTCAGAGAAGTTAAATGATGAGGACAAGATTGTGCAGATGGGAAAAGACAGGACTCTAAGGCACTTTGCTTCCTAAGCTGGTGTCGTTTCTCTCATACATGTTCCTTTCAACAAAAATGATGCCTTCTACCAGAGAGGCAGCATGCCCCTGATGAGCCACTTAACCTTCCTGGTCCCCAATTTCCTCATCTGTCAGTGAGAATTATGAGTCCTGCCTGAACTATCTCATGTGGTGACTGCAAGAAGCAAGTAAGATAATGTACATGAAGGAGTTTCTGAAGTGGTAATAAAAAATTAAAAGTGTTATTTTATTATCTCCACATGGAAGACAGCTGAAGAACACTGGGATTTAAAATACCAGATTTGATCTCTTACTACTTGTATTACCCATGACAAATAGTGAAAATCATTTGGACCTAATGCTTTTTCCAACTATGACTCAAAAATATGAGCTAAATGATCACACAGGTCCCCACTACTCACTGAATCAAGGTTTGGATTAAACTGATGTCTGATTCATGTTTTCCCAATTTCCAATACCACTTAAGATTTTGAAAGAAGTCCGAGATTTGAAAAAAAAAAAAAAGCAATTAAGAATTCTTAGAAACATTTTTCTAAGGGAACAGTGCCTTAGGATTTTGAGTAAGAAAACCAGCTGTGCCTACTTTATGCTGCAGTCACCGTGTTTGTGTGTTTGTTACTCAGTTGTGTCCGACTTTTTGCGACCCCATGGACTGTAGCCCACCAGGAATCTCTCTCCATGGAATTCTCCAGGCAAGAATACTAGACTGGGTAGCCAGTCCCTTCTCCAGGGGACTCTTCCAGATCCAGGGATCAAACCCAGGTCTCCTGAACTGCAGGCAGATTCTTTACAGCCTGAGCCACTAGGAAAGCATACAGAAAGTTCCCAAATAGTGCCAGTGAAGAGTGGTGAAAACAAATTCAATTTTTAAAGGCTGAGGTTGACCCTTAGTGTAGTGCCAGAGTTGTGAGGATTTCACATTAACCAAACATCAACAAAGCTGGATTTAGAAGTGCCCTCAAAGGTCTGCCACACTCACAGAGCAAGCCCCAATGTTCCGTGCTCCCTTGTAGATGTGACAGCTGAGCCATGAGCAGAAGAGGTAGGTAGGTAGGTAGGTAGGTCCTCAGCTGAGTGGTGGCTGCTGTGAGGTGGTTAGAGAATCTGCTCCCTGAGCCAAAGGACTCTATCAGGACAAGATGGAGAGAGTTCAGAAGTCCTAGTGAAAATAAATAAGGAAAACTTCATTTAAATTGGAGTCAAGAGGCCAAAGAGTCGGACAGGACTGAGCAACTGAACTGAACTGAGGAGGCCCCAAAGAGAACTCTCATGCAGGTATCACCATGCAGCCTGCTTAACCACGTGGAAAGTACACAAGTAAGAAGGTCTGTTTGTGTAGAATTCTTTGTGTATAATTCTCTTCTCAAGTTCTTGTTCCTGTTGGTAAGATTTTACTTTTTGGTCTGCTACAAGGAGGACATTTTTCACAAGGGAATTTCATCTCCTACTTTTAAGAAAAGGGAGGAAGAGCCCTCCCTGCCCCAACAATAGTGCACTGGCCACCCTTGCAGCCAAGGAGAACCTGCCCCAACCTTGAACTTATTCTCCTCCAGTGAGCTTTTATCCAAAGCAACTCTTCCCAGGTTCCTCCTAAAACCTAGTAACCATTGACCTTCCTTTTGTCTCTTTGTGAGAGAGGAGGTAGGTGGGCCCCTGGGCTGATCAGCTGGAATTTGTCAGGCTGAGGGAATTGGAGCTTGTCTCTCTCTCATGTTTCAAGGAAGAATAGCAGCAGCAGAGAGGATCTGAGTCCTGCTGGAGAAAAAGATAAGATGATCGTGCCTATCATTCTTGAGGTCAAGGAGACCTCCCTGAATAAACATGTGCAGAAAGGTTTCTCAGGGGTCAGAAAGGGACGGAGTACTCTCCCATGCTATGTGCTGTCAGTCTCCTAGAGACCTTCCCACTGTAATCCATCTTAGCTAAAAGATACGCACGCATATCAGAAGGGCCCTGGGTCAGATAAGACATGGAAAAGAAGCAAGATGGCTGACCAAAGGAGAAAAGACCCAGAAGATGCTCCCATATAAAGCAATTTAAACCAGCCTTTTAGGGCTCCTTATTAAAGGATGCTACACTCTTGTCTGGATGGGTAGTTCTGCTTGTCTTCTGTCTTAAATAAACTGCTTCTCTGTGTGCTCTCTCATATATTCTGTGCTTCTCATAAATTCTGTGCCTATTTTACTATTTCAGTCTTCTTGTTAAACTTGTTTTCAGAGACATCTAGAGCAAGGGATCAGCTTCTAGCCATCAGTCCATGGTGATCTTATGGTTAGGATTCCTGGTTTTTACCCAGACAGCTCAGGTTCAATTCCCAGGCAGGAAATTAAGATCTGACTTCAAGCTGCCACATACTGCTGTCACCCTGAGGTCATTTGGACTTGCCTTTGGTTCATAAAAGCTTGCTTGTCCTGATTCCCAGGTGAACACATTTTGCTTTTTCTACTGTTTTTTTGTTTGTTTGTTTGTTTGTTTGTTTTTTTATCCTTAATGTCAACAGTTACAATCTGGGAACTGTGGGTTTTCATCTCTGCCACTGTCTCTTCTGTGTCAATAAACAAGCCAGGTGGCAGGGAAGGATGATCCCATTTCATTCCAGCAGAATAACACTAGATCAATCCCTGGGCATCAGTGCAAAGTCATTTTCTGTCCAGGAACTGAGATGGGAAGGACCAGGGTGGATTTCAGAAGGACTAAGACCAATCTCAGTGAAAGTGAAGTTGCTCAGCTGACTTGAAGTCAAAGAGTTAGACAACCCTTTGTGGCCCCATGGACTGTAGACTACCACACCCCCTATCCGTGGGATTTTCCAGGCAAGAGTACTGGAGAGGATTGCCATTTCCTTCTCCAGAAGATATTCTCAACCTAGGGATCGAACCTGGGTCTCCCGCATTGTATGCAGATGCTTTGCCGTCTGAGCCACTAGGGAAGACAGTACCCAAGAACAAATCCTTGACAGAGCTCAGTTCACATTTTGCAGAAGGTGAAAAACTCATTTGTACAAAGATTAAGATGCAAATGAACTGAAAACAGTGGACTTTATTAGAGATAGTTCATATTGATCACAAAAATCAAACAGATAAATGTCACAGATATTTTAAAAATAATTTAAAAATAAATGTTATAAAGCCTCAGATTGTTTGTAACCACTGCTAACAGTCTACTCTAAAACAAATGAACCCAAATATGGGAAAAATCATCTTTACATTAGTTGAACTGAAATATACTCAAAATAATATTTTGATATATAAAAGGACATTTAAGTGTTTGTAGTATTATGGAAAAGTTATTGAAAAAATATCAAGACATGAAATTTTATGAAAAATGCAATGACGATAACTAATACATCAATATTCACAATGTGTCAAGCACATTTCTAAAATATTTACATAAGTTAACTTCATTCTCATAAACATATGAAGTAGGCAATTTTTCCCAGTTTCTGGACAAGGAATCCTAGGATCAAAGAGTTTAAGTAACATGTAAGTTACTCAGTGTCCCAGAGAGAGTACACCACACAGTCAGAATCTAAAATAAAGTGCTTGGTTTCAGTTTCTTTACTTATAATGACTATGCCACATTAACAACAACATACACAAATACATACACATAATTAATACTGGGATCATATAAACCAAAATATGATTGGTCATTGCACTGAACTATGAGATTTAAGGTCATTTATAGATCATCTTTCCAACTTAATAACTTTTTTTTCTTTTTTGGCTTACATGTCCAGTTGCTCCATTCCATCCCAAAGAAAAAGAAAGGCAAGAAGGCAAAGTGGGTATATGAAGAGGCCTTATAAATAGCTAAAGGAAGAAGAGAGGTGAAAAACAAGGGAGAAAGGGAAAAGTATATCCAACTAAACACAGATTTCCAAAGAACAACACAGACAGACAAAAAGGTCTTCTTCAATGAACAGTGTATAAAACTAGAAAAAAACAACAGAAAGGGAAAGACTGGAGATCTCTTCAGGCAAACTGGAGATGTCAAGGGAACATTTTACACAAGCGCCAAGTCGCTCAGTTGTCTCCGACTCTTTGAGACCCTATGGATGGTAGCCCGCCAGGCTCCTCTGTCCGTGGGGATTCTCCAGGCAAGAGCACTGGAGTTGGTTTCCATGCCCTTCTCAAGGAGATCTTCCCAACCGAGGGATCCAACCTGCGTCTCTTATGTCTCCTGCATTGGCAGGTTCTTTACCACTAGCGCCACCTGGGAAGCCTGTGCATAGGGAAACAGTAAAAATAAGGTCTTCCAAGGGAAGAAGCTGGAGCAACGAGAGGTGCCCACTCACTGAGGAGAGTCACAGTAAGGAACCTGAACTCCTTTCCTATTGGAAAAGAAGAGTCAGTAGAGATAAAAGCAGAGAATGAAGACATCGGATTCCTATCACTATGACTGCAGTGTGAAGGGAGGCAAGTCAGGGGGCTGCTGGAGTAATCCAGGACAAAGAGGTCTTGGATTTCAGATGAGGGAGACATGTTTACAGATTTGAGAAACACTATGGAAATACATTTCACATGACACGCTAATTTTACTGTAGAAAATGAGTGTAATATAACAGTCTCTGACTTTTGTAATAGTCTCCTTTGGATATTGGGCTTACACTGTCATTGATCTATTGAGACTAAAGTTGTTACCTTTTGAGGAGAATGGGCATAACTTGTGAATTTGGAACCTGAACAGAGAACATTTGCAAGTAAGAGGGAATTTTTAGTGTATCTGGACCTCTCTTGGGAGTTTTGAATTTATTGAACAGGTGCCAGCATGAATTTGGGGACATATTTCACCTTCAAGGTGAAGGCTTGACATTTATAGGCCTGAATAGTAAAACTGCTACATTGTTACTTCCCTAGTGTTATTCCAGTGTTTATGTTCAATAGAGTTCAATTCTGCAACCCAATGGATGATAGCCCATGAGACTCTGTCCATGGGATTTTTCAGGCAAGAGTACTGGAGTGGGTTGCCATTTACAAAAATGGGCACAATAAAGAACATCAATGGTAGACCTACCTCATAGACACTGAGTAGATCAAGAAGAGATGGAAAGGATACATGGAAGAATTGTATAAAAAAGATCCAGGTGAACCAAATGACTATGATGGTGTGGTCAGCCACCCAGAGCCAGACATTCTGGAGACTGAAGTCAAGTGGGCCTTAGGAAGCACTGTTATTAATAAAGCTAGGGGATTCGGCAAATTCCAGAACTATTCAAAACCCTAAAGGATGATGTTGCATTCAATATATCAGCAAATTGGGAAGACCCAGCAGTGGCCACAGGACTGGAAAATGTCAGTCCTCATCCCAATTCCCAAGAAGCATAATACTAAAGAATGTGGTAACCATCAGTCAGTTTCACTCATCTCTCATGCTAGTAATGTCATGCTTAAAATCACACATGCTAGGCTTCAGCATTATGCAAACCAAGAATTTCCAGATGTCCAAACTGGATTTAGAAAAGGAAGAGGAATCAGAGATCAAATTGCCAACATTCACTGGATCATAGAGAAAGCTAAGGACTTCCAAAAAAAACATCTCTCTCTGTTTCACTGACTATGCCAAAGAGATTGACTGTGTGGATCATAGTAAACTATGGAAAGCTCTTAAAAAGATGGGAATACCAGACCATCTTAACTGTCTTCTGAGAAAGCTGTATGAGCGTCAAGAAGCAACAGTTAGAACCCTGTATGGAACAACTGATTGGTTCAAGATTGAGAAAGGAGTAAGTATGACAGAGATGTCTACTGTCACCCTGTTTGTTTGATCTATATGATGAGCACATCATGAGAAACACCAGGCTGAAAGAGCTATAAGCTGGAATCAAGATAGACAGGAGAAACACATCAGCAACCTCAGATATGTGAATGATACCACTTTAATCTCAGAAAGTGAAGAGGAAATAAAAAGCACCTTGATGAGGGTGAAGGGGGAAAGTGAAAGAGACTGTTTAAAAATAGATATTAAAAGAAAAAAATCTAAGATCATGGCATCCGGCCCCATTATTTCATGTCAAATAGAAGTTGAAAAGGTGGAAGTAGAGACAGATTTCCTCTTCTTGAGCTCTAAAATCACTGCAGATAATGACTGCAGCCATGAAATCAGAAGACATTTGCTTCTTGTCAGGAAAGCTATGACAAACCTAGGCGGTGTGTTGAAAAGCAGAGGCATTGCCGACAAACGTCCACATAGTCAAGGCTATGGTCTTCTCAGTGGTCACAAACCGTTGTGAGAACAGGACCATAAAGAAGGCAGAGCACCGAAGAGTAGATGCCTTTGAATTGTAGTGCTGGAGAAGACTCCTGAGTCCTTGAAGAGCAAGGAGATCAAACCAGTCAATCTTAAGGGAAATCAACCCCAAATACTCATTGGAAGGACTGATGCTGAAGGTGAAACTCCAGTACTTTGATCATCTGATGCCAACAGCTGTCTAATGGAAAAATCCCTGATTCTGGGAAAGCTTGAGGGTAGAAGGAAAGGAGGGCATCAGAGGGTTGAGATGGTTGGATAGCATCACTGATGCAATGGACATGAACTTGGGCAAACTTCAGGAGATGGTGAGGGACAGAGTGGCCTGACATGTTGCAGTCATGGGGTCGCAAAGAGTCAAACATGACTAGGCAACTGAATAATAATAGCCAGTTGCTCCAGCACTATGTATTTTTTAAATTTATTAATTATTTTAATTGGAGGTTAATTACTTTACAATATTGTAGTGGTTGCTGCCATACATAGACATGAATTAGCCATGGGTGTACATGTGTTCCCCATCCTGAAATCCCCTCCCACCTCCCTCCCCATCCCATCCCTCAGGATCATTCCAGTGCAATGGCCCTGAGCACCCGGTCTCATGCATCAAACCTTGACTGGTGATCTGTTTCACATATGATAATATACATGTTTCAATGCTATTCTGCCAAATCATTCCCCCTCACCTTCTCCCACAGAGTTGAAAAGACTGTTTCTTACATCTGTGTCTCTTTTGCTGTCTCGCTTATAGGGTCATTGTTACCATCTTTCTAAATTTCATATATATGCATTAGTATACTGTATTGGTGTTTTTCTTTCTGACTTACTTCACTCTGTATAATAGGCTCCAGTTTCATCCACCTCATTAGAACTAATTTAAAAGCATTCTTTTTAATGGCTGAGTAATATTCTGTTGTTTATATGTACCACAACTTTCTTATCCATTCATCTGCTGATGGACATCTAGGATGCTTCCATGTCCTGGCTATGGTAAACAGTGCTGTGATGAACATTGGAGTGCACGTGTCTCTTTCAATTCTGGTTTCCTCGGTGTGTATGCCCGGCAGTGGTATTGCTGGGTCACATGGCACTTCTCTTTCCAGTTTTTTTAAGAAACCTCCACACTGTTCGCCATAGTGGCTACACTAGTTTGCCACCATCAACCAACAGTGCAAGAGGGTTGCCTTTTCTCTGCACCCTTTCCAGCATTTATTGTTTGTGGACTTTTGATACATTGTGGTTTTGATTTGCATTTCTCTGATAATGAGTGATGTTGACCATCTTTTCAAGTGTTTGTTAGCCATCTGTATGTCTTCTTTGGAGAAATGTCTATTTAGATCTTTGGCCCATTTTTTAGATTGTTTGTCTATTTTTCTGGAACTGAGCTGCATGAGCTGCTTGTATATATTTGAGATTAATTCTTTATCAGTTGCTTCGTTTGCTATTATTCTCTCCCATTCTGAAAGCTGACTTTTTACCTTGTTTGTAGTTTCCTTCATTGTGCAAAAGTTTTTAAGTTTAATTAGGTCCCATTTGCACTCATCTCACATGCTAGTAATGTAATGCACAAAATTCTTCAAGCCAGGCTTCAGCAATACGTGAACCGTGAACTGCCAGATGTTCAAGCTGGTTTTAGAAAAGGCAGAGGAACCAGAGATCAAATTGCCAACATCTGCTGGATCATTGAAAAAGCAAGAAAGTTCCAGGAAAAAAAACATCTATTTCTACTTTATTGACTATGCCAAAACCTTTGCATGTTTGGATCACAATAAACTGTGGAAAGTTCTGAAAAAGATGGGAATACCAGACCACCTGACCCGCCTCTTGAGAAATCTGTATGCAGGTCAGGAAGCAACAGTTAGAACTGGACATGGAACAACAAACTGGTTCCAAATAGGAAAAGGAGTACGTCAAGGCTGTATACTGTCACCCTGCTTTTTTAACTTCTATGCAGAGTGCATCATGAGAAACTCTGGGCTGGAAGAAGCACAAGCTGGAATCAAGATTGCTGGGAGAAATATCAATAACCTCAGATATGCAGATGACACTATCTTTATGGCAGAAGGTGAAGAGGAACTAAAGAGTCTCTTGATGAAAGTGAAAGAGGAGAGTGAAAAAGTTGGCTTACAGCTCAACATTCAGAAAACTAAGATCATGGTATCTGATCCCATTACTTCATGGGAAATGTTTCCAGCCACTGGAAACAGTGGCTGACTTTATTTTGGGGGGCTCCAAAATCACTGCAGATGGTGATTGTAGCCATGAAATTAAAAGACGCTTACTCCTTGGAAGGAAAGTTATGACCAACCTAGACAACATATTAAAAAGCAGAGGCATTACTTTGCCAACAAAGGTCCATCTAGTCAAGAGTATGGTTTTTCCAGTGGTCATGTAAGGATGTGAGATTTGGACTGTGAAGAAAGCTGAGCACCAAAAAAACTGATGCTTTTGAACTGTGGTGTTGGATAAGACTCTTGCGAGTCCCTTGGACTGCAAGGAGATCCAACCAGTTCATCTTAAAGGAAATCTGTCCTGGGTGTTCATTGAAAGGACTGATGCTGAAGCTGAAATGCCAATACTTTGGCCACCTCATGTGAAGAGTTGACTCATTGGAAAAGCCCCTGATGCTGGGAGGGATTGGGGGCAGGAGGAGAAGGGGATGACAGAGGACGAGATGGCTGGAGGGCATCACCGACTCAATGGACATGAGTTTGAGTCAACTCTGGGAGTTGGTGATGGACAGGGAGGCCTGGTGAGCTGCGATTCATGGGGTTGCAAGGAGTCGGACACCACTGAGCGACTGAACTGAACTGAGCTGTTTATTTTTGCTTTTATTTCCATTACTCTGTGAAGTGGATCATAGAGGATCCTGCTGTAATTTATGTCAGAGTGTTTTGCCTATGTTTTCCTCTAGGGGTTTTATAGTTTTTGGTCTTAGATCTTTAGTCCATTTTGAGCTTATTTTCGTGTATGGTGTTAGAAAGTGTTCTAGTTTCATTCTTTTACGAGTGGTTGACCCATTTTCCCAGCATCACTTGTTAAAGAGATTGTCTTTTCTCCATTGTATATTCTTGAATCCTTTGTCAAAGATAAGGTGTTCATAGGTGCGTGGATTTATCTCTGGGCTTTCTATTTTGTTCCATTGATCTGTATTTCTGTCTTTGCAGCACTATGTATTTAAAAGGTTATCCCTCTTCTATTGAATTGCTTTCAATTAAGTGTATTTTTTCTTCTTTTAAAAAGCATTTCATTGGAATATAGTTGATTTACAATTTTGTGTTAGTTTTTGGTGTACAGAAGAGTGAATCAGTTTATATATATATATATATATATAAATCAGTTTATATATATGTATATCTTTCCACTCTTTTTTAGATTCTTTTCCCATATAAGCCATTACAAAGTATTGAGTATAGACAGTTTTCTGTTCTATACAGTAGGTCCTTATCACTTATGTATTTTATATATAGTAGAGATAGAGAATCCATCTGACAATGCGTAAGATGCAGAAGATGTGGGTTCTTCCTGGGTTGGGAAGATCCCCTGGAGGAAGAAATGGCAACCCACTTCCATGTTCTTGCTTGGAAGCCTAGGAGGAGGAGGAGCCTAGGCTGGCTACAGTCCATAGGGTCACAAAGATTCAGAAATGACTAGACAGACAGTGTGTTATGTCAACCCTAATAAGCATATCCTTTCATGTTATCTTCTTCAGTAGGTATTCTATTGATGTATGTATAACATTGCAGTCTACTGTGTCACCTTTTCACCAATTAGAGTGAAATATTGTAATTTTTACTTCATTTTTGTTTATTCTATTTATTTATTTTTATGGAATTATAGTTGAGTAGTAAACTTTAATTATAAAAAGTAAACTGCTACTTCTAAAATGTACACATAAAGTTGCTTTATTAAAAAAATGCTATCATACACCTACTCAGATGTCAGTGATAGAATGAACGTATATGATATACAATATGCCATCTGTTTAATTGTGTAACCAAATCAAAATGAATTTTATTTATGTCAAAGGAGTGTATTGGCTCAAAGCTGAGCTGTCACCAAGTTGATTCAACTTGGGGAGCATGTCTCCCATTTCTTTATATTTTTAGTTGTATTTTAAAGGTCTAATATAAATGTATATGTATATATTTTAAATAGCAGGAAGATTGTGGTAAATAATGCTTTTAAACCACATAGGGTACAAAGGTAAAATTATTCATAGCATTCAAGCAAGTGGAATCAGGAAAACCTAAAAGAACTAAATTATGCAGAATTTATTCAAGACCATACATTAATTTTAGTTTAATACTCACCCCTTCAGACTCATTGCTTAGGCAGTTTAACAGAGAACAAATGTTATGAGCCTTGGCTCAGGCATCCACACTTTGGTGTCAGTTTAATCCCCACCATTGATCCCTTGGTCTGGAAATGTTTTTTAATCCCTGTGTCTCAGTTTCTTCATTCACAAGTGAGAATAATAATGGCACCTACCTCATATGGTTTTGCAAAGATTAAATCAAATACGAAGTTCAGTTGTTATGTAGTAAGTGGTAAGTCATCACTGCAGATGGTGACTGTAGCCGTGAAATTAGAAGACAGCTTGATTCTTGGAAGAAAAGCTATGACAAACCTAGACAGTGTATTAAAAGCAAAGGCATCACTTTTCCAACAAAGGTCCATATAGTCAAAGCTATGGCTTTTCCTATAGTCATGTATGGACGTCAGAGTTTGACCATAAAGAAGGCTGAGCACTGAAGAATTGATGTTTTTGAATTGTGGTGCTGGAGAAGACTTGAGATTCCCTTGGACCACAAGGAGATCAAACCAGTCAATCGTAAAGGAAGTCAAGTCTGAATACCCATTGGAAGGACTGATGCTAAAGCTGAAGCTTCAGTACTTTGGCCACCTGATGCAAAGAGCTGACTCATTGGAAAAGACCTTGATGCTAGGAAAGATTGAGGGCAAAAAGGGAAGAGAGTGAAAGAGGATGAGATGGTTAGATAGTATCACCAAATCAATGGACATAAACTTCAGCAAATTCTGAGAGGTAGTGGAGAATAGGGAGCCTGGTGTGCTACAATCTATGGGATCACAAAAAGTCAGACACCACTTAGCAAGTGAACAAGTTGCTTAACAATAAGTGTTAAGAAGTGCCAGCTGCTATTCTTATTTATGGAATTAAATAACAGACAATTAAACAGGTAGACCTATGCCTTCCCAACCATGTTTCTTTATAAAAGGATAACTCTTGTGAACATAGGAGAAAGCGATTTAGATGAAACTGAAAAGTCTAGCTACTCAAAATGTGTTCCTTAGATAGCAGCACCTTCATCATCTGGGACTTTGTTAGAAACTCAGACTCTGCATCCTGCCCCCAATCATAATCAGAATCTGCATTTTAACAAGAATTTTTGGAGGATTTGATTGCCTGTCAGCAGCACTCTGCACAGAAGAAGATGCTTGAGATCAGAGACCTCGATCCCATGCCTCTCTTATTTCCTGGTATCATCTCTAGCCCTGTGACTTCAGGAGCCCCAGCTTCCTTCAGTGAAACATTCCCTTGGTCTAGCTAAGACAATCACCTGTCACTGATTCTTTATAGTTCAATTTCAATTCTAATGCTAAAGAATATATCTTCCAGACAAGCGTATCAGTTCAGTCACTGACTGAAGAGTCAGTGTCTGACTCTTTGCCACTCCGTGAACTGCAGTACGCCACGCTTCTCTGTCATCACCAACTCCTGGAGCTTACCCAAACTCATGTTCATCGAGTCAGTGATGCCATCCAACCATCTCATTCTCTGTCGTCCAATGGAATAGAGAGTCCAGAAATAGCCCACACACACACTGTCAATTGATTTTGGACAAGGATACAAAAAACACACAATAGGAAAAAAATAGTCCTTTAAACAACTGGTGTTAGAAAACTGGATATCTGCAAGTAAAAAAATTAAATTGAACTCTGATCTTATACCACGCATGAAACCAACTTAAAATAGACTTTTAAAGACTTAAATATAAGAAGTGAAACTGTATAACTCCTAAAGAAAAGCATAGGGGAAAATCTACTTGACATTAGTCTTGGTAATGCTTTCTTGGATATGACACCAAACTCACAAGCAACAAAAGCAAAAATAGACAAGTGAGACTTTAAACTAAATAGCTACTGCACAGCAAAAGAAACAATCAACAGAATGAAAAGGTAAGCTGTAGAATGGGAAAAAATATATTTGCAAACTATGTATCTGACAAGGGGTTAGCATCCAAAATATGGGTGGAACTCCTCAATGATAGATAAATAACCCAATTTTAAAAAGGCAAATGATGTGAATAGAAATTTCTCAAAAGAAGACATACAAATTTCAATAGGTACATGAAAAGATGCTCAAAGTCACTAATCCTCAGGGAAATGCAAATCAAAACCACAGTAAGATATCATCTCACATTTCTTAGGATGGCTCTTATCAAAATAATAATAATAATGTGTTGACAAGGTTGTGGAAAAATTGGAGCCTACTGTTGGTAGAAATGTGAAATGGTGTAGCAGGTATGAGAAACAGTATGGAGGTTCCTCAATCACATGATGGATAAAGAAAATTATATATATATATATGTATATATATATATATGCATACATACAATGGATACATACATACACAACACATATACATATACACACATGTAATACATATGCAGTGGAATATTATTCAGTCTTAAAATTGAAAAAAAATTCTGCCATTTGCAACAAGGATGAACCTGAAGGACATTATGCTAAGTGGAATAAGCCAAACACAGGACAAATATTTTAAGATTTCAGTTATATGAGGAGTTTAAATGGTCAAATTCATAGAAGCAGAGAATACAACCATGATTGCCAGAGGCTGGGGAGTAGGGGAAGGTATAGAGGTGTAATTACACGAGGTGTGTTCTAGAGAATTGTTGTACAGCACAGAGGCTATAGTGAACAGCACGGTGGTGTTTGCTTCAAAATTTGTTCACAGACTAGATCTCATGCTAGGTGCTCTTCCCACACAAAACATACATACAAAACAGCAAAACAAAACAAAAAATACAAAAAGACAAAAGGAAATTTTGAAAAGAGTTGCATCTGACTCTTGTGATCTCATGTAGCCTGGCTACAGCTCTGTCCATTGGATTCTCTAGGTAAGAATATTGGAGTGGGTTGTCATTTCCTTCTCTAGGGGAACTTCCCAACCCAGGAATTGAACCCAGGTCTTCTGCATTGTAGGCAGATGCTTTACCAACTGAGCTACATGGGAAGCCTTAGATATATCTATTATCATGATTGAGTCAATAGTATTATGGGTATTTGCCTGTGTCCAAACACCAAATTGTACATGTTAAATATATGCAGTTCTCTGCATATCAATTATACCTAAATAAAGCTGTTTTTAAAAATGAAAATACCTGTATTTAGATACAGCTGATTCATGTCAATGTATAACAAAAACCACTACAATATTGTAAAGTAATTAGCCTCCAACTAATAAAAAAATAAATGATAAAAAAAATAAAAATGAAAATATCTGAAGCAAGATGATATACTAAGCTTTGATTCTGTTTGTTTTTTTATTTTTTCTGTTGCAAATTGCTTCTATCAGAACCTGACTAAACCCCTACTCTTTCTGAAAATGATCACCAGCCACAGTGTACCCTACTAAATTATGCTGTCAACTGGAAATTAGCAATTGACCTGCAGACCTCTTTTTAGTAAGAGCATCCCTGCTAGTATTGATTTATGCAGAGCATTATTTCCTGTTGCAATATTAGTAGCAATAATTTTTCCTTGGAGGCACCTTATGTTTTTAAGAGTCCCTATAACAAATGAGATTTTAACAAGGCAGGAGTGATTTTATGTGATTGGAAGCTCTTTGTCATGCACTGGTGATTTGTTTAATTGAACAGGATCTAGAAGACTTCAGTATTACAAATAAGCATCAGCAACAACTCTTGAACATGTATCTGAGATGGAACCTGAGGTGATGGAAACTTTGGGGCAGTTTAAAATTCACAAATAGAAAAGGCACCCAATTTTAGTTTGGAGTCATTTAGGACTCCTCAATGACATCTTCAATAGCCAAAGCAATACTAGAATCTTGCACTTTCTTAGCAAATATTTAACATATCTATGGGTTTACTGTCCTGTGCAGACACGTGCCACTGTTAAATTCCTTGACAGATGTTCTGCTTCTTAACACAACTGTAATTTTCTGCTCTTACTCAATAGCCAAACATTTGGTGTCATTCTGGTTTCCCAACCACTTTGTTTACCTGTAAGAGACAGTTTCAATGAAATGAAGGGAAGCATATTTCTATTTAGGCAGATGCCTTGTAAATCCCAAGCTTTCAAAGAAAATCTCAACTCTACCCACAAGCCATTATCTGTGATGTCATAAGGATTGGTCCTCACTAGGAAACATAGATTAGATCTATCCATACTACTTGTCAAGGGCACACAACCTTGAGCTGGTGACTACTCAGTATATATCAGAAGCTTTTTGAGACAATCTACAATTCAGGGGAAGGATTTCTATCTTCCTCTGAAGATATTTTCCCTCCATCTCTAAGTCAAAGAAACTCTGGGAGGGCGATATCTGGATGATGTCACACATGCCACAAGAATTCTTGCTTATTCTAGATCACTTTAGAGCAGTAGCATATACATCTGAGTGTCAGTGTGAAAAATAAAGAAGCTGTAAACATATTAATAGAACTTATATAAATGACACTGTCAAGGATAATTTTATGTACACAATGCAGTGATTATCCCTCTGAGGAAGTTGTCATTGGTGCTCATAAAAGACTCATGTATCTTTTGGAAATTTTGTCTACTTTCAGAAAACTGAATTATGTAATTAAGAGAATTTGCTTTTGCTTTGTCTGTTGAAAAGCTCATGGCTGACCCAGTTCATTCAATTTTGCCTCACTCTTGGTATCACTTTGTTTCTCTTGTTTGGTTTATTTTCTTTTTGTCACTTCCACTTTTAATATTTATCTTTTACTTGGATTTTAGTTTTCTCTGAAGGTGCCATAAACCTTTGATGTAATGTGCGCAAATAAAGAGTAGGGCCAAATGGCTGCCATCAGGGAGTGAACTCTGTCCATCTACAGCTACTCACACTGTAAGTGCACCTCCTTCTAAACAACCCAATTAAAACCCACCATCTGCATCCTATTGTGCAGTTTAAACTCTTATTAGACAAACAACAAAGTGAAATTGCATGGATCAAACAACAGCCAACTTTGCTGACCACAAAATGGCCTTTTCCTGAGATAAATAGGCAAAATGGAGTAAACAAACTTTATAAGGAGATAAATAACCAATGCTTACTCACCTCCTCCATTTGTATAAATAAAAATAAATTTTATTTTAGAAAAATGGCCTATCTTTAATAATTCCCTAGAAGACTCGACTTCTAAAGAATTATTCTTTTTTTAATAATTTTATTTCTTTATTTATTTTTGGCTATGCTGGGTCTTCATTGGTGCATAAGCTTTTCTCTAATTGCAGTGCACCAGGTTTCTCATTGCCATGGTTTCTTTTGTTGCAGAGCACAGACACATGGGCTTCAGTAATTACAGCGGGAGGGCTCAGTAGTTGAGTCTCCCCAGCTTTAGAGCACAGGCTCAGCAGTTTGTGGTGCACAGTCTTAATTGCTCTGTGGCTTGTGGGATCTTCCTGGATCAGGGATCAAACCCATGTGTCCTGCATTGGCAGAAGGATTCTTTGCCACTTAGCCACCAGGGAAGTCTTAAAGAATTTTTTCTTTAAGAGATTTTATGCTGGGAAAAACAGAAACAAAAACCTTGATATGGGGGATTTAAATTATTCCCAGAAAACAAGTGAAGAAAGAATTTTCTCCAGCTTTGTTGAGATATAATTGACATATAACATTGTATATGTGAAAGGCATATATTGTGATGATTTGATGTATATATTTGTTGCAAAATGATTACCACAATAAGGTTAGTTAACATGTCCATCACCTCACAAAATTACCTTTGTTTTTTAATGATCTGCTCTTTTAGAAACTTGCAAGTTCACAATACAGTATTATTAACTATAATCATTATTGTTGTTGTTCAGTTGCTCAGTCGTGTCTGACTTTTTGTGACCACATGGACTGTAGCCCATCAGGCTTCTCTGTCTGTGGAATTTTCCAGGCAATAATACTTCAGTGCATTGCCATTCATTCTCCAGGAGATCCTCCTGATCCAGGGGTTGAACCCACATCTCTTGGCATGCAGGTTTTTTGCTACTGTACCACTTCATCATGCTATATATTAAATCCCCAGAACTTGTGCCTTCTATACCTAGAAGTCTGTAAGCTTTAAAACAGCACATAAGAGCAAGTTGCGTTAGCTGCTGTTGTTCCAGCTACAAAGATAAGGAGTGAGAAATTACCATTGGACTTGGCATCTTGGAGTTCATAGATGGCCTTGTCAGGTGAGGTTTTGATGGAATAGTAGGAGTTCAAGCTTATTGGGATGGGTTCAAGAGAAATGGAGAAAGGAAGTACAGGAAATGTTTTCCAAACATTTTTCTAAATAAATGAACACAAAAGTAGGACATAGCGGGGTAAGTTGTTCCTTTTCTTTCTTTCTTTTTTTTTTTTTTGTTTTGTTTTTTGTTTTTTTTAAGCATGCATATATGATGATGGAGATGGTCCAGTAGTGAGGAAATCTAATGGTACAAAAAAAGAGACACTTCAAACGAGTCTATGGGTTGGAAAGAAGAGATAGACATAACTACAGAAGAGGAAGAGCTGGTTTTGGAAGTATAGAGCATAGAGTGTAATAAAAGGAAAGGCAGAATATGAATATACAAATGTAGCTAGTTCAGTGTGGGAACTGCGAGTGCTCTCATTCAATGTTTATATTTCTGATAGAAATAAAAACAAGAAAAAAAGCCACCACGTGAGCATGAAGAGAGGGAAAGAAACTTCTGTGAGAGAGGTCGAAAGTTAAGGGAGATGTGATGTGATTAGCAGGAGCCCCCAAAGCATTTTAAGCTTTTATGAGCTCCCAAAGTGCTGTTAAGTGTGCTAGGCATGATGAATGTGAGACCAGTCAGTATCATTGAATACTTTTCTCTGGTTACTTTCCCTTCATGTTGAAGGTGTGGTGCTCATGGAGGACTGGGATTAATTAAGTGTGAAATTTTGCCAGGAATGAAAAGTAATAGTGGCAAAGATATGGAAGTGATTGCAGTGATGGACCAAGAATTCAAAGACAGGAAATAAAGGAAGTGAAGCACGAGTGGAGTTTGATGTGGGTTAATTTATTGGAAGGCCCATTTGGATGGAAATTGTTAAAAATGGGTTGCAGAGGGAGTGAGCTGGAATGATTTAAGGTGGTAGTCAGAAAGTAAAATACTAAGGTTATGAAGGGGCTGCAATTACTGGTAATGACAACATTGAGAGTAAAAACTGGGGGACTGATAACAAGAGAGAACAGGTGTATTGCAAATAGAAATCTCAGGATAAGAGGTCTGGGGGTACTGGAAACATTTTCTGTGGGAAAATGTTTTCCTAACAACTCATGAGTCATACATTTTGCTATGTCAAAACAACTCATGAGTTGTTAGGAAAAGGGGTGACAAATTAGCAGCTAAGATATCCCAGGGATGAGGGATAGCAAGAAACAAAAATGGTATATGATGAATTTAAAGAGCCTGAGCTTCAAAGAATCTTGGGTTCTATGAGAGAGAAGCTGGGGTAGCGATCTGGAAACAGTAATGAGAAACATTAAGGACTCCTATTAGTTATTTATTGTTGCATAACAAATTAACTCAAAAGCTAAAATAGCAGCAATCATTTATTATCCTTCAGAGTTTCTGCAAGTCAGTTCAGACAAGCCATGACAGGGACAGTCAGTCTCTATGCTGCAAGGTCTGAGGCTCTGTTTAGAAAGCATAAAGCCTAGGACTGGAATGCATGTTGTTTCATTCCCTTCTAGCTGGGACAATTGGCTGAGCACACACACTTGGCTCTCTCCATGGCTTGAGTGTCCTCGAGGCATGGAGGCTGTGTTCCCAGGGGCAAGCAGCCTGAGGGGAGAGAGAGTCAGGCACCAGTTTTATTACTTTTTATAGCTCCACCTTAGAAGTCACGTGACAATTTCTCTGCCACATCCTAGAGAATTACAAAGGTTCATCTGCAAACAAGAGAAATGAATACAAAACCCCACATCCCAGTGAAAGAGTGTCAATATCATCATTGTATGAACAGGACTCATGTGGCCGCCTTTGGAAAATATATTCTGCCACAGCCAACAACCTTAACTCTAGGATCATCGTAGAGGTATGGAAAGGAAACACCACCATTTAAGAAGGCTTCCCTGGTGACTCAGACGGTAAAGGAATCTGCCCGAAATGCAGGAGACCTGGGTTTGATCCCTGGCTCTGAAAGATCCCCTGGAGAAGGAAATGGCAACTCACTCCAGTACTCTTGCCTGGAGAATCCCATGGACAGAGGAGCCTGGCAGGCTAGAGCACATATGGTCACAAAGAGTCAGACACGACTGATCCACCAACATTTTCACTTCCACAGGGGGAAAACAGCAAATGTAGATACTTCTAAGAAGTTAGAAGAGACAGTTGAAAATGTGGAACACTTTGCTGACTCTAGATCCTGGAAGAATTTGTAAGGTTGAGGAAGATGAATGTCTGAATCACAGTAGGAGATGTACAGCCACACCTAGGTAAGAGTCCAGGTGATAAAGGATGATCTAGAAGATTCAGGCTTCTTTTGGTAATGGAGATAAACAGAGATGTAGGGCAGGATGGGATTAATCCTGAGGGTGATGAATGCTGAAAGGGAGACAGGAATTAGTCTTATTAGGGAGAGACGGAACACATGGGTGGTGATCTAACTCACAAACAGGAAGTATTAAATCTTCCAGAGGGATGGCAGTACCAAGAGTACTTAATATCCTGTAATAAATCACAATGAAAAAGAAGAGAAAAATGAATAACTTAATCTATCTTTATTAACAGATACTGTGAGGAAAATTGTATACTCATATATATAGCAAATTCTAGGAAAGCATTGGACAATATGACACTGACAAAATAAAAAGAAAGAAAGCACTTAACAAACTAGGGATCAAGTGAATTTTTTAATCTGATAGTGTATCTGTTAAGATCTTCACCAATTAGCCTACTTAATATTAGAGTAGCTGAGAAAGATGGTAACAATAACCCTATATGCAAGACAGTAAAAGAGACACAGATGTATAGAAGTCTTTTGGACTCTGTGAGAGAAGGCGAGGGGGGAATGATTTGAAAGGGTAGTATTGAAACGTGTATATTATCATATGTGAAACAGATCACCAGTTCAGTTTCGATGCATGAACATGATACTCAGGGTTGGTGCACTGGGATGACCCAGAGGAATGGGATGGAAAGGAAGGTGGGATTGGGGCTCAGGATGGGGAATACATGTATACCCATGGCTGACTCATGTCAATATATGGCAAAACCACTACAATATTGTAAAGTAATTAGCCTCCAATTAAAACAAATAAATTTTAAAAATAAATAAATTTAAAAATTCTTCCTTAAATTCAGGAAGAATTGAAAGACACATGTTAACATTGCTTATTCATCAATAAAAATTTAGATATGAAAATAAAAAACAGGTTTAAAATTATAAAGAAATAAAATTTCTATTGCAGATAATCACAGATGTGATTGATTGAAAAGAAGATAAAAAATACTCAAGAGAAAAATTATTAGAACAGCTATCACTAACTTTGGTAAATTAAGGATCAATATGCAACATGATGTTATCATCACTTCATGGCAAATAGATGGGAAAAGATTGGAAACAGTGGCTGACTTTATTTTTCTGGGCTCCAAAATCACTGCAGATGGTGATTGCAGCCAGGAAATTAAAAGGCATTTACTCCTTGGAAGGAAAGTTATGACCGACCTAGACAGAATATTAAAAAGCAGAGACATTACTTTGCCAACAAAGGTCCATCTAGTCAAGATTATGGTTTTTCCAGTGGTCATGTATGGATGTGAGAGTTGGGCTATAAAGAAAACTGAGCACCAAAAAATTGATGCTTTTGAACTCTGGTGTTCAAGAAGACTCTTAAGAGTCTCTTGGACTGCAAGGAGATCCAACCAGTCCACCCTAAAGGAGATCAGTCCTGGGTGTTCTTTGAAAGGACTGATGTTGAAGCTGAAACTCCAATACTTTGGTCACCTCATGTGAAGAGTTGACTCACTGGAAAAACCCTGATGGTGGGAAAGATTGGGGGCAGGAAAAGAAGGGGACAATAGAGGATGAGATGTTTGGATGGCATCACTGACTCAATGGACATGGGTTTGGGTGGACTCCAGGAGTTTGTGATGGACAGCGAGGCCTGGTGTGCTGCCATTCATGGGTTCGCAAAGAGTCGGACACGACTGAGTGACTGAACTGAACTGATGCAACACTCAATAGTTTGTGTATGTATCAGCAATAACCAATTATAAAATGTACACTTAACAAAATATATTTCTAATACAAAAAAAGGAATACCTAAGAATATTGAATACATTTTATATCTAAAAGAATTGTAAAGGTATTCAAGAAGAAATTATAAGACATTTTATTTCAAAGCATAAAGGAAGATCTTAAAATGGAGACAGATCTATTCTGTGTTCATGGATAGAAAGACTAAATATTGTAGAGACATTAGCGCATCCCCAATTCATCTGTTCAAGTTTTCACAGAACTTGGCCAAATTGAAAATGGATGAAAACTGACCAACATAAAGAATCATGATTTTGGAACTTCAGAAATCAAGGATAAAGAGCAAATCTTAAAAGCCCACAGAAAGAAAACTGGTCACTTTGCAAAGAAGTGGCAATCAGGTATGCATTTGACTTTTCAGCAGCACGACAGAAGCCAAGAAACAATGTGCTGATGAGTTGAAAGTTGAAAAATGTCACAAGAAGAGGAAGCATGGGAGGGAACAGAAGGGGAGGAAGAACTTCCTACCCACTACACCTCAGGAAGTTATTAGAGAACATACTTCCTAGAGGAAAGTAGAAAACAGGCCTCAAAAAATGGGTAATATGGTATTTGTAGGGAAAGAGGGGAGGAAGACCTCAGGATGGCAGCCATGAGACAGGCTGTAAATTTTGCTGCCAAGAGAGGGCCTCTGACCATTGTGCCTAAGTCAGTGGTTCTCAAAGCAGTGCACCAGGTCACTTGAAAACTTGTCACAAAGGTAAATTCTCAGGATTATTCTCAGACGTACAGGATCAGACCCTTTGGGGTTGGGGGTCCAGCTGTCCATATTTTATAAAGTCCTCTTCGTGTTTCTGAGGCAACACAAGAGTGAGAAACACTGATCCAATATGCCCTAATACTCAGTTGCCTTTCAGACCACAACTGTTTCACAAAATTCTGCAGTAGGCACCAAATATGGATTTTTTTTCCATTTATTTTTATTAGTTGGAGGCTAAGTACTTTACAATATTGTAGTGGTTTTTGCCACACATTGACATGAATCAGCCATGGATTTACATGTGTCCCCCATCCTGAACCCCCTCTCCCACCTCCCTCCCCACCCCATCCCTCTGGGTCATACCAGTGCACCAGCCCTAAGCACTTGTCTCATGCATCCAACATGGACTGGTGATCTGTTTCACACTTGATAATATACATGTTTTGATGCTGTTCTCTCAGATCATCCCACCCTCGCCTTCTCTCATAGAGTACAAAAGTCTATTCTATACATCTGTATCTCTTCTTCTGTCTTGCATATAAGGTTACCGTTACCATATTTCTAAATTCTATATATATGCATTAGTATACTGTATTGGTGTTTATCTTTCCGGCTTACTTCACTCTGTATAATGGGCTCCATTTTCACCCATCTCATTAGAACTGATTCAAATGTATTCTTTTTAATGGTTGAGTAATATCCCATTGTGTATATGTACCACAGCTTCCTTATCCATTCGTCTGCTGATGGGCATCTAGATTGCTTCCATGTCCTGGCTATTATAAACAGTGCTGCGATGAACATTGGGGTGCATGTGTCTCTTTCAGGTCTGGTTTCCTTGGTGTGTATGCCCAGCACTGGGATTGCTGGGTCATACGGCAGTTCTATTTCCAGTTTTTTAAAGGAGTCTCCACACTGTTCTCCATAGTGGTTGTACTAGTTTGCATTCCCACCAACAGTGTAAGAGGGTTCCCTTTTCTCCACACCCCCTCCAGCGTTTATTGCTTGTAGACTTTTGGATAGCAGCCATTCTGACTGGCGTGTAATGGTACCTTATTGTGGTTTTGATTTGCATTTCTATGATAATGAGTGATGTTGACCATCTTTTCATGTGTTTGTTAGCCATCTGTATGACTTCTTTGGAGAAATGTCTGTTTAGATCTTTGGCCCATTTTTTGATTGGGTTGTTTATTTTTGTGGAATTGAGCTGCAGGAGTTGCTTGTATATTTTTGAGATTAATCCTTTTTCTGTTTCTTCATTTGCTACTATTTTCTCCCATTTTGAGGGCTGTATTTTCATCTTGCTTATAGTTTCCTTTGTTGTGCAAAAGCTTTTAAGTTTAATTAGGTCCCATTTGTTTATTTTTGCTTTTATTTCCAATATTCTGGGAGGTAGGTCATAGAGGATCCTGCTGTGATTTATGTCGGAGAGTGTTTTGCCTATGTTCTCCTCTAGGAGTTTTATAGTTTCTGGTCTTACATTTAGATCTTTAATCCATTTTGAGTTCATTTTTGTGTGTGTGTTAGAAAGTACTCTAGTTTCATTCTTTTACAAGGGGTTGACCAGTTTTCCCAGCACCACTTGTTAAAGAGGTTGTCTTTTTTCCATTGTATATTCTTGCCTCCTTTGTCGATGGTAAGGTATCCATAGATGTGTGGATTTATCTCTGGGCTTTCTATTTTGTTCCATTGATCTATATTTCTGTCATTGTGCCAGTATCATACTGTCTTGATGACTGTGGCTTTGTAGTAGAGCCTGAAGTCAGGCAAGTTGATTCCTCCATTTCCATTCTTCTTTCTCAAGATTGCTTTGGCTATTTGAGGTTTTTTGTATTTTCATACAAATTGTGAAATTATTTGTTCTAGTTCTGTGAAGAATAGCATTGGTAACTTGATAGGGATTGCACTGAATCTATAGATTGCTTTGGGTAGTATACTCATTTTCACAATATTAATTCTTCCAATCTATGAACACGGTATATTTCTCCATTTATTTGTGTCTTCTTTGATTTCTTTCATCAATATTTTATAGTTTTATATGTATAGGTCTTTTGTTTCTTTAGGTAGATACACTCCTAAGTATTTTATTCTTTTTGTTGCAATAGTGAATGGCATTGTTTCCTTAACTTCTCTTTCTGTTTTCTCATTGTTCGTTATAGGAATGCAGGGGACTTCTGTGTGTTAATTTTATATCTTGCAACATTACTGTATTCATTGATTAGCTCTAGTAATTTTCTTGTAGAGTCTTTAGAGTGGAAATTAACAATAACACAATAATAGTGGGAGACTTTAATACCCCACTCACACCTATGGATAGATCAATAAACAGAAAATTAAGAAGGAAACACAAACTTTAAATGACACAAAGGACCAGCTAGACCTAATTGATATCTATAGGACATTTCACCCCAAAACAATCAATTTTGCCTTTTTCTCAAGTGCACACGGAACCTTCTCCAGGATAGATCACATTCTGGGCCGTAAATCTAGCTTGGTAAATTAAAAAAAAAAAAATTAAAATCATTCCAGTCATCTTTTCTGACCACAATGCAGTAAGATTAGATCTCAATTACAGGGGAAAAAAACTATAAAAATTTAAACATATGGAGGCTAAATGACACACTTCTGAATAACCAACAAATCATAGAAGAAATCAAAATATGCATAGAAACGAATGAAAATGAAAACACAACAACCCAAAACCTATGGGACACTGTAAAAGCATTGCTAAGGGGAAGGTTCATAGCATTACAGGCTTACCTCAAGAAACAAGAAAAAAGTCAAATAAATAACCTAACTCTACACCTCAAGCAACAAGAGAAGGAAGAAATGAAGAACCCCAGGATTAGTAGAAGGAAAGAAATCTTAAAAATTAAGGCAGAAATACATGCAAAAGAAACAAAAGCAACCATAGCAGAAATCAACAAAGCTAAAAGCTGGTGTTTTGAAAAGGGAAACAAAATTGACAAACCGTTAGCAAGACTCATTAAGAAACAAAGGGAGAAGAACCAAGTCAACAAAATTAGAAATGAAAATGGAGAGATCACAACAGACAACACTGAAATACAAAGGATCATAAGAGACTACTACCAGCAGCTCTATGCCAATAAAATGGACAACTTGGAAGAAATGGACAAATTCTTAGAAAAATATAACTTTTCAAAATTGAACCAGGAAGAAATAGAAGATCTTAACAGAAGCATCACAAGCATGGAAATCGAAACTGTAATCAGAAATTTTCCAGCAAACAAAAGCCCAAGACCAGATGGCATAACATAAAAGCTGAATTCTACCAAAAATTTAGAGAAGAGCTAACACCTATCTTACTCAAACTCTTCCAGAAAATTGCAGAAGAAGATAAACTTCCAAACTCATTCTATGAGGCCACCATCACCCTAATTTCAAAACCAGACAAAGATGCCACAAAAAAAAGAAAACTACAGGCCAATATCACTGATGAACATAGATGCAAAAATCCTTAACAAAATTCTAGCAAACAGAATCCAACAACATGTTAAAAAGATCATACATCATGACCAAGTGGGCTTTATCCCAGGAATTCAAGGATTCTTTAATATCCACAAATCAATCAATGTAATATGCCACATTAACAAATTGAAAGATAAAAACCATATGATTATCTCAATAGATGCAGAAAAAACCTTTGACAAAATTTAACATCCATTTGTGATAAAAAAAACTCTCCAGAAAGCAGGAATAGAAGGAACATATCTCAACACAATAAAAGCTGTATATGACAAATCCACAGCAAGCATTACCCTCAATGGTGAAAAATTGAAAGTATTTCCCCTAAAATAAGTAACAAGACAAGGGTTCCCACTCTCACCACTACCTTTCAACTTAGTTTTGGCAGTTTTGGCCACAGCAATCAGAGCCAAAAAAGAAATAAAAGGAATCCAGATAGGAAAAGAAGTGAAACTCTCACTGTTTGCATATGACATGATCCTCTACATAGAAAATCCAAATATGGATCTTTATTTTTAGTTTTATTCTGAAAATAGTACATGTTCTGTGTTGACATCTTGGGAAATATAGAAAAGAATAAATGAGAAAGAAAAAAAATACCTAACATTTTTCAATCTAGGAGAAAAAATGTAGTAAATTTATATTTATCACATTTACTTTATTTAAACATATGCATATGTGATTTAGTTTCCCTGGTAGCTCAAAAGGTAAAGAATCTGCCTGCAATTCAGGAGACCTGGTTCAATTCCTGGGTCAGGAAGATCTGCCAGAGAAGAGATGGGCTACCCACTCCAGTATTTGTGGTCTTCCCCATTGTCTAAGCTGCTAAAGAATCCTCCTGCAATACAGGAGACCTGGAGAACTGGGTTCAGTCCCTGGGTTGGGAAGATGCCCTGGAGAAGGAAATGGCAACCCACTCCAGTATTCTTGCCTGGAGAATTCCATGGACAGAGGAGCCTGACAGGCTATGGTTGCAAAGAGTCAGACACAACTGAGTTACTAATTCACTTCTTTCATACTTGATTTATGTGGTATGTACATTTTGCATAGTCTTTTCACTTAAGATTATGTGATGAGTATGTCCCATGTTATTAAAATATCTTCCCCAAATTTATTTTACTGGCTACATATTTCATAATATAGTGGTAGTGTGATTGATAAAATGTGCATCTATCGATGGAAACTGAAGGTTTCTCTAATTCATTGAAGAAATAAATAGCAATACAGTAAATACCATCATACCTCTTTCCTGCAGTTTTGTGTCCCTTCCGTAAGCATGGACCTTTCTGTCAAAGACGCCATGCTATCACTCCCTACTTAACTACACGCATGAACTTCTGTGTGTTAATCAACTACTGGGGATATTATTCCTCTCCATATGGAATTTCAGTGAGGCTGGAGCAGTATAATATGAGCATAAGGTACCAAAGCCATCTGAAACTTATTCTGTTGATCTCAGGGAGACAGCAGTGAGCGGTGGCTTGAGGCAGGATCTTAATTTTCTGCCCAAGTATCGGGCCTGAGTAGCCTGGGTGAAAAAACACAGGAATCCTAGCTTCTAGACCACCAGGAGTTAGAGGCAAAGTTACCATGGCTCTTGCTCCATTAAAAAAAATGAGTTCCTCAATGAGGCAAAAACTGTAAAAACAGTACAAAGTTTATTATCAGAGACACAGCACAACCTATGGGAGAGCATACATAGAAACAGCTTGTTTATTTAAGAGAAAAGGGTGATGATTTAAATCACTTATATAGGACAGTACTTCTGGGGTCTTTGTTTACTTTTGGCCAATTATCTCATTTCTTTGTCCAAACCTGACCTGCCCTAGGACCCTCCCCAAAATGTGTGGGCAGCTTTTTGCCAAGATGGATTCTGGTCCAGAGGTCTGTGAGAGGTTTTACATCACCCATTATGAACCCAAGGAACCTGTCTGTGCTTGTGCAGTCAGAGAGTTTTCTTTGACCTCAGGAGTGGTCTTCTATTTCTTTACTTCATCAGAGCTCAGTCTCTGCCATTAACATTGTCCTTGGAGTGTCAGGGAAAACAAAGCTCCAATTTTGGCTGCTTGACAAACTCTAGGGTTTGTCTATCTCCTTGAAAGAAAGTGTTAGTCGCTCACTTGTGTCCGATTCTTTGCGGCCCCATGGACTGTAGCCTGCCGGAGTTCTCTGTCCATGGGGATTCTCCAGGCAAGAAAACTAAAGTGGGTTGCCATTCTCTTCTCCAGGGGATCCTCCTGACCCAGGTCTCCTGCTGCACTGAAGGCAGATTCTTTATCATCTAAGTTACTGGGAAAGTCTTACCTCACTAGAATTTACCCTTAATCCTGTTGGAAGAAAAAGTACATTGTCATAGTCACATGAAAGCAGCCCAGCCCAGTACAGCAGAGTTGAATACGTATTCAGTCTATAACCAACAATTTTGTCCCAACTCTCACACAATGAGGTAAGTACAGGAGTGTTCAGAGCGGCATTCTTTACAATAGCAGGAAAACTAAAAATAGCTCAGTGTTCATCAGCTGAACAACAGGTAAACTGTGGTATTTTGATAGCAAGATATTGTTCAGTCACTAAGTCATGTCCAACTCTACAACCCCATGGACTGCGGGACACCAAGTATTCCCTGTCCTTAATTATCTCCTGTACTTTGCTCAAACTCATTCTGGTATTTTGATAATAGGATATTAAGCAGTAGTAAAAAAAAAGTATGAGTTATAACTAAACACAACAATATGGATGAAATTAAAAACTGAAGAGAAAATTTTTTTAAAATGTACCATGTACTATTAAAAAACTGAATGCCAAAGGAAAATGAAGCTGCAATTGCAGCAATGGTATTATCAGCAGTAATCATCCTGTTTATTATTGGTTCACATAAAGTATTTAAATACAGTGGGTCAGCATTTGGTTTAGTTAAATCTTGCTTTCCCTTATAAAAAATTTATTTTATTGATCCATCATCTAACCACTGATTTATGGGAGTGGCCATCACATTGCATCCCTCCAGCATAGTACATCCTCCATGACCACTTAATAGGCAAAAGGCACCACATCGGTTGAATGTGATTTTTTAAAATGTTAACAGTGTTGAGTCTTTTTAGTGGGCATAATCATTCTACTTCTTAGCACTAAATCTGTCCAAATAATTTGGTGACATTTTCAGTAAGTTTGGTAATTGAACTGACTTATAAAAACAAACTACTCATTTTCCCATGGGGAGCATGTTTGTGTGTGTGGGGGGGGCGTAGTCAGTGTAGGAGGATCATTCTAGGAAAGAATGCTGCTGCTGCTGCTAAGCCACTTCAGTTGTGTCTGACTGCAACCACACCAGGAAAGAATGAGCAGCACACAAATTACAGACATGCTAAATGTGTAGATTCTGAAAATGCTGTTTTTTTTAATTTTTAACTTTTAATTATTTTAATTTTAATTTTAGGAGATAAGAATGGCCCACAAAATTGAGGGCAGGCTCTTTTTCAACTATGCTAATTGTTATAAACTTTGTTCATAAAATGTTCTATAACAAACACTTGATAAACTACATAACATTGAAAATTATTTAATCAATTAATTTGCATATCAGATTTTGTTTTAGAATGAAAACTGGTGGTAGTGAAGAGGACAAGTTGAGACATGAAAACAGGAAATATCATGCCTGTGAAACCATCTGGGAAAAAGAAGGTACTGGTTGAAAAAAGCTAGTGTCCTAAAAAAAAAAAAAAAAAAAAAAGCTAGTGTCCATGAAGTTAGCAGAATAAATCCAGGGCCACTTCAAAGGTAGAATGAACAGGATGGTTATTGACCAGATTCAGTGCTAAGTGACTATTTAGCACTGAAATTCTCACCTCAGTCAAGCAAAATGGGAATTTTGCCCTAATGATTAGAAAATATGAGAAAGGAAAGAGGAACACAGATGTGTATGTGGTTTTTATTTTTACAATTACCCTTTATTTGGAGGATTTTTGTTCCCATTTTCCAAGTTGTCCTACTTCTTTCTTAAATTCTGTAGAGCTCCTGATAATCTTTTCAAATATTGTTCTATGTCTGAAATTTACTTATCTCACCCAAAATATGTTTCATTTTTTCCCCTAGTGCTGTAAGTGCAGCCCCTACACTTTATGTCTTCCTTTTGCTCCTCTTCATTTTATTCCTTCTACCTGAGCACCCTGAGATGTCTCCTAGAAGCAGACATCCATCAAAGTATGATATAAATTCCCTTCATCAAGGGGCTTCTTCCAGTGACTTCCTCTCTGTCTGTCTTGCAGGTGGGCTCTGCCAATAGGGAACAACAGCAGAAGAGAGAAAGAACAGAGAGGACTGGGGGAAAGGGGTAATTTCCCAGGCTTCCCATCACTCTCTATCTCCAGGCTGGTTCTGAGATTCTGGGAACTTCTCTGTCCACTTCTCCCCTTGCTTCTTCACGTCTAGAGGAGGGAGTAGAGCCTCCATCACCTTCCATGAGCTCAGAGCACTGCACTCTTGCTTTCGGTTTTGCTATGGGATACTCTGCCCATATCTTTGTAAATTGTGCCTTGATTAAACTGTTGTCAAATTGCTCATATTGTGTGTAACATCTGTTTCCTGCTGGGATGTTAATAGATACAGAAATTGGTATTGGAAATAGCTCTAGGAAACAGAACTTCAACTTGAATTCTAGGATTGAGTTCCTCTCCTTTCCATAGGGAAAGAGGCAAGAGTAACTATCTGCATCTGGGGGATCATGATTATTCAAATTAAAGTAGAAACAATGAATGGCAAGTAGTTGGAACATCAGTTTGCTGTAGCAATCAGGCTCCAGGGTGATAACATGGGTTAAAAGATTATGCCATTAGGTAGTTTTTGTTTGTTTGTTTGTTTTTTTGGATACAACAGAGCTTCTCCATTAGTGGCAGTTTTGTTCCCCCAAGGAACCTTTGGGCAATGCCTGGAGACAGTTCTGTCACAACTTGGGTGTCTAGAGGGTAGAAGCCAGTAATGATGCTAAGCATCCTACCACACAGAGGAAAGTTCCCACAATAAATAATTAATCTGTCTCAAAATGTCAACAGTGAAGAAGTTGACAAACTCACCCTAGGGAGGAATGTAAAGCAATGAACATCAGATTGAGAACTTGAGCAAAAATCACAAAGTCTCAGTGACAGATTAAAAGAGATCTTCATCTCCTAGAGTTTTGAGGCAGGTAGGTCTGAAGACTAAGTCAGAGGTCTGATCATAATGACTGCAGAGAAGTACTCAACTCTGCAAAATCTCATCCATATCAAGATGAGGGTCCTGCTGAGGAAGTGGGGTGGAGGGTGGGGGGTGAGACATGAGATAGGAATATTTGTGCCGAAAGGGACATGGTAGGAAATTGGACTCTCAATTATTTCTGAATTCTTAACCAACAGGGAGATTCGTTTAACTTTCCAGTAAGAGGCCAGTCTTCCATCATATAAAAGCTTATGAATGACTTCACCTCAGCCAGTAGCTCCACCAGATGATGCCAGTTCTCCCCACAGCCCACCTGTCAGGTGCCTGCAGACACAGATTCAGAGGCTCCAAAATCAACAGGACAAAGAAGTACAAGGTCTGCTCTGGAAGCAGATATATACTCCCTGAAAACCACAAGATTAAGTAAATCTCTACTGGCAGGAGCCTGGGAGCATGTGGAAGGTAGAATTTAAGTGACCTTCAGACCAAGAAGGATGAGGCATAAGGTTTGAGCAGGCCCTAGTCAATAAGATGTCTCCTCTGTAGAATTTGCTTTTGCCACATTGCCTCAACCACCTGGGGTGGTATAAGCTGGGTTGGCTCAACTGAGGCTGGAATTCGATCATTCTAGCAGAGATTTTCTCATTTCTATCAGAATAACCTGGAGAACTTAGTAAAATTACAAAACTATGTTCTCTACTCTGCCCCTCTGCTGCTCCAGAGCAGCAGTTAAACATCAGTCAGGTCGAAAGAACTTCGAGCTTTCAACACTCACAAAGCCTAGGTTACAGCTAGATCAAGTGCATCAGGATGTCTGGGGGTGGGGCTCAGACATCGGTGTTTTCTGAAGCTTCCCTGGTGATTCTAATATGAAGGCAAGATTCACAGCCACTAGTTGAAGGATTATGAAGGCCTGGAGGCTTTTATGAAGGAGAAGGCTTGTATTTCTGAGAAAGGACCCTGCCCTGTGGTTCCAGAAATACATCATCAATTTCCCCCATGCTTTCTAGAGTAATCTATCAGCTTTAACCAGTATATTTATGCAGTGAGAATAAGAATATTCAAAGGAAGGTTTTTAGACACTAGTACTGACTTGATTCTGATTCTTGGAGACTTATAATCTATGGACCAGTGACTCTGGCCCACTAGCCAGATTGTACAGTGGAGGTTCAGTGAAAGATGAACCTTGACCTGAATTCTTCCCACAGCAGGGCTAGTGAGACTATGGATGTTTCTCCAGACCCAGTAGATATAGCAAAATTAGAGTCAATTATTTACCTAGAGAATATCTTTTTTTATTCCCTGACCAATGGAGTAAAGAGTATTATAGTAGAAAAAGCCAGATGGAAGGCCCTGAAAAAGCCCCACCCCCATCACTAACCTCACTGAGAGGGTCAGCCACAATAAAATACCACCTCTAGGGAATCTAAGAGACAAATGCCCTCACCAAATTCTTGAAAGAAGCTTAGGTCACCTATGACATCCCCGTTTACCTCACTTATTTGTTTGGTACAAAACCAAGATGGGTCATAGACTTCCTCTCACCAAAGGTGGACAGGGAGCCTTCAATATGACACTGATCACTAGAACAGCTAAACTGCCACCTGATGGCAAGTCTTCTTGGACCCCTTTCATCATGGAGGGAATAGCTGACTTGTCTTCCATCAGCTCAGTTCAGTTGCTCAGTCATGTCTGACTTTTTGTGACCTCATGGAATGCAGCACTCTGGGCTTCCCTGTCCATCACCAACTTCTGGGGCTTACTCAAACTCATGTCCATTGAGTTCATGATGCCATCCAACCATCTCATTCTCTGTTGTCCCCTTCTTCTCCCACCTTCAATCTTTCCCAGCATCAGGATCTTTTCTAAAAAGTCAGCTCTTCACTTCGGGTAGACAAAATATTGGAGCTTTGGGTTCAGCATCAGTCCTTCCAATGAATATTCAGGATTGATTTCCTTTGGGATGGACTGGTTTGATCTCCTTGCAGTTCAAGGGACTCTCAAGAGCCTTCTTCAACACCACAGTTCAAAAGCATCAATTATTTGGCATTCAACTTTCTTTATGGTCCGTGACTCACATCCATACATGACTACTGGAAAAACCATAGTTTTGACTAGACCAACCTTTGTCAGCAAAGCAATCTCTCTGCTTTTTAATATGCTCTCTAGGTTTGTCATAGCCTTTCTTCCAAGGAGAAAGCATATTTTAATTTCATGGCTGCAGTCACCATCTGCAGTAATCTTGGAGCCCAAGAAAACAAAATCAGCCACTATTTCCACTGTTTCCCCATCTATTTCCCATGAAGTGATGGGACCAGATGCCATGATCTTAGTTTTTTGAATGTTGAGTTTTAAACCAACTTTTCCACTCTCCTCTTTCATTTTCATCAACAGGCTCTTTAGTTCCTCTCTGCTTTCTGCCATAAGGGTAATATCATCTGCGTATTTTAAGTTATTAATATTTCTCCTGGCAATTTTGATTTCAGCTTGTGCTTCATTGAGCCCAACATTTTGCATGGTGTGCTCTGCATATGAGTTAAATAAGCAGAGAGACAACATACAGCCTTGAAATACTCCTTTCCCAATTTGGAATCAGTCTGTTGTTCCATGTTCTGTTCTAATTGTTTCTTCTTGACCTGCATACATATTTCTCAGGGGGCATGTAATGTGGCCTGGTATCCCCATCTCTTTTTAGCCCATACCTAATGGAAATTAGTCTTTCTTGTTTGCACTTCTGTCAATGCCACTATTTGCAAACTTACAGAACATCATCATGTAATCAGCATATACTGCTTCTGATCAAGAAACTGATTTTGTGATGAAGTATGTGTGGCAATGCAATTCTGCCCCTTATTGCAGAAGGTGAATGTTCAGTCATTACACCAGTTGTGAGACAGTACTCTGCTAGACAAGTACTGTCTTAAAGTATGCAGTATATACCTTAACCAATGGCTAATATGTTGCCATACTATCCACTGTCAGGTCAGGAGCCAAGTCCTGGAGGTAGAGGTGCTACCAGTTACTAACAAAACCCTTGATGAATGCTTACTTTCAGCTGCACAATCTCAGCCTATCTGGATATAGAGGGAGTGGTGCTTTTACCAAGGAACATAGTCATGATTTCATGATTTGGAAACTGAGATTCATCCTTGACCACTTTGTATCCCTCGTATCACCAAACCAACAGATAGAGGAGGAGGCAATCCCATCATCAGATGTGGTTCATCCTAGTGAGATTGCTGCTACACCATGAAGGAAAGGAGGGCTTGTATGAGAACTAGGAGACTCCTTATCACTAGAGAACTGGGGACACCCAAGGATGATAAGACCTCTAAAACCTCCTGACCCCCAAAAAGTGAAAACTTGGGTCATCCTACCAAGAAGTTACCTGGACCAGGTGTAGAGAGAATATAGAATAGACATGAAGGAAGACAGTAGCGGTGCCAGTGTAGGCTTGTGACAGCTACATAACTGAGCACCTTAACAGTTCATCTTCACATTGCCTGTTTATCCCCACCCCCCTTTTTATTATCAGGCCTTTAGTTGGAGCTAATGGTGCAGGCTTCAGGTAGGAGTATATATGTCCAGATATCTCCAGGGACGGCCTGTTAGCTGTAGGGTTTTCTGTTTCCTATGTTAAGGACATGGGTCACTCACCTGGGTAAAGTACAAGCAGCACAGGCCAAGGGACCAAAGGAACAGACTGAATGGATATCTTCCATTTGCCTCTCCAGGTCTCCTGTCCACCTTCCCCTCAGTGCCAGAGTCCTAGGAGGCTGCCCAATTGCAGCTGAATATGTGACATCTGACCTTCACCTGAGTTCAGACAACAGAAGTATTGGCAGAAAGTTGGAAGGAGAAAGGAGGGCAAAGTTTGAGGTGGCTATTTACTCCCCTCTTTTCCTCGAGCCCCTCAAGATTTCAAGGACTGACTTCCCGCAAGGTGAAGGGCCCTCTACACAGCCCTCCACGCCTCCAGATCTGGCTAATTCCTTCTTGCATTTGCTCCACCAGGCTCAGTTCTCTAAGGCAAGGCAGAAGCCTCTACCCTGCCCACATGTTTGTCACAATTCTCTGCATTAATCCTGCCTCAGATTACCAAATCTGAGTGTGCCATCTGTTTTTGCCAGGACTCTGACTGATACGGTTCCTCTATTAATGAGATTTTTTTTCTATGCTTTTTCTTAAAAAAAAAAAATTAGGAATTTTTAATGAAAAGTTTCCAAAAAGAAAAAGAAAACTCATTTTGAATATTTTTTAAGATTTTTCGATGATAAAATTCTAAATAGCTCTAATTTTTATTGCAGTCTACCAAATCACACTGTAAATAGCATTGATTTGGAATCATATGCCCCCAAATCAAGGTTATTTGCAAATCTATTTTGCCAAAATCAGAAACCAGGTTTGCGAGTCCCAATCCTCTTATTTAAGGGAAATATTGTAACAAACTGAGCATAATTGTAGAAGGAAAGTGGAGAAACATTTTCTTGCCTATGTAGATCTAATTTGCAAACCACAAACAATATTTAAGCCATTCATTTGTGCACATTTGCTTGGTTACTACAGTTGCTTCAATCAGTAGCATAGTCATCTCAGTGAGCAGTGACCAGCTGAGGCTGCTAATTCAGCTCCCAGTTCTCAGTAACTGAGTCAGAATTTCTAAAGAATCTTTAACGAACTAGCCAAAGAAATTAGCACACTCTATTTCTCCTCAAAAATATTCAAGATCTCAATATAGGCAAAAAACAAATACATCTCAGGATGGAATTTATAAAATAAAATAAGCATCCAAAAGAACATGATGTTTAATAAGAACAGGGCTGACATTATATCTATCATTTTTCCAGGTAGCAATATACTTCAACCGTTTGTTCTTGGTATTACACATATGTAAAAACTATATAATTACTGACAATATTGGGCTTCCCTCGTAGCTCAAACAGTAGAGAATCTGCCTGCAATGCGAGAGACCTGGGTTCAATCTCTGGGTTGGGAAGTTTCTGTGGAGGAGGACATGGCAACCCACTCCAGTATTCTTGCTGGAGAATCCCATGGACAGAGGAGCCTGGCAGGCTACAGTCCATTGGGTCGCAAAGAGTCAGACATGACTGAACAGCTAAGCACAGCACTGACTATATTTCTTCTTAGTCATAATTTCAAGAGTGGTTTCCAAACATCTGGATATGAAAATGTCATTCTTTTAGATTCAGATTTAAGAAAGACCCCAAATTTTAGAACAAAATGATGAGAGGTTGTTGCTGACACATGAAAGGATGCCAGGATTCCTCCTCTGGAGGAGAAGAATTCAATCTGGGGCCAGAGACAGGCTTGATCACTCAGAGCTTTTGTGTAACAAAGTTTTATTGAAGTATAAAGGAGATAGAGAAAGCTTCTGACATAGGCATCAGAAGGGGGCAGAAAGAGTAGCCCCTTGCTAGTGTTAGCCAAGGAGTTATATACTCTCCAGTTAGTTATTACAGTGAATCAAACGAATGTCTGGAGGTTGTAAAGACCTCACTAGACCTACTCCCGCAATTTGCACTTTGAGATAACAGGATTCGCCGGAAGGTTTTTCCAGAGACTGTCCTCAAGCAGGATACATCATTGTTATATAATCCTAAGGAACGTAGAGGGACAGAATAGTTTGCCCTTTTGTCCTCCTTGAGAATTCCAGGCCCCTCTCTCCTTGGGCACCCCTGGACTTCCGAAAAAACCTGCCTAGGAAATGACTCTCTCACTCCCCCCTTTTGGGGGGAAGGCCCTTACCAGGTTATTATTTCTTCTCCCACAGCTGTCAAACTGCCAGGAATTGATTCGTGGGTACATCACACTCGAGTTAAGATGTGTCCCAGGATTCAGTGACTTCATTTTATGTCTTTACCTTCTATGCTCTGTCTTTGTACTTTCAGATAGGCCTGATAATCTATGTGAGCCTACTTCTACTGACTCCAAAAATCCTGAGTCTGCCATTTGCTCCTCAAGACAATGCCTTCCTGTCCTGGCTCACTCCTATGCTACATTTAAAATCGGTCTAACTGCTGGGTCTATGGAGAACTCCCCTCTTCATCAGTGGAAGTCTTCCCTTGGTGGACATCTCCACTTCAAGGAAAAGACTTTCTCAAACTCTGCAAATAGCTTCAACAACAATCATGTGTGATGCCTCTTCTTAAACTGATGACATCTAACAACCTTCAGATGAACTGATGTAACTATGGACATAATGTGACTTTTCATTTTGATTTTAACTTGGTTTAATGACTATTTTGCCTTACGTCTGTAACTCTGTAATGGGGTTTTCTAACCATCTAAAATCTTTTAAGTTACAAATGGCTGTCCAAGCTCCTATGAGTGTCACAGCCTCCTCCAACTATTACTTTGGGCTTCTGGATCAGAGACCCTCAATATGAGGGTTAGGAGAATATGTTGCATTAATAATTTAGGAACCACACCCCTAAACAGCATTAGGTAGTTATGGAATGAAAATGACGCCCCTTTCCCTTGGCAACATAATTCTCCTAAAAGAAAAGGGGGGAATGAGAGAGTCAATTCCTAGGCAGACTGATAAGAAGTCGAGGGGTGCCCAAGGAGAGAGGGGTCTGGAATTCTCAAGGAGGAAGAAATGACAAACTATTCTGTCCCTCTACATTCCTTAGGATTATATAACAATGATGTATCCTGCTTGAGGACAGTCTCTGAAAAAAACCTTCCGACTAATTCTGTTATTTTAAGGTGTAAATTGTGGGAGTAGGTCTAGTGAGGTCGTTACAACCTCCAGACATTATTTTGATTCACTGTAATAACTGATTAAAGAGTATATAACTCCACAGCTAACACTAGCAAGGGGGTATTCTTTCTGTCCCCTTCTGATGCCTATGCCAGAAGCTTTGTCTATCTCCTTTATACTTTAATAAAATTTTATTATACAAAAGCTCTGAGTGATCAAGCCTCAACTCTGGGCCTGGATTGAATTCTATTTTAGAGGCCAAGAATCCCTGCATATTTTCGTGATTCAGCAACAACCTTTCAATGATAGATGCCAAGTACCTTCACAGCACCAAGTGAGATAGACCCTGAACTCAGAGAAGGACATGAGAGTTATCAGTCATCAGGGCAAGAGTCCCGCATGCACATGGAGCCAGTAAAGGAATTGAAAGATGACCACTCTAATATACTAACATTCTGCCCTGAAAGCAGCAAGTGTAAGCTGGCTGCATATTAGAATCACTGGAGAGCTTTGAGAAATTTCAAAGCCTGGGTTGCACTCCATACAAATTAACTCAGAATGTCTGGAAGTAGCAGCTATTTGCCAGTAGGTCTTTTGATTGTTTGTTTCAGTTTCTTGTTTTTGTTTTCTTAATCCCAGGAGATTCCACAGATAAATTCAGCTCAGTTGCTCAGTCATATCCGACTCTTTGCGACCCCATGAATTGCAGCACACCAGGCCTCCCTGTCCATCACAAACCCCTGGAGTTTACTGAAACTCATGCCCATTGAGTCGGTGATGCCATCCAGCCATCTCATCCTCTGTCATCCCCTTCTCCTCCTGCCCCTAATCCCTCCCAGCATCAGGGTCTTTTCCAATGAGTCAACTCTTTACATGAGGTGGCCAAAGTATTGGAGTTTCAGCTTCAGCATCAGTCCTTCCAATGAACACACAGGACTTATCTCTTTTAGGATGGACTGGTTGGATCTCCTTGCAGTCCAAGGGACTCTCAAGAATTTTATCCAACACCATAGTTCAAAAGCATCGATATTTTGGCGCTCAGCTTTCTTCACAGTCCAGCTCTCACATCCATACATGACCACTGGAAAAACCATAGCCTTGACTAGATGGACCTTTGTTGGCAAAGTAATGTCTCTGCTTTTTAATATGCTATCTAGGTTCGTCATAACTTTCCCTCCAAGGAGTAAGCGTCTTTTAATTTTATGGCTGCAGTCACCATCTGAAGTGATTTTGGAGTCCAAGAAAATAAAGTCTAACACTGTTTCCACTGTCTCCCCATCTATTTTCCATGAAGTGATGGGACCAGATGCCATGATCTTAATTTTCTGAATGTTAAGCTTTAAGCCAACTTTTTCACTCTCTTCTTTCACTTTCATCAAGAGGCTTTTTAGTTCCTCTTCACTTTCTGCCATAAGGGTGGTGTCATCTCATATCTGAGGTTATTGATATTTCTCCCGGCAATCTTGATTCCAACTTGTTCTTCTTCTACCCCAACGTTTCTCATGATGTACTCTGCATAGAACTACAGAAGGGTGTACTTAAGTACACCCTTAAATAAGAAGGGTGACAATATACAGCCTTGACGTACTCCTTTTCATATTTGGAACCAGTCTATTGTTCCATGTCCACTTCTAACTGTTGCTTCCTGACCTGCATACAGGTTTCTCAAGAGGCAGGTCAAGTGGTCTAGTATTTCCATCTCTTTCAGAATTTTCCACAGTTTATTGTGATCCACACAGTCAAAGGCTTTGGTGTAGTCAATAAAACAGAAATAGATGTTTTTTCTGGAACTCTCTTGCCTTTTTGATTATCCAGCGGAAATTTGATCTCTGATTCCTCTGCCTTTTCTAAAACCAGCTTGAACATCTGGGAGTTCACGGTTCACATATTGCTGAAGCCTGACTTGGAGAATTTTAAGCCTACTTTGCTAGCGTGCGAGATGAGTGCAATTGTGCGGTAGTCTGAGCAATCTTTGGAATTGCCTTTCTTTGAGACTGGAATAAAAACTGACCTTCTCTAGTCCTGTGGCCACTGCTGAGTTTTCCAAATCTGCTGGCATATTGAGTGCAACACTTTCACAGCATCATCTTTCACGATTTGAAATAGCTCAATTGGAATTCCATCACATCCACTAGCTTTGTCCATAGTGATGTTTTCTAAGCTCCACTTGCCTTCACATTCCAGGATGTCTGGCTCCAGGTGAGTGATCACACCGTTGTGATTATCAGGGTAATGAAGATTTTTTTGTACAGTTCTTCTATGTATTCTTGCCACCTCTTCTTAATATCTTATGCTTCTGTTAGGTTCATACCATTTTTGTCCTTTATTGAGCCCATTTTTGCATGAAATGTTCCCTTGGTATCTCTAATTTTCTTGAAGAGATCTCTAGTCTTTCCCATTCTATTGTTTTCCTCTATTTCTTTGAACTGATCACTGAGGAAGACTTTCTTATCTCTCCTGGTTATTCTTTGGAACTCTGCATTCAAATGGGATTATCTTTCTTTTTCTCCTTTGCTTTTCACTTATCTTCATTTCATAGCTATTTGTAAGGCCTCCTCAGACAATCATTTTGCCTTTTTGCATTTCTTTTCCATGGGGATGGTCTTGATCCCTGTCACCTGTACAATGTCACAAACCTCCATGCATAGTTCATCAGGCTCTCTGTCTATTAGATCTAGTCCCTTAAATCTATTTCTCACTTCCACTGTATAGTCATAAGAGATTTGATTTAGGTCATACCTGAATGGTCTAGTGGTTATCCCTACTTTCTTCAGTTTCAGTCTGATTTTGGCAATAAGGAGTTCATGATCTGAGCCACAGTCAGCTCCCGGTCTTGTTTTTGCTGACTGTATAGAGCTTCTCCATCTTTGGCTGCAAAGAATACAATCAATCTGATTTCAGTGTTGACCATCTGGTGATGTCCATGTGTAAAGTCTTCTCTTGTGTTGTTGGAAGAGGGTGTTTGCTATGACCGGTGAGTTCTCTTGGCAAAACTCTATTAGCCTTTGCCCTGCTTCATTACATACTCCAAGACCAAATTTGCCTGTTACTCCAGGTGTTTCTTGACTTCCTACTTTTGCATTCCAGTCCCCTGTAATGAAAAGGACATCTTTGTTTGTTTGTTTGTTTGTTTGTTTTGTTTTTTTGGGGGGGTGTTAGCTCTAAAAGATCTTGTAGGTCCTCATAGAACCATTCAACTTCATCCTCTTAAGCATTACTGGTTGGGGCATAGGCTTGGATTACCATGATATTAAATGGTTTGCCTTGGAAACAAACAGAGATCATTCTGTCATTTTTGAGATTGCATCCAAGCAATGCTTGTCGGACTCTTTTGTTGACTCTGATAGCTACTCCATTTCTTCTCAGGGATTCCTGCCCACAGTAGTAGATATAATGATCATCTGAGTTAAATTCACCCATTCCACTCCATTTTAGTTCGCTGATTCCTCGAATGTCAACATTCACTCTTGCCATCTCCTGTTTGACTGCTTCCAATTTGTCTTGATTCATGGACCTAACATTCCAGGTTCCTATGCAATATTACTTTTTACAGCATCAGACCTTGCTTCTATCACCAGTCCCATCCACAAATGGGTATTGTTTTTGCTTTGGCTCCTTACCTTCATTCTTTCTGGAGTTATTTCTCCACTGATCTCCAGTAGCATATTGGGCACCAACCAGCCTAGGGAGTTCCTCTTTTAGTATCCTATCATTTTGCCTTCTCATACTGTTCATGGGTGATTCCACAGTGCAACAAAACTTGGGAACTACTGCCCTAGGGCTTAAGATAGCATAAGAACCAGGTATCACCCATCTTTGACAAGATTTAAGGCAAACTGTTTTACTGCAACTGATTGAATGAAGGGTGGTACTGGGGAAGGCAAAAGTGTCTGTGTTTTCTTCCGGATCAAGCAAAGTCTGCCTCTTAGAAAGGGGTCTGCCTGGGGCTCATCTTGAAGAGGACCCAGCCCTGCAGGGCTTCTAGCCAGGGTTGGGGCCACCCAGGATAGAGATTTGCACTGCTGGATGCAGACCTGAGTGGCTACCATAGACGTTCTGTCAAGAGGACCACTCAAAGCTTCCCATGAGTTACCAAAGGTGTTTTGGCTTCCCATCCTGGATCACAGCAGTACAAGTAGGTAAGTTATCCCCACCCCTGTACCTCTTATTCTTCTCCACCCCCCTCCCATTCTCTCAAAATCAGCAAGCAATTGAAAGGGGTCACAGAGCACTTGGCAGGGAAGGAAGTGGACCTCCTCCTCCTCCTCCACACTGCTGGTGGAATATGAAACACTGAGTCAGAATGTGGAAAAACCTGAACTTGAAAGGAACTTTATAGCTTTGATTTAGAGGTTTTCATTACTGAGAAGGGACTCTTCTTAGGACTAAAGATACAGAAAGGAATTTTATTATCTGAGGGTAACGTAGAGTTTGTAGTTCTTTCCAAGACTTCATCTGAAGGGCAGGGAATAAAGATCCTGAAGTTGGGGGTTGAAAGACTGCCATCCAATTTGGAGACAGCATCTTCTCTTCTCTGGTTTACTGCCTTTGTCTCTGCACACTTACCTGTTTCTGTCTTCCCAGAGAAGTACTTTTCAAAATAATCCTCTGCAGTGATGAAAAGTTTCTGTATCTCTCCTTCAACATGGCACCCGCTGGTCACATCTGGCGCTGAGCACTAAAACAATGGTTAATGTGATTGAAAAACAGACATTACAGTTAAGTAACTGCATGTGCCTGGTGACAACAGAGTTGATATCACAGCCTTAGTGTCTACTCTCAAAACAGAAGCCAGAAAGAGCCTTTCCAAATTTAAGTCTAAGCAGATGATGTGACTCTTCTGCTTATACTTGTCAGTAGCTCTTGATTGTAACAGGATAAGAAGCAAAAGGACTTCCAGAACTTACAGCTTCCCACAGAACCTGGCCTCTCTCTGATCACATCTTACTTGTCTTACTCTGTCACTGCCCTCCCTTGTTCCAGCCACACTGGTCTTCTTGCTGTTCTTTGAAAAAACTTGCCAGACATATTCCCATATCAGAGCCTTTTCACTGGCTCTGATGTAGGAACACCGTGTCTCCACCAGAAACACTCTTCACCCCAATGTCTGCCTGGGGAGCACCTACACCTGTTTCAAGTGTTTGCTCCAATAACACATTCTCAATAAAAACTACCCTCATCCATCAGCATTCTTGAACCCTTTCAACTATATTCCTTTTAACAACATGTTCTTGTTTATGTTTCCCATAACATTTATAATCTTCTGATGTATCATATAATTTTATAACTCATTGTTCTTGCTTTATTGTCAGTCTTCTCCCATTGATAGTCTGGGATTTACGCTTCTCAAGATCAGAGATATTTTGCTGTTTTGTTCACTGAAGCATTTCAAAAATCGAAATGTTCCAAGTACAATAATAGATATTCTATCTAATTTGTTGATGAAGTGAATGAATATTCAATTTTATAAGCTTTGTTTTATATGAATTTATCTATCTAATCATGCCATTTTGTCATAGGGTAGATTTATTTATGATATCCTAAATTTGTTATCTGCTTAATCCCTGACACTTCCAAAATTGTGCTTCTCTTGTCATTTCTAGTGGGTTATTTGTTTCTTCCTTCACTCTCTTTTTCCTAAGCTCTCCAGAGATTTGTCTCTTAATTATCTTTTCAGAAAATCAAAATTTGTTTTTTTCAACACTTCTGTTTGATTTTTGTTTTCTATTTCATTAATTTCTGCTAATATCTTTATGTTTTCATTCCTTAGATTATTCTATTGTCCTTATAGAGAGTATTAAATTAAATTTTAGAATTTTTTCTAATATAACAGTTTACAAGCTACTTTTCTCTCTATATCCTTAGCTGCATCATATATTTGAACAAAAGATATTCTGAATATCACTCAGATTTAACAAATTTCTATTTTTCTTCCTTCCTTTCTTTTTTTCTTTCATGAGATTTTAGGAAGTTCTAGTTGTCAGGAAACTTGAAGTTAATCTTTTGAATGTTGTTTTCCAGATTAATTTCACTATAGTCAGGAAATGATTCCATGTTTCCAGTCCTTAGAAACATGTTGAACATAGCTCTTTGGCCTTCATTTTGGTCACATTTTCATAAATGCTTTATGGTTTCTTGAAAATAATGTGCATTTCCAGCTATTGGGTATAATATTCTATATGTGTCCACCATTAAGCCATATTAATCATCCTAGTCTTATTTCTGTGTTCTTATTGATTTTTGGCTGCTTAATAATTTGCTAGTTTCTAAGAGATGTATGTTAAAAATCAACTACACTTTAGTTAGATCTATTAATATTGTCTCACAGTTTTTCCTATTTATATATTTTAAAGTCACTTTATCAGTTACATACATTTACCTTTATTATTTAGTAAACATTTTAACCCCTAGTAATGGTTGTTGATTAAACATTACTTTTTAATTAAAATAACATCTAGTTTCTCTCATTCATATTTACATGGTATACTATTTTTCTGTCTATAACTCCCAGTCTCTTTTCCTTATTTTTTAGATGTGTTATTTGGAAAGGCTATGTATTAAGTGAAGTCACTCAGTCATGTCTGACTCTTTGTCACCCTATTGACTGTAGCCTGCCAGGCTCCTCCATCCACAGGATTTTCCCGGCAAGAATACTGGAGTGGGTTGCCATTTCCTTTGGGGAATCTTCCCAGACCCAGGGATAGAACTCAGGTCTCCTGCATTGCAGGCAAACTCTTTACCATCTGAGCCACATAGGCAATCCCATGTTTTTAATTGCTTTAACAATTTTTGCATTTTAGCTGGGGATTATAGCTCACATGCATTTGCTATCACCAATCATGTATTTGGATTACTTTGCTTTATTATATGCTTTATATTTGTCTCACTGTTTCTACCCTCCCTCCTTTTTTGCCTTCTTTCATTTTCAGAATGTTTATAATATTATCTCATCACCTCACATATTTTTTCTTTACACTGCATAGTTCACTATTTTGGTTCTAACATTTTAGCTATTATCCTAAAGTTAATCAATAGTTTTATCTTCCTCTTTCAAATTCAAGTATATATAAGATGTTTAACTACAATCACCTCCTTTCAACTGTCACTACTATGTTATCAGCTAGTCCTTATTCCCCTACTCTCTAATCTAGTTATTTTATCTTTGTTTAATAAAATTTATCAGTGTTTTTATGAACATCTTTTTTCATTATTCTCCTCTGCTTCTGAGAACTTCAAGGAGACTTTGTCTCTGAAATACATTCTGTAGAATTAACTTTCAAGGTGGCCTGATGGTGAACTACAGCTTTTGTTCTGAAAATGTCTTTATGTTACCCCAGTTCTTGGAACACATTTGTATTCAGTGCATAAATTCAGCACAGTTGCTTTTCTTTACATTAAAAAAAAATTACTTATTCATTTCTGTTTTTGAACTGTTGAATGGAAGTGGGCCACACTTTTGTAGGTAATTTCAGTTGCTTTCTCAGTTGCTTTTAAGATTTTATTTTTCTTTGATATCCTGTAGTTTCAAATCAGAATAGTGATAAGAAGGATTTCACTATAAACTCTTTTTTGAAGAGGTATGGATTCTGTCCTTGGGCCATTTTTTAATTTTAGATAAAAGAAAGGAATGGCTTATAAATTTCACGAGATACCTTTTCAGCATCAGTGGATATTATCATTTTTTTCTCCTATAATTTATTGATGCAATAGATTATTTGAATGCATATTTTCATACTTAACTACTCTTTTATTTCTGTATTAAAGTCCACTTAACATAGAGTGTTTGTTACTTTTTTGATTTATTTCCAAGTTCTTCCATCAACATTTTATTCTAATTTTATTTTTCCATGAAATCATGTTATTATCTTGGTTTTCAAAGTTGTTGTCTTCAGTTAGATATATGAAGAGGATTTTGAAAATTGCCTAATTTTATATTGCCATTAATGTCAGTGTGTGGGCACTGAGTTAGACCTAGTTTTATTTAGAAAAAGTGGAAGAACATGCCTGTATTTCTAGTGTAGTGGGTCAAATTTGTATATTTATGCTTTTCCTTCCCCATTACATAATTTCATATTACCACAAAACACTTAGGAGAAAGACTACTGTATTTACTATTAAACAAAATAGAATAATATAACAAATTGCCAAATCAGTCCTCCAGTTAGAAATTGCAATGCCAAAGAAGGTAAGTAGGAGAAAATATATGAATAAAAATATAGGCAGAAACATGAAAGTTATTAAAGAAAACAAAATTGAAAGGGTTATATGACAGTGATCCACAGTATATAGATGTTTCACCATTAGAAAACTAATATAATAGTAATATTAGTGTCCATGGAAGCCATGTGTGATTGTCCTTAAATATGGAGAGATGATATGTATGGAGGTGAGGGATATAAAAAAATTAAATCATCATTTCTCCTAACAGGTAGGAAGCTGATAAAACTGTAAAGTGAATAGTTATGCAAGAGTACCATAAAGAGTTAAATGCTGCAAGAAACAGCTACATGTGTTAAATGCAGTTGTCACTGAGGAGCAGGAATCAAGAATGGAAAGAAATGTTAGGAGTATTTTTATTCTGTTAAAAGTGTAGCAATTCAATTTGAGTTTTAAAAAATATGTACAAGAATTGCAGTATTAAAAATTAAATGAAAAGATTCAAAAGACATATGGAGCATAACCACAATTATATGTTTATGTGTATACAAACACACTCATGCATTAAAAATGCTATCAGATAAATGATGACATGCTCACAGTTTTATCACAGAGATTATCACCACCACCAGGCTTCCCTGGTGGCTCAGATGGTAAAGCATCTGTCTGCAGTGCTGGAGACCCAGGTTCGTTCCCTGGGTCGGGAAATCCCCTGGAGAAGGAAATGGCAACCCACTCCAGTACTCTTGCCAGGAAAATCCCATGGAAAGAGGAGCTTGGTAGGCTACAGTTCATGGGGTTGCAAAGAGTCAGACACGACTGAGCGACTTTACTTACTTTAGTGGGATTATCGGCAAATATATTTTATCTTATAGTTTTTATATTTTGAAAATGTTCTCCACTGCTTAAAGACAAGTTTATATTTAGATAAAAATATATTTTAAATTAAATCTTCCTAATACATACTCCAGTGTATTAAGTGCTAGGGATGCTGGGATACACAGGAGGCAGACAACCACCAGCAAAGATGGTATCTAGGGTGATGTTTCCAGACAGTTGAGAGGACACTCACCTGCTCGCCCCCTCTAGCCAGACCTTCAATCCATTTGCTGTCTCATCTTAGTCTTTTTTCTTTGTCTTTTGTTACTCAAGGGGTAAGTGGAAGAGTTTACCAACTGTTATCACTACTGTAACCAGGTAGTAAAGGCAGAAAATTCTTGAGAACTGTTGCGTGTTACACCCTTTCAAAGTGTTCATATTTCTACCCATAAAGCTGTGCTGGTTACTCACATATTTTCTAAGACAACAATGTGTCATTTATATGGGAAGCTATTGAATGGTAATGTTAATTTTACATTAATTTCTTATGTTTTAATCATTTTATTCTTAAAAATATTTTCATCTAAATGATTGCTTTAATGTGAGATTCTTATTGTAATTGATATTATTTTTTATTGGGTGTAAGTTGCTTTTAGGTAAATGTCTTAAAAATCAAAGTCTTAAAAGAAAAAAGATATGCAATGGAGAAACAATGGCTAATGGGCTGTGATTTGTCACAAATGGGTTCTAAGCTGCATAACGGAAATCTATCAGCAGATAGGATTATGTACCTGGACAAAGACCAATTGCTTGCAGTTAAGACATAAGCTAATTTGAGACCATTTCAGTTTGTTTGCTTTTTTTTTTTCCCTGAATGACATGAATAATATGATAGAGTCACTCTACTGAAAACAATTGAACACTGGCAAACACAGAAGGCTTCAGACCATGAAATCCCAGTTGGTCCAATCATAGATAAATTTATCATGCCTACAGAGAGGTTATGTTGCCACAAGTCCTATTCTTCTCTCTGGGATAACTAGTGAAAAGAAGAGGGCCAGGTTTGTCATGTAATCTACTCAAGAATGTGTCTTCAGAAAAAATTTTTGAACCAGAGGATTCTTCTCTAATTTACTTTCTTTTCCTTTTCATACTCTTGACAAGTGCCTTTACAAAGTCTCTTGACAAGAGATTTTATGCATATTTGGAAACATTTCTGCTATGCTGGTGAATAGTTATACAAGAAACACAACAGGTCCACCCAGGTGGCAGAGGAAAATTAGATATGATCTTGGCTGTAACACTACTGTATATCAAGTGTGAACTAATCCCTTGAAGAATGTGCTCTGAAATGTGGGGGTTGGATAGAGGATTTACACAAGGAGGCTGAAAGCCATTTCAGGGCAGCTTCAGAAGCCTGACACCAAATTGAGAAATGAAGTCAAAAAACAGGCTGAAGTTGGAAATCATTGATGTTATCACAGACTCTACAGAAAAGTGAGTGAGTCCAGGTGAAAACTCAGCTTTGCCCTCTTTCCAGATAGTTGGTCTCCAGTTGAATGCACAAGTCTTTTTCTTCCTCCTAATAAAGCTCAGTAGTCACTGAAAATAGAAGTTGGACTCAAAGTTAGGTCTTTTCTCCCATCCTCCCACTTTTTCAAAACAACTTGTCCCTGCAGGAGGCAAAATGGGTAGGAAAACCTGTGAGGTTTGCTGTCACTAATTCTGAGTAAGGGAGAGAATGCTAGGAGGACTGTGAATTGGGCCCTTGCCAGGACAAGAACATGGAGACAACAGACTCAGGTGATGTACATCCCAGGTGGCCAGAAAACCCTGGGTTCTGAGGGCGCCAATGATGGGAGAGAGATGGAAGGATTTGTGAAAGTCCTCCTCACATGCTGAGTGTCTTTGGATGCCAGCTGGTTCAAAGAAAGTCACACCTGGAAATTTCCCTCGGTTTGTAATTTTATTATTGTTGTTATTGTTTATTTTCCTATAATAATAACATGTTAGCAGTTCAAAATGCAAATATGTTTTAAAAGTATTAGAAAGACTATAACTGCCCTTAATAAATACCCAATATGGATGTAATCTCTTCACTGACATCCCTGTTCCTGAGAAAGAACAGATTTAGTGACCCAGGTCTGACACCCAGCTTGGCAAGAGTCTGAATGCTGCTAATTTACTTCAGTCCTGTCAGGCTCTTTGTGACCCTATGGCCTGTAGCCCTCCAGGCTCCTCTTTCCAAGGGATTCTCCAGGCAAGAATACTGGAGTGGGTTGCTATGCCCTTTGCCAGGGGATCTTCTTGACCCAGGGATAGAACCCAGGTACGTAATCTTAAGTCTCCTGCATTGGCAAGGGGGGTTCTTTACTGCTAGCACTACTTGGGAAACCCTGGCAAGAATCTACAACTCCCTAAACACAGGTACTCACACCTGGAGTCCCAAGACCTTGCTAGAATGTACCATTTCCAGGTCTAACGCTTCTACTTCGCAAAGAATCAGAGTTGTGACCCTATTTTGAATAGTATTTATTAAAAAATGCATTCTTAGAGGAGTGATCTTTGGAGAAATTGTGGTTGTGGGAAGCCCAGTGCTGAGGGATGAGGGACGTGGATGGAGAAACATGACCAAGACAACTTTTTCTATCTGATCCTGTCTACCTGTCTCTGGTCCAGATGGGACTTTTAAACACATGTCAAAAGAAGTAAAAAACAATTCTAAGCCACATGTTGTTTGCTTTGGTAAATCCTGCATGCTTGTCATACCTATAAGTGGAGATGTTTCCTTTTAATCATAGTTACTATGCATTAAGTGTCTTGTGTGAGGCAGGCACAGTTTTACATTCCTTCACTCCTTAATCTTCACAATAGCCCCATGAAGTAGGAGTTATCATTAACACTGTTCTACAGATGGAGAGAGAAGGCTAACTCACTCAAAGTCACACAGATGGTATGTGATAAATGTGGCACTCAGTTCCTGACAGCTCTACTTCAGAGCCCAAGCTCATAACCATTAAGTTATATACCTCATTTTCAGCCAATATATTCTGAGTATCCTCATATATTAGAAATTTGAAGTCCTATTTATATGTGTTGTTTTGCTGCTATGATTAGCAACTAGATACTGAGGTTGGTGCAAACATAATTATGGTTTTGCATTGTTGAAATTTGCTATTTGATATTGAAATACATTTTAAAATGGTATGCATCAATTTAATACACATTTCTAACTTTATGTTTTTTTGCTAATGACTTACTACTTGCTGCTTATTTCATGCTTATTTTAGACTAGGGAAATGATGTTAAACAAAAAGCAAATTTGAGTGATTTTCTTATTTGAGTTCAAAATGGGTCATAAAATAGAGGAGACAACTTGCAACATCAGCAATGCATTCGGCTCAGCAACTGCTAATGAGTGTACAGTGAAGTGATGGTTCAATAAGTTTTGCAAAGGAGACAAGAGCTTTGAGGATGAGGAGTACAGTGGCCAGCCATCAGAAGTTGACAGCAACCAATTGAGAGCAATCATTGACGCTGATCCTCTTAAAACTACATGAAGAACTCAATGTCCACCCTTTTACAGTCATTGGGTATTTGAAGCAAATTGGAAAGATGAGAAAAGCTCAATAAGTGGGTGCATTATCTGCTGAATACAAATGAAAAAAACCATCATTCTGAAGGATCATCTCTTATCCTACACAGCAGTCAATAATTTCTTGATCGGATTGTGACGTGTGACAAAAAATGGATTGTACGTGACAACCAGCGATAACCAGCTGGACCAAGAAGAAGCTACAAAGCACTTCCTAAAGCCAAGCTCGCACCAAGAGAAAAAAAAAGAAAAAACGTTCATTGTCACTGTTTGGTGGTCTGCTGCCCGTCTGATCCACTACAACATCTGAGAAGTATGCTCAGCAAATCAATAAGATGCATTGAAAACTGCAACGCAGTTTTGGTCAACTGAAAGGGACCATTGGTCAACAGAAAGGGACCAATTCTTCTCCATAACAATGTCCAACTGCACGTTGCATAATCAATGCTTCAAAAATTGAACAAATTGGGCTACAAAGTTTTGCCTCATCTGTCATATTCACCTGACCTCTCTCCAACCAACTACTGTGTCTTCGTCTAGACAACTTTTTTGCAGGGAAAGATACTTCCACAACTAGAAGAAGGCATAAAATGCTTTCCAGCAGTTTGTAGAATCCTGAAACACAGGTTTTTATGCTATAGGAATAAACAAACTTACTTCCCATTAGCAAAACTGTGTTGATTGTAATGGTTCCTGTTTTTAATTGTAAAGATATGTTTGAGCCTAGTTACAACAATTTAAATTCATGATCTGAAAAAACAATTACTTTTGCACCAAGCTTCAATAAATATCTTTCATACATTGACCTAATCTCTAAATTATTAAGACAATTTATTTTTAATTTACAGGAAAAAAAATTGTATCTCAGATTGATAGTTTCTTCTCTTCTAAGGAAATGGCAGGTTCTCTACTTTCATTACAGATTTCAATTTTTTGTTTGCATATTATGTCAATTGCTAGGATGTTACTGGTTTACCTCTCTTTTTTGCATAAACACTTTATAAATTGTTATATAGTTATTAACTTTTCACAATTTGGAGGCAAATATTTTTGCAAATTATTCTCTGCTTTCAATGTTTGGATGATTTCATATAAAATTTTTATATTTTATTTAGCCAAAATAGTATTTCCCTTAGTAATTCTTCCTTTGCTCTTATAAGTTTTTGTCAATCGGAGGAAGAATAGATAATCATTAATATTAACCCACAGTACTCATAGTGTGGTCTGCTGACCACTTGGTGGCTACCTGTCAGTAGTCAGTACCAGAAATTGAGAGGGGCTTCCCTGGTGGTGTTAGTGATAAAGAACCCTGAGGCCAGTGCAGGAGACGTAAGAGAAGCAGGTTCCGTCCCTGGGTCAGGGAGATTCCCCTGGAGGAAGGCATGACAACCCATTCCAGTATTCCTGCCTGGAGAATCCCATGCATAGGGGAACCAGGTGGGCTACAGTCCACAGGGTCACAAAAAGTCAGACAGGACTAAAGTGACTTAGCACCCAAGCATGCAACAGAAACTGAGGACCGTTTAGAAACTTCTATAGAAATATGACAGAGAGTTTTACATCTATTGAGTCTAATACTTTAAAAACATGGTTTACATTTTGTATCATTTTAAATTCAATTTTTCTAATAACTCATTTTAATGCATTTTTAAGAGAACTGTCATTTTTTTCCATTTTTAGTACTTGAAAAAGGAGACAGCATAAAAAAGAGGTCTGCTTTTTGTTTTTATTTTTGTTTTATTTATGTACATACGTAATTTAAATACATAAGAAAAGTTATTTGATATATGTCCCATGCTCAGTCGCTTCAGTTGTGTCCAACTCTTTGTGACCTATGGAGGAGCCTGCCAGGACAGAATCCTCTGTCCATGGGATTCTCCAGGCAAGAATACTGGAGTGGGTTGCAGTGCCTTTCTCCAGGGGATCTTCCTGACCCAGGAATTGAGCCCACATCTCCAGCATCTCCTGCATTGCAGGCAGGCTCTTTACCCACTGGGCCACCTGGGAAGTGGAATATATGTTACAGTATATACATAAACATTATTTATTTTAAAAAACGTCAGAGCAAAAAATGGTGGACTGGGACACTGCAAGCTCTTGTTTCCTGACAGAAACATAAAAAACAAACAAACAAACAAAACAAAACAAAAACAACCAACAGTTGTCAGAACAAATTTTGTTGAAGCTGTAGAAAACAATCAGTTGTTCCTATCCATCAAGCAAATGTCCATTCAAGAAAAGGCCATTTTCAAAATGGTAGGAAAATTTGTAGCATTTTTACTCATCTTTGCACTCCCTTTCAAGTACAGTAGTGATCTTCATCTTGATCAGATGGAAGTCTGGTGCCCAAATCCACACCATTGAACCAAAGGCAGCAGACCAGACTTTACTTGCAAATTATTGTGTACACCCATTCAAATTTTCTGGAGAATATCTGAAAGAATGACATAAAATACCCATCTCTGTTTTGCATGACTTGAACTGTAAGCAGGAAGAGTGAAGAGGACTGTCTGTAAACGTTATGAGGTAGTCACCACAACCACACAAGCATCTGGGCAAGTGATAGTGGGTGACACACACAACAGGCCGTCAAAGACCCAGAAAAGAAGCTGAGGCAAGATGGCTTGGGGAATTTTAGACACTCAACAGCAGCATGCAGACAGAGGAATCTTAAAAACCACGTGCTCAGAGAGGCTATATGCTCAGAAATGTCCAGAGAAGACCTTCAGCTTTCATCTTAGGATGATGTCTAAGTTCAGAGAAAGCTTACCTGAGTGATTACAAAGTTTCCTAGCATGGAGTCAAACTTCAAAAACTGGAGAGATGACCATTCTCTCTTTGTAAAATTGCTTTTGTTTGTTTGTTCGGTGTCTTTTTTTGTTTGCTTGTTTGTTTTGTTTTGTTTTGTTGCTTGTTTTAGCACCTAGAATTCAAGAAAATCTGTCAAACATGAATACGAGCTAAAGGAATAGAGATCTTAATGATCACTAATGACAGGACATAGTCTTTGTTAAAAATTGCTTGGATAAGTCTCAAATGGACTAGTACTTCCTTCAACAATCAAAAACAAAAACAATCATAAAAGCATATCCTAGGGAATGGGGAGAATCTAATTTCCAGAGTTACCATACTATAATCATGTGATTATAATACATAAAATCAAATATAATCATATTTTATGGCAAGACAAAAGAATTTAAACATCAGAAAAACTTTCTCAGCCCTTTGGCCTCCTCTCTCCCCTCTACTACACACTGTGTATCTGCTTTATGCATCGAGCAAACCTTCCTCATTGGTGGAAATACCTACTCAACAATAAAGGGGGACATTCTCCTAACACCAAGACAACTCCTTGAAAGATAACATTCCTTCTTAATCTGGTGAAGAAGTCATGATGACCCATGCCCCACTACTCTCTAGATTTTATTAACTGTTATACATCATTTACTGTATAGCCTTCTGTCTCAAAAATGTATATAAATGTGCTTGACTACTAAAGAGAAGAGATATCAGAGCTTTCTGAGAGTCTGTTCCTGGATTATAATCTTCAATTTGACTCAAATAAAATTTTCAATTTCTTATATCAACTGATTAATTTTTCATTGACAATAGTCAAATATCCAATTTTTAACTAAATAATCATTACATATATTGAAAAAGTAAAAGATAAATTATTAAAAATTTCAAAATAAATTGAAAATATATTCAAAGAACCATGTCTGAGGAAAACTAGGTGTCATATATACTAGAAAAAGACTTTAAGACAATTATCTTAAATATTCTCAAAGAGCTAAGATAAAATAAGGACTGAGAAACAGAATAAATTAGAAAAAACAATATATGAACAAATTGGAATATAAATAAACAGATACAAATTAATATGAAAATAAACCAAAGAGAAATTGTGGAGCTTAAAAGTATAGTAACTAAAGTTAAAAAATTTACTACAAGGGTTCAACAGCAGATTTGAGAATGTAGAAGAAAAAAAAAGCTTACTTGATGGTAGGATAACTGAAATTATTAAGTCTGAGAAACAGAAGGAAAACACAAGCTAAAGAAAAATGAACAGAGAGAAACAGACTTGTGGGATACTATAAGTCCCCCACTTGTATTCTATAAGTGTATATATATGCACTTGTGGTAGTTCCAGAAGAAGAAGACAAAGAGAAAGGAGCAGAAATATTCTTTAAAGAAACATGAAAATCTTCCCAAATTTGATCGAAAACCTGAATCTTCAAATCTAGGAAGCTCAATGAACTCCAAGTAGAGGAACCCAGAGACTCACACTAATAAAAGAAACAATATAATCAACATTTCAGAAGACAAAGAGAATTCTAAAAACAGCAAGAAAGAAGTTGCTTATAATGTACAGGAAGTCCTCAATAAAATGACATCCTAATTTCTCATCAGAAATCTTGGAGGTCAAAAGCAGGGGGATGGCATATGTAAAGTAATGGGAAAAAATGTCATCCAAGAGGTAAATCTGACAAAATTGTCCACCAAAAATTGATGGAGAAATTAAGATATTCTTGGATAAACAAAAGTTGAGCAAGTTTATTACCACTAAACTCCCAATATGTGAATTAATAAAGGGGTAATTCAGATTGAAATGAGAAAAGGCTGGATAGTAGCTTGAAAGGGTATAAAAATATAAATATCTTCAGTAAAGGTAAATACATAAAATAAAAGTAGATAATATTGTAATTTTGGCTTGTAACTCTACTCTTTACTGTGTTCAAAATTTAGAGGATGCAAACATAAAAATAATTGTGGATCTAGTGATCTGTATAATCTATACATTATGACACACAATTTATAAGGATTATTTGTGATGTCAATAAAAAAAAAAAGGAGAGGAATGGAGGTATATAAGGAAATTCTTATATGTGTGTATATATATATATATCCAAAAGTCACCAGAATGGCTATACTCTGGTATATATAAAATCAGACAAAATAAACTTTACTAAAAAACTGTTACAAGAGACAAACAGAACATTATATACTGATACAAGGGGTCAATCACCAAGAGGACACATCAATTATGTGTGTGTGTGTGTGTGTGTGTGTGTGTGTATACATACAAGAAACATCAGAGCTTCAAAATATATGACAGAGGCACTGATAGCATTGATGGGAGAAATAAACAGCTTTATAACACTAATTGGAGACTTTAATATCCCACTTACAATAATGGGTAGAACAACCAGACAAGCAATCACTAAGGAAAGAGAGAACTCGAATAACACTATAAATCAACTGGATTCAACAGACAGAACCTTTGCTCAACAATAATGGAATATACATTTTCACAAATGCACATATTAGGACATAATGCAAGTCTTAATGGGTTGCCATTTCCTTCTCCATAATAAATATTAAAAGATTTAAATCATACAAAGTGATCTTATCAGATAACAGTGGAAATCAGTAACATAAGAAATATAGGACAATTTACAAATATTAGGAAATTAAACAATGGACTATAAAACAATCAAGGATCAGAAAGAAATCGTGAGAGAAATTAGAAAATATCTTGGAGAAATGAAAATGAAAGCACAAACGACTAAAACGCATGAAATGCAGTAAACATAGTGCTAAAACAGAAAAGTGTAGCTTACACTTGTACATTACAGAGGAAGAAATAACAAATCAGTTATCTAACTTTACACTTTAAGTAGCTAGAAAAAGTAGAGCAAACTAAGCATAAAGCCAGGAGAAGAAAGGAAATAATGAAGATGAGAGTGGTGATAAATACAATGGATAACAGAAGAAAAATAGAGAAAATCAGTGAAACCAAAAGTTACTTTTTCAAAAAGATAAAAACACATAAGACTTAAGCTAGATGGACTAAGAAAAAAAAGAGAGGAGATTCACATTCAGAAATGGAAGTGGGGACATTACTACCAATTTTATAGAAATAGCATATAAGAGTTCTGTGAAAAACTGTACACCAGAAAACCTGGATGATCTACATAAAATGGGCACACAATCTACCAAAACTGAATTATGAAGACAAACAAAACCTGAGAAAGTCTGATCAAACCTACAACTAGTAAAATATTGAATAAGAATAAAATATATCTTTATGAAGAAAAGTCTTGGACCAGATGTCTTCAATGGTAAATTCTACCAAACATTTAATGAAGAACTAAAATTAATCTTCTCAAAATCTTTCAAAAAATTGAAGAGGAAGAGGTACTTCCAAACTCACTGTATGACACCATTATCTTTATACTAAAGCCAGACAAAGGTACTATAAGAAAATTACAAACCAATATTTTTTATGAATATTGATGCAGAAATCCTGAACAAAATATTAGCAAACCAAAACCAGCAACATATTAAAACAACTATAAACCATGACCAATGAGGTTTATTACTAGCATGCAAGCTGCTTCCATACGTAATAATCATTCAGTGATATATATATATATATATTTTTACCACATTAATAGAATGAAGGGAAAAAAAACTCCTTTATTCTAGGGGTTTTGATTGCTGGCTCATATGACAAGGGTAAGCTTAGTTTTGTAATAAGCTTTGAATAATGCAGTATTCTAAAGTGGCTATATCATTGTCCATTTCTTAAAATGTCTGATGATGGAATTTGCTAGTGAACACACCTAAGCCTTATACTTTCTGTTTTAGATGGTTATTAATTACTTATTCAATTGATTTAGTAGATATAATTCTATTCAGATTGTCTCTTTCTTCCTGTGCAAGTTTAGCAAAATGTGTCTTTCAGGGAATTGGTCCATTTCATCAAACTTATCAAATTTGTGGGCATAGAGTTGTTCATAGCATTTGTTTATCATCATTTTAATGTCCATAGGATATTTAGTGATATTCATTTTTCATCGCTGATATAAATAATTTGTCATCTCTTTTTTTCTTAGTTAACCAGGCTAGTATCTTATCTATTTTATTGATCTTTTTATAAAAACGTCTTTTGATGTCACTGGTTTTCTCTATTGATTTCCTTTTGTCAAATTCACTCATTTCTGCTCTAATTAAGGGAAAAATGTATAAAGAGATATTGTTTTAGATCTTTCTTCATTTGATATATACACACTCATCATAAATTGTTAGTAATCGCCCCAAAACTCACAGAAAACTTACCAATCTAACCACATGGACCTCAGCCTTGTCTAACTCAGTGAAACTATGAGCAATGCCATGTAGGGCCACCCAAGACAGACAGGTCATGGTGGAGAGTTCTGACTAAACGTGGTCCACTGGAGAAGGGAAGAGCAAACGACTTCAGTATTCTTACCTTGAGAACCCCATGAACAGCATGGAAGGCAAAAAGATACGACTCTGAAAGATGAACTCCCCAGGTCGGTTAGTGCCCAATATGGTACTGGAGATCAGTGGAGAAATAACTCCAGAAAGAATGAAGGAATGCAGCCAAAGCAAAAATGACACCCAGTTGTGGATGGGACTGGTGATAGAAGCAAGGTTCAATGCTGTAAAGAGCAATATTGCATAGGAACCTGCATTGTTAGGTCCATGAATCAAGGCAAATTGGAAGTGGTCAAACAGGAGATGCCAAAAATGTTCTCTGTTCATTTCCAAGGCAAACCATTCAATATCATGGTAATACAAGTCTATGCCCTGACCAGAAATGCTGAAGAAGCTGAAGTTGAATAGTTCCATGAAGACCTACAAGACCTTTTAGACCTAACACCCAAAAAAGATGTCCTTTTCATTATAGAGGACTGGAATGCAAAAGTAGGAATTCAAGAAACATCTGGAGTAACAGGCAAATTTGGCCCTGGAGTACATAATGAAGCAGGGCAAAGGCTAATAGAGTTTTGCCAAGAGAACACACTGGTCATAGCAATCACTCTCTTCCAACAACACAAGAGAAGACTCTACACATGGGCATCACCAGATGGTCAACACTGAAATGAGACTGATTGCATTCTTTGCAACCAAAGATGGAGAAGTTCTATACAGTCAGCAAAAACAAGACCGAGAGCTGACTGTGGCTCAGATCATGAACTCCTTATTGCCAAATTCAGACTGAAATTGAAGAAATTAGGGAAACCCACTATATCATTCAGGTATGACCTAAATCAAATCCCTTACGATTATACAGTGGAAGTGAGAAAAAGATTTAAGGGACTAGATCTGATAAACTGAGTGCCTGATGAGCTATGGATGGAGGTTTATGACATTGTATAGGAGACAGGGATCAAGACCATTCCCAAGAAAAAGATTCAAAAAAAAGCAAAATGGCTGCCTGAGAAGGCCTTACAAATAGCTGTGGAAGCAAGAGAAGTGAAAAGCAAAGGAGAAATGGAAAGACATACATATTTGAATGCAGGGTTCCAGAGAATAGCAAGGAGAGATAAGAAAGCTTTCCTCAGTGACCAGTGCAAAGAAATAGAGGAAAGCAATGGGACGGGAAAGACTAGAGATCTCTTCAAGAAAATTAGATACTAAGGGAATATTTCATGCAAAGATGGACTCAATAAAGGACAGAAATGGTAGGGACCTAACAGAAGCAGCAGATATTAAGAAGAGGTGGCAAGAATACGCAGAAAAACTGTACAAAAAAGATTTTCACAACCCATATAATCATGATGGTGTGATCACTCACCTAGAACCAGACATCCTGGAATGTGAAATCAAGTGGGCCTTATGAAGCATCACTACAAACAAAGCTAGTGGAGGTGATGGAATTCCAGTTGAGCTATTTCAAATCCTGAAAGATAATGCTGTGAAAGGGCTGCACTCAATATGTCAGCAAATTTGGAAGGCTCAGCAGTATCCACAGGACTGGAAAAGTTCAGTTTTCATTCCAATCCCAAAGAAAGGCAATGCCAAAGAATCCTCAAACTCTGCACAATTGCACTCATCTCACATGCTAGTAAGGTATTGTTCAAAATTCTCTATGCCCAACTTCAACAATACGTGAAACATAAACTTCCAGATATTCAAGCTGGTTTTAGAGAAGGCAAGGAATTAGAGATCAAATTGCCAACATTCACTGGATCATTGAAAAAGCAAGAGAATTCCAGAAAAACATCTATTTTTGCATGTTGACTATGCCAAAGCCTTTAACTGTGTGGATCACAATAAACTGGAAAATTCCGAAAGAGATGGGAGTACCATACCACCTCACCTGCCTCTTGAGAAACGTGTATGCAGGTCAGGAAGCAACAGTTAGAACTGGACATGGAACAACAGACGGTTCCAAATAGGAAAGGGTGTACGTCAAGACTGTATATTGTCACCCTGCTTATTTAACTTATATGCAGAGTACATCATGAGAAATGCTGGACTGGATGAGGCACAAGCTGGAATCAAGATTGCCAGGAGAAATATCAATAACCTCAGGTATGCAGATGACACCACCCTTATGGCAGAATTCTTATAGGATCCCCTGGTGGCTCAGACTATAAAGAGTGTGCCTGAAATGCTGGAGACCCGGGTTTGATCCTGGTTTTGATCCCTGAGTTGGGAAGATCCCCTGGAGAAGAAAATGGCAACCCACCCCAGTATTCTTGCCTGGAAGTTCTCATGGATGGAGGAGCCTGGCAGGCTAGAGTCCACGGGGTTGCAAAGAGTCGGACACAACTGAGCAACTTCGCTTTCACTTTTGCTTTGTAGCAGAAAATGTAGAACTAAAGAGCTTCTTGATGAAAGTGAAAAAGGAGAGTGAAAAAGTTGGCTTAAAGCTCAACATTCAGAAAACTAAGATCATGGCATCTGTCCCATCACTTCATGGCAAATAGATGTGGAAACAGTAGCTGGATATTTTGGGGGACTTCAAAATCACTGCAGATGGTGACTGCAGCCATGAAATTAAAAGACTTTTAGTCCCTGGAAGCAAAGTTATGACCAACCTAGACAGCATGTTAAAAAGCAGAGACATTACTTTGCCAACAAAGGTCCCTCTAGTCAAGGCTTTAGTTTTTCCAGTAGCCATGTTTGGATGTGAGATGTTGGACTTTAAAGAAAGCTGAGCCCTCAAGAATTGATGCTTTTGAACTCTGGTGTTAAGAAGACTCTTGAGAGTTCGTTGAACTACAAGGAGAACCAACCAGTCCATGCTAAAAGAAATCAGTCCTCAATATTCATTCAAAGGACTGACGTTGAAACTGAAACTTCAATACTTTGGCCACCTAATGCAAAGACCTGACTCCTTTGAAAAGACCCTGATGCTGGGAAAGATTGAAGGCATGAGAAGAAGGGGATGACAGAAGATGAGATGGTTGGATGGCATCACCAACTCAATGGACATGAGTTTAAGTAAGCTCCGGGAGTTGTTGATGGACAGGGAAGCTTGGAGTGCTGCAGTCCATGGGGTTGCAGAGTCTTACACAACTGAGTTACTGAGCTGACTGAACTGAGCCCCAAAGTGGAAGCAACAAAAATATCCATCAACAGATGAATATATACACAAAATGTGATATATACTTACAATGGAATATTATTTATTGAAATTCTGATACATGCTAAAATATGTGTGAACCTGGAAGCTTTAAGCTCAGTGAAATAAACTAGACACAAAAGGACAAATATTGTATGATTCCACTTATATAGGTTTTGGGTCAGTCTCAGGCTCTTGACAATAATGTTATTGGGTGAAAATGCTCGAGGTACTTGCCAGGGAGCATGCTTCTTTTAATGAGCCCCCATAGATGTTTCTCTGATTAAAAGACTAGCCGGACTGACCCCTGTGGTTCTTATTATGATTGCAGAACACAATCATCAAGGAGCTTTGAAAAATAAGGTTTATTACTCAGAAATCCTGCAGGATATACAGCACACTCAAGAGTCACACAGCAAGGTTGAGAGTAGAGAAGGAGGGAGTATGTACAGGGGGCTCTTTATTGGGGCCTGAATGTGGGGTGCTTAAGATTTCATGCGTTCACACTTTGCCTGATGAGTTTGATGAGCTTCAAACCTAAAGGCAAGACTTTAGGGCATGGGAAGGGAAAAACAGGGTCCCTTTCTCAAAGGGGATCTTCATGACTGGGGAGTCACGTGGCTTTTTACCTAGTTGTTTTCCTAGCAGTTTGGTCATATGGCTGGCAGTATGTTTATTTGAGATGGATGTCTTTGAAGTGGATACCTAGAACCAGGCATGACAATAAGGTTCGTAGAAAAAGAAAATTTATAGAAACAGAAAGCAGAATAGAGGTGGGGCTCAGCAGAGTAATGAGGCGCTTTCCTTTAATTGGAAGAAACTTTCTGTTTGATGTGATGAGGAATTTCTAGAAATGGATAATCAGGATGGTTACACAACTTTGTGAATGTAGTTCATGCCACTTAATGCACATCTAGAAAACGCCAAAATGGTAAATTTTATGTAATACAGATTTTACTACAATAAAAAAGAATCAAATATTTTTTCAATGTCAAGTAGTGATTTGATTAACCTTATACAAACTACTTTGCTATTATCATTCATCATATATTATTTTTATATTTATTATATTCCAGTGGTAAGCTCTTTTGAACTCTGATTCTGATTGTTCCTTGTAGCATCAGTACTACAATCTTTTATTTTTTTGATAGCTTTTTTTTTCATGGAAATAATTATTCTTCAACATGATTTTAATGGCCATATAGTCTTCAGTTATATACACATAGCATAATATACTTCTTTCTTCAATGGAGGTCATTTAGGTTATTTATAATTATTAATATTATACTTAATGTTGCAGGAATATTCTTAGTCCAGGGTTTTTCCAGCATATCTAGACACAGGAGATATGGGTTTGATCCCTGGTCCCAGAAGATATCATGAAGCGGGAAATGACAACCCACTCTAATATTCTTGCCTGAAAAATCCCATGGCCAGAGGAAACTGGAAGGCTACAGTCAATAGGGTAGCAAAGAGTTGGGCACAACTGAGCAATGGACCATGCATACAATTATTTTCCTGGTATAATTTTAAATAAATTTCAACCTTTAGAGTTGAAAATTACATCTATATCTAACTATCATCTATAATAAATGAAAAAGAGAGAGCTACATAAAAGTTGGCTAACTTATACAACTAGAAGCAGTTCATGTAAGTAAGAATATCCCAATATTATTAACAAAACTAAGAAAGGCCTAAATGCCTCTTATTTCTGAAAAACTGAAAATATTTTCATATCTTTCTAGACACTAGTACTTAAAAATTTTAATTGCCTATCTCTGTGCCTTATCCATTCTCCTATTAAAGATCTGGTCTTTTAGAAGCTGATTTGCAAAATTATTTTAAAATATACATTGTGTATTGTGCAGAAAAGATTTAAGACAGCAGCTTGAGACTGCTATTCTTGGAAAGATCTTGCGTGGTAGGTTTGGCTGGCATCTGAAAACTTCTATTTTGGGTGTTCTCACCATTCTCTAATTAATGAGATTGTCTCCCTGCACTTTAAGTATTTGAACAAGCAATACGATTTATGCTAGGCATCCTCTTTCCTTGGAGTTGGAATTTGGATACATACTAAATAAAGGTCGTCTCCAGGATCAGCACCAATAAAATCCTTGGGCACTGGGTCTCCAATAAGCTTCCAGGACAGACAATATTTCACACATGTTGTTACAATTTGACTCTGTTTGATTCTGTGACATCACTGGAAGATGGGTATTGAAAGCTTGCACTGGCTTCCTCTGGCTCTCACTCTTACACCTTCCCTTCTAGCCCCTGAGTCCTGTTGTTTCTTGGTAACCATCTGAGCCATAAGTGTGACTGTATACTGAGTCCTGTGAGCCATCCCAGAGAATCACCTAGCCTAGGGAAGACCAGGGGACCCCAACATGTGCTAATCTTTAGAATTAATGTACATATTATTTCGAAGATTTGCTTTCACTTTTTTGTATTCTTTATAAAATGTTTTGATTTGAAGGAGGTTGGGTGTGCACAAATAAAAATTTATTCCCCAGATTCATCTTCCCCCAAAGACTTCCTGCTGAAGTTCTTACTCCTGGCTTCATATGCATCATGATTTCATTCTTCTTTGCTTATGTGATAATCCTGGTAAAATTTCAATGTTAGGCTGAAAGAAAATTATTAATAACGATGCTTTGTTAAATGGTTTCTGTTCTATTACATAAGTTTCTAAGCATTATTTATTTCTTGGTCTCTGAACCCGTAAAGAAAGCAAATTCTTAAAGTCACTCTGGCAAGATCAGACACTGACTGTGAGTTCTAACTTCAGTCCATATACCTTTCATATTATGTAAATTTCTCCTAGCTCCTTGAAATATATTATTACTTTTACAATGTTATGATTTTTCATCTTTCCTAGTTTTTATAAGCTTTTTAAATGAGGGGTGGAAAAAAGTAAAGCATGGGCTACAAGCCAGACATGGATTTTACACACGAAAATATTTTAATGTATTTCTCAGCAGTTATTTTTTCCATGCAAAATCTTTAACAGAAATCTTTAGCAGAGAATATAAGTTCCATATTGTCACTCTGTTAATACAGGTCTGCTCATATACCTTAGAGGAAAAAAAGATATAGAGAAGGGCTTTGGGAAGATAATGTCACTTTCTTTTAAAAAAGTGACTCAGGTACAGCATATAATATAACTCATAAAGGCAGTAAAATTTATTCAAGTTAATTATAGGTAAAAATGGCTTTTATACTGTTTTATGTAATTCTACTTCTGCAGAGTAAAGTTAAATATCTTTATAAAATTAAGTCTTTTAGTACAAGCTGCCAACTATGCAAATAATTTTGTCATTTTTAGAATGTGTAGAAAAAGAACACCATTTGTTGTATTCAGTGGACAAGAGATGACTTCAGGATTGACAAGTGATGTTCATGGCTGGAAAAATAGACTCTAATGTTCCAGGAAAAGAGCAAACTCAACAGAGGAATAAAAACTATATGAAAGAAGCACTTAGAAAGACATATTTGTGCATCAATTATAACAAGAGCTAAAATGCCCCCAGAAAAGTAACCCAGGAGACAGACCAAACTGACAATTAGATGTCTGAATCTGATTTTTAAACTAAGATAAGAGAGATCTGCAAGTCTATTTGTTTCATGACTTTTCTGTTCTGAGTTCTAAATTTTAACATATGCTTTTTGGCTGTAACAGGTTGTATATTAAAATTATATGTTAAACAATTATGCATAGGCTGTTTATTTTCCAACTCTCTTGTCAGGTATGTCTTCCTGTTCGTCTTCAAATATCTTTGAAATTTTAGCTCGTTATAAATTCTTGTTTCACTGTTCTTATTTCCAGCATGATGGAATATGGAACTCAGCAAATCCCCTCACCAAAATGTTACTCTTAAAGTAGGATGAAACTGTCAGAAACATCACTTTCAACACTGTAAACTGACCAAGGGCATACACCCAACTAAGCAGAATCTATTCATGAAAACTACTGAAACTCAGATTTTAAAAGCGTGAGTCCCTGCATCCTTATGTAGAGTTGATCCCATCTGTTTCCTAGCAAGCCTGTCTGTAGTTTTCGACCAGGACATGGCAGACTGAAACCAGCCTTTTGATGCGACTACTCTGGGAAACTCACTTGACTTGGAGCACTACCAATTACAGCTGGCATCTCCATGGCAAGTAACCAGGGTCTCTTCTGCAAGCCAACAGCTTGTCTGAGGGAGAGGTTCTGTTTCAAGTAAGCAGTGACCCAGAACAGTCAATTCAGTTGCTAAGTTGTGTCTGACTTTGCGACCCCATGGACTGTAGCACACCAGATTTCCCTGTCCATCACCAACACCCAGAGCTTGCTCTAACTCATGTCCACCAAGTCAGTGATGCCATCTGCAACCATCTCACCCTCTGTCATCACATTATACTTCCACCTTCAATCTTTCCCAGCATTAGGGTCTTTTCAAATGAGTCAGCTCTTCACATTAGGTAGCCAAAGTACTGAAGCTTCAGCTTCAACATCAGTCCTTCCAATGAATGTTCCGGACAGATATCCTTTATGATTGACTTGTTTGATCTCCTTGAAGTACAAGAGACTCTCAAGAGTCTTCTACAACACCACAGTTCAAAAGTATCAGTTTTTGGGTGCTCAGCTTTCTTTATGATCCAACTCTCACATCCACACATGACTACTGGAAAAATCATAGCATTGACTAGATGGACCTTTTTCAACAACATAATGTCTTTGCTTTTAATATGCTGTCTAAGTTTGTCATAGCCTTTTTTCCAAGGAGCAAGCACCTTTAAATTTCATGGCTGCAGCCACCATCTGCAGTGATTTTGGAGCCCAAGAAAATAAAGCCTGTCACTGTTTCCATTGTTTCCCCAACTATTTGTTGTGAAGTGATGGGACTGTATGCCATGATCTTAGTTTTTTGAATGTTGAGTTTTAAGCCAGAACATTAGCTGGGAATTTAATGGGAAGTTTTATGTATGTATGTATGTATGTATATATGTATTTATTGCCTCCCCCAACAGTCTGTAGGATCTTAGTTCCATAACCAGGGATTGAACCTGGGTGACAGCAGTGAAAGCAGAAAGTCTTAACTACTGAGTCACCAGGGAATTCACCAGAAAGTCTTAGAAGGTGAGATAGTCATTGAGGGCCTGATAAACTATGCATATATCCCAGTAGACCAGAGGCTCACATAAGCACAGTAGAGAGCACAGAGAACCTATGCCATCCAATCACTCTTTGGCCAGCAAAGTCTGGATGTTGATGTTTACATGCAAGAAGCAGAGCCTAGTGGAAAATAAGAGCTGGGAATGGTTTGAAAATAGCTGTATTTATACACAAGTGAGCTTGGAGTAGAAGCCTTTTGAGGTGTCTTACCTCCACTTTTAACAAATTAAGTTCTGTAAACACAGGGGAACACCCTTGGAAATCCAATCACAAAAATAAAATCAAGAAAAATAAAGTAAGCAGAGATATGAGGATGCACATTTGAAGAAACATAGTCTTTATAATTCAGTTCAGGCCAGTTATCAAACAAACCAAAAAACAATAATCACCAGAGAGGAAAATGTATGTATATATAGATTGGGATGCAATACTTTGTGTCAGGTGTACCAAAATATTGGAGCAAAGAGCTGACTCATTAGAAAAGACCCTGAGGCTGGGACAGATTGAAGGCAGGAGGAGAAGGGGATGACAGAGAATGAAATAGTTGGATGGCATCACCAACTCCATGGACATGAGTTTTAACAAGCTCTGGGAGATGGTGAAGGATAGGGAAGCCTGATGTGCTGCAGTCCCTGAGGTCACAAAGAATCAGGAATGAATGAGTGACTGAACAGCAAAATACAAGTTGTGACAGTGCATTCTTACACAACCACTATTCAACCAAAATTTATGACATGAACAGAAACTAAAGTATGCCAAATAATCAGGAGAAAAGTGTCAATAGCAGGTGTCTTGAAGCAACATCAGCTACCTATTTAGCAAAACTTTCAAAGAAGCAACTATAAATGTGTAAAGAATGAATGGAAACCTTGTTACAAAAGTAAAACTATGTATGGCGACAGCAAATAAATGAAAGTAGAAGTTCAGTCAAAACATAGAAATTACATGTACTTTTAGAAAAGAAACAAATGGAAATTCTGGGGTAGAAAAGTAATAAAATAACTTTTATTTTATAAAAATAATTATTTTATTTTATAAAATTAAATAACTAAAGTGAAAAATTCACTAGTGGGATTCAGTGACAGATTTGAGGCAGCCGAAAAAAAAAATCAGAATTTAAAGATAAATCAGTAGAGACTATTCAATGAAGAACAGAAAAAAAAAAGTCAATGAGATGATATATTGAAAATACTGAAAGAAAAAAAATGTCAAATGAAGGCAAATCTATATAGAGAGAAACTAAATTAATGGTTGCCTGGAGCTAAGGGTAAAGAAGGATATGGAAAATATGATCAACATTTATATTTTCTCAATTACTAATGAGTTTGATTAACTTTCATATGCTTATCAGTCATTTATGCGACTAACTTTTAAAAAATGCTTGTTAGGACTTTGCCAAGTTTTCTCCTGACTAGTTATTACTTTGTAAAAGGTAGGCTGTATATATTCAATATTCTAATTTTTTGTCAATTTTTGTTAGTTTCAAAATCTTTCAATTTGGAGGCTATCATTCAGTAATCATAAACTGAATTTTAAGCTTTATTTTTTTTTGCAAATGTGAGATAATATATATCAAATGCATTTGTAAGAAATAATAGATAGAGATCCCATTTACCTCCAAAAGTAACCTACAAAAGTGTAGCACACTCCACAGCCAAGACACTGAACTGGTCACCATAGTAACACTTCATGCCAACCTTTCTGAGCCACACCTACTTTCCTCTGTGTGGGGAAATGAACAAGACGGCACCAGTCAGGCTCTCTTGCCCCACTCCCTCACACCCTCTCACCCCAGGTACTGTAAACAATGACTTTGCATGGTTGTGCAACAGATGAGATCACTTGTAACACTGCTCATGCGCATAAGGAGGTATTTGTTTGGTCGCAGCCTACTTTTTGTGGGACACCTGTATGAGCATCAGCATGAAAACCTTGGCTGCTTCTGCATTGGGGCAACATTGGAGCAACATCATGGTCATGATATGTGAGGTTAGGTTATGGCAATGTTTGGGCCGTGTTATGGTTATGTTCTATGTCAGCCAGGAGAGAGGCTGTTTTATGGCTGCTGTGCCAGCCAGGAGGGAATAAATGCATCTGCAGTTCCTACAGCTCCTCGCATCTTCTTCCAGCCTCTGAGCTTATACCTTGCCTACTCTGAGTTCAGTATACAGTAACGACAGTGTGAACAGAAATATAATTGGCATCACAAACAGGATCATCAAGACATTCTGCCCAGATGTTTTAACCCCTGGAAACAATTTGTTTGACATCTGTAATACTTGGAACATTTGAGCATGTTATATAAATAAAATCATATAGTACATAACATTTTTGGATTGACTTTTTTCACTGAACATAATTTTCAGAATCTTCATCTAGATTGCCACATGTACCAGTAGTTCATTCAATTACATTGCTGAGTCATAGCCCATGGTAAGAGTGCACCTCAGTTTATTTCAACATTTATTTAATGGAAGGATATTTGAGTTGTTACATTTTTGACTATATGAATAAAGCTGCTATAAATGTTGATATGCAAGCTTTTGGTGAACACGGGGCTTTGTTTCTCTAGGATGCCCAAGGGTACATTATGGTGCTGTGTAACTATTGCATAAAAGTGAGTGAAGTCGCTCAGTCATGTCCGACTCTTGGCGACCCCATGGACTGTAGCCTACCAGGCTCCTCCATCCACGGGATTTTCCAGACAAGAATAATGGAGTGGGTTGCCATTTCCTTCTCCAGGAGATCTTCCTGACCCAGGGATTGAACCCGAGTCTCTAGCATTGTAGGCAGACGCTCTACCATCTAAGCCACCAGGGAAGTTGCATAAAGAAACTGTCAAATTATTTTCAAGAGTTTCTATACCATTTTTCATCCCCATCAGCAGTATACTAAAGAATCCAGTTTCCCCATATTCTCTGCCATCATATGGTGGTGGTAGTATTTTCTTTATTTCAACCATCTGAGAGGTATGTAGGATATTTCATGGTAGTTTTAATTTACATTTCCTTAATGGTGTTGAACATCTTTCACATGCTATTTTCCCATGTATGTGTCTCCATGACATCATCAATAAAATGTCTCTTCACATCTTTTGTCCATTTCCCTTTTGATTTGTGTTTCATTACCGCTAATTCGCAAGAGTTCTTAAAATAAATAATAATCCTTTGTTGTATATTTTAAATTTTTTCTCATTCTGTAATTTGTCTATCAATACTCTTAACACAGCGTGGTGGCTACAACGGACAGCACAGAAGCGCGGCCGAGAGGAGTTACCCCATGTCCAAAGTAAGAGAAACCCAAGTAAGATGGTGGGCACTGAGAGAGGGCATCAGAGGACAGACAGTCAGAAACCACAATCACAGACAACTAGCCAATCTGATCACATGCGCCACAGCCTTGTCTAACTCAATGAAGCTAAGACATGCTGTGTGGGACAAACCAAGATGGTTGGGTCATGGTGGAGAGGTCTGACAGTATGTGGTCCACTGGAGAAGGGAATGGCAAACCACTTCAGTATTCTTGCCTTGAGAACCCCATGGACAGCATGAAAAGGCAAAAAGATAGGGCACTGAAAAATGAACTCCCCAGGTCGGTGATTGCCCAATATGCTACTGGAGATCAGTGGAGAAGTAACTCCAGAAAGAATGAAGGGATGCAGCCGAAGCAAAAACGACACCCAGTTGTGGATGGGACTGGTGATAGAAGCAAGGTTCAATGCTGTAAAGAGCAATATTGCATAGGTCCATGAATCAAGGCAAATTGGAAGTGGTCAAACAGGAGATGGAAAGAGTGAACATCAACATTCTAGAATCAGTGAACTAAGATGGACTGGAATGGGTGAATTCAAATCAGATGACCATTATATCTACTACTGTGGGCAGGAATCTCTTAGAAGAAATGGAGTAGCCATTGTAGTAAAAAAAAAAAAAAAAAAAAAGAGTCCAAAATGCAGTACTTGGATGCAATCTCAAAAATGATAGAATAATCTCTGTTTGTTTCCAAAGCAACCCATTCAATAACATGGTAATCCAAGTCTCTGTCCTGACCAGAAATGCCAAAGAAGCTGAAGTTGAATAGTTCTATGAAGACCTACAAGACCTTCTAGAACTAACACCCAAAAATTATGTCCTTTTCATTATAAGGGACTGGAATGCAAAAGTAGGAAGTCAAGAAACACCTGGAGTAACAGACAAATTTGGCCCTGGAGTACAGAAAGAAGCAGGGCAAAGGCTAATAGAGTTCTGCCAAGAAACTGCACTCATCATAGCCAACACCCTCTTCCAACAACACAAGAGAAGACTCTACACATGGATATCACCAGATAATCAACACCAAAATCAGATTGATTGTATTCTTTGCAACTAAAGATGGAGCAGCTCTATATAGTCAGCAAAAATAAGACCGAGAGCTGACTATGGCTCAGATCATGAATCCTTATTGCCAAATTCAGACTGAAATTGAAGAAAGTGGAGAAAACCACTAAACATTCAGTTTTGGCCTAAATCAAATCCCTTATAACTATACAGTGGAAGTGAGAAATAGATTTAAGGGACTAGATCTGACAGACAGAGTGCCTGATGAGCTATGGATAGAGGTTCATAACATTGTACAGGAGACAGAAATCAAGACCATCCCCAAGAAAAAGAAATGCAAAAAAGCAAAATGGCTCTCTGAGGAGGCCTTACGAATAGCTGTGAAAAGAAGGGAAGTGGAAGGCAAAGGAGCAAAGGAAAGATCTACCCATTTGAATGCAGAGTTCCAAAGAATAGCAAGGAGAGATAAGAAAGCATTCCTCAGTGATCAATGCAAGGAAATAGAGGAAAACAACAGAATGGGAAAGACTAGAGATCTCGTCAAGAAAATTAGAGATACCAAGGGAACATTTCATGCAAAGATGGGCTCAATAAAGGACAGAAATGGCAGGGACATAACAGAAACAGAAGATATTAAGAAGAGGTGGCAAGAATACACAGAAGACTGTACAAAAAAAGATCTTCATGGGAGAGAGGAGCCAAGATGGCGGAGGAGTAGGACAGGGAGACCACTTTCTCTCCTACAAATTCATCAAAAGAATAACTGTACACAGAGCAAACTTCACAAAACAACTTTTGATCGCTAGCTCAGGTCATCAGGCGCCCAGAAAAGCAGCTCATTGTCTTCGAAAGGAGGTAGGACAAAATATAAAAGATAAAAAGTGAGATAAAAGAGCTAAGGACAGAGATCCCTCCTGGGAAGGGAGTCTTAATAGAGGATGTTTCCAGACATCAGGAAACCCTCGCACTGGCAGGTCTGGGGGAAGTGTTTGAATCTCGGAGGGCAACCTGACTGGGAGAGAAATAATAAATAAAACCCACAAATTACGAGCCTAAAAGCAACTCCCAGCAGAAAAGTACCCCAGATGCCTGCATCCACCACCAGCAAGTGGGGGCGGAACAGAGAGGAGCGGGCAGCATTGCTTGGGGTAGGGTCCGGGCTGGAGTGCCCTGAGGACAATTGGAGGGAGCTTTTGTGAGTTGCCAACTTGAACTGTGGGAGAGCAAAAGAGAGAGAGAAAGTTAACCTACCCGAACACACTGCCGGCTGTTCGCAGAACAATATCCGCTGGGAGGGTCGCGGTGAGACACAGGGCGCAGGCACCCGACCGGTGCGGGCGGGGACTGGGACTGGGGACGCGGAGGGCAGAAGGCGCACGCACCGGACTGGCGTTGGCGGAAACTGAGACTGGGACCGCGGAAGGGAGTGGGCGCGCCGCACCCGGGAAGAGTGTGCGCCCGTCAAGCCCCTGGCTGCCTAGACTGCTCTGACGGAGAAGGCACAAAGAGCAGGCGCAGCTTTTTATTCCGCGTTATTGTGGAACATCGGGGGGCTGGAAACGCGTGCAGCGCGGGGCGCGCTCCATATAGAGCAGCCGGGAGCCTGAGCAGCGCAGACGGAGAAAGCGGCGCCAGCCCCTCCCCGGAGCGCCAGTCCCTGCCCGCAGCGTGAAGGAACTAGCTACCTGAATAAGAGTCCACCTCCACCCTCCTGTGTCAGGGCGGAAATGAGGCCCTGAAGAGACTGGCAAACAGAAGCCAAATAAACAAAGGGAACCGCTTCAGAAGTGACCAGTGCAACAGATTAAAATCCCTGAGGAAAACACCGACTACACCGGAAGGGGCATGTAGATATGGAGAAGTGTAAGCTGGAACGAGGAGCTATTTGAAACTGAGGTGAACCCACACTAACCACAACAGCTCCAGAGAAACTCCTAGATATATTTTTACTTTTTTTTTTTTTAAATAAGAAAAAAAAGAATTTTTTTTATTTTTTATTTTTTCTCTTTTATATTCCTTTAAAATTCTCTATTACTCCCCCATTACTCCTTAACTTTCATTTTCATAGATTTTTAAGATTTTTTTAATTAGGGAAAAAAATTTTTTTTTCTCTCTTTTTTTTTTCCTTTTTCTCCTCTATTGTCTATTTTTCTTTTTCTCTTATTTCTTTTAAAGTCCTCTGGTACTCCACTACTACTCTTTAATTTTCATTTTCAATACACTATAACCTTACCAAAAAAAAAAAAAGAAGAGAAGCCCTATTTTTAAACTGAACTTCATATATATTTCTAAAATTTTTTGTGTGTGTTTTGGTTTTTGTTTTTAATATAGTATTTTTAAGAGTCTAACCTCTACTCTAGATTTTTAATTTTTGTATTCCAGTATATGATATAAATTGTGAACATTTAAGAATCCAATATTCAGTTCCCATTTTTTTCAGGAGTGTGTTGATTTTTCTCTCCCAATCTTGACTCTCTGTTTTCTTCCTCAGAACACCTCTATTTCCTCCTTTCCCCTTTTCTTCCCAATCCAATTCTGTGAATCTTTGTGGGTGTCTGGGCTACGGAGAACACTCTGGGAACAGACAACTGTGTAGATCTGTCTCTCTTCTCTTGAGTCCCCCTTTTTCTCCTCCTGCTCATCTCTACCTCCCTCCTCCCTCTCCTCTTCTTCATGTAACTCTGTGAACCTCTCTGGGAGTCCGTAACGGGGGAGAATCTTTTCACCATTAACCTAGAAGTTTTGTTATCAGTGCTGTATAGTTGGAGAAGTCCTGAGACTACAGGAAGAATAAAACTGAAATCCAGAGGCAGGAGATTTAAGCCCAAAACTTGAGAATACCAGAATACTCCTGACTACATGGAACTTTAACTAATAAGAGACTGTCCAAAAGCCTCCATACCTACACTGAAACCAACCACCACCCAAGAGCCAATAAGTTTTAGAGCAAGACATACCATGCAAATTCACCAGCAATGCAGGAACTTAGCCCTGAACGTCAACATACAGACTGCCCAAGGTCACACCTAACACATAGACCCATCTCAAAACTCATTACTGGGCACTCCATTGCTCTCCAAAGAGAAGAAATCAAGTTCCACACACCAGAACACCGATGCAAGCTTCCCTAACCAGGAAACCTTGACAAGTCAATCGTCTAACCCCACCCACTGGGTAAAACCTCCACAATAAAAAGGAACCACAGACCTCTAGAATACAGAAAGCCCATTCCAGACACAGCAATCTAAACAAGATGAAAAGGCAGAGAAATACCCAACAGGTAAAGGAACATGAAAAGTGCCCACCAAATCAAATAAAAGAGGAGGAGATAGGGAATCTACCTGAAAAAGAATTTAGAATAGTGATAATAAAAATGATCCAAAATCTTGAAAACAAAATGGAGTTACAGATAAATAGCCTGGAGACAAAGATTGAAAAGATGCAGGAAATGTTTAATAAAGACCTAGAAGAAATAAAAAGAGTCAATTAAAAATGAATAATGCAATGAATGAGATAAAAAACACTTTGGAGAGAACCAAGAGTAGAATACCTGAGACAGAAGAAAGGCTAAGTGAGGTAGAAGATAAAATGGTGGAAATAAATGAAGCAGAGAGGAAAAAAGAAAAAAGGATCAAAAGAAATGAGGACAACCTCAGGGACCTCTGGGACAATGTGAAATGCCCCAACATTCGAATCATAGGAGTCCCAGAAGAAGAAGACAAAAAGAAAGGCCATGAGAAAATACTCAAGGAGATAATAGCCTAAAATTTCCTAAAATGGGGAAGGAAATAGCCACCCAAGTCCAAGAAACCCAGAGAGTCCCAAACAGGATAAACCCAAGGCAAAACACCCCAAGACACATATTAATCAAATTAACAAAGATCAAACACAAAGAACAAATACTAAAAGCAGCAAGGGAGAAAAACCAAATAAAACACAAAGGGATTCCCATAAGGATAACAGCTGATCTATCAATAGAAACCCTCCAGGCCAGAAGGGAATGGCAGAACATACTGAAAGTAATGAAAGAGAATAACATACAACCTAGATTATGGTACCCAGCAAGGATCTCATTCAGATATGAAAGAGAATTCAAAAACTTTACAGACAAGCAAAAGTTGAGAGAATTCAGCACCACCAAACCCGCTCTTCAACAAATGCTAAAGGATCTTCTCTAGACAGGAAATGCAGAAAGGTTGTATAAACGTGAACCCAAAACAACAAAGTAAATGGCAATGGGACCACACCTATCAATAATTACCTTAAATGTAAATGGGTTGAATGCCCCAACCAAAAGACAAAGATTGGCTGAATGGATACAAACACAAGACCCCTATATATGCTGTCTACAAGAGACCCACCTTAAAACAAGAGACACATACAGTCTAAAAGTGAAGGGCTGGAAAAAAATATGTCATGCAAACGGAGACCAAAAGAAAGGAGGAGTCACAATACTCATATCAGATAAAATAGACTTTCAAATGAAGGATGTGAAAAGAGACAAAGAAGGACACTACATAATGATCAAAGGATCAATCCAAGAAGAAGATATAACAATTATAAATATATATGCATCCAACATAGGAGCACCGCAATATGTATGGCAAACGTTAATGAGTATGAAAGAGGAAATTAATAGTAACACAACAATAGTGGGAGACTTTAATACCCCACTCACAACCATGGATATATCAACTAAACAGAAAATTAACAAGGAAACACAAACCTTAAATGACACAATGGACCAGCTAGACCTAATTGATATCTATAGGACATCTCACCACAAAACAATCAATTTCATCTTTTTCTCAAGTGCACACGGAACCTTCTCCAGAATAGATCACATCCTGGGCCAAAAATATGGTCTTGGAAAATTCAAAAAAATTGAAATCGTTCCAGTCATCTTTTCTGACTACAGTGCAGTAAGATTAGATCTCAATCTCAGGAAAAAAATTGTTAAAAATTCAAACATATGGAGGCTAAATAACATGCTTCTGAATAACCAACAAATCATAGAAGAAATAAAAAAAGAAATAAAAATATGTATAGAAATAAATGAAAATGAAAACACAACAACCCAAAACCTATGGGACACTGTAAAAGCAGTGCTAAGGGGAAGGTTCATAGCATTACAGGCTTACATCAAGAAACAAGAAAAAAGCCAAATAAATAACCTAACTCTACACCTAAAGCAATTAGAGAAGGAAGAAATGAAGAACCCCAGGGTTAGCAGAAGGAAAGAAATCTTAAAAATTAAGGCAGAAATAAATGCAAAAGAAACTAAAGAGACCATAGCAAAAATCAACAAAGCTAAAAGATGGTTTTTTGAAAAAATAAACAAAATTGACAAACCATTAGCAAGACTCATTAAGAAACAAAGAGAGAAGAACCAAATTAACAAAATTAGAAATGAAAAGGGTGAGATCACAACAGACAATACTGAAATATAAAGGATCATAAGAGACTACTACCAGCAGCTCTACGCCAATAAAATGGACAACTTGGAAGAAATGGACAAATTCTTAGAAAAGTATAACTTTCCAAAACTGAACCAGGAAGAAATAGAAGATCTTAACAGACTCATCACAAACAAGGAAATCAAAACTTTAATAAAAAACCTTCCAGCAAACAAAAGCCCAGGACCAGATGGCTTCACAGCTGAATTCTACCAAAAATTTAGAGAAGAGCTAACACCTATCTTACTCAAACTCTTCCATAAAATTGCAGAAGAAGGTAAACTTCCAAACTCATTCTATGAGGCCACCATCACCCTAATTTCAAAGCCAGACAAAGATGCCACAAAAAAGAAAACTATAGGCCAATATCACTGATGAATATAGATGCAAAAATCCTTAACAAAATTCTAGCAAACAGAATCCAACAACATATTTAAAAAATCAAACACCATGACCAAGTGGGCTTTATCCCAGGAATGCAAGGATTCTTTAATATCCGCAAATCAATCAATGTAATACACCACATTAACAAATTGAAAGATAAAAATCATATGAGTATCTCAATAGATGCAGAGAAAGCCTTTGACAAAATTCAACACTCATTTATGATTAAAACTCTCCAGAAAGCAGAAATAGAAGGAACATACCTCAACATAATAAAAGCTATATATGACAAACCCATAGCAAGCATCATCCTCAATGGTGAAAAATTGAAAGCATTTCCCCTGAAATCAGGAACAAAACAAGGATGCCCACTCTCACCACTACTATTCAACATAGTGTTGGAAGTTTTGGCCACAGAAATCAGAGCAGAAAAAGAACTAAAAGGCATCCAGATCGGAAAAGAAGAAGTGAAACTCTCACTGTTTGCAGATGACATGATCCTCTACATAGAAAACCCTAAAGACTCTTCCAGAAAATTACTAGAGCTAATCAGTGAATATAGTAAAGTTGCAGGATATAAAACTAACACAAAGAAATCCCTTGCATTTCTATATACTAACAATGAAAAAACAGAAAGAGAAATTAAGGAAACAATACCATTCTCCATTGCAACAAAAAGAATAAAATACTTAGGAGTACATCAACCTAAAGAAACAAAAACCTATACAAAGAAAACTATAAAACACTGATGAAAAAAATCAAAGAGGACACAAACAGATGGAAAAACATACCGTGTTCATGGATTGGAAGAATCACTATTGTCAAAATGGCTATTCTACCCAAAGCAATCTATAGATTCAATGCAATCCCTATCAAGTAACCAACGGTATTTTTCACAGAACTAGAGCAAATAATTTCACAATTTGTATGGAAATACAAAAAACCTCGAATAGCCAAAGCAATCTTGAGAAAGAAGAATGGAACTGGAGGAATCAACCTGCATGACTTCAGACTCTACTACAAAGCCACAGTCATCGAGACAGTATGGTACTGGCACAAAGACAGAAATATAGATCAATGGAACAGAATAGAAAGCCCAGAGATAAATTCATGCATCTATGGACACCTTATCTTTGACAAAGGAGGCAAGGATATACAATGGAAAAAAGACAACCTCTTTAACAAGTGGTGCTGGGAAAACTGGTCAACCACTTGTAAAAGAATGAAACTAGAACACTTTCTAACACCATACACAAAAATAAACTCAAAATGGATCACTGCTGGGCATACACACTGAGGAAACCAGATCTGAAAGAGACACATGCACCCCAATGTTCATCGCAGCACTGTTTATAATAGCCAGGACATGGAAGCAACCTAGATGCCCATCAGCAGATGAATGGATAAGGAAGCTGTGGTACATATACACCATGAAATATTACTCAGCCGTTAAAAAGAATTCATTTGAATCAGTTCTAATGAGACGGATGAAACTGGAGCCCATTATACAGAGTGAAGTAAGCCAGAAAGATAAAGACCATTACAGCATACTAACACATATATATGTAATTTAGAAAGATGGTAATGATAACCCTGTATTCAAAACAGAAAAAGAGACACAGAAGTACAGAACAGACTTTTGAACTCTGTGGGAGAAGGTGAGGGTGGGATGTTTTGAAAGAACAGCATGTATATTTTCTATGATGAAACAGATCACCAGCCCAGGTTGGATGCATGAGACAAGTGATCAGGCCTGGTGCACTGGGAGGACCCAGAGGAATCAGGGGGAGAGGGAGGGGAGAGGGGGCATCGGGATGGGGAATACGTGTAACTCTATGGCTGATTCATGTCAATGTATGACAAAACCCACTGAAATATTGTGAAGTAATTAGCCTCCAACTGATAAAAGAAATTAAAAAAAAAAAAAAAAGGTCATCACGACTCAGATAATCACGATGGTGTGATCACTCACCTAGAGCCAAACATCCTGGCATGTGAAGCCAAGTGGGCCATAGGAAGCATCACTACAAACAAAGCTAGTGGAGGTGATGGAATTCCAGTTGAGCTATTTCAAATCCTAAAAGATGATGCTATGAAAGTGCTGTACTCAATATGCCAGCAAATTCAGAAAGCTCAGCAGTGTCCACAAGACTGGGAAATTTCAGTTTTCATTCCAATCCCAAAGAAAGGCAATGCCAAAGAATGTTCAAACTACTGCACAATTGCACTCATCTCACACGCTAGTAAAGTAGTGCTCAAAATTCTCCAAGCAAGACTTCAGCAATACGTGAACTGTCAACTTCCAGATGTTCAAGCTGGTTTTAGAAAAGGCAGAGGAACCAGAAATCAAATTGCCAATATCCACTGGATCATCGAAAAAGCAAGAGAGTTCCAGAAAAACATCTATTTCAGCTTTATTTATTTATGTCAAAGCCTTTGACTATGTGGATCACAATGAACTGTGGAAAATTCTGAAAGACATGGGAATACCAGAGCACCTAACCTACCTCTTGAGAAACCTGCATGCAGGTCAGGAAATAACACCTAGAACTGGACATAGAAAACTGACTGGTTCAAAATAGGGAAAGATTTATGTCAAGATTGTATATTGTCACCATGCTTATTTAACTTCTATGCAGAGTACATCATGAGAAACGCTGGGCTGGAGAAAGCACAAGATGTAATCAAGATTGCCCAGAGAAATATCAATAACATCAGCTAGGCAGATGACACCACCTTTATGGTAGAAAGTGATGAAGAACTCAGGAGCCTCTTGATGAAATTGAAAGAGGAGAGTGAAAACGTTGGCTTAAAGCTCAACATTCAGAAATCTAAGATCATGGTATCTGGTCCCATCACTTCATGGCAAATAGATGGGGAAACAATGGTTGACTTGATTTTTCTGGGCTCAAAAACACTGCAGATGATGATTAATTTCCTGAAGATAGCCAGGAAATTAAAAGACGGTTACTCCTTGGAAGGAAAGTTATGACCAATTTAGACATCGTATTAAAAAGCAGACACATTACTTTGTCAAAAAAAGGTCCCTGTAGTCAAGGCTATGGTGTTTTCAGTGGTCATGTATGGATGTGAGAGTTGGACTATAAAGAAAGCTGAGCACCGAAGAATTGATGCTTCTGAACTCTGGTATTGGAGAAGACTCTTGAGAGTCTCTTGAACTGCAAGGAGATTCAACCAGTCCATTCAAAGGAGATCAGTTCTGTGTGTTCATTGGTAGGACTGATGTTAAAGCTGAAACCAATACTTTGGCCACCTGATGCGAAGAGCTTACTCATTTGAAAAGACCTTGATGCTGGGAAAGATTGAGGGCAGGAGGAGAAGGCAACGACAGAGAATGAGATGGCTGGATGGCATCACTGACTCAATGGATATAGGTTTGGGTGGACTCTAGGAGTTGGTGATGGACAGGGAGGCCTGGAATGCTGCGATTCACGGGGTCACAAAGAGTCGGATAAGACTGAGTGACTGAACTGAACTGAACTGAACTGAACAGACTCTTAACAGGGCCTCTGACAGAGAAAATTTTACTATTTTGATAAAATCTATTTTTTTTTTTTTTTTTTCTCAAGAGGCAGGTCAGGTGGTCTGGTATTTCCTTCTCTTTCAGAATTTTCCACAGTTTATTGTGATCCACACAGTCAAAGGCTTTGGCATAGGCAATAAAGCAGAAAAAGATGTTTTCCCCAAATTATCTTGCTTTTTCTTCCCCCCCCCCATTTATTTTTATTAGTTGGAGGCTAATTACTTTACAATATTGTAGTGGTTTTTTGCCATACATTTACATGAATCAGCCATGGATTTACATGTGTTCCCCTTCCTGATCCCCTCTCCCGCCTTCCTCTCCATCCCATCCCTCTGGGTCTTCCCAGTGCACCAGTCCTGAGCACTTGTCTCATGCATCCAACCTGAGCTGGTGATCTGTTTCATCCTTGACAGTATACTTGTTTCAATGCTATTCTCTCAGAACACCCCAGCCTCGCCTTCTCCCACAGAGTCTAAAAGTCTGTTCTATACATCTGTGTCTGTTTTTCTGTTATGCATATAGAATTATCATTACCATCTTTTTAAATTCCACATATGTGCGTGAGTATACTGTATTGGTCTTTATCTTTCGGGCTTACTTCAATCTGTATAATTGGCTCCAGTTTCATCCATCTCATTAGAACTGATTCAAATGAATTATTTTTAATAGCTGAGTAATATTCCATAGCATATATGTACCACAGCTTCCATATCCATTCGTCTCCTGATGGGCATCTAGATTGCTTCCATGTCCTGGCTATTATAAACAGTGCTGTGATGAACATTGGGGTGCACGTGTCTCTTTCAGGTCTCGTTTCCTCAGTTTGTATGCCCAGAAGTGGTATTGCTGGCTCGTATGGTAGTTCTATTTCCAGTTTTTTAAGGAATCTCCACACTATTCTCCATAGTGGTTGTACTAGTTTGCATTCCCACCAACAGTGTAAGAGGGTTCCCTTTTCTCCACACCCTCTCCAGCATTTATTGCTTGTAGACTTTTGGATAGCAGCCATCCTGACTGGCGTGTAATGGTACCTCTTTGTGGTTTTGATTTGCATTTCTATGATAATGAGTGATGTTGAACATCTTTTCATGTATTTGTTAGCCATCTGTATGTCTTCTTTGGAGAAATGTCTGTTTAGTTCTTTGGCCCATTTTTTGATTGGGTCATTTATTTTGCTGGAATTGAGCTGCAGGTGTTGTTTGCATATTTTTAAGATTAATCCTTTGTTTGTTGCTTCATTTGCTATTATATTCTCCCATTCTGTGGGCTGTCTTTTCACCTTGTTTATAGTTTCCTTTATTGTGTAAAAGCTTTTAAGTTTAATTAGGTCCCATTTGTTTATTTTTGCTTTTATTTCCAATATTCTGGGAGGTGGGTCATAGAGGCTCCTGCTGTGATTTATGTCGGAAGAGTGTTTAGCCTATGTTCTCCTCTAGGAGTTTTATAGTTTCTGGTCTTACATTTAGATCTTTAATCCATTTTGAGTTCATTTTTGTTTATGGGGTTTGAAAGTACTCCAGTTTCATTCTTTTACAAGGGATTGACCAGTTTTCCCAGCACCACTTGTTAAAGAGGTTGTCTTTTTTCCATTGTATATCCTTGCCTACTTTGTCAAAGATAAGGTATCCATAGGTACGTGGATTTATCTCTGGGCTTTCTATTCTGTTCCATTGATCTATATTTCTGTCTTTGTGCCAGTACCATACTGTCTTGATGACCGTGGCTTTGTAGTAGAGCCTGAAGTCAGGCAGGTTGATTCCTCCAGTTTCTTTCATCTTTCTCAAGATTGCTTTGGCTATTCGAGGTTTTTTGTATTTCCATGCAAATTGTGAAATTATTTGCTCTAGTTTCTGTGAAAAATACCATTGGTAGCTGGATAGGGATTGCATTGAATCTATAGATTGCTTTGGGTAGTATAGTCATTTTGACAATATTGATTCTTCCAATCCATGAACATGGTGTATTTCTCCATCTATTTGTGTCCTCTTTGATTTCTTTCATCAGTGTTTTATAGTTTTCTATGTATAGGTCTTTTGTTTCTTTAGGTAGATATACTCCTAAGTATTTTATTCTTTTTGTTGCAATGGTGAATGGTATTGTTTCCTTAATTTCTCTTTCTGTTTTTTCATTGTTAGTATATAGGAATGCAAGGATTTCTAAGTGTTAATTTTATATCCTGCAACATTACTGTATTCATTGATTAGCTCTAGTAATTTGCTGGTAGAGTCTTTAGAGTTTTCTGTGTAGAGGATCATGTTGTCTGCAAAAAGTGAGAGTTGTACTTCTTCTTTCCTATCTGGATTCTTTTATTTCTTTTACTGCTCTGATTGCTGTGGCCAAAACTCCCAAAGCTGTGTTGAATAGTAGTGGTGATAGTGGCACCCTTGTCTTGTTCCTGACTTTAAGGGAAATGCTTATAATTTTTCACCATTGAGGGTGATGTTTGCTGTGGGTTTGTCATATATAGCTTTTATTATGTTGATGTATGTTCCTTGTATTCCTGCTTTCTGGAGAGTTTTTATCATAAATGGATGTTGAATGTTGTGAAAGGCTTTTTCTGCATCTATTGAGATAATCATATGGTTTTTATCTTTCAATTTGTTAATGTGGTGTATTATACTGATTGATTTGTGGATATTAAAGAATCTTTGCATTCCTGGATTAAAGCCCACTTGGTCATGATGTATGATCTTTTTAATATGTTGTTGGATTCTGCTTGCTAGAATTTTGTTAAGGATTTTTGCATCTATGTTCATCAGTGATATTGGCCTGTAGTTTTCCTTTTTTTGTGGCACCTTTGGTTTTGGTATTAGGGTGATGGTGGCCTCATAGAATGAATTTGGAAGTTTTCCTTCTGCAGTTTTCCAGAAGAGTTTGAGTAAGATAGGTGCTAGCTCTTCTCTAAATTTTTGGTAGAATTCAGCTGTGATGTGAAGCCATCTGACCCTGGGCTTTTGTTTGCTGGAAGATTTCTGTTTACAGTTTCAAAACTGTTTACAGTTTCAATTTCCGTGCTTGTGATGGGTCTAAGATTTTCCATTTCTTCCTGATTCAGTTTTGGAAAGTTATACTTTTCTAAGAATTTGTCCATTTCTTCTAAGTTGTCGATTTTATTGGCATAGAGATGCTGGTAGTAGTGTGTTATGATCCTTTGTATTTCAGAGTTGTCTGTTGTGATCTCTCTGTTTTCATTTCTAATTTTGTTGATTTGGTTCCTCTCCCTTTGTTTCTTGATGAGTCTGGCTAACAGTTTGTCAGTTTTATTTACCTTTTCAAAAACCCAGGTTTTAGCTTTGTTAATTTTTGCTGTGGTCTCTTTTGTTTCTCTTGCATTCATTTCTGCCCTAATTTTTAAGATTTCTTTCCTTCTATTAACCCTGGGGTTATTCATTTCTTCCTTCTCCAGTTGCTTTAGGTGTAGAGTTAGGTTATTTATATCATTTTTTTTTTTCATGTTTCTTGAGGTAAGCCTGTATTGCTATGATCCTTCCCCTTAACACTGCTTTTACAGTGTCCCCTAGGTTTTGGGTTGTTGTGTTTTCATTTTCATTCGTTTCCATGCATATTTTGATTTCTTTTTTGATTTCTTCTATGATTTGTTGGCTTTGCAGAAGCGTGTTATTTAGCCTCCATATGTTGGAATTGTTAATAGTTCTTTTTTCCCCTGCATTGTGGTCAGAAAAGATGACTGGAATGATTTCAATTTTTTTGAATTTACCAATGCTAGATTTATGGCCTAAGATGTGATCTCTTCTGGAGAATGTTCCGTGTGCACTTGAGAAAAAGGTGAAATTGATTGTTTTGGGGTGAAACGTTCTATATATATATCAATTAGGTCTAAGTGGACCATTGTGTCATTTGAAGTTTGTGTTTCCTTGTTAATTTTCTGTTTAGTTGATCTGTCCATAAGTGTGAGTGGGATATTAAAGTCTTCCACTATTGTTGTGTTATTGTTAATTTCCCCCTTCATTCTTGTTAGCATTTGCCTTACATATTACGGTGCTCCTATGTTGGGTGTATATATATTTATAATTGTTATATCTTCTTGGATTGATCCTTTGATCATTATGTAATGCCCTTTGTCTTTTTTCACCACCTTTATTTTGATGTCTATTTTATCTTTAAGTATTGTGACTCCTGCTTTCTTTTGGTCTTCGTTTGCATGAAACATTTTTTTCCAGCCCTTCACTTTCATTCTGTATGTGTTCCTTGCTTTGAGGTGGGTCTCCTGTAGACAGCATATATAGGGGTCTTGTTTTTGTATCCATTCAACTAGTCTTTGTCTTTTGGTTGGGACATTCAACCCATTTACATTTAAGGTAATTATTGATAAGAATGGTCCCGTTGCCATTTGCTTTGTTGTTTTGGGTTCACATTCATACAACCTTTCTATATTTCTTGTCTAGAGAAGATCATTTAGCATTTGTTGAAGAGCTGGTTTGGTGGTGCTGAATTCTCTCAACTTTTGCTTGTCTGTAAAACTTTTGAATTCTCTTTCATATCTGAATGAGACCCTTGCTGGGTACAGTAATCTCAGTTGTAGGCTATTCTCTTTCATTACTTTAACTATGTCCTGCCATTCCCTTCTGGCCTGAAGAGTTTCTATTGAAAGATCAGCTGTTATCCTTATGGAAATCTCCTTGTGTGTTATTAGTTGTTTCTCCCTGGCTGCTTTTAATATTTGTTCTTTGTGTTTGATCTTTGTTAATTTGCCTAATATGTGTCTTGGGGTGTTTTGCCTTGGGTTTATCCTATTTGGGACTCTCTGGGTTTCTTGGACTTGTGTCACTATTTCTTTCCCCATTTTGGGGAAATTTTCAGCAATTATCTCCTCGAGTTCTTCTCATGGTCTCTTTTTTTCTTCTTCTTCTGGGACTCCTATGATTCGAATGTTGGGGCATTTCACATTGTCCCAGAGGTCCCTGAGGTTGTCCTCATTTCTTTTAATTCTTTTTTCTTTTTTCCTCTTGGCTTCATTTATTTCCACCATTTTATCTTCTACCTCACTTATTCTATCTTCTACCTCCATTATTCTACTGTTGGTTCCCTCCAGAATGTTTTTTATCTCTTTTATTACATTATTCATTTTTAAATGACTCTTTTTTATTTCTTCTAGGTCCTTGTTACACATTTCTTGCATCTTCTCAATTCTTGTCTCCAGGCTATTTATCTGTAACTCTATTTTGTTTTCAAGATTTTGGATCATTTTTATTATCACTGTTCTAAATTTTTTTTCAGGTAGATTCCTTATTTCCTCCTCTTTGTTTAGCTTGGTGGGCATTTTTCATGTTCCTTTACCTGCTGGGTATTTCTCTGTCTTTTCATCTTATTTAGATTTCTGTGTTTGGGGTGGTCTTTCTGTATTCTGGTAGTCCGTGGTTCCTTTTTATTGTGGAGGTTTCTCCCAGTGGGTGGGGCTGGATGTTTGGCTTATCAAGGTTTGCTGGTTAGGGAAGCTTGTGTTGGTGTTCTGGTGAGTGGAAATGGATTTCTTCTCTCTGGAGTGCAATGGAATATCCAGTAGTGAGTTTTGAGATGGGTCTATGTGTTTCATGTGACTTTGGGCAGCCTGTATATTGACACTCAGGGCTATGTTCCTGCGTTGCTGGAGAATTTGTGTGGTATGTTTTCCTCTGGAACTTATTGGCTCTTGGGTGGTAGTTGGTTTCACTGTAGGTATGGAGGCTTTTGAGTGATCTCTTATTAATTAATGTTCCCCGTAGTCTGGAGTTCTCTGGTGTTCTCAGGTTTTGGGCTTAAGCCTCCTGCCTCTGGATTTCAGTCTTGTTCTTCAGTAGCCTCAAGACTTCTCCATCCATACAGCATTGATAATAAAACTTCTAAGTTAATGGTGAGAGGATTCTCCACAGTGAGGGACACCCAGAGAGGTTCACAGAGTTACATGAAGAAGAGGAGAGGGAGAAAGGAGATAAAGGTGAGCAGGAGGAGAAAAAGTGGGATTCAAGAGAGGAGAGACAGATCTAGATTGTACTCTGTTCCCTAAGTGTTCTCTGCAGTCCAGAACACCCACAGAGATTCACAGAATTGGATTGAGAAGAGAAGGGGGATGGAGGAAATAGAGGTGATCTGGAGGAGAAAAAGGAGTGTCAAAAGGGGGAGAGGGTGATCAAACCAGTAATCACACTCCTGAGTAAAAATGGGTACTGATGTTGGATTCTTAAATGTCCAAAATTGATATCAAATACTGAAAAACAAAGATTAAAAATCTAGGGTAGAAGTTAGACTCTTAAAATACAATATTAAAAAATCACAAAAACACAAAAAAATTAAGAAATATATATGAAGTTGGCTTTAAAAATAGGGTTTTTTTTTTTTGCCAGGTTATAGTGGGTTATAAAAATGAAAATTAAGGAGCAATAGAGGACTTAAAAAAAGAAATAGAAAAAAAATTCTAATTAAAAAATAATAATAGTAAAAATATATCTATGAATTTCTCTGGAGCTGTTGTAGGCAATGTGGGTTTGGTTCAGTTTTAGATAGCTCCTTGTTCCAGCTTACACTTCTCGATATGTATAGGCCCCTTCCAGTGTAGTTGGTGTACAGGAGTTTTAATCTGTTGCACTTGTCATTTCTAAACCAGTTCCCTTTGTTTATTTGGCTTCTGTTTGCAGGTCTCATCAGTGTCTAATTTCCACCCTGACACAAGCAGGTGGAGGTGTTCTCTTCTTTAGGTTCGCTTGTTAGTCGTGCTGTGGGGAGGGAGGGGCGCTGCAGACAGTTATCACTGGCGTGTGTGGGGAGCACTAGCAGTGTTCCAGCCACACTGGGTTTGCCCCCGCTCGCGGCGTGTGTGCTATCCCTTGCTACACTGCTCAGGCTCCAGGCTGCTCTATGATGAGCAGGCCCTGAGTTTCGTGCACTTCCCAGGACTAAGCCACACAGATTCAGGTTTTCGGGTACTCCACAAAGATGCAAACTCATTAGGGCCTGCGTTTTGTGTCTTCCCTGGTCAGAGCAGCCCAGGCAGCCAGGAGCTTGATGAGTGCACTCTCCCTGGGTGCGGTGCGCCTATCCTGTCCACAGTCTCAGCCTCAGTTTCCCTGTGCGCTGGTTGGGTGCACCTTGTGTCCCTTCTGGGAAGCTGATTTCTGGCTGCGACCCTCCTGGCAGATGTTGACCATCCAGAATCTCAGGAAGTCTTTGGTTAGAAGCTGGAAGCCTGTTTGCCATTTGGTAGGGGATACCATCTCTTGGGCCGAGTTTGCCCCTTTCCCCTCTGCCCTGTCTCCTGCCTCCGGTGGGGGATGGGCCAGTCCGCAGTCGGCTAGCTCTTCTCTGCTATTCGCTCAGTCCTTCATCTGGGAACAGGCGTGCAGTGCCTAAATTTAGGGCTTTTCCCAGGTTAATTCTCTCTCTCTTGCTATCCCACAGTTTAAGTTGCTATCTCCCATTAGCTCCCTCCGATCGCCCTCAGGGCATTCAGGCCCGGTCATTACCCTAAGCAATGCCGCCTGCTTCTCTCCATTCCGCCCCCACTTGCTGGTGGCAGATGCGAGCTTCTGGGGTACATTTCTGCTGGGAGTTGTTTTTAGGCATGTAATCTGTGGGTTTTATTTATTTTCCCTCCCAGTTAGGTTGCCCTCCGATATTTGAAAACTTCCCCCAGACTTGCCAGTGAGAGGGTTTCCTGGTGTTTGGAAACTTCCTCTATTAAGACTCCCTTCCCGGGATGGATCTCTGTCCTTAACTCTATTGTCTCTCTTTTTATCTTTTATATTTTGTCCTACCTCCTTTGGAAGACAATGGGCTGCTTTTCTGTGTGTCTGATGTCCTCTGCTAGTGATCAGAAGTTGTTTTGTGGAGTTTGCTCAGCGTTCAAATGATCTTTTGATGAATTTGTGGGGGAGAAAATGGTCTCCCCATCCTATTCCTCTGCCATCTTAGTTCCCTCCCTCTGATGAAATCTAATTTATCAATGTTTTTCTTTTAAGAGTGATGCTTTCAATGTCTGATCTAATGCTAGATCTAGAGGATTTTCTGCCTTTTTCTTAAATGTTTATAATTTTACGTTTAAATTCATGGTCTGTATTGACTTAATTCTTATAGAAAATATTCATCTTGGATTTAAGTTTATTTTTATTTTCTTTTTTTTTTTTTAGACATAAAGCTTTAATGAGAATATTACAGTGATGACATGTGTAACATGACTCTTTTCATCTAAGTTTTTAAGAAGACTGCTTATGAATACAAAATTAATCCTAATATCATGGAAACACTGGCAAGAAAATATACCTACCAAATTCATGACAGCATCTCAACTTGTGGTAGATATATGCTGAAATCATGAACAGATAGCAAGAAAGCTAATATTCAAATTTCTATAAAATATAAGTTGAAGCAAATATTACTGAATTTTCATGTGTTTAGCATAGTGGATTTGTATTAAGATGATGATAGATAACATAAATAGAGCATTTACTGTATGCCTGGTAATATTCTAAGGTTCTCAGCTCTGGCCATACATTACAATCACTAAGTCAGTCATATGAAGAGATTCTGATTTGATTCATTCTAGGCTGCAGCCAAGGCATCACTCTATTTTAAAAGATCCACAGATAACTATAATGGTCAATTCAGAGTAAGAACCATTGTTCTAAGCACTTTTTATAAATTATTATATAATTTCTCACAACAGCCATATTTAGTTAGATTCCATTCCCCACCCCCAACTCTTCGTTAGTGAAGAAGTGATCCAGGCTTTTGTTATGTTATTCTCTATACTTTCCTCTTTTGAGTTTCTCTTAAATTAAATCACATTTTGCCTGCCAGGAGAAAGACCCAAATTGCCTAGGATATTTTTTTTTTTTTTAATTGCAGTTGGTGTATAAGATTACGTTAGTTTTAGGTATACAGCACAGTGATCCAAGAATCAAATGCATTAATAATGATCACAAGTCCAGTAACCATATGCTGCTATATAAAATTATTATAATTTTATTGCCTATATTTCTTATCCCAGTGACATATTTATAACTGGAAGTTTGTATGTCTTAATTCCCTTCACCTATTTTGCTCAAATGCCCACTTCTCTACCTTCTGGTAACCACCAGTTTGTACTCTATAAGTCTGCTACTCTTTTCTTTGTTTTATTTTTAGATTCCACACATAAGGGAGGGTATACAGTATTTGTCTTTCTCTGTCCGACTTATTTTACTTAGCATAATACATTTGAGGTACAACCATCTTGTCACAAATGGCAAGATTTCTTTTCTTCTTATGACTGGGTAATAGGCTATTGTATATGACATCTTCTTTATCCATTCATCTATTGATAGATGTGCATGCCTGCTTGAAGTCACTTCAGTCGTGTCTGATTCTTTGCAACCCTATGAACCATAGCTCGCCAGGCTCATCTGTCCATTAGATTCTACAGGAAAGAATACTGAAGTAGGTTTCCAGGGCCTCCTCCAGGGTCTTCCCAACCCAGGGACTGAACATGTGTCTCTTATGTCTTCTGCATTGGCCGGCAGGTTCTTTACCACAAGTGCCACCTGGGAAGCCCAATTGACAGATGTTTAGGCTGATCCCATGTCTGGGCTATTGTCAGTAATGCTGCAATAAACACAAGGGTTCATACATATTTTTTAAGCTAGTGGTTCTATTTTCTTAGGGTGAATACCCAGAAGTGAAATTGCTGGATTATATGGTAGTTTTATTTTTAATTTTTTGAAGAAACTCCTCCATACTGTTTTTCTTAGTGGCTGCACTAATTTACATTCCCACCAACAAATAGATTCCCTTTTCTCCTGCTTTGGTTTCATGCAGTTCCATTTTTAAAATTTTTAAATTTATTTTTCATGCCTGAGGAAACATAGCCAAAAAATATTGCTAAGACCAATGTCAAAGAGTGTACTGCCTGTTTTCTTCTAGGAGTTTTACAGTTAAGATCTTATTAAGTCTATAATGCATTTTTAGTCTATTTGTATATATGGTCTAATTTCCTTCTTTTGCATGTCAATCAGTTCAGTTGCTCAGTGGAGTCTGACTTTTTGTGACCCCATGGCCTGCAGCATGCATGCTTCCTTGTACATCACCAGCTCCCAAAATTTGCTCAAACTCATGTACATCGAATTGCTGATACCATCCAACCATCTCATCCTCTGTTGCCCCCTTCTCCTCCTGCCTTCAATCTTTCCCAGCATCAGGGTCTTTCCAAGGAGTCAGTTCTTCACATCAGGTGGCCAAATATTGGGGCTTCAGCTGCCTCATCAATCCTTTCAATGAATATTCAGGACTGATTTACTTTGGGATTGACTGGCTTGATCTCCTTGCAGCCCAAGGGACTCTCAAGAGTCTTCTCCAACTCGATAGTTCAAAAGTATCAGTTCTTCAATACTCAGCTTTCTTTATTGTCCAACTCTCACATCCATACATGACGACTGGAAAAACCATAGCCTTGAATAGACAACTTTTGTTGGGCAAGTAATGTCTCTGCTTTCTAATAAGGTGTCTAAGTTGGTCATAACTTTCCTTCCAAGGAGTAAGCGTCTTTTAATTTCATGGTTACAATCACCATCTGCAGTGATTTTGGAGCCCCAGAAAATAAAGTCAGCCACTGTTTCCACTGTTTCCCCATCTATTTGCCATGAAGTGATGGAACCAGATGCCATGATTTTAGTTTTTTGAGTGCTGAGTTTTAAGCTAACTTTTTTACTCTCCTCTTTCACTTTCATCAAGAGGCTCTTTAGTTCTTTTTTTGCTTTCTTCCATAAGGGTGCTGTCATCTACATATCTGAGGTTATTGATATTTCTCCTGGCAATCTTGATTCCAGCTTGTGCTTCCTTCAGCCCAGCGTTTCTCATGATGTACTCGGCATGTAAGTTAAATAAGTAGGGAGACAATATACAGCCTTGGCGTACTCCAATTTTCCAATTTAGGACCAGTTGTTGTTCCATGTCTGATTCTAACTGTTGCTTCTTAACCTGCACATAGGTTTCTCAGGAGGCAGGTAAAGTGGTCTGGTATTCCCATCTCTTTCATCATTTTCTGCAATTTGTTGTGATCCACACAGTCAATGGCTATGGCATAGTCAGTAAAGCAGAAAAGATGATTTTCTGGAACTCTCTTGCTTTTTTGATGATCCAGTGGATGTTGGCAATTTGATCTCTGGTTCCTCTGCCTTTTCTAAATTCAGTTTGAATATCTGGAAGTTCACGGTTCACATACTGTTGATGCCTGGCTTGGAAAATTTTGAACATTACTTTTCTAGCATGTGAGATGAGTGCAATTGTGCAGTAGTTTGAACATTCTTTGGCATTGCCTTTCATTGGGATGGGATGAAAACTGACCTTTCCCAGTCTTGTGGTCACTGCTGAGTTGGCTAAAGATTTGTCAACTTCTTGATCTTTTCAAAGAAGCAGGACTTAGTCTCAGTTATCTTTTCTATTTCTAATTTGGAGAAGATCACAGCAACCCATTCTAGTATTCTTGCCTGGAAAACTCAATGGACACAGGAGCCCAGGGGGCTACAGACAATGGAGTTGCAGAGTCAGACATGACTGAAGTGACTGAGCACATCACTTTTTAGTCTCTATTTTATTTATTTCTGCTGTTATTTATTGTTTTCTTTATTATACTAACTATGGACTTTGTCTTTCTTTTTCTAGTTCCTTTATGTGTAAGGTGAGATTACTTATTTGAGATTTTCTGGAGTAGGCCTGTATCACTACAAACATTTCTGTTAGAACTGCCTTTGCTGCACACCACGGATTTTGGAACATTATGGTTCTACTTTCATTTGTCTCAAAGAATTAGTCTATTTCCTCTTTGATCTCTTCAATGGCTCATTGCTTATTTAGTGGCATGTCCCATATTCTTCAAATATTTGTGGTTTTTCCAGTTTTTGTTCTTATAACTTATTTCAAATTTAAATGGTAGTGAGCAGAAAAAAAGCTTGATGTGATTTCAGTCTTAGATTTACTGAAACTTGCTCATGATATAACATGTGATCTATCCTGGAATATGTTACATGTGCACCAGAAAAGAATATGTATTCTGCTATATGGGGAATAATATTATATATATATATATATATATATATATATATATATATATATATATATACACACATATATGTACATATATAAAATACATAAAATGCATATTGTATAGAATGTTAATCCATCTGATCTGATGTGTCATTTACTACAAATATTTCCTTAATGATTTTCTGTCTGGATGATTTATCTATTGATGTAAGTATGTGTTAAAGTCTCCTACTATTATTGTATGAGTATAAATTTATCCTTTATGTAATATTTGCTTTATGTATTTAGGCTCTCTGATGTATATAGGTTTTTGTTTCAAAGTGCAGTTTGTCTGGTATGAGTATTTCTACCTCAACTTTCTTTTATTTCCATTTGCATGGAATATTTTTTTCCATCCCCCCACTTTCAATCTACATGTGTTGTTAATCTGAAGTGAGTCTCTGTTAGATAGCACATATATGGGTCTTCCTTTTTTTTTTTTTTTTTTAAATCCATTCAACTATCTTTTGACTGGAGTATTTAGTTCATTTACATTTACAGTAATCATTAATAAGTATGTACCTATTGCCATTTTTTACTTGTTTTCTGGTTGTCCTCTATTTTTTCTATTTATTTTCCCTTATGATTTGACGAATTTCTTTAGTTTTATGCTTGTATCCTTTTCTCTTTATTTTTGCATATTTGCTATCAATTGTTGGTATTTGGTTACCATAAGGTTCTTATATATCAACCTATATATCAATACATTATATAGCAGTCTATTTTAAGTTCACAGTTACTTATTGTGAGAGTTGGACCACAAAGAAAGTTGAGCACTGAAGAGTTGATGCTTTTGAACTGTGGTGCTGGAGAAGACTCTTGAGAGCTCTTAGCACAGCAAGATCAGACCAGTCAACCTAAAGGAAATCAACCCTGAATGCTCATTGGAAAGACTGATGCTGAAACTGATGCTCCAGTACTCTGAAAATCTGATGCAAACAGCTGACTTATTGAGAAAGACCCTGATCCTGGGAAAAATTGAGGGCAGGAGGAAAAGGAGTGACAGAGGATAAGATGGTTGGATGGCATCTCTAACTCAATGGACTTGAGTTTGAGCAAACTGCAGGAGATGGTGAAGGACAGGGATGCCTAGTGTGCTGCAGTCTATGAGATCACAAAGAGTTGGACATGGTTTAGCGACTGAAAAACAACAGTTTTAGTGCATTTTGTAAGTACTACATTTTTACTTCCACTTCTCATAGTTTATGTTTTTGTCATCTTTTACATCTTTTTATTTTATGTATTCCTTAACTAATTATTTGGGAAAGACTAAAGATCCCTTCAAGAAAATTAGAGATACCAAAGGAACATTTCATGCAAAGATGGGTTCAATAAAGGACAGAAATCGTATGGACCTGACAGAAGCAGAAGATATTATACTAACACATATATACGGAATTTAGATAGATGGTGGCGATAACCCTATATGCAAAACAGAAAAAGAGACACAGAAGTACAGAACAGACTTTTGAACTCTGGGGGAGAACGTGAGGGTGGGATGTTTTGAAAGAACAGCATGTATACTATCTATGGTGAAACGGACCACCAGCCCAGGTGGGATACATGAGTCAGGTGCTCGGGCCTGGTGCACTGGGAGGACCCTGAGGAGTCGGGTGGGGAGGGAGGTGGGAGGGGGGATCGGGATGGGGAATACGTGTAACTCTATGGCTGATTCATGTCAATGTATGACAAAACCCACTGAAATGTTGTAAAGTGATTGGCCTCCAACTAATAAAATAATATTTAAAAAAAAAAAAAAAGAAGAAGAGGTGGCAAGAATACACAGAAGAACTATATGAAAAATATATTCATGACCCAAAAAATCACGATGGTGTGATCACTCACCTAGAGCCAGGCATCCTGGCATGTGAAGTAAAGTGGGCCTTAGAGAGCATCACTATGAACAAAGCTAGTGGATGTGATGGAATTCCAGTTGAGCTATTTCAAATCCTAAAAGATGAAAATGAAAGAGCTGCACTCAATATGCCAACAAATTTGGAAAATTCAGCAGTGGCCACAGGACTGGAAAATGTCAGTTTAGTTTTTATTCCAGTCCCAAAGAAAGGCAATGCCAAAGAATGCTCAAACTACCATACAACTGCATTCATTTCACACACTAGTAAAGTAATGCTCAAAATTCTCCAAGCCCAGCTTCAACAAAACATGAACCGTGAACTTCTAGATGTTCAAAGATTTAGAACAGACAGAGGAACTAGAGATCAAATTGCCGACATCTGCTGGATCATCTAAAAAGCAAGATAATAATGGCCAGGACATCGAAGCAACCTAGATGCCCATCGGGAGACAAATGGATAAGGAAGCTGTGATACATATACACTATGGAATATTACTCAGCCATTAAAAAGAATTCATTTGAATCAGTTCTAATGAGATGGATGAAACTGGAGCCAATTATACAGAGTGAAGTAAGCCAGAAAGATAAAGATCAATATAGTATACTAACACATATATATGGAATTTTAAAAGATGGTAATGATAATTCTATATGCAAAGCAGAAAAAGAGACACAGATGTATAAAACAGACTTTTAGACTCTGTGTGAGAAGGCGAGGGTGGGGTGTTCTGAGAGAATAGCATTGAAACAAGTATAATATTAAGGATGAAACAGACCACCAGCCCAGGTTGGATGCATGAGACAAGTGCTCAGGATTGGTGCCCTGGGAAGACCCAGAGGGATGGGATGGAGAGGGAGGCGGGAGAGGGGATCGGGAAGGGGAACACATGTAAATCCATGGCTGATTCATGTAAATGTATGGCAAAAAACCACTACAATATTGTAAAGTAATTAGCCTCCAACTAATAAAAATCAATGGGGGGGGGGGGAGAAAAAGCAAGATAATTTGGGGAAAACATCTTTTTCTGCTTTATTGCCTATGCCAAAGCCTTTGACTGTGTGGATCACAATAAACTGTGGAAAATTCTGAAAGAGATGGAAATACCAGACCACCTGACCTGCCTCTTGAGAAATCTGTATGCAGGTCAGAAAGGAAAAGTTAGAACTGGACATGGAACAGCAGACTGGTTCCAAATAAGAAAAGGAGTATCTCAAGGCTGCATATTGTCTCCCTACTTATTTAACTTACATGCAGAGTACATCATAAGAAATGCTGGGTTGGATGAAACACAAGCTGGAATCAAGATTGCCAGGAGAAATATCAATAACCTCAGAAATGCAGATGACACCACCCTTATGGCAGAAAATGAAGAAGAACTAAAGAGTCTCTTGATGAAAGTAAAAGAGGAGAGTGAAAAACTTGGCTTAAAGCTCAACATTCAGAAAACTAAGATCATGGCATCTGGTCCCATCACTTCATGGGAAATATATGGGGAAACAGTGAAAACAGTGGATGACTTTATTTTCTGGGGCTCCAAACTCACTGCAGATGGTGACTGCAGCCATGGAATTAAAAGACGCTTACTCCTTGGAAGGAAAGTTATGACCAATCTAGATACCTTATTAAAAAGCAGAGACATTACTTTGCCAACAAAAGTCTGTCTGGTCAAGGTTATGGTTTTTCCAGTAGTCATGTATAGATGTGAGAGTTGGACCATAAAGAAAGCTGAGTATTGAAGAACTGATACTTTTGAACTATCGAGTTGGAGAAGACTCTTGAGAGTCCCTTGGACTGCAAGGAGATCCAACTAGTCTGTTATAAAGTAGATCAATCCTGAGTGTTCATTGGAAGGGCTGATGTTGAATTTCAAATCCCAATTCTTTGGCCACCTGATGTGAAGAGCTGACTCATTTGGAAAGAATCTTATGCTGGGAAAGATTGAAGGCAGGAGGAGAAGGGGACAACAGAGAATGAGATGGCTGGATGGCATCACTGACTCAATGGACGTGAATTTGAATAAACTCCAGGAGTTGGTGATGGACAGGGAAGCCTTGTTTGCAGGGTCACAAAGAGTCAGACACAACTGAGTGACTGAACTGAACTGAACTGAACTGAAATAATTATTTGGCTTCCCTTCTTTCAGTTGGTAAAGGAAGCCTGGGTTCAATTCCTGGGTTGCAAAGATTCACTGGAGAAGGGATAGGCTACCTACTCCTGTATTCTTGGGCTTCCCTTTTGGATCAGTTGGTAAAGAATCTACCTGCAATGTGGGAGACCTGGGTTTGATCCTTGGGTTGGATGACCTCCTGGAGAAGGGAAGGGCTACCCAGTCCAGTATTCTGGCCTGGGAAATTCCATGGGCTCTATAGTCCATGGGGTTGCAAAGAATTGGACATGACTGAGCGACTTTCAATTTTATTTTAACTAATTATTGAACCCAGGTATCCTGCCTTGCAGGCGGATTCTTTACAGTCTGAGCCACCAAGAAAGCATAACAAATTACTACAAACTAATTGACTTAAATCAACATATATTTATTTTATCATTTGCAGGACAAGAATATTGGCTCAACGTAACTGTGTCCACTGCTCAGTTTCACTAAGCTGACATCTATGTGTGAGCCATGCTGGGTTCTCACCTGTGCATTGGGGTCCCCTTCCAGGCTCATTCAGGCTGTCAACAGAACCCATTTCCCTGAAACTATGAGACTAAAGCCACTAGACAGTTCACACATGACTCTCTGCCTCTTCACGATAAGCAGGAAGGGGGTTTGTTTTGAATCTCTTCCTTCAGGGGTCTTCTTTTATAGTTTACATCATTAGATGAGACCTACACAGAATAATCTTCCTTTTGCCTAACTCAAGTAACTCATTGGGAAACTTATTAAGACTGCACAAATCTCTCACCTTTGGCATATCAGGTAATCTAATCAGAAATGTAAAATCCCTTCATACACAAACTACACCCACTGTCAAGGGCAGAGTGGAGGGAAGGAACTTGAGGGCTAATGTCCAATTATTACTGTCACATTTTCTCTATTCTGTTTAAGGTTCACAATCAGACTTGAATCAGAAAATGATATTTATGTGTGGTACAATGTGGCAGCCCAACTTCATTCCTCCTGCAAGACAAATGTGTCTGCCCCATCTATTGAACAATTCTTTCTCTGCCCATTGTCTGCAGTGCCACACCTGAGATATAGCAAATGTAAGTAGGATGTATGTGCCTGTTTCTTTGGCCTACTTATTCCATTTCTATACCTGAATCGAGGCCATATTATCTTAACTTTGGTATCTTTATAAACTCTAATAACCTGGAAAAATAAATGCCTTTTTTTTAACTCAGGGAATACTTTTTTAACTCAAGGAATGTATTTCAGGCCTTTGATTTTTTTCACAGTAATTTTAAGATCAGTGTGTCAAGTGACTTGAAAAATTCTTGGAGAGCTTCTACTAAAGGTATATTTTACCTATAGATTAACCTGAAAAAAGTAAATCATTACTTTAATGCATCTTCTTATTTATAAATAGAGTAAACATCTCCATTGTTCAAAGAATTGATGCCTTTAAACTGTGGTGTTGGAGAAGATTCTTGAGAGTCCCTTGGACTGCAAAGAGATTCAACCAGTCCATCCTAAAGGAGATCAGTCCTGGGTATTCATTGGAAGGACTGATGCTGAAGCTGAAACTCCAATACTTTGGCCGCTTCATGAGAAGAGTTGACTCATTGAAAAAGACCTTAATACTGGGAAGGATTGGGGGCAGGAGGAGAAGGAGCTGAAAGGGAATAAGATGGCTGGATGGCATCACCGACTGGATGAACATGGGTTTGGGTAGACTCCGGGAGTTGGTGATGGACAGGGAGGCCTGGCATGCTTGATTCACAGGGTTGCAAAGAATCGGACACGACTGAGCGACTGAACTGAACTGAATTGTCAATGTTAGCTTATCTCAGATTGTGCTTTATTTATGACACTTTTCTCTTTTTCTAATTAAAAAATTTTTGTCAAAGTATGTTAGTTTAAATGTTGTGCTAGTTTCTGATGTACAGCAAAGCCATGCAGTTTTATATATACATATGCATTTTGTTTTTAGTCTTTTTCACTATAGTTTATTATAAGATATTGTAGTACCCTATGCTATACAGTAGGACCTTACTGCTTATCTCTTTTGTGTATAGCAGTTTGCAAATGTCAACCTCAAACTCCTAATTTATCTCTCCCCTCCTTTCCCCTTTGGTAATTATAAGTTGCCAAAGCTATGATTTTTCCAGTAGTCATGTATGGATGTGAGAGTTGAGCCATAAAGAAGGTTGAACACCAAAGAATTGATGCTTTTAGACTGTAGTGCTGGAGAAGAATCTTGAGAGTCCTTTGGACAACAAGGAGAGCCAACCAGTCAATCCTAAAAGCAATCAACCCTGAAAATTCATTGGAAGGATTGATGCTGAAGCTGAAACTCCAATATTTTGGCCACCTGATGCGAAGAGCCAACTCATTGGAAAAGATCCTGATGCTGGGAAAGATGGAAGGAAAAAGGAAAAAAGGGCAGCAGAGAATGAGATGTTTAGATAGCATCAACCACTCAATAGTGATGAATTTTAGCAAACTCCGGGAGACAGTGAAGGACGAGAAGGCTGGTGTGCTACAGTCCATGGGGTCACAAAGTTGAATACAACTTAGTAACTGAACAACAAAATCATGACCTTATTTTCTATGTCTGTAAGTCTATTTCTGTTTTGTAAACAAGTTCTTTTATAACATTTTTAAGATTTCACATATACAGGATTTCATATATTATGATGGTTCGTTTTGTGTGCCAAATTGACTGGGCCACAGAGTGTTCAGATATCTGGTTAAACGTTATTCTGGGATGTCTGGGAGGATGTTATTGGATGAGGTTAATGTCTGAATCTCTAGACTGAGGAACAGAGGCGGCCCTCTCCAAGGTGGGCAGGATTCACCCAATCAGATGAAGGCCTGAATAGGACAAAACTGCTGAGTAAGTAAGCATTCTCAGATAGGAAAACTGTCTGCCTGTCTTCAAACTGAGGTAGGAACTGGAACTGGGCTGGGACTCACACCACAAGATCCCCTGGGTCTCCAGCTTGCCAACTACAGACCTTGCAGTATGGATCTCAGCTCTATGATTATGTAAGGTAATTCATACATATAAGAATCAGTATGTTTCTACTAATTCTGTTTCTCTGGAGAGCTCAGAATAATAAAGGGTAATCTGGGATCAACAGATGTATTTGAGGGAGCTTATAAAGCTCCTAAAAATTTCTGCAAACATTTTCTTGTGAGAATTTTGGCATATGTATTTTTTCTGGGTGGAATCCATCATTTTCACAAGATTCTAAAAGGATTCTCTCACTCAATGAAAGCTGAGGAACAGGGTGATAAATTTTGTTTCCTTTTAAATTTCATCAAGGACATGAAACATGTGTTTTCAACATTTTATCTTTTCTTTTTAGTAATTTGAGGTTACCAAAGACCCAGATATTCCAGAGAAATGGCAGTGTCTTATTTTGATTTTGTTATGCTCCATGTTTTTTCACTTTTAATCTATTCTCAAAAACACAGTTTATACTTATCTATTTTTCTCTTATAGAAGTAGGAATTTAAAGTGTTCGGAGAACATCATATTAATGGGGTCTATCCAGATTCTCATAGTGTTTTTATTATTTCTTCTTCATCTGGTAGGAGAAGTATAAGTCCCCATCTCCTTTCAGATGCCTGAAGGGGCTGCAGGGCATTTTTCCAAAGATCTTCCTTGCATGGCAACCTGGGTGTGGTATACACAGAGGTACTACACTCCTGTACTTCACTGCACTATTTATACCAGATGCTTCTTTCAGAATTGAAATACTGTCAACCACTCTCAGAGGCACACAGAGGACCCCCTGTCATCCCTCAGCTCCTGAGCAGGGCCTGTAGGCTTCTTCCCCACTATCCTTTCCTCTCCATCTCATCCTCACACCTGTTAAATATTTTCTCTTAGAAAGAGTTTGTTTTTCAGTTCTGGATGCCTTCAGTTTGACTCCATTGGCCATAAGAGAGCAGAAATTCTTTCACCTTCCTGAAATAAGAAGACACCTAGTTCTGATCTACAAAGTTTCTGAAGCTTTTTCCCATATTAACAAACCTTGTCAGTCATTGTGATGAGCACTCGGGAGGAGACAGAGTAGTTAGGACTTCACCACACATTCCATCTTTAAACTGGTTTCCTTCCCTTTGTTATCAAACCATGGAAGACAGAGAACGGAAATTGCATTTATGCAATAGGATTCCACCTACAAGGGACAGAAAGAACGTACCTCACTGTGAAGTACTACTAGGCAACTCTTATTTTGGTTCATATTTCTTCCCTAGAACTTGACCTCTAAGCAAAAAGATATCATAAATCTAGTTTTCATCACCTTTGTTCAAGAATAGTAGCTATCTGATTAGAGTCTGTTCAAGCAATGGAATCTTGATTGTCTTTTATGTTATCTTTGGTACAGGCTGAAGGCTTTATCTTTATCTGTGTCATGATTCAGCAACAAAACAGCTCTAGCTAACACATGGTGACTGGTAAATCATTCAAAAACAACTGAACAAAAAGTTCTTTTTCCATGGTGATTACCTTTCTTAATAGTAATTCCTAAACCTGTCCATTTTAATGATTCATGAAATCACTCCCTGCTGCTGCTGCTGCTAAGTCACTTCAGTCGTGTCCGACTCTGTGCGACCCCATAGACGGCAGCCCATCAGGCTCCCCCGTTCCTGGGATTCTCCAGGCAAGAACACTGGAGTGGGTTGCCATTTCCTTCTCCAATGCATGAAAGTGAAAAGTGAAAGTGAAGTCGCTCAGTCGTGTCCGACTCCTAGTGACCTGATGGATCACAGCCTACCAGGCTCTTCCGTCCATGGAATTTTGCAGGCAAGAGTACTGGAGTGGAGTGCCATTGCCTTCTCCAGAAATCACTCCCTAATAGTATATAAAACATGTACTTTCAAGATTTTCAGTTTTTACTGTGGTCATTAAAAAAAAAAAAAAAAAGTGTTCTCTTCTTTCCCCTCATGCTGTGAAGAAATAACAGTTCAAGTTTATGCTCTCCATAAAATAAATAAAAATGGAAAACCCTATACAGTAGAAATTGATTCTTTTGTCACTTCAACAATAGCAACAGCCCTGAATTAGAATAGGTAGTATATTGTACAACGAAACTATTTGAGAGGATTCATTCAGAATGTGGAAAAAAATAGAAAAGATTTTCTCATCCTCACACTTGTTTTACACATGACTTTATAATATATCTTTATATTATTGTCTTATGCCAATATGAACATAAATGTATATTGGACAGATATTGAGTAATATAATTCACAATTATTGTCTAAAATCACAGAAGGGTCAGAGGAGGCAAAAACCTAAATATTTGGTTAAATAAGGTCTTAGTGTCTTAAACAAACAAAAAAAACACTAAAAATCATTGACCCAGCTATTCCTTATTCTCAGTTTATTACATCTCAGTTGTTCTTCTATACCCTGTAGATCTAAAGACCAATAAGATTCTCAGCTATATGGGTCATAGCGAACTGTGGGAAGCTCTTTAAGAGATGGGAATACCAGACCATCTTACCTGCCTCCTGAGAAACCTGTATGCAGGTCAAGAAGCAATAGTTAGAACCCTGTATTGAACAACGGACTTGTACAGGATTGACTTGGTGACTGAACAACAAGATTCTTGATGGGCCTTCCAAGTGCTGCTGGTGATAAAGAATCCAACTGCTAATGCAGGAGACATAAGAAATATGGGTTTGATCCCTGTGTCAGGAAGATGACCTGGAGTAAGAAATGGCACCCTGATCCAGTACTCTTGCTTGGAAAATTCCATGGGCAGAGGAGCCTGGTGGGCTATAGTCCATGGGGCTGCAAAGAGCCAGATATGACTGAGCATCTGAGTACACACACACAAGTTTCTTGGCTTGGGTGCATGGAAATAAAGAGAAGAAGAGACAGATATGAGGATAAATAATTATAATCAAATATAATAAGTAAAATAATAGAAGTATGCAAATACTATACTGATACCACACAAAAATGAGTAACTAGTTTGTTGATTCTCTTGGAGAAAATACATGTAAAGGATGGTGAGGCAAAAGAAGACAAATCAGTTGAAGTGATCAGCTGATTCGACTGGATTGAAGACAACGTTTTAAACATTTTGAAAAGCATAGAATTCTTTGAACATTATTTTGAAGGGAGAGTGCAGCAATGACAGATAATATTTAAAGGAAGTAGGCAAGAATTATATCATGAGAAGTCATGAGATAAACATGAGCCATAAACATGAGAATTATGTCAGAAGAAGTTTAAGTGATGGGAGCCATCAACGGACCTTAAGCAAGGCATTGATTTGGCCATATATATATTTCATTGTAGCATGAAGATTAAATTAAACATCAAGGGAGTGAAACAGAAGGCAGAATAACCAGTTATTAGGGCATTTTGTGTGCATGCCTGCTAAGTCAATTTGATATAGACTTCCAGACATTGCTATATCATAAATATGAAAAGAGGATTCTGTAGTAGTATATTAATTTTATGTTTAAAAGACAAAATAGAATTCAGCAATGAGAAGGCATTATAAGCACAAGAATCTAAGGAGATTTCTATAAGTCTGGCTTGAGAAATTGTTAAAAGTTTTATCATTCACAGAAACCAGCACTATAGAAAGAAACTCTTGTTATTCATAGAAATGGAAATGTAATTTCCATTAATTTGGAAAATTACATTATACAATTTGTAACACAGCCAGGTACAGATGCATTTTGCTTTGTTTTATTTATAAATCTGAATGAATGTGTTTATTTTCTGGAAACTTATACTCTGAGAAAAGTAATTTATAGTGAAAACATCTATTTATGAATCACAATAAGTGATTTTATAAATTTTTTCTGTGCAAATGTATGACAATACTTCATACAATAAAAAACATTAATTCAATTTTAACTGCATTATTTCAACTCAGCAAATATCTGTTATGAGCTTTTGTGTCATAAAGAATATGCTAGGGCAGTAGAAATGCAGAGATAATTAAGAAATAATCCTTGTCTCCAAAGAGTATGTTTCATAGAGGGAGAAAATCAAACAAAATAAGATAAAATTTCCAAAGAGTCACTGCATTAAGATCTGTAGAAAAGTGCTGAAAAATCACAAATGGACAATCTCAGGGCAGGTCATAGGTGACTAGGGTTCCCTCTGGTCATATAGGGAGGAGTAAGCAATTTTCTGAGCTGTTCAAGACTCTGAGTCTCTAAATCAGGAAGTAAATAGGGGACAAATCATCAAACCTCTTGATCTTGATTCTAGTGTTGTCTTTATCATGAGAAAGCCTGAATGTGCCAAGAGGAGTGAACTGTGAGCAGGATTATTTAAGACGTATGTGCATCTGGCAGATTTTTTCCCCCAAATTTTGGCATCAAACTCTCCATTAGTCTGATGTAGTACTGAGTTTGCATCTATTTTCTTGCTTTCACAGATATCTTAGTGAAAGATTTGTAAAGGCTGTTAAAAATACTACTTTTTACTCTGAATACATAAAGTTTCCCCAATATCATTGACGTATAGTTGACAAATAAAACTGTTGACAAATAAAATATCTAAGTGAATGTCATTGTAATTTGATATACATATACATTGTGAAAAAATTTCCACCATATAGTTAAAACATCCAACACTGTATACTTTTATCTTTGCATATGTGTGTGAATATTTAAGTTCTACACCATCAGCAAATTTCAGTTATATAATATATTGTTATTAGCTATAGTCACCATGTTTCTATTAGATCCTCAGACATTATTCATCCTACCTCTAAAAGTTTGTACCCTTTTACGTATCACTTCTTGTTTCCAGCCACTGGCAACCAACTTTCTCTTCTCAGTTTCTATGGGTTTCACTTGTGCAACATTCCAAATATAAAAATACCATACACTATATGTTTCTTTCTGAATTATTTCACTTAGCATAACATCCTCAAGATCTATCCATGCAGTCTCAACTAGTAGCATTTCTTTCTCACAGCTGTATAATATTCCATTCACATTCTCTTTATGCTTTCTTTAATTGAAAGGCATTTTGTTTCTGTATCTTCGCTTCTGTGAACGATGCTGCAATAAGAATCAGACTGCACATATCACTTTAATATCCTGTTGTCTTTCTCTATGGATATACCCAAAAGTGAAATTTTATGGTAGATTTTTTTTCAGTATTTTAGGAACTACCATACTGTTTTCCATAGTGAGTGTACCAATTTCAGTTCAGTTCAGTTGCTCAGTCGTATCTGACTCTCTGTGACCCCTTGGACTGAAGCGTACCAGGTCTCCCTGTCCATTACCAACTCCCGGGACTTATTCATATTCATGTCCATCAAGCTGGTGATGTCATCCAACCATCTCTTCCTCTGTCATCCCCTTCTCCTCCCACCTTCAATGTTTCCCAGTATCAGGGTCTTTTCAAATGAGTCAGCTCTTTGCAACAGGTGACCAAAGTATTGGAGTTTCAGGTTCAACATAAGTTCTTCCAATAAATATTCAGGAATAATTTCCTTTAGGATGGACTGGTTGGATCTCCTTGCAGTACAAGTGACTCTCAAGGGTCTTCTCCAATACCACAGTTCAAAAGCATCAGTTCTTCAATGCTCATCTTTCTTTATAGTCCAACTCTCACATCCATATATGACTATTGGAAAAACTGTAGCCTTGACTGGACGGACTTTTGTTGGTAAAGTAATGCCTGCTTTTTAATATGCTGTCTAGGTTGGTCAGTTTTTTTTTTTGGGGGGGGGGTATTAGTTCTAAAAGATCTTGTAGGTCTTCATAGAACCATTCAACTTCAGCTTCTTCAGTGTTACTAGCTGGGGCATAGGCTTGGATTACCATATTGAATGGATTGCTTTGGAAACGAACAGAGATCATTCTGTCATTTTTGAGATTGCATCCAAGAACTGCATTTTGGACTCTTTTGTTGATGATGATGGCTACTCCATTTCTTCTAAGGGATTCCTGCTCACAGGAGTAGATATAATGGTCATCTGAGCTAAATTCACCCATTCCAGTTCATTTTAGCTCGCTGATACCTAGAATTTCAACATTCACTCTTTCCATCTCCTGTTTGAACACTTCCAATGTGTCTTGATTCATGGACCTAACATTCCAGGTTCCTACGAAATATTGCTCTTTACAGCATCGAACCTTGCTTCTATCATCAGTCCCATCCAAAACTGGGTATTGTTTTTGCTTTGGCTCCTTCCCTTCATTCTTTCTGGAGTTATTTCTCCACTGATCTCCAGTAGCATATTGGGCACCTACTGACCTGGGGATTTCCTCTTTCAGTATCCTCTCATTTTGCCTTTTCATGCTGTTCATGGGGGTTCTCAAGCCAAGAATAATAAAGTGGTTTGCCATTCCCTTCTCCAGTGGACCACATTTTGTCAGACCTCTCCACCATGACCCATAGGTCTTGGGTGGCCCCACACGGCATGGCTTAGTTTCATTGAGTTAGACAAGGCTGTGGTCTTGTGATCAGATTGGCTAGTTTTCTGTGATTACAGTTTCAGTGTGTCTGCCCTCTGATGCCCTCTCACAACACCTACCATCTTACTTGGGTTTCTCTTACCTTGGACGTGGGGTATGTCTTCACAGCTGCTCCAGCAAAGCACCGCCACTGCTACTTATCTTGGTCGAGGGGTATCTCCTCATGGTTGCACCTCCTGACCTTGAACGTGGAGTAGTTCCTTTCAGCCCTCCTGTGTCCTTTTCATTACAGGGGACGGGAATGCAAAAGTAGGAAGTCAAGAAACACTTGGAGTAACAGGCAAATTTGGCCTTGGAGTACAGAATGAAACAAGACAAAGACTAGTAGAGTTTTGCCAAGAGAACACACTGGTCATAGCCAACACCCTCTTCCAACAACACAAGAGAAGACTCTACACATGGACGTCACCAGATGGTCAACATCAAAAGCAGATTGATTATATTCTTTGCAGCCAAAGATGGAGATGCTCTATACAGTCAGCAAAAACAAGACCAGGAGCTGACTGTGGATCAGATCATGAACTCCTTATTGTGAAATTCAGACTGAAACTGAAGAAAGTAGGGAAATCACTAGACCATTTGGGTATGACCTAAATCAAATCCCTTATGACTATACAGTGGAAGTGAGAAATAGATTTAAGGGACTACATCTGACAGACAGAGTGCCTGATGAGTGATGAACAGAGGTTCGTGACATTGTACAGGAGACAGGGATCAAGACCATCCCCATGGAAAAGAAATGCAAAAAGGCAAAATGGTTGCCTGAGAAGGCCTTACAAATAGCTATGCAAAGAGGATAAGTGAAAAGCAAAGGAGAAAAGGGAAGATATTCCCATCTGAATGCAGAGTTCCAAAGAATAGCAAGGAGAGATAAGAAAGCCTTCCTCAGCAATTAATGCAAAGAAATAGAGGAAAATAACAGAATGGGAAAGACTAGAGATCTCTTCAAGAAAATTAGAGATACCAAGGGAACACTTCATAAAAAGATGGGCTCAATAAATGATAGAAATGGTACCCACCTGAGAGAAGCAGAAGATATTAAGAAGAGGTGGCAAGATTACACAGAAGATTACAAAAAAGATCGTTGTGACCCAGATAATCATGATGGTGTGATCACTCACCTAGAGCCAGACATCCTGGCATGTGAAGTCAAGTGGGCCTTAGAAAGCATAACTACGAACAAAACTAGTGGATGTGATGGAATTATAATTGAGCTATTTCAAATCCTGAAAGATGATGCTATGAAAGTGCTGCAGAGGGATCGGTTGGAGAGGGAGGTGACGGGGTGGGGGTGGGGGATTGGGATGGGGAATACATGTAAATCCATGGCTGATTCATGTCAATGTATGGCAAAAACCATTACAATATTGTAAAGTCATTAGCCTCCAACTAATACAAACTAATGGGGGAAAAAAGTGAATTCTGAATGAGCACAAAGAAAAAAAAAGAAAGAAAGAAAGAAAGTGCTGCACTCAATATGCCAGCAAATTTGGAAAATTCAGCAGTAGCCACAGTACTGGAAAATTTCAGTTTTCGTTCCAAATCCCAAAGAAAGGCAGTCCCAATGAATGTTCAAACTACTGTACAATTGCACTCATCTCACACACTAGTAAACTAATGCTCAAAATTCTCCAAGCCAGGCTTCAGCAATACATGAATCAAGAACTTCCAGATGTTCAAGCTGGTTTTAGAGAAGGCAGAGGAACCAGAGATCAATTTGCCAACATCCACTGGATCACTGAAAAAGCAAGAGAGTTCCAAAAAAACATCTATTTCTGCTTTATTGACTATGCCAAAGCCTTTAACTATGTGGATCACAATAAACTGTGGAAAATTCTGAAAGAGATGGGAATACCAGACCGCCTGACCCACCTCTTGAGAAATCTATTTGCAGGTCAGGAAGCAACAGTTAGAAATAGACATGGAGCAACAGACTGGTTACAAATAGGAAAAGGAGTACGTCAAGGCTATATATAGTCACCCTGCTTATTTAACTTCTATGCAGAGTACATCATGAGAAACGCTGGGCTGGAAGAAGCACAAGCTGGAATCAAGATTTCTGGGAGAAATATCAATAACCTCAGAGATGCAAATAACACTACCTTTATGGCAGAAAGTGAAGAACTAAAAAGCCTCTTGATGAAAGTGAAAGAGGAGAGTGAAAATGTTGGCTTAAATCTCAACATTCAGAAAACTAAGATCATGGCATCTGGTCCCATCACTTCATGGCAAATAGATGGGGAAACAGTGGAAGCAGTGTCAGACTTTATTTTTTGGGCTCCAACATCACTACAGATTGTGATTGCAGCCATGAAATTAAAAGATGCTTACTTCTTGGAAGGAAAGTTATGACCGACCTAGATAGCATATTAAAAAGCAGAGACATTATTTTGCCAACAAAGGTCCGTCTAGTCAAGGTTATGGTTTTTCCAGTGGTCATGTATGGATGTGAGAGTTGGACTGTGAAGAAAGTTGAGTGCCGAAAAATTGATGTTTTTGAATTGCATTGTTGGAGAAGATTCTTGAGAGTCCCTTGGACTGCAAGTAGATCCAACCAGTCCATCCTAAAGGAGGTCAGTCTTGGGTATTCATTGGAAGGACTGGTGTTTAAGCTGAAACTCCAATACTTTGGCCACCTCACGTGGAGTTGTCTCATTGGAAAAGACCCTGATGCTGGGAATTATTTGGGGCAGGAGAAGGGGACGACAGAGGATGAGATGGCTGGATGGCATCACCGACTCATTGCACATGAATTTGGATAGACTCCGGGAGCTGGTGACAGACAGGGAGGCCCGGTGTGCTGTGATTCATGGGGTTTAAAGAGTCGAACACGACTGAGCAACTGAACTCAACTGAATTTTTCTTTACCTATTGGTTGTTTAAGGGCATATTTTATTTTTTTTTTATTGAATAATTTCTTTACAGAATTTTACAGCTTTCTATCAAACCTCAACCTGAATCAGCCATATTCAAAACTCCCTTTTGAACCTCCGTCCCATTTACCTTCTGAACCCTCCCCTCTACGTTGATACAGAGCCCCTGTTTGAATTTCCTGAGCCATACAGCAAATTCCCATTGGCTATCTATTTTACATATGATAATGTAAGTTTCCATGTAACTCTTTCCATCCATCTCACCCTCTCCTCCTGTCTCCCTATGTCCATAAATCTATTTTCTATGTCTGTTTCTCCTGTGCTACTCTAAATAAAATCTTCAGTACCATTTTTCTAGATTCCGTGTGTATGTGTTAGAATACGGTATTTGTCTTTCTCTTTCTGACTCACTTCACTCTGTATAAAAGGTTCTAGGCTCATCTACCTCATTAGAACTGACTCAAATATATTCATTTTTATGGCTGAATAATATTCCATTGTGTATCTATACTACATGTTCTCTATCCATTCATCTTTCGTGGATATCTAGGTTGCTTCTATGTTCAATCTATTGTAAACAGTACTTCAATGAACAATGGGATAAATGTGTCTCTTTCAGTTTTGGTTTCCACAGGGTATATGCCTAGGAGTGGAATTTCTGGGTCATATGGTGGTTTTATTCCTAATTTTTTAAGGAATCTCCATATCATCTTTCATAGTGGCTTTGTCAATTTACATTCCCAGCAACAGTGCAAGAGTGTTCCCTTTTCTCCACACCTTCTTCAGCATTTATTGTTTGTAGATATTTTCATGAGGGCCCTCTGACCAGTGTGAGGTGATATCTCATTGCAGCTTTGATTTGCATTTCTCTAATAATGAGTGATGTTGAGTATCTTTTCATATGTTTGTTATCCATATCTTCTTTGGAAAAATGTCTGTTTAGGTATTTCTTTTTCCCACTTTTTGATTGTCTGTTTGTTTTTCTGGGATTAAGTGGTATGAGCTGCTTGTATATTTTGGAAATTAATCCTTTGTCAGTTGTTTCAGTTGCTATTGTATTCTCCCATTCTAAGGTTTGTCTTTTCACCTTGCTTAGAGTTTCCTTTGTGGTGCAAAAGCTTTTAAGTTTAATCTGGTCCCACTTGTTTACTTTTGCTTTTATTTCCATTACTCTAGGACGTGGGCCACAGAAGATCTTGCTTTGATTTATGTCATCAAGTGTTCTGCCTATGTTTTCCTCCAAGAGTTTTAAAGTTTCTGGTCTTACATTCAGGCATTTAATCCATTTTGAGTTCACCTTTGTTTATGGTGTTAAGAAGTGTTCTAATCTCATTGTTTTAAATGTAGCTGTCCAGTTTTTCCAGCACCATTTATTGAAGAGGCTGTCTTTGCCCATTGTATATTCTTGCCTCCTTTGTCAAAAATAAGGTACCCATAGGTGCATGGGTTTATTTCTGGGCTTTCTATCTTGTTCCGTTGTTCTACATTTCTGTTTTTGTGCCAGTACCATACTCTCTTAATGACAGTAGCTTTGTAGTATAATCTGAAGTCAGGAAGGTGGATTCCTCTAGCTCCATTCTTCTTTCTGAAGACTGCATTGGCTATTTGGGGTCTTTTGTGTTTCCATATTTATTGTGAAATTTTTTGTCCTACTTCTGTGAAAAATGTCACTGGGAATTTGATAGGGATTGCATTGAATCTTAGATTGTATTTGGTAGTTAGTCATTTTCACAATATTGATTCTTCCTACCCAGAAACATGGTATATCTCCCCATCTGTTTTTGTCCTCTTTGATTTATTTTATTAGCACCTTATAATTTTCTGTGTACAAGTTCTTTTGTCTCTGTAGTTAAGTTTACTCTTAGACATTTAATTCTTTTTGTTGCAATGGTGAATGGGATTGATTCTTTAAATTCTCTTTCTGATTTTTCATTATTAATATATAGAAATGCAAGTGGTTTCTGTGTATTGATTTTGTATCCTGTAACTTTGCTAAGTTCACTGATTAGCTGTAGTAATTTTTTGATACTATCTTTAGGGTTTTCTATGTACAGTATCATGTCATCTGCAAACAGTGAGAGCTTTACTTCTTTTCTGATCTGGATTCCTTTTATTTCTTTTTCTTCTCTGACTGCTTTAGCTAGGACTTCCAGAACTATGCTGAATAATAGTGGTGAAAGTGGATCCCCTTGTCTTGTTCCTGACCTTAGGGGAAATGCTTTCAGTTTTTCCACCATTGAGAATAATATTTGCTGTAGGCTTATCATATTTTATATATAGCCTTTACTATGTTGAGATAGATTCTTTCTATGCCCATTTTTTGAAGAGTTTTAATCATAAATTGGTGCTGAATTTTGTAAAAGGCTTTTTCTGCAACTATTGAGATGATCATATGGTTTTTATCTTTCCTTTTGTTAATATGGTATAACACATTGATTGATTTGTGTCTATTGAAGAATGCTTGAATCCCTGGAACAAGCCCAAATTGATCATGGTGTATGAGTTTTTGATGTGTTGCTGAATTCTGTTCGCTAAAATTTTGTTGACAATTTCTGCACCTATGTTCATTAGTGATATTGGCCTATAGTTTTCTCTCTTTGTGTTGTCCTTGTCTGGTTTTGGTATCAGGGTGATGGTGGCCTCATAGTATGAGTTTGGAAGTGTTTCTGCCTCTGAAATTTTTTGAAAGAGTTTTCAAAGGATAGACATTAGCTCTTCTCTAAATGTTTGATAGAATTCTCCTGTGAAGCCATCTGGTCCCAGGATTTTGTTTTATCAGAGATTTTTGATCACAGCTTCAATTTCAGTGCTTGTAATTGGGTGGTTCATAATTTCTATTTCTTCCTGGTTCAGTCTTGGAAGATTGAACTTTTCTAAGAATCTCTCCATTTCTTCCAAGTTATCCATTTTATTGTCATATTGTTGTTCAAAATAGTCTTTTATAATCCTTTGTATTTCTGCATTGTCTGTTGTAACATTTCCTTTTTCAATTCTAATTTTGTTGATTTAATTCTTCTCAGTATTTTTCTTGATGAATCTGGCTAAAAGTTTGTCAAATTTGTTTATCTTCTCAAGGAACCATATTTTACTTTTATTAATCTTTGCTTTGTTTCTTTCATTCTTTTTCATTGACGTCTGCTCAGATCTTTATGATTTCTTTCCTTCTACTAATTTTGAGGGGTTTCTTGTTCATTTTCCAGTTGTTTTAGGTGTAAAGTTAGGTTGTCTATTGGATAAATATCTTGCTTCTTGGTTCTTTAGGTAGGATTGTATTTCTATAAACTTACCTCTTAGACCTGCTTTTGCTGCATCCAACAGGTTTTGCATTTTCATGTTTTAATTGTCATTTGTTTCTGGAAATTTTTAAATTTCCCTTTTGATTTATTCAGTAATCTGTTGGATATTTAGAAATGTGTTGCTTAATCTCTATGTGTTTGTATTTCTTACAGTTTTAGCTTTGCAGTCAGAGAAGATGCTTGATATGATTTCAGTTTTCTTAAACTTACTGAGGTTTGATTTGTGATCCAGGATGTGGCTTATCCTGAAGAATGTTCCATGTGCACTTAAGAAGAAACTATATTCTTCTTCATTTTGATGGAGTGTCCTGCAGATATCACTGAGATCCATCTCATCTAATGCATCATTTAAGACTTGTGTTTCCTTATTCATTTCCTGTTTTGATGATCTGTACATTGCTGTGAGTGGGGTGTTAAAGTTTCTTCCTATTATTGTGTTCCTGTCAGTTTCTCCTTTTATGACTGTTAGTGTTTGTCTTATGTATTGAAGTGCCCCTATGTTGGGGGCATAGATATTTACAATTGTTATGTCTTCCTCTTGGATTGATTCCTTGATCATTATGTAGTGTCCTTCCTTATCTCTTGTAATATTCTTTATTTTAAGGTCTATTTTGCCTCATATGAAGATTGCTACTCCAGATTTCTTTTGCTTTCCATTTACATGTAATATATTTTTCCATTCTCTCACTTTCAGCCTATATGTATCTTTAGGTCTGAAGTAGGTTTCTTATAGGCAGCATATATATGGGTCTTGTTTTTCTATGCATTCAGCCAGTCTATGTGTTCTGATTGGAGCATTTAATCCATTCACATTTAAAGTAATTATTGACATATATGTTCCTATCGCCATTTTCTTTTTCTTCTCTTGTATCTCTTGACTAAACAAGTCCCTTGAATATTTGTTGTAAAGCTGGTTTGGTGGTACTGAATTCTCTTAAATTTTCTTGTCTGTAAAGCTTTTTGGTTCTCCATTAGTTTGAATCCAATTCTTGCTGGGACGGGTAATCTTGGTTGTAGATTTTTCCCTTTCAGTACTTTAAATATATCCTGCCATTTCCTTCTGGCCTGCAGAGTTTCTGCTGAAATATAGCTGTTATGCATATGGGGTTTCCCTTGATGTTTTTTCCTTGCTGCTTTTGGTATTCTTTCTTTGTGTTTAGTCTTTGTTAGTTTGATAAGTGTGTGTGTGTTGATGTGTTTCTCTGTGGGTTTACCCTGTATGGGGCTTTTTGTGCCTCTTGGATTTGATTGAGTATTTCCTTTTCCATGTTGGGGAAATTTTCAACTATAATCTCTTCAAAAATTTTCTCATATGCTTTCTTTTTCTTTTCTTCTTCTGGGACTCCTATATATCAAACGTTGGTGCATTTGATACTGTACCAGAGGTCTCTGAGACTATCCTATGTTCTTTTTATTCTTTTTACTTTATTCTGCTATTTGGAAGTTATTTCCACCATGTTATCTTCCAGTTCACTGATTCATTCTTTTACTTCATATATTCTGCTATTGATTCCTTCAAAAGTATTTTTAATTTCAGTAATTGTGTTGTTTGTCTCTGTATATTTATTCTTTAATTCTCCTAGGTCTTTGTTAATTGACTGTTTCATTTTCTCCACTTTGTTTTCAAGGTTTTTGGTCTTCTTTACTATCATTATTCTGAATTCTTTTTCAGATAGTTTGCCTCTTTCTTCTTCATTTATTTGGACTTCTGTGTTTCTAGTTTGTTCCTTCATTTATGTAGTATTTCTCTGCCTTTTCATTATTCTTTTTTTTTTTTTTTTTTTTTAATATTATTTTATTAGTTGGAGGCCAATCACTTTACAACATTTCAGTGGGTTTTGTCATACATTGACATGAATCAGCCATATAGTTACATGTATTCCCCATCCCGATCCCCATTATTCTTTTTAATGCATTGTGTTTGAAGTCTCCTTTTCCCAGATTTCAAGGTTAAATTTGTCTTTCCTTTTGGTTTTTTTCCCTCCTATTGTTTGTCCAGTGGTTTATGTAAGCTTTGCATAGGGTGACATGTGTGCTGAGTTTTTTGTTTGTTTGTTTTTCCTTGATGGACAAGGCTGAGTGAGATGATAATCCTGTCTGTTGATGGTGGGTTTGTATGTTTTTTTGTTTGTTTTTTAGATGAGGCATCCTGCACAGGGTTCTACTGATGGTTGGATGATGCCAGGTCTTGCATTCAAGTGGTTTCCTTTGTGTGATTTCTCACTATTTGATATTCCCTAGGGTTAGTTCTCTGGTAGTCTAGGGTCTTAGAGTCAGTACTCCCACTCCAAAGGCTCAGGGCTTGATCTCTGGTCAGGAACAAAGATTCCACAAGTGGTTTGTTATGGCATTAAGTCGGATTTAAAAAAGGAATCCAAGACAAATGGAAGTTACAAAATCAGGCAAATAATACTGAAAATAATGTAATATACACATATATACACTCATAAGCAAAGTAAAAAAAAAAAAAGTCCAACAAAACATAAGTACAATAGATTGACCCAGTGAACAAAGGAAATAAAAAATTATATTTACCAGCTAAGAACAAAGCTAACTAAATCACAAACTGGAAAACAAATCTAAAGCAAGGTGCCAAGTGGGAATAAAGCAATGAAAACAAAACTAACAAACATGTTTAGAGGAAAGAGAAGAAAGAAAAGAAGGAAAGAATAGATAAACAAAGTTAAATAGAGTTAGATGAAGGTTTATATACATTAAAGATTAACTGCAAGGGGAAAAGAACAGTAGAAAAAGCAAATGAAGGAATAAATGTAGAAAAATATAATAGGCTTTAAAAATTTAAATTATAAAAAAGAGAAAAGACAAGAAAAAAAAAATAGGAGAAAGAAAAAAGAGGTAAATGCCCCAGAACTGTAAAAGACAATGTAAAGGCAGAGTTTCATAACAACAATATAAAATGTGACTTAAAAAAAAAAAAAAAGCTCAAAAGCTTACTTAGGTTTAATAGTGCCAGTAGAATCAACTACTACAACAGATGGGGGAGAAGAGGGGAAAGAAGGAAAAAAAAATCCAAAAGAATCTACAGAACAAGTCAAAAAAATAATAATAAATCATTTTCTTGAGTCACTGCTGTCAGAGTCCTTTCCCTTGCTGGGAGTCTCAGTCCACCTCACCTCTCGAGGATGCCCTCCAACGCTGTGCTGATCTCTGGACCTGCTGTGGGGAAAGCTCATATTCTAATCTGGTCCTACACCTGTGTATTCTTGCCTCCAGTGTCCACAGCTATCTGCACTGGTGTGTTTTCTTTTGTGGGAGCTCTCAGTGTCCTTTTGTATATTCCATAGACACAGAGTCTGCCTAGTTGATCTTGTGGATTTAATCTGCAGATTGTACAGCCTGTGGGAAGGTTTTGGGTCTTCTTCCTTAGACACACTGCCCCTGGGTTTCAATTGCGATTTTAGTTCCACCTCTGCATGTGGGTTGTTCACTGGAGTTTGCTTCTGAGTCTGGCCTAGAGTACTTGGGTCTGTCCCTGTGAGGGCCAGGTGAGGAGGTGGTGCAGCTGCTTGGGTCACAGGGGTTCTGGCAGTACCTGGTACTCATAGGAGTTGGTTGCTAGGGCAGCAGGAAATATAGTGCTCTAGAAGGGTATGGCAACCAGTGGTGGCCAATATGCTTCAGTATTCTTGCCTGGAGAAACCCCCTGCCAGAGACGGCTGGCAGGCCATGGTCTACAGGGTCACAAAGAGTTGGACACAACTGAAGGGACTCTGGGTATATAGATGCAAGACTTTGAGAGTTGAGCATGAAGATGGTGCAGCTGTTTGTCTTGCAGGGACCCTGGTGGGGCCAAGTGTGCAGGGACAATGACTGTCTCCACTTCAGGAGTTAGGGCCCTATCAGTGTCTTTTTTTGGAGCCTCTTCTAAGTTGGCGATCAGAAAGCCTCTTTGGCCAGTCTTTCTCTGTAGCTCTGCCCATTCAGGCACTTAGAGGGCTCCCTTGCCTATGGTCCTTCTCTGTTGTTCAATACATCAGGCACATAGAGCCCCCCACCCCCCCACCCCGCCCCCGGCTGGGGTCCTACTCTGTAGATAGGCACATCAGGCACTCAAAGGGGCACCCCAGGTGGGGTCCTACCCTGTAGATGGGCACATCAGGCACTCAAAGGGGCACCCTGGCTGGGGTTCCTCTCTGTAGATAGGCACATCGGTTACTTAAAGTAGCACCCTGGGTGAGGTCCTACTCTGTAGTTCAGTGTGCCGGGCATTTGATGGGCAGGCCTGTCTATAGTTCAGCTGCTGATGTTGGCAGGTGGGGAGAGAGAGGCTATCGTAATGGGTTCACCCGCTACGTGTGACTCAGCAGTATCACCTTGCTTCCATGGCTACCTGGCTTTCCTCCACAGGCATTTCCCACCACAATCTTCTTCCTCATATCCCCTCAATCTGTTTCTCCACTCTCAACAGCAGCTCTCACCCTGGGTTTGCTCCACAATCCCTAAACTCCAGCTTCCAGCTGCTGCACCTTCCAGAGGACCTGTGCCCCTGTTTGGGGTGTGTATGGGTGCAGCAAGGACTGCTGTATTTAGGCTCATTCCATTTAGTCTGCCACAGATCAGCTGTTTCCCTCTCAGCCTTAAATGTTTCTCCTCTGACTCAGACAATTGCCCCCCTTTGGGGATCGGACCCCTGCTTCAGTTCTTCCACCTGCTGAGGGTAGGGCCAGTCCTACTAACACTCCTGTTTTCCCCCCTACTTCCTCATCCTATGGAATTTTGCGTGGTTCTATACATTCTTTTCTGCTGGTCAGGTTCTCCTGTCCACTCTCAGCTGGTGTTCTGCATGCACGTCTGTGTCTGAAGGTGTATTCCTGATGAATCTGTGTAGAGACACGTCACATCCACCTAGTCCTCTGCCAGCTTGTTCTCTCAAGGCCATATTTCTTAATCTCAATGTATTTGTAAATTTTTCAGTTTTCTTCTTGTAATTGATTTCCAGCCTTCTTACCATTGTGGTCAGAAAAGATGTTTGATATTATTTCAGTTTCCTTAACTGTTTTAAGACTTGTTTTGTGACCTAACATATGATTTATTCTGGGGAATATTTCATGTGCTCTAGAGAAGAATTTGTATTTGTGATGAGAAAAATGCCTTTTGTTTTCCTAAGTTGCTGTCTAGGCATAACCCTGCTCAAACCAAAAGCTGGGCATTTAGATAAGGAGTTAGTATTTCCACTGTAGGTTCCCACTTTGTTTTTCCCAGAGCACCTTTTAACATAACGACTTAGAGTGAGTTCCATGAAAAGTTAGTAACTCTGCCCCCAAGCACCATTTAAATAACAGATGTTTGCTACCCTGCTGTATATCTCTTGCTCTCACTGGTGATATGGCTTTGAGGATTGCCATTTTTTCAGCTCCTTGTATCCCATCTTCTGCTACTTCTGGAATCTGGAAAAACCAAATCTTGTGACTCTATTTACTTTGTGTAAATGTATTGAACTTGTGCTGTCAGTAAAAACAACCTTGTGGGCTTCACTTTGCAAATATGGAAGCTCAGATACTTATTCCCCTCATTCTGCAGGTCACAATCTGCATATTACTAACTCAGCACACCAGCTGCAGCTTCTCAACATAATATCTGGTGCTGCTGGATGGAATGGCCTGTAAATGTCTGTTAAGTTCATCCAGATAACCATGTAATTTAAGTCCACGGTTCCCATGTTGATTTTCTGTGTGGATAATCTATCCATTTTGAAAACGGGATATTGAAGTCCTGTAATACTATTGTATTGTGTCTATTTTTCTACTTGGGTATATAATAATTGCTTTGTATATTTAAGTGCTCTTATATTGAGAACATATTTATGAATATTATATCCTCTTGATAAACTCACCCTTTCAACATTATATAACATCTTTCTTTGTCTATTTTACAGATATTGGCTGAAAAATTTTTTTGCCTGAGTTAGGTATAGATATCCTTGGTTTCTTTTGGACTCCATTTTTTTCCTGTCCCTTCACTTTGCCTGTATGTGTGCCCTTTGATCTGAAGTAAGTCTCTTGTGAGCAGTATATCACTGGTCTAGTGTTTGTTTATTCGTTTAATACATACAAACATTCTGTGTCTTTTGCTCAGAGAACTTAGTCCACTTACGTTTAAAGTAATTATTGAGAGGTATGAACTTATTATTGACAATTTATTATTATTTTCTGGCTGGTTTGTAATCCTCTTGTTTCTTTCTTCTTTGTTTTGCCTCTTTCTTTGTGATTTGACCATTTTCTGTAGTGGTATGATTAGATTCCTTCTTCTATATCTTTTGTGTATCTATTGTAGGTTTTTTCTTTGCAAATAACATAACCCTCATATGAAATAACCTACATTTGTAAGAGTCTATTTAAACTGATAACAACTTTCAGTCCAAACACATACGAAAGCTCTGTATTTTACTCTCCTGCAACGTTTTATGACATAAATTACATCTTCATACCTTGTGTATTAATTAGCAAACTATTATAACTATAGTTATTTTTTACTACCTTTGTCTTTTAACTTTAATACCAGATTTATAAGTGATTTACTACTACCATTACATTAGAGTATTCTAAATTTAACTATAAACTTACCTTTGCCAGTGAGATTTACACTTTCACATGTTTTCTTTTTACAAATTAGTCATTTTATTTTGGCATGAAGATGTATTTTTAACAGGCCTTTAAGGTTAATCTATGGTGATGAACTCTTCAGGTTTTGCTTGTCTGAAAACCTCAGTATTTTTCCTCCATTTCTGAAGTATACTTTTTGTGAGTAGGATGTTCTTATTTGGCTTTTTTTTTTTTTTTTCTTTTAGTACCTTAAATATATCATGCCACTCCCTTCTGGCCTACAAATTTTCTGTTGAAAAATTTTCAGGCAGTCTTATGAAGGTTTCCCAGGATAAAACATTTGGCATTTTAAAATTTTCTCTTCTTGTCTTTAACTTTTGACAATGTAATTATAAAGTGTACTGGTATGAGTCATCTCATTTGAAACACTCTTAGCTTCCTGGAGCTGGACATCCGTTTTCTTCTGCAGTTTAAGGAAATTTTCAGCCATAAGTTCTTTAAATAATCTTTGCCCTTTTCTCTCTTGTATCCCTCTCAGAGCTCTATAATGCAAATGTCTGTCCACTTGAGGTCCCATAAGACTCCTAAGCTATCTACATTCATGGAAGCCAGAGACACCCAAACTTTCACAATTGACGAAAACACATGCATCAAAGAATTTGAATAAAAGGAGCCTGAAAATAGCAAAAAAAAAAAAAAAAAAAAAAAAATTCAGAATAGGGACATCACTGATGACTTTTTAGTGCGTACAATTTCAATGAGATGTTATGATTGCCATGTACTATAAGTAGAAATTCAACCTGAAAACAATGGTGCACACAGAGTGTGGTTCCAAGTAGACAGAAAAAAATGGATGGGCAGAGTTATCAGAAGATGGCAGAGTAAAAAGAACTTGAGCTCACCTCCTCTCATGAACACACCAAAACCAGAATTAACTACTTACAATCACTGAAAAAGACTGGAACCTAAAGAAAGATAATTTACCATCAAAAGCATGAAGATTAAGCCCAATGAGATAGTAAGAGGGGTGCATTCACAATATGATCAAGTCCCATATCCCCAAGGGTGAGTGACCTGCAAACTGGAGGACAATGATATTACAGAAACTCTTCTATAGGAGGGAGAGCTTTAAGCCCTACAACAGGCTCCCCAGGTTGACAGTCTGGCATTCAGAGGAACACTCTGAGGGGCCTTGGGCACAGGTGCCCCACAGGACTGGGGGAAACAGATTACACTCTTGGAGGGTGCACACAAGGTCTTGTGCTTACCAGGACCCAGGGCAAAAGAAGTGACCTCATAGGAACCTAGATCAGACCTAGATAGATTCTTGTCTAGAAGATCTCCTGGGGAGGTGTGGGCGGCTGAGGCTCATTTTGAGAACAAAGACATTGGTGGCAGAGGTACTGGGGAATATTCTTTGGCATCAGCTATCTTGGAAGCCACCATTTCGGGGAGGAAGACCTGGCTCAGCCCACCCCCAGTGCTGGGATCCCTCAAGTCAAGCAACCAATAGGGCAGGAACATAGTCCAACCCATCAGGAGGCCTAAAGTCTTCTTGAGCACATACCTTCCCCCTAAACAAACCTCTTGGCATAGCCCATCAGAAGAACAAGACACAACTCCACTTACCAGTGAACATGAAATAGTCCTTCCCACCAGGAAACCTGCACAAATATCTTAAACAGCCTCATCCAACAGGGGGAAGACAGCAGAAGCAAGAATACTATGATCTGGCACCGTGTAGAACCAAATCCACAAAAGCATATCACAACCTACTCTGGGACCTGCTGGCCCTTGGCCCTTCCATGATGAGAGGGGAATGTATTGATGGGATACATATGACATCCCCTACAAAGGGCCTTTTGTCCAAGGTTGAGAAAAATAACTAACCCACCACATACATAAAAATACAAATATAAATCTAGATCAAATTAGATGGCAGAGGAATATGTTTCAGGTGAAGGAATAAGATAAAACCCAGAAAAGAGCCAAATGATGTGGAAATAGACACTGAGAAAGAGTTCAGAGTAATGATTATAAAGATAGCCTAAACCTTGGAAAAAGAATGGACACACAGAGGAAGAAATTGGAAGAAATCTTTAACAAAGAGTTAGAAAATATAAAGAATAATCAGAGTTGAAGAATCCAACAGGTGAAATGAAAAACACACTAGATGAAATAAATACCAGAATAAATAAGGCAGAAGTGAACTGGAAGGCAGAGTGGTGATAAGTTAGCTGGAAGATAGAGTGGTGGAAATCACCGCCACAGAATAGAATAAAGAAAAAAGACTGAAAAGAAATGAGAGCCGTTTAAGAGACATCTGGGACAATGTCATATGCACCAACATACCCATTACCATACCATTACCCAAAGGGGTCCCAGAAGGAAGAGAGAAAGAAAAAAAGACCTGAGAAAACATTTGAAGAGGTAATAGTTGAAAATTTCCACAACATGGGAAAGAAAGCAGGCACCCAAGTCCAGGAAGTACAGAGAGTTCCATACAGGATTAACCCAAGGAAGAACACACTGAGAAACACAGTAATAAAAGTAACAGAAATTAAAAGACAAAGAGAAAATATTAAAAGCAACAAGGGTGGTGGTTGTTGTTCACAAATAAAATACAATAATTTACAAGGAAATTATCATAAGATTATCAGTTGATTTTTCAGCAGAAACTACAGGCCAGAAGGAAGTGGCACAACATATTTAAAGTGATGAAAGAGAAAAACCTACAACCAAGAATACTCTACCCAGCAAGGTTCTGATTCAGATTTGATGGAGAAATTAAAAACTTTATAGATAAGCAAAAGCTAAAAGAATCCAGGGCCACAAAACTAGCTTTACAACAAATGCTAAAGGAACTTCTCTTGGCCTAAACTAGAAACAAAATTATAAAGTTGGAAAGCTCATTGGTAGAGGCAAACATACAATAAATGTAGGAAATGAGCCAGAAGCAAATATGATATCTAAGGTAGTTATTGTGGTAGAAGGAGAGTACAAAAGCTAGATATTTGAAATGCACTTAAAATTGAGTAATCAGCTACTTAAAACCATTATACATATACACACAGAGAGAGAGTTTATTATAACAAATCCTCATGGTAAGTGCAAATCAAAAATCTATAATAGATATACTCAACAAAAAGAAAAAGGAATGCAATTGCAACTTTAAATATAGTCATCAAACCACAAGGGAAGAAAACAAAAGAAGTAAGGGAGGGAAGATCTACAAAGATAAATTCAAAACAATGAACAAATGTGTGCTGCACTGTGTTAAGTCACTTCAATCATGTCCAGTTTTTTGCAACCCTATGAACTGTAGCCTGCCATGCTCCTCTGTCCATGGGATTCTCCAGGCAAGAATACTGGAGTGGGTTGCTTTGCTTTTCTCCAGGGGATCTTCCTGACTCTGGGAATCAAACCTTCATCTCTATATTTCCTGTGTTGGCAGGCAGGCTCTTTACCACTAGTGCCACGTGGGAAGCCCAGTTAACAGATATTTACATTAAATGTAAACGAATTAAATGTTCCAACCAAAAGACATATACTAGCTGAATGGATACAAAAATAAAAGCCATAAAAATGCTGTCTATAAGAGATTCACTTCAGATCTAGGGACACATTCAGACTGAAAGTGACGGGATGGAAAATGTATTTAATGCAAAAAGAAATGAAAAGCAAACAGATGGAGTAGCAATGCTCATATCAGACAAAGTAGACTTTAAAATAAAGACTGTTACAAGGGATAAGAAAGGACATTACATAATGATCAAGGAGTCAATCCAATAAGATATAACAATTGTAAATATTTATGCAGCCAACATAGGAGCACTTAAATACACAAGGAAAATGTTAGTAAACATAAAAGAAGTTGGCAGTTACACAATAATATTGGGGGACATAATACCCCTCTTACAACAATGGACAGAGCATCCAGACAAAATTCAGTAAGGAAACACAGGCCTTAATGACACATTAGACCAGATGGACTTAATTAACATATTATAGAGCATTCCATCCAAAGGCAGTAGAATGCACATTTATTTCAAATGCATATGGAACACCCTTCAGGATAGGTTACATGCTGGACCACAAAATAAGCCTGGGTAAATTTAAGAAAACTCAAATAATACCAAGCAATTTTCCCAGCCACAATACTTGAAATTAGAAGTCAATCACAAGAAAAAAAGAAAACTGCAAAGACACAAACACATGGAGGCTAAATAGCATGCTACTAATCAACCAATAGATCAGTGAAGAAATCAAGGAGAAAATTTAAAAATGCCTAGAGGCAAATGAAAACATGCTGAAACATCATGAACATCATGAACATATGAGGATCTAAAACCTATACGACACAGCAGAAGCAGTTCTAAGGTTGAAATTGATAGCAATAAAACCTTACCTCAGGAAACAAGAAAAATCTCAAATATACAACAAAATCTTACACCTAAAACAACTAGGTGCTCAGTCACTCAGTTGTGTCCAACTGTTTGCAATCCCATGAACTATGGAACCATCTGTCCATGGAATTTTCCAGGCAAGAATACTGGAGTATGTTACCATTTCCACTCCATAGAGCAACTAGAGAAAAAAGAATAAACAAACCTGAAGTTAGTAACAGGAAAGAAATCACAAAATCAGAGTAGAAATAAATGAAATGGAGATGGAGGAAAGAACAATAAAATTAAGATGCTGGTTCTTTCAAAAGACAAACAAAATTGATAGATCTTTACTTAGACACATCAAGAAAAAATGGAAGAAGGCCAAAGTCAATAAAATTAGAAATGAAAAAGAAGTTACAAATGATACCACAGAAGTACAAAAGACTATAAGAGAATACTATGCCAAAAAACTAGATAATCTAAAAGAAACAGACAAATTCTTAAAAAGGTACAATTTCCTAAGACTATACCATGAAGAAACATAAAATATGAACAGATCAATACAAGTACTGTGATTCTAACGGTGATTTTAAAAATCTTCAAACAAACAAAAGCCCAGGACCAGATGGCTTCACTGGTGAATTCTATTAAACATTTAGAGAATCTTTAACATTTATCCTTCTGAAATTGTTTCAAAAATTTCAAAGTCACACTCTCAAACTCACTTCTATGAGGCCACCATTACCCTGACACCAAAACCAGAGAAAGATGCCAAAGGAAAAAACAACAACAACAACAACAACAAACTACAGGGTAATATCACTGATGAATGTAGAAGCATAAATACTCAACAAAATTCTAGCATACTAAATCCAACAATATATTAAAAGGTTCAAACCCTATAATCAATGGGATTTATCCCATGGATGCAAGAATTTTTCAGTATCCACAAATTAGTGTGAAATGCAACAATAACAAACTGAAGAATAAAAATCATGTGATCATCTCAGTAGATACAGGAAAAGCTTATGATAAAGTTCAACATCCATTATGATAAAAATTCTCCAGAAGGTTTACATAGAGGGAATATACCTCAACTTAATAAGAACTGTATATGACAAACCCACTGCTAACATCGCACTCAATGATAAAAAGCTGAAGGCATTTCCCTTAAGATCAAGAATAAGAAAAGGAGGTTCACTCTTAACAATTTATTCAGCTTAATTTTGGAAGTCCTAGCTACAGCAACCACAAAAGAAAAATATATTGTAAAGTAAGTAGCTTCCACCTAATAAAAATAAATGAAAAAAAAGATACAAAAGAAACCCAAATTGTAAAAGAAAAAGTAGACCTATCACTGTTTACATAATACTATACATTAGTTCAGTTCAGTTCAGCCACTCAATCATGACTGACTCTTTGTGACCCCATGAACTGCAGCACACCAGGCCTCCTTGTCCATCACCGACTCCCAAGCTTTATTCAAATTCATGCCCATTGAGTCAGTGATGCCATCCAGCCATCTCATCCTCTGTCATCCCCATCTCCCCCTGCCTTCAATCTTTCCCAGCATCAGGGTCTTTTCAAATGAGTCAGTTCTTTGCATCAGGTGGCCAAAATATTGGAGTTTCAGCTTCAACACCAGTCCTTCCAATGAACATTCAGGACTGATTTCCTTTAGGATGGACTGGCTGAACCTGCTTGCCATCCAGAGGACTCTCAAGAGTCTTCTCCAACACCACAGTTCAAAAGCATCAATTCTTTGGTGCTCAGCTTTCTTTATAGTCCAACTCTCACATCCATACATGACTACTGAAAAAACCATAGCCTTGACTAGACGGACATTTGTTGGCAAAGTAATGTCTCTGCTTTTTAAGAAGCTGTCTAGGTTGGTCATAATTTTTCTCCCAAGGAGTAAGCATCTTTTAATTTCAAGGCTGCAGCCACCATATTCAGTGATTTTGGAGCCCCCAAAAGTAAAGTCTGTCACTGTTTCCACTGTTTCCCCATCTAATTGCCATGAAGTGATGGGGCCAGATGTCATGCTCTTAGTTTTTTGAATGCTGAGTTTTAAGCCAACTTTTTTACTCTCCTCTTTCACTTTCATCTAGAGGTTCTTTAGTTCTTCCTCAGTTTTGGCCACAAGTGTGGTGTCATCTACCTATCTGAGGTTATTGGTATTACTCCCAACAATCTTGATTCCAGCTTGTGCTTCATTCCAGCAGGTGCATTCACCCCTGCATTTCCCATGATGTACTCTGCATATAGGTTAAATAAGCAGGGTGACCATATACAGCCTTGATGTACTCCATTCCCGATGGAAGCAGTCTGTTGTTCCATGTCCAGTTTTAACTGTTGCTTCCTGACCTGCATATAGAATTCTCATGAGTCAGGTCAGATGGTCTGGTATTCCCACCTCTTTCAGAATTTTCTGCAGCTTGTTGTGATCCACACAGTCAATGGCTATGGCATAGTTAGTAAAACAGAAAAGATGATTTTCTGGAACTCCCTCACTTTTTCAATGATCCAACAGATGCTGGCAATTTGATCTCTGCTTCCTCTGCCTTTTCTATATCCAGCTTGAACATTTGAAAGCTCACGGTTCATGCACTGTTGAAGCCTGGCTTGGAGAATTTTGAGGATTACTTTGCTAACGTGTGAGATGAGTGCAATTGTGTGGTTGCTTGAACATTCTTTGTCGTTGCCTTTTTTGGGGACTGGCATGAAAACTGACATTTTCCAGTCCTGTGGTCACTGCTTAGTTTTCCAAATTTGCTGGCATATTGAGTGTAGCACTTTCGCAGCATCATCTTTTAGGATTTGAAATACCTCAACTGGAATTCCATCACCTCCACTAGCTTTGTTCATAGTGATGCTTCCTAAGGCTCACTTGACTTCACATGCCAGGATTTCTGGGTCTAGGTGAGTAATCACACATTTGTGGTTATCTGGGCTGTGAAAATCTTTTTTGTATAGTTCTTCTGTGTATCCTGGACACCCCTTAATATCCTCTGCTTCTGTTTGGTCCATACCATTTCTGTCCTTTATTATGCCCAGCTTTGCATGAAATTTTCCCTTCATAGCTCTTATGTTCTTGAAGAGACCTCTAGTCTTTCCCATTCTATTGTTTTCCTCTATTTCTTTGTAATGATAACTGAGGGAGGCTTTCTTACCTCTTCTGACTCTTCTTTGGAACTCTGCATTCAAATGGGTATATCTTTCCTTTTCTTCTTTGCATTTCATTTCTCTTCTTTTCACACCTATTTTTAAGGCCTCCTCAGACAACCATTTTGACTTTGTGCATTTCTTTTTCTTGGAGATGGTCTTGATCACTGTCTTCTATACAATGTCATGAAGCTCCATCCATAATTCTTCAGGCACTGTGTCTCTCAGATCCAATCCCTTGAATCTATTTGTCATTTCCCCTGAATAATCATAAAGAATTTGATTTAGGTCATACCTGAATGGTCTAGGGGTTCTCCCTACTTTCTTCATTTCTGGTCTGAATTTGGCAGTAAGGAATTCATTTTCTGATCCACAGTCAGCTCCTGGTCTTCTTTTTGCTGACTGCATAGAGCTTCTCCATCTTTGGATGCAAAGAATACAGTTAGTCTGGTTTCAGTATTGACTATCTGGTGATGTCCATGTGTAGAGTCTTCTCTAGTGTTGTTGGAAGAGGGTGTTTGCTATGACCAGTGAGTTTTCTTGGCAAAACTTTATTAGTCTTTGCCCTGCTTCATTCTATGCTCCAAGGCCAAATTTGACTGTTATTCCAGGTATTTCTTGAATTCCTACTTTTGCATTCCAGTTCCCTATAACTATAATGACATTTTTTGGGGGTGCTAGTTCTAGAAGGTCTTGTAGGTCTTCATAGAAGTATGCAACTTCAGCTTTTTCAGCATTTCTGGTTGGGGCATAGACTTGGATTACTGTGATATTTAATGGTTTGCCTTGGAAATGAACAGAGATCATTCTGTCATTTTTGAGATTGCATCCGAGTACTGCATTTTGGACTCTTTTGTTTTCTATGATGTCTACTCCATTTCTTCTAAGGGATTCTTTCCCACAGTACTAGATATAATGGTTATCTGAGTTAAATTCACCCATTCCAGTCCATTTTAGTTAGCTGGTTCCTAAAATGTCGATGTTCATTCTTGCCGTCTCCTCTTTGAACACTTCCAATTTGCCTTGATTCATGGACCTAATATTCCAGATTCCTATGCAATATTGCTCTTTACAGCATCGGACCTTGCTTCTATCACCAGTCACATCCACAACTGGGTGTTTTTTGTTTTGTTTTGTTTTTGCTTTGGTCCCATGTCTTCATTCTTTCTGGAGACATTCATTGTCTGCCCTCTGATGGAGAAGGATAAGAGGCTTATAGAAACTTTCTGATGGGAGAGACTGATTGAGAGGGAAACTGAGTCTTGTTCTGATTGGCAGGGCCATAATCAGTAAATATTTAATCCAATTTTCTCTTAATGGGTGGGGCTATGTTCCCTCCCTGTTATTTGACCTGAGGCCAATCTATGGTGGAGGTAATGAAGATATGGTCAAACTCCTTCATAAGGTTACAGGCACACACTGCTGCACACAATGCCCCCATCCCTGAAGCAGGCCACAGCTGATCCATGCCTCCACTAGGGACTCCTGGATACTCATGGGCAAATCCGTCACTGCTAATTTCTCCTGGGTCCTGGTGCACACAAGGTTTTATTTGTGCCCTCCAAGAGTCTGTTTCCCAGACTCTGGGAAGTTCTGAGGGTTGTATGGTGGAGTTAATGGGGACCTCCTCCAAGAGGGCTTATGCCATACACAGGTCTACCACACACAGAACCCCTGCCCCTTCACCAGTCCACTGCTGACCCATACTTCTGTACATTATGTACTACATAACACATGATGCTATACATAGAAAATTCTAAAGTGCTACTAGAAAACTCCCAGAGCTCATCAATAAATTTGATAGTGTTAGGACACAAAGTGAATACATAGAAATCTGTTGCATTTCTATTCACTAACAAGAAAATAAGGAAACACAAATTAAGGAAACAATCTCACTTACCATCAAAACACAAAGAATAAGATATCTAAGAATAAACCTATCTAAGGAGTAAAAAAATGTATACTCCAAAATCTATAGGACTATGATGAAAGAAATCAAAGATGACACACACAGATGCACAGCTAAACCATGTTCTTGGAATGGAAGAATCAGTATTTTCAAAATGGCTACAGATGGCTAACAAGCACATGGAAAGATGCTCAACATCACTCATTATTAGAGATATGCAAATCAAAATGACAATGATCACACTGGTCAGAATGGCCATCATTAAAAAGTCTACAAACAATAAATGCTGGAGAGGGTGTGGAGAAAAGGGAACACTCTTGCACTGTTGGTGTGAATGTAAATTGACACAGCCACTATGGAAGATGATATGGACATTCCTTAAAAAGCAAAGAATAAAACCACCATATGATCCAGCATTCCCACTCCTAGGCATATACCCTGAGGAAATCAAAATTGAAAGAGGCACATGTATCCCATTGTTCATTGAAGCACTGTTTACAACAGATAGAACATGGAAGCAACCTACATGTCCATTGACAGACGAATGGATAAAGAATATGTGGTACATATACACAATGGAATATTATTCAGCCATAAAAAGGAACACATTTGAGTCAGTTCTAATGAGGTGGATGAACCTCGAACCTTTTATACAGAGTTAAGTGAGCCAGAAAGAGAAAGATAAATACCACATTCTAACACATATACATGGAATCCAGAAAAAATGGTACTGAAGAATTTATTTACAGGGCAACAATGGAGACCATGCATAAAATAGATAGCCAATGGGAATTTGCTGTATGGATTAGGGAACTCTAACAAGGGCTCTGTATCAACCGAGAGAGGTGGGATGGGGAGGGACAAAGGAGGGAGCTTCAAATGGGAGAGGATATATGTGTACCTATGGCTGATTCAGGTTAAGGTTTGACAGAAAGCAGTAAAATTCTGTAAAGCAATTATCCTTCATTAAAAAACAAATAAATGAAAAAAAAAAAAAAAAAAAAGACTATACTACCAAAGCAATCTACAGATTCAGTGCAATGTCTATCAAATTACCCACGGGATTTTTCAAAAAAGTAGAACAAGCAAATTTAAAGTATGTATGAAAACAGGAAAGACCCCAAATATCCATAGCAATCTTGAGAAAGAATACCAGAACTGAAAGAATTCCTGACTTAAGACTATACTACAAAGCTACAACCATCAAAACAGTATATTACAGGCACAAAAACAGAGATGTAGGTCATCAGAACAAAATAGAAAGGCCAGAAATAAACCTACACACCTATGTTCAATTAATCTATGACAAAAGAGGCAAACATACATAATGGAGAAAAGACAGTTTCTTCAGTAAGTGGTGCTGGGAAAACTGCAGCTACATGTAAAAGAATGAAATTAGAATATTTTCTAACATCATACATAAAATACATTCAAAATGGACTTATATATAAGATCAGATACTATAAAACTCAGAGAAAAACATTGTTTGAGGCAGAACATTCTTTGACATAAATCACAGCAGTATCTTTTTTAATCAATAGTATCTTTTTTCATTACTCCTAGAGTAATGAAAATAAAACCAAAAACTAAAAAATATGAACTAATAAAACTTAAAAGCTTTTGCACAGCAAAGGAAACCATAAACAAAATAAAAGACAACCCACAAAATGGAAGAAAATATTTGCCAATGATGCGACCAACAAAGAATTAATCTTCCCAATATACAAACAGTTTCTGCAGCTCAGTATAAATAAAAAACCCAATCAAAAAATGGGCAGATCTAAATAGACATTTCTCTAAAGAAGACACACAGATGGCCAAAAAACACATGAAAAGATGCTCAAAGTTTCTAATTATTAGAGAATTTCAAATCAAAACTACAATGAGGTACCACCTCATACCAATCAGAATGACAACCAAACAATCCACAGGCAACAAATGGTGGGCAGGATAAGGAGAGAATGGAGCCCTCCTACAACGTTAGTGGGAATGTAAATTAGTACAGCCACTACGGGGCCAGTATGGAAATATGGAAGAGCCAGTATGGAAGTTCTTTAAACAACTAAAAAATAGAACTATGATATGATCCAGCAACTCTACTACTGGACACATATCCAGAGAAAACTATAATTCAAAAAGATATAGGCATCCTATTTTTCACAGCAGCACCTATTTACCTATTTAACCAAGACATGAAGCAACATAATGCCCATCAACAGATGAATGGATAAATATGTGGTAAATGTATACAGTGGTACTCAGCCATAAAAAAGAAGTGAGATGATGCCATCTGAAGCAGCATGAATGGACCTAGTGGTTATCATACTAAGTGAAGTAAGCAAGAGAGAGACAAATATTGTGTGATATTGCTTATATATGGAATCTAAAAAAATGATACATATGAACTTGTAATACAGAGCAGAGATAGACCCTCAGACGTAGAAGACAAATTTATAGTTACTGTGAGGGAGAGGGGAATAAATTAGAAGTTTAGGGTTGACACAAACACAGTATATACATAAAATATATAGCCGTCAAGGACCTACTCTGTAGCACAGGGAAATATACTCAATGCTTTATAACAGTGTGTAAGGAAAATAATCTGAAAAACTATATACTTATATTTGTGTGTATAAATGAATCACTTTGCTATACTCCCAAAACTATTATAACTCAACTGTACTTCAAAATAAATAAATATATTTTATGTAAATAAATATATACATATATGTATATTTACCTATATAAAATAGCTGGAAAATTTATCATGAAGTATTAGCTATTACTGTCTGCCATTTTAAAAATTTAGCTTCTTTATAGTCTCTCAATAAACTCCACACAACATCAGCAATATTTTTAAAACCATAAACTATGCAAAGAGAAAAGATGAATAACATTTCTATGATATAGCAATCACCAGTTAGGAATCATTACCAATGACTGAGACAATAGATAAGACCAAATGAAATGAAATGCTCAGTGTCTATATTAAAATGTTAAACACAGTAAGCATACTAAAATTTACTTGCATAAGAGAAAAGTTAATAAATAATACTTTGTTAAGGGATCAATAAAAATAATCATAAAACTGGACTATTTGTGACTAAAATTACATCATACCTTGCAAGGAAAAATAATTGGGAAACATGAAAGAAGACTGGCAAACACTGAGAATTATTGCAATAATGCAAGGGATACCTGGGGTCTTCATTCATGATTCCATTATAAGGCCATTCCCAATTAAACTCTCTGAGATACTCAAAGTGAATATATAATCTTAAATAAACAGTAGTCAAGCTGGAAAAGTCATAAAATAAGCTATTCAACACAAAAATTTGCAGACCAACAAAAGCCTTAGGTGTTTGGAGAGAAGTAGATAATAAATATCTAAGCACAAAAAATGAAACAGACTATAGACTCTGTTATAGACTATATAGCACTAAAATAGGTCAATAAACCCTAGAAATGGTTCTTTACAAAACAGAAAAACCTCCAGAAAAAGGTATAAAAATAAAAAGGAAATCTTTTATGCAATTTGCATAGTTTTCACGAATTACATCCCACATTTGTATTTTGTCTATTTGGGTATCCATGGCATAAAAGGGTAAAACCACAAAGAAGTGAAATAGAAGCAATCACTGATTCTTCAGCAGTGCACGTCCATCATCAGTCTTTATCTTCTCCCCTTTCATCTGTCTCAATAAACACACAAAGCATATTAATCAGTCTGCTCACAGATTTCATAAAATGGGGCTCATTATCTCTTCCATTAATAGTGGCCAGGATTTTGAATCAAGAGTTGGTTGTTTAGAATGATTAATATTTAAATATGCTGCTTTCTCCCAGTTGAAACTAAGTTTGGAATAATATGTATGAGAAAAACACACAGAAAAGCACATGGAGACGACCATTTTATGTCCAAGAACATCTCTGGATCTCACTTAAATAATGCTATTCTGCATCCCTTTAAATATGATATTTCCCATTAAATCAATCTTTCCCTTCCTATAAATCCCCTCAATTTCCTTTAAAAATTAGGTGTTCTGATCTTTCTTAGACTTCATTTCATTTTGTTACCTATGTGACAAATTCTGCAATTTGCCCAAGGCCTATTTCTTCTTGATTTCTATCAGGCTATTGCTCCACCTACCTGAGAGTTGTTGAAAGCACTATGCAACCATTAGTAATGTAATTAAGCCCATAATTTGACAGTCATTAAATCCCCACTTCCCTAGTTGAGGATGCAGACAGACTATTGAATCAATCAGCAGGGACAGCCTGCAACCTTGACCGGCTTGATTTCACTAGTCAGCGGGTAAAAGTAAGTTGACATTTTGTTAAGAAATATTACAATGGTTTTTATCACTTTACAGAAAACCTTCAAATTGCTTTTATGTGTAATGGCATTAAGGAAATGCAGGATTTGTTTTGTTTTCCTTGTTTCTTTATGCATCACTTCTCTTTATCTACTGGAAGATTCTGATGCATCCCAACTCTTCTTGAGACCACCTTACTGTTCTCTTTTACATCTGTGTCCTTAGTCACTCAGTTGTGTCTGACTCTTCACGACCCTATCGATTATAGCCCACCAGGCTCCTCTGTCCATGGGGACTCTCCAGGCAAGAATATTAGAGTGGGTTACCATTTCCTACTCCAGGGGATCTTCCCAGCCCAGGGATTGAACCCAGATCTCCCACATTGCAGGCAGATTCTTTACTGTCTGAGCCACCCAGGGAAACCCCTTCTACATTTGTAGCAACATCTAAAGAATAATCTAAGAATCTGAAGTCTTCCTCACTCATTAGACTTAAATCTGTTATCTTACTGAGTGTCTGAATCTTGAAGCCACATGTTCAGGATTATAAAGTTACAGAAATTAGGCAATTTTATGTATTATTGGAACTGCAGAAGAAATACGCTTAGTGGAATTGAGACTAAGCTTCCACTACCTTGCATACAATATGCCCAAACTATCCCTGTTTTAGTTACCACTGGGGCCAGGATTGGTGTGAGAAGATGAAAAAAGATATCAGGAGACTGGTTTGATCACCTTCTGGGGCATTCTTTCTTTTCTCCCCTTTCTGCCCCTGCAGACACAGAAACTATGACCACAGAAGCTACTTTGGACTTGCTTGTGTGCTAAGTCATTTCAGTTCTGTCTGAATCTTTGTGACACCATAGACCATAGCCAGCCATGCTCCTCTGTCCATGGGATTCTCCAGGCAAGAATACTGGCCTGGGTTGCCATTCCCTTCTCCAGGGGATCTTCCAGACCCAGGGATGGAAACTGCCTCTCTTCCATCTCCTACATTGCCGGGAAGGTTCTTTACCACTAGCGCCACCTGGAAAGCTACTTTACCTGAACACTTTTCCCTTAGCTAGATCACCAACCTAACTGGGGTTTGTTTTGCTTCTGCAGCAAAACTTCTCAGCTTCAGTACTGTTACATTTGGAGCCAGATGGCCTTTGCTGTGGGTCTTTGCTGTGTGGCTGTCCTGTGCATTGAAGGATGTTTAAAGGCACCCTGTAGCCTACATCCACTAGATGCCATTGCACCTACAACCTCTCTCCCAGCTGAGCTGTGACACAAAAAAAAAAAAAAAATTTTTTTTTAAGTCTTCATACATCTCCATTTTTCTCTTGAAAACAAGACTACTCCTAGTTGCAAAATTCTGCTCTACATCATGGTGGAATAATCTCACATTTTTCTCTTCACTCTTCACTGAGTGCAAACAAACTGGGAGATTATATGGACAGTTACTGTTCATTATCTATATTTTATTGTATTCAACCAAATACAGTAAAATTACAGAAAATATTTTTAACTACCATTTTCACAGAGTTCTAAGATAAGCAACTACAATAGTTTTATATTAATATAAAATACATAATAAAACTATATAGAATATATAATTTTAGCTATATAATATGGGCTTCCATGGTGTCTTAGATAGTAAAGAGTTTGCATGCAATATGTGGGACCTGGGTTCAATTCTGGATTAGGAAGATTCCCTGGAAAAGTGCTTATTTAACTTGTATGCAGAGTATGTCATGAAAAATGCTGGGCAGGAGGAAGCACAAGCTGGAATCAAGATTGCCGGGAGAAATATCAATAACCTCAGGTATGCAGATGACACCAACCTTATGGGAGAAAGTGATGAAGAACTAAAGAGCCTCTTGATGAAAGTGAAAGAGAAGAGGGAAAAAGTTGGCTTAAAACTCAACATTTGGAAAACTAAGATCATGGCATCTGGTCCCATCACTTCATGGGAAATAGATGGGGAAACAGTGGAAACAGCGGCTGACTTTGTTTTGGGGAGCTCCAAAATCACTGCAGATGGTGATTGCAGCCATGAAATTAAAAGACAATTACTCCTTGGAAGGAAAGTTATGACCAACCTAGATAGCATATTAAAAAACAGAGACATTACTTTGTCAACAAAGGTCTGTCTAGTCAAGGCTATGGTTTTTTCCAGTGGTCATGTATGGATGTGACAGTTGGACTATAAAGAAAGTTGAGGGCAGAAGAATTGATGCTTTTGAACTGTTGTGTTGGAGAAGGCTCTTGAGAGTCCCTTGGACTGCAAGGAGATCCAACCAGTCCATCCTAAAGGAGACTAGCCCTGGGGGTTCATTGGAAGGACTGATGTTGAAGCTGAAACTCCAATACTTTGGCCACCTGATGCGAAGAACTGACTCATTTGAAAAGACCCTGATCCTGGGAAAGATTGAGGGTAGGAGGAGAAGGGGACGACAGAGGATGAGATGGTTTGATGGCATCACCAATTCAATGGACATGGGTTTTGGTAGACTCCAGCAGTTGGTGATGGACAGGGAGGTCTGGCATGCTGCGGTTCATGGGGTCACAAAGACTGAGCAACTGAACTGAACTGGAGAAGTGACTGGCTACCCATTCCAGTATTCTTGCCTGGTGAATTCCTTGGACAGAAGAGCCTGGCAGGCTACAGTCCATGGCATCACAAAGAGTCAGACATAACTGAGCAACTAACACATACACAATTATATAATATGTAATACAATACTATATAAAATAATTATATTCTTTTATGAGATGGTCAGTCAGGTGTGGTCATAAGAGATGCCAAAGGAAAGACAAAGTTTATGTTACTCACAGGTCCTAAAGAGAGGAGCACAGCAAGCCTTGCAGGAACACTCAGGGGAGACACCTGAGAGACCAGTAGGCAGAAGACAGAGTGAGGGGAAAATTTAGGCCATGACCTTGGGCTTTTTGCAAGAAAGGCAAGGCAGAATGAACAACAGCCTAGGACTGACTAGTTGAACAATTTTGATGGGCTCAAAGCTGTCTGGGTGGACCCTAGTTGCATGATACCTGGCCCTGAGAAGATTAAGACAGGGTTAGGGGTGACCTGAGGGGTGAACAGGTCAGATGATGGGGGTCTGGTTCTGGAAATTTTGCAAATCAAAGGCAATCTCCCAGCTGGACCTTTTGCCATCTCTAAGTTGGCTATCCCAGGAGGCAGTTTATCCCCAGTCAGAAAGGGTTTTCAAGATACCAAACATCATAATATACAGAAAATTTTAAATATGTATAATGCAAATAACTATCTGGATAGTCCAGCTCCTTCTTTATCTGTTATAATTCAGAACTGGGTGTTCAGTGCCTCCTAAAACTCCCTTTTGAAGTTCAGTGTTAAGGCAGCTCATTCTTTACTAAGAATTTTCATAAGTACTTTCAACACATTCTAAAGATAAAGAAATGAAATCTTATTCCTAGGTGTCCATATCCTAGTTTTTTCATCATTTATTATTAGCATATAACATTAACAGAAAAAGGAATCAGATTAATTTTGGTGTCACTTTGATAAAAATTAGACAATCACAGGCAAGATTTTTCTCGTTGTCTTCTCTGCCTCAATATTTCTATAGTTAGGGCTAGAGGCGTATGTCCACCCTGTGTTAGTACAGGGGACTGGAGCAATTGGAAGCAGTGTAGGAAAGAGTGGAGGGAAGCTTTAGGTAGAGAATGTAAGGTGTGGAAAATCACGTGGCTTCTGTGATCTGTTGTGTGTGACTCTTTTCACTGACTAGTTATATGGAAAGGTATTGTAAGGGAGTGGGATCCTGTAGTTCTTCCCCCATGCCCTCTGCCTGCCTTTTATCTGTAGAAAAACTGTAGCCAAAGAATAACTTTAATCAGAGAGTGAGGGAAAAGTACAGAAGCGAAAATATACATTCAAATAGGACAGAGTAATAATATGAGTTGACTCATTAAAAAAGTCAAGGGCTTTTAGTCCCTCCCTTTGAGTTGTTTTGAAATTATTAAAATCCCTACCAGATGGAAGAAATTAGCCACATGTTAGTAGACCCCAGCCTAGTTAGAACCAGAAGCTTGATGGTACTGACTCCCACTTACCTCACAACTAACCAATCAGAAGAATGTCCATGAGTCGATCATGCTCTGCAACCTCCTTCTCAGCACACAGCCCCTTCTTATTTTCTCTGTATCACCTCTCAGCAAAACCTGAGGAGTGGAGAGTTGCTTTAGGACATGAGTGGGGAGTTTAGGACATGAGTCCACTCTTTCCCCTGGCTTCCTTAATAAAGCTATCTTTCCTTTTACCCAATACTTGTCTCTGAGTATCGAATTCTTGAGCAATGAGCAACCAGACCCAAGTTCAGTAACAAGATGAGGCTAATTTTCTTAAAGAAGGATAGATGGGGTGGGAAAGAACTTGTCTGTCCTAGGTCCATGACAATGTTTGGACTTTGCACCCTCTGAGTCTTCATTCCCTCTTCTGTACAATCAGGGTATTTGACAAGATGATTCTTAAAGTACCTCTCAATTCTATATTTGATGACTTTAATGCTTTTAATATTGAGAAAATGTACATGGTAATGTGTCCTCTCTGCACATCACCTAAAATGGGACATCATGAAATAATAAGATGCCAGTATTCAGCTGCACAGTGTAATTTTTAAAAATGCATTTTGAGATTGTTCTAAGCTTTCCTAGATGTTAATGTTTTAAAAAAATATTCTTTTTTCATATTGTGCCATTAAGAATAATTTATTTCTGGGTTTTATCTGTCAGCATCTATCTGTGACTTTGTTCCAAAATAGCACATTACCAGCACATAGATATAAGTGTCCTGAAAACAGAAACTTAAAAATTAATCAGATAGTTAATACTGAAAGAAAAAACCAACAAAATAAATTTACATTTTCAAATATCTATCACGTTATTCTTTAAAGTTCTTAAAATATATACAAACTGATTTTCAGAAGCATAAATTATTCTTTTATTGAGATATTTTGAACCTTCCAGCATATTGTTGCTGCTGGTAGAGTTGACAATAAAACATTACTAAAATGCATTGTTAGGAGATCAAACTCTAACTATGCCTGTTCTACCACTCCTACCTCATATCCATCTTTCTAAGTTCATTCTGTCATGCTGTCAACACTATCACACACCATTCTGTACTTTAATTTTTTTTAATTTACATATCATAAAATACCTGTGTGAGTGAGGAAACTGAACTGAGTTTTTGTCAAGTCATTGTTGCAGCAATATACAGTAAATAAGAACACAACAACATCATATTTGCCTTCTATCTTTAGGGAGATTTTAATCTGCAGGATCCAGTCTGTCAGGTATATTTTACTGGAAAATGGTAAGTCCTTCCCAAAAGGCTGGTCTGCAGTCCCCACCTACTTCCAGAGGGCAGAGGCTCTCTAACATCTTAAATGCTACATTCCATCAAGCCTGGGGAAAGACCAACTTCTCATAAAATTGAACTCATTCTTATAAAGGGACTTATTTACAGCCACAGACTTGATGTGATCCCCTGTGTTAAATGAAACTGTTGGGAGTTAAGTTTTTCTTTTTGTGGTTGTCATCCTGAGCCTCAGTTCATAAGGCATTCAGGAAGTTCCTGGTAATGTAGGAATCTGGGTTGATTTCTAATGAAAGCAGCATACATTTTCAAGACTGAAGAATGAGTACTACACAATGGGAAATAAGAAATAGAGGATAATATCATAGGCTTTTATACTTACACAAACTTCATAGGAAGTAGCACCTTCCAATGAGAGTATTTCTGCTATCACCACAAACTCAGTTTCTACATCAAATATATAATTGTATCAAGCTTGAGAATAACTAAAAACCAATAGTACTAATGTTGACTTTAAATCATCATTTGTCTATGTAAATCCTAATTAGCACAGCAATTAGCAGTCACTATCAATTACTAAATGCCAGAATAAAGTCATGGAAATATCATATGTTTGTTTATTGTGATGAATTTGGCTAAAGTCCTGAGTAAAAAATCCAAAATGCTCTAAAAATATAAAAGTAAACATCCATGATGACAATCATCTTCATAATAATTCATTATAGTATTGACTTTGTTTAAAGTATGTTTAATGATATTACTATGGATATAAAATGAAACTAACATCAGTCGAAGAAACAGTCATTGTGTTGTGCCAGAGGCAGTCAAATGCTGAGTATACTTGGGTGAACCAAATACAAAAGACTTTCACTTTCTATTCAGGGAGTGAGTTAAAAACAAGAAAATAAGCTAACAAATAATTTCAAAAGATTTGTTATGAATAAAATCCAGAGAGAGCTATGATAGAGAGCTGGAGTGGTGGATGGGAGAATCTCGTCTAGTCTAACCAGATAGGTGAGGAAATCTTCCCAGGCAGGTTTCAGATGTGAGCTACATTGAGTGAGATCTTGGCTTGCTAGAGGAAGTGGAACAAGGCTAGCTAGGCTAGAGTGTCACAGCTCAGGAGATCTGACATATGAGGGGAGCTGGTCAGCTGCCCATCATGTTCAAAGAGGGCCTGGAAACCTTGGTAATGGGTTTATTTCACAAGCAAAAATAGCTAAAGTTGAATTTAAGAATTAAAACAACCCCTCTGACAGTTGGATGGAAGCTGCACACTGTGTGTGCAGGGGTGAGGGGCTGGGATCAGGGTCGGGCAGACATGAGGGAGCCCAGTGCAGTCCCAGCAGGAGGTGAGGGTGACAGAAAGAGGGTGGTGATGTTGAAAAGGAAGGAAGTGGACGGATTTAATATTTGTGTCTGGGTAATGTGTTTTTTTTTTTTTTTTTACCATATCAGTTATTATTTCTTCTCCCCCAGCCCCATCACCCTGCCAATTTTAAGTGTGTAATCCTCTCTGGGTTCATCATCTCAGAGAAATCAGAGATAGTCTGTTTCTCTTTCTCTTTGTTTCCCAAAGCCTGAGTCCAATAAGAAAATGATGTTTGGTGCCTTCTTTTCCCTATCTCATAAATTCTACTTCTTTAAAGGATCATCTCTATCAGTAGGCAAATATTATCTTGCTTCTTCTACTAAAATGAAAGCCCTTCCAACGACCACACCCCATCACCTTCCAGCCATCACATCGCTTCTCAAGTCCCATGTATGTCAGAACTTTGCAAAGCTTAGTCCATGTTCCCTAGGCTCACCCTTCTCACCTGTTAGTCTGGGTCACCTCTCTTCAGTAAGGATTCCTTCCTTTCTTTTCTCCCACTGAGCCATCTTACCAAGAGCTATAGAATTTCCCAACTGCCAAAAGAATTTCATGGAGAGTTTTATTTAGGAACAATCCTTTGTCTCAGTTTCTATGGATTGTACCGTCTGGACTGGTTTGACCACACTGCTCAACCCCTTTCGGTGTCTTCAGCTGGCTTCAGTCCCTTTATTTGACCTCTAGATGGTGAAAAGCACAGAAATTTGCCCTGGGTCTCATCCCCTGTCTACACACAGCCTCTAAGGAAGCTCATTGAGCACTGGGGCTGTAAGCATCATCTCTGCCAATGACTCTCAGTTCCATATATTTTAGAAGTTATTCTTTGCTCTCCAGTCCCACTCATCCAACTACCCACTTCACAGGCCCAAATGGATGTCTAGTGGGCATTTCTAGCCTCTCATTCCAACAAATCTCCACGTACCTCTCCTTTCCTCTTAGTAACAGCATCCTAGCTACCACTCCCAGGTGTTAAATGCTAAAATCTAGAAGATATTTTGACATTTCCCTTCTTTTACTTACCACATACATCTGTAACCTAATCAGCAAGTCCTGTCTATTCTACCGGAGCACATCCTTTCTCACCCCAAGTCTCCTCTACAATGACTCCAGGGTAAATCCAGAATAATCTTTCAAAAATATGAATTAGATCATCTCTTCCTGCTTCAAACTTTACAGTGATTTCCCAGACCACAGAGGATGGAGACTAAACCCCTTGCCCTGGCTTTGGTTCCTCCCACCACCAGGAATGATCATCTCCTTCCTCACAGCCTCTCTGGAACTTGTCAAATTGGTCTTCCTTTAAGGCATTTGTTCTAGCTATTTCCTCTGCCTGGATTTTTTCCTCAAGTATTCTCATTGAAATGGAGCAGGACCATATAGTCCTTGCCTCCCCACCATGTTCTTTGCCTGCTTTTTGCCTGTGGAAAACTTTAATCAAGGAATAAGTTTAATCAGAGAAGTGAGAAATGCTGAAACAGGGAAACGGTCTAAGGAGACTAAGTAATAATAATGCAGTCATTACACATAGTCAAAGACCTTTAGTTCTTTCTCAAGGGTTGTAGCTAATATTCTGAGTCACATCCTGTGAGCTGTCTTCATGGAGTCTAAACTTGTCCAGGTGGACAAGTTAACTAAAACATGACCAGACTGTACCCAGGACACGAGCTTCTGCAATTCTGAGAACTGAACACAAAGAAATGGAAGCAAATGGACCCTGGAACTGAAGATTAACTGTACCTAAAACATTCAAGATGATGCTGGTCAGACCACCGATGACCAATTTGAAGATGACTGTTTGAGAGGACTACACTATTTCTGCATGTAGCCCTCCCATCCCTGACTCTATCTATAAATGCTTTTACCCCCTGCTTGTCAGTGGAAGAGAGTTGGCCTTTGGACAGATGTCTGCCACCCTCCCCCTACAGCTGCCAGCATCTGAAGTAAAGCAAATTTTCCTTTTCACCAACCTGACCTGCTTATTGGCTTTTGAGCAGTAAACAGCCAGAAATCCCAACACACGCTCCTTTCAATAACATCATGACTGATTCTTTCTTATTTTATTCAGATTTCAATATCACCTCCACAGTGACCTTCCATGGCCATCCAAGAGCAGTTCCCATTTGCCTGCCAGACCCCTTCAGTGCTCAATATAGCACTTAGAAAAGGCAGAGGAACCAGAGATCAAAGTGCCAACATTCATTGGATCATAGAGAAAGTAAGGGAATTCCAGAAAAAAACATCTACTTCTGCCCCATTGACTATGTTAAAGCCTTTGACTGTGTGGATCACAGAAAACTGTAGGAAAATCTTAAAGACATGGGAATACCAGGGCATCTTACTGCCTCCTGAGATCCTGTATGCAGGTCAAGAAGCAAAAGTTAGAACTGGTCATGGAATAACTGGCTGGTTCAAGATTGGGAAAGGAGTATGTCAAGGCTGTATATTGTCACCTTACTTATTTAACTTATATGCAGAATATATTATGTGAAATGCCAGTCTGCATGAATCACAAGCTGGAATCAAGATTGCTGGGAGAAATATAAATAACCTCAGATATGCATATCACTTTACTGGCATAAAGTGAAGAAGAAATAAAGAGAATCTTGATGAGGGTAAAAGAGGAGAGTGAAAAGGTTTGCTTAAAACTCAGCATTCAAAAAGCTAAGATCATGGCACTGGGTTCTATCATTTCATGGCAAATACAAGGAGGAAAAGTGAAAACAGAGAAATATTTTCTATTCTTGGGCTCCAAAATCACTGTGGATGGTGACTGCAGCCATGAAATTAAAAGACACTTGCTCCTTGGAAGGAAAACAATGACAAATCTAGATAATATATTAAAAAGCAGCGATGTCACTTTGCTGGTAAAGGTCTTTATAGTCAAAGCTACAGTTTTTCCAATAGTCATGTATGGTTGGACATGAGAGTTGGACCATCAAGAAGGCTGAACACTGAAGAATTGATGCTTCTGAACTGTGGTGCTAGAGAAGACTCTTGAGAGTTCCTTGTACTGCAAGGAGATCAAACCAGTTGATCCTAAAGGAAATCAACCCTGAATATTCATTGGAAAGACTGATCCTGTAGCTGGATATCCAATACTTTGGCCACCTGATGTGAAGAGCTGACTCATTGGGAAGGATCCTGGTGCTGGGAAAGATTGAAGGCAAAAGGAAAAGAGAGTGGCAGAGGATGAGATGGTCAGATAGCATCACTGACTCAATGGGCAAATCTGAGCAAACTTCAGTAGACACTGGAGAACAGAGGGCCCTGGCATGCTGCAGTCCCTGGAGTCACTGAGTTGGACATGACTTAGCAAGTAAACAATGACAACAAGATAGCACTTATGCAATCCGATATTTTTGCATTTCTACCTGGCTTATTGTCATCTCCAGAGAGCTCCATCCCCACAAGATTCCAATCAGAAGTCTCTCTGGGAAAGTAGTAATAATGGCTGTGTTGATCACCAAAGTAGCTGTAGCATCTGGAATGGTGCCTGACCATGGTAGGCTCTCAGTAACATTTTCTGGATGAATCAGGGCTGAATGACCATCAAAGATAAACTCATCAGGGAACAGAAATGAGAAAGAAAGGAAAAGATAGCGAGATATGATGAGAGCAAAAAAGTCGGGAGAGTCCAGAGAGACCATCAGGTAACTCAGCAGCTCCTGGGCTAGAGGTCTCCTACAGTCGCCAGGTGGGCAAGCCACACATTTCCAATGTTCAGTCCAGAAGGAGACAAGAGCCCAGTTGGAGTTTTACAAATTACTGCCTCAAAACAGAAGGCAGCATGAGCCGCACATATGCATTGGGTCTCCTTTCCCCAAAGTCCCAGGAATGTGGTGTGGAAGCCAGGTGAATGCCACAACAGATGGGTGTCACACTCAAAGAGCTCGAAGGCTACAAGGTCCTGGTCTTGCATGGATATGGGCTGCTAGCAAACCTGGTTCTCCTCCTTTCTGGAGAGAGTCATTATGTTTATTGTTCAGTAATTTCTCCAAGGAGAGATGCTCCTCTCTGAGGAATGTGTTGTCTAATTACAGTCAGGCTGTCTAATGTAAACATCCTTGAACAATGCTCTCAATATCTTTTGCTCTTAAGATGTACATAAACTCTAGACCATGGAGAATTATCTCAACAAGTGGATCTTTCACCTGATTTGGAGTAGGGCCTCTAAGAAGCAGGAAATTCTAAAGCATTGGAATTGGAAAATGGAGAGAAGAAGGGATGTCACCATTTCCCAGGAGCAGTATGAGGAAGGCAGAAAAATCCATGTAGTTGAGAGCTCCACAGTGTGTCGGGAACTTTGGAGCCAAAGGTTTCCCTGCAGTGGCACCAGGCTAGGTCCATAACATTGTTCATAGCCCCTGGAAGCATGAAATACCCAACACGCTGGAAGACATGGGGCAGGGGGATGACAGATGATGCTTCAGTGGTGGCATAAAAAACTTTGAACCTTGTGACCATTTGGGATGCTCACCCCACTAGACAAATGAGTGACGGGCCAGATGTGTCCCCTCAGCATCTGTGTTCTATGGATGATCTTAAGGACATCCTAGAGAGAACATCTTTTCTTGAGTCACTTTCTTGATGAATCAGGATTTTAATCTGCCCTGACTCTGTAATTGGGGGGCTGCTGTGGGGGTGCAGCCTGTCAGGAGCTCCGGAGCTGCCACCTTGTTCTGTCCCCTTAACCACTACTATTGACCTCTCTTCCTCCATAATTTATTTGTATTGTATCTTACAAAAGGGTCCATATGGAATGGAATGAAAATAAAATTGATGGAAAATGATAACAGGTTCTTCACCACAGATAGTTTGACAAAGTACCTATGTGGAACAGTGTCATCCAGCAGAACTTTCTGCAAAAATGGAAATGTTCTCTTCCTGCACCAGCCCCACAGCTACCACTAAGCCCTGTGGATATGGCTCTTGTAACTGAGGACCTCGATATCCCATCTTACTCTTTTAAATATGTTAAAATAACACATGACTAAAGGCTGCAGATTTGGACAGTGCTTATCTGGAGTACAGACACCCAGGCTCCACTGTTTACCTGGTTTGTGAGTCACCCTCTCAGAGTATCAACTTCTTTATATCATAAAATAAGGTAAAATAAAATTTATCATGGAGAAAATGTATGATGCTTAATGAGATAGTCCATGTTAGTCCACCTGATATGAGAATGGAATGAAGGCAAGAGTTATGAGGATGATGGTTATGCTGACCACAGAGACAGAGTCCAGGGGCCTGTGGTAGAGCTCAAGGGAATGGGTGAGTGGCTGTTAGGTGAGAAAAGGGGTGTGGTGAGCAACACAGGGATAAAGTTTGGGGGAATCTTCAAAGTTGGAGAAGAGGCCGCATAGTTGCCTGTGTCTGGGAGCACAGGGCTGTGAGAGGGGACAGATCTGGTCCTGACAGCCTCTTGAGGACACCAGATGCTCAGCACCAGTGTATGCCCCAGGCATCAGCTGCTCCCTTGAGCCAAATACAATGCAATACTCTCTGCTGCATCCAAATCATTTACTCAAAATCAAAACACATCCATTTCTGAAATATTTATCAAATAATCTGAATCAAAGCACACATTTGCCTAAATAGTCTGAAATTTATATCAAAAGATGTTCTGTTTTATATGTATGTGTGCATGCATGCTCAGTCACTTAAGTGTGTCCAACTCTTTGTGACCATATGAGATCTGGCCTGCCAGACTCATCTATCTATGGGATTCTCCAGACAAGAATACTGGAGTGGGTTGCCATGACCTTCTCCAGGGGATTTTACTGACTGGTGTCTCTTAAGTCTCCTGCATTGTCAGGCAGGTTCTTTACCACTTATGTCACATAGGAAGCCCATACACATGTATTTATGTGTGTACATATATACAAATATATGTATTTTATATATATATATATATATACACACACACACACACACATATACATATATATGTATATTTGTACACACACACACACACAGGCACAGATATATTGGTCTTGGTCCAAACAGGATATGCAAGCCATACAATTTAAACAAGAAAACTTAATGTAAAAAAAAAAAAAAAAAACCCACTAAGCTATTTTTAAGAAATAAGACAAAAGAGTGATTGTTGAGATGTAAAAATAACTCTCAAGGGCACCCTATAGCTGTGAGAGAGGACTCAACGACAGATACAGAGGAAAGGGCCTCAGACCTCAATGAAAAAAGTGGGACAAGACCAACTGGGTGATGGTGGATTGTACCAGGCTTACCAGGCCAGAGTTGGTCCACAGCCCCTGGATCAATGGGAACCTATTTCTGGGGCACAGACAAAGTAAGCCCAGTGAAGGGGCAGAGAGAATCTGGGTACACTCAGAGGTCCAAAGCCCACAGGGTCCCTGTCAGCAGGGCCACAGCAAACCAAGCCCCAGGACACAGGCAAGCTGAGGCTGACAGGCAGTAGGCAGGGAGAATTGAGTGCCACATGAATGCACTGCAGAGGCCTGTTTTTTCAGACTCCAGCACACCTCTGTGCACAACTTGGACCTGGGCAACACCTGTTTCCTCTGACTTCCAAGGGGCAGAGGTCAGGCAGGAAGCCAGCCCAGTGCACCTATGTTTCAGGCAAAGGAGAGATCACAAGGTACAAAAACCTGGGTGGGCATATCCTGTGCCATCTGTGGTCCCTGGCTGCTCAGGGCTGCTCACATCAAGAGATGCAGAAAGCAAGCAGCAGCAGAATACTGGAGAGAGCTGCACCAGGCACAAACCTAATCCTGGAGGAACCACACTGCTAAGCAGTAAAGACAACACTTATCTCCCAGGACCTAGCCTTGAGAACAGGAAGGGACCCCCTTTTTCTGCAGTGTCTCTCCAGGGCCTTCTACTGACATCATCAAATCGCCTGGCAGAGGAAAACTATTAAGAGGCCCATCTCCTTTTTCACAGATATGAAAACGAAGGGTGAATCTGGACTTGAGACAATAAATTGATATCTAGCTGAACACAGCCTATGCCACCTACCCCACCCACCTATCCAACCAACACAATACTCACAAAACACTTCCTGAAACCTTATCTATGATCGGTGGAAAGAACTCTCTTCAGTGACAGGAGAAGGATCTTTTGATGGAGTGTCCATTCTGGGTGTGAAATGATTGCTTCATCTTGCCATTAGTAAGTTCGCCACTGTGCAGGCTGAGTTAAAGCCATGTGACACAGAAAATGGACTTATAACTGTTTCTGTTGCCTGGGAACTCAGTTCAGAAATTCAGTAGACTCAATTTGTCCCGGGGTCAGAATTTATCCTGTATGGACAATTGAAGACGAAATGCCCTAGGACCCAAAATTTGCCTATTCTTTCAATATGATATAAAGAGCAAGTGCAAAGGTTATTAATAGTATGGAAAATACCACAAAATATTTGAAATCAATAAAACCATGCAGTTTATAAAACATAACCATTTGTATTGGGGCTTATTCTTGCATATTCTCTTTTTACTTAAATAAGTAGAACAATTACCACATTTTCTGAAAAATAAAAGTAATTTAGTAAATAAATAAATAGCACTGCTATCATGACATAAATTTTGTAATAGAATGTGCTATGAATATTCATAAAAGTAGTTACTCTTGGGTCTTTAGCAACATTATATGGGTAACATTGTTCCACTTCTATTTCCTTTCCTAATATTTCTTCCTACCTCATTTCTAAATCATCAATTTTTCCATTTTTCTCTTCACTTATTTAAGTAGTGAAATAAACCTGTTTTCAGCTCATTTTAATTAAAACATTATCCGTGAGCACTTTCAAGTCAGATCGTCATCATCAAAGCAAAAGGAAGATTGAAGCAGTTTTGAGAAAACTCAGTGCCAGGACACATTACTTAGATAAATGCTTTAATTTTACTATTTTTCTTCAACTAACCTTAAAACACGTGAGTGAGTTTTCTATCCAGGGATTCACATGGTACAAAATCAATGTAAATCCAAATAAAGAGCTGAGAGCAGCCTGAGAGGTAAGCTCTATTTATGGCTCTGTCCTCCCTCTGGTGGGGTTAGCTGAACACCAACTGTGTGCCTTGGTCACACCAGAAACAAAGAATACAACACCACCTCTCACAAAAGTTGTTATCTAGGGAAGCCTGGTTATAAACAGGTGCTGGTAAGTGTTATGGATAAAATCTAACAGCAGATCCAGTGGAGAGGTAAGGTATGGCCCGGGGTGGGGAAGAAGGTAAGGAAGTATATTAAGTCTTGATGATTCCTGCCCAGGGATCTGAGTAAGTGCTTAGAGGTTCCAAGACAACAGGCACTGTGAATGTCCCCCAGGGAAGGTGAGCTTAGAGTCCCAGAAGCCTCCAGGAGTCCTGGCTCTCAGCAGGGAGAAGAGAGGGTTCCAGGTGAGGGCAGGGAGGCAGAACTGGTCTCCTGCTCTGGACAAGTCCAGCCATGCTTGAAAACTGAGGCAGTTTGTACAGCCAAAGGAAGCCAAAGGAAGTTTCCACTCCTACCCCTCCACTCCCAAGCCTGTGGCCATCCTTCTAGAGCATTCTCTGTTCCCTGGACTTGGAACTTCCTGATCCAAACAGTCCAAACCTGTTTCCAGAGCCTTTCAGTCTTCTGTCTCCAAGCATCAAACTGGGAGGGGAAAGGCAGAAAGAGTGGGTGGAATTATGGGCAGGACCTGGCCAGCAGTCTGGCCGCTGGATGGAGCTGAGCTCTCTGGTCTCCATCCCCTGCCAATGTGAGGGGCCTGATGTCTTAGGCCCTTGCTGGAGGAACCAGCAATTTACCCATATCTCTAGGGTGGTGGGAAGCCATAGAATGTTTTCAGCAAGGGGCCACAAGCTTTCCTTTACTTTATAAATTCACTCTGCAAATAGAGAGTCACATTCAGGAGCCAGAGTCACACCACAGGCTCCCAGAGTTTACCATCAAGCAGGAAGACAGGCTTAAAAGAATATTACAAGTATGGCTACAAGAATATTACAAGTGTGGAGAAAGGCTTCAACAGTACATGAACCATGAACTTCCAGATGTTCAAGCTGGATTTAGAAAAGGCAGAGGAACCAGAGATCAAATTGCCAACATCTGCTGGATCCTCAAAAAAGCAAGAGAGTTCCAGAAAAACATCTACTTCTGCTTTATAGACTACACCAAAGCCTTTGACTGTGTGGATCACAATAAACTGTAGAAAATTCTTAAAGAGATGGGAATATCAGAGCACCATACCTGGTCCTGAGAAATCTGTATGCAGGTCAAGAAGCAACAGTTAGAACTCCAGTTCTAACCAGTCTGGAAAAACAGACTGGTTCCAAATTGGGAAAGGAGTATATCAATGCTGTATATTGTCACCCTGCTTATTTAACTTATATGTAAAGTGCATCACATGAAATGCCAGGCTGGATGAAGCACAAGCTAGAATCAAAATTGCCAGGAGAAATATTAGTAACCTCAGATATGCAGATGACACCACCCATATGGTAGAGAGTGAAGAACTAAAGAGCCTCTTAATGAAAGTGAAAGAGGAGAGTGAAAAAGTTGACATAAAACTCAATATTCAGAAAACTAAGATCATGGCATCAGGTCCCATCACATCATGACAAACAGGGAAACAATGGAAACAGTGGCTGACCTTACCTTGGGGACTCCAAAATCACTGCAGATGGTGACTGCAACCAAGAAATTAAAAGATGCTTTCTCCTTTGAAGAAAAGCTATGACAAATATAGACAGCATGTTACAAAGCAGAGACATAACTTTGCTAATAAAGGTCCATCTTATCAGTTCAGTTTAGTCACTCAGTCGTGTCTGACTCTGCGACCCCATGAACTGCAGCATGCCAGACCTCCATGCCCATCACCAACTCCCAGAGTTTACTCAAACTCATGTCCATTGAGTTAGTGGTGTCATCCAGCCATCTCATCTTCTGTCCTCCCCTTCTCCTCCTGCCTTCAATCTCTCCCATCAGGGTCTTTTCAAATGAGTCAGTTCTTCACATCAGGTGGTCAAAATATTGGAGTTTCAGCTTCAACACCAGTCCTTCCAATGAACATTCAAGATTGATTTATTTTGGGATGGACTGGTTGGATCTCATTGCAGTCCAGGGGACTCTGAAGAGTCTTCTCCAGCACCACAGTTGAAAAGTATCAATTCTTCAGCACTTGGCTTTCTTTATAGTCCAACTCTCACATCCATACACGACTACTGAAAAAACAATAGCCTTGACTCAACGGACTTTTCTTGGCAAAGTAATATCTCTACTTTCTAATACGTTGTCTAGGTTGGTCATAATTTTTCTTCCAAGGAGTAAGCGTCTTTAAATTTCATGGCTGCAGCCACCATCTTTAGTGATTTTGAAGGCCCCCCTACCCCCCCCCCAAAAAAAAAAGTCTGTCACTGTTTCCCCATCTATTTGCCATGAAGTGATGGGACCAGATGCCATGATGTTAGTTTTCTGAATGTTGAGCTTTAAGCCAACTTTTTCCACTCTCCTCTTTCACTTTCATCAAGATGCTATTTAGTTCTTCTTTGCTTCCTGCCATCTAGTCAAAGCTATGGTTTTTCCAGTAGTCATGTATAGATGTGAGAGCTGGACTATAAAGAAAGCTGAGTACTGAGGAATTGATGCTTTTGAGCTGTGGTGTTGGAGAAGACTCTTGAGAGTCCTTTGGAATGCAAGGAGATGAAACCAATCAATCCTAAAGGAAATCACTCCTGATTAATCATTGGAAGGACTGATGCTGAAACTGAAACTCCAATATTTTGGCCACCTGATGGGAAGAACTGACTCACTGGAAAAGATCCTGATGCTGGGAAAGATTGGAGGCAGGAGGAGAAGGGGATGACAGAGGAAGAGATGGTTGGATAGCATCACTGACTCAATGGATATGAGGTTAAGCAAACTTCAGGTGTTGGTGATGGACAGGGAAGCCTGGTGTGCTGCAGTACCTGGGGTTGCAAAGAGTCAGACACAACTGAGGTACTGAACTGAACTGACAAGTGTGGTGCTTGCTGCAGAGGGAGAAGAGGGGGTGGCGGGCTATATTAAAAGCACAAGTGCTTGTTTAGTTTGGGTAGGGGTTTAGGAAAACGTGCTGAGACAGGTTACAGGAAAAGTTGACACACCAATTTGAAGCATGGACTTTAAACAAAAAATTATGGGTGCACGGGACATTCCAGGTCTCCACAATTGCCTTGAAGCAGAAAATCTGCAGATTTCCAAAAACCAGGAGTGACCTTCAGGCATGAATAAGAAGAGTGAAGTAAAAGAAACATTAGCAGGGAAATAAATAAATCTTAGGACCAAATCACACCACGCTGTAGAACATGATCTTGGGTGGCCTCAGCCTGAAGCAGCTTGAAACAAGGCTTCAGTTTCCCACCAGAGATTGAGGTCAGGTTGTGAGGTGAAGGCACCAAATCCTTGTCACTAAACCAGTGGTCAGTGGCAAGGCCCTGGCCCTTCACCTTTGAGGAAAGAATTTTCACAGAGATGGGAAATAGTGAAAGAAGTAAAGTGTTTATTAGGACAAAGAGGACAATAAGTGTAGACAGACACATTGGTATCCTCATGGTAGTTTGAAACATATGGGGCATATCTTCTGGGTTTCCTTTGGCCAGTCAATTTGATTTTCCTGATTCTGAATCCATGTTTGGTTTATCTCAGGATCCTCTCACATGTGTGTGCTCATCTCTCAGCCAAAATGGATCCCAGCAGAGGCTTATGGTAGGTTGACATCTCTCCCTCTTGACCTCTAAGGAGCTTTCTAGTTGGGAAAGTCTCCTTGACTTTGAGAATAAGAAAAACTTGGTCTTTTATCTTTTATCTGGGCAGGGCCCAGTCTCCTCTCAATTGTCCTACTATTAATATTTTGGAGTGTCTGTTCACAGAGAATGAACTCAAATTGCTCACCCTCTTGTCAGGGAAGTGGGTATGGGCCATCTACCTCTTGCCTCAAACATACTCTAGATATCATTATATTCTAAAGGCAACAGGTAGATGAAAAAGGGTTCAGACAGGATCAAGTTCCAGTTTTTAAAGGTCACTGACTACACTGCAGAAACAGATTGAAAGGAGGTAAAAGCAGATGCAGAAAACACTGACTAGAAACTATTGTCCAAGGTAAAGATAGGGTGACCTAGACAGCCTCGTGGGAGAAGGTAAGGAAGGTAGATATTTCTCCTCCTGCTCTGGACCTGGCAGTCACTCCATAAAGTGTGCTGAGTGATTTTCCCCTTCCACCACTTGAAAGCGGGTGTTGCAATGCATTTCACAGCTGAGGAGACAGAGTTCAAGAGGCTGAGCACAATGCCCAGGGTTTCAAATGCCTGGGTCTGGACACCTAGAGTGAGTCACACAGTCCCCGCTGGATGCCTGCCCTGCCCTGAGTAGGGAGAGTGCTTTTCTCGATGCTCTGAGCCTGTGGACATGGGTTCTTAGCACATATAAGCCAGTTTTGCTCTCAGCCTGTCATGCAGGTGTGTCCTACAGGGGAAAATCCCAGCACAGAGAATGTGGGGATACAGAGCTGTGAGGGCTGCCAGCAGTGACTTGACACAGAAGTTGGACCTCTGTCCAGCGCTCCCCACCCTGGGCGCCTGGCCCCTTGCCGCCTGCACCTGGGCTGCACAGAGCCCCCTGGAGGTGGAGAGTGGGGCTGGAAACCAGAGCCTGTCCATGAAAAAGACTGTCTCGGGTTGGATTGGAGGGTGAGGCTGATGAGTAAACAAAGAGGAGGCAATTGAGCAAAGATGTCAACACTGCCTGGTTCTTGGCAAATGTGTGAGCAAACGGCAGCCCTCCCTCCAGAGTGAGATTGGCGTCCCCTGTCTGTCTAGTCCTGTGGCCAAAGCCATGACAGATAAAGCAAGGGACCCACTGACCCACACACTTAGGCTAATTTTTGAAATAGAAAGTTCTGAATCTCTGGCTTGAAACAAGTTACTTTCTCACATGCTCCATGGAACACTCAGAGAAATGATTCAGGGACACAGACTCCTTCTATCTTTGTGCCACCTTCAAAAATGTGGCCTCCAAACAGTGACACCTAAGGGAGAAAGGAATGATTCGGGATGTCTTGTGCCACTTGGAGGGTAACTGGCAGTTGCCACATAGCAGAGCTAACAGAGGAGTCTGGGATATATAGGCCTCCGCAGAGTACAAAATTCATAGAGTGGACTTCAGTCTACCTGGGCAGACCCTCCAGGACTCAGAACGTTCTCCCCGTTTGTGTGATACTCTTGGGTCCTCCATGAAGAGGCTGCCCAAAGGTCCTCCAGTCACTGCATCCAGTACAAAGGCGCAGCATCCATGTAGGCTCAGTTGTTCAGTTTTATCTGACTCTTTGCAGCTATGGACTGTAGCCTACAAGGTTCCTCTATTCATGAGATTCTCCAGGCAAGAATGGTGGAGTGGGTTGCAGACTTCCTAGCAGTTTCACTGCATCAGGCCTTATGTGCCTGCTTTTGGTGCTGCAATGTAGAAACCAGAGACCCCAGGGATGCTCTCCTCCCACTGGATATACCAGCATTGAATGACGGCAGTAAACACTGCTCTTGGGGAAAGGAAGGACATACACCAGCCCCTGACCCACAAGGACACCTGGACTCTACAAGGCAAGCTTTGTCACACACCCCTGTCTGCTTTGGGGGCCCCTGGTCAGAATATGGTGCTTCTCTCTGGGAGGATTTTCAAAGTCTGTTTTTCTCATGGATCCCTGCCCTGAATCTTCCCTCCCTGGGAGTTCTTCCTCTCTACATTATGTTCTCTTGCTGACTGTGGGTGTTGGAGGTGGGGGGTATTATTTCAGAGGCCCTACAGAGGCTCTGGATCCCACTTTCTATCTGCCCAATCTTTTTAGACTAGTTTTGCAGCTTTTTGGCTGTATAATTTCCTCAAAACCTTAGAAAGTTTCTGATGTATTTGCTTCCAAATAGTTCCATATGGCTGTAACCACACCCTAAGCATTTTTGTACACCAGATTTGCAAATGTACTTTTTTTTTCTCATGCCCTTGCCTATATCAGCTTAATAGTGGCAAAACACTTCTAAATTTGATCATGTTCATGAGGCTGAGTCATAATACGGCTTTGAAGCTTAAAGGCTTCCCCCCACCCCAATATCTCATTTTCTACCATTTGTGTTCCAGAAGCAGTTGGGATTTCCAACCCTTCACAGACTCAAGTTTCTGGACTCTCTGCTTACAAACTAGCCAGTTTTCTTCCAAGTTCCTCTCTTTCTTTTAATAGTGTGCCAACACAGCCAACTGTTGCAAACCCACATTAACACTTTGATTTTTTTCCAACTACTTTTGCTAGGGTTGCCAAATCATGAGACTCACAATCCACCTCCAAAAAGATATTCAGATAACAATTTTACTAAATATTTCCACATATGTTACCATCTTTCTTGCCACCTGACTCTAAGTCAAAGTCAGACATTACAGCTTTGTTATTATAGCCTTCCAGAGTACCATTTTTTTTTTAAATATTAGTCCTCATAGTTTAATTGCTATACCAATTCTCAAATCTCAGTGGCTTAACACAATAAATGTTTTTCTTCTTCATATCACAGTCCAATCAGAGTTTGCTGGTTCTCTTCTAAGTGCGACTCAATGATCCAGGCTCCTTCTATCTGTGGCATTTCTGTATTCAACATGCAGCTCCAAGCTTGCCCCTGGAGGATAAGGAGCTTTGTATATGCCACCCAGAAGTGCTAACATAATGCCCACCACATCCCACTGTCCAGAGTACAGTCAGCATCCAACTCACTGCACAGGCCATTCATCTGTGTTTCTAGGAAGACAAAAAAGACAGATCACAGAGAGCTCTGGAAATCTTGGTCACTGTTTATCATGACCCCAGATGAGTTTGTTTAGTTGCTTCCCTCTAGAAGATTATAGGAGATATACAATAAAGCAGATAAGATGGGAACAAGAATCCTGTATTCTCCAAAAGTCATTTAAACATGAAGAAAGGTCCTGTCAACAGTACCGGTAGAATACAGCACTGTCAGTGGATTTGTGTGTTGCAAGGCTGGCAGGGCAGTGGTGGTTAAATCGATGAATCTTTCTGATACTCATACATCACTTACAGTCATAACCATGTTTGGCATTCATATTCCAATCACTTCCTGAGTGCCTTTTCTCAGAGCTAAGAAAGGGATCCAGGAATATAATTGTGAACAGATTTGTTTCAGTCCTTCCTTTTGTCCTGTTTACATTCTAACACAGGAGAGATGATACACAAACAACTGTTCACTTAAATAGCAAGTAATGTGCCTAAAAAGTACAGGATAATGTAAGAAAGTGGGCTTCCCTGGTTGATCAGATGGTAAAGAATCCTCCTGAAGTACAGGAGATCCAGGTCCAATCACTGGGTCAGGGAGATCCCCTGGAAAAGGGAATGGCAATCCACTCCAACATTCTTGCCTGGAGAATTCCATGGACAGAGAAGTCTGACTGGTTATAGTCCACGGGGTCTCAAAGAGCAGGACATGACTGAGAGACTAACACTATTGTCACTACATAATGTAAGAAAGTGAAAAGACAGACCTAGCTTGGGAGTTGATAGAGATTCTAAAGCATTAAACTGAGACCTGAAAGACTGGGATTCCTCCTGATGAAGAGTTCAGTTCAAGTTCATTGCTCATTCCTGTCCAGCTCTTTGTGATCCCATGGACTGCAGCATGCCAAGTTTCCCTATACTTCACCAATTCCTAGAGCTTGCTCAAACTCATGTCCTTCAAATTGGTGATGTCATCCAACCATCTTGTCCTCTACTATCTCCTTCTCCTCCTGCTTTCAGTCTTTCCCAGCATCAGGGCATTTTCCTGATGAAGAGATGAGAGAAATATCCAGGTGTCTGATTTTACTGTTGGGTAGAGTGATGCCATCCCGAGACAGGGAACACTGTATTTTTATACAATTGCCTAGGATGAGATGATTATGCCTTCATGTGAGAATGCATTGAGGCCAAGTTAACCTGGAGATCTCCAAGTGGAGATGGCAAGCAGGCAGTTGGTGTCCAAGTTAAGAGCCCACTAAGAGATAGGAATGGTCCTGTATCTTTGGAGGATGTCTTATGATGTTCTGTCATCAAATATATGCCTCATAGCTACTTCCCTGAATTCACATCCATGGGGGAAAATCATGGAGTTTTAATTTTAGGAGGGTTAATTTGAAATGGGAACATTCTCACAGGTAGTACAAAGGTCTTGTGAAACAGTGAATCATTGACACAAGTGAGAAAGGTTTCCCATTTTTAAGTATCATTTTTCAGATCAATGTGACAAACAGCAACATTACTACAAGTAGTAGCCATGGTGAGCAACTGGCCATTGGGGGAAAAGAATTTATTAATAATAACAAGAAAATGTCCAATAAGAGAAGGTGCAAAGGTTAATGGATTCTTTTTTTTTTTCTATTTTTTTTCACCTGGTTTATTAAGTGCCTTAAGCAGAAAGCACTGATCTAATATTCAGCTTTTTCTTATTTTAAACTCACACCTTTGCTTAAGAAATGAGTGCCCATTGTAGGTTCTGAATATGATATACATTAGTAGGAGTGTATTTGTTTTAATTTATTTGATGATGACTTTACTAAAGTTTAGGATCTAGTGACTCTGAAAACCTTAGAAAAATGATTTGAAATGACTCTTCAGATGAATGCAAATGCATGAAAAGGAAACTGGATGAAGGTCATCATACAAACAGCTAACACAAGCAGGAACAACTAAGAACAGGCACCCATTTTAATCTCTCACGTGTGTGCTGATGAGGAAAGGTGGAACAGTTTTAATCGATAATCTCTCAAAGGAAGGAACATGCCATGTTAATGAATTTCACTGATGACAGAAAAAGAGGGGGTGGATTAATCACTTCTAATGGCAGAAAAACCTTTAAAAGCTAATTTTACAAAGTACTGGAATTCAAAAAGAGAACTCTTCTCAGAGAATGCATACATGCACCTATACACAGCTATCCTCCACCCGCCCCCGTACTCACACACACAAAGCCTAACTGTCCCCAGGAGTTACAATTACAGGTTGTGCACTTTTAAAGTTGTTTTAAAAGGTGCAATAACCATAAAAATGGCATCTCCAGTTCACTCTTTGAACAACGCTATATTAAGCACCTACTGTACATCTAAAGCCGTAGCTTGGGTAATGAAAGAAATTAAGTAAATGCACCTTTTCAACTATATATTTGGACAGTAGATGTTTTTTTACCATCTGTATATCAATCAATAGAGACAAAATTCACTTTACTGTGGCACGTTAGTAAGGTAACATCAACCCCTTCACAAAGGGAATGAAGATTTGGGTATACCATTTTATTGACTGAAAATTCTTTAAATGTCCTGGCATATAATAAGGTATATATCACCAGGGAGATTTATCTTTACAAATAGAGAGGATGAAAAAGTAAGTAAAGTACCAGTTACAAGCATTATATAATGTTTAGTTCTCCAAACTTCATACTGGAAATATTACAGTTATCAAAATCCAAAGATGGAGCAGGCAGGTATCTGGTTAGACCTGAAAATAAGACTGTGACTGAGGTGAAAGGGCCCTTTGGTCAAGGGCTCCCAACAAGTTCCTTTGGGAGTATAAAGTTCCTGAAGATGCTGTGCCTGAGATAGAGGGGATAATGGGCTCCAAGCTTAGAACCCAGCGTGGTCATGAGAACCAGTTACTATCCATGGCTTGAATGAAAACAACTTTGTTAGCAATCTCCCTCCTTGAAACCAGGGCACATAATTGGAAGCAGCAGCTATCAGAAAAACCCATGTGAAACACGCACTCAGTAGCCAAGACTCATACATTTTTACCTTCTAGATTGTCCATGTATATGTATTTTGTTCTTACCAGAACAGTGGAAACTCCACAAAACCTTTTATTTTGTCTCTTGACTGAAGAACATTCCATCAGCACTCCCTACCTTTAGCTTGCTGATGAAAAGGAAGGGCTAAAGGAAAATAAACTATATTTCCATTTTTTTGCAGTGCATGTGGTTGGCTAATGTCAGAAAGCAACAAAATAAGAAAGGTTTCCATGGTTGTTCATGTTTCATTGAGTGCAAAGACTCATTGTTTTTGAGTGCAATGTCATTGTTTTGACATTCAAAGAAAATTCTAATTCAGATAAGAAGTGTGACTGCTAAGGGTTATCAATATCCTGCTTACTCAAACAGAGAGGTAACATGCTTGGCATCAGTATGAGTCCCTGGGGACACTGATGTCCTGTGGGATTGGGAAGGGAAATGGCAGACACACAGACCATGCATATTTCTTTTTGTCCAAAGCACACTCCATTGGCCCATCAGGCTTCATTGACAAAACACAAGTTCAGAGATCATTTTTGTCCATGAAATTTGCCTCTTTATTGACTTTTGATCACTAAGCAAGCAGATCACACTTTCAGTCACAAAACTCTAATCAAAATCAGAAAGGAGGATACAAAAGAATTGAGAAACACTTACTTAATCCAACTCTTTAAGCTGTTGTTGTTGCTGTTCAGTCACTATGTCATGTCGGATTATTTGATACCCCATGGACTGAAACATGCCAGGCTCCTCTGCCCTCCATTCTCTCTCAGAATTTGCTCAAATTCATGTCCATTGAGTTGGTAATGTTATCTAACCAGCTCATCCTCTGTCACTCCCTTCTCCTTTTGCCTTTAATCATTCTCAGCATCAGGATCTTTCCCATTAAGTTGGCTCTTTGAATCAGGTGGCCAAATATTGAAGCTTCAACTTCAGCATCAGTCCCTCAAATGATTGTTCAGGGTTGATTTCTTTTAGGATTGACTGGTTTGATCTCCTTGTTGTCCAAGAGACTCTCAAGAGTCTTCTCCAGTACCACACTTTGAAAGCATCAATTATTTGCTTCTCAGCCTTCTTTATGTTCCAACTCTCACATCCACACATGGCTACTGGAAAAAACATAGCTTTGACTATGCAGACCTTTGTTGGCAAAGTAATGCCTCTGCTTTGTAATATACTGTCTAGGTTGGTCATAGATTTTCTTCTAAGGAGCAAGCATCATTTAATTTCATGGCTGCAGTCACTCTCTGCAGTGATTTTGGAGCCAAGAAAAAAAATATGTCACTGCTTCCATGTTTTCCTCTTCCATTTGTCATGAAGTGATGGGACTAGAAGCCACTATCTTAGTTTTCTTAATGTTGAGTTTCAAACCAGCCTTTTCATTCTTCTCCTTCAACATCATCATCTTTACTTTCTGTCATTAGAGTGGTATCATCTGCATATCTGAGGCTGTTGAAATTTCTCCCAGCAATCTTGATTCCAGGTTATGATTCATTCAATCCAGTATTTCTCATGAAGTACTCTGCATATAAGTTAAATGAGCAGGATAATAATATACACACTTGTTTTACTCCTTTCCCAAATTTGAACCAGTCAATTGTTTTTTATGTCTTGTAATAACTTTTGCTTGTTGACCTGCATACAGGTTCCTCAGAAGGCCGGTAGAGTAGCCTAGTATTTCCATCTTTTTAAGAATTTTCCACAGTTTGTTGTGATCCACACAGCCAATTGACATGTTCTAGCATAGTCAATGAAGCAGAAGTACATGGTTTTCTGGAGTCCTCCCACTTTCTCTATGATCTGATGAATGTTGGTAGTTTGATCTTTGGTTCCTCTGCCTTTTCTAAACCCATCTCACACATCTGGAAGTTCTCAGTTCACATACTGCAGATGCCTAGATTGAAGGATTTGGGGCATGACCTTACTAGCATGTGGAATTAACGTATGTGTACAGAAGTTTAAACATTCTTTGGCATTGCCCTTTTTTGGGATTGAAAAAAAAAACTGACATTTTCCAGTCCTCTGGCCACTGATAAGTTTTCTAAATTTGCTGATATATTGTTTTTTGCTGTTGTTGTTGTTTAGTCACTCAGGCATGTGATTCTTTGAGACCTCATGGACTGCAGCACCCCAGGCTTCCCTGTCCTTCACTATCTACCGGAGTTTGCTCACTAATGTCCATTGAGTTGATGATGCCATCCAACAATCTCATCTTCTTTCACCCCCTTTTCTTCTTGTCCTCAATCTTTCCCAGCCTCAGGGTCTTTTCAAGGGAGTCAGCTTTTTGCACCAGGTGGCCAAAGTATTGGAGCTTCAGTTTCAGTCCTTTCAATGAATATTCAGGATTGATTCCTTTTAGGATTGACTGGCTTGATCTCCTTGCTGTCCAAGAGACTCTCAAGTGTCTTCTCCAGCACTACAGTTTGAAAACACAATTCTTCAGCACTCAGCCTCCTTTATGGTCCAATTCTCACATCCGTACATGACTACTTTAAAAACCATAGCTTTGATTTACCAATCTTTTTTGGCAAAGTGATGCACTCAAACTGACATATTGAGTGCAGAACCTTAACAACATCATATTTTAGGATTTTAAATAGTTCAGCTTGGATTAAATCACTTTCACCAGCTTTGTAATAATGCTTCCTAAGTCCCACTTGATTTCACACTCCAGGATGTCTGGCTCTAGGTAAGTGACCACATCATCATGGTTATCTGGGTCATTAAGACCTTTCTTGTATAGTTTTTCTGTGTATTCTTCCACCTCTTTTTAATCTCTTCTGCTTCTGTTAGGTTCTTATGGTTTCTGTCCTTTATCTTGCCCATCTTTGCATGAAATGTTCCCTTGATATCTCCAATTTTCTTGACAAGATCTTTGGTCTTTCTCATTCTATTGTTTTTCTATCTTCTCTGCAGTGTTCACTTAACGAAGCCTTCTGAACTCTCATTGGTATTCTCTGGAACTCTGCATTCTGTTGGGTGTATTGTTCCCCTTCTCCTTTGCCTTTAGTTTCTCTTTTTTCCTCAGCTATTTATAAAGCCTCCTCAGACAACCTCTTTGCCTTCTTGCATTTCTTTTCCTTTGGGATGGTTTTGGTCACTGACTCCTTTACATTATGCCTCCATTATGAACCTCTGTCCATAGTTCTTCAGGTACTCTGTCTACCATATCTAACCCCTTGAATCTATTTGTCACTTCCACTGCAAGGGATTTGACTTTGGTCATACTTGAATGGCCTAGTGGTTTTCCCTACTTTCTTCATTTTAAGTCTAGATTTTGTAATAACAGGCTCATGATCCAAGTCACAATCAGTCAGCTTCTGTTCTTGTCTTTGCTGACTGTATAGAGCTTCTCCATCTTCAAGTGCAAAGAATATGATCAATCTGATTTCAGAATTGACCATTTGATGATGCTCATATGTACAGTCATCTCTTGTGTTGTTGGAAAATGGTGTTTGCTATGACCAGCATTTTCTCTTGACAAAACTCCGTTAGTTTTTGCCCTCCTTCATTTTGTACTCCAAGACCAAACTAACCTGTTATTACAGGAATCTCTTGACTTCCTACTTTTGCATTCCAATTCCCTATGATGAAAAATACTTTTTGGTGTTAGTTCCAGAAGGTATTGTAGGTCTTCATAGAATCAGTCAACTTCAGCTTCTTTGGCATCAGTGGTTGGAGTACAGACTTGGATTAAGGTGATGTTGAATGGTTTGTCTTGGAAATAAACTGAGATAATTCTGTCATTTTTGAGATTGCACCCAAGTTCTGCATTTCAGACTCTTTTGTTTACAATGAGGGATACTCCATTTCTTCTAAGGGATTCTTGCCCACAGTATTATTAGTTTGGGGCAAAAGAAATTGAGATTGGTGGTGCAAAAATAAATGTGGTTGGTGGGGCAAAAATGTTGACAGTTGGGGCAAAAGTAATTGTTGTTACTGCAAAAGTAATTGAGGTTCAAAGCCTCAATTTGGTGCAATTAGGCACAAAATAAATTTTTAATATCTGTTACTTTTGCACCAATAGCAATTATTATTACCAACTGCAATTCCTTTGAACTGCAATTACATTTGCACCACCATAATTACTTATGCTTCACCATAATAGATATAATAACTATCAGAATTATATTCTCCCATTCTCATCCATTTCACTCATTCCTAAGATATGAAAGTTCACTCTTGCCATCTCCTGCTTGACCATGTCCAATTTACCTTGATTCATGGATCTAACATTCCAATGTCCTATTCTTTACAACAATAGAATTTACTTGTACCACCAGACATATCCACAGCTGACCATCATTTCTGCTTTGGCCCAGTCACTTCATTCTAGCTGTAGCGATTAGTAATTGTCTTCAGGTCTTCCTCGGTAGCATACTGGACACCTTTAAACCTGAGGGACTCATCTTCTGGTGTCATATCTTTTTGCCTTTTCATACTGTCCATGGGTTCGTTAAGCAAGAATAGTAGAATGGGTTGCAATTTCCTTCTCCACTGGATCACAGTTTTGTCAGAACTCTTCTCTATGATCTGCCTGTCTTGAGATGGGTCATGGACCACAGTTCAGTTCAGTCGCTCAGTCGTGTCTGACTCTTTGCGACCCCATGAATCGCAGCATGCCAGGCCTCCTTGTCCATCACCAACTCCCAGAGTTTACTCAACCTCATGCCCATTGAGTCAGTGATGCCATCTAGCCATCTCATCCTCTGCCACCCCCTTCTCCTCCTGACCCCAATCCCTCCCAGCATCAGGTTCTCTTCCAATGAATCAACTCTTCGCATGAGATGGCAAAAGTATTGGAGTTTCATCTTCAGCATCAGTCCTTCCATGTAACACCCAGGACTGATCTCCTTTAGGATGGACTGGATGGATCTCCTTGCAGTCCAAGGGGCTCTCAAGAATCTTCTCCAACACCACAGTTCAAAAGCATCAAATTTTTGGTGCTCAGCTTTCTTCCGAGTCCAACTCTCACATCCATACATGACCACTGGAAAAACCATAGCCTAGACCAGACGGAACTTTGTTGGCAAAGTAATGTCTCTGCTTTTTAATATGCTATCCAGTTTGGTCATAACTATCCTTCCAAGGAGTAAGCATCTTTTAATTTCATGGCTACAATCACCATTTGCAGTGATTTTGGAGCCCCCCAAAATAAAGTCTAACACTGTTTCCACTGTCTCCCCATCTATTTCCCATGAGGTGATGGGACCAGACACCATGATCTTAGTTTTCTGAATGTTAAGCTTTAAGCCAACGCTTGCACTCTCCTCTTTCACTTTCATCAAGAGGATTTTTAGTTTCTCTTCACTTTCTGCCATAAGGTGGTGTCATCTGCATTTCTGAGGTTATTGGTATTTCTCCCGGCAATCTTGATTCCAGCTTGCGCTTTTTTCAGCCGAGCGTTTCTCATGATTTACTCTGCATAGAATTTAAATAAGCAGGGTGACAATTTACAACCTTGACGTACTCCTTTTCCTATTTGGAACCAGTCTGTTGTTCCATGTCCAGTTCTAACTGTTGCTTCCTGATCTGCATACAGGTTTCTCAAGAGGCAGGTCAGGTGGTCTGGTATTCCCATCTCTTTCAGAATTTTTCACAGTTTACTGTGATCCACACAGTCGAAGTTTTCGTGTAGTCAATAAAGCAGAAATATATGTTTTTCTGGAACTCTCTTGCTTTTTCGATGATTCAGTGGATATTTGCAATTTGATCTTGGGTTCCTCTGCCTTTTCTAAAACTAGCTTGAACATCTGGAAGTTCTCGGTTCATGTATTGCTGAAGCTTGGCTTGGAGAATTTTGAGAATTACTTTACTAGCGTGTGAGATGAGTGCAATTGTGCGGTAGTTTGAGCATTGTTTGAGATTGCCTTTCTTTGGGATTAGAATGAAAGCTGAAATTTTCCAGTCCTGTGGCCACGCCTGAGTTTTCCTAATTTGCTGGCATATTGAGTGCAGCACTTTCACAGCATCATCTTTCAGGATTTGAAATAGCTCAACTGGAATTCCATTACATCCACTAGCTTTGTTCATAGTGATGCTTTCTAAGGCCCACTTGACTTCACATTCCAGGATGTCTGGTTCTAGGTGAGTGATCACATCATTGTGATTATCTGGGTCATGAAGATCTTTTTTGAACAATTTTTCTGTGTATTCTTGCCACCTCTTCTTAATATCTGCTGCTTCTGTTAGGTCCATACCATTTCTGTCCTTTATCGAACCCATCTTTGCATGAAATGTTCCCTTGGTATCTCTAATTTTCTTGATGCGATCTCTAGTCTTTCCCATTCTGTTGTTTTCCTCTATTTCTTTGCATTGGTCACTGAGGAAGGCTTTCTTATCTCTCCTTGCTATTCTTTGGAACTCTGCATTCAAATCTTTCCTTTTCTCCTTTGCTTTTCACTTCTCTTCTTCTCACAGCTATTTATAACGCCTTCTCAGACAACCATTTTGCCTTTTTGCATTTCTTTTCCATGGGGATGATCTTGATCCCTGTCTCCTGTACAAAGTCATGAACCTCCATGCATAGTTCATCAGGCTCTCTGTCTGTCAGATCTAGTCCCTTAAATCTATTTTTCACTTCCACTGTATAGTCATAAGGGATTTGCTTTACATCATACCTGAATGATCTAGTGGTTATCCCTACTTTCTTCAGTTTAAGTCTGAATTTGGCAATAAGGAGTTCATGATCTGAGCCACAGTCAGCTCCTTGTCTTATTTTTGCTGACTGTATAGAGCGTCTCCATCTTTGGCTGCAAAGAATATAATCAATCTGATTTCAGTGTTGACCATCTGGTGATGTCCATGTGTAGAGTCTTCTCCTGTGTTGTTGGAAGAGAGTGTTTGCTATGACCAGTGTGTTCCCTTGGCAGGACTCTATTAGCCTTTGCCCTGCTTCTTTCTGTACTCCAAGGCCAAATTTGCCTGCTACTCCAGGTGTTTCTTGTCTTCCTACTTTTGCATTCCAGTCCCCTAAAATGAAAAGTACATCTTTTTTGGGTGTTAGTTCTAAAAGTTCTTGTAGGTCTTCATAGAACCGTTCAACTTCAGCTTCTTTAGTGTTACTGGTTGGGGCATAGGCTTACATTACCATGATATTGAGTGGTTTGCCTTGGAAATGAACAGAGATCATCCTGTCGTTTTTGAGACTGCACACAAGTACTGCTTTTCAGACTCTTGTTGACTATGATGGCTACTCCGTTTCTTCTAAGGGATTCCTGCCCACGGTAGTAGATACAATGGTCGTCTAAGTTAAATTCACCCATTCCAGTTCATTTTAGTTTGCTGATTCCTAGAATGTCAATGTTCACTCTTGCCATCTTCTGGTTGACCACTTCCAATTTGCCTTGATTCATGGACCTAACATTCCAGGTTCTTATGCAATATTGGTCTTTACATCATCGGACCTTGCTTCTATCACCAGTCACATCCACAACTGGATATTGTTTTGCTTTGGCTCCATCCCTTCATTTTTTCTGGAGTTATTTCTCCACTGATCTCCAGTAGCATATTGGGCACCTACCAACCTGGGGATTTCCTCTTTCAGTATCCTATCATTTTACCTTCTCATACTGTTCATGGGGTTCTCAAGGCAAGAATACTGAAGTGGCTTCCCATTCCCTTCTCCAGTGGACCACCGTGAGACCTCTCTGCCATGACCCAACCATCTTGGGTGGGCCCACACAGCATGGCTTAGTTTCATTGAGTTAGACAAGACTGTGGTCTTGTGATCAGATTGGCTAGTTTTATGTGATTATGGTTTTAGTGTGTCTGCCCTCTGATGCCCTCTTGCAATACCTACTGTCTTACTTGGGTTTCTCTTACCTTGGACGTGGGGTATCTCTTCACGGCTGAACCAGCAAAGCGCAGCTGCTGCTCCTTACCTTGGACGAAGGGTATCTCTCACGGCTGCCCCTCCTGACCTTGAGCATGGAGTAGCTCCTCTAAGCCCTCCTGCACCTGTGCAGCAACTGCTCCTTGGAGGTGGGATTGCTCCTCTCAGCCGCCGCCCCTGACCTCGGGCGTGGGGTAGCTCCTCTCAGCCGCCGCCCCTGACTTTGGACGTGGGGAAGCTCCTCTTGGCCACTGCTCCGGCACTATTGCAGCCTGGCACTCTTGGTCGTTAACCCTGACCTTGAGTGAAGGCTTCTGGGTGGTCCGTCAAAGCTGGCGTGCTTTCTTAAAGAAGGGGTTTGTATAACTCAATGAAGCTATGAGTCATGCTGTGCAGGGCCATCCAAGATGGAAGGGTCATAATGAAGAGTTCTCACAAAACTCTTTAAGACTATTACACAAATTGGTGTCATGTAATGTGACCAAGGTGAAGGGGGGAGACTGGGAGGATCAGCCATGGTGGGATTATCTGGAAATGGAGCTTCTTGATGGTAACTTCCTTATGGAAAAAGTGAGCACTGAATTGTTTCTTCCATGGAAAGTACCTGGAATATCATTGCTATTATTGGAAGGCTTTTATGCTTCCTGGTATCTGTCCATGTTCTCTTTTCCATGAAAAGTTTGTCTCTTTCACTTCCTTCCTTGAGGAGTGGGGGATTGACCAACAAGGAGTTCAAATTAGCCAAGATCTTCAATGGAAGCAGACAGTGTGCCGAAAGCACCTTCCTGCTTTCCCCCCTACTGCCAGGAGCAACTCAGTCAGACTGCCTTCTTTGTTTTCCAACTACTGGAGACCGTGTCAGAGCTCACAGATGGTCAGAGACCCACAGATGGCATTCTCCTGGCTATATGCCATGTCCACATTGATCATGTGCACAGTCTGACAGGTCTCCTGCTCTCAAGCCCACAGATTTTCTGTCACACTGATGTAGATGCTCTCCTGACATGTGAAAATGACATCAAAGTGATCTTTGTACTCTTGAAATCTTTCTTGGCAAGACTTTATTCTCTCATTTTTTTCCCCCAAAATATGTAAGATGACATTGTTTCTATAGCATTCTTGGTCTTTGCAGAGAATTTCCTTGTGCATATGCTCATATGTGGTGGAAAAAATAATAAACCACAGGGCAACTCCATGCCACACCTGGGAGCCTGACTGTGGATCCAGCTCTGAAAGGCCTGATGCTAAACCCTTTCCTCCTGAGGATGCTTGGGCCTCCATGCTCCTGTTCATGTTGCTCATACAGACCACAGGCCACAGCCACCCTGAGCTAAGATGGGGGCATGATGACAGCCACTTGGTACTCCAGTCAGACAAGTAGGCTTTAGGGGGGAATTCTGAAGCCTGGGAAAATATAGCCTGAGTCTATCTCTTCCAACTAGAGTTAGTGTCAATGAACAAACCCTGTTTACATGAAATCACCTCCCCAGGGTGAGTGGAGAATTCTTGATTGGTGATTATGTTAAATCTTGAGTGACTGGGCTTTTGTTTTGCTTTCTCAGTATAAAATTTATTATTTTTTGCAACTTTTACTTTGTATTGAGGTATAGCTGATTAACAATGTTGTGATAGTTTCACATGAACAGCGAAGGGACTTGGCCATACGTATACATGTATCCATTCCCCTCCAAACCTAGGGATCAAACCTGCATCTCTTGCATCTCCTACATTGGAAGGCAGCTTCTTTACCACTAGGGCCACCTGGGAAACTCTAGTGTATATATGTCCATACCAAACTTCCTAGCTATGCCTTCTGCCATAAGTTCATTCCCTAACTCTGTGAGAGATAAATTTTTAAGAGTTTCAAGATGGCTGTAGCAGAGCATGAAAACAATCACAGGATATTTCTGAGAATGGACACTATGAGGGGGACCCTTTACCATTGCCCAGGTCACACACCCTTGCAGTAGCCCTTCAGGGAAGACTGTTAATGACACCTTGCATCTTGGAAAGTGTGGCCCCTATAAGCAAAATGCTCTATGCAGGTCAGACACAGATGATGCCCTGTGGAAACTTCTACCAGGCATCAGAGTTTTTCATCTGCCCACTATGTCAAAGAACCAGGCTATAGAATAGGAAAAGATTGCATTTCAGCAGTATTAATAGTGGTTGCTCCTTGTTTAGCCCCTATTAATTATCTGCACCATACTAAAAATTGTACTGAGGAAATGATGTGTACCAACCTGCCCTTAGCAACCTTTAAACTAGATAGGTCTACCACTATGAGAATAACTACATGGTTTTAAAAACATCATGACACAAAACGAACTGAAGAATGATTTAAATCTATACAAATTAGAATGAAAACCCCTGTGCCTTAGCAATGACTATCTCTAAGCAATGGACTCAAAAGAATATATTTTTCTGTTTCACTTTACAAATTTTTCACATAAAGTTTGAGATTTTTATAATGTGAGGGGCAAGTTGCTATTTTTCAAAGAGGCACAAATCTTCTTGACAGATGATCACTGGCTCTTTCCCTTCTCCTGAGCTGGTGTTTCTCTTGCTATGAATCAGTATAGCAGCATGTGAGAGAATAGCAAAGTTCAGGCATGCTTGGAGGATGCCTTCTCTTTTTTGTCCTGGCAAGTCAATTGGCAATGATAAAGGATGTTTGAGTGCTAAAAAAAATTAGAAAATGGCAACCTTTCTTGTAAAGAGAATTTGGAATTAAAAAAAACAGCAATGAAAAAGGAAAAAAAAAAAAATAAGGAACTCATTCAGCCTCCCCACTCTGGTATAGAAAATGTTCAGTGAGTGTGTGTGAAATAGTTTTCAGGGTTCCCATTTTCTTTCTGTCTTTATTTGACTAGTCACATGGGCTTTACTCAACTAGAGTTAGGACACGAATATTTTGTAAGAATTCTGGGCACCTGATTATTTCTCCACATCTGTAAGACATGCTTTGCATATAATTTGGAATCTGTTTGAAATCCATCTTGCACATCTTTAGCAAGCTACACCACAGAACTGAAAACATTAAATTTATTCGAAGTGTGGAAGTGGCAGTGATTTCTCTAAAAGTGACTGATGGTTTATTGTCCAAGATGGAGTCTCTGGTCTCCTTACTGATCCAGGAGCAGGGTGGATAACTAACATAAGCACAGGAACTTTTAGATTCACTCCACTTGCTGCAGTTCTCAAATCAGGGGCTTGTTCTTGAATTTTTTTTTTTTTTTTAATTAAGCTTCCTCTCTTTTCAAAACCACCCACCTACTCTGACCCTCTGATTGCCTCCTGGAGAACAGGAATCTAAAAGGAGCTCTTATGAAGTCCTATATTTCATAGACTTCATGATCTTTACATAGAGTTCACCTGAGTGGTTAGAATTGAAGTGAGGAAGTCAACAGTCATATACTAGTTTGTCCAGTGCATCAGGGAGTTAAGTCCAGAACTCCAGTTAAAACTAAAACATACAAAACTGGTCTGTCTCAGGACAACCAATGGCAGGACAGTGGAGACTGCTGCTCCAGGTTGCCTTCACTCCTGAAGCCAGCACACGCCAGGTCCCTAGCCTCCGCTGTGGGGAAGGGTGGTCACAGGGCAGGATGGCAGCAGTCTCTCCCAAGCTGGCCCCAAACCCTCAGGCTCTTGCCCTTGCAGCAGCTTGTGAGCACCCCCAGGGGGCTGCCCAAGGCCTGTGAGGATGGCAGATGCCCCTCTAGTGATTCTGCATGGTTGTGCCTCAGAGACCCCTCCTCCCACCCAAACACCATTGCCTGGAGGTTCTGACTCACCTTGGGGACTGTTTGGTTGGTTAGCTTTCCTTACTAATTGAGATATTTACCCAGAAAGAGCTGTTTACATTTATTTGATTATTCAGAACATTTAATACAACAAGTCTATTTTTTAGAAGATCACAAATGGAGGTAAAGAGTGTGGAGATTTTATAGGATCAGTGAAAAGTTAGCAACATTGTTGATACACTATTTGAGCATGTTTTATGGCCTAAGCTGCATGCTCTAATTGAATGCACACATCAAGAGGTTTGTTGTTGTCCAGTTGTTAAGTCATGTCCAACTCTTTGCCACCCCATGCAAAGAGTTGCAAAATGCCAAGCTTTCCTGTTCTTCACCATCTCCTGGAGTTTGCTCAAACTCATGTCTATTGAGTTGGTGATGCATCTAGCCATCTCATCCTCTGTTGCACCCTTCTCCTCCTGCCCTCAATCTTTCCTAGCATCAGGGTTTCTCACAATGAGGCTTACATCTGCATAAATATACTTGATGCTGCCAACCTAGAACAGTCCTGTTGTGTGTGACCAATCCGCATCTTGATCAATTTCAAATAATACTCTCCTTGAATTTCGTATATAACAAGTTGGCCACATTTCACATTTGTCTCAGTGCTTTCTGACCCTGTCAAGTTTTCTTTCATTCTTTTATTAATGACAGGAATGAGATTTTCACCTGGGCGAGTCCCTTTCCCCTTCTCTCCCTCTGGAATCACCACACTCTTCATTCGCTGAAGAGTGCAGCTCTTTTGCAGGTGCCCTATCAAGTGGCAAGAATGGAAGAAGAGGCCTCAGAGGCTGGAGGACAGGGTGTATCCTTACTACATGTTGTAACCTCATTATTATTTTGACAGGATTACTCTGCACTGGAGGCCAGGGAACTCAGTTGGATGGGAAAGCATGATGTCATACTGCTCTGTCTCCATCAAGTTCACAAACACTAGCCTCAGAAGCCGTGATATGACCTTCCTTCATCTGATGAGACATGATATAGAACTTCCTCCACCACTCACTTTCCCTCCCTCTTGGTGGACTCCTACTCTTCACACCTCCCATGCCTTCCTCCCATCCTTCTCAATGGTCACCTGACTTCTCTCCATTGAGAAAATGAAGCAGCTAAGGCAGGACATCCACAGCTCCTTTCTTCACAGTTAGCCATCCACCTGAATCTGTGCCCACAGAGTTCCTTCTGCCCACAGTGTTGTTCCTATTACAACACTGAGGCTAACAACTAAACTTCCTCACCACATCTCATTTCCTCTTGCGTACTGCCACCTAGGCCCTCTCTCTGTCTCTTATCCCCATCTCCTGCATCAAGTTTTTTCCCACTCTGCTGGGTCACTCCTTAATTTTTAAACAGCTTTATTATCCCTCCCATAAAAAGAAATCCTTCTTTTGACACCACTGTGCCCCCCCGCCTCTTGCTTAAATTCTCAGCTCCTCTGTGTAACTAATCTTCTTAAAAAGTTCTTGCTATTATACACTTATCATTTCCAGCTTTTCTCCTTCAATTCTTTCCAAATCTACACCAATCAGATTTTAGTCCTCTCCATGCTAATGAGCCCCATGTTGCTACAGGCTTTGTGTAAAACCTACAGGAATTGACACCATTTGAGATTCATCCCAGGTTCTGGAAACACCCTTTCTGTGCCTCTTGATAGTGTGGTGAGTTTATGTCTTTTGGTGGGAAGTTAAGGGGGTTGACCTCAGGACCTAGACCTTAGGTAACATTTTAAAGCAAATCTTTTGCTATATTTCTTTTTTTCCCTTAACATCATGGCTTGTTTGGGCAAAATGCTTTATGGATACTATAGCCTTAATAATTTCAATATCCAACTAAATTTCAAGATCTTTTTTTTTTAATATTTAGAATATTTTAAATTATACAAATATTTACAAAAATTAATTACATTCAGTAAAATGGATAATAGCTCAATTGCTATTAAGGAAAATAGCTATAGTCTATCAGAATTTCTATCTTTGTTACCCTTTATTGTCTGTGATAAATGCTGAGAAGGAGGGACAAAAGAGAACAAAGTGCTGAAGCTGTGAGTTAAAGTTATTCTGGTTGTTCTAGCTAATAGAAAATACCTCATCAATGTGAATATAAATGCTACCAAAGAAAGGAAATGTACAATATTTTCAGGTAATTTATTTAATGGCTACTGGCACACTGTGACAGGTACTATGATCATCTATCTCATTATCCCAAGAGGACAAAGTGAAAAGTTTTTGTATGTGTTGAATATATATGGTGGTTAAAGATGGTGGCAAGATAAAAAATAAATACACAAACACCCATTTATTTCCTACTGATATTTTAGCAATATAACTATAAGAAACTAGAATGGAAAAAGACAACATTCACATGATACCAACCTCAGTGCAATTTTGCCCAAGGTGTAGATCATGACATCCACACCAGGCCAGGGGGAAGGGGGATACAAATTCTTAAAATCCCCAGGATTCCTAATTCAAAATCTCAGCACATAGGCCAAGGAATCTGAAATTTTAAACTATTTTCCAGGTGATTCTTTTGTTCTCTAAAATTTAGTTTCCCTGACACAGTAAGTAAGAGGACACATGTGATGTGAATTTGAGCAAATTACTAAAACTAGTTAAGCTTCAGGTTTTTTTTTTTTTTATCTTTAAAAAAGAAATAATGATAATATCCATATCATAAGGCATTTTGGAAAAATAAGTGAAATAAGTGGATTGGGGCATTATAAGTAATTGTTGTTAGATATTGAATTTAAATATTGAAACAAGAATGTAAAATATGTAGAAATAAGCTTAAGAAGGAAAGACAGTTCAGGTCTTAAGTGAATAAAATAACCAGTTACTTAGGAATACTTTTCCCCCAGGTTTACTTATTCATCGTTGAGTGAGCTGGGCCTTCCTTCCTGCACATGGGCTCTCTCCAGCTACGGAGGGCAGGGGCTGCCGTTCACCGCAGTGCACAGCTTCCCACTGCAGCGGCTTCTCTCGCTGCAGATCCCAGGCTCAGCTGTCTCGGGGCACGCAGAACCCTCCTGGACCAGTGACTGCACCTGTGTCCCCTGCGCCAGCAGGCAGACTCTTAACCACTGGGCTGCCAGGGAAGTCTGGGAGTACTTTTAAAGCATACAAACTGAGAAGCATACTATGTTCCTATTGGAATAGAGGTAGGGAAGAGAAGGGAAAAGCAGTATGTGTAAAGAAAATAATTTTTTTCAAGGTTAATTTTTAAATTTCAGATAGCTCTATACAAAATATCAGATAGATAATCTTGTAACAAGAAAATGAAGCTAGTGCTAATCTTAAAGAACATACAGTGGAGAAAAAAATTAGCCAGCCCTTCGCTAACACACACACAGACACACACACACACATACACACACAATGCAGAAGGAAGCATATGAAAGGTCACTTTCATTGCCAGATGCCATAACGCATAGTTATAATGCAATTAACAATATTGTATCAATATCAAAATGGGAAGACACATTGATAAAACTGAAGAGAAAATGCAGAAATCTAAGAACAAGATAACAGCATATGATAGTTTTTTTTTTTTTAGATCAATGGAGAAAATAGAAACTACTTCCAATCCACGAACACGGTATATTAGTGAAACTGAGTATATTACCCAAGCAATCTATAGATTCAATGCAATCCCTATCAAGCTACCAATGGTATTTTTCACAGAACTAGAACAAATAATTTCACAATTTGTATGGAAATACAAAAAATCTCAAATAGCCAAAGTAATCTTGAGAAAGAAGAATGGAACTGGAGGAATCAACCTGCCTGACTTCAGACTCTACTACAAAGCCACAGTCATTAAGACAGTATGGTACTGGCACAAAGACAGAAATACAGATCAATGGAACAGAATAGAAAGCCCAGAGATAAATCCACGAACCTATGGACACCTTATCTTCGCCAAAGGAGGCAAGAATATACAATGGAGAAAAGACAACCTCTTTAACAAGTGGTGCTGGGAAAACTGGTCAACTACTTGTAAAAGAATGAAACTAGAACACTTTCTAACACCATACACAAAAATAAACTCAAAATGGATTAAAGATCTAAATGTAAGACCAGAAACTATAAAACTCCTAGAGGAGAACATAGGCAAAACCCTCTCCGATATGAATCACATCAGGATCCTCTATGACCCACCTCCCAGAATATTGGAAATAAAAGCAAAACTAAACACATGGGACCTAATGAAACTTAAAAGCTTTTGCACAACAAAGGAAACTATAAGTAAGGTGAAAAGACAGCCCTCAGATTGGGAGAAAATAATAGCAAATGAAGCAACAGACAAAGGATTAATCTCAAAAATATACAAGCAACTCCTGAAGCTCAATTCCAGAAAAATAAACAACCCAATCAAAAAATGGGCCAAAGAATTAAACAGACATTTCTCCAAAGAAGACATACAGATGGCTAAACAAACACATGAAAAAATGCTCAATATCATTCATTATCAGAGAAATGCAAATCAAAACTACAATGAGGTACCATTACACTCCAGTCAGGATGGCTGCTATCCAAAAGTCTACAAGCAATAAATGCTGGAGAGGGTGTGGAGAAAAGGGAACCCTCTTACACTGTTGGTGGGAATGCAAACTAGTACAGCCACTATGGAGAACAGTGTGGAGATTTCTTAAAAAACTGGAAACAGAACTGCCATATGACCCAGCAATCCCACTGCTGGGCATACACATTGAGGAAACCAGACCTGAAAGAGACACGTGCACCCCAATGTTCATCGCAGCACTGTTTATAATAGCCAGGACATGGAAGCAGCCTAGATGCCCATCAGCAGACGAATGGATAAGGAAGCTGTGGTACATATACACCATGGAATATTACTCAGCCGTTAAAAAGAATTCATTTGAATCAGTTCTAATGAGATGGATGAAACTGGAGCCCATTATACAGAGTGAAGTAAGCCAGAAAGATAAAGAACATTACAGCATACTAACACATATATATGGATTTTAGAAAGATGGTAATGATAACCCTATATGCAAAACAGAAAAAGAGACACAGATGTACAGAACAGACTTTTGGACTCTGTGGGAGAAGGCGAGGGTGGGATATGTCGAGAGAACAGCATGAATATTATCTATGGTGAAACAGATCACCAGACCAGGTGGGATGCATGAGGCAAGTGCTCGGGCCTGGTGCACTGGGAAGCCCCAGAGGAATCGGGTGGAGAGGGAGGTGGGAGGGGGGATCGGGATGGGGAATACATGTAACTCCATGGCTGATTCATGTCAATATATGACAAAACCCACTGCAATGTTGTGACGTGGTTGGCCTCCAACTAATAAAAATAAATGAAAAAAAAAAAAAAAAGAAACACCAAGGCCTCCTAATCTTTCAAATTATATAAGACATTTTTATACTACATTAATAATTATAATATTAATTATATAATACATACTACAATCCAATTACTACTTCTTGTTTTCCTTCAAAGTGATATAGCAGAGTGCTACAAACTTAATTTTTCGTCAAAAACAACTATAAAGAGAGTTGTTTTCAATGGTCCTTAAGATCTTTTTTAAAATTTAGATTAAAAAAATCCACATCTAGTCACAATTGCTTCTCGACTGAATTCTACCTTACATTCTAAAAAATATTCTTAGTCCCCAAAGTATCAGAAACTATCACCTGAATAAAATAATGTGTGTATTTTTAAGGTAAATGCTGGCTCTGCAACTCAGATTGTGATTTTCAATAAACCACAGAACCAAGACTGTGCAAAAAAGACATGATTATCTCAGGTTAACACCTTCAAGAATCAAGACAACAGAGGAAAAGGTACCTGGTGAAATGCATTAGGATTCCCAGAATTAAAAATCAAGGGTAATTTTTCTTCTAATTCTCGAACTATTTCTGGCCAGACAGAATTCACCAAAAAATCATAGCCGGGAACAGTATTGCCCTTTTCACTGTAAGATAAGAGAAAAATTTCAGTCAAATACACCAGAAACATCTCCTTACATAAAGCAAAATTCCACTGTTGTGTTTTATTAAAATTAAAGTTCCTCAGCCTAAAATTTACTTCAAACTTTTAAAAACAACTGTATTTGTCAATTACTTTGTTTTTAGGCCCAAACTTCTATTTCACTCCTTGATCTCATTCTCACCTAGAACCTGACACATCCTCTGTGTCCTGACTCCTACAATTATCACATAGCAGACCGTTGGGTTCAAGGATAATGGAAAATTATGCCGACTTGCATTGGCACAGTTTTCTCCCCTTAAATGGGTTACCATGTTTATACACTATCTTGAAAAAGCAGCAATCTACCACAAGAAAAGCAATCTTTGTATTCAACCTTAACACCACACAGCTCTAAAACACTGTAAATCACACTAATTTACCAATTACTAACAGCTTTGTGACTCAGCTATCTCTGATTACCTCCAGGTCTAATGTTCTATGACTATTTCATGTAAAATCTGGATTACAAATCTTAATACAAAATAACTGATAATATTCATGGTTTTCATATGCACATGCTCTATTTTGGATTGTCAGCAAAAAGGCCAAATTCTGAGTTTCCAATTAACACACTTAGGTGAGAGAGAACACTGAGAGAAAATCATGCTCTCAGGAGCCACAGCACTGGAGTTCAAATCTCGGGTCATTTAACTTCTGTGTTTTGGTTTCCTCATCTTTAAAATCATAGGGTTATTATGTGGAATAAGATTTGTAAAGCATTTAGGATGGTATACAGTTTGTAAAGCATTTAGCACTAATTGGAGAAGGAAATGGCAGTCCTCTCCAGTGTTTTTGCCTAGAGAATCCCAGGGATGGGGGAGCCTGGTGGGCTGCCGTCTATGGGGTTGCACAGAGTTGGACACGACTGAAGCGACTTAGCAGCAGCAGCATGTAGTAAGTGCTATGTTAATAGTGTTAAATACACAGTACATAGATTAAAAAGGTGGGTTCCTTAAGTTTCTCTGTACTTAAAAATCTGTAAATATCTTTAGGCAATACCATCTCACTGACCTACCCACTTTGCTGCATTCTTAACATTCTCTATATTAAGGTAATTTTCTTTATATTTGATGAGGGAAAGGAGATGCCTATGTCCCACATACCCAATTCCACATATCATATCATATACTTTTAATCACAATAAGAACTAACTCTAATAAGATATAGGAAGAAAGAACAAAATTCAAGATTTTAGAATACAAATGCACATAATATGAGCAACTATGAATGACAAGATCACCTCATTTCCAAACTAAATATACAATTAAAGCCTCAAAAGGAAAATTTAAATCTGCAAGATCAACAATTAGAAAAGCTAATTTACGTTCTCTGGAAAATAACTTCTGACATCACTGGTGTTGCCGGGTATAAAGAGCACCCAAAGGCAGATGCAGAGCAAGGGAGGGTCCAAGGCAACAAGACGATGTGGCGTGAAGCAAAGGCAGATGACCTACCAAGGTACAGTCTAGATACTCAAATTTCTGAGCTTTCCACAAGAGTTCTGTCACCCTGACAACTGTGGAAAAGAACAAACATGTGAGGCATGAAACTTGACATTTCAAGACCAAAACTAGGCTTGTCAAATCTAATGATTGGTTGTTTCATTACTGTGGGCTCTTTAATTTCACATGATGACTTCTATTAAGTTCTTACCCCAAATTCAAATCCAACTAAATCTTGACGATTATTATACAAAAGTGGCAAAACAAAGCTTCATCTGAAATTATCTAGTGGAAACAGAGAGGGTACTTCCCAGTCAATCAGCACATTTATTCCCCAGGTTTCTCTTTTCAAAGAAAAAAATTTCAAGACTAAAAATAATTTTCACTCCATGAAGAAAGGGACTTGATTTGCCTTTCTAATGCTGCAAATTGACTGAGTTTTTCATTTCGCAAACACTGGATAGTTGCTGTCTTAAGACACTGTGCCAAGAGGGGGGAGTATGGGTTGTGCAGGATGGGCGCAAGCTGTTAAGATGGAAACTAGTCCTCAACAGAAGTGAGAGCAACACGCAATCACCTGCAGAGAACAGGATGAAAGCCAGACTTCAGGATGAAGGTGAGAGGTCTCTTGAAGGAAGTGGTATCTGTATTGGGGCTTCACACAGGATGACAGATCAACAAAAATAAAGGGAAAGGCAGAGGACTCTGAGGAAGAACACAGACCCACCAAATGTGTGCCGGGGACCAGCAGAGCGAGGGAAGCCCACAGAGTGCCACACACAAGGACCACTGAAACCGGCGTGCGCAGGGCCTTGTACGCCGCATCAAGACGCCTAGACTTTACTCCACACGCGACAAGAAGCCACTAAAGACTTAGGAAGAAGGCAGTGCCTATATATCAGAATTGTGGGTCAGTGCGACAGCCGAAGGGCAGAGGGGACGGGCGAGAAGGGAGAGGGTGGAGGCAGGGAGAGGAGGTGGGCAGATCCTATTATTCTGGATAAGACTATGACAAATGCCCGGATCAGGCCAGTGGTGATGGTGAGAGGCAGCCGGGTATTTATGAAACAAAGTGAAAAGTATGGAAATCAGGCAAGAGGAGGGAATACTGAAGATGACTTTAACCACAATTCATATAAAACTTGTTGAATTACACGCAATTCATATTTAGAAACAGATTGCAACATCAGAATAATGGAAGGAAACCAACTTTTATTTCACATGTAATTGAGGAAAAAGTACACAAAAGGGGAAAGTATGGTTGTGAATTCACAAAGATGTACCCTTTACCTCTGCCCTACACATTACAGTTTCCTTCTGAGGCGATGACCCACACCCACCTCACAGTGCCATGCTAACAATTCACCGGGGGAGCGCATATTAACCCAACCCAAATGAGGCAGCAATAATCAGCAGGCGCAAGTTCTAAGTACAGCTGCTTAAACTACCTTGAGATGGCTCCTCCTGTGACCTCTCGAAGAAGGCGGCAGTGATGGGGAACGAACTCCAAGAGTTTATCATACATGAGCTGGAGATCACTCAGACGACTATCAACAATCTGTTCTAGAATCACCTATTAAACGAACAGCATTTTAAAAAAGCATCTCAAAGAGAGGTATGAATTACACACTACAGGAAAAATAGAGAAAACCTCAAAAGTATGTTTCTTCATGCCCCCTCCTCCCCAGCTAACATGTTTTCTAACAGTAACAGCTATACTCCGAACTAGTTTCAGGATTTGGAAGCACAGCTCTGACCCAGGGGAGACACAGGCTGGGTGACAGAGACTGGCCTGAAGCCGGAAAGCCAAGCACATTTGCCTCCTCCCCTCGTGAGACTGAAAACAAAATAAAATGACAATTTCCCATAACAACAGACCCTCCCTGTACTGACCTCGGCCTTTTCTTCTACCATAATTTAGATCAGGGGAAGGTGTGAGACACAGAAAGATGGAAATATATATTTTATTTTATTTTACTTTATTATTTTATCTTTTGTGTTAAGGTTGAGAGTCAAGAGGTTAACAACAAGATAAGCATATGAATTAAAAAAAAAATTAAAATGTGGCCTTGGTTTATTTAGTATGCCACTGAAACATCAAATGTTTCTCTCATTTAGCACATTAGGTTCAGTTCAATGAAAAAAAAAAAAGGCATAAGTTAGTAACGATTTTCACTTACTGAGACATAAATAATATAGGTAATTTGTCTTTTTCATTCTTATCAAGTTAGGTAAGAAATATAACAGGATAGGAAGAGAGGAAACTGACAGATCATTTATTTTTAGTAACTCTAATAACAGCTGAAAGGATTACTGAAGTTAATCCTTACATTTCATTTTTATCAATGGGATTCCGTTTCCCCCATTTATAAATGGGAGGCTTTCATCCCAAGGTCATGGTGAACAGGACTTTGTACTCACTGGACAGAAAGAGCACCCACACGGACAGAGGACTGAAGAGAGTCTGCAAACACTGAGGATGGGCTTGTGACTTTTATCAGTTTGAATCAGATGAAGTTGCCGCTTTTGTGTGTCAGAAAACATTGAGTATTGGCAACTTCATATGGTACAGTCTACATCCTGGCTGCTCAAAGACAGAATATGCTTACTTTCCAAAGTGTAACTGCATTTTGGAGATGAAGGACACTGGATAGTCAAGTTCTGGACTTAGGGTATTACGCTGCTAATTTGCCTATGAAAGTCCTGCATCAGTGGTTTCCTCCCTCCCACGTTCCTAGCTAAGAGACTCCTCAGTATTCAAGACTTAGGCCACATCTCTGTGAAGACAACCTTCAGCACAGACTTTCCGTGGTCAGGGTTTCAGCAGGCTCCCTTACCAGGAGCTTACACTGCGGTTTTGGTATCTGCTTACTTGTTCCATTTTACCCACTAGACCAATAGTTAAAAATTCATTTTAAGAATTTAGTGGCAAATAATTTACATACCATAAAACTGACCTAAAAATGTTTTGATACATTTCTTCTTCCTAGGCAAGACCCTCCTCCCACTAAATTAACATGATCCCTGGGCTACAGCATCACTAAAAAACCCTGAGAAGGTGCCTGACTCCTGCATGCCGGTTGTCACCACCAGGGACCAACCTTTTCTTCCAACTGATGGTACTACAGTAACTGAGAATCTTCACAGAAAGGCCTCTAAACTACCCCTTACACCCAGTAAAGCATCCAAGACAGAGCAGATGCTCTATGAACATCTGCTGAATGGAGGCCTTATTCAACAGTACACAAACCTCATCTACGTACGGTTTCACAAGGACTTGACCAACTGACGCCTCTGCATCCCGCGTCTTGTCAATTGTGGCCTAAGTCCGTAAGCAGTGCCAAATAATATCGACACTGGAAGTCTGAAGACCTTCTAATAGGAGGCCTTCCAGTGACTGTTGTAACATGGCTGTAATACCAGCTATACGCTGCAAGAAAGACAGGTTAAAAAGCTCCAGTTGTAATCATTTCTAAAGATCCAGACACACACATAACAGATTTCTTATCCCAACAGAAAATATGTAAAATTAAATATTAACATTTTCTGGAGAGGAACAATGAATCTCTCCTCCTCCTCACATCTCTTTGTAAGTTAATCTTTGCTGTATCAAAGGATTTAGATATCACTTCAGAATGAGGTTCTTTTAAGCTACAGAATAAATCTGGCAAACATCATGATTCTAAAGTCCAGTCAAGAGTTTTGGATAAGTTAATTCTGACTAAATCATATAGTGTGTCAAGTTACATGAAATTTAGAATAAATTTTACCCTTATAACTCAGAGAATATGCCTGTATGTTTACACAAAATCTATGTGTGACACTTAGGAGGCAGGGGCCTAAAAAACAAAAACTGAAAGAGAAAATTCAAAGCTAGTTTCAAAATCCTGCAGATCAACAACTGTCAGAACAATACAGGCATACCTTGGTGATACTGCAGGTGTGGTTCTAGGCCACCACAATAAATTGATTATTACACAATAAAGCCAGTTATGGGGGTTTCTTGGATTCTCACCAGATATAAAGCATATGTTTATACCGTACTACATACAGTATATTGAGTTGGCAAAAGCATTATGTGTAAAACAAACAAGATATAGACTTTAATTACTTTAATTAAAACATGCTTTATTGCTAAAAAATGTAACCATCATGTGACCCTTCAGTAAGCTATCAACATTTTGCTGGTGGAGGTTTGAAATACTGTGAAAACTACCAGAATGAGATACAGAGATAACAGCACTTGAAGTGAGCAAGTGCTGTTAAAAGGGTACTAGCATGGTGATAGACCTGCTTGATGCAGAGTTTCAATAAACCTTCAATTAAAAAAAAGTGCAGTATCTGTGAAACACAAAAAATCTAAGGGCAATAAAATAAGGTCTGCCTGTACCAGGTAAAATCAAAATTATTTAGCAAATTCCTAAATACTACAGTGTGAAAAATCTAATTTTGTCTTATTTTGTCCAAAAGAGGCAAACCTTTTGAAATGCAAAAGGCTTCAAAGCAAGCCTTTGCTTTGAACAGCATGAAACGCTAACTGATTAAATTCTGTGGCAACTCTCTCCAACATCTGTCCAGTCAAATGTGGGTTAGTGGAGACAATTAAAAAGAGTTAATTCCTAAAGGTTTTTAATTTCCAAGAATATATCACATGATCAGCAATCCTGATGCTTTCATTGTGCTTTTCCATAGCCCCCTTGTTATAAGGTAGAAGCTATAGCATCCTTTGCGCCATGAAATTTTACAGCACATTCTAGGACAGTGGAAAACTAGAAACGTTAAGCATAAGCCCCTGACACTGCCAGGCCCCGACCACAGGGTCCAGCCGAGAAGCAAGAGCTGCCCCAGGCCAGTGCAGGTGTTTATATCTCCTCCCCCAGCCTCTCTCATTCAGGGCCTTCTTCATTGTTAACTTCCCTTCCCTCTCTCTACCTCTACCCGGTTATTTACATTACACTGCCCTGGTTTTCCCTCCTCTACAACTCAAAGTTGCTGATCTGAATTTTTAAAAAGTCCTCAAAGGTGATTCTGAGCAAGAAACAGCATAATAACTATTACATTAAAGATGGAATATCACAAAGGAACAGTATTATAGAAAAAGACATTGTGATGCATCTCTATCAAAGGAAGAGTAGGGATGGACAAAAATGGAAAGAAAACAGGAAGGCAGGTATGGCGGATGTCGAGTGAGGATAAGCTGGCAGGAGCTGCCAAGGCAGCTGAGGGCAAGAGACTTGGAACAGTTTGAGACAAACAGCTCCCCTGGATGGGTGAGAAGGGATGACCCATCAAATGGGGTCACAAACAGTCGAACGTGACTGAGCAACTCAACTGAACTGAGGGCCGACTACATGCCAGGTATGGGCTGATGGCACCTCAGTGTCAGACAACCTGCAGAGGAGTTCCCGCTAGCCTTCTACTGTCAATGACACCAGGAGTTGAGTTCCATGGCTCAGGCTGCACAGTGGAATATACAGCACAAATCTGTCCATGGCACCACAGTGCTTCCCATGGTGTTGGTATGAGCTACACATTTTCTGAGTCACTCACCTACCTGGCTGATTTAAAATTCAGACTACAAAGATAAGAAGACAGCTGCAGTATGTAACAAAGAAAATGGTCATCTTTTTCTAATTTCACAAGTTTTTTTTTGTTTTTTTTTTCTTGTTGACAAACGTTAACTAAATGCGCCTATCCTGTTTCTTAATGATGTAATGCTAGGGTAAGATACATAAGTGGCAATACTCTGGCCATTACTCTGATCTAAATGAATTTAGAAAAGATGAAAGCTATTTCATATCTTGAAGATCAACAAAATTTTGCCAGTGCTTCTCTAAGGCAATTCCAAAGACTAAAATTCTTCCAATAAAAGCACACTCCTCTGATTCCCTGTGAAGTGATGTATTGGAACTGTGGCCCATAACCATAAAGCCTTTATAAGGATGTATTATAAACTTTACCATCTCACACCCTCCACTTTCCACAAGCTACACTCAAAAACACTGAACCATAGACTTGGCTTTTCTTCTTTTTCAGAAATGAATTATAACTAAAAAATAAAAATAAAAAATTTAGGCTAGATGTGAAGTATTAATTTATGTAATATTTAGTAAAGAAAATACTTACCTGCTTGCTTCTAGTGCAGATGTTTCTTTAGAATGTTGAGAATTTAAGATTTTTTCAATTTTCTCAACTGATGGAATAACTTGTATAAGCCACAACACACATATCTACAAAATAATAATTAAGCAAAAAACAAAGTTATCACGATATTTCATCTTAATCATTTCATTTCCCCATTCTAAATACAGGGACATACAAAACAAAAAGTCAACTTAGAGTATGTAGGGCATTGTATATTTTGAATATTTCTACATAAAACTGAATTCCCAAGAATGCAAATGTTAACTTTAGGTGTCAAGAAGAAGCACATTTTCAATATTCTACTGCAAGTTTATAGTTGAAAAAAGAGAAAACTAGACTTTTTGTTTCCTCATTTCCCACACTTTTATTCATTTATTTTCCTATCTTAAATGAACCTCTCTATAGGTATTACATTTATTTTCTTATGACCCTTTTTCGTGTTATAACTGTAGCTTCTGATCATCTTTATCCTATTGACATGTATATGACACAATTATATGCTTAAGCATCAGTTCATTAAAGCCATTATTATACAACCTTATCAAAGAAGTTGAGCATTATACAAAAACCCAACCTTAAAAGCACAGAAAGATATAAAGCACTCATTAAACAAACAGTTCCCAGAACTATACAGTAGTATAGCACCAGGAATTCTATTCAGTGCTCTGTGGTGACCTGAATGGGAAGGAATCTAAACACGAGGGGACACGTGTGTGTGTGTGATGGATCCACTCTGCTGTGCAGCAGAGACTAAAGCGCTTTAAAGCACTGGACTCCAGTAAAAATCACTCTAAAAAAAGACAAAATAAAATATGTGAGTAGTTACTGAGCACCCACTGTGCACCAGACACTGACCCAGGCAGGGAGGACATGAGCGAACAGAACAGGAAAAGAGTCCCTGCTCTCACAAGGCTGACAGCCTTTCCCAGAAAGGCACTACATTCCTGAAATCTCTGGACAGAAGCTGATAACTGTCTCAAATTCTAATCCCATTACATCCAATAATAATGTACATATATATCATATGCATTATATATTACATTACTACAATATATACAATAATGGATATGTAATATTATATGATAATGTAATATTATATCCATTAAAGTCAGAAAATAAAATCAAAACATGAGACTGCTAAAAATTAAAAGTAGTACATGCAGAGGTACAGTTAAGAGGTGGAAACAAAAGAAGTAATATGGCAGAACGAGAGAGTAACACACTAGTTTTTCCACCTGCAGCAGAACACTGGAAGAGTTGGCCTTAGAAGGCCTACTTGCTCCCGAATCACTAAAATTTGAGTATCTTCTTTACAAGGGTGCTGATAAATTAGTTTTATGCCTGTTAAACTGTAAAATGCTTCACTGATACCAGTTATTACTGTCTCTTATTCTGGAAAAATTGAGGAATGTTAATTTTGTGTCCATTGGGCACCTCTAAAATTCTGCTTTATTTCAAATAGTTAACATTACATTATAAGCATAGAAACAGTTTTGGGAGGAAAAAAAAAGTTTCATATGCTGAGAAGCTGAGAAGACATGAGGCTCTGAGCTGGCATGTAGCATAAGAAATCTACATTTAAAATTTTTAATGCTATCATTAATAAAGCACAAGAAGAATACGCAATATTCTTTGTCTTTTTCTTCAATTAGTTACTTTACCATACCCTTCTTATTAATAGGACTTTAATCAGCCAAGGAGTGAGAAGACCTGGGCTCCAGCTCTGGCTGAACCCCTCAGGAGCCTGGCTGAATGCTGCTGCCTAAAGAGAAAGGAAGATCCCGCACTCCTCTCTGCAGAGGTACCAAGAGGAGTCTATCACACCACATCCATGAAGGTGCCGTTAGCTCCAAGGTGCTACCATAAGCCCGTGTTTAATAGTATGACACTCAAGGATACCTTTTTTTCCCTAATGTCCTCTTATTTAGACATTTGTTCACCTACTGCCCGAATTCCTTCACTGACAGATGACCGAAAACTCTGTAAAAGAATAAAGAAAACATATTGCAGAAATTGTTTGGTGGCATTACAAAACTTGTACATTAAATTCCACGTAACTTAATTATCCCTGGGCCAGTATTATGTACATATTGACAAAAATACATAATATCAAATACAACTACTGTTGAGGGTACTCATGATTCGAGGGCAAAATGACATAGAAAGTCAAGATCACAGAGGATTAACGGCCAAAAGAGTAATAATATTGGGTTGGCAAAGAAGTTAGTTTACTTTTTTACCATAAGATGGCTCTAGTAGTGCTTGGCTGTCTTTAATTTCATTAGAAATAATTTTGTAAGACTGTACTGTGACAACTCTCATATCAGTATTCATTAAAAAAAAATCAAGACTATTGAATCTTTGTGTAGTCATTTTAATATTAAAGGAGAAAAAAGCAACATTTTCTGCGTATTATGCTTTATTATTTCAAGAAAGGTAAGAATACAACTGAAATGCAAAGTAAGGTTTGTGCAGTGTATGGAGAAGGTGCTGTGACTGACTGAAGTGTCAAAATGGCTTGCAAGGTTCTGTGCTGGAGACTTCTCACTGGATAGATTTTGCCACGGTTGAAAAGAGCAGTTGAAGTTGATAGCAATCAAACTGAGACCTTAACAGAACAATCCCTTCCAATGTTACACCATGCAGGATATGGCCAACATACTCAAAATATCCAAATCGACTGTTGAACACCATTTGCACCAGCCTGGTTATGTGGATCGTTTTGATGTTTGGGTTCCACATAAGTGAAGCGAAAAAAGAACCTTCTTGACCATATTTCCACAGGTAATTCTCTACTGAAACGTAACAAAAATGTTTAATTTTTAAAGCAAATTGTGACAGGAGAGAGAAAAGTGGATTGCTGCTGTTGTTTTTCAGTTGCTCAGTTGTCCCCGTGGACTGCAACACGCCAGGCTTCCCTGTCCTTCACTACATCCCAGAGTTTGCTCAAACTCATGTCCATTGAGTCGATGATGCCATCCAACCATCTCATCCTCTGTGGGTACTGTGCAATTATGCGGAATGGAAGAGCTCATGGGGCAAGCAAAATGAAGCACCACAATCATAAGTAAGGCTGCTGTTTATCCACAAGTGATGCTGTGTATACAGTGGGATTGGAAGGGGATTCTCTATAATAAGCTCCTTCTGGAAAACCAAATGACTAATTCTAATAAGTACTTGCTCCCAATTAGACAAACTGAAGGCAGCACTAGATGAAAAGCATCTAGAATTAGTCAAGAGAAAACGCATAATCTTGCATCAGGATAACTCAAGACCACGTTTCTTTGATGACCAGGCAAAAACTGTTACAGCTTGGGTGGGAAGTTCTGATTCACCCACCACAGTCACCAGACATTGCACCTTCAGATTTTCACTTATTTTGGTCTTTACAAAATTCTCTTAATGGAAAAATTTCAATTCCCTGGAAGACCATAAAAGACACCTGCAACAGTTCTTTGCTCAAAAATATAAGAAGTTTTGGGAAGATGGAATTATGAAAGCTGCCTGATAAAAATGGCAGAAGGTAGTGGAACAAAAAAACTGTGAATACACTGTTTAATAAAGTTCTTGGTGAAAATGAAAACTGTGTCTTTTATTTTTACTTAAAAACCAGTGGAACTTGCTGGCCAACCCAATACATACACAATCACCGTCATACGTGTTCAGAGTACAGAAAGAACCCTCTGAATCAAACACTAGGAAAATCTGGCGCAGGGGATAGAACTCGAATCTGACTTGGAGGGCCCGTGGAGGCCGACAGTGGAGGAGAGCAGTCACTGGAAGACAGAGGGTGGAAAGGTGCAACTGACAGGGCGCACTCAGGGTGGGAGGGTGCACCGGGTGCACGGCAGCCTTCATTTTGGAGAGAAGTAGAAATAAACGGGGGGTGGGGGAGATTTAGGAGAATTTTAGACTAGATTCTATCAGGAACTAAACAGTTCTTAGGCACTGATACTTCATGATGCCATGTTGTTCTAAGGATGTTACGAATCGCGGAGTAAGGAAAAGAATGGCCAGGAAAAGGCAGCTCATAGGTGGAGAAACATGTCCAGAAGCTAATAAATGAAACAAAATATGAAGAATCAGGCCAAAGCAAAGGTAAAAGAAACGATGAGAATAAACTAGACATGGCAACCCGCTCCAGTGCTCTTGCCTGGAGAATCCCATGGACAGAGGAGCCTGGCAGGCTACAGTCCATGGGGTTGCAAGAGTCAGACATGACTTAGCGACTAAAGCACCACCACCAGACAAATTACAAAAATTTTATAGAAAAGTGAATTAATTCATTCAATAAACATGAACTGTCTACTAACCATCAGCCAATGAGGATAGGATACAATGATGAATTAGACAGAAACAGTCTTATCATCCCTCAATGATCTTAGAATCTCAGAGAAGCTTCTTGAGTTGAGATTAAAAAGGCAGGTGAGGTCGTGGTTGATGAGGAGAAGGGTGGTGATAAAGACAGCCGCAGAGTAAGGGACAGTAGGTGGCTCTGGCAGCTGGCGGTGTAGGACAAGAGCCTGAAGGCATGACGGCAGTCGAGGAAGTTCAAGCACAGATGGGCAGAGTGGAGAGAGTTCAGAGAGAAGAGTGGACGGTTAACAAAGGACGGGGTTCAGGAAATGTCATGGCTACACAGGTTGGGAGAAGGAAGAAGAGTCCTGAAAAGGAGGCAGAAAGGCCATGCAGAGGCTGGTGTGGAATCCAGCAGCAGAACAAAAACTTCTTTCTCTTCCATTCCAACAAAAGGCACTTTAATAAGCTTTGTGAAATTCAAACAAGACACGAACTTTCAAAGAGTCTGCTAGTTCAAGGCACAGCTCACAACTAAACCTCTTTTACGAATTTTTTCTTGCCTACCATCCTCGGGACTTCTCAGCCCTGACGTTCCCATTGTCCTGCATTTCCTACAGGTTTATCCAAGCAGAACCTCTTTACTACATTATTTAGTGAGAGCCCTGCATGTGCCAGGTACTGTCTCGAGGCAAGGAGCATAAGGCCACGTGGTCTGGCGTGGTCCAGTGCTGACACGCACAGGAAGTGATGGTGCGGTGCTTCACAACGAAGGGAGGATGGAGGGCGAGGCGCCTAGCACAGCCCAGAGGGTGAGGGGAGGACAGGGCGGCAGTTTTCTGTTGGAGGTGACACCAAAACTCCCACTCCACTGTTCACCTGGATGAAGTCCCTGTTCTCATGGCTTAGGGACAGACAGTTCCATTCCCAAGGGAGAGATTTTCTCAGAGAAACTAGGTATTACACGACATTTATATTATCCTTCAGTTACATCAGGGGTTAAATGGCTGATATAAACTGGTCCACGAATCTAACTACATATAAAATATTGTCTGGGAAAATACTTGTAAAATGACAAATTTTAAAATATAAGTAAGTCAGTTTTAAGCTGGAGACCACTTATGCATGGGTGAGGGGGTATTAACAAATTTAATTTTTGAAATACCTTCTCCTCCTCCCCGACATTTAAAAGTGTCTACTCTACTCTTGCAAATTTGCCATCCTCAAACCAAATATGTTTCTTAGGTTGTACTATCACATGCAAATCATTTGCATTTTGAAAGTATTATACTATAATCATGGAACATTAAAAAACACCAACCACAACAATCACAACAATCTAACAGATTAATAAAAGAATTCTTGGAGAAGGCAAACAAGCGTAATATGCTTTACAGTAGATTGCTGACTATTTGGGGACGTACCAGAACCTCTTCTCCTAAGTGTCCCAAAAGCGCAGAGAGCTGACTGAGGGCCTTGTCCATACCAACCTAAAGGCAAAAGCATGCTGGCACAGACGCATCAGGGCCAGGATTAACAGTGAAGCCTGTGCTTAATGATCAAAGCAGTATTACACTTAGGTTATTCTTTCTGTACAATTACATGCTACTAAACTATGCAACAAAAATGTTATTTGGCCATAAATATTGCTCCTTGAATGTGAAAAACTTGTTGATATATAAGCACTATAAAAATAAGGAAAGTCATAATAAATCAAAAATTCCTATGCACAATTTGCCTTTGGGATGAAATTTTAAATGACTTAAAAAACTAACAGGAAAAATAGCTATCTCTGTTGTTTATGATATTCAACCAGCTGATATGAAAGTCTGATGGACTACATCTCTCCTAAGCATTATTACAACCCTTCAGAAAAATCCAAATTAAATAGGATGGAAATAAAATTTTCACGGTCTCTAATCCTACTGGAACATTTATCTTAGTGGTGTATTTCCCAAAAGCAAATATGGCTCATTATTCTCAATGCTTTCTGAAATTCCCATAGAGATGGCGATTTTCCATATCTCTTTCGACAAACAGACTTAAAAACAAAATATGAACAAGACTTTCGCAAGTATAAAAACTCAAGTGTTTCTAAACAATTTTTCCAGGTAATTGATATGCTACTTGCAAACAATTCCTAAATTTGTATAACATGTATAAAAATAGGCTTCTTAATGATCAATATTGGCCAATGTTTTCTCAACGTATCTCTAGCACATGTACCTGAAATTAAATGAAACATTTCCTTAAGAAGAGTTGATATCTGCTCTCGGAAATTAGTCTAAACTGGTGAGATTTCATGGGAATCAATTAGCAACTAACAAAAACAAACACTCTTGGTATTGCTATCCTTTACTTTTCACCACTTCTTAATAAGTCATTCAAAATATAATCAACTAAACACAAAACATGTGTATCAAGAAAGTTTAGTTCCTTTATTAACCAAGATTAGCAATCCCTTCAAGTTTCTGGGGAAAAAAATAACTAAAAGGTTTCTAAAAAGACTCAGAGCTGTTAAGAATAAACATGAGTGAGAAAAAAAGTGTGCAGTACATGTGTAAATACACTGACAGGTAGGAACTGTGGATTTCAAGTTTACCAGGTTTGTTGACAGGTTGACAAAGTCTGCGTAGTCCTTGTTGATGAGTTCAACCATGGCTGTTTCAAGCAGCTTATAGTAGAGCTCCAGGTCATCTCTAAGTGCTTCCAGCTGGACTCGCTTCCGACAGTCAGATACAAAGTGACTGACATCAAAGTCTTCCTGAAAATAAAACCAGAAAAAAAGAATTATTGCAACAATATCACATTTTACATATACAAATAAAAGGAGAGAGAACAACAGAGAAACACCATTCTATTTATTTGAAAGGTTAACTGCTGTCAGGATAAAGCACTTTAAAACACACAGGACAGAAAGACACTTGCACACTGTCAAGGTGCCAAGAGGGAGGCCCCTGACCAAGAGCATTCTCTCCTGCTGCCTAAGTCACAAAAGGGATTTCATTTGTTTTTAACTACACACATTCAATAGGCTCTTCTCAGAACAGAAGTAGTTCCTTTTCCCTTAAGTTTTAAAAGTAACAAATATTCACTGTGACAATTTCAACCTATAAATAAAGCCATCCCTCAGCATCCATGGGGGCCTGTTTTCAGGACCCCCAAAGATACCAAAATCTAGGTATGTCCTAGTCTCTAAAATAAAATGGCACAGTATTTACATATACTTTAAATCATCTCTAGATTACATAATACCTAATAAAATGTAAATGTTATATAGATCATTGAAAATACTATGTAAAGAGTTGCCAACTATTTGTCACAGAAAATTCAAATTTTGTCTTTTGAAACTTTCTGGAATTTTTTCCCCAAATATTTTCACTGTGAGGATGGATGAGGTAACATCCATCACACAGTTACAAATTTCCTTTTCTTGCTATGATAAATTTTAAGATTTACTCTCTTAAACTTTCAAATATACAGTACAGTATTATTAACTATAGTCACCATGCATACATCACATCCCCATGACTTATTTAACTGATTAACTAGAAGTCTGTACCATTTGACCCTTTAGCCCATTTTGTCCATTCCCCACCCCGTGCTCTGGCAACCACCAATCTGTTCTCAGTACCTTTGAGTTAATTTTTGTTTTGTTTTATAGATTTCACATAAAAGTGAGATCGTGATCATCTCTCTCTAACTTATGTCATGTAGCATTAATGCCCTCAAGGTCCATCCGTGTTGCCACAAATGGCAAGATTTCTTTCTTTTTTGAAAATATTTTTATTTATTATTTTTGGTTGTGGTGCATCTTCATTGCTGCATGTGGGCTTTCTCTAGTTGTGGCGAGCAGGGGCTACTCTGTGTTGCGGTTTGCAGACTTCTCACTGTGCTGGTTTCTCTTGTTGTGGGCAACAGACTCTAGAGCACAGGCACAGTAGCTGTGGCCCAGAGGATTATCTGTACTGTGGCATGTTGAATCTGCCCGGACCAGGGATCAAATCTGTGTCCTCTGAATTGGCAAGCAGATTCTGAGCCACTGTACTGTTGTAGAAGCCAGTACTCGAGAAACCAAGCACCACACTGGGAGAGTTGGAGAACTCATGTTTACTACGCCAGCGGGCCCAGAGCAGTTAACACTCTAAACTCTGAGCCCCAGACAGAGGGGTTACAGAGTGTTCATAGACAGACTATAGTGGGCAACACTAGCTGCTAATAGGCTGGTTTACACAAAGCAGTTTCGTGTGCACGGGAACGCAGTCAAGATGGGGAGGGGAATGCCTAACCTTTACACGGAGAGGCATGATTAAGCAGGTTTATAGGGGCTGGGGAATTGCAAAGAGCAGGACAAGGGTAGTGAGATAAGCTCCAGTTCCCTGTATCTTAAATCCCCCCTTTCTGAGACTACGTGACCTACCCAATCCAGACTTTGCAAGGAGCAAGCTGAGTTACACAGGCAGAACGAGCAGGAGGTTATGTCAAATTTTAACTTTTCCTTTTCAGTACCACCAGGGGAGTCCAGATTTAGTTGCTTTTCATGGCTGAATAATATTCCTCTGTGTGTGTGTGGTGTGTGTATATCATGGTTTCTTTATCTATTCATCTATCAATGGATACTTGCCTGCTTCCATGTCTTGACTATTGCAAATAATACTGCAGTGAACACTGGGGACCTACAGGTGTAAGCCTCACTGGCCACCAAAGCCAGGTGACCTAGAGTTGTCTCTGGGCAGCAACTGCAAACATCGGGGCACCAGACAAGTACCCAAGTTCCTTTCTAGGAAATACTGTCCGCTGGAATGAGGCAGAGAGGGCAAACACGGCTCCTGCCAGCCTCCAAGCCCCCAGAGAATGTTAAATGAGAGGCCGGCCCCTCAGGCTGATGCTTTAAGATAAACAAGCCTCTTTCACAGAAAGTCAGGGCCCTTTTCAGCCTCTGTCCCTGTGCCAGGCCCCAGGAGGGTGACCAAGTTCATGCTGCCCTTCAAAAGCTGTTTCTCGCATCATGAGCCTGGTGGGTCTTGCAGATGCCAGTTCCACTGTCTTTCAAAGGTAGATGTTTGGGGGCTCATCTCCCAGGTGCAAGTCTTTAAAGGAGGGGTGTCAAGTTTAGGGTTCAGGCCCTTCACTTCTCAGGGAGCAGCTGGGGATGGTAGCTTCCTTCCAATTGTGGGTCACCATGCTGGGAGTGGGCTGGATGGTGAGACCATGTCTCAGCCTCTCCTATCCACCTTGATGTGGGTTGTTGGCCAGATGTGCAGGAGTTGCTCAGAGGAGGAAACTATTCCATGAGTAGCTACTGATTTCATGTGTCCATGGGAGGAGCTAAGTGTTGTAGGATCCTCCTTGAATGAAACCCTTGACCTTTTTCTATGTTCACACACACATGCACAAACACATACACATACACAGAATCTTAATAAACCTTTTCTAAGCTATTTTCCTCCTTTTACATATAGCTTCAATGTGTTTTCATAATACATATTAATTGGTATTGACATTTTATATGGATGTTGAGTATTCAACTGAACAGACGTTCAAAATCTTTCAAAACCAACTTCCAAGCATTGTTCACAGAATCATTATGCCCTGTTTCCCTTTATAACATTCTGATGCCCCTGGTAGGCACATAGGCATACAGACAGCAAATTACTGTCTACTTATGACTTCAGTACTAACTGAGCTATTTAGTTATCAAGTATCAGGTACAATGATTCCCAAACTTGTTAAGGCCACTTATACTTGTCACCAAAATTACATAATTTTATTAAACATTGTATAAACCAACAAAATATAAGTACACAGTGATAACTCTTTTCATGAAAACTAAGGCAGATGCTTTGCAAAGACCTGATACTGAGAAACCGATAAGACAGATTTTGCTGAATTATATTAAATGTATGAGATGACCATGAACCAGGTAGTGCTGTGGGAAGGAGGATCATACAAATCTTGAAGGATTCTATACCAGATTCTCTGCAAATGCCTTGGGGTTCTCATTCAACTTAAAGTACAACAACAACAACAAAATCGAATTCACAGACATTTTCAGAGAAAAGAGTTTCAAGCCACATCAATGTAGAACAAATGTACACATATGTTAAGGACAACATGCACCATTCCATAAGAGTATTATAAAAACTGACTTTCTTAATTAACCATCCAAACACTTGCTATAATACTGTCAGACAAGAGATTTCTTACCCAACTATAATTTCACAGCCACCTAGTGAAAAACCATGTTTCTTTTACTTCTTGAGACTACCTAAGATAACACCTTAGACTCACAGTTACACAACAATCACAGAAAGAATGTGGGGGCAGGACTCAGCCTGACATCTTGGCCTTGGTACTGACCAGCCGTACGACTCTATGCAGAGCACTCGGCTGGTTACTTTGAAAGTATGAACTTCAAGTGGATGAAGTTCAGAGCTGAACTTCATGATGGCATTCTAAATCATACAACTTGAGCTCTAACAAATGCTATTAGGCAATATTAGTGCTCAGTTTGCCATTTATATATTTGTTCTTGGATAAACAAATGTTGCCCCACACAAGAGAAGATGACTGAGAACACCTGTGAATATCAGAGCTTTTGCTCTGACAGCAAACGACTTCAGACTCACAGTGGGATGTAATAACTGCCACATTTCACTTCCCAGAGGGTTTCACTTTACACTGTAGATTTACTAAACATCCAGCAATTGATATTATTATCTAGAAAATATCCACATGGAAGAGAATGAACCTCACACTATACACAGAAATTTAACTCAAGATAGATTAAAAGACAAATAGAAGATCTAAAACAATCAAACTCTAAGAAGAAAACAGGTGAAAATCTGTGTGCCCTTGAATTAGCAGTCACTGACACAAAAAGCATCAAGATAACAGATAGACTGAACTCAATCAAAATTAAAACTTGTGTGTTAAAACACATTATTTACAAAGTGAGAAGACAACCCAGTGAATGGGAGAAAATATTTGCAAATCATGTATCTGACAAGGGTCTAACATCCAGAGTATAAAAACTCTCACAACTCAACAGTTAAAAGACAAATAAACCAAGTAAAAAATTAGCAAAGGATCTGAATAGACATTTCTCCAAAGAAGATATACAAATAGCCAATCAGCATATAAGAAAGTAAAAACAACTCAAGAGTTTGGCTAGAATGTGGAAGAGAATGATCTGAAAATGACTAGAGGCAGGAGGGTCAAGAGGAAGAGACCAAAGCAGGAGCGTGTTTGAAAGCCACTGGGGATGAGGTCAGAGGAGAGAGGAATCAGAGGGTGGGAAGAGTACCAGGGGGTCTGGGCTCCAAGCACAGGGAGGAGTGGGGTAGGAAGGACCAACCTCAGGAAGGAAAACCCCTTTTCCAAGCAGGCGAGGTGGAGAAAGGGGATGGGTACATATACAAGAATGGAGCTGTCATCAGTCAAGATGAAGAAGTTCCCATCTGATGGCACTATTTTTTCTATAAAATAGAAGTCATATGCTGAGATAGAAGGACAGATTTCAACAGCACACCTAGGTGAATTGGTCTAAGTTATCTTTGTTAGCGGCCTCTTCTCTCCCATACTACTAGTATCTCATGTTCTATTTCATGTATTAGTTGACCATCAACCCTCGCTAAGGACTTTTGTATTTTTTAAGCTGACAAAACTAATGATATGATGTCATCACCACCTCTACTACCAAGTGACAGAGGTCCCCAAGTGATGATACCTCTACTGCCATCTGCCACTCTTGTCTTCTGATCATCTACATCCTTCACAAATCTGTCCTCTGCTCTGTATTTCTCATTAGATCTTACAAGAACCACTGAAGCATTTTTTTCTCTATGTTCAGAAAGGTAGTTGGTTGTTTCTTAAGCATTTATTAAATAACTTCCTAAAAGTATGAAATACCACTATGACATTGAGTTAGGACTGAAATACACGTGCAAGAATGGCCCAAATCAAAATATTAGCTCATGAGTTCAAATGCAACATAATTTCCCCTTGAAACAGAACCCTATATTAACTTGAAGTAACCAGTGGCACAGCATCCTCTAACACGGGATCAATGCAACAGACATGACTACGTCATTTCCTGCTTTCCACCTGACTGTAACTCATCAAGCGCAAACCCCTCAGTGCAGTACACGAGAACAACTTGCAGTCACACCCAGCTGTCTTTCTACTTTTCCAGTCTCAATTCAATTCTGGTCATCCTCCCAGCCTCTCTGGACTAAGTCCAGTTTCTCAGCACACACTGTGGTCTTTCTGTGACCATACTCAAAAACCTAAATCTTATCTACCTTGTACTAACCAGTCTAGACGGCTGGTGGACACAAAGCAGGTGATCAGTGAAGTGAAGTGATAGACACTCAGTCATGTCCAACTCTCTGCAACCCCATGGACTGTAGCCCACCAGGCTTCTCAGGCCATGGGATTCTACAGGGAAGAATACTGGAGTGGGTTGCCATTTCCTTCTCCAAGGTGATCAATGAGTGCCTATTTATTAAATGAATGATTGCTACCATTGTCCTAATAGGGCCTCATCATGTGTGTGACACAGTTTCCTTTGACTGGAAACAAATTCTCCAATGACTGGATTTTTTGAGTAACCTTCACTCTCCTAATGCAAACCAGACATTCTCTAATTACACAAATTACAATATGCATCGAATCAGACAGACTTAAGAAATAGAACCCCAAAGGCAAACTCTCTACCTATCATTTCTGCCATGTGACCAAAACTTTTAAAATGTCTCTCTGAAGGAAACATAAATTGCAAGTAACCTTTATCTCCAAGTCTCAGAAAAGCAACATTTAACACAGGGTGGCTGTCCTATGTATTTTGCTTTTACATGTGAAGTCATCACATTTATTAGCACTACAAATTACAGAGCACATTCAGAGGCTTAGGAGGCATGAAAGAATATGAAACTGCTGCCATTTCAGCCACCTCCCCAGTTTGCTCTCCCCTTCATCAAGTTCTACTTTAGAACTTATTTTGAGGTTTCTACTTTCTGAAGCCTCTTTTCCCAAAGGTTTTCTATCAGTTCAGAGCAAGAAATATGGTGGGGCTAGCAAGTCACAAAGAATGCTGGTGTTGAGCCTGAAGGAAGCCTTGAAGAAGGCAAAGTTGGTCAAGCTAAGCTCTCTGTATTCTGAGATTCTTGAACAGAACAAAGCCTCTCATCTCTGCTTGTGCCTTGGCTTCCTTCAGCACACCTCGCCTCATCACGCTCTTTCTTTCTACCCTTGCTCCAGGACAGGTCTCAGCCAGTGGATGGAACAAAGCGTTTCTGGATCGGCAAGCTCACGTGGTACTCCCTTTCAAATGACGCCCTTCATCACAGAGGTTTAGCAGAAACATCACTGTACAAGGACAAGAGTGCATTATTCCTGGGTCTAGATGGCCTGCATAATAAAAATGAATGGCCACACTGGAGAAGATCCAGATGTACCTGCTTTTTTCTGAAACTGCACCACTTAACTTTTTTGCTACAGCTGACATGCACTGCCGTGCCAGTCCCGGGTGTGCTGCAGAGCAGCCCGTCTGTGTGCACGTGGGGACCCACGCTGCCCTGGGCTCCTCTCCCACGTGGGTCACTGAAGTGCTGGGCAGAGCTCCCTGTGCTGCACGGTGAACCTCTGCTGATCTGTTTTACATATGGTAGTGTGTCTATGTTAAGCCCAGTCTCCTAACTTATCACCTCTCCCCATGCCTCCCCTTCGGTAACCATACAGGTCCGGCTAGTCAAGACTATGGTTTCTCCAGTAGTCATGTACGGATGTGAGAGTTGGACCATAAGTAAAGCTGAGCACCGAAGAATTGATGCCTTTGAACTGTGGTGTTGGAGAAGACTCTAGAGAGTCCCTTGAACTGCAAGGAGATCCAACCAGTCCATCCTAAAGGAGACTGGTCCTTAGTATTCACTGGAAGGACTGATGCTGAAACTGAAACTCCAATACTTTGACCACCTGTTGCAAGGAACTAACTCATTGGAAAACACCCTGATGCTGGGAAAGACTGCAGGTGGGAGGAGAAGGGGACGACAAAGGATGAAATGGTTGGATGGCATTACCAACTCAATGGACATGAGTTTGAGTAAACTCTGGGAGTTGGCGATGGGACAGGGAGGCCTGGCGTGTTGCAGTCCGTGGGGTTGCAAAGAGTCAGACACGGCTAATCAATTGAACCATAAATTTAATTTTGAGATCTGTGAGTCTGTTTTGTAAATAAGTTCATCTGTTATCACTTTTCAGGCTTCCCAGGTGGCTCTGTGGTAAACAACCTACCTGCCAATTTAAAGAAACATGGGAGATGTGAGTTTCACCCCTGGGTTAAGAATATCCCCTGGATAAGGAAATGGCAAACTACTCCAGGATTCTTTCCTGGAGAATCCCATGGACAGAGGAGGCTGGCAGGCTACAGTCCATGAGGTTTCAAAGAGTTGCTTAAGACTGAGCATACATGCATGCATGTATCATTTTTGTTAGAGTCCACATGTGAATGATATATTTGTCTTTCTCTGTCTGACTTACTTCACTTAGTATGATAATCTTCAGGTCCATCCATGTAGCTGCAAATGGCATTATTTGGCTCTTTTTGATGAGCAATATGGAAGTTCCTTTAAAAACTAAATATAGAACTACCATATCATTCAGCAGTCCCACTCCTGGGCATATATCTGAAGAAAATCATCCTGTGAAAAGATGCACGCACCCTAGTATTCACTGCATAACTATCTGCAATGGCCAAGACATGGAAACAATCTAAAAGTTCACAGGAATGGATAAAGAAGATGTGGTGTTGTTCAGTCTCTTTGCGACCCCGTGGACTGCAGCACACCCAGCTTCCCCGGTCCTCACCACCTCCCCAAGTTTGCCCAAGTTCAAGTCCATGTGGTACATACTACTCAGCTATAAAAAAGAACAGATGTAAATACTGTTTAAAACCAGAGACTGTGAACTGAAACGCAAGCATCAAAAAGATAAACTAATGAAGCTAAAAAGCAAAAGACATACTAAGACTTGAAGTCATCAAAAAAAAAAAAAAAAAAAGACTTAAATTCAGTTGCTCAAAAGTTTAAGTGTCTACTGAGCCAAAAGATTTAACTTTTTAACACTGAAAACAGCCACTAAGTGGTATCAAAAACCCCAATCTTTAGAAATAAAGCATCACTGTATTTCTTGATGGTGTATGTATACAGTTCCAGAACATTACCCCCAAAAGAACATGCAAAATTTCTCCCAGCTCCGATTCAAATCTTGGACACTTTCAAGGCTGTGCCGGATAAACCTTTAATATCCATCATATTTCAACTCTCTACCTTCAGACCAACCTCAAGTTCACCTTATAAAAAGTAGAGTAACTTTAGAGAAGCACAATGGTTTGCTTTGTTGTATTGCAACAAAATCAGTAATAAGATTCTGATCTTTTAAACATCCCATTCAGAAACTTTAGGCAAACGTTAAGGAAAAACTTTCGATTGAGTGCCTTTTCCACCTACCTAATCCCTGGGTAGAGACGTGGGTCCAGAGATTTGGTCAATACATTCGTACTGAGCTTCTAGGTGCAAGGCGGCGATCGACAAACTTCTGTCTGCCCAGGATCTGGCAATTCCGACTGCATTGCATGGGAATGGGCTCGGGAGTAACACGAGCTTTTACACCTAGCTCAAAACCACTTGCCCACAACTTCAGGCCTTTTCGTCACCATGCAACCATTTCACAGAAGTGCCTTCTCACAGCATGCTGCCCCGGCCCAACCTGAGGCCAAAAGACTCACTGTGAAGGCAGCGAGGTCCAGCAGGGGGCAGATCCGGGGCATGCGCGGCCCAGCAGCCCGAGGAGGCGCCGGAGGGAAAGGAAGACAGGCTACCCGCCTCGGCTCGGGGAGCACAGCCCCCCGGGCGTACCTGGTCGAAGCACAGCGTGTCCGGCCCCTTGGGCAGGTTCATCCTACTTTTCTCCATCCCGCCGGACGCCGCCTCTCAGCGCCAACCACGGGCGAGGGGAATAAAGATGACCCTGTGCGTACAGACTCGGCAGCCGCAGCCAGAGCCAGTTGCCCCCGCAGGGAGCAGCCACTTCGGCTAACATGGCAGCAGCCGCACCGCGGCCAATCAGCGAGGGCTCCGCGAGCCGGCCTCTGCCGGCAGGCCTCCGCCCGCGGCCGCCAAGAGGGGCGTGGGGATAGCAACTGACACCGCGCTGTAGGTCATGCTGCCTCCACGCGGCGGAGGGCGGCACTGCAGCTCAGGCAAGCTGAGCGGGGCAGTCTTGCTCCCAGTGAGGTAGGTCTGAGGCTGAAGAGCACGGGCTGGAGGAGTCTGGGGCTTCCTCTCCAGCCACCGTTTCCACTGGGAAAAATCTACCTGCAGCATTCTTCCAGGATCTCCTCCCTGATCTTGCTCCAGGTTCTGGCTCAGATCCAGGTGGGAGTTCGGAATAACCTTGGGTCTTCACTCTTCTTAACGGAGCACCTTTGAGTAATTCTGGTCTTCACTCTTCTTAAAGAGCACCTCATCACCCAGCTAGTCAGAACATAGCACACACAAATACATGTGCATACATATTTATTTGTAATCTCCTTAAAAACCATTCACAACCTAGAAGTTGAGAGTTATGTTTTATTTGGTGAGAATTTTTGGGACTTCAAGTCCGGGAGACAGCAGCTCAAGTAACCCTGAGAGAACTGTCCTGAGAAGGCAGGGAGCAGGGGGACAGGTTATATAGAAGTTTTGCAACAAAGTGTAGGTAGTCTGAATGTAAAAAATGTTTTGTAACTGAAAGAAAACCAGATATCCCAAGTTGAGAAATTTAGTGCTTTTCTAGGTAAAGAAAGATGCGAGAGACTAGGCTTACTGAAATTATTCCTTTGATATGCCCCTCAACTATATGGGGTTAGTAATCTGTTTTAACATCCTGAGCTTCCTCAGGGCTCACCATAGGGAATGGCTGCAGTTTGATGGCTACTAGACGGCAGGCACTATTTCCATCCTGAAAAATACCCTTAGGGCTCACTAGCTCACCTTACATGGTGTCTGCAATTGCTGACAACTGTGATATCCTTTGTTTATTGATATGGCAGAAACTATTCCATATCTCCTTCCTCAGTGATCAGTTCAAAGAAAAGAAAGCCTTCCTTAGTGATCAATGCAAAGAAATAGAGGGAAACAATACAATGGGAAAGACTAGAGATCTCTTGAAAAAAATTAGAGATACCAAGGGAATATTTCATGCAACGATGGGCACAACAAAGGACAGAAATAGTATGGACCTAACAGATGCAGAAGATATTAAGAAGAGGTGGCAAGAATACACAGAACTATACAAAAAAGATCTTCACGACCCAGATAATCACGATGGTGTGTGTGATCACTCACCTAGAGCCAGACATCCTGGAATGCAAAGTCAAGTGGGCGTTAGGAAGCATCACTACAAACAAAGCTAGTGGAGGTGATGGGATTCCAGTTGAGCTATTTCAAATCCTGAAAGATGATGCTATGAAAGTGCTGCACTCAATACGCCAGCAAATTTGGAAAACTTAGCAGTGGCCACAGGACTGGAAAATTTCAGTTTTCATTCCAACCACTAAGAAAGGCAATCCCAAAGAATGCTCAAACTACCGCACAATTGCACTAATCTCACACGCTAGTAAATTAATGCTCAAAATTCTCCAAGCCAGGCTTCAGCGATGCATGAACTGTGAAGTTCCAGATGTTCAAGCTGGTGTTAGAAGAGGCAGAGGAACCAGAGATCAAATTGCCGACATCCGCTGGATCATCGAAAAAGCAAGAGAGTTCCAGAAAAACATCTATTTCTGCATATTGACTATGCCAAAGCCTTTGACTGTGTGGGTCACAATAAACTGTGGAAAATTTTGAAAGAGATGGAAATACCAGACCACCTGACCTGCCTCTTGAGAAATCTGTATGCAGGTCAGGAAACAACAGTTAGAACTGGACATGGAACAACAGACTGGTTCCAAATCAGCAAAGGAGTATGTCAAGGCTGTATATTGTCATCCAGTTTATTTAACTAATATGCAGAGTACATCATGAGAAACGCTGGCTGGAAGAAGCACAAGCTGGAATCAAGATTGCCGGGAGAAATATCAATAACCTCAGATATGCAGATGACACCAGCCTTATGGTGGAAAGTGAAGAATTAAAGAGCCTATTGATGAAAGTGAAAGAGGAGAGTGAAAAACTTGGCTTAAAACTCAACAATCAGAAAACTAACATCATGGCATCTGGTCCCATGACTTCATGGCAAATAGATGGGGAAGCAATGGAAACAGTGACAGACTTTATTTTGGGGGGCTCCAAAATCACTACATATGGTGATTGCAGCCATGAAATTAGAAGATGCTTGCTCCTTGGAAGAAAAGTTATGACCAAATAAGACAGCATATTAAAAAGCAGAGACATTACTTTGCCAACGAATGTCCATCTAGTCAAAGCTATGGTTTTTCTAGTAGTCAGGTATGGATGTGAGAATTGGACTATGATGAAAGTTGAGAGCCAAAGAGTTTATGCTTTTGAACTATGGTGTTGGAGAAGACTCTGGAGAGTCCCTTGGACAGCACGATCAAACCAATCCATCCTAAAGGAAATCAGTCCTGATTACTCATTGGAAGGACTGATGCTGAAACTGAAACTCCAATACTTTGGCCACCTGATGCAAAGAACTGACTCATTGGAAAAGACCCTGATGCTGGAAAAGATTGAAGGCAGGAGGAGAAGGGGACGATAGAGGATGAGATGGTTGGATGGCATCACCCACTCAATGGACATGAGTTTGAATAAACTCCAGGGGTTGGTGATGGACAGGGAGGCCTGGCATGCTGCAGTCCATGGGGTCGCAAAGAGTCAGGCATGACTGAGTGACTGAACTGAGCTGATTCCATTTTTCACTAGGAATAGCAAATTTTTGTGTTTGAGGCCAGTATCCAGGTCATTGGGCTTCCCTGGTGGCTCAGTAATAAAGAATCCACCTGCTAATGAAGGAGAGGTAGATTTGATCCTTGGGTTGGAAAGATTCCCCTGGAGAAGGAAATGGCAACCCACTCCAGTATTCTCACCTGGGTCATCACATGAACAGAGGAGCCTGGTGGGCTAGAGTCCATGGGGTTGCAAAAGAGTTGGACACGCCTTAGAGACGAAACAACAACAGCAAATCAATGTGATCATACACCCAACCTGATTTTCTCAGACTTTCTCCCTCCTCTTGCCCCCATACATCCCTATTTTATTTTGACATTTTTCTTTCTTTTTCTCTTCTTCACTTTCCCAAGGTCCCTGCCTCTGGCTCCGAATACCATGATCAAATGATGAGGATTCACTTTTCTTTTTTTCTCCTTGAGACTGATAACTCAAACTACAAACCTCTCTTGACACTCTTCACCCTGAAACTCTTCTTCCTGCAGACTTTGCCTTTATGCATCAGGTGTAGTCTGCTCCTCCCAAGGCTGTTTTCACCTTGGAGATAACATTAACCCTTAACAGTCCTTAAGAAAGAGTGGGACAGAGGACGATAACACCTCAAAATGAGATTCTTGCATTCAAGTTAGTGCAAACAGCAAACTGGTCACATTTTAAAAACATGGTTACAGGTCTGGGTCAGACCTGCTTTTCAGTGTTTGAGTGTCTCCTGCAGATGCATGGGTCAGCAGTGGCCTGCTGTGGGGACAGGGGCTGTGACTTCAGCAGACTGGGGAAGCACGTGTGTGAGCCCCATCATAGAGCCACCGAGTAGACAACCCACAAACTGAAGACCAATTATACCAAAGAAGCTCTCACACTTTTATGAAAGTTCTAAGGCCTACAATAGATTTCCCAACGTGGGGTCCAGCAAAGGGACTGAGAACCCTCAGGGAATTTGACCTTGAAGGCCAGTGGGATTTGATTACAGAACTTCGATGGGACTGGTGAAAGAGACTCTTAGAGGGCACAAACAAAACCTTGTGCCTACTAGGAACCAGGAGAAAGGAACAGTGACCCTCACAAGAGACTGAGGCAGACTTGCCTGTGAGTGTCCAAGAGTCCCCAGGGGAGGCATGGGTCAACATGGCTATTGTGGGGTCAGGGACACTGAATACAACAGTCCTGGCATAAACCATTTGGAAGGAGGTTGCCAATACCCCTACCATAGCTTGGTCTCACTGAATACAACAGTCCTGGCATAAACCATTTGGAAAGAGGTTCCATTACCCCTACCATAGCTTGGCCTCAAGCCAACTATAGGGAGGGAACACAGCCATACCCATCAATAGAAAATTAGATTACAGATTTACTAAGCATGTCAGAGCAAGACCCAGATTCTCTCACAGCCAATCCCTCCAATCAGGAAGCTTCCACAAGTCTCTTTTCCTCATCCATCAGAGTGCAGACAGAATGAAAACCAAAATTACAGAAAATTAACCAAACTGATCACTTAGATCACAACCCTATCTAACTCAGTTAGACTATGAACATGCCATGTAGGGCCACATATGATGGATGGGTCATGGTAGAGATTTCTGACAAAACGTGGTTCACTGTAGTAGGGAATGGCAAACCACTTCAGTATTCTTGCCTTAAGAATCCCATAAACATTAAAAAAAAAAAAAAGGCAAAAAGATATGACCTTGAAAGATGAATTCCCCAGGTCGGTAAGTGCCCAATATGCTACTGGAGAAGGGTGGAGAAGTAGTTCCAGAAAGAATGAAGAGGCTGAGCCAAAGCAAAAACAATGCCCAATCATGGATGTGACTGGTGATGGAAGTAAATTCTGATACTGAAAGGAATAATATTGCATAGAAAACTGGAATGTTAGGTCCATGAATCAAGGTAAATTGGAAGTGGTCAAACAGGATATGGCAAGAGTGAACATCAACATTTTAGGAATCAGTGAACTAAAATGGACTGGAATGGGCAAATTTAATTCAGAGGACCATTATATCTACTACTATGGGCAAGAATACCTTAGAAGAAATGGAGTGGCCCTCATAGTCAACAAAAGAGTGCAAAGTGCAGTACTTGGGTGCAATCTCAGCAATGACAAAGTGATTTCTGGTCATTTTCAAGCAAACCATTCACTATCACAGTAATCCAAGTCTATGCCCAAACACTAATGCTGAAGAAGCTGAACTGAATCGTTCTATGAAGACCTCCAAGACCTTCAGAACTCACAACAACAAAAAAAGGTGTCCTTTTCATTCTCAGGGACTGGAATGAAAAAGTAAGAAGTAAGAGATACATAGAGTAACAGGCAAGTTTGGGCCTTGGACTATAAAATGAAGCAGGGCAAAGGCTAACAGAGTTAGCCTTTCCCATGAGAATGCACCGGTCATAGTAAACATCCTCTTCCCACAGCACAAGGGATGACTCTACACATGAACATCACGAGATGGTCAATACTGAAATCAGACTGATTATATTTTTTGCAGCCGAAGATGAAGAAGCTCTATACAGTCAGCAAAACAAGACCTGTAGCTGACTATGACTCAGATTGTCAACTCCTCTTTGCAAAATTCAGACTTAAATTGAAGAAAGAGGGAAAACCACTAGACCATTCAGGTATGACCTAAATCAAATCCCTCTCAATTATACAATGAAAAGTGAAAGTGAATGCTGCTCAGTCATGTCCAACTCTTTGCAACCCTCTAGACTATACAGTCCATGGAATTCTCCAGGCCAGAATATTGGAGTGGGTAGCCTTTCCCCTCTCCAGGGAGGATTATACAGTGTAAGTGACAAATAGATTCAAGGAATTAGACCTGATAGACAGAGTGCCTGAGAAAGTATGGACGGAGGTTTGTAACATGGTACAGGAGACAGGGAGCAAGACCGTCCCCAAGAAGAAGAAATGCAAAATGGAAAAATAGTTGTCTGAGGAGGCCTTACAAAGAGTTGAGAAAAGGAGAGAAGTGAAAGGCAAAGGAAAAAAGGAAAGCTATGCCCATCTGAATGCAGAGTTCCAAAGAATAGCAAGGAGAGAGAAGAAAGCCTTCCTCAGGAAAGGAATTGGAATCATTGGAATCCTTTCCAGTGAAAATGAACAGAGGAAAACAATACAACAGGAAAGACTAGAGATCCCTTCAAGAAAATTAGAGATGCCAAGGGAATATTTCATGCAAAAATGGGCACAACAAAGAACAGAAACAGTATAGACCTAACAGAAGCAGAAGACAATAAGAAGTGGCAAGAATACACAGAAGAACTATACAAAAGAGATCTTAATGACCCAGATAGACATAATGGTGTGATCACTCGCCTAGAGTCAGACAACCTGGAGTGTGAATCAAACGGTTTTATGAAACATCACTGCAAACAAAGCTATTGGAGGTGATGGAATTCCAGCTGAGCTATCTCAAATCCTTAGAGATAATGCTGTGAAAGTGCTGCACTCAATATTCCAGAAAATTTGGAAAACTCAGCAGTGGCCACACAGGGCTGGGAAAGGTCACTCTTCATTCTAATCCCAAAGAAAGGCAATGCTAAAATATGTTCAAACTACCATACAATTGCCCTCATCTCACATTAACAAAGTAATGCTCAAAATTCTCCAAGCCAAGCTTCAACAGTACATGCACCGAGAATTTCCAGATGTTCAAGCTGATTTAGAAAAGGCAGAGGGACAAGAGATCAAATTGCCAACATCTGCTGGACCATAGGGAAAGCAAGAGAATTCTGCTTCATTGACTACACTAAAGCCTTGGTGTGGATCACAACAAACTGAAAAATTCTTCATGAAATGAGAATACCAGACCACCTGATCTGCCTCCTGAGAAATCCGTATGCAGGTCAAGAAGCAACAGTTAGAACCGGACATGGAACAATGGACTGGTTCCAAATTGGGAAAGGAGTATGTCAAGGCTGTATCTTGTCACCTTGCTTATTTAACTTATATGCAGAATACATCATGTGAAATGCTGGGCTGGATGAAGTGCAAGATGGAATCAAGATTGCCGGGAGAAATATCAACAACCTCAGATATGAAGATGACACCACCCTTATGGCAGGAAGTGAAGAAGAACTAAAGAGCATCTTGATGAAACTGAGAGAGGAGAATGAAAAAGCTGGCTTAAAACTCAACATTCAAAAAACTAAGATCATGGCATCTGGTCCCCAAATAGATGGGGAAACAATGCAAACAGTGACAGGCTTTATTATTTTTGGCTCCAAAATCACTGCAAATGATGACTGCAGTCATGAAATGTAAAGATGCTTGCTCCTAAAAAAAAAAAAAGATGCTTGCTCCTTGGAAGAAAAGCTTTACCAACATAGACAGCATACTAAAAAATAGAGACATTACTTTACCAACAAAGATTGATATAGTCAAAGCTGTGATTTTTCCAGTAGTCATGTATGGATGTGAGAGTTGGCCTGTAAAGAAGGCTGAGCGCTGAAGAATTGATACTTTTGAACTGTGGTGTTGAAGAAGGTTCTTGAGAGTCCCTTAGACTGCAAGGAGATCAAAGCAGTCCATCCTAAAGGAAAGCATCCTGAATATTCACTGGAAGGACTGACGCTGAAGCTGAAACTTCAATCCTTTGGCCACCTGATGCAAAGAACTGACTCAATTGAAAAGACCCTGATGTTGGGAAAAATTGAAGGCAGGAGGAGAAGTTGATCTCAGAATATAAGATGGTTGGATGGCATCACTGACTCAATGGACTTGAATTGGAGCAAGCTCTGGTAGTTGGTGATTGACAGGGAAGCCTGGCTTGCTGCTATCCATGGGGCCACAAACAGTCAGACACAACTGAGCGACTGAAGTGAACTGATAGAATCCAAACCAGTGTGCTCACTAGCATTGGACCTGGCAAGTCTTGTCAGAGGGAATATCCCTGCTAATGTCTAGGGAAGCTAACGGATAGGATGAGAGCTGGAATCTATCTGGAAAATCAAATAAATTGCAACTATGAAATGTACATCCTGCTCTTGTTTTTGGTTCATTCACTCTTAGTGAAAAGTTTCAAACATACACACAACTCTGGAGAGCACAGAAACCCCACCCCACTCTATGTAGCCCTCGCCTTGCTTCAGCAATCATCTGTCCTCTCCTACCACTGCACTAACACTCCCTTTTTTGGCCTGGAGTGTGTTTAAAGACAAATTCCAAGCACCACATCATTTCCTGCCCCCCAAATACCTCCATTTACAAGTCAAAGCAAAAAAAAAAAAAAAAAAGAATTTTTTTCTTAGAAATTGCCAATGTCCCACCTAATAAAACTAGCAGCCTTAATAACCAATCCATATTGGCTCTGAGAGGTGTGATTCTGAGAGGTGTAGCCAAATGCTACAGTGTTACTGAGTGATAGCTGCAAACCCCACAGCACAGGTTGCACATCTACACCTTTAACCAAGGCACCTGGGCAGACCAAGTAAAAATGTCTAGGAAACCCTGTCTTCTCTAGAACTCTAAATGAACTAGAACTTGAACTCTTTCTTTCCTTCATTATAATTTTCTTCTGTAATTGCTCCCAGGCCTTTAGTAAAGAAATGTACCTAAATTTATACAGGCTAGTGTGCTAATCTTGGGGATGCTGAAGGGATTAGCAGGCAAATGATAACAAGAGTCTCTGCTGCCTGCTCTCCTTGGAGCCGCCGTCTGTAGCAGTGGTACTGCCCCTCGAAGGCAAGAGCAGCAGGGAAGACCCCAGTTGCTAGTGAAGCATCAAGGAGACGATAAAGATGGAGATTAAGTCTAAACCTGCCCAGAGGACATTTCCACTGAGAGCTGATATTCTGTTGGTACATATCATTTCACTCTTAAGAACAGTGCATGGCCTTTGTCTAGAGCCTGTTTTCTGTGTGCTTGCTGGCCTGCCCTGACCCCTCCCAAGATCCCTACTGTGGCCTTGGGAGCCAGTCATTAGAGATTAATACCTGGCTCAGCAGGGGTGCTCTGGCCAGCTTCTGACTGGTTCATTGTCTATGCTGTTAAATATTTGTCTATTGTTAAATATTTGAATATCACCGTTAGTGAGATAGCTATTTCATAGAAAATAGAAACTGGAAGATTAAACTATAAAGTCATTTTATTTATCTATTTTTCGCTGTGCTGAGTCTTTGTTCCTGCACGGGCTTTTCTCTAGTTGTGGATAGTGAGGGCTACTCTTTAAGTGCAGTGTGTGGACGTCCCGTTGTCGTGTCTTCTCTTGTGGAGCACAGGCTCCAGGGGTTCAGCAGCTGCAGCACATGCGCTCAATAGTTGTAGCTTCTGGGCTCCATAGTTGTGGCACACAGGCTTAGTTGTTTCCTGCCGTGTAGGATCTTCTTGGATCAGGGACTTAATCTATGTTCCCTGCATTGGCAGGTGGATTCTTTACCACTGAGCCACCAGGGGAGCCTGGAAGATTAAATTAAAAGTAGTTATAAAGTTCCTAATCAGTGCAAGGCAAAATAAGCAGTCAGTATATCTTAATTTTCTTCCCTAATTCTTTGATCTATACTTTTTGTAAGAGTGTTGTAGCCATGAGTTCTGGGAAACAAATTCGCTCAGAAGGACAATGCAGATAGTGGAGTGCAGTTTATTACAGTGGCAGGCCCAAGGCAGAGCCTTCTCTTAGCCAAGGATCCCGACCAGCATTTGTGAAAATCTTTTATACCCTATGTGTCTGTGTCTGAACTCACTACTCCAAATTCCTTGAGACTTACATAAACAAAGGAAGGGTAAATACAGTCACAATAATCCCATCATTCATGTGTTATGTGTTCAAAAAGTTAAACAATTGGCCAATAATCAATAAGCCCGAGGTTACACTCTGATAGATACAGAAAAATTTATGACCTGTCCAGAGACAGGTCCAGAGACAGGGGTGATGAGTGTCTGTTTTCTCTTAGGCAATGAGTAACCTGGACATGCTCTTCAAGGTCCCCCTGTGCAGAGGGGGTCCTATCCTTCCCTTGTCGTTCCCACAGGCACTAAGCACAGAGCTCTGCATCCACTGGAGAGGCAGTCATGCACAACCAGCATGGACAGACCTGAGATGGGGTCCAGGCCCTGTGAATTCCCTCTCCAAGAGTTGGACTTCACTTTGACATTGTTCGATCTTCAAGTCTCTATCTTATATTCCCTAATTTCATTCTTCTGCCCTTCATTTCATTTTAGAGCTTGTGCCTGCTGCTCCATTTCTAAATCATATTAGCCCCCTTTGACTTCAAATCTCTGGAAAGTTTTTAGTTCCCTATTTTCAGGGGCCTCATGACAGGTTCCCATTTTTCCTTCCCACTCTTCTCTATTTATAGTTTCTTTACCAGCTGAGCTATTAGGGCTTCCCTGGTGGCTCAGTTGGTAAAGAATATCTGCATCACTGTCTATAAATTTGGAATTAGCAATCTGTCTGTGAGCAGGACCGGCCAGAAGCAGCTTCTGTGAGAAAACAGAAGCATGTCTGTCTGACTTGCTTCTCCAAGGAGCTTTCACTGTTCTTGCGCTAGTCAACATAACAAGTATTAGGTTCAGTTTCTAAGTGAGAGTTGCAGTGAGAAACTAATGGCTACTATTACAGCTGGCCATTGAGGTACTTAATGGGAGAGGCAATCCTAGCTCTACCAAGCAGTAGCCATCATGAAATCAGCTATTGTCATTCAAGTTCCTTGAATTTGTAGTGTTATTTACTGTGTTATTCAAGAATATGCCTTCACCCTGCCAGTAACACATATTTCCATAACACATAGCAATGCACTCAACCGATGTGCACCCTCCAGTAAAGCCCAGGCCCGATGTCTTATAGGAGCCTCTCTGGCCATTGTCATAAGTGAGTCTAATTTTGTGTGAGACCACGAAAACTCAGTGTCTTTATTACGCTTGTGCTTATGATGGGAGGTCTGAGAAGGCACTTCTGAAGGTTTATTCCTACCAGTCATTGTCATTTTTATCGAGCCTTTAAAGGTTTCATCACTGAGGTGATGCTTCTATACTTGAACGAGGCTGAGTAGCAACATGCCCTTCCTCCCTAAGTGCAGTAGAAGTCATTCCCACTTCCCAACATGTCTGTCTTCTGTCCTCTGGAGAATGTATTACTTGAGCTCACCACAGCCTGGTAGATTCAAATCGTCAGGGTATTCTAGAAACCCTTTTGATTGCAGTCTCTTCAGGAGGTTACAAGTGCTGCAAACCTGAGGATTTTACAAAGCACTTCTGACAACCTCAGATGAAGGAGAAGTCAGCACTTGTGACAGTCACAGGCTTCCATGGCCAATACTTGATCATGGGCTGTGCTTTCATAATCATCCTGTATCTATACCAACTAAGATGTCACTGTATTTTTTTTTTTTTAAATCATCATTGTATCTTTGATTTTTTTAAGATATATTATGGGTTTTCCTATATATCTTCACTTACTGATGAGGGTCTTATTATACTAGTAGTTACTAAAACTGACTTCCAGTCAGTAGGCTGTGGTAGAATAGGAAAAAGAATGACCAACTCTGTATTATTAATATTATGTATTAAAATATTATTAGTTTTATTGTTTGCAGTCATCCAATTCTAACTTTTTGAAATAAACATTCAGGAAATCATGTCCTTGTGAAAGTCCATTGGACTGTAGGGGAGCACAGCAATGTGATTCCATAAAATTGTTTAGTTTCAGGATGACACCAGACGCTATTCATGGATAGTCAAAAATCTCTCATTTCTGTGTAAGAGGAAGGTCCTGTAAAGTAGTGAATGTTTCAGAACCTTAATTTATGTGGAAATGACCTAGTTATTCAATACACTGTCATCACTTAGTTTAGAAAAATGATAGAAACTCAGGTGACCAAAATCTGGAAAGACTATTGTCAGTTCAGTTCAGTTCAGTTGCTCAGTTGTGTCTGACTATTTGTGACCCAGTGAACTGCAGGACGCCAGGCTTCCCTGTCCATCAACCACTCCAGGGGCTTGCTCAAACTCATGTCCATCGAGTCAGCGATGCCATCCAGCCATCTTATCCTCTGTCGTCCCCTTCTCCTCTGCCTTCAACCGAGACTATTATAGACAGGGATTTTATAGTATAATTATTGTTAAGAGTTTATCTAAATGCTGACATCACATTTCCATTTTTAGGAGTTTTCTTTGTTATTATTTTAGAGGTACTTTCTTTGTTGACAAGCTTGTGACAGATATAAAAATATAGCAATTTTTAACTTATAATAAACCTAGGCACAATGACAATTTTGGGCTTCATGTTAATGGCTCTTAAATATGTCTATAGAAGAGTAGCAGGAAAAAAACACTAGATACTTAATATTGAATATTCTCCAGTTCCCGTGACTCTGAAAATCATTTAGGCCAATTTTTTCTTGTAGTTAGAGCTGTTTGATTTGTAAGGGCTTCCTTTTCTTTAGACCATTTCGATAAGAACTCACAACTTCAGCAATTATGGGAAATAGAAGACTCACACGGAGACATACGTAAATGCAGACAGACAGAGATCTTCTAGTTTTCTACCTGAGATTTAAAATGTGCCATTGAGCCCCTTTTTTTGGAGGGGGTTGGGTTGGGCAAGAATACCAGATTGGATTGCCATTCCCTTCTGAAGGAGATCTTCCTGAGCCAAAGGTCGAACCCAGATCTCCTGCACTGTAGGTGGGAAGCTTTACCACGTGAGCTGCGAGGGACTTCTCCCAAGGCCCTGGAAAGGGTTCCCTTCATGCGTGGCCCTAGGCAGGCCTTTGTAAGAAGCAATTGTTTTGAATAATTGCATATGCAAAAGAACCAGCTTTACCGTTTCCAGGAGGAAAACAGTTTTCACTGTAACCAGTTGTCTCTGGTTCTGTAGAATATCAAGGCCGTCCTAGGTCAGGTCAACTTTCCTTTCTGTAGACTTAGTTTGATTGCCGAATTATAGACAGATCAGCGGATAAACAGCTTGGATTGTCTCTGTGGGATGGATCTGCTGGTGTTTCAGCAGTCTGTTCAGCAGTCAGCAGATTCAGACTGTTTCGGCAGTCTCGGCAAGAACAAGGCTCGCGGGTCCATGCTGGAAGTGGGTGTGTGGGTGGGCGGCGCGCGCCGAGAGCGCCTGAGGGGCGGGCCGCTCCCAGGCCTAGGCGCCTCACCTGTGAGCTCGGCCGGCCGGGGGTGGGGTGCAGTCAGAAGCGGCAGCGGGAGTGGCCTGGGGCGGGGCAGAGCCAGAAGCAGCAGCGGGAGCGCATTTGTCCGGGGGCGCAGGAGCGTGAGGGAAATGGGAAAGAAACTGCTCTTGCCAGAGGGAAACAGAGGGAAGCTCACAGTCTCAGGGTTTATGGTCATTGGGTTCCTTTCCGGCTTGTCTCTTGCCAGTCATTCTGAATTGGCATCCTTCCTGGGGGCACACGCACCACTCAGCCGAGATGGATTCCAGCGAGGAGGATCCTGGGAAGTCAGTAGGACCTCTACATTGGAGTCTCCCATCTCTTTTCGACCTCTCCAGAATCCTGGTTGCTGGTAGCTTGTGAGTTTCTTGATTCTGACCAGGACCTCCTGTTGCAAGATGACTTCCCTTCTCTGCTGCCTGGCCAGGGTGGGTGGTCAGTGGTTCATTTACCAGTTTGTCCTTTGCTTCTCTTGAATAAGGTCCTTCGCAGAGTAAATGCCTAAAATTGTAAAAGTCAACGTGTGAAATAACTTATATTCACAATTTGGAAAAGTTGGCTTTTTTTGTTGTGTGTTAGAACTCATCACCAGACCAAAGTGTTAGGGAAAGCACACTGATTGAAACCGCCCACCCTGGCCAGGCACCATAGTAACCATTTGCATGAGCTGTTTTATGACAGGAGATCCTGAATACGGGATCTAATAAGCCACCACCAGCCGGAAGAGTTTGGAAAGGTCGAGAGGAGACCCTGCCTGTCCGTCCTCTTCCCAGAATCCCTCTCGCTAGCATCCATCTTGGCTGAGCAATGCGTGCACCACCAGGAAAGACTCTGAATTAGAATAATGGCCAAAGAACACCTGGAAACTAATCCCATCACCATAAAACCCAAGACTTCCAGCCACGAGGCAGAGCAGTTCTCCTGGGTTCCCTTACCCTCCTGCTCTCCACCCGGGTGCCCTTTCCCAATAAAATCTCTTGCTTTGTCAGCACGTGTCTCCTCGGACAATTCTTTTCCGAGAATTAGACAAGAGCCCAACTTTGGGCCCTGGAAGTGGTCCCCCTTCCTACAACAACTGGCGACCACGAAGGGACGCCCCCATGTCTACTGGGGCTGACATCCAGATCGCTTATGGTACTCCAGGACCAGCTCGCCTGCCGACGTATCTGACCCAGCGGCTGCAACTGGGACTCGTTTTTCCCTGGTCTCCTCCTGACACGGACAATTGGCCAGGGTGCCCCGACTGGGTAAGGAACAAGAGATTTTGTTGACCCCTTTTTTCTCACCCCTCTTTTCAACCTATCCTATTTTTCTAGTCCCCTGGTCTTGGACGCAGGAATCTGGTCGAAGGGCCTCAGCTTGAGCTGAGGTTTGGAGACTGATCACCTCCTCTTGGCAGAGAACTCGAATTCTGGTTCTGGTAGGGCCGAGTTCCAGTCCTCCTTTCTCTGGAAGCCCAGGGAAAAGTCCCATAATGCCTGGGTGTCTGCAGGTAGCAGGAGACGTCTGTAAGGCCACCCCCTTTTTTTTCTCTTCCTCTCCCCCCACTCCTAGACCTTCTGTTTCTTCCCACTCCTTTACTCTCAACCTGGCCCTTTCCCCTCTCTTTGAAGACCCAAGTTATTTCCGCTTACTGTCTGTCAATACTTGGACCTGAAGTTCTGGGTCTTTGTAAGAGATTTTCAGAGAGGCTACGCCCTCTGCTCCCCATCAACTGTGCTTTCTGTTCTTGGGGAGACAATTGGGCGTTAGAAGCCCTCCATCGGGTGCCCTGTTTCTATAAATTCAGCCATTTAATTGAGCATTTGGCTGAATGCTTCCACGTGGAAGTGATTGACGGGGTTCAGTATAGTCGCACCTGGCCTTGGGTGAAAATTAACACCCTAGATACATCCTTAGGGGTTAGTTTACCTTTTGGGACCAGCCCTACAGTCCCGTTGATTGTGCTTACTACTGAACATTTCCTTTGGCGCATATACAATCAGGCCCTTTGGGACCAGGAGAGAGTTTACAATCTCTCTAGAGTCAGATATAGAGGCATCCGCTCCAATACTGGTCCCTTGGGAACGAGATATAAGCTATACCGTCGCTAAAATGGGAAATAAGCCTAGCTTCCCTCTAGACACCCCACTCGGTTGTCTTTTGGCCAACTGGGAGGGATACCAACTGGGAGGGCTAAAAAAGAAAAAACTTATCAAATACTGTACGCAATACTGGCCTACTTACTCCCTGGGAGGAGGGGAAAAATGGCCCCAGTCAGGATCACTTGGACACAACACCATTTTACAGCTCAGTCTATACTGCAGACGTGAGGATAAATACAAGGAAGTTCCCTATGTCCAGGCCTTTATGGCCCTCTACCAGGATTCTGAAAAAAAGGGAAAATATAAGCTTGAGGACTTTGATAAATGCTCTTCCAAAATCCTTTTAGCAAGGTCTGAAACAGAAGATCCCCTTGACCTTCTCTTGACCTCCTCTGCTTCAGCAGAGAGGCCACGAGGAAAGGAGGGTCAGACACGCCCGGAAGTCATGAGCCCGGGGCACGGAAGTTAGGAGGCTAGGCCCAGAAGTCACGAGGCTGGGCCGGAAGTCATGGGATCCGAAGGGGAGTCACTCCCAATCGCCTCAGCTCCTTCTCCATATGTCCCCTCCCCCATGGGGTTACAATCAGGAAGTAAGCTTTGTCCTCCACAGAAGGAAAGGTCATCCTCAGACGAAATCTGTCCCCTAAGAGAGGTACCAGATGGGGAGGGGGGAACTATGCACGTTCATGTTCTGTTCTTTATGCAAGACATTACCCAATGCAAGGAGCAATTGGGCTCATATTCTGAGAACCCCCAAAAATTTAAGGATGAATTTGAGCATCTTAGACTTAACTTCTCCCTCACCTGGAGAGATATAATGGTCATCCTCACCCGGTGTTGTAATGATGAGGAAAAAGCTCGAATCCTAGATCAGGCTAGAAAAGTGGCTGATGAAAGGCAGCGGGTAGATGTCAGTCTGGGCTCTGCCGAAGAGGCAATTCCCTCGACAGAGCCAGACTGGGATCCTAATACAAGGGCAGGAAAGGAATCCTTAAGACACCTGATTACCTGCCTACTACAGGGAATGACCCAGGGTGTGCAAAAGTTGTTAATTATAATAAGATAAAAGAGGTTACACAGGAAGAGAATGAAAATCCAGCTCTTTCTTTGGGCAGAATCACAGAAGCTTTTAAAAACTTTACCAAGACAGATTTAAAAAGTATGGAAGGACGAGTCCTGTTGGCCCATTCCTTCATAACCCAGGCAGCCCCAGACATAAGGAGAAAATTACAAAAAACTAGGAAAAGGATCAGAGACCCCAATTTCCGATTTGGTGGAGGAGGCAAATAGGGTGTTTTTGAACAGGGACCGGGAGGAGGAAGCAAGAAGGGAGCAAAAAGAAGTCCAAAAAGAGAGAATAGAGAGGCAGACCCAGGCCTTGGCCCAACAACAGGCTAAAATCCTGCCCTTGATTCATCCTGCCACTATGTGAGAGTCCCGGGGAGAGCAAGGAAGAAAAAAAGATCTTAACAATCCACCGCGGCTAAGCCACACCCAGTGTGCCTACTGCAGAGAGGATGGGCATTGGAAAAGGGAGTGTCCATATCACCCTAAGGGAAGGCGTATGGTGACCCCTACACCTGGTCCCTCTGTGTTAGTCCTGGGCGACCGAGACTGAGGGTGCCCAGCGGCTCAAGAAACCCCCGTGAATGGTGAGATCCAGATCACTCCTCTCGACCCTTGGGTAACTCGACAAATAGAAGGTAAGGATGTGAACTTTCTTTTAGACACAGGGGCTGCCTTCTCCGTTCTTCCTTTCCGATTAGGACCTTTAGACTCCCAGACTAAAATGGTGATGCGGTAGATGGAAAACCCCAAAGCCGGAATTTTACTAAGCCCCTCCATTGTAAGGTGGGAAAATTGCAAGGAACCCAACCCTTCTTATACATCCCTGGTTGCCTTGCTCCCCTACTGGGGAGAGACCCTCTTTGCTGCCTCCAAACCAGAGTGACTTGGGGGAAGGTAGAAGTTGATAATTTTCTTTGCCTAGTGTCTGAATACTGATTTCCCTGCATTGGCTCCAGAGCAATCTTGCATTCCTCATCAAACAGGACAAGGGGCTTGATTTCATTTAGGCAACTCCACTGATTCCCCGAGAACACTGTCCCAAGTCTAGAGGAACACGAAGTTCAGCACAGAACCTCGAGAAAGGCTCCGTGTACCCCAAATCATTTGGAGATGAGAGCTGATTCCCTGGCTTCGACTCAAGAGGAATGCCAACTTTCCACAAGCCTCTCTAGAGGAGGCTTCTCTCAGCTATAAGTATGTGAGAGGGACCCTGAGTTTGCTGCTTCAAGTGGAATGGTCACCGAGATTCCGTGACTCGAAATAAGGCCAGATTCCCTGCAGTGACTTGAATGCAGACTCGTCTTTCATGACACAAGATGAAGGGATGTCTGAATCCCCTGTGGAGACCCTAGAGAAAGCCCTAGTTCCCTGCCTTTTCTCGACAGGAGGCCTCACATTCTTCTGAAACCTCGAGAGGCATGCGGAGTTAAATGCTACAAAGGAGAGGATGGCTGCCACCTCTTGAAAATTGATAGGAATCTCTGCCAGGCTTGCCAGCTAAGGAACAGGTCAAGGACACAATCACCAGAGCACCTGAGAAATGAAAGACTAGGAAAGATGGGGTTGAGAGGGACGGAGTCAGATTGTGACTGATTCCGACGACTTTATTGAGGGGTAACATACTTACATATGCTAACAGGACTCACCAAATTTTAGATCAAAGACATGCATACGTGCAGAACTGCAGACACTAGTTTTAGCTCATGAATTTTATCTCAACTCTTTAAGACTAGCAGAGGATGGCACTGACGTCTTACAATCAGTTAAAGATTCACAGGAGCTTGATAATCTTGTCAGAGTCAGGAGAATGGGCAAATGGCAGCTGCAGCAATTTCCTTGAGGGAGATGAGAAAGGCCAATGTGCACTTTAATAAATCAGGGGTGGCGGGACAGAGAGGGACCCTTTGATCTCTGCCAGGGCCGAGAGGGGCCTGAGCAGTCAGGCCGGCTCCCCGCAAATCTCAAAATTCCTGTGGCAACTGGAAAGGACCCTGGGTCTCCCCCATCATCTCGAGAGGTATTCCTATTGTCCTGCCAAGCCTCGAGGAGAATGCCAATGTGTCCCTCGCAACTAGACAGGAGTACTGACGTCGCTGAAACAACACGAGTTTTGAAGGGCCAACCCGCCGTAACTCGAGAACATACCCCAGGATCCAGCCACAACTCGAGAAAACTATGAGAACTCCCCATCGCCGCGTGATGAGGCCCGATTCTCTGGCATTGCATGCAAAGCAAGTCCGTGTTCCCCATCAAACACGACAGGAGCCTTGACTTCCTAGATGAAACTCCACATAGTCCCCAAGAACTCTGTCACAAGTCTAGAGGGACTCTGAGGTCAATGCAGCAACATGAAAGAGCCCCGTGTACCACAAATTAACTCGAGATGAGGCCTGATTCCCCTGCATTGGTTCCAGAGCAATCTTGCATTCCTCATATAACAGGACAAGTGGCTTGACTTCATTTAGACAACTTCAGTGATTCCCCGAGAACACCGTCCCAAGTCTAAAGGAACACGAAGTTCAACATAGCAACTCGAGAAAAGCTCCATGTACCCAAAATCATTTGGAAATGAGAGCTGATTCCCTGGCTTCAACTCAAGAGGAATGCCAACTTCCCACAAGCAGCTTAAGCAGAGGCTTTTCTCAGCTCTAGGTATGTGAGAGGGACCCTGAGTTTGCTGCCTCAAGTGGAATGGACACCAAGATGCCCTGACTCGAAGTAAGGCCGGATTTCCCTGCAGTGACTTGAATGCAGGCTCGTCTTTCATCTCACAAGATGAAGGGATGTCTGAATCCCCTGTGAAGACCCTAGAGAAAGCCATCATTCCCTGCCTCATCTAGACAGGACGCCTCACATCCCTTTGACAGCAAAATGGAACGCGGAGTTCAATGCTCCAAAAGGAGACGATGACTGACTCCTCTTGAAAATTGACAGGAATCCAAGTATCCCTGTGGCACCTTGAAAGGACACTGGGTCTCCTGCCTCACCTCGAGAGGCATCCCTATTGCCCTGCCAAGCCTTGAAGAGAATGCCAAGTTGTCCCTCACAACTAGACAGGAGTCCTGACGTCGCTGAAGAAACACGAGTTTTGAGGGGCCATCCCCATCGTCACTCGAGAATATAACCCAGGTTCCCGCCGTAACTCGAGAAAAACCGTGAGACTTCCCGCTGGATGAGAGATGAGATCAGATTTCCCTGTATTGTGTGCAGAGCAACTCCGTATTCACCATCAAACATGAATGGAACCTTGACTTCCTTGATGGAACTCCAGAGAGTCCCCAAGAACACTGATACAAGTCTAGACGGACCCTGAGGTCACCGCAGCAACACGAAAGAGCTCAGTGTACCGCAAATCAACTAGAAATGAGGCCAGATTCCCCTACATTGGCCCCAGAACCGTCTGGCATTCCCCATCAAACACGACAAGTGGCTCGACTTCATTTAGGCAACTCCAGAGGTTCCCCAAGAACACCGTCCTAACTATAGAGGAACACAACGTTCAGCACGGCAACTAGAAAAGAGCTCCCTGTACCTCAAATCATCTCCAGATGAGAGCTGATTCCCTGGCTTTGACTCAAGAGGAATGCCAGCTTTAAACAACACCTAAAGAGGAGGCTTCTCTCAGCTATAGGTACGTGAGAGGGACCCTGAGTTTGCTGCCTCAAGTGGAATGGACACCGAGATGCCCTGACTCGAAATAATGCCAGATTTCCCTGCGGTGACTTGAATGCAGGTTCGTCTTTCATCTCACAAGATGAAGGGATGTCTGAATCCCCTGTGGAGACCCTAGAGAATACCCTAGTTCCCCGCCTCATCTCGACAGGAGGCCTCACATCCCATTGACAACACTAGAAGCACGCGGAGTTCAATTCTTCAAAAGGAGACGAAGACTGACTCCTCTTGAAAACTGACAGGAGTCACAGTATCGCTCGGGCAACTGCAAAGGGAAACTTGGTCTCCCACCTCACCTCGAGAGGCGTCCCTATTGTCCTGCCAAACCTCGAGGAGAATCCCAAGGTGTCCCTCGCAACTAGACAGGAGTCCTGACGTCGCTGAACAAACACGAGTTTTGAAGGGCCATCCCCGCCATAACTCGAGAACATAACCCAGGTTCCCGCTGCAACTCCAGAAAAACAATGAGACTTTCCCCTCGCCACAAGGTGAGGCCCGATTCCCTTGCAATGGATGCAGAGTCAGTCTGTGTTCCCCATCAAACACGTAAGGAGCCTTGACTTCCTTGATGGAACTCCAGAGAGTCCCCAGGAACACTGTCACAAGTCTAGAGGGACCGTGAGGTCCCCGCAGCAACATGAAAGGGCTCTGTGTACTTCAAATCAACTCGAGATGAGGCCCGATTCCCATGCACTGTGTGCAAGGCAAGTCCGTGTTCCCCATCAAACACGAAAGGAGACTTGACTTCCTTGATGGAACTCCAGAGAGTCCCCAGGAACACTATCACAAGACTAGAGGGACCCTGAGGTCCGCGCAGCAACATGAAAGCGCACCGTGTACTTGAAATCAACTCGAGATGAGGCCCGATTCCCCTGCATTGTCTCCAGAGCCATCACGCATTCCCCATCAAACACGACAAGTCGCTTGACTTCCTTTAGGCAACTCCAGAGATTACCCGAGAATAGCCTCTCAAGTCTAGTGTAACACCAAGTCCAGCACAGTTACTCGAGAAAACCTCCTTGTATCCCAAATCATCTCGAGATGAGAGCTGATTCCCTGGCTTCAACTCAAGAGGAATGCGAACTTTCCACAAGCCCCTCAAGAGGAGGCTTCTCTCAGCTATAGGTATGTAAGAGGGACCCTGAGTTTGCTGCGTCAAGTGGAATGGACACGGAGATGCCCTGACTCGAAATTAGGCCGGATTTCCCTGCAGTGACTTGAAGGCAGGCTCGTCTTTGATCACACAAGATGAAGGGATGTCTGAGTCCCCTGTGGAAACCCTAGAGAAAGCCCGAGTTCCCCGGTTCATCTTGACAGGAGGCCTCACATCCTTTTGAAAACTTGAGAGGCACCCCGAGTTAAATGCTTCAAAAGGAGAGGATGGCTGCCACCTCTTGAAAATTGATAGGAATCCCAAAATTCCTGTGGCAAATGGAAAGGACTCTGGTTCTCCCCCTCACATCGAGAGGCGTCCCTATTGTCCTACCAAGCCTTGAGGAGAATGCTGATGTGTCCCTCGCAACTAGACAGGAGTCCTGACGTCGCTGAAACAACACGAGATTTGAAGGGCCATACCCGCCGTAACTCGAGAACATACCCCAGGATCCCGCCACAACTCGAGAAAACCATGAGAATTCCCCCTCACCATGAAATGAGGCCCAATTGCCCTACATTGCGTGCAGAGTAAGTCCGTGTTCCCCATCAAGCACGAAACGAGCCTTGACTTCCTTGATGGAACTCCAGAGAGTCCACAAGAGCACTCTCACAAGTATAGAGGGACCCTGAGGTCCCCACAGCAACACGTAAGCATGCCGTGTACTCCAAATCAACTCGAGATGAGGCCCGATTCCCCTGCATTGCGTGCAGAGCAAGTCCGTGTTCCCCATCAAACACAAAAGGAGCCTTGACTTCCTAGATTAAACTCCACATAGTCCCCAAGAACTCTGTCACAAGTCTAGAGGTACCCTGAGGTCAATGCAGCAACACGAAAGAGCCCTGTGTACCACAAATCAACTGGAGATGAGGCCCGATTCCCCTGCATTGGCTCCAGAGCAATCCTGCATTCCTCATAAAACAGGACAAGTGGCTTGACTTCTTTTGGCAATTCCAGAGATTCCCCGAGAACACCGCCCCAAGTCTAGAGGAACACGAAATTCAACACAGCAACTCAAGAAAAGCTCCGTGTACACCAAATCATTTCGAGATGAGAGCTGATTCCTTGGCTTCGAATCAAGAAGAATGCCAACTTTCCACAAGCAGCTCAAACGGAGGCTTTTCTCAGCTCTAGGTATGTGAGAGGGACCCTGAGTTTGCTGCCTCAAGTGGAATGGACACCGAGATGCCCTGACTTGAAATAAGGCCGGAATTCCCTGCAGTGACTTGAATGCAGGCTCGTCTTTCATCTCACAAGATGAAGGGACGTCTGAATCCCCTGTGGAGACCCTAGAGAAAGCCCTAGTTCCCTGCCTTTTCTCGACAGGAGGCCTCACATCCCTTTGACAACACGATGGAATGCGGAGTTCAATGCTTCAAAAGTAGACGATGACTGTCTCCTCTAGAAAATTGACAGGAATCCCAGTATCTCTGTGGCAACTTGAAAGGACACTGGGTCTCCCGACTCACCTCGAGAGGCGTCCCTATTGCCCTGCCAAGCCTCGAGGAGAATCCCGATTTGGCCATCGCAACTAGTCAGGAGTCCTGACGTCCTGAACAAACACGAGTTTTGAGGAGCCAACCCCGTCGTCACTTGAGAATATTACACATGTTCCCTCTGCAACTTTTGAAAAAACATGAGACTTCCCGCTGGATGAGAGATGAGATCAGATTCCCCTGCATTGCGTGCAGCACAATTCTGTGGACCCCATCAAACATGAAATGAGCCTTGACTTCCTTGATGGAACTCCAGAGAGTCCTCAAGATCACTGATACAAGTCTAGACAGACCCTAAGGTCACCACAGCAACACGAAAGAGCTCGGTGTACCCAACTCAAGATGAGGTCAGATTCCCCTACATTGACTCCAGAGCCATCTGGCCTTCCCCATCAAACACGACAAGTGACTTGACTTCCTTTAGGCAACTCCAGAGATTCCCGGAGAACACCGTCCTAAGTATAGAGGAACATTATGTTCAGCACAGCAACTTGAAAACAGCTCCGTGTACCTCAAATCATCTCGAGATGAGAGCTGATTTCATGGCTTTGACTCAAGAGAAACACCAGCTTTAAACAACACCTAAAGAGGAGGCTTCTCTCAGCTATAGGTACCTGAGAGGGACCCTAAGTTTGCTGCCTCAAGTGGAATGGACACCGAGATGCCCTGACTCGAATTAAGGCCAGAATTCCCTGCAGTGACTTGAATGCAGGCTCGTCTTTCATCTCACAAGATGAAGGGATGTTTGAGTCCCCTGTGAATACCCTACAGAAAGCCCTAGTTCCCCGCCTTATCTCGACAGGGGGCCTCACATCCCTTTGACAACACGAGTGGAACGTGGAGTTCAATGCTTCAAAAGTAGACGATGACTGTCTCCTCTTGAAAATTGACACGAATCCCAGTATCCCTGTGGCAACTTGAAAGGACACTGGGTCTCCCGCCTCACCTTGAGAGGCGTCCCTATTGCCCTGCCAAGCCTCGAAGAGAATCCCGAGTTGTCCCTCACAACTAGACAGGAGTCCTTATGTCGGTGAATAAACACGAGTTTGGAGGGGCCATCCCCGTCGTCACTCAAGAATATAACCCAGGTTCCCTCCGCAACTTGAGAAAAACAATGAGACTTCCCGCTCGATGAGAGATGAGATCAGATTCCACTGCATTGCGTGCAGATCAATTCCGTGTTCCCCTTCAAACATGAAAGGAGCCATGACTTCCTTGATGGAACTCCAAAGAGTCCCCAAGAACACTGATACAAGTCTAGAGGGACTCAGAGGTCACTGCAACAACACGAAAGAGCTCGGTGTACCCCAAATCAACTCGAGATGAAGCCAGATTCTCCTACATTGGCTGCAGAGTCATCCGGCCTTACCCATCAAGCATGACAAGTGGCTTGACTTCCTTTAGGCAACTCCAAAGATTCCCCGAGAAATCCGTCCTAAGTATAGAGGAACACCACGTTCAGCACAGCAACTAGAAAACAGCTCCGTGTACCTCAAATCAGCTCGAGATGAGAACTGATTCCCTGGCTTTGACTCAAGAGGAATGCCAGCTTTATTTTTTTTTTTTAATTTTTTATTTTTCAGTGGGTTTTATCATACATTGATATGAATCAGCCATAGAGTGGAATGCCAGCTTTAAACAACACCTAAAGAAGAGGCTTCTCTCAGCTATAGGTACATGAGAGGGACCCTGAGTTTGCTGCCTCAAGTGGAATGGACACCGAGATGCCCTGACTTGAAATCAGGTTGTGTTTCCCTTCAGTGACTTGAATGCAGGCTCGTCTTTCATCCCACAAGATGAAGGGATGTCTGAATCCCCTGTGGAGACCCTAGAGAATACCCTAGTTCCCCGCCTCTTCTGGACAGGAGGCCTCACATCCCTTTGACAACACGAGAGGCATGCGGAGTTCAATGCTTCAAAAGGAGACGATGCCCGACTCCTCTTGAAAATTGACAGGAGTCACAGTATCGCTCTGGCAACTGCAAAGGGAAACTTGGTCTCCCGCCTCACCTTGAGAGGCATCCCTATTGCCCTGCCAAGCCTCGAAGAGAATCCCGAGTTGTCCCTAGCAACTAGACAGGAGTCCTGACGTCACTGAACAAACACGAGCTTTGAGGGGCCATCCCCATTGTCACTCGAGAATATAACCCAGGTTCCCTCAGCAATTCGAGAAAAACCATGAGACTTCCCGCTTGATGAGAGATGAGACCAGATTCCCTTGCATTGAGTTCAGAGCAAGTTCGTGTTCCCCATCAAACATGAAAGGAGCCTTGACTTCCTTGATGGAACTCCAGAGAGTCCCCAAGAACACTCTCATAAGTATAGAGGGACCCTGAGGTCCCCACAGCAACACGAAATCGTTCTGTGTATTCCAAATCAACTCGAGATGATGCCTGATTCCCCTGTATTGTCTCCAGAGCCATCCCGCGTTCCCCATCAAACATGACAATTGGCTTGACTTCCTTTAAGCAACTCCAGAGATTCCACGAGAATACCATCACAAGTCTAGAGGAACACCAAGTTCAGCACAGCACCTCGAGAAAAGCTCCGTGTACGCCAAATCATCTCGAGATGAGAGCCGATTCCCTGGCTTTGACTCAAGAGGAATTTCAACTTTCCACAAGCACCTCATGAGGAGGCTTCTCTCAGATATATTTATGTGAGAGGGACCCTGATTTTGCTGCCTCAATTGGAATGACACCGAGATGCCCTGACTCGAAATAAGGCTGAATTCCCTGCAGTGACGTAAATGCAGGCTCGTCTTTCATCTCACAAGATGGAGGGATGTCTGAATCCCCTGTGAAGACCCTCGAGAAAGCCCTAGTTCCCCGCCTCATCTCGACAGGAGGCCTCACATCCTTTTGAACCCTCGAGAGGCACGTGGAGTTAAATGCTTCAAAAGGAGAAGATGACTGCTTCCTCTTGAAAATTGATAGGTATCTCAATATTCCTGTGGTAACTGCAAAGGGAAATTGGGTCTCCCATTCCTGGTGGCCACAATGACAACCCTCCCCAGACTCTGTACCTGGTGTCACATGGACACAGTCACCAGGGTTACCCCAACTTCCAGACCTTGTACCTGGGGTCACACATGCAGTCTCCAAGATGAGCCCCTCTCAGGCACTCACCTTGGAGTCACATATCCACAGTCTCCAGAGTGACTCATCCAAAATCCTGTACCTGAGGTTACATGTCTGCAGTCTCCAGGGTTTCCCCACCCTCAAGAGCCTGTACCTGGGGTCACACATCCAGTCTCCAGGGTAACTCCCTCTCGGACTCTGCACCTGGGGTCACATGTCCACAGTCTCCTGTGGGATGTCACTTCCCAGACACTGAACCTGTGATCACAGGTCCACAGGCTCCAGTGTTACCCCTTCCCAGACTCTGGAATCAGGATTACATGTCCTCAGTTTCCAGTGTGACCCCACCTCTCATCATCTGTACCTGGGCTGAGTTTTCCACAGTTTCCAGGGTGACCCCTCCCCGCCAGTCCCTGTACTTGTTGTCACACGTCCACAATCTCCAGGATGAATGCACTCCCCTACCCTGTAGCTGGATCTACATGTCCACAGTCTCCAAGGCGACCCCATCCCCTAACCCTGCACATTTGTCACTCGTCCACAGTCTCCAGAGTGACCTCACCCCAGACCCTGCACCTGGGGTCACTCGTCCAGTTTCCAAGGTGACTCCACCTGAAATATCCTGTGTCTGGAGTCACATGTGCACATTTCCGGGATGACCCCACTTCCCATACCCAGTACCTGGGGTCATGGTTCCACAATTTCCAGGGTGACCACAACACACTGGACCATGCACCTGGGGTAACATGTCCACAGTCTGCAGGGTGACACTCTCCCAAACCCTATATCTAGGATCACATATCTACAGTCCCCTGGGTGATCCCTCCCAGACACTGTACCTGGAGTCACACATCCACAGTCTCCACGGTGACCCCTTCCCAAGCCTTGCAACTGGGCTCACAATTCCACAGTCTCCAGGGTGAATTCCTTCTGACCATTCCCCTGGGGTCACATATCCACATTCTCCAGGGTGACCAACCCAGTCCCTGTCCATGGGGTCACATATCAACAGTCTCCAGGGTGACACTCCTACCCTGAATGCACATTTCAAGGGGAGCACAAAACAGCACACTAAAAATATGCCCATTTGACAAAAGGGTTATTTTGGACTGATTAATTAAAAACAAACAAACAAACAGCCGCCCCAGGAGGATCTTTGAAAACCAAGTCAAAATGCCATTTTATGAAGTACATTTACATTTATTAAGGATATCTCCATCTTTAAGGATGTGTCCCTGTCTGGACCAGGAAATAGAGGATGACTAAATATCAAGAACGGACTAAGTATCAAGACTGACATGATTTCACTAAATGACTTGACTAAATATCAAGAAGGTCTATGGAATGGACCTGGAAGTTAATCTGCATACCACCATGCCATTGTTTACTGTGCTTCACCTAATAATCTCCCTTAAATAGCTTCTTCCACTCCCTAACTTCCTTCTTTCATTCTTAGCTGATGGTAGCATTTAAGGTAAAGTCTTGGACCATTTCAGAAAGTGACTGCTTTCCCAGGTATCTTTCAACTATATAAGAGGTATGCATGGCATATATTAAACTTCTGATTGTTTTTCTCCACTCCATCTCCCTTTCATTATGAACATCTCAGTGAAGAACATTGAGACTAAGGGGACAATTAACTTTCCTCTCATCTAATGCAATAAAATAGCATTCAGAGATATAGAGGAATGAACCACAGACCAATTAAAAAAAATAAAGAAAAGCATGAATCTAACACTTACATTACTAAGTGAAGGAATCCAGCCTCAAGTGCTACACACTGTATGATCTTATAAGACATTCTAGCAAAGGTAACACAGACATGATAAACAGTTTATGGAATATATGGCTGAAATATTTCACATGGTACTTTAGTGAGGGATACCTGCCACTATGCATTTGTCTAAGCACATAGATTTTTGTTTTCAGAACACAAGTAATTTATTACCTATTCACATTTATTTATTTATGGTATGGAGTGCCAAAGACTGGAATGCAGAATTTAACAAAGAATCTAACAGATTGAGAAATACATGAAAAGCTTCAGACTTCCCTAGGGGCCCAGTGGTTAAGACTTCACATTGTCAGTGCAGGAAAGGTGGGTTCAATTCCTGGTCAGGGACCTAAAACCCCACATGCTGCGGCACAGCCAAAAGATTTAAAAGGAAGAAGAAAATTTTTAAAAAGCCACTCTTACTGTTAGGACAAAGTTATCTGACCTAAGTTCTCTGTGTAAGTGAATGGAATCTGCAGGCCAAAGGCAAAATGTACCATACATAAACAATGGGCTCTGTAAGTTCTTTTCACGGGGGTTTGTAGCTAACAGGGCTGAAACTACCATATCAGTCACTGAAGGAGCAAGCCCTGAATTTGATAAGTGATGAATAGTGGAAGCCAGGTTTCTTACCATTGGAGTGGGAAGTTACAGGCAGACAAAAGGAGAAGGTTATAATACCTGTGTTATAAGAGATCAGGTTGGAGACATCATTATAAACTATCTTTAGCCTAATACAGAAACATATAACTCCATGTGAAAATCTTCATAACCGTGTGTATGCATAGTCTGGATACATGCATGTGTATTTCCATGCATTGTCTGCTGAGATTATTAAGTTCCCACATACAAGTTTTTATTAATATGCTCTAATAAAAAGGGACAAGGACTCTTTAAATATGTGTCTGATACTAGGACTGAGACAGTAAATATGTAAAGCAGCATAATCTTAAAATGTGAGAAAGAAGGACCAAAAAGCCCCATAAAAGCTGAATTATGTAAAATAAAAGCAGGAGGGTATGGAAAAAGCTCTCAATAGCCAAAGCTAGAATGAACTAAGCAGTCTAATTGGCTGGATTATAGCCAAAAGAAAGTGAAAGTGAAGTTGCTCAGTCGTGTCTGACTCTTTGCAACCCCATGGACTGTAAGCTACGAGGCGCCCTCATTCATGAAATTTTCCAGGCAAGAGTACTGGAGTGGGTTGCCATTTCCTTCTCCAGGGGATCTTCCCCACCCAGGGATTGAACCCAGGTCTCCTGCATTGCAAGCATATGCTTTTACAGGCTGAGCCACCAGGGAAGCTCCCAAAAGTTTAAAATAATTTTCAGGTGTCCAAACTGGTAAAAAATAAAAATTAGGTTTTATGAGTAATGTTGAATAAAAATCTCACACAGAAAGATTCTAAATAATAGATATAGACTCAGCTGTCCATCAAGTATATGAAGCTAACTCCCCTCTCCTCAAATGTGGGCCCTGCATTATGACTTCCTCCTTAATAAGGCACTCAGGATGGACGTGAGGAAAATCAGCAATAAAGACAAATGACAAATGTTGGCGAAAATGTACGAAATTGAAACTCAAAACTTTACTTGTGGAGAGGTAAAATGGTGCAATCAATGTGTGCAAAACAAGCATTTTCTCAAAAACATAAAAATGGAATTATATCACTCAGCAGTGGCCACAGGACTGGAAAAGGTCAGGTTTCATTCCAATCCCAAAGAAAGGCAAAGCCAAAGAATGTTCCAACTACCACACAGTTGCACTCATCTCACACATTAACAAAGTAATGATCAAATTTCTCCAAGCCAGGCTTCAACAGTAAGTGAACCATGAATTTCTAGATGTTCAAGTTGGATTTAGAAAAGACGGAGGGACCAGAGATCAAATTGCCAACACCCGTTGGATCACTGAAAGAGCAAGAGAGAAAAACATCCAGAAAAATATTTACTTCTGCTTTGTTAACAATGCCAAAGCCTTTGACTGTGCAGATCACCACAAACTGTGGAAAATTCTGAAAGATATGGGAATACCAGACCACCATACCTGCCTCCTGAGAAATCTGTATGCAGGTGAAGAAGCAGCAATTAGAACTAGACATGGAACAATGGACTGGTTCCAAATCAGGAAAGGAGTACAGCACCCTGCTTATTTAACTTATATGCAGAGTATATCATATGAAATCCCGGGGCTGGATGAGGCACAAGCTGGAATCAAAATTGCCAGGAGAAATATCAATAATTTCAGATACGCAGATGACACCACTCTTATGGCAGAAAGCAAAGAAGAATTAAAGAGTCTCTTGATGAAAGTGAAAGAGGAGAGTGAAAAATTTGGCTTAAAACTCAGTATTCAGAAAATTAAGATCATGGCATACGGCCCCATCACTTCATGCAAATAGATGGGAAAACAATGGAAATGGTGACAGACTTTATTGTGGGGGAGGGGGGAGGCTCCAAAATCACTGAAGATGGTGACCACAGCCATGAAATTAAAAGACACCTGCTCCTTGGAATAAAAGTTATGACCAACCTAGATAGCATATTAAAAAGCAGAGACATTAAAAACAAAGGTCCATGTACTCAAAGCTATGGTTGTTCCAATAGTCATGTATAGATGTTACAGCTGGACTACAAAGAAAACTGAGCACAGAAGAAGTGCTGCTTTGGAACTGTGGTGTTGGAGAAGACTCTTGAGCATCCCTTGGACTGCAAGGAGATCCAACAAGTCAATCCTAAGGGAAATCAGCCCTGAGTATTCATTGGAAGGACTGATGCTGAAGCTGAAACTGCAATAGTTTGGCCATCTAATGTGAAGAACTGACTCATTGGAAAAGACCCTGATGCTGGGAAAGATTGAAGGCAGGAGCAGAAGGGGATAACAGAGGATGAGATGTTTAATGGCATCACCAACTCGATGGACATGAGTTTGAACAAGCTCCGGGAGTTGGTGATGGATAGGGAAGCCTGGTGTGCTGCAGTCCATGGGGTCACAAAGAGTCGGACATGACTGAGTGAATGAACTGAAATATCATATGTTTTGGCAACTCCACTCCTAGATATACATTCAAAGAATTTAAAAGAGGTGTTCAAATATATACTTGTACAGCAATATTTACAGCAGCAGTGTTCTTGATAACCCAAGTTAAAAACAATGAAAATGTTCACCAACATGTGAATGGAAGAGCAAATAGGGCAGTTTCATCCATGAGATGCATTACTTTGCCATATAAAGGAATATAGTAAAATAATGCCACAGCTTCAGAAAATAGTAGAGGGCTTTTCAAAAACTTAAACACAGAGTTAACATAGAATCCATCAATTCCGGTCCAGGTTATACACTCAAAATATTTAAAACCAAATACTGGAACAGATATTCAAACCCCATATTCATAGCATCATTATTCATAGTAACCAAAAGGTGGAAGCAGCACAAGTGTTCAACAGATGACTGGATAAGCACGATGTAGTATATACACAGTGGGATCTGATTCACCTTTAAAAGCAAGGTAACTCTCATACATGCTATAATGTAGATGAAACTTCAAGTCATTAGGTGAAGTGAAACAAGCCTGACACTAAAGGAAAAATGTTCTATGATTCCACTAGTATGAGATATCCATATAAGACAAATTCCAAGTAGAATAAGATGGCCAGGGATTGGGGGTTATGAGTATTTAATGGTTACAGTGTCACTTCAGGAAAAGGAAAAGATTCTGGAGATGAATGGTGGGGAAATTTTTACAATGTGAGTGCAGTTAATGCTATATAAGTTCATACTTAAAATGACTCAAATAACAAATGTTGTTATATGTTTGTAAGCACAATGAAAAAAATGACACATGGCACAACATGGAAAAGCACTAAAAACATTCTCAGTGAAAGAAACCACACTGAAAAGCCACCCAGATCATAGTCATCTTGTCACTTTAAAACCATGAAGGTTTTTAACATGAGGGAAAGCCCCAGTGATGGCTCCAGAAAAAGAAAACTGCATTAGAATGAAGAAAGACAGTTGCACAAAGCTTGGGCACCTGATGAAAGTTGAACTGGTCCTATGGATAGGATTGTAATGTGGAAACCATAATTATCCCCCATTTTGGGGTTGTCGGCTGGTTCCCCGGGAAAGTGACCATGTTTTGGGTAAAACACATTGCGGTATTTGGTGTGAATGTAGAAAACTTTGTACCACTATTTAAAGTAGACACGTTTGAAATTTTACTAGAAAGTAAGTTACTTTTCAATACAGCCATGTAAGTCACATGCCAGAAAATCAGAGATGACACAGAACATTGCAATAGAGGCCAAGACTTAACCTAACCAAATTCAGCTAAAGTAGTTTGATGCTAATTGCCTTGTACTAGTCCACATGGTATTAAAAGGCACCATAGGAAGAGTATATTAGTAGACACCATGCCCTGGGTGCTGTGGATGACCAGATGGAACTGAAACTATGAGATGTCTTAATTCCAGTTTTCCGCATAACACTACACCAAAGCCACTGTCAGAACTAAAAAGCAAATTCACGGACTTGCCTGGCAGTCCAGTGGTTAAGACTGCACTTCCACTGCAGGGGGTACAGGTTTGATCCTTGGTCAGGGAACTAAGATCCACATGTCGAGCTGCGGGGACAAAAAAAGAAAAAAGAAAATCAGCAGAACTGCAAGATCATTTGTGATTCTCTACACTAATAATGAACAATCAGAAAGAGGAACTAAGAAAATAATTCCTTTTACAATTGCATCCCCTCCCCCACATAACTAGAAATCTAACCAAGGACTTGAAAGACCTGAAAGCTGAAAACTACAAGACAATGATCAAAGAAACTGAATGGACACAAGTAAAAAGATATCCCATGCTTATGGGTGAAAATACCATTAAAATACCCATTCTAAACAAAGCAACGTACACATTCATGCAATCACTGCCAACACTTCAATGACATGTTTCACAGAAACAAAACCAATCTTCACATCTGTGTGGAACCACAAAGGAACCAGAAGAGCCAAAGGGATCCTGAGAAAGCAGAACAGGCTGGTGGCATGTCTATCCCTGATTTCAATCTAGAGTATGGACCTAAAGTCACCTGGAGACGTGTGGAATTGGCACAAAAATAGTCAAGAGAGCTCAGAAGTAAACCTACAGGTGCATGGTAATTAATTTACAAGAAAGGAACTAAGAATATTCACGCGGGAAAGGACAGTGCCCCCCCACCCCAATAAACCGTGCTGGGAAAAATGGAAACCACACACCAAGGAACAATATAGGACACCATCTTATACTACAGGCAAAAACTGACTAAAATCCCACAACTTTCCACATCAAGCCCTAACAGTCTTGGGTCCTCTTAAGACAGATTTTCAGCAACAGCCACACACAGAAGCTTCTTCCCAATTTTCCTCACTATTTCTTTCAGCAGCACATCGTTGCAGGAATCTTGAGGAAACCAGACTCCCGTCAGACTCAACTGAACCCCACAATGTCCCAAAGCTGAAGCACCAATGGGTTCTGAGATCAGAGTCCTGTCAGCCTCAACTGAGCCCCACAATGCCCCAAAATTGAAGTCCTAGTGGATCCTGAGGAGACTAGATTCCATCAGCCAAAACTAAACCCCACAATGCCCCCAAACTGAAGCCCTAGTGGGTTCTGAGGAGACCAGATTCCATCTGCCTGAACTGAACCTCAGAGTATCCTGAAGCTGGGTCCTGAGGAGACCAGAGTGCTGTCAGTGGCCACCAACAGCCAGGTGCTCCAGCAGAGTGGGGAGTTCCCCCTGGGGTGAGGGGAGTGTCAGGGAGGTGGGCTCTTCATTATCATGAACAGGCATGATCAAGAAGGTTTGCAGGGGCCAGGGCAAGGGCAAGGGAGACGAGCTCCAGCTCTGAGCATTCTAAGTCCCCACTTTCTGAGATTGCGTGACCTGCATGATCCAGACTTTGCAAGGAGCAAGCTGAGTTACAGAGGCAGAAGGAGCAGGAGGTGATGTAAAATTTTAACGTTTCCTCTTCAGGTTCAGAAAGACTAAGACCTCCCAGGTTCCCAGGTCCTTGTGCCCCAGTGACTGTGAGCTCTTCCTCCTGGGTGTATGACCAACCCCCACACTAAGTCCCCTCTACACCCATGGCCCTGGCCCAAGCCTAACCTGCCCCCAGGCCCTGATGAAGCTCCCGCCCCCATTGTGCATCTCACATCCCACCCCAACGTGGTCTTTTTGAAGCCTAAACAAGACCATCCTCCTCTCCTCCCTGTGATTCCCCTCACCTGATGAAGCCAGGCCTTCATCCGTTCCAGGTGACTCCAAGGGCCTCATTCTCTCCGGACTCTATGTGTGTGGCTGCTCTCTGTGCCCATCTTTATGGCCCTGTGGTGATTTCCTAAAATGAGCATTATTTGATACAGAGAGAATGGGGTAAATGGTGGCCACCAAAGATGTGTCCCCCCAGAACAGGGCCGTATCTGGGAAAAGAGTCTTTGTAGATGTAGTTAAGGATAGCAAGGTAAGGTCATCTAGGGTTAGGGTGACCTTCAATCCAACTGACAGACTCCTTCAAAGAGACGAAAGAGGACACAAAGGGGAAGCCTCTTAAAGGCAGAGGCAGAGATGGGAGGGAGGGGGCCACAAGCCCAGGGACCCCTGGAGCCTCTGAAGTTGGAAAAGGCAGGAATGATCGTATCCTGGAGCCTCTGGAGGTAACTCAGCCCTGTGCCACCTTGATTTCCGATGTCTGGTCTCTAGGACTGGGGGAGGATGAACTCCTGTTGTTTTAAACCACCCAGCTTGTGATCATGTTAGAGAAGCCACAGAGCAGCCACCAAACCCTGCTCTGTAGGATCCTAGAAATGTGGGTCTCATTAAAGCAGATGAAGGGTGGATTACAGAACCCTTAAAATCAACACTGGACCCTCAGAAATGCTAAAGCGGTGGCTGGGCTCCAGAATGTTGAGGGGGCAAGTCTGAAGCCTGTGCCTAGGGGTACTGGGTGCACACACCTCCCCGGGTTCTTACACCAGTACATGTGGTGTAACATCTCAGTCCTGATGGAGGACATTTAATATCAATAGCCACATTGCTAATTAAGAAGCCACCAGTTGCACAGGTGAAAGCCCAATTAGGGCACTTGCTTTAGGGATGAGCAATTCTGAAGATGGTCAGGGATGGGGACTTACTCATGTGTAGCCAGCCAGCAGCCCTTGCACATACCCCACCCCCTCCCCTCCCAAGGAGGGACCTCAGTGGGAAGCTGGGAGACTACACGGAGTCATCTCTAAGTAAATGCTGGCTGACCCCCAGGCTAGCCATTCCTGAACCTCATCCACCCTTCATAGATAAAACACTTGAATATGTGCAAAGACCTCACAGGCTGGAGAAAAGTGGAGCCACTCCAGCGACAGCATGCTTACTGACGTGGCTCCTGTAGGTCAGGCAGAATGGTCCTGGCCTGGGTGATCTGGAAGCTTTGCACTTTCCTACCTGAGTTACTCCTCCTGTGCTGCTCCCATTGCCTGTTTTCTTGCTTCCTCACTTCTGCCTGAGAAGATTTCCAACAGCAGGAACAGGTGACACAGCCCATCCTTAGGAAGTGACAGCTTAGCACCTCCTGCAGAAGGTCCAGCAGAGCCCAACACAGACCCAATCCCCCGAAACACTATGGGCCCTCACTCTCTCTTATCAAGCCAACCCTGCAAGATCTAAGCAGAAAGACAGCATCAGGTACAGCTGCAGGCACTTGAGGGGGTTTATATAGACCTCAACCCAGGCACACATCCAAAGGGCAGGCCAGTCAGGTCAGCCAATCTGCCCACCTGGGCTTGTGGTTTCAGAAAATGGGCCTCGTTGTCCTGGCCAGGGTTCCAGGAACAGGTGTGGGTCCTTTGGGTCAGGATGGATATGGGGCTGCTGCTCTGACTTGTTTTCTAATCTTTTTATCTGACCTATAAGTGGGAGAGGATTTCAGGAAGGCCTTCTTCTAATGAGAGAGACCCAGGGGTCAGGGAGAGGATGGGTGGTGGGTGGAGACAGACTCAGTGCCCAGGTGCTATGGGACCCTCTGGAAAACCTGCTGGAAGGAGGCTGCAACCAGTGAAGCCCAAGGTCACAAAGCTATCCTGAAGCTGCTGTATGTTACCTCAGGTCTTCCTCTGAGGGTCTCAAGGTCAGATCTGTCCAACAGAGGAGCTGGGGGCTCTTTGCAGTGAGGGCTCTGTGAACAGCTCCTGGGTGCTGAGCCCTGCAGGATACCTGCCCAGGTGAGCCCCATATCCTGGGAGGCACCTGCCCATAAGAACCATGTATCCTGGGAGGGGCGAGTGAACAAGTATTCTCTCTGTGCAGTTATCACAGATTAGCTTAGTGACTCTCACGTGGGCAGTGCTGGAATTAGATGAGAACAAGGACATGTTGGGGGACGTTCCCTGAAACACCCCCAGGCCCATCCAGAGTGAAGAGTTCAGTAGGTGGGTACTGGTTGCTGTGTTGGGGTGGGAGGTTTCATGGGTGCCTCTTGTTTCTTCACCTGACACCACAGAGGCCTCTGCAGGACACAGAAGACAGCCTGCCCAGGGACGGTGTGGGCCCCTGGCGACCAGGCACGGGAAGTGAGAGGGAAGGACCAGGCTGAGGGGGCCTTTCTGCTCTGAGTTGGGAGTGGACAAGCAAGTGGTGAGTGTGATCTAGGAAAGTGGCTCTGGTGATGGGAGGCTTGTTGAGGCCGTCTGAGTATGAGTTGGAAAAGAATGTTCAGACATAGAGCATTTCAGAAGGGAGTGAGTTTGTATTAAGAACAAAGAGCAGAGATAAAGTGGGCACTGTGGGCTCAGGGGGCCAACCACCTGACAGACTAGGGAAAGTTGACTGATTTCCTGGGTTAAGAGCCAATTTTTACAGTTTCAAGGCAAAGAAAATTCCTACTGGAAGGTTGATATTAGGTGATTGGGTGGGGTACCATAGGGTGTTTACTGGAGTGGGCATCCTTGCCTGGTAGGGAGTCAGGAAGCTCATTAGCGATGATCAGGTGCTTTTGGCAACAGTTGCAAAGGGGGCCCAGTCCGATTCACAGGTGACCTTGGTTCTGGGGCCCACTTCTATGGCCTTGGTGTGAGGACTCCCAGTTGTGGCCTTGGGGAAGGAGTCACCTCAACAAGACTGACCCTGCTTCAGAGTAAAAGTTCCATCAAGTTTTCTCTGCAGGACAGATCTAGTGATCCTAGATCTGTTTGGAAAAGTCTTGGACACTGCAGGGACACATACTGAGTGTGAAACTGGATATTGAACCTTGTTGGCAAAACTCACCTTTTCTCTCTGTTGGCATTAAAAGGGTGTGGGCTGACAGCTACCTGAGAATCCATCCAATTGACAATTTCCTATTTACAACATAAATGAGTTTGGTCAAATTATTTCTATTTCTATGCAAACAGGCAGCTTGCAACACCTTGTGGCAGGATCATTTCCAATAGATTGTCAACTAATCAAGGTAACAACATTATGACACTCAACACATTTAGATATAATTTCCTAAGCCTTTTTCTTGAGGGACAGACCCAATATGAGCTAGGAATGTGTTCAAAAGGCTCAGAAAGTGCAGGAAAATACACTGGCTATGACTGGAAATTAGGGTCTCTGTGCAAACCTGGAGTTCTGACATCTTACAATCTAGACAGTTCCTGATAGACAGATGCATGAAAAACACTCTACTTTTATGTTTTTCTTTCATCAAAGGAACATGGATTTCCTAGCATTCTGTGTGCTGAGAGTAACTCACTGCTCTAAAATGCTTGCTTGGACATCATTTTTCAGTAAGAACTTCCCCTGACTGTGTTACAGTCAGGACGGTCCCACACTCACAGGGAAAAAGCAAACTAACATCCAAACGTTTGTTCCATCAGGTTTTCTCTGTAGGAGAGATCCAGTGATCCTAGATCTGTTTGGAAAAGTCTTGGACACTGCATGGACACATACTGAGTGTGAACCTGGATATTGAACCTTGTTGGCAAAACTCACCTTTTCTCTCTGTTGGCATTAAAAGGGTGTGGGCTGACAGCTGCCTAAGAATCCATCCAATTGACAATTTCCTACTTACGACATAAATGGGTTTGGTCAAATTATTTCTATTTCTATGCAAACAGGCAGCTTGCAACTCCTTGTGGCAGGATCATTTCCAATAGATTGTCAACTAATCAAGGTAACAACATTATGGCACTCAGCACTTTTAGATAATTTCCTAAGCCTTTTTCCTGAGGAACAGACCCAATATGAGCTAGGAATGTGTTCAAAAGGCTCAGAAAGTGCAGGAAAATACACTGGCTATGACTGGAAATTAGGGTCTCTGTGCAAACCTGGAGTTCTGACATCTTACAATCTAGACAGTTCCTGATAGACAGATGCATGAAAAACACTCTACTTTTATGTCTTTCTTTCATCAAAGGAACATAGATTTCCTAACATTCTGTGTGCTGAGAGTAACTCACTGCTCTAAAATGCTTGCTTGGATTTCATTTTTCAGTAAGAACTTCCCCTGACTACGTTACAGTCAGGATGGTCCCACACTCACAGGGAAAAAGCAAACTAACATCCAAACGTTTGTTCCATCAGGTTTTCTCTGTAGGAGAGATCCAGTGATCCTAGGTCTGTCTGGAAAATGCTTGGATACTGCATGGACACATACTGAGTGTGAAGCTGGATCCTGGACCTTGTTGGCTAAATCAGCATTTTCTTTCAGGTGGTCCTAAAATGGTGCAGAGTAGCAACTGCCTGAAGATCCATCCAGTTGCTGTTTTCTTACTTGTGACGGCAATATCTTTGGCCAGACCTCTTGCATTTCTGCAGCAAACATGGGACTTTCAATTCCTTGCCACTGGATCATTTCCAATGGCAGGTAAACTCATTAGGTAACCAGACTAGATGGCACTCAGCACTCTCAGACACACTCCTACAGCCTGTTTCTTCATAGACAGTCCCAGGATGACCTAGGAATGGGTTTGCTAGTATCAGAAATGTGAGGAAACATACTGACTGTGACTCTGAAAATTAGGTGCTCTGTGCAAATCTGGAGTTTTAACATTTTAGAATCTAGACAGTTTCTGATAGATGTCTGAAATACACTCTTTTTTATTTTTTGCCTTTCATTCATCAAAGAAACATAGATTTCACAGCATTATGTTTGCTGAGAGTGACAGACTGCTTGGAAATTCTTGCCTGGAGGTCATTTTGAAGTAACAATTTCCCCTCCCATTTCCCCATGGGAAATGCCCCCACACTGACAGAGAAAAGTAAACAAATGTCAAAACCTCTGTTCCGTGAAGTCCTCTGTAGGAGGGATCCAAGTGATCCTAAGTCTGTCTGGAAAATTCTTGGATAGTGCTTGGACACATGCTCAGTGTGAACCTGGATTCTGGACCTTGTTGGCAAATTAGAATTTTCTCTGTGTTGGCCACAGTAGGCTGGGGTTTAGCAACTCCTTGAAAATCAGTACAATTGCTCTTTTCCCACTAACGACAGCAATAGCTTTGGTCAAAACACTGGAATTTCTGAAGCAAGCAGGCAGCGTGCAACTCCTTGTGGCAAGATCATTTCCATATCCAGACAGCAGTCATGGAAAGAGAGATGCCTGAAGAGCACCCTATGCATTGCCGCTCATTCCACGAGTGAACACAGGTGTCCCAGCATTCTGTTTGCTGAGAGTAACTCACTAAGTGGAAACCCTTGCCTGGAAGTCATTTTTAAGTAAAAATTTCCCCTCACGTGTGTTACAGTAGGGAAGGCTCCCACACTCACAGGGAAAAGCAAGCAAACATCAAAATGTCTCTTCCATCAAATTTTCTCTGTCAGAAGGATCCAATGGTCCCAGGTCTCTCTGGAAATTTCTTGGATACTGCGGGAAACATACTGACTGTGAACCTGAATATTTGACCTTCTTGGCAAAATTAGCATTGTCTCTCTTTTGGCACTAACAGGATGTGCGCTGGCAGCTGCCTGATAATCCATCCAATTGATATTTTCCTACTTCTGACATCAATAGGTTTGGTCAAATCTTTCAGATTTCTGACACAAGCAGGTGGCTTGCAACCCCATTGGGCTGGATCATTTCCATTAAAATGTCAAATAATCTAGGTAACAACAGTATGGCTCTCAGCACTCTTAGACAATTTCACAGCCTGTTTCCCCTGAATCAGACCCAATAGGAGCCTGGAATGTGTTCATAAGGCTCTGAAAGTGCAATGAAACATACTGGCTATGACTTTGGAAATTAGGGCCTGTGTGCAAACCTGGAGTTCTCACATCTTAGACTTTAGATAGTTCCTGATAGATAGATGCCTGAAAAACACCCTCTTTTATGTCTTTCGTGCAGTGAAGTAACATAGTTATTCCAGATTTCTGTGTGATGAGAGTAACACACTGGTTGAAAACCCTTGCTTGAAGGTGATTTTTCAGTAACAATTTCCCATGACTGTGCTACTGTAGGGAACACCCCCAAACTCACAGGGAAAAGAAAACAAACAACCAAATGTCTGTTCTATCAAGTTTTCTCTTTAGGAGAGATCCAATGATCCTCTGTCTGTCTGGAAAATTCTTGGACTACAGGGATACATACTGAGTGTGAATCTGCATCCTTGAATTTGTTGGCAAAATTAGCAATTTTTGTCGGTTGGGTCTAAAATAGTGCGGCCTTAGCAACTGCCTGAAAATCCATCCAATTGCTCTCTTCCTAATAATGACAGTGATAACATTGGTCAAACCTTTGAGATTTCTAAAGCAAGCAGGTGGCTCGCTACTCCTATATGCTCGCCCATTTCCAGTGGAATGTCACCTAATCTAGTTAAGCACTGTATGGCAGCCAGCCCTCTCAGACATACTCCTGCATCCTGTTTCCTCGTGGGTAGTTCCAGTTTGAATAAGGAATGTGTTTAAAGCCTTGGAAGGTGCAGGGAAACACAGTGCCCTACCTCTGGAAGTTAGGACCCTGGGAAAGCCTTGAAGTCTCATGCCTTGGGTTCTAGACAGTTCCTGATAGATAGAGGCCTAAAAATACACTCTGTATGGATGCCTTTCCTTCCTCAAAGGAACATAGCTTTCCCATGTGTGCTGAGAGTCACACGGTGCATGAAAACACTTGCCTGTAGGTCATTGGTCAGTAGAAAATTCCCCTGAAGGTGCAATGGTAGGGAAGGCTCCCACACTCACGGGGAAAGGCAAACCAACATCCAAACGTGTACTCCATCACATTTTGTCTTTAGGTGTGATCAAGTGAGCCTAGGTCTGTCTGGAAAATTCGTGGGTATTGCAGGGACACATCATGAGTGTGAACTTGTATATATGAACTTGGTGGCAAAATTCTCATTTTTATCTCCCACACTCATTTTGGGACCACATTGGTTTTAAAATGGTGCAGCGTAGCAAATCCTTGAAAATCCATCCAATTGCTGTTTTCTTACTTTTGACAGGGATAGATTTGTCCACCCTTTGAAATTTCTGAAGCAAGCAGGTTGCTCACCACTCCAGCCACTAGCCGATTTCCATTGTATTGGCACCTCATGCAGGTAAGCACAGTATGCCGCCCAATACACTCGGATACACTCGTGCCGCCTGTTTCTTCAGGAGCAGTCCCAGTATATACTTGGAAAGTGCTTACAAGGCTTGAAAAGTTCATGGAAACACACTGCCCTGACTCTGGGTATTAGGATCCCTAGGAAAGATTGAAGGTCTCACGACTTAGAATGTAGACAGCTCCTGATAGATAGAGGGCTGAAAGCACTCTCTGTTGATGCATTTCTTTTCTTGAAGGAACATAACTTTCCAAACATTTTGAGTGCAGAGAGACACACATGGCTTGAATATGCTAGCATGGAGGTCATTTTTCAGTAGCACTTTCCCCTGATGGTGTGACCATGGGGATGCCGCACTCTCCATTTTTAGAGAAAGACAAATTAGCATTCAAACGTCTGTTCCATCACATTTTCTCAGTAGGATCGATACACTGAGACTAGTTCTGTCTGGAAACTTTGTGGATACTGCATGGAGACATCCTGAGTCTGGACATGGATACCGGATTTTGGGGACAAAAGTAACATTTTTTCCCTTGATTTGGGAAAATGCTACGGCCTTGCAACTGGTTGAAAATCCATCCAATTGCTGTTTTCTTCCTTCTGACAATGATAGCTTTGGTCCATCCTTTCGGATTTCTGAATCAAGCAGGCGACTCACCACTCCTAGCCTCTGGCCCATTCCCAGGGGAATGTCATCTCATCTAGGTAAGCACAATATGGTACCATACACTCTCAGACACTCTCCTACAGTCTGTTTCCTCATGGGCAGTCCCTATATGACCTAGGATGTCTTTGGGAGGCTTGGAAAGTGCAGGAAAAACAGTGCCTTGACTCTGGTAGTTAGGTCCCCTGGACAAGCCTGGAGGTCAGTGTTAGATTCTAGACAGTTCCTAATAGATATAGGCCTAATAACACACTCTCTGTTGATGCCTTTTCTTCCTTGAAGAAACATACTTTTCCTTGCATTCTCTGTGCTGAGAGTCACACTCTGCTTGAAAATGCTCTTTGGAGGTCATTTCTCAGTAGAAACTTCCTCTGACAGTGTAAACTTCGGGAAGACCCCCACACTCACTGGAAAAGGCAAACCAACATCCAAACTTCTGTTGCATCACATTTTGTCTCTAGGAGTGATCCAGAGAACCTAGGTCTGTCTGGAAAATCATGTACACTGCAGGACCACATCCTAAGTGTGAACCTGGATACCGGAACTGGAGGCACAATTCACATTTTTCTTTCGGTTTGTCCTAAAACTGTGTGGCCTGGTCCCTGCTTGAAAATCCATCTAATTGCTGTTTTTTAACTTTGAAGAGCAATAACTTTGGTTCACCCTTTGGGATTTCTGAAGCAAGCAAGCAGATCACCACTCCTAGTCACGGGCCTATTTCCAGTGGAATGTCACCTTATCTAAGTAAGCACATAATGGCCCCTCTGTATACTCAGACACACTCCCACAGTTTGTGTCCTCATGGGCAGTCCCGGTGTGACCTAGGAATATGTTTACAAAGCAATTAAAGGGCAGGGAAGACACTGCCCTGACTCTGGAAGTTCGGTTCTCTGGGAAGGCTGGAGGGCTCTCTTGTTAGAATCAAGGCAGTTCTTCATAGATAGAGGCCTGAAAACACAGTCTCTGTTGATACCCTTCCTTCCTGGAAGAAACAGTACTTTCCCAGTATTCTGTGAACTGAGAGTCACACATTGCTTGAAACCGTTTGCTTCCAGGTCATTTTTCAGTAGCAATTTCTTGTGATGTTGTGACAGTAAGGATGTCCCCCACCCTCACAGGGTAAGGCAATCCAAGATCCAAACATCTGTTCCATCACATTTTCTCTATAGGAGCAGCCAGTGAGCCTAGGTCTTTGTGAAATATGGGTAGATACAGCAGAGACACCTCCTGAGTCTGACAGTGGATACCGGACCTTGATGACCAAATTTGCAACTGCTAGAAAATCCATACAATTGCTTTTTTTTTTTTTTTTTTTTTTTACTTCTGACAGTGATCGCTTTTGACCCACCTTTGGGATTTCAGAAGTAATAAGGTGGCTCGCAAGTGCTGCTGATGGCCTATTTGCAATGGAATGTCACCTCATCTGGGTAACAACAGTATGGCACCCAGCAGTCTGAACACATTCATGCAGCCTGTTTCCTCATGGGAGGTTCTGGGATGATGTAGGAAGGTGGTTAAAAGCCTGGGTTAGTGCAGGGAAACACACTGCCCTGACTGCAAGTTAGGTCCTCAGGGTAAGACTGGAAGTCTCACATCTTAGAATCTAGACAATTCTTGATAGATAAAGGACTGAAAATTCATTGTCTGCTGATGCCTTTCTTTCCTTGAAGGAACATTGTTTTCCCAACATTCTGCTTCCTGAGTGTCACACACTTGCTTGGAGGTCATTTATCACTAAGAATTTCCCCTGAAGATGTGACTGGAGGGAAAGCCCCACAAACACAGTAAAAGGGAACCACGTTCAAATGTCTGTTCCATCACGTTTGCTCTGTAGGTGAGATATAGTGAGCCTAGTCCTATCTGGAAATTTTTTTTTTTAACTTGTGTAACGTTTGAATTTATTAATATATTCCCACATGTTTGTTTATTGATGTCTTATTTTTTTTTTTTTCACAATAGCAGGTAGATATTTTTTTTTTTTTCAGTGGGTTTTGTCATACATTGATATGAATCAGCCATAGAGTTACAGGTAATCCCCATCCCAATCCCCCCACCCACCTCCCTCTCCACCCGATTCCTCTGGGTCTTCCCAGCCCACCAGGCCCGAGCACTTGACTCATGCATCCCACCTGGGCTGGTGATCGGTTTCACCATAGATAATATACATGCTGTTCTTTCGAAACATCCCACCCTCACCTTCTCCCACAGAGTTCAAAAGTCTGTTCTGTACTTCTGTGTCTCTTTTTCTGTTTTGCATATAGGGTTATCATTACCATCTTTCTAAATTCCATATATATGTGTTAGTATACTGTAATGTTCTTTATCTTTCTGGCTTCCTTCACTCTGTATAATGGGCTCCAGTTTCATCCATCTCATTAGAACTGATTCAAATGAATTCTTTTTAATGACTGAGTAATATTCCATGGTGTATATGTACCACAGCTTCCTTAACAATTCATCTGCTGATGGGCATCTAGGTTGCTTCCATGTCCTGGCTATTATAAACAGTGCTGTGATGAACATTGGGGTGCACGTGTCTCTTTCAGATCTGGATTCCTCAGTGTGTGTGCCCAGAAGTGGTTTTGCTGGGTCATATGGCAGTTCTATTTCCAGTTTTTTAAGAAATCTCCACACTGTTTTCCATAGTGGCTGTACTAGTTTGCATTCCCACCAACAGTGTAAGAGGGTTCCCTTTTCTCCACATCCGCTCCAGCATTTATTGCTTGTAGACTTTTGGATAGCAGCCATCCTGACTGGCGTGTAATGGTATCTCATTGTGGTTTTGATTTGCATTTCTCTAATAATGAGTGATGCTGAGCATCTTTTCATGTGCTTGTTAGCCATCTGTATGTCTTCTTTGGAGAAATGTCTGTTTAGTTCTTTGGCCCATTTTTTGATTGGGTCATTTATTTTTCTGGAATTGAGCTTCAGGAGTTGCTTGTATATTTTTGAGATTAATCCTTTGTCTGTTTCCTCATTTGCTATTATTTTCTCCCAATCTGAGGGCTGTCTTTTCACCTTACTTATAGTTTCCTTTGTTGTGCAAAAGCTTTTAATTTTCATTAGGTCCCATTTGTTTATTTTTGCTTTTATTTCCAATATTCTGGGAGGTGGGTCATAGAAGATCTCGCTGTGATTTATGTCAGAAAGTGTTTTGCCTATGTTCTCCTCTAGGAGTTTTCTATGTTCTCCTCTAGGAGTTTTATAGTTTCTGGTCTTACATTTAGATCTTTAATCCATTTTGAGTTTATTTTTGTGTATGGTGTTAGAAAGTGTTCGAGTTTCATTCTTTTACAAGTGGTTGACCAGTTTTCCCAGCACCACTTGTTAAAAAGATTGTCTTTTTTCCATTGTATATCCTTGCCTCCTTTGTCAAATAAGGTGTCCATAGGTTCGTGGATTTATCTCTGGACTTTCTATTCTGTTTCATTGATCTATATTTCTGTCTTTGTGCCAGTACCATACTGTCTTGATGACTGTGGCTTTGTAGTAGAGTCTGAAGTCAGGCAGGTTGATTCCTCCAGTTCCATTCTTCTTTCTCAAGATTACTTTGGCTATTCGAGATTTTTTGTATTTCCATACAAATTGTGAAATTATTTGTTCTAGTTCTGTGAAAAATACCATTGGTAGCTTGATAGGGATTGCATTGAATCTATAGATTGCTTTGGGTAGAATAGCCATTTTGACAATATTGATTCTTCCAATCCATGAACACGGTATGTTTCTCCATCTTTTTGTGTCCTCTTTGATTTCTTTCATCAGTGTTTTGGAAAATTCTTGGATACTGCAGGGACACATCCTGAATGTGAATCTTGATAGCGGATCTTGCTGGCAAAATTTGCATTATTCTCTCCATTGGGCTTTAAACGTTGTGGCCTAACAACTGCTTGAAAGTTCATTTAATACCTGTTTTCTTACTTCTGACAATGATAGCTTTGTTACACCTTTCTGGATTTCTGAAGCAACAGGCGGTTCATAACTCCTTGTCCCTGGCCCATTTCCAGTGGAATGTCAGTTCATTTGGTAAGGACAGAATGACACACAGCACACACGGACCCTCTTCCATAGCCTGTTTCATCATGGGCATTCCTGAGTGATCTTGGAATGTGCTTACAAGGCTCAGAATTTGCAGGGAAACACTGCCCAGACTCTGGAAGATGGGTCCTCTGGACAAGCCTGGAGATCTCACATCTTCGAATATAGACAGATCCTGATAAATAGAGGCCTGAAAACACACTCTCTAATGATGCCTTTCCTTCCTCGAATGACCATAGCTTTCCCAGCATTCTGTGTGCTGAGAGTCACATACTGCTTGAGAATGCTTGCCTGGAAGTCATTTTTCAGTAGCAATTTCCCTTGATGGTTTGACCATAGGGAAGTCCAACACACTCACAGGAAAAGGCAAAACATCATCCAAACGTCTGTTCCATCATGTTTCTCTGTAGGAGAGATCCTAGGGTTAGGGTTAGCCTAGGTTTATCTTGAAAATTCTTCAGTGCTGTGGGGACACATCCTGCATGTAAACCTGGGTAATGGACCTTGGTGGGAAAATTCATATTTTCCTCTAGGTTGACCCTGAAATGTTGGGAAAGCAATGGCCCTTTGAGCAAGGAAAGGAATCAACAGAGAGTGTGTTTCCAGGCCTCTATCTATTAGGAACTGTCTAACTTCAAAGATGTGAATTCTCCATATTTGCCCAGAGGCCCTCACTTCCAGAGTCAGGGCAATGTGTTTTCCTGCAGTTTTTGAGCTTTGTAAACACATTTCTTGGTCATACCAGGACTGCCCATGAGGAAACAGGCTCTCTATATCAGGAACTGTCTAGATACTAAGATGTGAGACCTCTAGGTTGGTACAGAGGACCAAAATTTCAGACAAGGTCAGTTTGTTTTTGAGCATTTTCTGAGCTTTGTAAACACATTTCTGAGTAATGCCAGGACTGCTCATGAGAAAACAGGCTTCAGGTGTGTGTCTGAGAGTGATGAGTACCATCCTGTGCTTACCTAGATGAGGTAACTTTCCATGGTAAATTGGCACATGGCTAGGAGTTGTGAGCCACCAGCTTGCTTCAGAAATCCTGAATGGTGGACCAAAGGTTGCACTGTCGGAAGTAAGATAAAAGTAATTGGATGGACTTTCAAGCAGTTGCTAGCCACACCTCTTTATGGCACCCAGAGAGAAAAATACAAATTTTGCACCCTAGGTCCGGTATTCAGGTTCACACATAGGATGTGTCCTCTCGTGATTCAAGAAATTTCCAGACCGACCTACGTTCACTAGAGTTCTTCTACAGAGAAAACTGGTTGGAACAGCCATTTGGAGGTTGCTTTGCCTTTCCCTGTGAGTGTGGGACCCCTACCTATGGTCACAGCCTCAAGGAGATATTGCCACTGAAAAAAGATATCCAAGCAAGCACTTTTCAAGCAGAGTGTGACTCTCAGGTCGCAGAATGTGAAGAAAGCTATCTTCCTTTGAGGAAGGAAAGACATCCACAGAGAGTGTGTTTTCAAACCTCTATCTTGCAGGAAATTTTGAGCTTCTAAAACATGAGACCAGCAGATCTGCTGAGAGGACCTAAATTCCTGAGTCAGGGCCGTATGTCTCCCTGTAATTTCCGAGTCTGGCAAACACATTCCTAGGTCATAACGGTACTGACCATGAGAAAGCTGGCAGCAGGAGTGTGTCTGAAAGGGCTGAGTGCCTTACTGTGGTCAACTGTGTGAGGTGACATTCCAGTGACAGGCTCAAAGCTACAAGGTGTGAGCCACCCGCTTGCTTCAGAAATCGCAAAAGGTAGAGCAAAGCTAGCTCTGTCAGAGGTAAGAAAATAGCAATTGGACGGATTTTCAAGCTGTTGCTAGGCTGAACCACTTTAGGGCCCCCTGAGAGAAAAATGCGAATTGTGCCCTGTAGGTCAGGTATCCAGGTTCAAACACAGGGTGTGTCCCGGCAGGATCCAAGAATTTTCCACAGAACTAGGCTCACTAGACCTCTCCTGCTGGGAAAATGGGATGGAACAGACATTGGAAGTTGGTTTGGCCCTCCCTATTGTCACAGACTCAAGGAGAAAGTGCCCCTGAAAGATGACCTCCAAGCAAGCACTTTTCATGCAGTATGTGACTCTCAGTTCAGAGAAAGCAGGGAAATATATCTTCCTTCAAGGAAATAAAGGCATCAAAAGAGAGTGTATTCTCAACCCTCTATCTTGCAGGAACTGTTTAGCTTCCCAGATGGGAGACCTCCAGTACTGCTCAGAGGAACTAAATTCCAGAGTCAAGGCCATGTTTCTCCCTGCACTTTCCATGCCTTGGAAAGCCATTCCTAGGTTATACCGGTACTGCACATGGCGAAGCAGGCTGCAAGAATGTGTCCAAGAGCGCTAGGTCCCTCACTACACTCACTTCTGCGAGGTGGCATTCCACTGTAAAAAGACTCACACCTGGGAGTTGCAATTCACCCATTTGCTTCAGAAATCAAAAAGGATGGAGCAAATCTAGCTCTCTCAGAATCAAGAAAAGAGCAATTGGATGGATTTTCAAGCTGTTGCTAGGCCACACTGCTTTAAGGCCCACAGAGAGAAACACGAATTTTGCCCCCTCATTCTGGTATCCTGGTTCACAAACAGGGTGTGTCCCCAAAGGATCCAAGAATTTTCCAGACAGACTTATGCTCACTAGAGCTCTCCTACAGAGAAAGCGGGATGGAACAGACATTTAGATATTGCTTTGCCTTTCCCAGTGAGTGTGGGACCCCTCTGTTTGGCTACAGCCCCAAGTGGAAATTACCATTGAAAACTCATGTCTAAGCGAGCACTTTTGAAGCACTGTGTGACTCTCAGTTCGCAGGATACTGGGAAACCTATACTTCTTCAAGGAAGGAAAGGCATCCACAGAGAGTGTTTTCAAACCTCTCTCTTGCCGGAACTCTTCAGCTCCTAAGACATAAACCCTCCAGTTCTGCTCAGAGGACCTAAATTTGAGAGTCTGTGCCGTGTGTCTCGGTGCATTTTCCCACCTTTCAAACACATATCTAGGTGATACTGGTACTGCCCATGAGGAAGCAGACTGCGGGAATATGTCTCAGAGTGCTGGGTCCCTTACTGTGGTCACCTCTGTGAGGTGACATTCCACTGTAAATAGGCCAAAAGATAGGAGTTGCGAGCCTCCCATGTGCTTCAGAAACCCCAGGAGTGGAACAAAGTTAGCTCTGTCAAAAGTAAGAAAATGGGAATTGGAGGGATTTTCAAGATGTGGCTAGGTCACACCGCTTTAGGGCCACCCGAGTAAAATATGCAAATTTGAACCTGGGTGTCCAGATTAACACACAGGCTGTTTCCCCACAGGATCTAAGAATTTTTCAGACAGACCTAGGTTCACTGGAGCTCTCCTGCAGAGGAAACATACATCCAGAATCTCCAGTGTGAACCCTCCAAAATCTATGCCTGGTGTCACAAATCCGCAGCCTCCAGGATGACCCCACCCTCAAGATCCTGTACCTGGGGTCATAAGTCTACTATTTCCATGTCGAGTCCACCTCCAAGAACTTGAACTTGTGGTCACATGTCCAGAGTCTTCAGGGCGACCCCAGCTCCCCGAAGCTACCGGTGTGAAGCATCCACAGTTTTAAGGATGGACCCAATTCCCAGAACCTGTACCTGGGGTCACACTTCCATAGCCTAAGGTTTACCCCACCTCCCACACATTGAACCCGGTTTCCCATGTCCCTGTTAGCCAGGGTTACCCTCTCCATGACCCTGTAACGGGGACCACATGTCCACAGTCTGCTGTGTGTCATCACTTCCCAGAACCTTCACCTGGAGTCACAATCACAGTTTCCAGGTTACTCCCTTGCAGACGCTGCACCTGGAGTCACTTATCCACAGTCTCCAGGGTGACTCATCCAAAACCCCACACTGGGGCTCACATGACCACAGTCTCCAGGGTGACCCAAGCACCCAGATCCTGCACCAAGGGTCACATATCCACAGGCTCCAGGGAGTACCTCTTGCAGACCCTGCACTTGGGGTCACATATCTACAGCCTCCAGTGTGATCCCCATCCCCAGACCTGGTTTGGGTGAGAAATATCCATAGTCTCCAGAGTCACACCTTGGGTCGCATATCCATAGTCTCCAGAATCACACCTTGGGTCACATATCCATAGTCAACAGGGTGAACTCACCTCCCAGAGCCTGTACATGGTGTCAAATGTGCACATTCTCCAGGGTTACCACCCTTCCAAGATGCTGTACCTGGGTCAAAAGCCCACAATCTCAAGGGTGAGACCCTGTTCCTGGGGTCACATGTCCAGAATCTCCACAATGATCCACTTCCAAGATGAAGCACCTGATGTCACATGTCAACAGTCTCCACGGTGACCCCGTCCTCAGAATCTGCACCTGCGGTTACATTTCTCCAGTCTCCAGGATGACCCCCAATCTCAGTATTTGTATTATGTGTCACATGTACATAGTCACCAGGGTTACCATTGCAGGCCCTTTTTTTGACATAACATTTCCACAGACTCCTGAAGAACTCCCTTCCCAGACTCTGAATCTGGGATCCTACCTCCAGCGTCTCAAGGGTGATGCCCTTCCCTGTCCCTTCACCTGGTGTCAAATATCCACAGTCTCCATGGCAACATCCACACCAAAGTCTGATATTGGGGACACAGATCCATAGTCTTCTGGGTCGCAACCCCTCCCAGATCATGCACCTGGTCTCACACGTCCTCAGTCTCCAGGTTGACACCCCTCCCAGACACTGCAGCTGGGGTTACACGTCCACAGTCTCCAGGGTGAACCCACCTCACTGACTATTGTACCTCGGGTCACATGGCCTCAGTCTCCAAGGTGACCCTATATCTCAGACACTGTACTTGGGGTTACATATCATCGGTGGCCAGGATGACACCTCTCCCCAGACCCTGTACCTGCGGTCACATTGGCACAGTTTCCAGGGCGATGCTAAATTCCCAACCCTGTACCTGGGGTCACAGGTCACAGTCACCAGGCTTTCCCCACCCTCAAGAGCCTTTATATGGGGTCACACGTCCACAGTCTCCAGGGTGACTCCCTCTCAGACCCTTCACCTGGCATCCTATGTCCACAGTCTCCTGTGTGATATCACTTCCCAGACTCTATGCCTGTGGTCACAGATCCACAGTCTCCATGGTGATCCCCTTCCCAGACCCTGTAATTTGGATCCCATGTCCTCAGTCTCCAGTGTGACACCACCTGTCATACCCTGTACTTTGGTGACTTGTCCACAGTTTCCAGGATGACCCAAACGGTGCATGTGGAGTCACATGTCCACATTCTGCAAGGTGACCCCATTCCCTAACCCTGCACCTTAGTCACACAGTCACAGTCTCCAGAATGACCTCACTCCAGACCCTGCACATAGGCTCACACCTCCACCATCTTCATATTGACCCACTCCTCGAACTTCTATCAGGCTTCACACATGCACTATCTCCACAGTGACCACCACCAGATCCTGTACCTGTGGTCAGGGTCCACAGTCTGCAGGGTGAGACCCTTTCATACCCTAAACCTTGGTTCACCTAGCCAGTCTCCAGGGTCATCCCTGCCAAACATGCAGCTGGGGTCACATGTCCATACTCTCCATGGTGACATCCCCCAGGCCCTGTGCTGCTGCTACTACTGCTGCTAAGTCATGCCAGTCGTGTCCAACTCTGCGACCCCATAGATGGCAGCCCACCAGGCTCCCCCATCCCTGAGATTCTCCAGGCAAGAACACTGGGTGGGTTGCCATTTCCTTCTCCAAAGCATGAGAGTGAAATGTGAAAGTGAAGTCACTCAATCGTGTCTGACTCTTAGCGACCCCATGGACTGCAGCCTACCAGGCTCCTCCATCCATGGGATTTTCCAGGCAAGAGTACTGGAGTGGGTTGCCCACTCCAGTACCTAGTGTCATATATCCGCCCAGACCCTGTACATAGTGTCATATATCCACAGTTTCCCGGGTTACCCCACTTCCCATATCATGCACCTGGGATCACATGCTCACAGTCTGCAAGGTGACCCTGATCCCATTCCTGTACCTTGTGTCACAAGTCCACAGCCACCAGGATGGCCCCACCCTCAAGATCCCATACCTGGGGTCACACTCCTGTCTCCAGTGTGATCTCACCTCCCAGAAACTTTACCTGGGGATAAACGTCCACTGTTTTCAGGATGGTCCCAACTCCCTGAAACGGTACCTGGAGTCACTCTTCCATAGACATTGAGGCTGTTCCATGCCCCTGGTCCACAGGGTTACACGCTCCAAGACCCTGTAATGTGGTTTACATGTCCACAGTCTCCTGTATGTCATCACTTCCCAGAACCTTCACCTGCAGACACACAGAGGTTCCAGGTTGACTCCCTCAGAGACCCTGCACTTGGAGTCACATATCCACAGTCTCACAGGTGACTCATTCAAATCACTGTACCAGGGCTCACATAACCACAGTCTTCCAGATGCTGGACTATTGACCCAGCACCCAGTGTCACATGTCCACAGATTCTAGCATGACCTCACACTCCAGACACTGTACCTTGGGACACATACACACAGCCTCTAGGGTGAACACCCTCCTAGACACTGTGCATGGTGTCACATGGGCACATTCACCAACTCCCAAACCCTATACCTAGGGTCACACGTAGATAGTCTCAGGGTGACCCCACTCGCCAGAACTTGCACCTGGGTTCATATGTCCACAGAGCCCAGGGTAACACCACCTGTCAAACAATTGTACTGAATTCCAACACCCACTGGTTCTAGGGTGACACCAATTCCAAACCCGTGAACCTAGGGTCACACATCCATGGTCCCCTGGGTGGCAATGCCTCCCAGATCATGCACCAGGTCTCACACCTCCTCAGTCTCCAGGGTGACTACACCTCACAGAATATTGTAATTCTGGTCACATTGCCCCAGTCTCCAGGGTAACCCCGTATCTCTAACCCTGTACCTGGGGTTACATGTACATGGTGGCCAGGAAGACACGCCTCCCCAGACTGTACACGGGATCACATTGGCACAGTCGCCAGGGTGACCCCAACTCCCACACCCTGTACCTGTGGTCACATGTCCAGAGCCTCCTGGATTTACCCACATTCAAGGCTAGTAACTGGGATCACATGTCTACAGTCTCAAGGCTTTCCCCACCCACAAGTGCCTGTACCCGGGGTCACACATCAACTGACTCCAGGGTGACTCCCTCCCAGACTGTTCACCTGGCATCCCATGTCCCCAGACTTTTGTGTGATGTCATTTCCCAGATTCTTCACATGTGCTAACAGATTCACAGGCTCCGTGGTGACCCCTTTCCTGGTCTCTGTAACTTGGGTCACATGTTCTCAGTATCCGGTGTGACCCCACCTCTCACACTCTATAACTTTGGTGACTTCACCACAGATTCCAAGGTAACCCTCCCCTGCCAGACCCTGTGCTTATTTACACACATCCACAATCTCCAGGATGTTTGCCCTCCCATACCGTGCACCTGGAGTCACATGTCAACAGCTTCCAGCGTGAACCCCACTTCACCCACTGCACCTGGGCTCACATATCCACATCGTGCAGGGTGACACCCCTTCCAGACCATTTCCTTGCCATTAAATGCCTGCAGTCCCCAGAGTGACCCCGTACCTACCAGACACTGTACCTGAGGTCACATATACAGAGTTTCCTGGGTCACCCCCATCCCAGACCGTGTACCTGTGTTCAGATATCCTAGTGTCTTGGGGGACCCAGTTCAGACCTTGCATCTAGGGTCAAATGTCCAGTATCCAGGATGACTTGCCTCCCCAATCAGTGCATCTGGGGTCATATGTCCACAATCTTCAGTGACCCCATCCCCTAACCCTGCACCTTACTCACACATCCACAGTCTCCAGAGTGACCACATACCAGTACCTACACCTAAGGTCACATGTCCATTGTCTCACGGGTGACCTCTTCCCTGAACTTGTTCCAGATTTCACACGATCACCATTGCCACAGTGACCACCAACAGATCCTGAACTTCTGGTCACAGTTCAACAGTCTGCCTGATGAGACCCATTTTGTAGCCTGAACCTTGTGAACCTGCACCTGGGATCATAAGTCCATATTCTCCATGGTGTCATCCCCCAGACCCTGTACCTAGTGTCATATATACAGTGTCCTGGGCTTTCCCACTTCCCATACCATGCACCTGGGATCACACATCCACAGGATCCAGGGTGACACCCCTCCTAAACCTGTACTGGTGTCACAAGTCGACAGACTCCAGGATGACCCTACCGTTAATATCCTGTACCTAGGGTCACAAGTCCACTGTTTCTATGGTGAGCCCCCCTCCCAGGCTCTGCACTTGGGGTCACTTGTCGAGAGTCTCCAGGGTGACCCCACCTCCCAGAAACTGTACCTAGGGTGAAACATCCACAGTCACTCAGGTTGGCCCGAACTCCCAGAACCTGTACCTGGGGTCCCACTTCCATAGTCTCAGGGTTACCACACGCCCAGACATTTAAGATGGTGTCCCATGATCTTGGATGCCAGGGTTACCCCCTCCAAGACCCTGTAATGGAGTCACATGTTCACAGTCTCCAGAGTGTCATCACTTCCCAGACCCTCCACCTGGAGTCACACAAACACAGGTTCCAAGGTGACTGCCTCACAGGCCTTGCACCTGGAGTCACATATTCACAATCTCACCTTGGGGGTTCCCATTCAGACCCTGGATCTAGGGTGACATATCCAGTCTCCAAGATGATTTGCCTCCCAAATGGTGCATCTGGGGTCACATGACCACAATCTCCAAAGTGAACGTATCCCCTAACCCTGAACCTAAGTCACACGGCAAATAGTTTCCAGAGTGACCTCAACCCAGACCCTGAAACGAGGGTCACATGTACTCAGTCTTGGAGGGTGACCCCCTCCGTAAACTTGTACTAGGTTTCATATGTCCACCATCGCCACAGTGACTACCACCAGATCCTGTACCTGTGGTCATAGATCCACAGTCTGCAGGGTGAAACCCTCTTCCTACCCTGAACTTTGGGTCACACAACCACAGTCTCCAGGGTGACCCCACCCAAACCTGCACCTGGGGTCACATGTCCACACTTTCCATGGTGACATACCTGAGACCCTATACCTACTGTCATATATCCACAATCTCCTGGGTTACTGCACTTCCCATACCATACACCTGTGACCACATGTCCACAGTCTCGAGGGTGGCCCCCTGTATAACCTGTACCTGGTGTCACAAGTATACAGCCTTCAGGTGACCCCACCCTCAAGATTCTGTACCTGGGATCACAAGTCCACATTTTCCATGGTGAGTCTACCTCCCAGACCCTGCATTTGGGGTCACATGTCCAGAGTCTTCAGGGTGGCCCCACCTCCCAGAAACCATACCTCGGGTGAAATGTCCACCATTTTCAGGATGGCACCAACTACCAGAACCTGTACCTGGGGTCACACTTCCATACTCTCAGGGTATCCCCACCTCCCAGACATATAACCTTGCATCCCATGACCCTGGCCACAAGGGTTACCCCCTCCAAGACCCTGTAATAGGGGTCACATGTCCACAGCCTCCTGTTTGTCAAAACTTTGTAGACCTCACCTGGAGTCACACAAACACAGGTTCCATGGTGACTCCCTCACAGACCCTGCACCTGGAATCACATATTCACAGGTTCCAGGGTGACCCCCTCGGAAATCCTGTACCTGAGATCACATATCTACAGTCTCCAGGGTGAATCCCATCCCCATACACTGTCTGAGCGGAATCATCCATGAGACCCCAATGTCAAGAACTTATCCCTTGTGCTCGAAGTCTACATTTTCCAGGGTGACATTATCTCCCACACCCTGCACCTTGGGTAACATATTCACAGTCTCAAAGGTGACCTTACCTCCCAGACCCTTTGCCTGGGGTCACATGTGCAAATTATCCAGGATTCCCGCCACTCCAACACCCTGCACCTGAGTCAAAAGCCCACAGTCTCAAGGGTGACCCCCTATCTGACCATGTTCCTGGGGTACAAGGCCAGAATCTCCAGGATGATCTTGAAAGTTATTGCTGAACCACGCAAAGACACTGGAATTCTTGGCCTCCAGAGGAGAAGAATTCAATTCAGGGCCAGAGACGAGGCTTGATTGCTTAGAGCTTTTGTGTAATAAAGTTGTATTAAAGTATAAAGGAGATAGAGAAAGCTTCTTTTTTTTTTAATTTATTTTTTTCTTTTTTTTCTTTTTTATTATTTTTTTTAAATTTTATTTTATTAGTTGGAGGCCAATTACTTCACAACATTTCGGTGGGTTTTGTCATACATTGACACGAATCAGCCATTGAGTTACACGTATTCCCCATCCCGATACCCCCTCCAACCTCCCTCTCCACCCGACTCCTCTGGGTCCTCCCAGTGCACCAGGCCTGAGCACTCGTCTCATGCATCTCACCTGAGCTAGTGATCTGATTCACCATAGATAATATACATGCTGTTCTTTTGAAACATCCCACCCTCACCTTCTCCCACGGAGTTCAAAAGTCTGTTCTGTACTTCTGTGTTTCTTTTTCTGTTTTGCATATAGGGTTATCGTTACCATCTTTCTAAATTCCGTATATATGTGTTAGTATGCTGTAATGTTCTTTATCTTTCTGGCTTACTTCACTCTGTATAATGGGCTCCAGTTTCGTCCATCTCATTAGAACTGATTCAAATGAATTCTTTTTAACGGCTGAGTAATATTCCATGGTGTATATGTACCACAGCTTCCTTATCCATTCATCTGCGGATGGGCATCTAGGCTGCTTCCATGTCCTGGCTATTATAAACAGTGCTGCGATGAGCATTGGGGTGCACGTGTCTCTTTCAGATCTGGATTCCTCAGTGTGTATGCCCAGAAGTGGTATTGCTGGGTCATATGGCAGTTCTATTTCCAGTTTTTTAAGAAATCTCCACACTGTTTTCCATAGTGGCTGTACTAGTTTGCATTCCCACCAACAGTGTAAGAGGGTTCCCTTTTCTCCACACCCTCTCCAGCATTTATTGCTTGTAGACTTTTGGATAGCAGCCATCCTGACTGGCGTGTAATGGTATCTCATTGTGGTTTTGATTTGCATTTCTCTAATAATGAGTGATGTTGAGCATCTTTTCGTGTGTTTGTTAGCCATCTGTATGTCTTCTTTGGAGAAATGTCTGTTTAGTTCTTTGGCCCATTTTTTGATTGGGTCATTTATTTTTCTGGAATTGAGTTGCAGGAGTTGTTTGTATATTTTTGAGATTAATCCTTTGTCTGTTTCTTCATTTGCTATTATTTTCTCCCAATCTGAAGGCTGTCTTTTCACTTTACTTATAGTTTCCTTTGTAGTGCAAAAGCTTTTAAGTTTCATTAGGTCCCACTTGTTTAGTTTTGCTTTTATTTCCAATATTCTGGGAGGTGGGTCATAGAGGATCCTGCTGAGATTTATGTCAGAGAGTGTTTTGCCTATGTTCTCCTCTAGGAGTTTTATAGTTTCTGGTCTTACATTTAGATCTTTAATCCATTTTGAGTTTATTTTTGTGTATGGTGTTAGAAAGTGTTCTAGTTTCATTCTTTTACAAGTGGTTGACCAGTTTTCCCAGCACCACTTGTTAAAGAGGTTGTCTTTTTTCCATTGTATATCCTTGCCTCCTTTGTCAAAGATAAGGTGTCCATAGGTTCGTGGATTTATCTCTGGGCTTTCTATTCTGTTCCATTGATCTATATTTCTGTCTTTGTGCCAGTACCATACTGTCTTGATGACTGTGGCTTTGTAGTAGAGTCTGAAGTCAGGGAGGGTGATTCCTCCAGTTCCATTCTTCTTTCTCAAGATTACTTTGGCTATTCGTGGTTTTCTGTATTTCCATACAAATTGTGAAATTATTTGTTCTAGTTCTGTGAAAAATACCGTTGGTAGCTTGATAGGGATTGCATTGAATCTATAGATTGCTTTGGGTAGAATAGCCATTTTGACAATATTGATTCTTCCAATCCATGAACACGGTATGTTTCTCCATCTGTTTGTGTCCTCTTTGATTTCTTTCATCAGTGTTTTATAGTTTTCTATGTACAGGTCTTTTGTTTCTTTAGGTAGATATACTCCTAAGTATTTTATTCTTTTTGTTGCAATGGTGAATGGTATTGTTTCCTTAATTTCTCTTTCTGTTTTCTCATTGTTAGTGTATAGAAATGCAAGGGATTTCTGTGTATTAATTTTATATCCTGCAACTTTACTATATTCGTTGATTAGCTCTAGTAATTTTCTGGTAGAGTCTTTAGGGTTTGCTATGTAGAGGATCATGTCATCTGCAAACAGCGAGAGTTTCACTTCTTCTTTTCCTATCTGGATTCCTTTTACTTCTTTTTCTGCTCTGATTGCTGTGGCCAAAACTTCCAAGACTATGTTGAATAGTAGTGGTGAGAGTGGGCACCCCTGTCTTGTTCCTGATTTCAGGGGAAATGCTTTCAATTTTTCACCATTGAGGGTGATGCTTGCTGTGGGTTTGTCATATATAGCTTTTATTATGTTGAGGTATGTTCCCTCTATTCCTGCTTTCTGGAGAGTTTTAATCATAAATGGGTGTTGAATTTTGTCAAAGGCTTTCTCTGCATCTATTGAGATAATCATATGGTTTTTATCTTTCAATTTGTTAATGTGGTGTATTACATTGATTGACTTGCGGATATTAAAGAATCCTTGCATTCCTGGGATAAAGCCCACTTGGTCATGGTGTATGATTTTTTTAATATGTTTTTGGATTCTGTTTGCTAAAATTTTGTTAAGGATTTTTGCATCTATGTTCATCAGTGATATTGGCCTGTAGTTTTCTTTTTTTTGTGGCATCTTTGTCTGGTTTTGGAATTAGGGTGATGGTGGCCTCATAGAATGAGTTTGGAAGCTTACCTTCTTCTGCAATTTTCTGGAAGAGTTTGAGTAAGATAGGTGTTAGCTCTTCTCTAAATTTTTGGTAGAATTCAGCTGTGAAGCCATCTGGTCCTGGGCTTTTGTTTCCTGGAAGATTTTTGATTACAGTTTCGATTTCCTTGCTTGTGATGGTTCTGTTAAGATCTTCTATTTCTTCCTGGTTCAGTTTTGGAAAGTTATACTTTTCTAAGAATTTGTCCATTTCATCCAAGTTGTCCATTTTATTGGCATAGAGCTGCTGGTAGTAGTCTCTTATGATCCTTTGTATTTCAGTGTTGTCTGTTGTGGTCTCACCCTTTTCATTTCTTATTTTGTTAATTTGGTTCTTCTCTCTTTGTTTCTTAATGAGTCTTGCTAATGGTTTGTCAATTTTGTTTATTTTTTCAAAAAACCAGCTTTTAGCTTTGTTGATTTTTGCTATGGTCTCTTTAGTTTCTTTTGCATTTATTTCTGCCCTAATTTTTAAGATTTCTTTCCTTCTGCTGACCCTGGGTTTCTTCATTTCTTCCTTCTCTAACTGCTTTAGGTGTAGAGTTAGGTTATTTATTTGGCTTTTTTCTTGTTTCTTGATGTAAGCCTGTAATGCTATGAACCTTCCCCTTAGCACTGCTTTTACAGTGTCCCATAGGTTTTGGGTTGTTGTGTTTTCATTTTCATTCATTTCTATACATATTTTGATTTCTTTTTTGATTTCTTCTATGATTTGTTGGTTATTCAGAAGCGTGTTATTTAGCCTCCATATGTTTGAATTTTTAACAAATTTTTTTCCTGGAATTGAGATCTAATCTTACTACACTATGATCAGAAAAGATGACTGGAATGATTTCAATTTTTCTGAATTTTCCAAGACCAGATTTATGGCCCAGGATGTGATCTATTCTGGAGAAGGTTCTGTGTGCACTTGAGAAAAAGGTGAAATTGATTGTTTTGGGGTGAAATGTCCTATAGATATCAATTAGGTCTAGCTGGTTCATTGTATCATTTAAGGTTTGTGTTTCCTTGTTGATTTTCTGTTTAGTTGATCTATCCATAGTTGTGAGTGGGGTATTAAAGTCTCCCACTATTATTGTGTTGCTATTAATTTCCTCTTTCATACTCATTAGCATTTGCCGTACATATTGCGGTGCTCCTATGTTGGGTGCATATATGTTTATAATTGTTATATCTTCTTCCTTGATTGATCCTTTGATCATTATGTAGTGTCCTTCCTTGTCTCTTTTCACATCCTTTATTTGAAAGTCTATTTTATCTGATATGAGTATTGCGACTCCTGCTTTCTTTTGGTCTCCATTTGCGTGAAATATTTTTTTTCCAGCCCTTCACTTTTAGTCTGTATGTGTCTCTGGTTTTGAGGTGGGTCTCTTGTAGGCAGCATATATAGGGGTCTTGTTTTTGTATCCTAGAGAAAGCTTCTGACATAGGCATCAGAAGGGGGCAGAAAGAGTAGCCCCTTGCAAGTGTTAGGAATCGAATTATATGGCTCAGATGGTAAAGCATCTGTCTGCAATGCTGGAGACCCAGGTTAGATCCATGGGTCAGGAAGATCTGGAGAAGTAAGTGGCAACCCACTCCAGTACATTTGCCTGGAAAATCCCATGGACAGAGGAGCCTGGTAGGCTACAGTCCATGGGGCCACAAAGAGTTGGACACGACTGAGCAACTTTACTTTACTTTTAATTAGTTATTCAGATCAGTCCAGTCCCGTTCAGTCTCTCAGTCGTGTCTGACTCTTTGGGATGCCATGAATCGCAGCACGCCAAGCCTCCCTGTCAGTCACCAACTCCCGGAGTTTACTCGAACTCATGTACATCGAGTCAGTGATGCCATTCATCCATCTCATCCTCTGTCATCCCCTTCTCCTCCTGCCCCCAATCCCTCACAGCATCAGGGTCTTTTCCAATGAGTCAGCTCTTTGCACCAGGTGGCCAAATTATTGGAGTTTCAGCTTCAACATCAGTCCTTCCAATGAACATCCAGGACTGATCTCCTTTAGGATGTACTGGTTGGATGTCCTTGCAGTCCAAGGGACTCTCAAGAGTCTTCTTCAACACCACAGTTCAAAAGCATAAACTCTTCGGTGCTCAACTTTCTTTACAGTCCAATTCTCACATCCATACATGACCACTGGAAAAACCATAACCTTGACCAGATGGACCTTTGTTGGCAAAGTAGTGTCTCTGCTTTTTAATATGCTATCTAGGTTGGTCATAACTTTCCTTCCAAAGAGTAATTTTCTTTTCATTTCATGGCTGCAATCACCGTCTGCAGTGATTTTGGAGCCCAAAAAGATAAAGTCTGACACTGCTTCCACTGTTTCCCCATCAATTTCCCATGGAGTGATGGGACCTGATGCCATGATCTTAGTTTTCTGAATGTTGAGCTGTAAGCCAACTTTTTCACTCTCCTCTTTCACTTTCATCAAGAGGCTTTTTAGTTCTTCTTCACTTTCTGCCATAAGGGTGGTGTCATCTGCATGTCTGAGATTATTGATATTTCTCCTGGCAATCTTAATTCCAGCTGGTGCTTCTTCCAGACCAGCATTTATAATGATGTACTTGGCATATAAGTTAAATGAGCAGGGTGACAACGTACAGTCTTGACGTACTCCTTTTCCTATTTGGAACCAGTCTGTTGTTCCATGTCCAGTTCTAACTGTTGCTTCCTGAACTGCATACAGGTTTCTCAAGAGGCGGGTCAGGTGGTCTGGTAGTCCCATCTCCTTCAGAATTTTCCACAGTTAATTGTGATCCACACAGTCAAAGGCTTTGGCTTAGTCAATAAAGCAGAAATAGATGTTTTTTTTCTGGAACTCTCTTGCTTTTTTGATGATCCCACAGATATTGGCAATTTGATCTCTGGTTCCTCTGCCTTTTTTAAAGCCAACTTGACCCTGAGGAGTCGGGTGGGGAGGGAGGTGGGAGGGGGGATCGGGATGGGGAATACATGTAACTATATGGCTGATTCATGTCAATGTATGACAAAACCCACTGAAATGTTGTGAAGTGATTGGCCTCCAACTAATAAAATAATATTAAAAAAAAAAAAAAATAAAGCCAACTTGAAAATCTGGAAGTTCACAGTTCACGTATTGCTGAAGCCTGGCTTGGAGAATTTTGAGCATTTCTTTACTAGCGTGTGAGATGAGCATAATTGTGTGGTATTTTGAGCATTCTTTGGGATTACCTTTCTTTCTAATTGGAATGAAAACTGACCTTTTCCAGTCCTGTAGCCACTGCTGAGTTTTCCAAATTTGCTGGCATTATGAGTGCAGCACTTTCACAGCATCATCTTTCAGTATTTGAAATACTTCAACTGGAATTCCATCACCTCCACTAGCTTTGTTTGTAGCGATGCTTTCTAATTCCCACTTGACTTCACACTCCAGGATGTCTGGCTCTAGGTGAGTGATCACACCATTGTGATTATCTGGATCATGAAGATCTTTTTGTACAGTTCTTCTGTGTATTTTTGCCACCTCTTCTTAATAGCTTCTGCTTCTGCTAGGTCCATAGCCTTTCTATCCTTTATCAAACCCATTTTTGCATGAAATGTTCGCTTGATATCTCTAATTTTCTTGAAGAGATCTCTAGTCTTTCCCATTCTGTTCTTTTCCTCTATTTCTTTGCATTGATCTCTGAGGATGGCTTTCTTATCTCTCCTTGCTATTCTTTGGAACTCTGCATTCAAATGGGAATATGTTTCCTTTTCTCCTTTGCTTTTTGCTTCTCTTCTTTTCACAGCTATTTGTAAGGCCTCCTCAGACAACCATTTTGACTTTTTGCATTTCTATTCCATGGGGATAGTCTTGATCCCTGTCTCCTGTACAATGTCACAAACCTCCATCCATAGTTCATCAGGCACTCTGTCTATCGGATCGAGTCCCTTAAATCTATTTCTCACTCCCACTGTATATTCATAAGGGATTTGATTTAGGTAATACTTGAATGGTCTAGTGTTTTCCCCCCTTTCTTCAATTTAAGTTAGTATTTGGCAATAAGGAGTTCATGATCTGAGCCACAGTCCATTCCCAGTCTTGTTTTTGCTGACTCTATAGAGCTTTTCCCTTTTGGTTGCAAAGAATATAATCAATTTGATTTTAGTGTTGACCATCTGGTGGTATCCATGTGTAGACTCTTCTCTTGTGTTGTTGGAAGAGGGCATTTGCTATGACCAGGGTGTTCTCTTGGCAAAACTCTATTAGCCTTTGTCCTGCTTCATTCTGTACTCCAAGGCCAAATTTGCCTTTGACTTACTCCAGGTGTTTCTTGACTTCTTACTTTTGCATCCCAGTCCCCTATAATGAAAAGGACGTCTTTTTTGGATGTTAGTTCTAAAAGGTCTTGTAGGTCTGCATAGAACTGTTCAACTTCAGCTTCTGCAGCATTACTGGTTGGGGTATAGGCTTGGATTACCGTGATATTGATTGGTTTGCCTTGGAAACGAACAGAGATCATTCTGTCATTTTTGAGATTGCATCCAAGTACTGCATTTCAGACTCTTTTCTTGGCCATGATGGCTATCCATTTCTTCTAAGCGATTCTGGCCCACATTAGTAGATATAATGGTCATCTGAGTTAAATTCACCCATTCTAGTCCATTTTAGTTCACTGGTTCCTAGAATGTCAACATTCACTCTTGCCACCTCCTGTTTGACCACTTCCAATTTGCCTTGATTCATGGACCTAACATTCCAGATTCCTATGCAACATTGCTCTTTACAGCATCGGACATTGCTTCTATCACCAGTCACATCCACAACTGAGTATTGTTTTTGCTTTGGCTCTATCCTTTCATTATTTCTGGAGTTATTTCTCCACTGAACTCCAGTAGCATATTCGCACCTACTGACCTGCGGAGTTCCTCTTTCAGTATCCTATCATTTTGCCTTTTCATACTGTTCATGGGATTCTCGAGGCAAGAATATTGAAGTGGTTTGCCATTCCCTTCTCCAGTGAACCACATTCTGTCAGACCTCTCCACCATGACCCTTCCGTCTTGGGTGGCCCCACACAGCATGGCTTATTTTCCTTGAGTTAGACAAGACTGTGGTTCGTGTAATCAGATTGGCTAGTTTCCTGTGATTATGGTTTCAGTGTGTCTGCCCTTTGATGCTCTCTTGCAACACGTCCAAGGTAATTAGTTATTACAGTGAATCAAAAGAATGTCTGGAGGCTGTAAAGACCTTGCTAGACCTACTCCCATAACTCACACCTAAGATAACAGGATTCGCCCAAATGTTTTTTCCAGAGACTGTCCTCAAGCAGGATACATTATTGCTCTATAATCCTCAGGAATGTAGAGGGACAAAAAAGGTTTGTCATTTCTTCCTCCTTGAGAATTCCAGACCCCTCTCTCCTTGGAGACCCCTGGATTTCTTACCAATCTACCGAGGAATTGACTTTCTCATTTCCCCCTTTTGTTCAAGGAGGATTATTTTGGTAAGGGAAAGGGACATTTTTTTCATTTCATAAATACTTCCTGCTGTCTAGGGGCATGGTCCCTAAGTTGTTAAGGCAACATATTCTCCTAACCCTAATAATGAGGGTCTCTGATCCAGGGGCCCCAAGTAATAGTTGGAGAAGGCTGTGGCACTCATAGGAGCTTGGACAACCATTTGTAACTTAAAAGCTTTTAGACGATTAGAAAACCCCATCATACAGTTACAGATGTACTGCAAAATAGTCATTAAACCAAGTTAAAATCAAAATGAAAAGTCACATTATGCCCATAGTTACATCAGTCCATCTTAGTGTTCTTTAGATGTCATTAGTTTAAGAAGAGGCATCGCATGTTATTGTTGTTGAAGGTATTTGCAGACTTGGAGAAAGTCCTTTCCTTGAAGTGGAGATATCCACCATGGGAAGCCTTCCACTGATGAAGAGGGGAGTTCTCCACAGACCCAGAAGTTAGAATGATTATGAAATGCTGTGTAGGAGTGAGCCCAAGCATTGTCTTGAGGTTCAAACGGCAGACTCAGGATTTTTGGAGTCAGCTTAAGTAGACTTACATAGATTATCATGCCCATCTGAAAAGTACAAAGCCAGAGCATAGAAAGTAAAGACAAAAAATGAAGTCACTTAGTTCTGGTAAGGGTGCCACTTCTTAACTCGAGTGTGCTGTACCCACAAATCAATTCCTGGCACTTTGACAGCTGTGGGAGAAGAAAGAATAACCTGGTAAGGGCCTTCCCAGAGGGGCTCAAGGGATGGGCCCCCAGACCCCAATGTTTTTATGAGGACCTCGGTTCCTGGCTCAAATAGAGGCTTGCTTGACTCAAGTTGGGTCAGGAGTCAACTCCCAGAGTTCTGTTAATGCCTGTTGAAAAGCTGAGAGCTGAGTTACATAATTAGTAAAGTCCAAGACTTCAGGGTCTATAACAATGTCTATGCATAAGAAAGGATTTCCAAAAATACATTCAAATGGAAACAGTCCCTCCTCATTAAAGCTATGAGTAGGACTTTAAACCAATTGTCCTGTGTCTCGAGTTAATTTATGCAGATGTCTTTTGATAATGTCATTAGCTTTTTCAAACTTCCCTGAGGATTGGGGTTTACAGGAACACTGTAAGTGATATTTTATTCCTAGAGCTTTAGACACCCCCTGAGTTACAACACTTTCAAAGGCAGAACCATTGTCACTCTGAAAGCTCTGTGGCAACCCAACATGGGGATAATTTCATGGATTAAAATCTTTATAACCTCCATATCTGTATAACCTCTCGACGTGAGATGAGGCCCGAATCCACTGCATTGCATGCAGAGCAATTCCGTGTTCCACATCAAACACGAAAGGAGCCTTGACTTACTTGATTGAACTCCAGAGAGTGCCCCAAAACACTGTCACAAGTCTAGAGGGACCCTGAGGTCACTCCACAACAAGAAAGAGCTCTGTGTACCTCAGATCAACTCGAGATGAGAGCTGCTTCGCTGGCTTTGACACAAGAGGAATGCCAACTTTCCACAAGCCCCTCAAGAGGAGGCTTCTCTCACCTATAGGTATGTGAGGAGGACCCTGAGTTTGCTGCTCCAAGTGGAATGGACACCGAGATGCCCTGACTCAAAATGAGGCCGGATTTCGCTGCAGTGACTTGAATGCAGGCTCGTCTTTCATCTCACAAGATGAAGGAATGTCTGAATCCCCTGTGGAGATCCTAGAGAAAGCCCTAGTTCCACGCCTCATCTCATCAGGAGGCCTCACACCCCTTTGAAAACTCGAGAGGAACGAGGAGTTTAATGCTTCAAAAGGAGATGATGACTGACTCCTCTTGAAAATTGATAGGAATCCCCAAATCCCTGTGGCAAATGGCAAGTGACCCTGGGTCTCCCGCCTCCCCTTGAGAGGCGTCCCTATTGCTCTGCCATGCCTCAAGGAGAATCCTGAGTTGTCTCTTGCTACTAGACAGGAGTCTTGACGTCGCTGAACAAACACGAGTTTTGAAGGGCCATCCCCGTCGTAACTCGTGAATATACCTCAGGTTTCCACTGAAAATTGAGAAAAAACATGAGACATCCCACTCGCCACGAGATGAGGCCAGATTCCCCTACATTGCATGCAGAGCAATTCCGTGTTCCCCATCAAACACGAAAGGAGCGTTGGCTTCCTTGATGGAACTCCATAGAGTCCCCAAAAACACTCTCACAAGTCTAGAGGGACCCTGAGATCATCGCAGCAACATGAAAAAGCTCCGTGTACCCCAAATCAACTCGAGATGAGAGCTGATTCCCTGGCTTTGACTCAAGAGGAATGCCAACTTTCCACAAGCACCTCAAGAGGAGGCTTCTCTCAGCTATAAGTATGTGAGAGGGACCCTGAGTTTGCTGCCTCAAGTGGAACCGACACCTAGATGCCCTGACTCGAAATAAGGCCAGATTTCCCTGCAGTGACTTGAATGCAGGCTCGTCTTTCATCTCACACTATGAAGGGATGTTTGAATCCCCTGTGGAAACCCTAAGGAGAGCCCTAGATCCTCGCATCACCTCGACAGGAAGCCTCACATCCCTTTGACAACTCGAGAGAAAGATGGAGTTCAGTGCTTCTAAAGGAGATGATGCCTGTCTCATCTTGAAAATTAATATTAATCCCAATATCCTTGTGGCAACTGAAACGGGACACTCGGCCTCCAACTTCACATCGAGAGGCGTCCCTTTTGCCCTGCCAAACCTCAAGGAAATCCCGAGGTGTCCCTCGCAACTAGACAGGAGTCTTGACATCGCTGAAGAAACACAAGTTTTGAAGGGCTCTCCCCGTCGTAACTCGAGAATATACCATAGGTTCCCACCGCAACTTGAGAAAAAACATGAGACTTCCTCCTCGCCGTGGGATGAGACCCGATTCCCCTGCTTTGCCTGCAGAGCAATTCCGTGTTCCCCATCAAACATTAAAGGAGCCTTGACTTCCTTGATGGAACTCCAGAGAGTCCCGAAGAACACTGTCACAAGTCTAGAGGGACCCTGAGATCACCGCAGCAACACGAAAGAGCTGCGTGTACCCTAAATCAACTTGCGATTAGGCCTGATTCCCCTACATTGGCTCCAGAGCCATCTCGCGTTCCACATCAAACACAAATGGCTTGACTTCCTTTAGGCAACTCCAGGGAATCCCCAAGAAGACCATCCCAAGTCCAGAGGAACACCAAGGACAGCATAGCAACATGAGAAAAACTCCATATACCCCAAATCATCTCGAGATCAGAATGGATTCCCTGTCTTCAACTCAAGAGGAATGCCAACTTTCCACAAGCACCTCAAGAGGACGCTTCTCTCAGCTTTAGGTATGTGAGAGGGACCCTGAGTTTGCTGCCTCTAGTGGAATGGACACTGAGATGCCATGACTCGAAATAAGGCCGGATTTCCCTGCAGTGACTTAAATGTAGGCTCGTCTTTCATCTCCCAAAATGAAGGAATGTCTGAAAACCCTGTGGAGACCATAGAGAAAGGCCTAGTTCCCCGCTTCATCACGACAGGGGGCCTCACATCCTTTTGAAACCTCGAGAGGCATGCGGAGTTCAATTCTTTAAAAGGAGATGATGCCTGACTCCTCTTGAAAATTGATATTAATCCCAATATCCCTGTGGCACCAGGAAAGGGACGCTGGGTCTCCCGCCTCTTTTTGAGAGGGGTCCCTATTGCCCTGCCAAGCCTCGAAGAGAATCTTGAGGTGTCCCTCGCAACTAGACAGGAGTCCTGACGTCACTGAACAAACACGAGTTTTGAAGGGCCATCCCCGTCGTAACTCGAGAATATACCCTAGGTTCCCGCCGCAACTCTAGAAACACCATGAGACTTCCCCCTCTCCACCAGATGATGCCCGATTCCACTGCATTTTGTGCAGAGCAATTCCGGGTTCCACATAAAACATGAAAGGAGACTTGACTTCCTCGATGGAACACCATAGAGTCCCCAAGAACACAGTCAAAAGTCTAGAGAGACCCTGAGGTCACCGCAGCAACACAAAAGAGCTCCGTGTACCCCAAATCAACTCGAGATGAGGCCCGATTCCCTTGCATTGGCCCCTGAGCAATCCCGTGTTCCCCACCAAGCACAAGTGGCTTCACTTCCTATAGGCAACTCCGGAGATTCCCCGAGAACACCGTCCCAAGTCTTGAGGAACACCAAGTTTAGCACAGCAACTCGAGAAAAGCTCCATGTAGCCGAAATCATCTCGAGATCAGAGTGGATTCCCTGGCATCGACTCAAGGGGAATGCCAACGTACCCCAAGCATCTCAAGAGGAGTCTTCTCTCAGCTGTAGGTATGTGAGAGGAACCCTGAGTTTGCTGCCTCAAGTGGGATGGACACCGAGATGCCCTGATGCGAAAGAAGGCCGGATTTCCCTGCAATGACTTGAATGCAGGCTCGTCTTTCATCTCCCAAGATGAAGGGATGCCTGAATCCCCTTTGGAGACCCTAGAGAAAGCCCTAGTTCCCCGCCTCATCTCGACAGGAGTCCTCACATCCCTTTGACAACTAGAGAGGAGTGCGGTGTTCAAGGTGTCAAAAGGAGACGACGCCTGACTCAACTTGAAAATTGATAGGAATCCCAATATCCCTGTGGCAACTGGGAAGGCAGCCTGGGTCTCCCGTCTCACCTTGAGAGGCGTCCCTATTGCCCTGCCAAGCATCGTGGAGAAACCTGAGGTATTGCTGGCAACTAGACAGGAGTCCTGAAGTCGCTGAACCAACATGAGTTTTGAGGGCCGTCCCCGCCGTAACATGAGAACATACCCCAGATTCCCATTGCAACTCAAGAAAAACCATGAGACTTCCCCATCGCCGCGAGATGAAGCCCGATTGCAATGCTGCATGCAGAGCAAGTCCATGTTCCTCATCAAACATGAAAGGAGCCTTGACTTCCTTGATGGACCTCCAGAAATTTCCCAAGAACACTGTCACAAGTCTAGCGGGACCCTGAGTTCCCCGCAGCAACACGAAAGAGCTCCATGTACCCTAAATCAACTCAAGATGAGACCCTATTCCACTGCATTACATGCAGACCACATCCGTGTTCCCCATCAAACACGAAAGGAGCCTTGACTTCCTAGATGAAATTCCACATAGTCCTGAAGAAGACTGTCACAAGTCTAGAGATGCAACACGAGATGCAACACGAAAGCACTCCATGTACTCCAAATCAACTCCAGATGAGGCCCGATTCCCCTGCAATGTCTCCAGAGCCATCCCACGTTACCCATAATACACGACCAGGGACTTACTTCCTTTAGGCAACTCCAGAGTTTCCCTGAGAATACCGTCTCAAGTCTAAAGGAACACCAAGTTCAACATGCTGTGTTTTTTCATGGTAGATATTTTGCTTTTTTGGCTAAGATGTTGCCAAGTGGAAGGCATTTTTATAGAAATAACAGCAAGCCACAAAGAGAAAATCTTGAACCTAGAAATGAAGACAGAAAGGAAACTTCTAGGAGAGAATAGACAAGGCAGTAGCTTCAATATCAGTTCTATTCTCCCTGACAGCCTTTTATCTCTTTCCTCTTAGGAAAAGGGCTGTATTCACCAGGGATTTGGTCACATTCTCCTTTCCACATGCAGAATACAAAGGAGGTCTGGCACTCTATTTTTATCATGACTCATATTTTTTTGCAGGAAGAAGATTCCTCACACCCAGTGGAAACACCCTTCTGTCAGATAGAGAAGGCTTTCTGCCTCCAGGGTTCTGCCAAACTGTCCACAAGAGTAGTCAGTCGGTCATTTCCTCCCAAGCATGGCTTTCAATAAACTAACAAAACAAAACAAAAACAGAAAAAGACAAAAAGCAACAAACTGACGCTGGTGTCTCCTAGATGATATCAGTATTACTATGGGAGTGCTGCAGGTATGGATGTCAGAAGCTGGAAGAAATTATTTGAGGAGCTTTAATATCTATGGTTTTTCCAGTGGTCGTGTATGAATGTGAGAGTTGGACTGTGAAGAAAGCTGAGTGCCGAAAAATTGATGCTTTTGAACTGTGGTGTTGGAGAAGACTCTTGAGAGTCCCTTGGACTGCAAGGAGATCCAACCAGTCCATCATAAAGGAGATCAGGCCTGGGTGTTCTTTGGAAGGACTGATGCTGAAGTTGAAACTCCAATACTTTGGCCACCTGATGTGAAGAGCTGACTCATTGGAAAAGACCCTGATGCTGGGAGGGATTGGGGGCAGGAGGAAAAGGGGACAACAGAGGATGAGATGGCTGGATGGCATCACCAACTCAATGGACATGAGTTTGAGTAAACTCCAGGAACTGGTGATGGACAGGGAGGCCTGGCATGCTGTGATTCATGGGGTTGCAAAGAGTTGGACACAACTGAGCGACTGAACTGAACTGAACTGAACTTCTAGGACACACTTGTTCTGTGCTCTGGTCTCCACCCAGTGAACCTTGGATATTGGGGTTGGTTGATTGTAGTAATGTCTGAATTTTTTCCCACCACCTGTATCCAGGCCTTTCATAATGCCCCCCTGCACTGACTTTTGGCACAGTCACGTGTCTTGATTTGGCCAAGGGAGCAGCCTGAAAAGTGCCTGTATATTGGGGCTGGTCCTCTTGCTGGTCTTGCAACCACTGCTGCTGCCACCTAATGATCAAGCACAAGTTTGCTTCCTGGAGGAGATACAACATGATCAGAGATAAGCCATCCTACTCGAGCCATCATAGACTAGCCAGTTGCCAGTCAACTCTACAGCTGATCACAGATGTATGAGTGCCCAGCTGATATTAGCAGAGTCTGGTTCCAAGCTGCAAGAACCACTCAGGCACAAGAGGCCTACACTGCAACGTCTCAAATTTTAAGCCAAAGTAATGTCTTTTTTTCCCTTTTTTCTTTTTGTTGTTGTTGTAGACCACCTGGTTTTGAACTGTTTTGTTATGTAGCAAAAGTTAACTGACACAGATATTTCCCTAAGTGTTCTCCTAGAGCCCAGTGTCACTGATGGGATCACACGGCTGGGATTTTAGGGACATTTTCTACTGCGCCAAGTGTAATGTGGGTGAACTGAGCTAGCAGGTGGGCTGTTACCAGTCATGCTCTGTGCTGTTCGGGAGCACAGGCTTTGGAGTCAAATTGGCATTGATTCGAATCATGGCATTATGTCAGTGTGGAAGTAACAGCTATAAAATCTCAATGGTATAAAAACATCAAAATCTCAGTGGCTTCACCCCAGAAAGGTGTATTTCTCTCCTATGTCACTGCTTATCTATATATTTATATATTTGGTGCCCTATACATATGCAATGGTATTTCCCTGGTGGCTCAGATGGCAAAGAATCTGCCTGCAATGCATGAGATCAGGTTTGATCCCTGGGTCAGGAAGATCCCCTGAAGAAGGAAGTGGCAACCCACTCCAGTATTCATGCCTAGAGAACTCTATGGACAGAGGAGCCTGGTGGGCTACAGTCCATGGGATTGCAAAGAGTTGGACACATTTGAACAACTAACACTCTTCACTCACATCTGTGATGATCTGCAGAGCTGGCTGGCTGCCAGGTCTAAGAAGGCTCAGTCGGGGTGGTATCTTTTCCTCCAGCTGGCTAACTTGTGCATGATCACACTTATATATATTCATGTAGAGATTCAGGGACCAAGGCTCCTTCCACCTAGTGTGTTCTCTGGGTCCTCCACTGGATCTTCTGCAACCAGCCAGGAGGCAAGAAAAGAAAAAGAACATGGAGAATCTGGTGGGTTTAAGGGCCAGGGCTGTAAATGTCAGAAGTTAACTCATTCCATTGCTAGAACTAGTCACATGGTTCCACCTAGATGTAAAGGGACTGGGAACATGATCCAGTAGAGCGCCAAGGAAAGAGAAGGTACATATTGGTGAGATACAGAAATCTGTCTCATTTAGCAATTCATTAACTAGGTAATTAGGCAAGTTACTTGATTTCTTTGATAGTTAAATAGTCCTGTGTGGATTGTACAATCATGTAGAAGTGACCTCATGCCAATCTGTCTTTTCATTCTGGTCTGTGTCCATTCATACTAGGAATTGAGGCTGTTTAATGCCATATTGTTATGCTCTTTTTGAGAATCAGGCCCTATCTGGCATACCAAGGAGAAAGATATGAATGGTTTTCCCTGGGTGCAGGAAATGAGTGGGTACATTTTTTGCAATGAAATTTTTTAAATTATAAAACCATCTGTGAGTTGGTCTTTTTTTTTATTATTGTCATATGCCAGTAAATAATAATAAAATATTCCTTCCTAAAAGAAAAACTGTTATCTAACTGTGGAAAATTCTGAAAGAGTTGGGAATACCAGACCACCTGACCTGCCCCTTGAGAAATCTGTATGCAGATCAGGAAGCAACAGTTATAACTGGACATGGAACAACAGACTGGTTCCAAATAGGAAAAGGAGTACATCAAGGCTGTATATTGTCACCCTGCTTATTTAACTTATATACGGAGTACATCATGAGAAACGCTGGGCTGGAGGAAGCACAAGCTGGAATCAAGATTGTTGGGAGAAATATCAATAACCTCAGATATGCAGATGACACCACCCTTATGGCAGAAAGTGAAGAGGAACTAAAGAGCCTCTTGATGAAAGTGAAAGAGGAGAGTGAAAAAGTTGGCTTAAAGCTCAACATTCAGAAAGCTAAGATCATGGCATCTGGTCCCATTACTTCATGGCAAATAGATGGGGAAATAGTGGAAACAGTGGCAGACTTAATTTTTTTGGGTTCCAAAATCACTGCAGATGGTTACTGTAGCCATGAAATTAAAAGACGCTTACTCCTTGGGAGGAAAGTTATGACCGACCTAGACAGCATACTAAAAAATAGAGACGACACTTTACCAACAAAGGTCCGTCTAGTCAAAGCTATGGTTTTCCCAGTAGTCATGAATGGATGTGAGAGTTTGGACTATAAAGAAAGCTGAGCATGGAAGAATTGATGCTTTTGAACTGTGGTGTTGGAGAAGACTCTTAAGAGTCCCTTGGACTTCAAGGAGATCCAACCAGTCCATCCTAAAGGAGATCAGTCCTGAATATTCATTGGAAGGACTGATGCTGAAGCTGAAACTCCAATACTTTGGCCACCTAATGTGAAGAACTGATTCATTTGAAAAGACCTTGATGCTGGGAAAGATTGAAGGCAGGAGGAGAGGGGGATGACAGAGGATAAACTGGTTGGATGGCATCACCAACTCAATGGAGATGAGTTTGAGGAAACTCTGGGAGTTGGTGATGGACAGCCTGGTGTGCTGAAGTCCATGGGGTCGCAAAGAGTTGGACATGACTGAGCGACTGAACTGAACTGAAGACCTAAACAGTTACTGCAATACTATTGAGATTTAATTGTATTATGTAGCTAGAATGGGCCCTTAACATACAAGGGCCCAACTGCACACTTGAGGAGTACATTACAGAGGTATTTGGATTTCAGTTTCATTTGAGCGTGTTTTCAAATAATCACCCTGGTCACTCTGTTTCAGTGTTTTATTTATTTATTTATTTAAATTGAGTAACTCACTTTAATTGGGGAATAGCTACTTTACAATATTGTGATGGTTTTTGCCATGCATCAACATGAATCAGCCACAGATATTCATGTTTCCCCCTCCCCCATCCTGAATGCTCTTCCCACCTTCCTCCCCACCCTCTCTCTCTGGTTGTCCCAGAGCAGGCTTTTGATTCCCTGCTTCATGCACTGAATTTGCACTGGTCATCTATTTTAGATATGGTAATGTACATGTTTCACTGCTATTCTTTCAAATCATCAGTGGGAGAAGGCAGGGTGGGATGTTTCATGTTCTAAACTTTTGAACACAAATAGAAAGCATGTGGTCACATAGAATTTTAGAACTAAAGGAACTCAGCTTCTGTTCCATCATCTTCACAAGCATTGCTTACGTTTGCTTTAAAGTTTAAATGCAAGAATATCTAGTACCACAGGTGTTGGAGACACAAAGTGATCCCAAAGGGAGCTTTTGTTGTTTTTCAGTTGCTAAGTCATGTCCAACTCTTTGTGGCCCCATGGACAGCAGCATGTCAGGTTTCCTGTCTTTCACTATCTCCAGGAGTTTGCTCAAACTCATGCCCATTGAGTTGATGATGCCATCCAACCATCTCATCCTCTGTCACCCTCTTCTCCTCCTGCCCTCAGTCTTTCCCAGCATCAGGGTCTTTTCCAGTGAGTTGGCTCTGCACATCAGGTGCCTGAAATTTTGGAGCTTCAGCTTCAACATCAGTCCTTCCAATGAGTATTCAGGGTTGATTTCTTTTCGGATTGACTGGGTTGGTCTCCTTGCAGTTCAAGGAACTGTCAATTCTTTCCCATTTATGCTAAACCATTATGAACTTATTGGAAGCTCGCCAAATTCACTTCCATAGAGAATATAGTATCTACTTAAAGGATAAAATGTTTTAGTCAGCATGGGCTCCTCTAAAACATACCACATGCTGGCTGGCTTAAACAACAGACATTTGTTTTTCACAGTTCTGGAGGCTGGTAAGTCCAGGGTGAAGATGCTGGCCAGTTTAGTTCTTGGTAAGGGCTCTCTTCTTGGATTGCAAATGGCTGTCTTGTTGCTGTGTCCTCACATGTTAGAGAAAGGAAACTCTGATGTCTACTCCTCTTCTTAAAAGGGCACTAGTCCCACCATGGGGGCTCTACCTTTATGAAATCATCTAAATTTAATCACATCCCCAAAGCCCTACCTCCTGATGCTACCTTAGGAGTAGGGCTTCAAGAAATAAATTTGAGGTGGGACACAAACATTCAGTCCAAGACAATCAGTAATGAAATTGTACCACTTTGAAGATAATTTGAGGGAGAAGTCAGAAAATGATATGCTCTGTGTTCAAACTTTGCTAACTTAGCCACTGGCTGCTCCACAGAGATTCGGTCTTTGATATCTGCTCCTTGCTAGCACTCAGCCCTCCACTGTTTCCTGGATCCTCCCACATGCATTAGGATCTTCATTAGAAGCATGATGACTGGATAGGTCTGCAGAATTCCAGGTCTCAGATCTAGACATTGTGGCCTAGACCACACGGTTCACTGGCTGGTGTGGCAAAGCCATGTTGAATCCAAGGGTGTAAGCATAGAAGCAGATCATCATCTCCTGAATCCTTATCCTTTCTCTCACCTGTAGTTTGCTGCCCTAGTCTTTTTGCTTGTTTGTTTTGTTTTTAAGTTAACGAAATACCAGCTGCCTATCAGATAGGTCTGTTCAATTTTCCTCTTATCCAAATGATTAAATCCAAATCTGTACAGATCTGTTCTTCCCATTCATGACTCTTTTTCCAAGTGTCCCACATTCTTCCTTTAGTTGTTGTTGTCACCATTATTCTCCCAGCTTCTGTAATCTTGGACATGTTCTCTTTTGCTCTTTCAACAAAATTTCAAGATCTGTAATCAAGTTCTTTCCATTTACCCTGGTTTCAATCCAGATCAAATTTCATCTAAGATTGTGCTTCACTAACCCTGCCACTAACCCTGTTTCCTACGGCCATATGAACCTTTCCAAATACCATTTCCATCATGTCACTGTTCCCCCAAGAGTTTGCAATAGTTTCCTAATGTATCAAAATAGTTTGCTAATGTATCGAAATTATCTCCCCTGAGGCCTGAGGATGCTGGAGCAAATGATATAGGAAAGTTTTTTTCAACTAAACATTCCAGTTTTCAATTAAAGATGTTTTTCCATAAGCCGACATCTTTCTTTTATACGTAAGAAGGATGTGTTAACTGATGTAGGGGCTTAATAAATATTTCTTGAATAGAGAAAAGAACTTTATGGTTAGTATGTGAAACTGTAACTCCCCTAAATATGGTACTTTGTCCATATTCATTTATGGATACTGTTTTATTTATCTATAGCTGCATTAATAAGCTATTGAAAACCTTGGTGGCTTAAAACAATGATTTTATTACCTTTCATATTTCTGTGGGATGCCTGGGGTCATCAGGGCAGTTCTTCTGCTGATCACTCTTGAGTTCTGTCATGCAGTTGTAGTTAGATGGAGGCTTGGCTGAGATGCCAGGATAGCTGCTCCTGTTTCCCACTTTAAGTGGCCTCCTCTGTCTCTCCGTGTGGTCTCTCTACGTTTTCTGTCAATGTGATCTTTCCAGAAGGAAAGCCAGACTTCTTATGTGAAGACTCAAGGTTTCCAAAACTAAAAAGTGGAAGCTGCCAGGTCTTTAAAGCTTAGGCTCTAGCTGGTATAGTGTCAGTTCTGCCATATTCTGTTATTTAAATCAAGTCCTAGGAAAGCCCAGCTTCAATGACGGAGGGGTCTACACATGGTGTAAATTCAAAGAGATGTGGTTCATTGGGAGCCATCTTTTGAGACCAGGGTACCATCCTCTGGCTCTTACTGATGCATGGCCTTTTACATGAAAAATGTGCTTACCTCTGCAAATCTCATCCTAAATATGATATCAGTTTAAATTCCAGGATATTGTCAACAAAATCAGGTGCTGGTATGGATGTGACTGCTCAAAGTCATCTTCTCATATGCACTTTCTCAGGTGCAGAGACCAGTGAAGAAGAGCAGATTATCCACCCACCCCCAACCAATCTCTTTCATGTAGTGGTGAAAGAGACAGAAAAACTTCAGCAGACTCCCATGTTCAAAAAGAGGAGAAAAGGGAGACATGAGCATTTCCTGATTTATAGCAATTCTAAAATTCAACCTGGTGCATATCCCAATTTCTCTAACTCAAGGCAGAGGATAGTCCTTGATTAAGGTAAGTTTTGCTTTTTAGGAATGGTTTCCCTCTGCTCTTGGTTTTATCCTCTGGGTTCTGGCTCTGAGTCATTCTTCCATTTTCATTAAAATGGCCTATGTTTGAGGCTGCATAACTCTAAAGCTGTTTCCTATCTCTTTGGAAGTTAAGGGCCCAAAGTGAAGGCAAACTGGGGTGGCTAGTCTATGAACATACCCCAATGAATCACACCTCCTGTTCATATTCTTCTGTGGTTCCCCTACTCGTTGAATCTGGGCTGGCCCACTGATCTGTTTTAACCAGTGGACAATGGCAGTTTTCTGATTTTGTACTTTGGGGATGCCTGAGCCACCACCATGTAAGAGGTCTCGTTTCCCTGCTGCAAAGACCACTTGTAGAGTCTACATAGAGAGGAAGAAACTTGAGACTATGCAGAGGGAGAGAGACCATGTCAACCCAGTATCCTGGTTGAACCTCCAGATGAACCCATGCTAAACTTTTACCTGACTGCAAGCACATGAGAGAATCCAAGTGAAACCACCAGAAGAACTTCCCATTGAACCTAGTCAACCTTTGGAACTGTGAAAGGTAAAGTCATTTTAAGCCATTAAATTGGGGTGGTTTGTTATGCAGCAGTAGAAAACCACACATAATCCATTCACTGAAAGTTACTGAACTGCCCATCTGTGCCTGAAGCTGCATTAGGTGACGTGAATGTAAGACAAAATAAAGCATTGATTCTGAGCTCTACCTCATTTTTGTTAATGAAAGATTTTTGTAAAAGGAAATGTTTCAATTTTTTTTTAAAATTTTAAGGGTGAAAGATTTCTGTTTAAAATATACCAGCAGTGAATTCTTTTATAAAAAGAAATAATCACTCTGAGATTTTTCAAATTTTTAATTTTTCACATTAAAGTTTTTAAATAGTGAAGCATACCAGAGTTTTTAATAACAGAATTTGCTTCAGCAAATATTATCTGATCCTTTGCTACATGTTTCCTCAGTATATTTTAAAAAGCTGTGTGAAATTCAAGTGCTGTTTTCCACCTGATATCTACTAGCTTGCATGGGACTTGTTAAGTTATTTGGGGGATCCTAGTTTTGTCTATTAGCATGTATTCTTGTTAGTATCGTGCATCCCATGGTTGTTTCCTTATTGCTTCAGCAAGAATTATATTAGGTTGTTCAGTTTCTAAATGACCTAATTAGCAGCAGTTTTTCCATTTTTTTTTTCTTTAGAATTCTCTTAGTCTACAGTTGGACTCCCTCTCTATTACTCTCTTTTCCTCCCTAAGTTTTACTCAACATTCTGCTAATGAGTTCACATTCCACTCTTGTCCCTCCATGGATTGTTGCCCATGCGTTTGGAGACTTCCTTGCCTTAATTATTGGGGGAAAAAAATCTCTTCTTGGTCTTTCCTTGCTAGATATTGCTGGCTCTGAGTTTCTAGTTCTTACCTCTGATGTGTCTTTGTTTTTCACATAAAGAGAGATCATAAAGCAGAGAGAAGCCCTGAAGACCATATAATTTTATGGATGATCAAACTTTGGCCAGAGAGCCAAGTGACTTATTCAAAGAACTACAGTTAGTGGCACAATCAGGGCCAGAATACATATCTCCAAACTAAGAAGTTCTGGTTTCACCATAGTAATGAATTCACTCTCAGACCACATCAAACTAATGCAGGTAGGCTAACTGATGCTTGATCAACCCGTTCTATTTACAATTAATTAATAAATTTTCATTATATCTCAATTAGATTCTCAGTCTTGGACTACAACTGGGGGAAAATAAGAGAAAAAAGAGAAGTAGAGTGAGTTCATAAGCTGTGAGGTGTACAGCAGCAGTTCATAATATTTATTATTGCTTAGGGTTTTGATGAATGCTGTTGAGCCTCTCATTACTTTATTCAAGAAATATTTACTGAGTATCTACTCTTTGCATATCTGTGTGTATGTGTGAACACATACACAAATAAACATAATTTCCTTAGATCTTCTTTTAGGGAGCCACTGTGTGAATGGTGTCAGTATCCTCATAAATATCTTATAATACATACAAGTTTCATACCCATAGCAATATACCAAAAATTAGTTGCTTTTTTAGGGAAATGCATACTGTGATTCCTTATAGATAGTTTACCTTCATAATTATTCCCATGTCTTCAATTCTTAGAATCATCTAATTCTTGTATTTCATAGTGGAGGACCTCAGACTCAAACACCTTCAAAGGCCATGTAGTTATGGTAAATGAGTGAAGTAGGTGGAGACTTGGAGACAGAGGTGGTGTTGAGACTACAAGTCGTGTTTGAAGGGGCAGCTGCCACTCCATATCAGGTGATTTTTGTCATGTGGGATATCAAGGGCTAGTACTTCTAGAACTTCTGTATTTCTAAGAGAGGCTGGAAATCTTTCTTTATATGAAATCTCCTGATTTTTATAATGTTGATGACTAATCAAAAACATTTAAAACCTCTGCATTGGCCAAATGGAACATGTGTACCTAATTAAAATCCTGGACATATAGTTTGCCCTAGCACCCTTTGTGTGCCTTCTCCATTTGCAGAGACAAATTGCAAGATCCAAGCTTCCAAGCCACAGGATTCTCTCGTTTCTAAGGATTCTGGAAGTGAGGGCTCAAGGGAAATAGTCCTAACTCAGTGACCTCTGGAGTGGTCAAACAACCCACCCACCGATTTGCTTGGTCAGTTCCCACTTAATGCCACTGAGAGAATAAAAATCCCTTTCTAGAGAAAATGCAGGGAAAAGTGTTGTTCCTTTTGCAGAGATCAAAATAAGGGCTATCTTGCTTTCATTCAAACTATAGTAATTATTCTAGAAATTAAGATGTAGTATTGGTATGCATGCTACCCAATGGGTGTGTTTGATGTTTGGCCCTACATGGATCATGCGAACACAAATCTGTACATGGCAACTTGAATCCTATTTCTCCACACTCAATAATTAGTGTCTGATATTAGCTCCAACTTCTCAGTTCAAGGTCCTCAGTAGTCTCCTAAACTTCAAATCTAATTGCCTGTCTTATTTCATTTTCTCATTTGTCAAATATTTATAGACTGCCTCCTAGGTGCCAGATATGTTTTAAACACTAAAGATATATGACAGTTAATCACATAGACATGGTCTATTCACCCACAAAGCTTACTCTCTGTGAAGCCTAGGGAGACAATAGTCATGTAAACAAATGAATAAATAACACAGTTTCAAGCAGTGATAATTGTTATGAAGAAAGTAAAATGGGTAAATGGGATAGGAGTGATTGAGGAAAAGCTGTACTGCACAGTCATTTGGATTGAGACCTGAATGGTGAGAAGGTGACAGCAATGCAAAGATATGGGGGAAGAGGGTTGCAATCAAGGGAAACATCTGGTGCAAAAGCCTGTCACAGGACTGAACTTGAAGCATTTAAGGATCAGAAAGTCAACCTGTGGCTGGAAAGTCTAAGCTGACTTCTTTCCAGTATTTGCCCATTTATAATCCTGGTTTTGACAGAACTTGCCTAGTTCTATTTATCAGCTACCTTTGCTGGTTCTCTCCAAGGTACTGATGAAAGATTGTGTCCTTCTTTGGAGAGTTTATCCACTACTAAAACCTTATATATTACCTCAGTGTTGTCTTCACCTGAGTATATGTACTAACTTATGAATTCAGGTAAATTTTCTATGCATGGAAATGGCAAGAAAACTTGCCATATTTACAGATTTCTTCTCTCTGGAACCCAGGAACCATATGAAGTAGTCGAGAAAGATAATGTCCTGAACTAAAGCAGTGGCTGGGATAGAATCATCAGTACCTGATAGCCCACTAGACATGTCTGTGTGGATGTGGATCTATGTAATGCGAGTGAGGGGGCACACTAAGGGAGAATGACCCCAAAGTGTCAGACTTTAGTCAATGGTAGACGACAAGTGCTACTCACTGAGATTCAGAAAACAGGAGGAGAAGTAGGCTTTATTTGGATGAAGGTGGGTAGGTGAATACAGGTAATGGAAGGTAAGAAAGAGTGGAGAGTTAAGAAGGAATAATTCCCGAATCTGAACAGCAGGTAGTCTCTTTCTGCCATCTTAGACTGGAACTTCAAATAAATATTGCCAAGTAAGAATGATTACAATGGGAAAACAGATCTGTAATATAATTGAATGCCATTAGTTTTCTACATTCTGATAAAATAATTTTACAAGGAGTACATCAAAGCTGTATATTGTCACCTGCTTATTTAGCTTATATGCAGAGTACATCATGCGAAATGCTGGGCTGGATGAAGCACAAGCTGGAATCAGGATTGCTGGAAGAAATATCAATAACCTAAAATATGCAGATGGCACCACCCTTATGGCAGAAAGTGAAGAGAAACTAAAGAGCCTCCTGATGAAAGTGAAAGAGAAGAGTAAAAAAGCAGGCTTAAAACTCAACATTAAGAAAACTAAGATCATGGCATCCAGTCCCATTACTTCATAGTAAGTAGATGGGGAAACAATGGAAACAGTGAGAGACTTTATTTTTGAGGGCTCCAAAATCACTGCAGATGGTGACTGCAGCCATGAAATTAAAAGACGCTTACTCCATGGGAGGGAAGTTATGACCAACCTAGACAGTATATTAAAAAGCAGAGACTTACTTTGCCAACAAAGGTCCATTTAGTCAAAGCTATGGCTTTTCCAGTAGTCATGTATGGATGGGAGAGTTGGATCATAATGAAAGCTGAGTACCAAAGAACTGATGCTTTTGAACTGTGGTGTTGGAGAAGACCCTTGAGAGTCCCTTGGACTGTAAGGAGATCCAACCAGTCCATCCTGAAGGAAATCAGCCCTGAATATTCATTGGAAGGAGTGATGTTGAAGCTGAAACTCCAATTCTTTGGTCACCTGATGCAAAGAACTGACTTATTTGAAAAGACCCTGCTGCTGGGAAAAATTGAAGGCAACAGGAGAAGGGGATGACAGAGAATGAGATGGTTGGATGGCATCACCGACTCTATGGGCTTGAGTTTGAGCAAGCTCTGGGAGTTGGTGATGGACTGGGAGGCTTGGCATGCTGCAGTCCATGGTGCTGCAAAGAGCTGGACATGACTGAATGACTGAACTAACTGACTGAATTTTACAAGCTGATCTAGAAACTCACCCATTAATAATGGAATTGCTTCCATTAAATCAGAATGCTACAAACCATGTAAGTTAAAACTGAGGCAATTCCCTAGGAAATTCAGGCTAGAGCTGTTTGATGTCAATCCAGTGTTACCTTCATCCAACTAAGTATATTTGATTAACATAATCCTAAATATATTCCTTGGTTTTAGAGAACTGGAGCAAAGTGGCAGACATGGCATCATTATATCCTGGCTAATATTCACTAATCACTAAACAAAACTTATTGGGTACTAACAATGTGCCAGACATTATGCTGGGTGCTGGGGATGCAACGATGAGTAAGACATAGCTCTTGCACAAAATTACAAACAAACCATACCTAGGCTGACCTTCACACAGAGACTGTTTTTTGTAACTGATGGATACTGTCTTTTAAGTGGTATGTTATGAATCAAGGCTATATGGGCCAATTTGTACTTACTCTTTTATTCTTAAAGCTAATTGCAAATTCTCATCTCAGCACAGAGCCCTATGATGCCAAGAGGCTCATTGTAGTTCACTGGGGAGAGGAAAGGATCCTAGTAGTGGTCAAGATCTGCTGCATTTATTATTTTAAGTTTGTTCCACTTGGAAATAGTTTTCCTAGTTATTATTTATGAGTCCTCTCGCCTGGTCTTCCAATAAAGCTGCTTGCGGGCATACATTCTGGCATTTTGATGGAATGGGTTTATATCCTTTACTCTGGACACCAGGTGCTGCTGGCTAAAAACAGCAGAGGACTGAATCTCTTCTCTTAAGGGTCCTGGCAGCTCTGTGGCAAATTCGGCCACTGAGCTATCTAGGCTCTATTATTTCCATTCTAATGGGCTTTCCTCCCTAATGGTGTGTGTATGAGAGAGAAGTGGGAGCAGGGGGGAGAGAGAGAATATGTTTCATTGTCCCTATTCTCAAATGGAGTTGACGTTCTCAGTTGTCTCACAGCATTTTCTGGAAATAAAACAGGACAAATATGTGACTGTACCTAGAAAAAATGAATTGTGATATTTAAAAATATCACTAATTGTGTAGTAGTTTGAGCATTCTTTGGCATTGCCTTTCTTTGGGATTGGAATGAAAATTGACCTTTTCCAGTCCTGTGGCCACTGTTGAATTTTCCAAATTTGCTGGCATATTGAGTGCAGCACTTTCACAGCATCATCTTTCAGGATTTGAAATAGCATATGAGAGATGGGATAATCTACTGGTTAAAACCCCCACTTTTTTTATTTGGCTTTTGCTGGTGTGATTTCAGGTGAATTACTAAATCTCTTCGAGCCACAATTTCTTTGTCTGTGAAAAGATATTAACTTAATCTGCTTCATATGTTGCTGTGAAGGTTGCATAACTTATTTAGGTAAAGCACTTAGCCTGGTGTCTGGCAAATGGAAAATGTTAACTTAATCAAGTATTTATTCTCCTTATCCCTTCCTTGCCCAAGAGGACCTTATAGCTCTTTACAAATGCAGTGATACAGAAATGACCACCTTCATCCTCCCATGACCCACTGAAATAAAAAACAGTTGCAAAATGGAGAGACCTCATGTGCCCAAGAAAACAAGCTGTTGAAGGGCCAGGATTTTAATTCTGATGCTTTGGTCAGTTGGCTGGATGACCTTGGACAGACTCTTTGTTTACAGTTATATTAACATTTATGCAATATTTGGATGGAGAAGCTAAGGACCTGACTCCCCGCACACCACCCCCCGCCCCAGGTAACAGAAATGCTCATGTCTCCCCTATGCCCTTTAAAATCAACCAATCAATCAATATCCATCCAAATATTTCAATAAAAGACTTTCTCTTTTTGGTCCTAGTCAACCTTCTTAAAAGATTATCTGCATTAATTTTTCTCCACCTTTCCACCTGCATTTGTTTCTTAGCAAGGCATGGCAATCTGCCCTTGGCCTCCTAACCATCATTACACCAGCTCTGGTTAAAACTACCTCTTCATTAACAAAAACAAATGGTTATCTTTCAATCTTCATCTTGCTTAACTTTTTGACCACAAAAAGAAGAAAGCAAATGACCTTAAAGGTGTGGGAACTACATTTTGAAGTTTGAGTCCAGACAAACTGAGTCTCAATGCTGAAATCGCAATTGCCATTTAAAGGGCCTTTGTTCTGCTGAAAACATCCCATATTCAGAATCAAAATGTGAATTATTCAAGTAATCAGGGAAACTAGGTCTACTAAAATACCTTACCGTGACATCAGACACCAAAAGTGAAATCTGATGACAGGGAAATGATTAGAGCAATCTGTTGCTTTGTTCTGATGTGAAATGATGATGGTAAAGTAGGCACCTGCTGCTATTTGTACCTGATGGGTCCTAATACATTTCAGACCACTGTCTAGTCATTCTGCCATGTTCATCACAATGTATTTGTCTGGTGTCATATCATTAAGACCTTCTTCTTTGTTAAGGAGCCTCTACAAAGATCCAAGCAAAATGTTAAAGATGATTATTTGTCTTACAGCAGACATTTTCAGTGGTTAATTTCAGGCACACAGGTATGTGGGTGTTGGCAATATTTTTGGTTAGGAAAAACTTTTCCAAGCCCTCTGGACCACCACCCCCTTCCTTTTTTTTCACCTCCCCTTGGAGTTGACTGCATTTTAATGGGGCATTTGGTGAAGCTGCTACCCTGAGTTGAGTCAGATTGTTGCAGAGAAAGTTTATCATTCTCAGGATTGCTGTCAGGATGATTAAATAGGGCTGTTGTGCAATAGGTCCCAACCCACAGCAGCAATGAAGGGGAGTAAACACTGGACTGGGAACCGGGAACTGGTCTAGTCTGGTTCGGTGACTCTGGGCAAGTCTCTTCCGCTCTGTTAGCCTGGGTAGTGTCACCTGTAAAAGGTGGGCTGACCTAGATAACTGACTCTAAAGTCAGTTTAAAAAATTTCTCTCTCAACTCTATAGTTCTCCGAATTTCTTTAAACCAGTTTTACCTTGGTTGATTTTATCACTACTTTGCAAAGTAACTACTTCTTGTCTCTCACCTCTTCACTTACTTTTTGGCTAGTTCACTCAGAGATAACCACAGGAAATATGCATCTCACAAGCAAATAATTTTCTCCTTTGGAGACATCTATGCTGTGTTCACTGTGGAGCATTTACATGGTAAATCTGCGATGTGTCCAGAATATTCACTCTTATAAAACAAGGCTCTTCAGCCTGAATGTTGGTTGCTCACTGATACTTGTATGAAATGCCAGTTGGGTGGCAAGGTTTGAAACCAGACAACTCTACTAGATAACCAGGCTCTGTATGAAATAGGTTATAGTCATCTCATGCTTCCACTGTGATAATTACTCTAAAGATTTTCAAATCCTAAGACTGATGAAACTTTTTACATTTTTTTTCTTGTTCCTGTTCCCCAGACTCAAGCTGATAGACAGCCAGAGCCTGGAAGCAATAAAGACTCATTATTTAAACATTATTATGTCAATAATAATCATACCCTCTTTCTTGGGGCTCAAGCACTAATATAAAGACTTTTTTTCTTTTAAAGACTCACAACCGGAAATACTGTGAAATTTCAGAATGTTAAGGATAAAAAGAATATCCTAAAAATGTCCCAATAGTGTTAACATAAAATATAGGACAGCTAGTTAACATTGGAATTCAAATAGACAATAAGTAATTTTTTAGAATAAGTATGTTTCTAGAATTTCCTTGTTTATCTGAAATGCAAACTTAGTTGTATATCCTATATTTTTACTTGCTAGATGTGTCAGTGCTATTTTTCAGAGTAAAACCAGATCACCCAAACATCCCGTCAATCAGTAGTGGATGGTAATAGGTAATTTGACTGTTGTTTTCAAAATTCGGAGACATTAAAATTTTCAACCTATAGTCCCAACCTACCCAAGATATCAATGAAGGGATAAATGAAAACTTTTTAAGACATTCAAGGGTCTAGAAAAAGTGACCTCTCAGAAAGTTATCCAGTATGCATCCCAATAAAGCTGGCAAGTAAACCAAAGAAGACAGAGTACATAAAATATGAAAATATATGAAATATATTAATATATATGACATATAAGAAATATATGGAAGTATATGAAAAATATGAAAGTATATGAAAAATATGAAAGTATATGAAAAATATGAAATATATGAATAATATGAAAGCATATGAAAAATATGAAAAATATGAAAGCATATGAAAAATATGAAAGCATATGAAAAATATGAAAAATATGAAAGCATATGAAAATATGAAATATATGAATAATATGAAAGTATATGAAAAATATGAATACTATGAAAGTATATGAAAAATATGAAAAATATGAAATATATGAAATATATGAAAAATATGAAATACATGAATAATATGAAAGTGTATGAAAATTATGAAATATATGAATAATATGAAAAATATGAAATATATGAAAGTATATGAAATATATGAAAAATATGAAATGTATGAAAAATATGAAATATATGAATAATATGAAAGTATGTGAAAATATGAAATATATGAAAAATATGAAATATATGAAAAATATGAAAGTATATGAAAAATATGAAAGTATATGAAAAGTATGAAAGTATATGAAAAATATGAAATATATGAATAATATGAAAGTATTGAAAAATATGAAAGTATATGAAAAATATGAAATATATGAATAATATGAAAAATATGAATAATATGAAAGTATATGAAATATATGAAAAATATGAAAGTGTATGAAAATATATGAAAATATGAAATATATGAAGAATATGATAATATATGAAATATATGGGAAAAAACAGAAAATAAAGAAAAGCTTTCCTGCCTTCATGGAGCTTACATTCAGGTGAAGAAATGAAAAGCAACTATGCTATAAAGTGATATGTGTTGGTGTAATCAATAAAGTAGAGGAGGAAACTGGAAGTGTTGTAGACTGCTGGAACTTTAGGAATGGTGTTTGGAACATCCTCACTGAGGATGTCTCCTCAGTCTAATGAGGGGACATGACTGTCTCCTCAGTCATTGTCTGTGATGGAATGGATTTGGGGAATCAGTCAAACTGTCCACTGTACCCGCAGAACGTACAGTCCAGGTAAAACAGGAGACAGGTGGCTCTGGGGGAGAGGTCTCCTGGGACAAAAGGAGACGTTGTAGAATATCTGTTGTTATGGAAAATTTAAAAATAGGTGAGATGCATGAGACGAGTGCTCAGGCCTGGTGCACTGGGAGGACCCCGAGGAGTCGGGTGGAGAGGGAGGTGGGAGGGGGGATCGGGATGGGGAATACGTGTAACTCTATGGCTGATTCGTGTCAATGTATGACAAATCCCACTGAAATGTTGTGAAGTAATTGGCCTCCAACTAATAAAATAAAATTTAAAAAAAAATTAAAAAAAAAATACTGTGAGAATTAGAAGAAACAAAAACAAGTATAAGGAGAAAGTTAACTTCACAGAATACCACTTGACTCCTCCGTGAATAATGCTTACAAAGTCACAATGATGTAAAACGCTCTTATTAGTTTACAAATTTTAAAAAATACTGGTAGAGAAAGCATGGAAGATGTAATTTTAATTATAGAACCAAATGTAAATGTTATCACCTGGAATGCTCTACGATTGGAATGCCAGAAAAGGAAGACAGCAGAGCTAAAGATGAGTATAAGAGCACCAGTGTTCTCTTTAAACCCAAGGGGATGTTAAGAGACTGACTATATTTGGTGTATGTTTACTGCCTAAAATTTCAAAGATAGCCAAACAATAGAGAAACAAATATGTGTTATAATTACACAGGGAAATTGGGGAAGATAGATGTGAGGTGATATAAGTGAGCTGAATCTTATAGCAGCAACTTGAATATCTAAAATGGACAAATTCAGACATTGTATATAAACTCACATTTACTGTAGAATCATAGAAGAAATACAGAATTTTGATGTAGCTAAAGAATAAACAAGTTATAGAGTTAGTGGACTGATTTTGGGGAGTTAAGACAGGGTGGGAGTGAAGAACAGAGTATTATTTTCATTATTAGTCCTTTCAGACAAATTTGACTTTTGAACTATGTGTGTGCATTACACTGAATTTTAAAATATCTGGTTTCCACTCTGCAAAAATTTCTTTCTGTACTCCTGAAAGTGATATGCTTTCACTATGGAAAATTTAGAAACTATATAAAACTTCTTCAGGATTTATAGGTAACTATTAAAATATTGGCCCATTTTCTTCTAGTCTTTTGAGATCAATTACATTTACACACATTTGTGATTATGTGGAGTAAGGACACAACTTGATGTATTCAAATTTGTGAATCTAAACTGATTAACTTAGATTCCATAGATAATTTGTAACATTTAAAATCTCCCTTATGATTTCAAATGAAACCAAAATAAACATGATATTAAAATCTTTCTGCAAAGAGACCTTTGGCATTAAACAATAGCAGTAAAATTAGCCTATTTACCAATGTGACTAGACCCCAACAATCTAAGGGTAAGTTCATTCTGATGTTAATCAGGCAGTAAGAGCTATGACTTGCCAGACAAAATTAAATGACAGATTTGTTTCATAACTGGACAGTTACATCAGTTCTGTTCAGTTCACTCAGTCGTGTCCGACTCTTTGCAACCCCATGGACCACAGCATGCCAGGCCTCCCTGTCCATCACCAACTCTTGGAGTCTACCCAAACCCATGTCCATTGAGTCGGTGATGCCATCCAACCATCTCATCCTCTGTCATCCCCCTCACCTTCTGCCCTCAATCTTTCCCAGCATCAGGGTCTTTTCAAATGAGTCAACTCTTTGCATCAGATGGCCAAAGTATTGGAGTTTCAGCTTCAGCATCAGTCCTTCCAATGAATACTCAATAAACACTTCAATGAACACTTCAAATGTTCTCCTTTATGATGGACTGGTTAGATCTCCTTGCAGTCCAAGGGACTCTCAAGAGTCTTCTCCAACACCACAGTTCAAAAGCATCAATTCTTTGCATTCAAATTTCTTTATAGTCCAACTCTGACATCCATACATGACTAGTGGAAAAACAATAGCCTTGACTAGATGGACCTTTGTTGGTAAAGTGTTGTCTCTGCTTTTTAATATGCTCTCTAGGTTGGTCATAACTTTGCTTCCAAGAAGTAAGTGTCTTTTAACTTCATGGCTGCAGTCACCATCTGCAGTGATTTTGGTGCCCCAACCAAAAAAGTCAGCCACTGTTTCTACTGTTTACCCATCTATTTCCCATGAAGTGATGGGACTGGATGCCATGATCTTAGTTTTCTGAATGTTGAATTTTAAGCCAAATTTTTCACTCTCCTCTTTCACTTTCATCAGGAGGCTCTTTAGTTTCTCTTTGCTTTCTACCATAAGGGTGGTGTCTCATCTGTATATCTGAGGTTATTGATATTTCTCCCCGGCAGTCTTGATTCCAGCTTGTGCTTCTTCTAGCCCAGCGTTTCTCATGATGTACTCTGCATATAAGTTAAATAAGCAGGGTGACAATATACAGTCTCGACGTACTCCTTTTCCTATTTGGAACCAGTCTGTTGTTCCATGTCCAGTTCGAACTGTTGCTTCCTGACCTGCCTACAGATTTCTCAAGAGGCAGTTCAGGTGGTCTAGTATTCTCATCTCTTTCAGAATTTCCCACAGTTTATTGTGATCCACACAGTCAAAGGCTTTGGCATAGTCAATAAAGCAGAAATAGATGCTTTTCTGGAACTCTCTTGCTTTTTCAGTGATCCAGCAGATGTTGGCAATCTGATCTTTGATTCCTCTGCCTTTTCTAAAACCAGCTTGAACATCTGGAAGTTCACAGTTCACATATTGCTGTAGCCTGGCTTGGAGAATTTTGAGCATTACGTTATTAGCGTGTGAGATGAGTGCAATTGTGCAGTAGTTGAGCATTCTTTGGCATTGCCTTTCTTTGGAATTAGAATGAAATTTGACCTTTTCCAGTCCTGTGGCCACTGCTGAGTTTTCCAGATTTGCTAGCATATTGAGTGCAGCACTTTCACAGCATCATCTTTTAGGATTTGAAATAGCTCAACTGGAGTTCCAACACCTCTGCTAGCTTTGTTTGTAGTGATGCTTCCTAAGGCCCACTTGACTTCACGTTCCAGGATGTCTGGCTCTAGGTGAACGATCACACCATTGTGATTATTTGGGCCATGAAGATCTTTTTTGTACAGTTCTTCTGTGTATTCTTGCCACCTCTTCTTAATGTCTTCTGCTTCTGTTAGATCCATACCATTTCTGTCCTTTATTGAGCTCATCTATGCATGAAATGTTCCCTTTGTATGTCTAATTTTCTTGAAGAGATCTCTAGTCTTTCCCATTCTATTGTTTTCCTCTATTTCTTTGCACTGATCACTGAGGAAGGCTTTCTTTCTTTTTTTTCCATTTATTTTTATTAGTTGGAGGCTAATTACTTTACAATATTGTAGTGGGTTTTGCCATATATTGACGTGAATCAGCCATGGATTTACATGTATTCCCCATCCCGATCCCCCCTCCCACCTCCCTCCCCACCCCATCCCTCTGGGTCTTCCCAGTGCACCAGGCCCAAGCACTTGTCTCATGCATCCAGCCTGGGCTGGTGATCTGTTTCACCCTTGATAATATACATATTTTGATGCTGTTCTCTCAAAACATCCCACCCCGGCCTTCTCCCACAGAGTCCAAAAGTCTGTTCTGTACATCTCTGTCTCCTTTTCTGTTTTGCATATAGGGCTATCATTACCATCTTTCTAAATTCCATATATATGCGTTAGTATGCTGTATTGGTCTTTATCTTTCTGGCTTACTTCACTTTGTATAATGGGCTCCTGTTTCATCTATCTCATTAGAACTGATTCAACTGAATTCTTTTTAATGGCTGAGTAATATTCCATGGTGTATATGTACCACAGCTTCCTTATCCATTTGTCTGCTGATGGGCATCTAGGTTGCTTCCATGTCCTGGCTATTATAAACAGGGCTGTGATGAACATTGGGGTACACGTGTCCCTTTCAGATCTGGTTTTGAGGAAGGCTTTCTTATCTGTCCTTGCTATTATTTGGAAATCTGCATTCGAATGGGTATATCTTTCCTTTTCTCCTTTGCTTTTCACTTCTCTTCTTTTCACAGCTATTTGTAAGGCCTCCTCAGACAACCATTTTGCCTTTTTGCATTTCTTTTTCTGGGGGATGATCTTAATCCCTGTCTCCTGTATAATGTCATGAACCTCCGTCCATAGTTCATCAGGCACTCTGTCTATCAGATCTAGTCCCTTAAATCTATTTCTCACTTCCACTGTATAGTCATAAGGGATTTGATTTAGGTCATAGCTGAATGGTCTAGTGTTTTTCACCACTCTCTTCAATTTAAGTCTGAATTTGGCAATAAGGAGTTCATGATCTGAGCCACAGTCAGCTCCCAATCTTGTTTTTGCTGACTGTATAAAACTTCTCCATCTTTGGCTGCAAAGAATATAATCAATCTGATTTCAGTGTTGGTCATCTGGTGATGTCCATGTGTAGAGCCTTCTCTTGTGTTCTTGGAAGAGGGTGTTTGCTATGACCAGTGCGTTCTCTTGGCAGAAATCTATTAGCCTTTGCCCTGCTTCATTATGTACTCCAAGGCCTAATTTGCCTGTTACTCTGGGTGTTTTATTTTCTTCCTACTTTTGCATTCAAGTCCCCTATAATGAAAAGGACATCTTTTTTGGGTGTTAGTTCTAAACGATCTTGTAGGTCTTCATAGAACCATTCACCTTCAGCTTCTTCAGCATTACTAGTCAGGACGTAGACTTGGATTACCGTGATATTGAATGGTTTGCCTTGGAAATGAACAGAGATCATTCTGTCTTTTTTGAGATTGCATCCAAGTACTGCTCTTTTGCTGACTATGATGGCTACTCCATTTCTTCTAAGGGATTCTTGCCCACAGTAGCAGATATAATGGTCATTTGAGTCAAATTCACCCATTCCAGTCCATTTTAGTTCACTGATTCCTAAAATGTCAATGTTCACTCTTGCCATCTCCTGTTTGACCTCTTCCAATTCATGGACCTAACATTCCAGGTTCCTATGGAATACTGCTCTTTACAGCATTGGATCTTGCTTCTATCACCAGTCACATCCACAACTGGGTGTTATTTTTGCTTTGGCTCCATCCCTTCATTCTTTCTGGAGTTATTTCTCCACTGATCTGCAGTAGCATACTGGACACCTACCGACCTGGGCAGCTCATCTTTCAGTGTCCTATCTTTTTGCCTTTTCATATTGTTCATGGGATTCTCAAGGCAAGAATACTGAAGTGGTTTGTCATTCCCTTCTCCAGTGAACCACATTTTGTCAGAACTCTCCACCATGACCCGTCTGTCTTGGGTGGCATGGCTTAGTTTCATTGAATTAGACAAGTTTGTGGTCCATGTGATTAGATTGGTTAGTCTTCTGTGATTGTGGTTTCAGTCTGTCTGCCCTCTGATCCCCTCTCTTAGCGCCTACCATTTTCCTGGGGTTTCTCTTACCTTGGACATGGGGTGTCTCCTCTCGGCCGCTCGCCACTCCAGCACCATCACCACTTGCTGCTCATAGATACCTTATATAATAAGGCATGGTATTCAGATCCTGCCTTCCTCACTGGCCTTGTCTTCCATTCCAGTCTTTGCTCAGTGCCCAAGCTCCTGGGATCTAGCTCTCCATCATAGAATGTACCAAGCTTCTCTCCCTGCTTTGTGCTTGCTGCATGCATTCCCTGATGCATGCACTTGGGATGCTCTTTGCAAGCTATTTAGCCTGAACAAGTATTACAAGTCCATTAGGTCTCAGCCTAGATCGTCTCTCCCCTGTGATGCTTACCTAATTCCTTCATGGACATCGTACAGCCTCTTCCCTTGGGCAACCACCAAACTTTCTCCATATGCTATGAATAGTGCATATGAAGTATGAGTTACAGAGCTAAAAGAATGTGTTATGGGGTCAGACTGCCTGAGCTTGGTTCTCAGCTCCATATCTAACTGGAAAAGTCACTAAAATAATGGGAGCCTCAGTTTGTTGTTTTTGTTAAGTTGCTAAGTCATATCTGACTCTTTGTGACCCCATGGACTGGAGCATGTGAGGCTCTTCTGTCCTACACTATGTACTGGAGTTTGCTCAAAGTCATATCGTGATACCTTACCATCTCATCCTCTGCTGCCTCCTTCTCCTTTTGCCTTCAATTTTCCCCAGCATTGAAGTCTTTTCCAGTGAGGTGGCTCTTTGCAAAAGCTGGCCAAAGAATTGGAGTTATACCTTTAGCATCAGTCCTTCCAATGAATATTCAGGGTTGATTTCCTTTAGGATTGATTGGTTGGATCTCCTTGCAGTCCAAGGGACTCTCAAGAGTCTTCTCCAACACCAGAGTTCAAAAGCATCAGTTCTTTGATGCTTAGTGTTTTTAATGGACCAACTCTCACATCCATATCTGACTACTGGAAAAACTATAGCTTTGACTAGATGGACCTTTGCCAGCAAAGTGATGTCTCTTTTTAATACCTGTCTAAGTTTGTCATAGCTTTTCTTCCAAGTGGCAAGAATCTTTTAATTGCATGGCTGCAGTCACCATCCACAGTGATTTTGGAGCCCAAGAAAATAAAGTCTGTCACTGCTTCTACTTTTTCCCTTCTCAGGGCTCAGTTTACTCATCTATAAAATGGTATTATTAATAATATCTACCTCATTGGCTGTGGGAAAGATTACAAACTACAGAGAAGGCACTTGGCACAGTGCCTGGACTATGGTAAGTGCTCAGAAACATCTGGCATTATTTGTTGCTACTGTTGTAATGATTGACTTGCATGACTAGCCACTGAATTAAGGGACTATAACTTTTCATCTTTACATACTCTGCACCACTGTAGAACTTGGCATCGTGTCCTTGAAAGTTTATTGACTAAATGAATGGATAAATGAATGCTTTAGAGAGTAAATTCAGTTACCTTTTTTATAATTATCATTTTTCAGGATAGTAGTTCCAAGAATGGGCCTCAAAGTCATGCAAAAAGCCAATAAGTATTATTAATTCAAGGAGCCAATATTTTTCTTATTAAAATAAAGAGTCACTTCCTGAATACATTAATTGTATTATCAGCCCTGAGAAAGATTAATCTAAAAGCTATGAGATCTCTCAGCAATGCAGGACCTTGTCTGTTTCCTATAAGATTTCTCACCATCATAGAGACGACAGTACGTCTGATCTACAGAGGTTGAGGACTAACGGGATAATGCATTTCATGAAGGATTCCTAACCACAATATGAGTGGGAGCAACATTAAAGCACGTTTTTATTATCTTGTGAAATATTATCTTGTGAATTCATGTTTTCTATTTGATTGCTTTTCTCCCCCTCAAGAGAACTGTGGTTCCACTCAAGCCCAGGCACATGCAATGCCTTTGGAGTTGTGTGGTGCTGACTCGTGTCCTCGGGGACTGTAAGTAGTAAGGGTGATGCTGTTCTGTGCATCACCCTGGAACCAAGACTCCGCCATCAGAATGAGACGATGCGAGCAACTGAACCGAACTGAACTGAAAGGTTGTTACAAGATATTGACTGTAGTTCCCTGGCTATACAATAAACCTTTGCTGCTTGTTGCATATTTATTTTTTTAAAATAGAAATCTAAGTCAAATAAGTGGAATCAAAATAAATTTCATAAATTTTTTAGTTGGTCAAAGATTCATAAGTTTTCTAAAATGCACACATTATGCATGTTATTTATACATATGTATACAAAAGCTTTTCTACTATACTTGAGAAAGGCTTGAGAAATAACATCAAAAAAAAAAAAGATGGAGAAATTGGAAAACATAAAATAAATGTAATGGGAACACTGAATATGAAATTAAAAAAGTGAAACAAACTAGTTAAAAGTAAAGGATCATCATATAGCTCACTTGTTTTTAAACACTACTGCTCATTAGAAATTTATCTGGAGCTCTGGAGAAAAAGAAAGCAGTACCTGGGCATTTACATTTTTCAATATATTTCAAGATAATTCTGATGTGCATCTGGATTTTAAAAAGTGATTGTAGCCTTTTCTATTAAATCATAGTTTTGGTGATATAGAGTTCTATTATTCTTCTGTTGACCAATCGTGATACAATGGTATTAAGGGAATAATAGTTACATAACCACAATAGTAAAAAATGCTTATTGATTTTTACAGAAAATAGCCAGACAAAAAACAAAAGATAATTACAATTGCAAGCCATAATTGGAACATTATTAATGTGGCAATATAAAATAATTACATGCAGTTTGAGGGGTCAAGCAGTGTTAAGTGGCAGAGCATACATGCACATGTTTTCATCCACCCAGCCAGTCTATGTCTTTCTTTTGGTGAATTTAATCCATTTACATTTAAGGTAATTATTGGTATGTGTGGTTCTATTACCATTTTCTTAATTGTTTTTGGTTTATTTTCTGTAGTTCTTTTCATTCTCTTGTGTTTCCTGCTGAGAGAAGTTCCTTTAGCATTTGTTGTAAAGCTGGTTTGGTGGTGCTGAATTCTCTTAACTTTTCCTTGTCTAGAGAGCTTTTGATTTCTCCATAAAATCTGAATGATAGTCTTGCTGGGCAGAGTATTCTTGGTTGTATGTTTTTCCCTTTCATCACTTTAAATACATGGTGCCATTCCCTTCTGGCTTGTAGAGTTTCTGTTGAGAAATGATTCTGATAGCCTGATGGGAGTTTCCTGGTAAGTTATTTATTTTTCTCTTGTTGTTTTTAATAGTTTATCTTTGTCTTTAATTTTTGTCAGTTTGATTACTATGTGTCTTGGTGTGTTCCTCCTTGAATTTATCTTGCCTGGGACTTTCTGTGCTTCCTGGACTTGGTTGGCTATTTCCTTTCCCATGTTAGGGAAGTTTTCAGTTATCTCTTCAAATATTTTCTAAGGTGCTTTTTCCTCTCTCTTTTCCTTCTGGGACCCCTAAAATGCAAATGTTAGTGCTTTTGATACTGTCCCAGAGATCTCTCAGGGTGACTTCATTTCTTTTCATTCTTTTTTCTATAAACTGTTCTGTGGCAGTGATTTCCACCATTCTGTTCTCCAGGTCATTTATCTATTCTTCTGCCTCAATTATTCTGCTGTTGATTCCTTCTAGTGTATTGTTCACCTATGTTTGTTTGTTCCTTAGTTCTTCTAGGTCGTTGCTAAACATTTCTTGCATTTTCTTCATTGTTTTTCCAAGATCCTAGATTATTTTCACTCTCATTATTCTGAATTCTTTTTCTGGAAGTTTGCTATCTCCACTTCATTTCATTGTTTTTCTCGGGTTTTATCTTGTCTCTTCATCTGGGACACAACTTTCGGCTTTTTCAACCTGATTAACTTTCTGTCATTTGGTTTTTGTTTTAGCACTTTGCCATTGTTCTTCTTCTTGCTTTCTCTGTCTGCCCTCTGATGGAGAAGGCTAAGAGGCTTGTGTAAGTTTCCGGGTAGGCGGGACTGGTGGGCAGGACCTTGCTCAGTAAAACTTTAATCCAATTTTCTGCTGGTGTGTGGGGTTGAATTTCCTCCTGGTTTGGGTTCATTGCATGGTATGAGGAGACCCATCCCTGGGGTTTACAGGCTCTCTGATAGGGTTAATGGTGAATCCCAAGAGGATTTATGCCAAGGGGGACCTTCCTGGCCTGCTGTTGCCAGTGCCCTGTCCCTGTGGTGAGCCCCTGCCAACCAATGCCTCCACAGGAGGCCCCCCAACACTAGCAGGTGGTAATGGTTCAGTATCCTGTGAGGTCACTACTCCTTTCCTCTGGGTCTTGGTGCACAAAGGTTTTGTTTGTGCCTCCAAGACTGGAGTCTCTGTTTCCCCTAGTCCTGTGGAAATCCTATAATCAAATTCAGCCGGCTTTCAAAGTCAGATTCCCTGGGGATTCCTACCCTTTGTTGGATCCCCAGCCTGGGAAGCCTGATGTGGGTTCAGAACCTTCACAACAGTATGAGAATTTCTTTGGTATTATTGTTGTCAAGTTTGTGGGTCACCCACCCAGCAGGTATAGGATTTGATTTTACCGTGGTTGTGCCCCTCTTACTGTCTCACTGCAGTTTCTTTGTTTTTGGACGTGGGGTATCTCTCTCTCTCTCTCTCTTTTTTTTTTTGTTGGGTTCCAGCATCCTCCTGTTAATGGTTGTTCAATAGTTGCAATTTTGGTGTTCTCACAGGAGGAGATGAGCGTATGTCCTTCTACTTTGCCATCTTGAACTGGAAGTCCTCTCTATTATCATTTTTTTTTAATTGGAGGAAAATTTCCCTATGATGCTGTGCTGATTTCTGCTTTACAACAACATGAATCAGTCATAATTATATATATATATATATATATATATATATATATATATATACACACACACACACACCCCTTTCCTCTTGAGTCTCCCTCCCCTCTCCCGTCCCACCCCTTTAGGTTGTCACAGAGCACCAAGCTGGGTTCCCTGTGTTACACAGCAGCTTCCTACTAGTTTTCTATTATACACATGACTGTGTATATAGGTTAATGCTGCTTTATCAGTTCGTCCTACCCTCTCCTTCCCCCACTGTGTGCACAAGTTCATTCTTTATATTTGCATCTCCATACCTTCCATGTAAATAGGTTCATCAGTATATTTTTCTCGATTCCATATACATGAGTTAATATATGATATTTATTTTTCTCTTTTCTCATCAGTCAGAAAAATAAGTGAAGTTATACTTCACTCTGTATAACAGGTTCTAGGTTCATCCATCTCACTACAACTGACTAAATTTCTTTCCTTTTTATGGATGAGTAGTATTCTATTGTATAAATGTGCTATATATTCTTTATCCATTCACTTGTCAATGAATATCTAGCTTGCTTCCACATCCTTGCTATTGTAAATAGTGCTGCAATGAACATTAGTGTATATATGTCTTTTAGATTTGTGGTTTTCTCAGAGTTTGCCCAGTAGTGGGATTGCTGGGTCATATGGTAGTTTTAGGGGCTTCCCAGCTGGCACTAGTGGTAAAGAACCTGCCTGTCAATGCAGGAGACTTAAGAAACATAGGTCCAGTCCCTGGGTCAGGGAGATCCCCTGGAGGAGGGCACGGCAACCTACTCCAGTATTCTTGCCTGGAGAATCCCATGGAGAGAGGAACCTGGTGGGATGCAGTCCATAGGATCACAAAAAGTGGGACATGACTGAAGCAACTTGGCATACATGCAAGCAAGGTAGTTTATTCCTAGTTTTTTAAGGAATCTCCACACTGTTATCCATAGTAGCTGTATCAATTTAAATTCCCACCAAAAAGGCAGTAGAATTCCCTTGGAAAGTTTTATTACTGTCATTTTAAATATAGGAAAACTGAGGAATTGAGGAATTGAGTAATTGTCCCAGGTTCACACAGCAGTCCATATTGAAACCTCAGAAACCTGGTTCTGGAGCCGTTGCTCTTAACCACTAAGCTCTCCTGCCTCTTGTTGCCTCTAAGTTAGTCACTTAGCCATGTCCGACACTTTGTGACCCAGTGGACTGTAGCCCACCAGGCCCACCCATGGAATTCTCCAGGCAAAAATATGGGAGTGGGTTGCCATTTCCTTCTCCACTGGATCTTCCTGACCCAGGGATCGAACCTAGGTCTCCCACATTCTGGGCAAACACTTTATCAACTGTGTCACCAGGGAAGATTATTGCCTTGTTGCCTCTAGGCCAACCAAAGTAAACAAGCAAAGTTCCTGACATAATAGAACTTACATTCTGGTTGATAGGGAGATAGATACTAAATAATAAACAAGAGCATCGAAACATGTATTATCAAGGGTGAAACAGATCACCAGCCCAGGGTGGATGCATGAGACAAGTGCTCGGGGCTGGTGCATTGGGAAGACCCAGAGGGAGTGGGTGGAGAGGGAGGTGGGAGGGGGGATCGGGATGGGGAATACATGTAAATCCATGACTGATTCATATCAACGTATGGCAAAACCCACTACAATATTATAAAGTAATTAGCCTCCAACTAATAAAAATAAATGGGGGGAAAAAGAGTAACAAGTAAAATGTACAATTAAAAAGTAAGAATAATAGAAAACAATGAAGTAGGGGAGTGTTCTTTTCTTCAATTATCTTACTTTTAATCTAATACTATCTTATTTTCAGTTCAATTCAGTTCAGTCACTCAGTCGTGTTAGACTCTTTGTGACCCCATGTATTGCAGCAGGCCAGGCTTCCTTGTCCATCACCAACTCCCCGAGTTTACTCAAACTCTTGTCCATTGAGTTGGTGATTCCATCCAACCATCTCATCATCTGTTGTCCCCTTCTCCTCCTGCCTTCAATCTTTCCCAGTCTTTTCAAATGAATCATTTCTTCACATCAGATGGCCAAAGTATTGGACTTTCAGCTTCATCATCAGTCCTTCCAATGAATATTCAGGACTGATTTCCTTTAAGATGGACTGGTTGGATCTCCTTGCAGTCCAAGGAACTCTTAAGAGTCTTCTCCAACACCGCAGTTCAAAAGCATCAATTCTTTGGTGTTCAGCTTTCTTTATAGTCCACTCTCACATCCAAACATGACTACTGGAAAAACCATAGCTTTGACTAGATGGACCTTTGTTTGCAAAGTAATGTCTCTGCTTTTTAATATGTTGTCTAGGTGGGTCATAGCTTTTCTTTCAAGGAGTAAGCATCTTTTAATTTCATGGCTTCAGTCACCATCTGCAGTGATTTTTGAGCCCCTGAAAATAAAGTCTCTGACTATTTCCACTGTTTCCCCATCTATTTGCCATGAAGTGATGGGACCAGATGCCATGATCTTAGTTTTCTGAATGTTGAGTTTTAAGCCAACTTTTTCCACTCTCCTCTTTCACTTTCATCAAGAGGCTCTTTAGTTCTTTTGCTTTCTGCCATAAGGTTGGTGTCATCTGCATATCTGAGGTTATTGATATTTCTCCCAGAAATCTTGATTCCAGCTTGGACTTCATCCAGTCCAGCATTTCTCATGATGGACTCTACAGATAAGTTAAATAAGCAGGGTGACAATATACAACCTTGACGTACTCCTTTACCAATTTGGAACCAGTCAGTTGTTCCATGTTCGGTTCTAACTGTTGCTTCTTGACCTGCATACAGATATCTCAGGAGGCAGGTCAGGTGGTCTGGTATTCCCATCTTTTTAAGAATTTTTCACAGTTTGTTGTGATCCACACAGTCAAAGTCAAAGTAGTCAATGAAAGAGAAGTAGATGTTTTTCGGGAACTCTCTCGCTTTTTTGATGATCCAATGGATGTTGGCAATTTGATCTCTGGGTCCTCGGCCTTTTCTAAAAGCAGCTTGAACATCTGGAAGTTCATGGTTCACGTACTGTTGAAGCCTGACGTGAAAAATTTTGGGCATTACTTTGCTAGCATGTGAGATGAGTGCAATTGTGCAGTAGTTTGAGCATTCTTTGGCACTGCCTTTCTTTGGGATTGGAATGAAAACTGATCTTTTCCAGTCCTGTGGCCACTGCTGAGTTTTCCAGATTTGCTGGCATATTGAGTGCAGAACTATTCACAGCATCATCTTTGAGGACTTGAAATAGCTCAGCTGGAATTCCATCACATCCACCAGCTTCTTTCATAGTGATGCTTCCTAAGGCCCACTTGACTTCACATTCCAGGATGTCTGTCTCTAGGTGAGTGATCACATCATTGTGATTTTCTGGGTCGTGAAGATCTTTCCGGTATAGTTCTTCCATGTATTCTTGCCACCTCTTCTTAATATCTTCTGCTTCAGTTCAGTTCAGTTCAGTTCAGTCACTCAGCCATGCCTGACTCTTTGCAACCCCATGAATCACAGCACACCAGGCCTCCCTGTCCATCACCAACTCCCAGAGTTTACTCAAACTCATGTCCATTGAGTTGGTGATGCCATCCAGCCATCTCATCCTCTGTCTTCCCCTTCTCCTCCTGCCCCCAATCCCTCCCAGCATCAGGATATTTTCCAATGAGTCAACTCTTCGACTCAGGTGGCCAAAGTATTGGAGTTTCAGCTTCAGCATCAGTCCTTCCAATGAACACCAAGGACTGATCTCCTTCACGATGGACTGGTTGGGTCTCCTTGCAGTCCAAGGGACTCTCAAGAGTCTTCTCCAACACCACAGTTCAAAAGCATCAATTTTTTGGCACTCAGCTTTCTTCACAGTCCAACTCTCACATCCATACATGACCACTGGAAAAACCATAGCCTTGACCAGATGGACCTTTGTTGACAAAGTAATGTCTCTGCTTTTTAATATCTATCTAAGTTGGTCATAGTTTTCCTTCCAAGGAGTAAGCGTCTTTTAATTTCATGGCTCCAATCACCATCTGCAGTGATTTTCGAGCTCCCAAAAATAAAGTCTGACATTGTTTCTACTGTTTCCCCATCTATTTTCCATGAAGTGATGGGACCAGATGCCATGATCTTAGTTTTCTGAATGTTGAGCTTTAAGCCAACTTTTTCACTCTCCCCTTTCACTTTCATGAAGAGGCTTTTTAGTTCCTCTTCACTTTCTGCCATAAGGGTGGTGTCATCTGCATATCTGTTTCTGTTAGGTCCACACCATTTCTGTCCTTTATTGTGTCCATCTTTGCATGAAATATTCCCTTGATATCTCTAATTTTCTTGAAGCGATCTCTAGTCTTTCCCCTTCTATTATTTTCCTCTATTTCTTCGCATTTATCACTGAGGAAGGCTGTCTTATCTCTCCTTGCTATTCTTTGGAACTCTGCATTCAGATGGGTGTATCTTTCCTTTTCTCCTTTGCCTTTCGCTTCTCTTCTTTTCAAGGCAAGTATATTGAAGTGGTTTGCTATTCCCTTCTCCAGTGGACCACATTTTGTCAGAACTCTCCACCATGACCCATCCATCTTGGGTGGCCCTCCACAGCATGGTTCATAGTTTCGTTGAGTTAGACATGGCTGTGGTTCATGTGATCAGATAGGTTAGTTTTCTGTGATTGTGATTTTCAGTCTGTCTGGCCTCTGATGGAGAAGGATAAGAGACTTATGGAAGCTTCCTGATGGGAGAGACTGACTGAGGGGGAAACTGGGTCTTATTCTGTTGGGCAGGGCCATGCTCAATAAATCTTTAATCCAATTTTTGTTGATATGTGGGGTTGTGTTCCCTCCATGTTATTTGACCTGGGGCCAAACTATGGTGGAGCTAATGAAGATAATGGCGACCTCCTTCAAAAGGTCCCGTGCATGCACTGCTACACTCAGTGTCCCCAACCCTGCACCAGGCCACACTGATGCATGCCTCTGCCAAAGACTCCTGGACCCTCATGGACAAGTCTGGGTCAGTCTCTTGTGGGGTCACTGCTCCTTTCTCCTGGGTCCTGGTGCATACAAGATTCTGTTTGTGCCCTCCCAGAGTCTGTTTTCCCAGCCCTGTATAAGTTCTGGCAGTTCTGTGGTGGGGCTAATGGCAATCTCCTCCAAGAGGATTTATGCCACACCCAGGTCTGCTGCACCCAGAGCCCCTGCCCCTGCAGCAGCCCACTGCTGACCTGTGCCTCCTCAGGAGGCGCTGAAACTCAGCTCTGTCTCAGTCTCTGTAGGGTCTCTGGGCCCTTGAGCCCTCTAAGCATCTCTGGTGGGTATGGGGTTTGATTCTAAATGCAATTTCACCCTTCCTACCATCTTGCTGGGCTTCACCTTTGCCCTTGGGTGTGGGGTATCTCCTCATTATTTCACAGATGGGGAAATTGAGCATCAAAGTGGTTAAAACCATATCTAAGGATGAATTCGTGCCAAGTCACTTCAGTTGTGTCCTACTCTTTGCGACATTATAGACCAGAGCCTGGATACCAGGTCCTTAATTCAAGCTTGAGTTTCCTGTGCAAACTCAGCTCAGCTGTAATCTGCCCTGTGTCCATGCTCCTTTATTCCTCTGTCCTCCAAAGCCACATGAGGGGATAAATCAGTGTTGAGTTCACAGTGATCCTGAATGCTGGCAGTGCCAGGGGCCCTGAGAAGCCTGCATGGATGAATGCAACATCTGCAATGTGGAATCAGCCACATGGTTCTTCTCCATGTTGGTCGCCAAGGGCACTTTGTCTGTGAAAACAGACTTGTGGCTAATATATGTCACAAATGGAAAGGCCGGGGATGGACAGAGTTTTACTGGATTCCATTAACAATTATAACAAGTTCAGAGAATAGGCATTGTAGGGACTTGTTGGAACTGTTCTTTCAAGTACCCCACACTGCCCCACTGGAAATACTGTTTTTAATGTCAATTTAGTTTGACCTTTAGTTTTGGTGGCATTTACTAATTCTATGAAAACCACCATTTCTCACTTCCCTGATGCTTAATAGAAAATCAAACTATTAGTTAGACATAGCCTAGTTTATGCAAAGGGGACAATCTCTCTCAAATATTTCCCCCACAACCTGAAAAAAGATATAGAACAACCTCTATTATTTTGGTTAATTTAAATTTCTAACACCAGGGGAATTGAAAATTGTATTCTAACCATAGTTGAAAGCATCAGTTTGTTGTCTCTGGGAAGTCAAGAGAAGCCAGATCTCTCAAAGTGGGCCTGATTCTTGGGTTGGAGAAAAGCATACTTGTTCCAAAGCTTTCAGGGTCCCTAATCATTCAGTGATAGATAACTACTGCATGTACTAGTTTTTCATTGCTGTCATAACAAATTATCACAACCTTAGCAGCTTAAAATAGCACCCATTTATTATCTCACAGCTCAAGGAAGCTCAGCTGGGTTCTCTACTCAAGGGCTCACAGTGCCAAAATCAAGGTGGTATTGGCTGGGCTCTTGTGGAACACTCTGAGGGGGAATCTGCTTCCAGGCCTACTCAGATCATTGGCAGAATTTAGTTTCTCAGTGTTCTTCCTGAGACGGAAGATTACTCTCACTTCTAGAGACCACCTACAGGCCTGACTCATGGGTGGTCTCATACATGCCCTGACTCATGGGTGTCTGTCCCCACATGCTCACCACAGCATCGCTCACAATGGTCAACGCACAGAAAGAGCCTGGTTGTCTGTCAGCAGACAAGTGGATAAACAGGTAGGGGATATATATACACACACATATATATATATATACACAAACATACACACACACACACACACACATATACACATAGACATACACAATGGAATATTACTCAGTCAAGTAAAAAAATCTTGCCATTTGCAACAATATGGATGGATCTAGACGGTGTTATACTCAGTGAAACAAGTCACACAATAAGGAAATATGGGGTGATCTCATTTACATGTTGTTGTTGTTTAGTTACTAAGTCATGTCCAATTCTTTGCAACCCTTTGCCAGGCTCCTCTGTCCATGGGATTTCCCAGGAAAGAATACTGAATTGGGTTGCCATTCCCTTCTCCAGGGGATCTTCCCCACCCAGGGGTCAAAACCATATCTCCTGCATTACAGGCAGATTCTTTACTGCTGAGCCACCAAGGAAGCCCGACTTACATGCAGCTTTTCAAAAAGTTGAATACATAGTGACAGAGAGTAGAAGAATGGCTACCAGAGCCCAGGAGGAGGATGGGAGTAATGGGGAGGTACTGGTCAAAGAATACGAACTTCAAGGTATAAGATGAATAAGTTCTGGGCAACTAATGCATAGCATGGTAATTATAGTTAACAGCACTGAATTAAATACTTGAAGTTGTTAAGAGAGTATAACTTCAATGTTCCTATCACATAAGGCAGTAGTAAGTATATGCCAATATGGAGGTGTTAGCTACTGCTACACTTACATCTTCTACTTTTGAAGCATTGAACTATGCGTTCCGCTCATGCTGTCAAAGGGAGGTGAGGTCTCCTGTCGAGATGAGGCGGGGAACTAGGGTATTCTCTAGGGTCTCCACAGGAGATTCAGACATCCCTTCATCTTGTGAGATGAAAGACGACCCTGCACTCAAGTCACTGCAGGGAAATCCAGCCTTATTTCGGGTCAGGGCATCTCGGCGTCCATTCCACTTGAGGCAGCAAACTCAGGGCTCCTCTCACGTACCTATAGCTGACAGAAGCCTCCTCTTTAGGTGTTTCTTAAAGCTTGCATTCCTCTTGAGTCAAACCCAGGGAATCAGCTCTCATCTCGAGATGATTTGAGGTACACGGAGCTGTTTTCTAGTTGCTGTCCTGAAAGTGGTGTTCCTCTATACTTAGGACGGTGTTCTCAGGGAATCTCTGGAGTTGCCTAAAGAAAGTCAAGCCACTTGTCGTGTTTTGGGGAATGCTGGATGGCTCTGGAGCCAATGTAGGGGAATCGACCTCATCTCGAGTTGATTTGGGGTACACCGAGCTCTTTCGTGTTGCTGCGGTGACCTCAGGGTCCCTCTAGACTTGTATCAGTGTTCTTGGGGACTCTCTGGAGTTCCATCAAGGAAGTCAAGGCTCCTTTCATGTTTGATTGGGAACACAGAATTGCTCTGCACGCAATGAAGGGGAATCTGATCTCATCTCTCATCGGGCGGGGAGTCTCATGGTTTTTCTCGAGTTGCGGAGGGAACCTGGGTTACATTCACGAGTGAAGACGGGGATGGCCCCTCCAAACTCGTGTTTTGTTCAGTGATGTCAGGACGCCTGTCTAGTTGCGAGGGACAACTCAGGATTCTCTTTGAGGCTTGGCAGGGCAATAGGGACGCCTCTTGAGGTGAGGCAGGAGACCCAGTGTCCTTTCAAGTTGCCACACGGATACTGGGATTCCGGTCAATATTCAAGAGGAGTCAGTCATTGTCTACTTTTGAAGCATTGAACTCTGCGTTCCACTCTTGTTGTCAAAGGGATGTGAGGCCTCCTTTTGAGATGAGGCTGGGAACTAGGGCTTTCTCTAGGGTCTTCACTGGGGATTCAGACATCCCTTCTTCTTGTGAGATGAAAGACGAGCCTGCATGCAAGTCACTGCAGGTAATTCTCGGCCCCACTGAATCAGGGCATCTCGGTGTCCATTCCACTTGAGGCAACAAATTCAGGGTCCCTCTCACATACCTGAAGCTGAGAAAAGCCTCTGCTTGAGTTCCTTGTGGAAAGTTGGTATTCTTCCTGATTCGAAGACAGGGAATCAGCTCTCATCTCGGAATGATTTGGGGTACACGGAGATTTTCTCGAGTTGCTGTGCTGAACTTGGTGTTCCTCTAGAATTGTGACGGTGTTCTCAGGAAGTCGCTGGAGTAGCCTAAAAGAAGTCAATCCACTTGTCCTGTTTGATGGGGAATGCAAGATTGCTCTGGAGCCAATGCAGGGGAATCGGGCCTCATCTCGAGTTGATTTGCGGTACACGGGGATCTTTCGTGTTGCTGTGTTGACCTCAGGGTCCCTCTAGACTTGTGACAGAGTTCTTTGGGACTATGAGGAGTTTCATCTAGGAAGTCAAGGCTCCTTTCATGTTTGATGGGGAACATGAACTTGTTCTGCACGCAGTGCAGGATAATCAGGCCTCATTTCGCAGCGAGGGGGAATTCTCATGGTTTTCTCCAGTTCTGGCGGAAACCTGGGGTATGTTCTCGAGTTACGGTGGGGATGGCCCTTCAAAACTCGTGTTGGTTCAGCGACGTCAGGACTCCTGTCTAGTTGCGAGGGACATATCGGGATTCTCCTTGAAGCTGGGCAGGAAAATAGGGATGCCTCTCGAGGTGAGGGGGGCAAACCAAGGTCCTTTCCCATTGCCACAGGAATTTTGGGATTTCTATCAATTTTCAACAGAAGCCAGCCATCCTCTCCTTTTGAAGCATTTAACTCCATGTGCCTCTCGAGGTTTCAAAAGGATGTGAGGCCTCCTGTCGAGATGACCCGGGGAACTGGGCTTTCTCTAGGGTCTCCACAGGGCATTCAGACTTCCCTTCATCTTGGGAGATGAAAGACGAGCCTGCATTCAAGTCACTGCAGGGAATTCCGGCCTTATTTCGAGTCAGGGTATCTCGGAGTCCATTCCATTTGAGGCAGAAAACTCAGGGTCCCTCTCACATACATATAGCTGAGAGAAGCCTCCTCGTATGGTGCTTGTGGAAAGTTGGCATTCCTCTTGAGGCAAAGCCAGGTAATCAGCTCTCATCTCGAGATGATTTGGGGTACACGGAGCTTTTCTCGAGTTGCTGTGCTGAACTTGAGCTCCTCTAGACTTGTGACGGTATCCTCGTGGAATCTCTGGAGTTGCCTAAAGGAAGTCAAGCCACTTTTCGTGTTTGATGGGGAATGCGGGATGGCTCTGGAGACAATGCAGGGGAATCGGGCCTCACCTCGAGTTAATTTGGAGTACAGGGCGTGCATTCGTGCTGCTACGGGGACCTCAGGGTCCCTGTATACTTGTGAGAGTGTTCTTGGGGACTCTCTGGAGTTCCTTCAAGGAAGTCAAGGCTCCTTTCGTGTTTGATGGGGAACACAGACTTGCTCTGCACTCAATGCAGGGGAATCTGGTCTCATCTCTCACCGAGCGGGAAGTCTCATTTTTTTCCTGGAGTTGCGGCGGGAACCTGGGTGATGTTCTCCAGTTACGGCGGGGATGGCCCTTTAAAACTCGTCTTTGTTCAGCCACGTCAGGACTCCTGTCTAGTTGCAAGGGACACCTTGGGATTCTCCTCGAGGCTTGGCAGAACATTAGGGACGCCTCTCGAATTGAGGTGGGAGGCCAAGTTTCCCTTTGCAGTTGTCAGAGCGATACCGTGACTCCTGTCAGTTTTCAAGAGGAGTCAGGTTTTGTCTCCTTTTGGAGCATTGACCACCGCATGTCTCTCATGTTTCAAAGGGATCTTAGGCCCCTTGTCGAATGAGGTGGGGAACTAGGGCATTCTCTAGGGTCTCCACAGGGGATTCAGACATCCCTTCGTCTTGTGAGATGAAAGACGAGCCTGCATTCAAGTCACTGCAGGGAAATCCGGCCTTATTTCGAGTCAGGGCATCTCGGTGTCCATTCCACTTGAGGCAGCAAACTCAGGGTCCTCCTCACATAACTATAGCTGACAGAAGCCTCCTCTTTAGGTGTTGTTTAAAGCTTGCATGCCTCTTGAGTCAAAGCCAGGGAATCAACTCTCATCTCGAGATGATTTGAGGTACACGGAGCTGTTTTCTAGTTGCTGCGCTTGAACGTGGTGTTCCTCTATACTTAGGACGGTGTTCTCAGGGAATCTCTGGAGTTGCCTAAAGGAAGTCAAGCCATTTGTCGTGTTTGATGGGGAATGCCAGATGGCTCTGGAGCCAATGTAGGGGAATCGGCCTCATCTCGAGTTGATTTGGGGTACACTGAGCTCTTTCGTGTTGCTGCGATGACCTCAGGGTCCCTGTAGACTTGTATCAGTGTTCTTGGGGACTCTCTGGAGTTCCATCAAGGAAGTCAAGGCTCCTTTCATGTTTGATTGGGAACACAGAATTGCTCTGCACGCAATGAAGGGGAAACTGTTCTCATCTCTAATCGAGTGGGGAGTGTCATGGTTTTTCTTGAGTTGCAGAGAGATCCTGGGTTATATTCTCGAGGGACGATGGGGATGGCCCCTCCAAACTCGTGTTTGTTCAGCAACGTCAGGACTCCTGTCTAGTTATGAGGGACACCTTGGGATTCTCCTCAATGATTGGCTGGAAAATAGGGATGCATCTTGAGGTGAGGCAGGAGACCAAGTTTCCCTTTGGAGTTGTCAGAGCTATACTGTGACTCCTGTCAGTTTTCAAGAGGAGTCAGCCTTCGTCTCCTTTTGAAACATTGAACTCCGCATGCCTGTCATGTTGTCAAAGGGATGTGAGGCCTCCTGTCGAGATGAGTCGGGGAACTAGAGTATTCTCTAAAGTTTCCACAGGGGGTTCAGACATCCCTTTATCTGGTGAGATGAAAGACGAGACTGCATTCAAGTCATTGCAGGGAAATCCGGCCTTCTTGCGAGTCAGGCCATCTCTGGGTCCATTCCACTTGAGGCAGCAAACTCAGTGTCCCTCTCACATACTTATAGCTGAGAGAATCTCCTCTTGAGGGGCTTGTGGAAAGTTGACATTCCTCTTGATTCGAAGCTGGGGAGTCAGCTCCCATCTCGAGATGATTTGGGGCACACGGAGCTTTTCACAAGTTGCTGTGCTGAACATGGTGTTCCTCTATACTTAGGATGGTGTTCTCGGGGAATCTCTGGAGTTGCCTAAAGGAAGTAAAGCCACTTGTCATGTTTGACGGGGAACAAAGGATGGCTCTTGAACCAATGTAGGGGAATCTGGCCTCATCTTGAGTTGATTTGGGGTACACCGAGCTCTTTCGTGTTGTTGCGGTGACTTCAGCATCCCTCTAGACTTGTATCAGAGTTCTTAGGGACTCTTTGGAGTTCCATCAAGGAAGTCAAGGCTCCTTTCACGTTTGATGGGGAACACGGAATTGCTCTGCACGCAATGCAGGGGAATCTTTTCTCATCTCTCATCGAGAGCGTGACAGGCACGCGGAGTCTCATGGTTTTTCTCGAGTTGCAGAGGGAACCTAGGTTATATTCTCAACTGACGATGGGAATGGCCCCTCAAAACTCGTGTTTGTTCAGCGGCGTCAGGACTCCTGTCTAGTTGTGAGTGACAACTCGGGATTCTCATGGAGGCTTGACAGGGCAATAGGGACGCCTCTCAAGGTGAGGTGGGAGACTCAGTGTCCTTTCATTTTGCCACAGGGATACTGGGATGTCTGTTAATTTTCAAGAGGAATCAGTCATCGTCTACTTTTGAAGCACTGAACTCCGCATTTCACTCTTGTTGTCAAAGGGATGTGAGGCCTCCTGTCGAGATGAGGCAGGGAACTAGGGCTTTCTCTAGGGTCTTCACAGGGGATTCAGACATCCCTTCATCTTGTGAGGTTAAAGACGAGCCTGCATTCAAGTCACTGCAGGGATTTCAGGCCTTATTTCAAGTCAGGGCATCTCCGGTCCATTCCAATTGAGGCAGCAAACTGAGGGTCCCTCTCACATACATATATCTGAGAGAAGCCTCCTCATGAGGTTCTTGTGGAAAGTTGGCATTCCTCTTGAGTCAAAGCCAGGGAATCAGCTCTCATCTCGAGATGATTTGGGGTACACGGAGCTTTTCTCGAGTTGCTGTGCTGAACTTGGTGTTCCTCTTGACTTGTGACGGTATTCTCGAGGAATCTCCGGAACTGTCTAAAGGAAGTCAAGCCACTTGTCATGTTTGATGGGGAAGGCGGGATGGCTCTGGAGACAATCCAGGGGAATCAGGCGTCATCTCGAGTTGGTTTGGAGTACACGAGCGCTTTCATGTTGCTGCGGGGACGTCAGGGTCCCTCTATACTTGTGAGAGTGTTCTTGGGGACTCTCTGGAGATCCATCAAGGAAGTCAAGGGTCCTTTCATGTTTAATGGGTAACATGGACTTGCTCTGCATTCAATGCAGGGAAATCTGGTCTCATCTCTCATCGAGCAAGGAGTCTCATGGTTTTTCTCGAGTTGCGGAGGAAACCTGGGTTATATACTCGAGTGAAGATGGGGATGGCCATCAAAATTCCTGTTTGTTCAGTGACATCAGGATGCCTGGGTAGTTGCGAGGGTCACATCGGGATTCTCCTCGAGCCTTGGCTGGGAAATAGGAACTCCTCTCGAGGTGAGGCGGGAGACCCAGGGTCCTTTCAAGTTGCTACAGGTATACTGGGATTCCTGACAATTTTCAAGAGGAATCAGTCTTCATCTACTTTTGAAGCATTGAACTCCGTGTTCCTCTCGAGTTGTCAAAGGGACGTGAGGCTTCCTTTTGAGATGAGGCGGGGAACTAGGGCTTTTTCTAGGGTCTCCACAGGGGATTCAGACATCCCTTCACTTTTTGAGATGATAGACAAGCCTGCATTGATGTCACTGCAGGGAAATCCAGCCTTATTTTGATTCACGGCATCTCGGTGACCATTCCACTTGATGCAGCAAACTCAGGGTCCCACTTACATACCTATAGCTGAGAGAAGACTCCTCTTGAGGGGCTTGTGGAAAGTTGGCCTTCCTCTTGAATCAAAGCCAGGGAATCAGCTCTTATCTCATGATGATTTGGGCACACGGAGCTTTTCTCGAGTTGCTATTTTGAACTTGGTGTTCCTTTAGACTTGAGACGTGATTTTCGGGGAAACTCTGGAGTTGCCTAAAGGAAATAAGCCCCGTGTAATGTATGATGTGTAACGCCGGATGGCTCTGGAGACAATGCAGGGGAATCGGACCTCATCTCAAGTTGATTTGGAGTACACGGAGCCCTTTCATATTGCTGCGGGGATCTCAGGGTCCCTCTAGACTTGTGACAGTGTTCCTGGGTACTCTCTGGAGATCCATCAAGGAAGTCAAGGGTCCTTTCTTGTTTGATGGGGAACACGGACTTGCTCTGAACACAGCGCAGGGGAATCGGGCCTCATCTTGAGTTGATTTCAAGTACACGGTGTGCTTTCTTGTTGCAGCGGGGACCTCAGGGTCCTCTAGGCTTGTGACAGTGTTCCTGGGGACACTCTGGAGTTCCATCAAGGAAGTCAAGGCTCCTTTCTTGTTTGATGGGGAACACGGACTTGCTCTGAACGCAGTGCAGGGGAATTGGGCCTCATCTCGAGTTGATTTGGAGTACACGGAGCCCTTTCATGTTGATGCGGGGACCTCAGGGTCCCTCTAGACTTGTGACAGTGTTCTTGGGGTCTCCTGGAGTTGCATTGAGGAAGTCAAGTCTCCTTTCCTGTTTAATGGGGAACATGGGATTACTCTGCATGCATTGCTGGGGAATTGGGCCTCATCTCACAGCGAGGGGAAAGTCCCATTGTTTCTCTGGAGTTGCGGCGGGAACCTGGGTTATGTTCCCAAGTTACGGCGGGGATGGCCCTTTAAAACTCGTGTCTGTTCAGCGACGTCAGTCTTCCTGTCTAGTTGCGAGGGACAACTCGGAATTCTCTTCGAGGCTTGGCAGGGCAATAGGGACGCCTCTCGAGGTGAGGAAGGAGACCCAGTGTCCTTTCAGGTTGCCACAGGGATACTGGGATTTCTGCCGATTTTCAAGAGATTCAGTCATCGTCTACTTTTGAAGCATTGAACTCCATGTTCCACTCTTGTTGTCAAAGGGATATGAGGCCTCCTGTCGAGATGAGGCAGGGAACTAGGGCTTTCTCTAGGGTCTTCACAGGGAATTCAGACTTCCCTTTATCTTTTGAGATGAAAGACGAGCCGGCATTCAAGTCACTGCAGGGAAATCCGGCCTTATTTCAAGTCAGGGCATCTCGGTGTCCATTCCACTTGAGGCAGCAATCTCAGGGTCCCTCTCACATACCTAGAGCTGAGAAAATCCTCTGTTTGAGCTGCTTGTGGAAAGTTGGCATTCCTCTTGTTTTGAAGCCAGCTAATCAGGTCTCATCTCAACATGATTTGGGGTACACTGAGCTTTTCTCAAATTGCTGTGCTGAACTTGGTGCCCCTCTAGAGTTGGTATGGTGTTCTCAGGAATCTCTGGAGCTGCTTAAAAGAAGTCAAGCCACTTGTCCTGTTTGATGAGGAATGTAGAATTGCTCTGGAGTCAATGCAGGAGAATCGAGCCTCATCTCGATTTGGTTTGTGGTATACGGGGCTCTTTCATGTTGCTGCATTGACCTCAGGGTCCCTCAAGATTTGTGAGAGAATTCTTGTGGACTGTATGGAGTTTCATCTAGGAAGTCAAGGCTCCTTTCGTGTTTGACGGGGAACTCACACGTCTTTTGCATGCAATGCAGGGGAATCGGGCCTCATCTCTTGGTGAGGGGAAAGTCTAATGGTTTTCCCGAGTTGTGGCGGGAACCTGGGTTACATTCTCGAGTTACGGTGGGGATGGACCTTCAAAACTCAGGTTGGTTCAGCGACGTCAGGACTCCTGTCTAGTTGCGAGGGACACCTTGGGATTCTCCTCGAGGCTTGGCAGGATAATAGGGATGCCACTCGAGGTGAGGGGGAAGACCCAGGGTCCATTCCAGTTTCCACAGGAATTTTGGGATTCCTATCAATTTTCAAGAAGAGGCAGCCATCCTCTCCTTTTGAAGCATTTATCTCCGCCTGCCTCTAGAGGTTTCAAAAGGGTGAGAGGCCTCATGTCAAGATGAACCGGGGAACTAGGGCTTTCTCTAGGGTCTCCACAGGGGATTTGACATCCTTTCATCATTTGAGATGAAAGACAAACCTGCATTCATGTCACTGCAGGGAGATCCGGCCTTATTTCGAGTCACGGCATCTTGGTGACTATTCCACTTGACGCAGGAAACTCAGGGTCCCTCTCACATACCTATAGCTGAGAGAAGCCTCCTCTTGAGGGGCTTGTGGAAAGTTGGCATTCCTCTTGCGTCGAACCCAGGGATTCAGCTCTCATCTCGAGATGATTTCTGGCACAGGGAGCTTTTCTCGTGTTGTTCTGTTGAACTTGGTGTTCCTTTAGACTTGAGACGGTATTCTCAGGGAAACTTTGGAGTTGCCTAAAGGAAGTAAGCCCTTTGTCGTTTATGATGGGTAACGCGGGATAGCTCTGGAGACAATGCAGGAGAATCGGGCCTCATCTCAAGTTGATTTGGAGTACACTGAGCCCTTTCATGTTGATGCGGGGACCTCAGGGTCCCTCTAGACTTGTGACAGTGTTCTTGGGGTCTCTCTGGGGTTCCATCAAGGAAGTCAGGGAACCTTTCTTGTATGATGGGGAACACGAGCTTGCTCTGAACACAGTGCAGGGGAATCGGGCCTCCCCTTGAGGCGAGTGAAAAGTCTCATTCTTTTTTCTGGAGTTGCCGTGGGAACCTGGGTTATGTTCTCGAGTTATGGCGGGGATTGCCCTTCAAAACTCGTGTTTATTCTTTGACGTCAGGACTCCTGTCTAGTTGCGACAGACACCTTGGGATTCTCCTCGAGGCTTGGCAGGACAATAGGGACGCCTTTCGAGGTGAGACGGGACACCAAGTTTCCCCTCACATTTGCCAGAGTGATACTGTGACTCTTGTCAGTTTTCAAGAGGAGTCAGGCTTCATCTCCTTTAGTAGCATTGAACTCCGCGTGACTCTCCTGTTGTCAAAGAGATGTGCGGCCTCCTGTTGAGATGAGGCGGGGAACTAGGGATTTCTCTAGGGTCTCCACAGGAGATTCAGACATCCCTTCATCTTTTGGGATGAAAGACAAGCCGGCATTCAAGTCATTGCAGGGAATTCCTGCCTTATTTCGAGTCAGGGCATCTCGGTGTCCATTCAACATGAGGCAGCAAACTCAGGGTCCCTCTCACATACCTAGAGCTGAGAGAAGCCTCCTTTTGTGGTGCTTGTGGAAAGTTGGCATTCCTCTTGATTCGAAGTCAGGGAATCAGCTCTCATCTCGAAATGATTTGGGGTATACAGAGCTTTTACCGAGTTGCTGTGCTGAACTTGGTGTTTTTCTAGACATGAGACGGTGTTCTCATGGAATCTCTGGAGTTGGCTAAAAGAAGTCAAGCAGCTTGTCCTGTTTGATGAGAAATGCAAGATTGCTCTGGAGTCAAAGCAGGGGAATCGGGCCTCATCTCGAGTTGATTTCTGGTACATGGGGCTCTTTCATGTTGCTGTATTGACCTCAAGGTCCCTCTAGACTTGTGACTGAGTTCCTGTGGACTATGTTCCTGCATTCCTAAAGTCCTGCAGTGACTTGAATGCAGGCTCGTCTTTCATCTCACCAGATGAAGGGATGTCTGAATCCCCTGTGTACACCCTAGAGAAAGCCCTAGTTCCCCGCCTCATCTCGACAGGAGGCCTCACATCCCTTTGACAACATGAGTGTAACGTGGAGTTCAATGCTTCAAAAGTAGACGATGACTGACTCCTCTTGAAAACTGACAGGAATCCCAGTATCCTTGTGGCAACTTGAAAGGACACTGGGTCTCCCTCCTCACCACGAGAGGCGTCCCTATTGCCCTGCCAAGCCTCGAAGAGAATCCCGAGTTGCCCCTTCCAACTAGACAGGCGTCCTGATGTCACTGGACAAACACGAGTTTTGAGGGGTCATCCCCGTCGTCACTCGAGAATATAACCCAGGTTCCCTCCACAACTCGAGAAAAACCTTGAGATTTCCTGCTTGATGAGAGATGAGATCAGATTCCCCTGCATGGCGTGCAGAGCAATTCTGTATTCCCATCAAACATGAAAGGATCAATGACTTCCTTGATGGAACTCCAGCGAGTTCCTAAGAACACTGATAGAAGTCTAGAGGGACCCTGAGGTCACCGCAGCAAATGAAAGTGCTCGGTGTACCTCAAATCCACTCGAGATGAGGCCAGATTCCCCTACATTGGCTCAAGAGCCACGCGGCATTCCCCATCAAACAAGACAAGTGGCTTGACTTCCTTTAGGCAACTCCAGAGATTCCCCGAGAACACCGTCCTAAGTATAGAGGAACACCGTGTTTAGCATAGCAACTAGAAAACAGCTGCGTGTACCTCAAATCATTTCGAGATGAGAACTGATTCCCTGGCTTTGACTCAAGAGAAATGCAAGCTTTAAACTACACCTAAAGAGGAGGCTTTTGTCAGCTATAGGTACGTGAGAGGGACCCTGAGTTTGCTGCCTCAAGTGGAATGGACACCGAGAAGCCCTGATTCGAAATAAGGCTGGAATTTCCTGCAGTGACTTGAATGCAGCTTCGCTTTTAATCTCACAAGAGCAAGGGATGTCTGAATCCCCTGTGGAGACCCTAGAGAATACCCTAGTTCCCCCCCTCATATCGACAAGGGGCCTCACATCCCTTTGACAACACGAGAGACACGGGGAGTTCAATGCTTCAAAACGAGACGAAGCCTGACTCCTCTTGAAAACTGACAGGAGTCACAGTATTGCTCTGGCAACTGCAAAGGGAAACTTGGTCTCCCGCCTCTCCTCAAGAGGCGTCCCTATTGTCCTGGCAAGCCTCAAGGAGAATCCCAAAGTGTCCCTGGCAACTAGACAGGAGTCCTGATGTCGCAGAACCAACTGAGTTTTTAAGGGCCTTCCATGCCGGAACTGGAGAACATAACCCAAGTTCCCGCCACAACTCGAAAAAACCATGAGAAATCCCCCTCGCTGCGAGATGAGGCCCGATTCCCCTGCATTGCATGCAGAGCACGTCCGTGTTCCCCATCAAACACGAAAGGAGTCATGACTTCCTAGATGAAACTCCACATAGTCCCCAAGAACTCTGTCACAAATCTAGAGGGACTCTGAGGTGAACACAGCAACACGAAAGAACCCCATGCACTGCAAATCTATTCGAGATGAGGCCCAATTCCCTTGCACTGGCTCCATAGCAATCCTGCATTCCTCATCAAACAGGACAAGTGGTTTGACTTCTTTTAGGCAACTCCAGAGATTCCCTGAGAACACCATCCCAAGTCTAGAGGAACACCAAGTTCAGCACAACAACTCGAGAAAAACTCCATTTACCCCAAATCATCTCACGATGAGAGCTGATTCCCTGGCTTTGACATAAGAGGAATGCCAACTTTCCACAAGCAGCTCAAGCGGAGGCTTTTCTCAGCTCTAGGTACGTGAGAGGGACCCTGAGTATGCTGCCTCAAGTGGAATGGACACCGAGATGCCCTGACTCGAAATAAGGCCGGAATTCCCTGCAGTGACTTGAATGCAGGCTCGTCTTTCATCTTCCAAGATGAAGCGATGTCTGAATCCCCTGTGAAGACCCTAGAGAAAGTCCTACTTCCCCGCCTCGTCTTGACAGGACGCCTCACATCCCTTTGAGAACACGAGTGGAATGCGGAGTTCAATGCTTCAAAAGTAGACGATGACTGACTCTTATTGAAAATGAACACGAATTCCAGTATCCCTGTGGCTACCTGACAGGACACTGGGTCTCCCGCCTCACCTCGAGAGACGTCCCTTTTGCCCTGCCAAGCCTCAAAGAGAATCCCAAGTTGTCCCTTGCAACTAGACAGGCGTCCTGACGTCGCTGAACAAACACGAGTTTTGAGGGTCCGTCCCTGTCGTCACTCGAGAATATAACCCAGATTCCCACAGCAACTCGAGAAAAATAATGAGACTTCCCGCTCAATGAGAGATGAGATCAGATTCCCCTGCACTGCGTGCAGAGCAATTCCGTGTTAACCATCAAACAGGAAAGGAGACTTGACTTCATTGATGGTACTCCAGAGAGACCCCAAGAACACTTTCACATGTCTAGAAGGACCCTGAGGTTCCCGCAACAATATGAAAGGTCTCTGTGTACTCCAAATAAACTTGAGATGAGGCCCGATTCCCTTGCACTGAGTTCAAAGCAAGTCCTTGTTCCCCATCAAACATGAAAGGAGCCTTTACTTCCTTGATGAAACTCTAGAGAGTCCCCAAGAACACTGTCACAAGTCTAGAGGGAACCTGAAGTACCCGCAGCAAAAAGAAAGCACACCGTGTACTTGAAATCAGCTTGAAATGAGGCTCGATTCCCCTGCTCTGCGTGCAGAGCAACTCCGTGTTCTCCATCAAACAGGAAAGGAGCCTTGACTTCTTTGATGGAACTCCAGAGAGTTCCCAGGAACACTGTCACAAGTCTAGACGGACCCTGAGGTCTCCGCAGCAACATGAAAGCGCACTGTGTACTTCAAATCAACTCGAGGTGAGGCTTGATTTCCCTGCATTGTCTCCAGAGCAATCACTTGTTCCCCATCAAACATGACAAGTGGCTTTACTTCTTTTAGGCAACTCCAGAGATTCCCCAAGAACACCGTCCTAAGTATAGAAGAACACCACGTTCAGCACAGCAACTAGAAAACAGCTCCGTGCACCTCAAATCATCTCAAGATGAGAGCTGATTCCCTTGCTTTGACTCAAGTGGAATGCCAGCTTTAAATAACACCTAAAGGGGAGGCTTCTGTGAGCTATAGGTACGTGAGAAGGACCCTGAGTTTGCTGCCTCAAGTGGAGTGGACACCGAGATGCCCTGACTCGAAACAGGGATGGAATTCCCTGCAGTGACTTGAATGCAGGCTCGTCTTTCATCTCTCAAGTTGAAGGGATGTCTTAAACCCCTGTGGAGACCCTAGAGAACACCCTAGTTCACTGCGTCATCTTGACAGGAGGCCTCACATCCCTTTGACAACACAAGAGGCACGTGGAGTTCAATGCTTCAAAAGGAGATGAAGCCTGACTCCTCTTGAAAACGGACAGGAGTCACAGTATCGCTCTGGCAACTGCACAGGGAAACTTGGTGTCTGGCCTCACCTCGAGAGGCATCCCTATTGTCCTGCCAAGCCTCGAGGAGAACCCCAAGGTGTCCCATGCAACTAGACAGCAGTCCACACATCACTGAAAAAAAACGAGTTTTCAAGGGCCATCCCCGCCGCATCTCGAGAACATAACCCAGGTTCCCACCAAAACTCGAGAAAACAATGAGAACTCCCCCTCGCAGCAAGATGAGGCCCAATTCCCCTGCAATGCAAGCAGGGTAAGTCTGTGTTCCCCATCAAACAGGAAAGGAGGTTTGACTTCCTTAATGGAACTCCAGAGAGACCCAAAGAACACTGTCACAAGTCTAGAGGGACCCTGAGGTACCCACATTAACATGAATGCACACCGTGTACTTGAAATCAACTCGAGATGAAGACAGATTCTCCAGCACTGCGTGCAGAGCAAGTCCGTGGTCCTCGTTAAACACGAAAGGAGCCTTGAATTCCTTGATGGCACTCCAGAGAGTCCCCAGGAACTCCGTCACAAGTCCAGAGGGACCCTGAAGTCACCACAGCAACACGAAAGAGCTCAGTGTACCCCAGATCAACTCGAGATGAGGCCAGATTCCCCTTCATTGGCTCCAGAGCCATCTGGCATTCCCCATAAAACACGACAAGTGGCTTGACTTCCTTTAGGCAACTCCAGAGATTCCCCGAGAACACCGTCCTAAGTATAGAGGAACACCACGTTCAGCACAGCAACTAGAAAACAGTTCTGTGTACCTCAAATCATCTCGAGATGAGAGCTGAGTCCCTGGCTTTGACTCAAGAGGAATGCCAGCTTTAAACAACACCTAAAGACGAGGCTTCTCTCAGCTATAGGTGCGTGAGAGGGACCCTGAGTTTGCTGTCTCAAGTGGAATGGACACCGAGATGCCCTGACTCAAAATAAGGCAGGAATTCCCTGCAGTGATTTGAATGCTGTCTAATCTTTCATCTTACAAGATGAAAGAATGTCTGAATCCCCTGTGGAGACCCTAGAAAATACCCTAGTTCCCCGCGTGATCCCGACAGCAGGCTTCACATCCCTTTGACCACAAGAGAGGCATGTGGAGTGCAATGCTTCAAAAGGAGACGAAGCCTGACTCCTCTTGAAAACTGACAGGGGTCACAGTATCACTCTGGCAACAGCAAAGGGAAACTTGGTCTCCCGCCTCAACTCGAGAGGCGTCCCTATTGTTCTTCCAAGCCTCGAGGGGAATACCAAGGCATCACTCGCAACTAGACAGGCGTCCACACATCGCTGAACAAACACGAGTTTTGAAGGTCCATCCCCTCTGTAACTCGAGAACATACTCAGGTTCCCGCCGCAAATCCAGGAAAAAAATGAGACTTTACCTTGCCGCAAGATGAGGCCAAATTCCCCTGCAATGCATGCAGGGTACGTCCGTGTTCACCATCAGACAGGATAGGAGACTTGTCTTCCTTGATGGAACTCCAGAGAGACCCCAAGAACACTATCCAAAGTCTAGAAGGACCCTGAGATCCCTGCAACAACATGAAAGTGCTCTGTGGACTCCAAATCAACTCGAGATGAGGCCCGATTCTCCTGTGCTGCATTCAGAGCAAGTCTGTGTTCCCCATCAAACATGATAGGAGCCGTGACTTCCTTGATGGAACTGCAGAGAGTTCCCAAGAACACTGTCACAAGTCTAGAGGGACCCTGAGTTCCCTGCAGCCACAAGAAAGTGCACCGTGTACTTGAAATCAACTCAGGATGAAGCCTGATTCCCCTGCACTGTGTGCAGAGCAAGTCTGTCTTCCCCATCAAACATGAAAGGAGCCTTGACTTCCTTAATGGAACTCCAGAGGGTCCCCAGAAACACTGTCACAAGTCTAGAGGGACCCTGAAGTCCCCACAGCAACAGAAAAGTGCTCCGTGTACCTCGAATCAACTCGAGATGAGACCCGATTCCCCTGCATTGTCTCCAGAACCATCACTCGTTCCTCATCAAACACAACAATTGGCTTGCCTTCTTTGCAGCAACTCCAGATATTACCCGAGAATACCGTCTCAAGTCTAGAGGAACACCAAGTTTAGCACAGCAACTCGAGAAAAGCTCCATGTACCCCAAATCATCTCGAGATGAGAGCTAAATCACTTGCTTTGACTCAAGAGGAATGTGAACTTTCCACAAGCAGCTCAAGCGGAGGCTTTTCTCAGCTCTAGGTATGTGAGAGGGAACCTGAGTTCGCTGCCTCAAGTGGAATGGACACTGAGACACCCTGACATGAACTAAGGCCGGAATACCCTGCAGTGACTTGAATGCAGGCTCGACTTTCATCTCAAAAGATGAAGGGATGTCTGATTCCCCTGTGAAGACCCTAGAGGAAGCCCTAATTGCTCGCCTCATCTCGAAAGGAGGCCTCAAATTCCTTTGACACCAAGAGTGGAATGTGGAGTTCAATGCTTTAAAAGTAGATAATGATTGACTCCTCTTGAAAATTGACAGAAATCCCAGTATCCCTGTGGCAACTTGAAAGGAGACTGGGTCTCCTGCCTCACCTGGATAGGCGTACCAATTGCCCTGCCAAGCCTCGGGGGAATCCCGAGGTATCCCTCGCAACTAGACAGGAGTCCTGACGTCGCTGAATAAACACGTGTTTGGAAGGGCCATCCCCGTCATAACTCGAGATCATAACCCAGGTTCTTGCCGCAACTCGAGAAAAACCATGAGACTTCCCCCTCGCTGCGAGATGAGGCCCAATTCGCCTGCATGGTATACAGAGCAACTCCGTGTTCCACATCAAACACGAAAGGAGCCTTGATTTTTTTTATGGCACTCCAGAGAAAACCCAAGAACACAGTCTCAAGTCTAGAGGGATCCTGAGGTCACTGAGCAACAGGGAAGAACTCCATGTACCCCAAAACAACTTGAGATGAGAGTTTAGTCTCTGTCTTTGACTCAAGAGGAATACCACCTTTCCACAAGCACCACAAGAGTCTTCTCTCAGCTATAAGTATGTGAAATGATCCTTGACTTTGCAGCCTCAAGTGGATTGGACACCGAGATGCCCTGACTCGAAATAAGGCCAGATATCCCTGCAGTGACTTGAATGCAGGCTCGTCTTGCATCTCCCAAGATGAAGGGATGTCTGAATCCCCTGTGGAAACTATAGAGAAAGACCTAGTTCCCAGCATAAATGCGACCGGAAGGCTCATAACCTTCGAAAACTCGAGAGGTACGCAGAGATCAATGATTCAAAAGGAGACAATGCGTTACTCCTCTTGAAAACTTATAGCAATCCTCGTATCCATGTGGCACGTGGAAAGGGACACTAGGTCTCCCTCCTCAGAAGGAGAGGCATCCCAATTGCCCTGCCAAGCCTTGAAAAGAATCCCGAGGTGTCCCCTGCAAGTAGACAGGAGTCCTGACTTTGCTGAACAAACACGGTTTTGGAAGGGCCATCCCTGTCTTAACTCGAAAATCTACCCAAGGTTTCCGCCACAACACGACAAAAAACATGAGACTTACCGTCGCCACGAGATGAGGCCCAATTCCCCTGCACTGCGTGCAGCACAATTCCGTGTTCCACATCAAACACGAAAGGAGCCTTGATTTCCTTGATGGCACTCCAGAGAAACCCAGGAACACTACCTCAAGTCTAGAGGGATCCTGACGTCAATGCAGCAACACGAAAGTGCTCCATATATCCCAAATCTTCTCGAGATGAGAGCTGATTTTCTGGATTCAAATCAAGAGGAATGCCAACTTTCCAGAAGCACCACAAGAGGAGACCTCTCTTAGATATACACATGTGAGAGGGACCCTGAATTTGCGGTCACAAATGGAATCAACCCTGAGATGCCCTTACTCGAAATCATTCCAGAATTCCCTGCAGTGACTTGAATGCAAGCTGGATTTCATCTCACAAAATGAAGGGATGTCTGAATCCCCAGGGGAGACACTATAGATAGCCCTAACTCCCTGCCCCATCTCGAAAGAGGCCTCACATCACTTTGACAACAGGAGAGGAACACGGAGCTAATTGATTCAAGAGGAGACGATGCCTGATTCCTCGTGAAAATTGATTGGAATACCCGTATCCCAGTGGCAGCAGTAAAGGGACACTGGGTCTGCCACCTCACTTCAAGAGGTTTTCCTATTTCCCTTCAAACCTTGAGGAGAATCCCGAGGTGTCCCTCGAGCTAGGCAGCAGTCCTGACAGTGCTGAACAAACACATGTTCTGAAGGGCCATCCCCGTCCTAACTCGAGAATATACCCCAGCTTCCCACCGCAAATCAAGAAAAACCATGAGACTTCCCCATCACCGCTAGATGAGGCCCGATTCCACTGCACTGTGTGCAGAGAAATTCCGTATTCCACATCAAACAGGAAAGGATCCTTCATTTCCTTGATGGCAAACCATAGAAACCCCAAGAACACTGTCTCAAGTCTCGAGTGATAATGAGGTCACTGAAGCAAAATGAAATACCTCCATATGCCCCAAATCAACCCAAGATGAGAGCTAAGTCCCTGGCTTCAATGCAAGAGGAATACCAAATTTCCACTAGCACCTCAAGGGGAGGCTTCTCTCAGCTAGAGGTATGTGAGAAGGACCCTGAATTTGAGTCCTCAAGTGGAATATATACAGAGATGCCCTGACTCGATATTAGGCCAGATATCCCTGTAGTGACTTGAATGCAGGCTCCTCTTGCATCTCCCAAGACGAAGGGATGTCTGAATCCCCTGTGGAGACCATAGAGAAAGACGTAGTTCCAAGCCTAATCGCGACCGGAGGCGTCACATCCTTTGAAAACTAGAGAGGTACGCGGAGATCAATGCTTCAAAAGGAGACGATGCCTGACTCCTCTTGAAAATTGAGAGGAATTCCTGTATCCCTGTGGCAGGTGGAAAGGGACACTGGGTCTCCCGAGTCACCTGGAGAGGCGTTCCAGTTGCCCTGCCAAGCCTCGAGGAGAACCCCGAGGTTTCCCTCGTAACTAGACAGGAGTCCTGACGTCGTTGAACAAACACGTGTTTGGAAGGGCCGTCCCTGTCGTAACTCGAGAATATACCCCAGGTTCCCACCGCAAATCGAGAAAAAGAATGAGAATTCCCCCTCGCCGGGAGATGAGGCCCGATTCACCTGCACTGCGTGCAAAGCAATTCCGTGTTCCACATCAAACACAGAGGAGACTTGATTTAGTTGATTGCACTCCAGAGAAACCCCAGAAACACTGTCTTAAGTCTATAGGGATCCTGAGCTCACTGCAGTCAAACGAAAGAGCTCCATGCACCCCAAATCATCTCGAGATGAGAGCTGATTTCCTTGCTTCAAATCAAGAGGAATGCCAACTTTAAACAAGCACCACAAGAGGATGCTTCTCCTAGCTATACGTATGTGAGAGGGACCCTGAATTTCGGGCCTCAAATGGAATCGACTCCGAGATGCCCTGACTCAAAATCAGGCCAGAATGCCCTGCAGTGACTTGAATGCAAGCTGGATTTCATCTCAAAAGATGAAGGAATGTCTTAAACCCCTGGGAGACACTAGAGAAAGCCCTAGCTCCCTGCCCCATCTCGACAGGAGGCCTCACATCTTCTTGACATCTCGAGAGGAAAACCGATTTCAAAGATTCAAATGGAATTGATGCCTGACTCCACTTGAAAATTGACAGGAATCCCAGTATCTCAGTGGAAACAGGAACGGTAACCTGGTTTTGTCGCCTTACCTTGAGATGTGTTCCTATTGCACTTTCAAGCCTTGTGGAGAATCCCGAGTTGTCACTCGCAGCTAGTCAGGAGTCCTGATGTCGCTGATCAAACACGTGTTTGGAAGGGCCATCCCCGTCTTAACTCGAGAATATACCCCATGTTCCCACCGCAACTCGAGAAAAACCATGAGACTTCCCCCTCACCGCGAGATGAGGCCCGATTCCCCTGCACTTCATGCAGACAAATTCCGTGTTCCACATAAACCGGATAGGAGACTTGATTTCCTTGATGGCATTCCAGAGCATCCCCAAGAATTCTGTCTCAAGTCTAGAGGGATCCTGAGGTCACTGCAGCAACACGATAGAGCTCCATGTACCCCAAATCATCTCGAGATGAGAGCTGATTTCCTGGCTTCAAATCAAGTGGAATGCCAACTTTCCACAAGCACCACAAGAGGAGGCTTCTCTCATCTATACGTATGTGAGAGGGACGTTGAATTTGCGGCCTCTAATGGATTCGACCCCGAGATGCCCTGACTCGAAATCAGGCCGGAATTCCCTGCAGTGACTTGAATACAAGTTGGATTTCATCTCACAAGATGAAGGCATGTCTGAATCCCCTGGGGAGACACTAGAGAAAGCCCTAGTTCCCTGCCCCATCTCGAAAGTGGCCTCACATCACTTTGACAACTCGAGAGGAACACGGATTTCAGTGATTCAAAAGGAGTTGATGCCTGACCCCTCTTGAAAATTGACAGGAGTCCCAGTATCGCGGTGGCATATGGGAAGGTATACTGGGTATCCTGCCTCACCTGAAGAGGCGTCCCAATTGCACTGCCAAGCCTCGAGGAGAATCCCAAGGTGTCCCTCGCAACTAGATAGGAGTCTTGACGTCGCTGAACAAACACGTGTTTGAAAGGGCCATCCCCGTCGTAACTCGAGAATATACCTCATGACTCTGCCCCAACTTGAGAAAAACATTGAGACTTCCCCCTAGCCGCGAGATGAGGCCCGATTTCCCTGCACTGCGTGCAGGGCAATTCCGTGTTCCACATCAAACCCGAAAGGAGCCTTGATTTCCACGATGGCACTCCAGAGAAACCCCAGGAATGCTGTCTCAAGTCTAGAGGGATTCTGAGGTCACTGCAGCAACACGAAAGAGCTCTATGTACCCCAAATCAACTCGAGATGAGACCTTAGTCCATGGCTTAGACTCAAGAGGAATGCCAAGTTTCCACAAGCACCTCAAGTGTAGGCTTCTCCAAGCTATATGTATGTGAGGAGGACAGTGAGTTTGCGGCCTCAAGTGGAATGGACACGGAGAGGCCCTGACTCGAAATAAGGCCAGATATCCCTGCAGTGACTTGAATGCAGGCTCGTCTTCCATCTCCCAAGACGAAAGGATGTCTGAATCCCATGTGGAGACCATAGAGAAAGACCTAGCTCCACGCCTCATTGTGACCGGATGCCTCACATCCTTTGAAAACTCGAGAGGTACGTGGAGATCAATGCTTCAATAGTAGACGATACGTGACTCCTCTTGAAAATTGAGAGGAATCCCAGTATTCTGGTGGCACGTGGAAAGGCACCCTGGGTCTCCCGCCTCACCTGGAGAGGCGCCCGAAGTACTCTGCCAAGCATTGAGGAGAATCCCGAGTTGTCCTTCGCAACTAGACAGGAGTCCTGAAGTCGCTGAACAAACACGTGTTTGGAAGCGTCATCCCCGTAGTAACTCGAGAATATAACGCAGGTTCCCGCCACAACTCGAGAAAAACCATGAGCCTTCCCCCTCGCCGAGAGATGAGGCCTGATTCTCGTGCACTGCGTGCAGAGCATTTCCGAGTTCCACATCAAACCCGAAAGGAGCCTTGATTTCCTTGATGGCACTCCAGAGAAAACCCGAGAACTCTGTCTCAAGTCTAGAGGGATCCTGAGGACACTGCAGCAATACGAATGAGCTCCATGGACCCCAAATCATCTCGAGATGAGAGCCGATTTCCTGGGTTCAAATCAAGAGGAATGCCAACTTTCCACAAGCACCACAAGAGGAGGCTTCTCTCAGTTATACGTATGTGAAAGGGACGTTGAATTTGCGGCCTCAAATACAATCGACCCCAAGATGCCCTGACTCGAAATCAGGCCGGAATTCCCTGCAGTGACTTGAATGTAAGCTGGATTTCATCTCATAAGATGAAGGGATGTCTGAATCCCCTGGGGAGACACTAGAGTAAGCCCTAGCTCCCTGCCCCATCTCGACAGGAGGCCTCACATCATTTCGACAACTCGAGAGGAACACGGAGTTCAGTGATTCAAAAGGAGACGATGCCTAACTCCTCTTGAAAATTGAAAGGAATCCCCGTATCCCAGTGGCAACAGGAAAGGGATCCTGGGTCTGCCGCCTCGCCTCGAGAGGTGTTCCTATTGCCCTTTCAAGTCTCCAGGAGAATCCCGAGGTGTCCTTCACAGCTAGGCAGGAGTCCTGATGTCGCTGAACAAACACGTATTTAGAAGGGGCATACCCGTTGTAACTCGAGAATATACCCCAGGTTCCCGCCGCAACTTGAGAAAAACCTTGAGACTTCCCCCTCACCACGAGATGAGGCCCGATTCCCCTGCACTGCATGCAGAGTCATTCCATGTTCCACATCAAACACGAGAGGAGCCTCGATTTCCTTGATGGCACTCCAGAGAATCCCCAAGAACACTATCTCAAGTCTAGAGGGATCCTGAGTTCACCGTAGCAACAGGGAAGAACTCCATGTACCCCAAAACAACTTGAGATGAGAGCTTAGTACCTGGCTTTGACTCAAGATGAATACCAACTTTCCACAAGCACCTCAAAAGGAGGCTTCTCTCAGCTATAGGTATGTGAGTAGGACACTGAGTTTGTGGCCTCAGGTGGAATGGACACCAAGATGCCCTGACTCGAAATAAGGCCAGATATCCCTGCAGTAACTTGAATTCAGGCTCGTCTTACATCTCCCAAGACGAAAGGATGTCTGAATCCCCTGTGGAGACCACAGAGAAAGACCTAGTTGCATGCCCAATCGCGACCGGAGGCCTCACATCTTTTGAAACCTCGAAAGGTACGTGGAGATCAATGCTTCAAAAGGAGACAATGCCTGACTCCTATGAAAAGTGAGAGGAATCCCAGTATCCCTGTGGCACGTGGAATGGGACCCTGGGTCTCATGCCTCACGTGAAGAGGCGCACCAATTGCCCTGCCAAGCCTCGAAGAGAATCCCAAGGTGTCCCTCGCAAGTAGACAGGAATCTTGACGTCGCTGAACAGACACGTGTTTGAAAGGGCCATCCCCTTCAGAACTCGAGAATATACCTCATGATTCTGCCACAACTTGAGAAAAACATTGAGACTTTCCCCTCGCCGCGAGATGAAGCCCAATTCCCCTGCACTGCATGCAGGGCAATTCCGTGTTCCACATCAAACCGAAAGGAGCCTTGATTTCCTTGATGGCACTCCAGAGAAACCCCAAGAACACTGTCTCAAGTCTAGAGGAATCCTGAGGTCACTGCAGCAACATGAAAGAGCTCCATGTACCCCAAATCAACTCGAGATGAGAGCTTAGTCTCTGGCTTCGAAACAAGAGGAATACCAACTTTCCACAAGCACCTAAAGAGGAGGTTTCTCTCAGCTATAGGTATGTGAGGAAGACACTGAATTTGCGGCCTCAAGTGGAATGGACATGGAGATGCCCTGACTCGAAATCAGGCCAGATATCCCTGCAGTGACTTGAATGCAGGCTCATCCTGCATCACCCAAGATGAAAGGATGTCGTAATTCCTTGTGGAGACCATAGAGAAAGACCTAGTTCCAGGCCTAATCGCTACCGGAGGCCTCACATTTTTTGTAAACTCGAGAGGTACATGGAGATCAATGCTTCAAAAGGAGATTATGCCTGACTCCTCTTGCCAATTGACAGGAATCCCAGTATCACTGTGGCATATCGGAAGGGACCCTGGGTATCACGCCTCACCTGGAGAGGGGTTCCAATTGCCCTTTCAAGCCTCAAGGAGAATCCCGAGATGTCCCTCGCAGCTACACAGGAGTCCTGACGTTGCTGAAAAACACGTGTTTGGAAGGGCCATCCCCGTCGTAACTCGAGAATATACCCAAGTTCCCACCGCAACTCGAGAAAAACCATGAGACTTCCCCCTCACCGCGAGATGAGGCCCGATTCCCCTGCACTGCGTGTAAAGCAATTCCGTGCTCCCCATCAAACCTGAAAGGAGCCTTGATTTCCTTGATGACACTCCAGAGAATCCCCAAGAACTCTGTCTCAAGTCTAGAAATATCCTGAGGTCACTGCAGCAACAAGAAAGAGCTCCATATACGCCTAATCATCTCGAGATTAGCGCTGATTTCCTGGCTTCAAATCAAGAGGAATGCCAACTTTCCACAAGCACCACAAGAGGAGGCTTCTCTCAGCTATACGTCTGTGAGAGGGATGTTGAATTTGCGGCCTCAAATATAATAGACCCCGAGAAGCCCTGACTCAAAATCAGGCCAGAATTCCTGCAGTGACTTGAGTGTAAGCTGGATGTCATCTCACAAGATGAAGTGATGTTTGAATGCCCTGGGGAGACTCTAGAGAAAGCCCTAGCTCCCTGCCCCATCTCGACAAAAGGCCTCACAATTCTTTGACAACTCGAGAGGAACTTGGAGATCAATGATTCAAAAGGAGACGATTCTGGTTACTCTTGAACATTTAGAGGAATCCCAGTATCTCAGTTGCAACAGGAAAGGGACCCTGAGTGTGCAGTCTCACCTCGAGAGGTGTTCTGCTTGTCTGTTCAAGCCTCGAAGAGAATCCTGAGGTGTCCCTCGCAGCTAGGCAGGAGTCCTGACGTCGCTGAACAAACACGTGTTCTCAAGGGCCATCCCCCTCTTAACTCAAGATTATACCCCACGTTCCATCCGCAACTCGAGAAAAACCATGAGACTTCCCCCTCGCCACGAGATGAGGCCCGATTACCCTGCACTGCGTGCAGAGCAATTCCGTGATCCACATCAAACCCGAAAGGAACCTTGAGTTCCTTGATGGCACTCCAGAGAATCCCCAAGAATGCTGTCTCAAGTCTAGAGGGATCCTGAGGTCACTGTAGCAACACGAAATGGCTCCATGTACTCCAAATCAACTCCAGATGAGAGCATAGTCCCTGCATTCGACTCAAGAGGAAAAGCAACTTTCCAGAAGCACCGTAAGAGGAGGATTCTCTCAACTATATGTAGGTGAGGAGGACCCTGATGTTATCACATCAAGTGGAATGGACACCGAGATGCCCTGGCTCGAAACCAGGCCAGATATTCCTGCAGGGACTTGAATGCAGGCACGTCTTGATCTCCCAGCACGAAAGTGTGTCTGATCGCCTGTGGAGACCATAGAGAAAGACCTAGTTCCACGCCCAATCGCGACCGGGGCCTCACATCTCTGAAAATTCGAGAGATACGTGATCAATGCTTCAAAAGGAGACGTTGCTTGACTCCTCGTGAAAATTGAGTGGAATCCAGTATCTCTGTGTCACATGGATAGGGTCACTGGGTCTTCCGCCTCATATGGAGAGGCGTCCCAATTGCCCTGCCAAGCCAAGAGGAGAATCCCGAGGGGTTCCTCGCAAATAGACAGGAGTCCAGACGTCGCTGGACAAACATGGGTTTGGAAGGGCCATCCACGTCGTAACACGAGAATATACCCCAGGTCCCACCTCACCTCGAGAAAAACCATGAGACTTACCCCTTGCCGCGAGATGAGGCCTGATTCCCCTGCACTGCGTGCAGAGCAATTCCGTGTTACATATCAAACTCGAAAGGAGCCTTAATTTCCTTGATGGCACTCCAGAGAATCCCCAAGAACACTGTCTGAAGTCTAGAGGGATCCTGAGATCACTGCGGCAACCAGAAAGAGCTCCGTGTACCCCAAATCATCTCGAGGTGAGAGCTGATTTCCTGGCTTCAAATCAAGAGGAATGCCAACTTTCCACAAGCACCACAAGAGGAGGCTTCTCTCAGCTTTAGGTATGTGAGAGGGACGTTGAATTAGCGGCCTCAAATGGAATCGACCCCAAGATGCCCTGACTCGAAATCAGGCCGGAATTCCGGCAGTCACTTGAATTTAGGCTGGATTTCATCTCACAAGATGAAGGGATGTCTGAATCCCTTGGGGAGACACTAGAGAAAGCCCTAGCTCCCTGTCCCATCTGAACTGGAGGCCTCACATCACTTTGGCAAATCGAGAGGAACACGGAGTTCAATGATTCAAAAGGATACGATGCCTGACTCCTCTTGAAAATTTACAGGAATCCCAGTATCCCAGTGGCAACAGGAAAGGGACGCTGGGTCTGCTGCCTCACCTCCAGAGGTGTTCCTATTGCCCTTTCAAGCCTGAGGAGAATCCAGAGGTGTCCCTCGCAGCTAGGCAGGAGTCCTGACGTCGCTGAACAAGCACATGTTCTCAAGAGCCATCCACTTCGTAACTCGAGAATATAAACAAGATTTCTGCCACAAGTCAAGCAAAACCATGAGACTTCCCCCTTGCCGCGTTAGGAGGCCCGATTTCCCTGCCCTGCATGCAGAGTCATTCCCTGTTCCATATCAAACATGAAAGGAGCCTTGATTTCCTTGATGGCACTCCAGAGAAACCCCAAGAACACTGTCTCAAGTCCAGAGGGATCCTGAGGTCACTGTAGCAACTCGGAAGAACTCCATGTACCCAGATCATATTGAGATGGGAGCTGATTTCCTGGCTTCAAATCAAAAGGATGCCAACTTTCCACGTATACCACAAGAGGAGGCTTTTCTCAGCTATATGTATGTGACAGGGACATTGAATTTGCGGCCTCAGATGGAATTGACCCCGAGATGCCCTGACTCGAAATTGGGGGGAATTCCCTGCAGTGACTTGAATGCAAGCTGGATTTCATCTCACAAGGTGAAGGGATGTCTGAAGTCCCTGGGGAGACACTAGAGAGAGCCCTAGATCCCTGCCACATCTCGACAGGAGGACTCACATCACTTGACAACTCGAGACGAACACATAGTTCTATGATTCAAAAGGAGACGATGCCTGACTCTTCTTGAATATTGACAGAAATCACAGTGTCCCTGTGGCAACAGGAAAGGGACACCGGGTCTGCCGCCTCACCTCGAGAGGTGTTCCTATTGCCATTTCAAGCCTCCAGGAGAATCCCGAAGTGTCCCTCTTAGCTAGGCTGGAGTCTTGACATCGCTGAACAAACACGTGTTCTCAAGGGCCATCCCCGTCGTAACTCGAGAATATACCCCAGGTTCCCGCTGCAACTCAAAAAAAACCATGAGACTTCCCCCTCGCCGCGAGATGAGGCTCTATTCCCATGCACTGCATGCAAAGAAATTCCGTGTTCCACATCAAACAAGAAGGGAGCCTTGATTTCCTTGAAGGCACTCCAGAGAATCCCCAAGAACACTGTCTCAAGTATAGAGGGATCCTGAGGTCACTGTAGAAACACGAAAGAGCTCCATGAACCCCAAATCAACTCGAGATAAGTGCTTAGTCCCAGTCGTCGAATCAAGAGGAATACCAACTTTCCACAAGCACCTCAAGAGGAGGATTCTCTCAGCTATATGATTATGAGGAGGACCCTGAGTTTACGGCCTCAAGTGGCATGGACACTGAGATGCCCTGAATCGAAATCAGGCCGGAAGTCCCTGCAGTGGCTTGAATGCAGGCTCGTCTTGCATCTCCCAAGACGAAATGCTGTCTGAATCTCCTGTGGAGACCACAGAGAATGACCTAGTTCCACGCTTAATCGCGACTGGAGGCCTCACATCCTTTGAAAACTCGAGAGGTACGCAGAGATCAATGCTTCAAAGGAGACAACGTCTGACTCCTCTTTAAAACTGACAGGAATTCCAGTATTCCAGTGGCAACATGAAAGGGACACTGGGTCTGCCGCCTCACCTCGAGAGGTGTTCCGATTGCTCCTTCAAGCCTCCAGGAGAATCCCGAGGTGTCCCTCGCAGCTAGGAAGGAGTCCTGATGTCGCTGAACAAAGACATGTTTTCAAGGGCCATCCCCGTTGTAAATCGAGAGTATACCCCAGGTTCCCGCCGCAACTCGAGAAAAAACATGAGACTTACCACTCGCCGCGAGATAAGGCCCGATTCCACTACACTGCATTCAGAATAATTCCGTGTTCCACATCAAACCCGAAAGGAGCCTTGATTTCCTTGATGGCACTCCAGAGAAACCCCAATAACACTGTCTCTAGTCGAGAGGGGTCCTGAGGTCACTGCCGCAACACAAAAGATCTCCATGTACCCCAAATCGTCTCGAGATGAGAGCTGATTTCTTGGCTTCAAATCAAGAGGAATGCCAGCTTTCCACAAGTGCCACAAGAGGAGGTTTCTCTCAGCTATACGTATGTGTGAGGGACATTGAATTTGCGGCCTCAAATGGAATCGACCCCGAGATGCCCTGGCTCGATATCAGGCCAGATATCCCTGCAGTGACTTGAACGCAGGCTCGTCTTCCATCTCCCAGTTCGAAAGTGTGTCTGAATCACCTGTGGAGACGATAGAGAAAGACCTAGTTTCACTCCCAATCGCGACCAGAGGCCTCACATCTTTGAAAACTCGAGAGGTACATGGAGATCAATGCTTCAAAAGGAGACGTTGCTTCATTTCTCGTGAAAATTGAGTGGAATATCAGTATCCCTGTGGCACGAAGATAGGGTGCCTGGGTCTCCCGCCTCACCTGGAGAGGCGTCTCAATTGCCCTGCCAAGCCTCGAAGAGAATCCCTAGGTGTCCCTTGCAACTAGACAGGAGTCCTGACGTCGCTGAAAAAACACGGATTTGGAAGGGCCATCCCCGTTGTAACTCGACAATATACCCTAGTTTCCCGCCTCACCTCGAGAAAAATCATGAGACTTACCCCTTGCCACGAGATGAGGCCTGATTCCCCTGCACTGCATGCAGAACAATTCCGTGTTCCACATCAAATTCGAAAGGAGCCTTGATTTCCTTGATGGCACTCCAGAGAATCCCCAAGAACACTGTCTGAAGTCTACAGGGATCCTGAGGTCACTGCAGCAACACGAAAGAGCTCCATGTACCCCAAATCATCTCGAGATGAGAGCTGATTTCCTGGCTTCAATTCAATAGCAGTGCCAACTTTCCACAAGCACCACAAGAGGAGGCTTCTCTCAGCTATATGTATGTGAGAGGGACGTTGAATGTTCAGCCTCAAATGGAATCGACCCCGAGATGCCCTGACTCGAAATCATGCCGGAATTCCCTGCAGTCACTTCAATTCAGGCTGGATTTCATCTCACAAGATGAAGGGATGTCTGAATCCTCTGAGGAGAGACTAGAGAAAGCCCGAGCTCCCTGCCCCATCTCGACAGGAGGCCTCACATCACTTTGGCAACTCGAGAGGAACACGGAGTTCAATGATTCAAAAGGATACGATGCCTGACTCCTCTTGAAAATTTACATGAATCCCAGTTTCACAGTGGCAACAGGACAGGGACGCTGGGTCTGCTGCCTCACCATGAGAGGTGTTCCTACTGCCCTTTCAGGCTTGAAGAGAATTCAGAGGTGTCCCTCGCAGCTAGGCAGGAGTCCTGACCTCGCTGAACATGCACGTGTTCTCAGGAGCCATCCCCGTCATAACTTGAGAATATAAACAAGATTTCTGCCACACGTCGAGTAAAATGATGAGACTTCCCCATCGCCACGAGATGAGCCCCGATTGCACTGCACTGCGTGCAGAACAATTCCGTGTTCCACATCAAAATTGAAAGCAGTCTTGATATACTTGATGGCACTCCAGAGAATCCCCAAGAACACTGTCTCAAGTCTAGAGGGATCCTTAGGTCACTGGAGCAACCAGAAAGAGCTCCATGTACCACAATCTATCTCGAGATGAGAGCTGATTTCCTGGTTTCAAGTCATGAGGAATGCCAACTTTCCACAAGCACCACGAGAGGAGGCTTCTCTCAGCTATACGTATGTGAGAGGGACGTTGAATTAGCGGCCTCAAATGGAATCGACCCCGAGATGCCCTGACTCGAAATTAGGCTGGAATTCTCTAGAGTGACTTGAATGCAAGCTGGACTTCATCTCACAAGGTGAAGGGATATCTTAATTCCCTGTGGAGACAGTAGAGGAAGACCTAGCTCCCTGCCCTGTCTCGACAAGAGGCCTCACATCACTTTGACAACTCGAGAGGAACACGGAATTCAATGATTCAAAAGGAGACGATGCCTGACTCCTCTTTAAAATTGACAGGAATCCCAGTATCACAGTGGCAACAGGAAAAGGGACACTGCGACTGCTGCTTCACCTAGGGAGGTGTTCCTATTGCCCTTTTAAACCTCGAGGAGAATCCCGAGGTATCGCTCGCAACTAGGCAGAAGTCCTGACGTTGCTGAACAAAGACGTCTTCTCAAGTGCCATCCCCATCGTAACTCGAGAATATACCCCAGGTTCTCACAGCTACTCGAGAAGAACCATGAGACTTCACCCTCGCCGCGAGATGAGGCCCGATTACCCTGCACTGCATGCAGAGCAATTCCGTGCTCCACATCAAACCCTGAAAGGAGCCTTGATTTCCTTGATGGCACTCCAGAGAATCCCCAAGAACACTGTCTCAAGTCTAGAGAGATCCTGAAGTCACTGTCGCAACACGAAAGAGCTCCATATACCCCATATCAACTCGAAATGAGAGCTTATTCCCTGGATTCGACACAAGAGGAATACCAACTTTCCACAATCACCTAAAGAGGAGGCTTTTCTCAGCTATAGGTTGGTGAGAAGGTCCCTGAGTTTGCGGCCTAAAGTGGAATGGACACCGAGATGCCCTGACTCGAAATCAGGCAGGAATTCCCTGCAGTGACATTAATGCAGGCTTGTCTTGCATATCCAAATATAAAAGGATATCTGAATCCCCTGCGGAGACCATAGAGAAAGACCTAGTTCCATGCCTAATTACGGCCGGAGACCTCACATCCTTTGAAAACTCGAGAGGTACGTGGAGATCAATGCTTCAAAACTAGACAATGCCTGCTTCCTCTTGAAATTTGAGCGGAATCCCAGTATCCCTGTGGCACGTGAAATGGGACCCTGGGTCTCCCACCTCACCTGGAGAGCGTCCCAATTGCCCTGCCAAGCCTTGAGGAGAATCCCGAGGTGTCCCACGCACCTAGACAGGAGTCCTGATGTCCCTGAACAAACACGTGTTTGGAGGGGCCATCCCCGTCATAACGCGGGAAATATATGCCATGTTCCTGCCGCAACTCGAGAAAAACCATGAGACTTACCCCTCGCTGCGAGATGAGGCCCGATTCCCCTGCAATGCGTGCAGAGCAATTCCGTGTTCCACATCAAACCCGAAAGGAGCCTTGATATACTTGATGGCACTCCAGAGAAACCCCAAGAACACTGTCTCAAGTCTAGAGGGATCCTGAGGTCACTGCAGCAACACGAAAGAGTTCCATGTACCCCAAATCATCTCGAGATGAGAGCTGATTTCCTGGTTTCAAATCAAGAGGAATGCCAACTTTCCACAAGCATCACAAGAGGAGGCTTCTCTTAGCTATATGTATGTGAGAGGGACGTTGAATTTGCGGCCTCAAATGGAATCGAGCCTGAGATGACCAGACTAGAAATTAGGCCAGATATCCCTGCAGTGACTTGAATGCAAGGTGGATTTAATCTCACAAGAGGAAGCGATGTCTGAATCCCCTATGGAGACACTACAGAAAGCCCTAGCTCCCTGCCCCATCTTGACTGGAGGCCTCACATCACTTTGACAACTCGAGGGGTACACCGAGTTGAATGATTCAAAAGGATTCGATGCCTGACTCCTCTTGAAAATTGAGAGGAATCCCAGTATCCCAATGCAACAGGAAAGGGACCCTGGGTCTGCCGCCTCACCTCGAGAGGTGTTCCTATTGCCCTTTCAAGTCTCCAGGAGAATCCTGAAGTGTCCCTCACAGCTAGGCAGGAGTCCTGACATCGCTGAACAAACACGTGTTCTCAAGGTCCATCCCCATCGTAACTCGAGAATATCCTCCAGGTTCCCGCTGCAACTCGAGAAAATCCATTAGACTTCCCCCTCGCTGCGAGATGAGGCCCGATTCCCTGCACTGCGTGCAGAGCAATTCCGAGTTCCACATCTAACCCGAAAGGAGCCTTGATTTCCTAGATGGCACTCCAGAGAATCCCCAAGAACTCTGTCTCAAGTCTAGATGGATCCTGCGGTCACTGGAGCAACATGAAAGAGCTCCATGTACCCCAAATCAACTTGAGATGAGAGCTTAGTTCCTGGCATTGACTCAAGAGGAATACGAACTTTTCACAAGAACCTCAAGAGGCAGCTTCTCTCAGCTATAGCTATGTGAGGAGGACCCTGAGTTTGCGGCCTCAAGTAGAATGGACACCGAGTTGCCCTAACTCGTAACAAGGCCAGATATCCCTGCAGTGACTTTAATAGACGCTCGTCTTGCATCTCCCAAGACGAAAGGATGTCTGAATCCCTTATGGAGACCATAGAGAAAGATCTAGTTCCACGCCTAATCGCGACCGGAGGCCTCATATCCTTTGATAATTCGAGAGGTATGCGGAGATCAATGCTTCAAAAGGAGGCGATTCCTGACTACTCTTGACTATTCTTTAAAATTGAGAAGAATCTCAGGATCCCTGTGGCACGTGGAAAGGGACCCTGGGTCTCCCACCTCACCTGGAGAGGCGTCCCAATGGCTCTGCCACGCCTCTAGGAGAATCCCGAGGTGTCCCTCACCATTAGGCAGGAGTCCTGATGTTGCTGAACAAACACGTGTTCTCAAGGGCCATCCCCATTGTAACTCGAGAATATACCCCATGTTCCCGACGCAACTCGAGAAAAACCTTGATACTTCCCCCTCGCCGTGAGATGAGGCCCGATTCCCCTGCACTGCGTGGTGAGCAATTCCGTGTTCCACATCAAACCTGAAAGGAGCCTTGATTTCCTTGATGGCACTCCAGAGAATCCCCAAGAACACTGTCTCAAGTTTAGAGGGATCCTGAGGTCACTGTAGCAAAATCAAAAGCGCTCCATGTAACCCAAATCAACTCGAGATGTGAGCTTAGTCCCTTGCTTCGACTCAAGAGGATTACCAACTTTCCACAAGCACCTCAAGTGGAGGCTTCTCTCAGCTCTATGTATCTGAGGAAGACCCGAAGTTTGCGGCCTGAAGTGGAATGGACACTGAGATGCCCTGACGCAAAATGAGGCCAGATATCCCTGCAATGACTTGAATGCAGGCTTGTCTTTCATCTCCCAAGATGAAAGGATGTCTGAATCCGTTGTGGAAACCATAGCGAAAGACCTAGTTCCACGGCTAATCGCGACCGGAGGGCTCACGTCCTTTGAAAACTCGAGATGTAGGCGGATATCAATGCTTCAAAAGGAGACGATGCCTGACTCCTCGTGAAAATTGAGAGGAATCCCAGTTTCTCTGTGGCACGTGGAAAGGAACACTGTGTCTCACGCCTCACCTGTAGAGGCGTCCCAATAGCCCTACCAAGCTTCGAGGAGAATCCCAAGGTGTCCTTCGCAACTAGAGAGGAGTCCTGACGTGGCTGAACAAATACGTGTTCTCAAGGGCCATCCCCGGCATAACTTGAAAATATACCCCAGGTTCCGCCGAAACTAGAGAAAAACCATGAGAATTCACCCTCGCCGCGAGATGAGACCCGATTCCCCTACACTGCGTGCAGAACAATTCCGTGTTCCACATCAAAATTGAAAGCAGTCTTGATATACTTGATGGCACTCCAGAGAATCCCCAAGAACACTGTCTCAAGTCTAGAGGGATCCTGAGGTCACTGGAGCAACCAGAAAGAGCTCCATGTACCCCAAACTATCTCGAGATGAGAGCTGATTTCCTAGCTTCAAATCAAGAGGAATGCCAACTTTCCACAAGCACCACAAGAGGAGGCTTCTCTCAGCTATACGTATGGGAGAGGGATGTTGAATTTGCGGCCTCAAATGGAATCGACCCCGAGATGCCCTGACTCGGTAACAGGCAGGAATTCCCTGCAGTGACTTGAATGCCAGCTAGATTTCATCTCATAAGAGGAAGGGATGTCTGAATCCCCTGGGAAGACACTAGAGAAAGCCCTAGCTCCCTGCCTCATCTCGACAGGAGGCCTCACATCATTTTGACACCTCGAGAAGAACACGGAGTTCAATGATACCAAAGGAGACGATGCCTGACTCCTGTTGAAAATTGACCGGAATCCCAGTATCACATTGGCAACAGGAAAGGGACGCTGGCTCTGCCGCCTCACCTGGAGAGGTGTTCCTATTGCCCTTTCAAGCCTCGAGGAGAATCCCGAGGTGTTCCTCGAAGGTCGGCAAGAGTCCTGACGTCGCTGAACAAACACGTGTTCTCAAGGGTCATCACCTTCGTAACTCGAGAATATACCCTAGGATCCCGCCGCAACTCAAGAAAAACCATGAGACTTCCCCCTCGCCGCGAGATGAGGCCCGATTCACCTGCACTGCGTGCAGAGCAATTTCGTGTTCCACATCAAAGCTGAAAGGAGCCTTGATTTCCTTGATGGCAAACCATAGAAACCACAAGAACACTGTTTCAAGTCTAGAGGGATCCTGAGGTCACTGTAGCAACACGAAAGACCTCCATGTACCGGAATTCAACTTGAGATGAGACCTTAGTCCATGGACTCGAGCCAAGAGGACTACCAAATTTTGACAAGCACCTCAAGAGGATGCTTCTCTCAGCTATACGTATGTGAGTAGGACCCTGAGTTTGCTGCCTCAAGTGGAATGGACACCGAGATGCCCTGACTCAAAATAAGGCCAGATATCCCTACACTGACATGAATGCAGGCTCGTCTTCCATCTCCCAAAACGAAAGGATGTCTGAATCCCCTGTGGACACCATAGAGAAATACTTAGTTCTAAGCCTAATCGCGATCAGAGGCCTCACATCCTTTGAAAACTCGATAGGTACCCGGAGATCAATGCTTCAAAAGGAGACGAGGCCTGACGACTCTTGAAAATTGAGAGGAATCCCAGTATAACTGTGGCACATGGAAAGTGACCCTGGGTCTCCCGCCTCACCTGGAGAGGCATTCCAATTGCCCCTCCAAACCTCCAGGAGATTCCCGAGGTGTCCCTCGCAGCTAGGCAGCAGTCCTGACATCGCTGAACAAATACGTGTTCTCAAGGGCCATCCCTGCCGTAACTCGAGAATAATCATGAGACTTCCCCCTCGCCGCGAGATGAGGCCGGATTTCCCTGCACTGCGTGCAGAACAATTCCGTGTTGCACATCAAACACAAAAGGAACATTGATTTCCTTGATGGCACTCCAAAGAATCCACAAAAACACTGTTTCAAGGCTAGAGCGATTGTGAGGTCACTGTAGCAACACAAAAGTGCTCCATGTACCCCAAATCAACTCAAGATGAGAGGTGATTTCCTGGCTTCAAATCAAGAGGTATGCCAACTTTCTACAAGCACCACAAGAGGAGGCTTCTCTCATCTGTATGTATGTGAGAGGGACGTTGAATTTGCGGCCTCAAATGGAATTGAACCTGAGATGCCCTGACTCGAAATCAGGCCGGATTCCCTGCAGTAACTTGAATTCAAGCTGGATTTCATCTCACAAGAGGAAGCGATGTCTGAACCCCCTGGTGAGACACTGGAGAAATCCATAGCTCCTGCCCCATCTCGACAGGAGGCCTCACATCACTTTGACAACTCGAGAGGAACACGGAGTTCAATTAGTCCAAAGGAGACGATGCCAGACTCCTGTTGAAAAATGACAGGAATCCCAGTATCACAGTGGCAACAGGAAAGGGAGACTGGGTCTGCCACCTCACCTCGAGAGGTGTTCCTATTGCCCTTTCAAGCCTCCAGAAGAATCCTGAGGTGTCCTTCGCAGCTAGGCAGGAGTCTTGACGTCTCTGAACAAACACGTGTTCTGAAGGGTCATCCCCAACGTAACTCGAGAATATACACCAGGTTCCCGCCGCAACTCGAGAAAAACCATGAGACTTCCCCCTTGCCGCGAGATGAGGCCCGATTCCCCTGCACTGCATGCAGAGCAATTTCTTGTTCCACATCAAACTTTAAAGGAGAATTGATATCCTTGATGGCACTCCAGAGAATCCCCAAGAATACTGTCTCAGGTCTTGAGGGATCCTGAGGTCACTGTAGCAACATGAAAGAGCTCCATGTACCCCAAATCACCTTGAGATGAGAGCTTAATCCCTGGCTTCGACTCAAGAGGAATACCAACTTTCCACAAGCACCAAGGAGGAGACTTCTGTCAGCTATAGTTATGTGAGGAGGACCCTGAATTTGCGGCCTCAATTGGAATGGACATTGAGGTGACCTGACTCGAAATAATGCCAGATATCCCTGTAGTGATTTGAATGCAGGCTCGTCTTGCATCTCCCAAGAGGAAATGATGTCTGAATCCCCTGTGGAGAACATAGAGAAAGACCAAGTTCCATGCATAATCGCGACCGAAGGCCTCACATATTTTGAAAACTCGAGAGGTTCACAGAGATCAATGTTTCAAAAGGAGACAAGGCCTGACTCCTCTTGAAAATTGAGATGAATCCCAGTATCCCTGTGGCACGTGGAAAGGGACCCTGGATCTCCCACCTCACCTGGAGAGGCGTCCCGATTGCCCTGCCAACCCTCGAGGAGGATACCAAAGTGTCCCTCGCAACTAGACAGGAGTCCTGACGTCGCTGAACAAACACATGTTTGGAAGGGCCATCCAGGTCGTAACTCGGCAATATACACCAGGTTCCCGCTCAAACTCGAGAAAAAACATGAGACTTCCCCCTCGCCACGAGATGAGGCTTGATTCCCCTGCACTGCGTGCAGAGAAATTCCCTGTTCCACATGAAACCTGAAAGGAGACTTGAATTCCTTGATGGCACTCCAGTGAATCCCCAAAAACACTGTCTGAAGTCTAGAGGGAACCTGAGGTCACTGCAGCAACACGAAAGTGCTCCATGTACCCCAAATCATCTCGAGATGAGAGCTGATTTCCTAGTTTCAAATCAAGAGGAATCTCAACTTTGCACAAGCACCACAAGAGGAGACTTCTCTTAGCTATACGTATGGGAGAGGGAAGTTGAATTTGCGGCCTCAAATGGAATCGACCCCGAGATGCCCTGATTCGAAATCAGGACGGAAATCCCTGCAGTGACCATTATGCAAGCTGGATTTCCTCTCACAAGTTGAAGGGATGTCTGAATCCCCTGGGGAGACATTATGGAAAGCCCTAGCTCACTGACCCATCTCGACAGGAGGACTCACATCATTTTGACAACTCGAGAGAAACACGGAGTTCAATGATTCCAAAGGAGACGATGCCTGACTCCTCTTGAAATTGACAGGTATCCCAGTATCCCAGTGGGAACAGGAAAGGGACGCAGGGTTTACCGCCTCACATCGAGAGGTGTTCCTATTGCCCTTTCAAGCCTCGAGGAGAAGCCCGAGGTGTCACTCGCAGTTAGGAAGGGGTCGTGACTTCGCTGAACAAACACCTGTTCTCAAGGGCCATCCCCGTCGTAACTCGGGAACGTACCCCAGATTTCCGCCGCAACTCGACAAAAACCATGAGACTTTCCCCTCGCCATGAGATGACACCCGATTCCCCTGCACTGCGTGCAGAGCAATTCCGTGCTCCCCATCAAACACGAAAGGAGCCTTGATTTCCTTGATGGCACTCCAGAGAATCCCCAAGAACACTGTTTCAAGTCTAGAGGGATCCTGAGGTCACTGTAGCAACACAAAAGAGCTTCATGTACACCAAATCAACTGGAGTTGAGAGCTTAGTCCCTGGCTTCGACTCAAGAGGAATACCATCTTTCCACAATCATCTCAAGAGGAGGTTTCTCTCAGCTATAGGTATGTGAGGAGGTTCCTGAGTTTGCGCCTCAAGTAGAATGGACACGGAGATGCCCTGACTCAAACTAAGGCCAGATATCCCTGCAGTGACTTGCATGCAGGCTCGTCTTGAATCTCCCAAGATGAAAGGATATCTGAATCACCTGTGGAGACCATAGAGAAAGAACTAGTTCCACGCCTAATCGTGAACTGAGGCCTCACATCCTTGGAAAACTCGAGAGGAACGTGGAGATCAATGCTTCAAAAGGAGACAAGGCCTGATTCCTCTTGAAAATTGGAGGAATCCCAGCATCCCTGTGGCACATGGAAAGGGAACCTGGGTTCCCTGCCTCACATGGAGAGGCATCCCAATTGCCATGCCCAGCCTCGAGGAGTTTCCCGAGCTGTCCCTCACAACTAGACAGGAGTTGTGACTTCTCTGAAAAAACACGTGTTTGGAAGGGCCAGCCCCGTCGTAACTCAAGAATATAACCCACGATCCCGCGGCAACTCGAGAAAAACCACGAGACTTCCCCCTCGCCAGGAGATGAGACCCGATCCCATGCACTGCTTGCAGAGCAATTCCGTGTTCCACATCAAACCCGAAAGGAGCCTTGATTTCCTTGATGGCACTCCAGAGAATCCCCCAAAACACTGTCTCAAGTCTAGAGGGATCCTGAGGTCACTGCAGCAACATGAAAGAACTCCATGTACCCCAAATCATCTCGAGGTGAGAGCTGATTTCCTGGCTTCCAATCAAGAGGAATGCCAACTTTCCACAAGCACAACAAGAGGAGGCTTCTCTAAGATATACGTATGTGAGAGGGACATTGAATTTGCGGGCACAAATGGAATCGTCCCCGAGATGCCCTTACTCAAAATCAGGCCGGAATTCCTGCAGTGACTTGAATGCAAGCTGGATTTCATCTCACAAGATGAAGGGATGTCTGAAGCCACTGGGGAGACACTAGAGAAAGCCCTAGCTCCTGCCCCTTCTCGATAGGCGGCCTCACATCAATTTGACAACTCGAGAGGAACACGGAGTTCAGTGATTCAAAAGGAGATGATGCCTGACTCCTCTTGAAAATTGTCAGGAATCCCAGTGTCCCAGTGGCAACAGGAAAGGGACCCTGGGTCTGCCGCCTCACCTCGAGAGGTGTTCCTATTGCCCTTTTAAGCCACGAGGAGAATCACAAGGTGTCCCTCGCAACTAGACAGGAGTCCTGACTTCATTGAACAAGCATGTGTTTGGAAGGGTCATGTCCATCTTAACTTGAGAATATACCCCAAGTTCCCGCTGCAACTCGAGAAAAACCATGAGACTTTCCCCTCGCTGCGAAATGAGGCCCGATTCCCCTGCAATGCATGCACAGAAATTCCGTGCTCCACATCAAACCCGAAAGACAACTTGACTTCCTTGTTGGTACTCCAGAGAATCCCCAAGAAAGCTCTCTCAAGTCTAGAGGAATCCTGAGGTCACTGGAACAACATGAAAGAACTCAGTTTACCACAAATCATCTCGAGGTGAGAGCTGATTTCTTGGCTTTAAATCAAGAGGAATGCCAACTTTTCACAAGCACATCAAGAGGAGGCTTCTCTCAGCTATAGGTATGTGAGGAGGACCCTGAGTTTGCAGTCTCAAGTGGAATGGACACCGAGATGCCCTGACTCGAAATAAGGCCAGATATCCCTGCAGTGGCTTGAATGCAGGCTCTTCTTGCATCTACCAAGACGAAAGGATGTCTGAATACCCTGTGGAGACCATAGAGAAAGACATAATTCTACGCCTAATCGCAACCGGAGGCCTCACATAGTTTGAAAACTCGACACGTACGAGGATATCAAATTTCAAAAGGTGACGGTGCCTGACTCCACTGGAAAACTGAGAGGAATCCCAGTATCACTGTGGCACGTGGAAAGGGACACTGGGTCTGCCGCCTCACCTCGAGAGGAGTACCTATGGCCCTTTCAAGCCACGAGGAGACTCCCCAGGTATCCCTCGCAACTAGACAGGAGTCCTGACGTTGCTGAACAAACCCGTGTTTGGAAGGGCCATCCCCGTCGGAACTCGAGAATGTACTGCAGGTTCCCGCCGCAACTGGAGAAAAAATATGAGACTTCCCACTCGCCGCGAGATGAGGCCCGATTCCCCTGCACTGCGTGCAGAGCAACTCCATGTTCCACATCAAACCTGAAAGGAGCCTTGATTTCCTTTATGGCACTCCAGGGAAACCACAGGAACACTGTCTCAAGTCTAGAGCGATTCTGAGGTCACTGGAGCAACCAGAAAGAGCTCCGTGTACCCCAATCATCTCGAGGTGAGAGCAGATTTCTTGGCTTCAAATGAAGAGGAAAGCCACCTTTCCACAAGCACCACAAGAGGAGGCTTCTCTCAGCTTTACGTAACTGAGAGGCAGGTTGAACTTGCGGCCTCCAATGGAATCGACCCCGAGATGCCCTGACATGAAATCAGGCCGGAATTACAGCAGTGACTTGAGTGCAAGCTGGATTTCATCTCACAAGGTGAAGGGATGTCTGAAGCGCCTGGAGAGACACTATAGAAAGCCCGAACTCCCTGCCCATTCTCGAAAGGCGGCCTCACATCAATTGGATAACTCTAGAGGAACACGTAGTTCAATGATTCCAAAGGAGATGATGCCTGACTCCTCTGGAAAATAGATGGGAATCCCAGGATCCCAGGGGCAACAGGAAAGGGACTTGGGTCTGCCACCTCAACTCGAAAGGTGTTCATATGGCCCTTTCAAGCCACGAGGAGAATCCCGAGGTGTCCCTCGCAACTAAACAGGAGTCCTGACGTCGCTGAACAAACCCATGTTTGGAAGGGCCTTCCCCGACGTAACTCGAGAATATACCCCAGGTTCCGCTGCAACTCGAGAAAACCATGAGACTTCCCCCTCGCCGCGAGATGAGGCCCGATTCCCCTGCACTGTGTGCAGAGCAATTCCGTGCTCCACCTGAAATCTGAACGGAGCCTTGATTTCCTTGATGGCACTCCAGAAAAACCCCAGGAACACTGTCTCAAGTCTAGAGGCAACCTGAGGACAAAGGAGCAACCAGAAAAAGCTCCGTGTACCCATAATCATCTCGAGGTGAGAGATGATTTCCTGGCTTCAAACCAAGAGGAATGCCAACTTTCCACAAGCACCACAAGAGGAGGCTCCTCTCAGCTGTACGTCTGTGAGAGGGACGTTGAATTTGCGGCCTCAAATGAAATCGATCCCGAGATGCCCTGATTCGAAATCAGGCCGGAATTCCTGCAGTGACTATATTGCAAGCTGGATTTCACTTCACAAGATGAAGGGATGTCTGAAGCCCCTGGGGAGACACTAGAGAGAGCCCTAGCTCACTGCCCCTTCTCGACAGGCGGCCTCACATCCATTGGACAACTCGAGAGGAACACTGAGTTCAACGATTCCAAAGGAGAATATGCTTGACTCCTCTGGAAAATGGACAGGAAACCGAGGACCTTAGTGGAAACAGGAATGGGAACCTGGGTCTGCCGCCTCAGCTCGAGAGGTGTTCCTATGGCCCTTTCAAGCCGCGAGGAAAATCCCGGTGCCCCTCGCAAGTAGACAGGAGTCCTGACTTCGCTGAACAAACCCGTGTTTGGAAGGGCCATCCTTGTTGTCACTCAAGAATATACCCCAGGTTCCCGCTGCCACTGAAGAAAAACCATGAGACTTTCCCCTCGCCGCGAGATGAGGCCTGATTCCCCTGCACTGCATGCAGAGCAACTCCGTTCTCCACATCAAACCCGAAAGGAACCTTGATTTCCTTGATGGCAATCCAGAGAAACCCCAGGAACACTGTCTCAAGTCTAGAGGGATCCTGAGGTCACTGCAGCAACCAGAAAGAGCTCCGTGTACCTCAAATCATCTCGAGGTGAGAGATGATTTCCTGGCTTCAAATCAAGAGGAATGCAAACTTTCCACAAGCACCACAACAGGAGGCTTCTCTCAGCTGTCTGACTGTGAGAGGGACTTTGAATTTGCGGCCTCCAATGGAATCGACCCCGAGATGCCCTGACAAGAAATGAGGCCGGAATTACTGCAGTGACTTGAGTGCAAGCGGGATTTCAACTCTCAAGTTGAAGGCATGTCTGAAGCCCCTGGGGAGACATTAGAGAAAGCCCTACCTCCCTGCCCCTTTTCGGCAGTCGGCCTCACATCCATTTGACAACTCGAGAGGAACACGGAGTTCAATGATTCCAAAGGGGACGATGCCTGACTCCTCTGGAAAATGGACAGGAATCCCAGGATCCAAGGGACAACAGGAAAAGGAACCGTGGTCTGCCGCCTCTACTCGAGAGGTGTTCCTATGGCCCTTTCAAGCCGTAAGGAGACTCCCGAGGTGTCGCTCGCAACTAGACAGGAGTCCAGACGTGGCTGAACAAACCCGTGTTTGGAAGGGCCATCCCCGTCGTAACTCGAGAATATACTCCACGTTCCCACCGCAACTCGAGATAAACCATGAGACTTCCCCCTCGCCGCGACATGATGCACGATTCCCCTGCGCTGAGAGTAGAGCAATTCCATGCTCCACATCAAACCCGAAAGGAACATTGATTTCCTTGATGGCACTCCAGAGAAAACCCAGGAACACTGTCTCAGTCTAGAGGGATCCTGAGGTCACTGCAGCAACCAGAAAGAGCTCCCTGTACCCCAAATCATCTCGAGCTGAGAGCTGCTTTCCTGGCTTCAAATAAGAGGAATACCAACTTTCCACAAGCACCTCAAGAGGAGGCTTCTCTCAGCTGTACGTCTGTGAGAGGGACACTGAATTTGTGGCCTCAAATGAAATCGATCCCGAGATGCCCTGATTCGAAATCAGGCCGGAACTCCTGCAGTGACTAGAGTGCAAGCTGGATTTCATCTCACAAGATGAAGGGATGTCTAAAGCCCCTGGGGAGATACTAGAGAAAGCCCTAGCTCACTGCCCCTTCTCGACAGGCGGCCTCACATCCATTGGACAACTCGAGAGGAACACTGAGTTCAACGATTCCAAGGGAGAATATGCTTGACTCCTCTGGAAAATTGACAGGAAACCGAGGATCTCAGTGGAAACAGGAATGGGAACCTGGGTCTGCCGCCTCAGCTCGAGAGGTGTTCCTATGGCCCTTTCAAGGCGCGAGGAAAATCCCGAGGTGCCCCTCGCAAGTAGACAGGAGTCCTGACTTCGCTGAACAAACCCGTGTTTGGAAGGGCCATCCCTGTTGTCACTCAAGAATATACCCCAGGTTCCCGCTGCCACTGGAGAAAAACCATGAGACTTCCCCCTCGCCGTGAGATGAGGCCCAATTCCCCTGCACTGCATGCAGAGCAACTCCGTTCTCCACATCAAACCCGAAAGGAACCTTGATTTCCTTGATGGCAATCCAGAGAAACCCCAGGAACACTGTCTCAAGTCTAGAGGGATCCTGAGGTCACTGCAGCAACCAGAAAGAGCTCCGTGTACCTCAAATCATCTCAAGGTGAGAGATGATTTCCTGGCTTCAAATCAAGAGGAATGCAAACTTTCCACAAGCACCACAAGAGGAGGCTTCTCTCAGCTGTCTGATTGTGAGAGGGACGTTGAATTTGCGGCCTCCAATGGAATCGACCCTGAGATGCCCTGACAAGAAATGAGGCCGGATTACTGCAGTGACTTGAGTGCAAGCTGGATTTCAACTCTCAAGTGGAAGGCATGTCTAAAGCCCCTGGGGAGACACTAGAGAAAGCCCTAGCTCCCTGCCCCTTTTCGACAGTCGGCCTCACATCCATTTGACAACTTGAGAGGAACACGGAGTTCAATGATTCCAAAGGAGACGATGCCTGACTCCTCTGGAAAATGGACAGGAATCCCAGGATCCAAGGGACAACAGGAAAAGGAACCGTGGTCTGCCGCCTCTACTCGAGAGGTGTTCCTTTGGCCCTTTCAAGCCGTAAGGAGACCCGCGAGGTGTCCCTCGCAACTAGACAGGAGTCCTGACGTGGCTGAACAAACCCGTGTTTGGAAGGGCCATCCCCGTCGTAACTCGAGAATATACCCCAGGTTCCCACCGCAACTAGAGATAAACTATGAGACTTCCCCCTCGCCGCGACATGACGCACGATTCCCCTGCACTGAGAGCAGCGAAATTCCATGCTCCACATCAAACCCTAAAGGAACATTGATTTCCTTGATGGCACTCCAGAGAAAACCCAGGAACACTGTCTCAAGTCTAGAGGGATCCTGAGGTCACTGCAGCAACCAGAAAGAGCTCCCTGTACCCCAAATCATCTCGAGCTGAGAGCTGCTTTCCTGGCTTCAAATCAAGAGGAAGGCCAACTTTCCACAAGCACCACAAGAGGAGGCTTCTCTCAGCTTTCTGATTGTGAGAGGGACGTTGAATTTGCGGCCTCCAATGGAATCGACCCCGAGATGCCCTGACACGAAATGAGGCCGGAATTACAGCAGTGACTAGAGTGCAAGCTGGATTTCATCTCACAAGGTGAAGGGATGTCTGAAGCGCCTGGAGAGACACTATAGAAAGCCCGAACTCCCTGCCCATTCTCGAAAGGCGGCCTCACATCAATTGGATAACTCTAGAGGAACACGTAGTTCAATGATTCCAAAGCAGATGATGCCTGACTCCTCTGGAAAATAGATGGGAATCCCAGGATCCCAGGGGCAACAGGAAAGGGACTTGGGTCTGCCACCTCAACTTGAGAGGTGTTCATATGGCCCTTTCAAGCCACGAGGAGAATCCCGAGATGTCCCTCGCAACTAGACAGGAGTCCTGACTTCATTGAACAACCATGTGTTTGGAAGGGCCATGTCCATCTTAACTTGAGAATATACCCCAAGTTCCCACTGCAACTCGAGAAAAACCATGAGACTTTCCCCTCGCTGCGAAATGAGGCCCAATTCCCCTGCAATGCATGCACAGAAATTCCGTGCTCCACCTCAAACCCGAAAGACGACTTGACTTCCTTGTTGGTACTCCAGAGAATCCCCAGGAACACTGTCTCAAGTCTAGAGGCAACCTGAGGACAAAGGAGCAACCAGAAAAAGCTCCGTGTACCCATAATCATCTCGAGGTGAGAGATGATTTCCTGGCTTCAAACCAAGAGGAATGCCAACTTTCCACAAGCACCACAAGAGGAGGCTCCTCTCAGCTGTACGTACGTGAGAGGGACGTTGAACTTGCGTCCTCAAATGGAATCGACCCCGAGATGCCCTGACTTGAAATCAGGCCGGAATTCCTGCAGTGACTTGAATGCAAGCTGATTTAATCTCACAAGATGAAGGGATGTCTGAAGCCCCTGGGGAGACACTAGAGAAAGCCCAAGCTCCCTGCCCCTTCTCGACAGTCGGCCTCACATCAATAGGACAACTCAAAAGGAAAACGGAGTTCAATGATCCCAAAGGAGATGATGACTGACTCCTCTGGAAAATTGACAGGAATCCCAGGATCCAAGTGGCAACAGGAAAGGGACACTGGGTCTGCCCTCTCAGCTCGAGAGGAGTTTCTATGGCCCTTTCAAGCCGCAAGGGGACTCCCGAGGTGTTCCTCGCAACTAGACAGGAGTTCTGATGTCGCTGAACAAACTCGTGTTTGGAAGGGCCACCCCAGTCGTAACTCGAGATAAATCCCAAGTTCCCACCACAACTCGAGAAAAACCATGAGACTTCCCCCTCGCCGCGAGATGAGGCCCGATTCCCCTGCACTCTGTGCAGAGCAATTCCGTGCTCCACATCAAACCAGAAAGGAGTCTTGATTTCCATGATGGCACTCCAGAGAAACCCCAGGAACACTGTCTCAAGACTAGAGGGATCCTGAGGTCACTGCATCAACCAGAAAGAGTTCCGTGGACCCCAAATCATCACGAGGTGAGAGCTGATTTCCTGGCTTCAAATCAAGAGCATGCCAACTGTCCACAAGCACCACAAGAGGAGGTTTCTCACAGCTGTACGTCTGGGAGAGGGATGTTGAGTTTGCGGCATCAAATGGAGTCGACCCCAAGATGCCCTGACTCGAAATCAGGCCGGAATTACTGCAGTGAGTTGAGTACAAGCTGGATATCACCTCACAAGGTGAAGGGATGTCTGCAGCCCCTGGAGAGACACTAGAGAAAGCCCTAACTCCCTGCCCCTTCTCAATAGGGGGCCTCAGATCCATTGGACAACTCGAGAGGAACACGGATTTCAATAATTCCAAAGGAGATGATGCCTGACTCCTCTCGAAAATGGACAGGAATCCCAGGATCTCAGTGGGAACTGGAAAGGGATCCTGGGTCTGCCGCCCCAGCTGGAAAGGTGTTCCCTTGGCCCTTTCAACCCGAGAGGAAAATCCCGAGGTATCCCTTGCATCTAGACAGTAGTCCTGACGTCGCTGAACAAACCCGTGTTTGGAAAGGCCATCCCTGTGGTAACTCGAGAATATAACCCAGGTTCCCACCGCAACTCGAGAAAAACCATGAGAATTCCCCCTTGCCTCGAGATGAGGCCCGATTCCCCTGCACTGAGTGCAGAGCAATTCCGTGCTTCACATCAAACCCGAAAGGAGCCTTGATTTCCTTGATGGCACTCCAGAGAAACCCCAGGAACACTGTCTCAAGTCTAGAGGGAACCTGAGGTCAATGAATTAACCAGAAAGAGTTCCGTTTTCCCCAAATCATCACGAGGTGAGAGCTGATTTCCTGGCTTCAAATCAAGAGGAATGCCAACATTGCACAGTACCACAATAGGAGGCTTCTCTCAGCTGTACGTCTGTGAGAGGGACATTGAATTTGCGGCCTCAAATGAAATCGATCCCGAGATGCCCTGATTCGAAATCAGGCCGGAATTCCTGCAGTGACTAGAGTGCAAGCTGGATTTCATCTCACAAGATGAAGGGATGTCTGAAGCCCCTGGGGAGACACTAGAGAAAGCCCTAACTCACTGCCTCTTCTCGACAGGCGGCCTCACATCCATTGGACAACTCGAGAGGAACACTGAGTTCAACGATTCCAAAGCAGAATATGCTTGACTCCTCTGGAAAATTGACAGGAAACCGAGGATCTCAGTGGAAACAGGAATGGGAACCTGGGTCTGCCGCCTCAGCTCGAGAGGTGTTCCTATGGCCCTTTCAAGGCGCGAGGAAAATCCCGAGGTGCCCCTCGCAAGTAGACAGGAGTCCTGACTTCGCTGAACAAACCCGTGTTTGGAAGGGCCATCCCTGTTGTCACTCAAGAATATACCCCAGGTTCCCGCTGCCACTGGAGAAAAACCATGAGACTTCCCCCTCGCCACGAGATGAGGCCCAATTCCCCTGCACTGCATGCAGAGCAACTCCGTTCTCCACATCAAACCCGAAAGGAACCTTGATTTCCTTGATGGCAATCCAGAGAAACCCCAGGAACACTGTCTCAAGTCTAGAGGGATCCTGAGGTCACTGCAGCAACCAGAAAGAGCTCCGTGTACCTCAAATCATCTCGAGGTGAGAGATGATTTCCTGGCTTCAAATCAAGAGGAATGCAAACTTTCCACAAGCACCACAAGAGGAGGCTTCTCTCAGCTGTCTGATTGTGAGAGGAACGTTGAATTTGCAGCCTCCAATGGAATCGACCCCGAGATATCCTGACACGAAATGAGGCCGGAATTACTGCAGTGACTTGAGTGCAAGCGGGATTTCAACTCTCAAGTTGAAGGCATGTCTAAAGCCCCTGGGGAGACACTAGAGAAAGCCCTAGCTCCCTGCCCCTTTTCGACAGTCGGCCTCACATCCATTTGACAACTCGAGAGGAACACGGAGTTCAATGATTCCAAAGGAGACGATGCCTGACTCCTCTGGAAAATGGACAGGAATCCCAGGATCCAAGGGACAACAGGAAAAGGAACCGTGGTCTGCCGCCTCTACTCGAGAGGTGTTCCTATGTCCCTTTCAAGCCGTAAGGAGACCCGCGAGGTGTCCCTCGCAACTAGACAGGAGTCCTGACGTGGCTGAACAAACCCGTGTTTGGAAGGGCCATCCCCGTCGTAACTCGAGAATATACCCCAGGTTCCCACCGCAACTCGAGATAAACCATGAGACTTCCCCCTCGCCGCGAGATGAGGCCCGATTCCCCTGCACTGCATGCAGAGCAATTCCATGCTCCCCATTAAACCCGAAAGGAGCCTTGATTTCCTTGATGGCACTTAAAAGAAACCCAGGAACACTGTCTGAAAACTAGAGGGATCCTGAGATCACTGCAGCAACCAGAAATAGCTCCATGTACCCCAAAACATCTCGAGGTGAGAGCTGATTTCCTGGCTTCAAATCAAGAGGAATGCCAACTGTCAACAAACACAACAAGAAGGGGCTTCTCTCAGCTGTACATCTGTGTGAGGGTCGTTGAATTTGCGGCCTCCAACGGAATCGACCCCGAGATGCCCTGACACGAAATCCGGCCGGAATTCCTGCAGTGAATAGAGTGCAAACTAGATTTCATCTCACAAGATGAAGCGATGTCTGAAGCCCCTGGGGAGACACTAGAGAATGCCTTAGCTTCCTGCCCCATCTCGACAGGCGGCCTCCCATCCATTTGACAGCTCGAGAGGAACACGGAGTCCAATGATTCCAAAGGAGACGATGCCTGACTCCTCTGGAAAAATGACAGGTATCCGAGTATCACAGTGGCAACAGGAAAGGGACTCTGGGTCTGCCGCCGCATCTCGAGAGGTGGTCCTATGGACCTTTAAAGCCGCGAGGAGACTCCCGAGGGCTCCCTCGCAACTAGACAGGAATTCTGACCTCGCTGAACACACCCGTGTTTGGAATGGCCATCTCCATGGTAGCTCGAGAATATAACCCATGGTCCCACCGCAACTCGAGAAAAACCATGAGACTCCCCCCTCGCAGTGAGATGAGGCCCGATTCCCCTGCGCAGCATGCAGAGCAATTCCGTGCTCCCCATCAAACCTGAAAGGAGCCTTGATTTCCTTGATGCACTCCAGAGAAACCCCAGGAACACTTTATCAAATCTAGAGGGACCCTGAGGTCACTGCAGCAACAAGAATGAGCTCCGTGCACCCAAAATCATCTCGAGGTGAGAGCTGATTTCCTGGCTTCAAATCAAGAGAATGACAACTGTCTACAAGCACCACAAAAGGAGGCTTCTCTCAGCTGTACGTCTGTGAGAGGGACGTTGAACTTGCGGCCTCCAATGGAATCGACCCCGAGATGCCCCGACTCGAAATCAGGCCGGAATTCTTGCAGAGTATAGAGTGCAGCTGGATTTCATCTCACAAGATGAAGCGATGTCTGAAGCCCCTGGGGAGACACTAGAGATAGTCCTAGATCCCTGTCCCTTCTCGACCGGCGGCCTCCCATCTATTGGACAGCTCGAGAGGAACACGGAGTTCAATGATTCAAAAGGAGACGATGCCTGACTCCTCTGGAAAATGGACAGGAATCCCAGGATCCCAGTGTCAACCGGAAAGGGACCCTGTGTCTGCTCCTCACCTCGAGAGGTGTTCCTATGGCCCTTTCAAGCCGCCAGGAGACTCCCGAGTGGTCCCTCGCAACTAGACAGGAGTCCCGACGTCGCTGAACACACCCGTGCTTGGAAGGGCCATCCCCGTCGTAACTCGAGATAATAGCCCAGGTTACCGCCGCACCTCGAGAAAAACAAAGAGACTCCCCCCTCGCCGCAAGATGAGGCACGATTCCCCGGCACTGCATGCAGAGCAATTCCGTGCTCCCCATCAAAACCGAAAGGAGCCATGATTTCCTTGATGGCACTCCAGAGAAACCACAGCAACACTGTCTCAAGTCTAGAGGGATCCTGAGATCACTGCAGCAACAAGAAAAAGCTGCGTGTACCCCAAATGATCTCGAGGTGAGAGCTGATTTCCTGGCTTCAAATCAAGAGGAATGCCAAATGTCCACAAGCACCACAAGGAGGCTTCTCTCACCTGTACGTCTGTGAGAGGGACGTTGAACTTGCGGCCTCCAATGGAATCGACCCCGAGATGACCTGACTCGAAATTAGGCCGTAATTCCTACAGTGACTTGAGTGTAAGCTGGATTTCATCTCACAAGATGACGGGATGTCTGAAGCCCCTGGGGAGACATTAGAGAAAGCCCTAGCTCCCTGCCCCTTTTCGACAGGCGGTCTCCTATCCATTTTACAGCTCAAGAGGAACACGGAGTTCAATGATTCCAAAGGAGACGATGCCTGACTCCTCTGGAAAATGGACAGGAATCCCAGAATACCAGTGGCAACAGGAAAGGGACCCTGGGTCTGCCGCCTCACCTCAAGAGGGGTTCCTATGGCCCTTTCAAGCCCCGAATAGACTCCCGAGGGGTACCTCACAGCTAGACAGGAGTCCTGATGTCGCTGAACACACCCGTGTTTGCAAGGGCCATCCCCATCGTAACTCGAGAATATACCCCAGTTGCCGCCGCATCTAGAGAAAACCATGAGACTCCCCCCTCGCTGCGAGATGAGGCCCCATTCCCCTGCACTGCATGCAGAGCAATTCCGTGCTCCCCATCAAACCTGAAAGGAGCCTTGATTTCCTTGATGGCACTCCAGAGAAACCCCAGGAACACTGTCTCAAGTCTAGACGGATCCTGAGGTCACTGCAGCAAGGAGAAAGAGCTCTGTGTACCCCAAATCATCTCGAGGTGAGAGCTGATTTCCTGGCTTCAAATCAAGAGGAATGCCATCTGTCCACAAGTACCACAAGAGGAGGCTTCTCTCAGGTGTACGTCTGTGAGAGGGACGTTGAACTTGCGGTCTCCAATGGAATTGACCCCGAGAGGCCCTGACACGATATCAGGCCGGAATTCATGCAGTGACTTGAGTGCAAGCTTGAGTTCGTCTCACAAGATGACGGGATGTCTGAAGCCCCTGGGGAGACACTACAGAAAGCCGGAGTTTCCTGCCCCTTCTCGACAGGCGGCTTCCCATTCATGGGACAGCTCGAGAGGAACACGGTGTTCAATGATTCCAAAGGAGACGATGCCTGACTCCTCTGGAAAATGGACAGAAATCCCAGGATCCCAGTGGCAACAGGAAAGGGATCCTGGGACGGCCGCCTCAACTCGACAGGTGTTCCTATTACCCTTTCAAGCTGCTAGGAGACTCCCGAGGGTTCCGTCCCAATTAGACAGGAGTCCTGAGGTCACTGAGCACACCCGGGTTTGGAAGGGCCATCCCCGTCGTAACTCGAGAATATACCCCAGGTTTCCGCTGCAACTCGAGAAAAACCATGAGACTCCCCACTCACAGCGAGATGAGGCCCGATTCACCTGCACTGGGTGCAGAGCAATTCCGTGCTCCCCGTCAAACCGGAAAAGAGCCTTGATTTCCTTGATGGCACTCCAGAGAAACCCAGGAACACTGTCTCAAGTCTAGAGGGATCCTGAGGTCACTGCAGCAACCAGAAAGAGCTCCGGTACCCCAAATCATATCGAGGTGAGAGCTGATTTCCTGGCTTCAAATCAAGAGGAATGCCCACTGTCACCAAGCACCAGAAGAGGAGGCTTCTCTCAGCTGTACGTCTGTGAGAGGAACGTTGAACTTGCGGCCTCCAATGGAATCGACCTCAAGATGCCCTGATACGAAATCAGGCCGGAATTCCTGCAGTGACTTGAGTGCAAGCTCGATTTTATCTCACAAGAGGAAGGGATGTCTGAAGCCCCTGGGGAAACAATAGAGAAAGCACTACCTCCCTGTGTCTTCTCGATAGGCGGCCTCACATCCATTGGAAAGCTCGAGAGGAACACGGAGTTCAATGATTCGAATAGAGACGATGCCTGACTCATCTGGAAAATGGACAGGAATCCCAGGATCACAGTGGCAACAGGAAAGGGACACTGGGTCTCTCGTCTCACTTCGAGAGGTGTTCCTATGGCCCTTTCAAGTCGCGAGTAGACTCCTGAGGGGTCCCTCTCAAGTAGACATGAGTTCTGAAGTCGCTGAACACACTCGAGTTTGGAAGGGCCATCCTGGTCGTAACTCGAGAATATAACCCAGGTTCCCGCCAAAAGTCGAGAAAAACAATTAGACTCACCCCTCGCCGCGAGATGAGGCACGATTCCCCTGCACTGCATGCAGAGCAATTCAGTGCTCTCCAAAACCCAAAAGGAGCCTTGATTTCCTTGATGGTACTCGAGAGACACCCCAGAAACACTGTCTCAAAACTAGAGGGATCCTGAGGTCACTGCAGAAACGAGAAAGAGCTGAGTGTACCCCAAATCATCTCGAGGTGAGAGCTGATTTCCTGGCTTCAAATCAAGAGGAATGCCACCTGTTCACAAGCACTACAAGAGGAGGCTTTTCTCAGCTGTACGTCTGTGAGAGGGACGTTGAACTTGCGGCCTCCAATGGAATCTACCCCGAGATGCCCTGACTCGAAATGAGGCCGGAATTCCAGCAGTGACATGAGTGCAAGCTGGATTTCATTTCACAAGATGAATGGATGTCTGAAGCCCCTGGGGAGACACTAGAGAAAGCCCTAGCTCCCTGCCCCTTCACGACAGGCGGCCTCCCATCCATTGGACAGCTCGAGAGGAACACGGAGTTCAATGATTACAAAGGAGATGATGCCTGACTCCTTTGGAAAGTGGACAGGAATCCCAGGATCCCAGTGGCAACAGGAAAGGGACCCTGGGTCTGCCGCCTCACATCGAGAGGTGTTCCTATGGCCCTTTCAAGCTGCGAGGAGCCTCCTGAGGGGTCCCTCGAAACTAGACAAGAGTCCTGACGTCGCTGAACACACCCGTGTTTGGAAGGGACATCCCCATCTTAAGTCGAGATTATACCCCAGGTTTCCGCGGCAACTCAAGAAAAACCCTGAGACTCCCCACTCACCGCGAGATGAAGCCCGAATCTTTACACTGCATGCAGAGCAATTCCGTGCTCCCCATCAAACCCGAAAGGAGCCTTTCTTTCCTTGATGGCACTCCGGAGAAACCCCAGGAACACTGTCCCTAGTCTAGAGGAATCCTGAGGTCACTGGAGCAACGAGAAAGAGCTCCGTGTATCCCAAATCATCTCGAGTTGAGAGCTGATTTCCTGACTTCAAATCAAGAGGAATGCCAACTGTCCACAAGCACCAGAACAGGAGGCTTCTCTCACCTCTACGACTGTGAGATTAACGTTGAACTTGCGGCCTCCAATGGAATCGACCCCGAGATGCCGTGACTCGAAATCAGGCCAGAATTGTGCAGTGACTTGAGTGCAAGCTGGATTTCATCTCACAAGATGAAGGGATGTCTGAAGGCCCTAGGGAGACACTAGAGAAAGCCCTAGCTCCCTGCCCCTTCTCGACAGGCGGCCTCCCATCCATTGGACAGCTGGAGAGGAACACGGAGTTCAATGATTCCAAAGGAGACGATGCCTGACTCCTCTGGAAAATGGACAGGAATCCCAAGATCCCAGTGGCAACACGAAATGGACTCTGGGTCTGCAGCCTCACCTTGAGACGTGTTCCTATGGCCCTTTCAAGCCGTGAGGAAACCCGCGATGGGTCCCTAGGACTAGACAGAAGTCCTGACGTCGCTGACACACACGTGTTTGAAAGGGCCATCCTAATCGTAACTCGAGTATATACCCCAGGTTCCCGCCGCAACTCGAGAAAAACCATGAGACTCCCCCTTCGCTGCGAGATGAGGCCCGATTCCCCTGCACTGCGTGCAGAGCAATTCCGTGCTCCCCATCAAACCCGAAAGGAGCCTTGATTTCCTTGATGGTACTGGAGAGACACCCCAGAAACACTGTCTCAAGTCTAGAGGGATCCTGAGGTCACTGCAGAAACGAGAAAGCGCTGAGTGTACCCCAAATCATCTCGAGGTGAGGGCTGATTTCCTGGCTTCAAATCAAGAGGAATGCCCCCTGTTCAGAAGAACTACAAGAGGAGGCGTCTCTCAGATGTACGTCTATGAGAGGGACTTTGGTCTTGCGGCCTCCAATGGAATCGACCCCGAGATGCCCTGACTCGAAATCAGGCTGGAATTCCTGCAGTGACTTGAGTGCAAGCTGGATTTCATCTCACAAAATGAAGGGATGTCTGAAGGCCCTGGGGAGACACTAGAGAAAGCCCTAGCTCCCTGCCCTTCTCGACAGGCGGCCTCCCATCCATTGGACAGCTGGAGAGGAACACGGAGTTCAATGATTCCAAAGGAGACGATGCCTGACTCCTCTGGAAAATGGACAGGAATCCCAGCATCCCAGTGGCAACAGGAAAGGGACATTGGGTCTGCCGCCTCACCTCGAGAGGTGTTCCTATGGCCCTTTCAAGCCACGAGGAGACTCCCGATGGTTCCCTCACAACTAGACAGGAGTCCTGACGTCGGTGAACACACCCGTGTTTGGAAGGGCCATCCCCGCCGTAACTCGAGAATATACCCCAGGTTCCCTCCGCAACTCGAGAAAAACCATGAGACTCCCCTCTCGCCGCGAGATGAGACCAGATTCCCCTGCACTGCATGCAGAGCAATTCCGTGCTCCCCATCAAACCAGAAAGGAGCCTTGATTACCTTGATGGCACTCCAGAGAATCCCCAGGAACACTGTCTCAAGTCTAGAGGGATGCTGAGGTCACTGCAGCCACCAGAAAGAGCTTTGTGTACCCCAAATCATCTCGAGGTGAGAGCTGATTTCCTGGCTTCAAATCAAGAGGAATGCCAACTGTCCACAAGCACCACAAGAGGAGGCGTCTCTCAGATGTACGTCTGTGAGAGGGACTTTGGTCTTGCGGCCTCCAATGGAATCGACCCCGAGATGCCCTGACTCGAAATCAGTCCGGAATTCCTGCAGTGACTTGAGTGCAAGCTGGATTTCATCTCACAAGATGAAGGGATGTCTGAAGCCCCTGGGGAGTCATTAGAGAAAGCCCTAGCTCCCTGCCCGTTCTCGACAGGCGGCCTCCGATCCATTGGACAGCTGGAGAGGAACACGGACTTCAATGATTCCAAACGAGACGATGCCTGACTCCTCTGGAAAATGGACAGGAAGCCCAGGATCCCAGTGACAACAGGAAAGGGACATTGGGTCTGCGGCCTCACCTCGAGAGGTGTTCCTATGGCCCTTTCAAGCCTCGAGGAGACTCCCGAGGGGTCCCTCGCAACTAGACAAGAGTCCTGACGTCGCTGAACACACCCGTGTTTGGAAGGGGTATCCCCGCCATAACTCGAGAATATACCACAGGTTCCCGCCGCAACTCGAGAAAAACCATGAGACTCCCCCCTCGCCGCGAGATGAAGCCCGATTCCCCTGCACTGCGTGCAGAGCAATTCCGTGCTCGCCATCAAACCCGAAAGGAGCCTTGATTACCTTGATGATAATCTAGAGAATCCCCAGGAACACTGTCTCAAGTCTAGAGGAATCCTGAGGTCACTGTAACCACTAGAAACAGCTCCGTTTTCCCCCCAATCATCTCGAGGTGAGAACGAATTTCCTAGCTTCAAATCATGAGGAATGCCAACTGTCCACAAGCACCACAAGAGCATGCTTCTCCCAGCTGTACGTCTGTGAGAGAGACGTTGAACTTGCATCATCCAATGGAATCGACCCCGAGATGCCCTGACTCGAAATCAGGCCGGAATTCCTGCAGTGACTTGAGTGCAAGCTGGATTTCATCTAACAAGAAGAACGGATGTCTGAAGCCCCTGGAGAGACACTAGAGAAAGCCCTAGGTCCCTGCCCCTTCTCGACATGCGGGCTCCCATCCATTGGACAGCTCGAGAGGAACACGGAGTTCAATGACTCCAAAGGAGACAATGCCTGACTCCTCTGGAGAAAGGACAGGAATCCCAGGACACAGTGGCAACAGGAAAGGGACGCTGGGTCTGCCTCCTCAACCCGAGACGTGTTACTAGGGCCCTTTCAAGCCGCCAGGAGACTCCCGAGGGGTCCTTCCCAACTAGACAGGTGTCCTGACGTCGCTGAACACACCCGTGTTTGGAAGGGCCATCGCCGTCGTAACTCGAGAATATACACCAGGTTCCGGCCGCAACTCGAGAAAAACCATGAGACTCCCCCCTCGCCGCGAGATGAGGCCCGATTCCCATGCACTGCGTGCAGAGCAATTCCGTACTCCCCATCAAACCCGAAAGCAGCCTTCATAACCTTGATGGGACTCCAGAGAATCCCCAGGAACACTGTCTCAACTCTAGAGGGATCCTGACGTCACTAGAGCCACCAGAAAGAGCTTCGTGTACCCAAAATCATCTCGAGGTGAGAGCTGATTTCCTGGCTTCAAATCAAGAGGAATGCCAACTGTCCACAAGCACCACAAGAGGAGGCTTCTCTCAGCTGTACGACTGTAAGAGGGACTTTGGACTTGCGGCCTCCAATGGAATCGTCCCCGAGATGACCTGACATGAGATCCGGTAGGTATTCCTGCAGTGACTTGAGAGCAAGCTGTATTTCATCTCACAAGATGAAGGGATGTCTGAATTCCCTGGGGAGACACTAGAGAAAACCCTAGCTCCCTGCCCCTTATCGACAGGCGGCCTCACATCCACTGGACAACTCGAGAGGAACACGGAGTTCAATGATTCCAAACGAGACGATGTCTGACTCCTCTGGAAAATGGACAGGAATCCCAGGATACCAGTGGCAAAAGGAAAGGGACCATTGGTCTGCCACCTCACCTCGAGAGGTGTTCCTATGGCCCTTTCAAGCCACGAGGAGACTCCCGAGGGGTCCCTTGCAACTAGACAGGAGTCCTGACGTCGCTGAACACACTCATGTTTGGAAGGGCCATCCCCGTCGTAACTTGAGCATATACACCATGTTCCCGCCGAAACTCGAGCAAACCAATGAGCCTCCCCGCTCGTCGCTAGATGAGGCCTGATTCCCCGGCACTGCGTGCAGAACTATTCCGTGCTCCCCATCAAACCCGAAGGAGCCTTCATTTCCTTGATGGCACTTGTGAGAAAACTCAGGAATACTGTCTCAAGTCTAGAGGAATCCTGAGGTCACTGCACCAACCAGAAAGAGCTCCATGTACCCAAATCATCTCGAGGTGAGAGCTGATTTCCTGGCTTCAAATCAAGAGGAATGCCAACTGTCCACAAGCCCCACAAGAGGAGGCGTCTCTCAGCTGTTCGTCTGTGAGAGGGACGTTGAACATGCGGCCACCAATGGAATCGACCCCGAGATGCCCTGACTCGAAATTAGTCCAGAATTCCTGCAGTGACTTGAGTGCAAGCTGGATTTCATCTCACAAGATGAAGGGATGGCTGAAGCCCCTGGGGAGAAACTAGAGAAAGCCCTAGCTCCCTGGCCATTCTCGACAGGCATCCTCCCATCCATTGGGCAGCTCGACAGCAACAAGGAGTTCAATCATTCCAAAGGAGATGATGCAGGACTCCTCTGGAAAATGGACAGGAATCCCAGGATCCCAGTGGCAACAGGAAAGGGACCCTGGGTCTGCCGCCTCACCTCGAGAGGTGTTCCTATGTCCCTTTCAAGCCGCGAGGAGTCTCCCGAGGAGTCCCTCGCAACTAGACAGGAGTCCTAATGTCGCTGAACACACCCGTGTTTGGAAGGGCCATCCCCGTCGTAACTCGAGAATATACCCCAGGTTCCCGCCGCAACTCGAGAAAAACCAAGAGACTCCCCCTTCGCCGCGAGATGAGGCCCGATCCCCTGCACTGCGTGAAAAGCATTTACGTGCTCCCCATCAAACCCGAAAGGAGCCTTGATTTCCTTGATGGCACTCCAGAGATACCCCAGGAACACTGTCTCAAGTCTAGAGGTATCCTAAATTCACTTCACGAACCAGAACAGCTCCGTGTATTCCGAATCATCTCGAGCTGAGCGCTGATTTCCTGGCTTCAAATCAAGAGGAATGCCAACTGTCCACAAGCACCACAAGAGGAGGCTTCTCGCAGCTGTACGTCTGGTTGAGGGAGGTTGAATTTGCGGCCTCCAGTGGAATCGACCCCGAGATGCCCTGACTCGAAATCAGGCCGGAATTCCTGCAGTGACTTGAGTGCAAGCTGGATTTCATCTCACAAGATAAAGGGATGTCTGAAGGCCCTGGGGAGACACTAGAGAATGCCCTAGCACCCTGCCCCTTCTCGACAGGCGGCCTCCCATCCATTGGACAGCTCAAGAGGAACACGGAGTTCAATGATTCCAAAGGAGACGATGCCTGACTCCTCTGGAAAATGGACAGGAATCCCAGGATCCCAGTGGCAACAGGAAAGGGAACCTGGGTCTGCGGCCTCACCTCGAGAGGTGTCCTAAGCCCTTTCAATCCGCGAGGAGACTCCCGAGGGGTCCCTCGCAACTAGACAGAAGTCCTGACGTCGCTGAACACACCCGTGTTTGGAAGGGTCATCCCCGCCGTAACTCGAGAATATACCACAGGTTCCCGCCGCAACTCGAGAGAAACCATGAGACTCCCCCATCGCCGCGAGATGAGGCCGGATTCCCCTGCACAGCATGCAGAGCAATTGCGTGCTCCCCATCAAACCCGAAAGGAGCCTTGATTTCATTGATGGCACTCCAGAGAAACCCCAGGAACACTGTCTCAAGTCTAGAGGGATCCTAAAGTCACTTCACCAACCAGAAACAGCTCCGTGTATTCCGAATCATCTCGAGCTGAGAGCTGATTTCCTGGCTTCAAATCAAGAGGAATGCCAACTGTCCACAAGCACCACAAGAGGAGGCTTCTCGCAGTTGTACGTCTGGTTGAGGGAGGTTGAATTTGCGGCCTCCAGTGGAATCGACCCCGAAATGCCCTGACTCGAAATCAGGCCGGAATTCCTGCAGTGACTTGAGTGCAAGATTGATTTCATCTCACAAGATAAAGGGATGTCTGAAGGCCCTGGGGAGACACTAGAGCATGCCCTAGCACCCTGTCCTTTCTCGACAGGCGGCCTCCCATCCATTGGACAGCTCGAGAGTAACACGGAGTTCAATGATTCCAAAGGAGACGATGCCTGACTCCTCTGGATAATGGACAGGAATCCCAGGATCCCAGTGGCAACAGGAAAGGGAATCTGCGTATGCGGCCTCACCTCGAGAGGTGTTCCTATGGCCCTTTCAAGCCGCGAGGAGACTCCCGAGGGGTCCCTCGCAACTAGACAGGAGTCCTGACGTCGCTGAACACACGCGTGTTTGGAAGGGCCATCCCCGCCGTAACTCGAGAATATAGCCCAGGTTCCCGCCGTAACTCGTGAAAAACCATGAGACTCCCCCCTCGCCGCGAGATGAAGCCCGATTCCCCTTCACTGCGTGCAGAGCAACTCCGTGCTTCCCGTCAAACCCAAAAGGAGCCTTGATTTCCTTGATGGCACTCCAGAGAAACTCAAGTAACACTCTCTCAAGTCTAAAGGGATCCTGAGGTCACTGCAGGAACCAGAAAGAGCTCCGTGTACCCCCAATCATCTCGAGGTGAGAGCGAATTTCCTGGCTTCAAATGAAGAGGAATGCCAACTGTCCACAAGCACCACAAGAGGAGGTTTCTCGCAGCTGTATGTCTGGGAGACGGACGCTGAATTTATGGCCTCCACTGGAATCGACCCCGAGATGCCGTGACTCTAAATCAGGCCGAAATTCTTGCAGTGACTTGAGTGCAACCTCGATTTCATCTCACAAGATAAAGGGATGTCTGAAGCCCCTGGGGAGACACTAGAGAAAGCCCTAGCTCCCTGCCTTTTCTAGAGAGGCGGCCTCCCATCTATTGGACAGCTCGAGAGGAACACGGAGTTTAATGATTCCAAAGGAGACGATGCCTGACTCCTCTGGAAAATGGACAGGAATCCCAGGATCCCAGTGGCAACAGGAAAGTGAACCTGGGTCTGCGGCCTCACCTCGAGAGGTGTTCCTATGGCCCTTTCAAGCTGCGACGAGACTCCCGAGGGGTCCCTCGCAACTAGACAGGAGTCCTGACGTCGCTGAACACACCCATGTTTGGAAGGGCCATCCCCGTCGTAACTCGAGAATATACCCCAGGTTCCCGCCGCAACTCGACAAAAACCATGAGACTCCCCCCTCGCCGCCAGATGAGGCCGGATTCCCCTGCACAGCATGCAGAGCAATTGCGTGCTCCCCATCAAACCCGAAAGGAGCCTTGATTTCCTTGATGGCACTCCAGAGAAACCCCAGGAACACTGTCTCTAGTCTAGAGGGATCCTAAAGTCATTTCACCAACCAGAAACAGCTCCGTGTATTCCGAATCATCTCGAGCTGAGAGCTGATTTCCTGGCTTCAAATCAAGAGGAATGCCAACTGTCCACAAGCACCACAAGAGGAGGCTTCTCGCAGTTGTACGTCTGGTTGAGGGAGGTTGAATTTGCGGCCTCCAGTGGAATCGACCCCGAGATGCCCTGACTCGAAATCAGGCCGGAATTCCTGCAGTGACTTGAGTGCAAGCTAGATTTCATCTCACAAGATAAAGGGATGTCTGAAGCCCCTGGGGAGACACTAGAGAAAGCCCTAGCTCCCTGCCTTTTCTAGAGAGGCAGCCTCCCATCAATTGGACAGCTCGAGAGGAACACGGAGTTCAATGATTCCAAAGGAGACAATGCCTGACTCCTCTGGAAAATGGACAGGAATCCCAGGATCCCAGTGGCAACAGGAAAGGGACAATGGGTCTGCCGCCTCACCTCGAGAGGTTTTCCTATGGCCCTTTCAAGCCGCGAGGAGACTCCCGAGGGGTCCCTCGCAACTAAACAGGAGTCCTGACGTCGCTGAACACACCCGTGTTTGGAAGGGCCATCCCCGCCATAACTCGAGAATATACCCCAGGTTCCCGCCGCAACTCGAGAAAATCCATGAGACTCCCCCCTCGCCGCGAGATGAGGCCCGATTCCCCTGCACAGCATGCAGAGCAATTGCATGCTCCCCATCAAACCCGAAAGTCATTCCAACCTTGATGGATCTTCGCTGGAGATGTAAATGATAAAAAAGAATTTTTACCTTCAATGCATGGATATTTAAACAGGTTTCCCCAAACGTTCAAGGCCCTCCTCTTGTGGATGTTATTTTCTCTCCTTGGAATTAATTATCTCCTTTGATGGAAAGGCTTTGTCTTAGAAGTGGGTATTCTGGAGAGACATGTTTGAGAAACACCCATTCTGGGTAGGGAATTGTATTCTCTGCACTTGTAACCAAAATATGAGTCCCCTTTCTCTATCTGAACCTGGGTTCTAAGAAGATTGAATGTCATGTGAATACCAATGACAGCATAATTCCAGCATCATTCCAGTTAACTTACGGATTCATCTCAGACAGAAAACTTCTTTTTATCAGTATTAAAACTTTTCTGGAAACTGCATATTGATTACTTGAGAGTTAGAGCAGTGAGGCATAAAATTTTTGGTATTTTTTTCATAGTAATTAAATCCCAAACCCATTTTTCACATTCATCAGAGGGTTATGGATGTAAATAGAAAGTCTAATAGGATATAGATAATTTATCTCTGGGAGCCATGTGATGGTCAGCAAGGATCCCTAGGCAACATTAAACATGTGGAGAGATATCTAAAGCACAGATGCTTGAAAGTTTTAGTTGCTCAGTTGGGTCTGACTCTGCAAGTCCATGGACTGTAACACACCAGACTCCTCTATCCATGGAATTTTTGAGGCAAGAATACTGGAGTGGATTGTCATTTCCTTCTCCTGGGGATCTTCCTGACAGAGGGATTGAACTTGGGTCTCCTGCATTTCAGAAGGATTCTTCAACTTCTGAAGCCACAACGGAAGTCCATTATCAAACACAAGTATTGTTCTTACCTTCTTCTAATTCTATATTATTTTTCATCCAGTTATTCTAGGAGGCACATAGCAATAAATTCCTGTGGTTTTAATTCACTTTACTTAGTGACTAATACTGTGAACATTTTAAAGATATATGCATAGAAATTTGGTTTTTTTTTTTTTCCCCATGTCTTGCTTGTTGTGAATAGTGTTGCTATGAAAATGTATGAATATATCTTTTTTAATCATAGTTTTGGCCTAATATACACACAGAAGTAGTGTTGCTGAATGAAAACAAATAAAATATAGAATTTTAAAAAATGGAAAAAATCAGTAAAACCAAGTGCTGTTTCTTAGAAAAGGTAAACAAAATGGAAAAAAAAAAAAAAAAAAGGAAACAAACCTTCAGGCCAGATTAACCAAAAAGAGAAGGCAGAGGACACTAATAAGCAAAATAAGAAATTAGGGACTTCCCTGGTGGTCCAGTTGTTAAGAATCCACCTGCCGTTGCAGGGAAGGCAGGTCTGATCCCTGATAAAAATACTAAGAGCCCGCATGCCATGGAGCGACTGACATGCCACGGAGCGACTGACATGCCACAGCTAGAGAGCCCATGTGCTCTAGAGTCCACGTGTCGCAGCGGCTGAGCCTGGAGACTGCACGCTCTGGAGTCCTAGCTCCCTAGAGTGCATGCTCCTCAGTAAGAAATATGCATGTGCCAAAGCCTGCTCACACAGTGAGAAGCCCTTGTGATGCAACAGAGAAAGGCCACAAGCCACACAGAAGGGCAAACCACAGATCAAGAAAAATAGTAATAAAAATAAATGAATGAGGAGAAACAACAACCAATACCATAGACATAAAAAAGGAAAACAGCACACAAAAAGCAGAAAGTAATATTATGAACAATGATGAATGAGCAAATTGGACAAACTTGAAAAAATGGGCACATGTCTAGAAAGTATTGACTTTAGATAGAAAAGCATTCTCCATATGTATTGCGTTCTTTGAAACTACTACTCCAGGATTTTTTTTAAGTTTACATTTCTATATATTTTTTTCAAATATGATTGTGACTTTTTTCAAATATGTTATAGAATGTTTAATGGAACTGCATTAAAATTGCAATTGATATGATAAATATCTTGAGTCTGTTAATTTATCAGCATAGCATATCCCTCCCTTTACTTGCATATTTGCTTTATCAGAAGTATTTTCTGGTTTTCATAAACAAGTGTTAACTGTATTTTCTAATGTACCCCTGAAATGTTATGTTTTCAACAGTACTTTACATAGAAAGTTGCTTATAATTTCAATTGTTAATAGTTGTTTATATAGAAATGCATTCAGTATTTTGTGTTGACATTTTATCCTGTGACCCTTATAAACTAACTAATTAGATCCATTAGATTTTTTGTAGAGTGAAAGGTCAGGTATGTTGAGGCATGCCCCGGAAAAAAGTGCCGCAGACAAGTTCCGGAGGCTGGCTAAACTTCCGGGGACCGACCCCCCCCCCCCCCCCCCGCAGCCTGGTCCGATCAGGAACCGACACAGAGCCCTTGGACACCCACCGCCGCTGTAGCCCGCGCTTTCTTCCTTATATAGAAGGACCTGGCCTGGACGCCCGGCCCGGGTTATAAAACCTCTCCCCACCTCTCCTTCCTCGCAGACTCCCTTTGTCTCCTCGCTCACCCGCCCCTCCTCGGGAGATCTGCCCGAGAGCACCCGCCCAATAAAGGCCTTTTACCACCGGTCCTTAGAGGTCGCTCTTTCTTCCTGCGGCGTTTTCTAACATAGAGTCCTTAATATTTTCTTTCGATGGACTACAGTCCATGGGGTCACAAAGAGTCAGACACAACTGAGCAACTTTCACTTTCATTTTCTACCTATACCATGATGATTCAGCTCAGTTCAGTCACTCAGTTGTGTCCAACTCTTTGAGACCCCATGAATCGCAGCATGCCAGGCCTCCCTGTCCATCACAAACTCCCAGAGTTTACCTAAACTCATGTCCACCGAATTGGTGATGCCATCCAGCCATCTCATCCTCTGTCATCCCCTTCTCCTCCTGCTCCCAATCCCTCCCAGCATCAGGGTCTTTTCCAATGAGTCAACTCTTCACATGAGGTGGCCGAAGTATTGGAGTTTCAGCTTCAGCATCAGTCCTTCCAATGAACACCCAGGACTGATCTCCTTTAGGATGGACTAGTTGGATCTCCTTGCAGTCCAAGTGACTCTCGAGTCTTCTCCAACACCACAGTTCAAAAGCATCAATTCCTCTGTGCTCAAATTTCTTCACAGTCCAACTCTCACATCCATACATGACCACTGGAAAATCATGATGATATTTGCCCACAAATATATTTTTGTAATCTTGTCACTTCTTTTCTCATCCATATGTCTTTTATTTCTTTTTCTTAACTTGTTTCAATTAGCTAGGTTGCAATGCAGAACTGAAGTTGAAAGTTAAAGACTTGTTTTCAACCTTAGAGATATTTCATCATGAAGTATGATGGTAACTGTGGGTTTTGTATAAATGCTCTTTATAAGCTTGAGCAATTCGCTTTTTTAAAATATATTTGACAAAATATAGTTTTCATTCAAGCCCTCCTTGATAGTGAGAGGGTAACAGGCAGGAAGGCCAGGGGTCTCCAAATGGAGGAAAGAGGCTACAAGTGCCAGACATTTTTATCTCTCTTAAGCAGCAGGAGGAAAAACCAGTGATAGGTTTTTCCTTCTCTATACAAATTTTAAAGGAGGTTTCTCTTAACATGATGTGTTGCCATGACACCTGGTCTCACCTAAAGCTAACTATTCTGAAATCTTGAGTTAACCAATACATTTCTTTTTCTTATGGAAATGTTGTCTTAAGCTATGTTAATGAACCCCAGACTCTTATCTTCAAGTTGGTTCCGCCATATGGCCTAACTTACTTACTCAGGTATTATTCCCCTAATCTATGTAAACGGAACTATTTGTTGGTATTCTGCCCTTCTACAAGATTCAAGTCAATCGTTTTATGGCCGGGGATGAATTATCTGGTGCCATTCTAAATTTTATGACATTTCTTTCGTTTCATTAACAGACTGTGAGTGACTATATAACATACAGATAAAGACTAGGAGCGGGTACTCTTTTGCCCCCTTCTGATGCCTATGTCAAAAGTTTTCTCTATCTCCTTTATACTTTAATAAAACTTTATTACACAAAAGCTCTGAGCGATCCAGCCTCGACTCTGGCCCCGGATTGAATTCGTCTCCTCCGGGGGCCAAGAATCCCAGTGACTTATCGTTCAGCAATAACCTTTCAATAGCTCACCAGTAAAGAAATTTCCTGCTATGCAGGAGATACTGGAGATGTTCGTTTGAACCCTGGATGGGGAAGATCCCCTGGAGGAGGACATCACAACCCACTCTGGTATTTCTGCTGGGAAAATCCCATGAACAAGAGAGACTGGCAAGTTACAGTCCATGATATCAGAAAGAGTCAGACAAGACTAAATCCACTGAAAATGCTCAAATGGATTTTTATTTATAAATCTAAATTGAAATGTATCAGTTTGCATGTATCTATTGAAATAGTCATGTGATTCTTCTCCTTTATCCTATAAACTTAGTATCATTGATTAATATTGAACGTTACATACTATTTTATTCTTTGTGTAGCCTATACACTGTCATGATGATTTGTTATTAAATACATTGATTGATTTCACATATATTGTTTAATATCTTGGTGCATATGTTCAAGAGAGATATGTATCTGTCATTTCCTTTCTTGTAATGTCACTTGGCTGGAGAAGGCAATGGCACCCCATTCCAATATTCTTGTCTGGAGGATCCCAGGGACGGGGGAGCCTGGTGGGCTGCCATCTATGGGGTCGCACAGAGTAGGACACGACTGAAGCGATTTAGCAGCAGCAGCAGCAATGTCACTAGGCACTTAGGCAGTCTTGGTTTTAGGTAATAATGATACTGTTCTCTGTTCTTTATTTTCTGAATGAAAATATCTAAAAGGATATTTGTGTATTGGGTAATAATGTTACTTATGCCTTAGAGTTTAAATGGCCCATTGGTTTAACACTCCTAAAATAGTTAAATATATGTAGTCAAAGTAATATCACCCACTATGATATGTCAAAATGAGCAGAGCTACTAATAAAAACCTGGGAATTGAGTAGAGTATAATGAACATATGCATGTATATGCATATATATAGTCTAATATAAACAGGATATAGTCTAACATAAGCAGATAGCTATATAGCTCATTATATATATGTGTATATATATATATATATATATATATATATATATATATGTGCATACATGTGTATATATACAGACAGATGGATAAATAGATAGTCCAGCATGATCTCTGTCTCAATAAATGGTAACAGGGGTAATTACATTGCCTTTCTTTTGCACTGCCTGTCAGTATATCACAGCAGTGAAGAACATGGTCTAAGAGGCAGTTAGATTCTGATTACTGATTCTCCAATGTGGGGAGCGGCTTGAAAGAGCTGACTCTGGGAGCTGCCTTGATTGATTATCAAGGGTCCCTTCAAGGACGTAGCTCTCTGTCCCGCCACCCCTCTCCTGGAATCCAAAGTTAATCAGAACATTAGTAAGCCTTGAATGCACACATGATGCAGATAGATAAGCCTTTCACGACCACCCTTAAGATAAACGGGATGCCCTTCTTATCCCTTGACGTTATCAGAGAGTTCTGGTGATTGTTATCTCAAAGTGATGTTTATGGAAAAATATTTTCTCTTCTTAAGATTCTCTTCTTGGTTTAGTATAAATGTAACCCTGAGAAAGAAAGAATCATCGCTGACTGCAGCGATCCTCTCGACCCCATCTGTTCTGTGTCTTTATTTCTTAACCTAAAGGAACGCGCCGTGTTGCTCACTTAAATCTCCCGGCTGGTCCGGCACTCCATGATTTCTGTTTTGGATCATCCTCTTTTCTGTTTGTTTACTCACCTGTAAAATAGGGCTAATAGCAGCACTTACCTTTTTGCATAGCATTAGAGATTACTGCTAAATATCACTGAATGTTTTATTTTGTTTATTTAATTATGTTGGGATAAAAGCTTATAAATCTGTATACAGAGACAAAGTTAGTAAGACTAAGTTCCAATTTTGTAGAACTTTTCCCATAAGCTGCAAAGTCCCAGGTGAGATTTTCTTCCATCCATTTCTTTTTCTGTACTTGTAGAAGCTCTCATTTCTACTGTTTTTATTTTTCTTCACCACATAGGTTTTCCTTACTCATAATATCCATTTTGATCTTTGCATCAGTTGAGTGAACATTGGGCTCCAAGCACATTTTATTTATCACTTAACTTCACTTTTCTACTAAATAATTTCCTAATTGCATTTTTCATCTGGTCATTTCTCAAGGTATAGATTAATGGATTTAATGTGGGAGCTATGATGGTGTAGAATATAGCAACTCCTTTATCAATAGGGAAAGTAGCTGCTGGTCTCATGTACACAAATATGCTGGGTACAAAGAATAAGAGGATCACCGCGATGTGGGAGACACAGGTGGAGAGGGCTTTTTGCCTCGCCTCCAAGCTCCGTGTCCTTAAAGAGAGCAGAATGACTGTATAGGAGCTAATCAAGAGAAGGAAGATTAACAGACAGATGAACCCACTGTTGGCAGCAACAAAGAGCCCTAGAGTGTGGGTATCAGTGCAGGCAAGTTCGAGCAGAGGATTCAGATCACACATAAAGTGGTCTATGACATTAGGGCCACAGAAGGGTAACCTGAAGATGAAGAGGATCTGAATGGTTGCATGAAGAAAGCCTCCTGCCCATGCCACTCCCACTAGCAACCAACACACCTGCCAGGTCATGATGGTTGTGTAGTGCAAGGGCTTGCAGATGGCTACATAGCGGTCATAGGCCATTGCAGTCAGCAAGATGATGTCAGCCCCTGCAAATAAATGCTCTCCAAAGATTTGGGTCATGCATTCATTGAAAGAGCTGGTTTTCTTTTCACGGAGCAAATCTACAATCAGTTTAGGGGTACTGACACAGGAATAGCAGACATCAATAAATGAGAGATGAGCCAGGAAAAAGTACATGGGGGACCTCAGTAATGAGCTGGTGGTGATGGTGACCAAGGTGAGCACATTTCCTACCATACACACGAAGTAGACAACCAAAAACACTGCAAATATGACTTTCTGCATCTTTGGATTCTGTGTTAGTCCCAGTAGAATGAACTCTGTCACGTTGTTTATATTCTCCATGTGTCTCAAGTTATAACTAATGATGTTACCTGAAAAAAGTTACAGTTTATTAGCTCTACTTTGAATTTAGTAAGCCTATCAATGTAATAAATAATTAATCCATAGTTTATACTGTATTGTACATTTTATGACTTTTGCTGATAAAACAAAATAATTCTGAACCACTGAAAATTACTTAGATATGAGTGTATGAGAATATAAAAAATATGAGTATAAGAATTTATATGAATTCTTGAATATGAATGTAGTAGAGAAGAAGGTTTTGAGAAAGAGGGAATCTTGCATACAAGTATAGTAAAATTTCCATGGACTTGGATGAAATAAGCTGGGATTCAGTAAAGGGATGGAAAACAGAGAGTTTAATGCCTTTATCAAACTATTTGTATTAGTTGACATCGCATTGGCATTGGGAAAGTAAGGAAAACATACAGGGGCTATTTTAATAGAATTGATAATCCAATTGCCTAAACCCGATAGTTTTATAATAGCTGATATACTTAATGAATAGTTTACATGGACATGGCATGATAACAACCTGGAATTTGCACATATTCTCAGAGACCAATGTCAATTAATAATACTAATGATAATATTAACTAAATCTTAATTTAAATAAACAATGCTCCAATAAAATTATTTTAAAAAACGTAATGAACACTTACTGTGTCCTTTTTTTCCAAGCATTTGGTTATTTAATCCTCATTATAAATCTTTAGGATGTTTATTGCTATCATTTTTATACTTATTTTACATATCAGGAAGAGAAAAATAGAGAAATGAAGAATCCTGCCAAGATCAAGCAGCTAATAAAATGCAAAGTCAAGATTATATCAGATTATACTTCTTATGTTCTTTTTCCTCCACATTCTTACACACACCTTATATTGTGATGCTATATAGTAAATAATCTTAAGCCAGCAAACTCCTTTGATATGACCATAATAATAGCAATAATTATTATAGTTACTTTAATTAATGTCTTTAGGTTCCTGTCCTAACAGAACAACTAATGAAAGATAGGTGTAAAATTACTTCAGATTATACTTTTCCCCTTCCAAACTCTTAAGATGCATCCCTTATTGTTAAGTTTAAATTTACACTGAATTAGAACGCTCCCTTTTGACATGAGCTATAACCATAATAATTATAATTGCTCTGATAGTACATCAGAGTCAAAAATATATGAAGCAATTTCATTGACAGTCACAAATACATATACACACAGACTCGGACACAACCACACACAGTGTAACATACTGGAATTCCCACATGTTGAAAACTATGCTGTACCGCTTTCATTGAAGGTCCATTTTATCTTTGTCTTTCTTTTACCCCCATTTCCTTCCTACCACAATTTCCATAGAAATCATACACTCACAAACCCTTCAGTGAAATGCTGAAATGGTAATCCCAGTGGTTAAATATACTGACTTGAGAATCTAAAGACCATGTTAGAATCTTGCCTTTTCTACTTGCAGCTTTTGATCCAGGGTACATTTCTTGTCAACTTACACCCATGCTTCCTCTAGTATCAAGTGAGAACATTATGTCTGCCTCATAGTCTCTCATGAAAATTGACTGAGGAAACACATATGAATATATCCCTCATACTGCTGTGAAAACGCAAAGCAACTTCAGTTTCTTTTATGGCTCTATATGCAGCTAGTAGACAGGAAGAACTGACAATTTAAGTAATAATACAGAGAAACTTTTAAATATGCAGTACACTGGGAGAAGCCAAAGGAACTCATATGCTCATAGCAGTTGACCCAAGAAATAACTATCCTTTTTCCTGCTTGGAATAAAGGTGATTATTTTTATCTTCTAATACATTTATATATTTTGTGTACAAAGTGCATTAAATTTTGTTTTCATCCCTCAGAAATGGCTTTCATTATTAAAATAAGTGTTTCCTGACAACAAGAAAAAAAAGAATATATAGTGATGGAGTGTTAGCTCACACAAATTTCTTAATCTCCAGCCTCAAATGTATCATCTATCAAATTAGGTTAATGTTATTTACCAGCTATCTTTTAAAGAAACAGGTGAAGGTGTAATGTTCTGTATCCATATTTTAAAAGTATTGAAGCATTTGATTACTAACTATACATGTAAAGTAACAATTTAAGAAGTATTAACACTAACAAATAACTTACCTTCTGGTTTTACATGATATTAATGATATTTGAGAGCATACAGAGTTAATTCTATTTTCAAATTGATTTCAACTTGGGATAAGTAACTTTCAGTTTGAAAACTATGACATAAAGACATTTCAGATTATTTAACTTAAGAGTAGATATTAATTCTTTATATAAGACTAAATGTTTTATTCTAGCCTAAAGTCTTATAAGTTTTCACAGAAAACCCTGGAGTTGAATTTAGAATGGATTCATCTGGAACATTATGTAGAAATGATCTTGTATAGGTGGTTCTTGTCCCACAGACAAGAGGCAGAAAGTTTAGTGAAAACACATTCAAGTGAGTCATCCCAACCTTGATGAATCTTGCTCTGCATATGTAAACAATTCAAAAAAGACTTTTTCAGTGGCAATACATGGATATTTAAAGAGCTTTCCACAGATGTTCAAAGACTTCATCTTATAGATGCTATTTTCTCTCTCAGGAATTAATTAACTCTTGATGGAAAAGCCTTGCATGAAAAGCAGGTATTCTGAAGAGACATGCTTGTGGAACACTGACTTTGGGGTGGAAAATTGTATTTCCTGCACTTGCAACCAAAACATGTGAGCCTCATTTCTTTATCTGAACCTGGGTTTCTAAGAAGCCTGAATGTCATGTGAATACCAGTGATGACATAATTCAGGCATGGGCACATGTGATACAGTGAACTTGTGGATGCATCTCAAAGGGAAAATTTCTATCTTTGTATCAGTATTCAACTTTTTCCTGGAAACCTAGTGTTGATTACTTGAGAGTTAGAACAGTGTGAAGGTATAAAGTTAATGGAAGTCATTTCAAAGTACTTTAGCCCAAAGCCCACCATTTTCCGCATTCATCAGAGGGCTATATATGTAAACAGAAACTCCAATAGGATCCATGTGATGGTCAGCATGAAACAATAGGCACCACTAAGTATGTGGAGAGATGTTTAAAGCAAGAAAGAATGCCTAAATCAAGCACAAATACTTTTGCACATTCTGGTCTCTTTGTATTATTTTCCATTCAGTTGTTCTAGGAGGTATGCTAGATTAAATTACTGTAATTTAAACATTTTAAAATATTTTTATTGGTATATCTTTTGGAGGAGGCATTTGTTTTTAAGTTCTTTCCATAATTTAAAAATAGTAGTTCTTTGTTTCTTATCACTTAGTTCTTTCTATATATTCTAGATACGTTTGCCATATATATGTTTCATATATATATAAATATATTTATTTACAAAAATATGGTTAAATTTGTGTATGTTATATATGTATATAAATTATATATATATATATATATATATGTATGTATATATATATATATATAATCCTAATTTGTGGATTCTCTTTTCTTTTCTTTATTTCTTTTGTGAATTTCCTTTTATTTTAAAAATGGGGATGATATATTGGGTATGCAGGACAACTTGGCAGGTTTTAATTTAAATTATTTTATGCTTTATGCTTTCCATCATATCTCATAAATAATGGTCTATCTCAAGGTCAAAACTTTTTTCTAGAATGTTTATATATTTAGATGTAACTTCTAGACCTCTAATTCATTTGTATTAATTTTTGTGTATAGCGTGTGGTAGTGATTCAGGCTCATATTTTTTTGCATATAGATATCCAACTGATCAAGCATTTGTTCAGAAAACTATTCTTTCTGCATTGAATTACCTTGATGTTTTGGTTTAAAATTTATACATATATATTTATTTATAAATATTCTGTCACATTTCAACAGCACACAACTTATGGGAGCTTTATAGTTCATCTTGAATATTGGTAGAGTAAGTTTTCCAGCTGTGTTCTTCCTTTGAACGTGAATTTCTATTCCACATACTTTTGAAACTGTATCTTCCTACACAAATTTCAAAATAGGATTGTCACTTTCTTCTATCTGAGCCACCAGGGAATTCATGTGTATATGCCAGTACTAAACACCTAATTTTCCCCCCTTCCTCTCCCTTTTGGTAACCAGAGGTCAGTTTTCCATGTCTGTGAATCTAGTTCTGCTTTGTAAATAAATGAATTTGTATGACTTTTTGATTCCGCAGAAGTGATGTAATTATTTGTCTTACTTGGTCTGACTTACTTCACTTAATATGATAATCTGTAAGTCAATCCATGTTTCTGCAAATATTTACCTTCCAAGCAATAGTTTCTAATTTTATTATTTTTAAATTACTTTAGTTGTTCAGTTTCTAAGTCATGTCTGACTGTTTGTGACCCCATGGACTGCAGCATGCCAGGCGTCCCTGTCCTTTACTATCTCCTGGAGTTTTCTCAATCTCATGTCCATTAGTCACAGTTTATTTAAAATGTGTTAATTTCTACTGCTGAGCAAATTGATTCACTTTGCATATATGTATGTATATATATCAGAGAAGGCAATGGCACCCCACTTCAGTACTCTTGACTGGAGAATCCCATGGACAGAGGAGCCTGGTAGGCTGCAGTCCATGAGGTTGCTAAGAGTCGAACACGACTGAGCGACTTCACTTTCACTTTTTACTTTCATGCATTGGAGAAGGAAGTGTCAACCCACTCCAGTATTCTTGCCTGGAGAATCCCAGGGACAGAGGAGCCTAGTGGGCTGCCATCTATGGGGTCGCACAGAGTCGGACACAACTGAAGTGACTTAGCAGCAGTAGTATTCTATTTCATATTTTCCATTGTATTTTATCACAAGATATTGAGCATAGTTCTCTTTGCTATACAGTATGTGTGCTCAGTGGCTCATTCATGTCCAACTCTTTGTGATCCCATGGAATGGAGCCCACCGGGCTCCTCTCTTCATGCGGATTCTCCAGGCAAGAATACTGGAGTGGGTTGCCATGCCCTCTTCTAGGGGATCTTCCCAACCCAGGGATTGAACTCAGATCTCCCACATTGCAGGTGGATTCTTTACCATCTGAACCAGCAGCTACACATTAGGACCTTGATTGTCCATACGTTTCATTCTTGGAATGCACATAATTGGTTCTCTCTGTCCTACTTCATCTCAGGTTTTCCTGAAAGCTACTTTAGTTTCCCTCCCAGCCTTAAGAAAGCTGGAAGAACACAGAGCAGAGTTTCCCGAAATGCCTTGTCTACAGCCTTTGTGAGCCCCCAGGTGAATAATACCTGAGGCAAGATAAGATAAATTTGGAAAGTAAACAATCAGAGGAACAGGGACATTACCTTGAACATATTGCTTGACAATCTTTGTTTTAGATATATTTACAAATACCTTTGGGAATATAATTACTTAGAGCTTTCAAAGCCATTAATTTTTGCTTAGTTACTAAGGTTTATATTCTGTACTTCCCAACCAAATTTTCCTCAGGCATAGGTATAAAATAGGTGATACCCAGGACCTAAATATGATTTCCTGAGGGATAAAGATACTCTGCTTTCATTACTGACAATTTTAATGAATATTTTAATTCTGCTTCCCTTGTAAACCTGTGGAAGATTTAAGATGTATTGATTTCCAAAATATTTGAGAGATATGTTTGAATTACTGGTTTTTTTTCTTTGCATTTAACTTCAGATTTTTTATACAAGGAACAAATTGACAAATAAGTATCTGGGGGTGGAATTCTTCTTGATGCATCCTAAAACTAACCTGACAGCCACACAGGTCTGAAGTTTGTGACACTGGTTTGGGTAGTGTCCCACCATCCATGTGCTAGCTTGATTATATGCTGTTTGCATTTGTTTGATATAATTTCTTTCTAAAATCTATTAATTCTCTTGTAACATGTGATAATTTAATTATTATAATAATGTCACAACATATTTTAGTTTTAATTATGTATTATTTAAATGAAAAATTCTGTTTAATAACAGAATTAAAGCATTCTCGAGTTGACAATGTATTTCACTGTGCCTCATCGCCTAATTGTATGCATTTTCCCATATTGCTATTAAGATAAGACCCAATTTCAACTTGAATATCCATAAATATGAGTAATACTCCATTTCAAAGTATCTGCCATTTTAACATAGATTAGTTTTATCTAGATTAATAAAACTAAGTTTGTAACATGCAATGTTTTAATAAAACAAGAGAAAATTTAAATATATTCTGGACAATGTAAGTTAAATATGAGAGTGCCTGATCTTATGCTGACAGCATAATGAAGAGCAAAGATATTTTCAAATGAAGAAATAAAGTAATTTTGGAAAATTTTTTCATGATGCAAAGAAAATCAGACAATTGATATGTGTTAAAAATTGCCTTAAAATAACCAACCTATCATCAAGCTAATTGACATTTTTTCATCACCATATTGCTAAAATTAATGCTTATATAATTGCACTTGTTAAAATTATGAGGGATTTTTTTTTCTTTTTGTTGAACTTTTATGTAGGCATGACAGTTTCTTTGACTGCTAAACTACTTACTCAAACAAAAATGAGCGTTAAGAAGTATATCATGAACCATATATATCACTGGGTATTTTATATTTTTCATCAAGTTTTTGAGTTATGTAATCGTATCTTAACGGTAAGATAAATGAGATGGGACTTTCAAACATGTTAAACCATTAGCCTGAGGATCACACTGGTTAGTTAATTTAGCACTCCTCACTTTCCCATACTTTGCTGTTGTTACTTGAACCCCTGTTTACTGGTTGCCTGGTATTCTTTATTTCATTCATTGTGTCTTCAGTTTTTGTATGGATTTCCTTACTATCTCATGTTCAAAATGTTGTTTTCTCCTCACCTGACTTTTCACATTTCCTTTTACCTCTGTTAATGCCATTCATTACATTATAATAGCTCAGAAGATACAATGCTCTTTTAACCTATAATTGATTAAATGTGTTTCTTTTAAATACATAGTATCTTTTTACAAGTGCAAGCACTCAGAAAGACACACTGGACGTTCATTAACCCAATATTTGCATGTTGCTTTCTGCTAAGATGAAGATTCCGAAATGAAGTTTCATTATTTTCATTGCTGCCCTTTGTGATATCGTCTTCCCCATTCACCTCAAGTCTCCTGTTTAACCTCAGATTAAAAAAGAATCAGGGTTTTTTGTCTTTTCTCATTTTAGTGTATTACTTTTCAATTCTGAGGAATTATTTTGACTCTCTATCTAGGTCTCTTCTAAAGTCAGAAATTCAGGTTAATGAAGTTATTTCTCTCCAATTTACTTATTTATTTATTTTTGTCTACTTATATATTTCTTTAAATCAATTTTATATAAATGATTTTATTTGACATATCAAAATTATTCTACTTCACAAACAAAAAAATCTATGTATCAATTGCAATTATGTAGAAGACAGATCAGTGTACTGCAACTCCCCCCAAAAAAAACCTTTTAAATATTTTCGAGTTAATGCCAATTGCTGAACACTGTGTGATGAATATTTTGTTCTGGTAGTTACAGAAAAACAGGCTGGAGGCTTTATGGTAACAGTGAAAACAAATAATGAGGAAATTTAACCTCTGTGATATTGCAGTTTTGAATAATAGTTTAAAATAGGATTGGTGCCATACAGGCAGTTTAAAATGCTTGTTAACTATTTGCCATCTAAAATCATCATCAAGACTATAAATAGCATTAATAATAATTTTGTGAAGCCCTAGACTTGACAGTTTTTAAATATGAAAACCATGCACTTCCTATAAAAAACATTCATTCTCTGTTTGCTTTCTTTCTTTTCTTTTTTTTTTTTTCTTTTAAATAGACATTTGGGGGCCTGGATATGACTGTCAAACACTAAAGGTGTGCTAGGTTTTGCAAACCCACTGTGGGCAAATAATTCCTCATCAGTGGTTAAAATAGCATCTAGAAGTGAACTTGTTCTATCTTGCACTCACTTTACACTGATTAAATAATGTCTTAAGATTATCCCTTAGTTACAAAAGATGAAAATCTATAAACATTTCATTAATTCTTTACTGCAACACATGCCACTGAGGGATAACGGGACCAAGAATTGTCCTATCATCTCTTTTACTAACAGTATACATATATATATATATTTTTTTTCATGAAGTTTCTAGCAACAAACACTTGAGCAACTTCACAATATCTATTGTTCTTTACCAATATCCAAAACAAACTTCAGTATCAGTATGTATTTTTTAATTGTCTTAACACATGAAATATAAACATGAGAAATAAATTAATTTGTAGATTTTTTGCAATTTAATTAATAATTTATAAATAAAATATAAATTATAATGTAAATCTTAACATATATTTTTCAAAAGTTCTTTACCTTTTTTATGTAACAACAATCACGTTGATTTACCATGATCTATTAACTATGCTTGATCACAGAGTATGTGTACATGTTGACTTGTGTCCAACTCTTTGAGACGTTATGAGCTGTAGCCCTCCAGGCTCCTCTGTCTATGGGATTTTCCAGGCAAGATTACTGGAGTGGCTGTCATTCCTTCTTCTAGGGGTTCTTCCCAACCCAGGGATCAAACCAGTGTCTGCTGCTTTGAGGCAGATTCTTTACCACTTGAGCCATCACAGAAACCTTAGGATGTCCTATTTAAATTAATGTTCAGCAGTTCAAGCTGGGATTTCAAACAAATTTGCGTTTCTTTGGGGCTCTTCCCAGATAATTCAGGGAATTTGGTTAGATAATTTTAAAAGAAGGAAAGTTGCCTTCATGTATATAGCCACAAGAATTGAAAAATATACAAACAAATATTTTCTTGCCTTGGGTCAATTAGCCTTCTTTGTTTTGTAAAATATTTTATTAATAGCAATTAATATTTCTATTTTCAAAATAATGCTCAAATATGTAAAAATTTTACAAGTAATTGAGTAAATTATATAATAATTTTCATTATAAATTGTTTTGCAATAGATTTATAAAGAGAGATTAAAAACATTTACTAAATCAATAATTGATATTAAGATTTTATTCATGTAAATGTATTTTTGTAAATTTTTTATTATTGTGCTCATATTCACCCAAGCATGTTTTCTTTTTTTCAGAAATGTAAGTCATTTGTGTAAAACCTACACTAAACTCAAATGGAAAACCAGAGAAACATATTCATTCATTCTTCTAGGACTTTTATATAGCCATAACATACAAATATTTTGCTTTGTGTTTTTCTTATTCTGTTATGTTGTCATGTTGGTAGGAAACTTTCTGATCCTCTTCTCCATTCAATGCAATCCTCTTTTTAACCAACCAATGTACTATTTCCTCAGCCACTTATCCCTTATAGACATCTGCTATACCTCCAGCGTTACACCCAAAATAATTGGAGATCTGCTCGTAGAGAGAAAGACTATTTTCTATGGTAATTGCATGCTGCAGGTCCTTGTTATGTACTTCTTTGGAGGTACTGAGATCTTTATTCTTTTTCCATGGCTTTGATCACTATGTTGCCATCTGCAAGCCTCTCCACTATGTGATTATCATGAAAATAATAAGATGCGATCTTCTCCTCTTAGCTGCCTGGGCTGGTGGATCCGTCCATTCCTTTCCTCATTTTTTTTATGGCAATCGGCTTGCCTTTCTGTGGTCCTAATGAAATTGATCACTATTTCTGTGATATTTTTCCGCTGCTAAAAATTGCATGTACTGACACCTACCTCACTGGTGTGCTTGTGATTGTCTTTTCAGGAATGTTTGCCTTAGTTACATTTGATATCTTGTTTGCTTCTTATGGCATTATATTATTCACTTTAGATAATCGTCCAGCCGAGGAAAGACACAGAGCCCGCTCTCCCTGTGGGCCTCATATAACTGTGGCCATCTTATTTTTTGTACCTGTTATCTTTATCTATCTTAGACCTCCCACTACTTTCCCTGAGGATAAGATATTTGTGCTATTTTACACCATCATTGCCCCCATGTTCAATCCCTTAATCTATATGCTAAGAAATGCAGAGATGAAAAATAATTTGAAAAAAAATTAGTATCAAACTTTGTTTTCAAAGGAATCACAGCTTTAAGGAAAAAGTTGTGCAGCAAAGAGGTATTTATAGTAGCAGCTATTTTAATGTGGTTCCTGTGAGTCAACTCTCTTGGTGCCCTATGGAAAATAATAATGATACAAAGATAGAATCAATAATTCAGATCACTGTAAACAAATTTACTTGCTTTCCACCTAATGACCTAATTTTAATACATTTCTAATATTAGTTAAGGAGTTGTATAATTATTTACCTAAATTTATAAGTAAGTGGCTAGTCATTGTATCCAGAATCAAAACCCACTCCTGTTAAAATGAAAGTGCAAATCATTCAGTTGTGTCCAACTCTTTGTAACACCATGGACTTTTCCATGGAATTCTCCATGCCAGAATGATAGAGTGGGTAGCCTTTCCCTTCTCCAGGGGATCTTCCCAACCCAGAGATTGAACCCAGGTCTCCCACACTGTGGGTGGGATTCTTTACCAGCTGAGCCACAGGGAAACCCAAGAATATTGGAGTGCATAGCCTATCCCTTTTCCAGGGGATCTTCCCAACCCAGGAATGAAACCGGAGTCTCCTGCATTGCAGGCAGATTCTTTACCAACTGAGCTGTTAAAATGAAGGGGGTAGGGAAAAAACAAAACAAAAACTAGTAAAAAGACAAAATGTGGCCTATAAACAGATTATCACACACACACACACACACACACACACACACACACACACACACACACATAAAGAAAGCAGTTTTGCTGCACATGGATGTTTATAGAAGCTTTACTCATGATTACCAAATATTGGAAGCAACCAAGATGTCCCTCAATAGGATATAAAGAGATAAATAAATTGTAGTACATCCAGACAATGGAATATTATTCAGAGTTAGAAAACTATAACACACTGATGAAAGAAATCAGAGGACACAAATAGATGGAGAAATATACCACATTCATGGATTGGAAGAATCAGTATTGTCAAAATGACTATATTACCCAAAGCAAGCTATAGATTCAATGCAATCCCTATCAAGCTACCAACAGTATTTTTCACAGAACTGGAACAAATAATTTCACAATTTGTATGGAAATACAAAAAATCTCGAATAGCCAAAGTAATCTTGAGAAAGAAGACTGGAGCTGGAGGAATCAACTTGCCTGACTTCAGGCTCTACTACAAAGCCATAGTCATCAAGACAGTATGGTACTGGCACAAAGACAGAAATATAGACCAATTGAACAGGATAGAAAGCCCAGAGATGAATCCACATATCCGTGGACAACTTGTCTTCAACAAAGGAGGTAAGGATATACAATGGAAAAAAGACAACCTCTAAATAAGTGGTGCTGGGAAAACTGGTCAACCATTTGTAAAAGAATGAAACTAAAACACTTTCTAGCACCATACACACACACACAAAAAAAACTCAAAATGAATTAAAGATCTTAATATAAGACCAGAAACTATAAAACTCCTAGAGGAAAATGTAGGCAAAACACTCTCCAACATAAATCACATCAGGATCCTCTATGACCCACCTCCTAGAATATGGGAAATAAAAACAAAAATAAACAAATGGGACCTAATAAAACTTAAAAGCTTTTGCACAACAAAGGAAACTATAAGCAAGGTGAAAAGACAGCCTTCAGAATGGGAGAAAATAATAGCAAATGAAGCAACAGACAAAGGATTAATCTCAAAAATATACAAGCAACTCCTGCAGCCCAATTCCAGAAAAATAAATGACCCAATCAAAAATGGGCCAAAGAACTCAACAGACATTTCTCCAAAGAAGACATACAGATGGCTAACAAACACATGAAAAGATGCTCAACATCACTCATTATCAGAGAAATGCAAATCAAAACCACAATGAGGTACCATTACACTCAGTCAGGATGGCTGCTATCCAAAAGTCTACAAGCAATAAATGCTGGAGAGGGTGTGGAGAAAAGGGAACCCTCGTACACTGTAGGTGGGAATGCAAACTAGTACAGCCACTATGGAGAACAGTGTGGAGATTCCTTAAAAAACTGGAAATAGAACTGCCATATGACCCAGAAATCCCACTCCTGAACATACACACTGAGGAAACCAGACCTGAAAGAGACACGTGCACCCCAATGTTCATCGCAGCACTGTTTATAATAGCCAGGACATGGAAACAACCTAGATGCCCATCAGCAGACGAATGGATAAGGAAGCTATGGTACATAGACACCATGAAATATTACTCAGCCATTAAAAAGAATTCGTTTGAATCAGTTCTAATGAGATGGATGAAACTGGAGCCCATTATACAGAGTGAAGTAAGCCAGGAAGATAAAGACCAATATTACTAACACATACATATGGAATTAAAAAAAAGAGATGGTAACAATAACCCTATATGCAAAACAGAAAAAGTGACACAGATGTACAGAACAGACTTTGGGACTCTGTGGGAGAAGGCGAGGGTGGGATGTTCTGATAGAATAGCATTGAAACAAGTATACTGTCAAGGGTGGAACAGGTCATCAGCCCAGATTGGATGCATGAGACAAGTTCTCGGGGCTGGTGCACTGGGAAGACCCAGAGGGATGAGATGGGGAGGGAGGTGGAAGAGGGGATCGGGATGGGGAACACAAGTAACTCCATGGCTGATTCATGTCAATGTATGGCAAAAACCACTAACATATTGTAAAGTAATTAGCCTCCAACTAATAAAAATAAATGAAAAAAAAGAAAAGAAAAGAAAATGCCCTAAAACGTATTCACTAGTTAATACATTCAAATTTAATGTCCATTTAGACGATATTTTCATCTATTTTTTTAATAAAGTGTTCTTTGTGGTGCAAGTCTTTTGACATAGAGTGCTGATGAGCTGTGGGTGTTAGTCAGCCTCATTTTTGCAGGAGTGTTATTGGACACAATCTCTTAAGAGGCAATTTTCACCATCCATCATATTACAACTGCACATAGACATGGATCTAGTGATGTCATTCCCTACAGTTACTGTCACTCACAAGGACAGTAACTACCACTGCAACACTTTCTTTGGTAGCAAAAGATAAAAAAGGACTTAAAACACATCTGAAAGGAGTTTAATGAATAAGGATGGTACTTACAGTAATACCATCAATTGATAGAGCCATTCCTGAAAACAAAGCAGATACATAAGTAATGCTATCTAAAGTCTATTTCAAGGTGAAAAGTAAGAGGATAGAATTATATGCTTGAATGATAAGTCAATTAAATCAGATAATATGTGTTACATACATATACCCATATATTAATAATATATATTTAGAAGAATGTCAGCAAGAGTATATATTTGTATTCTCTGTGTGAGGAAACTTTTGCTGGCATCAGCTACTTGAACCATGCTTAATTTTAAGATATACTCTGATAATTTTGAAATACATCATTTTCATGTGTTGTATTAAAAATATTTCTTTTAACTAGTTTTATTCCAGAAAGCACAGAACTGCAATGATCATGGTCAGACATCATTTCTTATTCTGATGTTGAAAAATTTTTGTTCAACAAGCCTCTACTGGATGCCCAAGACTCTGGACCTTCTCAAAAAGATTAAATTTATTCTACTAAAAAATTAATGTGTTTTGAAACCTCATCTTAGTTAATGGACTATTATTCACAATTGCACATCATTAAGCCATAATGATTACCTTCTTATTTACGCAGGAGTGACAGTGATATTTTGGAGAGAGTAGCAGACTTGAGAGCATGAGTAAGATGCTCAGGCAAGTACAGAGGCAGTTACAGAACTCACTGCTTTTTAATCACATTGAACAACAGCACACGATATTTAACTAACAGTTTGCTTGTCTAATTAGGTGTTTTCCAAGTATACTCTTGTCAAGACTCTTCAACAATCAAATGAAAACAAATTTTGCTGTTTATGTATATGAAGAATATTATATAAATATTTCTCATCTATATTTATATATTTATACATATATATAGATTGATAACAGTCACATTTGAATCATTCACATAACATGTTTACATCTGTATAACTATGTAGGTACATATGCATACATTAAAATTGCATGCATAAAAATGACACTAGTTGGAATGAAAAAACCAGGAGCAGAATTTTTACCCATAAACTACTGAATTTGAGCACCTAGAAAATAGTATGTGCTTGACCAATATCTGTTGAATGAATAAAACTTTAAGGAAATCTGTGCATACAGCCTCACAGTGTTTCTCACTACACTATGCTTGGATGCCATTGAGGAAAACGGAAGTCTGCATTCTACTACCTCCACCACAAGTTATCATATCTATGGAATATATCTTGAAACTCACAGATATTATTTCTATTTACTGATGTCTCACATCCTCAGTTCCAGTACTCCTACCAAGCAATGCTCATTTTCTTCAGAAGCTGCTGTGCAAGACATTTATTTCCATCATCTGACTTTAGAATACAAAACACACCTAGAAATGTTCTAAACTTTCTATTCTACCATAGCTGTGTTATATATATTAGACACTCACAGTGCCATTAGTGAGATTCTCTTTCTCCAAGTATCATATATACTGTTACTCTTCAATAAAAGTCATGTTAGCTCTGTAAGAATTCATGCAGAGGTTAGGATGTTCAGTTTCCCTCTTTTCAGTCCAAGAAAATTTTGAACACCATTTACTCAGCTGAGAATAAAACAAGCCATCCTAAAATTCGGTTTATCTGGAACCAAGGATTCTTTGATTTCATGAGAAGACTTAGGTCCTCACCTGCACATTAGAAGACAGAGTTTATTCTGGATTCACTGCACACATTCTGAAATCCACCCCATATAAGATTTTGACTGGGCAAGTGTATCTATTTTTCCTTCCCTGTAGGAGTATTTACATGTGGATGATGTGCATAGAATTCTGGAGAAGGCCATTTCCTTGAGCGTCCCTTCCCTTCATATACACTGATGAAAATAACCCAAGGGGACACAGGGGCCAAATAAGAGGGCCCCAATGCCCAGTGCTAAGGAAAATGTCAGCAAAAAAATAAACATTGAACTGAGATATAATGCAAAGATCAAGATATAAATATCTGTGAGTTATAAAGATGTAAATAATTAAATAACTATATAAATAATTAGGTGAGAATAGACAGAAGAATTCCAAACAGGTTATGTAGCTATACTATCCTCAAACACTTAAGTGACTTCCTTCCAAAGAACACAGAATGGAATAAGGGAAAAGAGTAAATTTACAGGGGTGGGTGGAAATTATGACAAACAGTACCTCAGGTGATCAGGATTCACAGCACAGTGATACATCACATTGAGAGCATTTACCTGCTGATATAGTATGATGAAAATAGCACTTTCTCTGTGGGTGTTTCTCCAATAACCTATAACCTTGGTCTAATTGTGAGCAAAATGTCAGACAAACCCCAATGAAGGGTTTTAATACAAAACATCTGACTAGTCCTCTTCAAAGCTATCAAGGTCTAGGTCATTCAAAACAAGAAAAGTCAGAGAAATTCTCACTGTCTGGAAGAGCAGAAAAGAACTTGAAAAGTGAATATAATGTTGTTTTTGGATCACATTCTGGAGGAGAAACATGACATCAGTAAAGACTAATGAATCTAGTTAAAGTGTGGATTTTAGTTAAAATATGTGATATGGTCTTTAATTAGCTGCGACATATGTACTGTAATAATAAAATCTGCTAATAGGAGGAACTGAATGTAAGGTACCTACAAACAACCCTACCACTAGGGTTTCCCTAGTGGGTCAGACAGTAAAGAATCAGCCTGCAATGTGGGAGACTTGGGTTTGGTCCCTGGATTGGGAAGCTCCCCTGAAGGAGGGAATGACTACCCACTCCAGTATTCTGGTCTGGAGAATTCTGTGGACTGTACAGTCCATGGGGTTGCAAAGAGCTGGACATAGCTGAGTGACTTTCACTTCACTTCACCTGTAAATATAAACCTATTAGAGAAGGTAAATTTTATGAGGAATGAATGACTTATTTAACACATCCTCACAATTTATCTGTGTTGTACCATGAGTACACTGTTCCTTTTTAACACTGAATAATATTCTATTGACTGTATACCACATTTTGTTTATCTATTCATGAGATAATGGATACTTGGTTTGCTTAAACATTTGACTCTTCTGAATAATACTGTAAAGAACATGGTTATACAGATTTGGAATAAAAGCTCATTTCAAGTTCTTTGCCCATTTATTAATTGCATTATTATTAGTTTATTGATTTGCAGAAATTCCTTATATAGTCTGGATATGAACTCCTTATCAGATGTGTCTTTGTTTCCTTCCATTTTGTGGGTTGCCTTTCCTCTCTGCTGATTGTATCCTTTGACAAATAAAAGTTTTAAATTATGATACAGTCTTATTTAACTATTATTTTTCTTCTGCCTTTGTTTTTGGTGTTATTAAAAAAATAGTTGCCTAATCTAATGGCCTGAATCTCTTCCTCTCTATTTTTACAAAATGTTTCATTATTTTAGCTCTTATGTTAAGGTCTTTGATCCAGTTGAGTATATTGTGATATGATGAAAGCTAAGGACCTACTTTCATTCTTTTACACATAGCCATCTAGTTTTGCCAAGTACATATGTTGAAAAATTGCTTTTGAAGTTGGATGAAGTTGGCATACTTTTAAAGTCATTTAACCATTCATGTAATGCTTTATTGCTGGCTCTCTTTTCTATTGTTCTATATGCCTGTCGTTATGCCAGTACCACACTCTTTTGATTATTGTGGCTTTACAGTAAGCTTTAGAATCATGAAGTGTGAGATATCCAAATTGTCCTCACTTTTCTTTCACCCATTTCTTCTCCCCTTGTAGAATCTATGATGTATACTGGATGTTTATGTTCCTTTTATCTCAAAGACATTCTTTGCTGAAAGCATCAGTAATACATTTTTGACATTTGCATCAATGGAATCAGTGCTGTGCTCCATGCTTCTTTTTTTTTTTTTTTTTTAATCACCTGAAATCACTTATCTATTACACAAATACCTAATGGCATTTTTCATCTGGGCATTTCTCAAGGTATAGATGAAGGGATTTAACATGGAAGTTATTAAAATGTAGAATACAGCAGCTGCTTTATCAATAGGTAAATAACTGATGGTCTCAGGTACACAAATGTGCAGGGCACAAGAGGTATGATAACAACTATGATGGGGGAGACACAAATGGAGAGGGCCTTGCACCTTGCCTCCAAACTGTGGTTCCTTACAGAGTACAGAATGACCACATAGGAGCCCATCAAGAGGAGGAAGTTTAACAGACAGAGGAATCCATTGTTGGCAACCACAAAGAATCCTAGAGTGTGAGTATCAGTGCAGGCATTATTGAGCAAAGGATTCAGATCACACAAAAAGTAGTCTATGACATCAAGGTCACAGAAGGGTCATTTGAAGATGAAAAAGATCTGCATGATCACATGAAGAAAAAATCAGACTTATGTCACTCCATTACAGGCCCACACACCTGCCAGTTCATGACACTTGTATAGTGCAAGGGCTTGCAAAGGGCCACATCGCTATCATAGGTTATCCCATAAGCAGGATGACTTCAGTACCTCCAAAGAAATGTTCCCCAAAGATTTGGGTCATGCATCCATTGAATAGGATGGTCTCCTTTTCAAGGAGTTAATCTGTGATCAGTTAAGGATATTCACAGAGGAATAGCAAGTATCAATAAAAGAGAGACAGGCCAGGAAAAAAGTACATGGAAGAACTCAGTAATGGACTGACTATGATGGCTACCATGATGAGCACATTTCCTACAACAGTGATGATGTAGATGACAAAAAAACACAACAGATATGATCTTCTGCATCTTAGGATTCTGTGTGAGCCCCACGGGAATAAATTCAGTCATTTTCCTATTCTCCATGTATCTTATATTATGATTAATTATGTTACCTGAAAAAATACTTTCTATTAGCTCAACTGTGAGTTCACTAAGACACTACATGTAGTAAAAAGATAAATGGTTTGATTCTATTGAATTCCAAGTTATTTTCAGTTTTTCTTTTGATATAGGAAAACAAGTTTCTGATCTTTAAATCCTCTCAAGGGCAGGAATGAATAATGTTTAAAGTTAGATATGTGAGGAAATCTGAACACACAGGCAGGGGTTTGTCTATGCACATTTAATCATGTGAGATGCTCAGAATCTAAAATGAATTAATAGATCTCTCATATAGCTGCAACCAACCTGAAGTGAAAGGTAGAAAAAAGTTGTAAAAGATATGAATGTAAAGGCAAGTAATTTTCCCTTTATTCTTAGGAAATTGGAAATCATGCAAGGTAATTTGAGAATGTGAGAGCATAAGGATGAAGACAGATTTGAGAAAGAGTGACTCGAGGATATAATTCTAGGAATGACCCTTGAGTGATCTGTATGAAGTGTGCTGAGTTTAAGTAAGGAGATGGAAGACACAAAGGATCACTAAAATCAGACTATTTATAATAATTGGCATAATGTGTAACAGAGCATTGATAACGGGAAAGTAATGAAAATATACAGAAGCTACTGTAATAAAATTAACATACTTTTAAATCTAATAACTTTGTGATAACTAATAAATATACACTTAATGATTGACTGTTATAGGCATGATATGATTACAACCTATGTAGATAGTATTATTTCATCCATAAAATAGATAAGAAAAAATCTTATTATTTAATAGTAATAATATAATAATAATATTATCTAAAGTTAATTGTTAATGGAAGATACTTTGTTATACAAGCTCTATTAAAAACTTGCAAGATGGTGATAGCTTACAGTGAATGGTGTCAGATTCCTGATCTCTGAAGATTTGGCGTAAGGACAAGGGGCCAGGTTTGATCACTCAAGAGCTTTCGTGGAGCAGAATTTTATTAAAGTAAGAAAAGGGACAGAGAAAACTTCTGATGCAGACGTCCGAAGGGGATGGAAAGTGCACACCTTCAGTTCAGTTCAGTTCAGTCACTCACCATGTCCGATTCTTTGAGACCCCATGAATTGCAGAACGCCAGGCCTCCCTGTCCATCACAAACTCCTGGAGTTTATTCAAAGCTCATGTCCATCGAGTCGGTGATGCCATCCAGCCATCTAATCCTCTGTTGTCCCCTTCTCCTCCTGCCTCTAATCCCTCCCAGCATCAGGGTCTTTTCCAATGAGTCAACTCTTCACATGAAGTGGCCAAAGTATTGGAGTTTCAGCTGCAGCATCAGTTCTTCCAGTGAACCCCCAGGACTGATCTCCTTTAGGATGGACTGGCTGGATCTCCTTGCAGTCCAAGGGACTCTGAAGTCTTCTCCAACACCACAGTTCAAAAGCATCAATTTTTCGACACTCAGCTTTCTTCACAGTCCAACTCTCACATCCATACATGACCACTGGAAAAGCCATAGCCTTGACTATATGGACCTTTGTTGGCAAAGTAATGTCTCTGCTTTTTAATATGCTACCTAGTTTGGTCATTACTTTCCTTCCAAGGAGTAAGCGTCTTTTGATTTCATGGCTGGAGCCACCATCTGCAGTGATTTTGGAGCCCAGAAAAATAAAGTCATCCACTGTTTCCACTGTTTCTCCATCTATTTCCCATGAAGTGATGGGACTGGATACCATGATCTTAGTTTTCTGAATGCTGAGCTTTAAGCCAACTTTTTCACTCTCCTCTTTCATTTTCATTAAGAGGTTCTTTAGTTCTTCCTCACTTTCTGCCATAAGGGTGGTGTCATCTGCATATCAGAGGTTATTGATATTTCTCCCAGCAATCTTGATTCCAACTTGTGTTTCCTCCAGCCCAGCATTTCTCATGATGTACTCTGCATATAAGTTAAGTAAGTAGGGTGACAATATAAAGCCTTGACATACTCCTTTCCCTATTTGGAACCAGTCTGTTGTTTCATGTCCAGTCCTAACAGTTGCTTCCCGATCTGCATACAGGTTTCTCAAGAGGCAGGTCAAGTGGTCTGGTATTCCCATTTCTTTCAGAATTTTCCACAGTTTATTATGATACACACAGTCAAAGGCTTTCACATAGTCAATAAAATGTCAGGAAGCATTTAACAGGAGGCGTCCTGTGTGCTGTTTTGGATCTGTCAGGAATCCTCTGGCCCTTATTAATTTCTGAATATTCAGGAATTAAGAGGAGAGGCACGCCTTTCCCAGGGCTGAGGAATCCAATTATGTCCCTTGTTAGTTTTTCAATGCGGTGATAGGTACCCTTTTCCTTTTTATGAACCATATGATAAAAGTGATTGTTTACGACTCTGTTTGATAAGGATCACCTTACATATGTTTTGTAAGTCTTATAATTTGTAAGAATTTTAATCTTTACCTTTGCTGAGAATAAATACCTTGTAAGACAGTATATATGCCCACACCATGTTGATTAAAACACCTTTGCTCCATCGGAACTTGAGTCCCAGTGTCTGTCTGTCTTTCTTTCTTTCTTTCTCTCTCTGTCTCTCTCCCTATTTCTGGCTGATTCCCTGGAGCGCGAAAGTCGGCTATGTAACCCAGGAAATATTAGCCTCTTTCCTTCTTTCACTCTCTCATCGTCAACTCCGGACCACCAGGTTCCGGCCCAATAAAGCAAACATAGATGCTTTTCTGGAACTCTCTTGCTTTTTCAATGATCCAGCAGATATTGGCAATTAGATCTCTAGTTCCTCTGCCCTTTCTAAAACCAGCTTGAACATCTGGAAGTTCATGGTTCACATATTGCTGAAGCCTGGCTTGGAGAATTTTGAGCATTATTATATTAGCGTGTGAGATGAGTGCAATTGTGTGGTAGTTTGAGCATTCTCTGGCATTGCCTTTCTTTGGGATTGGAATGAAATTGACCTTTTCCAATCCTGTGGCCACTGCTGAGTTTTGTAAATTTGCTGGCATGTTGAGTGCAACTCTTTCACAGCATCATCTTTCAGGATTTGAATTATTTCAACTGGAATTCCATCACCCCCACTGGCTTTGTTCTTAGTGATGCTTTCTAAGGCCCACTTGACTTCACATTCCAGGATGACTGGCTCTAGGTGAGTGATCACACCATTGTGGTTATCTGGATCATGAAGATCTTTTTTCTACATTTCTTCTGTGTATTCTTGCCACCTCTTCTTAATATCTTCTGCTTCTGTTAGGTCCATACCACTTCTGTGCTTTATTGAGCCCATCTTTGCATGAAATATTCCCTTGGATTCCCTAATTTTCTTTAAGAGATCTCTAGTCTTTCCCATTTTGTTGTTTTCCTCTATTTCTGTTCATTGATCACTGAGGAAGGCTTTCTTATCTCTCCTTGCTATTCTTTTAATTTTACATTCAAATGGGAATATCTTTCATTTTCTCCTTTGCTTTCACTTCTATTTTTTTCACAGCTATTTGTAAGCCCTCCTCAGACAACCATTTTATCTTTTTGCATTTCTTTTCCATGGGGATGGTCTTGATCCCTGTCTCCTGTACGATGTCATGAACCTCCGTCCATAGTTCATCAGGCTCTCTGTCTATCAGATCTAGTCCCTTAAATCTAATTCTCACTTTCACTGTATAGTCATAGGGATTTGATTAGGTCATACCTGAATGGTCTAGTGGTTTTCCCTAATTTCTTCAATTTAAGTCTAAAGTTGGCAATAAGGAGTTCATGATCTGAGCTACAGTCAGCTCCCAGTCTTGTTTTTGCTGACTGTATAGAACTTCTCCGTCTTTGGCTGCAAAGAATACAATCAATCTGATTTCGGTGTTAACCATCTGGTAATGTCCATGTGTAGAGTTTTCTCTTGTGTTGCTGTAAGAGGGTGTTTGCTAGGACCAGTAAGTTATCTTGGCAAAACTCTATTAGCCTTTGCTCTGCTTCATTCCGTACTACAAGGCCAAATTTACCTGCTACTTTAGGTATTTCTTGACTTCTTACTTTTGCATTCCAGTCCCCTATAATGAAAAGGACATCTTTTGTGGGTTTTAATTCTAAAAGGTCTTGTAGATCTTCATAAACCATCCAACTTCAGCTTCTTCAGAGTTACTGGTTGATGCATAGACTTGGATTACCATGATATTGAATGCTTTGCCTTGGAAACGAACAGAGATCATTCTGTCATTTTTGAGGTTGCATCCAAGTACTGCAATTCAGACTCTTGTTGACCATGATGGCTACTCCATTTCTTCTAAGGGATCCCTGCCCACAATAGTAGACATAATGGTCATCTGAGTTAAATTCACCCATTCCTATCCATTTTAGTTCGCTGATTCCTAGAATGTCGACATTCACTCTTGTCATCTTCTTTTTGACCACTTCCAATTTGCCTTGATTCATGGACCTAACATTCCAGGTTCCTATGCAATATTGGCCTTTATAGCATCGGACCTTGCTTCTATCACCAGTCACATCCACAACTGCATATTGATTTTGCTTTGGCTCCATCCCTTCATTCTTTCTGTATTTATTTCTCCACTGGTCTCCAGTAGCATACTGGACACCTACCGACCTGGGGAGTTCCTCTTTCAGTATCCTATCATTTTGCCTTTTCATACTGTTCATGGGGTTCTCAAAGCAAGGATAACTGAAGTGGCTTTCCATTCCCTTTCCCAGTGGACCAGATTCTGTCAGACCTCTCCACCATGACCCATCTATCTTGGGCGGCCCTACACAGCATGATTTAGTTTCATTGCACCCCTTACTAGTCTTAGAAAATGGAATTGTACACTTTGTCAGTTGGTTATTACAATAAATCAAAATAATGTCTCAAGGCTGTAAAGATATTACTAGATCCACTCCCACAATTTACATTTTAAAATGAAAGGATTAGAACTAACAATAGAAATATCTTTCCAGACCCACTCCCATAATATACAGAAAGTTCTTTTTAAGCAGAAACATATCTTCCAGCAAGATTTATTGTTATACTAACTAAGATATATCTCTAAATCAAATCCCTTACAATTATACAGTGGGAGTGACAAATAGATTCAAGAGATTAGATCTGACAGACAGAGTACCTGAAGAACTATGGACAGATGCTCCTGACATTGTACAGGAGGCAGTGATCAAGAACATCCCCAAGCAAAAGAAATGGAAAAAGGTACAATGGTTTTCTGAAGAGGCCTTACAAATAGCTTTGAAAAGAAGAGAAATGAAAGGCAAATGAGAAAAGGAAATATACACCCATTTGAATGAAGAGTTCCAAAGAAGAGCAAGGAGAGAAAAGAAAGCCTTCCTCAGTAATCAAAGCAAATATATAGAGGAAAACAATAGAATGGGAAAGGCTAGAGATCTCTTAAAGAAAATTAGGGAATCCAAGGGAATATTTCATGCAAAGATGGATTCAATAGAGGACAGAAATGGTATGAACTTAATAGAAGCAGAAGATATTAAGAAGAGGTGGCAAGAATATGCAGAAGAACAATACCAAAAAGATGTTAATGACCCAGATAATCACAATTGTGTTATCACTCAGTTAGAGCCAGACATCCTGGAATGTGAAGTAAATGGGACTTAGGAAGCATCACCATGAACAAAGCTAGTGGAGGTGATGGAATTCCAGTTGAGTTATTTCAAATCCTGAAAATGATGCTGTAAAAGTGCTGTACTCAATATGCCAGGAAATTTGGGAAACTCAGCAGTAGCCACGGGACTGGAAAATGTCAGTTTTCATTCCAATCCCAATGAAAGGCAATGCCAAAGAATGCTCAAACTACCATACAATTGCACTCATCTCACACAATAGGAAAGTAATGCTTAAAATTATCCAAGGCAGGCTTTAACAGTTTATGAACCATGAACTTCCAGATGGTCAAGCTGGTTTTAGAAAAGGCAGAGGAACCAGAGATCAAATTGGCAACATCCTTTGGATCATCAAGAAAGTGAAAGAGTTCCAGAAAAACACATGCTTCTGCTTTATTGACAATGCCAAAGCCTTTGACTGTGCGGATCACAATAAACTGTGGAAAATTCTGAAAGAAATGGAAATGCCAAACCACCTGACCTGCCTCCTGAGAAATCTGTATGCAGATCAGGAAGCAATTGTTATAACTGCATATGGAACAACAGACTGGTTCCAAATCGGGAAAGGAGTACGTCAAAGCTGTATATTGGTGCTCTCTTTATTTAACTTATATGCAGAGTACATCATTAGAAACACTGGGCTGGATGAAGCACCAGCTGGAATCAAGGTTGCTGGGAGAAATAACAATAACCTCATATATGTAGATGATATCACACTTATGGCAGAAAGTGAAGAAGAACTAAACAGACTCTTGGTGAAAGTGAAAAGAGGAGAGTGAAAAAGTTGCCTTAAAACTCAACATCCAGAAGACGAAGATCATGGAATTCGGTCCCACCACTTCATGGCAAATAGAATGGGAAATAATTGAAACAGTGACAGACTATTTTCTTGGGCTCCAAACTACTGCAGATGGTGACCACAGCCATGAAATTAAAAGACAATTCCTCCTTGGGAGAAAAGTTATGACCAACCTGGATAGCAAATTAAAAAGTAGAGACATCACTTCGTCAACAAAGTTCTGTCTAGTCAAAGCTATGTTTTTTCCAGTAGTCATGTATGTATGTATAAGGAAAGCTGAGCACCGAAGAATTGATGCTTTTGAACTGTGGTGTTGGAGAAGACTCTTGAGAGTCCCTTGGACTGCAAGGAGATCCAACCAGTCCATCCTAAAGGAGATCGGTCCTGAGTGTTCATTGGAAGGACTGATGTTGAAGTTGAAACTCCAATAATATGGCTTCACCACCTGACGTGAACTGGTTCATGAACTGACTCATTGAATAAGACCTGTATGCTGGGAAAGATTGAAGGTTGGATGAGAAGGGGACGACAGAGGTTGAGATGATTGGATGGCATCACCAACTCAATGGACATGAATCTGGATAAACTCCAGGAGTTGGTGATGGATAGGGAGGCCTGTTGTGTTGCAGTCCATGGGGTCACAAAGAGTCAGACATGACTGAGTGACTGAATTGAACTGAAGACATTTAGGGGGGAAAAAAAAAAGAAGTATGTTTTTTTCCTCCTTGAGGACCCCAGACCCATTTCTCCTCTTCAATAGCCCAAGACCCCTTTCTCCTTGGAGATCCCGGACTTCTAATCAACCTACCTAGGAATTGACTCTCTCAATGGTTACTACTATCATTTTTATGCTTATTTTACACATTGGGAAGTGGAACTGTAGAGCAGGTCCCTACCCCAAATCAGGCAGCTTAAAAGGGCAGAGCTGAGATTAGTTTAGATTATCTTTTTTTTTCTGTTTCAAATTTTTAATTCAAGCTCTATGTCATTATTATAATAGAGTTGAATTAGTAAATTTCTTTTAATAGGACTGAAATGGTCATATTTATTTTAATATTACTTCAGAGACAGTTATAAATATATAAAACAATATCATCAACCTATGAACAGACTCTGAGACATTCACACACAGTATAATTTACCAGAATTCCCAAATATTAAGAAATTTGTGGTACTGCTTCCTGGAGAAGGAAATGGCAACCCGCTCCAGTACTCTTGCTGAGAAAATTCCATGGACAGAGGAGCCTGGCAGGATACAGAGCATGGAGTTGCAGAGAGTCAGACATGACTGAGCCACTAAGCATGCACAAACTGCTTTCACTGGAGGTCCGTTTTAACTTTCTCTTCATACGCTTTTCTTCCATCTACAATTTCCCTATGAATCGTGGCCCTACAGACTCTTCTGAAAAATGTTGAAATGATGATCCCAGTGGTTGAGCATATTAGTTTGGGGATCAGAAAAATTAGATTAGAATTTTGCTGTTTCCTACTTGCAACTTTTTAATCTGAAATGCATTTCTTATCAATTTACATTCTTATTTCTTCTAATATCAAGTGAGAAGAGTAATTCACCTCACAGGCTGTTATGATAACTGATTGAAGAAACATTCAGGAAACAGCACACTGCTGTGGATACACACAAGACCTTCACCTATCTTTATGCCTATTTATGCACCCAGGATTAAGAAGAATTGACATTTTTGTATATAATACAGAAAAACATGTAACCATGTAAGAAACAGAGGATGGATCATCTCCAGTTTCAGGGAAGGCTGGCATGCTGCAGTCCATGGGGTCACAAAGAGTCTGATATGACTGAGCAATTGAACAAAAACAAGCAACTATTTACTGATATCACTTGTGGAAGAGATTATTCAAGTCCTATGGAATGGTACTGGCAAACTTGTGAAAACACAACTGACAAAAATATGTATAAGTTTACTTCTGGACTTTATATTTTTTAATCTATGTTTGTCTTATTTTAGTACACTTTTATTGTTCTTTTATTGTAGCTTTTGGTAAGTTCAGTTTAGAAATATAAGTTTTCCAAATGTGTTCTTAATTTGTCAAGACTGGCTCTTTGGCGTTCTTTACAGAGCTATACGAATTTTAGGTTCATTCTTTTTTTTGCAAAAAAAAAAAAAAAAAAGTTATTAGTATCTTGACAGGAATTGCTTTGAATCTGCAGATCATTCTGGGCAGTGTTGTTATTTTAATTCTGTAGTTTCTAAGTAATGTCTGGCTCTTTTGTGACCCCCATGGACTGTAGCCCTCTTGGCTCCTCTCTCCATGAATTTCCCAAGCAAGAATACTGGAGTGGGCTGCCATTTTCTCTTCCAGGGAATCTTCCTGTCTCGGGGATTGAACCTGCACCTGTATTGGCAGACAGATTCTTTATTACTGAGCTACCAGGGAATCTTTTAACCCATAAATATGGGATATCTTTCTGTTTATAAATCTTTAACTTTCTTAAAAATGTTTCATAGTTTTCAGTGTAAAAACCTTGAAACACGGTTAAATTCCTTTTTCTTTCTTTCTTTCTTTCTTTTTTTTTTTTTTTTTTTTTTTTGAGCATATGAAAATGGTCACTTTTTTGTAGTACACTATTTTTTTTTTAAACTTGTTATTTTATATTGGAGCATAGTTGTTTAACAGTGTTCCTAGTTTCAGGTATACCACAAAATTTCTCAGTTACACATAAGCATGTACCCTTTATCAAATCCTTTTCCCATTTAGGCTATTATGGAATATTGAGCAGAGTTCCCTTTGAAATAGAGAAGATCCTTGTTGATTATTCATTTTAGTGTAGAATTATGTGCATCTTTCAACTTTTACACTAAAACGAAGGGCTTTTCATAGCACCATTACAGTAGTATTCTGTATCTGTCTTGATATGTAACCATATAAAGCAAGTTTTAGTGTTCCCTATGTATTCACATTGCTGTCTATTGTCCTTTTAACTAGAAGAAACTGCTGTAGTATTTGTTATAAGGCAGATGTGAAAAGTTAAAATGTTGTTCACTCAGTGGTATCTGATTCTTTGTGACCCCATGGACTGTAAGCTGGCTAGGCTCCTCTGTCCATGAAATTCTCCAGGCAAGAATACTGGAGTGAGGAGCCATTTCCTTCTCCAGGGGATCTTCCTGACCCAGGGATCAAACTCTGGTCTCCCACACTGCAGGCAGATTTTTCACCACTGAGCCACCAGGGAAGCTCAAAGCAGGTGTGGTGGTGAGTAATAAATGCCCTCAATCTATGATTGTGTGGAAATGTCTTTATATCCTCATCATTAAAAATATATACATTGAAGTATAGTTGATGTACAATATTATTGTTTACACTGTACAACAGAGTGACTTAAAATTTTTAAATATTATACTCTATAGCTATTATAGAATATTGACCATACTCCCTGTATATTATTAAATATTCTGTATATTATTAAATATTCTTGTAGTTTTGTTTTTTTAATACTGTTGTTGGTAACTCTTCATCCCCTGCCCTATCTTGCCCCCATTTTTTCCCTCTCTCTACTGGTAACCACTTTATCTGTATCTGTAAGTCTATTTCTTTTTCTGTTATATTCAGTAATTAGTTTATTTTTTAGTTTTTGCATATAGGTGCTATCATACTGTTTCTCTTTCTCTGTCTGACTTATTTCACTTAGTGTGGTATCCTTCAAGTCCATCCATGTTGTTGCAAACGGCAATATTTCATTATCTTCATGACTGAGCAATGTTCCATTATATATATATATATATATATATATATATATATATATATATAGCTGCTATGAAAATTGAAGAGACTATACCTATTTTAATTAGTGTTCTCATCTTTTTTGGACATGTAATTAGAGTGCAATTTCTGAGCCATGTATGTGTGAGCATAGTCAGTCTTATTTGACTCTCTGCATCCCCATGGACACCCACCAGGTTCCTCTGTCCATGGAATTTTCCAGGCAAGAACACTGGCGTGGGTTGCCATTTCCTCCTCCAGGAGATATTCCTGACCCAGGGATCAGAACCCATACTCCTGTGTCTACCGCATTGGCAGGTGGATTCTTTACCGCTATCCCCTTCTGAGCTGTTTTCCATAGTGACAGCACCAATTTAACTTCCCATCAGTGTACAAGGGTTCCCTCTTCTCCACATCCTTGCCTATGATTTTTGTCTGTGTTCTTTTTAATGATAACCATTTCAAGATGTGTGAGATAATACTTCACTGTGGTTTAATTTGCCAAAACAATCTTGAGAAATAACAGAGCTGAAAGTATCAACTTTCAAGATTTCAGACTATTTCAAAGCTACAGTAATCAAAACAAGGAATGATGGCAGACACAGAGGTCAATGTAACAAAACAGGGAACCAAGAAATAAGGCCACACTCTGGTTCATTAATCTGTGATCTTAAAAGTCTCAAGAATATGCAGTGGAGAAGACATCCTCTTCATTAAATGATGCTAAAAGAATTAAAAAGCTACATGCAAAAGAATGAAATTAAAGCATTTTCTAATTTCATTTACTTTTAAAGGTATACTCAAAATGGATTAAAGACCTGAATATAAGACTGAAAACCATAAAACTCCTAAAAGGAAGTATAAACAGAACACTTATGACATAAATCACAGCTATATTTTTAAATCAGATTCATTCTGGTTCCTAAAGCAAAGAAAACAAAAACAAATAGATCATAATTAAAATTATTTTCACAGCAATGGAAGCTATTAACAAGATGAAAAGATCACCTGAGCAGGAGAAAATATTTGCCAATAATATGTTTGATAAGGAGCTAATAGCCAAAATACATACATAGCTTACACAATTAAAAAAAAAAAGATTCAAATTGAAAGAAGACCTAGTAGAACTTTCTCCAAAGAAGGCATGCAGTTGGTCAAGAGGCACTTATGAAGATGCTCAAAGTTGTTAATCTTTAAAGTAATGTAAATTATATCCTCTTTTTTTAAAAAGACATGGCTTTATGTATCAAATTCTTGCTTGGAATTTTTTTTTTCATTTAATACTTTGACTGTATTGTTGCTGTTCAGTCAATCACATCAGACTCTTTGAAACCCCACTGACTGCCGCACACCATGCTTTCTTGTCCATTATCTCCCAGAGTTTGCTCAAATTCAGGTCCATTGAGACTGTGATGCTATCTAACTGCCTCGTCTCATTGACTATATTACACCACACTTTTCTGTTCTGCTAAGTTTCTAACACCAGGAGGGACAATTTAGGTTCTACTTGGTAGCAGAGTTTTTTCTGGATGACCTACTTTCTTTTTAATGAAAACTATTTTTATTCATTTTTTTTAACCTGCTCTCTCTACCATTCATTTGTTTCATTTGTCTTTTTCCCTGTTAATGTTGTCCAGTGTGAAGCACCTAAGAGTTCCAAATCCTTGTTTCTATGTGATTAATGAAATTGAGAAAAATTGACTTGTTTTCCTAATAAGCTAAATAGACAAATGAAAGCTGCTTATTACACATGAGATGTTTCTGACTAGCATACTGGGGATACCTTTAGGGAAAACACTCTCTATAATGCCAATAACTTATGTCATTCTTTCTTTCTTTCTTTTTTTTTTTTTTTTATGTCACTATTTCTTAAAATGTTCTGCCTGGAATTCAGATAAGAGCATTTTTTTCCACTGCTCTCTGAAAAGGTTGCTATCAAAAAGATGGTCAGAATTGACACTTATTTAGTGTCTTCTAACAGGTAAGTGAAAAACATTTTTTTATTTTTTACGCAGAGAGGCATCAATACAAAATTAGCCATCATAATTTTCTAATATACTTCCATATTTATTTTGAATACACATTTTACCACATAACTCAGAAAGAAATAGAAGATTTTTTTTAAGATTTACTGTTAGTATAAGAAATAAGTAAAATGAACACAAATATTGAGGGAAAATGATGTTATGAATTCAGTAAATCTTCACATGTTAAAACTCATTATTATAATGAAATAACAGAGGAATGTATTTCATGTGTTATTGTTTTTATTACAAATTCTAGAGATAGCAGAGTGTAAGAAAGTTTGTACATAATGTTGATATAAGGTAGTGTGACAAGATTCATCTTTACTAGGAGCTAGACGTACTAGAAAGTTTTAAGAGATTCTGTAAGAAATCAGACATAAGGTTCATGGAAACAGTGACCTTCACATAGCCTTGGGAGAACGGCAACTTTTCCATCTCCATGTGACAACTTTGCACAGAATATTGTATATCACAATATAGAATCATCATTCCTTATATTCTCCCAAAATAACATCATAGGTTTATAACTGGAAAGTTCCACATTTGAAAGGTTTAATTTGAAAAGCTGAATACCTATTTCTCAGAAAACTTTTGGAGGAAACATGGCAATGAAGAGCCTGAAAACTATAATTAAGGTGAAATATAATGTGTCACTTATGTGGGACAAGCACTCCTGAAAAATACTGGGTAGAAATATTTCCTTTTCATCAATATTTGTACCTGTCAGTGTTCTTCCACATTTGGTCTTATTTACCCTTATTCATCCACCAGGCACCAGTTTTATGTCTAATAAGATTTGAACAGAAAATGAATATTAATTTATCAATATATGTGTGTATATATATATATATATATATATATATAGCATGAATAATGAGCACTTTTGGGCCACTTTTTGATTCACAAGCAGGCTGTTTTCTAAGGCTCCTGTGTGTTGGATAATCAGAAATCATGGGGACAGAGTGAGGGGCTCAACGAGGGTAGATTATATACTCTTTTACTTGGACTATTGAGTGATAAATAATCTTGGGACAATCTGTTAAACTCTCCACAAAGAATGGTAAGTTCTGCAAAGAAATAAAATGAGTGTAGAATTTCCTCTAAAGATGAACATCTTTAGATGTTCAGTAGGACTGCTGAATCAGGGGAAAGTGGACAAAGAGCCTCCTTAAATTAAGCAATGCTTCTCCCTGTGGTCTCTGCCATAAGACAACTCTTTGAGCACAGATGAATCTGCCTAATGCTAAATAGATAGTTTCACCCTTATCTATTTTTCAGCTTTGCCTGCCTGCTTTTCTTTCAGCTCTTCTCTCCTAGCCCACACATCAAAAGATTATCTGTTTGTTTTTGACAAATCTAGTCATTTTAAATCTGTGACACCCATTTGAAGAGTAGAAGTGAAGATAATATCTATTGAAAATTGGCATTGCTTCTTTTTAAAAGTACATCTTGGGCCTTCTCCTGCTTTGTTTTTTTTTCTGAGGCTTGCAGATTTTCAGATACTTGAACAATCCAGACTCTCCTGGGAATAAAACCATGGTCGGATCCTATCCTAACCACTTGATGACACAAAATCATCTCCCTAAATCACTCCAGATCTAAGATGTTTAAGAAAAACATACTAACTTTTGAGTAATAACCCACCATCCTCCATTTAGCACTGTAACTTCGGGATTTCTGAGTATTCTAAACAGTGCTTTTCAGAAGCTGGAAAAAAGATAAACTGAGATATTTGAGATAATGGCATATGAAATAACATTTATTTCTGATCATTAGTATTTGTCTAATACAGAATATCACATTCTAGATGATAACAGTAGATTATTTAAAGGGCATGTTTCTTGTTTCATTGCTCAAGCTGTAATAACTGGAACAAGAGTGCAAGGAAGAGGTGGAACATATTAAAATATATATATATATATGTATATGATTAGATATCTCTGTGTATAGCAATTATGTGATACATAAGTGTTTATGTATGATGGTTTTAACAAAGTTAAAGGTGTAGTGTGACTTTATATTTATATCATGAACCTCCAAAGGCAGTCATGTATATCCTAAATCCCAAGTGATAGACCATGAAACACATGTGCCATAAAATTTTTGAATGTGACAAACAAATGAAAGAAATAACAAAGACTTATCTCTTAACCATGCATTCAGAACATTTGAAAATTTAATCAATAATGATATCAAATTTAGCAAGCTTTCAAAAAAATACTTATAGGAAATTAATACTTTCAGAAGCTTGTTTAAAACTCATAGTAAACCTTTGTATTAGTGGTCATTAAAAATTATCACACAAAGTGTTAGCATGAGTTATCACAGGTACAATGGCCCCCAAAAGCAATATTCCATAACATCATGTAACATCCTATGAATTATTTCCTTATTTTTTGCAGATTAATCATTTCACAGTCATATTTTCTCCTCTTTCATGAAATCATGCAGTTGAAAAGTAATATGACTGAGTTTATTCTGCTTGGGTTGACACAAGATCCTGTTAGGAAGAAAATAGTGTTTGTCATTTTCTTGATTTTCTATTTGGGGACATTGCTGGATAACTTGCTGATTATTGTTACCGTCAAGACCAGCTGGGCACTTGGGAGTTCAATGTACTCTTCCTTTTCTACCCATCTTTATCTGATGCCTGCTTCTCTATCTCCATAGAAGCTCCTAGAATGATTGCTGACACTCTTTTGAAGAAGACCACTATCTCTTTCAGTGAGTGCATGATCCAAGTCTTTGCATTCCATTTCCTTTTCTGCCTGGAGATCTTCATCCTTATTCTCATGACTGTTGACCACTACGTGGCCATCTGCAAACTCTTGCACTACACGACCATCATGAGTCATCGAGTCTGTGGTGTGCTAACGTTCCTGGCCTGGTTGGGGTCCTGTGTGCATTCATCGGCTCAGATTTTTCTAGTCTTGGGTCTGCCTTTCTGTGGTCCCAGTGGAATTGACCACTACTTTTGTGATTTGCAGCCTTTGTTACAACTTGCCTGTACAGACACCTATGTGACCAGCCTACGCTTGGTGCTCAACAGTGGGGCCATCTGTACAGTGAGTTTCATCGTGCTGATGTTCTCCTATGCTATCATCTTGCATTCTCTGAGAAACCAGTGCTGAGGGGAGTAAAAAAGCCCTCTCCACCTGCATCTCCCATATTATGGTGGCCATCTTTTTCTTTGGCCCTTGCATATTTATATACACACGCCCTGCCACAACCTTCTCCACAGATAAGATGATAGCTGTGCTTTATACAATTGGAACACCTTTGTTCAACCCTCTGATTTATACCCTGAGGAATGCAGAAGTGAAAAAGGCCATGAGGACGCTATGGAGCAAGAAGTTAATTTCAGATGACAGAAGATGAATAGAAATTTCAAAATGTATTCACTGTTTGAACTGACCTAGAAGAAGTCCATAGAGACCATTCTCTTCTCATTGTGAAGTTAGTATAATTCTATCTTCGGCTGTGACAATCACTGCCCTTAAGATTGAAAAGCAGTAGGCACACATATACTTGTTAGTGTTGAATCAATCTTATGTAGAGGAAGAGAGGATGCTAGGTATAAGCAGACTTTAAAGCCCAGTAGCTATGAAGCTGTGTCTCTATGTCTCTCACTCGCCTGATATTAATATCTATGTGGTTTTCACCTAATGTGTTCCCCACCCCTCTTCACCTTGCTATCCACTGTTTTGCTCCTATGTAACCTTGCCCCATATTCTTATATACACAACTTAGTAATATTTTTGTTTTCTCAGCATTTTATTAAAAGTTTCTGTTTCATCATATCTATTCGTTGACCTTCAGTCTCTTTTTTTTCCTGATTAATACTAGATTCAAATAAATGCAGAAGCTTCATGTAGTAAGAGACAGTATATAATCTAGCATTTTTGTTTCAATTATTTATTGTTCACTCCAAGTTCTTACCTTATGTTTAACCAGATTCTTCCTTCTCAGATGGAAAGCTAATTTGGGGACAATGTCAAGCTTTCTCTTGAATCATACCAATCATGATATTGAAAAAATAATAGTGGGCTATTATAAATATAGTATAGATGTTACAAATTAAATAGATTTATGTGGGGCTGGAGATGGAGTGTAGACAGTTGATGTTAGTGAATTTAAAATATTAATATATTTGAGCACTGAATGAGATAAGTCAGAAGATATTTATGCTTGAGAAAGAATGATGTATGTACACATATATGAATTATGAATTTCCTTTCTTGAAAAGGAAAAACTAGAATCAGAAAAAAAAGTATAGTGGTTTCTGGAAGTTCCAAAGGAGAAGTAATGGGATGAATAGGTAGCACACAAGCCAGTTTTAGGAAAGGAAAGTAATCCTATTTTATGTACTTAAAAGATGACCTACAAATGAACAAGAGGCATATTAAAGATGTTCAATATTGCTAAGTATTAGAGAAATGCAAATTAAAGCTACAGTAAGATATCACCTCACAGTTTTCAGAATGGCCATCATTAAAAATATCTACAAATGATAAATGCTGAAGAAGGTATGGAAAAATGGAACTCTCCTACATTGCTGGTGTGAATGTAAAATGACACAATACCTAAGGAGAACAATGTAGAGGTTCCTTAAAAAACTCAGTATACCTACTATGTGACCCAGCATATGGATCCTGGATATATATCAGGAGAAACGCATGGTTCACAAGGTTACATGCAGCCTGATGTTCATTGCAGTGCTGTTTACAATAGCCAAGACTTGGAAGGAACTTAAATGTCATAACAGAGAATGGAGAAGCAAGATGCAGTATATATATACAATGGAATATTACCCAGCAATTAAAAATAAGGAAATATACCAATTACAGCAACAGGTTGAACCTGAGATTATCATACTAAGTGAAATAAGTCATACAGAGAAAAACAAATATCATATGATATGGCTTATATGCCAGAATCTTAAAATAAAAGATATAAACAGACTTATTTATAAAACAGGAACACTTGGAGACTTAGAGGACACAATCATGATAACCAGGGGAAAAGGGGGAGAGGGGAGGGATAGACTGTGAGTTTGGGATTGACATATACAAGCTGCTATATTTAAAATAGATAATCAAGAACCTACTTTGATGCATGAGACAGGGTGCTCAGGGCTGGTACCCTGGGATGACCCAGAGGGATGGGATGGGGAGGGAGGTGGGAGGGGGTTCAGGATGGGGAACACATGCATACCCATGGAGGATTCAAGTCAATGTATGGCAAAAGCAATATAATATTGCAAAGCAAAATAAATAAACACATACATTTTAAAAAAAAGAAAAAAAAAAACTATTGTATAGCACAGCGATCTCTGGTTAATAGTCTATAATAATCTAACTGGGATAATAATTTAAAAAGCAAAAGATAATTGTGTGTGTATAATGGAATCGCTTTGCTGTGTACATGCAACTAACACATTATTGTTAATTAACTGTATTTTAATATAAACTAAAAATATGAAAAAACAGCTAAATGAATGAAAGCAAGGTTGTGAAATATTGATATAAAAATAAACAAAAAAAAAACATTGAAACATAATAAAAAGTTCAGAAATTGACTTAAATAGATGAATTGTTTTACCAAGATATCAAAGTAACTAAGGCAGAAATAATATATTTTTCAACAAATTACACCACATCAATTGGATACCCTTGTATGAAAAAAAAGAACCTCAACCACTACCTCATGCTATAGACAAAAATTAGCTCAAAATGAGTCAGAGATCAAGATGTCAAAGCTAAATCTATAGAAAATCTGTAGGAAAAATACCATCAAGAGCCATAAAGAAACTAAAAAGTTGAACATTGTCAATATTTTAAACCTGATCATTAGAGATCATACATTTTAAAAGTAAAAAAGCTATCCACAGAGTAGGAAAAAATTGTATCTATATTGACATGTACAAAATTTTACATTATATATAAATTTATGTGTATAACTGTATATGTAAATTTATTTTATATAGGAATACACATATATGAAAGAAGAACTATATCTAGAAAATCTATATACATATACATATACATATACATATATATATATATATATATATATATATATATATATACATCACCTACAATTTACTGATGAGAAACCCAGAACTCCTATTTTAAATTGCACAGAGATCTTAAAAAAAAAATTCCAAAAAAGATATAGAAATTGCCTATAATATAATAACATTAAAAATTATCGGCTTCAGTAGTTATCAAGAAAGCAAACTAAAACCTCAAAAGTTGATCACTACATACTTCCTAGAAGGACCAAAATGATACCAAGTGACAAAGATGTCAAATAATTCACTTTGAAATCAGAACTAATTTCCTGTGTTTTATGTATCTATCCACATGTGTAATGTCACTTAGTATTCCATAATGACTGCCACAACTGTCCCAGACATAACTTACTGGAAACTTTTAAGAGTTTCTCTCTATATTTATAGCCTTCTAAGGATTGTGAAAAATGAGTTTTGTATGCAAATACTTTCAAATGGCTGTCATTAGTTTTAGGCCCTCACTGCTCTATCTCTCAAGAAAACAGTACTAGGTATCCAGGAACTTTGATTCTGATAACAAGAAAGAAGTTCTCTCTCTGACATGAGTGCACAAATTAACTACATCGCAGGTCCAAAGGCTGGAATGATGCTCTTCTTGTCATTCACATGGCATTTGTCCTTAGAAACCCAGGCTCCTATAAGGGGATTCACATATTTTAGCTGCAAGTGCAGGGAATACAATTCCCCACTCAAGAATGAGTGTTTCTCAAGCATGTCTCTTCAGAATATCTGTTTCTAAGAAAAAGCCTTTCCATCAAAGCATATAATTAGTTCCTGGAAGAGAAAAGAATAGCTATAAGACAAAGTCCTTGAACCTGTATTGGAACCTTATTAAATATCCACACATGGATTTGAAAATGTCTTCATCTGTTATTTACATTTCCAGAGAAAGACTTGTCAAGAGTGGAAAGGCCCATTTGGAGGTGTTTCCACCAGATTTTCTGCCTGCTTACTTATGGAATAGACCATCCAAGGATGATCATTTTTCATGGTTTTCTACATCAATTTATTATAAATTCAAGTTCCAGGTTTTCTGTGAAATTTCATTGACTCTTTAGGCTAGAAGGAAATATATAAACATATAGAACGATTTATCTACTATTGATTTGATATTGAATTATCTGAATAACTTCTTTCTGAATGTGTCGCAACTTTCATATTAAAAGGATATTCCTGATCCTAAGAGTAGGTAAATTTGAAGATGGGATTAGTTCTGAATACCCTCAAATACCATTAATATCATCTAAGTAGGTTCTTCAATAGTGTTGATGCTTAGTAAATATTGTTACTTTATGTATACTGTTGTGCAGCTGCTCAGTCACGTCTGACTCTTTGCAATCCCAAGGACTGCAGCATGCCAGGCTTCCCTGTTCTTCACCGTCTCCTGGAGCTTGCTCAGACTCATGTCCATTGACATGAATTTATATATATATATATATATATATATATATATATATATATATATATATATACACTATGTTTTAACACTTTTCAAAAACAATAGCAATTTTACAGAATTAAATCTTAAAATTTATTTTTAATTGTAAAAGAAAGAATACACCTCATTTTTCTGCAAAATGTTGAAAATGACAATCCCAGGACTAAGCAAATTAGTTTGCTAATCAGAAACACCAGATTAGAATCTTGCCTTTTCCCACTTGCAGCTTCTTGATCTGGGGTGCATTTCTTGCAACCTTATGTTCTTATTTCTTCTAATATCAAGTGAGAAAAATAATCCACCTCACAGGTTGTTATAAGAATATAAATGTATCCAGAACACCGTTGAAGAAACACAGAGGAAGTTTACTTATTTTTATGACTATTTATGCACCCAGGATTAGGAAGAATTTACTTTTTTGGGTAATGATACAGAAAAAATAAATAAATAAATAACCCTACGTTAAACAGAGGAACCGGAGAAGGCAATGGCAAACCACATCAGTATTCTTGCCTCGAGAACACCATGAGTAATATGAAAAGGCAAAAAAAATAGGACACTGAAAGATGAACTCCCCAGGTCATCAGGTGCCCAATATGCTACTGGAGATCAGTGGAGAAATAACTCCAGAAAGATGAAGGGATGGAGCCAAAGCAGAAGCAACACCCAATTGTGGAAAGGACTGGTGATAGAAGCAAGGTCCGATGCTGTAAAGAGCAATATTGATAGGAAGCTGGAATGTTAAGTCCATGAATCAAGGCAAATTGAAAGTGGTCAAACAGGTGATGGCAAGAGTGAAGATCGACATTCTAGGAATCAGCTAAGATTCACCCATTCCCACTGGAATGGGTGAATTTCTCTCAGATGACCATTAAATCTATTATTGTGGGCAGGAAACCTTAGAAGAAATGGAATAGCCATCATAGTCAATAAAAGGGTCCGAAATGCAGTACTTGGATACAATCTCAAAAATGACAGAATTTTCTGTTTGTTTCCAAGGCAAACCATTCAATATCACGGTAATCCAAGTCTCTGCCCCAACCAGTAATGCTGAAGAAGCTGAAGTTGAACAGTTCTATGAAGACCTACAAGACCTCCTAGAACTAACACCCAAATAAGATGTCCTTTTCATTATAGGGGACTGGAATGCAAAAGTAGGAAGTCAAGAAATACCTGGAGTACCAGGCAAATTTGGCCTCAGAGTACAGAATGAAGCAGGACAAAGGCTAACAGAGTACTGCCAAGAGAACGCACTGGTCATAACAAACACACAAAAAGTGTCTTTTAAAAAGAGGCTATAATTTGCATTTCTCTGATTATTAACAATGGTTAATATCTTTGCAAGTGCCTGTTGACCAACTGTATGTCTTCTGTGAAAAATATTTATTATATCTTCTGTCAATTTTTAATTAAGTTGATTTTTTTGAAAAATGCTGAATTGTATGAGCTGTATACATATTTTGGATATTAACCTATCAGTCATACTATTAGCAAATATTTTCTCCCATTCATGATATTTATTCACTTTGCTGATGGTTTCCATTGCTGTGCAAACAGCTTTAAATTTAATTAGGTACCATTTGTTCATTTTGCTTTCTTTGCATTAAGAGACAAATCCAGAAATATTGCTACAATTTTTATCATAGAGTGTTCTGCCAATACTTTCCTTTAGCAGTTTTATGACTTCCAGTCTTATATTTAGCTTGTTAATCCATTTCAAATTTACATTTTTATATGGTGTTAGAGAATGTTTTTTTTTTTTTTTTTTTTTTTTTTTTATTTATTTATTTAAAAAAATTTTTTTTTATTTTTTTAATTTTTCAGTGGGTTTTGTCATACATTGACATGAATCAGCCATAGAGTTACACGTATTCCCCATCCCGGTCCCCCATCCCACCTCCCTCTCCACCCGATTCCTCTGGGTCTTCCCAGCCCACCAGGCCTGAGCACTTGACTCCTGCCTCCCACCTGGGCTGGTGGTCTGTTTCACCACAGATAATATACATGCTGTTCTTTCGAAACATCCCACCCTCACCTCCCACAGAGTTCAAAAGTCTGTTCTGTACTTCTGCGTCTCTTCTTCTAGTTTTTACATTTTTTTTTTTTTTTAATATTATTTTATTAGTTGGAGGCCAATCACTTTACAACATTTCAGTGGGTTTTGTCATACATTGACATGAATCAGCCATATAGTTACATGTATTCCCCATCCCGATCCCCCCTCCCACCTCCCTCCCCACCCGACTCCTCAGGGTCCTCCCAGTGCACCAGGCCCGAGCACCTGACTCATGCATCCTACCTGGGCTGGTGGTCCGTTTCACCATAGATAATATACATGCTGTTCTTTCAAAACATCCCACCCTCACGTTCTCCCACAGAGTTCAAAAGTCTGTTCTGTATTTCTGTGTCTCTTTTTCTGTTTTGCATATAGGGTTATCGCCACCATCTATCTAAATTCCGTATATATGTGTTAGTATGCTGTAATGTTCTTTATCTTTCTGACTTACTTCACTCTGTATAATGGGCTCCAGTTTCATCCATCTCATTAGAACTGATTCAAATGAATTCTTTTTAACGGCTGAGTAATATTCCATGGTGTATATGTACCACAGCTTCCTTATCCATTCATCTGCTGATGGGCATCTAGGTTGCTTCCATGTCCTGGCTATTATAAACAGTGCTGCGATGAACATTGGGGTGCACGTGTCTCTTTCAGATCTGGATTCCTCAGTGTGTATGCCCAGAAGTGGTATTGCTGGGTCATATGGCAGTTCTATTTCCAGTTTTTTAAGGAATCTCCACACTGTTCTCCATAGTGGCTGTACTAGTTTGCATTCCCACCAACAGTGTAAGAGGGTTCCCTTTTCTCCACACCCTCTCCAGCATTTATTGCTTGTAGACTTTTGGATAGCAGCCATCCTGACTGGCGTGTAATGGTACCTCATTGTGGTTTTGATTTGCATTTCTCTGATGATGAGTGATGTTGAGCATCTTTTCATGTGTTTGTTAGCCATCTGTATGTCTTCTTTGGAGAAATGTCTGTTTAGTTCTTTGGCCCATTTTTTGATTGGGTCGTTTATTTTTCTGGAATTGAGCTTCAGGAGTTGCTTGTATATTTTTGAGATTAATCCTTTGTCTGTTTCCTCATTTGTTATTATTTTCTCCCAATCTGAGGGCTGTCTTTTCACCTTACTTATAGTTTCCTTTGTCAAAATGGATTAAAGATCTAAATGTAAGACCAGAAACTATAAAACTCCTAGAGGAGAACATAGGCAAAACACTCTCCGACATAAATCACAGCAAGATCTTCTATGACCCACCTCCCAGAATATTGGAAATAAAAGCAAAAATAAACAAATGGGACTTAATGAAAATTAAAAGCTTTTGCACAACAAAGGAAACTATAAGTAAGGAGAATGTTTTAATTTCATCCTCTTTTACAACTTTCTCAACGCTATTTATTGAAGACTCTGTCTTTTCAACCTTGCATGTTCTTACCAACTTTGTCATAGATTAACAAACCATAAGTGTGTGGGTTTATATCTGGTGTCTCTATTTCATTTCACTCATGTCTGAGACTGTTTGTGTGCCCATAACATACTGTTTTGATTACTGTAGCTTTATCCTGAGAGAATGATACATTCAGCTCTGCTCTGTCTCAAAACTGTTTTGGCATATTAAACCACAATGAGATACTATCTCAAACTTGCCAAAATGTCTACTATTAAAAAAGAACACAAATAACAAATTTTGTCAAGTATGTGTAGAAAAGGGAACCCTTGAAAACTGGTACAGTTACTATAGGAAACATTATGGAGGTTTCACAAAAAACTAAAACTAAAACTACCATATGACCCAGAATTGACACTCGTAGTGATATGTCTGAAAAAAAAGAGTGCTTATTCAGTAGATACATTCACCCAATGTTCATAGCAGCATTATTGATGATAGTTGATGTATGGAATCAGTTTGTGTCCATAAACAGATAAATGATGAAGATAACATATTTAATGGAATGCTATTCTGCCACAAAAAAAATAATGAAATCGTGCCATTTGCAATAACATGAATGCACTTGAAGTGTATCACACTAAGTGAAATGAGTCAGACAGAGAAAGATAAATACAGTATGATACCATCTATATGTGGAATGTAAAATATAAACTATTTAATGAACATAACATCTCACACTCTAGCAAAGTAATGCTCAAAATTTTCCAAGTGAGGCTTCAGTAGTACGTGAACCAAGAACTTCCAGATGTTCAAGCTGGATTTGGAAAAGGCAGAGGAACCAGAGATCAAATTGCCAACATTTGTTGGATCATAGAAAAAGCAAGAGAATTCCAGAAAAGCCTCTACTTCTGCTTCATTGACTACATTAAAGACTTAGACTGTGTGGATCACAATAAGCTGTAGAAAATTCTGTCTCCTGAGAAATCTGTATGCAGGTCAGGAAGCAACAGTTAGAACTGGACATGGAACAATGGGCTGGTTCCAAATTTGAAAAGGAGAATGTCAAGGCTGTATATTGTCACCATGATTATTTAACTTATATGCAGAGTATATCATGAAAAATGCCCGGCTGGATTCAAGATTGCCAGGAGAAATATCAATAACCTCAGATATGCAGAAGACACCACCCATATGGCAGAAAGCAAAGAGGAACAAAAGAACCTCTTGATGAATTTAGAAGAGGAGAATGAAAAAGCTGACTTAAAACTCAGCATTCAAAAAACAAAGATCATGCCATCCAATCCCATTACTTCATGGCAAATACATGGGGAAGTAATGGAAACAGTAAGAGACTTTATCTGTTGGGGCTCCAAAATCACTGCAGATGGTGACTGAAGCCATGAAATTAAAAGATGCTTGCTCCTTGGAAGAAAAGCTATGACCAAGCTAGACAGCATATTAAAAAGCAGAGACACTACTTTACCAATACAAAGGTCTATATAGTCAAATATATGGTTTTTACAGTAGTCATATATGGATATGAGAGTTGAACTATAAAGAAAGCTGTGTCCAGAAAAAATGATGCTTTTGAACTATGGTGTTGGAGAAGACTTTTGAGAGTCCCTTGGACTGCAAGGAGATCAAACCTGTTCATCCTGAAGGAAATCAGTCCCGAATATTCATTGGAAGGACTGATGCTGAAGCTGAAACTCCAATAATTTGACCACCTGATGCAAAGAATTGACTCACTGGAAAAACCCCAATGCTGGAAAAGATTGAAGACAGTAGGAGAAGGGGACGACAGAGGATTAGATGGTTGGATGGCATTACCAACTTAATGGACATGAGTTTGAGTAAACTCCTAGAGTTGGTGATGGACAGGGAAACCTGGCATGCTGAAGTCCATGGGGTCACAAAGAGTTGGACATTATTGAGTGACTGAAATGAACTAAATTGAGGAATGGAGTAGTCTCTTTAGTAAGTGATGCCAATAAACAGGTATCCAAAACAAAAGAATGAGCTTGGAACCTTACCTCCCTTTATATGAAGGTTAACTCAAAATAGGTCAAGAACAAAATGTACAACTGAAACTATGAAATTCATAGCAGAAAACAAAGGGAGAATTTTTTGAGACCTTGGATTAAGCAACAGTTTTTTAAATATAGCAATAAAATCACAGGTAACAAAAGAAAAATAGATGAATTTGATTTCCCTAAAATTAAAAACTCTTGTGCATCAAAAGACACTATCAAGAAATTAAAAGCTGGAGAACATTTCTGATGGTTATGTAACATGATGTTCTGTATTGAATATACAGTTATTCCTCATAAAGTTAAATATTGAATTGCCACAGGATCCAGGAACTCTTCTACTAGAGAAATAAACAGAAAAATTGCAAACAATTATTCAAACAAACTTGTATAAACAATTGCAGTAGCACTATTTGCAATAGCCAAAAACACCCCAAATTACTAATAACCCATGAATGAATAATAGGCTTTTGCTCTATCCATGCAATAGGATATTAATTCACGACAAAAATTAATGAAGTACTAGTATACGCTACAATATAAATAAACTTGGAGAATATGTTAGGACAAATAACCAAAAAGACCATACATTATTTGATTCTGTGTATATAAAATGCCCAGAATAAACAAATTCAGAGAAATTTAAAAAATTACTTAGTGGTTTCCAGGTCCTCAGGGTAAGGAGAAATGGTAATATGGTAACTGACTTAATTGGCAAGTGGTGATGAAAATGTTCTGCAACTAGATTCCTGTGATGATTGCACAACATTGCTGATGTGTTGATTCAAAGAATTCTATATTTTTAAAATTTTAAAATAATGAATTTTGCCTCAATAAAAATTACTAATACACACTTTTAAGTAAAATAAATTGAATTAATCACAAATTGGAATTTCTGAAAGAAGTAAAATCTTTACAGTTAAATCTAGATATATTTCTTTTCAAATTTATGAAAAATTAACAGAAGAGTAGGAGATACCATGAACAAATTTAAAAGCCAGATAATTTGACAACTTAAAATCTAATTTATCATAAAATTATTACAAAATCTAAATAAAGAAAATTTTTAAAAATCATGAATAGTTCTGTGACAATGGAATACCTTAACTGTGTTAAACATGTTCAAAAAATCAGTCTAAAAATCACTCCATGCCCAGTAAATTCAACTTTTGAATTTCAAAAAGCACTTTTAAAATAAGTAACAAAAATTCTTTAAAAAAAGGTTCAGAAAATAGAATTCTCAGCACACCATTTTATGAATCTACAATAACCTACATGCCAAGTTGTATTATAACAAAAAATATAAAATATATACCTTATGATCATATTAAGCAAAATACCAATGGACGAGTTCTGTCATTTTATAAAGTAATTATTCAACATGACTGTATAATATATTCCAGCAATAAAATACTATTTAACTTTCAAAAGGCGATCAATGATATTCACTAAATTAAAAAAATAAGGGTGAAAAATCTCATGACTAGTTCAATAGATGTATGCAAATAGAAATTTTTCAATTGAAATTTATGCATAAAAATGTAAGAAAAGAAAGGATGAAAGGAATTGATTCAATCTGAGAGAGTATCTGAATAATACCTACATCTATCATCATACTTAACTGAATTCTAAAACTGGAAACAAGTCATGTCTGTCCTCTCTTAATTTCTGCTCTGCCTTGTACCCCAAATTTTAGTCATTAAATTTAAAACAAAAGAAAAACAGAATAAAGATTAGAAAAGAAGAAGCAATATTATATAAATATTTATGTGCATTACTTTGTCAACAAAAGTCAGTCTAGTCAAGGTTATGGTTTTTCCAGTGGTAATGTATGGATGTGAGAGTTGTACTATTAAGAAAGCTGAGCTCCAAAGAATTGATGCTTTTGAACTGTGGTGTCGGAAAAGACTCTTGAGAGTACCTTGGACTGCAAGGAGATCCAACCAGTCCATCCTAAAGGAAATCAGTCCTGAATATTCATTGGAAGGACTGATGCTGAAACTGAAACTCCAACACTCTGTCCACCTGATGCGAAGAGCTGACTCATGTGGAAAAAACCTAGATGCTGGGAAAGATTGAGGGCAGGAGGAGAAGGGGAGACAGAGGATGAGATGGTTGGATGGCATCACTGACTCAATGGACCTGGGTTTGGTTGGACTCCGGGAGTTGGTGATGGACAGGGGGGCCTGGCATGCTGCGGTTCATGAAGTTGTAAAGAGTCGGACATGACTGAGCAACTGAACTGATATTGATGTACATAATTATATAGGTAGAAAATGCTAAAGTGAAAGTGTTAGTTACTCTGTCATATCTGACTTCTGGTCATCCCATGGACTGTAGCCCACCAGGCTCCTCTGACCATGGAATTCTCCAAGCAAGTATACTGGAATGTGTTGCCATTCCCTTCTCCAGGGTATCTTCCCGACCCAGGAATTGAACTCGGGTCTCCTGCATTGCAGGAAGATTCTTTACTATCTGAGCCACAGGGAAGCCCAGAAACTTCTAAGGTCTCTACAAAATATCTAATAGATATAATCAGTTAATTCAGTATGATTCAGTTTCAGTATCAGCTCAGTCGCTCAGTCATGTCCGACTAATAGTATTTTTTTTTTTTTTTTTTACAGAACTAGAACAAAAAGAAATCTTAAAATTTGTATGGAAACACAAAAGATACTGAATACCAAGAGCAACTTTGAGAGAGAGAAATAGAGCTAAAGGAATCAAGCTCACTGATCAGATTATACTACAACGTCCACTCATGCACATATGGTCACTTAGTCTGCAACAAGGGAGGCAATGGAAAGAAAACAATCTCTTCAATAAATGAAGCTGGGAAAACTGAACAGCTCTGTGTAAAAGAATGAAATGAGAACATGCCCAACATCACACACACACAAGTTAAAATGGATTAAAGACCTAACCTAACATAAGATACTATAAGACCCAGAGGGATGAGATGGGGAGGGAGGTGGGAGGAGGATCAGGATGGGGAACACATGTAAACCCATGGCTGATTCATGTCAATGTATGGCAAAAACCACAACAATATTGTAAAATAATTAGCCTCCAACTAATAAAAATAAATGAAAGAAAAAAAAACTCTTTGAAAATATCAGAATACTGTCTGACATAAATTAGAGCAAAATATTTTTTGATCCATCTCCTAGAGTAATAGAAATAAAAACAGGAATAAAGAACAGTACCTAATTAAATTCAAAGCTTTTTCATGGTGAAAGAAATGATAAACAAGCTAAAAAAAAAAAAAAAAAAAACACACAAAATGAGAGATAATATTTGCAAATGACACAGCTAACAAGCGATTAGATCCCCAGATTTACAAATACCTCATGCAGCACAATAAAAAAAATTACAAAAATGAACAAAATATATAAATAGACATTTCATTAGTATAGACATACAGATGCCAGGAGACACATGACAAGATGCTCATATTGCTACGTATTACAGAAATGCAAATTAAAATTGCAATGAAATAGCAATTCACACCTGTCAGAATGGGCATCATCAAAAAAAAAAAAAATCTATATCCAGAATGTAAATTGATACAACCAGTGTGGAGAACAATATGGATTTTTATTAAAAAGAAAACTAAAAACTATCATCTGATCCAGCAATCCTACTCCTGGATATATATCTGGAGTAAACATAGCTCATAAGGATACATATACTCCAATTTTTATCACAGTACTATTTACAATAGCTATTACACAGAAGCAATTGTGTCCATCGATAGATGAATGGATAGGAAGATATAGTACATGTGTACAATGAAAGTTTTTCTCTGACATGAGTTCACAGGGTAACTACATCACAGATATTACTGTGATGGAGTTACACCATCCTTGTTATTCATACAACAGTCAGCCTACTTAAAAAAGCAAGTTCAGATAGAGAAAGGGCACTCACATCTTTTGGCTGCAAGTGCAGGGAATAGAATTTCCAACTCAAAAATGAGTGTTTCCCAACCATGTCCCTAGAGAATATCTGCTTCTAAGACAAAGTATTTCCATCAAAGCAGATAATTAGTTTCTGGGATAGAAAATTGCAGCTATAGACCAGATCCTAGAACCTATATGGCAAACTTGGTAAATAACCATGCATGCAACTGAAAATGTCTTTTCTTGATGCTTAGATTTCCAGAGAAAGATTTGTCAAGAGTGGAAAGACTCGTTTGAATATGTTTCCACCACACATTCTGCCTCCTAGCTTTTGGATCAGAGCATTCATGGAAGATCATTTTGCCTTGGTATTCTAAGTGAATTTATTCTAAATTCAAGTTCCATATTTTCTGTGAAAGCTTTTTCAGTCTTTAGGTTAGAAGAAAAGATTTAGACCTATACAAAGACTCATTTATCTTCTATTCACTTGATACTGAATTATCTGAATAGCCTTTCTGAGAGTGTCACATCTTTACTATTGAAAGTTTCTTATCCAAAGAGGTCAATTTTAAAATGGAATTAGTTCTGAGCACTCTCAAATATCATTAATATCATCTAAGACTAGAAGGTAAGTTTTTCAAATGTTCTGATGTTTAGTAAAGACTGGTGTTTTCCATATATAGTAATTGTTATATTTTAATACTTTTCAAGTACAATAGCAAAACTTTTTACATTCAGCACGTTCTTCCAAAGATATTTGGTAAATGTCATACCTAATTTGACAGAAGAAAATACTAGTCTCACTGAGATTAAGAAATTTTGTAAGACCCTTTTCTCTAACCCCAGATACACTTATTTTGTCATTGGACAATTATTTTAATAATTAAGACAACTCATGAGTATGAAAACAAAACTTAAATGCATTTCACACACAAAAGGATATCAATTAGATGATATGAACCATCACATATTTAGTACAAACATGCATATGAAGAACTTCCTGGGAGCAAATGATGAACATAATATGGATCTCTGTGACTTCTTTAAAAGTAAAATTGGAAATGATTCTTCCTCAGTCTATTGTATGGTCAAATGTTTAGATGTATCACTGTCAAAAATATTAATTCTTCTTAATCTTGAGTGCATAAACAGCCATACAAGTGAGGAAGGTCCTCTGTGTGTCCCCAACACTGTGGTGTATGCATTCATATGTTTCTTCAGTCAGTTCTCATAATAGCGTGTGAGGTGAGGTGGATTAAACTTCTCACTTGATATTGAAAAACCAAAATGTAAGATGCCAAGAAATGCACCTCAAATCAACAAGTAACAGTGGGAAAAAGCAAGATTCTAATCTGGACCTTCTGATTCCCAAACCAATATGCTCTCCCAATGGGATTGTCATTTTCAACGTCATTTGCAACCTTTTGTAGAACAGTGTGGGTTCATGCTTTATGGGGATATTTTTGATGGAAGAAGTGTAGGTAGGGAAGAGAAAAAGATAAAATGAACCTTTAATGAAAGCAGTGAAGTGAAGTGACGTGAAGTGAAGTCGCTCAGTCATGTCTGACTCTTTGCGATCCCATGGCCTGTAACCTACCAGGCTCCTCCCTCCATGGGATTCTCCAGGCAAGAATACTGGAGTGGGTTGCCATATAGTTATTAATATTGGGGGATTTCAGTAAATTATACTGTGTGTGTACATCTCTGACCTTTGTATAAGTTGATTAAATTTATATATATATATACACATACATACATATATACTAATTTAGCATTGTTTTATTGTAATAATTTTATAGGTTGTGGCTTAAGAATTTGGAACAAAAAAATAAAAGTGTAATTTAAACTAATCTGAACTCTGTCCATTGTAGCTGCCCGAGTTTAGGTAGAATCCTTAACTTCTCTAAGCTTCTACTTCCTAATGTGTAAAATAAGTATAAAAATGATAGTAGTAAACATAAGTTTTAATGAAGCTTAAATAATGAAATATCTTCAGTTCAGTTCAGTTCAGTTCAGTTGTTCAGTCGTGTCTGAGTCTCTGAGAATCCATGGACTGCAGCACACCAAGCCTCCCTGTCCATCACCAACTCCCGGAGTTTACTTAAACTCATGTCCATTGAGTCGGTGATGACATCCAACCATCTCATCCTCTGTCATCCCCTTCTTCTCTAGCCTTCAATCTTTCCCAGTGTCAGGATCTTTTCAAATGAGTTAGCTCTTCACATCAGGTGGCCAAAGTATTGGATGGCCTCTTAGAGCACAGTAAATGTTCAGCAAGTTTTAGCTAATATTATTATTACTATTAAATGTTCAGCAAGTTTTAGCTAATATAATTATTACTACTATACTATTGTATACTAAAATTTCTTCTCATCTGCTATATGAAAGAAATATACATAGACTATAATCATGCCGTGCATATAGCAATTGATCATTAAAGTATATTTTTCAATTATTTTAAAGTTATTGGATTTAGGAAACAAGTTTATTTTATTGGGCTTCCCCAGTGGCTCAGCTAGTAAAGAATCCGCCTGCAATGTGGGAGACCTGGGTTCTCTCCCTGGGTTGGGAAGATGCCCTGGAGGAGGGAAGGGCTACCCACTCCTGTATTCTGGCACAGTAGCTTCTTTAACTTTTCATTACTTTCCCATTCCCAAAGCTCTGTTACACTTTATGTGAACTGTTATAGAGTCTGATACTAATGTTTTTCTGTCTTCCCTCCCCTTACTAAACCTCATCCTACTTCATACAAGTCAGAAAAACATCATTTTTGGAATTAAATCCAACACACCCTCTCTCTCACATCCCTCTTCATCCTTACTCTCACATTTTCATTTAACTTACATGGTTTCTCATTTCCTAAGAATAAAGGAAAAATCCCTTGGTTTTGCATTCATAGCTTTTACATCTGTATTCTACCTTTCATCTCAGGTTTGGCTGCCATATATGTGAGATCTATTGATTCATATTGGGCTTGCATCATCCCCCATGAGTACATGTGCAGAGAAAATCTCCCTCCTGTGTTTTCACAGAGTCCCTCATGTCTCTAACCTATAAGCATTATCTCTCTACAGGGGAGCATGTGAGTTACCTTTAAGAGATCAGAAACATTTTTCCTATATCAAAAAAAAAATGACTTAAAAACTCAGAACTCCATAGAATCTGTACATTTATTTTTTATTACATGGAGAGGCTCAGCGAACTCAAGGTTGAGGTGATGAAAAGTAACTTTTTTTTTTTTTTTTTTACCAGGTAACATAATGAACCATAACAGAAAATACATGGAGAATAGGAACAACATGACAGAATTTGTTCTCTTGGGGCTCATGAAGAATCCAGAGTTGAAGAAGGTCATATTTGTTGTGTTTTTGGTCGTCTACATCATCTCTGTGGTAGGAAATTTGTTCATTTGGTCACCATTATAGTCAGTCCATTACTGGATTCTCCCATGTACTTTTTTCTGGCTTATCTCTCCCTTATTGATGCTTGCTATTCCTCTGTGAATACCCCTAAACTGATTGTCGATTCACTCTGTGAAAGGAAGACCATCCTGTTCAATGGATGCATGGCACAAATCTTTGGGGAACATTTCCTGGGAAGTGCTGAGGTCATCCTGCTAACTGTGATGGCCTATGACCGCTATGTGGCCATCTGCAAGCCCTTGGACTACACAAGCATCATGAACTGGAGGGTGTTTTGGCTGCTAATTGGCGTGGCATGGGTGGGAGGCTTTCTTTAAGGAATCATACAGATCTTTTTTCATCTTCAGATTACCCTTCTGTGGCCCTAATGTCATAGACCACTTTTTATGTGATCTTAACGCTTTGTTCAATCTTGCCTGCACTGATACTCACACTCTAGGATTATTTGTTGCTGCCAACAGTGGTTTCATCTGTATTATAAACTTTATCCTCTTGATGGGCTCCTATGTGGTCATCCTGCATTCCCTAAGGAACCACAGTTTGGAGGCGAGGCACAAGGCCTTCTCCACTTGTGTCTACCACATCATAGTTGTCACCTTGCTCCTTGTGCCCTGCATTTTTGTATATCTGAGACCACCAGTTACTTTACCAATTGATAAAACAGTGGCTGTATTCTACACTATGATAACACCCATGTTAAATCCCTTCATCTATACCTTGAGAAATGCCCAGATGAAAAATGTCATTAGGAATTTGTGTAATAGTAAAGCTATTTCAGGTGATCAATAAGAGGTATATGGAGACCAGCATTGATTCTCCTCATGCAAAGTTCAGAAGGACATTGTTGATGCTTTTGGCAAAGAAGACCTTTGAGATAAAGGGAAAAATAAAATAGTCACTACCAATTATAGATTCCACAATGGGGAGAAGAAATGGTGCATGAAATGTGAGACAAACAGGCAGGAGACTACTTTTTCATGTTTGAAACATTCTGCCAAGTTGAGACTTAGTTTTTGTAGCTTTTTCTATCTATATGCCTTAATAAATTCATTCTAATAAAACAAAAAATAAACACACTGATATTGAGCAGTAATCTCTGTAACTATCCAAATAAGTAGCCATCACTATTATCCTCATTTTATAGGTGATTAAACAAATAGAATGGGAAAATTCCAAAACAGAAATGTTGAAGAACCATATTTTTAGCTGCTGTCTCAGACCATGTTCTTAACTGCAGAAATATGCTGTCAGACAATGATACAAAGGTAACATAATTATGTTGTTCGGTTGCTAAATCATTTCTGACTCTTTGGGACCCCATGGACTGCAGCACCCCAGACTCCTCTGTCCTCCACTCTCTCTTAGAATTTGCTCAGACTCATGTCTGTTGAGTTGGTGATGCTGCCCTATGATCTCATCTGCCTCCCGTTCTCCTTTTGCCTTCAATCTTTCACAGCATGAGGATCTTTTCCAATGAGTCAGTTCGTTGTATCAAGTGGCCAAAATATTGGAGCTTCAGCTTCAGAATTAGTCCTCCCAGTGAAGAGTCAGGGCTGATTTCCTTGACGGAAGACTGGTTGGATTTCCTTGCAGTCCTAGGTGCTCTCAAGGGTCTTCTACAGCACCACAGTTTGAAAGCATCAATTCTTCAGTGCTCAGACTTCTTTATAGTCAAAATCTCACATCTGCACATGACTATCGGAAAACCATGTTGATACTACTTACCATTTATGGAGATAAGGACTGTGCTGAAATTGTATATATGGTGTGTGCTAAGTCTCTTTAGTCACATCTGACTCTTTGCGACCTGGTGGAATGTAGCCCACCAAGATCCTCTGTCCACATATATGTGTGTGTGTATGTGGTATGTGGTGTGTAACACCGTGGTACGTAACTCCCCTCTAGGTCCTCACAGAGCACCGAGCCGAGCTCCCTGTGCTGCACATCAGCTTCCCTCTAACTATGTTATGCATGGTATTTTCAATGCTATTCTCTCAGTTCATTCAGACCCTCTTTCCTCCGCTGTGTCCACAAACCAATTTTCAACATCTGCACCTCTAGTCCTACCTTACACATAGGTTCATCTTTGACTTTTTTCTAAATTCCATATATATGCGTTAATATATGATAAACAATGGAACCTTTAAATTCTAAGGGAAATTTAAAGAATGTTGCACAAAAATATTCCAAATTTTCTTGTTGCATTAAGAATCACTTTGTATTGCTCATGTTACAATCTTATCTGGATAACCCATCAAAAAGAGTGAAGATCCAAGTAAAAGAATGATCTAATATCAGACAGGAATTTCAATTTATTCAACAAACTAAGCCATACTCTGCAAAATATTTAGATACTTGTTATTAATATTATCTTCAAGGCACAATGTCTGATTTATGATAAATGTTAGATAAAATAGATGTAAGTATAAGGGAAGATGAGTAAATTCAATAAAATATTCAGAAAAATGTAGTATTGCAGACTAGGAAATGTTATCTACCTTTACCTGTTTCAGACTTAGAGAAGTAATCTAGACATTTGTCTTTTGAAAACTAAGGTTTGGTTTTATTCTGCATAAACTAGGAATAAAGAAGAAATTGAAAATAAACTTGCTATCTTTTGAAGTACCTTGATATTCTACCAGTCCTAAATATGATATCATCATTCTGTTTCTCCCTATATTTCTGTCAATATTTTTTCAGTATTTATTATTTTATATTGATTATTTCACATTGATTGGTTTTTATATTTTGATTTAAAAATCAAAAAATATTTTTCTGCATTTCCTTTTTGGTAACATTTCATCATAATTTTTTTTTTGGTTTATTTTTAATTTGTGGCCCCTTTTACACAAAAAACAGCCCCAGAATAAGTATATTGCATTCATTTCACCCACCCTACATTCATTAAACAACAAATATTTTTCAGCCCAAGGGATGTATCAGATAGTGACAATTGCTGGGGCTTCATCAGCGAATAAAGAAAAACCTGAATGATGTCTTCACAGACTTTAGATTCATAGACTCCCAGAAGAGAGCAAAGACTTACAACACAGCACTACAAACAGCAAGATAGTGGAAGTAAGGGTACTTACTCTGAAAGCATATTTGAGGGACACACAACAAAGACCTGGGGGTTCAGGAGATATTTCAAGGTGAAAAGACATTAGAAATGGGACTCAAGGAGTCAGCAGCATGAATAGACATCAGATGGAGCAAGGCTGCTTTAGAAAAGAAAATATGTAACAAAGTCCAGAAGGTGAAGTGTGTATACAGATTCCGCATAAATGTCACATAGCTGTGGTTGGCAAACTTTTTATTCAACAACTGTTTATTGAATATGCACTGCATTTCAGGAAGCACGTTAGACACTTAGCTTCTAAAGTGTACAAAATAGGGAGCTGGTGTGTCTGACTCTGTGAAGAGTCAGACTTGACTGAGCGAATGAACTGAACTGAAGCTGGAGTGATAGGGACAGAAAAGACTGGGGAGGGCCTCATCATTGTGTTAAGGCTTAAAACTAAGTACTATGTGCTGTGCTGAGTCACTCAGTCGTGTCTGACTCTTAGCGACCCCATGGACTCTAGCCCTCCAGGCTCCTTTGTCCATGGGGATTCTCCAGGCAAGAATACTGGAGTGGGTTGCCATGATATTAAAAGATTTTTTTTCATATTGAAGTATAGATAATTTCCGACATTGTGGGTTCCAGGTGTACAGTGAAGCGATTTCAGTTATATAAATTTTCAGATTATTTTTGGAAGCCAGTTTAAGCTAACACATGATGCAGTTAGGTTTAAAATTTTAGAATAAAATCTTTGATTATAGTGAAAAAATGTTAGTTACCCAGTTGTGCCTGACTCTTTGTGATCCCATGGACTATAGCCCACAAGGCTCCTCTGTTCATTGGATTCTCCAGGCAAGAATACTGGAGTGAGTTGCCATTCCCCTACCCCAGGGCATCTTCCCGGCCCAGGGATCAAACCCAGGTCTCCTGCATTGCAGACAGATGCTTTGCCATCTGAGCCACTGCGCAAGGTGTTTGGCTATAGTAGAGGAAAAAAATGGAAGAGTACAAGTAGTTGTAATGATTTGGATATGAAATGATGGAGGTGTGACTTCTGGTGGTGCCAGTGATGGTGAAGAATGTTGTAGACCCTCTCTCTGCATCTGGTCAAACCTCATTCACTGCACAGATGCACCTAGAACACAGCTGCTGTTTGCTGGGCTGCTAAAAGCTCACAGCCCCATTCTTCCTGGACAGCTGCAAGAGAGATAATTGGAACTGCCTTCTTGGGGACTATACCCACCACCCAAGGACCAGGAGTTCACAATGAATGTTAGGAGCAGCACTGAAAAGGCTGGTCCCCTTGATGTATGGTGGAACTAGTACTGCAGGACAACATATATTCCAGGGCTCCAGGGCTCTAGGCTAAAGCTAAACTCTAATTGAAAGAAGGTGCGAGAAGGCGCACCACACCCTGGGAGAGTGCGCCTGTCAAGCGCCTGAGACACTCAGAAGGACGGCATAGGCACAAAATGCAGGCGCAGCTTTTTGTTCCACGCCTTTGTGGAACACCTGAGGGCTGGAATTGTGCGCAGCGCAGGGCACGCTCCATATAGAGCAGCCAGGAGCCTGAGCAGCGTAGACGGGAAAGCAGCGCCAGCCCCTCCCCGCAGCGCGACAGAACTAGCAACCTGAATAAGAGTCCACCTCCGCCCTCCTGTGTCAGGGCGGAAATTAGGCACGAAGAGACCGGCAAACAGAAGCCAAATAAACAAAGGGAACCGCTTCAGAAGGGACCGGCGCAACAGATTAAAATCCCTGTAGGTAACACCAACTACACCGGAAGGGGCCTGTAGATATCAAGACGTGTAAGCTGGAACGAGGAGCTATCTGAAACTGAACCGAACCCACACTGACCACAACAGCTCCAGAGAAATTCCTAGATATTATTTTTACTGTTTTTTTTTTTTTTAAGTAAAAGAAAAAAGGAAAAAAAAAAAGCTTTTTTTCTTTTTTCATTTTTATTTTTTCTCTTTTATTTTCTTTTAAAATTCCCTATTACTCCCCCATTACTCCTCAACTTTCATTTTCATAGATTTTTACAATTTTCTTAATTAGGAAAAAAAAATGTTTTTCTTGTATTGTTGTTTTTTTTCTTTTTTCCCCCCTTTTTCTCTTCTATTTTTCTTTTTCTCTTATTTCCTTTTAAAGTCCTCTATTACTCCTCTACTACTCCTTAATTTTCATTTTCATTACACTATAATCTTACAAAAAAATGAAAAAAAGAGAGAAGCCCTATTTTTAAACTGAACTTCATATATATTTCTAAAACTTTTTGTGTGTTTTGGTTTTTGTTTCTAACATAGTATTTTTAAGAGTCTAACCTCTACTCTAGATTTTTAATCTTTGTTTTTCAGTATATGATATAAATTGTGGACATTTAAGAATCCAATATTTAGTTCCCATTTTTATTCAGGAGTGTGTTGATCATTCTCTCCCAATCTTGACTCTCCTTTTTCTACCTCAGAACACCTCTATTTCCTCCTTTCCCCTTCTCTTCCTAATCCAATTCTGTGAATCTTTGTGGGTGTATGGGCTACGGAGAACACTCTGGGAACAGACAACTGCATAGATCGGTCTCTCTCCTCTTGAGTCCCCCTTTTTCTCCTCCTGCTCATCTCTATCTCCCTCCTCCTTCTCCTCTTCTTCATGTAACTCTGTGAACCTCTCTGGGCGTCCCTCACAGGGGAGAATCTTTCGGCATTAACCTAGAACTTTTATTAGCAGTGCTGTATAGTAGAAGTCTTGAGACTACTAGAAGAATAAAACTGAAATCCAGAGGCAGGAGACTGAGGCCTAAAACCCAAGAACACCAGAAAACTCCTGACTACATGGAACTTTAAGTAATAAGAGACCATCCAAAAGCCTCCATACCTACACTGAAACCAACCAACACCCAAGAGCCAATAAGTTCCAGAGCAAGACATACCACGCAAATTCTCCAGCAACACAGTAACATAGCCCTGAACGCCAACATACAGGCTGCCCAAGGTCACACCTAACACATAGACACATCTCAAAACTCATTACTGGGCACTCCATTGTACTCCAGAGAGAAGAAATCAAGTTCCATGCACCAGAACACCGACGCAAGCTTCCCTAACCAGGAAACCTTGACACGCCAATCGTCCAACCCCACCCACTGGGTAAAACCTCCACAATAAAAAGGAACCACAGACCTCCAGAATACAGAAAGCCCACTCCAGACACAGCAATCTAAACAAGATGAAAAGACAGAGAAATACCCAACAGGTAAAGGAACATGAAAAATGCCCACCAAGTCAAACAAAAGAGGAGGAGATTGGGAATCTACCTGAAAAAGAATTTAGAATTATGATAATAAAAATGATCCAAAATCTTGAAAACAAAATGGAGTTACAGATAAATAGCCTGTAGACAAAGATTGAAAAGATGCAAGAAATGTTTAATAAAGACCTAGAAGAAATAAAAAAGAGTGAATTAAAAATGAATAATGAAATGAATGAGATCAAAAACACTCTGGAGGGAACCAAGAGTAGAATAACGGAGACAGAAGATAGGATATGTGAGGTAGAAGATAAAATGTTGGAAATAAATGAAGCAGAGAGGAAAAAAGAAAAAAGAATCAAAAGAAATGAGGACAACCTCAGGGACCCCTGGGACAATGTGAAACGCCCCAACATTCGAATCATAGGAGTCCCAGAAGAAGAAGACAAAAAGAAAGGCCGTGAGAAAATACTCGAGGAGATAATAGCTGAAAACTTTCCTAAAATGGGGAAGGAAATAGCCACCCAAGTCCAAGAAACCCAGAGAGTCCCAAACAGGATAAACCCAAGGCAAAACGCCCCAAGACACATATTAATCAAATTAATGAAGATCAAACACAAAGAAGAAATATTAAAAGCAGCAAGGGAGAAACAACAAATAACACACAAAGGGATTCCCATAAGGATAACAGCTGATCTATCAATAGAAACCCTCCAGGCCAGAAGGGAATGGCAGGACATACTTAAGGTAATGAAAGAGAATAACCTAAAACCTAGATTGCTGTACCAAGCAAGGATCTCATTCAGATATGAGGGAGAATTCAAAAGCTTTACAGACAAGCAAAAGCTGAGAGAATTCAGCACCACCAAACCAGCTCTTCAACAAATGCTAAAGAAACTTCTCCAGACAGGAAATGCAGAAAGGTTATATAAATATGAACCCAAAACAACAAAGTAAATGGCAACGGGACCACACCTATCGATAATTATCTTAAATGTAAATGGGTTGAATGCCCCAGCCAAAAGACAAAGATTGGCTGAATGGATACAAAAACAAGACCCCTATATATGCTGTCTACAAGAGACCCACCTCAAAACACGAGACACATACAGACTAAAAGTAAAGGGCTGGAAAAAAATATTTCATGCAAACGGAGACCAAAAGAAAGCAGGAGTCACAATACTGATATCAGATAAAATAAACTTTCAAATAAAGGATGTGAAAAGAGACAAAGAAGGACACTACATAATGATCAAAGGATCAATCCAAGAAGAGGATATAACAATTATAAATATATATGCACCCAACATAGGAGCACCGCAATATGTACAGCAAATGCTAATGAATATGAAAGAGGAAATTAATAGTAACACAATATTAGTGGGAGACTTTAATACCCCACTCAAAACTATGGATAGATCAAACAAACAGAAAATTAACAAGGAAATGCAAACCTTAAATGACACAATGGACCAGCTAGACCTAATTGATATCTATAGGACATTTCACCCCAAAACAATCAACTTCACCTTTTTCTCAAGTGCACACGGAATCTTCTCCAGAATACATCACATCCTGGGCCACAAATCTGGTCTTGGAAAATTCAAAAAAATTGAAATCATTCCAGTCATCTTTTCTGACCACAGTGCAGTAAGGTTAGATCTCAATTACAGGAAAAAAATTGTAAAAAATTAAAACACATGGAGGATAAATAACAAGGTTCTGAATAACCAATAAGTCATAGAAGAAATCAAAAAAGAAATCAAAATATGTATAGAAATGAATGAAAATGAAAACACAACAACCCAAAACCTATGGGACACTGGAAAAGCAGTGCTAAGGGGAAGGTTCATAGCATTACAGGCGCACATCAAGAAACAAGAAAAAAGCCAAATAAATAACCTAACTCTACACCTAAAGCAATTAGAGAAGGAAGAAATGAAGAACCCTAGGGTTAGAAGAAGGAAAGAAATCTTAAAAATTAGGGCAGAAATAAATGCAAAAGAAACTAAAGAGACCATAGCAAAAATCAACAAAGCTAAAAACTGGTTTGTTGAAAAAATAAACAAAATTGACAAACCATTAGCAAGACTCATTAAGAAACAAGAGAGAAAATCAAATTAACAAAATTAGAAATGAAAGTGGAGAGATCACAACAGACAACACTGAAATACAAAGGATCATAAGAGACTGCTACCAGCAGCTCTATGCCAATAAAATGGACAACTTGGATGAAATGGACAAATTCTTAGAAAAGTATAACTTTCCAAAACTGAACCAGGAAGAAATAGTAGATCTTAACAGAGCCATCACAAGCAAGGAAATCGAAACTCTAATGAGAAATCTCCCAGCAAACAAAAGCCCAGGACCAGATGGCTTCACAGCTGAATTCTACCAAAAATTTAGAGAAGAACTAACACCTATCTTACTCAAACTCTTCCAGAAAATTGCAGAAGAAGGTAAACTTCCGAACTCATTCTCTGTGGCCACCATCAATCTAATTCCAAAACCAGAGAAAGATGCTACGAAAAAGGAAACTACAGGCCAATATCACTGATGAACATAGATGCAAAAGTCCTTAACAAAATTCTAGCAAACAGAATCCAACAACATATTTAAAAAATTATACACCATGACCAAGTGGGCTTCATCCCAGGAATGCAAGGATTCTTTAATATCCACAAATCTTTCAATGTAATACACCACATTAACAAATTGAAAGATAAAAACCATATGATTATCTCAATAGATGCAGAAAAAGCCTTTGACAAAATTCAGCATTCATTTATGATTAAAATTCTCCAGAAAGCAGGAATAGAAGGAACATACCTCAACATAATAAAAGCCATATATGACAAACCCACAGTAAGCATTACCCTCAATGGTGAAAAATTGAAAGCATTTCCTCTGAAATCAGGAACAAGACAAGGATGCCCACTCTCACCACTACTATTCAACATAGTGTTGGAAGTCTTGGCCACAGCAATCAGAGCAGAAAATGAAGTAAAAGGAATCCAGATTGGAAAAGAAGAAGTGAAACTCTCACTGTTTGCAGATGACATGATCCTCTACATAGAAAACCCTATAAAGACTCTTCCAGAAAATTGCTAGAGCTAATCAATGAATATAGAAAAGTTGCAGGATATAAAATTAACACTCAGAAATCCCTTGCATTCCTCTACACTAACAATGATAAAACAGAAAGAGAAATTAAGGAAACAATACCATTCACCATTGCAACAAAAAGAATAAAATATTTAGGAGTACATCTACCTAAAGAAACAAAAGACCTATACATAGAAAACTATAAAACATTGATGAAAGAAATCAAAAGGACACAAACAGATGGAGAAACATACCGTGTTCATGGATTCGAAGAATCAATATTGTCAAAATGGCTATTCTACCCCAAGCAATCTATAGATTCAATGCAATCCCTATCAAGCTACCAATGGTATTTTTCACAGAACTAGAACAAATAATTTCACAATTCGTATGGAAATACAAAAAACCTCGAATAGCCAAAGTAATCTTGAGAAAGAAGAATGGAACTGGAGGAATCAACCTGCCTGGCTTCAGACTCTACTACAAAGCCACAGTCATCAAGACAGTATGGTACTGGCACAAAGACAGAAATATAGATCAATGGAACAGAATAGAAAGACCAGAGAAAAACCCACGAACCTATCTTTGACAAAGGAGGCAAGGATATACAATGGAAAAAAGACAACCTCTTCAACAAGTGGTGCTGGGAAAACTGGTCAACCACTTGTAAAAGAATGAAACTCGAACACTTTCTAACACCATACACAAAAATAAACTCAAAATGGATTAAAGATCTAAATGTAAGACCGGAAACCATAAAGCTCCTAGAGGAGAACATAGGCAAAGCACTCTCGGACATGAATCACAGCAGGATCCTGTATGACCCACCTCCCAGAATATTGGGAAAAAAAGCAAAAATAAACAAATTGGACCTAACGAAACTTAAAAGATTTTGCACAACAAAGTAAACTATAAGTAAGGTGAAAAGATAGCCCTCAGATTGGGAAATAAAGCAACAGACAAAGGATTAATCTCAAAAATATACAAGCAACTGCTACAGCTCAATTCCAGAAAAATAAATGACCCAATCAAAAAATGGGCCAAAGAACTAAACAGACATTTCTCCAAAGAAGACATACAGATGGCTAACAAACTCATGAAAAGATGCTCAACATCACTCATTATCAGAGAGATGCAAATCAAAACCACAATGAGGTACCATTACACTCCAGTCAGGATGGCTGCTATCCAAAAGTCTACAAGCAATAAATGCTGGAGAGGGTGTGGAGAAAAGGGAAACCTCTTACACTGTTGGTGGGAATGCAAACTAGTACAGCCTCTATGGAGAACAGTGTGGAGATTCCTTCAAAAACTGGAAATAGAACTGCCATGTGACCCAGCAATACCACTTCTGGACATACACACTGAGGAAACCAGATCTGAAAGAGACACGTGCACCCCAATGTTCATCGCATCACTGTTTATAATAGCCAGGACATGGAAGCAACCTAGATGCCCATCAGCAGATGAATGGATAAGGAAGCTGTGGTACATACACACCATGGAATATTGCTCAGCTCTTAAAAAGAATTCATTTGAATCAGTTCTAATGAGATGGATGAAACTGGAGCCCATTATACAGAGTGAAGTAAGCCAGAAAGATAAAGATCATTATAGCATACTAATACATATATATGGAATTTAGAAAGATGGCAATGATAACCCTATATGCAAAACAGAAAAAGAGACACAGATGTACAGAATAGACTTTTGGACTCTGTGGGGGAAGGTGAGGGTGGGATGTTTCAAGAGATCAATATGTATATTTTCTATAGTGAAACAGATCACCAGCCCAGGAGAAATGCACAAGACAAGTGCTCGGGCCTGGTGCACTGGAAAGACCCAGAGGAATTGGGTGGAGAGGGAGGTGGGACGGGGGATCAGGATGGGGAATACATGTAACTCCATGGCTGATTCATGTCAATGTATGACAAAACCCACTGCAATGTTGTGAAGTAATTAACCTCCAACTAAGAAAAAAAAATAAAAAAATAAAAATAAAGCATCTATACTAGATTTAAAAAAATAAAATATAAAAATAAAGTAGAAAGCATATCCTTCGTTTACCCCTACCATAGACCACCTCATTCAGTCTCTCTCTTGTAAATTCCTTTCATAAAAATTTCATCTCAGTGTCTTCTTCCTTGAGAATCCAAACTAAAATTGAGAGATAGAGAAGAGTTCAAGCAATATTTAGGAATTAGAAACAGTAAAGAAAAAAAAGGAACTTAATGTAGGATGAAGGTATGAGAAGAGTCATGAATAAATTCCAGATTCCAGCTTAGATCACCAAAGGTTTGAGGAAACTTAAAAGAAGAAACAAGGAGAAGGTAAGTGTTCTTTATCAGTGATGTGGTCTCTCCAACACCAGAAGACATTGCTACATGTCCTGCTTCTTTAATTAACCCTGAAGAAACTGTAATAGTCTCCCTTGCAGCAGTTGCCATGAAAGGCCATGCTGATTCTCCTGAGGACCCACCTCAGCTACCCTGATTGCTTCTGATTCTGTAACTTGTCTTAGGCCCCAGCAGGCATCTGCAAGCAAGGTACAGACAGTGACATTGGAGGAGGTACACTACACTCAAAAAAAGCTAGTGGACTTTTATAATTTATACAGACAAAAATCTAAGGAATATATGTAAGAATAGAGATAACCAGTATGGGACAACTATAGAAAAAAATAAACTTTGATCAGACTTGATTGCTGATTGAGATGTGCTTGCCAAGCAGAGATTTGATGTTTCATGTTGCAGCTGGAGGGAAGTAAAATAGGATCTAAGCCTTTGTGATATAAATCTAGGGAATGTATATGGAACTTGAAAGAGGTAGAAAAATCATCAAATTGATCAGGCCTAATTTACTGATATGGGCTTATTAAGCAGATATTTCCAATTAATGTTGCAGCTGGATGAGGTAAGAAAGCCTCAAATAGTTTATAGTGGCTAATAAATGAAAAAAATGATGGTCAATTGTGAGTTGCATAGAAATGCCCCCTCCCCCCACTTTGCTTTAATGTAGCAAAAGTGATTAAAATGTAGGTAGACAAAAAAGATCTTCATGACCCAGATAATCACGATGGCATGATCACTCAAATAGAGCCAGACATCCTGGAATGCAAAGCCAAGTGGGCCTTAGGAAGCATCACTACAAAACTAGTGGAGGTGATGGAATTCCAGTTGAGCTATTTCAAATCCAAAAGACGATTCTGTGAAAGTGAAACACTTTACTTGACAGTAAAGTAATGCTCACAATTCTCCAAGCCAGGTTTCAACAATACATGAACCATGAACTTCAAGATGCTAAAATTGAATTTAGAAAAGGCAGAGGAACTAGAGATCAAATTGCCAACATCTGCTGGATCATTGAAATAGCAAAAGAGTTCCAGAAAAACGTTTATTTCTGCTTTATTGACTATGCCAAAACCTTTGACTGTGTGGATCACAATAAACTGTGGAAAATTCTGAAAATGTTGGGAATACCAGACAACCTGACCTACCATTTGAGAAACCTGTATGCAGGTTAGGAAGCAACAGTTAGAATTGGACATGGAACAACATGTTGGTTCCAAAACAGGGAAAGGAGTACAAGGTTGTATATTGTCACCCTGTTTATTTTACTTATATGCAGAGTACATCATGAGTAAGGCTGTCTTGATGAAGTACAATGGGAATCAAGTTTGTCAGGAGAAATATCAGTGACCTCAGATATGCAGAAGCCACCACCCTTATGGCAGAGGAAGAAAAACTAAGGAGGCTCTTGATGAAAGTGTAAGAGGAGAGTGCAAAAGTTGGGTTAAAACACAACATTCAGAAAACTAAGATCATGGCATCTGGTCCCATCACTTCATGGCAAATAGATGGGAAATAGTGGAAACAGTGGCTGACTTTATATTTTTGGACTCCAAATTCACTGTAGATGGTGACTGCAGCCATGAAATAAAGACACATACTTCTTGGAAGAAAAGCTATGAGCAACCTAGACAGCATATTAAAAAGCAGAGACATTACTTTACCAACAAAGTTCTGTCTAGTCAAGGCTATGGTTTTTCCAGTAGCCAGGTATGGATGTGAGAGTTGGACTACAAAGAAAGTTGAGTGCCAAAGAATTGATGCTTTTGAACTGTGGTTTTGGAGAAGACTCCTGAGCGTCCCTTGGACTGCAAGAAGATCCAACCAGTCCATCCTAAGGAAAGTTAGTTCTGAATATTCATGGGAGGACTGATGTTGAAGCTGAAACTCCAATATTTTGGCCACCTGATGCTAAGAACAGACTTACTTGAATAGAACCCAATGCTGGGAAAGATTGAAGGCTGGAGGAGAAGGGGACGGCAGAGGATAAGATGGTTGGATGGCATCACCGACTCAATGGACATGAGTTTGGGTAAACTCCTGGAGTTGGTGATGGACAGGGAGGCCTGGCGTGCTGCAGGCCATGGGGTCACAAAGAGTCAGACATGACTAAGCGACTGAACTGAACGTTACTGAAACTGAAATATTAGAATGGATTTGTTATTAAAAATCTACTAATCCGTCCTGAAAGGGTCCAAAATGCTCACCATTCATCACAACCATGAGAAATAAATTTGAAGAGGATGCTTTAGTATCCTTGAAAAACTGAGATGCCTATTTTCTAAAGCCCAGGTTTCTAATGAAAACTGGTTGCTGGTTTGTGAAATGCAAATGTGTTAAGAGTGATTTGATCCTAGGGAGCAGCCAGTAGTCAAGTGATGACATTTAATCTGAAAGGCAAGGTGGGCTTAGTTACCAAAATGGATAGTAGCATCAAAACGACAATCTAAATAATCAGCATATGAAGTGTTGTCAAGCTGATCATGGTGTTCCAAAAGAGAGGGATTTTGCTCAATTCTCAGTTGACCTGTGTCAGCAGAAAAGTTTTAAATAAAGTAAAAGAAGACTTAAATCAAGTCATGAATATGGAAATTAATGTCATCAAAATGAATTCCAAGACTTGGGCCAGCTTACAGATTTTGAATCCTAAGAAAAAGAGGGAAGACCCAGTCCCCTTGAAGCAGGACTCTGGTACCTTGCTAAAAATGTATAATTAATCTTTACCTCATATTTCCCTAAAGGGACCTCTGACCTTTTATCAGGTTAACTATGCACTGTGGAAAAGTAACTAATCAGAAGTTTCAGGACAATGACTTTAACATGAAAGTTATTCTAGGAGGTCCAAAATATTACCATAGTCCCTTAGTTAGAGTTAGAAATAATGGAGGTCTGGTGATCAATGGAAGTTTAGCTCAGGTCTATTTACAGTGGGTCCTGTGATCATGGAATCCATGCTATGGTTATTTCTCCAATTTCAGAATAGATAATTGGAACAGACGTACTTAGCAGCTGACAGAATTCTTACATTGGTTCACTGATCTGGGGAATAAGGGGTATTATATCAGAAAATCCTCAGGGGAAGGCATTACTACTGTCTGTCCTTAGGAAAATAGTAAACTAAAAGGTGTACCATATTTCTGGAGGGACTGTAGAGATTGGTGCCACCATCAAACCTTGAAAGATGTGGGATGGGAGTTACCACCACATATGTGTTCAGCTTTCCTCTTTTTGCCTGTTGCAGGATAGTCACGGATCTTGGAGAGTGACAGTAGATAATTCTAAGATTAGCCAGCTTCTGTGCCAAATGTATTTCAATGAAAGAACATATTGTCAGAGTTGCCGGTAACTGGTATTTAGCTAGAAATGTGATTTTCATTACTGTGTCAGAAGCAGCAACTACTTTAGATTTTTTTGGTAAGACATTTCCTTGTAAACTAAAATTAGGAGACCCACATTCATTGGGCTTCCCTTGTAGCTCAGTCAGTAAAGAATTTGCCTGCAACACAGGAGACCCAGGTTCGATTCCTGGGTTGGGAAGGTCTCCTGGAGAAGGAAACAGCAACCTACTCCAGAATTCTTGCCTGGAGAATCCCATTGACAGAGGAGCCTGGCAGGCTACAGTCCTTGAGGTAGCAAGAGTCAGACATGACTTAGCAACTAAACTACTAATAAACTCATTGGAATTTCCAGGAAACCAGTAGTATGGGGCATATAATGCTATCTATCCCTTTTAAGATGAAGTATAACTTGTTCCTTCTGGCCTCTCCTATAACCGAAGATGATGTTCAATGCCTCTTTGCCTTATTGGATTTGAGAGTCATCATATCAGTCATTTGGGTGCATTCCTCTGACTCAATTGCAAAACTACTCAAAAAGGTCCTACTTTTAAATGAGTTCTGGAAATAGAAAAGGCTCTGCTATAGGTTCAGCCTGGCATCCAAGCTTCTCTGAGACTGAGTACAAACAGTAATAATCCAGTAGATCTATGTTGTTTGATGTGTCAGTCGCAGGTAAGAATGTTGGAAAACTTGCAATTCTTCCATATGTGAATTTCAGTGCAGGCAAGTAGGATTTTGGAAAAATAGTCTTGCCATCCTTCCAAGGTAACTACTCTCCTTTTCTGAAATAGTGTTTGGCCTGCCACTGGGCCTTAATTTAATGGAAACTAAATGCTTCACCATGGGTCACCAAGTCACTATGCAACCAAAGCTTATTTCATGTACTTGGTATTATCAAAACCATCTAAGCCATAAAGCTGGGTGTGCACAGCAGTTCTCCATCATCAAATAAAGTGATATAGGCATGATCTGGCCCAAGTAAGCCCTGAAGGCAAATTTTCAGGGAAAAGTAGCAAAAATGATCATGGTCCCCACTCCCATTACACTTCCTTCTCTCTCCCTGCCTTCACCTATAAATTATGATGAATTAACAGAGTAATATAAGACTTTGGACTTGTAAAGGAATAGTTCTGCAATGATATTTAAAATTGGCAGCTGTGGAAATGCAACCTCATCCTGAAAAGTACCTGAACAATAGTAGCAAAAGGAAATCCTCCCAATGGGTATATTTCAAGGGGTGTAACTAGTCAATTATTTAACTTGGAAGGAGTGTCCAAATGTATAATATATACTGATTCATGGTTTTGACCAATGAACTGGCTTGATGGTCAGAGACTTTGGGGGGGCATATGGTTAGAAGACTGGTGACATGGAAATTTGAGGGAGAGTATATGTACAACATATAACTACAATGGTGTGATTACTCACTTAGATACAGACATCCTGGGATGCAAAGTCAAGTGGGCCTTAGGAAACAACACTAAGAACAAAGCTTGTGGAGGTGATGAAACTCCAGCTGAGCTACTTCAAATCCTAAAAGATGTTATGAAAGAGCTGAACTGAATACACCAGCAAAATTTGGAAGACTGCAATGGCCACAGGACTGGAAGAGGTCAGTTTTCATTCCAGTTTCAAAGAAAGGCAATGTCAAAGAATATTCAAACTACCATACAATTGCACTCATCTCACATGCTAGCAATGTAATGCTCAAAATTCTCCAAGCCAGATTCAACAGTACGTGAAATATGAACTATCAGATGTTCAAGCTGGATTATAAAAGGCAGAGGAACCAGAGATCAAACGGCCAACATCCGTTGGATTGTCAAAAAACCAAGAGAATTCCAGAAAAAACATCTACTTGTGCTTTATTGACTACGCCAAAACTTTTGACTGTGTGGATCATGACAAACTGTGGAAAATTCTGAAAGAGATGGGAGTACCAGACCACCTGACATGCCTTCTGAGAAATCTGTATGAAGGTCAAGAAGCAACAGTTAGAACTGGACATGGAACAACAGACTGCTTCCAAATTGGGGAAGAAGTAAGTCAAGGCTGTAAATTGTCACCCTGCTTATTTATGCTGGGCTGGATGAAGCACAAGCTGGAATCAAGATTGTCGGGAGAATTATCAATAGCCTCAGATATGCAGATGATACCACCCTTTTGACAGAACGTGAAGAAGAAATAAAGAGCCTCTTGATGAAAGTGAAAGAGGAGAGTGAAAAAAGTTGGCTTAAAACTCAACATTCAGAAAACTAAGATCATGGCATCCAATCCCATCACTTCATGGCAAATAGATGGGGAAACAATGGAAATGGTGACTATTTTGGGGGGCTCCAAAATCACTGCAGATGGTGACTGTGGCCATGAAATTAAAAGATGCTTGCTCCTTGGAAGAAGAGTTATGGCTAACCTAGACAGGATATTGAAAAGCAGAGACATTATTTTGCCAACAGAGGTCCATCTATTCAAATCTTTGGTTTTTCTAGTAGTCATGTATGGATGTAAGAGTTGGACTATTAAGAAAACTGAGTGCCAAAGAATTGATGCTTTTGAACTGTGGTGTTGGAGAAGACCCTTGAGAGTCTCTTGGACTGCATGGAGATACAACCAGTCCATCCTAAAGAAAATCAGTCCTGAATATTCATTGGAAGGGCTGATGCTGAAGCTGAAATCCCAATACTTTGGCCACCTGATGCAAGTAACTGACTCATTTGAAAAGACCCTGATCTAGGAAAGATTGAAAGCGGAAGGACAAAGGGATGACAGAGAATTTGATGGTTAGATGCCAGCACCAACTCAATGGACATGAGTTTGAATAATCTCTGGGAGTTGATGACAGACAGGGAGGCCTGGCGTGCCGTAGTCCATGTGGTCACAAAGAGTCTGAGTGACTGAAGTGAACTGATAGGTACCACTTGTTTGAATGGGGAAAAAAAAAAAAAGATAATATTTCTTTCCCACATCACAGTTTAAAAGTGGGAGTTATGGCCTATACTACTAACCTTATTAAACTATTAGAAAAATTTGTGCTTTGTATTCCCATTAACTTATGCTCTGCTTGCTTAGAGGCTTCAGTTACAAAGAGAGAAATGTTTCCAGCAGGAGATACAAAGACAGTCTTTTGAATTGTGAGCTAAGACTTTTGCCTGACAACTTCTGACTGTTCCTGCCTCTGAATCAACAGGCAAGTAAGTAAGTTAGGGTGATGACTGGGTTATTGATCCTGATTACTAAGAGGCAATTGACTGCTTCTCAATGGAGATAATAAAAAATATATCTGAAACTCAATAGCTCCCACAGATACCCATTTACTATTATCACCTCTGACGATTAAAATCAATACAAACCTACAATAACCCCATCCAATCAGAATTAACTCTGACCCAGACTTATCACCATTGAAGGCCTGTGCCACCCAACTGGTAAAAATCCAGGGCCAGCTTATGTTCTTTCTTTTCTTTTTTTTTTTTTTTAACTTTCTTTCTTAAGGTGCAGAGGATGCAAAATGAGTAACAAGAGGAATTAGTCATAATGACCAGTCACAACCATGTAACAAGTTACAGAAATGAGAATTGCAATTGTTGTGAGTCCAGTTTATTTAATTAATATTTTGGTACATGTGTGTATCACATGCATGTGATATAAATACATACACAAATATCTTTATTTTTTCTTTTATTACTTTATTATGTAACATGATATATTTAACTAGATTCTTTCTTCTCAGATGTAACTGACCCTTCTGTGGATTTTTTTTTTCTCTTTTAGAAAGGTTTTAGTTAGTTTTCTAGTCAGTGTAGTATTTTTTCAAAGGCTTGTTTATTTATTTAATATTACTTAGTCATTCATTTGGTTGTGTTTGGTCTTAGCTGCTGCATGTGGTGTCTGTAGTTTGTGACCTGAAAACTCTTAATTGCACAGTGTGTTCTATCTAGTTCTCTGGCCAGGGATTTAACCCAGATCCTTTGCATTGAGAGCACAGAGTGTTAGCCACTGAAACATCAGGGAAGTCCCTGCAAAGTGGGTAATGTTATCTCATTTTATAGATGAGGAAAACAACTCAACGCGACTATAAAAGCATTGTGCTTCAGAAAGCCATGTAGTTAAGGACCTTGAATACTAACTTCTCAGTTAAACAGACAAATAATGTGGTCTATTTGGTTGCCTCGCTCCTTCCCACCACGGAATCTGCAGAGGTGTGATCCCTTCTGCAAGGATGCTTCCCCACGCTCTCAGTCGACTTGTTTGTCCTAGTTAATTCCCTATCCTGTTTCAACTAAAAGCCCAACAAATTTAACTTTAATTTGATCATAATATTTTCTACTATCCTGCTAATACCTATAGAATCTGTAATGATACATATTATTTCATTCTCTATTTAAGCAATTTGTCTCTATTTTTTTCTCTTGTTCTTTTATTATTTAGCTTTTCCCTCTCCCCCTACCCACTGTTCTCAGGTGCAGTAGGTTTTAATGATTCTTTAAAGAAACAGCTTTTTGTTTCATTAATTTTTTCCTTTTTTTTTTATTTTTTTTTAAATTTTTTCCATTTTTAAACTATTTTTATTTCATTGATTTTTTTTTTTATTATCCCTATTTCCCGTGTTTTGCTTACTTGATGTTTATTTTCCTTTTATATTTCTATCTTGCTAGGACAAAGCCTTTGCAAATTGGTTTTAGACATTATTTCTCGGTAAATGATAATTATGTATCTAAATTTCCTTTTAAAGACTTTTATTGCTTTCCAGTCCTATAGCAAGGTGAAGACAGAGTCAAACATTCCTTAAAGTGAGTATCAGTTCAGTTCAGTTGAGTCGCTTAGTCTTGTCCAACTCTTTGCCACCCCGTGGACTGCAGCACATCAGGCCTCCCTGTCCATCACCAACTCCCGGAGTTTACTTAAACTCATGGCCACTGAGTCGGTGATGCCATCCAACCATCTCATCCCCTGTTGTCCCCTTCTTCTCCCGCCTTCAATCTTTCCCAGCATCAGGGTATTTTCAAATGACTCAGTTCTTTGCATCAGGGGGCCAAGGTATTGGGATTTCAGCTTCAACATCAATCCTCCCATTGAATATTCAGGATTGATTTCCTTTAGGATGGACTGGTTAGATCTTCTTGCAGTCCAAAGGACTCTCAAGAGTCTTCTCCAACACCACAGTTCAAAAGCATCAATTCTTTGGTGCTCAGCTTTCTTATAGTCCAACTCTCATCCATACACGACCACTGGAAAAATCGTAGGTTTTACTAGATGGACCTTTGTTGGCAAAGTAATGTCTCTGCTTTTAAATATGCTCTCTAGGTTGGCCGTAAGTTTTCTTCCAAGGAGTAAGCATCTTTTAATTTCATGGCTGCAGTCACTGTCTGCAGTGATTTTGGAGCCCAGAAAAGTAAAGTCAGCCACTGTTCCCACTGTTTCCCCATCTATTTGCTATGAAATGATGGAACCAGATGCCATGATCTTAGTTTTCTGAATGTTAAGTTTAAGCCAACTTTTCCACTTTCTTCTTTCACTTTCATCAAGAGGCTGTTTAGTTCTTCTTTACTTTCTGCCATAAGGCTGGTGTCATCTGCAAATCTGAGGTTATTGATATTTCTCCCAGCAACCTTGATTCCAGCTGGTGCTTCATCCAGCCCATTGTTTCTCATGACGTACTCTGCATATAAGTTAAACAAGCAGAGTGACAATATACAGCCTTGATATATTCCTTTTCCTATTTGGAACCAGTGTGTTGTTCCATGTTCAGTTATAACTGTTGCTTCCTGACCTGCATACAGGTTTCTCAAGACGAAGGTCAGGTGGTCTGGTATTCTCATCTCTTTCAGAATTTTCCCCAGTTTATTGTGATACACACAGTCAAAGGCTTTGGCATAGTCAATAAAGCAGAAATAGATGTTTTTTTCTGGAACTCTCTTGCTTTTTCGATGATCCAGCAGATGCTGGCAATTTGATCTCTGTTTTCTCTGCATTTTCTAAAACCAACTTGAACATCTGGAAGTTCATGGTTCACTTATTGTTGAAGCCTGGCTTGGAGAATTTTGAGTAGAGTAAGAGATTATGTCTAGATGTGAACCACTGTAGAAAAACCACTACTAATGTGTAATGTGTGTGCTCGGTCACTCAGTCATGTCTGACTCTGTGGCTCCAAGTATTACAGACCATCAGGCTCCACTGTCCACTGGATTTTCCCAACAGAAATGCTGGAGTGAATTACCATTTCCTACTCCAAGTGATGTTCCCAGATCAAGGATCAAACCATGTCTCATGCATTTCCTGCATTGGAAGGTGGATTCTTTACCACTGCACCACCTGGGGTCAGAATATGAAATATCTTTCAGTTATCTTTAACTATCTTAGCGTCCAGTGGGTACCTGGAGTAGAAATTAGGAATTAAAATTTATATATATATATATATATATTAAAGTAAAACCTTGCATGAACCTATGAACATCATCTGATGAGATATAGGGACTAAGGACTACTTTTTACCCAACCTGTTCCCTTAGGTTCTACTGACACTTCTCTTCCTCATTCACACATTCACAACAGGTAAAAAGGGACTAAACAAAGCAAAAGAAGCTAAATTAAGAAAGAAAGATCTATTATGGATTTCCCTTCGACTCTAAACAGCACATAAAAATAATTAATGTCAAGAGACACAAGTTAGTATATGGCTTCTAAGTTTCCAGTGGGTGTAATTAAGTCTTGAGAGATAATTTCCAAATTTCTATCCTAATGATAATGGTGTGATGTTTTTAAGGAAACATAAATTATCTTCTTATTTTCTCTTACTACACTTATGTAAAATGATAATAAAGATTACAAAAATATTCAGTTTATATTTTAACATATACCATGGTAAACAACAGCAACTTCAGTCTTTGAAGAAATTATTTTAGGAAAAGTGAAAAATAGATAAATATCCATGCTACTTCATCAGTGCTGTCATGTTATAGAAATATTGAACCATACCTGTGGTAACCCTCGAGATTCAATTAAATAAATAAGACTCAAGTCTGTCTTATAGATCCTTTTAGTATTACTAACTTTATTTCTATAATTATAACCTCAGATACATTGACTTCTATAAAATGCGTGTGGATTTTTTCCCCTCCTGCCTCTGTTGTGCTTTTAATCACTGTAGCTCCAACAATACTTACCTAAACGCATCTTTTGGGTGGACAATTCACAGGAGAGTCAAATGTATTCCATATCTGTTTGCTGTGTGAAATCACAGTCTCAGAAAAATAAAAGGAAACAGCCTGAAGGATAGCCTGACATTTCAAAAAAATGCAAAATCTTACAGAAGTGAGCTTTGTCCTTAGTTACACATGTATATTTTGTTGTTATTGTTGTTTAGTCAACTAAACCACTAAGTTCTGTTCAACTCTTTGCAACCGCATGGACTGTAGCCTGCCAGGCTTCTCCCTCCATTGGATTTCCCAGGCAATAATACTGAAGTGGGTTGACATTTCCTTCTCCAAAGGCTTCTTCCCTGCCCAGAGATAGAACCTGAGTCTCCTGCTTGGCAGATGGATTCTTTACCACTGAGCCACCAAGGAAGCCTTGTGTATACCTTAAATTTCTATTAAATATTGGGGTTTTGAACAATTTTACATAATTTTTTGATCTGAGTGATTGAAATCTTAAAACTTGAAATCTTCTAGATTAATTTTTTTGGTGGTTATTTTCAAGAGAGGGAATTCAGAAAAATCCATATATTAATTTGAGGACAAACTGAGAGTTTTAAGCCTTTACATATTTGTGTTTGGGAAAAGACATTCCAGCATGATGAAAATAGTACGAGATTCCACACCATGCAGAATTTGTTTAGATATAGAATTCTCCTTGGTGCTTGTAGAAACTTGTATTCTAGCTGCCTTATCTGCAAAACAGGGGCACTAATACCTTCCCTAACAATTGGTGGTAAAGGGGAAATGACTAGTAAATGAAACATTTTTAGCATTGTGTCTAGAACATATACAGATTTTCCTACATGGCACAGTGTTAGTGAGTCTGCCTGACAGTGCAGGAGACCCAGGAAACAGTGGCTCAGTTCTTGGTTCACAGGACATCCCCGGGAGTAGGAAATGGCAACCTTGCTCTGGTATTCTTTCCTGGAAAATTCCATGGACAGAAGAGCTCTCCAGTCCATGGGGTTGCAAAGAGTAGAACATGATGGAGTACACATGCCAGAACATATAGTTAGCATATGATTATTTCAGATTTTTATTCTAATTACAGCAAATAAGGAATACTACAAATTTTAATTTCATTATTTTCTTTGCTATTGATATGTTAAACACTGAAAGATAAACAAAATCCTATCAAATTTCCCTTGATGGGTTTTTGCACTGTTTATATACTTTTTTGACTTAAGTCATAAATCCTTTTTCCTAATACACTTTATTTAAGTGCTTTTTTTCCCCTTTAAATTGTAGCTGATGTCTTCGCAAATATTTCCTCACAGAGATTTTTCTTAAAGAATTTCAAGTCTTAGGAAACTCTTTAACAGGAAAATATGTGAAAAAGTTAACTCAATGTTCTTCCTTCACTCAAAAAACGCATGCATCTAAGTATTTATATGGGTGGTGTGTGTATGTGGGGGGATGTGTGGATATGCATGTGGGTGTGTGGAGAGAGAGAGAGAGAGAGAGAGAGAGAGCGAGAGAAAGGGGACAGGGTAGGAGAAGGAAAGGAACAATCAACTATACGGAGTTTTTATGAATTTTAGTAAAAGAAAACCAGAAGGAAAATAAGAGCTACTCTAAAGGATATTTTCTCATGAGAATGCATTTTCCAAAGGGATGTTCACTTTGGAAAATTTGTGCAGCAGTGCTCCAGATGTTGAGTGCTGAGACTTAAATCAATATATAAGAAACATTCTAAAACAAGAGATACACTTTCTACAGTTTTGATTCTCCAGTTTTTCTATAATTTCGTACTAAAATCTTAATGAAAAGTTATCTTAAATTTGTTTATGTCATGTGATCAGTATTCCACATAAACTAGATTTCTCCATTTATATATAAATAAGTTCTTTAATAACCTCTCTTTTTTATACAGACTAAACTTGCGTTAGTCTGTGTAACAGAAGCACTGATGTTTCTTGCTTAGGTTTATGTAAGTCTAATATGGATTTGTCAACCAATTTCCCTGTTATGGAATAGAAAATCTAAAGATAAAACAACTAACTAATGAATATGGCAGTATTTATTTTCTTAGAGAACAGTGTTTTTTCTCCAATTGCATGTTAGAATATTGTCCTGTGGAGCTGACAAGTCAGAACAATAGCCTATTTATATTAGATATTCTTTACACACTTTTTTTTGACATGATGCAAACAGATCCACTGTTATCAGTTTCACTTATCAGTTGATGAAAGAAGCTCCGAGAGTATTAACTACTCAGTGCTCACAACAGCATCAACAAACAAACAAAACTAACAAGAACATGGGAGCCTAGATGCTCATCTTCATGATCATTTGATGATGGATCTATACAATACATCATAGTGTTTCTCAGTAGTACCATTTGGACACAGGCCACTGAAATTAACAATGTTTGAGGCAAGCCATGACTTTGCTGTGGAGGACATTTGATTATGGGTAGAAGGTGATGATTTCAACATATTGATTTCTCTGCTCCTAGGTATACCATATCAAAAAGGTGGCACTGTTCAAAATGTGTATTTAATAAGTAGGTTATTCTTTAATCACATAAAGTTCTTCAAATTTCAAAAGAAAACTTCTAGTTCTTGAAAATGTTTATAAAGTATCAACAGTAACCTCTATATTTTGAATAATCAGAAAAATGGAGTTTTAATATAGTAATACCCCATCTTCCTATATTCACATGCCCCACATTGTACCTAAATCTCTTGTTCCCAGCTACTCCATGTTCTGAATCTTGACCACAACTACCAAGGAGGACCCTTGAAACTATTAATACTTTTAACTAATTTAGGTAGGCTCTACTATAGTTATAGCATGCTTTGTTTTAATTTCAGGAATATATATATGGAGCTCCACTGATTATATGGAATGCTCATCTGTGACTGGAACTTTATACAAGATCCATATGCACATGGAGAATGGGAGAGATTTTCTTAAAGCTATGTAGGTGACTAAAGGCTGAAATGGAGAATGACCTTTATCTTCTATGGAGATGGACGAGAGCTGTAATTTCCTGTGGTCAGTGAGTGCTGTTACACAGTTACCAAGAGCATGAAGTCTGGTATCAGAGTCAGATTCATCTTGACTTGACTTTAATTTAGTATCTTAATAATTTGGTGTAATTAACTAAGTCCTCCAATATTTTTGTTTTCCAATATGCAAAATGAGCATCAGTAACTACCTGTTAGTTGGTTATGAGTTAAATCCCTGAAAAATATTTACAAATGATCCAGATTTATATACATATTCTTTTAAAATATCATTTGAAATATGATGCCCATGATCTAAAAACAAACAAACAAAAAAATAGATTGTAGCAAATTTTTAGTAACACAATTTTTTTAAAAAATGCTATTAAATGTGTATCATGTTCTGTATCATTTCAGATGAACTGAATTTATGTTGTGTATTCTGAACTCAGCTCAGCTTCATGGAAAATCAGAACAATGTCACAGAATTTGTTTTCATAGGGCTGTGGGGAAATAAGAAAATAAAGTTACTGTTCTTCTTGTTCCTGGTCTGGTACCTGGCTGTATTAATGGAGAATTTCATCATCTCACTCACCATCACCTGCAGCCATCTAATGCAACAAATGATGTACTATTTTCTCTGTCACCTCTCCCTCATTGATGTCTGCTACACCTCCACAGTGGTTCCCAGGCTAATCAGGGACTTAGCTGCAGCACAAAGAAACATTTCTTATAACAACTGTATGACCCAGCTCTTCACTGCCCACTTGCTGGCAGGTGTGGAAATATTCATTTTGGTGTCCATGGCTTTTGACCACTACATCACCATTGTCAAACCCCTGCACTGCATGGTCATCATGAACAGACAGAGGTGTGACATGCTGACCGTCCTTGCCAGAGTTGTCAGTTTTTGGCATTCTATTGCTTTACTTCTCATGGCACCCAAGTTACCTTTTTGTGGTCTTAATCAGATAGATCATTATGTGTGTGATGTGAAGCCTCTTTTGAAACTGGTGTGCAGGTTCATGTTGTGAGTATCTTAGTATTTGCAAATTCAGGGATGGTAGCTGTTGCCATTTTTCTTGTCCTAGTAGCTTCTTACATTGTCATGTTATATAATCTTAGAACACATTCCTCTCTAGGGTGAAGGAAAGCTCTCTCTACTTGTAGTTCTCACATAACAGTTGTACTACATTTATCTACATTTATACTCTACCTGCAGAGCATGAGAACAAGGACAAGAAAATCTCTGTTTCACACTGTGATTGCTCCCATGCTGAACCCTCTCATCTACACCCTGAGAAACATGGAGATGAAAATCGTCATGAGGAAAGTATGGACTAAAGTGACACATTTAGATTTAAAGTAAATAGGGTGATGTACTTGATGTCCTGAGGACATGTATCCATTGAAATATTATTGAAAACATACTAGCTTTCTTTGGGGAGTTGGACTCAATTACCCCTGACATTGTATGAGTCAAAGAAGCATATTACTGTGATTCAGATCACAGTCTGCTCCTTTAGGGATCCAGCTAGTTCTGGGTGTGACCACTTGGATTTGAGACATTTTAATATAAGAACTGTCCTAAAGCACATCTCCTGTCACATAACAGTCCTCTGTAAAAATTGCTGTGAAACCTTATTTTCCTTGGAATATAATCTAACCTGTTGACTCGTGCATTAGAAAATTATTTGACTAACTAGCTAACCTCAGTGACTGAGCAACTTCACTTTCACGTTTCACTTTCATGCATTGGAGAAGGAAATGGCAACCCACTCCGGTGTTCTTGCCTGGAGAATCCCATGGACAGGGGAGCCTGATGGGTTGCCGTCTATGGGGTTGCATACAGTTGGACATGACTGAAGCGACTTAGCAGCAGCAGCAAATCTCAGAGGCCACACCACATTTAAAGAAAAAATATTGTTATAATAATAGGGTATAGCATAAAGGAGACATGGGTGACTACTGACTCTGTAAGTTTTTATGCCTTTGTCTTGGAAATTTGTTTTAGTTATATTGTTTTCATTTTGAAAATATCTATAAAATGAGATAATATTATAGTTCATAAAAGGTAATATTAAGAGCTTCCCTGGTGGCTCAGATGGTAAAGAATCTGCCTGTATTGTGGGAGACCTGGGTTTGATCCCTGGGTCGGGAAGATCCCTTGGAGAAGGGAATAGCAACCCACTTCAATATTCTTGCCTGGTGAATTCCATGGACAGAGGAGCCTGGTGGGCTACAGTCCAAGGGGTGGCAAAGAGTTGGACATGACTGAGCGACTAACATTTTGTTTCTTTCAATACTTGTGAAATTTTGCAAGGCATGTGGTTACCAGAAACTCATATTGGGTGCTTTTCTTCTTTCTTTACCATTCTTTTCTCAATCCCCTTTGTTTGGATGCTTTCATCCAGTTATACTGGGCCCCTCTACATTCTCTAAACTTGCCTTAAATCTGTTAGCTCTATTATTTTGCTCTTCTATTTCCTCTGACTAGGATAGCCCTACCCCCCTTTGCTTTAGGACCCATCGCTTAAATATACCTTGGGCTCCCCAGTGGTAAAGAATCCACCAGTCAAAGCAGGGGACAAAAGAGTTGTGGGCTCCATCCCTGGGTCAGGAAGACCCCCTGGAGTAAGAAATGACAACCCACTCCATTATTCTTGCCTGGATATTTCAACAGACAGAGGATCCTGGTGGGCTACAGTCGATGGGGTTGCAGAGTCAGACACAGATGAGTGACTGAACTTGAGATCAAGGTTATCTGTACACCTGAGTTCATGTTTAAAAATTAATATTAACAATTGAGCACAGAGAAAGACTCACTCATTCAGAATGCTGAAAAAAGTGACTACTATTACACTTATTGATCAGAATATAAGACATTTCCCATAAAACTTAAGGAACTGAATAATAAATTTTATGTATTGCCAAACTCCTATCTGCCTAAAATAGATAAGTAAATGAGTAGTCATTGGATTCAGAACTTTCCTGCTACATATGGGGAAGGGGACGAGCAAAAGAAAAATAAGATATGGTCTAAAGACCAAAAAAAAAACCAAGGAAACAAACAAACAAACAGAAAGCCCAAATGTTAACTAGGCTACACATGACTGTTTATTGCAAGTGTATGAAGAGTTAGTCACTCAGTCAAGTCCGACTCTTTGCTACCCCATAGACTGTAGCCTGCCAAATTCCTCTTTCCATGGAATTCTCCCAGGAAAGAATACTGGAATGGGTTGCCATTCCCTTCTTCAGGGGATCTTCCTGACCCAGGGATTTAACCCGGGTCTCCTGCATTGCAGGCAGATTCTTTACTGTCTGAGCCACCAGGGAAGTTTACTTATAATGACCAAACCTTGAATGTAGTCTTTTCATGGATGTATAAACTACTGTACATCAAGACAGTGGAATATCATTCAGTGCTAAAAAGAAATGACCTACCAAGCTATGAGAAGGCATAGAGGACATCTGAATGCATATTGTGAAGTCAAATAAGCCAATGTGATAAGACCACATACTCTGTGATTTCAAGTACATGATGTCCTAGAAAGGGCAAAGCAACGGAGATACACAAAAATTTCTCTTCAATATTTATTTCTTATAGTCCTGGTGAAAAGTAGAGAAAGAATTGAGAGCATCTGACAATAGTAGGGGAAGATGGATATTGTCCTTACTAAGATTTGTCTTCAGCCTGGAGCCACAGGAGCTCTGAAGTGTTCAGAATACAACAGAACTGGCTCCAACCTAGGACAAGAAAATCAGCTCTTTTTGCTCCATTAAATCAGCCATTGTTCCCTGGTGGGCCCTGGGATGGTGAGCATAATGCCACAGATGAGACAGCTTTTATTTTCTCAGGTTCATTTGTCAAGATCAGGGTGGGGCTGTGAGCTGTGAGAAGCCCAGAGATACAGCAACAGGGGCATGGGGACACTGAGCCAGTGAAGAGGCTCTGACGGATGCAGTTTCATTTGCTACATTCTGCATACTACACGGTACCACAGAGTTCAGTCTTCATCCTCTCACACCCCAACAATCACCATGACCTCCTATGCAATAGTAGCAGGCAGGCAAGTGCTTTATGGAGCATAACTGTTTTTTGCTTTTTTTAATATAGTTGAAGATCCTGCCTGACACTAAAGTGCCCTTTTGTTTGTGTCATCACTATTTCTTTTGGGTTAGCATCCTAAGGTGATACCTTAGGATACCAATAAGTTCTGAAGGCTGCAAGCATTTGAAAACTTGAAACAATCTCTTCTTTTTTTTTACCCTTTGGAGGTTCAATGACTCATTTCTTTTGCAAACTAGTTAAGTATTGAAATATACCATTACTACCATTACCATTGAAATATTACCATTGAAAAACTACCAATACTAGTTAAGTATTGAAATATACTACCATTACCCTTATGATATATAAAAATGAGCAGCTATTTATGCAAAATTATTAGAACTTAGTAAGAAATGCAATATATAAATATATATGTTTTATGAATGTATAAAGTAGTTTCAGATCTCATGTACGCGGTTACACAGAGCACAAAGAAGAAAACAACAACTGTGATATGAGAGACACAGCTGGAGAGTGCCTCGTGCCTTGCCTCTAGGTGGTGGGTCGCAGGGAGGACAGGATGACCACATAGCAGACCATGAGGAGAAGGAGGTCTAACAGACAGATGCCTCCACTGTTGGCAGAGGCAAGTAATCCTAGAGTTTGAGTATCTGTGCAGGCAAAATTAAGTGAAGGATTCCGATCACACAAAAACTGATCTATGGCATTAGGACCACAGAAGAGTAATCACAAAAGTAAGACGCTACATGAAGAAAACCTCCCACGCACACCACTACCACTAGCAGGCCACATGCTCTCCAGTTCATGATGATTGACTAGTAGAAGGGCTTACAGATGGCCACATAGTAGACATAGGCTGTCTGTCACACAAAGCATGATGATCTCAGCGCCTCTGAGTAAATGTTCTGAAAAGATTTGGGTCATGGATCTTTTGAATAGGACAGTCTTTTTTTTTCCCATAGTTTGAAACTATAATCAATATAGAGATATTCACAGAGGAATAGCAAGCATCAAAAAAAAAAAAAAAGAGAGAGCGAGAGAAATGGGCCAGGGAAATGTACACGGGGGACTCCTGTAATGGTCTGGCAGTTATAGTGACCACCATGAGCACATTTCTGACCACAGAGATGGTGTAGATAACCAAAAACACAAGAAAGATGATTTTCTGAATCTTTGGAATCTGTGTGAGTCCTGGGAGAGTGAGTCCCATGCTGTTCTTATTCTCCTTGTATTTTATATTATGATTATTTATATTTCTTGAAAAATTATTAAAGCAATCTTGAATTTATTAAACTTACTTACTCTTGCTGTTTTTATTGCTCAGCTGCTAAGCCATGTCCAGCTCTTTGAGAGCTCATAGATTTCAGCATGGCAGGCCCCCTTATCCTTCTTTGTCCCCCAGAGTTTGTTCTAATTCACGTCCACTGAGTCGGTGATTCCATTTAACCATCTCATCTTCTGCCTGCCCCCTTTCTTTACTTTTTGCTTTTGATCTTTCCCAGGATCAGGGTCTTTTCCAATGAGTTGGCTCTTTGCATCAGATGGCCAAGGTACGGGAACTTCAGCATCAGTCCTTCCAATGAATATCCGGGATTGATTTCATTTAGGATTAACAAGTTTGTTCTTCTTTGCAGTCCTAGGAACTCTCAAGATTCTTCTCTAGCACCACAATCTGAAGGCATCAATTCTTTGGTGTTCAGCCTTGTTTATGGTCCAGCTCTTCCATCTGTACATGACTACTGGAAGAACAATAGCTTTAACTATCAGAACTTTGTCGGCAAAATGATATCCCTGCTTTTTAATATGATTTGTAGGTTTGCCATAGCTTTTCTTCCAAGGTGCAAATGTCTTTTAATTTCATGGCTACAGTCATCATCTGCAGTGATTATGGAGCCCAAGAGAACAAAATCTGCCACTGCTCCAAGTCCCCACCTCCCTTCTATTTGCCATTAAGTGTTGGAATCAGATGTCATGTTCTTAGGTTTTAAAACGTTGATTTTTCAAGTCAGGGTTTTTGCTCTCTTCTTTCACCCTCATCAAGAGGTTCTTTAATTTCTCTCCACTTTCTGCCATTAGAATAGTATCATCTGCATGTCTGAGTTTATTAATATTTCTCCTGCCATTTTTGACTCCAGTTTGTGATTCATCCATCCTGGCATTTCACATGATGTACTCTGCACAGAAGTTAAATAAGCAAGGTGACAATATACAACCTTACCATAATCCTTTACCAATCTTAAACCAAGCTCAAACAATAATATATTTGTGCTTCCAAATTTCAAATAAAATGTGGTATTTCATCATTGAAAGTGTTTTGACCTTGACCTTTCTCACAGACATAGCTTCTCCTTCTCCAATTTCCATACAGAGCATGGGCCATCAGACTGTTTTGAAAGTTGTTAAAAATAACTTGGGGGTAAGTGTATTTGTTTGAGAGTCAGAAAGATCAAACTAGAATCTTGATTCTTTCACTTGCAATTTCTTTCATCTAGGATATATTTCTCAGCATTTTAAAATTTTGTTTTCTCACCTATAAAGAGAAAATAATATTATATACTTCACAGGTTTTATAATAATTGAATGAGGAAATATATGAACATAACCGTCACTGTGATATAAGTATATACAGATGTTTTATCTATTTTTGTGGCTGTGTATACATTTAGAAAGTGAATTAACATTTGATTAGTAAGGCAGAGAAACATTTAACTGTACATTAAGTTCAGGAAGAGTCATCTCCAATTTTACTTTTAGTGAGGGCAAAGAGAGTCATATTATCCTTAGTGGTTGATCATAGCAAACTGCTTCACATTCATGCTTGGACTAAACAGTTGTTGATCTGTTTATTTAAAATTATACTGATGCACTACTGTATATTTGAATTTTGTTTTCATTCTCATTATTAGTTATGATTGAGTACTAAAGGAGTTGTCTCATTGTAAAAGCCTGATTTTGGAATAGGAAAACTGGGTCCTTTCATTTTCTTAACTTCAGTGAATCTAAAATTTATTTCAAAGAATGTTAATGGTATTTATCAAGTATTTTATTTTTAAAAATTTGGGTAATGATTAAATACTCTATTTGAAAAGTATTGAAACAATGTTATATAGAAAGTTAAAATTTGTTAATAAGCCTCAGAATTATAGAAAAGCTTGCTTCAATATTAAATTATCTTTTCCTTAATTTATTCATTTTTAATTGAAGAATAATTGCAATGTTGTGTTGGCTTCTGCCCTACATAAAACATGGATCAGGCATCAGTATATATATGTCCCCTCCCTCATGAGCTTCCCTCCAATTTCCCACTCCATCCCACTCATCTAGGTTGACACACAGCCCTGATGTGATCTTAATGAGAGTTGAGAGTATTCAGAAACAATGCCATCTTCAAACTGACCTCTTCTTGGGATAAATAACTTTGACTATGAAAAATATGCCACACATGGGAAAAAGAAGTAGTCAACAAGCAAGTTTTATTTTGCTTTTTAAAGTCTAATTATTTCCTACTAGTCCAAAGCCTCAAAATATTTCTATACAAAACTTAGAATTTGAGTTTGGAATGGATTCAGTTAAAACAAGCAGAGGCACGGTCTTCTTTAGACAGCTCTGGTTCTGTAATCAAGAGGCAAAAACTGTGGTGGAAGCACATTCAAATGGATCATTCCACCCATGATGACTCTTGCTCTGGAGATTCAAACACACACGTGCATGCGCGCGCGTGCACACACACACACACACACTCTTCACCTTGCATTACATGAATATTTAAAGAAATTGCTACAAGACTAAAGGGCTTTGTCTTGTAGCTGCAACTTTCTTTACCAGGTATTAATTATTTTCTTTGATAGAAAGATTTTGTCTTAAAAACAGGTATTCTGAAGAGACACCTTTGAGAAACTCTTAAATTTGAGTGAGGAATTGTACTCTCTACACTTGAAGTCTGAATATGTAAGATTCTATTTGAACTTGTGTTTCTGAGTTTCTAAAAAAGCTAAATTCATATGAATATTAGATTAGCACAAAACCAATTGCAGTTTGTATTTGCCCTTTGATATTGGAATGCATTCTTAAATAAATATGATTATGTTTTACATCATTTTAAAACAACATTTGTCACTTTAATTTTTTGCTGTTAATTACATTATTTGCTGTTTATTTTATGTTTATTTTAGACTAGGGAAGTTAAGTTTGACAAAAAGCAAATTAGAGTGATTTTCTTATTTGAGTTTAAAATGGGTCATAAAGCAGCTGAGGCAACTTTATGTTGCAACATCAACAATATTTTTGGCCCAGGAACTGCTAAGGAACAGACAGTGCAGTGGTGGATCAAGAAGCTTTGGAAAGGACACAAGGTCAGTGAAGATGAGAAGTACCATGGCTGGCTATTGGAAGTTGACAATGACCAACTGAGAGGATCATCAAAGCTGATCCTCTTACAACAAACTACACAAGAAGTTGTCAAACAACTCAGCATCAACCATTCTATTTTCATTTGGCATTTGAAGCAAATTGGAAAGGTTAAAAAACTCTATAAGTGGGTGCCTCATGAGCTAACCACAGATCAAAACAAACAAACAAAAATCATTGTTTTGAAGTGTTGTCATTTATTCTATGCAACAATAAACCATTTCTCAGTCAGATTGTGATGTTCGAGGAAAAGTGGATTTTATTAGACAACCAGCAACAACCAGCTCAGTGATTGGACCCACAAGAAGCTTTAAAGTACTTCCCAGAACCAAACTTGCACCAGAAAAAGGACATGGTCAATGTCTGGTGGTCAGCTGCTGGTCTGATCCACTACAGCTTTCTGAATCCTGGCAAAACCATTACACCTGAGAGATATGCTCAGCAAATCTATGAGATACACAGAAAATTGCAACTCTCCAGCCAGCACTGGTCAACTGAATGGATCCAGTCTTTCTCTATAACAATGGCTGGCCACACATCACACAACTAATGCTTCAAAAGTTGAATGAAGTGGGCTATGAAGTTTTGTCCCATCCGACATATTCACCGGACCTCTTGTCACACTACTACCACTACTTCAAGCATCTCAACAGCTTTTTTCAGGAAAACTGCTTCCACAAGACAGAGGCAGAAAATGCTTTCCAAGAGTTCCTTGAAGGTTGAAGCACAAAATTTTATGCTGGAGGGTTAAACAAAGTTATTTCTTGCCATATTTTGGCAAACATGTGTTAATTGTAATGATTCTTATTTTGTTTAATAAGATATGTTTGAGCCTAATTATAATGATTAGAAATTCACGGTCTGAAACTTCAATTACATTTGCACCAACATAGTAACAATTACGTTGTGACACTTGTCAGGTAGCAAAGTGGTAAGGAATCCACCTGCCAATGCAAGAGACACGAGACCTGGCTTTGATCCCTGGGTCAGAAGATTGCCTGGAGTAGGGAATGACAATCCATTCCTGTATTCTTACTTGGAAAATTTCATGGATAAAAAAGCCTAGCTGAATATAGTCCATGGGGTTGCAAAGAGTCAGACATGACTGAGCCCACACACACACATAATTCCAGCGTGGGAATGAGTGATGTAATTTTGTTGTTCAAATATGTCAGAGAAAGAACTTTGTTTTCTTCTCAATATCAAATATTTTATGGGAAAACTACTATTGATTTCTTAAGGGCCAGATCAGTAAGGGCATAAAATTAATGGCAGTCATATTAAAGTACCTGACTCTGAAACTATTCATCAGTGGGTTGTAGAAGTAGATCGAAATTCTAGGAAACTCCCAAGTAGATATCTCTGGGACGTGAAGATTGGTTTGTATGGAATATGAGACAGTATTAAAAAGTTGGAGAAACATAAAAAACACAGAAAGAGATTTCCAGTTGTTCTATGTGCTTTATTGACTATGCCACAGCCTTTGACTGTCTGGATCACAATAAACTGTGGAAAATTCTGAAAGAGATGGGAATACCAGACCACCTGGCCTGCCTCTTGAGAAACCTGTATGAGGGTTAGGAAGCAACAGTTAGAACTGAACATGGAACAACACACTGGTTCCAAATAGGAAAAGGAATATGTCAAAGCTGTATATTGTCACCCTGTTTATTTAACTTATATGCAGAGTACATCATGAGGAACACTGGGCTGGAGGAAGCACAAGCTGGAATCAAGATTGCTGGGAGAAATATCAATAACCTCAGATATGCAGATGACACCACCCTTATGACAGAAAGTGAAGAAGAACTAAAGGGCCTCTTGATGAAAGTGAAAGAAGAAAGTGAAAAAGTTGGCTTAAAGCTCAACACTCAGAAAACTATCATCATGGCATCCGGTCCCATCACTTCATGGCAAATAGATGGGGAAACAATGGAGACAGCGGCTGAATTTATTTTCCTGGGCTCCAAAATCACTGCAGATGGTGATTGCAGCCTTGAAATTAAAATATGCTTACTCCTTGGAAGGAAAGTTATGACCAACCTAGACAGCATATTAAAAAACAGAGACATTACTTTGCAAACAAAGGTCCGTCTAGTCAAGGCTATGGTTTTTCCAGTGGTCATGTATAGATGTGAGAGTTGGACTATAAAGAAAGCTAAGTACTGTAGAATTGATACTTTTGAACTGTGGTGTTCGAGAAGACTCTTGAGAGTCCGTTGGACTTCAAGAGATCCAACAAGTCCACCCTAAAGGAGATCAGTCCTGGGTGTTCATTGGAAGGACTGATGTTGTAGCTGAAACTCCAATACTTTGGCCACCTGATGCGAAGAACTGACTCATTTGAAAAGACCCTGATACTGGGAAAGATTGAGGGCAGGAGGAGAAGGGGATGACAGAGGATGAGATGGTTGGATGGCATCACCGACTCAACGAAGATGGGTTTGGGTGAATTCCAGGAATTGGTGATGGACAGGGGTGCCTGGTGTGCTGCAGTTCATGAGGTCGCAAAGAGTCAGACAAGTTGAGCGAATGAACTGAACTGAACTATGTGCTTGCCACTAGTATAATGAGCTATTTTCCTTTTAGTCTTTTTAGGTGCTATGTAGTAGTAAATTATTGTGATTTTAATATGCATGCTGTGGTGATTAATGATCTTGAGTATTTTAAAATTTTTATATTATTATTGGCCACTGTTTATCTTATTTTGTGAAGCTTATGATCAAGTTATTTACATAACAAAAAATTAAGGATTATGGGTTTCTTATTACTAAGCTATTCTTTACACAGTTTACATACAACTCTTTTGTCATATTTATGCTTTTTGTGTATATATAGATATATGAATCAATAATCACTTTACATATAATTATATAAAATTATATATAAAATTTCATGTTTGTAAAAATTTAAGCATAAAAATATGTACCATTGTGTAGACATAAACTTGTATATATACATGCAGAATTTACCCCTGTTTCATGGATTGTCTTTTTAATTTTAAAATGATGACATCTGATGAGCAAATTTGACATTTTGACAAGATCCAATTTTTAATTTTTCTTAAAGTTTCTATTGTGTCATATATATAAAAAAATTGATCTAACTCCAACTCAGAAAAATCTTGTAGATTTTCTATAAAGTTAAATGTACATATTGTCTCTAGGTCTCTGACTCATTTTGAGTTAGTATTTCTGTAGTGTGTGGTAATCTTTGAGGTTCATTTTTTTTTCTTATGCATGACCAATTGATTTGCTATTTATAATAAATAGCATAAATTAAGTCTATTTCCACATTTAAATACCTCAGTTTAAAAAAAAATATCATGAGTGATCTGATAGGAATTCACATTAAATCAGTAGATTGCTTTGATTAGAACGGCCATTTTAACAATATTAATTCTTCCAGTCTCAGAGCGTGGGATATCGTTCCATTTCTTTCAGTCATTTGCAATTTCTTTTCTTAGTGTGTTATAGTTTTTAGCTTATAAGTCTTTCACCACCTTGGTCTGGTTTATTCTTAAATTTTATGTTTTATTTTAATAATTGAGTTTTAGAAATGATTTTTTGTTTTGCTTTTACTTTCCTTTTCTGATATATATATATATATATATATATATATATATATATATATATATATAGTTAATAATAAAGAAATTCAACCAATATCTGTATATTAATCTTGTATCCTGCTGACTTTGCTGAATTTATCAGTTCTAACAGTTTTTGTGAGTCTTTAGGGTTTTCTATATATTTATTATATTACTGGCATGTAATAGTAATTTTACCTCTTCTTTTCCAATTTGGATATGTTTTATTTCTTTTTCTTATCTAATACCTTATGGCTATGATATCCAAAACTATGTTGAATAGAAGTGATGAAAGTGGGCATCTTTATCTTGTTCCAGATTTTAGCAAGAAGACTTTCAGCTTTTCAACATTGAGCACTATGTTGCCTGTGGGTTGTCATAAATAGTTTTTATTATGTTAAGATATGCTTTCTACATACTAACTTTGAGTTATTATAATGCATGGATCTTTAATTTTATCAAATACCTTTTCATCTACTGCATAATTGAATGTTTTCTGTCTTTTCTATTTTTGATGTGGTATATCACATGAATTGATTTGTGTATGTTAAACCATCCTTGTGACCCTTGTATGAACCCAACTTGATTGTCGTGTATGATCTTTATGCATATCGTTGAATTTGGCCTGCTAATATTTTGTTGAGAATTTTTGCATCTGTAGTCATAAAAGATATTGGGCAGGAATTTCATTTTGGTACTGTCTTTGTCTGATTTTGATTTCAGAGTGATGATGGCTTAATAGAATGATTTTGTGTGGGTTCCCTCCTCTTCAATCTTATGGAAGAGTTTGAGAAGGATTAGTGTAAGTTCTTTTGTATCTGGTAGTTTTCCCAGTGAAACCTTCTGGCTCTGGATTTTTTTTTTTTTTTTTTTTTTTTTTTTTGCAGGGAGGTTTTTCTTTTTTCTTTCTTTACCTTTTTTTTTTTTTAAACAGATTCTGTTTCACTTCTAGTGATAGGGAAGTTCAATTTATCTATTTTTACTTGATTCTGTTTTTGTGTGTCATATATTTCTAGAAATCTGTCCATTTCTTCTACTTTGTCCAATTTGTTGTCATATAATTATTCTTAGTATTCACTTATGTGCTTTTGTATTACAGTGGTATTGGTTGTTATTTCTCATCTTTAATTTCTTTTTTGTTTATTTGGGCCCTCTCTATTTTCTTCTTCTTTAGCTTGGCCAGAGGTTTGTCTGTTTTGTTTATCTTTTCAATGAACCTACTCTTGGTTTTTTTATTTTTCTATTATTTCATATCTCTATTTTATTGATTTATATGTGATCTTTATTTTTTCCTTCTACATACTCTAGGTTTTGTATGTTCTTCTTTTTCTAATCCTTTCAAGTGGTAGATTAGACTGTTTATTTGAGTTATTTATCAGGGCTTCCTTGATATCTCAGTTGGTAAAGAATCTGCCTTCAGTGCAGGAGACCCCAATTCGATTCCTGGGTCAGGAAAATCTGCTGGAGAAGGGATAGGCTACCCACTCCAGTATCCTAGGGCTTCCCTTGTGGCTCAGCTTGTAAAGAATCCACCTGCAATGCAGGAGACTTGGGTTCAATCCCTAGGTTGGGAAGATCCCATAGGGAAGGGAAGGGCTACCCACTCCAGTATTCTGGCTTGAAGAATTCCATGGACCGTATAGTCTATGGGATGGCAAAGAGTTGGACACGACTGAGCACCTTTCACTTTATTGTTTTTTGAAGACCTGTACTGCTATGAATTTCTGCTGCCTCCCATAGGTTTTGTATGACTGTGTTTTCATTGTCATTTATTTCAAGGTATTTTTTAGTTTCCTCTTTGATTTTTCATCAGTAGCCCATTGGTTTTTTAGTAGCATTTGGTTAATCTCCACATTTTTTTTTTCTACTTGTTTCTGTTTCTGTGGTTGATTTTATTGTGGTCATAAAAGATTTTTGAAAGTATTCCAGGTTTCTTTAAACTTGCATGTTTCTACATAGATTTCAGAATGGAATTATTGATTTACTCTGATTATTCTGTTTTATTTTATTGGAATTTCATTGAAATTAAGAAAGTAAAATGGTAAAATAGAGTATGTCTTATAATGCACCTATATGACATATCTCTTTACTTATTTATGTACTGAATTTTTCTAAGAAATATTTTCTGATTTTGATATACAGGTTAAGTGTTCTATAAGTATATATTATTATACATTTATCTCTCAAGTTTCATATTTTTAATTAATACCTTATATAGATGTTGATTTTAATTTCAGTTTTTGATTGTTGCTATTCTAGAAATGTATTTATTTTTTGTATTGAAATTAGATCTTTTGAACTTGCTAAACTAATTGATTGCATACATGTTAATTCATTTCGGTTGTGTCTAACTCTTTGAGACCCCTTGGGCTATAGCCACCAGTCTCTGTCCATAGAGATTCCCCCAAGCAAGAATATTGGAGTGGATTGCCATGCATTCCTCTAGAGGATCTTCCCAATCCAGGGATCAAACCCCTGTCTCTTTTGGCTCTTGCATTGGCAGATGGGTTCTTTACCACTAGTGCCATTTTAGATTCTTTACAGAACACTTAGCATTTTCTACCAAAAAACAATTCTTGTGCATATATGTATATTTACTACAATTTTACTCCTATTTTTTTGAATTTGTATGTCTTATGTTTCTTTTTCTTACCTTACTGCTGTGTCTAGAATTTAAGTTTTAATTCAGAAATAGGAGTGGACAATATTTTATTGGTAAAAACTTACAGAGTATTCACTATTATAAGTGATGGTAGTTGTAAGTCTTATACAGTTTCTATATTAGGTTAAGCAATTTCCTTTCATTTGCTGAAGTATTTTTAAAATGTTATATATATATGTATATATATATATAAATTGAAAATTTTTAAGTATAATTAACTTCATGAATTTTTTGAAATGGCCTTGTGAGTCTTCTCTTTATTGTGCTAATATAGTGAATTAAACTGTTGCATTTTGAGTATTTTAATCCTGAGATAATTTCCACATGACCATGATAAATTATTATTAAATTCATTGGATCAGAAATTATATTTGGCAAGAAGTTTAGCCATGAATTTAATTTATTTAGGTGATATAGCGCAATTCTGCTTTTCTTCATCTTCTGTTAGATACTGCAATACTTTCATTACAATTATTTTCTAATATTTTCTACCATCCTGTTAATATCTGTAGATTTTGTAATGATGTACATTATTTCATTCTTGATTTAAGTATTTTGTCTCTATTTTTCTCTTATTCCTTCTCTCCCCATTTTCCTTACTTTGAGATATCATCAGTTTTATTGATCTTTCAAAGAGTGTTTCTTATTTAATCAAATTAGCATTTAAGGACTTTTATTGCTTCCCAGTATCAAGCAGCAAGGAGAAGACAGAGTCAAACGCCACAACATAAGGTGATTCTACTAAGAGGTTATTTCTAGGTGTTGACTATGGGGAGAGTACAACTAATATGAAATGCCCTGCAGCTAGTTAGAGTTAAATACATTAGAGCACAGTGAGTATCTGGAGTGGAAATAAGCAGTTCATAAAGGAAAAATATATTATAAAATAAACAAAACCTTGGAAGGATCCTGCATGACCCATGAAAATCACTTGATAAGGAATAGGAGCTAAGGACTACAGTTTACTCCACCTGGTCCCTTAGCTTCTACTGACACCCTTCTTTCTCTCTTGCCAAAGGGATGAAAAGGGATAAAGCAAAGCAAAAAAAAGAAAGAAAGAAAAATGGATTGTGGCTTTCTCCCCAACTGTCTAACATTACGTGATACTAAATTATACCTGTTGACACAAATTGCTGTTCATGGCTTCTGAGTTTCAAGTGGGAGTAAATAAACAGTGAGTAATAATTTCAAAATTTTGATAGTAATGTTAAGTGTATATGGGAAGTATACATGTTCTGATTATCTCTTACCATATTTATACAATTAAATAATAAAGATTTCAAATATATTAAATGTGTATTATACACATCTTGGTAAACATTAGCAAGCTCAGTTTTTGAGGAAATTATTTTAGAAGTGATAGAAAAATAATTATCCATAATATTTAATTGGTCTCTATAACATTATAAAGTTATTGAATCATTCCTATAATAACCCTCAAGAGATTAAATTAAAGAAAGAAGCCTCAAACCTGTCTTATATATCCCATTAATATTAGTAGCTTTATTCTTATAATTATAACCTTATACACACTGACTGCTGTAAAATGCCTGTGGGATTTTTTTTTCCTGTTTTCCTTTGGTGTGCTTTCAATTCAAGTTAAATACAGCAATGCTTTCCTAAAAGAGTCTTTTGGATAGACAGTTCCTGAGAGCGTCAGATGTATTCTCTACTTGCTGTTTCAAAGCCCAGTCTCAGAGAAATAAAAAGAAACAGTCTGAAGAGTCACCTGACATTTCATAAATGTAAAGTCTTGCAGAAATAAGTGTTATGATTAGTTACACATATGTACATTAAATTCTAAAAAATAATTGGGATTTAGAAAAATTTTATGTAATTTTTGATTATAGTAATTGAAATTTTATATGCCTTACTAGATGTTGGTAAAGGTGAAATGGTCAGTAAATTATATATATATATATATATATATATATATTTTAGTTTTGTGCCCAGATCATTGGAGAGGGAGGTGGGAGGGGGCATCGGGATGGGGAATACATGTAAATCCATGGCTGATTCATGTCAATGTATGGCAAAACCCACTACAATATTGTAAAGTAACTAGCTTCCAACTAATAAAAATAAATGGAAAAGAAAAGAAAAGAAAAAAAAAACAGATCATTTAGTAAGTTAGTATATAGTGTTCCAACATTTGGGCTTCCCTAGCAGCTCAGATGGTAAAGAATTTGCCTGCAATACAGGAGACCTGGTTTTGATCCCTGGATTGGGAAGATTTCCTGGAGAAGGGCATGGCAACCTACTCCAGTATTCTTCCTTGGAAAATTCCAAGGACAGAGCCTGGAGGGCTACAGCCCATGGGCTCACAGACTCAGACATGACTGAGAAAACTACACTTGCACTTTCTGTTTTCATCTCAACACTTTACTCTAAATACAGAAAATAATGAAAATGATACATGTTAATTTCATGATTTTTTAATTTATTTTTAATATGATAAACACTTAATATGTTGATAACAATTTTATTAAATTGCCCTCAATGGGTTTTTTCACTATCCATGAACTGTCATTACCTTAATTATAAATCCCTTTTCTTAATATGCTTATTTAAGAGCTTTTTTTCTCTTTCAAACTGTAGTTTGACATACCTTTTCAAACTATTCCTCACAGATTTTTTTAAAATAATTTAAAGTTTGAAGGAGGGGTTTTTGGAAGAGACACCTTAACTGAAAGGTATGTGAAAAGTTGGACTCAGGATTCTTCCTTCACCCCCCAAACCCTCGGTGTCTACATGTGTATTTGGGTGGTGTGCGTGTGGGCTGGACGCAGGGAGAGCGAGCGAGCGAACAGGGAGAGGGCAAAGGAGGGGCAAGGCAGAGGCCTCTCTCTCCCGGCTTACAGGAGGGACAAGGCAGAGGTCTCTCTCTCCCGGCTTACAGGAAGGGCAAGGCAGAGGCCTCTCTCTCCCGGCTTACAGGAGGGGCAAGGCTGAGGCCTCTCTGTCCTGGTTTACAGGAGGGACAAGGCAGAGGCTTCTTTCTCCTGGTTTACAGGAGGGCAGGAAGAAGAATAAAGCCTGCACTGAGGGGTCTTTTTCCGTGAGTCTGTATTTTTCAAAGCTCTGCTCAACCACTGTAAGTAGTGAGGACTGATTCAAATATTAAGGGATACTGAGGCTTGTACTACTGTTTAAAAACGAGGCTAAACTAAGAGCTGCATTTTCTACAGTTTTGGTTCTCTAGTTTTTCTATAATTTCTATTATAATTTTAATAAAAAAGTGTCTTTAAATTTGTTTATATCATGTGTTCAATGTTCCACATAAATATAGGCTACTTATGAATTTCACTTTCTGTTCTTGCTGTAAGGAAAATACATCCAGCAGTATTAATTTCACTTACTAGTTGAAGAAGGCTTAAAGAGGCTGAACTGTTTAGTGCTCAACAAAAATCAAATAGGACTTGTGAGCCTGTATTATTAGATGATAGGTCTATCTAACATGTCACATTGTTCCTCAATGATGCCATTAAACAACAACTCATTACAATTAACAGTATATGATGCAAGCAATGATTTTACTGTGGAGAACATTTGGTTTTGGGTAAAAGTTGATTTTTTCAACATATTCACTCTTTTGCTTGGTTTACTACATCAAAAAAGGTGGCACTGTTCTTTTTTTTTTTTTTTTTTAATCAGTTGGAGGCTAATCACTTCACAACATTTCAGTGGGTTTTGTCATACATTGACATGAATCAACCATAGAGTTACACATATTCCCCATCCCAATCCCCCCTCCCACCTCCCTCTCCACCCGACTCCTCTGGGTCTTCCCAGTGCACCAGGCCCAAGCACTTGTCTCATGCATCTAACCTGGGCTGGTGATCTGTTTCACCATAGATAATATACATGCTGTTCTTTCAAAACATCCCACCCTCACCTTCTCCCACAGAGTTCAAAAGTCTGTTCTGTACTTCTGTGTCTCTTTTTCTGTTTTGCATATAGGATTATCGTTACCATCTTTCTAAATTCCATATATATGTGTTAGTATGCTGTAATGTTCCTTATCTTTCTGGCTTACTTCACTCTGTATAATGGGCTCCAGTTTCATCCATCTCATTAGAACTGATTCAAATGAATTCTTTTTAACAGCTGAGTAATATTCCATGATGTATATGTACCACAGCTTCCTTATCCATTCATCTGCTGATGGACATCTAGGTTGCTTCCATGTCCTGGCTATTATAAACAGTGCTGCAATGAACATTGGGGTGCATGTGTCTCTTTCAGATCTGGTTTCCTTGGTGTGTATGCCCAGAAGTGGGATTGCTGGGTCATATGGCAGTTCTATTTCCAGTTTTTTAAGAAATCTCCACACTGTTCTCCATAGTGGCTGTACTAGTTTGCATTCCCACCAACAGTGTAAGAGGTTTCCCTTGTTTCCACACCCTCTCCAGCATTTATTGCTTGTAGACTTTTGGATAGCAGCCATCCTGACTGGCGTGTAATGGTACCTCTTTGTGGTTTTGATTTGCATTTCTCTGATAATGAGTGATGTTGAGCATCTTTTCATGTGTTTGTTAGCCATCTGTATGTCTTCTTTGGAGAAATGTCTGTTTAGTTCTTTGGCCCATTTTTTGATTGGGTCATTTATTTTTCTGGAATTGAGCTTCAGGAGTTGCTTGTATATTTTTGAGATTAGTCCTTTGTCTGTTTCTTCATTTGCTATTATTTTCTCCCAATCTGAGGGCTGTCTTTTCACCTTGCTTATAATTTCCTTTGTAGTGCAAAAGCTTTTAAGTTTCATTAGGTCCTATTTGTTTAGTTTTGCTTTTACGTCCAATATTCTGGGAGGTGGGTCATAGAGGATCTTGCTGTGATTCATGTCGGAGAGTGTTTTGCCTATGTTCTCCTCTAGGAGTTTTATGCTTTCTGGTCTTACATTTATATCTTTAATCCATTTTGAGTTTATTTTTGTGTATAGTGTTAGAAAATGTTCGAGTTTCGTTCTTTTACAAGTGGTTGACCAGTTTTCCCAGCACCACTTGTTAAAGAGGTTGTCTTTTTTCCATTGTATATCCTTGCCTCCTTTGTCAAAGATAAGGTGTCCATAGGTTCGTGGATTTATCTCTGGGCTTTCTATTCTGTTCCATTGATCTATATTTCTGTCTTTGTGCCAGTACCATACTGTCTTGATGACTGTTGCTTTGTAGTAGAGTCTGAAGCCAGGCAGGTTGATTCCTCCAGTTCCATTCTTCTTTTTCAAGATTACTTTGGCTATTCGAGGTTTTTTGTATTTCCATATAAACTGTGAAATTATTTGTTCTAGTTCTGTGAAAAATACCATTGGTAGCTTGATAGGGATTGCATTGAATCTATAGATTGCTTTGGGTAAAATAGCCATTTTGACAATATTGATTCTTCCAATCCATGAACACGGTATGTTTCTCCATCTGTTTGTGTCCTTTTGATTTCTTTCATCAATGTTTTATAGTTTTCTATGTATAGGTCTTTTGTTTATTTAGGTAGATGTACTCCTAAGTATTTTATTCTTTTTGTTGCAATGGTGAATGGTATTGTTTCCTTAATTTCTCTTTCTGTTTTATCATTGTTAGTATATAGGAATACAAGGGATTTCTGTGTGTTAATTTTATATCCTGCAACTTTTCTATATTCATTGATTAGTTCTAGTAATTTTCTGGAAGAGTCTTTAGGTTTTCTATGTAGAGGGTCATGTCATCTGCAAACAGTGAGAGTTTCACTTCTTCTTTTCCAATCTGGATTCCTTTTACTTCTTTTTCTGCTCTGATTGCTGTGGCCAAAATTTCCAACACTATGTTGAATAGTAGTGGTGAGAGTGGGCACCCTTGTCTTGTTCCTGATTTCAGGGGAAATGCTTTCATTTTTTCACCATTGAAGGAGATGCTTGCTGTGGGTTTGTCATATATAGCTTTTATTATGTTGAGGAATGTTCCTTCTATTCCTGCTTTCTGGAGAGTTTTGATCATAAATGAGTGTTGAATTTTGTCAAAGGCTTTTTCTGCATCTATTGAGATAATCATATGGTTTTTATCTTTCAATTTGTTAATGTGGCGTATTACATTGATTGATTTGTGGATATTAAAGAATCCTTGCATTCCTGGGATGAAGCCCACTTGGTCATGGTGTATGATTTTTTTAATATGTTGTTGGATTCTGTTTGCTAGAATTTTGTTAAGGATTTTTGCATCTATGTTCATCAGTGATATTGGTCTGTAGTTTTCCTTTTTTGTGGCATCTTTGTCTGGTTTTGGAATTAGCATGATAGTGGCCTCATAGAATGAGTTTGGAAGTTTACCTTCATCTGCAATTTTCTGGAAGAGTTTGAGTAAGATAGGTGTTAGCTCTTCTCTAAATTTTTGGTAGAATTCAGCTGTGAAGCCATCTGGTCCTGGGCTTTTGTTTGCTGGAAGATTTTTGGTTCCAGTTTCGATTTCCTTGCTTGTGATGATTCTGTTAAGATCTTCTATTTCTTCCTGGTTCAGTTTTGGAAAGTTATACTTTTCCAAGAATTTGTCCATTTCTTCCAAGTTGTCCATTTTATTGGCATAGAGCTGCTGGTAGTAGTCTCTTATGATCCTCTGTATTTTAGTGTTGTCTGTTGTGATCTCACCCTTTTCATTTCTAATTTTGTTAATTTGGTTCTTCTCTCTTGTTTCTTAATGAGTCTTGCTAATGGTTTGTTAATTTTGTTTATTTTTTCAAAAAAACACAGCTTTTAGCTTTGTTGATTTTTGCTATGGTCTCTTTAGTTTCTTTTGCATTTATTTCTGCCCTAATTTTTAAGATTTCTTTCCTGCTTCTAACCCTGGGGTTCTTCATTTCTTCCTTCTCTAATTGCTTTAGGTGTAGAGTTAGGTTATTTATTTGGCTTTTTTCTTGTTTCTTGATGTGCGCCTGTAATGCTATGAACCTTCCCCTTAGCTGCTTTTGCAGTGTCCCATAGGTTTTGGGTTGTTGTGTTTTCATTTTCATTCATTTCTATACATATTTTGATTTCTTTTTTGATTTCTTCTATGATTTGTTGGTTATTCAGAAGCATGTTATTTAGCCTCCATATATTTGAATTTTTAACAATTTTTTTCCTGTATTTGAGATCTAATCTTACTGCACTGTGGTCAGAAAAGATGACTGGAATCATTCAATTTTTTTAAATTTTCCAAGACCAGATTTTTGGGGTGGCACTGTTTTAAAAGTGTTTAACTGAATAGGTAATTCATTGTGTTGAGTTCACCAAATGTCAAAAGAAAAAAAAAACTATCTCTAAGGAGTATCAACAGAAACCTCTGAAACATATATTTATTGAAATTAAGGTTAGAGTTAATTTTTATGTAACAATAACCTTTCTTCCTATATTCAGATGGCTCATATTGTGCTTAACTTCTCTGTTTCCATTCTCTCCATGTTCTAAATCTTTACCACACATGACTACAAGGAGAGTCACTGAAAATATTTTCAACTAATACGGGTGTGCTCTGCTATGAGTAGAAGCATTTTTCAAAAATAATATTTAGTTCCATTGAATGTTTATCTGAAATTGCGACTTTGTAAGTGATTTACATTCACATGGAAAAGTGGAGAGATTTTCTTAAATATGTAAATATCCATTACATAGATGGCTAAAGGCTGGGTTGGAGAATTACTGTATTTTTTACAGAGATGGACAAAAGTTGGACTTTCCCTGGTCAGTGAATTTTGTTGCATAGTTCCCAAGAGCATGAACTCTGCTATCAGAGTCAGGTTCATCTTAGTTTGATTGCAACTTAATATCTTAATGATTTAGTGCCAATTACTGAAACCTCTTGCTTTTATTTTACAAATACAGAACGAGTATCAGAATACCACCTCTTGGTTGGGTTGTTATATTCCAGACATAATCATTATTTTATTAAATATTGTTCAAATTATACTGCTCTTAATATCAAATGATACATTATTTGTAGTAAATTTTCTGTGACTTACATCTTTGCTCAATGTACAATAATCCAAAACTTTAAATATGCAATTAAGGATGTATTATGTTCTGTATTGTTTCAGATGAACTGAATTTATGTTGTCCTCTGAACTCTACCCAACCTCATGGAAACCCAAAACAATGTCACAGAATTTGTTTTCATAGGGTTGTGGGGAAATAAGAAAATAGAGTTCCTGTTCTTCTTCTTGTTCCTGCTCTGTTACCTGGCTGTATTAATGGGGAATTTCATCATCTCACTCACCATCACCTAGAGCCATCTAATGCAACAACTGATGTACTATTTTCTCTGTCACCTCTCCCTCATGGATGTCAGCTACACCTCCACGGTCATCCCCAGGCTAATCAGGGACTTAGCTGCAGCAAGAAAAAATATTTCCTATAACAACTGTATGACCCAGCTCTTCACTGCCCACTTGCTGGCAGGTGTGGAAATATTCATCTTGGTGCCCATGGCTTTTATTGCTACATCACCATTGTTAAGCCCCTGCACTACATGGTCATCATGAACAGGTAGACGTTTAACATGCTGATCACCCTGGCCTGGGTTGTGGGTTTTTGGCATTCTATTGTTTTACTTCTCATGGTACTCCAATTATCTTTCTGTGGTCCTAATCGGATAGATCACTACCTGTGTGATGTGAAACCTCTTTTGAAACTGATGTGCAAAGATATTCGTGTTGTGAGTATCTTAGTGATTGCAAATTCAGGAATGGTGGTGGCTGTCATATTTCTTGTTCTAGTAGCTTCTTAGTCATACTATATAACCTTAGAACACATTCTTCTGCAGGGTGAAAAAAAGTTCTCTCAACATGTAGTTCTAACATAACAGTTGTAGTTTTATTCTTTGTGCCCAGTATCTATACTTACGTTCTACCTGCAGGGAGCAAGAACAAAGACAAGGACATCTCTGTGTTTTACACTGTGATTGCTCCCATGCTGAACCCTCTCATCTACACCCTGAGAAACATGGAGATGAAAATCGCCCTGAGGAAGGTATGGCCTAAAGTGACACACTCAGGTTTAAAGTAAATAGGGTGCTACTCATTATAGTTTAGAATTCATGTCTCGTCTCCTGGAGCTGTGTCCTTTGAGGTATTAGAAGAAAACATATACACTTTCTTTGAGGAATTGAAATAAATGTCGTCTGGCATTCAGTTCAGTCGCTCAGTTGTGTCTGACTCTTTGCGACCCCATGGACTGCAGCACACCAGGCTTCCCTGTCCGTCATCAACTTGTGGAGTTTACTCAAACTCATGTCCATTGAGGCGGTGATGCCATCCAACCATCTCATCCTCTGTTGTCTGCTTCTCCTCCTGCCTTCAATCTTTCTCAGCATCAGTCTTTTCCATTGAGTCAGTTATTCACATCAGGTGGCCAAAGTATTGGAGTTTCAGTTTCAGCATCAACCCTTCCAATGAATATTCAGGACTGATTTTCTTTAGGATGGGCTTTTTGGATCTCTTAAGTTCAAGAGACTCTCAAGAGTCTTCTTCAAGGCTGCAGTTCAAAAGCATCAATTTTTGGCACTCAGCTTTCTTTATAGTCCACCTCTCACACTTGGCATTAGGTTAGCCAATGAAGCATGCTACTGTGATTCAGACTACAATATGCACTTTAAAGGATCCAACTAGTTTTCCGTGTGAGCACTTGGAGGAATGTAAGAAATGTCCTTCTAAAACACATGTCTTATTGTATGACCAACCTGCCCGATAATTGCTGAGGAACATATTTTTCTTGAAATAAAATCCAACCTTCTCACTCATGCATTAGAAAATTAGGTATAACTATCTAATTTCATAAATCATCACATTGAAAAAAATTATGGGGTTACAAAGAGATTGGGTGGTCAAGGAAACCTGGGTGACTCCTCAATTTGTTTGGTTTTATGCTTTTGTCTTGGAAATTTGTTCTAATTATATTGTTTTTAAAAATGAATGTCTATGAAATAACATTATGCTTCATTGGTCATTAAAAGAAATATTAATTGGGCTACCATCTGTTAAATTTTGCTTGGGGTATGGCTACAGGAAACTCATACAAGGTGCTTTGCATGGGATTTGGTGACAAGAAATTCATAGTAGGTTCTTTTTTGTTCCTTCATCTTTTATCCCTCAATTTCCTCTCATTATATGCTTTTATCCAGCCACACTGGGCCCCTCTACATTCTCTAAACTTACCCTAGAATCTGGCAATCTACAACTTTTTTTCTTCTATTTTCTCTGTCTAGGATTCCTCCACTCTTATGTTCTAGGGTCCATACCTTAAATATTATTCACGTTTCAGATGTGAAATATTCAGATATATTATATATATACCAGACTTCCTGGTAGCTCAGCTGGTAAAGAATCCACCTGCAATGCAGGAGACCCCTGTTGATTCTTGTGACAAGAAGATCCCCTGGAGAAGGGATAGGCTACCCATTCCAGTATTCTTGGGCTTGCCTGATGGCTCAGTCGGTAAAGAATCTGCCTGCAATGTGGGAGATCTGGGTTCAGTCCCTGGGTTGGGAAGAACCCCTGGAGGAGAACATGGCAACCCACTCTGATATTTGTGCCTGGAGAATCCCCATGGACAGAGAAGCCTGGTGGGCACAGAGTCAGATACACCTAAGAACAGCAGCAGAATGTGTATATATACACACACCCATCACTGAGTCTGATCTATAGTTTGTCAAATATTATTTTAAGAGTATTCTACACTTGAATTTAGATAGTAAGTGAAAATCTTTAACTTTGAGATAAATCATCTATTTTGAAGAACTAGGGGATTTATATTTTCTTCCTTTTTTGCAGCAAAGTCACTTGTAGACTATAAGACTGGACTTTACTATGTTCTACTTAGATCTATACATCCTCTTCATTTAAGTAAAATAATAATGGTTCACAAATACACAAAAATGTTTCTAGTTATTCGATTAAAAAAAAAAAAACTCTACAGTTGTAAGATACAAGGCTAGTATATAGTTCTGTAAGGAGTTTGCAGTATGTGATTGTTCCTATTTTCCTATAACTGCCTTTCTGTTGTTGTTCAGTTGCTGAGTCATGTCCAGCTGTTTTGCATCCCCATAGGCTGTAGCCCACCAGGCTCCTCTCCCTGGGATTTTTCAGGCAAAACATTGGAATTGGTAGCCATTTCCTTTTCCAGGGGAATCTTCCTGGCCCAAGGATCAGACCCGTGTCTCATGCATTAGCAGGTGGATTCTTTAACTGTCTTTGACCTTTTAACATATTATAACCTTTTATACATTGAGGCCAAGTATTTTGAGCACTAGGTCTCACCCAGGTTTAGCCTGCCATACTGGCAGGATCACTCTTTCTCCAGATTTTTCAATGTGTCTTTACGCTGTAAAAAGTTTTCTTTCTTTTTTTTTCTTTTTTTAACAAATGGGATTATTAGTAAAAAGCGAAATCAAGGAAAACATATTGAGAGGAAAACAAAGAAGGAACCACTGAAGGCAAGCTGTTACACATTCTGACTGATTTTCCCACTAGCAGGAGAGAATAAGCAACAGAGGGAGTGATGAGAAGACAGTCACTGGCATCAAAGATGAACAACCTTCAAGTCATTAACCTCCCTTCCCAGAACTTTTTTTTTGCACCAAACCCATGGAATTATTCATCTCCATGTTTCTAAGTGTGTAGATAAGCAGGTTTAGCATGGGGACAATAGTTGTGTAGAAGAGTGTTAACACTTTATCTTCTGGTAATGTTGTGGCAGGTCTAATGTAAACAAAGATGACAGGTGGGAAAAAGAGGATCACGACTGTGATGTGGGAACCACAGATGGAAAGCGCTTTATGGTGGCTTTCTGCAGAATATGTGTGCAGGTTATACAAAATCAAAATGTAGGAGGCCATCAAAACCCCAAAAATCACCAGTCCCATCAAGCCAGAATTGGCAATGACAAAAAAAGCCAATTTTGTGTGCAGGCTAGTTTCAACAAAGGACATACATCACAGAAATAGTGATCTGTTTCATTGGGGCCACATAAAGGTAAAACAACTGCAAGAAGAAAGAGACCAAGAGAATGAAGAAGTCCCCATGCACGTGATGCTATGAGAATTGAGTGACATCTTTGCTATGATGATAGCATAGTGGAGAGGGTTGCAAATGGCCACATAGTGGTCATAGGCCATCCCTGTGAGGATGAATACCTCAATACCCTCCAAAGAAGTGTGTGGTGAAAAGCTGTGTCATGCAATTTTTATAGGAAGTGACCTTTTCCCCATCAGTAAGTCAGTCATGAGTTTGGGTGTCACAATGGAGGTGTAGAAGAGATCTGAGAGTGCAAGGTAGTTAAGGAAGAAGTACATGGGCTGGATTATTAGCTAACTGCATGTAATAGAAATCATGATGATCAAATTCCCCAACCAAACATCCAGATAACAGAGTAAGAAAAATAAAAAGCAGAGGATCCAGACTTTCTTGGCTGAAAAAAGTCCCAAGAGAATATATTCAGTAACATTATTTCTAGCTTCCACGATCTGATGATGTTCAAGAAAGTTGACTGAAATGACAAAAGTAATGAAACGAATCAATGATGAGAACGTGGAAACCTAATATCTACTTAAAATGGCACCAATGCCTTTTAAAGACAAGTCATTTTGAGACCCACTCAAATCACTTTCAGGTAATAGAACTCTTTTGAATATCTAGTACTAATATTCTTCTAAGAGCTAAGAATACAATGGCAAATTAGAGAAAGTTCCAGTTTTTATATAATTTAAATTATTTTTTGAGGAAGAAAGAAATTATACTTGTCAAGAATGAAAGAAGAGATACTCTTAACAGTGTTCAGTAGGGTGACATATAATGCACCAACTTGCGATGTAAAATAGAGGTAACTACAGAATTTGCTTGATTAAATGGCTTCAAATGAAATCACAAAATTAGTGTAGGATGTGTGGCTGGGTTTCACAGTGCTTGGCACATAGTCAATGTTAAATAAATATCAATAAAATTAAAAAAAAAAACTGGAAAGCAAACAATATGCTATAATTTTGAAGGAATAATAAAAGAAATAAGCAATCATCCATCAGTCAAGTAATTCGTGATAAAACTGAAGAACAAATCATTTTTATGAGTGGACTCATAATCCTTTTTGATTTATATGAAGAAATAATTCCTTCATGTGAAATACTCCATGAAATTTTTATATTTCTTAAACTTTATTTGTAACATCTATAGGTTAGTGTATATACAACTCTGCTATTTCTATTTGCCTGTATTTCTCTTGCAAGATTATTTCCTCTTTCAAGGTAAATTTGAAACTATTGAGTTTCAAATAGTAAACTATTTGAGTTACATCTTACAGTTACAGTTGCCTAGGTTGGAAATATTATAGAGAAATGGGATCTTTTAATTCCAAAATAGTTTCCCCCAAACACAAATCCAATAAACACGATGTAGCACTTCTTCCCTTAATTTCTTAGAGAATTCACCCACACAATCTGCATGCCTATATAAAAGGATGTTATCAATTCTCTAATATAGGAGCACTTATACCTTCATTCAACTAATCATCTGGTAAATACACTATATAAATAGATAAAATACCTAATTTTTTCCCTCTCATTCTGTTGTTTAGTTCTTCATGCCCTAGGATCTCAGGCTCCCACTCATAAAATAAGAAATTAGATAATCTATGAAGATCTCTCCAGATTTCAATAATGTGTGACTGCTGATTCTCCATTAATTTGGGAAAGATATCTGTCTACCTCTCTCCTGCCTTCCCTTCTCTGCTTGATACATTGAGAAAATAAAAAATAAAAAGTACAGTATCAGCAAGTGGTTATTTCATTACAGTTCCTGTGCCTCAGTTTACTTTTCTGTAAAACTGATGTAAAGATAATATCTCTTTATATGTGATTTTTTGAATAAAAATTACTAAATATGAAATTTCTTAAAGCATATCTGGAAAGTACTATACATTCAATAATTATTGGCCATTCTCTACAATTAATTAGGGCTTACCTGGTGGCTCCAATGGTAAAAATCTGCTTGCAATGAAGGAGACCAGGGTTCAGTCTTTGGGTTGGGAAGATCTCCTGGAGAAGGGAATGGCTACCCACCTCAATAAATAATTTTGCCTGGAGAAATTGGACAGAGAAGCCTGTTGGGCTATAGTCCATGGAGTCACAAAGAATCAGACACAACTGAGCTAAAAACATATAATTCCTAAATATCAAGGTCCCAGAGAAAATGTAAGTACACCAGCTCAGGAATTGCATCTTGTAATATCCTTCTCTGAACAATATAGGAAATATTATTAATGTTAATATCAGAAAATTTGGAGATAGACCTGAGTTCAGCACACCACTTTGATACTCAAATTCAAGAGTCTTCACCTCCTTTAACACTTTTTCCTTCTTCCTTCAAATAAGCATGCAGTGCTTAATTTACAGGACTATTGTGAAATGTAAACAAGTTGACATATACAGAATCTGATACTCAAAAACATGCTAGTTTCACCTCCTTCCTCTTGAAACTTCCATAGTGTTATAAATTTAGGAGGCCCTTACACTATTCAAGTAGTAGTAGATTCTAGCAATTAAGGTTATGAGTTCTGGATCTGCATAGAATGAGATGCCAGGTCCAAAATTATGTTGGAGCATAATCACAGAAAAAATATGTAACCTCAACTTCTTCATCTATAAAATGAACAATGCTGTAATTAACTCTGAGATCTGCTATAAAGATGTGATGAGTTCACTCATGTAACAGTTTAGGATGCAAAGAGTCGGACACGACTGAGTGACTTTCACTACGACAGAAAGTGAAAGTGAAATAGAAAGTCACTCAGTCATGCCCCACTGTTTGTGACCCCATGGACTATACAGTCCATGGAACTCTCCAGGCCAGAATACTGGAGTGTGTAGCTGTTCCCTTCTCCAGGGGATCTTCCCAACCCGGGGATCGAACCCAGGTCTCCCACATTGCTGGTGGATTCTTTACCAGCTGAGCCACCAAGGAAGCCTTTAGGACAGACATTGGTATATATTAAGAAAAAAACATTTAGTAAACATTCATTGTTATTGACATTATGTTTGTCATATCAATGGGTATATTGTATTATTCCTACTATATATTTTGAGCTTATTTAAAATATGTAATATTGTAACGTGGGATAAAGATAGATAGAGAAGACAGCATAGTTTCCCTGCCGTAAACAATCTGTTCTTTCTCACTTGAAGGCTGTAGTACCTCACATCAGAGAAACACTCTATCATGAAGCAAAACCCTTCTCTGGTATGGACTGCGCTGGCTTCACCACGCTCCTGAAGATAAATGTTCTGCTTATTTCCATCAGTTAATACTTTTGTTTTCTTTCTTTTCAACTAATTAACCCTACCCAAATTAGACAGATGTTTGTATTTTCCTTTGATAATTTTTCTTCGTTTCAAAAAACACATTATCTAAACATAGGAAAAAGAAGCCTACCACTTAAATACTATCCATTCAAGTAGGTTTGAAAGTTTCATCATTCATTTTTGCCTCTGCATAATTTTAGAAGCATACTGGTGTTTTGATTTGATTTGATTTGATTTTTTTAATATTCAGTTCCTTCCCGGCAATACTGTCCACTTATCTGCTGGGCCAGTCTATTCTTCTTCATATTCAACTTTTTTCCATCATGGAATTCAAATCAAATCAAATGTATGAAATATTAAAAAATAAGTAAATCTAGTAGTATTTTGATAGCTGCTGAGAGATATAGCACTGATAACTTTAAGAGCGCATGTGCAAATCACAATTCATGATAGTTGAAGCCAGAATGTTTCCCCATATAGTAAAAGTAGCATTTTAAAGATTTTGGAATTTTTCAAAGTTCAGTTAGAATGCTTAGATCATAAATATAATCAGAATGATTCAAATATTCATTTTTAGGAAAGTCACTAGTATAATTAGGAACTGGATTTAACTCACCAGCTACTTAACTCATCAGACAGATTTCTTATAAGATGAAGCTTCACACCTAAAATAAAGTCAGAATTTTAAAAATTACCATTTCCATGCAGCAACCCATCTCTAACTGCATAAAATCTTACAAGAGAATTCATGAGTTCCACTGATAGCGATATATTTGGCAAATTGAACTAACTTTGAGATACTTTTAGCACCCAATATTTCCATTTCTAAAAAGTAAATGTGTTTCTTTGATATTTTGCCTTTGCCTCTATAGAAAAGTTATATATATATATGTTATATATATGTGTATATATATTTGTGTTATATGTGTATATATATTTGTGTTATATATATACATGTATACATATGTATATGATATATTGTATCATATACATGTATATGATGTATATGTATGTAATATATAAATATATATATATATATATGATATATTCTTTTTGATGTTGAATTGGCATTTAAGGAGAATTCTGAAAAAATGTTTAATATAGAATATGTCTCAATATCTCTGAAGATTTAGAAATTTCCCATCAGTATACTTTGCCAAAGATGTAAACCATAGCTTCAGTTTCTCAGCTTCTACCTAATAAATAAAAATGCCAAAGTCCTTAATTACATTTCTCTATTGCATCTACATCCAAGGCACTGTGATTTGACATGGGACATAGAGACTATAAGGAATGTTGTATATAATGCCCATTTGTCAGAACAGGGCAGAATCAGTTAGCTGAGGGAGGCTGAAATGAGCTGCCATGGGAAATACTGAGAACCCTACGACCAGAATCAAAGTTCAGAGAGTAGACACATAATTTAAGATTGAATTTTCCCTGGGAGAGGGTATTTTTTTTTTAGGGCATTACAATTTCTAGGTGACGCCCGGAAAAGTCTCCTATGCTTTAGAGTGGTTTTTGTTTTGGTTGGTTGGTTGGTTGGTTTTTTTGGGGGGTGGACCCATGGGTTCTCTTGCCAGATGTGCAGATTATTTCCTAATTTATCTTTGTATGGCTAACTCCTTACTAAAAAGATGTGCTTTTTCTGATTGAATTTTCCATATGTATTTTGTATAAAATTTATTTTAAAAAGAATTATAACAAAAACATAAAATGGTCTCATAAATTCATTAATATAAAAATACTTACTATTTCCTACTTCTAAAAGTTCTGACTTTTAGATAAACCTTACTATGTAAGGTTTTAGTAAGGTTTTAGATAAACCTTACTATGGAGAATGCATTTGCTGTTGCTTAGTTGCTAAGTCATGTCCAAATCTTTTGCAACCCCATGGAATGTAGCCCACCAGACTCCTCTGTCCATGCGATTTTGCAGGCGAAAATACTGGAGTGGGTTGCATTTCCTTCTCCAAGGGAATTTATTGTGCCAGGGATCAGACTCACATCTCCTGCACTGGCAGGTGGGTTCTTTACAACAGAGCCACCAGGGGGCGCTAGAAAATGCTTCGCGGTGAACAAAGCAGGTCGTTGCCCTCAATGAGGCTGGAGACTAAAGAAGGAGACAGACAATGAAATACACAACAACAACAACAAAATAATTACAAATAGTATATTTTAAATAAATGAATAGGAAGCTGTGGGTCTTTTCTTTTTAATTTATAGAAGTTTTACTCAGCTGCGAATCTTCGACTGTTTTATGTTATACAGATGTTTATTATTTAGTTGTCTCTTGAATTTTACTTTATGCAATTCCATAAAACAATTGTATTTTCTCATACATTTTGTACCTGAAAATGTAGTATTTATATCTGTTCAAAAGCTGAAATCATACAACTGAATTCATCTTTTAAAAAATTTACTTTGAAAAAAAATTACTTTGTGTTTATGGTCTGTCTGAAAGCTTCTAAGATCTTTTCATGTATCCCTGAATTTTTTTAAGCAGTCAGTGGGTATCTGTGAATGGATCTATTTTTAGAGTTTTTTTTAAAGCTTATTGTTTGTCAAATGATGCATGTTATTTTTTTATGTTATACCTGGCTTCCCCCCCCCCCCCTTTTTTTCCCATTTATTTTTATTAGTTGGAGGCTAATTACTTTACAATATTGTAGTGGTTTTTGTCATACATTGACATGAATCAGCCATGGATTTACATGTATTCCCCATCCCGATTCTTCTGGGTCTTCCCAGTGCACCAGGCCCGAGCACTTGTCTCATGCATCCAGCCTGAGCTGGTGATCTGTTTCACCCTAGATAATATACGTTTCAATGCTATTCTCTCGAAACATCCCACCCTTGCCTTCTCCCACAGAGTCCAAAATTCTGTTCTGTACAGAACAAATGATGCATTTTAATAGAGAACATATTTGTGTTTTTATACAAATGTGTAATGAACATGTCAAAGATTCTCTTGAACTTATAATTAATATTTAATATACAAACCAGTAAGATGTTACCATTGGTTCAGACAACAGTTCCCCACATATTTATAGTCAGTAAGGGGTGCTAAAATGAATTTATAAGTTGATGCAAAACTAGTCAAATATACAAAGGGCTATCACTAACCACATTTCACCTGACACAATTTGAATTTCTATGGCCAGAAGTTGTTGGCACTGATATTATTTTGTGTGAATGAACTTCTCTGTTTTGACTTGTAAAATATTTTTGCCAAAGTTAATGAAAGGTGGGTAACAACCTGAATGCAAGAACTGGTAAGGTCACTCACTAAATTACCAAGAATTTCGTCATGGTTTCTTGATATTTTACATGCTATTAATGATCCAGCTGGAGAGAGAAATATGGCTGATGCTCTTGAGAAGCTGATAAGGGAGGAGCTCAAAGTGCAAAAGTGAAGGAATTCCCTAGTTAATGATTGATACTGACAATGCCATGTTTGCTTGCTTATTTTATTAACCTACAGTCTATTTAACTGATATTTTACATGCTATTAATGATCCAGCTGGAGAGAGAAATACGGCTGATGCTCTTGAGAAACTGATAAGGGAGGAGATCAAAGTGCAAAAGTGAAGGAATTCCCTAGTTAATGATTGATATTGACAATGCCATGTTTGTTTGCTTATTTTATTAACCTACAGTTTATTTAAAATGCAGTGCTGGTTTCAGGTATGTAGTCATGTGATTCAATTCATATATATGTGTGTTTATATGCATGTATATTTTCCATCTCATTATGTTTTCTCATTTTCATTATAGGTTATTAGAAGATATTGAGTATAGTTTCCTGTGCTATACAACAAATCACTGTTGTTTACCTGTTTTATATTTCATAGTCTGTATCTGTTAATCCCAAACTCCTAATTAATCCCTCCCCTCCCCTTTTCCTTTTAGTAACCCTGTTTGTTTTCTGCATCTGTGAGTCTGTTTCTGCTTTGTAAATAAATCCATCTGTGTAATTTTTTTTTTCTTGATTCCACATATAAGTGATAGCATATATTTGGTTTTCTCTGTTTGAATTAATTTACTTAGTAAGATAACGTCTTGGTTCATCCGTGTTGCTGCAGTCTCCAATTATTTTAGTAATCTATATTCACGACTTTTATTCCAAGGGTAAAAATAAAACAGAAACAATTGTGTTAATTTTTGAAGTTTTATTTTTCAATAATACAAATCTGGTTGATTGGAGGATAGAGCTTCTGAAGCAGAGCGACACTTTGAGGGCTGGCTGGTCTTCTTATGAAAGACCCTGCTTATTTCACACCAGAAGGTGATCTTTCACTTTCCTGCTCTGTTATGTTCTCTGACGTGTATACTGTGCATGCCTGATCCAGGAGCTTTCAGAAAGCTGTTAAGAGCTAGGTTTAAAACAACAAGCAAATATGTTAGGATACTTTTGCAAGAATTTCTAGCACATATTTTTAGGTTTATTTGCTGGGCATTTTAAACTGAGTCATAGAACTATGTTATTTTTCTTTTTGTATTGTGTACCCATTTTGAGAATTCTCAACACTGACAACTCATTTTGTATCTAGCATGGCTCTCTCTACATCTTGAAAACAAATTCTCATGCAAGAAAATCAAACCCATGTCTCCCACATTTCAGGTGGATTCTTTAGTGTCTGAACCACCAGGGAAGCCTAGTCAGAACATGACATTAATATGAGTCCCATTCTCACACCTTCACTGCTCCAAAGGAAAGTTATTATCAGAATGGTTACATTTCTGATGCATAACAGGAGACTGGGCAATAAAATAGCTCATGCTAATTGACTACTTACTGTGTGACCAAGCAGTGTTTCAGTGCTGCACATATCCTCACAAGACTGTGTGTTGGGCTATTATTGCCACTTGATGGATGGTTTGTTGAGCATATGTCCCAGTCCTCATAGTTAGTAAGTAATTCTGGGTCCAGAACTCATGCCCATCAGAAATACACACGATTAGGTGCTAGAATTAGCCAGAGTTGCAGTTCACGTTTACACGGAGAGAGTTGGGAGAGACAGTTCCTTAGAACAAAAGAAAAGAGTCCTAGTGTTGGACACATAAGAAGCTCCAGATGCCACTGGCTACAAAATTATCAGAGTAGAAAGCTATATTTTTAAGAAATATAGTTGCAGGTCCAAAATTTGGTCTTTTAGAATATTCTTTGAATGATGCAAGTAAATGTTGGAATTATCTTCTAAATCATTGCTACCTGGAATTGGCTTTATTGATTAAAGTCATGTACAAGAATGGGCTGTATGGGTTCTCAGTGTTGATTTGTATTACATGATGCCTTTGATAGTCGACTGCTAAATACCTAAATTGATTACACAGCCAAAAGATCAGAGGGGAAGAGGAGATATAAATAAGAAAACAAGAAAATTAGAAAAGAGCACAGCAGAGAGTCTGGATAAATCCAGGGAGTTGTAAACTTTTGTCCATATTTGAATCTATATGTTGCTAAAACAAAACAAAAAACATAGGCAAGCATTATACATTTTAAAGTTTTCTGTGTATAAAATTCATACATTCAATAAGTTCAGTGGTGAAAATCAGAGGTATCTTTTAGTTCATTTTCTTTCTTACTGTGATATGGCACCAGAGTTATTTATGGTTCTCTTCATCTCCATGTTTCTCAGCATGTAGATTAGAGGGTTGAGCTTGGGGGCAATGATCGTATAAAAAAGAGCAGACACTTTGTCTTCTGCTAATGTAATTGCTGGTCGAATGTAAATGAAGAATAAAGGAGCGAAAAATAGGACCACCACAGTGATGTGGGAACTGCAGGTGGAGAGAGCTTTGCAGTGATTCTCTACAGAGTAGGACCTGACCATGTAAGATAACAAGACCACAAAAGCCGCCAGGTCCAGGAGGCCCGAATTGGCGATGACAAGGAGACTGATTCTGGTGGTGTCAGTGCAGGTCAGTTTCAGCAAAGGATATACATCACAGAAGTAATGATCGATTTCATTGGGGCCGCAGTAGGGTAAAAAGATGGCCAGAAGAAACTGACCAAAGAATGCAGGAAGCCCCCAGCGCCAGAAGCAGCAATCCTGGCCCCACACTTCTGTCTGGTCATGGTCAGAGTGTAGCGCAGAGGCTTGCAGATGGCCACATAGTGATCATAGGCTATCCCTGTGAGGATGAAGACCTCGATCCCTCCAAAGAAGTGCATGGTGAAGAGCTGTGTCATGCAGCCATGGTAAAAAATGGTCTTCTTTGATGCCAGCAAGTCAGCGATCAACTTGAGGGGTCACAGTGGAGGTGTAACAAAGGTCTGTGAGGGATAGATGACTCAGAAATATATCGACTGCTTCATAAGTTGACTGGAGGTGATAGAAATCATGACAAGTAGGTTTCTGATAAGAATTCCAACGTAACAAAGTAAGAACAATAAAAAAACAGAGAATTTCAACTTCCTTTTTCTGAGAAAGTCCTAAGAGAATAAATTCTGTGACGTTATTATTATTTTCCATGACTCACAGGAGTTTGTAGCCATGCAGATAGTTATCAATCTTTATACATATGTAAATACAATGATGCATATTATTCCTTGTCATCAGTTCAGTTCAGTCACTCAGTTTGTGTCTGATCCATCTCTTTGTGACCCCATTGACTGCAGCATGGGGCATTTTATAATGGAAAGGGTTCAAAACTTGAAGTAATTAGCCTCCAACTAATAAAAATAAATGGAAAAAAAAAAGATTTTACTTTTATTTTGAAAGGTTTTCCTTATGTCCTTTTTGTCCCTATCTGGAAAATATTAATTCCTCATAAACAACTTTGATACCTGATTTGAAAACTAACACTGTATAATGTAGTATATTTACATAACCATTCTATTAGCATATATTATCAACCATAACTGGATATTATGCCTTGTTAGAATTCAAGAAATGGTACTGTAGAAAAAAATCAGTCATCTCTTTCCTATTCTCACTATTAGTTATTGAGAAAATAGACACATAATTGAAACCCTGAGAGAAAATAAAACAGCACAAATATATGAGATATAATATGTGGATAACGTTATATGTGAGAAATTTCCTTCCATCCATCCTAGGTGCAAATGTGATAAACAGAAAAAAAAGATCAACAAATTTGGAATCTTGAGATATACATACATGGCCAAAATCAGCTATATTTATTTTGTGCCTAATTTACAATTGTGCTTAATTTACAGATAAAATATTATATTTTATAGTCAAACAAAAGGATAACAAGCAAAGTATAATTACGTCTATTTTTTTTCAAAATACATCATCTCAAACTTTAAAAATATGTGTTTTAGATGTTCACTAAGGCATTTGAGGATACTAATAAGTTTCACTTGAGGTTTAGTCTCCCAAAGTGTCTTATTAACTTGCATAAATTGGTTTCTTTCTAACTGGTGTAGTCAAACTGTTCAAATCTTTCTAATAATCAGTCATCCTGAAAATATTTAATTCTTTCTTTTCCTATATCACATGTCTTAATATCTCAAGCTGACTTTTCTTTCTTCATTTCTGTTATTTTTACCTCCTTTGCCTCCTAGTCACTGCTATAAAGTAATGTAAAACCAGATCTAATAATGTATTTATAACTATTACACCTTTGAATAAATAAATATCTTTCTACTGGTAGAAGTTCAACAAGCATAGACTAGAGAAAGCTACTGAGAACTAATAATTCCACCAAAATTATCGACTTCAGCTATATAAAACACAAGACCTTAGTAATTAAAATATTTTATTTCATTTTCTGAAAACTTCAGAACCAATATATTCACAATTCACTTTCAAATCTGTAATGCTCCTCTGCTTCTTTTTCATTTACAGAGAAATTGCCATTCAAACCTGTGTACATAATATGGGGTTTGGAAGAGTAAAACTGCAAATCTATATAGTGTACGAGAGTCATTATCAATGGCCACAAAATGACATTTAAATATTTATCATACTGAATAGTGAAGAGGGGATATTTGTAGTGATGAAATAGGCCATCTCATTCAAATAGCAATTGTGTTTTAGGCTTTTAGAATTATTCTCAGTAATTTAAAAACATGTAATGCTCTATTTTAACTTCTTCCCTAAATTATATTCTTCTGATCTGGTAGGAAACAATGCAAATTAAATATCCAATCACAGATTATTCTTTATATAATACTTGACTTATTGAATGAACAGATCAGTTAACTGCTTTGAAGGTGGAATTTTGAGGTTTTATTCAAGTTGCCATAGGAAACTCGTGGTTCCTCTTGAGTAACTACAGGGATGGCAGTGAACCTCTCGTGGTTTCTCAGGGATGTCAGACCTCCTTTCTCATTGCCAGAGACACTTTGGGATTCTTCTCGAGTTGTGGCAGGGGAATCTGGACACATCTCGAGTTGAGGCGGAAATTCCAGGGTCCGTTGCCTGTTGAGCCAGGGATCTTGTGGTTTGTATCGATTTTCAAGGGGAGTCAGGCATCCTCTCCTGTGGAGGTGAAAGGTTGTTGCTGAATGATAAGACGCGGGATTCTTGGCCTCCGGAGGAGACGAATTCAATCCGGGGCCAGAGACGACGCTGGATCGCTTAGAGCTTTTGTGTAATAAAGTTTTATTAAAGTATAAAGGAGATAGAGAAAGCTTCTGACATAGGCATCAGAAGGAGGCAAAAGAGTACCCCCCTCCTAGTCTTTAGCTGTATGGTATATAGTCACTCACAGTCTGTTAATGAAAAGAAATGAATGTCATAAAATCTAGAATGGCACCAAATAATTCATCCCAGGCCATAAAATGATTGATTTGAATCTTGTAGAAGGGCAGAATACCAACAAATAGTTTCCGTTTACATAGATTAGGGGAACAATACCTGAGTAAGTAAGTTAGGCCGTTTGGCAGAACTAACTTGAAGATAGAGTCTGGGGTACATTAACGTAGCTTAAGACAACATTTCCATACGAAAAAGAAATGTATTGGTTAACTCAAGGTTTGGGAGTAGTTAGCTTTAGGTGAGACCAGGTGTCATGGCAACACAGAATGTTAAGAGAAACCTCCTTTTAATTTTGTATAGAGAAGGAAAAACAGATCGCTGGTTTGTTCCTTCCTGCCGCTTAAGAGAGATAAAAATGTCTGGCACTTACAGCCTCATTCCTCCATTTGGAGACCCCTGGCCTTCCTGCCTGTTACCCTCTCAGAGGCAAGGAAGCCCTCCCCATTTCGAGATGAGGTGGGGAACTCGGGCTTTTTCTAGAAGTGCAAAAAGGGCATCAGTCCTCCCTTAGTGTTGTGAGAGGAAACTCGGAGTTTCATTTAAGTCATTGCCATGGAATCAGTCCTTATGTCGAGCTGAGGAGGAACACGATGTCCTTTCAACTTACAGCAGGGACCTCTGTGTTCTTCTCGAGTTTCAACAGGTGAGACAAGGCAGCGCATCCAGTGTGAGTGGAACATCGGGATTCCTCTCCAATCGAAGAATGAGAATCGGCCCTCATCTCGAGATGGTTTGGGGAGGAGCTGTTCTCGAGTTGCTGTGCTGACCTCGGGGTTCCTCTAGACTTGAGACGGTGTGCTTGGGCAATCTCTGGAGTTGCTTAAAGGAAGTGAAGCCTCCTGTCGTGTTTGATGGGGAATGCGGGATTGTTCTGGAACCAAAGCAGGGGATTCGGGCCTCATCTCGCAGTGAGGGGGAAACCATGTGGTTTTTCTCGAGTTGCGGTGGGAACATGGGGTTTCCTCTCGAGTTATGACGGGGATGTTCTTTAAACGCTCTTGTCTTCTCAGCAACAAAAAGACTCCTGTAAATTTCCAGGGACACCTTGGGATATTGCTCAAGTCATGGCAGGGCAGTAGCTGACTAGGGAGACACAGGGTCCCTTTCCAGTTGCCACTGGGATATTGGAATTCCTATCGATTCTCAAGAGGAGTCAGGCATCATCTCCTGTAGAAGCAGCAACCTCACATTCCTCTTGAGTTGTCAAAGCAGTGTGAGGCATCCTGTCAAGATGAGGTCGGCAACTAGGGCTGTTTCCAGGGTCTCAACAGGGGATTAAGGCAATCCTTTACATTGTTAGAAGAAACGCAAGCTTGCATATGAATCACTGCAGGGAAGTCAGGCCTTACCTCGAGTCAGGGGAAGTTGGTGTCCATTCCACGTGAGGCAGCATACTCAGGGTCCCTCTCACATACCTATAGCCGAGAGTAGCCTCCTCTGGAGGTGCCAGTGCAAAGTCGGCATTCCTCTCGAGGTGAAGCAAGGGAATCGGCCCTCATCTTGAGTTGATTTGAGGTGCACTGAGCTCTTTCGTCTTACTGCGGTGACCTCAGTGTTCCTCTAGACTTGTGACAGTGTTCTTGGGGACTCTCTGGAGTGCCATCAAGGAAGTCAAGGCTCCATTCATGCTTGATGGGGAACACGGAATTGCTCTGCACGCAATGCAGGGGAATCGGGCCTCATCTCACAGCGAGGGGGAAGTCTCATGGTTTTTCTCGAGTTGCGGCGGGAACCTGGGGTATATTCTCGAGTTATGACGGGGATGGCCCTCAAAACTCGTGTTTGTTCAGTGAAGTCAGGACTCCTGTCTTGTTGCGATCGACACTTCGGTATTCACCTAAAAGCTTGCAGGGCAATAGGGACACCTCTCGAGGTGAGGCGGGAGACCCACTATCCCTGTCCAGTTGCCACAGGGATATTGGAATTCCTATCAAATTTTAAGAGGAGTCAGGCATCGACTCCTTCTGAGGCACTGAACTCCGTGTGCCTCTTGAGTTTTCAAAGGGATGTGAGGCCTCCTGTCGAGATGAGGCTGGGACTAGGGCTTTCTCTAGGGTCTCCACAGGGGATTCAGACATCCCTTCCTCTCGTGAGATGAAAGACGAGTCTGCATTCAAGTCACTGCAGGGAAATCTGGCCTTATTTTGACTCAGGACATGTCGGTGTCCATTCCACTTGAGGCAGCAAACTCAGGGTCCCTCTCACAGACCTATAGCTGAGAGAAACCTCCTCTTGAGGTGCTGGTGGAAAGGTGGCATTCCTGTTGATTTGAAGCCAGGAAACAGCTCTCATCGTGAGATGATTTGGGGCATTTGGAGCTTTCTCAATTTTCTGTGCTGAACTTGGTGTTCCTCTAGACTTGAGACGGTGTTTTCGGGGCATCTCTGAAGTTTCCTAACGGAAGTCAAGCCACTTGTCGAGTTTGATGGGAAATGCGGGATGGCTCTGGAGCGAAGGCAGGGGAATCGGGCCTCATTTCAAGTTGATTTGGGGTACACAGAACTCTTTTGTGTTGCTGTGGTGACCTCAGGGTCCCTCTAGACTTTTGATAGTGACCTTGAAGATTCTCTGGAGTTCCATCAAGGAAGTCAAGGCTCCCTTCGTGCTTGATGGGGAGCACGGATTTGCTCTGCAGGCAATGCAGGGGAATCGGACCTCATCTCACGGCGAAGGGGAAGTCTCATGGTTTTTCTCGAGTTGTGGTGGGAACCAGGGGTATATTCTCGAGTTACGGCGGGGATCGTACTTCAAACCTCTTGTTTTTTCAGCAACGTCAGGACACCTGTCTAGTTGCGAGGGACACCTCGGGATTCTCCTCGAGGCTTGGCAGGGCAATAGGGACGCATTTCGAACTGAGGCGAGAGACTGAGGGTCCCTTTCCAGTTGCCACATGGATATTGGGATTCCTATCAATTTTTAAGAGGAGTCAGGCATCATCTCCTTTTGAGACATTGAACTCCTCGTGCCTCTTGATTTCTCAAAGAGATGTGAGGCCTCCTGTCAGGATGAGGCGGGGAGCTAGGGATTTCTCTAGGGTCTACACAGGGGATTCTGACATCCCTTCATCTTGTGAGATGAAAGACGAGCCTGCATTCAAGTCGCTGCAGGGAAATGTGGCCTTATTTCGAGTCAGGGCATCATGGTGTCCTCTCCACTTGAGGGAGCAAACTCAGGGTCCCTCTCACAGACCTATAGCTGAGAGAAGCCTTCTCTTGAGGTGCTTGTGGAAAGGTGGCATTCCTCTTGAGTCAAATTCCGGGAATAAGCTCTCATCTCGAGATTATGAGGGGTACATGGAGCTTTTCTCGAGTTGTTTTGCTGAACTTGGTGTTCCTCTAGACTTGAGATGGTGTTCTCGGGGAATCTCTGGAGTTCCCTAAAGGAAGTCAAGCCACTTGTCATGTTTAATGGGGAATGTAGGATGGCTCTGGAGCCAATGCAGGGGAATCGGACCTCATCTCGAATTGATTTGGGGTACATGGAGCTCTTTCACGTTGCTGTGGTGACCACAGGGTCCCTCTAGACTTGTAACAGTGTTCCTGGGGACTCTCTGGAGTTCCTCAAAGAAGTCAAAGCTCCCTTCGTGTTTGATGGGGAACACAGAAATGCTCTGCACACAGTGCAGGGGAATCGGGCCTCATCTCGAAACTATGAGTACAGACTCAGGGTTTTTCTCGAGTTGTGGTGGGAACCCGGGTTATGTTCTCAAGTTACGGCAGGGATGCCCCTTCAAAACTCGTGTTTGTTCAGCAATGACAGGACTCCTGTCTAGTTGAGAGGCAACCTCGGGACTCTTCTCGAGGCTTGGCAGGGCAATAGGGACGCCTCCTGAGGTGAGGTGGGAGACCCAATGTCCCTTTCCAGTTGCCACAGGGATATTGGTATTCCTATCAATTTTCAAGAGGAGTTAGGCATCATCTCCTTTTGAGGCAATGAACTGTGCATGCCTCTCGAGTTGTCAAAGGGATGTGAGGCCTCCTGTCGAGATGAGACAGGGAACTAGGGCTTTCTCTAGGCTCTCCACAGGGGATTCAGACATCCCTTCCTCTTGTGAGATGATAGACGAGCCTGCATTCAAGTCACTGCAGGGAAATCCAGCCTTATTTCGAGTCAGGGTATCTCGGTTTCCATTCCACTTGAGGCAGCAAACTCAGGGTCCCTCTCACATACCTATAGCTGAGAGAAGCCTCCTCTTGAAGTGCTTGTGGAAAGGTGGTCTTCCTCTTGAGTCAAAGCCAGGGAATCAGCTCTCATCTCGAGATGACTTGGGGTACATGGAGCTTTTCTCGAGTTGCTGTGCTGAACTTGTTGTTCCTCTAGACTTGGGATGGTGTTCTCCGGACATCTCTGGAGTTCCCTAAAGGAAGTCAAGCCACTAGTCGTGTTTGATGGGGAATGTGGGATGGCTCTGGAACCAATGCAGGGGAATCGGGACTCATCTCAAGTTGATTTGGGGTACACAGAGCTCTTTTGTGTTGCTGCTGGGACCTCAGGGTCCCTCTAGACTTGTGACAGTGTTCTTGGGGACTCTCTGGAGTTCCTCAAGGAAGTCAAGTCTCCCTTCGTGCTTGATGGGGAACACGGAATTGCTTTGCATGCAATGCAGGGGAATCGGGCCTCGTCTCACGGCAAGGGGGAAGTCTCATGGTTTTTCTCGAGTGGCGGCAGGAAACTGGGGTATGTTCTCTAGTTACGGTGGGGAAGGCTCTTCAAAACTCATGCTTGTTCAGCGATGTCAGGACTCCAGTCTAGTTGTGAGGGAAACCTCGGGATTCTCCTCGAGGCTTGGCAGGGTAATAGGGACGCCTCTTGAGGTGAGGCAGGAGACCAAGGTCCCCTTTCCAGTTGATAAAGGGATACTGGGATTCCTATCAATTTTCAAGAGGAGTCAGGCTTCGTCTCCTTTTGAGGCATTGAACTCTGCATGCCTCTCGAGTTGTCAAAGGGATGTGAGGCATCCTGTCGAGATGAGGCGGGGAACTAGGGCTTTCTCTAGGGTCTCAACATGGGATTCCAACATCCCTTCATCTTCTGAGATAAAGGACGAGCCTACATTCAAGTTACTGCAGGGAGTTCCGGCCTTATTTTGAGTCAGAGCATGTCGATGTCCATTCCCTTGAGGCAACAAACTCAGGGTTCCTCTCACATACCTTTAGCTGAGAGAAGCCTCCTCTTGAGGTGCTTGTGGAAAGTTGGCCTTCCTCTTGAGTTGAAGTCAGGGAATCATTTCTCATATTTTTTTAGATGATTTGGGGTACTTGGAGCTTTTCTTCCATTGCTGTGCTGAACTTGGTGTTCGCCTAGACTTGGAATGGTGTTCTCGGGGAATATCTGTAGTTGCCTAGTCAAGCCACTTGTCGTGTTTGATGGGGAACACGGGATGGCTCTGGAGCTAATGCAGGCGATTCGGGCCTCATCTCGAGTTGATTTGGGGTACACAGAGCTCTTTCATGTTGGTGCGGTGACCTCAGGGTCCCTCTAGACTTGTGACAGTGTTCTTGGGGACTCTCTGGAGTTCCATCAAGGAAGTCAAGGCTCCTTTCGTGTTAGATGGGGAACACGGAATTTCTCTGCATGCAGTGAATGGGAATCAGGCCTCATCTCGCGGCGAGGAGGAAGTCTCATAGTTTTTCTCGAGTTGCAGTGGGAACCTGGGATATGATGTCGAGTAACGGCAGGAATGGGACTTCAAAATTCGTCTTTGTTCAGCGACATCAGAATTCGTGTCTAATTGTGAAGGACAACTTGGGATTCTCCTCGAAGCTTGGCAGGGCAATAGGGATGCCACTGGACGTGAGGCGGGAGACCTAGTGTCCCTTGCCAGTTGCCACAGTAATATTGGTATTCCTATCAATTTTCAGGAGTAGTCAGAATTCGTCTCCTTTTGAAGCATTGAACTCTGCGTTCCTCTCGAGTTGTCAAAGGGATGTGAGGCCTCCTGTTGAGATGAGGTGGAGAACTAGGGCTTTCTCTAAGGTCTCCACAGGGGATTCCGACATCCCTTCCTCTTGTGAGATGAAAGACGAGCCTGCATTCCAGTCACTGCAGGGAAATGTGGCCTTATTTCGAGTCAGGGCATCTTGGTGTCCATTCCACTTGAGGCAGGAAAATCAGGGTCCCTCTCACATACTTATAGCTGAGAGAAGCCTCCTCCTAAGGTGTTTGTGGAAACAGGGCCTTCCTCTTGAGTCGAAGCCAGGGAATCAGCTCTCATCTCGAGATGATTTGGGGTACATGGAACTTTTCCCGAGTTGCTCTGCTGAACTTAGTGTTCCTGTAAACTTGGGACAGTGTTCCTGGGGAATCTCTAGAGTTCCCTAAAGGAAGTCAAGCCACTTATTGTTTTTGTTGGCGAACGCGGGATGGCTCTGGAGCCAATGGATGGGAATCGGGACTCATCTCAAGTTGATTTGGGGGACACGGTACTCTTTCATGTTGCTGCAGTGACCTCAGGGTCCCTCTAGACATGTGACAGTGTTCTTGGGGACTCTTTGGAGTTCCTCAAGGAAGTCAAGTTTGCTTTCCTGTTTGATGGGGAACACGGAATTGCTCTGCATGCAATGCAGGAGAATCGGGCCTCATCTCGTGGCGAGGGGGAAGTCTCATAATTTTTCTCGAGTTGCGGCAGGAACCTGCAGCATGTTCTCGAGTTGTGGCGGGGATGGCCCTTCAAAACTCGTGTTTCTTCAGCGTCTACAGGACTCCTGTCAAGTTGAGCGGGACACCTCAGAATTCTCCTTGAGGCTTGGCCGGGCAATAGGGACGTCTCTGGAGGTGAGGCAGGAGACCCAGGGTCCCTTTCCAGTTGCCACAGGGATACTGGGATTCCTATCAATTTTCAAGAGGAATCAGGCATTGTCTCCTTTTGAAGCATTGAACTCCGTGTGCCTCTCGTGTTTTCAAAGGGATGTGAGGCCTCCTGACGAAATGAGGCGTGGAACTAGGGCTGTCTCTAGGGTATCCACAGGGGATTACTACATCCCTTCATCTTCTGAGATGAAGGACGAGCCTGCGTTCAAGTCACTGCAGGGAAATCTGGGCTTATTTTGAGTCAGGGTATGTCGGTGTCCATTCCATTTGAGGCAGCAAACTCAGGGTCCCTGTCACATACCTATAGCTGAGAGAAGCCTCCTCTTGAGGTGCTTGTGGAAATTTGGCATTCCTGTTGAGTCGAAGTCAGGGAATCAGTTCTCATATTTTGTTAGATGATTTGGGGTACACGGAGTTTTTCTCGAGTTGCTGTGCTGAACTTGGTGTTCCTCTAGACTTGGGACAGTGTTCTCAGGGAATGTCTGGAGTTGCCTAAGCGAAGTCAAGCCACTTGTCGTGTTTGATGGGGAATGCTGGATGGCTCTGGGGCCAATGCAGCGTAATCGAACCTCATCTCTGACCGTGAGATGAGACCCATTTCCCCTGCATTGCGAGCAGAAAAATTCTGTGTTCCACATCAAACAGGAAAGGAGCCATGACTTCCTGATGGCCTACAGAGAGAGCCCAAGAACACTCTCACAAGTCTAGAGGGACTCTGAGGTCACCACAGCAACACGAAAGAGCTCCATGTACAACAAATCAACTCGAGATGAGAGCTGATTCCCTGGATTCGACTCAAGACGAATACCAACTTTCCACAAGCACCTCAAGAGGAGGCTTCTCTCAGCTATAGGTATGTGAGAGGGACCCTGAGTTTGTGGCATAAAGTGGAATGGACTCCAAGATGCCCTGACTCAGAATATGGCTGGATTTCCCTGCAGTGATTTGAATTCAGGCTCGTCTTTCATCTCCCAAGATGAAGGGGTGTTTAAATCCCCTGTGGAGACCCTAGAGAAAGACCAAGTTCTCCACCTCGTCTCGACAGGAGGCCTCATAAAACCTCTTGACAACTCGAGAGGTACCCCTAGTTGAATGCTTGAAAAGGAGACAATGCCTGATTCCTCTTGAAAATTGATAGGGATACCAATATCCCTGTGGCAACTGGAAAGGGATGCTGGGTTTCCCGCCTCATTTTGAGAGGAGTCCCTATTGCCTTGCCATGCCTGTAGGAGAATCCTGAGGTCTCTCTCGCAACTAGACAGGAGTCCTGACGTGGCTGAACAAACACATGTTTGGAAGGGCCATCCCCATCGTAAGTCGAGAATATACCCCAGGTTCCCGCCGCAACTCGAGAAAAACCATGAGACTTCCCCCTCGCCGAGAGATGAGGCCCGATTCCCCTGCACTGCGTGCAGAGAAATTCCGTGCTCCACATCAAACACGAAAGGAGCCTTGATTCCCTTGATGGCACTCCAGAGAATCCCCAAGAAAGCTGTCTCAAGTGTAGAGGGATCCTGAGGTAACTGTAGCAACATGAAAGAGCTCCATGTACCACAAATCAACTAGAGATGAGAGCAGAGTCCCTGGCTTCGACTCAAGAGGAATACCAACATTCCACAAGCACCTCAAGAGGAGGCTTCTCTCAGCTATATGTATGTGAGGAGGACCCTGAGTTTGCGGCCTGAAGTGGAATGGACACCGAGATGCCCTGACTCGAAATAAGGCCAGATATCCCTGCAGTGGCTTGAGTGCAGGCTCGTCTTTCATCTCCCAAGACGAAAGGATGTCTGAATACCCTGTGGAGACCATAGAGATAGACCTAGTTCCACGCCGAATCGTTACCGGAGGCCTAACATCCTCTGAAAACTCGAGAGGTACGTGGAGATCAATGCTTCAAAAGGAGACGATGCCTGACTCCACTTGAAAACTGAGAGGAATCCCAGTATGCCTGTGGCACGTGGAAAGGGACACTGTGTCTCCCACCTCACCTGGAGAGGTGTCCCAATTGCCCTGCCAAGACACGAGGAGAATCCCGAGGTATCCCTCGAAACTAGACAGGAGTCCTGACGTCGCTGAACAAACACGTGTTTGGAAGGGCCATCCCTGTTGTAAGTCGAGAATATAACCCAGGTTCCCACCGCAACTCGAGAAAAACAATGAGACTTCCCCCTGGCCGCGAGATGAGGCCCAATTCCGATGCACTGCGTGCAGAGAAATTCCGTGCTCCACATCACACATGAAAGGTGCCTTGATTTCCTTGATGGCACTCCAGAGAATCCCCAAGAAAGCTGTCTCAAGTCTAGAGGGATCCTGAGGTCACTATAGCAACATGAAAGAGCTCCATGTACCCCAAATCAACTCAAGATGAGAGCATAGTCCCTGGCTTCGACTCAAGAGGAATACCAACTATCCACAAGCAGCTCAAGCGGAGGCTTCTCTCAGCTATACGTATGTGAGAGGGATGTTGAATTTGCGGCCTCAAATGGAATCAACCCCGAGATGCCCTGACTCGAAATCAGGCCAGAAACCCTGCAGTGACTTGAATGCAAGGTGGATTTCATCTCACAAGATGAAGGGATGTCTGAAGCCCCTGGGGAGACACTAGAGAAAGACCTATCTCACTGTCCCTTCTCGACAGGCGGCCTGACATCAATTTGACAACTCGAGAGAAACACGGAATTCAATAATTCAAAAGGAGAAGATGCCAGACTCCACTTGAAAATTGACAGGAATACCACTATCCCACTGGCACTGGCAACAGGAAAGGGAACCTGGGTCTGCCGCCTCACCTCGAGAGGTCTTCCTATGGCCCTTTAAAACCGCGAGGAGAATCCCGAGGTGTCCCTCGCAACTAGACAGGAGTCCTGACGTTGCTGAACAAACACGTGTTTGGAAGAGCCATCCCCATCGTAACTCGAGAATATACCCCAGGTTCCCGCCGCAACTCGAGAAAAACCAAGAGACTACCGCTCGCCGCGAGATGAGGCCAGATTCCCCTGCATTGCGTGCCGAGCAATTTCGTGTTCCCCTTCAAACCCAAAAAGGCCTTGATTTCCTTGATGGCACTCCAAGAAAACCCAGGAACACTGTGTCAAGTCTAGAGGCATCTTGAGGTCACTGCAGCAACCCGAAAGAGCTCAGTGCACCACAAATCACATCGACGTGGGAGCTGATTTCCTGGCTTCAGATCAAGAGGCATGCCAACTGTCCACAGGCACCACAAGAGGAGGCTTCTCTCAGCTGTACGTCTGTGAGAGGGACGCTGAATTTGCGGCCTCCAATGGAATCGACCTCGAGATGTCCTGACTCGAAATCAGGCCGGAATTCCTGCAGGGACTTGAGTGCAAGCTGGATTTCATCTCACAAGTTGAAGGGATGTCTGAAGCCCCTGGGGATACACTAGACAAAGCCCTAGCTCCCTTCCCCTTCTCGACTGCCGGCCTCCCGTCCATTGGACAGCTCGAGAGGAACACGGAGTTCAATGATTCCAAAGGAGATGATGCCTGACTCCTCTGGAAAATGGACAGGAATCCCAGGATCCCAGTGGCAACAGGAAAGGAACACTGGGTCTGCGGCCTCACCTCAACAGGTGTTCCTATGTCCCTTTCAAGCCGCGAGGAGACTCCCGAGGGGTCCCTCGCAACTAGACAGGAGTCCTGACGTCGCTGAACACACCCGTGTTTGGAAGGGCCATCCCCGTCGTAACTCGAGAATAGACCACAGGTTCCCGCGCCACTCGAGAAAAACCATGACACTCTCCCATCGCAGCGAGATGAGGCCCGATTCCCCTGCACTGCATGCAGAGCAATTGCGTGCTCCCGATCAAACCCGAAAGGAGCCTTGATTTCCTTGATGGCATTCCAGAGAAACCACAGGAACACTGTCTCAAGTCTAGAGGGATCCTGGGGTCACTGCAGCAACAAGAAAGAGCTCCGTGTACCGCAAATCATCTCGAGGTGAGATCTGATCTACTGGCTTCAAATCAAGTGGAATGCCAACTGTCCACAAGCACCACAAGAGGAGCCTTCTCTCAGCTGTACGTCTTTGAGAGGGACGTTGAACTTGCGGGCTCCAATGGAATCGATCCCAAGATGCCCTGACTCGAAATCAGGCCGTAATTCCTGCAGTGACTTGAGTGCAAGCTGTATTTCATTTCACAAGATAAAGGGATGTCTGAAGCCCCTGTGGAGACAAAAGAGTAAGCCCTAGCTCCCTGCCCCTTCTCGACAGGCGGCCTCCCATCCATTGCACAGCTCGAGAGGAACATTGAGTTCAATGATTCCAAAGGAGACGATGCCTGACTTCTCTGGAAAATGGACAGGAATTCCAGGATCCCAGTGGCAACAGGAAAGGGACCCTGGGTCTGCCGCCTCAATTCGAGAGGTGTTCTTATGGCCCTTTCAAGCCGCGAGGAGACTCCTGAGGGGGTCCCTCCCAACTAGACAGGAGTCCGGACGTCGCTGAACACACCCGTGTTTGGAAGGGCCATCTCAGGCCTAACTCGAGAATATACCCCAGGTTCCCACCGCAACTCTAGAAAAACCATGAGACTCCTCCGTCGCCTCCCAGGCTCCCAGGCGAAGACTCGAGAGCTGCTGTAAATCAGTCTCCGGGCTCCTGGGCGTTTCCTCGAGCGCTGCGGCCCCAAGCTCCCAGGCTCCAAGGGGCAGGCTCGGGAGCTGCGGCCCCCAGGCACACAGGCTCCCAGGCGCGGGCTCGGGAGCTTGGGCCCACAGGCTCCCAGGCACCCCGGCGCGGGCTCGGGAGCTGCGGCCCCCAGGCTCACAGGCTGCCAGGCGCAGGCTCGGGAGCTGCCGCACCCAGGTTCCCAGGCTCCAGGGTGCGAGCTCGGGAGGTGCCTCCCCCAGGTTCCCAGGCACACGGGCGCAGGCTCGGTAGCTGCGGTCCCCAGACTCCCAGGCTCCCAGGCGAAGACTCGAGAGCTGCTGTAAAGCAGTCTCCGGGCTCCCGTGCGTTTGCTCGGGAGCTGCGGCCCCCAGGCTCCCAGGCTCCAAGGGGCAGGCTCGGGAGCTGCCTCCCCCAGGTTCACAGGCTCGTAGGCGCAGGCTCGGGAGCTGCGCACGGGAACCTGGTAACCTGTGGGCGGCAGCTCCCGTGCCTTCCCCTCGGAGCCTGGGAGATCTAGCTCACGAGCCCGCGCCTGGGAGCCTGGGTTACGCAGCACCCGAACCCGCGCCTGGGAGCCTGGTGTCCACAGCTCCCGAGCCCTCGCACGTTACCCTGGGAGCCTGGGGGCTGCAGATCCCGAGCCTGCCCTTCGGAGCCTGGGAGCCTGGGGGCCGTAGCTTCCTAGCTCGCGTCTTGGAGCCTGGGAGCCTGGGGGCCGCAGCTCCCGAGCCCGCGCCCTTGAACCTGGGAGCCTGGGGGCCGCAGGTCCCGAGCAAACGCCCGGGAGCCCGGAGACTGCTTTACAGCAGCTCTCGAGTCTTCGCCTGGGAGCCTGGGAGTCTGGGGGAAGCAGCTCCCGAGCCCGCGCACGGGAACCTGTGAACCTGGGGGAGGCAGCTCCCGAGCCTGCCCCTCGGAGCCTGGGAGATGCAACTCACGAGCCCGCGCCTGGGAGCCTGGGGTCCGCAGCACACGAGCCCGCGCCTGGGAGCCTGGGAGCCTGGGGGCCGCAGCTCCCGAGCAAACGCACGGGAGCCCGGAGACTGCTTTACAGCAGCTCTCGAGTCTTCGCCTGGGAGCCTGGGAGTCTGGGGGCCGCAGCTACCGAGCCTGCGCCCGTGTGCCTGGGAACCTGGGGGAGGCACCTCCCGAGCTCGCACCCTGGAGCCTGGGAACCTGGGTGCGGCAGCTCCCGAGCCCGCGCCGGGGAGCCTGGGAACCTGGGTGCGGCAGCTCAAGTTCTGCCCCTGTGAGCCTGGGACCCTGGGGGCCGCAGATCCCGAGCCCGCGCCCGGGAGCCTGGGAACCTGGGTGCGGCAGCTCACGAACCTGCGCCTGGTAGCCTGTGAGCCTGGGGGTCGCAGCTCCCGAGCCCGCGCCGGGGTGCCTGGGAGCCTGTGGGCCTCAGCTCCCGAGCCCGCGCCCCGGAACACGTGGACCAAGGCTCCTGAGCCCGCGTCCGGGAGCCTGGGAGCCTGGGGGCCTGGGGGCACCAGCTCCCGAGCCCGCGCCCGGGAGCCTGGTGTCCGCAGCTCACGAGCCCGCGTCCGGGAGCCCAGAAGCCTGTGTACAGTAGCTAACGAGTCTGCCCCTGGGAGCCTGGGACCCTGGGGGCCGCATTTCACGAGCCCGCGCACGGGAACCTGGTAACCTGGGGGAGGCAGCTCCCGGCCCTGCCCCTCGGAGCCTGGGAGATGCAGCTCACGAGCCCGCGCCTGGGAGCCTGGTGTCCGCAGCACCCGAGCCCGCGCCTGGGAGCCTGGGAGCCTGGGGCCCGCAGCTCCCGAGCAAACGCCCGGGAGCCCGGAGACTAGTTTACAGCAGCTCTCGAGTCTTCGCCTGGGAGCCTGGGAGTCTGGGGCCCCAGCTCCCGAGCCCGCGCCTGGTAGCCTGTGAGCCTGGTGGCCCCAGCTCCCGAGCCCGCGCCTGGTAGCCTGTGAGCCTTGGGGCCCCAGCTGCCGAGCCCGCGCCTGGTAGCCTGTGAGCCTTGGGGCCCCAGCTCCCGAGCCCGCGCCCGAGAGCCAGGGAGCCTGTGAGCCTGGGGGCCCGGGAGCCCGAGGTCCGCAGCTCCCGAGCCCACGCCCGGGAGCCCGGGAGCCTGTGTAGAGTAGCTAACGAGTCTGCCCCTGGGAGCCTGGGACCCTGGGGGCCGCAGCTCACGAGCCCGCGCACGGGAACCTGGTAACCTGGGGGAGGCAGCTCCCGGCCCTGCCCCTCGGAGCCTGGGAGATGCAGCTCACGAGCCCGCGCCTGGGAGCCTGGGGTCCGCAGCACCCGAGCCCGTGCCTGGGAGCCTGGGGTCCGCAGCACCCGAGCCCGTGCCTGGGAGCCTGTGAGCCTGGGGTCCACAATTCCCGAGCCCCCGCCCGTTACCCTGGTGCGGGGAGCGGCTTGAAAGAGCTGACTCTGGGAGCTGCCTTGATTTTCGAGGGTTCCTTCAAGGACATAGCTCTCTGTCCCGCCACCCCTCTGAATTTACTATCCAAAGATAAACACAACACTAGTAAGCCTTGAATGCACACAAGACGCAGACAGACAGCCTTTTTACGATTACCCCTAATCTAAATCAGGATGCCATTCCTGTGCTCTGACGCCTAGTGAGAGTTCTAATTATTGTTATCTTAAGATGATGTACATGGGGAAGAATTTTCTTTGTGATGCCTCCTTCTTGGTTTAAGTATAAATGAAGCTTGGAGAAATAAAGGAGCATCGTTGACTGCAGCGATCCTCTCGACCCCATCTGTCCTGTGTCTTTATTTCTTAGCCTAAAGGAACGCGTCCTGTTGCTCGCTGAAATCTCCCGGCTGGTCCGGCAAGTGGCGCCCAAGCGTGTGGCTCGTCGAAAGTTCCTCTTGGCCGCTACCCGTTGGAAATTTTGCAGTAAGTAAGTAAAAGGATATTTGCTTGAATATTGTGGGGTAGGAAGGTTTATTGTCGAGAGTATAAACTATGGGGCAAGATCATAGTCGTCAGTTGTTTGTGTATATGTTACAGATAATGTTGAAGCATCGGGGAATGCAGGTTACTAAAACAAAATTGCAGACTTTTCTTAGTTTTGTTGAGGAAGTATGTCCCTGGTTTCCACAGGAAGGGACTATGAGTTTAGAGATATGGAAAAAGATAGGGAAACAGATTCAAACATATTATACTCTCCATGGACCTAATAAGGTTCCTGTGGAGACATTTTCATTATGGTCTTTAATAAGAGACTGCCTTGATTTTGAACATGAGGAAGGGAGTAAATTAAAAAACATGCTCTCACCTGAAGATCCAATTTATGCTACTCCTAAAGTTTATGCTACTCCTGAAGGGAAAAGACCCACAACCTTTGAATTAGAATCTGCCAAACCTTTGAAGGAAAATGAGGGAACGTTGACTCCAAAGGATGAGGAAAGTTTAAAGGAACAGGCAGCTGCTTACCATAAGGATGATCATTGGGAATTACTTGTAACTGATGATTCAAATGTGCAGGCAGCAGCTGCCCCTCCGACAAAGAGTCTGGAGGCACTCGTGCAGCAATTATTAATAACAAAAAAGGAAGACACTGGGCAAAAGATTGTAAATCAAAGGTTAATGAAACTATGGAAGTCATGGGAGCGTTGCAACCTGGCTTACCTTCCCCCATGGCTATTCCAAGAAATGCTCATATAATAATCATAGACCTAAAGGATTGTTTTTATACTATTCCCTTAGCACCTCAAGACTGTCCTCGATTTGCCTTTAGTGTTCCATCTGTTAATTTCTCTCAACCAATGCGCCGCTATCAATGGAAAGTTTTGCCTCAAGGTATGGCTAATAGTCCGACTTTATGTCAAAAATTTGTTGCAGCAGCATTAGAAGAGACTCGAGTAAAATACTCTGATGTTTACATTTTGCATTACATGGATGATATACTGCTGGCACATTTTGATGAAAAACATCTGTTAGCAGCTTATGCCTTCATGGAACCAACTTTGAAGGCTGCAGGGCTTATAATAGCCAAAGAAAAGGTGCAAACTTTTCCTCCTTATTCCTATCTTGGCTTTCGTTTAGAAAGGGAGACATTTGGAGTTCAGCCCATTGCTTTGCGAAGAGATAATCTGAAAACACTTAATGATTTTCAAAAGTTGCTCAGGGACATTAATTGGATTAGGCCCTATTTACATCTTGCAACATATGAATTAAAGCCTCTTTTTGATGTCTTAAAGGGAGATAATAATCCTACCTCCCCACGCAGCCTTACAGAAGCTGGGGAGCGAGCTCTTCAGAAAGTGGAAACTGCCTTATCACAGCAGCATTCCAGTTACTGTGACTATGAAAGGCCTTGGGGACTTTATATCCTTGCCTCAGAACATTCACCTACAGGTGTCCTGTTTCAAGATAACCCTCTAAGGTGGATTTACTTGCCAGTTTCTCCTTTACGGGTGTTAAGTACTTATCATGTTCTTGTAGCTAAAGTAATAGCCAAAGGCAGACAGGAATCCGTTAATTATTTAGGGAGGGATCCCCACTTTATCTGTATTCCTTTTTCAACTGAACAGCAACTATGGCTCTCTCAATTTTCTGATGATTGGGCAATTGCGCTTGCACAGTATGCAGGGGAGATTAAACAACATTATCCTGCTAATAAATTGTTACAATTTGCACAGCTGCATCAGTTTATTTTTCCAAAAGTCGTGCAGCAATGCCCTTTGGAAAAGGGGACAACTGTCTTTACTGATGGATCTTTCAATGGCACGGCCAGTTTGGTGATTGAAAATGAATCTTATTATTGTCAAACCTCATATTCATCAGCTCAAGAAGTAGAGCTTTTTGCAGTACTCCAAGCTCTGCAACGTGTTCCTCAAAGTTTTAATTTATACTCTGACAGTCATTATGTTGTCAGAGCTCTCTCAGTCATTGAAACAGTACCCCTCATTGGAGCTGCAAAGCCCTCTATTCAAACCTTGTTTTTGAAAATTCAGAATCTCATTCGAGCCCGAACTCATCCTTGCTTTTTTGGGCACATACGTGCTCACACTGCCCTTCCTGGGCCTTTAACGGCCGGGAATGCTCTGGCGGATGAAGCCACCCGTATGGTATGTTATTCTTCCTTAACCCCTATCTCTGCGGCACAGGCCTCTCATGCAATACACCATCAAAATAGCAATTCTTTACGGCTGCAATTTGGAATTTCTCGGGAAGCCGCTCGTCAAATTGTAAAAGTTTGTCCTACCTGCCCGCAGTTTTTTGTTCTTCCCACTTATGGAGTCAATCCTCGGGATTTACTCCCCAACGATTTGTGGCAAATGGATGTTACACATATTTCTGATTTTGGAAAATTGAAATATGTGCATGTTACTGTTGATACCTTTTCTGGTTTCCTCATGGCCACACTTCAACCTGGAGAGGCTAGTAAGCATTGTATTCAGCATTGCTTACGGAGCTTTTCTGCTATGGGCCTACCTAAATGCATCAAAACAGAAAATGGCCCTGGATATACTGGTCGCAATTTTCAAGCCTTCTGTGCCCAGTTACAAATTGTGCATAAGACTGGTATTCCATATAATCCGCAGGGCCAAGGAATTGTTGAGCGAGCACATCAAACCCTTCAGCACCAATTGAAAAAATTAAAAAGGGGGAGTTTGTATACTATTACTCCTAACAATCTCCTCAGCCATGCCTTATTCATTTTGAATTTTCTAAGTCTTGACCGGGATGGCAAATCAGCAGCTCAACGTTTTTGGCACTATGACAATAAAAAGGCTCGGCCATTAGTCAGGTGGAAAGACCCGCTGGAAGGCAGATGGCATGGGCCGGATCCAGTTCTAACATGGGGGAGAGGTCATGTTTGTGTTTTCCCGCAGAATGCCGAAGCGCCGCGCTGGCTCCCAGAAAGGCTGGTACGCACGGCGGAGGAGGTCACTGGTGGAGCGAATGAGACAGCTCACAATCCAGGAGACAGCCCCGCTGCCGACAGCTCAGCAGATACAGGCCCTGTTACAGATGGCATGTGAGAATGCTCCAAACCCTTCCCCCGCCTCTCCTACTAGTATATTAATTTCTTTATTACTCCTTTTAAACCAGATAAGTTCCATGAATGCTGATGTCTTCTGGGCATATGTTCCTGATCCCCCTCTTTTGCAGCCTGTCGGATGGGAAATGAGTTCTGTTCCTGTGTATGTGAATGACACAATACTTTTGGGGGTGTTTTCTGATAAACATATTTTTCCGCAGAATGCCAACATTTCTTATACTGGATCCTCTTCACAATTACCAATGTGCTTTTCCCTAAATCATAATGTTTCAGGTTGTCTCACTGTTACAGATGTTGGATATTCTGATTACAGCACTGGCTGGAGTGTGGATATTCCTGGTGTGACCAAGCTCACAGGGCATGCACAGCGACGCAACGGAACGGGACCCCAGGATATCCCATTCTGTGGCCTGGGGCAAAAAGGGAAACATATAGCGGTGCCATGGAAACTCTGCCGGAATGAGACTGCTACGGTGTATTCTATTCCTAACAGCACGCACTCACTGTGAGACTGGTCGCCAGACTCAGAGAGAAACCCCGGAAAGGAAAGTAACAGACAGTTTGCAGCGAGAATTTGGAATCTTGGTGGCACCCTTGTTTATCAAACTGAGGTCTGGAAGTTGCTGGCCGCTTTTGAAACAAGCGGATCCTTCCTGCAGACTGGAGAAAAGGTTAAAGGTGGACTTTTTTGGAATGCAACCTGGAGATATCCTCGGGCTTGTGTACCTTATCCATTTATGATTATTGCTGGTTCTGTAAATCTTACTAAGAAAAATAGTCAATATTATATTCATTGTTTTAATTGTACCCTGACTAATTGTATAAGAGGTATGGAAAATAATTCTGGGGCTTTGATAGTCAAACAACCACCCTTCGTCATGATGCCTGTGAACCTTACTGAACCTTGGTATGAGGAGTCAGGGCTTGAGCTATGGAATAAGGTGCGTACAGCCCTTGCTAGGCCACAAAGGGGGATAGGATTAATCATTCTGGGAGTAGTAACTCTAATAACTTTGATTGCTTCTGCTGTTACTGCTTCTGTATCTTTAGCTCAATCTGTGCATGCTGCTAATATTGTAGATGATTTGGCAAAGAACACTTCAAAAGCCTTAGGAGTTCAAGAAGATATAGATAGAAAATTAGAGGATAGGCTAAATGCGCTTTATGATGCAGTAAGATTTTTGGGAGGAGAAGTGCAAGGGTTAAAGCTAAGAACAAAAATTAGATGTCATGCTAATTATCGTTGGATTTGTGTTACACCAAAAATTTATAATAATACTGAGACCCCTTGGAATAAGATAAAATTACATTTAGATGGTATTTGGTATAATGAAAACATTTCCTTGGATCTATTACAACTTCATCAGGAAATTCTTGATATAGAAAATGCTCCTCGGGCTAGTATAGATTTGGCAAAAAATGCTGAAGAGTTTGTTAACAGTTTGTTTTCCAATTTTTCCTCGATTACCTCACTTTGACATCTTTTTTCAGGGGTCATGGCTGTGCTCCTAGTGTTTGCACTTTTTGTGTGCATTGCTCCTTGTATCATAAAGAAATTCATTACAGAGTTGTGGGACATCAAGGCTGTCCTACACAGTAATTACTTACGCCAAAAGAATCAGGCGTGCCCTTTTACTAAATAAAAGAGGGGGAGCTGCGGGGAGCGGCTTGAAAGAGCTGACTCTGGGAGCTGCCTTGATTATCGAGGGTTCCTTCAAGGACATAGCTCTCTGTCCCGCCACCCCTCTGAATTTACTATCCAAAGATAAACACAACACTAGTAAGCCTTGAATGCACACAAGACGCAGACAGACAGCCTTTTTACGATTACCCCTAATCTAAATCAGGATGCCATTCCTGTGCTCTGACGCCTAGTGAGAGTTCTAATTATTGTTATCTTAAGATGATGTACATGGGGAAGAATTTTCTTTGTGATGCCTCCTTCTTGGTTTAAGTATAAATGAAGCTTGGAGAAATAAAGGAGCATCGTTGACTGCAGCGATCCTCTCGACCCCATCTGTCCTGTGTCTTTATTTCTTAGCCTAAAGGAACGCGTCCTGTTGCTCGCTGAAATCTCCCGGCTGGTCCGGCACCCTGGGAGCCTGGGGGCCGCAGATCCCGAGCCTGCCCCTCGGAGCCTGGGAGCCTGGGGGCCGCAGATCCCGAGCCTGCCCTTCGGAGCCTGGGAGCCTGGGGGCCGCAGCTCCCGAGCCTGCGCCTGCGAGCCTGTGAATCTGGGAGAGGCAGCTCCCGAGGCTGCCCCTCGGAGCCTGGGAGCCTGGGGGCCGTAGCTTCTTGGCTCGCGTCTTGGAGCCTGGGAGCCTGGTGTCCGCAGCTCCCGAGCCCGCGCCCTTGAACCTGGGAGTCTGGGGGCCGCAGCTACCGAGCCCGCGCACGGGAACCTGTGAACCTGGGGGAGGTAGCTCCCAAAGCCCGCGCCCTTGAGCCTGGGAGCCTGGGGGCCGCAGATCCCGAGCCTGCCCCTCGGAGCCTGGGAGCCTGGGGGCCGCAGCTACCGAGCCCGCGCACGGGAACCTGTGAACCTGGGGGAGGCAGCTCCCAAAGCCCGCGCCCTTGAGCCTGGGAGCCTGGTGTCCGCAGCTCCCGAGCCCGCGCCCTTGAACCTGGGAGTCTGGGGGCCGCAGCTACCGAGCCCGCGCACGGGAACCTGTGAACCTGGGGGAGGCAGCTCCCGACCCTGCCCCTCGGAGCCTGGGAGATGCAGCTCACGAGCCCGCGCCTGGGAGCCTGGGGCCCGCAGCTCCCGAGCCCGCGCCCTTGACCCTGGTGGCCGCAGGTCCTGAGCAAACGCCCGGGAGCCCGAAGACTGCTTTACAGCAGCTCTCGAGTCTTCGCCTGGGAGCCTGGGAGCCTGGGGGTCGCAGCTCCCGAGCCCTCGCCCGGGAGCCTTTGAACCTGGGGGAGGCAGCTCCCGAGCCCGCGCCTGGTAGCCTGTGAGCCTTTGGGCCCCAGCTCCCGAGCGCGCGCCTGGTAGCCTGTGAGCCTGGGGGCCCCAGCTCCCGAGCCCGCGCCTGGTAGCCTGTGAGCCTGGGGTCCGCAGCTCCCGAGCTCACGCCCGGGAGCCTGTGAACCTGGAGGAGGCAGCTCGCGAGCCTGCCTTTCGGAGCCTTGGAGCCTAGAAGCCGCAGCTTCCGAGCCCACGTCTTGGAGCTTGGGAGCTTGGGGGACGCAGCTCCAGAGCACGCGCCGGGGAGCACGGAATGAGAAGTTTGGATGATGACAAGGCAATTCATCAAGGCTTTTGTGTTTTTACGTGACTATCTGATCTCGTAGCAGTAACGCCCAGAATTTTCACGGCTTACTTTACTTTCGATATGTTTAAAGCATAGTCAATACATATTCTGCTACCTAATGTGCTCAAGTGAAATGAACTGCGCTGAATGATCATTTGGATTTGTCAATGTTTTAAAAATTAGTAACATAATTCTAAATTAAAAAAGACATAACGTTGGCAGTCTGATTAAAATGAAGGACGAGACAGACCAACCTAGTGAATAGATTACTGGTGTTATGAGTAAGAAACAGGACCCAGGTCATATCTAGTTTTCAGGTTCAGTGAATGACGTTCTTTCCCAGGTCATTTAGCAGAATTTGTGGAAGATGTCTAAGATATTAACCTTATTAACATTTCTCAGAAGGCTGGTTGAGGCTTGAAGCCTTCTTCTCTGCTTTGCCTCACAGGATTTGGAAAGGCTAATGAAACAACATTAGCAAGTTTCTAAGGACTTTGTGGGTAATGGCTTCGCAGACAAAGGCCTGGAGAGACTTCCTCTGTCCTGGGAAGACGCAGGTGCGCCTGCCCGGTGGGTGACTGGGTCAGGGTGAGGAACGGACCCCAGTGAGGTGTTGTCATCTTTCGGCCCAAGGATGTTGCTCCATTTCATCCACTCACCCTGGAGAGCAGAGTCTGATTGCTCAACCGTTGCTCAGAAATGCCTCGTTGATCCATTTCTTCTTAAAATTGAATGCTTATTAGCACCGTGCTAAACATTTTACAAACACCATCTGATTTAATCCTTACAATGAACCTATGAGAGAAGCACTACTCTTTCCCTTTTACAAATTAGGATCCTGAGGCCCAGAACTAACTTACCTGCACAAGATCAGACAGCCCGAGAGAGGCAGGGTGTGAGGCCTGTGCTAACTTCAGAGTCTGAACTCTCAGCTCAGGTTACACTGTTAACTGATCTTCACGGGTGCTGCCCAATGGGTGGGTGGCAGCAACTCAATGATGCATGTCTCAATTCCTTGACTTTATCAGACTACAGATACATCTAACTCCTCTGAGCTATTACAACACTGTCTGTATCATTCATTTGGCAAATACCATTTATTGTCTTATACAGTTTATTTGATTCTGTGTATAAACATATTTTAGTTTGCATTAATTGGGGATCTTCGGTTGCAAGCTACAGAAACTAACTTCAACTAACTTAAGGGCTCCCTACTACTCCCCGACTGCAATATGGGAAAAATATCGGGTGATTCACAAAATCAGAAGAAAAAAGAACCACTTCATCTTGGGAAGATCACAAACAAGGGCAACTTTGGAGATCTTTATAGAAGACATTTATGGGTGTTCTCTATTGGTGTGAAACAGGGATGATTTAACTCTAAGTACCTTCATTCAAGCAGTGTCGCCTGCCCAAGATTCACACTCCTGGCAGAGATGGAGAGTCTGATTGGCCTAGTTAGACCAATCATCTGCCTAGTCTTTGCAGAGCATGGGGACTGTGATGGATAATCTTTCAGGATCCAAATGATCCTACTGTGACATGGGAAGAGACACAATCCATGTCTAGATTATTGTGATTAATTTTATATCCCCTGATGCAATACTATAATTTTTCAGGCAGAAAAGACAATCTATGGTACAAAGACAAGGCTAAGAGGCAGGAAATTATTAAGACAAAGGACCCAGAGAATAAGCAGAGAAATTCTTAGAATGATGATGCCCTAGGAAGAGGCACATAATTTCAGCCTCCATCAGTAAAAGTTAAAGTATTCATCTATTATACTCTTAGCTGTTCCTCTGCTCTCTTCTACTTTCAGAACTGCTCCCTGTGATAAATTTTATGGTTTGAGCAATCTTACAGCAGATTATTCCTCCTGAATAAACAAATATGGAAATGAATTTTTATGAACACAAGTTAGATGTAGTTCATTTCATTTATAGCTGTAGCTAAATAAACTTGGCTTTAAAAAAGCTAAGTAAAATTATAATGAGTGAATTTTAAAACAAACCACTTCAAGATTTTTTTTTTTTCAAATTTAAATTTAGGTTGGGCCTACAAACTGCCTTAGGAAAGCAGGTGGTGTTTTGGATTAAATTTTGTATTATTCCACTACGTAGAAATCCTTTTAGAAAGTTCTCTTTCCCTAAGTGCTACAGTATTGACTGGTCAACCTGACCTCAAAGAAGTTGCAGAGGATCAATGTTGGCTTAGCTACAGCTTGGCAAAGACTGGGAGGTAAGATAAGAGCTGTTGGTCCAGAAAAACAACCCACGATAAAGTGTTCTTTTAAACTATAGCAAATGCATATATTCTAACAAAACAATACAAAATTTCTTCCAAACAACTCTCAGATCTCTCTGCACATATTTTAAAATCATCTGCAAAACCATAAGGATCATGGTTGTGTAATGAAAATTCAATAGAAACCTCTAAAGATTAATAGTAACATATGGATAATCATTAAACAAATTACATTCAATACCCTAAATTTTCAAACAATTGCACCTACTCTGTTTATATACATATTTTTTTGACATGCTTGCATGTTTTAATACACATATATCATTGCATGCTTTACCTTTTTCTTTGATGGCTCTGGTAATCCTACTTCATGATCACAGCAGCCATGGCTCTCATCTCCTATCACAACATACCAAGAAGGAAGAAGATATAGAGGCTAAAGACCCTGTATGTCTTATGAACTTTCTTTTTTTTTCAGGATGGACAATCTCTTTCGAGATCTCTTAGCAGACTTCCTCCTAGATCTCACTGACTAGAGCTGGGTTTACACAAATATGTACTCCTCAATCAAACCTAGGCAAAGGAGAGCTGGACTGTCATGGCCTGCTGAGAACAGGCCAAGCATGCTGCCCATTATGGTTTGGGAGGCTTGTAAGAACCTGGGCCTCATCTTCAGAGATTCATATTTATTTGGCTAGAGTAGGGTGCAGATATCAGGAGTTTTAAACATTTCCACAACTCTAATATGCAGCAGGTCGGGATCCAAGAGTCTATGCCAGCTTTGGTGTTTCACTTTTGTCTGGCCTGTTCCTACTCTGTAAAAAGCAGAGCTCTGTTAGCAGGAGGAGCAGGCAGACCCCACAGCTCACAGTGTCTACCAGAGGAGCTGACAGTAGATCAGGTACACGGCCTCCCTAAGAGAGCATATCTGAAATCTACAGAAGATATTGTTCATTTAGGCCCTTCATGAATTTAATTCGTCAGTCTTTATAGAATGTATACCACTGTGGAGACCCTGTATATGTATAAGGTAAAAACTGGGAGTAGAGTATACTTTATCTTGTAAGTCCAATGTCCTTGTAACAACCTTCACTCAGCACCTAGAATGAGATCCACATTCTAGTTACATTAGGTGCTAGGTTCAAGCAGAGAACAGAGATTCTGCCCTAATGCAACTTACTTTCAAGAATACAGTTGTGCTCTAAACATTGAAGAGAATTGTAAAGAAATTCATGCAATGGTTTCCTCCTTCCATGAGTTAACAATTCAAGGCTGCCTGTTCACTTTCTACTGTTTAAACTCAATATTTAAGTACGTACATGTTCTAGACAGATACTGTTACACAAAATAATCCTAGTCATAAAGACTGCAGGCTTAGATATAGGGGAGATATACTAAAGAAGTAGTATATTATAGTTAAGTGCCATGAAGGAAAAGAATAGGCTCTTATGAGAGAGTTACAGGGCAACATAATTGAAATGAAAGGAGATCCAGAAAGGCTAACTGTTTAAAGTGAGATGGAGACAAATTTAAATTCAGATTAAAGCACATTCCTTCCATTTCTTAATTTCTGTTTTACTACCTTCTCTTCTAGCTGACTACCTGGAACTTCTTGAAAGACTCACCATCTTGCCAGTGAAATTGATCGAGATGTTATCTCAGAGAAGCTGCTTTCTCAAGATTTTTTGGGCAAGACATGTGCTCATAGACTCATGTTTGTCTTGCTTGCTATATTCTCCATTGTTTCTTATCACCTGATTTGCCTTTTTTTCATATATTCCTCTCCCCCCTTTCATCCGCCCCACTGTCTTTTTTCTTCCTCTTTTCAAAATATGAATTGCTCCTAAATGCACTTAGTACTCGGAGAAGGCAATGGCACCCCACTCCAGTACTCTTGCCTGGAAAATCCCATGGACAGAGGAGCCTGGTAGGCTGCAGTCCATGGGGTCGCTGAGCCGGACACGACTGAGCAACTTCACTTTCACTTTTCACTTTCACGCACCGGAGAAGGAAATGGCAACCCACTCCAGTATTCTTGCCTGGAAAATCCCTTGGACAGAGAAGCCTGGTAGGCTACAGCCCATGGGGTTGCAAAGAGTTGGACACAACTCAGCACCTATGCATACCAGCATACCATATCATGGTGCTGCCAAATATTAAAAGCTGAGAACTCTTAAAGCCACAAGCACACACGTGAGCTGTCTTCCAAAAGACAAAACAACAACAACAAGAAACCCCAAATTATGTTAATTTGTTCAGAGGTATGAATGATGTAGCATACACCATTGTAATTGACTATGCCAAAGCCTTTGACTGTGTGGATAACAATAAACTGTGGAAAATTCTGAAAGAGATGGGAATACCAGACCACCTGACCTGCCTCTTGAAAAATCTGTATGCAGATCAGGAAGCGACAGTTAGAACTGCACATGGAACAACAGACTGGTTCCAAATAGGGAAAGGACTACGTCAAGGCTGTATTTTGTCACCGTGCTTATTAACTTATATGCAGAGTACATCATGAGAATTGCTGGGGTGGATGAAGCACAAGCTGGAATCAAGATTGCTGGGAGAAATATCAATAACCTCAGATATGCAGATGACACCACCCTTATGGCAGAAAGCAGGGAGGAACTAAAAGGCCTCTTGATATAGAAACGAATGAAAATGAAAACACAACAACCCAAAACTTATGGGACACTGTAATAGCAGTGCTAAGGGGAAGGTTCACAGCATTACAAGCTTACCTCAAGAAACAAGAAAAAAGTCAAATAACTAACCTAACTCTACACCTAAAGCAACTAGAGAAGGAAGAAATGAAGAACCCCAGGGTTAGTAGAAGGAAAGAAATCTTAAAACTTAGGGCAGAAATAAATGCAAAAGAAACAAAAGAGACCATAGAAAAAATCAACAAAGCTAAAAGCTGGTTTTTTGAAAAGGTAAACAAAATTGACAAACCGTTAGCCAGACTCATCAAGAAACAAAGGGAGAAGAACCAAATCAACAAAATTAGAAATGAAAATGGAGAGATTAAAAAAAAAAGAAAGAAAATGGAGAGATCACAACAGACAACACTGAAATACAAAGGATCATAAGAGACTAGTACCAGCAGCTCTATGCCAATAAAATGGACAACTTGGAAGAAATGGACAAATTCTTAGAAAAGTATAACTTTCCAAAACTGGTGAACCAGGAAGAAATAGAAGATCTTAACAGACCCATCACAAGCACGGAAATCGAAACTGTAATCAGAAATCTTCCAGCAAACAAAAGCCCAGGACCAGATGGCTTCACAGCTGAATTCTACCAAAAATTTAGAGAAGAGCTAACACCCATCTTACTCAAACTCTTCCAGAAAATTGCAGAAGAAGGTAAACTTCCAAACTCATTCTATGAGGCCACCATCACCCTAATTCCAAAACCAGACAAAGATGCCACAAAAAAAGAAAACTACAGGCCAATATCACTGATGAACATAGATGCAAAAATCCTTAACAAAATTCTAGCAAACAGAATCCAACAACATATTAAAAAAATCATACACCATGACCAAGTGGACTTTATCCCAGGAATGCAAGGATTCTTTAATATCCACAAATCAATCAATGTAATACACCACATTAACAAATTGAAAGATAAAAACCATATGATTATCTCAATAGATGCAGAGAAAGCCTTTGACAAAATTCAACACTCATTTATGATTAAAACTCTCCAGAAAGCAGGAATAGAAGGAACATACCTCAACATAATAAAAGCTATATATGACAAACCCATAGCAACCATCACCCTCAATGGTGAAAAATTGAAAGCATTTCCCCTAAAATCAGGAACAAGACAAGGGTGCCCACTCTCACCACTACTATTCAACATAGTGTTGGAAGTTTTGGCCACAGCAATCAGAGCAGAAAAGGAAGTAAAAGGAATCCAGATTGGAAAAGAAGAAGTGAAACTCTCACTGTTTGCAGATGACATGATCCTCTACACAGAAAACCCTGAAGACTCTTCCAGAAAAGTACTAGAGCTAATCAATGAATATAGTAAAGTTGCAGGATATAAAATTAACAACAGAAATCCCTTGCATTCCTATATACTAACAATGAAAAAATAGAAAGAGAAATTAAGGAAACAATACCATTCAAGATTGCAACAAAAAGAATAAAATACTTAGGAGTATATCTACCTAAAGAAACAAAAGAGATGGACAGGGAGGCCTGGTGTGCTGCAGTCCATGGGGTCGCAGAGTCAGACATGACTGAGTGACTGAATTGAACTGACACCACTGTAAAACTTTGCAATTTCAGCTGTGGGTTATAGGCCTGTAGCATTGATATTACCTGGGATCTTGCTAGAAATGCAGAGTCTTAGATCATACAAAACCTGCATTTCAACAAGATTCCTGGTTGTTTCATATGTACATTAAAATTGGGGACTTGCAGATGCAGAGAATCCTAGAACATAAAGTTATGAGAATTAATAATCTTACTTCCTAGACACCATTGTATATTTAACCTTCCTGGCATAGCCATTTTTGCTTTCTCAGCACTTTTTCATTTCTTTATATTCTCTAAGTTATCATATGTTGCTCTTTTTTCATTCCATCTGTAGCACAAAATATTACATATCTCTAAGATCTAGAAAATTGTAGCTGATCAGTCATCCACTGCCTTTTCTGTCTTCATTCAAAATATCTTATTTAATTTTGAAAAGCTGTATTAAACTTAGTTTCTAATTCCTTAGAATAAACAGATACTAACACAAATATAAACTGAGACATATTAATTAACCAATGTTTATCTTTAATAGGAATCATGTACATCTTACTTTCTCAAAATTTCTATCCAGTTATTTAGATAATTTTGTTATGTGACGTGCTTACTTTTCTAGATTCTTTTCTAAGAAGTATTTTGCTATCTGCCTTTTCTTTAAATAAGAGCCATACCACCTCAGGTAAAATTAACCTTGGTCTGTTAATAGAAACATTAGACAGTGTTTGGTCTTTAGATGTTTAAATATATTTATATCTGTAACATTCTGGAGAGGGAGGTCACTGTTGTGTGGAATATCAGCTCTGAAAATACTTGGCTTGAACCTCGAGCAATCCAACCAACCTTGGATCTTCTTTGTCTCCAGATCATCTACAAATGTTAAGGTTTTTTCCTATGTCAATAAAGAATATACACACACATATGAGTTTGATTTTGTTTTTAAATTAAACGTTGAGCTAATATAAAATAAGATTTATAAGGTATGTGTAAGGTATCAAGTATCATAGTACAATGAAATCCATGTAGCCACTGCCCAGTTTAAGTAACATACCTTTCAAATCCTGCCCCTGCTAGATACCATAATCTTCCCTTCCTGCTCCCTAATCACTCTAGAATTTTATGATCATTTCCTTGCTTTTTCTCAGTTATACAACACTTGTAACTCTAAATACTGTTTATTTTGAAATTTCATATTAATAGAATCATATGATATATATTCTGTGACTTTTTTTTTTTAAACCTGACATTATTTTCCTGGTATTCATCTGCAGTAATTTTTGTAGATAAAATTCACTAATTCTCACTACTCTATTGGCAAATACTGAATACACCTTAATTTATCCATCTACTACTAATGGAAAGTTGGATTATTTGCAATTTTTTGCTATTACAACTGTACTGAGGGACTTTCCCAGCAGCCTAGTGGCTAAGAATCCGCCTTCCAAGGCAGGGAATGCGGGTTGATCCCTAGCCCAGGAACTGGGATCCCATAGGCCATGGGACCTGAGCCTGAGCGCCACAACTAGAGAGAAGCCCACAGGCTGCAGTGAGGATCCTGACGTAACCAAAAGTAAAATAAATGTCAGAAAAGTGAAGCCGCTGCACTGACAGGGTCTTTGTGTTTATGCATTAAGGACACGAGTCTCTTTATGGCAGTGATTCAGTCCTCACTGAGTACCACTGACTGACTATGTTTTACGATAAATGACATGTAATAATTCTTCCGTATTGATTCTATAAGGACTTGCTTTCATACAAATGACAGCACATGATAAATTTAAGAATAATATTACCACATTTCAACTTTTTGGAAAATGTATTTCAGACTGTTACACAGAATCACATGATCCTCAAAATTCAAGTTTACAACTGATCTTCACAAGACCCTTATCCATATACACAATAGTTATTCAGAAGGAAAAATTCGATACAGTATTTTAGTAGTTACATGATTTGTAACCAATACTGAATTACTGAAAGCTGAAGAACTCTCAATGAATTCCATACAGGATAACCATTCTCAAATACAAGAAGCGAGACAATAAAGGAAAATTTTCTGTTCAGTCGTAGAAAAATGATAAAGGCATTTATGATGAGATAAATGCTTTAAGTTAGTACACAACCTACTGGGCGAATAAAACTGCCACACTCGTTGGTAGTTTTCCTCTTGAATATATGTGGTATGGCATCATCCATTTTGGAGAAGAAAATGGCAACCCACTCCAGTATTCTTGCGTGGAAAATTCCATGGACAGAGGAACCTGGTGGGCTACAGTCCATGGGGTTGCAAAGAGTCAGACTCAACTGAGCATGCACACATTACCCAATTATCTGACATTAAGTAATACGTAAAATTTCAAGTCGGAGTTCTCAAAACGGTTGCTCGGTATTTTTGAATAGTGTCTGGTGTACTCAGAGTGTTTCTTTTCATTTATCTTTTCTTCTTTTATAAGGTTTAGTGGGACTGTGCAATGCTGGAGCAATAGTCCAGAATGTCCTGAATAGTGAATTCCATTGTAACACCAGATCCAGGATAACAGCGAGCTATCAAACCTTCAAAATGCTTGTACTGGCGAATGAATTCATCCTGCATGGAGTGCCACACCACCTACAAAATGAAAATGAGAGTCGCTAAACTGCAAGAGGAAACAATACATAACAAGAATGTAGAAATACTGTCAAGACATATTCTAAGCATTTAGGATAGCATAATTCACTTTCACACATTGGAGAAGGCAATGGCAACCCACTCCAGAGTTCTTGCCTTGAGATCCCAGGGACGGGGGAGCCTGGTGGGCCGCCGTCTATGGGGTCGCACAGGGTCGGACAGGACTGAAGTGACTTAGCAGCAGGATAGCATAATAGTTAATCACTGTGGATGGTGACTGCAGCCATGAAATTAAAAGATGCTTGCTCCTTGGAAGAAAAGCTATGACAAACCTAGACAACATATTAAACAGCAAAAACTTCACTTTGCTGACAAAGGTCTGTAGAGTCAAAACTATGGTTTTTCCAGTAGTCATGTAGAGATGTGAGACTTGGACCATAAAGAGGGCTGAGTGCCAAAAAACTGATGCTTTCGAACTGTGCTGGGGAAGATTCTTGAGTCCCTTGGACTGCAAGGAGATCCAACCAGTCAGTCCTAAAGGAAATCAACCCTGAATATTCATTGGAAGGATTGATGCTGAAGTTAAAGCTCCAATATTTTGGACACCTGATGTGAAGAGCCGACTCACTGGAAAAGACCCTGATGCTGGGAAAGATTGAAGGTGGGAAGAGGAGAAGGTGGCAGAGGATGAGATGGTTAGGTAACATCATCGACTCAATGGACATGAATTTGAGCAAACTCTGGGCAGTCCATGGGGTCGCAAAGAGTCGGACACGACTGAGCGACGGAGCTGAACTGGGAGAGAGTGAAGGACAGGGAAGCCTGGCGTGCTGCAGTCCACAGGGTCACAGAGTCACGTCTGAACGACTGAACAACAACAGTTAAGAATGTACATCCTGAAGGAAGATTCGTAACTCCTCGAGTGACCTTGAGTATGTTACACCACTCTTCTGTGCCTCAAGGCCCTCCTTATCTGTAAACTGGGTCGTGATAATAATACCTTCCCCACAGGTTCAAATGAGATTAAATGAGTGAATGTATGTAAAGTGCTCAGAACAGTGTTTGACACAGTAATGTTTATTACATTTCAGCTGTTATTGTATCTGTTCCAATAGCCAACACAGATGTGGCTATGCACTACTATGTATGAAATAAGACTAAGGATTAAATGAAACTTCACAGCAGATGAAAGTTTAATTTATCTAAAATTAAGGATGCAAAACACTTCTTGATGACATGGAGAACACCAAGATGAGTCAGACTAATCATGAGCAGTCAAAGGGATCTATAGTCTAGAAGTGGAAACTAAATTGCTGACAGATATAAGCAGAAATCAATACGACACTGTAAATCAACTGTACTTCAGTCAAGAAAAAGTAAACAAATGAACAGTCCCATCAGAAAATAAATCTTAGACAACTATCAAGGCAGAACCTGACACACACACACTGACACGGCAGCGCTGTCAATAGGCTACACTTACTCGACTTGTTTCACATCAGCACAGTGCAAAGGGCTTTATGCACGTATTATTCTATTTAAGTCTCATGACAACCTGGTGAGGGTGGGTACTATGAACGAACACCACTTCTATCTGCCAGCTCAAAGAGTGCCTTCTTCGAGGATTTTTCCTTGTAAATCCTAAATGTCACAAACCTTAAATTCCTAATAGTCAGCTTAAGACTATTTTACTAAACAGCTTTACTTACACTTTTTGCTTCTCATCTTTTAGCTCACAGTATTTCTTCCACTGGGAATGCCACTTCTATTTTATCTGTTAAGTTAGTATCTGACTTCCAGAGACTAACATAAATGCTTTCCTTCATGAAGCCTTCCATGATGCTAAAATCAAGAGTGATTCTTACTCATCTCTAACTGAGGTTTAAACCTGACTCTATCATACATTAGCTATGGGATCGTGGTCACATTACTCTACCTCTCCAAGCTCTGATTTTCACATGTATAAAATGGCAATGGCAATAATATTAGTGCCCACCTAGAGAGTACAGGTATTATTTCTGCTTTTCAAATAAGGAAACTGAGGCTCAGAGAGGTGAACTAACTTGCTCCAAACCAGGCAGTTTTACCTGGAGGCAGATTATGAACCCATATCCAGGCTCCCATGCTCACAATCACTCCACATTCCCTTCCCTTACTACCTTCCAAACTAAAACAAAACACAGAAAGTCATGAAAAACCCGTCCCCAAACAAAAGCAAAACAACTTAATGTCTCAAAATGATACCACAGATATATAAAATACACAGAGATAGCCATATAAACTTGTATAAATATTCCTTTTTTCCTCACAATTTACTAATCTTGTCTGCATTTTATATGGCACTTTCCTCCTGCACTAAAATTAGAAAATGTATAGCATTTCTAGAGGAATATTTAGGGGAAAATAGATATATAAAAGGATGTGCAATCTAGGTAGGTTAAGAGAACTAAAGCATACCTGAAGTAAGTTCTCCTCTTCACATAAATGTTTATCAACCTTCTTGTAGAGGTTATCGAGACCTTTTTTCACTTCTTTTCCAGGAGACTCTTTAATAACTTTTCGGAGTTCTTGCTTGTTAAACGCAAGTTGATAGCTCACTTCCTCCTCTCTTATACCCTGTGCCACCCGAGCTTCCACACCTTCAAAGAAATGCTTCAAGGAAATGAAAAGAAACAACGGCTAACAACGGCTCTCACTACCACTTAAATTAAAAAAAAAAAAATCTGATTATAAACTAGTATATATCCACTGTGTAAAAATCAGACAGTGTGTGAAAATATAAAGGATAAAATAATAATCAGCTATTATCACACTACTCAGAGATAAGCACTGTCAAAAGACTAGAATTCCCTCTAGTCTTTTGATGTGTGAGTATGAAAATGAGATTAATTTTGTATGCTATATTTTTCATTTAATATTTTGATATGTTTTTCCCAAAGTATAAATTTTAATGGCTGCATCATGTTCCGTCCAATGACTATACTATGTTTATTCATTCCTTCAGTATTAAGTATTTAATATTTTTTACTTTTTCTCTTGAAGTTGGCAAAATCTACTCATCAAAAACAAAATCTATTATAAATACAGCTATAAATAACTTTCATACATAGGTATTTACCCACATTTTTGATGACTGTCCAGCATAAATTTCTAGGACTATAATTCTTCAGTTGAGGAGTGTAATTGTTAAGCATTCTGAAGACTCTTCATATACACAAATTGCTTCCCAGAAAAGTTCAGTTACTTTATATTTCTGTCAGCAGTATATGACACTATTTTATCTTATCATACTATCATAAGCATTATCATAATTAAAGAAAAATCTTTGTCATTTTGAAAAGTGAAAAAGGGGGACTTTCCTGGCAGTCCAGTGGTTAAGACTCTGCCCTTCCAATGCAGACGGCATGGATTGGATCCCCGGTGGACGGACGGGGATGGGGAACTAAGATCCCACATGCCAAGTGGTGTAGCCAAAAAAAAAAGGTAAGAAAGGTTTATTTGTCATTTTATTTCAATATTCTTCAGCTAGCAATGAAGTTTATCTGCTTTTCATATGCTCAGTAAGTACATTCAGAACCCATACCCATTTATATATTGGGATCCTAGTGCTTTCCTGATTGATTTTAAAAAGATCTTTTATATTTAGCATCCTGACTCTTGTACTGTTATAAATATTCTTCTCAGGCTGCCTTTTAAGTGTAAGTGGTTTTTTAACATGTATATTGGCAAGTCTTTACTTGAGCACAACATGATTTAATACTGACAAGTCAAATCCCCTCTCTACTATTCTCTAAAATTTTCTTAGCAATTATTTATTTATTCTTCATTAAATTACTACATTTTTAATAATAATTTTCTAGACAAATCTGTTCCAGATATTTAAATTTTTTTTCTACACAGATTTTAATTAATGTATTTATTTTTCTACACAGATTTTTAATTGGTTATTATAACATATAGGAAACAAATTGTTTTTTGATATATATATATACCTTGACTAGGTTAAAAAACCTACTTTACTTTACCAGATGAAATAACTCCCACAGGTCACACACAGGTGATTGTAAGCCCGAGGGCCTCCCAGGTGGCGCAGTCACAGACTCCGCCTGCCAGCAGGAGACACAAGAGGCCCGGATCTGACCCCTGGGTGGTAGGATTCCCTGGAGAAGGAAATGGCAGTCCATTCCAGTATGATTCTCTTTCCATATATCTTTATGTTTCGGTCTTACTGCATTGGCTAGAGCTTCTCTAACAATGTTACATAATAAAGGATTTATCAATGTGTCTGCTCTAAATTTGATTTCAAAGGAAGTTCCTTTATGTTGCAGTTACGCATCATGCAGGCTTTAGGTCTGAGACAGACCCTTTACCCTAAAGGAATATCTGCCTGTTCTTCAGTTTACAAGGCACTGGTTCTGCATTTGAATTGCTGACAACAGATAGACAATTTTTATTTGACTCTAACTTCAAAACAAAGATGACGAATCACACTGTGGACCTAATTTGTTAGAAGGGTCCATTTAAGCTTCTACTATGTTGCAAAGTTCTCTAAAACTACCATTTCTCATGTTTAAAGATCAGATTTGCTCTGGGGAATGACAAGTCAAGAAAGGAAGGATAAAGAAAAGGCAATGAATAAAACAATTTTTTATTTTCTTTTTATCTTGATAGAATTTTCAAAATCTTCATCTGAGCTAGGGATAAAGGTTAGCCATTTACGAGGTAAGAAATGGAAGACTGGTATAATGGAAAAGGCTAAATCTATGGTTAATCCCCCTGCTTTGCTACCTGTCAATTACTATAACTTTTTATTTACTTCCAGTTTCTTCATTTGTAAAACAAGGATAATGCTATCTTACCCCACATCATCGTTTACAAGAATTAAAAGAAATAATGTATATAAAACATCTAGCAGTGTCTGAGCAGCTTCAATATCTCAGTCCATCCTTCCTTATCCTCCTGCACCCACCAATGAATGAGCAAATTTAAATGTCTGTTGTGTTACTCACATCTAAACACAGGTTCAAAACCAAGAAAAAAATACTGAATGAAAATATGCTGACATTTAGCTTTTCAAGAGGTTGTCCTAAAGTGTATATGACATAAGACTGAAGGTGATCTGTGTTTTTTTGTTTGGCTTCTTTTTTTTTCAGCTTCTAGACATGAGATTTTCAAACGAGAAAGTGTTGCAAAAATATGGTGGAAGTTTTCCATCATGAGGACATCCCTGGGGGTCTTCTGGCTTTCGTTCGCTACTTTCTCCACTAAAACAAAAATGGAAAAAATGTAACGATGACCTGGTATGACTATGACCACATTTAGCTATGGAAAAATTACATGATTTTTTTCATTTATAACTTTAAGAAGTAAGCACATTTCTGGACTTAATCAAATAAAACATACTGTATTGAAGGATCGACCTAAACCTAAATAAAAAATCATTCTAAAACAGTTATATATATATATATATATATATATGGCTAAATTTGGATTCCTATTTCACATCTTTTAGCCAACCAAATTCTAAATTGTTCAAGTGCTTAAAATGTCAAAGGCAAATAAATGAATGCAATTGTAAGTACTAAGAAAAATAAACCTAATTAAAGAAATAATTCTGTGGTAGTACGAACTTTCTAAGAATGGCCCAAAACTGAGAAGTCATAAAGAGAAAGATGAATAAACTTAACATATAATTTGGAAGTAAAACATACCATAAGCAAAACTGATTTATATCCTTCTAGGTTAACAAAGGATAACAAGACTGATAATACCGAGAAATACTGGGTCTCGAGGCAGATGTGACAGAAACTTTCACCAAACACTCAAAGGACCAAACAGGTATAATCTTTCTGTGTGGTTATTTGGCAGAAACTCAACAGACACAAAACTTCTGACCCAGGAATTATTTCTAATAACTGATCCTAGGGAAATCATTGGACAATATACAGAAATATACAGAAAACTGGAAACAAACCAAATGCCTGTTAACAGAAGATCTGCTAAGTAAACAATGACAGATGGAACTCTATGTAATCATCAGAAGTGACTACGGTTATCTGTATCAGGAGACAAGGACAGACACTAGAATCACAGAGTCTAGCAGGTTCCAAACAGGGTGTAAGGTGTGAGAAACATTTCAAATTACAGAACACACAATATGTGCATGTCTGTCAGGGAGAGAGATATACTGAAAAGTTCACACAGGTAAAAATTAAATGTTAACCTTTGTATGATGAGATTACAAATTACCTTTAGTTTCTTCTTGATTTTTAAAGTCAGTTTGCTGATTTTGGGGGGTATGTAATGAGCATAAACTACTTTACAATCAGACAAAGCAAAGCTACTTTGAATTTTAAAAGTAATATCAACCATATAAACATTCAATCATGTAATTTATCATCTTTCCCCTAAACCTGTTTCCACCAAAAATGTATTATCTCTAACTGTTGAGATAATTCTACTTTGGTCATTTTTTTTAGTTTTAAAAATTCCTGAATTGATGCAGTCAGATCATTTATTTCAAATTAAACACATCCACACTGTTTCTGTAACTTAACTGTGTGATCTGACATAGCTAGATGATGAATTACACTATTTTAGCATTAATTTGGGCTTCCCTGGTAGCTCAGCTGGTAAAGAATCGGCCTGCAATGCAGGAGACCCAGATTCAGTAACTGGCTCGGGAAGATCCCCTGGAGAAGGGATAGGCTACCCACTGCAGTATTCTTGACCTTCCCCGGTGGCTCAGATGGTAAAGAAACCACCTGCAATGTGGGAGGCCTGGGTTTGATCCCGGGGTTGGGAAGATCCCCTGGCTGATTGCACGGCAACCCGTGCCAGTATTCTTGCCTGGAGAATCCCATGGACAGAGGAGCCTGGTGGGCTACAGTCCATGGTGTTGCAAAGAGTCGGACATGACTGACTGACTAAGCACACACACATACAGACATCACTGTTGATCAGCTCAAGAAGACTCTTGCTAAAATGCGAATGTAATCCACAAGGTCATTTTTGTGTTTAAAAAATGAATTTCAACTTTGCATACTGATAGCCCATATGAACCCTAAAATATAAGTAGTTCCTGGTAAATACAAAAGGGTTTTACACACTGTTTTTCAAATTTAAGAAATCTTTATTATTATTATTATTATTAATATATATATATATTTTTTATTTACTTGTGCCAGGACTTCATCGCTGCATGTGGGATCTGGTTCCCTGACCAGGGATTGAACCCAGGTTCTCCACATTGGGAGTGTGGAGTCTTAGCCACTGGACCACCAGAGAAGTCCCAAATTTAAGAAATCTTTAATTTCAGAAAACTTAAAAAAGACTATAGACTATGGAAAATAATGAACACATCTGTCTCCCAACTTCTAACTTAATCAGAAATAATGAAAACAACTGACCAAAAACACCAGAAATAAGGAAAACCACCACCAAAAACTTCTTCATAATGTAACAAAAGTTTACCATTAACAAATACTCCTCTGATAAGTTTAGTATATGCTTTATCTAGATCTCCACGACACTCAGCATTTTTAAAGATTGATTCTGCGAATCCAGCAAATTCTTCAAATTCAGCAACAAACGGGAGAATTCCTACTTTACTCTTCTTTGAGATCTTTACTTCTTCCATTTGCCTTATTTGGTTACTCTAAAGTTAGGCAGAAAGCAAGGGAGAAAAATAGCTAAGCAACTTAGAAACAACGTACAATTAAAAGTAAATATATATACCACAAAGGCATGATGTAATTTAATACCTAGAACATTTCGGACATTTACTAATCAAAGATTAACACAATATGGATAACTATGAAAAACTATTTCTAGAGATTAAAAAGTACATAGATATCACTGAAGGAACTAAAATCAAGGGAAAAAATCCAAATTATTCAAAACAAAATGCACTCAAAGCTTGTGAACCTCAGGTCTTTGTTTCAAGTAAAAACAACCAATGAACACTTCTATCATTTATAAAAGGTAAGTATATAATGATTGCCCACTTTGGGGCAGAGCAGATACCAGAGCACACACAGGATCTCTCAAGATTATTTCTGGTTGGTGTCTATATAGTCAAGTTGAGAACCACAACCATTTCCAAATCTCATCAGCCTAAAATTTGTTTGGATAGAGAAGTTCTATGTTTTGGGGGTATGAGCACAGAGGAGAACAGGTACTTCTACTGTGGATTTGCATTATATAGTTTTCCATGTACCTATTAGTCATTCACTCTAAATCAGTATAGCAAAGTACTTGTGTAAGATGGATACAAAGTAACAAATAGACATATAGACAGAACATAGACACTTTGGTTCAAAATAATCAATTATGATTCTGTGTACTTCCAGGGGATCTAGTTCTATTCCCAGTAAGAAGTACACTGCCCAAGTGTTGAGTCATTTTCAACTCCTACCTAAAATTTCATTGTGCTGAGATTCTGGGGGTATAACCTGAAAACCATATGACATGTAGAGATTAGAAAAGTAACCGTTCTTTTGTTCAATATGGTATTGGAAGTCCTAGACATAGCAATCAGACAGGAAAAATAAATAAAAGGAATCCAAATTGGACAAATCATTCTAAAACCTGTATGGAAACACAAAAGATCGTAATGCCAAAGCAAGCTCAAGAAAGAAGAACAAAATCAGAGGTATTATGCTCCCTGATTTCAAACTATACTACAAAGTTACAGTCATCAAACAATATGGTACTGGTACAAAAACAGACATGTACATTAACAGAACAGAGCACCCAGGAATAAACCCATCCTTATACGGTTAATTAATCTATGACAAAGAAGGCAAGACTATACAATGAGGCAGAGACACCCAGATCATACCATTTTCAAAGGTTAAAGGGTACAAGACCACATCACTGTAGTGTGAGGAATCCTGAAAAGCAAAGTAAATGCAGGTAAGAAATGTACTGGAGTGCAGTGTCCAGCTTGGTAGTACTTGATATGTTTCTAATTTTATCCCTAGTTCTTGGCAGGCTAATCTTTTTAGCCCTGTTCCTTGAAGAACACTTTGGGCTTGGCCACCAGATGAAAGTACTAAACTCAGATACCATCTATTCCACTTTCTGCAGTTGTCTGACATTCATTCTTTGGCTCAATACACAGAGAACCATTCACTACTCTTTCAAGGTATGCTTTAGGTCCAGATCTTGTGCCAAGTACCAAAAACATGTAACACTTACTGAGCACACACAACTGACGACACTGTGAAAAGACTTGATTTAAATTAAGAAACAGATTGATGATAACCAACAGAAGGAACCATCCTCTTCCCTTTAGTGACAAGGTCCATCTTTTAGAAATACATGCAATTTAGCGAAGAAACACGACTTTATACCTTTGTCTAGGTTAATTTTACTAAATTTCTTCACTTCCCAGTTTTGAGAGGAACACGAACATTCTTCAGCAAACTATTACTAATTACCACTATTGTTCCCTGGTGACTCAGATGGTAAAGCATCTGCCTACAATGTGGGAAACCTGGTTTCGATCCCTGGGTCGGGATGATCCCCTGGAGAAGGAAATGGCAACCCAGTCCAGTACTCTTGCCTGGAAAATCCCATGGACGGAGGAGCATGCTAGGCTACAGTCCATGGGGTCGCAGAGAGTCGGTCACGACTAAGCGACTTTACTTTCACTTTCATTACTGTCATCATCATCATCATCATCACCATTACAAGCAATTAGTTACAAGCTCTTATTCTGTACCAGGCAATGTGCTAAGCACTTCATTTGAACCCATGTCTACATCTCCCTGACACTATTATATCTTACACTTCTAACAATTACATTCAACTGGATTGAGAGGTATTATATTAAAGTTTTATATACTAGCTTTATTCACTGATAAGAGCAAGAAAATCTTCATATTCTAAAAATGTACAGTGTTCTCATGGTTTATGTTCTAGCTATTCTTATTCTATGTCACATGGGACTCATTATCTTAGACTTTAGTAATTCTTTATTTTCTTTTTGGCAATCAGCTTACAATCAGACCTTACAGGTTTATCATCACTTCTGAAGAAAGCTGGGCAGGGAAGAGGATAAGTGGCCAAATTTCATAATATTTCAAATGCCAGTGCAATCATTTGGTGGGGAAGGAGGGTTAACAAGTCTGTTGAGGTGACATTTACGTTTCTACGGATGGCTTTTAAACTTTCAGAAATCAGTAAGCATTATTTTTAAAAAGTATAAAAGATGAAGTGGATTTTAATCACCCTTAATATTTTTATTATTCTCTCATTATTCTATGGGCTTCCCTGGTGGCTCAGCCGGTAAAGAATCTGCCTGCAAAGCGAGAGACCTGGGTTCGATCCCTGGATTGGGAAGATCCCCTGGAGGGAATGGCTACCCACTCCAGTATTCTTGCCTCTGGCAAACTACAGACCATGGGGTCACAAAGACTCAAACATGACTGAGTGACTTTCACTCACTCATTATTCTATGGCTATTCAAGCACTGGATTTAACTTAGAGGTTACATAGTAGAATAATTCAGATGATAAATACCTATTTTTACATATTAATACTAAATATATTCATAAAATGAAACTCTTTTTAGAACCTGGCCCAATCCTCTTCATATCTATGAGCTTACCAAAACCTAACAGAAAAAATAAAGTTAATGATTTTTTTCCCTATTAGGAGAAAAATGATAACTACCAAAAGTTGTCATAAGAACAATGTATTCTTAAAGCAATATGATTAAAGCTATTGAACTGAAAGAAAATACTTTAATCAATTAAAATAACCCAAATATTAATTATCCTATTGTGATATATTAAAAGAAGAAAAACAATAAATTCAAGTTTCAGTTGCTTCATTAAATCTATGGTCACTAATTGGTCACCTGGGATTTCAGTTACTTAGTGGATCTCGGGTGTAATCGCTGCTGCCTCTGTGTCAGCCACTCCAGGACTGGCCATGGTTCACAGTGTAGACGGGACACAACTTGGCACTAGCCTGCTCCTGGACACTGCAGCCAATACCCTGCTGCAAGGCGTGGGGATAGGAACAGTAGGTCCCCTGGTGGGAAGCCAGAAGTCTTTGAAACACACACACACACACACACACACACACACACAGATACTCTGCAATGGTTAAGAGTTCTAAGTTACTGAAAAAAAAAATACCCAACTTACAATACATTTGTCAAAGTTCCTTTTGACAGTCACCAAAACATTTCCCAGTGTAGTGCTCAGAAAAGAAGCGGGGTCCACGTTCTGTGCAGTCCACACATGGCGACTCATTTTGACTAGCATGTCAAGGGAGTTAAAGCTATCGATTTTGTCTCCTAATGCAATCAAGTTGTTCAGTTCTGGCTCAATGCAGCGAAATATTTTAATTATCATCTGGCGGATCATATCTTTCCTGTTCAGAAATACAAAACAGAATAGTTAGTACAAGGTATTTAGTTAGTAAAGGTATTTACAAGGTAAATACCTTTAACTTTAATCCACTCGGTATACACAAATGACTAAAATTTGATATATCAACTAACACTGTCCAAATAGTTAATTATTCTAGAGTGGTTTCCAACATAAACATATTTTTTTGAGGTTGCATTTTTATCACTCAAAATAACGTCCTTTGTAGAACTGGGTCCTGAAATGTGCTTTGTGATTTCTGAGAAATACACTACAATTCAAATGCAACTTCCTACCAGCAAACATCAAAATTGACTGCCTTTGTGTGATTACAAGAGCAAAGAAAAGCCAAAGAGCTATAAAGGGGACCAAGTTTACTTCATTGAGAAGCTCTGTAACACACTGGGCACACAGATCGGTGCTCTGAGTGTTGTCAGCTATGGACAGTAATCTGGACTCCTCACTGGGCAGCATTCCTTCCTGCTCAATTGAAAGTTTACTTTTTTTTCACAATAAACAACAGATAGTAACAAACACATACTCAGATGAAACAGGCAGCGGTGTGCCAGCATTATGTTGCCGTGACAAAGTTCCTCCATCTGTGTCCTCTGCTTCAGTCTGCAAAAATTATTCAGATACTTTACATAATAAAAGGCTAACAAATTGAAGAGTTTAGTTTATATAGCAATAGCCTGCTCAGTCTCCAAATTCTTAGGAGAGAATGTATGATGAGAAATAATGATTTTTAAAGGTAGTATTATCAATGAAATTATATAATTTAACATGTTGCTTCAGAATGTTCAGGAGAAGCTTTGTTTTCAGATTTTATCTGAGAATGAGAAGCTGTGTTTGCTTGTGAGCACATTTGGGGGGGGTGGGGCGGGAGAGAAAGGTAGAGGAGACTCAGAGGGAGTGCAGGAACGAGGTGACAATTTAATAAAAAGCTGAAAATATCTAGGGACATGTTCAAGGGAGAATTTTGAAAATTAAAATCATTGTAATAAAATTAATCATCCTAATAAAACTTGAGCATAAAAAATGCTGTCAGAAGTTCTTACAGAAACTAACAAATTTACTAGCAATTACCATCTACAAGAACAAACCCCCCAACCATCTGAAAGACTTAATTTTGAGCACTGTTTTTATATGTTAGTTCTTTTAAAGATCATCTTAATTTTAAAAAAATCACTCGATTTGCATTGTGTTTTTAAGTTCTTTAAAATACTCTAGCAAATGGCTCATTTTATTTTCTTACATTTATGCCACCAGAGAGCCATGTTCAATAGGCATTATTATACCCATTACATAGATGAGGAAAAGTAGGGATTAAATAATTAGTTTATGGTCTTGAAAGGTTGTTGCTGAACGATAAGACGCGGGATTCTTGGCCTCCGGAGGAGACGAATTCAATCCGGGGCCAGAGACGAGGCTGGATCGCTCAGAGCTTTTGTGTAATAAAGTTTTACTAAAGTATAAAGGAGATAGAGAAAGCTTCTGACATAGGCATCAGAAGGGGGCAAAAGAGTACCCCCCTCCTAGTCTTTAGCTGTATGGTATATAGTCACTCACAGTCTGTTAATGAAAAGAAAGGAATGTCATAAAATCTAGAATGGCACCAGATAATTCATCCCAGGCCATAAAACTATTGACTTGCATCTTGTACCAACAAATAGTTTCGTTTACATAGATTAGGGGAACAACACCTGAACAAGTAAGTTAGGCCCTTTGGCGGAACCAACTTGAAGATGGAGTCTGGGGTTCATTAACATAGCTTAAGACAACATTTCCATACGAAAAAGAAATGTATTGGTTAACTCAAGGTTTGGGAGTAGTTAGCTTTAGGTGAGACCAGGTGTCATGGCCACACAGAATGTTAGGAGAAACCTCCTTTTAATTTTGTATAGAGAAGGAAAAACAGATCGCTGGTTTGTTCTTTTCTGCCGGTTAGGAGAGATAAAAATGTCTGGCACTTACAGCCTCATTCCTCCATTTGGAGACCCCTGGCCTTCCCGCCTGTTACTCTCTCAGTCTCATAGTAAGAAAGCCATAAGAAAGATTCTGATTTGAGGCTCACCATTTTTCTCTTGCTTGCTTTCATTTATTTTTTAAGACCATGGGGGCTTCCCTGGTGGCTCAGCAGGAAAGAAATCTGCCTGCCAATGCAGGAGCCACGGGTTCAATCCCTGGGTTGGGAAGATCCCCTGGTGAAGGAACTGGCAATCCACTCCAGTATTCTTGCCTGGGAAATCCCATGGAGAGAGAAACCTGGTGGGCTACAGTCCACGGGGTTGCAAAGAGTCAGACACGACTTAGTGACTAAATAACAACAAATATACATTAAAACATCATTGTAATTTTTTTAATTCTATTTACTTTTTCTTGATCACTAAAACAATAAATTTGCTTTTTAAAAATATTTTTTGCCAAGTAAACTCAGACATTTCCCCCACTCATCAATTTGGAGAATGTTTAGCCCTAAGATAGTCTAGAATATTAGATTAGATGCCCAAACCCTATCCTTTTTTTTAATATCTTATATGATAAAAAATATTTTAAAAATCCTTACAATGTAAATTCTTTCTGTTCTCATATTAAAATTATGACAATATAATGATTATGCTAATTATGATACAGATCATAAATATGCGCTAGTAAATAAATGTCACCCATACCACAGTTCCAGGCATACTCTGATGCTGCTGTAGTTTGAAAAATTTACTTATGAAGTCTTGTTCTGCCAGACACAGGGGCTCCAGTTCACTCAGTACCTGTTCAAAGATCTGAAGAAAACCAAAATGATTCTACAAAGAACTGAACAAAACGCTTAAAATAACATTCCACATTTAATCACTTTTCTGCAGCAACCAGGGAAGCTTTATCTATAATCTTAATAGAATCCCCCAAACAAATACTTCCAAGATTGACAGGACAATGCAGTACTAATGAGGCATAACAGGGTCAGAACATACCTAAAACAAAACTGACAACAATTACTCACTTGGAATCTGGAAAGAGGAACAGAGTGATAAAACTTTATTTAAACAATTTAGCTTCATAAAAGTTGTTTCCTCTTTGTAGTCACTCAAATAACTGGATTGACAATGCAAGCTCTTTATGATTTAAAACAAATTTTAATAAAGCTGTTATGTCATTTAATTGATGAATCACATTTCAGTTGCCATTTGACCAGTTATTTTTTTTTTTTTTTTAGATTCAGAAATGGAAAGTAAGACACGGTTAATTAAAAGAGTCAATAGAGCCCAAATCTTTGAACACAATTAAAGCAGTAACAAACTGGTGCTAGAAAACTGACAGTAATGTTTAAGAAACATGCGTCATTTTATCTTACCTTATCAAATCTGGCTCTGTCGGCAACATCGAGATCAGAGGCCGACATGTCTCCCATGTCCAGCAAGGAAGATGACTGAGACCGGCGGTTCCCGGAGCTCTGAACACTGAGCTTATTTAGACTGGAAGTAGACCCGGTTAATTTCCCGGAACTCCCGTGAAGACCTGGGAAATGATAAACCTTTAAAAGCTGTGACCTTCACGAATGAAAGGTTCATGGCATCCATCAGGGCTCCCTTCTGCTGTCCTGCTCTTCTGGGGCTCATATGGGTTAGGGCACAACTCTGCCACATGAAGAGGATGTAGAGTGTCTTCCTCTTTCATTAAGATTTGTGTTCTACTTCTGAGCCTATGTAAAGACAGGTGAAATCATACAGAATCACAGAATAAGACTGAAAGGGATCTTAGAGATCACACTGTGCCCTGCCCAGTCTCATCACAGTTGTCTGATGATTTTTCAAAAGTAGATGAGGAGTTCTTTTCCACTCAGAAGACATGACTATGGATGAAAGTCACTGACCCCCTAGAATACTAGCTAACATAATGATTGTATTTCTAGAAAAAAACTGCCATATTCCAATATTATTTGCCTCTACATTGAATCAACATATTAGGCTGAACCACATGAAACTACCAACACTCAATTAATCTTGTCCTACTAAAAACGTCAATTACACATGACTCAACTTAATACATTCCTGAACTCAGACACTCCTGTTTTTTCAGCAAGTGAATTGATTAAAGTTCTTTTAAAAACTAAACAAAATGAAAAGAGAAAAAAAAACAACAAAAACAAAACCCTGAATATTTGTTGTATTTAAAATACAACTAACATAACACATACATAGTTAACTATATTAATATGGGACATCTGAGTTTAGGTATAAACATAGGTATCTATCATAGCTATGAGGAAAAATGAGAACAATATGTCTGCATAATATCCTACATACACCAAACTATTAAAGGATTCTATTTTTACAAGAAAATGTGATGTTTCTATTCAGAATTAAATTTAAACAGTAAAACATTTTTATTCTTCTTGACTATTTCTCAGCTAAACCTGTATTATTCACTGATGGTCAGAAGGGACAAATAATAAAATAAGTGATAAAAAATATGATATACAAATCATATTTGTATATGTAAAGTAAAAAATAACAACAACAAATATGATATACAGTTAGTTAGAGACAAACTTTGGTTTCATTATGCAAAATCTGACCATACGTACAAGAAATTTTATAGTTTCTAAACACAGCCTGAAAACAAAAGTATAACGGTTAAGACTTTTTATAAGTTTCTGACTACCCACCATACATGTTTAACCATGCCACACATTTCTTGGATGCAGCCATCCCACTTCCTTTCTGTTGGTTTTCTTTCTGGCCAAGCCCTGGCAACCCAGAGCAAGCAGTGTTTCTGGCGCAGCTTCTCCAGGATGAACGACTGGCTCCTAGACACACACACGCACTGAGAGCACCTGCTGACACGCCGAGCACGCCCACTCTCGGCTTCCCGTCTGACAGCACTGCCTTTCCAGGCAGTGTGGCTGCGACGGGTTAGGCTGCAAGCGTCACAGACAAAGACAAGTTAGCAAGCTGCAATCTGCACAAACCGCGCACAAGAGGAAGTTAAAGCTCTAGTTGAAAAGACACATGCAAAGAACCAGGAGCATCAAGCAACGAGAGAGGCAACATATGTTTAGTTGGTCAGCTACTGCTTGAGAAATTACATGACAGAAAAACCTTTACTAGTCTTTTAATGTACTATTTGATGCAAATATTCAGGTAAAAATATCTACATTTGTAAACCTCCCCCACACTTTTAAGTCTCCTAAGCTGATGTACTTAAATTTAAAGACTACACTTCCAAGTTCTGATTTCTGAAGAAAACAGAGTTCAAGTAAATAATTTAATACAGTGAAAATTTAATAGAATGAACTTGCACATTTATACATTAAATGCATTAACAATCCTGTATTCACTGAAAGCTCTTGGAAGGAATCTCCACTGTACTAAATAATTTTATACTCCCTCTGATAAAAAAAATTATGAGTGGAGTTTTAAAACCATTTTAGAAATAATAAGCTAAACTGTTTAGTAACTTAGCTGGCTCTGTGAACACTGAGAATAAAACACATGTATCAAAACACTAATTATTGGGAGATGGGTAGGTAGAAGGGTAAAGCTGAGAGACAGGTCTAATGTGGGAATTGGAGTTCTTTCAGGGTCATTTGGCATTTCCTTTATCTAAAACCTCTCTTTAGTATTTGTTCGATCAATTGTAGAGATCGTTTTGTGAAACATTCTAAACCCAAATGAGAATCTAACTTGAATGGCAAAGAAAGAAATTATAGAATAAAACAGAAAATTAATGAATATAACTCTAGAAATATTTAAGAAACGGAAAACAAGGTGTCAACTCCTGCCAAACAGGGATAGTGATAGTTGCTATTGCTAGGCAAAAGCTCGAGTATAAACTACTAATTTGCCACACCAAAAACATGTCAATCTTCCTAGCCTTGTCTGCCTGAAGTTTAAAGGAATATGAAATGATAAGGCTGGACACACAGCAACCAGGAGCGGGGGATGCACTGGAGCCACTAGCTTGTCAATCTGAACAGTACCTGCTGGCGATCTTAAGGTGTCACTCTACTAAGTTCACCAGTTTCAGAGCAAAGCCTAATTCTGCATATAGTTTTCTTTTTTAAAGTAGTTAATAAATACTACTAGTGCCCTATTTGGGCTCATAAAAAAGTCTATATTATTTATCAGCAAGAAGTAACAATATTCTGGTAAATTTTAAATATCCTTAAACAATTTCTGCTAGAGTACAAGCACCAAGAGGGTAGGGTCTTTGCTCATTGCTGCATTCTCAGTATCGAGCAGCGATTATCATGTAATAGGTAATTAATAAACATTTACTGAATGAATCATCCACTCAGGACTGAATGTAGTCTTGTGTTCAAGACTCCCTTTGGAGTCAACAAGATTTCTTAATTTCAGTGGACAAACACTGGAAAAAATGTGCTTGGCATATCATTTTTTAAGTTTTGGATTACTAAAGATAAGGAAGTTATTATGTAAATGGACTCAACTAATACTTGTGTGTCTTATCTTAGTAGTAAAAAGAAAAAAAATGGGCAATTTAAAAAATTATTACTAGATATCCTTTGCCTGTCTTTTCATTCAGTACATCTGAGGAATACAGAAGAAAAACAAAACACCAAAGTATCAATCTCGGGAGGACAATCCCACACCTCTGAGAGTATCAGGGTAACCTTCTGACCTTAGAAAGGCAAAGGTTTTATAAAAACCTTACCACAAAGAAAAAGTGCTTTACTGGCATTTTAACGTTGTTTTAAATTATCTAAACTAAGTAGATGTTAAAGACTTGAGTAAAGAATGGTTCAAAAAGAGAGAATTCCCCTGAATCTCTATGACTATACACAATTTCCTTTTGTAAAATACATTCAATCTGACTTTCTATTCTTTTTTTTTTTAACTGCCCGCCGCTGACTTTCTATTTTTATTAGTATCTCGGATGCAGCATTTTCAGAGCAAGGAAAAAACAAAACAAATTTAAAATTTTATTCATAATTCCTTAATTTTGAGCCATTGAAAATTTACCTTCCCCAAATTTTAGGTTTCTCTTTTAACTGTAATTACTATTAAGAACTGATTTAAACATAATTCGAATCCTTGAAAAGGTATCTTTAAAAAGTTTACATTCTATCTACTTAGAACTTCTGAAGTCATTTGTATTTAACTTGAAATTTATTTTTAAATGTTGACCAACAAGCTACATTTTCAAAGATGAACAAAATAGTTTTTATCCTCTGAATTCTGTTTATTATTTAGTTTTTCCTTTCTTGTAACTGATAACATCAAAGTAATAGAAACTATAATTTTTTGGTTACTCTCCTATTTCTTACTACTTAATGGATACATACGAGAGATGTAATCTTAACCCTGTTTTAAAAGTATCTTCTAAACTTGTCTTAGGTTAATTAAAAATTTTTTAACAAGATAATTTAAGAACTTCAAAAAATAAGAAAAAAAAATTAAGGTTTTAGGTTAATGCAATGATACCATTAAGATAGTATTGTATTTGATTTAAATTATATTCCAATTATGTCATTTATCTCAATGAGAATCTTAAGCTTGATAAATTAATATTATGACAGGGGCATTAATAACCTCCCAAGGAGGTAGTTTTAGAAAGATTTCCCTTTTACTGCAGTAGCAAGTGATGACAAATATACTAAATGAAAACATTAAACATGTAACTGTATTAATATGTTGTTTACTAAAAAGAAAAACTGATTTTGTTATAGCCACGCTTTCCGGGAAACAGACTCACTCAGAAGGACAATGCAGATAGTGGAGTGCAGTTTATTACACCGGCGGGCCCAAGGCAGAGTCTCCTCTTAGCCAAGGACCCCGTCCAGCATTTGTGAAAATCTTTTATACCCCATGTGTACGTGTCCAAATCCACCACCTACCCCATGTGTACGTGTCCAAACCCCACCACCTACCCCATGTGTACGTGTCCAAACCCACCACCTCAATTCCGTTGAGACTTACATAAACAAAGGTAGGGTAAATACAACTACAATAACCCCATCATTCAAGTGTTGTGTGTTCAAACAGTCAATAGTCAATAAGCCCGGAGTTACATTCCAACCAGTTAATAATCGATAAGCCTGTGATTACATCCTGATAGATACAGGAAAAGTTTATGACCTGTCCGGAGACAGGGGTGATTACGGTATGCTTCCTCTTAGGCAATGAGCAACCTGGATGTGATCTTCAAGATTCCCCTGTCTGGAGGGGGTCTTATCCTTCCATTGTCGTTCCCACAGGCACTAAGCAGAGAGTTCAGAGTCCACTGGAGAGGCAGCCGAGCACGATCAGCACGGACAGGCCTGAGATGGAGTCCAGGCCCTATGAATTCCTTCTTCAATTTAACATATCCATGGTGAAACATTAACAAGGATATAAACACACCGTTTAAGAACAAGTAACCTTTAGGATGAGTTAGCATTTCTGTTTCCAAAAGCCTATTGTCCCAATATTTTTATCAGTATCTTTACCAAAGTGCAATACACAGATTCAAACCATTTAAAAAATCGGAACTAGTATCACCAATATATTAGTGTTGTATTAAAAACAAAAACAAACCACAAACCAGTGAATCACAAAATAATTACCCACTACTAAAGATAGTCTTCTTTGTCCTAAAGAAAAGAATGGAAAGACGAGCTATCAATTTCAATCAGGGCACAGGCTCCTTTCAACAAGCAAATGCTACACTCATGGTTCTAAAGGGGAGCTATGCAGACACAGAGGACACACTGTAGCCATTTAAGGCCAGGTTCTGACTCCGACAGGCACAGAACTCCATCCAAAAAGCCCAGAGATGGGTACATGCAAGAGCAGAACGTGGCCTCGGCAAATCATTTCCTTGCAACTTGATACTTTCACTGGTTATCCTTTTAAATCAAGTTTTTTGTTTATTTAACATATTTAGAAGCAACAAAAACCCCTCTTGTTTCAAAAATAACTCTTTGGAAAAATAAAGTATAATTACAGGAGAAATTTTGGTGACATTTTTACAGCCCCTTCACAGGGGAGAAAACACTTAGCAACTTTCTTTTTGATTCAAAATAGCCAGTGACAAGTAAGAAGCCAGGCATCACTTCACTTCCCTGTGGAGTGCAATGACTTAAGAGATCACAGACTTGCCTCCAACTGGTACAAAAGGTCTTTTAGGAAATCAGAAACTGAACTTCCAACATCTGTCTCTTAATCTAGTACTTTCTCTCCAGACTGCACTTCATTCTCTGGCCAACTGCTGCTGCTGTGACTATACACAGCTGTCCCTGGTGTCTGTGCAGGGTTGGTTCCAGCACCAGTGGTGGACACCAAAATCCATGGATGCTCAAGTCCCATGGTTGGTCCTCCGTATTTACGGGTTCCGCGTCTGCGCTGTACTTTTATTAGACACGGCATGTATATACAATTGCTGTCAAGTTCACATACTGCAGAATTTTAATTAGTAAAAATAAGGCTTTAGAGACATACTTGTTCCATGAAAAACCTATAAATCAAACCAATGCATTAGATTTATTCTTTTACTAATTCTATTGTATCTCCTTCCACCTTGCCTAAAAAGTCTTAAAATTATGTGTCACAGATAAATAATTTTTAGTAGAAGAGAAAACAAGGGGACTGAGGTGCCTAAGCTTACCAAGCTTCTTGCTTTCTTTAGTTGTGCCAGTCATCTTGATCTTTGCAACTTCAAAGACATCTTTAATTTCTCTCTCACAGAGTCATGATAAATAATCCATGCAATTCTTAAAAGTGAAAACAACACATACTCATTAATAAAACAAGTATAACAATTTCCATTTCTCAATCCCCCCATATCCTTTGTGCTTGTTTTCAATTTTGTGGTCTTAAAATATTTGATGCATTTCATAGGACACAAGAAGGCTATTTTCCATCTTTTAAAAAAACTGAACTGGCATCATAATATTAACAGTTTGTAAAAATATGAAGTTGAATAATCACACTCACATTTTCACTTTTATACTTTCAGTTCAGTTCAGTTGCTCAGTCAAGTACGGCTCTTTGCAACCCCATGGACTGCAGCATGCCAGGCCTCCCTGTCCATCACCAACTCCCGAAGCCTGCTCAAACTCATGTCCATTGAGTCGGTGATGCCATCCAGCCGTCTCATCTTCTGTTGTCCCCTTCTCCTCCAGTCTTCAATCTTTCCCAGCATCAGGGTCTTTTCAAATGAGTCACTTCTACGCATCAGGTGGCCAAAGTATTGGAGTTTCAGCTTCAATATCAGTTGTTTCAATGAATATTCAGGACTGATTTCCTTTAGGATTGACTGGTTGTATCTCCTTGCTGTACGAGGGACTCTCAAGAATCCTCTCCAACACCACAGTTCAAAGGCATCAATTCTTCGGTGCTCAGCTTTCTTTACAGTCCAACTCTCACACCCATACATAACTACTGGAAAAGTCATAGACTTGACTAAATGGACCTTTGTTGGCAAAGTAATGTCTCAGTTTTTTAATATGCTGTCTAGGTTGGTCATAGCTTTTCTCCCAAGGAGCAAGCCTCTTTTAATTTCATGGCTGTAATCACCACCTGCAGTGATTTTGGAGCCCCCCAAAATAAAGTCTCTCACTGCTTCCATTGTCTCCCCATTTATTTGCCATGAAGTGATGGGACCAGATGCCATGATCTTAGTTTTCTGAATGTTGAGTTTTAAGCCAACTTTTTCACTCTCCTCTTTCACTTTCATCAAGAGGCTCTTTAGTTCTTCACTTTCTGCCATAAGGCTGGTGTCATCTGCTTATCTGAGGATTTTGATATTTCTCCTGGCAATCCTGATGCCAGTTTGTGCTTCACGAAGCCCAGCATTTCAAACGATGTACTCTGCATATAAGTTAAATAAGCAGGGTGACAGTATACAACCTTGATATACTCCTTTCCTGATTTGGAACCAGTCTGTTGTTCCATGTTCAGTTCTAACCGTTGCTTCCTGACCTGCATACGGATTTCTTGAGAGGCAAATAACGTGGTCTGCTACTCCTATCTTTTGAAGAATTTTTCACAGTTTGGTAATCCACACAGTCAAAGGCTTTGGCGTAGTCAGTAAAGCAGCAGTAGATGTTTTTCTGGAACTCTCTTGCTTTTTCAATGATCCGATGGTAATTTACACATTACCTTTCATGTATTTTAAACATAGCTGCATTCATACGATACTGGGTGTTTGGGGCAGCACAATCACGCTTTTCCAGGTCATATGCTAATGACTGCACAGTATTATGCTCTGCTGATGTTCAGTTTAGTAAACCAACCTCCTAACACAGACTACATAATTGGTTTTGATGTTTTCCTGTGATAGACAATGTTACAACAAGCTTTTCATCTCTAATGAACTGCTTTCTTGGAATAATTTCCTAAGGGTAAAATTACAGTGCTAAAGAATAAGGGAATCTTTTAACTCTTCTTCCATAATACCATGCTGTTTCAAAAATTATTATACCAACAGACAGGATCAATGACACTGAAGCAGGACACTGAGTTTTACCATACCTTGCCAGCATGGGGTAGTAAATTAGCCCCAAATAGGTTACTCTCATAAGAATTTAATTACCACATCTTACAGTTTTCATAATCAAATGATTTCTTTTTAAAAAACAAAATTTATTCTAGTTCAAATGAAAACATCTATTATTTAACATGCAAACTCATTCCCTCATCATCTATGCTTATTATCATACAAAAATATTTTATACCCTGACGAAAGAGTCAACAGTGGGAGGCCATGTATTTTTCCAAATCCTATGTTAAATGCCTTATGTAGAGTTTCACTAAATTTAAATAAATCCGCAGCAGAAAAACTCCTATGCCTAGTTATTCTTTTAAATTTATCATGAAATCTACACTTCAATTTCAAACACATCCAGTTTTAGAACAGTTTACTTTGCTTTAAACATCAGATGTAACTTTCAAAGGTATATCACTTAAATTATTTGTATACTGACTCATAGTTCATTATTGATTTGTTTAAGTTATTTTATAAGTATATAAAAATATATTAGATATATTTATATATATTTAGATATTTTATTGATAGATACGTCCTTATAAAAAATTTTTGGATGAAACATAATATAGAGCCTTCTTTTTTCCAATTTGCATGCCACATACATTTCCCACAGATTCTCCGTAAGGAAAGTTAAATAGGAAATTTTTTCCTGTGATCTTTGTGTGTAGCTTTAAAAGCAAATCTAAAGCTAAACAGACACTAAAATTATTCCTATTTCGTTCAGCTATTTCACTTTTCAGCATCTCATTCGTTGAATTTTAAATTATCACAAAAACACTGATCACTGGAAATCAATGTAAATGGCTGACCAACTTATAATTCATAAAATCTTCATTAGATTTCTACTCAACTCACTCAATATAACAGACTGCATTCCAATACCCAAACTAAGTGCACACTACTACCCAAGCAATTTAAACAGTCGCTATTTCTAAAACAGTGATTTGAGCAGACTACTGAAAATCACCTTCTTTTTCAATACAATTGAAATGACTGAACACCTTCCCCCAGGTGCTCAACAGAACCCACAGGTGGGGAAGCCCACAGACAGGCGTGACTCCCAGCTCATTCACTTACTGAATTCAGAGAGAAGCTTCTCACTGGGAGTATTTCTCTTAGCATCCTGTATACAGCACCTAACTTAAAATCCAACTATCTTGAGCTTAAATACTGTTATCTCAGGCAGTATTTCCAACTTTTTCTTGTGCTCACTTTAGAGTCTTACAGATAACACCATGTTTTATTTTCTATATTTACAAATATAGGACTGAGGCTGAGACAATGTGTGAGCAGTCTTAAAGACTGTCGGCCTCAAGGGGCTATTGGGAGAGGAAAGATTGTTCCTACCTAAACAAGGATAAACCATCTCCCTGCTCAACTGCTCTACATGCTCTACTGCCCCAGCTAGGCAGAAGGGATTCTGGGCAGCCGAGCTTATTACATGCCCAACGCACCTCTATTTTCCTTAGGCTCTAAATTACATACACCCCCAAATCAGGGGTTTGCTTAGATTCAGCCGTAAGTAGAGTTGGGGCAGGGCCTAGTTATTCTTTTCCCTAAAGAAATGAAGACAAGCTTTTCCTGGTCCTGCCAAAAAGTGTGAGCTGGGTACAAATAACCAAGTACAAAGGTGAGTGCTACGTCACTTCAATCAGGTTCAACTCTTTGCAGCCCTATGGACTAGAGCTCACCAGGCTCCTCTGTCCATGGAATTCTCCAGGCAAGAATACTGGAGTGGGTTGCCATTTCCTTCTCCAGGGGACCTTCCTGAGCCAGACACTGAAGCTGAATCTCCTGTCTCCTGCATTGGCAGGCGGGTTCTTTACCACTAGCACACACTACATGGAAAGGATCAAGTACAAATAGCATCTGGATTTAATTATTATTTCTTACCAAAGAAACACTGATTTGTCAGGTTCCTTTTTTCATTCCTTTCCTTCCATTTCCTTTCATTCCTTTCTTGGTCATATTAATAAGATTCCTATTTTTGAAAACACTTGAGCAACCAAATTAGATTATCAGGCATAAAACTGCATGGTCTGTCACAAGTTCAAACACAAGATAAAGCAAGATTCTTTGGAAATAAGATAATTTCATTTAAAAAAGCACATCAATACTGTCAATTGAAAATATACCATGAGCAGAGAATGATTCCATACTTCAGCACTAGACTGGCTACTGGCTTGCTTCTTCACTTTAAATTACATTCATGAAGCTACATATATATAAAGATACGGCAATAATACTCACTGAGAACACAATCAGGCAAAAAGCTTATTGATTATTTTACTCATTTGAATATTCACTAGGGGACAAAGCACTTGTTGGCACAAAACTCTTAAGATGTAACGATATTTAATCATTCAAAATACAGTATTAATCCTCTTAAAACTTCAGAAGGCAAAGATTCCAGTCATGCAAATATTCTTCTGTAAACTATCTCCAAATCAGAATTCTGCTGACTCAAAACTAATCAGAATACAACACAACAGTAGAGTCCTGAGCCCAAGGGTTCCTGCTACAATGGCCGTTTACTAAATGAGAGCATGTCATTCTGCTACTCAAAGCCCATCAACACCCCTCCCTCATCTCTCTGCAAGTAAAAACCAAATTCCAACACCGGTGCCCAGTCCCTTCCAGATCTGCCCTGCCCCGCCCCCCGCCCCCCACCGCACCTCTCACGCCCGCCCTCCCATCCTGAACCTGACTCGCCGTGCTCCCACCACCACGGCCTGCTTGCTCCTCCAGTGCTCCAGGTTGCTCTTGCCTTGGGGCACTTGTGCTGTGCTGGGAAAGCTTTCCTCGGAAATTCCCACTGCGCACCCCTGCTTATCTTTAAAATTTGTGCTCAAATGTTGCCTTCTCGGACCACCCTTTTTGAAACCGCAACCTTTCTGATGTCCTAGCATTCCCTGCTTTATTTTCTCTAGAGCTCTCAGCAGTACCTTCCAGCAGACTATGAAGTTGACTTTTATGTTGGTCCTTCTCCACTGGAATATGTACTCTGAACAGGCAAGTGTTCGCCTGTCTCCTTCAGCGCCGTTCTCTTTCGTGCATACAACAGTGTCAGCACACAGCAGATGCTCAGCGCGTTTGCTAAGGGAACGTGTGAATGGCTCTTTCTTGTCCAGCTGTGGCCATCCGTGTGTGTGTGTGCTCAGCCACTCAGTCGTGTCCCACTCTGCGACCCCACGGACTGTGGCCACCAGGCTCCTCTCTCCACGGGATTCTCCAGGCAATGGTACTGCAGTCGGTTGCCATTTCCTTCTCCAGGGGATCTTTCCAACCCAGGGATCAAGCCTGCATTTTCTACATTGACAGGTGGATTTTTTTTTTATCATTGCGCCACCTGGGAAGCCCAAGTGGTATTTATCACTGTTGTAATCTCTGCGTCTCACAAGTCTGGCACCATCCTGTCCCTTGTTTTGGGATTCTCTCTTGTGACTTATAATCTCTATTCCTACTATCATCCTCTTCGTCCAAGATTTCACTTCAGCTCATTATTGTATTAGGTTCTTAGTTTCCCCTATCAAGTCTCTTCCTATGTCTGAAGAATGCTGCTAGGACTCACGACTCAGATTTTTCAACCTAACTTCTCACTCTTCTAGAATATGGAATTTCAGCTTCAGTCAGGCTGGTCTTCTTAAAGTCCCGGGAAAAGAGTCAAGTCCAATGTTTTCTATGAAGTTTTCTCCTGTGGCTACAGGTCATGAATTTCCTTTCTCTAACATGCTATACATTTAAACTCATATCCAGTTCAGCACTTAACTCTGGCCGGCTGCTAAGGATAGTTGCTCTTCCCGGGCAGACCTGACGCTCTCTGGAAGTAGGAGCATGTGTGGGAGCCACTTCTTATTCTTACATATGGATTAGTGAGTACAAAAGAGGCACACAGTGAAAATCTGGTGAGTGACAAAGAAATGTACCATAATATGATAATCCAATTTTTCCAGCTAGTGTGTCCCACAATCAGGAACAGAAATACCCATGTTCCTCTGTGCCTGGAACAGTGGAATGTCTGCTTAATAAAGAGGCACACTGCATGTGCTTAAAAGAACAGATTACAGGTTCTTATAAAGCAAATGCCTCATTGAAAATATAACTTCATACTCTCTAGTTTTTATATTGCACATAAAGCAACTCAGGAAATAATTATTTAACTAACTAAACTAAATGATGCTTCAAGCTACAGTACGGCCTAATACTATACTGAAGTTCAAATTTTAGCTGTTCTCCATCTAAGTACATAAAATAAATGTTCTCCAGAATTTTAGACTCTGTGGGAGAAGGCGAGGGTGGGATGTTCAGAGAGAACAGCATTGAAACAAGTATACTATCAAGGGTGAAAGAGATCACCAGCCCAGGCTGGATGCATGAGACGGGTGCTCAGGGCTGGTGCACTGGGAAGACCCAGAGGGATGGGATGGAGAGGGAGGCGGGAGGGGGGATCAGGATGGGGAACACATGTAAATCCATGGCTGATTCATGTCAGTGTATGGCAAAAGCCACTACAATATTGTAAAGTAATTAGCCTCCAACGAATAAAAATAAATGAAAAAGAAAAAAAATGTTCTCCATAGCTAATGAGCACTAAGAAATTCAACTACTTGCTGCTTTTTTAAGAACATACAATAGTGCTTCAAATGTCACTTGCGGAACTGAACACACGACCTCTCGATTCTAAAAGATAATGCTCTATACTCAGTGAGTAACTGACGTCAAATCCATACCTTTGTTAGTCCCTCATATTTTCGATAATCCGTACTCTCTAGCCACTCCATCAGCTTGGCATATCGGAGTAAGTCTCTATGAAATGCATGATGATTAGGTAAAGTCAGTTCAATAGAGCGCTGAGCAAGAGTTGAACTCTGATCACGACCCTAGAGTGAATAAATAAGGACATAACTATCACTGACAGTATAAAGAAACACTGTTGTAACTAAATATCCTTAATAATGATCAAGCATGGCCAAGCAAAAACAACAGAACATAGAAATATAAGAACTGAGTACTTACTTGTCTTTTTTTAATCATCCTGTGTATACAAACTGAACACCACCACCATAAAATAGTCATAAACACACAAGAATGACTCTCTGATAAATCGACTCATTTTATCTTTTAGAGTAGTTGAGAATGAATATTTTAATCAACTTTACCTCTCCCATAACATTTTACAATTGACTAAGCAAATAAATATCATGATATAAACTGTTACTGAGAAACACACACCGAACAGGGGAAGTCATTCAAAACAAATTGTCTCCATCTATGATATCTCCATTAGAGTCTACGATATTTAAACAGCAGGTGAAAATGCACAGGACACAGAATGTCAGAACTAGGAAGGACTGCAGATGACTGCTTCCTGGGCTTTCCAGGGCAGCGCTCAGTGCTCAGTTGCTGGATCATATCCTATTCTTGGCCAACCCAATAGATTGTCTGTAGCCTGCCGGGCTCCTCTGTCCATGGGAGTTCCCAGCAAGAGTACTGGTGTAGGTTGCCATTTCCTCCTCCAGGGGATCTTCCCCACCCAGGGACTGAACCTATGTCTTCTGCACTGCAGGTGGATTCTTTACCACTGAGCCACCTGGGAAGCCCTTTCCAGGATAACCCCTAATAATAATGTAATTTTAATTTTTCCATTAATTTTCTACAGAAGCAACTATATAATTTTGTTTTTAATCCTTGACATGACTTATATAAATGAGCACGTTTTCAATCAGCCTGAGGCAGACGATGCATCCTGACTTTTGTTCTAGAGTATATGGATCCAGTAGATCAGCTGACCCAACGGAACAAACTGAAATTCAAAGGGCTAAGTGATCCACACAGGCCACACAGGCGGAAGGCTAGAATCTGAACCTCAGCCATGTGAGTCTCACTTCTGTTTTCTTTTAAAAACATGCCAAACAAAACCATTCTAACCAGACTCAAAAACTGCTGAAGGTCATTACAAACATTACATTTCAGAAATGTTTACCACATCAGAAGGATGACTGAGATTCCACTGACTCACAGATATTAGATACTGTACACAGAGAGAGATTAGTTTTAAGTCTGCTAATGTCTCCAAATTGTGCCTTAATTAAGTTACACTAACTAAAAGGAAGGAGTATTTGACAAACTTGTTATTGCTGATAAATGTTTTCCAAATATTTTACCCTTATTAATAATAACATTAGATATATTTCCATTATCCTTCCTCATTAATTTTTTCAATAATTCAAGACTCAAAATCATGGTTTATGTTCTTCTATAGCTGTTTACTCAGGTCACTGCATGTTAAGTTGTACTATTTAATTTAATGTCAGGAAAACTCTTCAATTAAAAACCTTCATCTCTCCTGCAAAATGGAAGAACCAACATTTATAGAGAATTTTACGGTTTACAAAGCTCTTCTACATATATTACTATTCAAAACTTTCTACTGTAAGTAGCATTTCCAGATCATCATCATGTGAAAATTCACTGATATAAAAACATTATTACCTTCAGACTATTAGGATATATTAAATATTGTTAGTGTTAACAGAAAGATTTTAAGAGAAACTGGTTTCAAAATATATAGGAAGGAGAAAAAATACTTAAATTGCTTAATTCAATCAATAATATAGATAACTATCATATCTAGAATTCAATCGTGCTAAGAATTTTACTCTTTATATACTTTAAAAATTAAGACATTGTTTAAAGTTTCTTATTAGAGATAAATAAATTAGTAATGATGACTGAAAACCTTTTGAAAAGGACTGGCCATTCTAGATGCCTTTAAGAACACCATGATTCATGAGAAGAGGTCAAAATATCAACATTAACAGGAGTTTTGGAAGAAGCGGATTCCAACCCTCATGAATGACTTTGAGGGGTATGACTTCAGTACAGGAAGTAACTATAGATGTGGTAGAAAGCAGAACTAGAATTAGAAGTGGAGTCTAAAGATGTGACTGAACTGTTATAATCTCATTTAACAGATATTTAATGGATGAGAAGTTGCTTCTTACGGATGAACAAAGAAACTGGTCTCTTGAAAGAGAATCTACTCCTGATGAAGATGCTGTGAAGGCTACTGAAATGACAACAAAGGATTTAGACTATAATTAATACATAAACTAAGTTGATAAAACAAGTAGCAGGATTTGAGAAGACTGACTCCAATTTTGGAAGAAGTTCTACTGTGGGTAAAATGCTATCAAACAGCATTGCATGCCACAGAGAAATTGTCTGAGAAAGGAAAAGTTGATCATTACAGCAAACTTCACTCTTGTCTTATTTTTAAAAATTGCCATAGCTACCCCAATCTTCAGCAATCACTGCCTTGGTCCTCCAGCACCTTCAACATTGAGGAAAGACCCTCCACCAGCAAAAAGATGATGACTCAGATGGTAGGCTCAGAGGGTGCTTAGCAATTTTTAGCAATGAAGTATTTTTAAAATAAATGTGTACATTCTTCTGTTAGACATAATGCTATTGCACACAATAGGCTACAATACTGTGTAAACATAGCTTTTTTATGCACTGGGAAACCAAAAAATTTGTGTGACTTGCTTTACTGACACATTCACTTCATTGTGGTGTCCCTAAGGTAGCCCCTATACACTGCTGTAGAGTTTTAAGTACATTACCTTTACCACATCCTCACAAGCATCTTGAGGGTAGCAGCCATTTCTTACTCTTACATATGGAGGACAGTGAGTCCTGTCACACAATGTAACACACAAATCAGACACACAATCAAAATTTGATGGTGAACAAAGACATGTAACCCAGTGCGGTAATCGAATCTTCCCAGTGTGTCCCACAACCAGGAACAGAAATCCCCTTGTTTCCCAACTCTTTGCTAGGTGACACGAAGTATTCAATTTAACACACAGAAAATCTCTTTTCTGCACTTGGGACACTGTCTTTCATCTTCATCAGCACATTCCAGGTTGTTGCAACATTCTGGTTTTTAACATGCATTACTCACATGTAACAATGCATATTAGATTTTCAGAACTGGGATGCATTCATTTTAAACAAAGCCATTAGTTTATAAGGCAAGGAAGCAAAAATCACAAATAATAGCATGTTATAACAAACAATTAAGGGTGGAGAAAGGATTATCATTTACTGACTGGTATTTTCCATACCATTTACAAATGTGGACTATAGCCTGTCAACAGGATAATTTAAAAAAACTAGGGAATTGTGTAAAAATAGATATTATTGAAATAATAGTGTAAGAAAAATGTGCATTAGTATTTCCTATGTGATTCCTAGGTTTACTTTTTTCCTGAAGCTTTTCAAGTCAAGTGGAATGTTAAGAGAGTCTTCCCCTGGTTCCCCCTTGCACGGTTAGTTAGCTGGTCTTCCTTTACTCCCATGGTACCACCATAACATACACCCTCCCTCAGTCTGTTTGTCGCCCTTCTCTAGATCGTGAGCAACTAGAGCAAAGAATCAGCCTCTCATCTATTCCAATGAAACGTCTGGAATGCATCTTTAATCACTTGGCAAATGACTTCCAAATAAAGGAGTGAGTGAGTGAATGAAAGAATGACAGAAAGAAAGGCAAGCAGAATGAGATTAAATGCCTTTGGATCTAAATAAACTTTCTGTTATGGGACATTAAAAAAACTGCCACAAATATGGTTAACAGGTAGCTCAAATCAGTAAATTATAACTATAAAGATTCTGCTGCTATTAAGCTTAGTAAACCTTACAGGGGAAAAAAAAGAATCGGAGAAGCTGGAGCCAAAGTTGATGTACCCACAGGCACGGAAAGAAAGTAGGACCTGTTATAGAGTTGAAGGAGGGCCTGAGTAAACTAATCAGAAATAAAATAGAGTAAATACAATTGTTTCAGAATACTACAAAGTGAAAACAAAATAAGAACCTGGAATATCAGTCAGCATTTCTTGATGAACAAAATTTCACTCAACTTTTTTTGGCCCCAAATCCCTATTAAAGAGATCATAAATACACAAAATCTAATTTATGACACCTAATTTATTCAAGAAATATTAAGTCTAATTTATTATTTATTAAAAAAAGCACCTTCTAGTCAAATCCCTCTAAGGTATACTTAACAGTAACATTTATATCATTGCCACAACCTTAATTATAACACCCTTTCCACATAGAAATAGAGATAAAGGTTTTCTATAAGATTAAATCAACTAGAATTTACAATTGAGTTAGTCATTTTTCTCATATTTATAAGTATATGGAGCCAATGAAATACTGAAAACATGGAATCAAGTCCCTGTTCTCACTTGAAAATACTGAAAAATAAAACAGGCCAAACATTAAAAACGTAACAAGTTTGGACTTATTTTTAGAAACAAGATTGTCTAAATGGGGTATATGTAACATGCAAGCACAATTATTTAAAACTTGGGGAATTTTGGCTAAAAGGAACTGTCTTCATAGGAGACCACTGAGGCCCCGAAAACATCTATGAGCAAATACATACATATCTAAAAATATTAAAATCAAATAAATATAGAAAGGAACATATTGTGCTCCCAATTAAATACATTAAAAATTTTTTTCTGTGACCATTTCATTTCAAGCTACAGGAACATGCCAGTACTATAATAAGATAAAATTACCTGTCGAACAAAAACATTGTTGAGGTGACTGGCCAGTCTCCGGGCAAAATTCTCTCGCAAATCACTGAAACGCTGCTGCTGCTGCTGCTGAACTGCCAGAAGCACGTCATGGCCTGAAATCGTGACAGCTTATTCAACGGGTTAGAGAGCTCCCGGATGTCTAAGGAGTGCATTTATAACAGAAGCCGTATTTCAGTTCTGAAGAACTCAACCTTTTGCTGGTTTATGCGTGTGTTTATAAAAGAAAGGTAAGGGGGAAAAACAGTGTAACTCAGCGATCCTCACGCTGCGGTCTTGCCTCAGCCTCACCTGGGAACGGTCAGAAACATGGATTCTAAGGCCTCAGAGCGGACCTACTGCTTATGCGCTGGCCCCTAGCCGTGATCCCGATGCAAGCTCAAGTTTAGGAACCGCTGGTCTAGCAAAGCCTTACGGCATCTACTTTGTGCTAGGTCCTGTGAACAGCGCTGAAGAAAAATGCTGGTGTTAACGTAGAGTCACTGATGGTCAATCAGAAGGTACTGAAATGAACAAGTTCTTCGTGCCGATATAAATTATGTTTGAGAGTAAGTGAAACTTGTTTCAATAGCTAATAATCTAACCCTAAACCACCTGCCTCATGGACTTCTTGTCAAAAGCTTTACACTAAGTCAGAAGCTTAGTCCCAGGTTCTTGGGCAGATTTTATGGTCATACCTGGTCGAAGAGCTACATTCACGCACTGCAGCAGGGCATCTGCAGCATTGGTGCAGGCCTCAATGCCCCTGGAAGAAGAAAGATCTCCTTCCTGAAGTGCCTTTATATGACCTTTGGCCAGGTCCATGTGGCTCTGGAAAGTAAACAAACACACCATTTGTCTGTGTACTCTTAGGAAGTTTACAGGTAAGATGCTACGCAATCCTATTACTGGGTGTTTGAAACTTCAGTATTTTTAAATCTTGCTCTCCTAAGGAAACTAGAAAATACTTGCAAATGGGCTTTAGAGATCATTAGTTTTGTTTTTTTTTAATTGTTGTTAGTAGTTTATAACCATGCTTACCACAAGAAACTCTATCTCAGACAGGAGTTTTACGTTATTAGTGTTACTGAGATGAATGAGGTGGTTGCTTTCGGAGATCTGATCCATCTGTTCTTTTACACTTTGGAGCATTTCCTCATAACTGCTCAGTTTCAATTCAATCTGATCCACCTCCTTGAGAGCCTCATCCAGTAACTTCATTAGGATGTTGACTTGCTTTTCAGAGGCCATGATAGACTGGATGTTGGCCTACACAGTTAAAAAGAGAAGTAATACTTCATATTCTTCAAATGAAATATCCATAAATCTTTGACAGCAGCGTGACTCAGCAGCAGCGGCAACAAAGGCTGACACACACATCTACATCTACACGTCTACTTTAATTGGCTGCTTTGTGTTTACACTCCACTTTTTCACACAGTATTTCAGGGAAGCACACGTCCCCTTATGTGGAGGTTAGGGACCAGATCTCAATACCGCATATTTAGGGCATGCGCCATGATGTATCATCAGCAATGGTGCACTCTCATTAGTGCCGTTAGGTTATACCATCTCTGACACTGCTTCCAGCTCTATCAACTATAGACATTTTCTATAATCTGCAACATTTATGTAAAACCCTAAACAAAAGCATAATAATCACCTATGCTAATACCTTAGTTAAGAGGGTAGCAGTAGCATGCCAGTCTTTAACAGATACATGGAACTAATTTATAACTGTAGCATGATTGGTACTAATAGGATGTGGAAGAGTCTATTGCCATAAGATAGCTCCTTCTACAATATTCTTTCTTTTCTCTTTCATTTGCAACTACTTTTTTTTTTCCCCAGACAAAGTAGCAACAAACCACCGACCCCTTATTAATATTTTCTAAAGACTCTATTGATTCTCAATTCCCTGAAATATGGAAGCTTTCAAACCCAAAATTAAACTGCAAAGTAATATGATGACTTGAAACACAGATGCAACATTAACTAGAAAATACAAACCACAAAGCCACATTAAGAAGGCAGATAACATGATATGAGGAAAAAATTTGGATAAAGAATTAAAATAATATCATTGTATGGGTGATGCTAAAATTTCACATGTTATTTTATATACTATTCATAATAACTCCCATGGAGATGCAGCCCAACTGTAAAGCAGCAGAGCTCTGACCCACTGAATCTTAAGCAGCAGAGCTGTGACTTGAACTGATCAGGACAATTTTCACTTCAACATCTTGAAGTCTCTTCTAGGCTTTACTTCCAGAGAGTTCTACAAATTTGTAAGCTTGGGCTATTGGTGTAATCTCTGGACCTCAGTTCAACCTTACAACTTCTGTACCTTTCATGTATAAAATGCCAACACTCTTTTAAGTCTTAAAAACATTCCTTATTCTCAGAGTTTTCCTTAAATTCATACTTTGCCTAACAAAACGACACCCCCCTCACAAAACACTCTCATTTTAGATTTTTCTCGTAAGACAGGTGCTACTTGCAGCTTTTTACTTCCTAAAGATGTACATGCAGGTACAAGCTCAGATATGTGCATACAAATAAACAGCATCTATTCCACAGCAGTTCAGAGGAGTCGTCAAACATCCTTTTGCCCTGGCTCTCCTGTTTTCACTACACTATTTTGCTCTCTTTGGGTAAAGGATTCGCTTCTTTCAGCTCACTCTCTCTCCTTCTAACTTGTACCTATTTTTTTCCCCCCAAACCACAAAAATTATATTCTCTAGCCTTGAACTATTCTGAAGTGTTCCAGAGGCTGGGGGAATCAACCCCCAGGGTGGTTTCAGGTTGGCTACTTTCTATTTCCATCACTTCATATCAAGAACCTCCCCAAATCCAGAACCTCAGCCAACTGCCTTCACTGGCCTAATAGGAATGGTTCTGTCTCTGGACCAAGAACAGTGAAAGACAGAGGGAGGCAGCTGGTGATGCGCTTCTAGGGAAAGACAGCAACGATCCCACCGTCTAGGCTCAAAGGCAGCGGCAGCAGAATATGAACATCACCAGTCTCCTCAGCTTACCACACATCACTAGCCACACGTTACAAGAAAGGCTGACCCCATCTAACACCTGCAGCTCTCTGGACAACCTTTCTGCAAAGGCCTCGGCGCTAGAAATTGCATATTCACAGCCTTCCATCATTATCTCAATATCCCGCTCTTCTCTTGCATTTAACTCTTGGCATTCATCCACTGCCTCTTCCTCACCTCCTGTCACACTCTGATTTTCTCCACTTGGAACAGATTCTTAAAAGAGGGTAAAAATTAAAAATAAAGTAGTAAAAAACTAGGAAGGACAACAGCATTGTACTTACAGGTAAGGTCAGTTATAAGCACAGGTCACATTTAGAGGCTGAAAAATAGGAAAAAAATGATTCAAAATATATGAAAAATAAACTTATTTTTATGAAGAACCGCATATGTTAACATGTCTATTATAACAAAAGCATGCAGTCTAATTTATTGACTTGTGTTAAAACAGGCCTTAGTCACACTTTCCCAAAACATAATTAAACTATAAAACAAATATAAAACCGGAAACGAAACACGTGTACAAGCCTAACCTTTTTTTTTTCTCTACCTGAGATAACTGTTGCTCTAATACAATAATGCTTATAATTCAGGACACATGAGGAACAATTTGCTTTCCTTTTTTTTCCAGGTAACACCTTCTTCTGTTATTTTTGTTCTTTCTATCTTTGTTATGTTTTGTGTTTTCCTCCAAATAACTTTCAATTGAAATTTTAAAAATGCATCTACAATTCATAATTTATTTTGGGCAATGAAAATATTAACTGAACTTTCCATTTCTCTCTGTAAAAATTTTTCACATGTGTTTATAAAATTTCTAAGGATCAGCTAATAGAAACTTTCTCAATATCTGTATAGTAAGAACAACATCATGGCTGTGTAAAACTACAAAAATTTCAGCTGTCTTCCTGCTTCAAAACAAAAGACCAGGAGGTCAGAACTGAGATGCTTTCTAGATAAATGTTTCAGTTCACTTTCTGGAAAGAACAGACTCAGCATATGGGATTTTACATAAATCTTGAGATCGAGAGATAAAATGAAAAAAATAATTTTACCCTTAAATAAACCTCGAAACAAAGTTACTGATTTTCAACAATTCACAGGACACGCTTTAAAACATAAATTCCAAGTGTTCTAGATATTCATTATTTTGTATGAAAATGAGAATCTACATTCAGCATGACTTGACATATGTTAACTTGTCCTTGAACAAAACACACCTAATTCAAAGTAACAAATGATTTACTCTTAAGAATGCTAATTAGCCAGCTTTAGATAACATGCCAGAAAAAAAAGAGGGGCTAAAACTTTCGGCACAGGCAATTACAGACTGCAGTACACAAACGCAAGTCCCTTAGAGCGGCGTCTCCCAGCTCTCAGCCCTTTCCAAGTCACTCTGGAAATGTTAAAAGTGTTTTGTATGCAGCTTTTTAGCCACTAGGGGGCAGGGGATGCCCAGTTCATTCTGCACAGCTCCTTACACAAGTAAACATTTAAAATAAACAAATATTTTAAATGATCATAATTGTTTCAGAAGGCATCTTCTCACATAAGCAAGGTCATGAATCACTGTCAAGTAAAACTGAAGTAGCACCAAATCAATAACAAGAAACATTTTTATGGACTTTGAAACTTTAGAAAGCATTTGTATGTTCATTATCTAATGTAATCCTCAAATAAATTCCATGAAATAGTTATTATTTTCCCATTAGAAATTACCACATACTATGTCCTTAGTGACTGCCCAAGAAAAGCTGAAATCTTGAGTGTTACACCTATTAATGCCAAGGTCCCCGCCCCACCCCATGGGGATGGATGCTAAAACTGACAGGGATTTTCAGCTCAAGATGGCAGACTAGGACACATATTTACTTTCTGTTCCTTCTGAAACCATACTTAAATAAAAGTGTAGAAATACCAAAATTAATAAGCCAATAAAAGCCAAGAGGTTGTGGAAGTCATCAACTACAGAAAGATTTCAACATATTTCGAGAAGGCAAAAAATGAAACAGAGTGATGAATAAAATAACTAAGGAAAGACTGTCCTAAGGAGGGTCTGCACAAAGCTTTCGGTGAGTTCTGGTTATAGCAAAGGGCAAGGAAAGAAGAGGGGCTGAAAAACAAGGAAATTAAAGTTATTTTAGGGAAAAAAGTTACTTGTATGAGCTCCAGAGACCACTCAGCCTGCTGCCATATCAATCCATGGATTACAATGGATTGTTGGTAAGCAAGACAAGAAAATAAGGAAGAAACAAAAATGAAGAGATTGTTCCTTACTGAACTCTTCTCAAATGAGATCAAGGAATTATGGTTAAATGCCACAGCTGTAAATCATTTCTGCTCCTAGAGAGGTCAGATAGGGCTTATGATATTTCTCGCTTTTTTCAGACATAATTTAGGTCTGAGAAAAACCTTTTGTGTCCTCCAATCTCAAATCTTCTTGGGGATGGAAGTCCAAATTTACTCTGACATACTATAAAAAGAATCTCAAGAGCAGAGGGCAAACTAATTTATAATATATGAATTATGTCCAGTGTTATTTTAAATAGATTTTAAACTAAAATATATAAATAAAGTTTCACTGATCAATACAATTCTGGGTTCTGAAACCTCTACATGTCACATGCCTGCTGTGTAACACACAATGTCAGCCCAGGAGAAAGAAAACACTCCAATGAAGTAAGCCAAAGAAACAAGATTCAAACTCGATAAAGCCATGTTAGACTAGGAGTTTTCAGTCCTATCCTATTCTTTTGAAGCTTCTACCTTGTGAATAATAACATGTCTCCCTTGTCCTAGACACCCAAGAGTGTGACTTCTCTCCTGGGCATAAGAATCTTTAGAATTATATATGGTAGTAAAGAGTGGACCCAGCTAACATGCTCACAGTGACCAAACTGTACTGACTGACTGAAGCTGACACAGGGCTCCACTATGAAGCTGCAATAAGTGATGTGTTTGCTTTCTCAACATGAATGAGCTGCCTTATTGAACACACTCCAGGAAGGCCACAGAAACAGGCTTCTAATCCATACAGAATAATGCACTGGTAAATTTCTTTCAGGAAAGCCCATGATTTATCTAGACTATCATCTTTACATATCTGGATCCTTCAAACTATCCCAAAGGGAAAACCTCCGCTGGTGCTATGCTGACAACTGGTGGTCCTTAACCTGCCTCTTCTGAGATCAGAACCCAACGCAGCAGGTGATCAATTCATGAATTGAGCAAAAGAAAACCTACAGGGTAGGATATAGACTCATTATAGGTATGACACTTAGGGCTAAGTGCCATAAGGAGGACAAGAAAAGAGCAGTAACACGTGAAGCATGTATGGCGGGGAGGCACCACAGCCCAGAGCAGGTTTGGGTCACATCCTGGCTAAGCCATTACCATCTGCACACCCTGAAGAACAGTCTAAGATTTAACTGTTGTACCAAATTTCTAAAAAGAAGTGAAGAAAGAGGCTTACCCGCCAGAAAAGGACGTGGTGGGGTGCAGCACCTGGCCAGGTGAGGGCTCTGCATTCCGGCTGGTGATGATGGCAGAGGAGCCGCGGCGGAGAAGCTGCTCCTGGCTCCTGGCCTCGCAGAGAAGCTGGAGAGGTCCCCACAGGTGCTGGACCACCCCCGGGAGGGTGGGTGGCTCCTGCAGTCAGCTTTGCACAGGTCTCTGAGACCCAGGGCCGGCAGATACACACGCAGGCACCAAGGGGGCTGCATGATGAGGAGCTAGATGGGATGAGCTCTGGAGAAGGAGGCCCCCACGGTCCTGAAGAGTCTCTGCACGGTGGCCCATCTGGTGCCAAACACCTGCCACCCACAGTGGGAGGTCTCAGCGGCTAGAGAGCCCGGGAGGGGTCGTGCACTGGGGCCCGCCCTTTGCCCCGGAATTTGCAGTTTCTCTGTGACACGTATACCATGGACGCGTCACAATTGCCAGGCTGAGTCCTCCTCTCTCCAGGGCGTGTTTGACCGCGAGAGGAGTAAGAAGCTAGGGAGACGCTCTCCCAGTTTCACATTCTATTCTCGGGTTATTTGGCGCACAATACGGGCAATTTACTGTGTAAACTTCTTTCTGTGCTCCGCCGCCGGCGCCCGCTGGGCCGGCGCTCGCTGGTTTTGCGCCCTCGGGGTGCCACCACATCTGGCCGGGGTCACCCCGCCGCCCCAGCTCCTGCTTTACAACCTGGTCGCAGGCTGCTCAACCAGGATCCAGTGCCCTCATCGTCCGGGTTTTACAGCATGCCGAAAAGGTGGTACCCAATCCAGCAGGCTGGGTACTCCCGTGTGGGCGGGCTACCCCTGGCGAACTTGAGGGAGCGGCCGAAGCAGCAGCCCGTCCTGTCCACTCGTAATTCCATGATGTTCGGACCTTCGAGAACCGTCAGAATTCCTCCACCGGGGCGCAAAATTACTCTCCTGCGTTCACTCCCTGAGCTACCTGTTCAGGTAGCCAAGGCTGGGAAGCCGGTACCAACCAGTCACCGCCCACTTCCTCGCGCAAAGGAGAGTAAGGCCATGGTCCAGGAAGATCAAAGGGAAGGCGTGACAGAGGAGGAAGGTCACACAGAGGCCGAAGGAGAGGACAACGGAAAGATGAGTCCGGACCGCAGCGGGGCTATGACAATGACACCTAGGCCCCAGGAGACCGGCGGGCTCCTCCCGCCCCTCCACTGCCCTCCCGAGCCTCCAAACCTCCTTCCGGGGCACCCAGGAGGCAACTTCAGTGAGAAAGCCCAGGTGTCTCGGACGAAGCCTTCCTCCCAAAGCCCCGCCATCTGCTCAGACGGCACTGCTGGAGACGGCCGGCCTCCCTCGCAGCCTGGCCCCCTGGCCACGGTGCTCTCTGCCCCAAGTCCGCGCTGCAGCCTGCTGCCCGAGAGGCCAGGAGAAGTGGTGCTGGGTGAAGACCACCAACCCGGCTGCCCAGAGTCACCGATGTCCGGGAAGGCGCTGCAGCGTGAGCCACCTTCAGACACCCCGCGGAGAAGCTCTTCTCCCCTGGGAGCCGCCGGCAGTGGGCGCCCCCGCAAGAGGACGATGCCCCCGCCGCTTTTTCTGCCACTGCCGCCCCCGCTGCCGCCACTGCCGCCCCCGCTGCCGCTGCTCTGGGGTCGCAGTGACCTTCCCCCGCCTCCGAAGCTTCCAGCCATGACTCGCGCCAAAACCCGGGGCACCCTGAAACAAAACAGGGACCGTCAGAGGAACAGAATCCTGAGGGATCCAAGGCAGGCCATGCGACGCCGCAGCGCCGCCCCGCCTGCCCCAGGGACCACAGGCTCCCTGCCTCCGGTCAGTCACACGTTGCAGGTCCCTCCTACCACCACCAACTTGGCCGACCTGTCCTCCAGATTCCCCAATCTGGCTGGCCTTCCACCTTGCCTGACACCTTATGTGGATCGGGTGGCAAGACACACAGCCCCCGTGGACTCTCATTCTGCTAGTCCTGCAGATGCTCTGCCTCCAGTTTCCAATCCCACTGTGGGAACTGCCCTCAAGGAGGATGCGGGCACTGCGTGTGCAGTCAGAGCAACACCACCTTCTATTTCTGACCTCTCCACACCCCTGAGCACCCCAACCCTCCCCTTCCAGCCACCCTCCGACAAAAATGAATCCCCAACACCCATGTGTGTAGATTCTCCCCCTCCCTCATACTTACTCACCCCTCTTCCAGACCGCCCCATCGCTCCCCCTGCTACAACTTCTACTGGAGTCCCTTTTACCACCACAGTCACAGCATCTCCAAGTGTAACCTTCCTGTCTCCTTCAGATCAGGACGTCACTGACATGGACACTACTCCCCCGGCTCATGCTGTAACCTTTCAGTCTCCCCCAGGTATTGGGGTGGAGCAGACACGCACTGCAGGGAGACCAGACACCACCAGCGCCATTTGTGCCGACGGTCTCCTGCCCTGCTTCAATCTTTAACTATGCCTTTCACTCCCAAACCAACCCTCACCCTACATCTGCAGCCACTGATGGGCAGCAGAGAGCCTCTGTTTTTCCCAAGCCCCCATCTGGGGCTCCGGCTGCTGTCTTCCCCGGGCCCCCACCTGGGGGTCAGGCTGTTGTCTTCCGCGGGCCCCCACCCGGGGGTCAGGCTGCCGTCATTCCCGAGCCCTCATCTGGGGCTCCGGCTGCCGCCTTCCCTGGGCCCCCACATGGTTATCAGGCTGCCGCCTTTCCCGGGCCCTCATCTGGGGCTCCGGCTGCCGTCTTCCCCGGGCCATCACCTGGATATCAGGCTGCCGCCTTTCCCGGGCCCTCATCTGGGGCTCCGACTGCCATCTTCCCCGGGCCCCCACCTGGGGGTCAGGCTGTCGTCTTCCGCGGGCCCACACCCGGAGGTCAGGCTGCCACCTTTCCCGGGCCCCCACCTGGGGGTCAGGCTGCCGCCTTTCCCGGGCCCCCATCTGGGGCTCCGGCTGCCGCCTTCCCCGGGCCCCCACCTGGGGCTCCGGCTGCCGCCTTCCCCGGGCCCCCACCTGGGGGTCAGGCTGCTGCCTTTCCCAGGCCCTCATCTGGGGCTCCGGCTGGCGCCTTCCCCGGGCCCCCACCTGGGGGTCAGGCTGTCGTCTTCCCCGGGCCCCCACTCGGAGTCAGGCTGCCGCCTTTCCCGGGCCCCCACCTGGGGCTCCGGCTGCCGCTTCCCCGGGCCCCCACCTGGGTATCAGGCTGCTGCCTTTCCCAGGCCCTCATCTGGGGTTCCGGCTGCCGCCTTCCCCGGGCCCCCACCTGGGGGTCAGGCTGCTGCCTTTCCCGGGCCCTCATCTGGGGCTCCGGCTGGCGCCTTCCCCGGGCCCCCACTCGGAGTCAGGCTGCCGCCTTTCCCGGGCCCTCATCTGGGGCTCCGGCTGCCGCCTTCCCCGGGCCCCCACTCGGAGACAGGCTGCCGCCTTTCCCGGGCCCCCACCTGGGTATCAGGCTGCTGCCTTTCCCGGGCCCCCACCTGGGGGTCAGGCTCTCGTCTTCCCCGGGCCCCCACCTGGGGGTCAGGCTGCTACCTTTCCCGGGCCCTCATCTGGGGCTCCGGCTGGCGCCTTCCCCGGGCCCCCACCTGGGACTCTGGTTAATGTCTCCCTTGGAACCCCATCTACGGCCTTGGGTCCTGTCTTCCCCGGCCCCACTGTGTAGGACTCCAGCCAGTGTCTTCCCCATCCCTCCATCTAGGGTTCTGCCCACTCTCTCCCCTAGCCCCCCATCTACAGCTTTTGGTCCTGTCTTCCCTGGCCCCCTCTCTAGGGCTTTGGCTCTTTCCCTCAGTCCCCAAATTATGGCTTTAGGTCCTGCCTCCCCCAGCCCCCCATCTATTGCTTCAGCTCCTGTTTTCCCCAAACCCCCATCTATGGCTTCGGCTCCTGCCTCCCCCAGCCCCCCACCTATGGCTTCGGCAGTTATCTATGCTTCAGCAGTCAGCATCTCTACAGATGTCAAACCAGTCTTTGACATCAAAGCTATGGATGCACCTCCTCCTCAGACTTTACTTTCTAGTCTACCTCTGACTCCAAGGACAACCACTACTCATACCACATGGCTCTTCCTGGTTCTGAGAACACAGCACCCAGTGGCAGCGATGCCTGGACCCGAGCCTCGACTTATTTACCTGTGGACGTGGTCAACAGAGGTACCCATGTTTCAAGTGAAGCTTGAAACCCAGAACTCACCATTGAACCCACATCTGGGGCCAACAACAGGAAGAAGCCTAACAAGTCTATTCCACTGGGAAACCCATTAGCCCTAGCACAAGATGAAAAGCTAACCTCTTCTGCAGTCCAGCCACCCAGAGGAAGGATAATGGATTCGGGTTTACCAGATCCCCTGTCTTCCACCACCACCATCAACATGCAGCCGCCCTCTGTCTACAGCTCAGGTATTTTCCCCAGGGATGTATCTGCTACTTCTGGTTTTGGAATGGATACCACAGTGCCCAGTCCTGGAGACAGTAGCTTGTTGTCTTGCTAGTACCACATGAGGCCAACTGTTGATGGGGCTGCAGCCTCTATGGCTGGTGGGAGTTTTGGGTTGGTGTGAATGCCCTAGGCCTCACTTATTCAGAAGCATCTGGCCCACCTCACTTTTGCACAGAACTGTGTGGGACACCCAGCACCACCTGTGTTCCTACTGTGGCCAGATCACCTTGGGCTCATCTCATTGCAGCTGGCTGCTGCAGTAGGAACAGCAAGCCCCCATCCCAGCATCCGGGCACATATCTGGTTCCAACTTGAATCCAAACGCCTGGGGTCTCCTTCAGCCAAGTCCAGGTGGTAGAGTCACGGCAGGGGAAACCACCATCCTTATGGTTAGAGGTCGGGGTGTTACCACTTCCCATCACTGCACCCAGGACCCACATGAGTGTAGACAATCTACAGTTACAAATCCCATCACCATGAAGAAGAAATTTGTGTCAAGGGACAAGTCAATTTCAACTTTTCACTAGAACAACACTGCATCCATTGGATTTGCAACTGTGAGACCCACCCCTGGCTTGAAACCCACTAGAAGTTCCACCTGACTTCCAAACACAAGGGGTCCACCTGTCCAAGATCCAAGTGGTGGTGGTATAGGAGGGAACGTCATCATTCCCAGGAATGGAGGACCTGGTAGCCACACTTCCCATCAGTACAACTGGGACCCACCTGGCCAATACACCATGGGTGAACACATGGAAGGAGCCACATCTCATCTCGGATGGGAGGCCCCAGTGTCAGCACCTGCCACTGGGCTCGGAACTCATATATGCAAAGCACAGAGCGGGTGACGGGGGCCAGCACCTCACCCGCTGTGACTGGGTACACTTCTGCTGTCCCATTCACACAAAGCACCCAGGCCTCCCCAGCCCAAACCCACGTAGTACGATGGGGGATAGCACCATATATATTTAGAGAGGAATGTCTGCACTCAGAACTCCTGGGACCCCAACTCAGGGCACCCCTCTGACTTTGGAGGAGCACGATGTTGCCTTTAGCAGCAATGAGCCAAAGGACCACACGCTCAGCGATATGCACGAGTAGGTGTGTGTTGTATGTGCATGGGTGAGGAAGGTGGGTGTGTGTGTCGTGCAGGCTGAGAAGTATCTGAGCCCAGTTCAGAACTACATACCAGAATTGAGAAGTTCCATGTGGAGGATGGAAAGTAATCTGCATGTATCATCCACTATGCCATCCCTGGTTTGACTGTAAACTTGGCCGACCCAAACTTCTGGATATTTTCCCTACACTTGGAACTGGCAAGTTCTACAGCTGTCTTTAGCTGCTTCCTCTCCCCCTACCCATTTGCCTCAATGGACACTTATCTTTCCCAGCTTTATGGACAAATATGTATATAGGTAATTTATATATAAGTAAAAACTTATTCCTGTTAATCTACTACTGTTTGTGTGTCTTTACCCATTGATATATATGAGTCATGATGTGTTGAGGCAGACTTAAGGTTGCAAAATTTTCTGGGTCCCAGTGACTGGGTTGTGGAGCTAGGCATACATTATGACCATGTGTGCTGACTTCTGAAATCTGCTTTGAGTGTAAGGAGTGACAGTCCAGGAAGAACTAAGGTCCAGAGGAGGCAGAGACAGGGCAGCTCATCCTTACTTCTCTATGTCTCTCTCTCTCCCCCTGCACCACTCGAACCACACCAGAGGCCAGACAATCCCTGATGTGTGAAGAGGAAACACACTTGATGGTTTTCGTTTTTGAAAACGTTTAAATGTCTCTTTTGTGCATCTTTTGATCCAATTGAAACTTAGGCCAGTCATCTCTGTATGTTCCCACTTCACCCAGAGAGGATGGACTTTGTATCCAGGTTCATGTGTCTGGAGAAACAAAGGAAGAGTCCATGCCTGCTCTGTAATTGTTGAAAATTTAAGTTTACTTCAAGTTGATCATACTGCTTAAAGTATCAGAAAAGATTCTCTTCAATAACTGGCTTGGCTCTGAGATAGGCTGCTAAAATACCAAACATAAGAGGTATAACTGTGTCCAGTTCTAGCAGACCCTAGAGTTTTGCTGGGCCTCCAGGAGGTTCAATAAAGGCAAAACTCCTGACTCTCTGTAGCCTATCCTGTAGTCAGAGGGGAGAACAGAAATCAGTGTAAATTATCTGACAAGCTGGTGGTGTGGTTTAGTTGCTAAGTTGTGTCAGACTCTTTGCAACCCCAGGGACTGTAGCCCACCTGTAGGCTCCTCTGTCCACAGGATTTTCCAGGCAAGGATACTGGAGTGGGTTGCCATTTCCTTCTCCAGGGGGTCTTCCTGACCCAGAGATCGGGCCAGGTCTCCTGCATTACAGGTGGATTCTTTACTGACTGAGCCTCCAGGGAAGCCTAGTAACAAACGCAACAGAGATTGAGCAGTGTATGGGCAGAGAAACAAGGTGTTCCAGTTAAACAGTAGAACAGGATAAGTCTTACTGGGAAGGTGGAGTTTGAACAGTGTAGCGGGAGGGAACTGAGTCAGATATCTGAGGAAAAAGCATTCCAGATAATGGGAATAACCTCTGCAAGGCCCAGAAGAAGGACACCAATGTCCTAAGGGAAAAGCTAGTAAATAATGCGGCTGGAAGAAAGTCAGAAAGTGGGAAGGGAGAAGAGAAGAGGAAAGGAGGGTGGAGAAGATGTGGATTGAATTGTGGCATCATCATTTATTGATTGTGTGATCACAAAGTTAATCCAACCTTCAAACGTTTCAGTGAAATCAGTGATTTTCCTATGGCCAATTTACCTCACACGAGTTTTGGAAGGATAAAATAACACAGGGAAATGAATTATAAGCCACTGTTATTATTCTACACATAAAGACAGATAGACAGACAGATATAGAGAGTTAAGACAATTTTTTTGTCCCCCTCCACAGATTCATATATTGAAGCCCTATCCCCTTATGTGTGATGGAATTAGGAGATGGAGTTTTTAGGAGGTAACTAGGTTTAGAAGAGGCCATGAGGGTAGAGCTGTCATGATAGGATTAGCTCTTATAAGAAACAGAAAAAACACGAAAGCTTTCTCTCTCCACCATGTGAGGAGGACACAGCAAGGAGATGGCCATCTACAAGCCAAAAATGGAGGACTCACCTGGAAGTGTTTCTGCCTTGCTCTTAAGACTTCCCAGAAGTGTGAAATGTCTCTTGTTTAAGCCACTTAGTCTATGCTATTCTGTTATAGCAGCCTGAGCAGACTAATACAGGCAGGTGAGTAGGGAAAGGATAACTGATAGCTACATAGATGGAGATAGAGCATGCATATGTATGCTTAATGAATTACTTCAAATGTCCTCACCAGGCAATTCAAATAGGAGATTCCCATTTTAAAGGGAGCATAAAAGTGCTTGCTTTCATGAAGTATACAGATGGAAAAATACTGCAGCCTAAAAATGCACAGCACTGAGCCTAATGCAACATTTCTGAGATTAGTCCTGCAAAACAAAGAACACCATCACAGAGAGGCCGACAGCCTCCTCCCGGCACCCTGCCGCCTGATTCATTTACTCCAAGTTGTTCCTTCCGACTCCAGAGGATCAAAGCTCCTGTTGCCTGACTTCAGACACTCTCCTTCCCTACCAGAAGCAGGGCTGAAATACAGTTTGCTTCTAATAGTTCCACACCTTCTCTCGGCCATGCAGGACAACATCACCAGGGACAATTTTTAACTTTTAAAATTTATAATGCTTTTCATTAAAAAACAAAAATCCTTCAAAGCTGAAAACAACAATTCTGATAAGGCAAGCACTTAGCAAATGTATGAGATATAAAGATGATTTTGAATTTCATGTTTTAATGCATTTACACAGTTGAAGCTTCATCTAAATAAATGGAAATATTGTTATGAAAATACTATGTGGACATGATAGCATCTCAAATACAGAAATTCAACTTTTCTAACCCCAGTTCCCCTCTCCAGAGACAGTTTTTGGCCACAGGAATGTTGCCCCCATAATTCTAGACATTATGTTTATCTGCTGTATCCATTGTAGATCCATTTTAGCACCCTAGCATGAGGCAGGAAGATAAACTCCTACCCCCACTACTTCTCATCCCTCTTCCCTCCAATACATCATATTCATTTCATCACTTCTGCTGCCTCTCTTCTGTAATGCCATGCAATTTTTGCTGGCTTTTATTGAAGGGAGAAGTAGTAGTCTAGTGGCTAAAAGCCTTGGTTCTGGAGATGGACCACTTGGCTTGGAAGCTTTGTTCTTCAGTATATTATTAGCTCTGCAATCCTGAGCAATTTACTCAACCTTCCTGGGCCTCTGTTTCCTCACCTGTATGATGAGGAACTGGATGATAACCACCACTGCGTGGAGTTGCTCGTGATGATGCAAATAATAACACATCTGCAGCCTTCAATGTCCAACACACGGAAGCTCTCAAGAAATACTAGCTATAGGACATAGCTACAGTACTCACTTTCACTCTAATCTCATCATTTTCTTTATGCCTGAGACTGCTTGTGCCCCCAGTTCTGTCTTTCCCCTTGTACAGCTCACCTTTGGGCAATAGCATGTTTGCTTTACCTGTGATGATAATATTTATAATTTGTTATGCAAACACAACAAAGTGTCCTGTGTTTTATTTACAGGTTGATGCTATGGGTTGAAAACCAGTAAGTTAAATTAACTAAGTTCTGCTCGGTCCTGGGGACAACAGAATGGTAGAACTGTATTTCCCTCTCTGTAGGCATGATGCTCCTACTTCTGTCTCTATCATCAACTGTTTAAACTCATGCTGTATTTCAGTTTGCTTTTTCCTTCAACTGCTATTTTCTCACAAAATGTCATCACTTCTCCTAAAATCTGACCCACCTTCTTTTGTTCTCTTGAACCATTTCCCCAGAATAAACTATTTTTAAAATGTTCAAAGGCAACACTGTTTCCTTGCCTGGATCCCCTCCTCTTTCAGAACCCTTGCCCCTCCCCCTCCTCAGTTTGAAGCTCTAAGACCAAAGGAAGCATAAGACCCTGAAAGAAAAGAGACCAAATTGCTTTCAGGTTAGACTGGAAATAACCACTAGTTACTGATCATGAAAACGGCATAATTCTGGCCCCATCACTCCTAATTTCCTTGCCTTGTGGGAGAGTTAACAATCTGGATTTCAAACAGTACTTCAGGTCATTATGAGCCAGGTAGTCCTTATTCCATACTGTGCCCAATACTGGTCTAGGCCACGAGTGAGATCTCACCTAGGGCCTCTTATATTTCTTAAAATTAGAAATTTTGTGTGGAACTTCAGGCTAAAACTCTCGTTATTATCAAGCAGGGCATTTTCCCCACATATACCTCTCAAGAATTAGCAGGCGGCTTGTGGAAGATTTGAGAATCCCAGACTCATGAATGCATGTCTTTCTTGTCGCCGATATTTTCTTCTCAGAGATCCAGAAACACCCTTGCCTATGCTGAGCCCACCCAGGCCCTCCCTGGACCGGGCGCTGCCGTCACCCAGGGTGACGAGAGGCGAGGGGCTGCCTGAGCAGCAGCTGACGCCTCACGTGAGACGGAGCCGGGCGCGGTCCCTCAGCAGCCCCGGGACAGGGGTGCCGCCCTCAGACGCTCCTCTCAGGCCTGGAGAACGCCGCGGGTGCTAAGTGTTGGAGCCACAATGTGGACCTCCCGTATTTGCCCAAGGTGGAAAGGCTAGGAGAGACAGAAAAACAAAACAACCTTGAGAAACAGAACCAGGCTTGAAAAGTTGTCTCTCTGAGACAAGTGGCACTATTGTCTTAAATTCACGCTAAGTTGGAGATCACACACCTTTGGTTTTTAAACTGGCAGATACTTGTTTTACAATGTTGTGTTGGTTTATGCCATACAACAAAGCAAATCAGTCATAATTATATATACATATATAATATATACGTTATATATAATATAAACATATAATTATCTATATCTGTATCTCCCCTTCCTCTTGAGCCTACCTCAGCCCTCCCCTCACTCCCCTCCAGGCCATCACAGAGTACCAGGCTGGGCTCTCCGGGTTATCCGGCAGCTTCCCACTAGTAGCTATTTCACACGTGATAGTGTCTATATGCCAATGCTACTTTGTGGCGACATGGATGAACCGAGACACTTTCTTAGAAGTAGGTTTTCAGAACATGGAGGAAAAATGAAAGCTTATGTCCAAAGAGATGGGGATGTGTGTGGGGGAGGCGGGGGGACAGTGAGATAAAGGGTGCAAAACATAAGCTCTGTCCATTTTTAATTTGCTGCTGGACTAGCCCAGGCTGTTGTACAGAAATCTGAAAACACTAAATGTGGTGAAATAGCCACATGGACAATTGCTCAAAAATACTTTTCTGTTCCCCTTGAAACAGAATGATTTTACTGATTTCATCAAATACATACCTCAAAGTGATGACAGAAAGTTGAGTAAGTTATGTGCTGGGAATTGCACTTATGATTATTAGCAAGCACAATTACAGTGCTTACACTACAACAAGTACTATTTTAAGTGCTTAGCAAGTGCTTAAGCCCATTTAATCCTCACAATTGCAATCTTAGGTAGGTATTATTTATAATACTGACTTATTTTTTTGAAACTGAGGCCCAGAGAGGTTAAAGAGCCTGTCCAATGTCGCACAGTAAGTAGATGGCAAAAACCCAGGATTAAAACAAACCATCTATACTTTCATCACTTTGCTATGTCACCTTATTACAAGTTATGTTTAGGGAAGGGACAAAAATGACAAGACTCAACTAAAAGGAAAAGGGAGAAATGAGAAAATGACTGATCCTAGAAGCTAGGCAGGGTTTAGGCTCAGGAATTTCTGGTGATGAGGTCTAGAAATAAGAATAAGAACTTTTGGGGAATATTAATTTGGGGTAGTATCTGAATCCATTGAGAAATGACTTTGTTTTCTTTAAAATTTATAAAGACCAGTTGGATGAAGAGTCATAAAGGAGAGGAAAAGAAGATGGTGGCTTAAGTAACGTCTTACTTAAGTAACCTCTTCCCTCTCGTTAGGACTTCCTGGGTAGCTCAGTTGGGAAACAGTCTGCCTGCAATGCAGGAGACCCCAGTTCGATTCCCGGGTCAGGAAGATCCCCTGAAGAAGGGAAACTGCCCACTCCAGTACTCTTGGGCTTCCCTCGTGGCTCAGTTGGCAAATAATCCGCCTGCAATGCAGGAGACCTGGGTTCGATCCCTTGGTTGGGAAGATCCCCTGGAGCAAGGTATGGCAACCCACTCCAGTATTCTTGCCTGGAGCCTCCCCATGAACAGAGGAGCCTGGGGGGCTATGGGGTCTCCAAAGAGTTGGACATGACCGAGCAACTTTTACTTTCCTTCTAATTAATAGAGGTGAGAGGACCTGTGGAGAAGGACAGAGCTCTCTCTACTAGCTGTCCAGACATGTTACCAGGATGAACAAGGAGAAAAACGGCAACCACTGTACTGGATCTGATGATCCCGCAAAGCCAAGGATTCAGGTTTTTAAGAATGGCTTATGATGGCAAACCTGCTGCATGCCGCTATTCCACTAAGTGTGCTTCCAGGCACACATCTTAACTGGGGTAATAGTTCCTAAGAGGTGCACATTTGTTCGGTACGGTTGCTGTAATATTACTACAAACTTGGTGGCTTAAAACGAAACACATTTTCTTACGGTTCTGGAAGACAGAGGTCCAAAACCAGTTTCACTGGACTGAAATCAGGAGTTGGTAGGACCATTCATGCCCCCTCTAGAGGCTCTAAGACAGAATCTGTTTTCTTGTCAGCATTCCTTGGTTTCTGGCTGCATCAATCCAAACCTAGCTTCATCATCACTTTCTCTTTGGAGTCAAATCTCCCTCTACCTCTCTCTCGTGAGGACACCAGTGATGACTGAGTGCCCATCCAGGTAACCCAGGAGAATCTTCCTATCAATAACCTTAATTTAATCCCATTGGCAAAATCCCTTCTGTCATTTAATGTGACATTCACAGGTTCTGGGCATTAGAATATGGATATTTAGGGACAAGGGTATTATTCAGTACACAACAAGGAAGATACAGTTATGTTTCTCGGTTGCAGGAAATGAAGTTTAGGAGAGCAATTTTTCCCAGGTTTTACAATCTCCAGAGTTGAGGTTTAAATCCTGGCAGTCAGAGTTTAGGACACACTCTAAACAATTTCAATCTGTGTCCTTAACTACTGCATACTACTTGGTTAAGAGTCACACACAGGTATCAAGACCCAATTGAATAAAACATGATGTACTGTCTCATCTTTCACTTGTGTATTTCTGAATCTGGCCCAGCGCAGAAGAGTCCAGAAAATTGTTAAGCAGGGTTACTAAGAGAAAGCATTTCCTGTTTGATTTGCACTGAGTAATGAAAGGTTGCTATTTTTTTTTAATTGAATATGCCACCAAGTAGTGTTATCACCATTTTATATACTCAAACAACAAAACAACAACAAAAAGCTATGGATGCAAAGGTGTCAGGGTCATGTCTAAAGGCATCCTGCTGGAAAAAGAGCTGGGTACCAGATGCCGAGACCCGGATTCAGCCCATCCGTCCTGACTAAGCACCTATTCAGAGATTGTGACTCACCACCCAGCACCTGAGTCTTTATATCCCAGCTTCAAGATGGAAATTAGTTGAGGGATCACAGACACTTGTACTAATCACCAATTCATAATCTGCTAACCCCTTCCTTTGTGGGAGAGAACCTGACATTTCTAAAATCCTTTTCTGCCTGAGAGCGAGCAGAGCTGCCCTTGCTCCTCTGGCCATGACCTACTGTGCTTTGAAAAGGAGATTTGGCAAGTGCAGCTGCAAACACATCTCCAATATCACACATCTATGGAAAATTCCAACCAGGTTTTAGGCCCAGTCACATTACATTTTTCTGAGGATCAGTAATGATTTGCTGCCGGGGTCCAGCCTCGGCAGGATCCAGGGGATACCCTCAGGATGAACGGCGTCGGCGAGAGAGAGAGAGAGAGAGAGAGAGAGAGAGAGAGACGAGAGACTAGCATTGATAGGGTCAAGTCTGCGAGAGAGAGAGAGAGAGAGAGAGAGAGAGAGAGAGAGAGAATGACCAGACGCGGGTGCAGAGAGTCTGGAAGAGTCTGGCAATGCTTTATTTTTTACCATAGCTTTTATACCCTAAGTTTGTACATTTCTAAGGGGAAGATAGTTTAACATTACGTCAGCTTGTCCTTCACGAAACCAGGGTGTTTTCTGCATACTTCTTTGTTTATGAGGGTCTTGTACATTATCTTCTGGCCTTGGGGCCTATTGACATTTTATGACCTAGGTGAATGCAAAGCTGTTTTCCGTAATCTATTCTTTAATGAACACAAAGGTCAATCCTTTTGCAGAAGTTATCAGTTAAATTTATCTAAAAGGTTTACCACACAAAGACTCTGCAGCTCCAGTGAGGCAGCCCCTGTTTAGCATTCCTGGTTAAAATTAACAAATTTAAACTCTTATTTTTCTAAATCTTTAACTATAACCACTTTTAGAATAATATTTTTATGTTCTCTCATAGGGCTTCCTCACCCCCGAAGGGCTCTGTGCCTACTAAAGACTTTAGGTGGTCAGGTTCTTTATGCTGTTTTATGATTAGGATATTATAAGCAATCATGCATATTAGTACCAAGGACCTAAACGCATTTGCCAAACAAACTAAAATACCAGCAAAGGAGTTTAAATTAAAACACTCCTTTCACCCTAAATAATCTCATAAAATACCACCACCTGGGAAACTTATTGATTAAAATTCTAAATTGATTCTTATTTGGGAAGAGATCGGGGAAGGCCTTCCTGCCTGTGTCAGAGAAATTAGGGAGTAGTCCATTGAGGCAGGCATCAGAAAGACAGATATCATCTTTAAGGTGAGAGCCGGGGGCAGCTTTCCAAAACCCCTGAAAACCTGATTCGCCTTGCCCGTCAGGTTTTCTCCCCTATGGCCTCTTTAGGGGTAGGGTCTCGTGTGTTGGCTCCCGGCAATTTGCTGAGGATCAGTAATGCTCTCCGTATGCTAGCTGACAAGGGCATGATCTCTGTGCTTATTATATTCCATTTGTCAGTTCCTCTCTGACACAGTTGTCCGCAGGATTCCTTAGGAATATTTGAGTTATTTAGGCACTATTTCAGGAGTTGCTCCTGCCTGTATCCTCTCATTTCTTAATCAACAATTCCCAATAAGTAATTCAGCTGAGGTAGGTTATGAGAGGCATTCTTCCCTACTCCATGTGAATCTACACCCTGGACATCTGAATCTTCATGCCCTGTAAGTTTCAGATATGTGACATCTCATCCTCCCCATCATCACTATTTTCAGGAGTCAGGACCACAACGGTGACTGGCAAGTTCATCAACCTTTCCATTTCTTTCCCTCTTGATTGTTTCAGAGTGATTGGCGAGAGACTGTGCGTTTCGATTTTTTGAAAAGCTCAGTGGTCCAGAGACAATACTAGAATTCGGCCCTGGAGAAACACACATTCTGCTCATTGTTCTCTCTCTCTTATAGAACAGAAAAGAGACTCACCCATCACACAGTTACGCAAGGTTTACCTGCGTGCACTGCTAAGGATTTGGATAAGACTGCTAATACTCCGTGTTTCCTACAGGAAGATACTTTGCATTCCATAAAATTAAATCCACACCATATGAGAAATTTAGTCTAACCTCTTATCTATTGATTCATGAGGTTTGGCTCACTGAGATTTCCCCCTCATTCTACGGTGAAAAAAGGGAATTGCTGGCCAAAGACATCATCAGATGTTTATGTTTCCAAGTTTGCCAGTTATCTTTAACTCTATTTGGGTTGCCTTTTGCTATGCAGAATTCTTTCATTTTTCTGAAGTCAAAGCAACTCTCTTTTTCCTTTATATCTCAATTTCACACTCCGCTTAGAGAAAGACTTCCTCATAACAAGATACAAATTCTCATCCTACAGGCCTCTAGGTATTTGTTTCTTACCATGGGACATTACTCAACATATGCTATACAGGCAGTTCTCACTCTGAACAGTTTGCTCATGCATGAATTTCAGTTCAGTTCAGTTCAGTTCAGTCGCTCAGTCATGTCCGATTCTTTGCAATCCCATGGACTGCAGCACGCCAGGCCTCCCTGTCCATCACCAACTCCCAGAGTCCACCCCAACCCATGTCCATCGAGTTGGTGATGCCATCCAACCATCTCATCCTCTGTCGTCCCCTTCTCCTCCTGCCCTCAGTCTTTCCCAGCATCAGGGTCTTTTCAAATGAGTCAGCTCTTCGCATGAGGTGGCCAAAGTATTGGCGTTTCAGCTTCAACATCAGTCCTTCCAAAGGACACCCAGGACTGATCTCCTTTAGGATGGACTGGTTGGATCTCCTTGCAGTCCAAGGGACTCTCAAGAGTCTTCTCCAACACCACAGTTCAAAAGCATCAGTTCTTCTGCACTCAACTTTCTTTACAGTCCAACTCTCACATCCATACATTACAGTTATTTAATTAAATAATGCCTATCCCACAACAGAACAAACAAATTTCAGATACCGGCATGTATTAACTGTGAGGAAGTGCCAAACTTCACAGCTGTTATCAAGTTCACAAACCACCACGGTGATGATAGATGTATATCACAATTAGAGAACAGTCAGGCCCCATCTTTCAAAGTCTCTGGGCTAATTTGGCCTTGGAGTACAGAATGAAACAGGGCAAAGGCTAACAGAGCTTTGCCAAGAGAACACACTGGTCAGAGCAAACACCCTCTTCAAACAACACAAGAGAAGCCTCTACCCATGGACTTCACCAGATGGTCAATACCAAAATCAGACTGATTATATTCTTCACAGCCAAAGATGGAGAAGCTCTATACAGTCAGCAAAAACAAGACCAGCAGCTGACTCTGGCACAGATCATGAACTCCTTATTGCCAAGTTCAGACTGAAATTGGACAAAGTAGGAAAAACCACTAGACCATCCAGGTGTGACCTAAATAAAATCCCTTAGAATTATATAGTGGAAGTGACAAATAGATTCAAGGGATTCGATCTGATAGTGGCTGTAGAACTATGGATAGAGGTCTGTGACATTGCAGGGAAGGCAGTGATCAAGAACATCAACAAGAAAAAAACGCAAAAGGCAAAATGGCTGTCTAGGAAGGCCTTACAAACAGCTATGAAAAGAAGTGAAAGACAAAGGAGAAAAGGAAAGATATCCCCATTTGAATACAGAATTCCAAAGAATAGCAAGGAGAGATAAGAAAACCTTCCTCAGTGATCAATGCAAATAAATAGAGGAAAACAATAGAATGGGAAAGACTAGAGATCTCTTCAAGAAAATTAGAGATATCAAGGGAACTTTTCATGCAAAGATGTTATAAACAGTGACACATCCCAGAAAAGTCAAGTCAGAAGCACTTCTAGAATAGTGATGTGAGGAACTCTGTGGATCCTCTTCCCAATAAAAAACAAATGATCAAAGTATGGAAAACAATTTAAATATGTCTGGAAGCCATCCTAAGGTCATATAACAAATGGAGAAATACTTATTCAAGAAAATCTGCTAACTTTTAGAAGAACAGAGTCAGTGCCATCTGAACCATGCCTTGCCCCCTTCCTTTCCCAGGTATAGTGACAGGAGGTCTAATCTAGGCTTGGGAAGTTAAGAAGATGGAGTAAGTCTTTCATGACAGTCCAAGCCTAGGGTTATGGTATCTGCCAAGAGGAGCAGACCACCTATTTCTCATCCCTTCCTCTCCCAGCTTCATGTGGCTAAAGCTCTATTTCAGGCAAAAATGACTGAGAAGGTAGAGGCTCTCTTCCTCTACCTGGGCCTTGTTGTAGGACAAAAGTTCCACAGCAGCCATGACAGGCTGAGAATACTAGACCTTAAGCATCCTCGTCTTAGTACACGAGTATAGCTGAGGTTCCATGTTAGGAGGAGAAAGCCAAGACGACCATACAGTATCTTTGCCTAGAACTCTGCTCATAGAACATGGGTGTCTCTGCAAGAGAAACAGGGTGCTGTCCTCACCTTAAACTCTGAAGCAGTAGCAGGTACATTCTGCCCGGGAAGAAGAGGAAGCCTAAAAGCACAGAGCACTCCATACTTCTCCTTAAGAGGACTCATCTTATATTGAATGGAGTGTGGAGAAGTTCAAGCCTAAGGACACTGGAATCACCAGTGGTGATTTTGGTGATAAGTAAATTAGTTGGGGCTTATAGCTCTGTAACAGCAATACGAGAAAAGGCAGAACAGCTAGAAGGTTAGTAGAAATAACTGAGGAAAGAAGTAGCAGGGTCCTCCTGGGGGTGGCGGAAGCCTTAAAATGTGACCTCAAAGACAACTCCTACAGAAGTTGTAGAAGCACTGGAATCAGATTGTTTCTGTTCAAGCAGAATCAGATCAGACTTCAGAGTAATTTATTTACCAGGGTGTTGTCAAAACAATAGAGCAATCAGCTAGAAATTAGCATAGGCTAACTGTGGCATCTGATACCAATGCAGATATGCCATCTGCAACTAAAGCAGTATCCTCAAAGGGAGTTCACTGAAAGAGATAATCAAAGAGGACAGAGATAAAACCATTTTAACCCAGTGGGGTAGGAGGAGTCATACTCAAGCCTGCACTCTCTAAGCTCAACATTAAGGGTTGCACATTTGGGGAAAAACTAATTTCACTCAGCTAAAACAAGCAACTAACTAGAAAATAAATGCCAACAAACAAGTAGACTAGTTAACAATGATAGCCCTAGAAATAGGGAGTTAGTATCAGAACTGCTACAATGTATTATCAAATATCCAGTTTGGAACTAAAAAAGTACCAACTATGAGAAAGGCAAATAAACAAGAAAGCATAGTTTCAGGATTTAAAAGAACAGGCAAAGGAAACTGCATTTTAGAGAGCCCAAATGTACTTTGAGGAGAGAAACTCTAAAGTAGCTATTACAAATACCTTCAAAGAACTAAAGAAAGTCACACTTACAGAATTAAAGGAAGATATGATGATAATGTCTCATCTATTAGAAAAGATCAATGAAAAATAGAAATGATAAGTTGAACCAAAAGGAAATTCTGGAGTTCAAAAAGCCCAATAACCAAACAAAAATTCTGCTTCAGGGGTCAACAGGAAATGGGAGTTAGGAGAAGAATAAACCAGTAAACACGAAGACAGGCTGATAGAGATCACAGAATCTGAGAGCAGAAAAAAAATAAGAATGAGGAACAATGAAGAGAGCCTTGGAGAAATGTAGGACACTATTGAGCATACTAACGTACGGATCCATTCTTCATGGATTCTGCATTTGCAAATTTGACGACTTGCAAAATGTGTTTGTAACCCCCCAAACGGACACTCAGCGCAAGTTCACAGTCATTTACAAACTTATATAAAAAGTAATGAATCATCTGAGTCACCCAAAACATGTTCTAACTGAGGTCAAATCAGGCAACACACTGCCCTGTCATTTCAGCTCTCACACGGAACAAGTTTCTTTTCTGACGTATACTTAGTGTCAAGTTTTTCATGTTCTCGTGCTTTTTTTTGTGATTTTGCTATTTTAAATGGCCTCAACTGTAGTGAAGTGCTGTCTACAAGCACAAGACGGCTGTGATGTGCTTCTTAGGAAAAAATGTGTGTTAGATAAGCTTCATTCAAGCATGACTTATAGTGCTGCTCACTCTGAGTTCAATGTAACAAATCAACAATACTTTACGTTCAGGAAAAAGAAGAGGGGATTTGTTTTGTATGTGACACTGCTCCATAAAGTGCTAAGGTAATATCCATAGTATGTGATGAAGCTACGGAAAGGTAGAGTTTTACAGATAAACTTTTCAGATAACTTGTAGATTTGTGAGTTGATGAACAATTTTTTAAAAATGCAGTGTACAGATTGCTTTGAGGCTGAATTCCAAAGAATTTTATGGTCAAACAGTTAATGAAAACACGACCAATTCCTTACACAGTCTTCTAAAAAACAGAAGAGGACAGAATACTTCTCAACTCATTCTATTATTTCAATTTACCCTGATGCCAAAACTGGACAAACACAAGAAATACCCATACATAATTTGAGATAATGTGGGTGTGGGATTTGATCTATTCTCAAGAATGAGGACTATTTCTGGCTTAGAAGTGAACCACAGTTCTGATGATAATAATTCATATTAGTATGTGTCTGTGTTGTAGTGCTCAATTGTTTAATCTTCAGTCTTAAATATTGTTTCATGGCTGCAATTCCATCAAACAATATGTATATAATAAATTACCTGCCCCCCAATAGAGAAGAAAATCTTAAACAGCTGCAGTGATTATTATCAGAAACTTTATATGCAGCCATAACATCAAACAGTGCTGCTGGTGTTTAGTCGTTCAATCATGTCCTACTCTTTGTGCCCTGAAGGACCGCAGAATGCTTCCCTGCTCTTCACTATCGCCCAGAGTCTGCTCAGACTCCTTGAACTGGTGACGCTGTTCAACTGTCTCATCCTCTCTGGTCTCCTACTCCTCCGGTACTCAGTCCTTCTCAGCATCAGGGTCTTTCCCAAAGAGCTGGATAGCTCAAACAGTGATACATATATAATTTATCATGTGATCAGATGATAATAGTCTTCTTCAGCCAAAGCTGATAAATCACAAAAACGAAGGACTGAAACCTGATGCCAAAATAATTTTCTCTTCCTGTGTTAAACAATACAGAGACTGAGCAAACTTCCTCTGACTATGTTAAACAATACTGAGAATAAGCAAAGTAAAATTAGGTTTTTGCTCCAGGGAATACTCCCTCCTAGAAGAGAAGGCTGAGCAAATAAGAGCAGTTGACTTGTGGAGACGAGACTTACTTGTCACACCGCACTTCAAAACCCTCACTTCCCTGTACGTGCCAACCCAAAGCAGTTACAGCATAAACTCTGCCCGGTCCCAGCTGGTTCCCTCTCTTGCAAGATTCACCTGAAAATTACTCTCTAAAATTCTAAAACCATGCAACTATTCCCCACCTCCCCGGTTTTCCCCTTCAGAGATGTTACCAAGAGTGTGACAGCTATAGTGTATTTTCCCTTATTGCAATATGTCAAATAAATTTAGCTTTACTGGATTCAGGATTTTCTGTTGATCTTTAGGGGCTGTTGGCACACCCCTTAAGATTTTTGTATTCTATTGGACAGTGAGTTTTTAAAGACAGGCTCTTATACTCTACTCTCCAAGTATATGTCAGAAAGTACCTCCCAAAAGAATGACTGCATTCACCAGGCAGTTAAGAGAAACCTATGAAACTGAAACACTGCCTTTTATTTTAAAAATAACTATAGTGGAAGAACAAATGCACTACAGTCTCATGCTTTAGAGACTAAAAATAATAGTATGTTTTTCATTGCTTTCTAATTAGTGTAGAAATTATCTAAAATGGAAAAATGAAACTCAGAGGATCATATCAGCCTAGAGAAGCAGTAAAATTTGCCACATTTTATAAAGACAGCATTTTAAAGAGAAAAACAGAGGAACATGTAGAAGGGCTTTGAACTAAATCATTCATAATATGATAAGTAATCTACTCCTAAAAGAGGTTTAAAGGTATTTGACAGTATGGGAATGTACTTATTTATTCAATAAATATGTTTTAAAAAAATTTTTTTTTAATAAATATGTTTTAATAACTACTATAGGTTGAGTCAAGTTTTTGGAACTGGTGCATAATGGTTAACAAAGCGAATGTTCTCTAAATACATGGGACTTGTATTCTAGTTGTAAGAAGGCAAATCTTTCAGAAGTTAATGCATACATAAATATAGAATTAACCACTTGCGGGAGGAAATACAAAAGTGAAATTTCAAGTATCTTACATAATGGAAATAATAGATGACAGGAATGAGATATGTTTCATCGATCTTAAATAAAACAACACACTCGATCTGAGGAGGAAGGACTGAGACCATGTGAAACTCAGCGCTCCACGGGGCCACAGAGAGCTGGACAAAACTGAGCCCACGACGCACAGGAGACACAGCTCAGCGCCCGAAGCTCTGTTTCCACACGGCGTCTCCAGAAGCGTCAGACAGAGTGACTCTGAGAGAAGCTGCAGCTGGGACTGGTTATGGAACCCTAACAGAGACCAGCTACTGCAGGAGACAGCATTCTAACTCACTGACTGCACTGGGCATTTTCAGTAAACACACATCACAATGCTTACCTAGAATGTACAGGACATAACCTGGTCTGCATTAATACATTTAGGTATCTAAACTCCAAAAGAACACACAAGTGGGATAAAAATCACTTAAGCATGAAACATACACACTTACCCAATCATAATTCAGTACTAAATAAAGAGTTTGAGTTGTCTCAAGGCCCTCTGTGCTGAACTAATTCTTAGAAAAGCACATTTTCCCAAGTCTGAGTCAGGAAGAAATACAAAATAGGAACAGGCCAATTGCCAGTAATGAAACAGAACAGATAATTTAAAAACTGCACCCAAAACAAAATGCCAAGACTAGATAGCTTTTACAGGTGAATTCTACCAAACAGAGAAAAGTTGTCATCTATACTTTTCAAGTAGACTCAAACACTGTTAGCCCACAGGCCATACTTTGAGCAACAAGTGTGTAGGGACTATAGCGATAGCTATGTGTAAGCCAGTGTCAGTCTCCAAGGAATTTCAATAGCAATCAGCAGGAAATGATTGAGCAGGTCTGCAAATCATTTTCGACTCTTCCTGCAGAGGTCTTAATCTTCACTGGGAACATGCAGGTACCCAGAGTCTCTGTCCTGGTCTAAGTAAGGCAGACCAGAGGAAACAGGCTTTACGTAGCGCAAGCTCAACCACCATAAACGCTGCGGATGAGGTCGGCAAGAGTCGGATTTTTCTGTTTGTTTTCGTTTTATTCATCTATATATGCACAGTCTCTGAAACAGAACCTTCCTTTAATAAGAGTTCAATAAGTGTTTGTTGAATTAGATTGGAAGTAAATGAAATCTTTCTGGTCTTATTTTCTAGTTCACCTTAAATATTAAGACTTCTAGTGACATATGGGCTGATTCTCAAAGAGTGTATTTGCTGGAATTATGCTTTCAGATTCTTGCTGTTCATACAGATAAGAAATGGCTCAATATCTTTACTAACTTGAATTCAGCAGCTTACTCTTACTGGGTTTCTGACATCAGAAATACCTAACTTGACTACTTTTCAAAATCATAACATGGATAAATCTAAAGAGCTTTTCTATTTAGTATATCATGATCATAAAATTCTTGTTGGAAAGATTATTTATTAACAATCCAGCAGCACTCGGTAACCACATTAACACTTCTTAATAAAAAGTATAATTAAATAAGATTTTAATGATGCTAGTATCTCCTTAGAATTTTTAATGTGATAGAAAACTCAGTGCCCTGAGTTTATCATGGAAGCCTAGATTAAAAGCCTAGCTGTCTCATTCTTCAGCAGTGTAGACCCTCTGTAAAATAAGAAACAAACATTATATATATGCATATATATTGGTCAGGGCCCCAGTGTCTGACACAGATCTCTTGGACTTGTAGAGGGAGATACTATCATTACTCTTTGACCCAAGTTCCTGACACAAAGCTCTTGAGACTTTCGTTAATTTACTGAGTGATGGGACCATCTGACACAGAGCTCCTAAGTCCTCTGTGATTTCCTAGGTGATAGGAATATCTTTCTGTTCTCTTGGATGGAGGATGGTCACCAGAAAGAGCAAGCTGGGAGCAGAACTTTGGGACTTTTGGTCCCATCTCCTATTCTCCAGGAGGGGAAAAGGTTGGAAGTGCAGTTTGTGATCATGCTAACATTAGGAATCCTCCATAAAAACCCTAAAAGTACTGGGTTCAGAGTATTTCCCCGTTAGTGAACACACCTACGTGCGTGGAGGACAGCGCATTTCAATTATAAAAGGTAGACTCTTGCACTCAAGACCTTTCCAGACCTCATCCTACGTATGTCTTCATCCAGCTTTTCATTTGTAACCTTTATAAAATATAAAATCAGTGAACTGTTTTCCTGAGCTCTATGAGCTGCTCGATCAAATTACTGAATCCAGGGAGGGTACTGTGGGAACCTCCAATTTGCAGCCAAGTTGGTCAGAAATTTTAGGCAACCCGAGGATCTACTACTAGTGATTAGTATCTGAAGTTAGGGGTTGGGGGAGGGGCAGTCTCACAACCCTTAACCAGCAGCCTCTATGCTACCGCTGGTTAGTGTCAGAACTGAATAAAGGATATCAAGCTGGTGTTGGAGATTCAGCGTGGGAAAAATCCCAGACATCTGGTGTCAGAAATCTTATGAACGAGTTGGCCTCTGCTGCTGTTGTTGCTATTTAGTCGCTAAGTCATGTTGAACTGTTTAGAGATACCACCAGGTTCCTCTGCCCATGGGATTTTTCAGGCAAGTACACTGGATTGTGCTGTCATTTCCTTCTCCAGGAGATCTTCCCGACCCAGGGACTGAACCTTCAGCTCCTGCCATGTCTCCTGCATTATCAGTGGGTTCTTCACTGCTGGGCCACCAAGGAAGCGCTCAACACCCACATATCAAGTGGAAATCACAGCTCACTTGAGACTCTCATGTCAAGCAAAAATAATCACAAAAGTCATTCTAAAAGTCAACAGATGTGAAGAGTATACCAAACTCACGGGGGTGGCACAGGAGTCAAAGCTTTTTTTTTTTTTCTTAGCTTGCAAAGCACTTTAACATTCCTTATCCTGTTTGAATTACCCTAAGAGCATTTTCTAGTGCCAGTGTAAGGGAAGGAACAATATGAACAACCCTCTTTATTTGTGAATATACAGATACAAGCATACCTCATTTGACTGTGCTTAGTTTATCAAGCTTCACATACATTGTGGTTTTCACATATTGAAGGTTTGTGGCAAGACTGCGTTGTCAAATGATGGTTAGCATTTTTTAGCAATAAAGTATTTTCAACTGAGGTATGTACTTTTTTAGACATAATACTGTTGCACACTAGACTACAGTATAGTGTAAGCATAACTTTTTTGTGCACTCAAGAGACCAAAAAAATTCATGTGACTCACTTTATCATATTTGCTTTACTGCAGTGGTCTGGAACTGAACCTACAGAATCTCTGAGGTATGCCTATATATAAATACACTGAAGCCCTAAAATCCTAAGGCTAAGGGCAGAGGACTTCTCTTTGAGAATTATAGCATTTTGGTGTTTTGAAACATGTGAGCAATGCCTTGTAATTAATTTTCCCACCATCATTATTTTATGTTTAAAAGCTTTAATGTGTGCCCAGATTTCTAAGGTCAATAAACAAATAATATATTCTAAAAAGAAATGGCCCTGAGACAAAAACTGCTTGCCAGTTTGTTTTCTATCATTGATATCTATTGACAAATATGCCAATGGTTGTGCTAATCAATGTCATTTCAAATTTGTATCCTTCCATTCTCAAACACAGACTTGAGTAGACGTTTTATTCATATAAATGGAATCTTTTCAAGTACTTTTAAACTTGAAATCATAGGACTTATAATAGTGAGAAATCTACAGTTTAAGTAATTACAACACAATTCATTGAAAACTTTTTTTGAGAAACTCAATTTTTTGAAATGTTAGTGTGAGAATCATATAAATCAAGCTCCCCTCTCCTGTAGAATTTTGGCCTGGAGTTTTTAATAATTATTTCAGGAAATATGATAAGTGAGAGAAAGTATAAACACATTTCACAGAACTTCTTATATATATGACATTATAGTATATCAAACTAAGAAAACGATTCTGCAACAATAAGCAATAGTCTTATGACTTGAGATATGCTTACAGATCATTTCCGATCAAGTATGTAATATTTAGTATTTTGATAACAAGAATGGTATAAGACCATCTCTGTTCCTCTCTTAAAATGGAAAATAAAATATTATACATGTCTCCTTCTTATTTCTGTATAATGCTTCCCCCGCATGCATTGCGGAGCCAAAACCTGACATGAAAGTTTATGACAGAGTGAGATTGTAAAAATGTATTTTTTATCTGAGACGATTTTGCAATAAAAGCACATTTCAGTCCTTTAAAATAACAGTCGACAAGATTTACTGTATCAAATGTAAGTGTCACACCTCAGTCAGTGGTTAAGATTTCAAACAAACCCCAGCCGCTAAGCTGAAATTGGCTTTTAAAATCTTTAAGTTAGTTTGTTCCCAGATGAACATTTTTTTTTAAACATGAAAAACCACACTTATCATACAGCTTGCAAATTCTCTGGTTTCCATTTACCCATTTTATTATCTTTTTATTACTGACAGAGACAGGAGCCAAGTCAGAGCTACATTAATCCAGAAACCAAAAGTAAGTAGACGACAATATTGTGAATATTAATGCAAGGTGGCAGCTCTTATTTTTCACCATCCCATCGTATTTTTCCTTGGAACCAATTTGTACAAAATGTATTTAAAAATCAGAAAGTTAAAGACAACCAATTTTCAACTCATTGACCTACAAATTTGTCTGATTGCAGGGGACTTCTGTTGTAGCAGGGAGATTAGGAGTGGGTGCTTGAAACTTCAGGTCCCTTGGGGAGGGTGTAATCACTGCTGACAATGCACCCGAGCTGTTTTATGTCTGGGGTAGAAATTGGAGGACATCTAGCCAGTTTATGAGTCCCAAGAGAGGGGGCAACGGATGTCCATAACCGTAACACCTCACTCTGTGGGGAGCCTGTCTAGTTTGTGGCAAGAATTTTAAGCTTCATTTTTCCTGGATAGCGTTCCCTTCTCTCTTTTTCTTTCACTCTCTTGTCTAAGTAAATAAAAGTAGACCTAAAAGTACATTCATACACACACACACACACACACACACACACACACACAGAAAAGAAAATTAAATGAAGAAAATCTCAACAAATTCGACCTTAGATTTGTTTCAGCTATTATGAACACTCAGACTTAGCACCCACTTTCTTTGCAAGTTTATCCCTAATAATGACCAATATTTGTGTACTCCCCTTAGGATTACCAAAGGCATTCACAAATGTAACATCTGCACAATTAAAAGTTTCTGCAGCAGGAATATAGCTCCATCACGCAGATTGCAAATTTTAGTCTTGAAGATGGTTTTTTTGAAACAAAGTCCCTGAGATAGAAATTAAATCTACTTTTCCAGAATTCAAAGTCCAATGATCTTTTCTGTATACTAAATTGATATTTTCAACTTTGAAATGTTTATTAATTGTTTTAATATTGTATATAAAGAATAAATTAAAATTAGACTTCCTACATTCAGCATACTCAAAAAGGTAAACCTATACAGAGTATCCAAGGAGTAAAAATACCAAAACACACAGTGTAAAATCAGATAGAAGGTGGATGCCAAGGGTCCTCTGGTTCCCTTTCCTTTAAGAGTCCGACCAGCGAAACGTGAAGGGCTGGGACGCAGGGGAGGCGGCAAGCAGGAGACACTGCGCCCTCTGGTCCTGTCACTTGTGTGCTCCCTTGGGAAAATGTGGGACTCACTGAGTATGATTATTTCCAATAAACCCAAAGTGAAGACTACCCAAGTGCCCGTGAGTAGAAGGATGGATTAACAGATTGTGATTTACACAAACAAGAAGAAAACACAAGCAATGAAAAAGAATCATCTTCACTTCACCCAACAGTGAGGCTTTCTTAAATACGCTAATCAGCCAAAAAAAACAAAAAAACAAGAGCCAGACACCAAAGAATACACACTATATTACCAAATTTATATAAAATGCAATGCAGTCAAACTAGTCTCTAGGTTAAAGGAGGCGAGGAGCTGCTGAAAGGAACTAGTGCAGGGGGTATGGAGGGCTCCGCCTTCATCTGCATGATGGGTGCACAGTTGTGCTTTATTTGTCACAGTCTTTGAAATGAAACATTCATGATATTTGTACTTTCCTCTACATAGAATACACCTCAATAAAACTTGCAAAGGAAGGACATAGTTGGACCTTAAGACTGCATCTGTACCACCATGGATCTCTTGGATTAACTAACTTGTAGGCTTTTTCAGGCTGAAGAACTTTGGAAAAGTGTGGGCTTTGGATCCATTTGCCTGAGTTACAAATCTCCACTGCACTGTGACACTCACTGGCAATGTGTTCTAAGGGAAGTCCCCTAAACCCTCGGTTTCTCCAGTAAAGTTTTTATGGATTTGTGCCCCTCAACTCCCCAGTAGGGACAAACAGCATAAACAGGACAAAAACATAAACGTAAACCATATAAACTGAGAGACTGCAAACAAACTGATGGTATCATTCTTCCTCAGCCCTTAAATATCTTTGAGTTAGTGCTATCACTAGCAAAAAAAAAAAAAAAAGAAAAGAAAAGAAAAAAAATCAAATTCTGTATTAGGAAGGTCTGGTAATAATTCAGTACGGCCAGCAACTCTCCACAGTTTAGTGCCTTCACACAACAGATGTTATTTCTGACACTTGAATGGCCAGGTGGGGTTTCCTCATTTAACGGCCTTCAGAAATCCTGTCCTCGGCTCAGTCTTTGGGATCCTCTCACTGTGTATTTGGAGAAAAGAGACCTTAGGAAAGGTGCATCTGTCCTTAACTGCTTTGGCCCTGAAGATGTGTGTGTTGCTCTCATTTACATTCATTTTAGGGGGAAGCAGCCACAGGGCCCCATCTCTCTGCAAACAAGCTCAGGAAAGTATGACTTTTCATTATCAGTCCATTAGCCACATCTGCCACATTGTCCTTATGTTCTCCTACACAAACTACAGGTAATTTCTGAGGCTCTATCAGTTAGGCATTTCACAACAAAGTCACAGAAATCCCAGGATCATTTGATCTACAAACGCATGTAACTTTGTGAAATATATATTCCAACTGGTTGACTTTAAACTCAATCTAAATACCAACGGATCTACTCACATTTCTGAGAGACAGCTTACATTCATTAACAAATGTTAGTTAGCCTGAGTCTCAACACCAAGGTGTCAGATCAGATCAATCTGAATTGAACACACTTTACTTTTTTGATCTTCAAGGTGAGAGATATCTTGGTGTTGTAGAAAGTACCCAGCACTGGTAACTGGGGTCATGATCCACCTTCTAAATTTATAATCAAATGTCAATATAATCAAATCTAGAGGGAATTCTTATATAGGACTTTTAAAAAATCTTCATAAACTTAAACCCACTGTAAATATTGTTCTCTAAAACTTTGGAAATGGAAGTTTTACTTTTACAATAGAAGGCTTATATAAGATACAGGACTTATTCCAAATCACAAACTTGGAACCAAAACTTGAGGCTCTATATTACCAGTCTAATATATATTTTCTTTCTTAGCAAAGCAGGAAAATGTCAAAAGGAAAAATGTAATAATGGTTGCATGTAGGAGACACTAATGATCAAGTTTAAGAAAAAATTTGATAAATCTGATAAGACTGTTTTACTGCCGAAATTCTCCCTGCTCCTTGATAGTTGACCCAAGTAGTACCAGGAACTGCAATTATATCAATAATCATCATAAACTGTATGTATTTCTCACTCTTCAATCTTTTTTTTGTACTTGCAGGCTTAGGATTGCAAAACATAAGGCAAAAGGTATCACTTTGAAGAGTTTTCATCATTATAACCTTTTGGTCCCAGGAAGTGGTTATTTCATTTTAATAGTCCTCTTTCTATATATATAGGTGTCTTATGCCTGAAATGAATTTTCAAGACTGTCTTTATGTGAAGTATTTGGCAATCCAAAAACTACTGTTTCTGAAAATATGTATAGACCAGGAATGAAGTGTTCCATTTTTACAATGAGATGCAGATTTCCCATTAAAAAGTAAAGCTTTCATCTCCAATGCTATCAAGGACAGTATTTGAGTTTTGGTGAATTAATTTAAGAGGCTATAGAAGTCCTATAAAAGAATTTTTGCTAGTCTATTTATTACTTACTGTTGATTATAAATTTGAGCATTACTATTAGTGTCCAGCTTGTGACTTTGAATAGTAGCAGATAAATATTGCTAACTGGTATTTAATCATTTTCAGTAACACTCTTTTCAATTAAACTTAATCTCATACACGTTTATACAATTTTACAATTTAATTATACAATTATCTCATACTATTTGTACAATTTGAGGGATCAATTATCAAAATGCATTGATACTATTTTTTTACTTGTCTCTATCTCAATCACCCTGTTTACTGTTTTAAGTGCCCTTTCTTCCTTAAAGCAAAACAGGACAAAAAAAAAAAAAAAGAAAGAAAGATAGATACAGGAGAAAATGTGGAGGTTATTTCAGGGCTGAAGTAAGATATGAAGAATTGTTCTAATCTTTCCTCCAGCTTTTAACAGTGTTTCAAACTCTATCAAGTAAGAATAGATGACTGTTATGCGATGTAGGGCATTGTGGGCCTGGGGTCTTCAATATTTCTCTAAGTTTGTAGATTTCATGGTCACAAGTAAGCACAAGTAGTTAATAAGTTCTATGCACCATCTTCGCTAACCCTACATACCTATGAACCGGCACAATGCCTAGTACATAATACTTGATTAAAAATTAATGAAGTATGGTTGGCAGCAGTTCCTCTATCTCTTGGCCAATCCTGACTTGTACATTCTTCTCTCAATATTATAGGTAAGCCAAATAAACAATCACCCTGAAAGCTCTTCAAATGGCTAAGAAAACTTCTGTCCCAAACTATACTGTCATCTGAAATTCCACTTTTGAGTTTCATTCATTTAGCTAAAAATGTCGGTCTTGTTAAAATGCAAAACAAATGCAGCAACACAGAGTCAATCACACTTGAATCCCTTTTAAATTATTTAAACTCATGACAGATGAATATCAGATTTGTTTTTCCCTAGTGCAGTCTGGCCAGAGGAGGGAGTCATTCTGTGGTCATAGAAGTAGGATGAGAAAAACCCAAGTCAGTAAGATGAGTTTAGATGAGTCAGAACAAAGAAACTTATCTCACACTGTTGCCTATAGATGAAATAATACTAAGAGCATACATATTATCTGATTATTACCAGTACTCATACATAATGAAAGTGAGATCCACTGCTGTGAACTAGTTAAAAGCTAATCATTGTCAGAGTCAAGGTTAGTTTCTAAGAGACTTGACTTTTAGTTTTGTGCTCCTTCTTTCAACTTTGATTACTTCTTTATAAATGCGAATCCTACTTCAAAGTAACCTAAACCTTATAAAATATTTTGGAAATTCAAAAGAACCTTAAAAGGAGTATCAACAAATTTCCTGCCTCTGTAATTTTCTATAGTATACATAAATAACTACTTAGGCTCCTTAAGAGTGATTTAATTTTCCAAACATGTAAACTATGATTAATTAAGTGTGAAGGTTTATGATTATGTAATTGGAATTTGGTTTAAAAATATTCTCCATCATTTTCATCAATACTAAATCAGCTAATTGAAATAATCATTGGGATCTACATCTATAGCAAAAAAGAAAAATCTGTATTGCTGCAAAAAAGAAAATATCTTTCCTCCTACTTCAAAAATGTATTCAATAAGGTAATTACTGCTAAATAAAAATTATACCATGTTCCATAATAGAGTGCTGAGGTCAACAGAGTCAAAATTAAGAATATCAGGCAATGCATTAGAGTTCTCGAGAGAAATGGGACCAATAGGGCATAAATATGTATATATGTGTGTTTATAACAATATATGTATATATTTATACACAAACACATTCATTACAGGGAATTAGCTCCCATGATTAGAGAGATGCAGAAGTCTCAGTATTTGCAGGGTGGTAAGTCAGAGCTGAAGACTCAAGCCTAAGTCCACAATTCTGAGAATCAGGAAAGCCAATGATGATGTTCCATTCTAAAAACTAGCAGGCTTGAGATCAGGAAGAGCTAATGTTTTAGTTCGAGTCTAAAGGCAGGAGCAAAGTCAGTGTCCCAGTTCAAAGGACACAAGTTGGCAGAATTCCCTCTTCACAGGGGAAGGTCAGCTCTTCTGTTCTATTTAGGCATTCAGATGATTAAATGAGGCCCACTCACATTAGGGGGGGGGGGGCAATCTGATTTACTCGACATGCCGATTTAAATTTTAATCTCATCCAAAAACACTCTTAGCAAATACTTGGTGTCTTAATCCACTTGGGCTGCTGTAACAAAATACTATAAATTGGACAACTTATAAATAACAGAACTTTCTCAGAGTTCTGAAAGTTGTACATCAAAAGATCGGAGTGATAACATGGTTGGCTGCTGACTTTTTCTGGGTTGTAGACTTCTTATTGCATCCTCACATAGCAGGAAAAACAAGGGATCTCTGTGGGGCCTCTTTTATAAGAAAACTCATCTCATTCATAAGGGTTCACCTCTTGACTCTTAAGTCACTTCCTTACACCCTTAACTCTTGATACTATCATTCTTGTGGGTTGCCATTTCCTCCTTAGGGGAGCTTCCTGACCCAGGGATCAAACCTGTCCATCTTATGTCTCCTGCTCTGACAGGCGGGTTCTTTACCACTAGTGCCAGCTGGGGAGCCCCCTACGGTGCCTGGCATCTACATTAGTCAGGGAGCACTCTAAGGGAGCCCTCTGTGACATCCTAAAACAGTGGGGGCAGCAGGAACATTGTTCATAGTAGGGTGACTGAGTCAAAATTTTACGTAGTGAAATAGTCTACTGATAAATCCATTTTCATTTTGTGTTTTACTGCTCTGTACTCACAAAAACATATAAAAATGAGCTTCCCTACAGTCTCCAACCCTAACTCCCTTCTCTCCAGAAGCACAGTCAGCCCCACAGTTCTAGTTCTTAACTCTCCATGTGACAAGGTGCATAGTAGACAGGATCCTCTTCACACCTCTTTAAAGAAATCAGACCCAGGACCATGGACCATGACGCTGTCAGTTCTTACAGCGGCTCTTTCTGTGTGGAGACTGGGGACACTCCAGGTCTTCCCTGGTAGCTCAGAGGGTAAAGCATCTGCCTGCAGTGCAAGAGACTGAGCTCCATCCCTGGGTCCGGAAGACCCCCTGGAGAAGGGAACGGCAACCCACTCCAGTGCTACTGCCTGGGGAATTCCATGGCGGGAGGAGCCTGGCAGGCTCCAAGAGAATCTAAGGAGAGAAAGACAAATGGTAGTGTACTACAGAGAGCTCATATTCTCTTGCTTATCTTTTTCAGGAATTTTGTGTTGTCAAATACAGTCATCATTAAAATTTAAATGATATAAACTTACTGTGAAACTAATTTTATTAACAACAATACTAACGGATATTCAAAACTCATCACTTCCTAATTATTATACTGCATTTTATTATAATCTGTGCTCTTTCTTGAGGTTATTTACATGTCTTAAATTTGTATGGTGGAAATAATAAAACAAATCTGTTCCCAACTCTGCCTTCACTGACATCATGTTGGTAACATGAAACTGACCACCATGGGAGCAGTCCCACTACAGAAATTGGCAAACACTACACTGTGGCTTCAGTTTCACAGTGAGTCCATTACGAAGCTGGCATATCACTTGGCTGACAGAGTGAGTGCCAAGGTCTAACAAGGATGATCTGACCCTAGCTATTGTGAGGTCACTGAGGATGAAGCAGAGGACAGTGGTTACAAATTGAACATGGCACCCATGTATGGAAGGATTTCTAAACGTGCTGTGTCTATGGAGTGGATTCTAAATCATGATATTCTGGAATCCCCTCCACCTTCAAAGGGATCATTCCTGGTCTGATCAAAAAGTATTGGCAGGCATGACCTTTGCAAATGAGGACCAAGTCTCTCTTCACTTTTTCTGGTATAGAAGAAGCCTCCGATCTCTTCTACAAAATAATGGAAGGGTTTCCCACTATTAGATGACACTGTACATTTGCCCAACTAGGTGGTTTGTGTCTGGATCCAAAATAAATGGTATTTATATGAAAAATCTGATATTACTTGTACCCCTACGATTGTGTAATGATTCATGTTTGTTATTGCATGGGGAAATGCCTTGTTAGTAAAAATTAAATGTGGCAGTAGGCATATCTCATAGGGACACTGATTATAAATTGCATTTATTACTAAGTTTCATATAGGCCAAATATTTGAAATATTCATATTGTCTTAGAAAAAACAGGTGTGATTAATGTTTTAAATGTTTGCATCTGATTCCAGAAACTATGTTGCAGAGTTATAATTCCCCCTCTATCCCTCAGATTTTGTGAGACTAAGAAATGATTATACATGTGACATTGGAAGGAGAATTGATGAAGTTGGTAGAAAGGTCCTACAACCTTTCTCAAGACCCCCCAAATCATGCTACCTTAAAGATACTCTAAGGATGGCTCAGATATTACAGTTAGTCGAATGCAGCTAATGGGTTAGTAAAATTAGGATATTAATGTTACTGGGAATTGGTTGATCCTCACTGATTAGTGAGTTAGTCATGAGAAAAACTGCCCTATCCATTGTATCCCAGGGGCTAGCCAAGGAAAGAAAACCATTTTACAAGCAAGATTAAAGGGAATTAAGTACAGAGAATTGGTTATACCAGTCATGGAAGAGCCATGAGACCAAATAAGGGATGTGTGCAATCCACAGATTATCACCAACAGAAGACTACTATTCTCTTAGGCTGGAGGTCAAAGGAAACAGGTGATATCACCAAGAGTCAAGACAGCATCTATGGTCACCTGGCTGACAGGCTTTTTAGGACCTGGAGTCAAAGAGTTGAAGACATTCCTGCCAGAGATGCCAGCAAGATCAAGATAGAGAAAAAGACTCTGGTTTCTCCCTTCCTCCTGCTCCTCAACTACATATCAAGGATTCTCATTAAATCTAATCATGTGAACAGTATGTGGCTTCTAGGGGTCAGCAGAGCAAGAAAGGGAGAGGGAATACATCTGAGGGGAAACAGGTACAGGAATAATAAATCTAGCAAATCCAAAATATGTATCTATATCTAGATGGATAGACAGATAAACACAGACTCCCCCCAACATCCATTAATGCTATGACAAGGTAAAGAAAAATAGGGTTTTTTTCCCCTTACCCAGGTATATTATCTAAAGGAGCACTTAATTAGTTACTGAATTAGAAGTTGGTACATTCTACTGCTATTTAGCGTCCTAAATGAGCACAAGATTGGCCAACTATCATGAGAGTCTATTACTGATCCAAGAGACTCTTTTTTTCCCATTATTCCGAAGCTCTCTATCTGTTCTCAAACTGGGAGAGGTACTATAAAACAGAAAATGAGACTGATCTGACAGTTAACCCACTCTTTTCACCTTGCCTTCTTTTAAATATGCTGAGAAAAGTAAAATGGTCAAAAGGAAAGGAGGAGGAGAGGCACAAGTATGCTCACAAACTAGGTGATGGATGGCTGAGAGCTGACTCTTTCTCAAGTGCTTTTATTGTCCCACGTGCTTACCCCTGCATCCCAGGAGACAGCTTGATGTAACACGCCAGTATTAGTGTCACTTCCTTGCCATATCCTCTTTTCACCATCACAAAGATAAGAGTCCATCAGAAAATACATGTTTCCTAGGGTTACTTCTGTTTTACGCAGATCCTCTTTATGAAGCTATTCTTAGAGTCCTCTTCAGTATCATAAGCTTCAACTAAGAAAACTACCTTTCCTTCCTTTCTGAACATTGTTTCATGAGGAATGAGTCCTGTTACTTACAAAGATAGGCAGAGGTCTCTCAAAGCAGAAAAGTCATCTCTTTTGCTTGCTTTCCACGTGCCATCTAGGTACTACAGTTAAGAACTTCAAGCACACAAATTTGTTCTAGAGAACTGGCAACTCAAAAATACAAATAATCTTTATAGTATTCAAGTAACCCTTAAACTTTTTGAAAAATAACCTTGCTTTAAAAGTCAGAGTGCAAAAAAACTCAAAAGAGTTGGCACGTCCCTCCAAAAGATTCTCTAACGTTTAGCAAAACTGAATTCACACTAAATCTGTTTATGAGTAAAAGACAAGTCAACTTTAAAACCAATCATAGATGACAATGTTTCTTTTCAATGTGTCTGCTTTGGAGCCATATTTCTGCTAAACACTCAAAAATTTCTTCTTGAGTATTTAGTGATATATTAGAACGAGAAATAAGGGATGTTAGTGCTAGAAGGCAGTCAACGGTCTGTAATTTAATTCACATATTCCTTCTGCACCAGACTCTGTAAGATCACTGAGTCAGCTTAAGAACTTTGAAGCTGTAGAGTCCAGGGCAGGCCATTACAGTATGCCGATATCACTGTCCTCCTGCTCTGACGTTCTCCACTGAGTGACAGGGGAAGGAGAAGGAAGCGCAGTCACCATCAACTGAGAGTGATGAGACTGGAATATTAAAATTCAGGCTTATCTGAGCTGACTGAATTGGCTGGCAGAATGTTCTCCAGTTAAAGGTGGGGAAAGGTTAATTCTGCACATGACACCGCTACTGCATTTATACAAGTCTCCTAGGACAACTGTTTGCCTTGAATTGTTTTCTTCCTTTATTTCAGTCAGACAGTTGTGTTGACTGATTTTTCTTTTTGATGTATGAAATGACTGTTTGACTGAATTTACCATTTGATTTCTACTAACGCACTGTAAAAACAATAGTCAACTTAGACTGGCAGGTATGAAAAATTCTACTGCAGAACCAGACAGAAATATTGCGTTCTATAGGTACATATGTCATATGCCCTGGGTTTTGGAAAATTGTTCCAATTTCAACTATTTTGCCCCATGTTTCAAAAGAGTGGGGCCACTGATTTAATAGTAAAAATAAGATTTGTGAAGTTCATATAAAAATAATTTTGTGTGAACCTGAGAATCACATAATGGGATCAGAAAAGAACTATTATGAGAAATTTTACTGTTTCTTACTTATCAAGAGGTGTTTCTATGTCAAACTTTTCAGTCTTCTTCTAGAAGATGTTTAGGAACAAAAGGTTTGAATATATTCATAGCAAATCCTTATTTATAGTTTTGTTTTCCCAATAATTATAGTTACTAAGATAGGACATGGAAAATGGCCTATCTCATGATTCTAAGCTCCTATTGAACATGTGGGAATTGGTAACATGAGTAGGAAAGTGAAGCAACTTTTGAGATTGTTACTGAGTAATGCTGATTTTATAATGAGTGCTTCCTTACATATCTGACTAATTTATCACGGTGCAGATGGCTGATTCCCATGCTTAGAAATGACAAAGGTCTTAAGAAATTCTCCATATTCCATTCATCAATCTGTGTTCTTCTTCAAAGCAAAATTAATCCCTTCACTATTAACATAGTAGCTTAATTATAATTTTTAATTTTAAAATTAACTGTGAGAATCGGAATTTCTGGTAGGAAAAAGTGATGGAAGATGGGACAAAATAAAATAAATCAAAGAATTCATAGAAAGCTAAAACAGAATTTTTCAATAGTAGGTAAGGACTTCTGCTTCCAACTATATCAGTTTACCTTAGGAAACCATACTAGAAAGGTCAGATAAATCATAAGCAACATTTGACTGTGAGCATTATAAAGCTAATGAGGTAGCCATGACATAGAAAAATAAAATAGAAAAGAAACTCATAGAAGTAAGAACAGTATTCTGCACATGCTTTATCTAATCCAGTCATTTAGAAACTATTGATGAAAATCAAAAGCATGAGAAGCCAAATATGGCTCCTAAGAGGCAGAAAAGCCAGTAGATCTTAGGACAATATTGGAGGACTGAGGAGAGAGCAGGGTTGGACTTTAGAAATAACAAGGCAGCTAGAATTTTAAGGATCAAAATCCCAGAGATGGGAAAGATTCAGAGACTCGAGCTCAATTCAGCAACAGTGGTCCCTTGACGTTATCACATTTTCCACGTAGGTAGACAAGGCAAGATGTTAAGAAGTCAAACAAAAGCTAACTGAAGTCAAAACAAAGACTCAGGAGTCTTGTAATGCTGAGGAGATAAAACTGAGGTTCAGAACCCACCAAAGAATAGTGGCCCGGTGGAAAGCTAATGATATGAATTAGGACACTGGAGGTTTCTATATGTATCTGTGTCCACGTGAATGTGTGTTAGGAAGGTTGATGAAACAGCTACCTTGATGGAAACATCTATAAAGAAGGAAAATGAGTATGAAGCTTGTGCAATGACTGAAGATCAATAAGCTGATCTTTCCTTCTGCTCCTTACCTGGGAATAGGAAATTCTCTCTTGAAAAAAGGACAGTTGACCGTTCAACAATACAAGACTTAGAGACACCGACTCCCTATGCAGTCAAAAATTCACATATCACTTGATAGGCGGCCCTTCCTATCTATGGTTCTGCATCTGAGGATTCAACCAACCACGGATCATGCAGTGCTGCAGTTGTTGGGAAAAAATCCATATATAAGTGGATCTGTGCAATCTAAATCCAGGTTGTTCAAAGGTCAACTGGAATGTCATTATGATTCTCTACAACTTGTCATATCCCAAGTCTGGTGTTCATCAAAGAACCACCAAGACTCCCAAGAAAAGGAGAATTAGAATAAAAAACAGAATCAGAATCATGGATGACCTAGATATTAAAGTTCAAATATATTTTGATAAATATTACCAAGTTCAGGAAAATAGATGACAAGGTAGAGAATTTAACTAGACAACTAGAAACTGATTAAAGTTGAACTGACAGAATTCAAAATTAAACTCAGTAGTGGGCCGAACACAGGTGAAGAAAGATAAATGAACTGGAAGACAGAGTAGCAGTAAAAATAGGAAGACTAAACGTGGAAAACAAAAAGGATAAAAAAGTACAGAAAAGAGCATTTGAAACATATGGGCCACAGTAAACATTTTCATCATATGTTTACATTGGAGTCCAAAGGGAAAAGAAGAGAGAGATTCGGGCGAGAACAATATTTAGAAATAATAGCTGAGAGTTCTCAAAAACTAAAAAGAATATATCAAGCCATAAATTCAACAAGCACTAAAAAACGCAACAAGAGTAAATATAAAGAAACCATATCTAACACCACCAGAGTACAATTTACAAATAGCAAAGAAAAACAGAACACCTTAGAAGTAACCAGAGGAAAAACAACAGTTGACCTTTCAACAACGCATGAGATTAAGATTACTGCTTACTTCTCAACAAAAATGATTAATACTAGAAAATAATGGAAAGTGCTAAAGAAAATAACTGCTCACTGAGAATTCTAGAGGCAGAGAAAATGTTGTTTGGAAGATGAAATAAGGAAATCTGCAAACAAACAAAATTTAGAGAATATGTTCTCATCAGAACCAACTGAAAGGGAGACCCGCAGGCAGAAGGAAAATTATCATAGAGGAAAATAAGGACTTGACAAAGGAATTAAATAGAACAGAAAGGAAGCGTAAGTGAATAAATCTGAATAAAATCTAACTGCACATAAGAGTAATAATGAAATATATAAAAATTAGAATGCATGAAAACAAGAGGAAGAGGAAAAAGTAATAAAATAAATTTAAGGTCTCAGCACTGCTTGAGAAGCAGTAAAGGAGCTAATAAGTCACGGTGCATGTGTAACTGCTACCTATATAAGCATTGTGAGCTAATAAAGGGAAAATGGAGTTTGATGAATTTAAAAGGAAGAGCCAGAGGAACATAAAAAGGAAGGACAAGCAGAAAACAAGGAGTAAAAGGTCTATAATAAGATACGTTAACTGTAAATAGTCACATTAAAGGGCAGAGATTTTTTGAAACAAACAAAAATCTTAATTCTATGCCCCTTACAAGACACCATAGTCAGACTGCAAGTTAAAGGATGCAAAACTTATGTCATAAAAACAATAAGCAAAACTGAAAAAAAAATAATGGGAGATTTGAAAGCAAAAAGTATCACTGGAGATAAGACAGGATAATAAAACCAACCATTACTTTACAAGGAACATATCATAAAACTAAACTTCGAGGCAATATATGAAGGGAAATTCTGAAAACTAACTAGAAATAAAATCTAAATTACCTAGATCAATAATTCAGAACAACAACAAATCAGTAAACTACAGAAGATCTGAATACCATTGTTAAAGTCTTTGGCCTATACACCCCGAGGAAACCAGAATTGAAAGAGACATATGTACCCCAACATTCACTGCAGCACTATTTACAAAGCTAGACAAGGAAGCAACCTAGATGTCCACCAGCAGATGAATGGATAGGAAAGTTGTGCTATATGCACACAATGAAATATTACTCAGCTATAAAAAGGAATGCATCTGAGTCAGTTCTAATGAGGTGGATGAACCTGGAGCCTATTATACAGAGTGAAGTAAGCCAGAAATAGAAAGACAAATACTCTATATTAATGCATATAGAGAGAACTTAGAAAGATGGTACCAACAATCCTACATGCATGGCAGCAAAGATGACACAGATGTAAAGAACAGACTTTTGGACTCAGGGGGAAAAGATGAGAGTGGGATGATTTGAGAGAAGAGCATTGAAACATGTACATTACCATATGTAAAATAGATGACCTGTGCAAATTTGATGCATGAACCAGGGCACCTAAAGTCGGTGCTCTGAGAAAACCCAGAGGAATACAGTGGGGTGGGAAATGGGAGAGGAGGTTCAGAATTGGGGGGGACACATGTATACCTGTGGCCATTTCATGTTGACCTATGGCAAAAACCATCACAATATCCTTAATGTAACTATATCCAATTAAAATAAATTAATTGAAAAACTCTTTGGCCTACATTTGCATAAAACACTGCATTAACAAGAATGAAATGCACATTTACATACAAATTTTGAGGTGTACATGGCACATTTTTAAGTTGACTGAATGCTGGGTATAAAACAAGACTCAGAATAATCAAGAAATTTTAAAATGTATAACCAATATTTTATCAAATATTTGGACATTAAAAACACACTTCTGGATTTCCATGGTGGTCCAGTGACTAAGACTCCATACTCCCAATGCAGGGAGCCTGAATTCCATCTCGAGTCAGGGAACTGGTTCCCACAAACAAAGAGTTTTCATGCCACAACTAAACGACCTTGCATGCTACAATGAAGACTGAAGATCCTGAAAGCCACAACTAAGACCAGGTGCAGCTGAATAAACAAATTAAATTAAAAAAAAAAAAACCAAAACATACTTCTGATAAATATGGATGTCAAAGATAAAGTCATAATAGGAATTAGAATTTCATTAATTGAATGATAATGAAACACTGACCTAGAGCCAGACATCCTGGAATATGAAATCAGGTGGGCCTTAGTAAGCATCACTACGAACAAGGCTAGTGGAGGTGATGGAATTCAAGTTGAGCTATTTCAAATCCTGAAAGATGATGCTGTAAAAGTGCTGCACTCAATATGTCAGCAAATTTGGAAAACTCAGCAGTGGCCACAGGACTGGAAAAGGTCAGTTTTCATTCCAATCCCAAAGAATGCTCAAACTACCGCACAATTGCACTCATCTCACACACTAGTAAAGTAATGCTCAAAGTTCTCCAAACCAGGCTTCAGCAATACCTGATCCGTGAACTTCCAGATGCTCAAGCTGGTTTGAGAAAAGGCAGAGGAGCCAGAGATCAAATTGCCAACATCCGCTGGATCATCGAAAAAGCAAGAGAGGTCCAGAAAAGCATCTATTTCTGCTTTATTGACTATGCCAAAGCCTTTGACTGTGTGGATCACAATAAACTGTGGAAAATTCTGAAGGAGATAGGAATACCAGACTACCTGACCTGCCTCTTGAGAAACCTGTATGCAGGTCAGGAAGCAACAGTTAGAATTGAACATGGAACAACAGACTGGTTCCAGAATTAGGAAAAGGAGTACGTCAAGGTTGTCTATTGTCACCCTGCTCATTTAACTTACATGCAGTGTACATCATGAGAAACGCTGGGCTGGAGAAAGCACAAGCTGAAATCAAGACGGCCTGGAGAAATATCAATAACCTCAGATATGCAGATGACACCACCCTTATGGCAGAAAGTGAAGAAGAACTAAAGAGCCTCTGGATAAAAGTGAAAGAGGAGAGTGAAAAAGTTGGCTTAAAGCTCAACATTCAGAAAACGAAGATCATGGCATCTGGTCCCATCACTTCATGGCAAATAGATGGGGAAACAGTGGAAACAGTGGCTGACTTTATTTTTCTGGGCTCCAAAATCACTGCAGGTGGTGACTGCAGCCATGAAATTAAAAGACACTTACTCCTTGGAAGGAAAGTTATGGCCAACCCAGGCAGCGTATTAAAAAGTAGAGACATTACTTTGGCCACAAAGGTCCGTCTAGTCAAGGTTATGGTTTTTCCAGTGGTCATGTATGGAAGTGAGAGTTGGACTATAAAGTTGAGCACCAAAGAATTGATGCTTTTGAACTGTGGTGTTGGAGAGGACTCTTGAGAGTCCCTTGGACTGCAAGGAGCTCCAACCAGTCCATCCTAAACGACACCAGTCCTGGGTGTTCATTGGAAGGACTGATGTTGAAGCTGAAACTCCAATACTTTGGCCACCTGATGTGAAGAACTGACTCATTTGAAAAGACCCTGATGCTGGGAAAGATTGAGGGCAGGAGGAGAAGGGGACGATGGAGGATGAGACAGTTGGATGGCATCACCAACACAACAGATATGGGTTGGGGTGGACTCTGGGACTTGGTGATGGACAGGGAGGCCTTGCATGCTGCAGTTCATGGGGTCGCAAAGAGTCAGATATGACTGAGCATCTGAACTGAACTGAATGAAAATATACTGTAGCAAAACCTGTGGGCTGCAGATAAAGCTGTGGTCACATAGACGCTTAAGTATTAGAATTATATAATATATGTAATCATATACGTGTGTGTGTGTTGTGTAAATGGAAAAAGAATAAAGCTTCCAAAAGATACCCTATTACCTTGAGGTAGACAACTACTGAACTATACCTAATAGTGGAGGCAGGGCAGACTTCAGAACTTCAGGAGACCAGCAGAAGGCAGCATTTGGAAACAGGAGTAGCTTCCAAATTAGGCAGTTTGAGAGCACAGTGAACGCCAATGTCAGAAGCAGTCTCCAGGAAAAAGCATTTAATGTATAAAGTGGTGGAGAAACTAAAATATATTTAAGATTTGACACTCTAATTCCTTTTAAGGATGATTTATGTTTCTAGGGAAAAAATAAGAAGTACTTGATGTAGAAGGTGAATAACTTTATAATTTCCAGGAGAATCTTGGTACCAGGATGACACAATGAAGAACTTGGGAGTCCCCTGACTAATCTAGCAGCGAGAAAATGAAAACAGAGATGAGAGAGAGAAATAGAAAGACATATTTGTGCAATTGGGCACTGCTGCACTTTAAAGTCTAGGTATGCACTCCAAATCATAAACAAATGCCACCATGTTCAGAGCTAACCCTGAGACAGTGATTAGTGTCTAAGAGATTAATTAGGGACAACTCTTGGCATCAACAACGTATGGAAGAAAAGGACATCAGATTGGGCAAAGGTAGAAGTAAAGTTGTGTTGCAGCCTCAGGAAACCTCAGGTGACCCTTTGGGGGAGAGTTCTTAAAATGAGATGACCCCTTCAGGGGGATGTCCCAATTCAGGAGGATGTCTTAACTTTTATATTCTTACACCTGTCATTGGATGAAGGGCATTGTACGAAGGGGTGATGTGACCCTGGGCTAAGTGGCTCCCTTTAGCTGAGATTGGCTGTCTGCAGCATTTCCAGGGCTGGGGCAAAAGCTCTAGAATCTGAAAATTGTTCAACTTTCCTTGTCTGGGTTGCCAAAGTAAAAAATACAGGCAGGGTATATTACAAATAGTTCTTTAGCCTGGAGAAGAGGTCTTGAAGCTGTGAGCCACTCACTGGGAAGCAGCAGGACATGAAGGATTCTTGAACAGATCGGAAGCTACTGGAAGGCCTTTCAGGAGTTCAATCCCATAATAAATACTGTACCTTCAGTGTAACTTTGCCCTCTCTGCCAGTCTTCCTCAGTTCCCATGTGGGCCCTTTTGGACTTGAACTTGGTGTTCCCAGAACTTGAGCTGGAGACTTCCATGAAGTCTGCTTTCCATCTACTGGCTCAGCTTTCTTGCTCTCTCTGCTCCAGGCTAGTCTCTTCAAACTGCCTTTTCCATTTCTGGCAATAATACCCCTCTCTAGACCTAACTAATGCTTTTCTGGGGCAAAAGGAAGAGAATTAATAAGGGTAACTTTTATTTCTAGGAGGGAAGTTACCATATTCCTTCAGAGTATTCATCTCCTTGATTATTTAACTTTTACTCTAGATTACTCATGGGTATTTCTGCTCCCCTACCTTCAACCCAAGGAGGTTTTAGAACATTGTCCTCTCTCAGCATCAAGTCTCTCTCCATCCTCCCTCTCTCTCTCTAAGACCCACCTTTATCCACACACTCACAGGCTTTCTGGACCTCCGAGGAAGATAAGCACTTCACAGAATCTCTGCTACAGGACCAAACATACTGAAATGACTTTTTATGAAGATATTGAAGCAACAGAAAAAGAATACATGAGGATTGTTTCTCCTGAGGGTTCAATTATTTAGAGGGCCTTTATCACACTTCGATTGATAAATCTAACCTTTCCTTTCTTGACTACAGTTGATCACACTGTGATGAAAACAAGGTAGAAAATGGAAAAATAATACTTGGATTTTAATGAAATAATAAAAATGCAGGGCCTATCTTTGACTTTTGCCAAGAGAGAAAAGAGTTCACATTTCGACTATGTGGTGGCAGGAGTCCCTTTTAAAACAGGGCCAGTCTGCATGATGCATTGAAAAATCAACCTTTTCAAATATAGCCATAACCCCTCAAGATTGTTTCATTTCTTGGGGCCAGGCAAACCAAACTTCGGGTTTGGTTTGAGTGGTGCCCTGTATACTAAAGTGATAAACATAATCTGGAAGCACAGCACAGGCTAAAAATATGGAGCTGGCAGCCTTTGATTGAAATTGAAATATTTTTCTGCTTTTAATTCACTGCATAAAATTTTAACTGTCCAAATTCAATCAGGTAGGTCGTCCTAATGATCATGAGCTTCAACCCTGCTAACAACTAAGCCTGCACTGTTAAACTCTACTTTATCTGTTCCAGAAACCTCCTGGGTTTCTTTAATGCCTCTGTTATTACTTGCTTTGCATCATTCTGCGTTTCTTTAAAAACACAGCTGTGTGACCTCTGGAAGTTTTATTACTTCCTTGAGACTTGGTTGCCTCCTCTATGAATATCTGGGTATATATTTAGTATTGCTCAATAGAATTTTTTATGATAATGAAAATGTTTTGTATCTGTACTAGCCAATGCAGTATTCACTAGCCACATGTAGCTAATAAACATCTTTAAAATATGGCAAATCCAACTGAGAAACTGCAGTTTTAATTTTAAAATTTGTTTAAATACAAATAACCTCATGTAGGTAGCATCTACTGACAGTATAAATCTATGTAATATTTTAAGGATATTCTCCACTCTAAAACTCTACCATTCATTAGCTCAACCTAAATATTTCTGCCCTTTGACAAGCAGAAAATAATTTATGACGCCCTTGAAATTATTTTTCAAGACCTTTGTCAGTTTGGGGACATCATATTCTTAAAAGTGACTTTGCTTTGTGAAACTTTAATAACGTTGACGTTTCCTGCCCTTGGAAGCACCTCTGTTATTATGGGAAATGTTGTGGACGAACAAGGACCATTTCAAGAGATGTGGGAAAACTCCTTCTGGACTTAATTTCATGATGAGGATGCTCAGAATGTCAAAATGCTAAATTGCTTATAGTAAGAACCATACCTCTTTCACACTATTTTCTGCATGTAGCTGGAAAATGTTTAAAATATTTTAAAATAACTGCACATCTATTTCTGAAGCTGATTTGGCTGTTCAAGGCTTACTAGAACTTTATCCATCTCACTATTTCACTCAGTAAACAAATGCAGTTGTTACATATGTGTCTGTGTTCCCTTCTAGATTATGTGTTTATGAAGTTAGAAACTAGATTTATGTCACAGCCCTTATGTATAGCACAATATTCATTGCTAATTCAGATCGTATTTTAAGATGAGACAAAAGTTAACATTTTTAATGTAGTCACAAATATCTAGCAAACCAATCAGAAAAAAAAAAAACAATTTTTTTAATTGGTCAAGAACAAAAAGAGAAATACTTCATGCAAAATCATATCTCTAATAACTACCACTGGAATTAGAACACACACATGCTAAAATTATTTTAAAATATCTTATCAAAGACTTTAAGGCTGTACCTAAAAAGATTATATCAGAAGTGAACATAATCACGTTGTCTGACCAGCGTGAATCACGCAAGGCATATTATATATAAAATAAACAATAAGAACCCACTGTATCGCACAGAGAACTTACTCAATACCTTGTAATAAACGGTAATGGAAAAGAATACACACACACACACACACACACACACACACACACACACACACACAACTGAATTACTTACCTGTACAGCTGACATACAACACTGTAAATCAACGACACTTCAATTTTTTTAAATAAGTGTAAAAGGTCGTATAGCTTCATAAACTCACCTCTGGTACCCAAGGGACTACCTGAAACAACAGCAGCTACAACTTTCCTGGAGACAGGACGTGGCCAGCAAACTGGGCTGTTACACTCGGTAATAGTCATACCTGTAAAAAATATACAGGCTCATTAACACATAGGAATTCCTCATTTTTCTGGCAGTATTAGGCAATGAGGTATGCATATGAGAATTTTTTAAATGACAAATTTAAGAAGAGTATTTTAACCTTCACTCATTAATTTTTTCTAAAATTAAGAAATGTATTCATCAGTGTATTTAATGTTTCCTTGATGACTTGGGGTCATCAGTTCAATCAACGTTTGCATGAATAATACAAATGGAAGCAAGACAAGCACTCACACTGAAACTGAAGATGACATAATGTTCTATCAACTGGAATAACTGATGAAGGAGTAAGAAAAAAAAGACAAAAATGAAAACAAACCATGATCAAGAAACAGTCACGTTCTGACTTCTTCTATTTAGTTTCAAAAAGTGAATTGAAAGTGCTCCGTTGTGTCCGACTCTTTGTGACCCCATGGACTGTAGCCCACCAGGCTCCTCTGTCCATGGAATTCTCCAGGCCAGAATATTGGAGTGGGTAGTCGTTCCCTTCTCCAGGGGATCTTTCCAACCCAGGGATCGAACCCAGGACTTCTGCATTGCAGGTGGATTCTTTCCTGTCTCAACCACCAGGGAAGCCATTTCAAAAAGAGACCACAAATCCCAGTGGTATCTCCAACATTATTAGCTGTCTTTATCCCTTGTTTCCATTTTCCTTTCCTTTTTCTTCTACCCTAGAGGGGTTCCAGGAAATGTTTATAGCTGCTCTCAAGACAAATTCTAATACCTGCTTCTTCTCAAAATTTCACAATGTGTCCAGGAGATAAACAGTGTGGAGGTCAAATACAATTCACCACAGGGAGATCTGTGGTGAAAATAACATCAGAAACTAGCTCCTAAACATGCAAAGAGCAGAGTATGGTGTCAGGCACTAATTTCCTTCCAAATACCTCTCCATTTCTAAACGATGTCTTTATTTATTTACCAAGATCCCTTTTTATTGGTTCCCTCTTCCAGACTGCTTCACTTCACCTGTCCTCACATTAAATACATTCACACTCTTTTTGATTCCAGTTATTTGCTCATTAAGTAATCATAGAACACACACATGCTAAAATTATTTTAAAATATCTTATCAAAGACTTTAAGGCTGTACCTAAAAAGATTATATCAGAAGTGAACATAATCATGTAGTCTGACCAGCGTGAATCACGCAAGGCATATTATATATAAAATAAACAATAAGAACCCACTGTATCGCACAGAGAACTTTGGAATTAAATACTGAGTAAAATTAAAATACTGGAATCACTTGGAGGGTTTAAGCACTTCCACCAATGAATACTGGGTGTGGAATTCAAGAGGCTGCACTTGACTTGGCCTTGTCCAAGTTCTTTCTTAAGAAGTATGTAAGATAAACCTAAACTCAGAGTTATTCAGATTGGACTGCTTTCTCAGGTGGACTAGAATTCACTGCTCATTCCACCCACTCTGAGGTCAGTGGCACTTTTCGGAGATGGGGTGGCCTCCTCTGCCCACTGCGGAGGCTCAGTTCCCCCTGGGCCCACTCTCTGTCTCAAATCCCACACTGAGGCCAGATGCCAGCCTTCCCAGAACATTAGTGGTCTCCTTTCAGTGTTTGAACTGCTCAGACTGAGTCCCCGTGGACTCTTTCTCAGCTTGAAACCTGATCTTCAACCCCTTTACCTGACCTGGATGGTCACCTTCCTACTCTAGGCTTCAGCTGCTTTAGCTGTAAAATGATATATCTCTTCTTAGTTCCATGGAGTCGCAAAGAGACCGACACAACTTAGCAACTGAACAATGACGACATGATATTCTTTATGATACCCTGTATCGCAGGACCTGTTTCTACGGCTCCTGATGCCAGCTTCTTTCACAATCATATCTTGTTCATCTCTGAAAGTGGAATCCAAATCAATCATTTCCAGGCAGCTTTCAAATCTAGAATCATTCCCTGAACTTTCAAAGCAGGTTCTCTTAATCCCTTTCTCCTAGGATGGCAGGCACTTCATACTCTGTCTTCTCTCCTGAGGATTCACAACTCCTCCAAGATCAAGATGCTGCTCAACCAATTCTCAGGTCACACTCTGCACAGCGCTTGGTGTATGGCAAACAGCCAATAAAGATTTGAAAACGAATTAAATCGAAATGAATGACTCACGGTTGCTGACAACTTTAATTGTTCTCCCTTCCTGGGGAGAACAGTTGGAAGAATCCCCAGTCTCTCTTGTGGCCACAGAAATGGACTGTGGCCAAAACAGCAGCAGAGAAACTGACCTGGATCCTTCCAGAGCTGGCTCATCAGAAACTTCCATATGCATTTCTCCATATTCTTGACCCCTTCTGCTGATGGATGCAGATGGGGATGAGGTCTAAGGGAAGGGAGACGGTATAGGATGGGAGGAGTCTGGGTTCCTGAATGACCATCTGAAGGAGTGCAGTCTCCCCAAAGTGAATACCCACCCAGGGCTGTGATGTGGGAACCATAGTGCTGTGCTGCTGAAATTTGGGGAGTTGTGTGGTAATTTAGCATAAACCATTATACGCACAATTATGCTAATTATACGATCCACTTAAATGGCCCTCAATCTAGTACATTTAAAATGACAGACATCAATTTGTGTTATTGACACTTTTACCCTCCAATTTAACCCTGCTCTTCTGAATCAGTCATTTGACCTCAGAGAATATCAATTCCTCAACAGATTTTACTCTGAGATTCATACACACTGCAATCAGAATTACAATATTTGAAAAATAATGTTGAGAAAGTACTTTCCAGAGAAAACTTCAGTAACTTTTAATTCCTTGATCCTGCTTTGAAAACACAGCATAGCTCCGACAAGATGGCGGCGGCCGAGTAGCGCGGGGGCGGGTTGTGGCCGCAGGAAGCCCGGCCGCTGCAGCGGGCCGAGGCGGGATGCTGTTCCCAGGGAGCGCCGTTGGCCACCGGTGAGGAAGGTCAAGCACAGAGCTGCCTTCCCGAGCCCCCCGGCGCCCCCTACGTACACCCCCGTCTGCTCGAGTGCGGTCGCCGCTTTGCCTACTTCGCTACCGCCCTGTGCTGTCGGGCCCGGAGCTCCGGCGGCGGCAGGGGCTGTGTCCGGCAGGAGAGGAAGCGCCCGGGCTGCGTCCGTGCTTCTGTCCGCGGGGCGAGCGTCTGGCAGTCTCCACAGGACAGCCAGACTCCTCTGTCCATGGGACTTCTCCAGGCACGAATATTGGAGCAGGTTGCCATTTCCTCCTCCACAGGACCTTCCCGACCTAGGGATCAGAGCCACATCTCTTCTGTCTCCTGCGTTGGCAGAATGGAATGATTGGCACTGGAGTAATGTAATGGAATAAGGTTTCATCTTAGACATTGTTAAGGTTCATGATACATGTTGCCACATTGTACCATGTCTTGTAAGCCCAATAAATGTTAACTGGTTTGAAAGTAACGGTAGCTGGGTGGTGGTGGGGAGGTGAGGACCTACGGAGTTGCCAAGCTTGAGTGATAGGCTAGGTTAGCCTTTTATTTCCAAATATTTCTTTCTTTTTTATCTTTAATATATATTTCAAGGTGTATATAAAAGCACCATGGAGAACTTTACATGTTACTGCAAACACACAAACACACATGAACTTATTGCTCAGGTCAAGACGTACAGCGCTGCCGCCACCCCAGAGCTCCTGCCCTTCTGGTTCCCGGTCTCCAAGAGGAAGCTTTCAGCATTTCCCTCCAGGCCTGTTTGCTCAAGTTCGTTTTGTTTTGTTTCTGTGAAACCCTTCATCATGTTTAAAGAAGTTCCCTTCTGTACCGGTTTACTAAGAATTTTGTGTTTTGTTCTGTTTGTTTGAATTTAATGCTTTTTTTGTTGTTGTTGCAGCTTTTCATTACTGTATGACTTTTCTCCTTCACTATGTTAATATATTGAATTACATATTATTTAAAATCTTAAACCTAACCTGATTTCTGAGGTAAACCTAATTTGGTTTTACAGTATTACTCTTTTTATGTATTTCTGGATTCAGTTTGATATTCTGTTAATAGTTTTGTATCAGTGAGGTGGCCTATATTGTCCTTGTCAGGATTTGAAATCAGCGGTTATCTCATACTAGCCTTATAAAATGAGCTGACCCTCATTTTCTATTCTGAAAAAGTTTAAGTAGGACTGAATTGTTCCATTAAATTTCTGTGAGAATCTGGCCGAGAAGCCATCTGGGCTGGTAATTTTCTTTGTGGAAAGATTTTTAATTACTCCTTTGATTTTTAATTTTTAACCTTCTCAGATTTTCTGTTGATTATTTTGGTAGTTTTCCCCCTAAGAAGTTGTCCTTTTCATCTAAACTTTTTAAATTTACTAGCATAAAATTATTTATAATAAATATTAGTATCCGTTTAATGGTTGCAAAAAAAAAAAAAAAAGAAAACACAGCATAGTAAACTACTTGCAGTTTATCCATATTTATTGCTAATTAACAAAGTATTTTAGTTGGGATTAATTTTTAACAAATAAATAGCAGGTTTCTTGTCCACATCACAGCTGAATGACTAAATTCTCTCTCTGGAAGATTTCTTGACTGACCTTTATTTGTACTCAGTCAACTGATCTGGGTCAAATACCAGATATTAAAAATCTTCAGCATGTTCTTTTTCTTTCATTACTTTTCATCCAATAAGCATTTGACCACGTGGATTTTTCTCTGGTCTGGAGTATTTTTACTAACAAGCTACATGATGTTGCAAAAGACCTTAAGGCCCAAATGCTGGTATCTAATGAGTCTGTTCCTTTGAAGAGACTGATTTACTTTTGCTCCAACTTTTGGAAAACTTGCCCCAAAAAGCTCCACCACCCTCCTATTCTGCCCACTTCATCCATTAGAGAAGACGATTTTCTCAGTGTTACTTCCAAGGTACAGGCAGATGAACGCTTATACAACGGATTCAGTTACCTGCCTGGGAACTGAAAGGACCTTTCCCATTCAAATATCCTGGTTAGGAACCACGTTTTTTAATTTCTCTGGGAATTAAGAAACAGCAAGGAACGAGGGTACGTGGTTGATAAATGAACGTCAGTTCTTCTGAAAATCACTCTGTCTCCTCCCGTTCCTCTTGGTGTTCAAGGTAGGGAAAGAACCCTGGTCATCACCATGTGGTTATCGCTCTCCTTCTCTTCGAAGAGACAAGCCGTTTCATTGAGGACACTAATTCACCAAACTCAAGGCTCGAATTCCTTTTATGTACCCGATGCCTATCTTTATAGTATATGCCATTATCTTCAACAGTGAAATGATATGCTTTATTCCTCATTACAGAGACCAAAGTGCTATAGCAAAAGTCACTCCTGAGAGTTTTACGTGGAAATTTACTGACTCAAGAACAAATTTCTGTAGAAAAAGACAACCCATCTCTGTGTTACAAAGCATTGTTCCTTGCATCAACCACCAGTGTTAACTACAATCTATTATGATTTGAAGCATGCTAAATAAGCAGATTTTACTAAAAAAGAAAAGCACATAAAAAACCCACAGAACAAAACCCAAACTATTCTCAATAAAAATATCCATTTGCTGGAGCCAATCTGAGATTTAACCAGGATTAGATACTTTAAACTGCAACACTGCATACCAGAACACCATGAAATAAACATTTCTCCTGATTTGGATACCATCTCCTCCTGATGCAAACTCTACCCCGACCCAAAGAAATCCAAAAATCCCAAAACCAGCCAACCAACAACAAAAAATAACCAAAGACCCAAAACCAAACAAAAAACCAAAGAAACCACGCCCATTACTATAACTAAAATTCTCAAATATTTGAGCGTCTATGGTAACTGCTCAAAGAAGTATTTTTTAAATGCTCATTTAACTTAGGAGCTTCCCTAGTAGCTCAGTTGCTAAAGAATCTGCCTACAATGCCAGAGACTCGGCTTCGATTCCTGGGTTGGGAAGATCTCCTGGAGAAGCAAATGGCAACGCACTCAAGTATTCCTGCCTGGAGAATTCCACGGACAGAGGAGCCTGAAGGGCTACAGTCAGTCCACGGTGTCCCAAGAGTTGGGACATGACTTAGCGACAATACTGTCACCATTTAAGAGCAGTGCAGCTCCGCCAAAAGTCGCCAAAAGTCGTTAGGCAAGAAAAACTCTTCACCATACCCCAAAACATACAAAGGCGGGAATAGTTTTATTTCAAACTTTGCTTAGATGTTAGTATGTCACAAACTGCCCTCCAAGACGCGCTCTTAGAGTCAGTGACCGTCAATAAAGCCTGAAAACGCTGAAAGTGAACGTTAATAACCTTTTGTAGCCTATCCTCCAGAAGGCTTTAGCAAAGAGCACGGAGTCCCACCTGAACACCCGCTGTTGGCGGCCAGCGAACAGGATCCCGAGCTGGGCGCCCCCATCACCGGCGCGCATCCGGGAGCAGAGACCTCTTCACACCCGCGGACCCAACGCGCCCGACGCGCACCCCGCGGCCCCGACTTCGGGCTCCTCGGAGGCACCTCCCCTTCCCGAACCCGCGAGCCCGCGGCGACCGGGTCCAGGCGGCGCCCACAGACCCAGAGGCCGCCCCCCGCGGTCGAGGGGCGCCGAGTTAGGGAGGGCTGCGAGCGCGCGGGGCGCCCACAGTTCCACGACCGTCTTGGGCCCCGGCCCGGGGTCCTCACCCTGCGGCCGGTGGCGGCGACCCCGGACCCGAGGACCCAGCGAGGCTCGCGCTCCCCGAGGCTGGAGGAGTCGGGGGCCGCTGGCCGTTGGGCAGGCGGGGGCGCGCGGTGAGGGGCTGCGGATAGAGCTGCACTTACTCGTGTCTGCGCTGCTCCCCGGTCCGGGGCCTTTCGCAGTGGGGACCGACCCAGTCTCCACCTTCCCTCCCCTCAGGAGCGGTCCGGGAGCTCTGGCGTCCCTGTGCCTCCGCCCACTCGCCTGTGGCCGCTCGCGCCTGCGCACTCGCACCTGCAGCCTCTCGCGCCTGCGCACTCGCTCCAGGCCCAGTGGGGGCGGGGAGGGGCGTTTGTCAGCCCCAGGACTCCTGGCTGGAAAATCCTGACTTTACATTTCCTTAGAGTGTTGGACTTGATATCAGTTGTTTAAAAAAATAAATGTCAAGTTTTCTTATCCTAATCATCATTTCATGACTATAGATTCTGTCTTTGTAAGATTTAAGAATAATAATTTCTACTTGGTCAACTGAGTCAGATAATAGGTACCAAACTTATCTATTGCTTCTATAAATTTTCAGTCAATACGTTTTAGCCTGTGAAGTTTTATTTAGTGTGTGTGTGTGTGTGTGTGTGTGTGTGTGTGTGTGTGTGTGTTACTACTAATCAGCCTCGGCAGGGGCAGAGTCTTGAGATGAAGGGAGAGTTAGGATCTCCTAGGCTAGCGCTGTCTCCCTGCCACGTAGTTTGCCGTGGGAACTAGAGGTCCTGAGACCCCAGGATATTTTGGCAATGTGGAGCAGATTCTCTGCGTGTGCACACAAGTACACACTGACATACGTCAGAGGAAGGGAGCATAGGCAGTGGGGTCAGGGGAGGGGTGGACCTTGGGGTGGCAACGGTGACAGAAACATGCGTCATTTCTCCTGGACTGAGGCAAAGACCACCTTGTTGGACCTCGTATGGAATCAAGGTCAGGACATCTGCACTGGCTGTGGTGAGGAGTCCTGAGAAGCGAATGAGACACCCCCCGGCTGAAGTGGACAAGAGGAGGCTGAGGGTCCTCTTCAAGGTCCCTCTCAAAGCCCCTGCTTCCTGTGGATCCTCTCACATTCCCTCCTGGGGCCCACGGAATGTTGGTGTCCTGAAGTCTCTCAGAGGTAGGGTCTGTGCTGTGCTTTCCCTGCTGGGTGTGCAGTATGAGAGGTTCCCATCAAAGGGGTCATGTGTCCAGTGCGGGGGCGAGGAGAGTGGCCCTTGCACTCCTACACATTCCCCTGCCCCTGACCTGGCCTATACCTCCTCCTACTAGCATCCGAGCTTCTCAGTGGAGGAATGGAGCCTCTGATCTATTCACCTACCAGCTGTGCCCTGAGCATTCAGTGGGGGCTGTGATGAAAAGAAGCACCAGGGTCACAGGCTGGAGGGGGAAGTGGAGAAACACAGGCCCTCGTCTATCAGATCTAGTCCGTTAAATCTATTTCTCACTTCCACTGTATAATCATTAGGGATTTGATTTAGGTCATACTTGAATGGTCTAGTCGTTTTCTGTACTTTATTCAATTTCAGCCTGAATTTGGCAATAAGGAGTTCATCATCTGAGCCACAGTCAGCTCCCGGTCTTGTTCTTGCTGACTGTATAGAGCTTCTCTATCTTTGGCTGCAAAGAATATAATCAGTCTGATTTCAATGTTGACCACCTGGTGATGTCCATTTGTAAAGTCTTCTCTTATGTTTTTGGAAGAGGGTGTTTTCTATGACCAGTGCATTCTCTTGGCAGAACTCTATTAGCCTTTGCCCTGCTTCATTCTGTACTCCAAGGCCAAGTTTGTCTGTTATTCCAGGTGTTTCTTGACTTGCTGCTTTTGCATTCCAGTCCCCTATAATGAAAAGGACATCCTTTTGGGTGTTAGTCCTGGAAGGTCTTGTAGGTCTTCATAGAAGCGTTCAAGTTTCTTCTGTTCTTCTGCTGAAGAAACTCTTCAAGTTCAGTTTCTTCAGCATTACGGTTTGGGGCATAGACTTGGATTACCGTGATATTGAATGGTTTGCCTTGGAAACCAACAGAGGTCATTCTGTTGTTTTTGAGATTGCATCCAAGTACTGCATTTCAGACTCTTTTGTTGACTATGATGGCTACTACATTTCTTCTAAGGGATCCTTGCTCACAGTAGCAGTTATAATGATCATCTGAGTGACATTCACCCATTCCAGTCCATTTTAATTTGCTGATTCCTCAAATGTCGACGTTCACTCTTGCCATCTCCTGCTTGGCCACTTCCAATTTTTCTTGATTCATGGACCTAACATTCCAGGTTCCTATGCAATATTGCTCTTACAGCACCAGACCTTTCTTTCATCACCAGTCACATCCACAACTGGCTATTGTTTTTGCTTTGGCTCTGTCTCTTCATTCTGTCTGGAGTTATTTCTCCACTGATCTCCAGTAGCATATCGGACACCTACCGAATGGGGAGTTCGTCTTTCAGCGCCCTATTTTTTGCCTTTTCATTCTGTTCATGGGGTTCTCAAGACAAGAATACTGAAGTGGTTTGCCATTCTCTTCTCCAGTGGACCACATTCTGTCAGACCTCTTCACCATGACTCGTCCATCTTGGGTGATCCTACTTGGCACAGTCTATAGTTTCATTAAGTTAGACAAGAGTGTGGTCCACGTGGTTAGAGGAACCATGTGATTAGACCTGGTTCATGTGGTTAGATGCACCAGTCTTACTGGGGTAGGCTTATAATCCATGTTTATAATTCTAAATTAGGTGAAGGATACTGGTTGTTGTTTTTTTTTCCTCACAACATTGATTATACCTATCATATAATTGTTACTATTCCTAGGTGAAGGAGGCCATAATTTTTCCTCATGATGTTGATCATATCTATCATTTTTCCTCATGACATTGATTATACCTATCATTCCTCATGACATTGATTATACCTGTTATAGACTTCTTATATCTATGCCTACCTAAATTAAGTGTTACCATTTGTTTAATACCTGTTTCTCTTACTTGTTAAAGATATGGTCATGTCCATTTCATCTTTACATTTTCTAAAACATTTCCAGACATTATATTAATGTCTATCAATGGGGAAATCAATACATATTTCTTGACTATTACATTGATATATCTTGTTTGTCAAACATTTTAGGCAAAATTCATAGTACCAAGAGTAAATTTTTCTTCCTTAAAATTATTTTACAAAGATCATTTACTTATGTAGATCAAATTCACATTTCTCAACCGTGTACCCTGCCTACATAATCTTAACATGCTATTAAAATGTGTACTATCCACGAGATTTTTCTAGTGTTCCTTGGTCCTTTTAAGATGGTGCTCTTGATGTGCAGGGGAAAGTATGTAAGTGACTCATTTGAAATGGAGCCCTTTTCAAAGAGCCAGGATTCATTGGATATATCTTATAAAAGCTCCACCCTTACCGGGGTCTAACAGCTTTTGTAAGCCTGTTTCTGATGCTCCTGCTTAAACATTTTCAGCATTCAAAATGCTTTAAACTGTCATCATTTTTTTTACACATTGATACTTATTTTACTGTGCGACTTTTAACTTCTTGGCTTTTACCTCCCTTCTATCAACTTTGTTTGAACTGTCCACTGACATGGCATAGAGGGACTCCTCATAGAATTGAACTTAACCCTGACCTAACCTCACTCCAAAAGTTGTTTCAAGTGACATCATCCACCTTTAATTAAGTCCCTTCATTCTTCTCCCATGAATTGGCTCCTGTGACACTGCAGGCAGGCATGGTTAGCATCCCTCCATTCTGCCTGGGCATTGGATTGGCCGCATGCGATGTTAGCTTTAGTTCAGACGCCTTTTAAACTTCATTTTGCAACATGGGGAGTCGCTTTAATTTTTTTACACCCCTTAATGTATGTTCCCAGTGTAGTTCAGTGAGAATGATTTCTTGATTTCTCCCCCTTTTTCAAAAAGAGAGTGCAATTCCACCTTAAATTTAAAACATGTTAAAGTATAATAAGTATAATAAATATAAAAATGTTCACAAGTGGGGCTTGATCAAGACAGGGAATTTTTCTTTTCCTGTGGTTTTTCCACAATTATAAGAACAATGTTGTTTTATGAGCTCAAATTCTTGAGAGCATAAAGACCGAGGATGAAGTAGTAATTGCCAACTAGGAAGTGCCAGATTAAAAGCATCTGAGAGGTTCCAAAGTGCCTCAGTGTATAAAATAACAATGAACTCTGGGATTAGAGGAAAAGAGGAAGCTGCTGAAATTATGTTCCTTTAATTCTGCCTTCGAAACAGCTATCATGTTGAATCAGTAATATTATGTTTCTTTTTCAGTCTTTAGAGGAATATGACATTTTTTTCCCTAATACCCTTCAGATGGTATACCAGAGAGGTTCATCCAACAGAAATGATCGATGAGCTTTTAATCTGAAAAAAAAAAAAAAAAAAACCAACAAAAAAAGTCATGATCCTTGGTGGTGAAGAAATTCATCAAAAGCTCCACAGTTCTGTAAAAGTACAAGTCTTTCTACAAAGAGTGAAGCCAGAAGGGAGCCCCGCAGAGGGTGGGAAAATCATATTGATAAGTGTGTTCATGTTTATTTCTTCCTTACTGAACTTCTAGACCAATTTTGGAAGGTCCTAGATCTACTTTAGCTAAGGAATTCCTTTTGAATGTCAGGGCAAGCCTAAAGTTGGGCTTCTGGCAATTCTGCCAACAGTGACCACTAGTTCTTTGTACTAAAGTTTATATCAGAGCTATAATTTAAAATAACTGCTATTTCACCCATAGCCTATTCTTATGACAATCAATAATGTCTCCAAGATTATCAGATGTCCTTTGGGGAACAAAATTGCCTCATGAAAATGTGTAATGTCAACCTTTTTTCTTGCCGATATCCTTATGTCTGTTTACCCATTGTCCATCTGTCACAGACACCCTGAGACACACCAATCCTGAACACTCAACATTTTATCTTCTTTATTCCCATTGCTGGGTTTCTGAGTGATGCTTAAAAAAACAGTCACACAATGGTTTCAACATTTATCGCTGCCTAGCCAAGTGTCCTTGTTTCTTTACTCTTCACTCTTCAATTCTCTATAGCATCTGTTGAAATAGTTACCCACTCTTATTATGATTCCATTTCGTCCCTCATCACCCACCTTCTAATTCACGGAGAAAATCAAAGCATCAGAAGATAAGTCTCTCAAATTTCTGTCCTGGAACCTAAGAACATATCTGCCTGACATTTCCTCTTTTTATATTATTAAAGAAGGACTCTTCTGCCTGTCCATTGATAGCTTCTGTCTATGCCATCTCCAACCCTTCTCAGGACCCTTACTCTATGAATTATATAGTTAACAACATTTATGAAGTTTCAAACATGTCAGCATAACACAGTTTCTTTTTCCAGTTATTTATTTACTCTTTCCTGTCTCTTAAGAGCTTATATACTTTCAAAAATTAAATTTGTATCACCCCTTCAGTGCCATCCAATCATTCCTCACAGAGTCTGAACACATTTTGTGTTCCTACGAACATCTTTAGCCAATATCTTCTTATTTATTATACTTCGTAACAATATTTTTCCTCTGTTAAATTGCTTAAAATAATATTTGACATTCCTGCTCATCTTAAAGTTTTCTCCTTTTTGTAACACTACAGATTCCTTTGATTTTATTCTAGTCCTATGGATATTCTCTCTTGGGATCCTTGCAATGGTCTTCGTCTCGTACAAGTTCATGTTCCTCAGGACTGTCTTCACAGTGCCTCAGCTCATTACTTTCATCTTTTGTATTATTTTAGCTGCCTTCTCATTTTTAATCCCACAGGTCTACCTTGATTCACGCAGTTTTGAATGAGTTCTGTAGGTTGTCTAGCTCAGACTAACATTTTTGTTAGTTCCTAGAATTTGATTACTTGTTGTAACCCTCCCCCACCCTTTTTATTGTATTCTGCCATCTTTTTACCTCAGCTTTTTCTTTCTCTTTCTTTGCCAACAAGTAAATATTTTCATCTTTCTGCAAGGTTAGGGCCCTCTACGCAAGGAATAAATGGAACAAAAGTTAATAAACAAGCCATGGAAGTTAAAGATGTGTGAAAATACATAGTTTTGATTACCACCTCCTATATAGTCTTATAAACCTGTCCATAGTTCTTTCAGGCATTCTAGTGAGAAATCTAGAAAGCTTTTGTTGTTCATCAATGAGTTGTGTCCGATGCTTTGTGACCTCTCAGACAGTAACAAGCCAGCCTTCCCTGTCCTTCACCATCTCCCAGAACTTGCTCAAACTCATGTCCATTGAGTCAGTGATGTCATCCAACCATCTCATCCTCTGTTGTCACCTGCTCCTCCTGCCTTCAGCTTTCCCAGCATCAAGGTCTTTTCCAGTGAGTCAGCTCTTCACATCAGGTGGCCAAAGTACTGTAGCTTCAGCTTCAGTATCAGATCTTCCAATGAATATTCAGGACTGATTTCCTTTAGGACTGATTGGTTGGATATCCTTGCTGTCCAAATGACTCTCAAGAGTCTTCTCGAACACCAAAGTTCAAAAGCATCACATCTTTGACACTCAGCCTTCTTTATTGTCCAACTCTCACATCCAAACATGACTACTGGAAAAATCACAGCTTTGACGAGACAGACTTTCGTTGGCAAAGTAATGTTTCTGCATTTTAATAGACCATCTAGGTTGGTCATGGCTTTTCTTCCAAGGAGCAAGCGTCTTTTAATTTCATGGCTGCAGTACCATCTGCAGTGATTTTGGGGCCCAAGAAAAGAAAGTCTGTCACTGTTTCCATTGTTTCCCCATCTACTTGCCATGAAGTGATAGGACTGGATGCTATGATCTTCATTTTTTTGAATGTTGAGGTTTTTTTTTTTTTAATCCATTTATTTTAAATGTTGAGTTTTAAGCCAGTTTTTTCACTTTCCTCTTTCACCTTCGTCAAGAGGCTCTTTAGCTCCTCTTTGCTTTCTGCCATAATGGTAGTGTCATCAGCATATCTGAGGTTATTGATATTTCTCCTGGCAATCTTGATTCCAGCTTGTACTTCATCCAGCCGCCTGACATTTCACATGATGTACTGTGCATATAAGTTAAATAAGCAGGGTGACAATATACAGTCTTGATGTACTCCTTTCTAAATTTGGAACCAGTCCATTGTTCCATGTCTGGTTGTATCTTGCTTCTTGACCTGCATACAGATTTCTCAGGAGGCAGGTAAGGTGGTTTGGTATTCCTATCTCTTAAAACATTTTCCAGTTTGTTGTGATCCACAACTGAAAGGATTTGCATAGTCACTGAAGCAGAAGTAGATGGTTATCTGGAATTCTCTTGCTTTGTCTAAGATTAAGTGGATGTTGGCATTTTGATGTCTGGTTCCTCTGCCTTTTCTAAATACAGCTAAAATATCTGGAAGTTTTGGATTCATGTATTGTTGAAGCCTAGCTTGGAGAATTTTGAACATTATCTTGCTGGCATGTGAAATAAGTGCAATTGTGTGGTAGTTTGAACACCTTGGGGATTGCTTTTCTTTGGGATGGAATGAAAATTGACATTTTCCAGTCCTGTGGCCACTGCTGAGTTTTCCAAATTTGCTGGCATATTGAGTTGAGCACTTGAACAGCCTCATCTTTTAGGATTTGAAATAGATCAGCTGGAATTCCATCACCTCCAGTAGCCTGGTTTGTAGTGATTCTTCCTCAGGCCCACTTGACTTCACACTCCAGGATGTCTGGCTCTAGGTGAGTGATCACACAATTGTGATTATCTGGGTCATTAAGATCTCTTTTGTGTAGTTCTTCTGTATATTCTTGCCATCTAATCTTAATATCTGCTGCTTCTGTTAGATCCATACCATTTCTATCCTTTTTTGTTCTCCTCTTTGCATGAAATATTCCCTTGGTATCTCTAATTTTCATGAAGAGATCCATAGTCTTTCCCATTCAATTGTTTTCCTCTATTTCTTTGCACTGAACACTGAGGAAGGCTTTCTTATTTCTCCTTGCTACTCTGTGGAAATCTGCATTCACCTGGGGATATCTTTCCTTTTCTCCTTTGCCTTTCACTTCTCTTCTTTTCTCAGCTATTTGTAAGGCCACCCCAGACAACCATTTTGTCTTTTTGCATTTCTTTTCTTGGGTATGGTTCCATCTCCTATATAGTCTTACAAACTTCTGTTCATAGTTCTTCAGGCACTCTCTCTCTCTCAGATCTAATCCCTTAAATTTATTTGTCGCTTTTACTGTATAATCGTAAGGGATTTGACTTAGGTCATACCTGAATGCTCTAGTGGTTTTCCTACTTTCTTCAATTTCAGTCTGAATTTGGCAATAAGGAGTTCATGGTCTGAGCCACAGTCAGCTCCTGGTCTTATTTTTGCTGACTGTATAGAGCTTCTCCATCTTTGGATGGAAAGAATATAATCAATTGGATTTCGGTATTGACCATCTGGTGACCTCCACATATAGATTCATCTCTTGTGTGGTTGGAAGAGGGTGTTTGTTATGACCAGTACATTCTCTTGACAAAACTTTGTTAGCCTGGTTCATTTTGTACTCTAAGCCAAACTTGCCTGTTACTCCAGGTATCTCTTGACTTCCTACTTTTGTATTTCAGTTCCCTGTGATGAAAAGGATATCTTTTTTTTTTTTTTTTTGGTGTTAGTTCTAGAAAGTCTTGTAGGTCTTCAAAGAACTGTTCAATTTCAGCTTCTTTGGCATTAGTGGTTGGGGCACAGACTTCGATTACTGTGATATTGAATGGTTTGCATTGGAAACAAAGAGGGGTCATTCTGTCATTTTTTAGATCACCTCCAAGACCTGCATTTTGGACTCTTTTGTTGACTGTGAGGGCTACTCCGTTTCTACTAAGGGAGTCTTGCCCACAGTACTAGATACAATGGTCATCTGAGTTAATTTCACCCATTCCAGGCCATTTTCGTTTACTGAATCCTAAAATTTCACTGTTCTCTCTTGCCATCTCCTGTTTGACCACTTCCAATTTACCTGGATGTGTGGACCTAACATTCCAGGTTTCTGTTGCAATATTGTTCTTTACAGCATCAGAATTTACTTTCACCACCAGACACATCCACACCTGGCTGTTTCCACTTTGGCTCATCCTCTTTATTCCTTCTGGGGCTATTACTCCGCTCTTCTCCAGTAGCATATTGGGCGCCGAGCAAAATGGGGAGTTCATCTTTCAGTGTCATAGTTTTGGCTTTTCAAGTTGTTCATGCGGTTCTCAACGCAACAATCTTCAGTGGCTTTCCGTTCCTTCAGTGGACCACCTTTTGTCAGAATTCTTCACCATGACCCGTCCATCTTGGGTGCCCTACACTGCATGGCTAATAGTTTCATTGATTTAGACAAGGCTGTGATTCATATAATCAGTTTGGTTAGTTTTCTGTGATTGTGCTTTCCATAAAGAGAACTTTACCTCCCCAAACTATATATTTACATTCCAAAAGGGAAGGAAACCTGGAACCTTGGGTGTATACCAGGATATATAAACCTGGAGACACTTGACTTACAGTTCATCTAGAGACCACTACTTACTTCCCACAAGGGAACTTCCCTTTCTCTACCCTAGGAGAGTTTGTTTGCATAAGGGAGAATCATTTCTCTTCTCAGGAAGGAAGGATGTTAACTGGACAGCATGTGTATTGAATCCCTGATTCTTAATTTCATGACTTTTCTCCTGTTATATGACACCCAAACATGCCAGCTTGTCCATATAGCATCACCCCAGAAGAAGGTAGAAACTGTTGTGTAGTGAACTGATACAAGTATTACTGTCAGTAATAACAATCTGTCTTGATCCAGAAACCTCATATTTGAATTGATGGTAACATAAACAAATATAGACATTAAAAACTTAATCGTCTTTTCCTTCTTTTTCATGAAAATCATGCCATTTTATTTACTACAGGGATAGTGAATAATTTTATTATCATTTCTTTTGTTTTTTTCTGGTATCGTTCTTCAAACACATAGAAAAGGGACATTTGAATCAGGGCAAACTTGAGTGCTCATGGGTTACAGCTATATGTCAGGTTCCCCCTGGTTACTCTGAGAGCTGAAAAGAATAAATTTCTGCCACTTGTAGTCTGCGTGCCACATCTAGATGAGTGCCAGCACACTGGCTGTAATCTTGGCTATAGACACTCATCTCGAATCGTATTTATTTTCCCTTGTCGTATGGAAATTTCATAGCTCACGTCTTTGTTGTTATTGTCATTTTTCTTTGTGACACCAGATTCTTGAAGCAATCCATCCAGACCAAATGCTTTCCCATGGACAGAGTTATGTGTGTTCTCAGTCTGCTGTCTCCTGCCACAACTACAGTGCAGCCCTTGTTGATACATCCCTCAAAATGTATTGCACCAGTAGTGGCCACCACTTTCCCCTTGAGTTTCTTCCTTTCTCCCTTCAGTCATTTCTACTTTGTTTCTTGTGTGTGTGTCCATGTCCATCTGTCTCTCTTTCTTGTGCAGAAAGTCAGAGCATCAAAGATCAGAGGAGAAGCATTAAACTTTAAGACAGGCATAGACAGCATTCTTCCCCCCTCAAGAAACTGACCATCACATGAAAGGATGACTACCCTGTATTTTAGGAGAAATAGACTGAATGGTTCTAAACGAGGAAGAGAAAGTGAAGAGGAACATGGTAACTTTCCTGCTTTGATTAGTTTTTAAACATTAGTAGACAAAAAACACAGAGAAGGGATGGGTATGTAGCTCTTCAAACATTCTTTTATCCCATTAAAATTATTCAATGAGTAGTTCCCTTTTTTATTCTCTTCAAAACTACTTGACTGGAAGAATTCACATGGACCACCGTCCCACCAATGTGGACCTCCAGGTTCTTAACATCTCAGTGTTTCAAATAATCTAAATGTGGGATATATTTTGGCATGTTGTCTTTCCAACTACTTTGAAGCATAAATATTTCTAGTTGACATTCTACTATGCCTAAAATTAAATGTTAACTGATTTTATGCTCTGTAGGAAGGGTCTTGGAGGGTCTTAAAGAACTTTAATTTGTCACAATTTGTTTTGAATGAATCCAAAATTGCACTTGAGTTATATTCTAATATTCCATGTATTGAATGAAGTATTTTAAAATCAAAATGCAGTCTTATTATTTTTAAATCTGTCATCATCAAATTAATAATAGAGAATTTAATCATTCTGCTTAGTGTTGATGGGGAATACGTGTAACTCTATGGCTGATTCATATCAATGTATGACAAAACCCACTGAAATGTTGTGAAGTAATTAGCCTCCAACTAATAAAAAAAAAAAAAACATTTAATTTTTTTGAATTACTTCAATATTAGAATTGGGGAGGACAATCTGTTAACAAAGAAAAAGAAGTTGTAATTATTTTATAGTGAGCATTTTTTCAGGTATATTTATTAAATTACTACTCTGAGAAAGGCAGTATGCTAGCTCTTCTGGTATATCAAAGTGAATATCTAAGTCAAAAGAGAAATATGGGCTTCTCAGATGACTCAGTGGTAAAAAATCTGCCTGCCAATGCAGGAGATTCAGGAGATGCAGGTTCGAAGCTTGGGTCAGGAATATCCCCTGGAGAAGGGAATGACTATTCCCTTGAGTATTCTTATCTGGAAAATTCCGTAGACAGTGGAGACTGGTGAGATACAGTCCACGGGGTCACAAAGAGTCGGACTACACTGAGCACACATGTATGCAGAAGAGAAATATAATCTCAAAATGTTTATTGAAAAAATACTTTGTGTGTGTGTTACTTAATCTTAAGTTTATTTGAAGAAACTAAATATACACAAACAATTCATATCCATTTAAAGTCACATAGGGGATTCCATGGCAGGATTTTGGCTGCTTTAAAATCAGGTCATGGTGGAGAATTCTGACAAAACGTGGTCCACTGGAGAAGAGAATAGCAAACCATTTCAGTATTCTTGCCTTGAGAACCCCATGAACAGTATGAAAAGGCAAAAAGATAGGACACTGAAAGATGAACTCCCCAAGTTGGTAGACGCCCAGTATGCTACTGGAGATCAGTGGAGAAGTAACTCCAGAAGAATGAAGAGATGGAGCCACAGCAAAAACAACACCCAGTTGCGAATGTGACTCATGATGGAAGTCAAGTCCGATGCTGTGAAGGGTAATGCTGCATAGGAACCTGGAATGTTAGGTCCACGAATCAAGGCAAATTGGAAGTGGTCAAACAGGAGATGGCAAGAGTGAACACTGACATTTTAGGAATCAGTGAACTAAAACAGACTGGAATGGGGGAATTTAACTCAGATGACAATTATACCTACTACTGTGGGCAAGAATCCCTTAGAAGAAATGGAGTAGCCATCACAGTCAACAAGAAAGTCCAAAATGCAGGACTTGGATGTAATCTCAAAAACAACAAAATGATTTTGTTCCTTTCCAAGGCAAACCATTCAGTATCATGGTAATCCAAGTCTACGCCCTGACCAGTAATGCTGAAGAAGCTGAAGTTAAACAATTCTATGAAAACCTACAAGACTTTCAGGAACTAATACCCAAAAAAGATGTCCTTTTAATTATAGGGGACTGGAGTGCAAAAGTAGGAAGTCAAGAGATATCTAGAGTAACAGACAAGTTCGGCTTGGGTGTACAAAATGAAGCAGGCTAGTGGAGTTTTGTCAAGCGAACACACTGGTCATAACAAACACCCTCTTCCAACAAGACAAGAGGAGAGTCTACACATGGACATCACCAGGTGGTCAAAACTGAAATCAGATTGATTACATTCTTTGCAGCCAGAGATGGAGAAGCTCTTGTTAGCAAAAACAAGACCCGGAGCTTACTGTGGCTCAGATCATGAACTACTTATTTCCAAATTCAGACTTAAATTAAAGAAAGTAGGGAAAACCTCTAGAACATTCAGGTATGACCTAAATCAAATCCCTTAAAATTATACATTGGAAGTGAGAAATAGATGCAAGGAATTAGATCTGATAGACAAGAGTACCTGAAGAACTATGGATGGAGGTTCTTGACATTGTACAGGAGGCAGGGATCAAGTACTTCCCCAAGGAAAAGAAATGCAAAAAGCAAAATGGTTGTCTGAGGAGGCCTTACAAATAGCTGTGAAAAGAAGAGATGCAAAAGGCAAAGGAGAAAAGGAAAGATATCCCCATTTGAATGCAGAGTTCCAAAGAATAGCAAGGAGAGATAAGAAAGCCTTCTTCAGTGATCAGTGCAAAGAAATAGAGGAAAACAATTGAATGGGAAAGACTATAGATCTCTTCAAGAAAATGAGAGCTACCAAGGCAGTGTTTTGTGCAAAGATGGACAAAATAAAGGACAAAAATTCCATGGACCTGCAGACACAGAAGATATTAATAAGAGGTGTCAACAATAGCCAGAAGGGCTATACAAAAACAGCTCCATGACCCAGATAATCAGAATGGTGTGATCACTCACCTAAGGCCAGACATCCTGGGGTGTGAGGTGAAGTGGGCCTTAGGAAGCGTCATTATGAACAAAGCTAGTGGAGGTGATGGAATTCCAGTTGAGCTATTTCAAATCCTAAAAGATGATGCTGTGAAAGTGCTGCACTCAGTATGCCAACAAATTTGGAAAACTCAGCAGTGGCCACAGGACAGGAAAAGGTTAGTTTTCATTCCAATCCCACAAAATGCTGATAACCACACAACTGCACTCAGCTCCTATGCTAGCAAAGAAATGTTCAAAATTCTCCAAGCCAGGCTTCAACAGTACATGAACCTTGAACTTCCAGATGTTCCATCTGGATTTATAAAAGGAACAGGAACCAGGGATCAAATTGCCAATATCTGCTGAATCATTGAAAAAACAAGAGTTCCAGAAAAACATCTATTTCTGCTTTACTGACTGCACCAAAGCCTTTGACTATTTGGATCACAACAAACTGTGGAAAACTCTTAAAGAGATGGGAATACCAGACCACCTGACCTGCCTCCTGAGATGTCTCTATGCAGCTCAGGGACCAACAGTTAGACCTGGACATGGAACAAAAGACTGGCTCCAAATTGGGAAAGGAGTACATCGAGGCTGTATATAGTCACTCTATTTATTGAACTTATATGCAGAGTACATCATGAGAAACACTGAGCTGGATGAATCACAAGCTGGAATCAAGATTGCTGGGAGAAATATCAATAACCTCAGATATGCAGACGACACCACACTTATTGCAGAAATTGAAGAAGAACTAAAGAGCCTCTTGATGAAAGTGTAAGAGGAGAGTGAAAATGTTGGTGTAAAACTCAACATTCAGAAAACTAAGATCATGGCATCTGGTCCCATCACTTCATGGCAAATAGTTGGGGAAACAATCGATACAGTGAGAGACTTTATTTTGGGGGGCTCCAAATTCACTGCAGATGGTGACTGCAGCCATGAAATTAAAAGATGCTTACTCCTTGGAAGAAAAGCTATGACCAACCTAATAAGCATATTAAAAAGCAGAGACATTACTTTGCCAACAAAGGTTCGTCTAGTCAAATGTATGGTTTTTCCCAACAGTTCAGTTCAGTTTAATCACTCGGTTATGTCTGACCGACTCTGTGACCCCACGAACCGCAGCACGCCAGGCCTCCCTGTCCATCACCAACTCCCAAGGTCCACCCAAACTCAAGTCCATTGAGTCGATGATGCCATTCAGCCAGCTCATACTCTGTCGTGCCCTTCACCTCCTGCCCTCCATCTTTCCCAACTTCGGGGTCTTCAAATGAGTCAGCTCTTCACATCAGGTGGCCAAAGTACTGGAGTTTCAGCTTCAACATCAGTCCTTCCAATGAAGACTCAGGACTGATTTCCTTTAGGATGGACCTATTGGATCACCTTGCAGTCCAAGGGACTCTCAAGAGCTTTCTCTAACACCACAGCTCAAAAGCAGCAATTCTTCTGCTCTCAGCTTTCTTTATAGTCCAACTCTCACTTCCATACATGACTACTGGAAAAACCATAGCCTTGACGAGACAGACCTTTGTTGGCAATGTAATGTCTCTGCTTTTTAAATGCTTTCTAGGTTGGTCATAATTTTCTTTCCAAGGAGTAAGCGTCTTTTAATTTCATGGCTGCAGTCACTATCTGCAGTGATTTTGAAGCCCCAAAAATAAAGTCTGACACTGTTTCCACTGTTTCCCCATCTATTTCCCATGAAGTGATGAAACCAGATGCCATGATCTTCATTTTCTGAATGTTGAGCTTTAAGCCAACTTTTTCACTCTCCTCTTTCACTTTCATCAAGAGGCTCTTTAGTTCTTCTTCACTTTCTGCCATAAGGGTGGTGTTATCTGCATATCTGACGTTATTGATATTTCTCCCGGCAATCTTGATTCCAGCTTGTGCATCATCCAGCCTAGAGTTTCTCATGATGTACTCTGCATATAAGCTGAATGAGCAGAGTGACAATATACAGCCTTGACGTACTCTTTTTCCTATTTGGAACCAGTCTGTTGTTCCATGTCCAGTTCTAGCTGTTGCTTCTTGACCTGCATACAGGTTTCTCAAGAGGCAGGTCAGGTGGTCTGGTATGCCCAACTCCTTCAGAATTTTCCAGTTTATTGTGATCTACACAGTCAAATGTTTGGCATAGTCAATAAATCAGAAATAGGTGTTTTTCTGGAACTCTCTTGCCAGTGGATATTGGCAATTTGATCTCTGGTTCCTCTGCCTTTTCTAAAACCAGCTTGAATATCTGGAAGTTCACAGTTCATGTATTGCTGAAGCCTGGCTTGGAGAATTTTAAACATTACTTTACTAGCATTTGAGATGAGTGCAATTGTGTGGTAGTCTGAGCATTCTTTGGGATTGCCTTTTTTAGGGATTGGAATGAAAACTGACATTTCCAGTCCTGTGGCCACTGCTGAGTTTTCCAAATCTGCTGGCATATCGAGTGCAGCACTTTCACAGCATCATCTTTCAGGATTTGAAATAGCTCAACTGGAATTCCATCACATCCACTAGCTTTTTTCTTAGAGATGCTTCCTAAGGCCCACTTGACTTCTCATTCCAGGATGTCTGGCTCTAGGTGAGTGATCACACCATCATGATTATCTCCATCATGAAGATCTTTTTCGTATAGTTTTTCTGTGTATTCTTGCAACCTCTTCTTAATATCTTCTGCTTCTGTTAGACATATACCATTTCTGTCCTTTACTGTACCCATCTTTGCATGAAAATTTCCCTTGGTATCTCTAATTTTCTTGAAGAGATCTCTAGTCTTTCCCATTCTCTTGTTTTCCTCTATTTCTTTGCACTGATCACTGAAGAACGCTTTCTTATCTCTCCTTGCTTTTCTTGGAACTCTGCATTCACATGGGGATATCTTTCCTTTTCTCCTTCGCTTTTCACTTCTCTTCTTTTCACAGCTATTTGCAAGGCTTCCTCAGACACCCATTTTGCTTTTTTGCATTTCTTTTTCTTGGTGATGGTCTTGATCTCTGTCTCCTGTATAATGTCATGAACCTCTGTCCATAGTTCATCAGGCACTCTGTCTATCAGATCTAGCCCCTTAAATATATTTCTCACTTCCACTGTATAATTGTAAGGGATTTGATTTAGGTCCTACCTGAATGGTCTAGTGGTTTTCCCTACTTTCTTCAATTTAAGTCTGAATTGGGCAATAAGGAGTTCTTCAGTCCTGTCCAACTCTTTGTGACCCCATGGACTGTAACTCCCCAGGCTCCTCTGTCCATGGAATTCTCAAGGCAAAATACTGGAGTGGGTTGCCATTTCCTTCTCAAGGAGATCTTTCTGACCCAGGGATTGAACCCTGGTCTCGCACATTGCAGGCAGATTCTTTACCATCTGAGCCACCAAGGAAGACCCCTCGAGAAAGAGTGGAGAAAAGGGAGCCCTCCTATACTGTTGATGGGAATGTACATTGGTGCAGACACTGTAGAAAGTAGTAAAAATAAAAATAGTAGTAAAAATAAAATTACCATATGATCCAGCAATCCCACTTCTGGGCATTTACCCAGACAAAACAGTAATTTGAAAAGATCCATGTTCCCCTATGTCCATAGCGGCACTGTTTACAATAGCCAAATCATGGAAAGAACCTAAATGTCTATCAACAGATGAATGGATAAAGAAAGTATGGCAAATACATACAATGGAGTATTTACTTAGCCATCCAAAATGAAATAATGCCATTTGTAGCAACATGGATGAGCCCAGAGATCATCACACTAAGTAAAATAAGTCAGAAAGAGAAAGACAAATACATATGACAACACTTAGATGTGGAATCTGAACTACGACACAAATGAACTTACCTACAAAACGGAAAAGACACACAGATATAGAGAACAAACTGTTGGCCAAGGGAGGGTCAAACTCCCAAAGACTGAGAGTTAATTGGAATTAGTGGGTGCAAGCTAGTATATATAGGATGGATAAACAGTGTCCTACTATATAGCACATGGAACTATATCCAATACCCTGTAATAAGCTATAATGGAAAAAATATGAAAAAGAATATATTGGATAATTGAGCCACTTTCCTATATAGAAGAGAAATTAACATAACATAATAAATCAACTATTCAATATTTTTTAAAAAATCATAACTTTCTAAATTTAAGTTGGCTTCAAAACTTGGCTTGCATGAATATCTTTTTTTTTTTAATTAAAGCTAATAATTTTTAGAGTTCTTCATTTTTTCTCTCTTGGAACAATCTGAAAGTTCTGTAATTCACTTTAAACTACAGATGATTTTACCTGCTTGTAGCATGTAAACCAATAGTAATAATTCTAATATTCTCTGGTTCATGTGCATAGTTTTCTATTGCTGCTATAACAAATCCCTACAAACTTAGTGGCCTAATGCAAAATTAATATCTTATAATTCTTAAGGTCAGGAGTCAAAAGTCCCTTATGAGATTAAACAGAAGTGTCCAAAAGACTACATTTTTTTTCTGGACTCTATAGAGGGTAATCCATTCCCTTGCCTTTTCCAGATTTTAGAGACTGCCCACATTCCTTGGCACATGGCCCCTTTCTACATCTTTAAATGAGCAAAAGAAAATTGAGCCCTTCTTAAACCACATCATTATGCTCAAAATTCTCCAAGCCAGGCTTCAGCAGTACATGAACCGTGAACTTCCAGATGTTCAAGCTGATTTTAGAAAAGGCAGAGGAACCAGAGATCAAATTGCCAACATCTGCTGGATCACTGAAAAAGCAAGAGAGTTCCAGAAAAACATCTATTTCTGCTTTATTGACTATGCCAAAGCCTTTGACTGTGTGGATCACAATAAACTGTGGAAAATTCTGAAAGAGATGGAAATACCAGACCACCTGACCTGCCTCTTGAGAAACCTATATGCATGTCAGGAAGCAACAGTTAGAACTGGACATGGAACAACAGACTGGTTCCAAATAGGAAAAGGAGTATCTCAAGGCTGTATATTGTCACCCTGCTTATTTAACTTATATGCAGAGTACATCATGAGAAACGCTGGGCTGGAAGAAGCACAAGCTGGAATCAACGTTGCCGGGAGAAATACCAATAACGTCAGATATGCAGATAACACCACCCTTATGGCAGAAAGTGAAGAACTAAAGAGCCTCTTGATGAAAGTGAAAGAGGAGAGTGAAAAAGTTGGCTTAAAGCTCAACATTCAGAAAACTGAGATCATGGCATCTGGTCGCAGCACTTCGTGGGAAATAGATGGGGAAACAGTGGAAACAGTGACAGACTTTATTTTGGGGGGCTCCAAATTCACTGCAGATGGTGATTGCAGCCATGAAATTGAAAGACACTTACTCCTTGGAAGGAAAGTTATGACCAACCTAGACAGCATATTAAAAAGCAGAGATATTATTTTGCCAACAAAGGTCCGTCTAGTCAAGGCTATGTTTTTTCCAGTAGTCATGTATGGAGGTGAGAGTTGGACTATAAGAAAGCTGAGAGCAGAAGAATTGCTGCTTTTGAGCTGTGGTGTTGGAGAAGACTCTTGAGAGTCCCTTGGACTGCAAGGAAATCCAACCAGTCCATCCTAAAGGAGAGCAGTCCTGGGTGCTCATTGGAAGGATTGATGCTGAAGCTGAAAGTCCAATACTTTGGCCACCTCATGCGAAGAGTTGACTCACTGGCAAAGACCCTGATGCTGGGAGGGATTGGGGGCAGGGGGAGAAGGGGACGACAGAAGATGAAATGGCTGGATGGAGTCATCGACTCGATGGACATGAGTTTGTGTAAACTCCAGGAGTTGATGATGGACAGGGAGGCTCGGTGTGCTGCGATTCATGCGGTCGCAGAGTCGGACACGACTGAGCGACTGAACTGATTGACTGACTACACCACATCACTTCAAGCTTTCCTCCACAGTCATCCTTCCCTCTGACTCTCTTCTGATTCCTTCCATTTGTAAGGACACTTGTGAGTATACTGACTCTCCCTGGATAATCTATGATAATCTCCTCATCTAAATGTCCTTGACCTAACTGAATCTGCAAAATCCCGTTTCCATGCATGTAAACATAATCAGAGGTTCCAGGGATTATAATCTGGGCTCCACTCATTGGAGATATTTCTTGGGAGATGCTCATCAAATTCAACATCTGATGGGTGCACATCATACAGACAGGACACTTGAACATTTCATTATATTCTTAACATCTTTAAAGCTACCTTTGAAACCAACAATAAAGTTAACAAGATAATTAATTTTCAGAAATTTCCAATTTTTTACATGAAGTTATCTTTCATTTCAGTCTCTCAGTTGTGTCTGACTCTGTGTGACCCCATGAACCACAGCACACCAGGCCGCCCTGTCCATCACCATCTCCCGGAGATTACCCAAACTCATGTCCATTGAGTCAGTGATGCCATCCAACCATCTCATCCTCTGTCGTCCCCTTCTCCTCCTGCCCTCAATCTTTCCCAGGACCAGGGTCTTTTCCAATGAGTCAGTTCTTCGCATCAGGTGGCCAAAGTATTGGAGTTTCAGCTTCAACATCAGTCCTTGCAATGAACACCCAGAACTGATCTCCTTCAGGATGGACTGGTTGGATCTCCTTGCAGTCCAAGGGACTCTCAAGAGTCTTCTCCAACACCATAGTTCAAAAACATCAATTCTTCTGTACTCAGCTTTCTTTGTAGTCCAACTCTCACATCCATATATGACTACTGGGAAAACCATAGCCTTGACTAGACGGACCTTTGTTGACAAAGTAATGTCTCTGCTTTTTAATATGCTGTCTAGGTTGGTTATAACTTTCCTTCCAAGGAGTAAATATATAACCACTTAACTCACTGCTACCAAACTACTTTATTATCTCTGCTGATATGAAGCAGAAGACAAAATTTAAAAATTATCTAGGGTATTTATCATTTTCAAAATGTATTTTTATTCTCTTCATTCACAAGATGCCTCTTCTAGACCCTATAAAAATATAAATAAGCAGTATTTATTAAATGGTTGAATCATATATTAATCACATATTAATAAGCACAGGGACTCCTGGAGTAAGCAGATTTTCAATAACTGGTGAAGATTTAAATAAATGTATCCATGTAAATTATTTAATATAATAAAATTTTATAATAATATAATCAAATTTTAGGATTCCCCCCCGAAAACGAAAATTAAAGCATGGTTATCTCCTTTATTCAAAATCCGATCATCCTGCTACTTAATGAGACGACACCATAAGATAATAATTAACAGGAAATAAGAGTCAGTTGTCAATAACATGTGCCCAATATAGCTAACACCCACTACCACTAAGTCTCATCCCATCCAATGATGTGAGGATCTCTGCACAGCACACAACACACATTTCCTTCTCTAACTTCCAAGTCAGTGCTGAGGGATGCAGAGGAAGAGAAATAAGACCCCTGGTAACAGAGATTCAAGGGACTCGGTTTCTGTTCAAAGTCAGAAGAGGACACTGCCCTGGCAGGAATGCTTCAGCAAAGGAAAAACACACAGGCTGTTTTGTTTCTTTGTTTGTTTGTTTTAGAATTATGTTTTATTTGAAGGAATTTCTGAGGATGTAAACCCAGAAGACAGCCTCTCAGCTCTGAGGGACTGCTTGTAAGAGGTAAGGGAGGGTCCAGGGTAAATAGGAATTTTGCAAAAAATATTCGCAACAAAAACCAGGTCCCTAGACTATTTGCCTTCAGTATTCCCCCTTGCAGTTAGGTATAATGGCTACTGACAAGTACATTTTCTGATGCCTGGGAGGTATTTAGCAGATAGGATGTAGCTTAGGCTTTTTGTTTGTTTGTTTTTCCCCAAAATCTACTCTCAGAGCCAAAATATGTGTCCTCAGAAAACTTGATTCTCTGCTCAGCCACCAGTATAACGCAGAATCAATTAAGTTCTCTAATAGAGCAACAAGGAGGTTTTGACCAAGTACTCTGTGGTATCCATGCTCAGCAATAACCAACGGATAGACAAGCACCAGGAGTACAGAGAGAGCAAGCTGGTTTGCAGACACTGGACATCTTCTTTTACAGAAATATAAATCAAATATTTTAAATATGCAAGGCCTCCTTGCTTCCAGGCATTTCTAGTAACAGATTCAACACGAAAAGCTATTGTATCATCTCAAAGAGATTTTCTACAGTTAGTTAAATTTACCTTGAATATCAAATTGTTTCCTATGCCTAATTTAAGTCAGCAACTCAGAATTACTTTTTTAATATTATCAGCTAACTAATATAACCTACCAAAATTAATAACATGGTGAAATTAAAAAAAAAAAAATGACAGTCTGGGTGTGGTAGGCATAATCATGGCCCCCTAAAGAAGTATATGGACTAAGTCCTGGCCCTGAGACTATGATACCTTCATGGCAGGAGAAACTTTGCAGATGTCACTGAGATGGGAAGATTATCCAGGTGGCCTCTGGTGTAATTCCAAAGGTCCTTATAAGTGAAACAGGCATAAGGGGAAGAGAACAGGAGGAGAAGAAAATATGACAACCAAAGCCAAGGTCAGAATGATGAGATTGCTGACTTTGAAATTAGAAAGAGACCTTGAGCCGAGGAAGCCTCTGAAAACTGGAAAAGGCAAGGAACTAAACACTTCCCTAGAGTCTTCAGAAAGGCCTGTAGAGACTTTGGTTTTAACCACACAAGACTATTTCAGATGTCTGAACTTTAGAACTGTAAGGTAATACAGTGGTTGTTTTAAGACACTAAGATTGTAGTAATTTGTTCCAGCAACAATAGAGCTAATACAATGGGCAAACTATCCTTTTAGTAAATTATATTTTAACACAGCTCTAAGATTTCCCCACTGATTATATGCCACAAGATCTATCTTTCTATTTCTCAGTGTTAAGTACTGTCTCATCTTTTCTAGTAGGACATCAGTTTGGCTGCTCACTGGGACCATGGGTGTGATCCATTTGGAAATCCTTAGGATCAGGTATTGCACTGGATCTTTTTTTTTTTAATCTATTTTTTTTATTAGTTGGAGGCTAATTACTTCACAACATTTCAGTGAGTTTTGTCATACGTTGACACGAATCAGCCATAGAGTTACACGTATTCCCCATCCCGATACCCCCTCCCACCTCCCTCTCCACCCGACTCCTCTGGGTCCTCCCAGTGCACCAGGCCCGAGCACTTGACTCATGCATCCCACCTGGCTGGTGATCTGTTTCACCATAGATAATATACATGCTGTTCTTTCAAAACATCCCACCCTCACCTTCTCCCACAGAGTTCAAAAGTCTGTTTTGTACTTCTGTGTCTCTTTTTCTGTTTTGCATATAGGGCCATCGTTACCATCTTTCTAAATTCTGTATATATGTGTTAGTATACTGTAATGTTCTTTATCTTTCTGGCTTACTTCACTCTGTATAATGGGCTCCAGTTTCATCCATCTCATTAGAACTGATTCAAATGAATTCTTTTTAATGGCTGAGTAATATTCCATGGTGTATATGTACCACAGCTTCCTTATCCATTCATCTGCTGATGGGCATCTTGGTTGCTTCCATGTCCTGGCTATTATAAACAGTGATGCGATGAACATTGGGGTGCACGTGTCTCTTTCAGATCTGGTTTCTTCAGTGTGTAAGCCCAGAAGTGGGATTGCTGGGTCATATGACAGTTCTATTTCCAGTTTTTTAAGAAATCTCCACACTGTTTTCCATAGTGGCTGTACTAGTTTGCATTCCCACCAACAGTGTAAGAGGGTTCCCTTTTCTCCACACCCTCTCCAGCATTTATTGCTTGTAGACTTTTGGATAGCAGCCATCCTGACTGGCGTGTAATGGTACCTCATTGTGGTTTTGATTTGCATTTCTCTAATAATGAGTGATGTTGAGCATCTTTTCATGTGTTTGTTAGCCATCTGTATGTCTTCTTTGGAAAAATGTCTGTTTAGTTCTTTGGCCCATTTTATGATTGGGTCATTTATTTTTCTGGAATTGAGCTTCAGGAGTTGCTTGTATATTTTTGAGATTAATCCTTTATCTGTTTCTTCATTTGCTATTATTTTCTCCCAATCTGAGGGCTGTCTTTTCACCTTACTTATAGTTTCCTTTGTAGTGCAGAAGGTTTTAAGTTTCATTAGGTGCCATTTGTTTAGTTTTGCTTTTATTTCCAATATTCGGGGAGGTGGGTCATAGAGGATCTTGCTGAGATTTATGTCGGAGAGGGTTTTGCCTATGTTCTCCTCTAGGAGTTTTATAGTTTCTGGTCTTATATTTAGATCTTTAATCCATTTTGAGTTTATTTTTGTGTATGGTGTTAGAAAGTGTTTTAGTTTCATTCTTTTACAAGTGGTTGACCAGTTTTCCCAGCACCACTTGTTAAAGAGGTTGTCTTTTTTCCATTGTATATCCTTGCCTTCTTTGTCAAAGATAAGGTGTCCATAGGATCGTGGATTTATATCTGGGCTTTCTATTCTGTTCCATTGATCTATATTTCTGTCTTTGTGCCAGTACCATACTGTCTTGATGACTGTGGCTTTGTAGTAGAGTCTGAAGTCAGGCAGGTTGATTCCTCCAGTTCCATTCTTCTTTCTCAAGATTACTTTGGCTATTCGAGGTTTTTTGTATTTCCATACAAATGCACTAGATGTTAATGCTCCTCATTCAGCTTAGCAACCTGTCTGCTAAATTTCACTGGAAATGTAGCAAGCTCACTGAGTTCCATTGCAAAAACCAGTAGTATGCATGCTTGGTAAGCTGCTTCAGTCATGTCTGACTCTTTGTGATCCCCCATACTGTAGCCCACCAGGCTCCTCTGTCCATGGGATTCTCTAGGCAAGAATACTGGAGTGGATTGCCATTCCCTTCTTCAGGGGATCTACCTGACACACGGATCGAACCTGTGTCTCTTAAACATCTGCATTGGCAGGCAGTTTCTTTACTACTAGCAAGTGGGTAGCCATTCCTTTCTTTGGGATCTTTCTGACCCAGAGATCCAATCTGGATCTCCCACACTGCAGGTAGATTCTTTACTTTCTGAACCACCAGGGAAGCCCAAAAGATAGCAGTAGATGATATTAGCTCTCATGCAATTGCAACTGCATTATTCTCACCAAATACAGCCTGATGGATATGACAGTGTTACATGAAACACATTAATTACTGAAATTATATTTGTCAGAGCAATAAATATCTACCTTTGATGCTAGAGAATATATGATTTGAAGCAAAAACTTTAATACACCTTATGTTAATTATTTACAAGGATTCACAAACACTGTGCTCTAAATGAGCATATAAATATATACATGTAGTCGCATGGAGACATATATGCAGTGAGAGAGGTCTGTAGATTATAATGATTTGGGAGGATGCTTCTACACAACTAATACGCCTTAAAATTTCATCTTCCATATGCGGTTCATTTTGGAAAGCTATCACTTCCATTGAAATGACTTTTCTTTTGTCTATCCCTCCTGCAATATTATAAAATGCTCAAAGACAAAGGTCATATTTTATTTGTCTTATTTGTCATGGCACTATATATCATAATGGCTATTAGATGGGTCAATAAACTAGTGGATGAAGTTAGAGAACTTCCATAATATAAATGCCTAGGCAGTAAATCAAGAAGATGCTAAGGACAGAGAATTATTTAATCTGCTAGTGGTTTTAAAAAAGGTCTCAATCCCATAGTTCACTTGTCAACAAGTGAGCATCAAGAGAGACAGGTTGTCCACAGTTTCAGATCTAATTTTTGCCTTTTGTTCCCAGTTAAGGCAGTCTTTCTGTTGCTTACTTAAACTGATTTCTCATAAATAAAAATGACTCAAGGACTAACTATTATGTGTGATTCTGTAGGCACACACATAATATACATAATCTTTGTGTGTATACAGGTGTATACACACACACACACACACACATATATACACCTATAATGTGTGTGTGTGTGTTTGTGTGTGTGTGTATAATTATATACATCCTGGGAATCCCTAATGTCTTCATTGCATCACACCCTGCAGTTTAGTTTCCAGCATCCAACCATTTGACTGGTTTTTCACAACGTTCCTCTCAAAGTTTATATTTATTAGCTTGTCTTATTTCTTGACCTATATACCTATTTCTTTTAGTAGTCAAAATATTTCTAATCTGTTTTAAGAATTCTTTCAAGTCATCATAGCCTCTAACAAAAACATAAGATCACAGTGCCCATTTTATTCTGTAAGTAGAATTCCATAATACATTCTCAGGATGTGGTATCAGTAATTCTTCTCTCTTTCTAGAATCCTTTCAGAGTCAAAATTCATTACTTGTGCAGGTTTAGGTTATACATCTCACGGCCACAGAAGCACTGTTCATATCACAGTCCTCAGAGACTGGCATACTATTTATTGTCACAATTAGTGAATGGTGACTAAGCATCTTAAAGAATGGACAACTAATCCCACGATGCACAAAGGTGGCATGCTGGCTAGTGGGTGCTGCTTATAATCTGATTATCACTGACTCAGAAAGGGCAAACTTCAGCCTTCAAGCCTGATGTAAAAACAGAAACCAAAGTTGCTTTAGTGAGGTAAAAACTTAGCTGAACAAGATATAGGCATCGATTGTTTTCAGTCATTGTACAATGGACAGTCATTGTACAGAAGAAACAGGGAACCTTGAGAGAAAGGAAACAAGATTAGCACATGAGGACCCATGTTCTGCTTGGCTGCGTTATTGAATCATGGGCACTGGAAGAGGGAGTCCAAGCAAATCCTCCAGGTCTTGCTGAGTTGAGGATACAGAAACCATGGAGGAGCATGCTGAGATTGCACAGCAAAGTTGCAGACAAAGAAGTACAAGGGGAAAAAGCTTCAGAAACGTGCTCGGGGTACTCTTGCATTTTTGCTGAGAACTAATCAGTCTATGTATAGAGTTCAAGTGCGTGAGGCTGAACAAAGGATAGTCCGTAACTTGTAAGCTGAACAATCCCAGAGATCAGAGAAAGTAGAAAGACATTTGATCAGGCCACTGAGGTTCCCTGGTGATAATCCACTGGGTCATGCATTACTACTAGAGCTAAACTCTATCTGGAGTGAAGCCTACTCTAGGCCAACCATAACAAAGCTTAACAAGAGGCCTTAAAGAGATCAAGCAGATCTGCTAGTAGCTTAAACTGCTGCCAGATGAAAGGACAGACTCTTTCAAGGAAAACAACAGTGCAGACATGACTCCAACATAAAAGTACTGAGCATGGCAAGAAGCAAGACAACATGAGCCACAATCAGGAGTAAATCAGACAACTGAAACAAATTCAGAAATGAGAAGGGTTTTCTCTGGGAACTCAGGAAAAAGGATGTTATTGGAGCTCTTATACCAATATTTAACTATTTTGATATTGAACATAATAAACTAGCAAGCAATAAAAAACAAAGTGCAAAAGACTCTCCTTAGTATACAATAAGAAAAAATAGGATTTAAGAAATATGTATGCATGATCTTCTGTGCAAAAGATATTAATACGCAGGAAATGTAATTTTGAAACCTTTGAGACAGTTCACCCTCAGAGCCCAGCTGGAAATGAAACATGACAGAAGAGGAAGAAATGACACTTTGTTGAGTATATTTTGAGCTATGACTCTTAGAATGGTGATAATGTTTCCCATAGTCTCAAGCGATTAAAACCTGTCAGAATACGGTATATACAAAATAAAATTCAAAAGGTAACAAACTTGACTCTATTACAAAATGATAAATATAATCACATTGATTAGACTGGGGCAGAAAAAACCAGCCAAAGAAGTCTTAAACACACACACAAATTGACTGTATCTGTAAGGCTAAAGACAAAAAAGAACTGTGTGAACAATATTAGACTCCAGTTTGTAAATGTGCTTTTCACAAGGTTATGAGTTTGTAGATATGAAATTACTTTGTGTGTGTGCTAGGATTGAGCAAAAAGTAAATATATGGTGGATAATGAAAGCCTGGGCGTCTACTCTCAGAAAATAGTTATTGATACAAATGAGGGAAAAGGGAAGGCCAGAATGAATGCTGTAGTGTTAGACTAGGGGGAAAAGCATATGGTATGTTTTTAGTACTCAGACAAGTAGATAAATGTAGAAACATAGATGTATATGAGTGTATGAGTTGATATATATATATATTTCCTACCTCCTCCAGCAAAAGGGCCTAGAAGCAATACCACTGAAGTAACAATGAGAATATTGTTCCTAATTAGAGGAGTCAAGATCCTTGGAGAAACATTTGGCATCAGGATCGGGCAAGGAAAATGTAAGATGAGTCGGGGATATTTTGATGCCAGAAAGTAAGAAAGTGCTCCCAGAATGATGATGGAGATTTTTGAAGAAGACACAAAACCCAACCCGAAGGAGCTCTCATAGCCAAATCTGGGAAATTTTGAGCTGTAAAATAATAAAGATAGTTAGATTTATAACCTCGAGAAGAAGATAAGATATCCACGAGTCCATACTAATATAAATAATTGAATATGTCAACAAAAAAGGGGAAGAATCACAAGGGCCAGCTCTTTCTTACAGTAAAACTTTCATCACTGAATATAGAAGGAGTAAAGAAAATAGAAAATCATTCATTTTCAGTAATAATCATCACAAGGCAGAACCTTTGAGAAATATTAAAATCAGTGTGACACAGGCACATTGAGAAGCTGTCTGCACAGTGTGAAGCATCTCCCACAATACGCGTCATTATGAAATGGCACACTTACAGTGGAGGTGCCGCCTTAGCCATGTGATCACATTGAATGCTACTCGTCACAAGATACATCAAAGACATGGAGTTTCTTATATGATGCGCTGAGCAGGTCATAACATCCATTCTGTGGTGTTTTTTTACCAAAAAAATATTTAATTTTAATGTAATTGTGAGAAAACGCCAGAAGAATTAAAGTTGAGAGATATTCTACAAAAATAAATGACCTGCCCAATTTTGGTACTCTTTTTTTTTTTTTTTTTCATTTTTCAAATGTCTGAATAAGACTAAGGAACTGTCAGAAGACATGGTGACATGACAACTAAATGAAATGAGAGAACCTAATTTATATTATGGACCAGAAAAAGGACATTAGTAGGATATATAGAAGAATACTCTATCATTTGGCAGGATGCAAAGTGTTGCAGAATAACCCATGAGTCAAAGGAAAAAGAAAAGCACAAGGGAAATTGGAAAATAGTTTTAGAAAATGAAAATATAATAAAAATTGTGTGGTGCAGCTAAAATATTTCTTACGGGAAAATGTATAGATTTAATATTCTTATATTGAACATATAGAATCTATTATCTTAAGATAATAGATTAAGGTTCTACCTTAAGAAGCTAAAAAATGAAGCATAAAGTAAACCCAAATTAAGTATAAGGAAGAACATTTTAAAAGATAAGAGCATCCTTGGTGGCTCAGATCATAGAGAAAATTAACAGAAACATAAATCGGTAATTTGAAGGAAAAAAATGAATCTGAAAAATGTCTGGCTAGATTTATCAAGAAGAAAATGGAAAAGTCACAGATTTTAGCTATCAGGAATGAAACAGAAAGAATATAACTACAGAACCTACAGACATTAATCTGATAATAGGGATGTTATGAAATCTTTAGGCAAGTACATTTGGCAGACTAGATGACATGCCAAATTCTTTGTAAAACCCTAGTTTTTAACTACTAAGAATATTTGAATTTTACTTTAAAAGTTCCCTACAAATAAAATTCTAGACTACATAATTTCTCTGATGAGTTCTGCTCAACTTTAAGGAAGTAGAGCAATAATCCCAAACAAAATGTTTTGGAAAATAGAAGTGAAAGAAACACTTCCTAACTGATGTTACAGGGCCAGTATTACTCTGTTAAACCAAGACAAAGACATTTATAAGCAATCAAACTGCAGACTAATATTCTTTATAAACATAGATCAAAACTCCCTTAAAACATAATAACAAATTGAGCTAGAGAATATGTAAAATGAGCAACTGGAGTTTCTAATAGAATTGCAAGGTTGAATAATAGCTCATAAAAATCAATTTTGAAAAAAAAAAAAAATCAATTTTGTTCACCTTATTCATTATTTGAACAGAAAAATTATATGATCAGTTCAACAGATGTAAGAAAAAATTAAAACACTTAAACACTCAATATGTTAAAATTATCTAGCTAAAAATAGAAAGTAAGTTCCTCAGCCTAATAAAGAGCATGTCTAAAAACCCTGTGCCAAGCATTTAGTGCTGAAAGAATTAATGATTTCCCCCTGAAATTGGAGATAAGGCAAGGATGTTCTTATCACTTATTTGACTAAAGGCCTTGAGCAGTAAGACTAGACAAAAAATAGAAAATGTATCGACTATACAGGAAAGAGCGGTAAAACTATATCTACTACAATATAGAGGAATAAACTAGTGATATGTCCAACAGTATGAATGAATCTCAAAAACTTTCTAACTACAAAACGCTAAGCACAAAACAGTCCAGTCTATTTATATGAAAGTTCCTAAGAGACAAATCTAATTCAGAGTAACAGAATGGTGTTGGAGATAGGAAAGATAACTGGGAAGGGGTATAAGGGAAAGTTTTGGAGTGAAGGAAATAACATCTTGTTTGTTCCAGGAGCTACCTGGATAATTACATCTGTCAAAATTCACCAAGCTATACACTTAAAAGAGTAATATTTATTTTATGTAAATTACATTTCAATAGAGTTGATTTTTTTTTTTTTAAAGTGTTTCCCAGGGTGACCAAAATAGGGAGAAAAAGAAGAAAAGTGTTTTGAGATAGCTACTAGGAGCTTGCTTTTTGCAGCAACTCTGCTTTCCAGCAGGCTGTGGTCTTTAAGGATACTGTCTGCCCCGAGTGTGCTGCCAGCGCTTCAGCACCAAAGGCTTCTGCCTCCTTAGAGGCAGGAGTGGGTAGAGTATCCTGGGGAGGGTAGAGGTATATTAGGGCTCCAAATGTACATTCTCTTTCCAAAGTATGTTTATTAAGCCAACAAAAACAAACCAGAAAGCTAAGTAAGTCCAAAGCATCTTCTCATACAATTTTGTAACGAATTAAGCGAAAATTTCAACCAGTGAAATTTGGCTTATATAGTTCTTCCCCTAACAGGATTAACTTTTGGATTGCGGGCCAAACCTCGTATCACTTGTTTCCTCTTTTCTCTCCTTCCTGCTGTCTTTCCTTCTTCCCTTCCCTGTCTTCCTTTCTCATCTTCTTCCTTCTTTGCTTCCTTCCTCTCCTACTCTTTCTTCCTTACTCTTTTTCTTCATGGTTTTGTTTGCCATACATTAGGAAAAATAGAACTGGGCTGTAAAGTTTTAAGAAGGGGTTCCCGGCAGGCTCATTCTTGCCCCCATGTGATCCCTGTAGTTGGCACTATTTCCTCACTGGCACTTTCGTACTTGAGTAATTAATGTTTGAAGGAAAAGCCTGATCTGTTTTTGTCATGGACTATGTTCCAAGGTATTTTACTGGAAACACAGCAGGACTGCTATAGTGTGTAAAACATTAGGAATCTAAAACTATTCCTTTCCCAATTTTGCCCTAGTAGCAACTATGCACCCTGATTAAATTATGACTCTTATTTGAAATACTAATGTGCATAACTAAGAAATAGGATGCCTAATGATTGTCATTCTGATCTCAAAAAGTTACTGAATATGAGAGAAGTGATCAAGGGAAGCTTTGTGAAATGCTCAGAAGCATACAATGAAACCAGATTCATCATCCTGCCATTTAGAATTTTAATGTTTCAACTGTTTTTAATACTGTTTAATATAAAAATTAACCTATTTAGAATCTATGGAATATGATTAATTGCTTTGTTTAAGAAGAAATTATAAGTCATCTGTGAAGTGTTCAGTTACACTGTATGTGTATCCCCTAAATTTATACATTAAAGTCCTAAATCCCATGGTGATGATATCTGAATGTATGGACATAGGCAGGGAATTAGGTTAGGATGAGATCATGGGGGATGGGGTAAGACCCTCATGGTGGAATTAGTGTCCTTATAAGAAGAGCTCTCTCTTTCCTCCATGTGAAGACACAGTGAGAAAGTAGCCATCTGCAGTCCAGAGAGACTTCTCACCAGACACCTACCCTTCCAGTACCCTCAGCTCAGACTTCCAGCCTCCAGAACTGTGAGAAATATATTTCTGTTGTTTAATCCACCCAGTCTATGGTGTTTTAACAGTTTGAGTGGACGAATATAAGTGATGATAGAGACCATCATTTCCTTTTGACCTTAAATATGAATATATAAAACTAAATTTTTATATAATTTTATATAATTACATGAATATGTATGTAATGACATTATACATATCTTTTGACAAGATCGTGCTTATATTATAAACAATTTTGCCTCTGATTTTAACAACCAACACAATATAGATGTTTTCTCGTGTTAATAAATATTGCCTGATATTCTCTTTCACTGTTTGCATGACATGTCATCATAAAGATTGTCAGGTTCTTTTAAGCCATGCTTTTGGCTATCTAGATTATATCTGACTTTCCATTACTATATGGTATTATGTTATGAATCAACTTAGTAGTTAAGTTTTTGTCTAAACATGTGATTGTTTCCTCACACTAGAATATCAGAGTTGATTCACTTTTAAAATTATCACAGCACATACCAAATACATATCAAAAATATTATACTTATTTGTACTTCAAACAATTAGTTCATAAACGTGACTATCTCACTGAATTTTACAATGTCTAGTTCCCTGCAGCTGAATGTCAAAGGAGAGAGTGCATAAATGTCCCATCGGCCCTGAGCACCATCCACACTTACTTTTCCTGTCTCATTCCACCCTCAACAGTACCCAACACTATTCCTCAATTTTCATTACTAAGAGGATGAGTGAAAACTGTGTGCTCTTTTATTGTACTATTATTACAAATGAAGGCACAGATAAGAGTGAAAAGTCATTCCTATCTTTATGTTTAGATTTCTTCCTCTATAATTTTTTATAAATTTTAATCAATTTTCATTTCTTAAGAGTTTTAAAATTGCCACTTGAAAGGTTAAAAGTCTTTTGCAGAGAAATGATTAATGTTATTATTAAAACTAGGCAAAACATTCACAAATTTATAGCAGATGAATAATAAATATTATTAATCTACAGAGTTTTGTGAATAGCTTTTCCCAATTTGTCACTTTGACTTTTAGCTTTTTCTTGTACACAAGTTACAACCAGGTGTTTTTGTAAGGTGGAGTTCAACTTACCTGTGACTGTGACTTCTTTTCTGCCCAGAAGAGAGAGCAGAAACCATACCTCAATTCTAGGGTACCACTGTCATTTTTGTTTCCTCTACATCTTTCTGCCATCACACTGTGAACAAGTGAAGTAAACATTGAGGCTCCAAACTCACTTAAAACTATATAGATCATTTTAAACAATTAAACAAGGAGATTCGTTAAGGAGGGTAAATGATCAGAAAGTAAGTGTTTGCCAGAGGAGACAAATGGAAAAGGAAGCACAAAAAAGAACAACTAAAACACTGTCATCATTTTGGGGGCACAATTAAATCTGAAAATTAGCAAGACAGCTAGAACTTAACTTACATTTTGGAAGTTTATAATGATAAGTAAAAAACTGATCGACAGTCTGTGGTGTGACATAGTTTCTTCTCTGGTGTCTTCAATGCCTATTTGAGTGATAAAAGGTTGGAAATTATAGTGCTACTACTGGTATTTGTTAATGAACCTTTAAATTGGCCATCACTGTTATAGCCTGTTTATGTTGGCTTGGCTGTGGTGGCTCTTTTATTGAAATAGATAACACAATTAATTTACTTCAATCTTCTAAAATATTTGGATTTTATCCAAAGAAAATGACTGTCAGAAATAATGCCAGATTTGGGACCAGCAACAGGAAAACTCTACACATATCACCAACCAAAAGTGCCAGTTGTAAAAGGAGGGGGAAATTGTTGTAAGGGAGAAAGTGAAAGTCGCTCAGCCCTGTTCGATTCTCTGTGGCCCACCATGGACTGCTGGAGTGGGTAGCCTTTCCCTTCCCCAGGGGATCTTATCTTCCCAACCCAGGGATTGAACCCAGGTCTCCTGCATTGCAGGCAGATTCTTTGCCAACTGAGCTATCAGGTGAGGGAGGGGGCACATGCATATCACTCACATGGCTAAGAGAAAAAGAAATCAAATTTTCAAAAACTACTGTCAGTTTTAGCCGTTGACTTTTTTGCCATTAACTTCTAAGTAAGAAGGTGAAGCAAAGGTGGTGTTGACTTAGTTTAGAACAGGGCTTAATAAAATGTCATATATTTGCCATTGTTTGCCCTAATAGCTGAATGTTTGTTTTCAAGGTTAATCAAAATAGAAAATAACTTTTTACAAAGACATCAGAATAAAAGAAAGTAAACCTAGTTCTCATTGTTTTATATAAAAGACATTGTTTTATCTTCTGATATGAAGCATAAAATGTAGAGAGCCAAAACTTTTTAAGGATTAAATTTTTATTTTCGCTTTTATATACATATCTCCATGTATATATATTGAATTATTTGATACTTTATCTTCTTTGAAGGTGAATTGATTTTGATTGCTTAAAGTCTAGTTTCTCTATCAATTTCTTAAAGAGGAGAAAGTCTCTATCAAAATCTTTATTTTTCCAATTATCTGTTTCTTTAATCCTGTTCATTTTTGCTTCATATTTTTAAACTTTATTCTTAAGCACATAGTTATGATAATTTTGTCTTCCTAATGAAATGAGTTATCATTGTGAAATCTCTATTTTTAGGAATACAATTTGTGTTAAGGTCAGTTTTATCTATTATTAACACTGCCACTACAGCCTTCTTTTCTTACTCTTGGCATGCTAAATATATTTCTCCTCATTAGCCATTTACTAAGTAAATCTCTTATTAACAGGGCTGTGCTTATCTTAGAATTGCAGCACTTTTCTATGTATTATTACTTAAACTGTATCTGTTATATGACTTATTGTTGGGTCTTTTATCCATTTGGACAGTTTTTAATTTGGGTGTTTAGTTTCTTAGTGTTTAATATAATTATTGATATGATTCAATTTAGATCTGCCATGCAGTTTTTTCATTTATCCCCCTTTTTTTGTTACTCTGTTCCCCCTTTTCTCATTTGTTTCTGATTTTTGAATACGTAAAAAATTTTATTTTACCTACTATCTTAATAACTATAGTTTTTTCCCTTTCTTTTTTTCTTAACTTGATGGATTACAGTGCACATATTTAGTTTTTTCCTAACCAACATAGAGTTAAAATTGGACCACTTCATGTAAATTGTAGACACAGTACAACTACATATATAAATGAGCCTAAACAGATGATAAATTCAATGAACTCCATTTTTTACTGTAAAAGTATATAAAGAGAAATACAGTTTTCCATTTACCCTTATTTTTACCATTTCTTTCTGAGGATCCAATTTGAATTTGGTATCATTTCTTCAGCCTGAATGAATCATTTTAGCTTGATTTAGCATTTCTTAAGATGTCAGTCTGCTGTTATTTTTTATTCACATATTTCAAACTTCTCTTACTGAATTTAGAATTATTATAGCTTCTTGATAAATTGGCCTCTTTATTAATATATAACGTCTCTCTTGGTCCTGGCATTTTTCCTTGTTCTGAGGTCAACTTGGTTTGATACAATATGAGCACTCCAGCTTTCATCTAAGTAGTGTTGTCATATTATAACTTTTTCCATTCTTTAGCATTTATATTTTAATAGTTAAAGTGGGTTTCCTGTAGACAACATGTATATATAGGTTTTGGTTTTCATCCAATCTGACAATATTGACTTTTAATTGGGGTATTTGGGCCAGTGCTATCCAATGAAAATAAAATGTGAGCCACAAATATTAGTCACATTTATGTAATTTTTAAAAAATTTAGTAGACACACCAAAAAGGGTTAAAATACTCTTTCAATACTTTGCTTTATTTATTCAAATATATCCAAAAATATTCTCATTTAAACAATCAATGTAAAAATATATTACTGAGTATTTTACATTAGATGAACTCATACTAAGTTTTTGATAGCCAATGCATGTTTTATACTCATACCACATTTCAATTTGGCCTAAACATATATGTCCCTAATACCTAAATGTGACTTTGGCATTGGATGACACAATATATTCAGTGTGGCTATCAATAAGACTGAAGTTAAAGCTATTTTCTATTTGTTCCATCTCATCTTTCTCTTATCAAATATTTCTGCATTTTTATATTAATGATGTTATGAGATTAATTATATGATTCTATTGTATCTTTACTCTTAGTTAGCTCACCTTGTTCCTTTTTCTTATTAGTAATCGCTTTAGAGTTTACCATATTCATCTTTAACTTATCACAGTCTAAATTAAGATTATGTTATTATCACTTCAAATACAGTATAAAAATCTTATAAGAGTGTAACTCCATATTCACTTTTCCTCTTTGGTTGTATTGTTGTCATATGTTTTATTTCTGCTAATTCTATAAACGAAACCATGCATTATTACTTCTTAATAATAAATGTCAAGTATATTTGTTAATAATGACAAGGAAATGATCTGCTACAGAAATTTTTTAAAGTGAGAACATATATCTTCTTTAAATATTTGAATGTTTATTTAAATATTTTGGAGAAGGAAATGGTAACCCTCTCCAGTATTCTTGCCTGGAGAATCTCCATCGACAGAGGAGCCTGCCAGGCTGCAGACCATGGGGTTGCAGAGTCAGACATGACTTAGCAACTGAACAGCATTCAAATATTTACCATTTCCAGCACTCTCACTCTTTTTGCAGATTCAAATATACGTTTGGTACCAATTAACTTCTGTTTGAATATTTTCCTTAAGTATTACTTTTAGTATGAATCTTCTTAATTCTCACAAGTTTTTTTTTGGTCTGAAACATATTTTTGCCTGTAAGTTTGAAGAATATTGTGATACATGCAATAATTCTAGGTCAAGAAATATTTTTCATTTAGCATCTTAAAGATCTTATGCCACTGTCTTCTGGTTTTATAGTTTCTGAAGTCTGCTTTCATTTTGATGTATATTTTTCTCTTTGTCATGTGTCTTTTTTCTCTACCTTCTTTTAAGATTTTCTTAGTGTCTCTGGTTTTCAGTGATTTTATTATAAACCTTAGTGTTGGTTTCATTACCACCATTGTGCTTTTGTTATTATTTAAATTATTGAATTTATGTGTCTGTCAGTCATCAAATTTATAAACTTTTCATGACTATTTCATCACATTTCTTTCCTGCCTCATTATTTTTTCTTCTTCTAGGACTCCAGTTACTAATGTGTTATAATACTTGATAATATCCCTCTAATAGTGAAATTTATTTTCATCTTTTTCTATGACTTTTTAACATACTTTTCATTAGCATGCCTTTAAATGTAATGAGGTTGCCTGTGACTTATATACTTATAATAACATTCAGTGTATTTTTTTAAGTATATGTTGTACTTTTAATCTCTAGAAAATCTATCTGAATTTTGTTTACAACTTCATTATGATTATTGTGTCTAAGATCTCATCATGTTCAGGTTTTCTTTTATATCCTTTATAGAGAAGTTCTAATGTTTATCTCAGCTACCTTTTAAATTAGCACACTATATAGAGTCAGTAAGTTTCTAGAAAAAAGTGAGCAGAAAGTACAAAAATTCCAATGTATACTCAATTTCCCCTAAACTAGACAGTTTTCCCCATGTTTAGTATCTCAGAGTAGTGTGGCAAATTTTTTGCAATTGATAAGCCTATACATACACATTATCATTAGCTAAAGTGTACAGATTACAGTAGCCTTCATTCAGTAGCCTTCATTCTTTGTGTGTATATTTCTATGGGTTTTGACAAGTGCATAATGTCAGGTCTCCACCATTACAGTGTAACATACAGATAGCTTCCCAGGCCTTTGTGCCACCTGCTCATCCCTCACTCCCAGCACCCTAATCCCTGGCAACCACTGGTCACTATTTTTCTTAGTTAATTTGACTAGAGGTTCATCAACTTCGTTGATACTTTCCAAGAGCTAGCTTTTGGTTTTGCCACCTTTATTGATTTCTGTTTTAAATTTCACTGATTTCTACCCTAATTTTTTATTATTCGTTTGTTCTTACTTTGGATTTAATTTGCTATTTTTCTAGTTTTCTCACCTTGGGTGACACAGAAATGAAGAGGTGTTTCTGAAGTTGGTTATTTCCCTTTCCCCACATCAAAGGTAAAATGGGGCTGGAGTTTGATATTTCCCTTCTCCTAAGTCAGATAGGCTTTATTAAAATACAAGTCAGTCAGATTTTGGTAAAATAGTAACTTTAGAGGGTATTCTTTGTTAAGGATAATAGGATGCTTTTGGAATATTTCAGAATGCTGCATTCTTCTCACACCGTGGGAATCATGAGGACATCTCTCTCTAATGTTCATCCTCAAAAGCTAGTGGGACTATTGGGGGTAAAACTCTCATAAGCATGAGACAACTTGTATGACTGGCCTGCCTGGAGTCTCTTAACATTCAAGCTTATCCAAACAGAACTTCCAACAATTCAGCAGTTGCTGTTTAAGTATTTCTAACAGACTTCTGCTCTTAGACTTCTGCTCCTAGTGAAGAAAACACTTTGACTTGCAGTATATGAATCTGTCTCCAGTTGGGGCAGTAGTTTGCCCTGTGACCTTCAATTCTCTGATGTATATCATATATCTAAAAATGATTGCTGATTTTTACTTTGTTCATCTTTTTCTTTTTCTGAAAATGAAGTGAAATTTCTAAGATTTCTATACTGTAGACCATAAACTGGAAGTTGTCCCAGCTTTCCAAACTCTTCATTTGTTAATTCCTTTATGTGCTATTTCTGCATTTATTTCTATCAAATTATATTTCTCCTGATTAAAATCTGTATTTTTCTGTTCCTTTGATTGCCTAGTAATTTTTGACTAGATGCTGGACACTGTGTATTTCATATTGTACAATAAAGGACTTTTTTTTTTTATATATACCTTTAAAGAGCACTGTATTTTCACCAGGCAGACAGTTAGGTTACATGTGGGTCATATTAATTTTTCAAAACTTTCTTTTTAACTTTTTAAACATGTTAAAAAAGGTTAAAAAGGCTTCCCTGGTAGCTCAGGCAGTAAAGAACTGCTTGCAATGGGGGAGACCTAAGATTGATCCCTGGGTTGGGAAGATCATCCCCTGGAGGAGGGCATGGCAACCCACTCCAGTATTCTTGTCTGCAGAATCCCATGGACTGGTAGGCTACAGTCCATAGGGTTGCAAAGAGTTGGACACGACTGAAGCGATGAAGCAGGCACACACAGAGAATTTTAAGGCTAACTTACTTTCACTTGCTTTCACTGCTAAGACCTGATGTATCATGAGGTCTTTCCACTTTGACTTCAAGAACAGAAATTACTTCCATCTTATGTGAACTCAAAAAACTTGTCACTCCTGGCCTTTCCCAGGTTCTTTCTCTAATTTCAGAGTTTCCCCTAATGTTTGTGTAGATCAGTACTTAACCAAAGACTCAAGGTGACCCTTCTGCAATTTTCCAGAACTTTCTCATTATGCAGCCCCCTCCACTCTCATATTCTGCCCCACATTCACTGTTCATTCCACTTCAGCCTTCCAGAGCTTTTATCTCTGCTTCCTTTACCCTGATTACCTGGCTCCACTTGGGATCCCCATCCCTGTGCTGTCCTTCCAATCATTAAGCTGTAATGTTGGTACAACCACATCATGTGCCTCTGCTCTTAGAGATTATCACTCTTCTAAGGGATTCTGGCCCACAGGAGTAGATTTAATGGTCACCTGAGTTAAATTCACCCATTCCAGTCCATTTTAGCTCACTGATTCCTGAAGTATTGATGTTCACTCTTGCCATCTCCTGTTTCACCACTTCCAACTTGCCTTGATTCATGGACCTAACATTCCAGGTTCCTATACAATATTGCTCTTACAGCCTCAGACCTTTCTTTCATCACCAGTCCCATCCACAACTGGGTGTTGTTTTTGCTTTGGCTGCATCCCTTCATTCTTTTTGGAGATATAGCTCCACCGATCAGCAGTAGCATACTGGGCACCTAGCAACCTGGGGAGTTCATCTTTCAGTGTCCTGTCTTTCTCCCTTTTCAGTTATCATATACAAAACAGGGCTTCCTCGTGGCTCAGTGGTAAAGAATCCACCTGCCAATGCAGGCGATGGAGATTTGATCCCTGGGTCAGGAAGGTTCCATGGAGAAGGAAATGGCAACCCACTCCAGTATTCTTGTCTGGGAAATCTCATGTAGAGAGGAGCCTGGTGGGCTAACGTCCATTGGGTCGCTAAGAGTTGGACACAACTGAGAGATTAAATGACAACAACAACAATATACAAGACAACTGAGGAGAAGTGTCATTAAATCAACACTTCCCCCTAATGCGTAGTAAACTATCTAAAAGTGGATACATATTGTCTTTAATAATTTTAGTTCAGTGATGAGAACTATTTTTTAATGATCGATACATAGGTCTATATTGTTAGAATGGAGATAGGCGAATTTGCATCATGAACCCACAGACCTTCTTGGGTTGAAAAATGAAAGTGTTAGTTGCTCAGTCATGTTCCACTCTTTGCGTTCCCATGGACTGTAGCCTGGCAGGCTCCTGTGTCCATAGAATTCTGCAGGCAAAAACATTGGAGTGGGTTGTGACATAACCAAACCCAGTTTGCCCTGGATGCTTTATAGTGTACTCAAATATCCATGCTCAAATTTCAGCATCATGGAAAAATAACAAAGCCAGTGAAAGAAAATTTACTAAAGGTAGAAGGAAACCATGAGTTTCTAATACAGTTGGGAAGATATCCAATGATGTATCAGTGATGCAGTGCATCACAGGATACAACAAAGATGCGACAGTGATCTTAAACTTTAGATATAGGAAACTGAAATTTACTCCAGTTTATAATTCCTCAGAGTAGAATCCCAACCTGGAGAAAAGCTTTGTGAGAAATCTCAAAGAGCTGTATCACTATAGGCAGAATTAAGGACAAGTTTAATAACTTACTTTTAGTTGTGTTGTCAATGGGTTTTGATACAGGGAAGACTGGGAGGACAAATAACTCTCCTGTTCAAGGATTCACTGCACATCTGCATAAGGCAGCATTCTGTAATTAAAAAAAAAAGTTGATAAGCAATTTCAGACTCAGATTCAGCTAAGACTTGAAATGGACAGTCTTCCATATTTGATTCAGAGCAGCCTTCTTTCTTAAGCTCATCTTTTTTTCATTTATAAATCTATAGAAAATAAAATAAATGAAATAAAAACATTCACTACTTAACTAACATTGTCTATTTGGTTGAGTGGGGTTATCATCTCACATATTTCTATTTCCCTAGGCTTTGTGTCCTTATCTTGAGCAATATCTTTGTCACACATTTCTAGCGTATCAAGCATGAGATCTGCAAACCAAGATTTCTAGAGAAATATAAGCAATTTACCAGAATTCACAGTCAGTTACCAAACTCTGTATGCCTGGTTTGTGTAGTATTGATGAATTTACACTCTCTTTGGCTTATATAAAACTGAGAATGAGGATGAACGATATTGTATATATTAATAACCAAACATTAAAACAAAATAGACTTATTGCAGATCAAGACTGCCTCCTCCCCTCAGCCTACGATAGCAGATGCACTTTCTATATAGAGAACATAGTTTTAAAATCTTACCTCAAATGTCCAAGTCTAACTCTTGAGAAAGATAGGTTTGGCACTAAGAGTAATAGCATTTTTTTTAACATCCAATATCTTGTCTCATCAATTATTTTAGTAAAGTTTGCTCTGCAACTGTATTCTCTTCATTCCCAAAATGTCACTGGCAGACTGTAATACAGTTCCTGAACCTTGATTCAAAGCTGGGCAGAAATCACATGAAAGCTATTTTTTTCCCCCTATAATGTGTAACATGTGGGTTTCTTGGCTTACAAAGAGACTTCAAGAAGGCATGATTCTTTAATAATATACCATAGAGAAAATGTTACTTAAAGTAAGCTTTAAGATAAAAATAATCTAATTATGTAATTATGGATAGAGAAAGAGCTCTCTGTGGTTAGCCTGGATCCAACTATGATAATATGATTTTCATGAAATTGGCACAGTTGACAACTGAGACTGCAAATGTTAGATTGCTCATCATTGGTGGGCTTTCTGTAAGATTTTAATCATGAACAGGCAATGACTACATCAAATACCACTTAAGTTTGAAATCAAACAGACTGTTTCCTATATTAAGTACAATTTAAGGAGACATCACCTTTGATTCATATGTAAATATCTGGCAAAAATCCTTAAGCTACTTGTTGACCCATTTTTCATCTTTGGTAGATGGGAGCATAGTTTGCCAATATAAGAAGCTACTGAATCGCATTGACTTAGGGATCCAATCCAAATCCAGAAGATACTTTAGTTTTTGATATTGTTTACATTTAGCAAAGCACAATTCCCAGTTTCTACCAGGAAAAAAAAAAGGACTTACAGCCCTCTCTATAACAAAGAAACATAAACTACTCAAAAGATTTAGGGAGCCAAAAAAGAGGGGAAAAAAAGCCTTCGAATTTCTTTTTGGTGCATGAAGTATACATAACTTTAAAACTTAAGGATTTAACTTTCCTAAATATATGCCTGGATTTAAAGATCACAGGGGGAAATGTGGTAAAAAAATAAGTTTGAGGTTTTATTTCAACTATATTATTTATAAAATAATTCATGAAGACTGATGATTTCAAAACAGAGCCGTGTCATCATTTTCTAATTCATGTAAAACAAATGGCAACATTTTGAACATGTGTCTGTCTTTCATAACATTATGCATTTTTCCCATCCCCGTAAAACCTCACTACATATATAACAGTATCTTTAACTAATGAAATTGCAGTCATCCAAACAAATTGAGACAACTACAAACTTACTAAAAACTAACTGAATGGGTAATTTTTTCATTGGACATTATTTAAAAATTAAGGTTAGAAAAATATGAATTGGGGCTATTTTCCCTAGAGTCACACTATTCTAACCTGTATTTGTAAGGAATGAGAAATGTACGAAGAAATTCTTTCTTGCTCAAAGATTTACAATGAGGCAGTAACTAAGAAAGAATCAGTCATCTGTGGCCACTTTGAAGTGTCGCAACCTTTTAGTGAAAATGTTTATCTCATTGGAATGTTTATCTTGTTGGAATAAAAATGTGTGTATCTGGACACAAGAAAATTAACTGTGGATATAGAACAACTGTAGATTTACTTTTTGAAACAAAACGTTTTTAGTGAAGAAATACATATGCGAATAAATAGATGGTGGTCAAAAATATGTGGCCTACAGTTTAAAAAAATAGGGAAAAATTACTGTTCTTGTTTCATATTCGAGAATGGCAACCACAGATAAAGACAATTTGAAGCCTTTTTTCCCCCAGTTCTGTCAAATATTTGGTTTGTTAATTTTACGACACTTCAAACAGAAGCCTCCATTGTATAACATTTCATAAAATAAAATTTCCAAAACTGATCTCAATTTATTTGTCCAGCAAACTCTGACTCTTTTATAAGTTGTAATTACTAACACTTTCGAGGACGGTTAAGTTTAAAAGAAAGAATTTCCACATATATGACCTGAATTTGAAGTTTTTTCCTAAATTAATTTCCATGGAAAATATATCACACATTGGAATATAAATTGATAGATTTTTATAGTTAACATCTATTCTTTTCAAAAATACTTCCTAGACTAGAACCAGTCAGTGATTTTCAGTTTTACCTCTTAGTGCCAGATAATAACCCTTCTTTTTTTTTTTAATTTTGGGAACACCTTACTATTGATTTACATATGGCTGTGCTGGGTCTTCGCTGCTGGACGGGCTTTTCTCTCATTGCGGTGTTCAGGGTTCTCATTGTGGTAGCTCCTCTTGTTGCAGAACATGGGCCCTGGACACTCAGGATGCAGTAGTTGCAGCATCAGGGCCCTCGGGCACAGGCTCAGTGGTTGTGGCTCATGGACTTAACTGATCTCTGGCAGGTGGGATCTTCCCAGACCAGACCCTGAACCTGTGTTTCCTGAATTGGCATGTGGATTCTTTACCACTGACCCACCAGAGAAGTACGACCCTCCATTCTTATCTTTTGACTTTGTCCAAGTCCATCCACATAACTATGCTTCAGTGAAATTTCACTTTCTTTTATATATTGTTCAATACAATTTATTTCCAGAGAGATACATAGCTATTTTTCCATGGATTAGAAAGAATGACTATAACATTTTTCCCAGTTTTTTTTTTCCACTTGATTTGTAAGATTTGTTTTGTGACTCAATATATTAAGTAGTTGTGACATTGGCCTATTAAAATCTAAATACTTTAAGGTCAAGCAATATTTAAAATAAGTAATTTCATTAATTCCTTAGCTTTTAGAGGAAAACAAGGTAAAGAAATAGCATTTAGAGTTTATATCAAACTGCCAAGGAAAGGCACCAGGCCTTCTCAAAGCCAACCGCTCTCCTCCATGATTAAAGTAAGATAGCTGACCTGTTAGTTCGGTTCCATTTTCACTTTTAGCAATGTCTTAATCGGGAAATTGCAAAACAATGTTGTCATGCAAGACTTCCAGGAGTACATCTGTTTCTAATGTACAGTGCATAATTTAATGACGAGACACTTCAGTGGTCTACCCACTGCGAATCTCAGTTGTTAAATATGTCTGGAGCAAGACATCTTTAAACAGTAGGCACTATTTTGGTACATTAATTTTCTCACACTCAGAAGCGGAAAATATAATTCTAACTGTCACTTTGTATGAAGCTCTGTTTACTTTAAAATGCTATTTAGAGCTTAAATGTCTTGTTCAAACTGATTAACTATAGTGGAATTTAAAACTTTTATAAAACCTATTTATTATGGTTAATGTTTTTAGAAATTTTTTCTCCCCTTTAGACTATAGTTTAAGAAACCTATCTAATTGGCAATGAAACACAGACTCTCAAGGCAAACCTTGAAAAAGATAAACCAACCGATTTCCAGAAGACACTAAAATCTAAAATGCAAGCCACAACTTGGTGTAGAACTAGAAGTGTAAACAGAGAAGGTAAACACTTCTCCAGGAGATTAGGAATGGAGAGCCAAAGCCTAAATAACCGTCCCCAGACCACAGTGGCCCGGCGGTTACCAAACAGCATCTTCAGTGATTCAGCTTGGCTGACCACACGCTTGCTAAGTGGCTTGGTATCCAACAAATCTCTTACAGTGTATAAGATCTAATGATACGTGGTTAAATGTGGGTATCCTGTTTAGAACTTGTCTGACCAGTATCCCAAAGAGATAACAAATGTATGGTAAGGGGAAAATATCCCACTAAAGAATTTACAAGTATTAGAACTTTTATTAAAATTGTTTCAGTATTAGTATCAGCCTCCATTTTCAATTATAGATAGTACCTTGAAACAATCAACTCCACTCTTCATTTAGACTATCAAATAACTCCTGTATTCAGATTTAGTCCTAACCTATTTAAGATTGAAAAAATGTTTCCCAGTGAGATCTTATTATTATTTTATTTTTTTGCAGTAGTTGACTATGGGATAAATAAGACTCTCTAGCAAAATGTAATGTAAAGACTTTGAAGAGAGCTTTAAAATTAAATGAATGATTATGTCACTTATAACTGTGACATAACATTACAAGAAAAGTATTTGAACTTCTAACCCTTGAGTCATTGAAAACTATTGCAATCAGAAGTTTCTCCAGAGGAATTGAGAGATGACAGATGAAATGACTTTAGAGATTCATTTTGTCCTTGTTTCTCTAATTCAGGCTCTAACACTCCTATTTTTAAGGGCACCGTAAGGCTCTCCTACATAGACTGTTGCTTGTCAAATACCTAAGACATATAATTTTTCTGTAATCATGTCTTCCCCAATAATTTAAATTTTTTCTGATCTCCCTTCTCTGACTTCCAGCCACTAGGTACACAGAAAATACACCCAAATCTTTAATGAATGACTAAATTCTTACCTGAGAAACTTAATTTTGCTGGGAAAAGACATAATAAAATTTTCAATGAAATGTAGATTTATTTTTTAAATCATTTTCTTATTTGGGTGACTATTAAAGACATAAATTTGGATACTGTCAGCATGTAGGTGATATTTAAGCCAGTATTTGGATGAGATCTTAAAGGGAGTGAATGTAAGTAAAGAATCAGAACATCAAATTTTGAACTCAGGACCACAGCAATGAGAATCAAAGAGATAAGGAGAAGCCAGCAAAGGAGACGGGGAAAAGAATAATGAGTGAGGTGGCAGGAGAAAGCAAACTGTGTGGTGACTTATAAGCTAAATGAGACCATCTAATCATGGAAGATGGTGTGATCAACACTGTCAAGTCATACAGTGAGACTAAATGGCATGAGAACCCCAAACCAGCCACTCATCTAGCTGTAATGAAGGTTATGTGTAAGCTCCATAATATCATTTTTTTTTGGTGGAGTAGTGGAGACTGGTAAAATATTAATAGAAGTTGGAGAAACCCATACAGTCATCTCTTTTTAAGAGTCTTAGTATAAAGGGGAGCAAAGAAATGTGATGGCAGCTGGCAGGGGAAGTGTGGTTAAGAGAAGTTCTTGTTTATGCACAGTAGTCTGTTATCTGTTATTCTCAAACTCCTGGTTGATCACTCCCCCATCCCTTTCCCCTTTGATAAACATAAAACAAACCATAAATTTGTTTTCTACGTCTGTGAATCTGTTTCTGTTTCATACACGGATTCATTTGCATTATCTTTTTAGATTCCACATAAAAGTGCTATCATATAATATTTGTCTTTGTCCTGACTTACTTTGCTTAGTAGGGGATACTATATTCAGTATCTTGTAATGACCTGTAATGCAAAATAATCTGAAGGATATACAGAATTGAATCACTTTGCTATACCTAAAACTAGCACAATATTGTAAATTAACTATATTTCGATTTAAAAAATATAAAAAAGAGAAGTTCTTGTTTAAGATGAGAGAAATAATAGCACAAGAGTAATCAAGAAGAGAGGGAAGACGATAATATAAGAAAGAAAGGAGAAAACTGATGGGAAAATGTCTCTGAGTAGACATAAGGGGTTTGATTATCTAGGCTACAAGTTGAGGAACTGTATTTAGAAACATGGAAGGAAGAGTAGGTGGGGAATATGAGGACAGATGCCAATGAAAATCTGTTCTGATTGCTCTAAATGTTTTAACCCGAGAGTAAGCATGGGAAAGGAGGAAAGAGGATAAGGTATAAAAATTTTTGGAAGAAAGTAGAATTAACGAACTAGACATATATTTTATGGCTGCCTAGCAAATTGGTTTGAACATTATTTAAAAAGTTGCCTCTAGTTAAAGAAAATCCTTTCTCAAGATGAGAGAATTTTAAGAAGCCTAACTGTACTATAGCATTAGAGTCTGCATTCCTTTTATTTCTGTTTGATTATAGAATATTTAAACACATACACATAGAAAAGTGTTTCAATAATTATCAACCTAAAGGTCAGTCATTATTCTCTAGTTGCATATAAACTATAAAGTATATATTTAAAGTTCTACATGCTGTTAATATATACTATCTGGCCTTTTACAGAAAAGTTTGTTGCTCCATGATCTAGGCAGCTAACCTCATAGATCATGCTCTTATTTTAGCATTTGACAACTATTGTGATGTAAATGCCTACATCATGCAAACTACAAGACACCAATGTGATAATCACTGAAGTCAGAGCAGGAAAGACCTGCAAATCCACACATTGCTGTTTCTATTTTTACTATATAGTTATAAATCCTATAAGTAACTTCGCAGCACAGATAATAGCAAATTGTAGTTAAATCAGGAATTGATGAATTTTAAGAATGCATTTCTTTTGCTTTTAAGATTATTTAACTGTAAGTTTATACAATTTTAGTAATGGCTTTGTGCAACAACTTGCTCACGAGAGTACTGAGAATTTAACAATGTGCTTTCAAAGACTGATATAAGGTAGCTCCAGTTCATCACTTCTCTCATCCCCCAACCATCTTTTTTTTTTTTATGATGTATGAGGAGTATCTTTTTTTTTTTTTTTTTTTTTTTTATTAGTTGGAGGCTAATTACTTCACAACATTGCAGTGGGTTTTGTCATACATTGACATGAATCAGCCATGGAGTTACATGTATTCCCCATCCCGATCCCCCCTCCCACCTCCCTCTCCACCCTAACCATATTTTTAGCTGAAGTCTTTGAGCTTTGATTTTGAGCCCCTAGTGGAGACACACCACTGCCCTATTGATAGTATATTTTATTGTCTGGAAATCTAGCTATGAATTAATAGCCTCAAACATTAAACCTTACACAGAAAAATTAAAAAACCCAAATACTTCAGTCTGATTACAGTTTAAGAATATACGTAGTCGGCCTTTCCCAGGACTCCCAGAAGGGAGAATGACCCTCCTCACCTCGCTTTCCCAACCCACCCTGGCTCGCCTTTCAGCCCCTTTCTGCACCTCCTTTTCCCTTCAAGTGAGAAAAGTCTAGTTCCCAAGCTGCCGGAGTCGGTTCCCTCGCCCCTCCCGCTTCCACGCGGGTCTCCCCCCACTCCCCCAACCATCGTTACTGCCACCACCTCGGTCCCACTCAATCGATTTTTGCTGCAGGTCAACATTTATTACCGCAGTCCCCCCTGCAGGCAGTCCTGGGCAGGAAGCTTTATCTTCGTTCCTTTGGGGAGATGAGACCTGGAGTCATTTGTGCTGTCCCTGAAAAGTCGGTGGAACAGCATATGGAACGTGACTTGGAACCACGACTAATGGTAACCTGGTTTGGGGGCCCTTTCTCCGTTCTGGTTAGTATCAACAACCCAGCCCACTCAACCCTGCTTCTCTGGGCGGATATCTGGGTGGGGTTACTGCACCCAGATGCAACTTGATGGCGTCTTTCTCGGTCCTCCCGGATGAACTGGCACAGCCTTCTCCAATGTCACTTCACGCGGCCGCCCGTGTTGGATGGACCGTGAGTCTGACTGATACACCCCTGCATGTGGGCACGGCAGAGGTGGAGACCCTGCCGGCTGTCCCCAGCGCCACAGAAAGGGATTTGCCAACTGCCAGAGCCCAGGGCGACAGAGGACAGGTCACTTTGTTAGGAAATAAGATAATATCCAACAAAAGAAAGTAAAATAAAACCCTTCTTAGGCGGGCGCTGGGCCTCCGGGGGATGTTCATTCACAGGGCTCTCCTAACCTCAATGCCTCCACCCCAGCCTAAAACCCGTGAAATCACAGGAGCCACTCTTATCTGATGAGGCAGGATCTTGGTTGTCAGATTCTCCGACAGGGGCGAAAAACTCCGGTCTGCAAATTCAGGGCTGCAGCTCCCGGCGCGAAGCTCCCCTCCCCAGCCCGGAGCCTGCTTGCCTCAAGCGCCCCGCGCCCGGAGTGCCAGCCTGGACAGCTGGCCCGGGCCTTCTGGACCCCTGGATTCTGCAGGGCCACGCGGCCCAGCCCTGCGGGGGACCCGCGGAGCCGCCGCTCCACCCGAACGCGCGCCGGGGGGCGGCATCACCCTGGGCCTCCCTGCCGCCCGAACTGTGGCTCCGGCACCACTTGCTATTGACCACAACAGCTGCTTTATCTTGATGTTCCACTTTTTTGGCCGGCGACGTGGGAGAAGGGCGGTGGCCAGACGTGCCGCCTCGCACGACCCTGACGGTATTTTCAGAGGCACCCGGAGAAGCGGCGGCCCAGAGGGCAACCTACGCACCTCCGGGGACTCTTCTCGGCTCCCTCCCGACAACAAAACCGGAATCTAATCCGCAGCTGCCGCCGCCCCCCACCCCCACCCCGCCTCCCGCGGCGTGCCTAGCCTGCCTGCCGCCCGGGGCGAGCGTCGGACCCAGGCGGCCCGGGAGCCGCAGCTTTGCCCTCAGAGTCCCGCTGGGCCGAAGCGCCCGCCGCCCCTGCACGCGCCGCTCAGGGCCTGGGCGGCGGCGTCGTGGGCGGTCGGGCCGGCCAGGGCGCGGCCTCCCGGCTGCGCTTCCAGGGATGCGCGCTGGGCTCTGACCGCGGATCCGCCTGCTTGTCTGCCCTCTGGGAGGCGGCTTAGCGAGGCCCTGGCCGGAGGAGAGCCCCCCGACCCCGCCACACCGCATCCCCCTCACCCTCTCTGGGGCTTCTTCGCCTTCCTCCCAAGCGGCCAATTCCTTGAATGGGTCTTCCCTGGCTGCCTCCCTCCAAGCTGCCCCTCGAAGCCCCGGGGTTGAACATTAACCAGTCGGAGCTATAGAGTGGGGTAAAACATTACGTATAAAAATGAATCATCTATCAGATCCTGGGAAAGAGCACCTATAGCGAGCTCGGCGTCCAGTGCTGCCTCGGCCATGTTACCGGTCCGACGCACCGACCCTCCTGGCGGCCACTTCCCCAAGGACGGCTGCCGGCGGCCGGGGTCTAGTGGGGGCTGCAGGGCTCAGAGTTCCCGGATCAGTCTCTCTCCTTGAGGAGCCCAATGTCTACACCTTCTAACACAAGCTCACGTCCTTTCCTCCCACACTTGAGGTACACAGAAAGGTCTGGAACAGTTTTTTCTCTCTTCCAAAGGTTAGTGGGAGCAGCTACGGTTCCAGGAGGAGCCGCAGCCCAGGGGATCTGGACCGCCCAGGCTGAGCGGTTGATTCCGGAGATCAAGCCCCAGCTCCGGCGCCTCCAGGTGGACCCCGGAGGCAGGGCTGGGTGTGCAGGGAGCTGAGCGGGAGCTGGGCCCGAGTGGAGGCGTGCAGTGGGCGGCGCAAGGGGCGGGTGTCCGGTCCCGAGTCTTGAAACCGCGCAAGCCCTGGCCAGAGGTTTCGGGCTGAAATCCCAAGTTCAGGTCCCACCGCAAGCCGCACTCGCCCGGTCCTGCCGTTTTCCTACTCAGACCTCTTGTTTCTTTAAACATACATGATAGAAAGTTACAAGGGTACTGACTTGCGTGTTAGATCCACGTGCCCAGTCCAATGTACAGAACTTGCAAGAAGATAACAAGAGCTGGAGAAGCGGTGCACCTCCTGAGTTCTTGTGCCCTCACCTGAAAACGTTAGCAAATCCCTGAATGCAAAGGTGATTCCCTTTCTGTATGTCTGTCTCTGACTCTCTGACTCCTTTCTCTCTCCCCGATTCAAGGAAAGAGATAAAGTGGGTACAAGCAGGAGAAAGATGTGATGTTACAAAAGCTTTCAGGAATCGCCAACCAACGTGCACAACAGTTCTTGAACCTCTTAAGAAGATTGGTTTATTTCTATGTAAAATAGCTGCTTTACTCAAAATAGAGTGCCTGACCCATAATAACCTCTCAGAAAATATTTTTTGAACAGGTAAACTTCCCTCCCCTCCCCACCTCCACCGTATGAGCTCATAATTTTTACTGAGAGCATTCACCCAAATCTTTGTGTCTGGGTGTGTGATAAAGTGGCTGTGGTGGTTTGGGTGTCTGGGGTGAACCCTGCATCATTCCATTACTCTCACGGTCGTGTCCTAGCTTCGTGAAAGGCCACTGCTTCTCCTTCAGTGTGTTCATAGTGATCCCGAGAGTTTCCAGGGGTGGGGGAGGGTGGCAGCTGAGACACGGGTGAACAAGGTTTTTCAGAGAGTCAGCAGGCATCAAGCATGTGGGAGTATTATTATGTGTATGTATTAGTTGGGTACTAATCAGTTCCAGAAGAAATGGTTTTGAATTTAAGATGTGGTTGCAGGATGTCCATTGCTTCATGCAGTGTCACAGCTCTAACTTCAGCGCACACGACATTCTTTGTGATGCCCATCGAGCAATACAGCCCACTTTATCATCACCCAGCTTTGTGTTACTCCTCTTCCCCCAAGACAAAGAGAATTGACTCAAATGTTCTAGCCATTAGCTTCCCAGAGAGAATGAACAGATCAAAGGAAATGAATTTTTTAAAAGATAGGAATCACACTCAATTGCCCTCTGGTGACTTGGAGATACAGAGAAACATAGATGGATAAAGGACATTTATTGATACTTTAAAGGATGCATATGGTGGGGGAAAGGGGCATTACTGTGCTCCAACTGTCTTCTCCCTCACCAAATTACCAAGTTATCTGACACCGTCAATCTATTTGTGTCCTGGGTAACAGACAGTTTGACCAAGAGGTCATAGACTCACAGGGCTTGGGTGATTGGATACAAGTTTGACAAGAAAGGAATCTGGGTGAGGGCCACAGTGATGGCAGAGAAAAGATGAGGCCACAGTGGCTGGAGCAGCCTGGCAGCACCAAATCTCTGCTGGGCCTTGCATCACATGCAGGGCTTTGTCAGAGAACAGGGAAGTAGGAAGAGCTAACAGTACAGCCTCATCCATGGAATTTCAGTACCTCTCCACATCCCTTTCTTTGCCTTCCTACTATTTCCTGCCTTCTTCATGTATTCCTGTTTTGCTCTGGAGCCTCTCCCCAGAATTCTAGCTGCTACTGCAGCAAGTAACCTCTGCTTGTCCCCATTTGAGTTAAGGCTTCAGATTGTTTGTAGTATTTACTCTTCCAGATAGGAAATGTTTTATTTAATTGAGAGTCTTCTTGTAAACCATTTGTATTTATAAATATGGAGTGCTTGGGAAAACAGTAAATGTGTCAGCGCCAATAGGTAAAGCACGTGGTGTGAGTCTGTCTTTTCCTAGCATCAGAGGCACTGTGCACATTCTTGTAAAAAGCCGCGTTGCATCCTGGGTATCCTGGAAGGTTCACTGAGCACACTCCTTTCATCCCAGGCAGCATTAACCTCAGCATTATGACTACCAAAGTAGTAAATCTCAGTTCAGTTTACTATTCTCATTTTGGAAGCAGCTTCTCTGCCTTAAACTATCACTTGTGGGTTTGTACACATTGTAAAAATTATACGTTGCAGGAGAAAACATAATAGCCCTGTGTAGAGTTTATATGCTACTGTGAGTTCTCTGAATTTTTCCACTTAAAAAGGCATTTAATTTTCTTGTGTTATATCCTCTTGTTATTATCTTGGCAGTATTTGTGCTGCAAAAGATGCTTAGCAGTATTTTGTTTTAAATAGTAGTGTGTATATGTTAATCCCAAACTCCTAAGTTATCCCCCGACTTTCTCCTGTGGTAACCAAAAGTTTGTTGTCTATGCCTGTGGTTCTACTTCCGTTTTGTAAGTTAGTTCATTTGTATCACTTCTTTTTAGACCCCACATATAAGCAATATCACATGACTTTTTGTCTTTGTCTGTCTGGCTTACCTCACTTCGTGTGACAAATTCTAGTCCGTCCATGTTACTGAAAATGGCATTATTTCATTATTTTTATGGCTGAGTAATATTCCATTGTAGAAAACTTTTCCCCCCATATTATGCCTTTGTCAATTACTTTGTGGGATGTTTTAATGTGAGTTAAGATTTCAGGGGTCATTTCTTTTAAGCTTTTTGTGGGAGCCTGGTATAGTACTTGCTATATAGTAGATGTTCAATAAATGCAAATTGATCAAACAGTATAATTAAAACTTTGTTCACAAAATTAAAGTTCAAAGATATTAAAATGTTAAATTGTCATAAATTAAATCTCAGAGTAATTCTAATTGATCTCTAATCTTTTCTCAACAGATCAAATATGTAAAGGAATTCTATAGAAGAAATTTCATCTTAATCTTTTTTATCATCACTACTGTCATATTTATGTCAGCATTTTTAGGATGATGATGAATCATGTTTCTTACCAGAGTTCATAAGATACTTTAATGTAATGTTTAATGTAGATATTTTAATGTTTAATATATCTTTATTAAAATAAAAAAAAAAAAAGAATATACGTAGTCATAAAAGTGCCTCTTGCAGAAAAAGAACAATTTGGCTACCTCTGAAGGGTCTTTGAGATTTGAGAAGACTTGGTTGAGGGGAGGTATTGACGAATTTAAGAAAAAAAATATGTATTGAGACTTTGAAATTCTCTTTTTGCCAGCTGGTTACCATATGCACTTCACCACAGGTCTATCACAAGCAGTTTCCTAGGGTCCGAGTGAAGGCTGTGGGGTATGAGCTATAGTTCCACCTTCTATTAAATAACAAACACCATTGGTTTACCAATGAACTTGCACTTTCAGAGGCTGGTCATAGCCTGTCCGCCTCAACGTGGATCCTCAAGCACATCACTAGTACTTAATTGTAACTGAATATGAGATTAAGCCTTGGGACCATCTCTGGGTATAATATCACATAGACATTTACATATAGACTTTTTTTCTGTTTTCAACATGCTGTAGACTTTTTAAGGATTTTGTATAGTTCCAGAATAACTTTTGAAAAGTCTTAAGCTTTTCTTGATAGAAATAAAATAATGCTCAGAGTTCCTGAATTTCAACATTGGGCAGGTATATATGAGAGCAAGCAGCCAGTGCACCTAATATTATGGGAATGCAGAGCACAGTTGGAACCTGCAAGTGGAAATATCACTCAGATTTATCACAGGCTTGATTTATGGTAGGCATCGTTTAATTTACCCACATATCCTTCCACTTGTTAAATGTAGTAGACCAAATATCTGGGCTGAGAGAAAGAGTTAGTAAGTTCTTACCTTGGCTATATTTTCAGTAATTCATCAGACAAAAATGTGAGAAACCTTTCTACATTATAGCTTATGATCCAGGAAAGTCAAGGGACAGTACCTTCATTCTGAAGACCTGACAAAGTGGTTTACTTTGATCAAAAAATGAATGAGACACTAAAATATGGTCATGGAAGAACTTAAGACAGGGAGGTGCTCAAACCCTCCCCGAGTCTGCTATTCATTCCAGCACCTGGAAAGAAATTATTCAAATACAAAGGAATGACCTGTGAATGGCGTTTCCGCACAAGTTCTGCATATGCTGCCTTGCGTTTTTATCAAGACGACAAATATACACCAGCGTGAGAAAGCAGATGCCTTTTTCCCCCATATCTTTTGAACATCAGTATTTCCCAGCAGTTAACTGCATGTGATAATGGCCAGCACACAGAAACGTTTTGATTTAGATCCAAACTCTTCACCCAGAAGCAGCTTTTTGTTGTATATTTTAAGCTTGGAGCTTTTGATGCAGATTTTATTATATGGCAGATCATTTAAATAAGAAGGCAAGGAGGCTGATTGAGGGGGAACTTCAAAAGATGTTGGAGTCTCAAAGAATATTTCAGCTCAGAGGGATTTCTTTTTCGAAGCCAAATTCAGATCCCACCTACTGAGTTAAAGTAATTAATTATTAACCAGAGACATATTAAAATTACAAGATATCAGGTTGACAGCACATTGCAAGGAGCCTTAGGATTGCGATTTCCCAACCTAATGATGATGACAAGATAGGACTGAATGGCAAATTGCTATTGCTTTCAGTTGAAAATTTGAAAGTGCTATGCCCTGATCACTTGTTACAGAGAACTGCTATTCATTCAGCCACACTCCTAAAAGAAATCAACCCGGGGTCTTGTGTGGTGGCAGCTGAGATGTTAATTCACAAGACAGCAAGCAGAGAGAAGCTGCTAAGTGGCTCAGTGGGTTAATGACATGCTACAGTGCTTCACCATGGGAGACGTATGGGTTGAATTCTGGCATTGTTCACAAGTGAAAATTGGTCTGCCAATCTTAGCTTGGTCCCTGGTGGACGGTTGTCCTTGTCCTAGACCTCCTCAGATGCTGTCTTAATTTTCTGCACAGGAGAGGCTCAAGCCTGGAAGAGCAGGACGGTTACTTATAAGAGTGCAGTTGGTTTGGCAGAGTCAGAGGAGGAAATGGGCCCAATATCCTCCTCCTTTTAATCTGGCCCCTGCCAGTATCTCATTTTCACAAGCATGAAAATCCACTCGGGGCAGCAAAAGAAAGAAAGCAATAAACAAGGTCAATTTCCTTTCTGAACAAAACTACATTCCCAAAGAGCAAAGAGGGCTTAGCATTAATTTATTAAAAAGGGGATATTTGTTTGCAACAAGTCTTGCCCCCAGTTGAGGATCATGGAACCAAATGCTTAAGATATGGGTAGAACAGTCTAATGAAAACTATATACATCTGCTAGAATAATAGTATAATATATGACTGTGTATAATTTTTCTCACTATAATACTCATGCTCTTAGTATCAAGAGAATGTATACAGTATTAATAATTTTCTAATGTATTTGTGTATTTTAGATTATAAAGAGCCTTCCCTTTAAGAGAAAGACTTTCACTTAATTTACTGTCTCAGAAAAAATAACCAGGAATAGACATTTAAAAATTGCAAACAAAAGAAAATGATGAGAGAAAAAGAAACTTAATTAAAAACTTCATACACAAGGAAGTCAAAGGGGAAACAGGAGGAAATTACAGAAGTGGCTAATACTAAATATTTCCAATTTAGAAAATTTAGAAAAGGTATGGAGTAGAAACTAAAGCATTGAGGAGAAAATGGAATGAAATATAAAAAAGGATTAGGAAGGAATATCTAGAACAAAAAAAAGGTTTAATGTTTAACGAAAATTAGAGGTAAATACCTATAGAAGACTTTTTAAACTGGCACACAGTAAAAAATGAAATGTTGAAATCATCTTTGTGGATTTCAAGCTGTCCAGATATTCCAACCTCTGTAATCACTACTTTCTGGGATTATTTAATATACTCTTTCATTAATTCTGCCTTTAGCCAATTATTCCTTTTCAAATCTTTCAACTGGTATTAGGAGTGGCTCACGGAATCAATATTAAAAGAATACACGAAAGAGGGAGCTGCTACAGAAAGAATTAAATGAAGGTGGGATTTATTAGCATCATATTAAAGTAGAAAATAGAAGAAAAGCTGAAATGCAAAATTGCTTGAATAAAAATTTACTTTTAATTAGTTATTTCCAGCAGCCATGATCCCTAAAAGATAGATGCATCAAGCCCACATTTTTCTTTCTTTGGAATTTTGGCTCATCCTTTCTAAAAACAGTCAACATCAGGAAGCAAACTCTATCCATTAGTCACTCCAGCAAGACTCTTTCATTCATTCATGGTCAATCTGTCCCCCATTTCCCACTTTCATTCCTCTACTCACAGCAAGTTTCCAAATGAGCTTTTAAAATTCTGTTCTCACATCAGTCTCAGCCCTCTTTGGATTGTCTCCACCCTTTCAGCCTATTCAAGTCTAATTCATTTTATTTCCTCCATACAAAGGCTTCACTGGCGCCTGTGGTCCCTGTGGTCTCCTACTCCCATAACAATTACCTCATTAGGAATTGTCAGTTCAGTTCAGTGCAGTCGCTCAGTCATGTCTGACTCTTGGCGAACCAACCGACTGCAGCAACCAGGCCTCCCTGTCCACCACCAACCACCGGAGTTCCCTCAAACTCATGTCCATTGAATCAGTGATGGCATCCAACCATCTCACCTTCTGTCATCCTCTTCTCCTCCCGCCTTCAATCTTTCCCAGCATCAGGGTCTTTTCCAATGAGTCAGTTCTTCGCATCAGATGGCCAAAGTATTGGAGTTTCAGCTACAGCATCAGTCTTTCCAATGACTATTCAGGGCTGATTACCTTCAGGATGGACTGGTTGGATCTCCTTGCAGTCCAAGGGACTCTCAAGAGTCTTATCCAACACCATAGTTCAAAAGCAGCAATTCTTCAGTGCTCGGCTTTCTTTATAGTCCAACTTTCACATCCATACATGTCTGCGAAGAGCTGACTCATTGGAAAAGACCCTGATGCTGGGAAAGATTGAGGGCAGGAGAAGGGAACGACAGAGGATGAGATGGTTGGATGACATCACTGACTCGATGGACATGGGTTTGAGTGGACTCCGGGAGTTGGTGATGGACAGGGAGGCCTGGCGCGCTGAAGTTCATGGGGTCACAAAGAGTAGGTCAGACATAACCGACTGATTAAACTAAACTGAACTGATGGGAAAAAAGCATAGCTTTGGCTAGACGAACCTTTGTTGGCAAAGTAATGTCTCTGCTTTTTAATATGCTTATTAGGTTGGTCATAGCTTTTCTTCCAAGGAGTAAGCATCTTTTAATTTCATGGCTGCAATCACCATCTGCAGTGAATTTGGAGCCCCCCAAAATAAAGTCTCTCACTGTTTCCATTGTTTCCCCAACTATTTGCCATGAAGTGATGGAACCAGATGCCATGATCTTAGTTTTCTGAATGTTGAGTTTTACACCAACATTTTCACTCTCCTCTACACTTTCATCAAGAGGCTCTTTAGTTCTTCTTCACTTTCTGCAATAAGTGTGGTGTCGTCTGCATATCTGAGGTTATTGATATTTCTCCCAGCAATCTTGATTCCAGCTTGTGCTTCATCCAGCCCAGTGTTTCTCATGATGTACTCTGCATATAAGTTCAATAAATAGAGTGACTATATATAGCCTCGATGTACTCCTTTCCCAATTTGGAGCCAGTCTTTTTTTCCATGTCCAGGTCTAACTGTTGCTTCCTGAGCTGCATAGAGACGTCTCAGGAGGCAGGTCAGGTGGTCTGGTATTCCCATCTCTTTAAGAGTTTTCCACAGTTTGTTGTGATCCAAATAGTCAAAGGCTTTGGTGCAGTCAGTAAAGCAGAAATAGATGTTTTTCTGGAACTCTTGTTTTTTCGATGATTCAGCGGATGTTGGCAATTTGGTCCCTGGTTCCTGTTCCTTTTATAAATCCAGATGGAACATCTGGAAGTTCAAGGTTCATGTAGTGTTAAAGCCTGGCTTGGAGAATTTTGAGCATTTCTTTGCTAGCATATGAGCTGAGTGCAATTGTGTGGCTGTCAGCATTTTGTGGGATTGGAATGAAAACTAACCTTTTCCAGTCCTGTGGCCACTGCTGAGTTTTCCAAACTTGCTGGCATATTGAGTGCAACACTTTCACAGCATCATCTTTTAGGATTTGAAATAGCTCAACTGGAATTCCATCACCTCCACTAGCTTTGTTCATAATGATGCTTCCTAAGGCCCACTTCACATCACACCCCAGGATGTCTGGCCCTAGGTGAGTGATCACACCATTCTGATTATCTGGGTCATGAAGATGTTTTTGTATAGCTCTTCTGTGTATTGTTGCCACCTCTTATTAATATCTTCTGTGTCTGTAGGTCCATGGAATTTTTGTCCTTTCTTGTGTCCATCTCTGCACAAAACATTCCCTTGGTAGCTCTCATTTTCTTGAAGAGATCTATAGTCTTTCCCATTCAATTGTTTTCCTCTATTTCTTTGCACTGATCACTGAAGAAGGCTTTCTTATCTCTCCTTGCTATTCTTTGGAACTCTGCATTCAAATGGGGATATTTTTCCTTTTCTCCTTTGCCTTTTGCATCTCTTCTTTTCACAGCTATTTGTAAGGCCTCCTCAGACAACCATTTTGCCTTTTTGCATTTCTTTTCCTTGGGGAAGTTCTTGATCCCTGCCTCCTGTACAATGTCAAGAACCTCCATCCATAGTTCTTCAGGTACTCTTGTCTATTAGATCTAATTCCTTGTATCTACTTCTCACTTCCAATGTATAATTTTAAAGGATTTGATTTAGGTCCTACCTGAATGTTCTAGAGGTTTTCCCTACTTTCTTTAATTTAAATCTGAATTTGGAATTAAGCAGTTCATGATCTGAGCCACAGTAAGCTCCGGGTCTTGTTTTTGCTAACAAGAGCTTCTCCATCTCTGGCTGCAAAGAATGTAATCAATCTGATTTCAGTTTTGACCACCTGGTGATGTCCATGTGTAGACTCTCCTCTTGTCTTGTTGGAAGAGGGTGTTTGTTATGACCAGTGTGTTCGCTTGACAAAACTCCACTAGCCTGCTTCATTTTGTACACCCAAGCCGAACTTGTCTGTTACTCTAGATATCTCTTGACTTCCTACTTTTGCACTCCAGTCCCCTATAATTAAAAGGACATCTTTTTTGGGTATTAGTTCCTGAAAGTCTTGTAGGTTTTCATAGAATTGTTTAACTTCAACTTCTTCAGCATTACTGGTCGGGGCGTAGACTTGGATTACCATGATACTGAATGGTTTGCCTTGGAAAGGAACAAAATCATTTTGTTGTTTTTGAGATTACATCCAAGTCCTGCATTTTGGACTTTCTTGTTGACTGTGATGGCTACTCCATTTCTTCTAAGGGATTCTTGCCCACAGTAGTAGGTATAATTGTCATCTGAGTTAAATTACCCCATTCCAGTCTGTTTTAGTTCACTGATTCCTAAAATGTCAGTGTTCACTCTTGCCATCTCCTGTTTGACCACTTCCAATTTGCCTTGATTCGTGGACCTAACATTCCAGGTTCCTATGCAGCATTACCCTTCACAGCATCGGACTTGACTTCCATCATGAGTCACATTCGCAACTGGGTGTTGTTTCTGCTGTGGCTCCATCTCTTCATTCTTCTGGAGTTATTTCTCCACTGATCTCTAGTAGCATACTGGGCGTCTACCAACTTGGGGAGTTCGTCTTTCAGTGTCCTATCTTTTTGCCTTTTCATACTGTTCATGGGGTTCTCAAGGCAAGAATACTGAAGTGGTTTGCTATTCTCTTCTCCAGTGGGCCACATTTTGTCAAAATTCTCCACCATGACCTGATTTTAAAGCAGCCAAAATCCTGCCATGGAATCCCCTATGTGACTTTAAATGGATATGAATTCTTTGTGTATATTTAGTTTCTTCAAATAAACTTAAGATTAAGTAACAACACACACAAAGTAGTTTTTCAATAAATAATTTGAGATTATATTTCTCTTTTGCATACATGTGTGCTCAGTCTAGTCCAACTCTTTGTGACCCCATGGACTGTATCTCACCAGTCTCCTCTGTCTACGGGATTTTCCAGACAAGAATACTCAGGGGAATAATCATTCCTTTCTCCAGGGAATATTCCTGACCCAAGCATCGAATCTGCATCTCCTGAATCTCCTGCATTGGCAGGCAGATTTTTTACCACTGAGTCATCTGAGAAGCCCATATTTCCCTTTTGACTTATATATTCATTTTGATATACCAGAAGAGCTAGCATACTGCCTTTCTCAGAGTAGTAACTTAATAAATATACCTGAAAAAATGCTTACTATAAAATAATTACAACTTCTTTTTCTTTGTTAACAGATTGTCCTCCCCAATTCTAATATTGAAGACATTCAAAAAAATTAAAAATTTTTTTTTTTTTTTATTAGTTGGAGGCTAATTACTTCACAACATTTCAGTGGGTTTTGTCATACATTGATATGAATCAGCCATAGACTTACACGTATTCCCCACCAACACTAAGCAGAATCATTAAATTATCTATTCTTAATTTGATGAGGACACATTTTAAAATAATAAGACTGCATTTTGATTTTAAAATACTTCATTCAATACTTGGAAAATTGGGATATAACTCAAGTACAATTCTGGATTCTTTCAAAACAAATTGTGACAAATTAAAATTCTTTAAGACCCTCCAAGACCCTTCCTACAGAGCATAAAATCAGTTAACATTTAATTTTAGGCATAGTAGAATGTCAACTAGAAATATTTATGCTTCAAAGTAGTTGGGAAAACAACATGCCAAAATATATCCCACATTTAGATTATTTGAAACACTGAGATGTTAAGAACCTGGAGCTCCACATTGGTAGGATGGTGGTCCATATGAATTCTTCCAGTCAAGTAGTTTTGAAGAGAATAAATAAGGGAACTACTCATTGAATAATTTTACTGGAATAAAAGAATGTTTGAAGAGTTACATCCCCATCCCTTCTCTGTGTTTTTTGTCTACTAATGCTTAAAAACTAATCAAAGCAGGAAAATTACCATGTTCCTCTTCACTTTCTCTTCCTCGTTTAGAACCATTCAGTCTATTTCTCCTAAAATACAGGAAAGTCATCCTTTCATGTGATGGTCAGTTTCTTGAGGGGGGAAGAATGCTGTCTATGCCTGTCTTAAAGTTTAATGCTTCTCCTCTGATCTTTGATGCTCTGACTTTCTGCCCAAGAAAGAGAGACAGATGGACATGGACACACACACAAGAAACAAAGTAGAAATGACTGAAGGGAGAAAGGAAGAAACTCAAGGGGAAAGCGGTGGCCACTACTGGTGCAATACATTTTGAGGGATGTATCAACAAGGGCTGCACTGTAGTTGTGGCAGGAGACAGCAGACTGAGAACACACATAACTCTGTCCATGGGAAAGCATTTGGTCTGGATGGATTGCTTCAAGAATCTGGTGTCACAAAGAAAAATGACAATAACAACAAAGACGTGAGCTATGAAATTTCCATACGACAAGGGAAAATAAATACGATTCGAGATGAGTTTCTATAGCCAAGATTACAGCCAGTGTGCTGGCACTCATCTAGATGTGGCACGCAGACTACAAGTGGCAGAAATTTATTCTTTTCAGCTCTCAGAGTAACCAGGGGGAACCTGTCATATAGCTGGAACCCATGAGCACTCAAGTTTGCCCTGATTCAAATGTCCCTTTTCTATGTGTTTGAAGAACGATACCAGAAAAAAACAAAAGAAATGATAATAAAATTATTCACTATCCCTGTAGTAAATAAAATGGCATGATTTTCATGAAAAAGAAGGAAAAGACGATTAAGTTTTTAATGTCTATATTTGTTTATGTTACCATCAATTCAAACATGAGGTTTCTGGATCAAGACAGATTGTTATTACTGACAGTAATACTTGTGTCAGTTCACTACACAACAATTTCTACCTTCTTCTGGGGTGATGCTATATGGACAAGCTGGTGTGTTTGGGTGTCACATAACAGGAGAGAAGCCATGAAATTAAGAATCAGGGATTCAATACACATGCTGTCCAGTTAACATCCTTCCTTCCTGAGAAGAGAAATGATTCTCCCTTATGCAAACAAATTCTCCTAGGGTAGAGAAAGGGAAGTTCCCTTGTGGGAAGTAAGTAGTGGTCTCTAGACCAACTGTAAGTCAAGTGTCTCCAGGTTTATATATCCTGGTATACACCCAAGGTTCCAGGTTTCCTTCCCTTTTGGAATGTAAATATATAGTTTGGGGAGGTAAAGTTCTCTTTATGGAAAGCACAATCACAGAAAACTTACCAAACTGATTACATGAATCACAGCCTTGTCTAAATCAATGAAACTATTAGCCATGCAGTGTAGGGCACCCAAGATGGACGGGTCATGGTGAAGAATTCTGACAAAAGGTGGTCCCTGAAGGAACGGAAAGCCACTTGAGGATTGTTGCATTGAGAACCCCATGAGCAATATGAAAAGCCAAAACTATGACACTGAAAGATGAACTCCCCATTTTGCTCGGCGCCCAATATGCTACTGGAGAAGAGCGGAGTAATAGCCCCAGAAGGAATAAAGAGGATGAGCCAAAGTGGAAACAGCCAGGTGTGGATGTGTCTGGTGGTGAAAGTAAATTCTGATGCTGTAAAGAACAATATTGCAACAGAAACCTGGAATGTTAGGTCCACACATCCAGGTAAATTGGAAGTGGTCAAACAGGAGATGGCAAGAGAGAACAGTGAAATTTTAGGATTCAGTAAACGAAAATGGGCCGGAATGGGTGAAATTAACTCAGATGACCATTGTATCTAGTACTGTGGCCAAGACTCCCTTAGTAGAAACGGAGTAGCCCTCACAGTCAACAAAAGAGTCCAAAATGCAGTACTTGGAGGTGATCTAAAAAATGACAGAATGACCTTTGTTTGTTTCCAATGCAAACCATTCAATATCATAGTAATCCAAGTCTGTGCCCAAACCACTAATGCCAAAGAAGCTGAAATTGAACAGTTCTATGAAGACCTACAAGAGTTTCTAGAACTAACACCAAAAAAAAAAAAAAGATATCCTTTTCATCACAGGGAACTGAAATACAAAAGTAGGAAGTCAAGAGATACCTGGAGTAACAGGCAAGTTTGGCTTAGAGTACAAAATGAACCAGGCTAACAAAGTTTTGTCAAGAGAATGTACTGGTCATAACAAACACCCTCTTCCAACCACACAAGAGATGAATCTATATGTGGAGGTCACCAGATGGTCAATACCGAAATCCAATTGATTATATTCTTTCCATCCAAAGATAAAGAAGCTCTATACAGTCAGCAAAAATAAGACCAGGAGCTGACTGTGGCTCAGACCATGAACTCCTTATTGCCAAATTCAGACCGAAATTGAAGAAAGTAGGAAAACCACTAGAGCATTCAGGTATGACCTAAATCAAATCCCTTATAATTTTACAGTAAAAGTGACAAATAAATTTAAGGGATTAGATCTGAGAGAGAGAGTGCCTGAAGAACTATGAACAGAAGTTCGTAAGACTATATAGGAGGTGGAACTATATCCAAGAAAAGAAATGCAAAAAGACAAAATGGTTGTCTGGGGTGGCCTTACAAATAGCTGAGAAAAGAAGAGAAGTGAAAGGCAAAGGAGAAAAAGAAAGATATCCTCCGGTGAATGCAGATTTCCTCAGAACAGCAAGGAGAGATAAGAAAGCCTTCCTCAGTGTTCAGTGCAAAGAAATAGAGGAAAACCATTGAATGGGAAAGACTATGGATCTCTTCATGAAAATTAAAGATACCAAGGGAATATTTCATGCAAAGAGGAGAACAATAAAGGACAGAAACGGTATGGATCTAACAGAAGCAGAAGATATTAAGAGTAGATGGCAAGAATATACAGAAGAACTACACAAAAGAGATCTTAATGACCCAGATAATCACAATGGTGTGATCACTCACCTAGAGCCAGACATCCTGGAGTGTGAAGTCAAGTGGGCCTGAGGAAGAATCACTACAAACCAGGCTACTGGAGGTGATGGAATTCCAGCTGATCTATTTCAAATCCTAAAAGATGAGGCTGTTCAAGTGCTCAACTCAATATGCCAGCAAATTTGGAAAACTCAGCAGTGGCCACAGGACTGGAAAAGGTCAACTTTCATTCCATCCCAAAGAAAGCAATCCCCAAGATGTTCAAACTACGACACAATTGCACTTATTTCACATGCCAGCAAAATAATGTTCAAAACTCTCCAAGCTAGGCTTCAACAATACATGAATCCAAAACTTCCAGATATTTTAGCTGTATTTAGAAAAGGCAGAGGAACCAGACATCAAAATGCCAACATCCACTGAATCATAGACAAAGCAAGAGAATTCCAGATAACCATCGACTTCTGCTTCATTGACTATGCACATGCTTTCAGGTGTGGATCACAACAACCTGGACCATGTTTTAAGAGACAGGAATACCAAACCACCTTACATGCCTCCTGAGAAATCTGTATGTAGGTCAAGAAGCAAGATACAACCAGACATGGAACAATGGACTGGTTCCAAATATAGAAAGGAGTACATCAAGACTGTAGATTGTCACTCTGGTTATTTAACTTATATGCACAGTACATCATGTGAAATGTCAGGCGGCTGGATGAAGTACAAGCTGGAATCAAGATTGCCAGGAGAAATATCAATAACCTCAGATATGCTGATGACACTACCATTATGGCAGAAAGCAAAGAGGAGCTAAAGAGCCTCTTGATGAAGGTGAAAGAGGAAAGTGAAAAAAACTGGCTTAAAACTCAACATTCAAAATAAATGGATTTAAAAAAAAAAAAAACCTCAACATTCAAAAAAATGAAGATCATAGCATCCAGTCCTATCACTTCATGGCAAGTAGATGGGGAAACAATGGAAACAGTGACAGACTTTCTTTTCTTGGGCCCCCAAATCACTGCAGATGGTACTGCAGCCATGAAATTAAAAGACGCTTGCTCCTTGGAAGAAAAGCCATGACCAACCCAGATGGTCAATTAAAAAGCAGAAGCACTACTTTGCGGACGAAAGTCTGTCTCGTCAAAGCTGTGATTTTTCCAGTAGTCATGTTTGGATGTGAGAGTTGGACAATAAAGAAGGCTGAGTGTCAAAGATGTGATGCTTTTGAACTTTGGTGTTCGAGAAGACTCTTGAGAGTCATTTGGACAGCAAAGATATCCAACCAATCAGTCCTAAAGGAAATCAGTCCTGAATATTCATTGAAAGGTCTGGTACTGAAGCTGAAGCTATAGTACTTTGGCCACCTGATGTGAAGAGCTGACTCACTGGAAAAGACCCTGATGCTGGGAAAGCTGAAGGCAGGAGGAGCAGGTGACAACAGAGGATGAGAGGGCTGGATGACATCATTGACTCAATGGACATGAGTTTGAGCAAGTTCTGGGAGATGGTGAAGGACAGGGAAGGCTGACTTGTTACTGTCTGAGAGGTCACAAAGCATCGGACACAACTCATTGATGAACAACAAAAGCTTTCTAGATTTCTCACTAGAATGCCTGAAAGAACTATGGACAGGTTTATAAGACTATATAGGAGGTGGTGATCAAAACTACATATTGTCACACATCTTTAACGTCCATGGCTTGCTTATTAACTCTTGTTCCATTAATTCCTTGCTTAGAGGGCCCTAACCTTGCAGAAACATGAAAATATTTACTTGTTGGCAAAGAAAGAGAAAGAAAAAACTGAGGTAAAAAGATGGCAGAATACAATAAAAAGGGGGGGGGGGTTACAACAAGTAATCAGATTCTAGGAACTAACATAAATGTTAGTCTGAGCAAGACAACCTATAGAACTCATTCAAAACTGCATGAATCAAGGTAGACCTGTGGGATTAAATATGAGAAGGCAGCTAAAACAATACAAAAGATGTAAGTAATGAGCTGAGGCACTGTGAAGAGAGCCCCGAGGAACATGAACTTGTATGAGTAGAAGACCATTGCAAGGATCCCAAGAGAGAATATCCATAGGACTAAAATAAAATCAAAGGAATCTGTAGTGTTAAAAAAAGTAGAAAACTTTAAGATGAGCAGGACTGTCAAATATTCTTTTAAGCAATTTAACAGAGGCAAAATATTGCTATGAAGTATAATAAATAAGAAGATATTGGCTAGAGATATTCGTAGGAACACAAAATGTGTTCAAGCTCTTTGAGGAATGATTGGATGGCACTGATGGGGTGATACAAATTTAATTTTGGAAAGTTATTAAGAGACAGGAAAGAGTAAATAAATAACTGGAAAAAGAAACTGTGTTATGCTGACATGTTTGAAACTTCATAAATGTTGTTAACTATATAATTCATAGAGTAAGGGTCCTGAGAAGGGCTGGAGATGGCATAGGCAGAAGCTATCAATGGACAGGAAGAAGAGTCGTTCTTTAATAATATAAAAAGAGAAAATGTCAGGCAGATATGTTCTTAGGTTCCAGGACAGAAATTTGAGAGACTTATCTTCTGATGCCTTGATTTTCTCCATGAATTAGAAGGTGGGTGATGAGGGACAAAATGGAATCATAATAAGAGTGGGTAACTATTTCAACAGATGCTATAGAGAATTGAAGAGTGAAGAGTAAAGAAACAAGGACACTTGGCTAGGCAGCGATAAATGTTGAAACCATTGTGTGATTGTTTTTTTAAGCATCACTCAGAAACCCAGCAATGGGAATAAAGAAGATAAAATGTTGAGTGTTCAGGATTGGTGTGTCTCAGGGTGTCTGTGACAGATGGACAATGGGTAAACAGACATAAGGATATCGACAAGAAAAAAGGTTGACATTACACATTTTCATGAGTCAATTTTGTTCCCCAAAGGACATCTGATAATCTTGGAGATATTATTGATTGTCATAAGAATAGGCTATGGGTGAAATAGCAGTTATTTTAAATTATAGCTCTGATATAAACTTTAGTA